>NC_135531.1:157039523-159524728 GCF_045843805.1 Urocitellus parryii | reverse complement strand
GTGGTTACTTCAAACATCAGCAGGATGGGGACAGGGAGACATCGTCGGTGGGCACAGAGCCGCCCATTTAGATGGACATTCCCGGTCTCCACTGCACAGAACTGGAGTTAATAATAAGGGACTCTTGGGCTCAACCATCAGACACGAGATTGCAGACGACCTGTCTAGGGAAGAGGCGTGGATCTCCTTTCCACCAGAACTCCATCTGTTGCTCTTGGTACCTGCTGTGGCATAGCTGGTGCTCAATTAACACGGAACTGTGGGTGCAGAAAGGCAGCCCGTCTGCTTCTCTGTGGGGGCCATAGGGGTATTCCTGGGGACAGGCCAGCCACAGAGGTAGCTCAGATTTCAGCCTGCGGGACCCCCAGCTTAATGGGTTAAAGGGAAGGTGGGAAGCTAATTAGGGAGGCCTACTATGTGCATTCACATGATCCTATCTGCTCCTGTGAAATGTCCTGATTTTAACACCAGGAAACCAAGGTTCAGAGAGGGTGTGTCCCATCCCCAGTGTCACACACCAGGAAATGGCCAGGCTAGACTTTTTTTTTTGGGGGGGGGGTACTGGGAATTAAACCCAGGAGCGCTCAATCATTGGGCCACACCCCCAGCCCTTTTCTGTATTTTATTTAGAGGAAGAGTCTCACTGAGTTGCTTAGAGCCTCGCTAAGTTGCTTTAGGCTGGTTTTGAACTCGCCATCCTCCTGCCTCAGCCTCCTGAGCCACTGGTTGGCTCCAGGTGTATGCCCCACACCTAGCCCCAGCTAGACTCTTAACCGGCTCGGCCTTCCGCCAGAGCTCAGGATTTCCACAGCTCACACTGCCCACCCGCCCTCCCACTCCTCAGGATCCAGGGTCAAGGGTAAGAATGAGGGAAGCCTTGGCCTCTGGAGGCCACGGGGAGGCAAGGGCGTCCGCTGGGCAGGGGTGCTCACATTGTTGGGCCACGTCACACAAGTAGGAGGGACAAAGGCACATGGTGGGGGGGGGCGCTGTGCACAGGGGAGGACCGAGCCCTCTGGCCAGACGGACACCTCCTTTGCCCTGGGCACCCACTTTCTGCTCCTTGATTCACTGCTCCAGAGGGCTGCTGAGTCACGAGCTGAGGGTGAGCGCAGAGACAGAGCCCAGCTTCCTCCCTGCCCCAGACTCTTCCCTGAAATGGCTCACCTTTCCCACCTGGTGAGGCTGGGCCTCCTCGAGCCACTGATCCACTGAGGGATTATGGGATGATGTCATTTCTGGCAATCGTGGGGAGGTGACCTCAGCAAAGAGCAGGGTGAATCCCAGGTGTGGCCCAGCTGAGTTCACCTGCCAGGCCCGGCCTCCCGCCTCTCAACCAGAACAACCAGAGCAGCCAGCTGCCCAGGGCTCAGGGCCACCCAGAAGGGGCAAGGGCGCTGGGTGGGGAGGACAAACACAGGCCTGTGGCATTTGGGCCAGAACTGGCTGCTCTGGAGCTCCTGCCTGGAGGGCCCTGGGCTGCAGGACAGCTGCGGTCCAGTCTCCTGCCCCTCCAATGCATATGATCAGCACAGCTGCCTCTGCATCCAAGGCAAGTCCCAGGCCTGCTGGTTTCCTGCCACCCCACCAGGCCACAGCAGCCCCCCTGGCAGGGCCCGCAGGACAAACTGGCTTTGGGGGTTGGTAAAAGGCCCCCAGCCCACCTGGAAGAAAAGCGAATGCTCTGTGGACCCACTGCAGTTTGGGGACTTCCACGAGACTGGCACCTCGTGGTTTTTAGCACAGGCAATGAGAAGACCTGTGGGGGCGGGGCAGACAGGGGTGGGCTCATCTCTGCCACTTAGCAGCCGGGGCACCAGGGCATGCTGCTCCGCCTCTCAGAGCCTCAGTTTCCTCCTCTGAACAACTGGGGAAACTTCTGAGAAAGTCTGATAACAGGCAAAATCAGTCTATGACCATAGGGGTCAGAACAGTGGTGGTAGGGGACACTGACCGTGGGGGGTGCAAGGGAAATGCACTGTCCTGGTCAGATGGTGGGCACATAGTGCAACTGTAGGTGACAGTGCACCAAGCCTCACCCGCGAATCTGCACACTTTACTGCACACAAGTCCCACAGACCTCGGCTACAAAGAAGGAAAGAAAGTCAGGAGTGAAGGGAAGCGGGGGGGGGGGGGGGGAGGAAGGGGCAAAGAGAAAGGGGGAGGAGAGCTCCGGCTACCAAGCCAAGGCTGCCCCACAGCAGACGCAGGGGTCTGTGTCTGTCTGTCGCGCACAGCTCTCTTGGGAAAGAGTTCAGCATCACAGGGAAGCCCCCAGGTAGGGATCAGTCCTGGCTGCACCCCCTCCTGGCTGACCCTGGACAAGGGGCCTTGCCTCCATCAGCCCCAGTTTCTCCAGATACAAAACGGGGCCATCCCAGTACAGTGGGTCC
This sequence comes from Urocitellus parryii, assembly GCF_045843805.1. NCBI lineage: Eukaryota > Metazoa > Chordata > Mammalia > Rodentia > Sciuridae > Urocitellus > Urocitellus parryii. The sequence goes on along the minus strand of NC_135531.1, from coordinate 159,522,335 downwards.
TCCGAATCCCAGGTCTTACAAACTGGGTTCAACCAACAAATATTCAAAAACAGAAGCTGACTCTGCTCTTATCAGACATATGTATTTTTTTTTCTTGTCACTGTTCCCTAACAACACAGCGTAACACTTACACCAGGGTCAGACTGTGTGAGGGGTCACGTCACACATAAGACATCTAGAGATGTTGAAGTTCCCAGGAGGGTGGACAGGTTCCCTGCAGATACTGCGCCATTCCACAGGAGGGACTTGAGCAGCCTCAGGTTTTGGCATCCTGGGTTGGGGTCTCAGTCTGGACCCCCCAAGGACACCAAAGGACGACAGTATCTATAACAGAGCTGCGGGGAGGGTTAAGTGAGAATGAGAGCAGGGGCTGGGGGGCGCTCAGTGGTAGCGCTTGCCTGGCACACACGAGGCACTGGGTTCGATCCTCAGCACCACATAAATGTAAAATAAAGATACTGTGTCCACCTAAAACTTAAGAACAAATATTTAAAAAAAAAAAAAAGAGAGAGAGAGAATAAAAGCAACTCTAAACATGGTCTTAATAAACAGTAGGTGCTCAATCTAGCTCCAGGACTTTTACCATCATGTGAATAATGGGGATGGCACCAGGACCCCCTCACCGCACCGCGAGGCGTGAATGTACTGCTGCAGGTGGGGCTGGGCTCGGCCCCGTGGGACAGCAGAGCTAGTCCCTCTGAGCTGGCCTCCTGTTTGGGCCAGGATGACACCAGGGCCTTCACAGGGGCATTTCCTATCTTGCTCCTGGCCAGTCCATGGGGGTCGAGGCCTCTGGGAGCCTCAGCACAGTGTGGTGCGCTCGCAGACTCCTGTGGAATGACCGTGAGACAGGAGGGAGACCTCCGCTTGGGAAGTGGGGAGGGTGTGCCCACATTCCAGGTGGGGGACGGTGGGCGGCCAGCCAGCGGAGCCTGAGTGTGCAGGGAGGAGGCTGTGGAACTGACCTTGTAGGGGAGAGCCAGAGCAGGCCGAGGTGCTCGGGGGACGGGGATGTAGGCGGAGGAGCTAAGGGCCTTGAGATTCTGGGCTGAGGCTGAGCCCAGTGACATCTATGGAAAACAATTTTATTTGCTTTTAGAAGAACACTTGAATAGTTGGAATTCCTGGCCAAAGTCGCAGACCTCCTTCCTTTGATCCAATGGAAACTTACAGGCGGCAGTGGTGGGGGCTGGGGCAGTGGCGGGGGCTGGGGGCAGTGGCTGCAGCTTATGTCAACAGGCGCCCCAGACCTTGACTTTTAAGTCCAGACTCTTCCAGCAAGCAAGGCATGTATCACCTAGATGGATGGCCACCAAAACATGTCCCTTGACAGCCAGCCTCCTGCTGGTCCTGGGCCACCACCTGGCTCCTCACCAGGGCCCAGGCTTCAGGGTCACCTGTCCTGGACTCACCTTTACAAGAGGTGACCTTTCTAATACATGAACCTGTCACCCGGCCCTCAGAGTGACAGGTTCATGCAAGGTCCTCAGTGCCCCTGAATGTGACCTGCTGGTTGCCTGCCAGCCCTGACCACACTCCAGGCTCACAGAGCCTTCTCTCCCCTCCCTCGGCTAGCGACTGTCTCCCCAAGTCTGAGTCTACCTGGGGAGGGTGGGGGAACACCTGAAGGTGGCCCCCAAGCTCCCCTCCCTGGGGCTGCAGCTGCCTGTGCGTCGCCGCTCCTGCCCCCCAGCACCGGGGCTCCAGAGGGCTCCAGCCAGAGACGGGGGCATGGCAGGGTGGGGTGCGCAGGCCGGGCCTCGGTGTCCCACAGACCTGGGCTTGACTCTGGCTCTGCCACCCACCAGCCTGGTGGGGTCTCAGCGCCTGGTGGGGTCTCAGCGCCTGGTGCCTCAGAGTCCCTGGCTTTAAAGTGGAGCTAAAAACAAGCAGCCACGGGGTTTTGTGAAGGTTAAAGGAGACGATTATCATACAACCTGGACGTGTGTACTGGGCGTCACTTCCTTGTCCCTAGTCAGCACTTCCTTGTCCCTAGCCAGCCCAGCCTAACCTGGGCACGCTGACCTAGTGGTGGTCAGTCAGACAAATCCCACTGGACAGAGCGCCAGGGTGCCATGAGCCACTGGCGGAGGCTCCAGTTGCTGCGTTTTATCACTGAGTCCTCGGCGGGTAGATTGTCACTGAGCCGTCAGAGCCTGGTCACCCAGAGCCTGAACGGTCTGGGCCGCCTTCTCCAGGGAGGGCGCTGCCCCCTGGAAACAGAATCTCAGGACATCCTGTGGGGCCACTTTCCCAAGGACAGTCACTGGCCTGTCCAAAGCCCAGGTTGAAACCCAACCACCCAGACAAACATGCCTCCTCCCCACGGGGCTGGGCCAGAACAAGTGCCTTATGTCACTGGGAACCACAGGCCGGGCTGGAGTGGTGCTGCTCCAAGAGGAGGTGACCTCATTTCCTTCAGCTACAGGCTCATGGTGAGAGGCGGGGTGCTGACCCGCTGTGGTCACCAAACCACCCGAGAGGGCCAGCCACCCAGAGAGGGGGTAAATGGTCACCCCCAGCTCTTCCCAAACCTGCAGGCCTCCCTGGGGCTCAGAGAAGCCTCATGAACCTGAGGCCCCAAAGGGCTGGTGGTTACCCCCCGGCTGTGCCCAAGCCCTCGGTCAATGGAGGCAACTCCTGCAGCGTGGCAGAGGCAGCAGGAAGGCAACTGGCATGTTCACGGTGGCACCTCTGCACAGCCCTGTCCCCTCCCCCAGCTCCTTCCTCGCCCGGCTGCGATGCTGAAGACGGTCGCGTGTCTATCCCAGGGCTGGACGCGAGGCCAACCCCCTCTAGGTGGACCCTGGTGTTCTCCTGCCCCCTCGACCCTTTCTTCCTCTCCAGGGCCACCAAGAGGAAGTCATGGAGCAGGGAGGACGGTGGGGACACACTGTGCTCCGCAGAAGCAGGCCGCCCCACCCTTGGTAAACGGCACGGGCTGCCTGGGCTTGCCTGCGGGCCTGACGGGGCAGCGAGTGGAAGGGGCAGGCGCGCACAGGTGGCCCGCCCGCGCCAGCTCAGGCTCTGACGTCAAGCTCCTGGTCTGCGGCCCACTGCCCAGTGCCTGCCTCACCACGGCTGGGCTGAGTAACGCCACCATCAAGTCATCCGTCAGAGGCCAGAGAGGGAGGAGGGTGAGGAAAGGGACGCCCAGGGCCCGGGTTACACGCCCCGGGCACAGCAGCCCTGAAGCCCACCAGCGCTAGATGGGCGCAAGCGGTGCTGGGGCCACGAGAGGAGGTGCGGGTCGGCCCAGCCGCCAGGCCAGGCGGAGAGCCCGGGTCTAGCCTCGGAGCACCACCTCCCTGCAGCCCTCGTCCACCACGCAGACCCTGCTCGGGGCTTCTCTTCCACTCAGTGGTCACTGATATGCAGCCGACCCCCAATCGAGGTTCCCATGCCCACAGATTCAGCCCACCCTGGACTGGGAACATGGGAGGCTGGGGACGCCACCTGCCCAGCACCAGAGGCCCTGGGTTCACTCCAGCTCCAGGTCATCATGGGGCAGACTTGTTCCTGGGTCTCCCTGTACCATACGGTGTGACAACCACTCACAGCGGGGACACTGTATGGGCAGCAGGAGGCAGTGGGTTCCAAGCATAAATGACGCCCTGTGATGGTAGGAACGCCAGCATCTCAGATGCTGTTATGTTTGGGGATCCTGGTCCACCCCCAGGGACAGTGTTGTCTGTCTGCTGACGGCCTGGGTCCAAGGCCCACTTGGGCTCTTCTGAGAATGGACACAGGGGCCGAGAGGCTGGCCCAGCGAGGGGGGTGAGCCCTCATGGTCAGCAGTGAGCCCCGTAGCATGGAAGCCACCCTACCCGAGGGCCTGGGCCTGGGCCTGGCCACCGCCCTGCAGGACAGTTCCTGCCTCCCTCAGATACCACAGGTCTGCAGAGAAGCCCCAACCCCAGGGAGCAGGTGAGCCCAGAGCCTGGCACTGCCAGCCGGTATACAGCAGGTGCTTCACAGTACAGCTGGTCTCCACCTCTTGCTTCCACCTCTAATTCCTAAAAGCAGCCCCTGAGATCCCAGCAGCCCAAATGCTAAAGAGGGGAGCCTGCTTGCCTCGGAGAAGGCCATTGACACCCCCAATGGGGGACAGGCTGCAGTGGGGGAAATGTCCTTTCCTGACCCCTGTTCTCCCTGGAGGGTCACGGCTTAGAAAGCAAGGCCTCTCCCAGAATCAGGGGGGAGCTTGCCCTCACTCAGTCAGCAATACCGAGACTCAGAGAGGTTCAGCAGCTTGTTCAGGGTCACACAGTAATGCAGCGACTGCACAGACCCAGTCCTGGGTCCCCCCACCAGTCTATGAGATCCCTGGGCTTTGGTGCCAAAAGGTTTAAGAACAGAATCAGAGTGACAGCAAGGCAAGCTGCTCCACCCCAGGAGAAGGTGGGAGGCTAGGGGGAGGCCCTACAGGTGCCTTGGTGGCCTGGAGACGCCGCCCAACCGAGTGGCTGTGGTAAGTCCCTCCACTTCTCTGACCCTCGGCTTCCTCTGTAGCGAGAGCGTGTCCGCCTCCTGGGGCTGAGGGTCACCAGGTAGTGACGCTATCTGCCATCCAGGGCCACCTAGGCTAGGCAGCTGGGTTTCTACCCTCCATTGTTCTTGAGAGGAAGGCCAAGGAGACAAGAAATTCCACCACCAGAACGAGAACATTCCAGGCTGACTGGGGGCGGGGGGAGCTCTCTGGTGTAAACACAGGAACAGCGCTTTGAAGTCTGAAGTCAGTGCCAACAGCAGGAAAGTGCTGGTCTCGTCCCCGGGGGCACTGTGAGGGGGTGGCCGGCTCCACACACCCTGCAGGCTGGGGGCGAGGGGACAGCGGGTCATTCTAGGAATCAGATGGACGGCTGGGTCATGGCTGCCAGGAAGCCCACGCGGACCCCGCCTGTGTGGGCCTGGGGAGCAGTGGGGGAGTCTGAAGTCAGCGACCCCCCCAGGAAGCTGCCCCGTCCTCCCAACAATTCCAGCTACAGCAGCAAATGACCCCGAGGTGACTCAGAGGGACAGAGGCCCCGTCCAACCAGGAGTGCAGAGCTGAGCAGGTCCATTCATCCGTGGACCCAGGAGCCCCGCAGGACGCACGGAAAGCCATCCTTTCACGTGGACCAAGCCCTGCTCACTTGTGCTCTCAGTTCAAAGGCACTTTATGAAACAGAGCGGTGGGCAGGGGCCCGGAAACTGACGTGAGAGAGCAGGGAGGTTTCTGTCAAACGGGGGCTCAGAGTGACTTACACTTCTGTCGTGATGAAGCCGGTGAGTTCCGAGAGGAAGAGGAAGAGGATGAAGAGGCAGCAGCAGATGGAAACTGCAAGAACAGAGCAGGACGGTCAGGGTGGAGGCTCCAGAGAGGAGGCCGCCCCTCAGTCCTCCTCGGAGGCCGCGGACACTGTGGGGGAGGTTCCCTCACTCCCTCCAAAGGCCCTTCTCCCCACGGCCTCAATGAAGCAGCCCCACCCCAGGAACGGAAGCCTGTGGTGGAGACTGAGCCGACTCTGGGGTCAGGGTGGCCCTCCCTGCGCAGGGTGGTCTCTAATGTCAAGGCCAGCCTCCAACACAGGTGGCACACGGGCAGCCCACACAGGTGTGCTTCTGTTGGGCTCGAGTGACACGCGATGGACAAGGTGGAGTCCGCATGGGAGAGATTTCATGTTGAAATTGAAACGTCTGCCTTCTGCAGAACATCCCGCCCTGTCCCACGGGGGTCTGACAGGGGTTGACCCTGGACCCCCACATTCCTTCCGCCTCCTCGACCCCAAGGCCGAGGCAGAGGGAGGTGACACCCAGCCTGTCTCCATGAGAGGCGCCTTCTGCTCCACCTTGGGATGGCGAGGTGGGTCCCTCCCTCTGGAATCCCTCTGTCAGGAAGCCCTGTCTTCTCTAGTCCACTCATCAGTGTCACTTGCAGGCCACTTCTAAACTCTCTGGGTCCTAGACTGATGCTATTGTCACTTCCACTCCAGCTCTGGCCTCGGGTGGTCCTGGTTTGGGGCACAAACCCCAGGCCATGGCGTACTGCCCACTCTCGCTGGAATCGGGCTTCTCTCGGGAGTCCTGTCCCTTTTATTAGCGTGGCCTTCAGAGACCCCACTCCAGGTGCATTTGAGGCTTTTATTAAATGGATAAAAATCCACCGTGTGTCTTGGGCACCTCCACACGGGGCCTGGGCACAAGGCCTTCACTGCACCGTTTGGCTGGCACACCCGGGGGCTGCCTCACACCACAGAAAACACCTTGGAGCATTTGGGGTTTCAGATTCGGGCTCCTCGATGACATGGGAGAGTCCCCGGGCACCCTCTAGAACAGACCCTGCCTGGCCCCGCAGGGCAGGGCGGAGAGGCCCGTGGGAGGCGGGGAGGGCACCCCTCTCCTCTCAGTTCTGCACAGAGCGGGCGGGCGCAGGGGGTGGGGGGCATGCAGAGTGGGGACAGGGGTCGGAGGGGCTACTCACTGATGGCCCCGGTGTAGGTGGGCTGTGTGAGGTCCTTGGGCACCTTCCTGTAGATGTCAAACCTACGGGAGGAACAGCAGCATGAGGGCAGAGCTGGGGCGAGGGCGGGCAGGTGCCAGGCCCGGTGGGCAGTGAGCCGAGGCCTCCCACGCCAGGGCCACCTCCTCCAAGCAGCCTCACTCTGCGTCATCCGTGAGGGTGCCCCTCACGGTACCTGGCACCTCCGTCCTGACACTTGTTGCCCAAGGTCACTCGAGTGACCTTGTGGGCTCGCTGGGTTGGTCGGCCCTTCCAGGTGGGTCTCCCTGCATCAGAGTGTAACCTCCCTAGGGACAGGGACCTTGTTGGTGTGTCCCTGCCATATCCCCAAGCCTTGGCACATAGCAGCCCTGCAGAGGTAACTGCGGAGTGACTCAGGTGACCCTGGAGGAAACGGGGCGGCCTGCAGGGTGCCACAGAACTGCCGTCACCTTCCCTTTCCTGCCCTCCCCTCCTCGTCTCCACTCTCCCCTGGAGCCCTGGCCAGCGCCTGCTCCACATGCATGAGGTGAATGTGCGTCCGCCTGCAGCCCAGGGCCTGGCACAAGCTGGTGGTGGCCGTTTCCTCTGGTTCCTCCCAGAAGCACCACTGCCCTTCAACACCAGGGTCCCCCCAGAGCTCAGGGAAGTCACGGGGTGGTAGGAAAACCCAGGGTTTGGAATCAGGTGGCATGGATTTAATGCCTGCTGTTTCACCCCACGCCCCACCCCGGCTATGAGAGCTGAAGCCTGGGAATCATATGGCTCCAATCTCGCCAGTCCTCTTCCTTACTGTGTGACTGTAGGCAAAAGGCTATCCCTCTCTGATCTCAGCATTCCTCCTCTTTGAGATGGGCCTCCTACTCCTGCGAGGACTGAGCGCGGGGAGGCTCCACGCCAGGCCTCCTTCCCTTCCCGGAGGCACAGAGGTAGTTCTGCCCCACACAGGTCATGGCCTGCCCACCTGTGCCAGGCTCTGGGGGCAGGGCCTGACTGGTGGAGAGGCTGAGGACCAGGGGGCTTGGCTGCTCTCTGGTGACTGGGAAACAAAGGCATCTTGCTAAACCCAAGGCTTGGGCTGGTTGGACGTCTTGCCTAAGGGCCGTCCCTGGTTCTGCCAGCTACACTAAGACCTCAGGGGAGAAGGACTCCTGTAGGGGGGCCGGGTTCAAAAGGCAGTGCTTTCTCTGCTGCCTGCTTGGCAATGGAGACGAGGGCTGGGGGACAGGGTCCCCATGACTGCTCTTCTCTGAAAAGGTGGGCCCTGAGCTTGGAAGCCACATCAGAGGTCCAGAGTCTGACTGTGACGTTAGACTGCTCAACTGTGACTGCCTCCCTGCGTGACCTTGGGACCGTTGCTTGACCTCTCTGTGCCTTGGTTGCTTTGTGTAGTGGGGGCAACGACAGCAACTACCCCATCGAGCGGGAGTGAGGGTCAAATGCCTGAGTGCATAAAAAGCACCCAGAAGCGGGGGGGTGGGGGTCCCTCGCTCCTGGGGTCAGCCCCTGAGGCCCTTGTGAAACTTGCTGCAGGGGCTGGTGTCTGAAGGGGTTGCAGCTGGTTCAGCGGGGATGCCAAGCCCTGGGGGAAGTGCCCTTGAACCTGACCTTCCCCAGGCTGGCCATGTGAGTGCAGAACCCGCTCAGCCTGGGATCTCACGCTAAAGGACATCAACTCAGTAAACTCCATGAGACCCTCAAGGCCCTGTCACAGAGCGGGCTCCGTGTGTCTGCTGGGCCTAGAGTGGGCCGGCCTGAGGCTCTGAGCATGCGCAAGGTCGGCCGGTGGCACTGGGACAGGGACATCCCAGGTGCAGACGCTGACTCTGTCTTCAACTGGGGATGGGTTTACTGGACGACACCCACCCTCAGTCAGCGGCACCCTGAGAGCAGTCGGCGTGGGTGGCAGGGATCAGGGTGGCCAGGACTTCAGATTTTTTAAGAAAAGCCAAACATTTGGAATTTTATGTGGAGTTTCCCAGTTCTGGTGGGGCAGTCGCAAAGGGGCCATGGCCAGAGGAGGCCCAGGGCCCGCTGGTGGCCCTCTGGGTGAGAAGCCCTGCAGAGCTGGGGGGGACACAGATGGCCACAGGCCTGGGGAGGCCACTTGGGGCCAGGTGAGAGGCACGTGCCTTCTCCAAAGGAGACCAGAGAGCCAGCAGCAGAGTGACATGGGGGACAGCAGCAGGAGGGTCCCTTCTCTCTGTCCCCCTTGGTCTTGAAGGAACGGCTTCACTCTGATCATGAGGAAAGTCCAAACTGAGCCGAGCAGACGGGGCAGCTCACCCTGAAGGGGACCCTGGCTCGGCAAACGGACAACCTCTGCGCGAGCTCTGCCGATTGGCCAACAGGTCGGCCGCCGGCCACCGCCACCTTCCTGGGACGCAGGAGGGGACTCTGAGCTCGTTCTGTAATTTGGGGGGTGAGTCTGAAATTGTTTCAAGAGGAAAACTTAGACAGCTTTCAAAATCCAGGGGAATTATTTTGGGAGTTGAAGGAGGTGTCCAGGTTTTCCCCGCAGGTGTCTGCCCCGAGGGCTGGGCGTCAGGGCCTTGTGTCTGCTGGGGGCAGCAAAGGGCAGGAGAATGGGTGAACAGAGCCACCGGGAGGAAGACGAGGACACAGACAGCAGGTGACCTGGGGCGGGAAGTGCTCCAGAGAGGAGGAGGCGCTGAGTCACGATCCCCTCTGCCCGCCAGGCACCTGGACAGACATATTTGCATCTAATTCCCACAATGACCCTGGCAGATCCTGGCATCCCACTTTTTCCAGAGGGAAAAAACTGAGGCTCAGGTGGAGGCAACAGGCTCGGGTCACTGATCCAGGGAACAGTGAGCTGGGATTCACACCCCAATCTCCATCCCAGCCCCTCCTTCCACCGCTCAGGGGAAGGAGTTTACAGCTCGCCTGCTGCTCAACAGCACCCAAGTCTCCAGGTGGCAGGGTTTGTTTCTTCAAGCCTGAGCCCTGGAGCGGCGGGAACCTCTGGAGGACAGGCCCGGGGTGACACACAGGCTTTCATGGACTCAACAGGTGTTTACGGACCTCCACCCCATCCTGGGAAGGCCCCTGGTGCAGGCAGACACAGCCCCTCCCTCATGTAGCTGCATCTGACAAAGCTTTTGGCTCGTGGGAGGGACCACCTGGACACAACGAACGTGGACAATGACTCCTTTCCCACGCTAGAGCCAAGCTGGAGGCTGGTGGGGCAGAGAAGGAAGAGCTGAAAAGGATCCTGATTTCAGAGCTGACCACAAGCCAAGTGAGTCAGCGGTGAAGGTCACTGAAATTGGGCCACCAGGAGGCTGGTGAGAACCCAGGCATGTGACGGATCAGGAAGTGAGCCGTCCATCCTCCTCGCTCACATTAGTCAGCCCCTCACTGCGGTGATGTGATCAGCTGTGGCCACCCCACCGTCAAGAGAATGGGGCGGAGAGGGGAAAGAGAATGGGGAGGGAAGAGGGATGCTTGGTGCGGACCTACTGTGTGCTAGGGTCATGCTATGCCCTTGAGTGTCATGTTCTCATACAGTTCTTTTGAGGGACTGTGCAGATGAGGCTGAGAGCCCTGGCCTTGGTGCCTGCCACCATCAGCTCTAGGTTGAGACCAGCTGAGGTCACGGTCCCACCGGTTCACTGTGTAGACCAACAATAAAAGCCTCAGGAAGACCGACTCGGCAGTCGGGGGGGTCTTGAGCAGAGCTGGGCACAGGGCACACTGCAGCCCCAGCTCAGGAGGCTGGAGGGTCCCTGCGACCAGGAGCTGGGCAGCCCGGGCAACACAGCGAGAGCCACCTCATTTTTTTTTTTTTTTAATTTTTTTTTTTTAAAAAGGATTTAAAACAAAACAAGCCAATGAAAAGCTATGAACCCCTGGGCCTCTCGTGTCTTTGAAAAGTCCTTTGCCAAAGTCTCAATCAGGAGTCACTGTGCCTCCTGGGATGTGGTGATGTCCAGAGACACGTGCCATCACGGCTGGGGCTGGGGCGCCATCGGCACGAGTGGGTGGAGGCCAGGGGTCTGCCACACAGGACAGGACGCCACAAGGAGGGCCACCAGCTCCAGGGACCACAGTGCTGGCATGGAGGTAGCCTGCCATGTGCAGGGACACCTGCCCAGGGGAGCCCCTGTCCCCAGCCGTGCCCGTTCAACCTCAGGGGCCCTGCTGCTCTGCTCCTGCTGGGGGAGTCAAGGCTCCGGCCTGCGTGGCCCCCAGACAGGACCTTGGTGTCAGACGGCCCTCCCTGTCCCTTCTGCTCTGCGCCCAGAGAGAACACTGGGCAAGGAACAGGAGAACCTGAGGAGTCCACCTGGACCTGCCCGTGGCTCAGAACTGGGTGTTGTGGTGAGCACAAGGTCAGGGCCATGCAGAGCGGCCGGTGTCCATCTCTGGCTTCATGCCTCGGCCACGGGCACTCATGGCAGCCTGGATGGCGCAGTCAGAGAGAAGATGGAGGCCAGGCGCCCCCGGCCAGCCGGGTGAGGTCAGCTCCCTAATGGCCCAAAGCAAACACGTCTTTCCCAGTGAGAAGCTGGGAACATCCGGCTCCCCCATCCCATCCCCCCCCCTCGCTCCCCAGCTCTGCGGCTTTAACTCTGACACCAACCCTGAGGGACCTGCAGACACGTCTTGGCCGGCTCTGTGGCCCCCTGTGGGTGGCAGGAGGCTGTGAGGTCACCAAGGCTTTAATGGAACGGATGCCTTTTGGCAGCAAGTCACTGGAGATGGGGGTCACTCATCCTAAAATAGCCATTGAGGCTCCCAGCGGGCACTCGCCCTAGTCAGCCCTGCCCACCAGCCCAGGGCAGCCTGCTGCCCAGCCCAGGGTGTGGGCAGGAGGCACGCGTGCTATGTCACGGCACCCTGCTGACCACCACCAGCACAGGACGGTGCTAAGCGTGTGCACTCGCCTGTGAGCTGGGCACGGGGTGTGGGGGCAAGGCCTCTGCTGGGAGGGGCAGGCCCAGAGAGAACCCTGGGATTCTTCCCTCCCCTAGAATCTCGACCTTGACATTCAAGCTGCTGATATGCGTTCACACCACCCAGCGCTCTGTCAGCTGGGCTCTGTTGCTGGAACCCTCTGTCTGTCCCCCAGGTGCAGGAGCCTTGACAGAGAAGGAAGGATAGCAAAGGACCCCACGTGAGGCTACCCTGCACCTGGCCTGAACTCAGCCTTCAGGTCCATTACCCCAGAGCCTTGCGAAGCCCTGTGTGGCAGACAGCATCGCTGGCCCCATTTACCTGCCCAGGGGCAGAGCTGAGCCTGACCCCTGATGTCGTGCCACCCCAGGGGCGTGGGGCTGGGAGGTGGGGGAGCAGGGGCTGGGCTCACAGGAGGTCTGGGAGAAGCCCGGGCACACAGCTGCCTGACGCCCATGTCACCAGTGCACACCTAGCGCCCCCACGGTGGTCCCCCGCCCCGCAGCCGTGCTTCTGCCCTGTCACCCCACAAGTGACCACAGACCACGAGTCCTGGCTGATCCCTCCTGCTGCCCCCACAAGAGTCGGCTGGAGAGGAGGAGGGCGGAGCTGCTGCTGCTCTCTCCCAGGGCTGGCCACCGCTCCGCAGCCCGAGAGGCCTCCCTGACCCCCAGAGCCCTCCCTGACCCCAGGCTCTGCACACAGGTTCCTGGCCCAGGCCTCAGAGAGCTGCAGGTCTTCTGTTCTGACTGGGCAGGGCCCAGGTAGATCTGTTCTGCGTCACCTGCAGGGCGGACACCCAGCAAATGCCAGGTGAAAGTGCAAGGTGACGTCCACACAAGGCCCTGTCCACAGCACCAGCCCTAACAGTATAGGCTAGAGAGTGGCCACCTGAGGAGGTGCAGGGGCAAGTGCAGGCACAGCCCCCTGGACACAAAGCCATACGTGAAGGGCATGGCCAGTGAGCCAGGAAGCCTGCACACTCTGACCCGGGCTCTGCGGGGACAGCACCAGGGAGGGGGCGGGCCTGACCACTGACCTACGTGTGTTTGGGGGTGGGGGAGGGGGTGGTCATAAAACTGAATTCACACCGTGGTTTAAATTTTCAGGAAAAAAGAAGGAGAAACTGAAGGTTTCGTACAGAAGGTCACACGAGGGTCACAAAAATGTCAACTACTCAGGGGTGAATGTGACAGAAGTGCAGAAAACACTGTCAAGGAGGCAGAGGGAGAAGGGAGGGAGACGCAGACCCGCCAAGGGGCCAGGAGCGCAGTACTGGCCACGTGGCATCCCCCACTGGCCACATGTGCGACTCAATCCCAGCCTCCACTCACCTCCTCAGCCTTCAGCCTGCGCCCACAGGTCAGCAGAGGGAGGAGCAAAGGCACCGGCATTTCCCAGGCTCCTGCTCCATGGCCAAGCCCCACTTAGGCAGCTGACCACTGGATCCCACAGAGGCCTCCCCTACCCAGGACACCTCAAATGCGGAAGCTCAGAGAGGGAGAGCAACATGCCCAGGTGCACACAGCAAGGAAGAGGCCATCGGGGTTGGAGGCCAGGTCAGGGACCAAGGGGCTACACAGAGATGCTCCCTGGCCTCCTGACACTCACACACCCCCCCAGGCCTTGGCTGTCCAGGGTCAGAGCTGCCTCCTGGTACCAACAGCAAGCGAGAGCCCTCGCTGAGGGAGCGGAGGGGGAAGGGGGTGAACAAGGCAAGCACAGCTGGAGGGGCCCACCCCACCGGCATGGTCTCCCTCTACAGCCCGGAGCTGTGCGCAGGAGGAAGCCGGCCTTGGCTGAGTCAGGCTTCCCACCTGCCAAGGACACAGGCAGCCCTGTGGTGTGACTGGTCCCCAAAGCGTTTCCAACTCACTGGAAACTGGAAACAGCTGGCAACACACCTCCAGAGCAGGACAACATCCCCTGTGCAGATGCTATAAATGGAAATGCATCTCAGAGGGGCGGGGCAGGGGCGGTGCTTGTCACAGTGACCCGTCATTGTCATCGTCATGGGATAAAAATACAGCAGGCCCCAAACGCCAGCAGCCCTGGCTGGGAGCTATTCAGGGCCTGGACTCCCTGCCAGGCTGGCCCTGCACGGAGGTAGGAAAGGAATGCGCTGGTGGCCTTGGGGGTATTTAAGTTTAGGAGCAAATCAGGGGAAGCAGCCAGTCCCTATGGAGGGCGTCCCAAGGGACGCCCCCTTCCCTCTGCTCCCAGCTCTGAGGGCACCTTTGACAATGTTCCCAGTGGCCTTGGGGGCAGTCACAGCCGAGTCCTGCCCACAAGCAGAGGGTGGGAGGAAGGTTTTCGGAGGGGAAGGAGCTTCACCACTCCACTGGTCTCAGATGATCAGCACCACCCAGGTGCAAGAACTAGTCCAGTCCCATTTTTCACAGAAAAAGAAAACAGGTTCAGAAAGACCTGGAAAGGCAAGTGGGAAATGCAGAGGAAGGAGGAGCAGCTTCCAGAGGCTCCCACAGAGGTTCACGTCCAGAGCCCGAGGGCAGCGGACACGCCCCCTCCCTAAAGGGGCCGGGGATGGGAAGGAGTTAGGAAGCAACAGAGAGCAGGCCCAGGGCCAGCGAGGCTTTTCTTACAACCCCTAGCAGAGGGCAGGAGAAGGGGACTTGAGCGTCCTCTGGCTGGCCTGGCCGAGGGGGCAATTGGTAATCATTTTCATGATCACGAGCTGCCAGTTTTAGGGGGGCTGTTTGAGGTGGGCTGTGGGGGTGCTAGCAAAGGCTAATCTGGCAAGGAGGCATATAAATGAAGATCTGAATTAGAGAGATAGCATCCATAATGGCCCTGGGGCAGGGAGCACCAGGCAGGAGGATCAGCAGGGGCAGGGAGCAGAGGCCCTGAGGTCTTACATGAAGTCACCCATTTAAAAATAGTACTGACCACTTTAAAAAAAAAAAAAAAAACTATGCAAAGCAAATGCCCCAGGGTCAGATTTGGCCTGGAGGTGATCAGATCTGCACTTGGCCTTGAATCTTGAACAGACAGAGTGGAACTGAAAGGAGCCAAAGGGCAAAGACACTGGAGAGCTGCAGAGCTGGACCGGTGCTGGGACCAGACCCCCCCACACACACCGTGGCCAACAGGGTTTGAACCAGGGATCCCCGGAGGGGCACCTGCTGCTGCCACGGAGCCTGACTGGGTGTGCGCCAGCTGAGATGTCTGCCCAGGTCACAGGTGTGGGGACAAGAGTCACACCCATTCTGGGGTCATGGGGCTGCTGTCATCTAGATCCATTTTGAAGACGAGAACCTGGTGTCCAGCGAGCTACACTGAATCACCCAGGTCACAAACAAGGACCAGAGTCGTCCTGGGGCTCTCCCCAGGACGTCCAGATGCTCCCGAATCTGCAGGCTTTGGGAGCCCATCTCCACCAGACTCCTCCTGCACTGACCCATCTCTAACCAATAACGCAGAATAAGAAAATCGGATTTTGCAGTGACTCACTTTATCCATGGCTGAGAGGCGAACGTGGGGATTTGGCCTGACGAAGCCCTCTGACGATGTGCCTGTGGCACATGCTGTTCAGTGAGAGCCCTGAGCTGCCCTGAGCTGGCCGAGGGCCCTGCTGCCAGCTGAGCCCAGTGCCTGCCTCCCAGCCACCCTCCCTCCCGCTAGGTGTGAGTCAAGCCTGGAGACCTCAGTGTGCCGGCTGCAGAGCCTCCACTTTCCTTGGCTCCTGAGCAAGATGTACTTTTCCAAAGGACACTGATTCAGCTGAGCCCGGAGTTTGCAATGCCCTGCAGCAGTGAGGCCCGCCTCCCCTGAGTCCACACTGTCCTGGAGTGGGGACCACAGAGGGAAGCTACTACCTCCCTCGCCTTTTTCCTCCTCCTTCCCAAATGGCAGGAGGACCCACCTTCTGAGGACCCACCCAAGCCAGCCAGACCCCCAGTGGCCTCCCTGGAGCCCCCGTGGCCGTGCACACCTGCAGACAGGAACGGAAAGGAAGGGCCCGCGGTGGATGGCCAGGGACCCTCCAGTGTGGAGCCAGGACAGCCTTCCCGTCAACCTGGGGTCCTGGCAGCTCAGCACCAAGTGCCCGGTGGACCACGTTTCCGCTGGTACAAAGCACTGTGCTTGGGAGCAGTTTCGGGTTCACAGGAACACGGAGCAGACGCGGAGTCCGTCCTCCCTGACCCACACGTGCACAGCTCCCGCTGTCCACACACCCTCAGAAGGCACATCTGTCATCCACAGGCGCCAGCCAGGCCGCCCATCACACCCAGTGCTTGGTTCTACAAGGCTGAGTCCCGGTGCCGAGCGTCCCTGGGCTTGGATGAACGTGCGATGGCATCTGTCCACCAGGACAGTGCCCAAGAGCGGCCTCTCTCCTAAAACCCACGCCCCTGAAGCCCCAACCCCCCTGTACTGCTGGTCTTTTCCTGTCCCCATGTGGCCTTTTCTACAGCGGGGACACACAGCTCCACGGCTGCTGGGAGCATCTTGGTCAGTGTTGTGCACACCAGGTGCCCCTTGCTTCACGGGTTCGGGGCTCCTCCTAGTTGGCACCGGTGACCTCCGTGTCTACAGGTAGCTGCGCAGACTTGTGACTTCTGTAAAGTGGGGGTGAAAATCCTGCCCACTATGGGAGTGCGGCCGAAAGCAGGGCCCTACCTCGGGAGTGGCCAACTCGCTGCACAAAGCAAGCGGTGGTCGGCCATGACTGACCACACCGGTACCGTGGCCATCACCACTGGTGGGCTCGCCACGCAGTTCTCCACCAGGGCAGCACAGGGAGGGGACAACCTCTGCTGACCCAGCGGCCAGCCCTCTCCAGGCTCAACCTGTTCACATGCAAAATGGGGGCAGGGAGGCTACATCTCTCCTCTGGGGGGTCGGAGACAGAGCAGATGACTGACTGGCATGCAGGAGCCATGGACATCCGATGGGCACTCTCAGAAGGCCAGGTCCTGGCTGCAAGGTCTGGAGGGGTCCCTGGCCTTTTCTGGGGCCCAGTGGACAGCCACTTGGGTGACATCACAGACGTGCTATGGAAGGAAGAAGTCCCACACACGGGCCGAGGGACACGCAGAACTAACGCCTGCAGGAGTCAGGAGCCCGCTCACCTTGTGGCCTCCCGGGGTGCTGAAGACGGGCTGTACCCCCATCCACGCGCGGCCACCGCGCTGCGCGTTTCAGGAGCGCTCTGTCATGAGCCACCGTTCAATTTAGAAATTAAAATTAAAAAACTAAAGAGAATCAAGTCATCAGCCAGGTGTGGGACTCCTCGGCACCACCTGAGGATCATGTGACAGAGACGGTTTCAGGGCTTCTTTCCTTGGATTCCTACTGCCACCTTCCCTGGGTGCAACCCCAAGCAAGTGGCAGGACCCAGGCAAGCATTCAAGAACTCCTGAAACCTGCCCTCCCTGCTGTGTGAGCTGGGCTAAGTGATGTCCCTCTCTGAGCCTGGTGGCCTAGTGTACAAAGTGTGCTCAGGATGAATCGGGAGTGTCCAGCACTGTGCTTAGCAGATAGCAGCTGCTTAAAAAAGGTGACCTGTTCATAGGATTCTCACTGAAACGCCCCCAGAGTGTCTTGCCAATTGCAGGTTTGGGTGGGTTGAGAAATCTGTCCAGTGGGCTGCAACCGGTATAAAAAAAAAAAAAAAGACTAGCGCAGGAAGGAGAACTCAGTCTGCGCTGCTGCCTACAAGAGGCACACAACCCCATTCTACTGCGCCACCGTGCCACAGCCTAGGGGTACCTAGGAATAATAACACACCCTGTGAGAAGAGCTCCAGAAAGGTCACGGGTGGCACTTCCCTGAGGACGGACAGGCTGTGGAGTTGAGGGCAGAGCAGAGGGGCTGCCTGCAGGGGGCGCCAGACCCGGCCCTGCGGCTCCAGAGGGGCTCCCAGAGGAAAGAGGCTGGACAGACACCCAGGATGACGGTGGGCTGGCGCTAGTGGTGAAAGGAGGAGCAGACTTCCGCACTGCCCAGCCCCGGAGCCGGGTGTTAAGAGTTGGAGAAACCTGGCTTCCAATCCTGAAGCCACCACCTCTTACCACTGTCGGCTGGGCAAGGCCACCAGGGGCAGCAGGTGGGCTCTTCCCTGCTCACGGGCACCTGATGGGCACCTGATCGAGGCCCAGGCCCACTCCAGGAGGCATATGGCATGCAGGGGCCTCAGGAGCCCACAGAAGGCAGGCTGTTACAGTGATCCCCAGAGCTGGCCGAGGGTGACCTGCACCAGCCTCTGACCTTGACCTTCAACGTGCAGTGCGAGCTCAGAAAAGCTGGTCTCATGAAAGTCTGTACCAACAGCACAGAAGGCTCCCTGCACCCTCCACCTGGCTTTCCGTCACATAACGTGACCAGAGAAACCTCCTCGGAACTCAGAGGTACGCCTTGGCAGGACTCTATCAGCTGAACACACATTTGCGTGGGTTTTCCCCTCAAGTTTTCTGGTCTGGAACCTCACACAGCATTTAGTTGTGTCTGCTCCAATCTGTGATGGAGGTGAGAGCAGCTGTGCTTCATGGCAGGTGGGCAGACTGCTTCCTCCCAGAGGTTTTCTGAGGGGCTGAGGATAGAGCACAGGGACCTGTCCCATCACTGAGCCACACCCCAGACATTTTCAGTTTTATTTTGAGAAAGGATCCTGCTAAAACGCCCAGGCTATCCTTGAACTTGGGATCCTCCTGCCTCGGCTTCCTGAGTTGCCAGAGTACAACCACCCCCTTTATGCCCAGTGCTAGAACCACACCGGGCACATAGTAGGTGCTCAGAGCATTTGTCAAACAAACCAAGGGGCCAAGGCGCTGAGCAGGCACCAGCTGCCCTCTTCCCCACAGGGAGCACATTGTGTCCTGCCTGGGCACAGGCTGACCTGTGCCCACAACCTCACAGCTTAGCTGGAAGGAAACAGAAGGGGGGAGACCGACTCCAGCCTGGAATGCGCCCTTGTCAGCCAGCTGGGACAGCGACAGACAGAGGTGGTGACGGTGGGAGGTGCTGTCCTCCTGGAGTGTGTCCAGCCTGGAGCAGATCCCCTGAATGACCAACTGGCTGCCTGCGATCAGGGCCTCCGATCCCTCCCGGGGACCTGCACAGCCCAGAGCAGTGTCTCATCTGGACAGGGAAGTCATGCAGGAAGAATGCGCACGTCAGTGGACTGGTATTTACAGGGAACAGCCCTGCCCACGGCCCAGGATGGGGTGCATGGGGTGTGGGAAGCCTCCCACAAAGGCCACTCACTGCCCACCCAAAATCAAGTACCCCAGCCGCTACGAAGGGCGTCTCAGTGGTGGCCTAGCAGAGCTAACAGGAGCCTCCCGTGCCTTGAGTGGCTGCTTGGGTCCAGGCCTTGTGGCTGCAAAGGCTGCGGCCCTGTGTCCAGCAGCCCCCGTGTTCCCGTGCCCTCCTGCACGCCCTGTGGCTCAGGAACACCTGGCCACAGGCACCTCAGGACCCTGGGCAAGCTCCTCGGCCTGCTTTTCCTCTGGACAGCGGGGGAGCCACTGCCCACGTCACAGGGGGCCTAGAGGCTGGCCAAGATGATGAGCTTGGGCTGGCACTCAGCAGGGTCACTGAACAGACTTCACCTGTGTCCTCCGAAGCAAGATGGGTCAGAATGGTCACAGTCACATGACAGCAAGACACTCGGCAAAGCCCCCCCATTTCCGCCCCAAGCCCCGGGACACACAGTCCTGGCACCCGCTGTCTTCTGCACCATCACTAGGTGCCAGGCAAGAGCCGGGCTTCAAGGACCTGGTGGGTGGTGCAGACCACCTGCCTCGCCCCCAGGCTGCAGGCGCTGCTCTGTCCACACCTCCTTCTGTCCAGGGTGAGCTTTCCACAAGGATCTACTCAGAAGGCCTCAGGGGCCCAAGGAGGCCCAGGATAGAGGGCAAATTCCTCCCTGGGCCTCTGAGGTCCTTGTGGCCCAAAGACCTCTCCCGCCCAGCGCTCCCCGGCTGTCCTCCAGTCACTTCTGCCCCGACCAGCTCCCACTGTGCCAGGGGACCTGTGTCCCTGCTCTCCCTCCACCTGGGCCTCCCTGCCCCCCAGGGACTCAGTGAGCCTTACATATCATATCTTTCAAGTGTCCAGGCACCAGCTCCCTTGGAGGCCCTGCAGACGCAGGCTCCGGGACCCCTGTGACATTTTTTTTTTTGGTACTGGGAATTGAACTCGGGGTACTCGACACTGAGCCACATCCCAGCCCCTTTTCTATTTTATTTAGAGAGAGGGTCTCAGTTGCTTAGCGCCTCACAGTTTCTGAGGCTGGCTTTGAAGTTCAATCCTGCTGCAAAGAGGGAGACCCCCCCACCTGCTGAGGCACCCCTCGCTCTTCCCCACTTCCCTCGCTCTCCTGAGCTGCTGGTCCCCGTGACTTTCTGAGAGTCCTCTCAACAACTGAGGACGGTAAGCGTAGCTGGGTGTTGACTTCCTGGCTGAAACTCGGGGCCCCTGGGGCGGGGGCTGTGTCCCTGTTTCACCACCGGACAGTGTGCAGTGCAGTGGCCAGCGGGAACATCTGTGAGTGACTGAGGATTGGGCGACCAGCCAGACAGCCCCAGGGGCCAAAAGTGAAAGGGACCCAGACTCCATGTCCCCACTCTGGGGGCTACAAGGGAAGCTGGAAGACAAGAGCACAGGGGGACAGAGTCACGTGCCTCGGGTCCCAGGAGCAGTGGGGCCCTGGAGGACAGGTGTGTGGCTTGACAGCTGCAGTGGAGCCTTACTGGCAGCCCACGCCCCCGATCTTGTTGCCCCAAAAACAATGCTGGGGATCCAGGGCACCATCAACCCGACCTTTGATGTTTGTTCCTAAGGCCTGTGAGAGGCCCTGGGGCCCCAACACCTCTTCCCACAAGCTTTGCAAGGTCCTAGCTGTGACTTTCCTATTGTGGGGTTTTCAGAGATCCGACCCCTCACTCCCCCCGCCCCCAGTGTGCCTGGAACTTGCTTCAGGCACATCCTGTGCAGGATTTAACTGTACACCACGGGACCCTGGGAGGTCACTCTGCTCCAGTGTATAAAGGGGACATGGAGGCAGGGGCGACAGAGGCAAGGTGGAGTCCCCCGAGATGGGCCCCTAGTCCGGTCCTGCTCCACAAGGGTCTGCATAATGAGCAGGCCTCCCGAGTGGGGAGCTACGCCCGCCATGTGTGAGGAGCGGACCAATCCCCCCCGTGGGCTCCTGCTTCCCCTTCACAGCGCCCTAGGGGTTCCCTCACTTGATCCCCCTGGTTTTCTGAAGCACCACATCTGCTCAAGAACCTGCCTGCCTCTCCGTGGCCGAGTGCCGCACAGGGAGACCCCTCACCTGCTCACAGCACCCCTCGTCTTCCCCCCTCCCACTCTCACTGACCCCCACAACTCACCCCTAGAGTGCCCCTCCCCCAGGTGTCCTTCCGCCTCACCCACACCGGTTCAGTCCTGCTTTGGCCTCTGGACTGCCCTGACCCCTCGCCCTGGCTCTGAACCAATCAATCACTCAAGGTAAAAGCATGGGACAGGGTCGCGGGGGAATCTTCTTCACCCCTGTCCAGATGCCCCTGCCGTCCCCAGAGCTCTCAGGGCCCCTCTGCTCAGAAAACTCTCCCTCAGACGCCTGTCCTTGTTCCCCTTGCCCTGTCAGCCCCACAGAGGGGACGCCAGATCCATCACGGCCACTCCATCCCCGGTGCAGGGCCCAGCAGTAAATGTTACGTGTCTCAGTGAGCAAACACGCTCATGGGTGCCCACCAGCAAGGAGGCCACTCAGCCGCAGCGCTGGGTGCAGGGTCGGTGGCCCTGCTGAGCTGCCAGGAGAGTCACGGGCTACAGAGACACAAAGGGCACAGGGCTCTCCAGGCGCAGAGCGGCTGGAGGCGGGTGGGCACGCTCCCCTCCCCCACCACAGCCCTCGTGGAAACTGGTGTCGCCATCCCCACCCCATGGTGTGTCCTAGAGTTCTGGGAAATGCCACCAGGCGGCGATGCAAAGACCCACAGGGTGCCAACACACCTGTCCTGCCCGACAGCCCAGGCAGCTCACTGAAGGGGCCCATCGTGGGAGCCCAGAGCCCTGGTGGCTGAGTGCCCACCGAGTCCCCAGGCGTCAGTATTTCGTCCCCACACTGGGGCAGAGTGACCCCCACAGCCTGCGAAGCCCCTGCTTCAGAGATGAGAAGACGGGCTGCACCCGCGGGGTCAGTGCCTCTTAAACTGCGTGGACCAGCGGCCGTGAGTCAGTGTCCACTGAATGCTGCCCCAAAGTCCCAGCTCCCGCGTGGCCTCTCCAGCTGTCCTTGGACGACCCTGTCGAGTCTCAACATGGAAATACCCAGCCACCCCAGCCCTGTGCTGAGAACTGACCGGGGCTGGGTGCCTGTGTCACCTGGGTGACCCCCTACTGACCCCAGGGAAGGTCCCCATTCCTGCTAAGGTGCCATGGCATTGGGAGCCTGCAGGAGCAGAGCTCATCCTACCCAGGGAGGGAGCTCCAGTCACTTGCTATGTGGTGCCTTCAGGGTGCCTGGCGCTGTCCTAGGCCCTGGGGATCCCACAACGAACACAGCAGAGCCAGTCTCTGCTCTGGTGGGGGCCTCTGGAGACCCAGCTCTTGGTGGCTGGTCCCTACTATTTCCCAAAGACTAGCTCCTCCCAAAGGGAGACCTCCCTGCCCAGGTTCCCAGTTCCACTGCCAGCAAGAAGCCCAGAAGAGGACCTGAGGAGCAGTGGCCTGGTTTAGAGGCCAAGAGGCCTCCTGGACACCAGCCAGCAAAACCAAGTCCTGGGCACTGGTCAATGGCCAGAGGCCACCAGGCGGACTACGCCTGCTCCGGAAGACTGGACACCACCTCCAGACCCTTCCCATGGGTTGGTGGCCTGGCTGGGCTTTAACCACTGGGCTCAAAGTGGAGGCACCAAGACATGACCTACCCTCCTGTGGAGCGGTGGCAACATGCCCAGCGCCTGGAGCCGTCCTGTCCGGCTCCGATCCCACCAGGCCCAGTAGGGTCTGCAGACACAGGAGCAGCTCCTGCTCCTCCTCGGCTGGGTGGCCCGGCACCCACAGGTCTATGGCTTGCTCTCAGCGCTAAAGGGGAAAAAGACCTTGGGCAAGTCTGCCTGGGGAGGGGGCAGGCCAGGTGGTCACTTGCCCAAGGTCACAGATCGGATAAGTGGGGCACTCTCAGGTAGGGAGTCGGCCTCGGGAGCCTGGGCTCCTACTGACCTCTTCTCTATTAGGTCTGATCCTTGCAGTATCACTGCCAGACAGTCTTCCCACTCCAGAGAGATACAGACTACAGAGGCCTCCATCCTCTTTCCCAGGGACTCCTGCCCAGTTGCCCCAGGTCAGCACCAAGCAGCAGCCACGGAACGAGGCGAGTCCCAGCGGCCAATTTGATGTGCTCCAGTGGGTGAGGCGAGTGAGGGCCACCTGGGGTGACGTGCCTACATGGCCCAGGGACCTGGCCAGACAGAGCAGGGGACCTTCTCATGGCCCTTGACTCAGCTCACTTAGCTTGACACACACCCCAGCTCTGCGGCAGAAGCCGAGCTGCAAGTCCCCCTGACACCCAGGCAGGTGCTCCAGCCTTCTGAGCCTGGTTCCCCTGACCCCACCCAGGGCGGCCTCACCCACCGCGGGCCCCTCCATATATCCCGATGTTAACCTGCCAACGCTAGGACAGCCCACTCCACCTTGGCGCTCGCCCCTGTGGAGTGGGCAGAAGCCCCCAGGTGGCCCACCTGTGAGAACGGAATGCACTGACGTGGGGACGGCAGCTAGCGCTCCTCTGGAGACCCAGAGATGCACAGTGCTTTCTCGTCTACCGTCCCTGCCCGCCAAGCGCCCAATGCCTGCCGCTCACCCCCATTCCCCCTTCCAGAAGCACAGGTGAAGATGCCCACAGGTCAGGTCTCGTGCCACACACCAGGAGCAGGAGGAAAGAAAATCCCACAGCCAACGTGACCAGGGCGAAGCCAAAGCTTCTCTGCTAAGGTCTGGCACTGGGCGAGGAGGGTACGTCTGGTCCCTCTACCTCCACCACGGAGCACCAGAGGCACTGGCCAGAGCAACTAGACAAGGAAAAGAAACAGGAGTGGGGCTGGGGATGTGGCTCAAGCGGTAGTGCGCTCGCCCGGCATGCGTGCGACCCGGGTTCGATCCTCAGCACCACATACCAACAAAGATGTTGTGTCCGCCGAGAACTAAAAAATAAATATTAAAAATTCTCTCTCTCTCCTCTCTCACTCTCTCTTTAAAAAAAAGAAAAGAAAAGAAACAGGAGGTGCCCACTCCAGGAAGGGGCAGCAAGATTCCCGACGCAGCAAGGCCCGGATGTCACACGGTCTAGAAGCCACACACGACCCGCGTGTCCACCACAGACCACGGCCTCCCTGAGACCAAGAAGCAGCCCCGCGCGTGAGAGCCACACCAGGACAGCTCAGGGATAAACTGAACAGTTTGTCCAGGGAGGCAGACGCCTGAGAGCTACGGGACATGACAGAGACTGAAAAGGACACAAAGAGACTGCTGGCCTGCACCCGACGGAAGCAGCCGACGGTCAGCGAGCAGACTCGGTGCGACCCCGCCCAGGAGTCCCATGCCACTGCCCCTAAGGCCTGTACGGAGAGCCAAAGCAGTAGAGAAGAGGGACGTCGAAGACACCAGCTTCCTGACTTAGGGTCACATTACAGAGCCACAGTCAGGAAAGAGCATGGCCCTGGCAGGGAAAACCAGCAGGCAGACCGTGCAGCAGGACCAAGCCTCCAGATACAGGGCCGCTAACCCGACCAGGCACCAAGAGGACACAGGGGAGCAGGCTCCTCAACCAATCAGGCTGGGAAAGCTGAGCATCTTCGTTCAAAAGAGTGGAACTGGCCCCTTATCTTATACCATATGCAAAAATCAACTTGAATAAATAAGAACACGTAAAACCCCAAAGCACAAAACTGCTAGAGGAAATCGGGGAAGGCCTGGACACGGGCTTTGGCAATGATTCCTTGGATGTCACCAAGCAGATGGCATCAAAGGAACGGAAAGGCTGTGGCTGGGAGACCCCAGGGCTCACTGGGGAGGGTCAGATTTACCACACGGGAGCAAGAAAATGTCATCCCGTCAAAACTGGGCAGGGCTTGAACAGGCACTTTAATGGCCAGCAGGTCTGTGGAAAGGTGCCATCAGACACCAGGGAAATGCAGGCGGCCACCACCTCACGCCTGCTGTCCAGACGACAGAGAGCAAGTGCTGGTGAGGAAGTGGAGAGGGGACCCTGCACACCATGGGGCTCAGGCGGGCCCACGGTGGGGAAAGCAGCAGGGGGTGCCCAGCACCCTGCGGGCATCTCTCTGGGCACACACTCAGAGGACACAAAGCCACACCTGGCAAAGGTGCCAAGTTATGCAAACTCCGTGAGTGTCCACCAAGGGCCAAGTGGACACGGAAGCAAGTGCAGACACAAAGAGACAGTGCCACAAGCCATGGGCCCAGAGGACACGTGCTGGGGGGAAGGCTAGACACCCAAAGGACAACTTTGCACTGTGACCTCTCCCTGGCACTCTGTTTTCTACTCAAAAGGTCAAAGACACAGGGAGTAAAAATGGTCCCCAGGATCAGGTGCAGGAGGAAACAGGAAAGAGGCAGAAGGAGGTCAAAGGACACAGATATCCAAGTGGACCCACTGGAGACGAGGGACCACGGGTGGTGGCGTGTGCGTGTTCAGGGCCCATGCCACGTGTCCCTCACAGGGGCTCTTGCCCCCGAGGAGCGAGGTATGAGCTGATTGGGACCTGCAGGGGGCTGGTCCCCAAGGTTCATGTGAGGGAAGCTGGGTCCCAGCTTTGGCAACTCGAAGTGCTGGAACCCTTAACAGGTGTGGCCAGGAAGGAGGTCACTACCAGTGTCACTCTCGAGAGAGGTTAAGGTAGTTCCCGGGGGAGGGTTGTTATAAAAGCCCCTCCCATCCACCGATCTCTCCATGTTGTTTGTTTTCCCTGTTTGATCTCTGCCTCTTGCACAAGATGCCATTGGCCACAAAGTGAGGCAGCCAGGGGCACTCACACAGAGCCAGCGCAATGCCACCTGAACTCTCAGCCTGGAAATTGTGAGCTAAATAAACCTCTTTTATTTATAAGTTACCCAGCTCAGATGCTTTGTAACAGCACTGGAAAACAGACTAATCTAGTAACTGTGTGAGATGATGTTTCACTACAATAACCATTTTACTATGTGTGTGTCTTAAAAACATCATGCTGTACATCTTAAATATACACGATACAATTTTTTTTTTTTAAAAAAAAAGACTTGGAATCTGGAGTCTCCACTTCTAAAACACTACAGTGCTGGGTGAAGTATTCCTTTCCAGGTTTCCCTTGTGATGTGGGTGCTGGGCCCTTGTCATCGGCTCTGCTTACAAAAGGTGCAGGGTGCAATGGAAGGACCGCAGACCTCCTATCCCGCAGGTCTGTGTCTTGGTCACAGACTGCCTTGTGCCCCGCAAGCTCAACCCCACATTGCCATAAGTTTTCGAGGCCCAGAGGCAGCCGAGCTGCCCCTGCCCTGGGTCCTGCTCATGTTAAGTCATGTGACGTCACACGGGGACTGTGTGGTCTCCTTCCCTCCAGGAGGGTCAGTTTACAGGGAGAGGAGGGAGAACAGGAGCCGCAGGTCAGCTTCTCAGCTGGATGAACACGTCACGGCAACGTGAGGCATGGACCGACCGTGGGGACACAGGACACGGGGTACGTGGCAACACAACTTTTCATACACTTAAAATCATTTCTGAATTAAAAGTTCCCTTAGTTTGGAAAAATGAGATGCACCAGGCCTGCGAGGCGGGGGCAGGCCCTGCTTGGTCGGTGCTGACCCCAGTGTCCAGGCTAGCCTGGCAGCAGAGTTTCAGTGAACACGGTCAGGGGGCAGCAGACCCTCACCCAGCCCACGCCTGGCCTGCAGCTGGGGCTCTGGGGACCGGCCGGGGCTTCCTTCGCAGGAGGCGGTGGCACTAACCACAGAGGCTCCTTGGGCTCCCGGGAACTTCCTGCCTGGCAGCTGCGCAATGGGAAATGGCCACCGGCGGCCTCCTCCCATTACCCAGAGGCCCCAGGCTCCCATGGCAACAATGACAAACACAACCAGGCGGACGGGATGACGTCGGTGTCCGTGGGGTATCCCCAAGAAAATGCCAGTGTTAACCTACCCCCAGGGGCTGAAGCCGTGGTCAGGAAGGCCAGCTCTGATGTCACAGCGTGCCAGTCAAAGCTGTGTCACCTGTTTGCGTGACTCTGCCAAGTCCTGTCCCCTCTGTACCCCGGCATCCTGCCTCGAGGGTGCGCGAAGGAGTCCAAGCCTGGCCCTTGGTAACAGCTGGCTACGTGGGTACCCCCGGTGTTACCAGCGCCTCAGCGGGAGATTCCTGATGGGGACACCCTGGGAGCAGGAGGTATGACAGGTCCTGCAGAAGGGCGTGTCCCTCAGGAGGGACTTCCACCAGCTCTTGGCCTGCCCAGGGAGGCAGGAGCAATGGTAAAGGCAGCGGTGCCATCCCAGCAGACGGGCCTGGAGGAGTCATCCCCTTGGGCCAGGCCTGGCCCAGGGTGGGACGGGGCTCCGAGGCTGCCTCTGTCCTGCTGCAGGTCTGCGCCCACCAGAGTCCAGGGCTCGGCCCAGAGGTCTGTCCATCCGCCCAGCGAGCACAGCTGTTCACGCACCACACACTCGGGGCCTGCACACCGCAGCCATCAACGATCCTTGGAAAGGCTGGTGACTGTGGTGCTGGACAGAAATAAAACCAGAGTCGGGGCCAAGCACCTCCACACACATCATGAGGTCTTCATCAGGGCCACACGGGGCCCCGCTTCCTGCTGGGGCATCGCCGCCGCTGGCCGGGGCCTGCGCCTGCTCCGACCACTCACTGAGGTCTGGCATCTGTGTCCCTGTGGGTGCCACCGAGGAAGCAGAGTCCAGCTTCAGGCCTAACCATGAGGTGTGTTCACTCGAGCTTCTCTGCAAACCAGGGGCCAGGCTTTCCCAGAGCCGTCTCCAGATGACTGGCGGCTGGGGGTCAGGGGCGCTGCGAGGACCATGGACTTGTGCTGCAGGAAAGACAGGGGGGCCGCGCTCCTCCTTCCAGGCAGCGCATCTCACAGGCCACAGGAGCTGGTCCCATCCTCCCCAAAGCCCTGCGGGGACAGTATGAACACCCCAATTTGCAGGTAAGGCAAGCCAAGGCTTGTGGACACTCTCTCGTCCAGGGCCCCCGGGCGGAGAACAGCGAGGCAGGAACGCAGATTCAGAGACCCATCAGGCCAGCCCCCGAGGGCCGTTCCCAGGGCGGCCTGGCCGTATTCCCAGTTGCGGGATTTACAGTGGGGAACCTTCTGGAAGGTGGACAGGGTGGACCACCATGCAGCACGTCCCTCTGAAGATCTGGAGGCTCTCTCTGCACACTCTTTGAGTGTCACCTGGACCCAGGAAACATCAAACCAGGCTGGGCAGCACCGGGCCCCCAAGTTCTCCAGGGAGACTGTGGCTAAATTCTGTGCCTTCCGGCATGAGAGCCAGTGGCAGCCAGCAACTGGCCGGTCAGGGCAGCAGCCAGGCAGGAGGCACTGAGGGGAGCCACCAGCCCCTGGGGCTCCAGCCGCTCTGCCAGCCGGTGGTGGCCTGGCCGTTCCCAGCCCTGGACTGGCTTCCTACTTTAAAACTAAAGCCGCAGGAGTGAGCGGGCAGCCCGCAGAGAGAGCAGACACCTGCAAGCCGCACGTCCAACAGGGGCTCACGTCCAAAATACACGAGGGGTCCTTCAGGTCAACAGCAAGAGAACACAGGAGCCCATGAGAAACCCAGAGGACAGGGACAGACATGTCTTCAGAGACGAGCGGCCACCGGTCTATCAGATGCTCAACATTGCTCATGGCCAGGGAAATAAATGCCAGTCCCTGGGACTCAGACCACGCGGGCTGGGTCAGCTGTACCAGGAAGCATGACCAGTGTTGGGGGGGATGTGGGAAAAGGGCTCCCTGACGCTCTGCTGGTGGGAGGGGAACACAGAGCAGCCACCGCGGAGGACACTTTGGAGGCCACTGGAAAACCCACAAGTGGACTACCACAGGATTCAGCAACCCCATGACAGGGCCCTCTCCAAAGGACTGAAATCAGGATCTCAAAGAGACGTCGCACCCCATGCTCACTGCAGCCCACCGACGGAGAAAGATGAGGAATCAACCTCAACAAGTGAATGCAGGCATACACATGTGCTGGAGTACTACTTGGCCTGGAAAAAGGAAGGGAATCCTGTCGTTTGCAGTGAGACAGATGAACCAGGAGCATACTAAGTGAAATGTGTCAGGCACAGAAGGCCAAATACTATCTGATTCTGAGACATGAGGCTTCCAAAACAGGCAGACTAAAGAAATGAGGTCACAGGGGCCGGGGAGAGGGACGCTGGGAGATGTTCCACAGATAAAGGTTTCAGGCCTGTGGAGCAAGCATATCCCTAGAGATCTGAGGGGTGGCACTACCTGTGATCGACCCCATGCATCGTGCACTGGAGTCTGTTAAGACGGCAGACCTCAAGTGTTCTGGCTGCACTTTCAAAAACTGAATTAACACAGTGTGACTGGAGAGGAGGCCTGAGGGGCCTGGGGGCCCAGGGCTGGTTTGTACCGGCTACAGCTGGTGATTACATGATAAACATGTCTAACATTTCAAAGTGTGCACCAAAAAAAGAGCCAAATTTATTATATGCTAGCTTAAAAAATTAAGCAAAAATAAAATAAAGTCCTAACAGTCTCATGTCACGCAAAAGGCCAGCGTGACTTCAGTCCAGCGAGGCGCCCAGCGGGACGCTCAGCACAGGGCTCATAAGCTCAAGAACCACAGGCAGGAGCAACAAGGTAGCGCTGCCCCCTCCTCCAGGGACCCTGCCACCCAGACCAGAGCACGAGGAAGGGAGCTCGTGTTGCAGGGGCCGCTGGGAAGCCAGGAGCCACGTGTCCGGGCACATGGATGAGCTGCGACCCTAACTGCAGCCGTCCTTCGTCCAGGGGGCCCACCACTGGAACACAGGGGACTCGGTCCAGCTCAAATGCATCTCGCTTCCTGAGCAGGGCAGGCTCCAGGAGGGGGCTGGTGACAAGGACCAGAGATGGCACTGTCAGGTGTGCCAGGTCCCCAGGGGGCCCCTTGCTGCACCAGCCAGGAGACCCAGCATTTCTTTTTCCTTTTACTTTCTGAGCTGGGGTCTCACTATGTCACCCGGGCTCGTCTTGACCTCCTGGCTTGGGTGATCCTCCTACCGCAGCCTCCCGGGTGCCGGGGTCAGGCGAGCATACAGCTGACACCCAGAGTTTCTGAGGGCTGATTTCCCTGGGTATGAACAGGACTCAGCGTGCCTGCTCAGAGGGCACAGAGGAGCATCCTACGGAGCTCCTACGGAGTGTGGGAGGAGTCCCTCCTGCCTCTCCCTTGGGCCAGGATTTTTTTATGTGGAGCGTGGGAGGTTTCTGCCCTCACACAGCCAAGGTAATTAGGTTAATAGGCCTAAATGTTAAAGCTGCAACAGACAATTAGGCTAATTACCACTCCTAAAGGACAATTAGGGCTGGGTTTCCCAAACTGGGTTCTAGGCATTCTAGCAACAGCAGGGCGCCTCCGAGGACTCATCAGGCAAAACTGGGCTGAACCAAGAGACGGTGGGTCCTCAGTGCAGGATGCCTGGGAGCCCTGAGTGAGGCAGCCTGACAGTGGTGTGCACAGGCAGGACTCCGCGTGTCACCGTCTCCCAGAGCCAGGACTTGTGCTAACATGCGCTTCTGATGCAGGTGGGCGCTGAGATTATGCAGGTTCCAGAGCTCCCGGGCGATGCTGGAGCTGTTGGCCTGGGACCTCTTGGAAGATAGAGGATGTTAACAGAAAAGACCCTCTGCCCATCACTTTACTGGTGGCCTCTGCCCTGCTGGCTAGGGGTTCTCCCAACACAGAGCACTGGAATCACAAAGGGGCTTTCAAAAGTACCCAGGCCCCACCCTGGGGTCCGGACCACTGGGCCTGGGGTACAGCTTGA
The DNA here is from genome assembly GCF_045843805.1 of Urocitellus parryii. Taxonomy (NCBI): domain Eukaryota; kingdom Metazoa; phylum Chordata; class Mammalia; order Rodentia; family Sciuridae; genus Urocitellus; species Urocitellus parryii. The sequence goes on along the minus strand of NC_135531.1, from coordinate 159,491,901 downwards.
GTTTGGGGATTTTTACATCTTCTCAAACGATCCCGATGGCAGTGGGGTTCAAGCGCACCATTTAGAGGTACCAGCTCAGCCTCATCCCAGGGCCCTCCTATGCCCTGCCTGGCTCTCCTGGGTCTATAGAAACCGCCCAGCAACTGCGGTGGGGGGGGGGGGGTCAGAAAGGAACTCAGGCGGGGAATGCAAGGCCACAGCCACCAGGAGATCACAGCCGGGGATCCAAAGGCCTGGGGGGAGCGACTCCCCTACACGCCAAGCCCAGAGGGGCAGGTGGACATAGCCCCGTGGACAGCACGCAGACCTGGCCTTCAAGAGTGACGCCATCAGCTGGTGTGAGGGCTTTTGAAAACGCTGATTCCAGAATCAGGGGTCAGACTGCATGAAACCAGTTTTAAAAATAGAAAGAAAAACAAGGAAAAGACTGAAAGCTCTAAGCTTTGTGAGGAGCCCTGCTGGACGGGGTCAGCCAAGAGGAAGCCAAGGAATCCAGTTAGAAGGGGCTCCGGATCGCTCTCAATTTAGTGAATGGAAAAGAAGCCTATAAGGCGGCCATGGGCCACCGCTGGCTGATGGGCCCTGCTCCTGCCCTCTGCCACCTCAGCAGGCCCTGTGTGTCGAGGAACAGTGCAGTGCTGCCTTGGAGAGCTGCCGGGGTCAAAGTGAGTGGACCCCTGCCAGCTTCTTCCAGCCGTCCTGAGCTAGTAAGTGCTCAATAAACACAACACGCGGGCTCCCGCGTTCCCTGGGCTCTGGGTTTTAGGCAGGCCTCCATGGCTGTGAAGCGTGTGCTGTGGTCGCTCCCAGGAGCTCCGCTGGGACGAGGCTCACTGGGCATGCAGGCCTCCCTGCCGTCACTCTGCTCAGGGTTAACTGTGCTCACAGTCCCCATGGGGGCTGAGGCTCAGCAGGGCGCAGGCGCAGGGGCAGCCACGGTCTGCAGGGCCTAGCACACAGGCTGCGGGGTGCATGGGGTCCAGACCCGAGGGCCAGCACCAGGATAGGAAAGTATTGCTCCACCTTGGAGAGCTCCCACTGGGTCCTGAAGAGGTCTGGGGTCTCCCAGAGGGCAGAGACCACTTGGAAGGCCAGAGTGAGAAGTGACCCAAGGGACCGCACAGGGCCAGCACCACAGGCTGTGGCCCCTGTTGTCACACAGGGTCCCATGCTTGCTGCACACTTGGCTCAATGCTCTGCGGCCACCATCTTAAAATTCCTAATATTTTTCCAGAGGAACAGCACTAGGCCCCACAAATTATGTGGCTGTCCCTACAGTGCAGGGGTGTCCCACTTTTCCCTACAACTCTCATCTCCTTGAAGGAGAGAAATGAAGCTCCAAGAGGTAAGTCCATTGTCCCAGGGCAAGGCACGGGTCAGGTAGGGAAGCAGCAGGCCCCAGGTCTTGGGGTTTGAACTTGGGCTTTGTGGGGGCGTCAGCCACCTGCGCCTCCTTCCTGAGAGAGGGTTCAGGCTCCACTGGCTTGGGGCATGGGGACGCCACGTGCTGTTCTCTCCCCCCACCTCCCAGGCTCAGCAGCAGAGCTGGCAGGTGCCTCTGGTCCCGGGCCAGCCGGAACTAGGGACAACACCCACGGATCTAGGTCACAAGGCCAGTTCCACAAGTACGTGCCCAGCTATCAGTGGACCCGTGGGCAGAGGCAAAGCAAACACAAGACACCACCTCAGGTCCAGGGTCCCTCCTTTGGGCCCACCCCCTCCCTCACCCAAAAACAATGCTGAAAGGGAAGGGGCTGGGGTCTGGGGGCGAGGGGCAGGCACTGGGTTCCATCCCTAGGGGAGGAAGGAAGAAGGACGCAGACTTGCTTTTCATCGCTAGCTGCCAACGGCCCAGTGCCCAGCAAGAAGCTGCAGCAATCACAGTGGCTTGGCCCAAGCACCGCCCTGGGTGCTGGACATGGCCTGAATAAAGCAGATACAAATCCTTGCCCTAGGGTACCCACAGAGTAACGGGAAGGAGAAGAATAAGCCTCATAATTAAGCAAATGACGGGGTGCTGGGTGAAAGGTGTTAAAATGAAACCACAAGAAGAATAATTGCAGCAGCTGGAACCTCCGGCCGCACCCTGCTTGTGCTGGACTTCCCAGGGGTCTGGCCTGGACCCTGTCCTTTTCCTGGAGCTCTGTAAGGTGCACAAGGTCCTAAGGGCAGGAGAGAGGAGCGTGGCAAGCTCAAGGTTTCTGTTTCTTCTCCTGCTACAGGAAGAGCACCAGGAAGTGCACCAGGAAGCCAGTTTGCCCCTGGCCTTGAACTGGGGCTGGGGAGTCATGGCAGAGCACGCCCCTCTGCCCCTCCTCCAACTGGGCGGTGGGAGCCTCCGGGTCTCCTCTTCTCCCCAGCTAAGGCTCTGAAGCCCATGTCAAGGCCCAGTCACTGCCTCTCCCGCTGCCCAGGACAAAGACCTCCCACCCAAGGAGTCTCCCCCTCCTTTATCTAAAGTGAAGATTAGCCCCCTCTCCCAGGTTGCACCGGGATGGGCCTCAAGTCTGCCTGTGCAATGCTGGATGGTCCGTGCACACTGGCTGGCCCCTCCAGTCCTCAGGCCCCATTAGCCCTCCTCCCTCCTCCTCTGGGGCCACTGAGCAGGCTGGGCCACCTGCCACCGGCCTCCCCACAGTGGGGCACGTGGCAGAGGGCTGAGCACGGTGCAGGCACTCAGTGAATACTTGATAAGCAAACACTGAATAGGAGGAAGGTGCGTGGGGACAGGGGACCTTCCTCAGCACCCGAATCCTGAACCCTTTGGTTAAGAGGTCTTAAAAAGCGCAGGTCGGCTGGGTGCACAGGGCCCGTCCTCCAACGTGCAGCCACTAAGTGTGGAATCCACCCTCAACCATGCTGTGGTGGGCCCCAGGGTGCTCAGGGCCAGAGGCATGCCCACGGAGCTCTGGGCAGCTGCCAGAGGGCTGCACCAGTCCCCCTTAAACACCAATTGTGGTGACAGCAAGTGCCTCCAAGGCCAAAGGCTAGCACTGGCTCACTTGGTTTCCTTATTTCACCCTTCCTGCCCCCCAAACTTCCAACCAGGATCCAGGCCCACGCTTCCCTGCAGCACCCAGGAAGCCTAGGGTAAGCCCCTCAGCCTCTACTTCCTCCTCTGTACTATGGGGGTGCAGAGTGAAAGGATTAAGTGACCAGAGGAAGCGATTTCTCCAACAAGCTCAAAATCATTTGACAAACGAGGGGGCAGGAATCTCCTCAGTCCAAGCAAGGGAGGTGACTGAAACTAGGAGTGGGTGTGCAAACGGCTCTAGTGGCCCCATCTGTCGGCATGAGGACTGCCCTGAATTCCACCAGTGGGGTGTTCTTTGTTCAAAGTGCCCTGAGTCTGCATGCATTTATATTGGGGACCTCAGTGCCAGCCTCAGGGCTGCCCCAAAGGAGCAGGAAGCTGGCAAATGTTTGCCAGGTGGCCTCGGTGCCCATGTTGAGCAGGAAAACCACGTCAGCTGGTCAAGAGGTTCAAAGATGATGTCCTCTCCAAATCTATACCCCAGCATGCTCCCATGCCATGGTTGACAGCAGGCTAGGACCTTCCCTTCCGGGGGACTGTCACTGTACTACTTCCCCTGTGCTTGACTCTTCCTGATGTGGGCAGCACAGGCTGGCACAGAGATGCCCCTCATGCACTAATGCCCTACTTCAAAGCGGTGAGCCGCGCAGCTGTTCAGCCCTCTCCTGAACCCAGGCCTCACAGGTGGGGACCTTATTTTTAGACCCAATTTGCAAGTGGTGAAACCAGAAGCTGAGAGGGTTCAGACACTTGCTGGGGTCAGGTGACTGAGCAGTGAGGGGAGGTCCCAACCTAGAGCCCTTGCCCCTGATTTTTGGAATACACCCCTGCTGCTCAGTGTGGGCAGCAGGCCAGGATGCTACTCCAGCTCCTCCTAAAAAGCCCTGCTATTTTCCCGGCCTTGGCCAAGGGCATCTCCAGGAGCTCCACACCTCAAGGGAACGTGTGGTGGAGACCCGGTTGCGGGCAGACTTCCAGAATGCCTGGTCCAGCACCACAGGGGCCAGCGAGGCAGCTGGACCCCACAAAGGGCCCATTGTTGTGACTGCAAAAAGCCAAGGCCAGACCCTGCTGGCCCCTCTGCAGAGCCCTTTCCAAGCCTGCCAGGCCTCCTTCCCTTCCCGTAGTGCCCCCAGCCCCGGAGCACGGGGACTGGGCTGGGGACGGGGTGGGGGTGGGAACAGGCCTTCATCTGGACAGGCCTCCTGATCTGCCCTGCCTGGGGGTGCCTCGGGCTCTGGAAATCCAGCCCTCTCCCGCTGCTGCGGGGCTGGCTGAGGCTGCAAGCCGCTGCGGATCCCAGGGGCCCACGCGAGGTGCCCTGACCCCACCTGTCACCTAGGGTGGGGTCCACTAAAGGAGGCCGGGAGGGGGAGGAGGGGATGCTCGCGGGTTCCCATCTGGGGGTTGGGGGAGGGAATGCAAGGGGTGCGGGCGGCTGGGGAAGGGGCTCTGCGGCCGGCGGGAGGGTGGGCCGGCGGGCTGCCCGCGGGGCCTCAGCGCCTCCGGCCGGCTCGCTGCAGGGCGGGGGTCCCAGGGCCTGCCAAGGCGTGCACCGCGCGGGGGCTGCTTCGGCGCGCAGAGCGGGAACGTGCGCGGCTGCAGAGCGCCGCGGAGGGTCCCGGGGGGTCCCAGGGGCCGCGCCGCCCCACTCACCTCCTGAAGTCAAAGGGCATCGTGCCGCCGCCGCCGGGGAGGGAGCGCTGCAGGCCGGGCGGGCCGCGCGCCGCGTGGGTCCAGCCCGTGCCGCCGCCTCCTGGCCGCCCCGCCCCCGCCTGCGCCCCGCCCCCGCCGCCGCTGCCGCCGCGGGAAGTGACGCTCCGCGCAGCCCATTGGCCGCCGTCGCCGCCGCCGCCCCTTCCGCTCGGTGAGCCTGGCCGTGGCTGCAGGCGGGGCGGGAATCGAGGCCCCCAGCGGAGGGGAGCCCCGGGAATCCTGCACCCGTCCCTTTGAGCCTCCGCTGGGTCTTCCTCCTCGTTCCTCCGGGTGGCCTGCGGCAAATGGCTTTGCCTGTCCGGGGCCCTGATCTTTGCATTTGCAAAACAACTTCTTTGAGCTGTGAATTAAATGGGAAGGTCCCCGTTTGGTCCGTGCAAGTGCCCAGCTCCAAGTGAGGGCCTGGTATTAGGGGAAGGCAGGAGGTCTGAGATGGGTAAAGTGGACCCACTGCCTACCCTGCTGTGCCTCTCTGGGAAAATCACTGTCTCTGATCTCCCCTTCCACATCTGCACAAAGCAGCTGATGACACCTGTTCACCGGGAGATGGGGTTTCTTGGGGATCTTGAGAACATTTGGGAGGCTGGCTCAGCAGGGTGCCTGCACCTGGTGCGGGCTCCTCCTGAAGCTAGCAGATCGTCTTCAGCTTCTTATTGCCCCACCGGGTATTTGCAGAGTGCCAGGCCATCCAGGACTTGCAGGGCTGTCAGAGGCAGACGGTCAGCTCTGTGGCTTGGCCTAAGGTGGCAATGCACATTGTCACAGAAGGGCAGAGTGATTGTGGGGCTGAGGGGATGGCAGTGGGACAGACACAGGCTGGCCATGGAAGCTCTTTCTGACCTCTGACCTCTCCCGGGTTTCTGGCACTGTCCCTTCCTCCAGATGTTGGTACCATGAGAAAAATCCAGTTGGGAGGTGGGGGCTGGTGCCCCAAGAGCTGGGCTGTTAGGTGGCAGTCAGGGACACCAAGGCCATGGAGGCAGGGTACAAGAAAAGTGCTGCAGAAGGGAGACAGGGAGGTGAGTCGCCATGTCCCTGTTTACCACGAGCCCACCACCCAGGACTCACTGCCCAGGACTCCTGCCGGAGGTTAAATCTCCAGAATAACCAAAGTGCACAGTGTTGTACTTAGGTTTTCTGAAGTAACCGTGGAGGAAACTGGGCACCATTCTAATCCGTTATCCTAAAGTGACCAGTGGGAGCGGATGGGTCACTGTCTTCAATCCGTCCTCAGAGGGATGAGAGGGCCTTTGCAGCTCAACCTATGGGACAAGTGCCTAAGCAGTGGCTCTGTGCAGAGGACAGCTGGCCCTGTGTAGAGGGACATTCTGTGCAGGTGACATTTGACCTCATGTCCTCCCTTTTCCAAATGTGGATCACAGACTAGGTACTTGGGTGTCACAGGGCAACAGAAGCTGGGTGCCTTCCCTGTCCTCAGATACCTACCCAGGCTTTTACACAAGAGAGAAGTGAGAATCTCCCTGTTTAAGCCCCTGTTGCTTTCGGGGTTTGGACCCTCATGCCTAAACCCAGTGCTCACAGCCTTCCAGCCCAGTTAATTACCTGACTGCTCAATTACTATGCGTGAAACAGGCCAGTCCCCTGTTACACAACCATGGTGTGCCAAGGGTTTCCTTGGGAGAACTTGGCACAATGTGTGATTAGATTGTCACTAACTGGTTAGTACCTACCTCCCCACCTTGAGTGGACGCTGCAGAGGGAGGCAGAGTCTGTTTGCTGGCCATCGTAGCCCAGGGTCCAACCGGAGCCTGTTGTGGAGGGGACACAGCAATGCATGTTGAAGGGGCAGGTCTTCCCCCAGAACAGGGGCCACCAGGGGGCCCACCCACAAGGGTCTCTGCAGGGACCCTTGAGGTCCAGAAGCAGACCAAGCTGTCAATCCCGGATGGTCCACGCTCCCCGGAGATGGCGGGAGGTGGAGCCGGGAGGGAACGGTGTGTGGTGTGTGACGGAAGCAGGCAGGGACGCGGATCTTTTTTGGTGGGGGTGAACTTCATAAGAGCTGAGCTGCAGGACTATCAATCCCGTGGGACCCTGTGGTGGCCAGAGGTCCTCAGAGCATCCAGTGTCCTCATCCTGTCACTCCCAAGCCCTTGTGTCATCGCTTCCTACAATGAAGAGGGCTGACCTGTGAACCAACCTGCAGGATGCTGCAGAGGTGACAGGGTATGACTTCTAGGTCTCAAAAGACACTGAGCCTCCTGTGGAGCTCTTTGGCTTCTTCGTTCTGGGGCAGCCCAACGCCCTGTCCTGAGCATGCCTGAGCTTGGCTGTCACGGGGGTCTACGTGGCGAGGCTCCTGGACCCTGCCAGGGGCCTCGTGGGTGATAGGGCCCACAGCTTAGCCACAGCCTCCTGGGAACCCTGAGTCACAACCACCCAGCCAGCTGCTCTGGGCTCCAGATCCATGGAATGACAAGAGAAATGCTCATGTCAAGCCACTAGGTTGTGGGTCACTGGTCACATTTCTTTCTACTGGCATTTTCTTCCTACCTTCCTTTATCTCACCCCCAACTGGCTTGGGGACTTAGAGTCAGGAAACTCTGGAGCTGGTGAGCAGATAGGTTGCCAACCACCGAGCATCTGGGCGAGAAATGAAGAGGATAATGCTCTCTGCAGCAGGTGGCCTCTGAGGCGCCCGGTGACTCCACCTCCTGGCATTTGTACCCTAGCAGGACTCCTCCCTGGGAGTGGAGGCTGGACTTACTGACTGGCTTCTAATGAGCAGAATATGGCAGGGGCATGGGCAGGCTGCTTCCAGAAGGAGGTTGCAAGGCTGTGACCTCTGTCCAGGACACTGTCCCTCACTGTCTCCAGGATCAGTGGCCCAGGAGCAGAGCGTTGTCTTGGGGAAGCCACCCGAGTGAGCCCACGGTGGATCTTCCAAGCCCCGACAGCTACCTTCAAATGAGCCTAGAGACGATCCCTGAACCCCAGTGGGCCCCGGGGTGGCCGGTGGACAGCATGCCTGACTGCAGCCTCTGAGACGTTCTGACCCAGAGGAGGCGTCCAGCTCAGCCGGGCCTGGGTTCCTGTTTGCTGTTTTAAGCCCCTAAGCTTGGAGTGGTTGGCAGTGCAGCCAGACATAGCCAGTACGGTGCCTGGAATGCCGGTCAGGAGGATGTGGTGTATGCGTCCATGCCTGGCGCAGAGTAGGTGCCAATTAAACGCTTGCTGAATGAACCAATCAAAAAATAAAAGAATGTCCTACAATGCAGAGTTTCCTGAATCCACAGGCTCACTCCTTTCCACCCAAATATCACTGAAGGTTGTCTTCGGCAGGGGAATACCTGGGCCAGATTGGTTTTTCTGTGGTAGGAGACTGCTTTGTGGTTCATGGGTGGGGCTGGCTCAGCCATGGTCCTGATGAAGAGAGATCAAAAATAATAATCCTTTGTTGTCTCAGAGAGGACTCGAGGGTGACTTAGGTCTGTAGCAATCAGGTCTCTGAATGTGTGACTTCTCACTCTGTTAAGGTCTCCGATCAAGCAGGAGACGCTCGTGTTCACCACAATGACTACAATTATTCACTGGGCACAGCTCGGGGGCAGGTGCTGTGGAAGGAAACTGGCCTTGCTCTGAGTTCAAGAGCTCGGGGAGGAGGTGAGTGACCTCTGAAGCAAAAACCAACAGCAGGGTTACCAATGTCTGTTGCAGTTTCATGTGGGAAGTTCAGTCTCTTGGGAAGCATAGAAGACTGGGGTCCCTAGAATTAGGTCCCTGATTCCAGCAATGGGGATGAATTGGTCTGAACTTTCTCAGCTGAAGGTGACAGATATCACCTTGAATCAATACACACTTTCCATAAAAGGAAAGCAGAGGAGTGGAGTAGATGTGGGTTTCAGGCATAGCTGAATCCAGGTCCTTCAACCATCACTCAGGAATCTGTCTCTCCCGGGCTCATCTTTTTTCTTCCAGCTACATCTGGAGGTGGGCTTTTACCCATGCTGGCAGAATGTAGCTCCAGGCTGACGTGTTTTTCTACCCAGAAACCTCCACAGACAGATTTTATTTTTCCCAGTTCTTCCTGCAAAGGCTCCTACTCTGACTGTCAAGGGTCTGGCCGAGGTCACACAGCCCTATATGGTGGCCTCAGGGGAATGGGCATACTGACTGGCCAGGCCTAGGCTGACCATCAGCCCCCACAGCCTGGGGAGGAGCCAGCCCGGTCCTGTGCACACAGATGAGGAGCGGTTCCTACAGTGGACTGCGGGCACTGTTGCCGGAAAAGGTGGAGAGGGCACTGAGAGGCTGAGCTTAGGTGTCCTGGACAGGGGTCCAGGGCTGGCTTCCAGGAGGAGGGAGAATCAGAGCCAAGACCCAGCAGGAAGGGAAGGGCACAGGCTGGGTGCGTTAGCCCTCCAGCGTGTGACCAATTACCCAGCACTTATCACTTAAACAGCGACATGGTGTGTGAGAGTCGGGAATCTGGGAGCAACTCAGCCAGGGCTTCTGGCTAATGGGAGCTGTGTTCCGAAGGCACCCAGTGATGGAGGATCCAGGCTCCCTCCCGGGGCTGCTGGCTGGAGGCTTCATTTCTCCCCTCGTGGACTTCTCCAAGATGCTGCTGTGACAAGGATCTCCTCTTTGTGAAGAGGGGGAGAGAGACTCCTAAAACAGTCTCCAAGGGGCTGTCCGCGTGCTGGGTGAGGATGCAGGTGCAGGCCAGCGGCAGGAGGGCCGGGTGGCTGTAGCCTGGGCTGATGTCCATCCAGCTGGTGAGGTCAGTGGAGGTGCTGGCTTGTGCAGACTTTGTTTGAACTTTCTTCTGTAGATGGTTAGGGCCCTGACACATCTGAAGTCAGGCTGCATGGGAGCCTTTCACTCTTGGAGTTGGAGGGAGGGAGCCCTATGCAGCCTTCTTTTTCCTGCTGTGTTCTGAACACAGCCACTTCTTTGGGGGAGGGGGGTTTCCTAATGGTGAACCACAGAATTCGGCAGATGGACCCAAACAGGCACAGGAGGGGCAGAAGAAGCCAGGTCCCCTGGGGCATGGCGTGGGAGGGCAGAGCAGCACACAGCTCCCTGCCTCTGCCCAGAAGGAAGTAGCAAAGAGGGGCCAGCCCCTAGTCCCTAACTCAGAGTCAGAGTTCACCCTCCACCTGGGGGAGGTCAGGGGGCCACCGGAGTATTAAGGGGAAATCCTTCTTCATAAAAACCAGAGGAGTGGGGAAGCACAGCCTCGTGGGATAATTTGCAATTTTTAGAAGGCTGATTTGTGGCCAATGTGAAGGCTGGGCAATGGGAGGCCAGGCAGAAGGCCACTGCCATCTCCAAGCAAGAGAAGGGGAGTGGACTCAAATATGTGGGCTGGGAGAGGGTCTGGAGGCAGTGAAGTGGCCTCTTGTCCAGCTACCAAGAAGAATTCCAGGAGTCAGGAGGTTCAAAGTTAAAGGGGCCTGGCAGGTAATTCCTCCACTTTCTCAAATGCGTCTCACTCTCCCAACTCAATTGTTGGCAACTCCATCAACTTCCAACTGCCCATATTCTTCCATCACCCATGACTCCTCTCTGTATCTGCAGGGTCATGGAATTGCGTTTAGGTGTGAGCTGAGGTTCCTCAAGCTCCAACCTGTGGGTTTCTCAAATAGAATTTGTGAATTGATTTTTTTCAATGCTCTGGAAAATTATCACCAACTGTATTTTTATTTTTTATTTTTTTACCAACTACATTTTTAAACATTACCTCTGCTCTATTTCTCTTATTTTGTTGCTTTTGAACTCTGTTTATTTTTGCATATTTTCTTCCTACCTATTTTCCAGTTCACTAAGTCTCTCTTTGGCCATGTTTAGTCTATTGTTAAACTTATTCATTGAATTATTTATTTTAATTATCGTACTTTTCAACTCTGAAATTTGAATTTGCTTCTTTTTCAGATATTCTGTGTCATTGTCTCAGATGCCTTCTGTGCAGGCCTCCAGAGTAACTCTTTTCTCCTGCCTTTCTTATTCTCTGGTTGATTTCAGCCTGTGGAGAGAGCCCGTAGTAGATTGGAAGGAGAAAAATAGTCAAGTTTTGATATGTGTCCCTCAGCTTTACTGCAATTGGTGACTCTACTGGTTCTCTGTCCTTCAGTAGACACCCAGTTCCTATCAGGTGGCCTTCTCCACCTGGTTCCACCCTTCCAAGTTCCAGCCACCACTCCCTTTCCGGACCCTTTCAGGCCTCCAGTGTGCCTCTGCTACTAGCTCCAGGGTCCCAGATCTATTGAAAGCACCTTTTGTAAGTTCTCCTCTAACCACTACAGTGCACCATCAATTTCAGGCCAGGAGGTCAGAACACTAACAACTTCTTTTTCTTTTCTTTTCTCCTCCCCTCCCCCCCTCCTCCTCCTGTTCTCCTCCTCCTCCTCCTTCTTCTTTTTTTGGTACTGGGGATTGAACCCAGGAACACTCCACCACTGAGCCCAACCCCCAGCCCTTTTTCGATTTTGTTTAGAGACAGGGTCTCACTACGTTGCTCAGGGCCTCGCTAAGTTGCGGAGGCTGGCTTTGAACTTGTAATCTTCTTGCCTTAGCTTCTCCAGCCTCTGGGATTATAGGCATGTGCCATCACACTCAGCAACAATTACTTTGGAGGGGAGTACTGGGGATTGAACTCAGGGGTGAGCCACCTCCCCAGCCCTATTTTGTATTTTATTTAGAGATAGGGTCTCACTGAGTTTATTAGCGCCTCAGCTTTGCTGAGGTGAGGGGAACTGGTGATCCTCCTGTCTCAGCCTCCTGAGCCAATGCTATTGTAGGTGTGCGCACTGTGCCCCGCCCCCGCAACACCTCTGCTTCCGGCAACAGTTACTTTTTATGGATTCCAGTTTCCTACAGAGTTCTCAGTCATGGCTCCTGAACGTGGCAAGCACAATTGCATCATTGTTGCTGTCTGATGATTCCATATCTGGCTTCCCTGAGCGCCATTCCTGCTTGGCTTCTCTCATGGTGTCCTGTCTTCTCATGGATCCAGTTACCTTTGACAATGTGCTGAAAATTGTGTTTGAAAAATAAAATAGGTATAAAAATAATCTAAGAGCTGAGGTGATTTTGTGTGGTTTTGGCCGGGTACCCAGGGCAAACATGCATTCCAGAACCACCTCATTCACGCTCAGAACTTGAGATTTACAAGGGCCACAGATGACTTGAAGCTGCAGTGTCTCCAGGAACTGCTCTGCTACGATTCCTCTTCTGCTCCTGGGTACAGCGCTTCAGGGTCACAGCCCAAGGTACAGGGAGATTTACCAGGGTCACCAAACTGTCAGACCCTGGACTCTGTGATGCATCTCTCAGGTCTTCAAATAATCCAGATCTGAGCTCTTCTGACACCTCATGCTGCTCAGTTCTCGAGCCTGATGAGCCCAGGTCCACGATGACACTCACACAGACTAAATGGAGCACAGGAGTAAAAGATGCGGCCAAGAGCTGCAGGGGACACAAGACCCAGGCAGCCGCCACCAGCATGACAGCTTCTATGAACTTGTTTTAAGTAAGAATAAGTGCACTCTAAATAATGGCGAAATCACAGTGAATAGTGCATAAGCCAGAACCAGGGGCTCACTGTCATCATCAAGTGTCATGCACTGGGCGTAACTGTCAGCATCACGCGGTGGGTGATGTGTTGAGACCGTGTGAGGACAGCTGCATCCTCCGCAGGCAGCAGAGGTCCCGTGGGGCCATCATCACGAAGGCAGTCCATTGCTGCTGGAGGTTGGGGACAGTGGGAACAGAGTCACAACACAGAACCCTAGAAGCATGGGATTCTGAATAGGCATTGGAGGTTGTCATCAGCATCTGTCACTGTGACAGACACCTGAGATCTTGGGCTCATAGAGAGAAAAGCTTTGCCTTGCTCAAAATTCTGGGGGTGCCTTCCGTGATCCGTGGCCCCGTTCCCTGTACACCTGGAGTGACGCAGGAGGGTCCTCACAGCAAAAGCGGCAGTGACGTTCGGGTGCCTGCAGCAGCTCCAGCCAGAGGAAGAAGCAGCTGGTGGGAGCCTGGCTCCAGAGCATCTGGATCCTGTCTGGGCCAGTCACAGGTGTCCCTCTCCCCACTCAGTGTCGTCTTCTGCAAAATCGAACTGGTGCCCATGTCCAACGGCCCTGGGAGGCCCGGGGTGTGGACCTGTGGTCACCGGGCACCTCCCACACACACTGCTTTGGACCTGGGCCTGACCAGATCCTGAGTCTCTCCCCTCTGGGTGCCGGGGCCTCTCTGGAGTCAGAATGCTGGCCACAGCTTCCTCCCATTCTCTCTCCAAATGGCTGCCCTTCTCAGCTCAGCCTGGACCCGCAGTTTGAATTCAAAACAATCCTCACGCGAGTCCCAGGGGCGTTTTAAGTGTTAGGTGGAGGAGGACTGCACCCTGCCCTCCGTGGAGGAACCTCCTTGTTCAGCCAGAATCCCCAGCACCTGCCTGCTCCTTCCACTCTGTCCCCAGCGCACACGGCCCCAGGGACTCTCATCTGGCCTCTGAGTGGTGAAGAGAGTGTTTGCTCTCGTGAAATCTATTTTTTGTTTGTACCAACTAATTATTTAATTAAAGGAATAGTAATCGTTTAATTTCAGAAGTCACACATGTAGAAAGACACTAAGCAGGGATGTGGGGCTGTAGTGGAGAGCTCATTCCGTCTGCCACCAGCCCTGCCTTGGCCCAGGCGATGGCTGCTGCTGGGTCCCGGCACCAGCCCGGGGCCCCTGGTGTGCTGGGAGGCCTGGGCCTCTAAGGGGAAGGCCAAGGAGGAAGGCTCTGCTCTCCTGCAGGGAGCTCTGAGTCTAGAGCCAGGGGAGTGTTCTGAGGAGTCGAAGGGTGGAGGGAGGCAGCTCCTCAGGGTCCCTGTTGACCCCCAGGGAGTCTCAGAGTGCCAACACCTGGGCACAGAGGTCTGCGTGAGAGACCTCTGACCTGCTTCCAAGAGAGCCAGGGGTCTGGGCAGAGAAGCTCTGCAGATATTCATGGAGGGGTTATAACGGGTCAGAAATAACTGCGGCCTCAGCCCGGGGTTGGAATTAGGGCGAGTTAGGAAATGGAACTGAAGAGACCTGTCTCCCGAGTCATGGAGCCAGAGAGAGGTAACAGTGAGCGCCTGCCTGCTGCCCAGGGCTCCGGGGCCCCCGGGTTCACTGTATTTGGTCCACAGGTTGCAGAAAGAGCCACTTTCCTTAGAAGAGTGCCCAGGAGGCTGGGTTCCCCTTTGGCCCTCCAACTCCAAGCCTCCTTCCTCTGCTTCAGCTGTGACCCTGTTTTCATTTTGGAGTGAGCACTTCCAACTCCTTCCCTCTGCAGTTTACATGTGTGTGTGTGTGTGTGTGTGTGTGTGTGTGTATGTTTGCTTGTCCTTTAAAGCTGATAGTGTCTCGTGTCCTATTCTGTAGACCTGAAGTTCTCTCAGGTGGCGCAGGCACCCGCCAACCTCCACCCAGGTCTCCCACGGGGAGTGTCAGAGGACGTTCAGAGGCTTCATCTGCAGACCCCACTCAATGAGGGTGAAGCGGCGCCAGGCGGGACTTGTGCCTGAGTTGGGAGGGTGTGTGTCTTCTGTGGTCTGGTTCTGGATTGCTCCCCCAAAGGCTCGCAGTGTACACTCTCAGGAGATGGAGTCTCATGGGACAGAGTTAGGTCACCGGGGAGCCCTTAGTATTGGGACCCCAGCCTGTCCTGCCTTTTTTTTTTTTTGCTCCTGGCCACCGAGAGGTGAACAGGCCTGTCTGCCATGTGCTTCTGCCATGATGTACCATGTCACCACAGTCCCAAGACAACGGAGCCAAGCCACCGTGGTCTGCAATCAAGAGCCAAAATAAACCTTTCCTCTTTGCAAGTTGTTTGACCTCAGGTATTTTGTCACAGGGACAGAAAACTGACTAACACAAATGCTGTTAACCTAATCTGCTGTGGTGGTTACCCTAGGTTTCCTCTGGCCTATGATATCATCATATGGGCTATTTAAATGGCAGATTGATCATGATGGAAGGGACTTATTTGCACCTCCCTTCCCTGTAAAATACCTGCACAGCTTCCAGTGCCCTGGGGATATAGTCTAAGGTCTTCTATCTGGTGAGAAAGGACCTTCAATGTATGATTCCTGGTCATTTCTCCACCTCCCCTGGCCAGGTCTGCCTCACATCATAGTTTCAGGGTAAAAAACAAAAACCAAACAACAACAATAAAACCCCCAAATGACTTGTGGCCCTTCACACCATGTGTTTCCTGCTCCCGATCTTTGCCTCCCCGCCTCTACCTAGCTCACCATAGCTCACCTGTCACAGTGACAGGGCCCTCTCCTGTGGATCGCCTCCCTGCTGCCCAGGCTGGTTCTGTGGCCCTCCACTGGTCTACAGTGTCCTGTGCGTGTCCTGTTGTGTTGCTATGGTTCTGTGGGTGCTGGGGATGGACCAGGGCCTTAGGCCTGCGAGGTCCACCCCAGCCACAGGAGACCTATCCTTATCACAGCATTTCTACTCTCAGGGCCACTACTGCTGCCTCCCTCGTGGAAGGGAGGGTTGCTGCGACCCTCCTCTTCGCCTCCAGGCCCAGCTGGTGAGTGTGTCTGTGTCGTGAGGGAATGGGGGCCTTGGAGCTGCTGGGAGAGACCAGGTACACAGATGGAGGGTGGGAAGAAAAACCCAAACCTCAGGAATAGACTTACCAAAGGCAGTCTTCTTCTTTTTTTTTTTTTTTTTTTTTTTTTTTTTTTTGGTACCAGGGATTGAACTCAGGGGCACTCGACCACTGAGCCTCATCCCCAGCCCCAGTTCATATTTTATTGAGAGACAGGGTCTCACTGAGTTGCTTAGTGCCTCACTGTTGCTGAGGCTGGTTTTGAACTCACGATCCTCCTGCCTCAGCCTCCTGAGCCTCTGGGAGGACAGGCCTGGGTCACCACGCCCAGCTCCAAGGCAGTCTTGTTCCCAGCTGTGCCATGACTACAAGTTCCTGTGTTTTCCTGAATCATTTCCTCACTCAACCATGTCACTCAGGTCTGTCGCATTCCTCTGTTTCATCTTTAGCAGTGAAAAGGGGATTTGTGCAGGGCTTTTGTTTTTGTTTTTGTTTTTGTTTTAACCTAAAATCAGTCCTGGCAAGAACTGGCAGAGCCCAATGGCTTCATCTCCTTATCACACCCTCTGGTTTCAAGACAGTCTCCAAACCCTCTGCCCACTCCAGACGCCGGCAGGGACTTTTGAGAAGAGGGACCGCCAGGCTCGCCCTTTGGAGGAACAGTCGCCCCCTCCAGATAATGGCTGAGGCCCATTATCTCTGAGAAGCGCTCTGTCCCCAGATCCCCATTGCCTTGTTACTGGCAGAATTGGGGGAATCCCAAGGCTTTCACCTCACCCCTCTCACTTCCCTTTTCTCCAAACAAACTTGAGGGAAAAGCTCTCTTCTTTTTTCTTAACATAATTTAATGGTCTTTTCCTATAAAAGTACAAGAGATTTTCAAGACCCACCTTCGTATTCAGAGCACTTTCCATCTGTTTTCCACACAGAGGATTTTTTAAAAATGACGTAATACTGTGTATGGACCAAAAGGCGTAGACGACACACATGGACCATTTAAAGACCAAATATGGAATGGATACCCATGAATACATCACCCGGGTTAAGGAACAAACCATCATCAACAGCTCAGAAAGCCCCCGAGGCCCTCTCTGGTCCCACATCTCTCCCAACCCACCTAGAGGTGGCCGCCATCTTGAATTTTGTGGGAACTACTCATTCCTTTGCTTTTCTTTAGTGTGTAGTATGTGTGTAAAATACCCCAAAATGCTGTCAGGTTTTTGCCCTTGATCAAATTGGAAGGTATGGTTTACCACCTGGCCTTTCACTCACTCTGTGAAACCTACTCATGCTGAGGTGAGCAGGTGTGATTCTTCCTCTTCTCCACTGTGTAGTAGTACCCTACGTATGAATGTACCAAAGTCTACCTGATTCATGCTCCTGATGACATACACATGGGTGATTTCCAGGATTTTTTTTCCTCTTCCAAATATTCTAGCATATTTCTTAGTGTGAAAAGAAGTGTAACATAGTTTTTTTCCTTTTTCATCATTCCAGGGTGTACAGTTTGGTGACATTAGGTGCATTCACATTGCTGTGTAACTGGTACCACCATCTGTCTCCAGAACATTTTCCATACTCCCAAATTAAGGCTCTGTACCAGTTAAACCATGACTCCACCCCAGCTCCACACCACCGTTCTACTTTCTCTCTCTATGGATTTGGCCACTCTTGGGACCTTATGTAAATGGAAAAATCAGCTGTTTGTTGTTTGGGGACTGGCTTATTACATTTAGTGCCATTTCTCAAGGTTCATCTATGATGTGGAAGGTGTAAAAAGTTCCTTCCTTTTGAGACTGAGGGCCATTCCATTGTATGTGTTTTGTCAAATTTACTTTTAAGTACTTCAAATTCTTCATTGCTAAGTTAGAGAGAAAGGACATTCTTATGTTAGACTTATGTCTTGAAACTCTGCTGAATTCACTTATTCTGGTAGATTTGTGTTGGCACTCAGGATTTTTGATGTAGAAATAACATGAATGAAGATCTTTTTACTTCTTTTCCAAAATATTTAAGAATATTTACTTACATATTTATAACATATATTCCATTAGATATAAAGATACTACACTGGAGTTGCAGCCTGTTAAACCCCCTCATAACTTGGAAACATCACAAGTCAAATGTGCTGAATCCGCCTGAGCTAGAAAACGCCCAGGTCAGTCACAGCACACGGGAGGACCCTGTGTGCCCTGTAGGGCTGACTGGGAGTTGGGGCTGCGTGTCACTGCCCAGCATCAAGAGAGAACATCATCTGGCAGATAGGTAGCCTAGGAAAAGGTCAATATTCAAAATTCAAAGTGCAGGTTCTAACTGTGCATTGCTTCTGTGCCATCAGAAGGTTGAAAAGTGCTAGGTCCAGCCAGGGCACGTGAGGGACACCTGCACCGGGCACACTCTGTGTATTCACTCACCTGTGGTGGGTGCTTAGGCCACTTCTACCTTTGGCCTCCTGTGGATAATGCTGCTAGGAATGCAGGTGAGCAAACATCTATTCAAATCTCTGCCTCTGCTTTTAATTCTTCTAGATACACCCCAGAAGTGAATTTCGGGACACGCTGTAATTCCATTTTTAATTTTTTGAGAAACCTCCACACTGTTTTCCAAAGCAGCTGCGCACCTCCTGTTCCCACCAGCAGTGCCAAGGAGCCGACTTCTCCCTGGGCTCGCCAGCACTTGTTACTTCCTGGTGTATGTGAAGTGGTTCTGGATTTTTAATCAGCAGCTACAGCCATTCTTGTCCAGATATCCTGATGCATGTGTGGAAGATGTTTCTAGAAGATTGGGAATGAGATTTCTGGGAGCTAAGAGCTGTGTGTAGTTGTCCAGTGTGGCAGTGCACCGAATGCTGTCACCAGGAGGAGACAGTCTTTCTAGCTGCTCCTTGTTCCAGTGCTAACTGTTGGGTACAAAGTGACACCTCATCATGATCTTATTTTGCATTCACATGAGTAAGAATGAAACTGAGCTTCTTGTTACACACACTTTGGTCACATTGCTTCCTCTTATGTAAAACCTCTGCCCTTTGTCCCTTTTTATCTGTTGGGTTGATTGTCTTAGTCTTATGAATCTGTAAGATGTTTCTCATCTATTCTAGACTCTCAAATTCTTTATTAATTATATTCTACAGATATCTTCAAACTTGTGACTTGTCATTTCAACTCTTATGATGTCTTTTATGAACAGAAATTACTTTTATTTAGTTAAACGCATCAGTCTTTTTCTGTTGGTTGTACTTTCTGTATTCTGATTAAGATGTGTCATAACGATCCCCATAAGTAGAGTCTAGATTTTCTTCTAAGACTTCTAAGGTTTTTCTTTCGTATTTAAGGGCTTGATCCACCTGGAACTGATGGCATGTGTGCTAAGGGGTGTTGGTTCTCCCATGGGGACAGCTGGTCACCTTAACTTTATTTATGGGGTCATCAGTTCTCTCCTTACTTGAGGTCTCCTTTATTAGAAGCCAGATTTTCTTATATGTGTGCCTCCACTTTGAGACCCTTTTTTTGTCCCATTCACCTATTTGTCAATTCCTATACCAGCTTCATACTATCTCAGTCATGATTATTTATCATAAATATTGATATTTGATAAATCAGTTTTCTGCCCAGAATTCTTCTTTCTTGGTTCTTTGTTCTTCCGTGTGAATTGAAGATTCAGTGAATTGAATTATGGGAAAGCCGTGTTGGACTTTTGGCTGAAATAGTGTGAGGACACTTGTCTTCTTGTCCATGGACGTGGTATGCATCTGCAGGTATTCAGGTTTTCTTTAACAGCACAGAATACAATTTTCTAATTTTCTTAGAAAAGGCTGTGACACGTTATCTCAGGTTCCTTATGTTGTGGCTCCTTTCATGAATAGTGTCTATTATATACGTCTGCTAAAAATGTATGTGTAGTCACAATGTACATAATGTGCTTCTCCTTCTTGGATCATACCACACTGGCTTTTACTAAGGATCCCTGGAGGTTTGTAGGCGGGAGGGAACGTCCTCCTGTTACCAAACAGTCTAGATTTTGCTCTAATCCCACTGGTTGTTTACTTTTCCCCTAAGAACTTGAGTTTTGAGGTCTGACAACCTTGAATGGCCATCCTTGCTCTCATCACCATGGACCACATCCTTAACCTCTCTGTGCCTGTGTAGATATCT
Organism: Urocitellus parryii; assembly: GCF_045843805.1. Lineage (NCBI taxonomy): Eukaryota > Metazoa > Chordata > Mammalia > Rodentia > Sciuridae > Urocitellus > Urocitellus parryii. Next base: position 159,472,433 of record NC_135531.1, on the reverse strand, counting down.
CTAACTCTCCCAGGAGATGATCGTGATCACAGAGATAATGGACTAAAATGCCTAGTGTGGAGCCCTGTCCTTCTATTTTGCTACGTATTTGTTGTTCTAACTGAAATCAGTGTTTGAAAAATTGGAATGAAGATTTCTGTTTCCTGTTCCACTTTCTCTCTTCCATTCCTGAGGATGCTACCTCCAGGCTGCCTCCTCCTCCCCAGTCCTTCCTGAGCTCAGATCTCATGGCAGCTCCCTGTCCCCTGCCTCTCTTCACTTTGCCACTTGAGCAAGACTCCCTCCACCTGGGTCCCACCATTGGATAGTGCTGCCCCTGCTTGAAGTCTTCCCTGGCTCCCTAGTTCCCTTGGATGGGGTCTAAGCTCATTTAATGTGCTTTTCTAAGTCCCTCCGTCTAATTGCCACACTGACCCAACTGCTGCTCTGTGTTAGAGTGCTCTAGGTGATTTTCATTACAAGGTTGCTTAGCAGGAATCATCTTCCACTTGACAGAGGAGAACCCTGAGGCTCAGAGAGGTGAAGTCACTCATTAGAGCCCCCCCCCCCAAGTTCAGAAACACAGACCCAAGTGTCCCCTCCCAGGTTGGTTTGTGTTGGCCCTCCACCTGGGCCTCTGATCTAGGGATTAAAAAACCTCAGTTTGATCCAGTTTGACACACTGCTGAACCCCGGGGAAGGTTCCCATGCTGATCTAGCTCTCACACTGCTGCAGAGGTGAGCAAGAGGGTCTGAAAGGGCAGGGGACGGGTAAAGGTCAAGAGAGCTGCGGGGAAGAAAGAGAAAGTGGGGCTGGCTGGAGCTTCCCTCCCCCCCAGGCTGTGAAGGGGCTGAGCTGGGCGGACGGAGAGGGGGTTGGTGACGTGCTGATGGGAGGGGCAGGGTGGGGACAGTGCTGAGGTAAGAGGAGGGGGAGGGATGACGCAGCCTCCCGGGTGGAGGAAGTGATTGTGACCAGGAAGTAAGCAAGCTGAAACCACCTCGGAGGACCGTCAGAACCTTCCTGGCATCCGCGCAGGTTAAAAAATAGTGACAATCACATTGAAAAATCACATTGAAAAATTGGAATGAAGATTTCAGTTTCCCGTTCCACTTCCTGTCACTCATTCGTCCGGTCACTCGATGATTCCAAAAACCTGAACCGTGGGTGTCCCTCCAGCTATTTTGCAGAGTGGAGGCTGAGGCTCAGAGAGCCACAGGGATTTGCTCCAGAGCCCCTGGCCCCCAAAATGGAACCACCCCAAAAAAACCTTGCTCTGGACGGCCCATGCCCAGCCTCCTCTCCCTCCTGCTCCTCGCCCAGGGGCCCCTCAGCAGCCACCTTGGGCCCTCCAGAGGATGATTCGGGGGGGCCCCATAAACATAATGAATGTTCTGCTTGATATAAAATATCAATAAAAATATCAATAAAATGGGAGGCCATGAAACAGAAAGCACTGGTGACCTACCACGGGTGGACCCAGTATTGACCACAGTGCTGGCCGCCCATACGCTGCTTCCTCAGACCTGATGCCCATCCTCCTCCAGGCCCTCATCAGTGGCTCCCTGTGTGACCTTACAAGACAGACCTGGGGCGGGAGGGAGCAGGCAGAGCACACTCGCGCAGGACCCCCGCTCAGCTGCCCAGAAGCTGGCTCAGGGCCACAGTAGTCAGGAGCCCCCTTGGCTGTCTTTCTCTGGACCCTGCAATGTCAGGGACAGGACTGTGCCAGGGGATAATTCTATATTTTTAAAATTAATGTACAAAGATCCAAGGAAGAAACCGCTCAAAAGGGAAGAGAACGGTTAGCTGAGTCCCCCTGGCCTTGGGGGGGGGGGCGCTTCTGCTATCAGCTCTCCATGACTCCAACAGGCACTCAGAGAATCAGCTTAGAGAGGGAAAGGGTTTATTTAGGCCCCCAGTTAGGGAGGTTCCAGACCATTCCTGGTTGGGCCTGTCCCTTTGGGGTCAGTGGTGGGGCAGCGCGTCCACGTGGAAAAGCAAAAGTGCTCGCTTTGTGGTGGCGAGGAAGCAGAAAAGAGGAAGGGGCTGGGGTCCCAGTGTCCCCTCCGGGCTCAGGTCCCAGTGACTGGGAGACCTCCCACCAGGCCCCACTTCTTACAGTATCAGGGTGTGTGAGCTGCTTACTGCAGACCTGCGGAGCCCCGCAGCCACCAGCCTCCTCCACTCCACCGGAGGCTCCTGTGGAATCTGTCAGGGACTCTGGGCGGATCCTGCAGCCTCTTTGTTCTTTTACCTTTTAAAAATTCTGTCCTTTTAGGGCTGGGGTTGTGGCTCAGTGGTAGAGCACTTGCCTAGCACGTGCGAGTCCCTGGGTTCAATCCTCAGTACCACATAAAAACAAATGAATAAAATAAAGGTATGGTGTCAACTACAACTAAAAAATACTTTTTAAAAAATTCTGTCCTTTTAGGTACACAGGACAGTAGAATGGGTTTTCTCACACACACACACACACACACACACACACACACACACACACACGCAGGAGCTCCCGTTCTTGTGGTTGTGCGTGATGTGCTTTCACTGGTTGTGTATTCATATGTGAACAGGAAAGTGATGTCCAATGCGTCCCATTGTCGCGCCCCCTTCCCGTTCCCCTTCCCTTCATTCCCCTTTGTCTAATCATATATTTTTTTTCTTCCCCAGGACTGAAGACTGAGTCCAGGCACACTCTCCCACTGAGCTAAACCCAAAACCTTTTTATTTCTTATTTCTAAATGGTCTCACTAAGTTGCTCAGGCTGGCCTTCAACCTGTGATCCTCCTGCCTCAGCCTCCAGTGTAGCTGGGATGACAGGCGTGCACCACCATGCCTGGCTACATGCATACTCTTTATATTGCATAATAAAGACACTTAAAATTAAGATCCACATATCTGGCAAGATTTTAGAGTTGGATTTGTGGTTTGGGGGAGATAGTCAGGCTAGGCTAAGACTGACCCTGGTTCAGGAGGAGGCAGAGAGTACCTGTTGGGTACAGTGACCGCCACCTCCTTCCTCCTTTCTCTGCCCTTCTTTTCCTCTCTCCCCCTTCCTCCTTCCCCTCCCTCCCTCCTTCCCTCCCTCCTCTCTTCCCTCCTTCCCCTCCCTCCCTCTCCCCTTCTCCCATCCCTCTCTTCTCCCTTCCCTCCCTCCTCCTTCCCTCCCTCCCTTCCCCCTCCCTCCTTTCTTCCCTTTCCTCCTCCCCTTCCTCTTTTCACTCCTTCCTTTCCTCCCTCCCCACCCCCTCGTCTCCTCCCTTCCTCCTCCTTCCCCTCCCTCCATCCCCTCCCCTTCCCTCCCCCCTCCCTTCCCCCTCCCTCCCTCCCTCCCTCCAGGGCTACAGGATCCAGGACATTCCAGGGATTTTTGCCTGCGGGCAATTAAACCTCTGTTGCCCCTAGAAGCAGGATCCAGCTGCACTTGAGGGTGGCTCACTAAGTACCTGCCCCGAGCTGGACCTGGACAGCGCGTCCTCGCGGTGTCTGTGGAGGGCAGTTGGACGCTGAGCTCTCCACCTTGGGCTTCTCTTGTCTGAGTGGAACCTCTCTCCCCCAGCACCACTCCCCAGGCTTCCCTTGCATTTGGTGACATTGTCAGTGGAATGTCCACCACGCCACCAAAGTCCCAAACAGCTCGCTAAAAACCACGTTGACTGCGGAGCGGCACATCCTCGATCCCTGCTTCGGTCCCTGCCGCGGCCTCCCCACTCAGAACCCACACAGGTGCCATCAGGGTCCTGCTGTCTCGGCGGCCGGGGGCTGCGCCTGCCCCTCCCTGGCGCGCCCCTCCTCCAGCCCCTCCCCTCCGCTGCACGGTCTCAGGGCCTCACACCTCAGTCTGTGGAGGCCCTAGCAGTGGACACCACAGACACGGAGACCCGGACAACGGAAACGTGGTTCTAGAGGCTGCAGGTCCAGGGTGGAGGCACAGCTGTCTGGTCTCCTGGGGCCTCTACCCTCGACATGCATCCCCCCATGGTGTCCCTGTGGGCTGCTCTGGGCTTGTGCCTCATGGGTCTCCTTGTGTGTCCTGATCTTTCCTTTAATTTATTTACTATTTGTTATTAATTAATTGGTGCATGACCCCCTCTTCTTGTCAGGGAGCCAGTCACCTGGGATCAGGGCCTGCTAACATGCACGCATCCTCCTGCCCTGACAGTCTTAAAGGCCTGGTGCCTTCGGCCCTCCGCGAGTCTAGCAGACGCTGCCCCTCCCCCAGCCTGGCTCCTCCCTCTCCAGGCCTCTCAGGCTCAGTCCTCCTGGCTCCTGAGGACCTCCCTACATCCCTCCCGCAGGATGCGACACTGTCCAGCCCACCCACCCCGGGGAAAACCAGAGACACTGTCCAGCCCACCCACCCCGGGGAAGACCAGCCTCCACAGCCCTCAGGCTCAGGTTCTTTGCTCCCGCCCACAGGTGGACGCCCTCCAGGACAGGCCCTTGCCCACCCAAGAACATCCGAGGATGGAAGAGTGGCCGGCAATGACTTCTTGGGTGGATCACACTTTAGTCCAACTGTGGGGACCTTTCCGAGTTGCCCTTTCAGGACCCTCATCTCTCTCCTGGCCTTCTTGCTGCCTGGTCCCCTCTCTGTCTCAAACTGGTGGTGTGTTCCAGCTGAGGTCCGGGTCCCCAAAGGCCATACCTCTCAGGTCTCTGCCTGGGCAGCCCTGACCCAGTGACTTCCTGTGGCCACCAGGGCTTGGCCGAAAGCGCTGACTCCTGGGGCAGCATCCCCCCCCCCCACATTGTCCACCAAAGGTCACCGGGCCCTGGGCTCCCCACCTTCCCCTCTGCCCCTGCCCCGTGGCTGGCTGCCTCTTCCTCTGCCTCCCAGGGGCTCCCAAGGCAGAGCCCCAGCGTCAGGATGACAGTTCCCATGGAGAGGCCAAGGGAAGGGACCCTCACCTACAGTCCTGTTCCTTCAAAGGCTGTTCTTGCCCAGAAAGAAGGAGAGAAACTCTCTGTCTGTGACAGGAGAGACTGGTGAGTAACGAGGCCAGGTAATAAGGAGGCCAGGTAATAATGATGAGGGAAGGGCGGGAGGGACAGGGTCCCAGGGTCTGCAGCCTGGCACAGGCGGGGCTGAGACAGTGCTTGGTGGGCAGGCGCTGTTATCTGACACCTGAGGTCACCATGCCGGGCCAGGTGCCACCCTGCAGCCCCCTTGACTCACTGCCCCCTGAGAGGCCCTGACCTGAAGGTGAGTGGGGGTCAAGCCTCCGGTTCCTAAAGAGGGCAGTGTTGTCTGCACAGGAGGTCTTCATGGGATGGCATAAAATGTGTGCCTCACAGTGACCAGGGATCAGGAGGACAAACTGGGGTGAAGGCCAGCTCCGTGTCTGGCATGGGACTCGGCATACAGTAAGCACTCATCCATGCATGAGGACACTCTGGGTGTCCTCACCTGCACCAGAGTGTCTGCTCCTAGAGGAAGGAGGGATGGATCTGTGCCCCCCGGATCCCCAGAGCCAGTAGACAGTAGCTGGTACACAGTCAGCACTCAATGCTTGCTTGCTGAAGTCCTGAGTGAACCAGTTACATAATCAGCTTCTGTAACAGTCCCGGGAAGACGGCACTGAAGCCTGAGTGCCCGGTTCCCTGCTTGTTGCCGCAATCTGCCCTTTCCCCAAGCACCCTGCGCAGCCCTGGCAGGCGGTGACCACACAGCCTGTGACGGACGCTGGGTTCCTGCTTCTCAAACAGTCCCTGGCTGGCGGAATCCCCGGGGCTGGCTCATCAGGGAGAGCTGATGACCTGGGGTGCTGCGTGGTTGACTTTCCCGTTAGCAGAGCCCTGGTCAGCAGGCCGGCTGGACCCCGAGGCTCCTTTGGGGAAGGGAACAGAATGTGCTGCCCAGGGAAGAGGGACACGGGTTGGCCCCTGTGAAACAGGAAGTGGGCCCTGGCCCGTCCCCCACGCAGCCTCTTGTTTGAAGCTCACATCTCTCCTTCCTCTGACCTCGCAGCTACCCTCGTCCTGGGAGGTCGCAGGGCTCTGCCGGGAGGCTAGAAGATCAGTGAACAGCTGGCGCCAAGTTCATGGACAATCTAACAGTAACGGGCCACAGAGTTGCCTAATGACCACCCGGGCCTCGCTCAAGAGCCCAGGCTGCACTAGATGAATTGATTGCATGTCACATTCTTCAAGGGACGTCACCAGTGATGGATGGCCTGTAGAATCATGGGCACCCCAGCAAGAAATCATCAGTGCATGAGAGGACGAGGCCAGAAGGGAGAGAAGGTGCAGGAACCAACATGTTCTGAGCCCCTCTGTGGGCGAGGCATGGCTCACGTGTTCCTCACATAAATGAAGTGGGCACTGTGATCCCTTTTATAGATGAAATGTAAAGGCTCAGAGAGGTGGAGTGACTTGCCCCGGTCCACACAGCAAGCATGTGGCAGGGCTGGGATTAGAGCTTGGGCAGAGAAGGTGGTATGTCCCTGTGTGTGAGAGGCAGAGGAGTGTGACTGCAGGACACCAGGCAGGAGGAGGGGATGAGGGCCTGGGAGCATGATGTCCGCCTTCCAGGCATCCTGTGGCCGGGGTTCCTGGGACCTATGTCTGCTGGCCTGTGAATCTGCCCCTGGAGCCGCCAGCCCGCTTGACCACTTGCCCCTGGCTTGCTCGGCTGCCTTGGGAGCTTTGCTCTTTCTAATGTGGGTCCTGCCCCCAACACTTGCCTTGCACTCTGGGCCCAGGGTTTGAATGACTGAGCCTCAGGGTTTCGAACCAGCCAGGGGCGGCTCCAGGAACCCCAGCTTCCCAGTGCCGCTGAAGCAGGGAGCTCTCCCAGTAGCCGCCTCTGCCCCCTGACTAAGGCTCTCGCTGGGCAAGGCGACGTCCTATATTTAAGGCGACCTCTTACTTTTAAGGAGCCCAGTCATTTGGTTTGGATCCTGAATTTGTTTTAACGACCTGAATCATTCATTTTTCTACTCTGAACTGACTCACTCATTGCCACCTCCTGGTGTGGGATCCAGCCCTCCTCTCGGGGGCCCAGCTCCAGCCACCACCTTCTCACCGTTGCCACCTTGCTCAGGGGAGAAGTGACCCCCTCCCACTCTCCCTACCGCCCATCGAGTGTCTACCATGTCATCACCCACATGGTCATCATGGTGATGTCCCACCAGCCAACTCACGCCGCTTCCTGCCATCCCCACTGGACCTCCAGGGAACTAATTGTCATTCCCATTTCCCAGACGGTGGAACGGAGCCCCGGAGAGTTCAGTCCGTCCTCGGGGTACAGGAGGTGGGCGAGGTGGCCGAGGTGCTGAGCCCGCTGGCCAGCCTCCAGGGCCACTCCCTGAGGGGAGTATGGGGTCCCTGAAGTGCCCTTGGCCCTCCCGGGGACTGAGGTTAGATATCTGTGGCTCCCAGGGACCTGCGGCCCCAGGGAATGTCCTGTTCCCTGTTTGCCTAGCGCTTATCTGGAGACAAAGCTGGTGTCCTGTGGGAGGACACTGAGCGATGGCTGAGGACTCCCGGTTCCTTCCGCGGTGGGGACCTTCACCCAGTTTGGTGGCTCTGCAGCGTCCAGCGCTTGGTAGTGACCGATGCTAAAGGAATGACCCAGGGCAAGGCGCGGCCTGGGGAGCCCAGGTGCTCACTCTCTCGCTGAAGCTTCTCTTCCGAAAGTTTTTTCTGGATCTCAGGATGAACGCCCGCAGACCTGGCCTCCTTGTTGCTTTTCTCGGGGTTGAACTGACCAAATCCTCAAGGGAAGAGCTGCATGAATCACTGGGCACATATTTAAAGACCTGTGCGGCAGGCCAGGCCAGCTTCAGGGGCCAGGGCTCGGCCAGCGCAGTCCTCTGGGGTCCACTCTCCCTCCCAGGCCTGCTGGGGGCGAGCTCCCTGGTGCCCCAAGGGCGGGCAAGGCTGGAGACTGGGGAAGCAGGCCAGAGACGGGTGACCAGGAGGGAAGACATCCACCTGTCAGTGTCAGCGCTCGGACAAGGGCATGGGAGCCGAGGGGAGGCCAGGACAGGGCTGGCTCGTCCCTCAGGAACAGCAGCAGACGGGCCTGTGGACCTTGAGTGACCAGAAGAGCAGCTGAGGTGGGAAAGGCCTGGGAGGAAGAGCACACAGTAGGGTTGGTGCAGGTGACAGTGACGTCCCCGCCGCTCTCTCTGGAGAGTCTTCCCTCACTTCTGGAAAGGCCAACCCTGCTTTGTTTCCTTTTTCCTGATAATCCTGAGCCCGGGAGGCGTAGTCTCAGAGGGTCCTTTGTCACCAGCATCTGATTGGTTTGGGGGTTTGGTGCCGCAATGCAAGTGTTCAGAAAGACCCCTGGCCAGGGAGGCAGTGAGTTCAGTGGTCAGGCCCGGCCCCCAGACCAGGCTGCCTGGGCTGCAGGGTCGACCCGGGTCAACTAGCATTTACGGGCCCAGTCCACACCCAGTACTGCCCATCTGGTGCCTTCCCTGAACCTGAGCAAGAGCACCCCCACTTGGCAGGTGGGGAAATGGAGGCCCAGGATGCTGAGTCAGGTGCTCGCGGCCACAGGGTACGTTGAACCGCAGAGACCCGCAGGTCTGGGGCTTGGGAGCTTCTTGACTGCTGGATTGGTCCAGAGGGCAGGGAGCCCTGTCCTGCCTCTTGTCACGGGCGAGGATGAGACTCGGTCATGGTGGTGCTGGACCAATGGCAGTAGAGTCCTCTAGGCCCAGAACCAGGCCCTCCCCCTCACCCTCTTTGTCCTCCTCCCTTCTCAGCTTAATGATTAAGAGCATGGACCCCATCTTGGTCAGTCCACCAAGATGAGCCTCTCTTGCGGGCTGTGTGGCCTTGGCAAGTTACTTTACCTCTTTGGGCCTCAGTTTCCTCACCTATCAAATAATTCTGTTAATAGTAAATAATTATTAATCCCCAGCACATGAGAAATGGCGTATGGATGCTCCTTGACTTACAAAGTGTTCGTGTTTCAATAAAGCCATCGTGAGTTGAAGACACCATTAAGCTGCATGCACTAGTGACACTGCCCCTCCAGGTATCACAGAGTGGCCCAGCCTGTCCTGCACGGTGGGCTCATCCACACGGCCTGTGGATCATTTTAACACGAAGCCTGCTGCCCAGCAGATGCTGCACGTCTCATGGGAGTGACGGAACTCCACACACCACACTCCTGGTGAGCAACCCAACAGCGGCCTGAGCACCTTCTGCGCCGTGGTGAGTAGGACTCTGGTGAGTCGGGCACGGTCGGTATTGGTCTCAGAAAGCCTGATGTCAACTTCCTCTTTCCTTGGATTACGAAGGGGGGGTACACAGAGAGAAACCCCCGGGAGGGAGCATGCCATTTCCAGAGCTGCAGGCAAGAAGGGGCTTTTCCAAGAGAAACATCAGAGTCTGTGGTCTCCAATTACAATCGGGGCTCAGAAAGGGTGAGTTAGTTGCCTGAAATCTCACAACCAACAAGCAGCAGAGGGAGGATTTGAACCCAGGCCTGCCATCCCAGCTCGTGCCCTCGATCCTGATGCCATTTGGCCGGTCCTGGTGGTCATGGAAAGATCTAGTGCCTGACCCTGCGTTGAAAATGGAAATATGAGTCAGCAGCTGTCCCCCGGGAGCCAGAGGGGCAGAATGTTCCGCCAGATGCCGAGGAGCAGCCGCCAGCTCCAGAGTTTCTTTCATGCCGAGGAAAGGGAAGAGGAGAAGGCCAGGAGGACGGTCCACCAGCAGAGCACAGCCTGGACCTGCTGCGGCTCACACATCTGGCCTCTGGAATGCCCCAGAGGATGTCTGTGTTTGTGCAGCTCCTTGTAGCAGGCGGCTCCTCCAACGCAGGCCTGCCTGGCGCTTGGCTGTCAGGGACCCGCCTGGCGGGAGCCCACCCACCAGGCCTCTGGAGATAAAGCAGCAAGGGACACCAGGCGCCAGCGCAGACGGCTGGGCGGCCCAGGCACTGGCGGTTTCCTCATCTTGGAGTGAGGACCTGGTCACCCTGGCAGGGCCCAAGAAGGGAGAGCGTGGCCAGTGCCGGCTCCCCGGGGGGTCGGGTCGATGCTTGCTGATCCACGAAGGAACCAGTGGGCGTGCATTATGGCGGCGTCCCCAGCAGCTCTGACCTGCAAGGGTGGGGTCCATCTCCAGCCTCCACTGCCCTCCAAGGGGACAGGGTCCTTTCTGGCCCCTTCCCAGGGCCACGCGGAGCCTGCAGAGCAAGGGCAGCTCGGCCCCTCTGCCTCTCCTCCCTCCTATGACGGGTCCCCACCTCACTTGGGGCTCGTGGCTCTACCCGGGAAAGTTGGGGGCTGGCCAGTGTGACTAAAGGAGATGGGTGATTCACATCCATCCCCAGAGGAGTGAGGCCCAGGTCTCCCCGCGGCTCCCTCTGCGCACGGCCCCTCCCTGGGTCAGGTGCCTTTCAGAAGCCGACTCTCGCTCTGCTCGGGCCTGGCCGAGCCCCAGCAGCTCCCTTTCCTCTGCTCCTGGAGGAACAGGTGAGCGTCAGAGGGAGGGTCAGGACGAGGTGGCATCCCCAGGTGGCCACCCGGAGGAGAGGGCCCGCCAGGCAGCCCCAGGCCTCCTCACCAGCTCTTTCGGCCTGGCTGAGGGCAGGGCCTGCGGCCTGCAGTCCAAATTCCTTACCCCAAAGTGGAAAAACAGCCCACAATTCCACCATCGGCAGAATTTTACAAAGTCCCCTTGATGATGTGACTTGCCTGTGACCCACACCACGCTCTCCACACGACCTCGTTTCTTTATCCGCAAAATGAAAATCTTCCTCCGGAGCTGGAGAAATTATCTCTGCAGCTGCGGAGGGCGAGGCCAGGGAGTGGACTGCCACTGGGACAAGTCCCTACACGGTCCCCACTGTCTCCATGAGGGACCCACATCAGATGGCGCAGGGACCTCTGGGACTTTGTTCCTGTAGGAGCCTCTGTTTATTTGGAAGTCAGGCCTCAGAATTCAGAAGTCCAGAGTGACCACACAGGAATTCTGAGTGGTGGCTGAGTGTCACAACCCTGAGCTCATGTCCCTGAGGCCTGGCGGAGACATAGGTAGAGAGCAGAAGCAGGATGTCCCCAGGGTTCTCATCTCCTACTGGGTGACTGAGGCTGAGTCACTTCCCCTCTGTTTATCAGTAAGACAGAGACTATAATTCCTGTCTCCGGGGCTATAGGGCCTGGGCAAGGCTTAGCGGTTAGGGGCCTGGCTCCAGGTCCCTCCCCATCAGCTGCTGTCCAGCAGAATGTGGTCGCCTCACAGTGGCACCTGGTCATCCTCTGGCAAGGCAGTCGCAGTCCGACCCAGAAGGTGGCTGAGGAGATCACACCGGCTCTCGGCTCGGGCATGGTGGCATTCAAGGACCCATAGCAACTGTGACAGAGTTCCCTGAGGTTGGTCTCTGGTATGCAGCAGATGCTCAATAAGCGCGAGCTGGCTGTGTGGGGACCCTGACACCATTAATGCAGAAATAGACCCACAGAGCGCTAGCCACCAAAGGGACAGTGGAGATCAGAGGCTTCTTTTAGGTCATTTTCTTATATGACCAAGGGTGGGGGCCCAAAGGCAGAGAGGCCCAGCCTCGGGGAGGCCACGGCCAGGGGCAGGCAGGGCCAAGACTGAAGCCTCTGTTTCTCCAGCCGCAGAGCTTGGCACCTGCCCTCCAGCAGATGGGTCCCTTTAGAGCGAGGATGCTCACATGTCACAAAATAGGAGGGGCTTCAGACTGGTTCAAGTCATCTGAAAAGGTCCGGAGGGAGTTCACAGCAGCAGGGAAATGCCAGTGCCTTCCAGAAAGCCCCGGGAAGCCTCCCCATGGTGTCCCGCTGGGGCCGACTCCCCGCGCTCCGCAGCCCTCCGCAGCCCTGCGTGGCCGCTGCCCTGCGACCGCAGCACACGGAGGCACAGAGGGGCTGAGGAACCTTCACCAGGCCCCACAGCAAAATCCCTGGTGGGGCTGGGACTTGAACCCGGACCAGGTGGCCCGGAGCCTGTGACCGGGACCTCTGAGCCCCCTGGACACTGCAGAGGGAGGTGGCCTAGTCCAGGCAGGAGTCACCCTGCCCTCAATCTCTCAAGTACGGGAGGTGGGCAGGGTGGCCAGGTGAGGGACGTGGTTGGGTTAAAGTCAGGGATCCTGGTCCCTCTGTGCCCCCAGGGCACCTTGGCCAGCACTGCCCCTTACTGGGCCTCAGTTTTCCTCACCAGAAGGTGTGTGTGGGGGGTCAGTAGCCTCCAAACAACTGCCATGTGACCTCCACTGGACGGCTGTGACTGGAGCCTTCCAGGGGCCAGCGGCTCGTCTCAGGAGTAGGGAAGAGGCAAAGCGGAAATGGAGACCAGACCCAGCCGTTGGACCCTGGGACCCCAGGGCCCTGCACTTCTGTGACCCTGCCCCTCTGGGTCCTGAGGAGTGGGACACGTGGGGTTAACGGGTGCTGGCACCCTGGCAGAAGCCTCAGGAAGTACTGAGGGGCCTTCTGAGAAAGGGGAGGCGGGAAGGGACATGTTTGTCCTGGCTTCAGGGACTGGGGGCCGGAGGTCAGCCTGGCACCCAGCCCAGCAGGCTCAGATCAGAAGCCTTTGAGGGCTGCATGGCTCTCCTTCCAGATCCTTCTCTGGCCTGCCTCTCTTGGTCCACCCAGGCGATGCCCGAGCTGAGGCCTACGGTGGGGCAGCTGTGCTGGGAGGAAGGCCCTGGGCTTCCTGGGGGACTGTCCTGTGCTCTGAGGACACCGTCGGCCTCCATGTCAGGGTCAGGGGATGTGGTGCTGCCCCTTTCTTGGGGACCCTGGTCATTTGACCTAATGGCCTTGAGCCCTGGTATTCTTACCTGTGAATCAGGGAACACCGTCTGCTGCCCGGAGCAGGTGAGGTTTGCCTTCCTTTGCACCTGGCCTGGTGCAGGAACCCGCCACCCAGCTCCATCCTGTGTGGGGAGCATGGCGGGGCCTGCTTGGTGCTGCTGGGGATGGCATGGGGTCGCTGGGAGCCTTCCTGGGCGTCACCTTCACTTCCCAGTCACCTCCAGACCACAGGTGTTGCCTGGCCTTGCTGTGTCAACCTTGGTGGGTGGAGCCCCTGCATGCTGTGGGCTCCTGAAATTCAGGGGCCTCTGCACCTGGGACCAGAACCCGGGCCTCTGAGCCTGGCCTCCGTGTTGCCACTGGCAGTGTGAGCACCCGTGGCCCCGCGTGGCGTCTGTCCTCACGAAGTAGCATTCCTTGGGAGGGGTCTGAAACACCCAGAGGGGGGCCTGGTGGCCGGGCCTCAGTGAGGCCAGGATGACCTGTAAGGATGGCCTGTGACCCGGAGCACCAGCCAGCCACCCCCATCTGCTGTCCCCAACACATCCCAGGGCCTCTACAGTAACTCCCAGCTTCTCGGTCACTGTGGTCACTTTGGGGTCCAGGGACGCCTGAAGGGGTTTCAGCTCCCAGGGCTCCACCTTGGCTTTTCATTGTTGAGGCCACTGTTTCCTGCACAGGTAGAGAAGGGAGGGTCGGTGTTGTGCAGGGGTCTCGAACAGCTGGAGACCGTTTCCGTGATTTCTGACTTGAAATGACCTGCTCCTGGGTGAGCGCCAGCTCCTCCCCAGGCACCTCTGGAAGCCCCAGTGAGGTTGCTGGGCCCTTGCCAGGTCCACACACGTCCCACCTGCTCAGTGAGCGCGCACTGAAAGCCCACTATGTGCCCAGCCCTCTGCAGATGCCCGGACTGGCTGCCGTCCCTCGAGAGCAGGCTGACACTCGGATCAGGACTCCATCCCTCACTGTGCAGGGAGGACGGGGTTGTCCCCCAGCCCAGGCCTCAACAGGGCGAGTTGCAGCAGAAGCTCTGGGGGGGCACGCAGGTGCAGGGGTGCACGTGTCCCAGGGCGCAGCTGCGGCCAAGCCCCACTCTGTCTTCTCCTGGTGCTGGGAGTAGGAGTGGGGCCCTCCATGCGGCCTGCTGCAGGGTCCACCTCACCCGGTGGAGGTGAGGGAAAGTCAGGGACAGGTCAGGGACAGTTGAATCATCGTGTCACAGCCTGGCTCTTCCTCCTGGGTGGGTACTATGCCAGCTAGGAGAGGGCTTGAGGTCTCCCTCTGTTAGTCAAAGACACCTGTTAATCAGGGAGGTGTACGCCAGGGACCCTGCAGTGTCCTGCCTGTGAAGAGCCACCTGGGGCTTCCTTGAGCAAGCCACCAGGGGCAGCTCTGGTGTCCATTTCCACCCAAGGAGCTCCGTGAGCTTGCATCAGATCTGGGTCCTAGGGACAGCGGAGTGGCTACGAGTAATGCTGCCCGCATGTGTGTTTGTGTGTGTCTTTGTGTCTGTGTGAGTGCTGGTGTGTCTGGCCCGTGTTGGTTGGTGCATGTGTCCCCCCTGTGTGTCCCTGTGCTGGTCTGTGTTGGTGTATGTGTCCCCATGTGTCCCCATGTCTGGCCTGTGTTGGTGAGTGTGTCCCCGTGTGTCTCTGTGTCTGGTCTGTGTTGATGTGTGTCCCTGTGTGTCTCTGTGGGGGGTCTGGGGAGCACTGTCTTTTTCTCCTCGTGTCCCTTTTATCAGGATGACATGGCCTGTGTCAACAAGTACCTGCCCAGCAAAGGACCTGTTGGGGAGGGGCCTCTGCAGGTCCTGTCCCTGCATGACTGGGTGAGTCCATCCTCCAGGAGGAAGGACTCAGAGCCCAGGATGGGGCCCTCACCTGCACCATCTGCCCCCCGTCCTCAGCCCGCCTGCGTGCGGGAGCCCACCCAGGGCCTGGGCTTGCTGGCCTGGCTCCCCACGGGCTGTGACCTTGGGCTGGCTGTTCCCCTGTGGACTAGCAGGTGCTCAGGGATCAAAGAGCAACCATGACACTGATCAGTGGGCTCAGGGCCGACTGTGTGTCACTGCAGAGGACTGTGCTCCGGGAGGTCATCTTCTCACACCCAGATGAAGTCAGCACAGGCCACTGCCCTGGCCAGGCCTCCCAGGCTGCCCTGCTGCCCTCAGGGAAGCCCAGTCCTACCTGAGCCCTCCCTTGGCTGCTCTGCCCTCTGCCTGGCCATACTGGCTCCTCCTCCTCCCCCCTCCTCCCTCCTCTCTCCTCCTCCTTCCTCCTCCCTCCTCCCTCCTCCTCCTCCCTCCTCATTCCTTCCCTCTTCCTCCTCCTCCCTTCTCCTCCTCCCTCCTCCCTCCTCATTCCTTCCCTCTTCCTCTTCCTCCCTCCTCCTTGCTCCCCACCCCCTCCCCTCCCCTCCCTCCCCCTTCCCCCTCTCTCTCCCCCTCCCCCCTCCCCCTTTCCCCCAGAGCATGTTTTTGTCATCATCAGCTTCACCAGATTCTCCAGTGAAGGTTCCAGGTCCTACATCCTGGCCTCCTAGTTCCCACCCTGCGGGGCTTTTTCAGGAGGAGCTCATCAGCTTCCTTCATTCCCACCTCAGTGGGCCTTTTTCCTTTTGTCCCCCACTCTATGCACAGGACGCCACCACATTATATTAAACGTCCTGTGCCGTGGTGGTGATATTTCTGGCTTACTCTCACATGAACTTAGGACCCCACAGAGGCAAGAGGATGCAGTGCCCTGTGTCCTGGGGGCCCCTGGCTTTCCTTAGCTGGGCCAGCCTTGGCCAAGCCTCCTGGGCTGGACTTTGCTCTGGGATTCTGAAGGTGACGGGAGGCAGCGGGGAGCCCCTAGTCACCCAGCTGGCCTGCGTGGTGTGCCATGGCGTCAGGGCCATTCAGGCTCCATGCAGATCACAGCCTCCTGGCTCAGGTGTCACCTGAATCCCAAACAGAACCTTGAATTGCGCCCCACCCCACGACCCCCTGGGGAAAGGGAAGGACAGTCTCAGGAGCCTTTGCCAGAAAGAGCCTGGTGGCTTTGTTCTTGACTGAGCTCTGGTTTGCTCTTCCACCCACATCACCTCCCAGCTATGGGTCCTTGTCCCTGAATCCGGCTACCTCCTTAGGATGAACCTGTCAGCCTCAAAAACATTAGGTGGGTGCTTGGCCTGAGTCCTGGGCCCCCGTCTACAATTGACAGAAGTACCTGTCCACTCAGCTCCATGAACGCGATCACAGGAAACTTCGCCAAGACCAACAACGAAGGGAGGCCCAGAAGAGGCCACTCCAGCAGGAGGAGATCCTAAATGATTTTGACCATAATTATTTGACTCTCTTTTAAAATGAATAGCCATGATTGAGATATAAAAAAAATCAGCCTCCTAGATTGAGTGCCATTAATACCATGAATGTTCTCAGATATTTGTCATTCATGGACAGGATAGAGACTCTGTGCCATAAAAAATGGAATCTTGAATCTTTTTTTCAAAACTGGCTTTATTGAGGTCCACTTCTGATATTGTCAGAGTCACAGTAACCAGTATATAATCAGGCTTTCCCACCCCAGTTCAGGGCGACCACAGGTCTTTTACCATCCAAGTTGGCCTTTTCTGGGTCTCTCCTGCAGGGAGAGCCCTCGGGTCTGGCTCTGTCTTTCATGAGGCCTCTGAGGTTCCTCTGCATGGTGGCGAGTGCGAGGGGCTCGGTCACTTTCCCTGCTGGATGGTGTTCTGGTATCTGATGGGCCACACTTTGCCTGGCATGGCTGTTGGACAGTTAGGTCCTTACCAGTTCCTGGCTGTCACACACAGCACTGTTGCCCAGGCTCTGGTGGAGTGAGTCCTGGCGCCCGGACGGTTCTGTGAGCTCAAGCAAGTCAATTGCTTTGCCTTCCGGAGAGCCGTGGAAGGACAGTGCATTCCGTCTCCCTGTGGAGTTGAGAAGCTCTGTGGGGCTCCTGAGGTCGTCCTTCAAGGTCACTGGTGGAGCTGGGATTTGAACTGGGCTCAGGGGCAGGGCCACACTAGTTCCCTTTAAGCTGTGAACCATTTTGCATTTTAACTTTTTAATTTAACTTAAGTAACACTCTACACTGTTAAATTCGCCTTGGGAGTGGTTGAATTTCACCTTCAGTTGTTATGTCCTGTTCTCTTTTATTAAAATGTCTCAACTTACAGAAAGCCGCAGGTGACATTACGATGATATTTGTGCTTTAGGTTTTGTCCACAGTTCCTGGCTCTCATCTTCCTCCTCCAGGCAGCCCACAGAAACTCCGGCTTCTCTTCCCAAGGTGGGCCGTGGAAACTCATCTTTCCACACCTTGCTGTCTTGGAGCTGGCTATTCAAGGCATGATCTTGTTTGGTGGCATCGCTAAGACCCCCATTTTGGAAGGGGTCCTGCCCCATGCCCAGGGGGGAGGAATGCTGCCCAGGGAGGTCAGGAACACTGCACAGACAGCCCTGCTGGGCCCCCAGCCGATGACTGGCACTGAATCAAGCCTTTTTCCACAGTCACATTTGGACTTGGCCATGGGTCAATTGTGCCAACGCACAATAGCATTGGAGAGCTGGAGATTTCTGGAGGGTGGAGCTCCAGGAGAGGGCGCGGAGGCCCTGTGACCCTTCCACGCCCAGCCCTGTGCATCCCTTCTCCTGAATCCTTTGCAACATCCTTCACAATCAACTGGCAGCTATATGGGGTTCCCGGGGTTCTGGGAGCCTAGAGAAGACCGTGAGAAGCTGGATGTGTACAGGTCAGTCAAAAGCACACCTGGGCTTGCGACTGGTGTCTGAAGTGTGTGGATGGGGCTGGTGGGGGCAGGCTGGGGACCTGATGCCGCCTCCAGGCAGGCATCCACTGCAGAACTGCTTGCTTGGTGTGTGGGGAGCCTGTCCCCCCATGTGGCATCCAAGCGTCTGTGCCACAAGGGTGGGGCAGAGACACAGCAGAGGCTGAGCTGGGCTTTCTCTGCACACCTGGGGCCTGCCTTGCCTTTGGGTGTGGGCTGGTGCTGTAGCCATCCCTCCAGGACACGCTTGCTTTACACAGTCTCCTTCTCAGTCTCCATCCTCAAGTAGCATCTGAAGTCACGGAGTCCACGTCAAAGGAACCAAGCATTCAGGCTGGTAATGGCTGGTGCTAACAAGACGCAGCAGGAAGACCTCCATCACCCCTCTGGGTGGTTTATCAAGAAAACTTAGTGCAGTTCATTACTTTCTGGGGGTTGGAGGAGGAGCTGGGGATTGAACGCTGGGCCTTGCATTGCTCAGTGGGTCTGCTTCACCACTGGGCACGCCTGCTCCGCTTGCTCCATTACTTTCTTAACCAAAAGATAGGACAAAGCAGATTCCCAGGTCTAGACTCTCTTAGTGATGCCCAGGGCTGTTTTCACACTTCAGATTAAAACAGCCCAGGAGAGCAAGACGCCTCTCCAGAGCATTGGGCTTGGTACAGTTAGTTTCTGGACTGCTGGGACCTCGGTTTCCTCATCTGAAAATGGGGACCATGGGTCAGTCAATCGTGGGGGCCGTCTGAAGACTAAAGACTTCGCAGTGGGAAGAGAGCTGGCACCTCCAGTAAGCACTGGGTCACATTAACCATGACCACTGTCTCCCCAACAGTTTCCACGTCACCCCGGGACCCCGTGAGGCCATGCAGCTGGACTCCTCATTTCACTATGAAAAATTTCAGACACAGGAAAGACTGAAAGAATCCTGCCCATGCACACCCTGCTTCCCTGCAGCTTTACTGAGATATACTGAATAGAAATGGTACCTATCCACGTTGTGCAAGGGGGTGTTCTGACCCAGGAGGAGTGGTCTCCATAGTCGAGCTGGCAGATCCATGGCCTCACACAGTCATCTTTGTGTGTGTGTGTGTGTGATGAGAACACTGAAGACCGACTTTCTTAGGAAACTTGAAGTGTGTGTGGTCACCATGATGTCATTAGACCCCCTCATCCTGCACACCAGGAACTTGGTGCCCTTTGACCCAGGTCTCCCTGTTCTCCCCCCTCCTGGCCCTGACCACCCCATTCCACTTCCTGATCCTACAAGATTCCACACACAAGTGTGTGATTTCCTTTCTGCGCCTGGCTTACTTCACATGGCTCCGTCCTCCAACTTCACCCATATGGCCACACGTGACATCTTGCTGTATTTCATTTATTTCCTGACGGCTGTATTTCTCCCCCCCCAAACCATTCAACAGCAAATAGCCATCAACATGCCCTCATTGCTGGACACCCCAGCGTGCAGCTCTTGAGAACAAGGTACTGTCCCCAGCAGCCACCAGGGTCGGTGATGCTGAAAGACCACCTGTCCCCACTCAGGCTGTCTGGTCCCACAGAGGACACTGTCTGGCTTTGGATGTTTTGCCAATCCGATGGGGGCAAGGTGTCTCTGGTGTGGTTGTATAAGTCTCTCTTATTACCACTGAGATGGAACAGCTTTTTACATGGTCAAAGGGATTGTGCTTATTTTTCCATGAGTATCTGCTCATGGCTTTGGTCTATTTTGAAATCATATTTTTGGCTTCTTCACCTCTGCTTTTAAGAACGCCTTAATTCCTGATGAGATTAAGGAGTTAGTTACAAACTGTGAATATTTTTGTACAAATCACAAGTTACAAACGTCTTCTCCCATTTGTCTTACGGAGCTTGTAGGCATGAAAAACTGGCTTAAAAAATGGGCTTTATTATGATGCAGCTGAACTTATAAAGCTTTTACTGGATCATTTCTGGACTTGGAGTCCTAGATAGACTCAAAACTTTCTTGCTCCTGGTTTATAGAGGAATCCCCTCACGTTTTCTGGTAGAAGTTGTAAGATTCCATTTGAAAACCCGATCTCTGGTGCGCTTGGGGTCTCTCTGGGTTTTGGCGGGAGGTCTGGAGGCACTTTAACTGCTTTCCCAGATGGTCATCCACTGGTCCCCTCGTGGCTTAGCGATGACCCTGCTCCGGCCACTCCAGACGTGGACATTCCCCCTGTGTCCTTGGGTGCTCCTCTGGACCTCCCCTGGGCCCCCTGTTCTGCCTTCCACGTCCACTTTCCCAACAGGCTCGAGGTGTGCGTTCCTGCCTGGTGGCCGACAGGAGGCCGTGACAGCCCTTCTTTAACATTCCTGGCTATTTTTGATTGTCTGTTATTTAATATCAACTTCATGATCAACTTGTTAAATTCCAGGGAAAAAACCAAAACCAAACAAAACAGCCCACCTTCATTCTTTTCTCAAGGACTGTGCTAGACAGTCTACTGACCTGGGCCAAAGGGACATCTGAGGGCAGGCCTCAGGGCACGGAGTCTTCCAGGACAGGGGAGGCACACAGCTCCACTGTGTGTATATATACGGGGTCTCTGAGGAATGGGTCCTACAATGGGTTGGATTGGGTCCCCCAAAAGATACACTCAAGTCCTAACCCAAGTTATACCGCAGTCCTACCTCAGAACCTGACCTCATTTGGAAATATGGTCTTTACAGAGGTAATCAAGTCACAACGAGTGCATTAGGGTGGTCCTAATCCCAATAACTGGTATCCTTTGCGGGAGAGGTAGTTCAGACAGACAGACATGCGTGAAGATGAAGGCTGAAGCCGGGTGTGGTGGTGCATGCCTCTACCACGTGGCCTGCGCAGTGGTTTCATTAATGAGGTTCTAGGCATAAAGTTAGTTAGACGAGATGGAAATAAAAACACAAGACTCAATTACCTTATTTCTATTACTAGGTCCGAGACGGCTCCCCTCTCTGGTTCGCTCCTCTAGCCGCCCAGCAGGGCAGCAAGGATTACTCAGGGCTATCAGGAGAGAGAGAGAGAGAGCACGCCGGGGACTAGCCTTTTATTAGGGAACAAGAGATTCAGGGGAGAATTCCATCCAATGAAGGTTGAGGGGGGGCTGCACTCCAAGGTCAGAGTCAGTGATTGGGTCCCCGGGGTCAGTGGTCAGGCACACCCCAACACAGATGGGCTCTCTCATCAGGAAAGGGCCGGGAAAAACTTCGACTTTTGCCAAAGTGCCTCAGACCCTTAACGGGAGGCACCCGATCACGTGTGAGAATGGCTCCCCACACATGCCTGTCATCCCAGTGAGTCAGGAGGCTGAAGCAGGAGGATTGAAAATTCAAGGCTGTCCTCAGCAACTAAACAAGACCCTGTCTCAAAAAAAATCCCAGAGCTCAGGAGGCTGAGGCAGGAGGATTTCGAGTTCAAATCCAGCCTCAGCAAAACTGAGGCATTAAGCAACTCCGTGAGACCCTGTCTCTAAATAAAATACAAAATAGGGCTGGGGAAGTGGCTCAGTGGGTAAACATCTCTGGGTTCAATCCCTGGTATCCCCCCCAAAATAAAAAAAGATGAAGGCAGAGGTGGGGTGGCATGCCTGCAAGCTGCCAAGGAAGGCCAGAGACGGCTAGCAAGCCACCAGAAGCCCTGTGACAAGCAGGCATCAGATTGTCCCTGGATCCCGAGGAAGGAGCCAAGCCCGCCATCCTCCTGACCTCAGGCTTCAGCCCCCAGGTCCCCGAGTCTCCGGAGCTGGACCACCCTGAACGCGGTGCTCTGCCACAGCAGCCCTGGCCGACGAACACAGGCCCCTGGAGGCCTCTTAGGCCAGAAGTGAGCCTCGCCTCAGCTCGGGGACACCCCAGCACACTGTGCTCTCCTGTCCCTGACCTCAGGTCACCAGGCCTGTTGCTCTCCTGCCTTGCAGTTGGAAGAAGGAGGCTGTGAACACATCAGGGCACTGGGGGTGTGACCTCACTCTCCATGGGTGGCCAAACCCACTGAGGCCAAGGCCAGCGCATGAGTCACTTGTCCACTGTGGCTCAGTGAGTCGGGGGGGGGGCAGGTAGAAGGCCCAAGTTCGGGGGATATTTCCTTCCCCCTTTCCTTTAGGACCTAGAAACAGCCTCCTACAAGTTATCACCACAAGAAATAGTGAGATGGTGGACGCCCCTCCCTCGTGCCACGCCTGCCTGTGCCATGGCGAGATAAGGACAAGGACTTAGGGGGCAGGGACAGAGCACTCGCTGTGTGCCTTTGGACAAGCTACTGAACCTCTCTGGGCCTCGGTGCCCCCATGTCTTCTCAAGGGGGTGGGGAAGGGCCCCTACCTCACAGAGTGTGTGTCACCATCACAGGAGGAGCATTTGGTCAAGAGCCAGGTTCATAGCAGCAGTCATCACTATTCCCAGGAATGTCCCCCAAATAACTTACCCAAAAAGGCAAGGTTGGCCTTCCCAGTTTGGAGTCCTCACCC
Source organism: Urocitellus parryii (assembly GCF_045843805.1). Classification (NCBI taxonomy): domain Eukaryota; kingdom Metazoa; phylum Chordata; class Mammalia; order Rodentia; family Sciuridae; genus Urocitellus; species Urocitellus parryii. The sequence continues at coordinate 159,450,435 of NC_135531.1, read as the reverse complement.
ATGATCCCGAGCACACTGCCCAGAGCGCCGCCTCCTGCTTCCCCAGGGAAGAGGGGGAATGAAGTATGACCTCATCTGCCCCCGCCCTGCCAGCATTAATTACTGAGCGCTTTCTAATTATGAAAAGGAAATTATATCTCAATTCATACTCTGTTAAAAAAAAAAAAAAAAAAAGGAAAAGAAAGAGCCCTCAGAGGGCTGTCACTTCTGGGCCAGGCGTCGGCCCCCAGCCAGCAGCAGGGGTGTGGCCGGCCATGGTGGGCAGGCGCGTCCTCTGTCCAGGGCAGCAGCCTGAGTCACCAGGCCCTGCTGCGGGTCGGGCCTCCGGCTCCTGTGCTGTCCCCCTGTGTGTGTCCAGCCAACCTTGCTCTGAGTTCTGTGCTGGGGACCAAGAGGCAGAACACATGTCCCCGCGGGGAACCCTAGGGTGGCTATTTCCACAGACATGGACCCTCAGCAGGGACTTCAGGGCTGTCACTGCTCCCAGTTTAGGGGAAGGAGGGGGACAGAGGCCCCAGGAGACAGGAGGGAGGTGGGAGGTGACAGAGGCCCGCTGCCCAGAGCCCCTGTTCTGCGTCAGCCTGTCCCAGGCCCTTCTCTGGCCCCCCACGTTCTACCTGGGTGCTGTGAGCAAAGGGGCCTGATCCCTGCGGGAGCGTCATTGGCCAGGTGACTTTCCCACCCTGGGCCTGGCTACCTTGCTGGGTTTGTGGGACCCGGGGTGTCGTCGGCTCTAGGGCTCTTCACCAGCCCACACACCACCAAGAAAGAAAAGTGCCATGGCCTGCCGTGTCACTGAGGGGTGACGTGTCCCCACTCCTAAGTCACAGTCCCGCCTGGGAACCGCGTGCCTTCCATACAAGGAAACACAGCAGAAGCAGTGACTGCCTTAAACAGGGCCTCACAAGTCCCGAGTGGCTACAGGCACAAGGCTGGCCCTTCCTGATGCCACCAAACCCCTTTCCAGCCAGCTGTGGGTCTCAGCACAGATCAGGGGTCAGCAAACTCTGCCTTAAAGCGACAGAGTTGAGTACCTCATGCTTTGTAAACCACAGTCTCCGTCCCAATGCGTGGGCCTATGTGCCAATAAAACTTTATTTATAAGCACCCATAGTTGAATTTCCTGTGACTTTCACCTGTCACAAAATACAAGGCTTCTTTCAATTGTTTTTGCCCCCGTCATCTAAATTATGAAAACTACCCTTGTGAGCTGTGCAGAGGCGGGGGGCTGTCTTGGCACATGGGCTGGGGGCTGCTGATCCTGTCTCTGGGCTCTTCATTTGGGGCCCGGCAAGAGACACGCATTCCTTATTCTCATTTTATCAACCAGGCAGTGTCATAGAAGCCACATTCCCCGCCACACACAGCTGGGAAGTGGGCGAGCTGTGTTCCAACCCTGCAGTTCAACAAGCTCGGTTTGAAGAACGCTGCTGCCCTAAATATATTTGCCTTTTAACATTTTTTTCCTTTTCCTCTTGCTTACCAAAATTACACATTTGAGATTTACAAGGAAGAAAAGGAAAGTAACTCCACCCTCCAGAGATAAACAGTGTTGAAGATTTTGAAAACACAGACGCACCCACACTGACTAGTTCCAATGTTCTGAACACTGTGTGACTTGGGAAGAGTTGCCTAACCTCTCTGAGTCCTTGTCTTTCAAATAAGGGAGCTGGAGGAGCTGGGTCAGCTCGGCAGGCTCCCAGCCCTGACTGTGGGGATGGTTTGCAAGGATTGCGCAATAGCAGTTGGCTCTGTCCTAATCCTTGGGTGTGGAGGGTGAGGTCAGCCCTTGCCAGCCATTCAGTGTAGGCCTGGGTGGCGCTAAGTCTGCCTGCCTGGGGCCACACACTGAACGGCTGGCTGTGGAAAGGTGCAGGGACCCTAAGGGTCCAGCTGGGGTCCTAGGAGTCCCCAGGCTGGTTCCAGGCACTGCCCTCTCTACTCAGGGAGGAGAGTGCAGAGCCAGCTGGGAGGCTAAGGCTCTGGCCAGTGGCTGCCTGGCCTCAGCTGGAAGGACTGAGGCCTCAACACAGCAGGGTGACCTGGCTGGATGCCTGGGCCCATCTCTTGAGCCAAACAGAGTTTCGATCTGTGTCTAACGGTTACCAGCTGTGTGACCTTGGGCAGGTCACCCCTCGGGCCTATTTCCTTTCTAAACTTTGAGGTCCATCAGCAACCCCCAGGGTCTCCCACAAGCTCAGGAAAGGCCACCTTCTAGGGCCCGGCATGAGGAAAGGCTCAATCAATAGGCGTGAGTTCTAGCCCTTTTTTTTCTGCTATTTTTCAACATTTAAAAAATCCGACCCTCTCCCTGAACAGAGGGGGTTGCTCCATTGTGGTCCATCAAAATAAAGGAAGCTCAACCCAGTAAAGTCGCGCCACCCTTGGCCATGTGCATGGTGCCTGCCCTGTGCACGCCTTGTCCAGTTACCCGCCATTTTATACTGGACCCCTGGACGGCTCTGATGCTGAATGCCCTTCCCTGTCCATGCCCCACAAGAACTTTGGGTCACTTCCCCCAACTTTGCTCCCTTTCGGCAGGAAGCAGCTTGGAGATGTCGTCGCTCGTTTTTTCACAGACATAGAAGGTAGACTGGACCGTGGGGCAATGCAGCAGTGTCCACTTTATGCTTGAGATGTAGCCCTTGCTGCTCGGCCACTGCAATTGATTTTTTTTTTTTTTTTAAAGAGAGAGTGAGAGAGTAGAGAGAGAGAGAGAGAGAGAGAGAGAGAGAGAGAGAGAGAATTTTTTTTTTAATATTTATTTTTTAGTTCTTGGCAGACTCAACATCTTTGTTGGTATGTGGTGCTGAGGATCGAACCCGGGCTGCACGCATGGCAGGCGAGCGCGCTACCACTTGAGCCACATCCCCAGCCCTGCAATTGATTTTTAAAATGGACATGTTTAGGATTACCTCTCTCCCCATCCCAGGCAGAGTTATCCGTCCTGAGGACACACCCACCATAGGAAGTCCAGACTGGGGGATGGTACCAGAGGGCCTCAGAAATGACCATCTCCCCAATTAACAAGTGAATTCAACTCCAGACAGAGAACAAGGGAAATGCAGCCTTTAAATCACCTCTTTAAAAGCCCCCTGTTGCTGCTGATGGGCAGAATCATAGCCTCTGGGACAGGAGTCCCCTGTGTTTCTCTTTTGCTAGCAAAGTCTTCCTTTGCCTTTTTCTCAAAAAATTCTACCTTTTCACATATTGTGGAACGACTGTGTGCCACCAAAGGCAACAGGTGGGGGACCTGGAGGGGAGAAGACAGTCCCGCTGTCAAGTGAGTGACTTTCACCCTTTCACCCAATCAGACATCAGGTCCCCCAGGCCCAGGAGGAAGATGTGGAAGACTCAGGGGAGTCTCCCTGACAGCACTTCTGGCCTCACGTCTTGTGTGGTGGAAGACCCGATGGCATTCTGGCTGGACAAGGAGGGCAGAGTGAGCAAGGGCCCTGGTGGGAAAGAAGGAGAACATTCGAGGAAACCAACCCACCAGTGTCAGCCAGGAGTGGGAGCTGAGGGGGACAGCCAGCCAAGGGAGGACCCCGTGGGGCTGTGGATGGGGTGGGACACAGGGAGCCCCAAGAGGTCCCTGAGCTTGATGACCACCACATGGTGAAGGGGCTGCGGACTCAGAGAGAGCGCGCGTAGCTGGGGCTCTGTCCCCTCTCCTGTGAGCAGACCCAGGTGTGGTCCACCCTGGCCCTGTCCTCCCAGTTTGTCTTTGTCCTACGTGGGCATCATTCCCAGTTTACAGAGGGGGAAGCTGAGGCTCAGAACTGATGAGCTGCCTGCCCACAGGCACCAGGCAGATGGTGGCCAGGTCCGCTTTCTGATTGCCATTCGTGGGAGTGCCTCCCCCTTTCCTGTGATCCTAAGACAGATCCAAAGCCAGCTCCAAGTAGGGCCAGGAGCACGCTGCTCCCTCCCTCCTTTACGGGAGGGGGCTCACCAGGTGTGGCTTCAAGGCCACACACTGAAGGTGGGGAGTCCAGGCTCCTCCTCCTCACCCCTGCAGCCACCAGGCTTATCCCCAAGCCCAATAAGAACAGGGAACCAGGTGAGAAAGGCCCAGCTCTCGCCTGGGTCTACGTCCTGCTTCTTCCCATGACAGCCAGGCCCACAGCTGTCTTTCTGCCCTGCCCTTGTGGACTATGGTCTCTGTTCACCTGACTGTGCCAGCCTCTCTCTGGCTCTGTCCCCTGCTCCTGAGTCATATAGGACCTAGGCAGCTACACTTTTACCATGTCTCTGCGCAGGTGACCCAATGACCTGTGTTGTAGGGGTCAAGGACAAAACTTCCCTGAGCTGAGCTGTCCCACCCACATCTCTGAGAGTCTCCCATGAGCTGGGCCTGGCAGTGACCTTCGGATGCCAGTGCTGGGGAATCATAAGAAGAAGGCAGCTGGACCCTGCTTGCCTATACCCACCTCCAGGGCCTCACGCCAGCCACAAGGTCAGCTGCTGTAGGCCCACCCTATGGAGGTGGCCCTGGAGGCTCAGAAAGGAGCAGTGAACCAGCAGCAGGGGTTCCAGCCTCCCCTCTCTGCCCTTTCACACAAGGGGTAAAAGGCAAGCCCAGAGGGCACAGATGCCAGGCTCCAGGGCAGGGCCATGCTACCACCATGATATTTGTATAAAAAGCTGTCTTTCTGAAAAAATTTGGGCAGGGGAAGGCATAATGAATGTTGTTGGTTAAAAAAAAAAATGGGGACAAATCAAGTCGGTATGCAGTGAAAAGACCAGCAGCTGACACTGAATGAGTCAATGCAAAAAGTATGTTGAGGTCCTCAGCTGAATAAGTAGGATAAACAAATAAAGAATGTCTTCGCCTTCTTTCTCTCTTTTGAGATACCGGGAGGGCGCAGCTCTTATCTGAAGACTGCTTTGGTGTTTTCCTCGACCTATGGTCAGAGGAAGGTAGAAAATGCCCTTTAACAAAAAGTTCAGTGTCCTGAACTTCCAGAAGAACCCAGGCGGAAAGTTTGCGCCTGCGAGGGCACTTAAGTTAAGGGAGGCAAATGCAGAAGTTGTTCTGATCCCCGGAGCAACGACACAGAGTGGCCAGCAAAGCCCCTCCCCCAGGGCAGGGGAGGAAACCGCAGAATGTTCCTGACTCGGCACCCCAGCGCGGGTGGCGCAATGTTTATGTTTGTGTATCTACTACGTCCATGTCACCGCCGCGGGCTCGGCTGCCCAGGGGCCTGGGGTTGGGGGGCAGGTCCCGCAGGGGGTCTTGCCTGGCGTTTGGGTGCAGGTCCTGGCGACCCGCCCAGAGCGCCGCGGGATGGGGTTCCGGGTTCGGCCTGTGCAGATGGCAGGGGTCAGGGAGTGGCAGGCGGGCCGGCAGGCTCGTGTGGGGGTTGAAGCCCCCCGAACCTGGCGCACAGTAGGCGCTCTATCAGCGCATATTTGTGGAATGAGGAAAGGCACGGGGAAGCGCGGTCTTGAGCCAAGGAGACAAAGCGTGTCCGGCGGCCCCTCGGGGGCGCTGTCGGGCTGCGCGGTGGGTCGCCCGGGTTCCCCCACATGTTGAACCCCCGGAATCCGAAGTCAGCCTCGAGGGCCGCCCGATTCCCGGCCCCCGATTCGTCCTTGGCTCACCTCTTCTGGGGACCACCTGAGCAGGCAGGACAGTTTTTCAGTGGGGGCATTTTCCTCGCCCGTAGTTTAAAAAAAGAAAGAAAGAAATTAAAGCTACAGTATAAACTGGGAAACAGGAAGACGTTTCCCGAACCTCTCCGGCCCGACTCACCCTGGCCGACCTAAGTACACATGTAAGTGGGGACAAAGTCATCAGTTTTCTCTAACCCTCATCTCGGGGTCCTTTCTGCTGCCCCCACCCCACCCACCCGGAAGCGTGATGCTGGGCAAGTTGGTCACTTCTCCTTGGGAACCCCAGTTTCCCCACCCCTCGGCGGGAAGGCAATGAGAGCAAGGGGCCCGTCTGTATGCAAAATCGCGGGGGTCGAGAAGGAGGTCTCCGAAGCCGGGGAGGGCAGCGGGCGCCCGCAGGTGGCACGGGGCGCGCCCTCCTAGCCGCTGGCGACCCGTTCAGCCCTAGCCTGGCAGCGCGCCGCCTTCTCCCGCGGGCTCCGGAGAGCGCGGCTGGCCGGGCCTGGGGGACGCGGGCGGCTGGGAGGGCGCAGCCGGACAGCAGGGCGGGGGCCGGGGCGCGAGCCAGCGCGCCGCAGCGGACCGGTTTAGAGGCCGATGACGTCTTTGCCTCTGGCTGCGCGGCGCCCGGCCCGAGCGGGCGGGTGACGTCACCGCTCACCACGTGATCACCATTCAAACAAACAAACCCTCCCCCCCGCCGGCCCGCCCGCTCCGCCCCGCCACAGGCCGCTTATAAACGCGCCGCCCCCGGCCGAGCGCAGTGCGAAGGAAGAGACGACAGACCGGCGCCTGGGACCGATCGCAGGGCAGACGGGATAGCAGCGAGCGAGCGAGGCCCGGAGTCCCGCTAGCGTCCCTTGCTAGGTCCGAGAGCAGGTTCTGTTTCGGCGCAGAGACTCAGGGTCGGGCTTTTCTTCGAAAGCCGCCGCCCTGCCCTTGACTTCCGAGGACAAAGAGCAGCGAGGACCGGGCACGCTGGGGGCGCTGGGGCCGGCCATGGTCATGGAGGTGGGCACGCTGGACGCCGGAGGCCTGCGGACGCTGCTGCGGGAGCGCGCGGCGCAGTGCCTGCTGCTGGACTGCCGCTCCTTCTTCGCGTTCAATGCCGGCCACATCGCCGGCTCCGTCAACGTGCGCTTTAGCACCATCGTGCGGCGCCGTGCCAAGGGCACCATGGGTCTGGAACACATCGTGCCCAACGGCGAGCTTCGCGGCCGCTTGCTGGCTGGCTCCTACCACGCCGTGGTTCTGCTGGACGAACGCAGCGTCGCCCTGGACGGCGCCAAGCGCGACAGCACCTTGGCCCTGGCCGCTGGAGCGCTCTGTCGCGAGGCGCGGGCCGCGCAAGTCTTCCTCCTCAAAGGTACGCCCTTGGGGAGCGCCTCGCCGACCGTGTACAGGGACCCCTGGCCCTCGGCTCCTGGCGGGGGGCAGCCCCACCTGCGGCGCTGGGCGCCCACGTCCTGTCTCTGAGGTCATGCCACTGGCTTTGTTTGGCTCTAGGAACAAAGACTTGCCTGAGCCTCTTGGATGTAAACTCCCAGCCCCTGGTGGGTGGGGGAGTTGTCTCAAGGTGCTCCCTTCCCGTGGTTCTAATGGAAAAAAAATGTCTTTGTCTTCCCAGGAGGGTATGAAGCTTTTTCAGCTTCCTGTCCGGAGCTCTGTAGCAAACAGTCGACCCCCATGGGGCTCAGCCTTCCCCTGAGTACTAGTGTCCCTGACAGCGCAGAATCTGGATGCAGTTCCTGCAGCACCCCACTTTACGACCAGGTTAGTAGGGGCCCAAACCAGAAGGAAGAAGTAAGAGCTGGCCAAGGCCTGGGACATCAGTGCCAGTAAGAATGTAGAAAGTGACTGCGGCTTTATAACAGGAACAACGTGAGGTCTTATTGTTCCCCTGTTGAGGGGTCTGATGAAGCCGAGTCCCTTATTGCTGGCCCTGTCCAGGCACATGGGCTTCTGCTCACTTTATTTATACTCCATCAGCAGAGCCTGGAAGGGCCCCCGGAATCTGGAACTCACTTTCTGGCAGGGAGTTTTGTGGGTGTGGGCACTGGTGCTTGCTTGGAACAGGCTTGATGAGTGCTGGATTTTTCTGGATTTCAGGGTGGCCCAGTGGAGATCCTGCCCTTTTTGTACTTGGGCAGTGCCTACCATGCTTCCCGCAAGGACATGCTGGATGCCTTGGGCATCACTGCCCTGATCAATGTTTCGGCCAATTGCCCCAACCACTTTGAGGGCCACTACCAGTACAAGAGCATTCCTGTGGAGGACAACCACAAGGCGGACATCAGCTCCTGGTTCAACGAGGCCATAGACTTCATAGGTGAGCAGTGCCACCTGGGACATTTCTGCCCCTCCCCATTTGGGTGACAGCATAGCCCCTTTGGCAAGGACTCAGTTGAATGATCCCTATCTGAGCCTTTCAGACATTAGATACTAATCTGGTGTCATAGTGTCCCTGCAAAATATGGAAGTTGATGTCCCACTTCACTGAGGCTCAGAAAGGTGGATCGATTTGTTGAAGATCCATCTGCTAAGTGGGCACACTGTCTGGGTTTAAATCCCTTGCTGTCCTTTGCCTAATGCCCATGTTCCCTCCATGAATAGTGCCCAGTGGCTGCGTGAGGTGATGTTGACCCCCTGGCTAGGACACGCATGACATTTTGCACACCCCACTCTTGGCTGGGGTCCTCCTCCTGAGCTCTGGCTTCCTTTGTCTTCCAGATTCCATCAAGAATGCAGGGGGAAGGGTGTTTGTCCACTGCCAGGCGGGCATTTCCCGGTCAGCCACCATCTGCCTCGCTTACCTCATGAGGACTAACCGGGTGAAGCTGGATGAGGCCTTTGAGTTCGTGAAGCAGAGGCGAAGCATCATCTCCCCCAATTTCAGCTTCATGGGCCAGCTGCTACAGTTCGAGTCCCAGGTGCTGGCCCCGCACTGCTCTGCCGAGGCCGGGAGCCCTGCCATGGCTGTGCTAGACCGGGGCACCTCTACCACCACCGTCTTCAACTTCCCCGTCTCCATCCCTGTCCACTCCACGAACAGTGCCCTCAGCTACCTTCAGAGCCCCATCACCACCTCCCCCAGCTGCTGAAAGGCCCTGGAGGTGAGGAGATTCCATCCCTCCAGGACCACAGGCTCTTCCTCCAGAAGAGAGGCAGTAACTCCAGAGATGGGCTTGTGGGTGCTGGTCCTTATTTATTTAATTTCACCCAAGTTCCCTGGGTTCTGAGCAGTTGCCATGGTGACAGCGTCAAGACATTTGCTGAACTCAGCACGTTGCGGACCAATATACAGTGGGTACATCAAGTCCCTGTGACAAAATGGGGCAGAAGAGAAAGGACTCCGTGTGTGAGCTGCTTTCTCTTTTGCTTGCTTCCGTTTTTTCTAGAAACTTGATGCTTGACATACCTACCAGTATTACCATTCCCGATGACATATATGTATGAGAATATACCTTATTTATTTTCCCGTAGGCGGTCTGCCTTCACAAATGTGTCTACTCCTAGAAGAACCAAATACCTCAATTTTTGTGTTCAGTACTGTACTATCTTGTAAATAGATCTGAGCAGGTCTGTTCTCACCACTGGTGGAAAACACCAGTGTTGGTTTATTTAGTTGCCAACAGTTGTGTGTTTGCTGGTTATTTATGACCTGAAATAATATATTCCTTCTTCTAAGAAGACATTTTGTTATATAAGGATGAATTTTTTTATACAACAGAATAAATTATGTGATTTCTATGAAAATCTCAATGCTTGTTTCTTTGGCAACCCTGCCTGATCCCTGTCCTGCTAGTGAGGGAAGCATTTGGACCAGTGCCTGAAGAATCTGATCCTGCACTCCTTGGTGGCCCCTGGGTCCCATGAGGTGACTGGGTCGCCAGGGAATGTGCTAGGGTAAGACACCAGTGCTAAGGCAGAATGCTTGTACAGGGTCAAAGTGTCCCCTCACCCCCTGCCGTGTCCTTGTCAGCAGCCTGGTAACCAACCTATTATGTCACCCAGGGAGTCCAAGTGTCCAGAGCAAGGAAGAAAAGGCCATCTGCCTGGGTTCCCTTTTGCTTCATGCCTTCCACCTTCCTCTGGTTAATATCATGTCCCCACCCCCAGCTGTGCTGGAGTTAGGAAAACTGTGTTTTTCCAGAACATGACATAAATGTGCTCCTCTGTGCAAGATGGTGGGTGCTGTGGCGCCAGGAAACCCTAACCAGGTCTTTTGCATCTTTATCTGCAAAAGATGTTGGGACCCCTGCACAGCTGCGAGGCAGGAGTGGGCAGTTGGAACCCGTTTTTTTTGTTGTTGTTGTTGTTTTGTTTTTAATTTCTATGTGCTTTGCATTTTATCACCTGCCAGTCTCTCTTTGCTTTTGAAAAAAGGCTTTACTTTTGCAAAACAAATATATCCAATGGCATATGAGCAGGCCCAATCCAGAGAAAGCTCTGTAAGGCCTCACCCCCCCCCCAACTAGTGTGATGTCGGGGACCTCCACACCAACCTCTGCAGACAGAAACAACATTGTGTCTGCTGCCTCCTTTGGGTCCCTTGCTACTCTGATTTGGTAATTTCAATGAAGATAGGCAATTAAGTCTGACTTGCTACAGGGCAGTATTCTGAATTTTTACCCTCCTGCCAAGCAGGCTAAGAAGGAGGTGGCATAATTGACAACCAACCCACAACCCAGTGCACAATGGTGAATTAAAGAACTGCAGAGCTCTTGGGCGGCTGGGTCCTGGGTGCCTGCTGCCACGTGCTTGTTTCTGGACAAAGTGCCGGGGGACGCAGAAAAGAAAACACACCATTCCACGGAACTAGGAGCACCCCGAGCCACGGTCCTCATTCAGCCCCGGCTTTCAAGGGCTTTCACAATTGGTGTCCTTGACTTCTCCCTGTTGGTCCACCTCTGGCACTTGACCTGCAGGCCCTAAAAGATCCCTGTGTTCTAAGATGTGAGAGCTTCCCGGGGCCTGGCAAGCTCATTTCCTTGGCTGGGTTTCCGGCTCATGGCAAGTGTGTTCCTGCTTTTCAAAACAAACTGTACCCACTGTTTTCATCCAACCCTAGAAATTTACTATTGCAAACATCTCCCTTCGTGGAAATGTACCAGCGACGTCGTCGGTGGTAGATGTCATGGCTGACTTCCCTGTGGGCCTGGGCCTTCACTTTTGACTTGGCAGGGGTGAGCCAAAATTAATCTCCAGTGGGATCCACTCAGTGGAAAAATACAGCAGCTGCCTTAGGGAGCCGCCAGTGAAAACAGCCGGCGCTTTCCACAGCTCAACCCCTGCAACTCAGGACAGGTCCATATGCTGGATCGCAGCGTCCAGGCCTCCAGGAAACGTCCCATTGGACCTGACACTGTTTTTTTTTTGGGGGGGGGGGGAAAGATGAGTACCTCCTGATGAAAAGAAGTACTTTCACTCTATTAAACTGTTTGACAGAGACAGCCTGAAATAGAGACAACTTCATCACCTGATACTGAGAATGAGAGAGTGACAGCTGTCACTTTTAGAGTTAGCACCATGAGTCAGGCACAGCCTAAGGGCTGTGCACATTCACATGCAACCGCAACACCCATTTTCCAGAGGAAGAAACTGAGGCTTAGAGAGATGAAGTAACATGTCCATGGTCATCCAGCAAGTATACCGTCTTGCAGAGATGGGAGGCCAGGCCTACAAGAAGACAGGACTAAGAGTCCAGCTCAGTGCAAAGAACAGCTGGAAGGAGTGAGGAAAGCCAAGGTTGGCCACCCACCAAACTTCACCATGATTTCACTGTGGAATTTTGGGGTGGAAAATCTATTCCTCCCTTAGGGCCTCAGTTTCCTTGTCTGAAATGAGGAAAATAGAAGCTGCTTTATTTGTGGGGAAGAAATGGGCCCATGAAGCCAAGTGTGGTAGCACAAGCCTGTAATTTCAGCAGCTCAGGAGGCTGAGGCAGGAAGATTGCAAGTTCAAAGCCAGCCTCGGCAACTTAGAGAGGCACTAGCAACTTAGCAAGACCCTGTCTCAAAATGAAAAATAAAAAGGGCTGGGGATGTGGCTCAGTGGTTAAGTACCCCTGGGTTCAAAAAAAAAAAGAAAAGAAAAAAGAAAGAAAGAAAGAAAGAAAGAAAGAAATGAACCCCTGAATGTAAAGTACCTAGCATTTCCATCCCCTTGCCCTGGTCCCAATAACCCTGGCAATGCCGAGTCTGCCTTCCACCACTAAGATGACCAGAGCACTGGCTCTGAGGGGCAGGGTCCTCCCCGATCTCTATTTCTAGATGTGGTGAAGGCATCAGTGCAAGCCTCATGATTTCCTGTGGTCTCCAGGCATCCATTATTGGACTAGGATTCTTCCAGCCTCCCCGCCTCCACCCCCGCAGCATCCTCTCCTTTCCTTGGAATTTTGTAGTCGTGCTCATTTGCTTTGGTTCGCAGCCTCTGGCATCCGCCCCCTCCCTCCTGGCCATCGGGGATGACATCATGTGCCTACACCTTTAAGATTATATAAATCTGTGATCCTACAGTGGCCTCCGTCCCCATGGTAACGCGGAGGAGTTTCCCTTTTGTGAGGAAAGCTGTCATGTCACTTCCTGCTGCTGACAAATCAGTTTAGGAGATTAAACTAAGGGGGGCAGGGTGCTGCTTCGAGGTGCTGCCTCCACAGGCAACAGGGGCCCTCAGGCCCCCCCCCCCGGCCCACAGCCCGTCCTGCACCTCACCTCCTCCTCACCTCCTCGTCCAGGTCACCGGCTGCTTTCCTGACAGCAGGACGAGGGCTCTGCCACCTCTGGGCCCAGACAGGCCTGGGCTCTCTCCTGTGCCAGCCCAGGACAGCTGTTTCGTCCTGTGGAAAACCAAGGGTCCCCTGGCCCTGACACAACTGTGCTCTGCTACGGAGGACACCTTGTGACCGCTCCCTCCGTGGTGGCCCGCCCCCTACTCACCAAGGACACAGTCAGCAGACAGGCATCCCTCTCTAGACCCAGGGGACCCTGGTGCCAGGCAAGCTGCCTGCAGCCAAGTAGCCCCGTGGCAGAGGGTCCAGAGATGAGCTGAGCGAGGGGGGGGGCTGGGAAGGGGGAGGGGGGAAGGGGTTACTTAGACTTGGGGGTGGCTGGCCACACTGGGGCCACAGTAATGTCACCGAGTTGCCTGCTTTAGGGTTTAGCTGGGAGAAGGCTCCAGGTCAGGAGGGCAGCGAAGCTCTGTGGCCTGATGACCAGGGCACTCGACTTGGAGGCAGCTGGACGGGTGTTCCCGACCCAGTTCTGCTGCCCAGCAGCTCTGTGTGAGTGACCAGAGCCCTAGACCTCGGTCTCCCCAAGCGAGCCAGTCCAGTAAGGCCCTTTATGGATTAAATGAAAGGTAGTCACTTCAGGCTCATCAGACAGGCTTGGGAAAGGCTCTTTTGTCCTCTTGTGACTCAGCAGGTCCCCATTCTGTCACTGAGCAGCACTGCCCGTCCCCAGCGCCCTGGCAAAGGGAAACAGAGAAGTGACTGTCCTGCCAGTGTCATGAGTTGGCCTGCATGCGGATGATGCTGTCTGGAGCAGCCGCCGTGCTATGAGGTCACCAGCCCTGTCCCACTGACCTGGGCAAGGCACTCTCCTCTCTGAGCCTCAGTTTCCTCTTCTGTAAGTAGCAAATGATGTGTACTCCACCCAGCCCCCTTCCTGCCCATCCTGGGCTCAGCCCCCCATGCTCCAGCTGGGAAGGCTCTGGAATCCCTGGGGTCACTTGGAAGGGCTCTGGAAGACAAAAGGAGCAGAAAACAGACACTTTCTGGGGAGGGGCAGCCAGAGATCCTTGACCTCTGGCAAGTGGGCTGGTATTACGGAGACCTGACTGGTCCTTGTGGGAATGAGGGCCCCTTGCAGGGTATGTGGGAGCATCATGTGCTCTTGGACCCCTTGGCTCACATTCATCTTCCAAGCCTGGGCAGCACAGTGAAGACCGGTCTGAAGATTTCCACCATGATTGACACCAGTCATTCATCCATTTGGTAAACAGGTACTAAGTACCAAGTACTGATTTAACAATCAGTAGATGTTAGAGTAAGACCAGCAGAGGAAATGCTGAGCCTTGGTCTCAAATGGCTGTTGACAGTACTGATGGGTCACCCAGTGTCTTGGTTATTTGCCCCCCCCAAAGCCTCAGTTTGCAGATCTGTAAAAAGGCTTGATGGGCGTTCGCTCACACAGTACTTGTTGAGATTAAATGAAATAGCACACGTGTGACATTGCTCACAGTGCCTAACGTGCCAGAGTGAAGTCTGAGCTATTTTAACCACCACAGTCATCACCAGCCTTTTTCTGAGGGAAAGATGGAAAAAGGAAACAAAGACGTATTGACAGCTCTCTGATTTTACCCTCTAGTCTAGACTTTTCACCAATTTCGATCTTGAATATCAGTCGGTTCCTGGGCACATGCCTTTGTTTGTCAAACAGACTCCCACGCTTGGCAATTCCCAAAGCCGACCTTGGACTTGCCCACACCAGCTCCTGCTGGGTGCCGCCTTCCTGAAAGACAAGTTGGCTTCTGCAGGAGCTCAGGCCCAACACTGGAGACGCCCTGACTACGTCTCCAGTTTCTCATAACCCAAATTTTAATTCAGCAGCAAAATGAGATAGTTTCATTTTCAAAACATATCCATTTCCAAAATATACCTACTTCTCATCACTTTATTTATTTATTTATTTGGTACCGGGGATTGAACTCAAGGGCACTTAACCACTGAGCCACATCCCCAACCCTTTTTTGTATTTTATTTAGAGATAGGGTCTCACTGAGTTGCTCAGGGCTTTGTTAAATTGCTGAGGCTGGCTTTGAACTCACCCTCCTCCCGTCTCAGCCTCCCAAGCTGCTGGGTTTACAGGTGGGCAACTTCTCATCACATTTGAGACCACCTCTCTGGCCTGGACACCATCACATCCTGCCTATGCTCTTGCAGTGACCTCTGGACTGGTCTCCTGGCCTCTGAACTATCCCTCCCTGTTCTTGACCACAGCAAGATCAATCCCTTCAGTAATGCATTTAGTACATATATTCTGATGACAAATTCAGTTTCTGCTTTCCTACAAAGTTTCTCTTTATCTTCATTATGGAAGAATGTTTCCACTGGGCAAAGAATTCTATTTTTTGACTTTTTTTTTTTTTAAATGGTACTGGGGACTGAAGCCAGGGGCACTTTACCACTGTGTTACATCCCTAATCCTTTCTATTTTGAGACAAGGTCTCTCTAAATTGCTTAGGGCCCCACTAAACTCAGGAGGCTGACCTGGAATTTGCAATCCTCCTGCCTCAGATTCCTTAATTGCTGGGATTAGAGATGTGCGTCACTGTGCGCTTGACCTTACTTCTTTAATCACATTAAAGATCCATCCCATTGTCTTCGGGTTTTTGTCATGTTTGTTGCAAGTCTTATAATTACTTATTGTTGTCCCCTGAGGATAGTTTGTGTTTTTCCTCTGGCTGCTTCAGGAATTTCTCTTTGTGTTTATCATAATGTACCTCTATGGTTTTCTTCCTATGTATACTGCTTGTGATTTGTGGTGCTTTTGGATCTGTAGCTTGATGCCTTTCATTAGCCTTGGAAACTTTTCAGTTATTATTTTTCCATTTGCATTTTTAGCATACTAACATGTTATATAATCTGTGATCTCTGAATCCTATTGTCTTTCTTTCTTTATTTTTCTTCTTCTTCTTTTTTTTTTTTTTTGTACTGAGGATTTAAATCAGGGACAATTTACCACTGAATTACATCCCCCGATTTTTTTTAGTTTTCATTTAAGTTGTTCAGGGCCTTGCTAAATTGCTGAGGCTGGCCTTGAACTTGCAGTCCTCCTGCCTCAGCCTCCCTGAGATTACAAACATGTGCCACAATCCCAGCTCTTGTATTTATTTCTATCATCAACTATTTTCTTTTGATATTGATCATTTTCCTTGCCTTAAATTCTGGGTTATTTTTGACTGAATGTCAGGCGCTGTATGTGAGAATTCTTGGAAGTTGTTTGAGGCTTAAGGCGATGTTATCTCCCTCTAAGGAGGGTTTACTTTATCTCAGGTCTTAGAGAGCTCAGGAATACAAGATAACTTTAATCTGATCAGAGGCTGCTGATGACTTGGGGTGGCTGGAAGCTGGGTTTTAAACCCTGTGATGATGGCTCATTCCTAGTTGGAGGGTATTTCAGCTGACAGCCTGGGAGATTCACCAAGTCTCTGGTTGGCACTCGGAACGCCGATTCTTTCCTATTAGACTCAGGAATCTTTGAAAAGCTCTGGCACAGCTCTTAGCCTTTCATTTTTTAAATATCAAAATTGGCAATTCCTGTTTTGGGGAGAAGGGGTCCCTGGTACTCCATCATCCTTCTGGGTTTAATTCTTCCAGATCCTGATCTCATGATCCCTCTCTGCCTGTTTAGTGATCTAATATCTTCACACGGAAATATTCTAGGATATTTTGACGTGTTTCCTTGTTCTCAGTGGTGGGTTTTCCTGAACTATGTCGCCTCCAGGCCTGGGAGGGAGTCAGACTTAAACATTCCGTGGAGGGACGGGTTGGTGAGTGAGTACTAAGTGGTGGTACGAGGGGAGTTAGCAGGATGTCCTGGGGCGCAACTGCACTGAATGACGATGAGAGAAAACCCCCACGTTCTGTGCACCCTGAGAGCTCCAGGAAGGGGTCTGGAACACCCTCTCCATGACTGGCAACTGGGGATACAGACGTTGGACCTTAATTCAATATTATATGCTGTATACAATGTATCAAAACACTGCCCCTGACCATAAGTACATACACTTTTACTGTTTTATCAGTTAAAATACACCCACTTTACATTTAACTAAAAATTCAGAGGGCTGGGGATGTGGCTCAAGCGGTAGCGCGCTCGCCTGGCATGTGTGCCGCCCGGGTTCGATCCTCAGCACCACATACCAACAAAGATGTTGTGTCCGCCGAGAACTAAAAAAAAATAAATATTAAAAATTCTCTCTCTCTCTCTCTCTCTCTCTGTCTCTCCTCTCTCACTCTCTCTTTAAAAAAATAAAAATAAAAATAAAAAAAATTCAGAGTGAAACTTTGAACACATCAGATCATTTTTCTCCACTAGAAACCCTCCGGCGGCTTCCATCTCACTTAACGTCACAGGCCTAGTGTCACAAAGGCCAGCTCTGGCTCCCGCCTCCTCTTCTGCCCCTGCGGCCTCACCCAGGCTGCAGACACCAGCCCCAACCCTCTTCTGGATAAGACCAAGTTCCCTGTGGCCGTCGGCACCTGCTCCACCTGGGCTCACCTTCCTCCTACCTGCCGGGCCACCCCTACCTTTCTTCAGCTCTGTTCAATAGCCAACCACCAGGTGGGCCGTTCCCTGGCCATCGCCCACTGAAACCATTGGTCACTCTTCGGAAGCCAGGAAGCCCCTTCTGGGCTCTTCCTCTCCCAGGGCTTGTTGCAGCCCAGGGCTGCTTACTGGCTTCTGGGCCTCTTCTGCTTGCTCACCGCCAGGCTCCCTGGCCCTGGAGCAGCGTGGCCTCGGGTGCCCCAGGCTGGTGATGAGTGTGCGCAGGACGTCAAGGCTGGGGCCCATTCCCTTCCTCCCGCTGCTCCTGGGCCCCAGAGGGGGAGGCCATTGTTTTCTGCTCAAGCAGTTTCCCTTGCCCTTGACGCAACTTCCCCTGGAGGCTTTCCCGACTCCCCCATGTGTGGAGCCTTGCAGAGCAGGAAACCTGGAGACTTCTGCCCCCAGGCTGGCCAGCCCCAGCTCAGCTGCTGCCCTCGGGCTGTGGTTCTGGAAAGGACCCGGTGGGAAATCTGCCCCGGGCTTCTGCTCGGAGCCCCTTCCTCCCACCACTTCCCCCTCGGCCTCCTCTGGTCGGAGGAGAATTCCCCAGGCCTGCGCCTGGACGAGGGGCACAGGGTGGGGTGATTCACGGGGAAGTCTGCGGGGGCTGTTCGTGGTGACTCAGCTGCTCATCTGTAGGAAGACCGCCTTCCACGACCACACTGCATCTCCTGGCAATGTGCCTTGTCCCCTGGCCACTGGGGATCCTCCTCGGGATCCCACAGACTCTCAACCACCAGCTTCCTGGCACTCTGTCCAGCTCTGTCTATCGCCCAATCAAGAAGGGCAGAGATAGGGAGAGGACCTCTGCTGCTGCCTCCGGACCTGCCCCTGGGGTCAGGGTCATGCCCTTCATGCTTCTCTGTCCCCAAAGGCTCTTCAAGGTTTGGAGCAATGATGGGACGGTGAATGGTTGAATACAGGAAGAAGCATTCTGGGGCTCCAGACCCTACTCTAGGGCATTTCCAGCCTGGTAGAGGCTCAGGCCTGGGAATCTTCAGGTGATGGGGTCCTGCCCAGGCAGAGGCGGAGCCTCAGGCTCTAGCCACGCCCACCCCAGTCCTAAACCAACCGCTGAGCTCCCCTGGACATTGGGCGTGGTGGTGACGTGGGGGAGGGCACTGCGCCAGACGCAGCACCCAGAGATGGGGAGGACACACCCCCTGGCCTCAGGCTTTCTGTGCCTACGGTCAGGCAGCTGCTGACACGCTGACCCACTGTTTTAGCAGAGAAGCTGGACCTGTGGAGGAGGTGTGGCTGGGAAGGGGGGTGGGGACACGCAGGGAGGAGCATGCACAGGGGAGGACTGGCAGCAAGGCCTCAAGAAGGAGGTGGCCTACAAGCCCTGGAAGATGGGGACGAGCCCCACAGGACTCCTGATTCTAGAGTGTTGACAATGGACCCCGGGTGTCCTGGGAAGGCGATTGTGTGTTCCTGGGTCCCTAGCATTCAGTGACTCAGACCATTGCTAAACTGACCAGGCAGAGCAGAGAGGCTGGTTGGCCACTCTTTTTCCTTAATAATAGTTTTAACTAACTATATACCCTTCATTTCCCAGCTTCCCTTGCAACCAAGCAGAGCCATTTGAAGCCCAAGTCATAGGCAACTTCCAAAGAGTGTCCTTGAAGAGAGAGGGAATGCTTTTCTTACCCCTTTGGTCCTTGCTATTGTCTGGGACACAGAGTGAGAGCCAGAGGGGAGGCAGACTTTTTGAATGGCCTTCAAAATGCTGGGAATGCTGACAGGGCACCAGGCTGCAGCCTGGGCTCCTGAGGACTGAATCTTGTGACACCTCTTGCCTGGAACCATCTTTTCAAGGACGTTTGCATGGCAAGTAGCCTGATAGAACTGAGACATTATTTATCTCTCTGGAGTAAAAGACAGATTTGTTTCCTGAACAGGAGAATGCAGATAATGCCTTTTTCCAGGGCAATTGTTGGCTGGTTTTGCTAGTGGCCTCTTATAAGACCTGGAGGTTCTTAAGCTCAGTACATTATTGCCTTTTTATATGGAAGGACTACATTCTAAGATTCCCTCCAGTGGATGCCTGAAATAGCAGGAATTGCCAAACTCTGTATGTACTATTTATCCTTTACATACGTACCTATGATAAATGTTCACCTTTCACTTGCAGGAAATACTTTACAGCTTCACTTTGATATATTTGAATTGCCAGCATAACTACTCTTGGGCTTTGGGGTCATTATCAAATAAGATAAGGGTTACTTGGACACAAGCATTGTAATATCATGACAGTTGATCTGGTAACTCAGACAGCTACTGAGTAACTAACGGTTGGGTAGCATATATAATGTGGATACACTTGATGAAGGGATGATTAACACTCCTTCATAAATGTATCTGCAAGATATCATCCCACTAATCAGAACAGCGTGCAATTCAAAATCTATCAATTGTTTCTGAAATTTTCCATTTAATATTATGGAACCACAGTTGAAACTGAAACCATGGAAACAGAGCTGCAGATAAGCAGGGACTGTTGCATATGTCAGCTGGCTCACACTATGTGCCCCGCACCTGGCTCCGTCTTCATTGGCTCCTGGATCTCTGAAGGCAAAGGGAACCAGTGTAGAGATGAAACCTATACTGCCTGTCACTCTGCCATTGACTCTGACTCATGAGTCTCCTGTCTTCTGCCAGATCAGTGACGATGAGGGAGGCTCAGGCATGAATTTGCAAGCAGCAAAAAACAAAACAAAACAAAACAAAAAACAAAAAAACCTCTTACAGCCTTCATGTTTCTGACATAAGGACCCCTGTCATTAGCTTTGGTGGTTTTTCCCCTGCTTTTTCTAACCATGTTGAGTTAAAACATGTCTCAATAAATGCATCTAGTTTAAGGTTAACAGTTTATTGGATTTTGACAAATGCACAATAGTGTATATATTTTGAGAAACTCGACCTGTGTTATACCTATCAAGACGTTCAAAATAGTGTGTTCATTAAGACTTTCCTGTGCCCTATGCCCTTCCCAGTCACTGTCCCCTCCCCAGCCAGGCCCAGGCTCCATCACTGCAGATAATCTGTGACCCCTGGAGCAGCACATGGGATTCTTTCTGTGGTTTCTGGTTGTTTCAACCAACATCTTCTTTAGATTAATCCCATGTGTTTTCTTCCAGTAGATTTTCGAAAGTCTCTGTTTCATTGATTTCTTTAGAGCAGCTTTAGGTTCACAGCTAAATCGAGAGGAAAGTAGGCAGATGTCCCATCTGCACGGTCTCCCCATTGTCCGTGTCCCACACCAGAGTGGCCCATGGTGGCAAACTGTGAGCCTACGTGAAGGCAGCGTATCTCCCAACACCTATGGTTTCCCGTGAAGGCTCTGGGTGTCCTACGCTCTGTGGGTGTGGACAACATAATGAATGAGTGTCCATCACTGGAGGATCAAGCAGAGCAGTTTCAGCTCTGTCCCCTGTTTTTCCCCAGGGACCCAGCTGTGGCCTCTGCTCCGAGGTGGGATGGCTCTGGAACTCCCCTCCTCCTCTGTCTCTCTTCAGGCTGAGGGGCCTCGGGCAGCAGTGCTGGGAGATGCATCGGCTCCGGCAGGTGAGGGTGACTCCTGGGGCACCGGCCTCCCAGCCCTGGCCGCCGCCGTGGGCAGAGCATTCCCTGGCTGCTCCCAGCTATTCCAGGGCCACAGGTGCTGGCCGCAGGCTGGGCAGGGAACCTGGAGCCCTAGGGGCCCTCTTTCGGGGTCTCACCCACTCGATGAAGACAGTGAGTAGACTGAGAGCAGCAGGCCGTTCACAACCACTTGACAAGGCACCCTCAGCCTTCTTTTCCTTAAACTCCAATTGCAACAGCAATTTTAATAAAAATCCTGGGGGTAAGGTGGGGACTGTGAAGGGACAGAAGCAAAGGTAGGAAGACATGGAGAAGCCAGGAGCAGCGGGCACACACTCCTCAGGAGGCCGAGGCAGGAGGATCTCAAGTTTGAGGGCAGCTTGGGCAGTGAGACACCCTGTCTTAAAAAAGAAGGGAAGCCGGGTGCAGTGGCACATGCCTGTGATCCCAGAAGCTGGGGAGGCTGAAGCAGGAGGATCGCGAGTTCAAAGCCAGCCTCAGCAACTTAATGAGACCCTATCTCAAAAAGATAGAAAGGTCTGGGGATGTGGCTCAGTGGTTAGGCACCCCTGGGTTCAATCTCTGGTACGAGAGAGAGAGAGAGAGAGAGAGAGAGAGAGAGAGAGAGAGAGAGAGTCCATACCCAGGAGACCCTGCAGGAGGCTGGAGGGGGTCAGTGGCAGAGCAGAGCCTAGCATGTACGAGGCCCTGGGTCTGGTCCCCAGCGTTCCCCACCCCAGGACATGGAGGCACAGTCTTGGGAAGCAGAGTGGGACCATGACCTTTGAGCGGGAAGCGAGATGGCTGGTGTGCGCATGCGTGAGAGGTGGTTCTGTGCGTGTTGAGTGTGGCAGTCCCTGTGGTGGGCGGGGCAGGCAGGAGGATGAGGCTGAGGCTGGGCTAGTCAGGTGTGGACACTTGCGACTGCCCAGCACTTGCTGGGAAGGTGGGAAGGCGTGCCTGGGGTGGAAGAGGTGTGTCTGGGTGGGAGTCCTGGGTGGTCCCCACCTGGCCACTGGCCTGAGGAAGCTGAGAGGACACTGGTCTCCTCTGTGTCCTCAATGGGCCAGCAGTGCTTGTGGTCATTTAAGGTGCTGGCCAGGGCAGGCGGCTTGCTAAGTGGCAGGTCATCTGGGGCCGACATGGTGCAGGCCTTCCGGGGGGCCATGGGAGCTATTTTTAGTGGCCTGGGCTAACTCCCAATCCTGCTGACTATTTCTGGCACCAGAAGATTGCCCTGAAGGACGCGGAAAATTCCATGTGGAGAGTGACCGTCTCCCTCTGGCTCTGCAAGGGCAGAGGGCACAGCCCAGGACCAAGGCCAGAGGCCCGAGGGCTTCTGGGAAAGTCCACCAGCTCAGAGAGCATAAAGCAGCCCTCTTCCTGACCTTCTGATGGCAGTGGACTTCAGGACATCGGCTTCATCAGGAGTGACCATCCAGCCTGGCGTGCCTTGGACCGTCCGATTTGGCACCTGGGAAACCCTTCAGGGTGGTCTGTGGCCCAGGACTCTTCTAGTCCCCTTGGGTCTAAGAGCTAAACTATAATAGCTGTAAATGAAGCTACCTGTATCGCCTTCTAGAATGTTCACAATAAAGCAATGCGAAGGGCGCTGTTATCATCTCTGTTTTACACAAGAGGAAACTGAGGCACAGAACGTGCTGCAACTTTTCTTTCATTTTTTAAAAATTTGTTACTGGGGATTGAACCCAGAGGTGTCTATTTTCTATTTTGAGACTGGGTCTTACTAAGTTTCTGAGGGTCTCCCTAAGTTGCCCAGGTTGACCTTGAACTTGTGTTCTCCTGCCTCAGCCTCCCCGTCGCTGGGGATACAGGCCTGGGCCAGCACTTGGGCCTGGAGCCAGCATTTACATCTGGTTCTGGTGCCAGAGTCCTGCATTATATTCTATGGATGAACAGTGCGTTTGGCCCCAGGAGAACCTGGATTCAAAGTTCCTCTCCAGGCCTGGGACCTGGGAAGGATCATGACTCTGTGACCAGGTTGTCAAGAGGCTCAGGCAAGAAGGTGTCATGGTGTGGCTGGTGCTCAGGAGGTGGTGGCTTGGTCCCCACTCTTGGCTCTTTGGGGGATGGTGGGAGTCTGGCTGTGCAGACTGTAAAGCTTACCTGGTGGGAAGGCCCCTGGTTGCTGCCCTCTCCACCCCAACCTCAGCACCTGGCAGACAGAGGGAGGGAAGAGGGAGGCCGGGAGTCCCCATCCTATACCCCGTTCACCCCGGGCTCCACTTTCCTTGCTCAGTGGGGGCTGGTGGGTGGCCTCACAGGCCTTGGGAAGGGCTCAAGAGGTCGGGAGGGCATGTGGTGTCGCTCCGCTTCCTTCACCTGTGCTCTCTGTCCCCAAGCCACTGGGAACCCCAATAGCATCCGCAGCAGTGGGGGGCTGAGCTGGGAGGGTGTGGGAGGTGCGGACGTGCGCGCCACTGGCCAGGGCATGAATGGAATGCGTCCTGTCCCTGGGGACCCTGTTCCTTCCCAGGCCTCGCGTCAGAGCGGGGCAGGAAGGGCAGGGCCGCCCGAGTTCCCAGCGCCTGCTCCGGCCTGGGGAAGTGGCCAAACAATGGGCCACCAGGATGGCTGGCTGCCTGCTGGGGCTGAGCAGAGGGTGTGTGTGTGTGTGTGTGTGTGTGTGTGTGTGTGTGTGTGTGAGAGAGAGAGAGAGAGAGAGAGAGAGAGAGAGGAATGAGCGAGGTCTGGGAGGCACAGCTTCCGGTCCAGGGCCAGAGGGCTGTGAGGTGGGGGCTGTCTTATCTCACTCACTGCCCCTGTGACCTGGGCGGGCTGCTGTGGCTTCGCCACGTGGAGTGGCCTCTGCCAGCAGTATGTTTGGACTGAGGGTGGGTGGGGAGGCTGAAAGCCAGCTACCGACCGTGGAGAGCACAGATCTACCCAGAGCCTCTGATGAGAGAGGGCCCAACCCTAACCCTAACCCTGACCCTGACCTGACCCTAACCCTAACCCTGACCCTGACCTGACCCTAACCCTAACCCTGGCCCTGACCTGACCCTAACCCTAACCCTGACCCTGACATGACCCTAACCCTAACCCTGACCCTGACCTGACCCTAACCCTAACCCTGACCCTGACCCTGACCTGACCCTAACCCTAACCCTGGCCCTAACCCTGACCCTAACCCTGGCCCTAACCCTAACCCTAACCCTGGCCCTAACCCTAACCCTGACCCTGACCTGACCCTAACTCTATCCCTGACCCTGACCTGACCCTAACCCTAACCCTGACCCTGACCTGACCCTAACCCTAACCCTGACCCTGACCTGACCCTAACCCTAACCCTGGCCCTAACCCTGACCCTAACCCTGACCCTGACCCTGACCCTAACCCTAACCCTAACCCTAACCCTGGCCCTAACCCTAACCCTGATCCTGACATGACCCTAACCCTAACCCTGACCCTGACCTGACCCTAACCCTAACCCTGACCCTGACCTGACCCTAACCCTAACCCTGGCCCTAACCCTGACCCTAACCCTGGCCCTAACCCTAACCCTAACCCTGGCCCTAACCCTAACCCTGACCCTGACCTGACCCTAACTCTATCCCTGACCCTGACCTGACCCTAACCCTAACCCTAACCCTGGCCCTAACCCTGACCCTAACCCTAACCCTGGCCCTAACCCTAACCCTAACCCTAACCCTAACCCTAACCCTGGCCCTAACCCTGACCCTGACCTGACCCTAACTCTATCCCTGACCCTGACCTGACCCTAACCCTAACCCTGACCCTGACCTGACCCTAACCCTAACCCTGGCCCTAACCCTGACCCTAACCCTGGCCCTAACCCTAACTCTAACCCTAACCCTAACCCTAACCCTAACCCTAACCCTGGCCCTAACCCTGACCCTGACCCTGACCTGACCCTAACTCTATCCCTGACCCTGACCTGACCCTAACCCTAACCCTGACCCTGACCTGACCCTAACCCTGACCCTGACCTGACCCTAACCCTAACCCTGGCCCTGACCCTGACCCTGACCCTAACCCTAACCCTGACCCTGACCTGACCCTAACCCTAACCCTGGCCCTAACCCTGACCCTAACCCTGGCCCTAACCCTAACCCTAACCCTGGCCCTAACCCTAACCCTGACCCTGACCTGACCCTAACTCTATCCCTGACCCTGACCTGACCCTAACCCTAACCCTGACCCTGACCTGACCCTAACCCTAACCCTAACCTTAACCCTAACCCTAACCCTGGCCCTAACCCTGACCCTGACCTGACCCTAACTCTATCCCTGACCCTGACCTGACCCTAACCCTAACCCTAACCCTGACCTGACCCTAACCCTAACCCTGGCCCTAATCCTGACCCTGACCCTAACCCTGACCCTGACCCTGACACTGACCCTAACCCTGGCCCTAACCCTAACCCTAACCCTGGGTTCCTGGGCAGGGATTGGGTGGCGCTGGCCAGCATGTCCATTTTACAGGTGCGGAGACAAAGGCTCTGAGAATAGGCTGTCCATATAGAAAGTACCTATTAATGCTCCGAGAAGGATTTAAACTCTCAAACAGAAAAGTCACAGTTCAATGCCTTTCCTGGGGGGATGAGGGGAGTTTCCACTTACAGAATTATTCCTGCTTCAAAATGCAAAAGGGGTAACAGGATCCGTGGCTCCTTGAGCCACTTCTAATAAAGGAACAGAACTTGGCCTTGGGTGGCTCTGGCTGCTGGCCTCAAAGACACCCAAGTAGGCAATCTGAGCCCCAGAGGGAAGAACACGGCGCCACTCAGGAAATAGTCTTGTAGGATCTCAAACCTGCTCCAGCCCTAAGTTCCACCCACATTTCACAGGAGTCTAGGGGACAGAGGAACGTGTCCAGTGGCACCACGGGGCTGTGCTGTAGCCAGCAAAATTTAGATATGGGACACAATGTGGGTAAATGTAGCTAAATAGCCGGTGTCTCCTACAGATGGGGGGGGCGGGGGAGAAACGGTCCATGAATAAGTAAGGGGGGGTCTGGAGGGCGAAGGGGACTTGGAGACACCTCAGCCAATTATCAGAGGGCACCTTCTTAGGATTTTGATTGAGACAAATCAAACAAATGAAAGCCACTATAAAATAATCAGGAAGCTGGATAGAGCCCCAAGAATGGCCTGTCCAGGGTCTGGTGACGGACTGTGAACTCCTCCAGGTGGGACTCTGGGATCAGGTGACTCTGTTGACTTAGCCCCCGAGCCTGCTGCCTGCTGCTCCGGGGCCCCTGGCAGAGGCAGTGTGGAGTGAGGAGAGGTGTCTGCTCTGGGCTCTTCCTGGCATTCAGGGTCATCTTTTTTTAGTGTGTGCATCTTGCAACAGCCAGGCTGTGACCTGCCATCCTGTCCGCCAGACC
Organism: Urocitellus parryii; assembly: GCF_045843805.1. Classification (NCBI taxonomy): domain Eukaryota; kingdom Metazoa; phylum Chordata; class Mammalia; order Rodentia; family Sciuridae; genus Urocitellus; species Urocitellus parryii. The sequence continues at coordinate 159,424,527 of NC_135531.1, read as the reverse complement.
CAGGGTTTAAAACGAGCCCCCTGAGCTGGGACCTGCTGCAGCTGCTGCCTGAGAAACGGCATCAACATGAGGCTCCTGTTGCCGGGACACAGAGTGTGTGTCCACATCTAGGTGACTAGGCACTGCTGACGTGCCACCTGGGATGAGCAACACGCTGTGGGTTGGCCCCAGGAGGCTCTGCATGGCCTGCTGGGCCCGGCCTTGGCCTGCCCTGGATGCTCTCTGACCTGAGCCCTTGTTTTAGGCTGACCCTTCCATTTCAGCCGTGGGCAGTGGGCCCTGCCAGAGGTCAGGCGGCGAGTTAGTGTTGCCTCCTGCCGCCAGCGCCGGATGGCTCTTGTTTAAAATGGGATGCTTTCGTCCCAGCAGGTTGACTCATGTCTGTGGCCAAAGATTCAAAAGTACTCCAGGGTCTTCTTCCCGTCTTTTCTCCATCTCCATCCAGGGAACCGAAGTGACCGGTTTCTCATGTGTGCCTCCAGTGAGGGTCTGGCCAGCCTCTCCCGGGGTTCAGCAGGAGACCCAGTGCCCCAGAACTCCACAGAGCGTGGTGTAAGGAGCAGGCAGCTCTCTGCTGCGTCCATGGAGGGGCCTTCACACTGCTTCTTGGGCCAACTGAAATCTTGGGCAAATGTCATTTCCTGTGGTCTGTGCCTGGGTCCCCAGCTGTGCCACTAACCAAACTGTTTCAGAGCTTTCTTTTTTCTCTACTTTACCTTGGGACAATGGTGAGAAGGTGGGCAGCCGGGATGGGGTTGGGACCCTTGAGAGCCTGCAGTGCCCACCTGCTGCTCCGGTCTCTTCCCCGTCCACAGTGCTCCAGTGCATGGTCTCACACAGGCACACACGGGCACTATGAGAAAAGTCCCCCAGGAGCAGGTACTGACTCTATGTCTGTGTCGGAGCTGGTCCTGGGGCCCAGATTTTGTAGCCATTCTGGATCACAGTGCCCTAGCACACGCTTTGTGAGGCCATGCCTGGCAACCCCATCAGGTGCCACACTCTACTCCTGACAGTCATCACTGCCCTGGAGAGCATGCGGCAAGCAAGCAGTTGATTGACGAGTTGTTATGTGTTCACTAAAGAAATTGTCAGTGGACAGAAACTGCCAAGGCCCGCCTGTCTCCTCCTTCCTGTGCTCTCAGACCTTGCGCCTGTGTACCTGTGCTCACGGAGGAGGATGAGACAGCTCCTTGGGCTGTGGGTCAGGGCAGGCTTCCTGGAGGAGGCAGCAATACGCTGGGCCTTATGGGGTGGGCAGGAGAGCACTGGGAGTAGCTGAGCAGGGTCAAGGGAGGGCATTTGGGCAGAGAGAACAGCACAAGGGGCCAGGAGTGATCCAGGCTGAGCCATGAGGATCTTCAGGGGGTGCTAGGCGATGGTCAGGGGCGTGGGAGGCAGAGGGGCTAGTGGGGGCCTAGGACAGGCTCAGCACAGACTGGACCCGTGCCCTGCAGGCGGGGGGAGCTCAGGGCCTGGCCTGTGCTTAGCTCCTGCTTCTGACTGTGTGACCTTGAGCGAGCCCTTGTGCAGCAGCTGGGGGTCAGCTCAGTGCTCCTTGCTGGGGACCCTGTGCGAGGCCCAAGCACCCAGGTCACCATCTGTGCCCAGTAGGGCACACATACCTCACTTGCCGTGGCCTCCCATCTAAGGTGGCCAGGCCCAGCTGGTCACCTGGGAACTGCCTGGGCGTTGACAGGGGCACAGTGGGGCCAGGGCCAGGCAGGCTGGCTCAGCAGGTCCGGCTACTGCTGGGCGGGCGTGCAGACTGCTGGGAGTCTCCTTCCCGCCATCGCTGGGTGGCAGGGCCCACCCCACAGGGCTGTGGAGGTGAGGCAGGGACAGCGGGCACCAGGGCCTGGGCCTGGTATGAGTGCCTCCCGAGGGTGCCCGTGCTTCCTCTAGCTCCCAGGGGCCTTCTCCCATCCCAGGGGAGGAGAACCAGACCCGCTGGCCCAGGGAGTCGAGGTTCCAAGCCCAGGGCAGCCTGCTCCGAGTTGTCCTTGCTGCCCTTCATCTCTACTTTTGGTTCACAAGAATGCAGAGGCAGGAGCCTGGGGGCCTGGGGCCTGGGGGCCTGGGGGTCTGAGGCCTGGGGCCTATGGTCTGGGTCCTGGAGCCTGGGGCCTGTGGTCTGGGTCCTGGAGCCTGGGGTCTGTATCCTGGGGCCTGGGGGCCTGGGGCCTGGGGCCTGGGGCCTGGGGGCCTGGGGCCTGGGGCCTGGGGCCTGGGCTTGACCCACATCGAGCCACTGCTGGCCCCTTCCAGGCCTGGGCTGGGGGCACTGGAGCATGCCCTCCAGGTCCCCTGCCTGCACCGCAGCCCTTGCTGGTGGCCTGCTTCAGGCCTCCGTACCACTGCTGTGGGTTCCCTCTGCCTGGAGCATCCCAACCCTCTCTGTTCACCTGGCAGACTCCTGGGTACCCCTCAGAACCAAAGCGGAGCAGCACCTTCTCTAGAAGCCGCCTACAGTTTGCCCTGGGCAGACCACCCTCCTCCCTCTGGCCCGCCCTCTGCCCACTATGGCCCTCTTCACAGTGAGCAGGCCAGGGGTGTCTGTCCCCCGCTAGAGGACCAGCAGGTAGGGGAGGAGCTGTTCCTGATTGTGTCTGGAACCTCAGCCCTGCACAGGGCCCAGCCAGAGAGGTGCCCGGGAGCCTGGTGGGACTCACCGCCACGTGGTTATTCACAGACCCACGACGCCCGCTGGGCCAGGACTCGGTGGGCTCTGGTTAAACACTCATTGCACATTCGGTTTTTAATAAGTTCAGATTGTCACCATCCCCACCTCCCTGGAAAGGAAACTAAAGCTCAGAGAGGTGAAATAACCAGCATAAGGTCACACAGCCGTGAAGAAGCAAAGTCAGTAACTTGTATTGCTCGTCCCTGAAACCACAGGAGGAGATTCAAACTGGCACTTGGATCAAATGCTTTTTTTTTTTTTAATATTTATTTTTTTGTTGTACACAATACCTTTATTTTGTTTATTTATTTTTATGTGGTGCTGAGGATCGAACCCAGGGCCTTGCGCATGCTAGGCGAGCACTCTACTGCTGAGCCACAGGCACAGCCCAGATCAAATGCTTTTTTTTTTTTTTTTAAATCAAGTATTTACTAGGAATTGGAAAAAATAATTAATGCATTACTCTCATGTTCCTGGTAAACTTTTATACTTAAAGTTTCACTATTCATTTTTAGTCTTAAGATTATGTTTACATGTTAATTTCAAAACTTTGTAAACAGTTGTCACTCACATTGTGGATTAGAAAAAAGAAGCAAAATTTGTTCATCAAACCATGACCTTTGGCTGTGATATAATTTCCTTTAAAAGGTAAGTTATTTAAGTCGAAATAATAGCAACTGATTTAAATGAAGATTTCGGGGGCAATAGAGGTGTTGAGATGGCCGCCGGCTCTCCTGGAATGAGGGGCCTCCCCTGGACCTGTTGGCCTCCTGTGGACAGGAAACAAGTTCAGGGCTTAGGCCCAGGTAGGACTGAAGGCTGTCCTGCCCCAGCCATCCTGGTCTCCACACCTGTCCATTCCCCACCCGCAGCCAGAGTGGCCCTTAGGAAATGAAAGCCAGATCCTGTTCTCCTGTGAGCCTCCGTGGCTTCCCGCAGCCCCTGGAAATCAGAGAGGCCCTGGGACACCCGAGAGAGGCCCTGGGACACCGGCCTGCTGCCGCCCCAGTCTTGCTGGCGTCCTTGCTCCGTGGCCGAGAGGAGGGCACCTGGTCTGGGAGTCCTTCCCTCTTCAGGGCTCTCCTCAGCCACCTCCTAGAGAGGCTGCCTCCTCACCACCCCGGCCACCCAGCGGGCAGCCTGTCTAAGTCCAGTGGTGCCCTGTTGTCCCCAGGGTGTCAAGCCCCTTCCGTGAGAGGCCTGTCTCTGCCTAGAACCTGCACGTCCTCCGTGCACTCCCATCCCCTCCCGTGCCCAGTGCAGGCCGAGCTGTGTAAACAGTTGTCACACGGAATCGTTTAGGGAATGATGGCAAGAAAAGCCAGTCTGTGCAGGTTTAGTACAGATGTGATTTAAAAAATTTTTTTTGCCCCATAGTTAGTTGGCCACGGACAGGGAACCATGGACACCCAACATGGAGGCCCAGTGGCCCGAGGCCGGTGTCTGACAGCACCGGGGTATCGGGACACCCCTCTGTCCCGGGCTCTTTTCCGTCTTTCCTTCCCATCGAAGTTTTTGTTATTCTGTTAAAGCAAGAACCCGTGTCCTCGGGATGGCGGGCAGCACACAGCCGGGCCCAGCAGAGGCTTGCTGGACATACTTGTGTGTCCGGAGTGGCCGAGGGGCCTTCGGGATGGGCCTGAGCTCAGGCATTCATGCCTGGGAGGAGGTGACCTCTCTGAGGTCCTTCAGCTGAACAGCTCAGGCAGCTGAAACCAAAAATGCAGATGGGATTAGTCACCCTCGGAGCCTGGCAACGCTGGCACCAAACCACTCCTCATCCAAACACATCACAACATTGTGGCCAGTGTGGCCAGGGCCCCAGGTGGCAGCTCTGGCATCCGGGAGCTGGCAGCAGCTGAGCCTGTGGGCACAGGAGGGGGAAGCCTGGGCGTGGAGCAGGGAGGGCCGAGGGTCACAGATAGGGTCACTCCAGTGGGGACAGGCAGTGGGAGGCAAGCGGAGGCTTCCTTCAGAGGGCAGAGTGGACCTTGAGGATCAAGCTCAAAGCTGTTGAACATAAAAATGTCCCTCAGAAACCCAAGCAGACCCATGGCTGTGAAATTCACTTCAGGACACTTGGGCTGTTGAGAGGGGACATGCTCTTCTTTCTGGCTGGGGACAGCGGCCTTGTTGAAATGGACTCCACAGAACATGAAGTCACTCAGGTGAAGGCACCAGGCAATGGTTTTCCATGTAGCCCCACAATCGATTGGTTTGAGGACCTTTCATCACCCCCAAAAGAAGCTCCCCAGCCAGTGCGGGCACAGGCCTGCCCCAGCACCCGGCCCTGAGTCTGCCCCCTGTCCACAGAGCGACTGCCCTGGACATCTCACACCTGGTGGTGCTCTGAGACACCTGTGCTGTGTCTCAGGGTCCCCGAGTTGTGGCACGGATGGGCACCTTGCTGCTCTTCATAACAAAGCATGCTCTGCGGCAGGTTGGCCCGTCCCTTCCGCCACTTGGACCCATGGCACTTGAGCTGTCTCCTCTCTGTGGCTCTGGTGAGGACCCTGCCCGTGCCTTCAAAAGGAAAAAAAAAGTCCCCAGGTGAAAATCAGGAGTGGATTTGAAACGGCAGCCCAGCTGCGCCAGAAGCCGCGGACTTCCTGAGCAGGAGCCCACAGCTGTGTCTGGAACCTACTAGAAACAAGCCCAAATGCTTGCTCATTCCGGGGTTCAGAGTGGACATGTGGCAAGAGGGTCCTTACCCACTCGGTCTAGAGCAAGCACTGAGTGCTGGAGTCGGGGCCCAGGACAGGGCTGCAGCAGGAGGAGTCGCGGCTGCAGGACCTTCATCCCCTGGAGGGCTGTCCTCAGGCGCCCCTGTTCTGCCATTCTGTCTGCTACTGGGGACCGGACCTGGGCTTCCTGGAATACAACCGTGTGGCCTCTGGTCGACGGTCCTGCGCTGGCCTTGGGCTCTGAGAGGAACCAAGACAAGTGCTCTGTGTCCACTCCCACTGGCCATCCAGAGGGTGTCCAGCAGCACCGGGAGGGGTGAAAGTAGTCCCCGCGCAGCTGCCCTGGAGCCCCTCGCCCCGCCCCTGACAGAAGACACGCCCCGCCCTCAAGTGTCCGAAGCTCTCTGCTTGGTTTTAGTGGCACCTTCCTTTTTAAAGATATTCCCCAGTTTATCCTGAAGCACTATGGATGCCTGCCGTGGGCCAGGTCCTCAGAGGGACACGGGGCAGGTCACACTTTACCTGGGCCTTCGAGTGCCTCCTCGTCCCAGACTGGAAGACAGGCGAGTGGCAGAGAGTCCGGCCAGAGCTGAAGGGGGCCACACGGGAGACATGGACGCCTCCCCTGCCCCACAGGGGACTTCTGGATGGGACAGATGCCTGCTGTCCACCGTCGAGGATATATACAGATATTTGTGGGGGCTGGTACCAGGGGCGCGCTACCTCGGAGCTACATTCCAGCCCTCATTTCGAAACAGGGTCTCACTGGGTTGCCGAGGTGGCCCTGAACCTGACGTCCCTGCCTCGGCCTCCTGAGTTGCTGGGCCGACAGGCGTGGGCCCCGGCACCCAGCTCCGCGGTACGTTAAGTCAAGTCCCTCCGCACCCCCGTCCCGTCTGTGGGGAACTCTTATAGGCTGTTCTTGCTTTTCAGCGTCACATCTGACACTTTCTACATCTGAAAACTGATACCCTATTTCTTTTTGAGCTTCTTTTCCACAAATGTCTCCTCTTTCTTAAAAGGTGCTTTTTTTCCTTGTGGTTTTAATAGTAGTTAGGACATCTTCAACAGAGAACCTTTAGAAGATACAGAAAGGAAGCCCCCAGGAACTGCCCACCTGCTGGGCCTGCTCTGGTCCTGCCCCTCTAGGGGTCAGGACTGCCATCCTCCTGATGAGTTGGCATGAGGGTGAGTCTTCATCCCCACCTTCCCTCCCTGGCTCTCCTCCCCTCTGGGTCACTAGCTGGCTGCACAGCTGCTCTCTGCAGGACCCGGCACACCTGGCCAGTCGCTGGCAGGAGGGCTGCTGGAAGCCGCTGGGTTCTGGGCCCGAGTCCAAGGTCAGGGTCTGCCTGGCTGTCGAGCCCTGGCTCCCACCTGGGGATTACCACAGGGAGGAAAGGGGGTGCAGCCTCAGCTCAGAGCAAGGCTCAAAATCAGGGCCCCGGATCTGCTGCGTCCAGTGACGGCTGAGAATCCGTGCTGTCCCTCGTCCTCCACTGGGTGGGGTGCTGGTGGGGTGCAAGACAGCCCAGACCCACCACCCGACCTTCGGCAGCCCTTCTTCCCTAGCCTTTCAGAGACTCAAAAGGACTTCTCAGAAAAGCAAAACCCGGGCACCCGAGGCCTCAGCCAGTGTGAGAAGCAGAAGCCCTGGGTTTCTTCCCGGGGCGGTGGAGCAGCAGCTGTTCCCCAAGGTGGAAGGGAAAGAATAACACTCAGAAGGTGGGTGCTGGAATGTTCTCATGGGACTCTCTGGAAAGTTCTAGGAGAGAGGGAGTCACGTCCCCATCACAGCGAGGCAGTAACGGAAGCCAGGAGTGTGGGGAGACTTGTCCACGGTCACCCAGAGTTGGGACACCCCTGGGACAGGACGTTCACCCCGAGGCTCAGCTTCCCGGCAGCCCCCGGCCAGGCTGTGCATCAATATTTATCCAGCAAATGGGTAAACACAGAAGGGAGGCCTGCACACAGTGCTGTGTGTGTGTGTGCGTGTGTGTGTGTGCGCGTGTGCATGTGTGTATTGTATGTGTGATGTGCGTGTGTGGTGTGCGTGTATGTGTGGTGTGTGGGTGTGTGTGGTGTGTGTGTGGCCAGGCCTCCCTGCTCAGCCTCCGCAGGGCCTTTGCACTGCTGTGCTGTGCTCCAGGGCCAGTGCTCCCCGTGCAGGTCTTTGCCCAAATGTCACCACTTTAGCAGCCTGCCCCACCTCCCACCCCACACCCACACCCACACCCAGACACCCACACTCACACATACACACCCACCCCATAGGCCCATAGACACACATTCCTCTCTCCTCTTTGTCCTTTTCTCCCCTTGGTGACTCTGCCATTTCCACCTGAAATCATACCGTGATCCGGTTTTGGAAACGTCTAAATTGATTACGTGTGAAACACACAGCGTGGTCTTTCTCTTTGGAGCAGGAAGGAGGGAGGGGAGAGGCCTGCAGGGAGGAGGGGGACGGAGCAAAAGGTCAGATCCGGCTGGGAGGAGATGCAGGGGAAGAGGTGACCCCGGCCCTGGGAGAACTGGGGACGTCTAGTCTGGCTGGCTCAGGGACAGGCAGCCCTTGGTGGGGCAGGAAGCTGGGGTGACTTTTGGAACAGAATGTGGAGAAGGTGCTGCGGAACCAAGAAGCAGAATTTGGAATCAACCCCAGAGACTGTTTCCTCTCACTGGAAGGGAAGTCAGCTTCTAGAAAGTTCTGCAGATTCCTGAGGGCGCAGGCCTGTGACTCTGCTCGGCAGCTGGGGAGGGTGTGCACTCGCAGGTCCCAGGAGCAGCGCCAGCCGGGGTAACTTGCTCTGGAATGCTGGGGCTGCAGTGAACTCACTCCAGATCCTCGGGTTCCCGTCAGAACACGAAACCCAGGGGGGAAAACCCAGGCCTGGGCGGCCCAGCAGGCCACAGCAGAACCATCTGCGGCCCACGTGCTTTCCAGGGGCCCGGGGCCAGGAACCTGCCCTCTGGTGGCTGCAGGACCACCTCTCTGGGAGCAGCCCTCCTCTGGCCACCCCACTGGTGGAACCAGAGATGGAGCCAGCAGGCCACCCGTAAGGGCTGGACCCTGCTCCCCACGAGTGCCCCGGAGCGGGGGGCTGACCTGGTCTGCTCTGCCGAAGGTCGGGACTTCCAGACCCCCCGGCCTCCCCTGCTGCCCACAGGGACGGGGCCTGAATGTCAGTAGGTCTAGACCACCGGGCATTGCTGGGCCAGCCTCGGCTGCCCTTCTCCACCGTCACATCTGGATGGCCAGGAGGAGCCGTGCCTGACCCCAGCCCTGCTCCCCTTCTCCTCCCAGCCTCGCACTCCCTGGGCCAGCGTGACTGTCACCAAATGTCTGAAGCCTACGGAAAAGTCCAGCCCCTGGTCCTTGTTCCCCCAGTGCTGTCCCATCTGGTGGGTTCAGAGAGAAGAGCCACGTCCAGGCTGGGTACCTCCAAGGGCTGCTGAGGACAAGACCCCAATGGAGGACAGGGACCTCGAGGGAAGTGGTTGGACGCTCTCGTGCAGCCACTTGAAGGACCCGAGGCCAGGTTGGGAGTCCTCGGGCCGGGGGTCCTGGGCTGGCATGAGCCCCCCTCCATCAGCAGCACTACTGGGTCAGCTCACCTGCTCGAGTCCTGCCAGGGACTCGGAGTCGGGCAGATGTTTGCTTCTTCCACCTTTGGAGGCCAGGAACGGGCAGTGCCCATCTGTTGGCCTCAGCTGGTGAGGGCCAGAGCAGCCTGCTCTTAGTGGGGCCTGGCTCACTGTCCCCCTGCCTGGGGGCTGGAGTGGGCAGTGCCTGGATCAGCCGGCCCTGCTGGAGGCTGCTTGGGAGGCGTCCCCTCATTGGCTCAGGGTCCTGCCACGTGTGTGCGAGGGGAACAGCATGGAGCACTAGGTGACCGGGCAGCCTGGATCCCTCCCCACTGCCAGGTTCTACAGAATCGGTTCTCGGAGGGTGGTCCCCGCACACCCCACCTGCAATCTGTCTGAAGTGAGAACCCCTCGTCCGCCCTGGCTGGCTGAGCGGGCACTCTGGGGCTGGGGCGCTGGGCTCTGCGTGCCACCGGGGATTGGAAGGTGCACCAGGACCAAGGTGTCCACCTCTCTTTCGAGGCGTCCATCTCACTGTCCTGCTTCTCAGCTTTGAAGCCTTGCATGGCTCCCCTTGCTGTCTGGATAAAGTCCAAAGACCCCAGCAGCATCCGAAGCGTCCCCTGCTGGCCCAGGCTGAGGGGTGCCGCCGTGTTCAGTCAGGCCAGAGCTGCGGGGGACGGTGCCTGGACTCCTGCCGTGGACCTGGGAGCTGGACCTCCCCAGCCTGGCAGACAGCGGAGAGAGCTGTCTGACCGTGTGTGGCCCCTGGTAGCCGTCCGCGGTTCAGGCTCCACCCTCACCCTACGAACTGCTGGGAGCCTCGGATCCTCAGCCTCCAGGTGACACTGCGGCTGTGCTTCGGACACTGAGAGGGTGGAGTAAGACCACCGGATCTCAGTGCCCTGCCCGATGCCCACACACGCAGGAGCCCTAGAGTGCCGGGGCCTGGAGTCCACGTCCCAGGCCCTCAGGGCACTCTAGGGCAGAGGTTCCAGAAGTCTGAGTGTCCTAGGTTGGAGAAAGGGAGACAAACCACTTACCACCGCGCACCAGTGAGGGGCTTCTCCAGGAACATGCTGAGGCCGCTCCACCCACGTGTGTAAATATGTCAAAGTGGAGAAAATAAAGACACCAGTCAGGAGCTTCCTGTGAGGCTTTTGGCCTTCACTCAGGAGGCCACAGGGAGCCATGGGAGGTCGTGGAGGAGGGAAGCGACACAGTAGGGCGGAGGCCTTCGAGAGCGCGCATCAGGACCTCCTGGGGCACTGGGGACCTCGTGGCAGTGGGTGTGGACAGTATCGTCCCAGTTTACAGATGTCAGGACAAGGCTCGGAGGGTTGAAATTACTTGCCACGACCTCAGGGCTAGTAAGTAGGGGGCTGGGACTTGCCAAATGAGCTTTGGGGACAAATTTATGAGAACCTCAGGGTTTTCAAGGTTTGGGAGTTATGGATGGGGATCGTGAGCCTAGTGGACAATCCTTATGCTGGGCGTACGCAGAGGCCAGTGACAGCAAAGGGCAGCAGCTTGGAGGTGCCAGGCCTGGCCCTGCCTCTCCTCCTAGCTTGGCCTGCAGAGGTACGCAGCCTCCTGCCACAGATTGAGACTGGTGGCCACTCCTCGGAGAGTCAGGGAGGAGGCGCAGAGGTGTGTATGCTGGGCACCCTGCTCTCCCAGGCTGCGTGGAGTCCCGGAATCCCCAGGCCCCACCCCCACCTGCCCACAACATGCCCGGGCCTGGGCTGGGGCGAGGCAGAGCCCCACCAGCTCTGTTGCCCAGATACCATGGAGGCCATGTGTGTGTGGCCCCTCTCCATGGCAACAGCACCTGCAGCTGTGTGGGAGCAGGGGAGTTTCCATGCCATGCCTAAAGGTGCTGTCCCCATCCCTGGGACCCAGAGGGAGACAGCTGGAGGAGGCCAAAGCCCTCCAAGCCACAGGCAGCTGGGCCTCAGCACCTCAGCACAACACCAGCCTCCCTGGGAGTCTGGCAAACAGGCGGAGGCCCCGCACTCGACCATGGGTGGGGAGGGAGGGAGGGAGAAGGGATGTGCATGGCTGAAGGCCCACTGCGTGCCCTCTCTGGACAGCCTGGGTGGGGCACAGCAGCTGTTAGCACCCAGGGCCCAGTGTCTATTTGATTCTGGTTCAAATCCCAGCACTGTGGGTTTTTAGCTGTGGGATAACAGCTCCCACCTTGTAGGGTTGTTGGTAGGATAACGTGGAGCAAGTCCAGGCCCTACTTTGTAAACAGTGGCAGTTCCTGTATTTCCTCTGTTTTACGCTTGGGAAAGTGAGACCCAGGGAGGTCCCAGGGCTCGCTGTCATGGCAGTGGGGTGCTCTGTAAGCCGAGGCTGGGCCCCGAGGCTGGGCCTCCTCTTGGCCCTGGTAGGCATCATGTTCTAAGTCCAGGGGTGACTCCCTGCCTCTCTCTCTTGCTCTTGGGGCACTGTGGCAGGCTGGGGGGGGGGGGCAGGTGAGGGAGCTCAGAGGCTCCACAGCCAGGGATCCAGGTTTGGACCCCAGCTGGGCCAGTGGCCTGCGTGTGACCTTGGCAGGTTGCTTCTTCCTGGCCTGAGTCTCCTTATCTGTGGGGCTGACACCTCTAGCCTTCTGGAGGCCGGGAACAGAACCTGTGGACACCCTGGCTCTTCTTTTGCACCCAGACCTGAGCCACAGGAAGCCATCGGCTCTGCCTTCAGATGCTTCTGGGATGGGTGATGTCATTCTGCCATTGGCCTCCTGTCCAGAACCTCAGCTCTCCCGACACACGCGGGAGCTGCCCACCTCTGCCTTTTCCTGATAGCCATCCTCAGGCCCTGCAGCAGCTCCTGCCTCAGTCGAGGTGGCAAAGCCAAGTCCACCCCCGTCCCTGTGGTCCTTCCCTGTGGCCCGTCCCTGTGGCCTGTCCCTGCTTGCCTGCTCTCCCACTCCTCTCCCCTTGCTCGGGCCACACGGCCTCCAGGATGGGCCAGGTGTGAAGTCTAGTCCTAAGGCTTTGTGCTGGCCGTTCCTCTGCCAGCCATGCTGACCCCCCGCCTGGCCTGGCCTGACTTCAGCTTTCTTGGCCCTGAGATTTAAAGGGTGCCCAGGTGCCAGGCCACACTGTGCTCTTTCCCCCACTGCTGAGCTGCTGAGGGTCAGCTGGCGCCCACCTGCCTTCCTGCCTGCCCTCCTACTCACCTGCGTCGGCCCTCACCTCTGCCCCACCAGCAGGACACCTGCCCAGGCCGGTGGCAGGTTCGCCGATGGAGATGGCTGTGTTGTTCCCTTGCCCAGCACTGAAGCTCATGGTGGGGCTGAGCCTCTGGTGGAGGAACCGAGCCAGGAAAGGGACCTGCCCTGCAGGAGCTTGAAGGTTGCAGCTCAGGTGGACCTCAGGTCCGGCTGGAGGACGCCCTCACCACTCAAGGCCATCTTCCTCTGCAGGGGGTCAATTGTTGAGAATGTTTCATTTGGAAAACTTGCAAAAGTTGCAATAGCTCACTAGGCACTGCTCCTTTTTTTAAAAATATTTTTTAAGTTGTTGATAGACCTTAATTAATTAATTTATTTATTTACATGTGATGCTGAGAATCGAACCCAGTGCCTCACACATGCCAGGCAAGTGCTCTACCACTGAGCCCCAGCCCAGCCCACCACCTCTCGGTTTTTGCCCAGACTGGGGTTCCCAGGCAGAAGCTGTGAGCCTCCCAGGGATGTGTCTGAGGCACTTGGAGTGTTAGAACTGGGGGTGCTGCTGGCCTCCAGTGGGTAGAGGCTGGGATGCTGCTAATTATAGAGATTCCTCAGAAAACTTGAAATGGAACTACCATTTGACCCAGCTGTCCCAAAGAACTTAAAATCAGCACACTACAGTGACGCAGCCACATCAATGTTTATAGCAACTCAATTCACAATAGCTGAACCATAGAACCAACATAGATACCCTTCAACAGATGAATGGATAAAGAAAATGTGGTGTATATACACAACAGAATACTACTCAGCCTTAAAGAAGAATGGAATTATGGCCTTTGCCGGTAAATGGATGGAGCTGGAGGGTATCATGCTAAGTGAAATAAACCAATTCCCCAAACCCAAAGGCTGAATGTTTTCTCTGACATGTAGACGCTAATTCACAATAAGGAGGGGAGTGGCTAGGGAAGAGCAGAAGGGAGGAGGTGGGGGGAAGGAAGGACAGTATAATGAAGGGGACATTATCACCCATGTGCATATGTGACTACACGACCCATGTGAATCTAGATCATGTACAACCTGAAGAGTGAGAAGTCATGCTCCATTTAAGTATGAGGTGTCAAAGTGCGTTCTACTGTCATTTATGACCAATTAGAACAAATTTTAAAAGAATTAATAAAAACTGGTGACCTTAATCAAATATTGATCTGGTCCGTTGTCAGTGGTGACAGATTGGGAGCCCTGCCCTAAACGGGCCAGCGGTTCCTGTGTTGACCCTGTTCTTTCCTGCACGTGGACTCCTGCATGGCCCTTTGAGAGTCATCTGTGGGCCCCGTGGCTCTTCAGCGGAACCCCTGAGCAGCCGTCCCAGCTGGTGACGCAGTCCCGATGCTGGGTGGCCTGTGTGGGCGCTGGTTGCCCCTCAGCAGCCTTCCTCTTGCCCCCAGGGCCCCACCCAGGATCGAGCGGCTCCTCAGCGCTACTTTCTTTTCTCTGTGATCCGAGAGCTGCGTCCTCTGCCCCTTCCTGTGGCGTGACCTTGACACCTCTGCAGGGCACAGCTGCCTGGTTGGTGGCACAGCTGCCTGGTTAGTGGCACAGCCTTGGGGACGTTGGTCAGGTTGCTTCCCCGAGACCAGACTGAGGTGCTGCAGACAATTAAAAAAAGATTTTTCTGATAAACAACAACAACAGCAAAGGACTTTCCAATCCGTGTCTCCTTGAAGACGCCAACTGCCACCCCGCATCCCGGAGGACAGAGGCTGGCTTTGCCTGCGGTCGGTGGCCGTGGGACAGACCCAGGTCTTCTCTCCCTTGGGCAGGAGGAGCTTCTCCCGGGCTCCCCCCTCCTCCGGCTCCTCCTTCCTTCCTCTCCCTGCCTTCATTCTCTGCAGGTCCTGTGTGACGCCCTGTGCTCTGATCCACTCAGGTGGCCAAGCTCCGTGCCCCTCGGCACTCAGGCTGCTCCAGCTGGCCCTGGTGACCCCGCTGCACCCCTGGCCTTCTCTGGCCACCTCCTTAGGTTCTGCCCGTACTGAAGCTCGCGGCGTCCCTGTGTGTCCTGCGTCGGCCTCGGGACTGTCCACTTCCCAGATTGCCCTGCTCCCCTGGGACAGAGATATTGAGGAAGCGGGGTTGGGGGGCCGGAGGGCTCCCTGATGCCGGGTGACAGAGGTCCCAGGTCGTCGCAGCAGACGGAGCCAGAGCTCAGCCCTCGCGGGTGCTCCAGTGTCCGTCTCCCTGGGGACTTCTTTTGTGCGTTCTTCTGCTCCAGCTGTGTCTTGGGGACTGCTGCTTTCCATCTGGGACCCGTCAAGTGACTTCCGACAGCTCTGCCTCAGTTTCCCCACATACGTGACGGTGATAGAATGGTGTCCCTCTTACAGGGTTGCTGTGGGGACGAGCGAGTTGACGCTGGCGGCTGCTTGGCAGAGTGCCCCACGCACGGTGAAGATTGGCTGTGTTCATCTTGGTGACGACCTTCTCCCCATAGGAAGTGACTCCGGTTTTCCACTCGGGATGGCGAGTCTAACATTTCCTTCCAGGATCTGTTTAGTCACTGAACCAATGAACAACAGGGATTACGTTTTGGAACGAATGTTCTCCAGATTTCGCAAAAATCATCAAATTGCCACAGTTAGATGGCTGAGGTGGGGGGTAACCACACTCTGCTTCTATTTAACAAACTCAATAAGCTTTACTTTGTGCCAGCCTCGAGCCACGTGTTTTATACCCATTTGACTTGTTGGAGTTTTTGCAATGATTCTATGGGGTGGAAACTTTATGATCTGTTATACAGGTGAGGGACTGAGGCCCAGGAAAGTCTATGTAGTGCCTCAGTTTGCACAGTTGAGATGCGAAACTCTGGAATCAGTGATTTTGGTCACACCCCTTTTGTGAGGGGAAATACTGAGGCCCAGAGAGGAAAGGAGCTGGCAGGGTCTCAGGTGGGTCTGGGACGGCTCAGGTGCCTGGTGTGCTGTTGTGCTGTGAGGGTCCAAGTCCACGTGAGCCTCTGGTGGCGTAAGGCAAGAGTGGAGGCCCACGTGAGGCCGCGAGGCCACGCTGCTCAGAGCAGGGCAGAGTCTGGACACAGGTCTTGGAAGTCACCCCTCTTCTTTGCAGCTGCCTGCCTGGGGGCTGCCTTGAAACCGCCCCTCTCAAGGCCAAGGTCGAGCTCTGCTGGGTGCAACCCGCCTTCAATGCTGTCCTCCCAGTCATGTGACCCAGACCGTCCAATCAGAACAACTGCCCATGGATTCCTGAATGGTGTTGCAATGTTGGCCGCTGGGAGGGACGGGCCATGGCCGCCTTGGCAGCGCAGGCTGGTGTGGACTTGGGGTGGGTGGACAGGACGTGGGTCTAGCAGCCCTCATTAGCTGCTTCTGAGGCTGGCTGCTCCCACATCTTCTCCACCTGGGACTCTGGAGTTCAGCCCAGGCTCCCCCAGCAGGCACCCCCACCCTCCTCCAGCTGGGTGCCCGTGCGCAAGCCCCTGCCAGTCCTCCTGGAGGGGTCACCCGGTGGCCGGCTCAGCTTGTGATGGGAGCGGCCAGGCTGGGGCTGCCCCACCACCCGAGGCTGTCGGGCCAGAGTCAGGCCTTCAGTCCAGCAGGGGAAGCATGGGAGCAGTGTCCTGGGAAGGTGACCCCACGCACGCAGCGTGTGGCGGAGCAGGTGTTACCGCTGTTGGCCGGTGACGAGTCCTTGCTTCCCCAATGTTGAAGAATAACACCAAAGAAGCACGCCGAGGCAAGGTCAGGGTAGAGATTAGAAGTTTATTGAAGGACAGCAGAAGAGACTTCTCCCGAGGAAGAAGGGGACCCAAGAGGTGGAATCCGTGGAAGTGCGGTTGTTTCCCCTTTTTATAGTTCTTTCAGTGATGGAATGGGAAGGCCCGAGGGGTGGGACACAGGTGGGCCAAAGAAGTAATCTGGGCAGGAAGGACTTCATTATCACTTCTTTGGGATGGGCTACTCCAAATCTGTTGGGGGTTGTTTCCTGGGTTCCATTAACATTCCTTTGGGGTGGACTTTGGCCTAGGGCCTTTCCATTTCATGAGTTGTCCTGCATTTCCCAGAATCATTATCAGCATGGCCTCCATTTTAGATTTCACTCGATATGGTATTAGACCCGATTTACCTAACTACACTGACTACCTAATTTTAAATCTGGCTTCACAGGGACCTTAGGGAGGAGGTGGTCTGTCCAGGAAAAGCTGCGCATGTCAGGTGGCAGAGGGCGAGGGGCTGGGCAGGGGGCTGAGGGACGCAGGACTGGAGAGGTGGGTAAGTGTCATAGGTGAAGGGAGGGGGGCCAAGTCCAGGTCTGGCCTGGGACCCTGAACCACGGGAAGCGGCCGAAGCACCCAGGAACAGCCTGGCATGTCAGACTGCGCTTGGGAATGTCCCACCAGGGGCTGGCGGCCAGCTCAGAGGCACAGGCCTGGCGCCTGCAGCGGGTCTGGTCCTTCAACCCCACCCTCCCTCCAGAGGCATTTGACCCCCTACCTCCGCCCGGAGTCACCTGTGAGCCTGATTCTAAGAAAGAGGCACTGCCCGTCACACGAAGCAAAGACCAGGGCCCTGAGTCACCTCCCTCCAGGTCCCTAGCCCAGCTCTGCCATTTCTGGCTGATGGTGTGTCTTCTGGAAGCACCGCAGGCAAAGTCCCAGAGGCTTGAGGGCCCCGCTGTAGCCCATTGTGGTGTCCCAGAGAGGGCCAGCAGCCTTGTCCAGGGCCCTGCCTGGGCACGGGTCCCATAGCTGCCTGCCCAGGCCAACCCTTGGTGAGCTCCGTCCCCTGCTCCAGCCCCGAGGATTCCAGCCTGTCCCTGCTCTGTCCAGGAGATGCTCCCGGGGTCGCGCCCTGGGGTCCCCCCATCCTGGCTCTGTACATGTGATGGGGTGTGGCCAGAATGGCTGACGGCCTGTCCTTGGCCCTGACACGGCCCTTGCCCCGGATGCCCCCCACAGGAGGACCCACTGCCTGGGCCCCCACTGCTGTCTCTTCTCTGACCTTCCTGTGGGTCACAGGGCCAGCACAAGCTCAGGCCAACAGTCTTTCATCTATCCGTCCATCCTTCATCTGCCCATCACCTGTCCCTCCATCTGTCCACCTTCACTGAGCCCTTCCTCTGCACCATGCCCAGGGCCAGGCTCGGGGACAGGAGGATGAATGACCTGTCAGGGTGGCGTGTGCGGGCTGTGGGGCTCGGGCTGAGGCCTGAGGCTGGGGTTCTCTGGGGCTGGGGTGCACTCTGGTGGGGGAGACAACCCACCCAAGTAAACAGTAACCTCAGGTTGTCACAGCATCATGAGGGAAGGAAATGGGGTCGAGCCACCAGGGAGAGGTGACTGGGTTCCTGGGAGTGGGGCAGTGGGCAGGGCCTGGTGAGATGCCAGCTGGGCCTCCTGGTGGGTGGGCTCAGGGTTCCTCGGGAGCTGCAGCAGGGACCCGCAGGCCCCGGGGGACTCCAGGCTTTGGGGCACAGGGACACACCTGCCAACTTGGGAGACTGGGTTCCGTCTCAGGTCTGCCACTTGCTGACTATGACCTCGGGCAGGTCACCTCCCTGTGAGACCCCGATTCCATTCCTTCTGAAGTCCTCTCAGCGATGAGGATGATTCACATTAAATAACACCCAGTGACCCAGGGGGGTGCCAGCACGCCGACAGGCCACAGAAGTGTGGCTTTTTCTTGTTCTGTCTCCTTCCTTTCTTCACCCCAGTAGCCCTGGGGCCTCCCAGGACCCCAAAGCCCCCACATGGGCTGTGTCCCCTCAATTTTCTCATCTGTAAAACAGGACAGTCCAGGTGCCTGCAGCGTAGTAAGTGCTCAGTTAATGTTGGCTGTAGTCTTGCTGCAGGTGAGCTGACCTGCAGTCTGTGCCGCTCTCCCACCTCCCCACCACCGTGTCAGGTGGCACAAGGACCTTGGCCCCAGCGGCTCCTCTGCTGCCCACACCCTGCCCCCTCCTCACCCACTGATCTGATTGGTCTGGGCTGCCAGGATCCAACGGGCTCTTTCTTCTCTCTTTTATTCATTTGCTTATTATCTTATTATCTTCTCTGCTTGAGTCGGGAGGTTCCAGAGGGCACAGTTGTGGTGTTGTTCCCTGCCTCGGGTTCCTAGCGTGGGCCACGGGGCACAGCAGGTGTGCACTGCATGGGGCTGAGAGGAAGGAGGGGGAAAGGAAGGGTGGAAAAGGAAGGAGCTAAGAGCCCTGGGGGGCCAAGAGGGCTGGCAGGAGGGAGACCCATGCCTCCGCCTCTGCCTCTTCCCAGTGGTGGGGACACAGCTGGGTGCTCAGGACACAAGTGCTGACGGATGGCAGGTCTGAAGTCCTCCAGGGCTCGACCCTCAAGTCCAGGCTCACCCACGGGGTGAAGCTCTGCCTACCCAGAAGAGCCAGCACCTGGCGGCCAAGGAGGGGCTCTGCTGCCCCCTGCCGTGCTCCTGGGGAAGACACCACAGGCCCCTCCTGTGGGCTGGACATTTGCACATAAATGGACCGGATAGCAACAGCCATGACCTATTCAATGGCAGTTAATGTCAGGACGGGGCCTCTACAGACACGCTGCCTTCATCTCCAGCCACCCCAAAATGTGGCTGCATGATGCTCACGCGTCTGGATTGGTGGACAAGGAAGCCGAGGCTCAGAGAAAGAGAGGCGTGGCCCATGTCCCATGGCTAGGGGACTGCTAGGGGACAGCCAGGTCAGGCTTCTAGCCAGTCTCTCTGGACCCAAGTGGGGCCCAGCAGTCTCCTGGGGGAAGAGAGAGGGAAGGGGAGGGTGGGAGGAGAGAGGGGAGGCCCCAGCAGACTCCAGGAAGGCCACCACAGACACTCCAGGCCCCCCTGCTGTCCCCAGGCCTTGCCCTCCTTGGGACATCTTCTGGTCTCTCCCACACGCACACCCTCGGCCATGGTCCAAGCTGGGGAAGCTGGTCCAAGCTCCTAGCAGGGGGACAACCTGGACCCGCCTTCCAGGGAGTGTGTGAGGGGGAGCCTAATCTAGACCTGGCTCCCAGGGGACACAGGGGACCCCTGAAGAAGGGAAGGTGGGCCTGTGCCCAGGTTTCCACAGCCAGCATCACCCTCTGCCTGGGGCAGGGGGCAGGGACCCTCTGTGGGACAGACCCCAGGAACGTGCCCTGCAGTGATGGCCTGTCTAGGGCCAAGGCCCTGCCACCAGGAGGAGCGTCCATGGAGGGCGGCGGTCAGCAGGACAGCGCTCTTGCTGCTCGGCCACTCTCTGGCTCCATGACCGCGGGCAACTCCTTGACCTCTGTAAACGGGACCAGTCACAGCCTGGACCTCTCCAGCTCAGCCGAGAATCCAGGGAGAGCATGGACGATGAGCCCAGAGCCCACGTAGCCCCCCGTGAAGGACCCCGCAGATAGCAGGCAGCCGGGCCCCCGCCTCCTCCAGGCCGCGAGACAGGCGCCATGGAGCGGTGCCTTGCAGAGTTGGGGAAACTGAGTGACGGGGCCAGGAAGTGCCTGGGCGCAGGCTTCAGCTGAGTCACAGCCCCAGTGCCAGGAACCTGCTCCCAGTCACCCCCGAAAAGGCTCCACACCTGTCTGTCCACCAGCCGGGGACAGGAGCCAGCCTCCCCAGGCAGGCTCCAGGCAGAGGGCTTGCATCCTTCTTGAAGGCAAGAACCACCCTCTGATTGTCCGCGAGGAACAGCACACAGTAGGAGCTTCATGCACCTGGAGAAGGCCAGGGTTTCCTGCTCATTCCTTTCGCCACCTTAGGGAAGAGGAAACTGAGGCTTGGAGGCCAGCTCCCTGCCCAGGCCAAACGGCTGTGCTGGAGGAGGACCCTGAGCCTCATGCAGTGGCATCCAGTAGGGAAAGCTCGGGTTGCTGGACTGGGGGGCGCTAGCTCCCCTGCACAGGCCTGGGATCAAAGGCGCAGCAGGAAGCCCCTCCCGTCCGACTTCCCCAGAACTAGGACACAGTGTGGCGTCAGCAGGCCGCATTCCGGCTCCAGCCCCAGGGCGAGGCCCGTTTCCTCCCTCCTGCCCTGGCATCCCAAACAGGAAGCTGGGTCAAGTGGGCTGGCCTGGCCGAGGGCACAGGGATGGATGGGTGGACAGGCTCCCAGACGTCCTTCCCAGCAGGTGCCATGGGCAGCAGGGGAGGGGAGGGGAGGGGTCTGCTGCGCCTGCCCCTCCCCCCACACTGCTTTTGGTCTCCACAAGCCATTGCACTGCCCAGGTGGCGAGGCTCCATTGACCACTCACTGATGGACCATCATGGCTACTGTGGACAGTCCCTCCAGCCGGGCTTCACTTGGGTCCTCTTCGTCAACCCTCAGTAGCAATCCCCTCATTTTCCTTTGACAGTGAGGACCCTGGGAGGCTGGCAGGCTGATACTAGGCTAAAGTGCCACAGCTGTGGGTGTGGGCAGGGCAGTGGTTTGGACACAGGGAGCTTCACCAGGGGACGCAGCTCCTGTCAGCTCAGCCCCTCAGGCTCAGCATGGAGAGGCCAAGCCTGATGGTCTCTGTCCTGGGTAACCTCTTCCACTGCTGCCCTTTGTCCTAGGGACCAAGTCCACCCCCTGAGGATCCATGCCCTTGACCTGGGCTCCCTCCCCTCTCCAGCCTGACTTCCCCTTTACTGTCCAGAGCCACTTCTGACCCCCAAGAGCACTCTCACTTTTCCCCTCAGTACTTCCTTCTGTATGGGGGCAATCTCAGGGTCAAAGAGGGGACAGGTGTGTGACAAGTCACAGAATCACAAGAGGCAGGATATTTCCTGCCCAGGCCTGGCTGCTCTGCAGACTTGCATGCCCAGAGCTCTAGAGCAGAGGCCGCGGATCTGTGCAGATGGTAGCTTCCAGGCCCATCCCTGGAGGTGTGGGGAGGGGCCTGGACATCTGCACTGTTGGTGGTCTTCCTGGGCAGGTATGAGCTCCCTCCAGGCCCCTGCTGCCTTGGGACTGTCCAACGGCTCCGAGTGGACACAGGGACTGCAAGACATCCATGGGTTTTTCCTACCCACGGGTCCCTGCCCACCAGGGATGCAGCCTCACCTCTCCCAGGGAGCAGCCTGATTTCTCATGCCGCTCCCCTGGGGTCTCCTGCCAGCAGGTGGCTCCCTCCACCCCAGGAAAGACTGGGGTTCTCAGGCGGATAGTAACCTGAACGCCATGGAATACACTGCAAGAGGCAGATCTGGGGATCCAGACTCGAGTCTCTGAGCTGGAAGGTCTGGGTGGGACCCCAGAGCAGGCAAGCCCGAGGCCTGAGGAAGCCAGGAGCAGAGGTGCCCAAGGGGGACCAGGGGGTGGGAAAGGGGTCATCTAGCTCCTCTAGCTACAGCTGCGCCGGTTCCCTTATCTGCAAACATGGAGAACAGCAGTGCCTACCCTCCTCTCAGAATTGTAAGAGTTGAAGGGCAAAAGAGGGCAAGGGACCAGAATTTGTTTTTCTTTCTCATTCAGAAGTCCCTTTTCAGTCTGGCTCCTTCCACGAATGTTTGTTGAACAAATAATCTGTTCCTTCCCTAGACTCTTGGGCTCCAGTTCCCATGGGGGCAGCATGGACTTTTGCCATCCTCCTGAGGGGCAAGGTGCATTGGTCATAGCTGGGAAGCCACAGGAGAGGGCTCAAACCAGGGCTATGTCCCTGGCTGCCTGCAGTGTTCACTCCTGGCAGGAGAGCCCAGGCACCCAGCCCCATCCCTCTATTTGGGAGCACCCCACCCCAGCTCCAGTAGTCTTATTTTCCATGATTACACTTACCAGCAGTCAATCATGGTCAGAAAACATTACATGGAAAATTCCAGAAATAAATAATTTATAAGTTTTAAGTTGTGCACCCTTCTGAGTATGGCTGGGATGTCATCATTTTGTCCAATGTATCTACTTTGTATATGTTACCCACCCGTTCTCCATTTAGTAGCCATTTTGATGATCAGATTGACTATTGTGGTATCAGTGCTTGTGTTCAGTAACCCTTATCTGGCTTAATAATGCCCCAGAGCACAAGAGCAGTAATGCTGGCCACTAGATATGCTAAAGAACAGCCATAAAGTGCTTCCTTTGGTGAAAAGTTGAATGTTCCCAATTTAATAATAAGAAAAAACCTGTATGCTGAGGTTGCTAAGATCCACAGTAATAAGATCTACCGGTGAAGTGGAGAAGTTGTCCAATGGCTCTGAGTGGACACACGGTGGTTTTCCTGTGGCAACTCAGACTTTCAAAGTCATAGCCACTGTTAAGTACTTAGTTAATATGCAAAAGGCACTACAAATGGGGATATATGGTTAGGAAAAAAGATAGTGTAGATAGGGCTTGGTGCTAGCCACATTTTCAGGCATTCATTGGGGGGACTTAAGAGGTACCTTATGCCCTGGGAATGAGGGGTGGCTGTACTGAATCTGCCGTGGTCCCGGGAAATCAGTTGTGTGATTTCTCAGGTTACAGCGCCCTCTGGTGGTCAGCGCGCAAAGGCGAGGAGGGCCGGGAGCCCCATCTGTGGAAGGTAACCCTCTTTTGACCCAACCACCTGGTCCTTAAGTGCCTTCTGGGTGCCGACCGTAGGCATATGCCCTGGAGACACGTTGGGATCACGTAGGACATGCTTTGGCTACGCTTAGTCCTTTGGAGAGGGCTGAAGTTATTATTCTCAGTCTCAAGTGGATCAGAAGCTTGTGGAGGAATCTCTGGGGGCAGGCCTGGGAGTCCTAGGTCAAGGTCAGCCCCGAGAAGACAGGCTCATTAGAAGCTACCCAAGAGAGAAGGTGCTCTGCCCAAACAACGGCTTGTCTTCACTTTTTAAGAATATTTTCACAGCGTATCAAATTCCACCTTAGGGATTTTTTTTTTTTTTTAAATTTCACCTCTTTTAAGATCTTATTCCATTGTCTCCACCATTACCATGAGAAGTTAGCTCTAGACCTCATTGTCCTTTGAAAGGGGTTGTCTGCCCTGTCCCTGGGGCTCATACTTGATGCTCTTTGTCTTTAGTGTTCAGTTACTTCCCTGGGCTGTGCCTAGGTGAGTTTTTATTTGTCTTTATCTTGCTGGGTATTTCTTAAAACTCTAGCTTGAAGTCTTTCGTAAGGTTCATAAAATTTCATTGAATTTAATTCTCTTTAAATAGTATTTCCAGTATTTTCTCTTTCTTCTTTCCTTTTTGATACCAGATCTTGTGCCTGTTTTATGGATTGAACTGTGTACACATAAATGCACGTGCTGAAGCCCTGAGCCGCAGGACCTCGGACTGCAACTGTGTTTGGAGATGGGACTTTTAAAGGGGTGATTTAGCGAGGTCCCAGGCGTGTTCCTAATCCATCACGACTGGTGTCTTTATAAGAGGAAATTTTCACACACAATGAGGGACCCCACCAATGCACACGCACAGAAAACAGGTCACATGAGGACATAGCTAGAAGGGGGCCATCAGCAAGCCAAGCAGGGAGGTCACCAAAGAAACACACCTGCTCTCCTTGACTTTAGACTTCAGCCTCCAGAACCACGAGAAGTCAATCCCAGTTGCTTGAGCCCCAGCCTGGAGAATTTTTATGGCATCTGGAGCAGATGAAGACAGTGCAATAGACCTTGGCAGGTGTCACCTGGTCGCTAACACTCCATCCTGTGTTCACCAGCCTTCCGTCTCTCCAGGCTTTACTTTGGGGTTTTATTTTGACTTATTTGGTAGCTTACCAATTCTCCCTTCAACTGTATTTAATCTCTTTTTAAACCCATCAGTTCTCAAGTTCACTTTTATTTTTCAGTTCTGCTTTTCCATTTAATAATAGCCTCCAAGTCCCACATGAAATTTTCTATCATAGCAATTAATTTCTTAAACATATTAATTACAGTTATCACGGTTCTATCCAGTCTGTCTTGGAATGCAATGTGGTGATCTCTTGCCAGTGTGTGTGCTAGTTTCTCTTCTTTTAATTGCTCAGTTCTCGGTTATTGTTTATTTGGTACCAGAGTTGGTCCCAGGGGCACTTAACCTCTGAGCCACATCCTCAGTCCCTTTTTAAATTTTTTAAAATTTTGAGACAGGGTCTCATATTATTTTGCTTAAGCCCTCACTAAATTGCTGAGGCTGGCCTTGAACATGTGACCCTCCTGCTTCAGCCTCCCAAGCTGCTAGGATTATAGGCAGCACTGCCACGCCTGACTCTGTGGCTATTGATTATTGAACAGTGGGCACTGAGACTCCAGTCCTATGCTTTTTCTTATAGAGGATTTACTTTGTTCCTGGGGGCAGACCACTTAATCTAAAGACGACTGAGTGATGCCAGGCTGGACTTCTGTTGTTTTAAAACCCAGCCGAATTCTGGCTTCCCTTTTCTTTCAGGGAGTTCCCTTTTCTTTCAGGGTGTGTACAGGGTCCCTTTGGCTGACTGTATTATGCAGGTAAGTGCCTTCTGCATTGAGACATGGGGACTCAGTACTGCTCCTTGACTGAGTGCTGGCACAGGCATACCAATTGAAGGGCCGTGCATGCCAGGCAAAAGGGGCATCTCTTGCTTGTCTGGATTCAGGAGGGGTGAGGAGAAAGAGGCAGGAAGTGTCTGTCATGGTTTCCTGAGGATGTGACTGTATAAAGCTGTGGTCCACATGGTCCAGTCTGAGAAAAGCCCTAGGAATCAGGAACAAGGCCAAGAACAAAATCAAGCAATGCAGAGACAGCACAATGTGTCACCTGTGTTCAGTCGCCATGAAAAGGTCTAACGTGCCGCCTCCCTCTCCCACCATGGAGCCGTCCAGATCCAGCAAAACCCTTCCCCGGCCCCAACCCACGGCCCCAACCCACCGGCATTTGAGCACCGCCCTCTGACTTTCTTCCCCAGAACCTGACAAAGGGTGGAGAGAGAAGCAGAACGGACAGTCAGCAGGCAAAGACGTCAGACAGAGGCCGGAAGGGCTTGGAAAGCACTCAGGAATCACTACTGCCCGGCCGGTGGACAAAGCGTCCCCCTCTTTGGACACCTTCCCAAGTCTTCGTCTCCCACGGAGTCCCCTGTTTAAGCCGGGGACCCTTGGTGGGAGTCTGCTAAGCACAGGCAC
Source organism: Urocitellus parryii (assembly GCF_045843805.1). Classification (NCBI taxonomy): domain Eukaryota; kingdom Metazoa; phylum Chordata; class Mammalia; order Rodentia; family Sciuridae; genus Urocitellus; species Urocitellus parryii. The sequence continues at coordinate 159,399,348 of NC_135531.1, read as the reverse complement.
TTAGCTGTGAACTGATGGTGTCCTTGCCCCTTGAGGAGCTTACTGAAAAGGACAGTAGTTAAATGACCACAGATGAGCCCAGCCCCACAGTGGGGTGGCGCCTGCCAGGGGGTCTTTCCCAGCAACTTAATTTCCGTTTTGGGGACTCCATTCCGTTAGGTTCCCTCCCTTTCGGCCAGGGTCATGGCCAAGTTCTAGGGGCTAGTACAATACCCAGGTGTTGATGGGGAGTGGGTGTAGGACCAGGAGCCCACTCTCCAGACCCACTACCCCCCTGGGTAGTCCAGAGGGGTCCCAGGAATCAGTTCCGCTAGTCCTTCCTTCCAGGGAGGGAGGGATTCCAGGTAAGGGAGGTCAATGCCAGGGGTCAAGGAGATTTAGTCAATACTTACCATACAGGAGCCTTCCACATGTGTGGGGGCAACTGCACAGGCTGCGGGGCGGAGAGGGGCGGGGCAGTGAGGGGCGGGAGGACAGGAGGCGGGGCAGAGAGGGGAGGGGCGGTGAGGAGGCGGGGCAGAGAGGGGCGGGGCAGAGAGGGGGCGTGGCGGTGAGGAGTAGGAGGTGAGGAGGCGGGGCAGAGAGGGGAGGGGCGGTGAGGGGCGGGAGGACAGGAGGCGGGGCAGAGAGGGGCCAGACGGTGAGGAGGCGGGGCAGAGAGGGGAGGGGCGGTGAGGGGCGGGGCAGAGAGGGGCGGGAATGTGAGGGGGCGGGGCATAGAGGGGCGTGGTGGTGAGGAGCAGGAGGTGAAGAGGCGGGGCAGTGAGGGGTGGGGTAGAGAGGAGCGGGGCAGAGAGAAGCTAGAAGTGAGGGGCGAGGGGTGGTGAGGAGGCCGGGCGTGAGGTGGTGGGGCGGAGAGGGGCGGGGCGGAGAGGGGCAGGAGGTGAGGGGCGGGGGTGGGAATCAAGGAGGACCAAGAGGAGAGGAGGGAGCTGGGGGAACTGAAGGATGAAGCTACAGAGCTTAAGGGTCCTGTGCTGGAGTCTGGCCTTGACCTTGACACCCTAGGTTGCTGTGACCACCAAGCAACATGTCCAAGGCATGCTGTTCTGCAGGGCAGGGGAAGGTCCCTTGCACCCTGTCCTCATTTCACCCATGAAGTTGGGGTGGGCTGTTCTCTCCAGCGGAGGTGGGGTCTTCCCTGTAGCCAGAGCAGTCGGTGAGAGCGCTCAGATTGGCTGTTGTTTGCTCGAGAATCCAAGGAGAGGCCACTGGCTGCTGGGGTCAGGAAGCTCACAGAGCCTGCCTCTTATTCACAACCTCGGACAAGTTGGGGATGATGAATGGCTCTCGGAGACTCTCCCTTGTGGTTTAATTTGACCTAAATTCTCAGCATTAGCTGGTCAGTTTCACATTTTAAGAAGGCAAGCAACCGTTGTGGAGAGAGGCTTAGCAGGTGGATTGGGGCTGAAGTGTTTTCAACTCTACAGGTAAGAGGAAGGGAAGTTAAAAGGAACTATTTAAAAGAAATATTCATATTCAAGGTGAATTTCAACATCCTCTCTGAATTAGCCCCTTCTTAGACTTCTTTGGTATTGGTCTGATGGGTCAGCCAAGTTGGAGGACACTACCTCAGGGCCTTTGCATGTGCTGCTCCATCTCTCTTTCAAGCCCTTCTTCCTCACCCCTTCAAGATGTTCTTGAAGGCAGAGGCTGAATTGTGAAGATTGGGAATTTGCCATTCATTGGCCAGCCCCCTCCCCCACTAGGGATAGAAACCAAGGGCCTGTACACACTTAGCAAGATGCTCCACCCCTGAGCCCTCTAAGACCACTCTTAATTCACTTCCACAATCCTCCATGCAGACCATCTTTGTCAACATTTGGGTCTATTCCTTCAGCTTTTCCCCCTATGATTCACTATTCATGGGTTTTTATGAGTATATTTATTTCTCAGTGTGTTTTCCAAGGTGCTAGGGATCAGACCAGGGCCTGGAGCATGCTAGGTAGCCATTCTCTACCCTAGTTACGCCCCTAGCCCCACGTTTGTTCGTTATTTTGTAGTTTATGAGTTCAGTGTTTGATTGAGGGAACAGCATGGGCAATCTGTCCTCCGTGTTCCCCTCAGGGGGACTCCATCCCAGGTTGCTAAGGAAGAGTTCGGAGTGGGGCTGGGAGGGTGCGACCCTGGCCACACCAGGCCAGGTGTGCAGGGGCTCTGTCCTCCAGCCACACGCCAGCGGGGAGCACCCTCCATTGCGGCTGCAGAGCTTGTCCCACACCGGGGCGGGTGTCCCAAGCCAGCTGAGCCACGGATGCCTCAGGAGTCGGGGAGGCCCTTTCTGTTTTGAAGGCCAGAGGTGCCGTTTGGCAGCAGGGTGCCATTTCTGCCTGTGTTTGAGGGTTTGTCCTTTTTTAGTCACTTTCCCCCTCTGGGCTTATTCCTGATGTGCCTGACACTGGGTCAGATGCGTGGGTTCCACAGAACCACTGAGGTCAGCAGCAGAGGCAAGGACCCAACTTAGGGGCAGGCTGCACCTTCGTGTGCCCCTGGCCAGAGCTGCAGAGGCCAGGAAAGGGTCACCCACTTGGGCCCCAGCGAGCCCAGGCGGTCCCCAACACAGGTGACCCACATTCCCCTCGAGCTCACTCACTTCACAGGGCCACAGGCAGCACCCAGCTTCCCAGGTTGTCTGGTGGCATCTGAAGGATGCACCCTGGACCTGGTGCTGGCTGGGTCCCATCGTTAGTCACTTTCCATCATGGCCACTAGAGGGCGATGATGCTCCACCTTCTAGAAAGAAACTGTGCAAACCTCAGCCTGCAGAGGGTCTGGACAGCCTCCTCCCTGACCTCCAGGAGTCCAGCCCCCCTGCTCCATGGCTGCAGGGTGGGGTCCTTGCCCCCCGCCCAGTTACTCAGCCCTGCTGGGGAGGAAGCCCGTCAGGAGCTGCCAATCAGCAGTCCTGGGAGCCCCATCCCCTGGAACCACTGTCCCTGCTCCCCCAAGATTCTGCCCTTGAGCTTCATGGCCTGGGCACCTACCCAGGCCTGGCTACTCGGCTGTCCAGCAGCTGCCCGGGCTGCAAGCCCATCTCTGTGTAGCCCCTGGAAGGCTCCCTTAGTTCCAGGACCCCTGTTAGTGCCCCCCCAGTGCAGAAAGGCAGCAAGGGCAGCCTGGGAGGAGGGCTGGAGTCGAAACCTGATAGCCCAGGACCCCCCATCAGGGACAGGCAGAGAGAGACTGGGGTCCGCAGCATTGTGGAGAAGACCCTCCTGTGGAGGGGAGGTGACACCAGGGGAAGAGAGGTGTCAGCAGACATAGGTGGGGTCTGAGGCATCCCCTGGGGGTTCCTGGAGGTCCTGTCCTGCTGTCCCCTGGGCCTGTCTCCATCCCTCCGCGGTGGACAGCAGGCTGCAGTGGCGCCCTGTGGCGGGGAGACCTGGCCCTTCCCACACCACTCCTGGAATGCAGGCGGCTGTGGCGTGGAGGGAGCGAGGCTGTCCCTCTGGAGTGGGGGTCAGGCGGCCTCCCAGGCCCAGGGCCAGCATTCTTGACCATAAGCCCAAACAAACAAGGGGCCAGGGCAGGCCCTGCCCTGTGATGACGCTTCCCGTGGGCTCTGTGGACAGCAGCACACTGACACAGGCATGCCACCTGGGGGTGTGGTGGGGGGCACGGGCGGGGGCAGGAGGCTCTCTAGACCCGCCATTTGGTAGGTCCTGCTGCTGTTGCAGGAATGTCATGGGGCAGTCCTGAGGCAGGACAGACGCCCTCAGGGCTCAGATAAGGGAGGCCCTGGGGGCTCTGGGAGGACAGGGGCAGCCCCTGGCTGAGCTGGGAGGGATGAGGTGGGAGAAGGGGGGGGAGATGGAGTTTCAGGGACAAAATTATGGTGAAAACAATAACTGCCACCACAGAAGTCCCCTTTCCCTGTGGGGATGTGTTCCACAACCCTCTGAGTGAGGATAGCACTGGACTCATATGTACTGTCTTTTCCTAATTGACCTGTGGTGTCGCCACAGGCACCAGAGTTCACCTGTCCCTCCGTGGCTTGTGCCCCGTGCCATCACTAATATTGCAATTTGGGGCAAATCAAACAAGGGCCCCCTGAACACAAGCCCTGTGATGCCGTGACAGTTGATCAGATAACTGAGATGGCTACTAAGTGACTACCAGGCAGGTAACATATACAATGTGGATACACTGGGCAAAGTCTGATCCACATTCCAAGTGGGCTGGACCAGGACATTGTGAGATTTTATCCGGCTGGGGCAGACGTGCAATTTAAAACTTAGGAATTATTTATTTCTGGAATTTTCCACTTCTTTTTCAGATCAGTGTTGACCGTGGACAACAAAAATAAATCACAGAAAGTGAAGCTGAGGGTAAGGGGGGACTGCTGTGCTCAGCTCCTACTGAATAACAGCAGTGTAATGACAGGGATCATCTCTATGAAATCCACAAGGGGCTGACACCCCTCTTCCCTCACAGATGCAGAAACTGAGGTTCAGAGAAAGCAAACAAGTCGTCCAGGGTCACTCAGCAGAGGCGGCCTGGGCCTGGGTTGTCCGTCTCAGCTGGGGAGAAGTCTCATCCACCGTGTAGACTTGGTGCGGGACTTCGGAGGCAGCTTCTCCCGCTGCGAGGGCGTTGTGGCCTGGGGAGGGGGTGGTCTTACAGGACCCCTGACAGGTGAGGCAATGAGGATCAGAGCGGGTCCTCCCTGTGGCCACACAAACCCAGGGGCCCAGGCACAGAGTTGGTGCCAGGCGCTCTGGGGGCCCTGGGGAGGTTGAGCATGCTTGCTGGGCCACGTGGCCTGGGCACCTGATGCCCCATCCCTCCCGTCCCCAGGTCTTTCCAGGTGGCTGGGAGGGCAGGGGGCATCTGGACCCTGGGTCTGGGGAGCAGGTTTTACACCTGGGTGGGCCTGGGGGGTTGGGGGGGCTGAGGGCAGGCCCCAAGGCACCCGGTGGTGACCGGCCTCCTACAGGCTTCTGGGGGCTTCTCCCTGGGCATGCCCCAGCCAAGGCCAGCTTCTGTTCCCACAGCAGATGCCGGGGACATCTGGTTTCCACGTCCCTGTGCGGGAGCCAAAGCCGGCTTCCAGGGGCGGTAGCTGGACAGGCTGTCGCCGAGGCCGGGGCCCAGTGACGGCTCTTCTGGGCCCTTCTGGGTGCTGGCTCTGCCCCGACTGCCTTCTGCCTTCTTCGGTTCCCCTCCCTGCCCCTCCCTGCCCTCCCCTGGACGCTGTGCTCAGAGGAGCCGGACCCCGGCCCTCAGCTCACCAGCAGAGTGGTGGGTCAGCTGCTGCCCTCCTGTCCCCTTCCCTCACCTGTGATGTGGGACGGTGACACCCACTGGGGGGTTGACATGGGGTCAGTGAGATCACAGTTGTCAATGTCCCCGGCCCATTCGCCCTGGGGACCATGGGTCCAGACTCTGGGCGACGATGACAGACAGACGGTCCCTTCGGTGTCTGGGAGGCCCCATAGAGTGGGACGAAGCAGCTGATTTGTCCAAGTCCCGGCCTTGCCCACAAACGGCAGTGACAGTGGGATGTGCCTCAGAGAGGCGCGGAGCGGGCAGGAGGTGCTGTCCTTCGTGGGCAGTAGGGCCACCTGCCCCTTGTCCTGTGGAGGAGAGCTGGTCCTGCGGGACCCCGACCAGGCAGCAGGAAGTCCCACAGCACACTCCCCAGAGGCCGGGGTGCGAGGACCAGGGCACTGACTCTGTGTGCCCGACATTGGGGGACAAGCAGGCCAGGTCAGGTGGCCAGCTGGGCCGTGGGGAGCACCTCCGGCCAGGAGAGAGGTGGCTGCGGAGTCCCCCACTGAAGAGCCAGAGCCGCTGCCCGGAGCGGATGTGTCCCAGCAGCCCCCTGCGCTGGTCCCCCTCGTCTGTTTCGGGGTCAGCCTTCCCTTCTAGACGCGGTGGCTCCTGAGGGCCAGGGCCACTCCTACCTGTGTGGGCAGGTCACAGACACTGGTGCAGGGACGGGGTTTTGGATCCAGGAGGTCAAAGGAAAGACAGCCCGGGGACTTTCCCTGGACCTTCTTGTTCTGGTTGGGGTGCGAGGTGTCCCCTGAAGTCCCTGTTACCACAGCAACGTTCAGAGGTGACACGCCTGGGTGCAGTCCAGCCCAGCTTGCATGGACTGACCGGTGGTCACTGTAGGCAGGTGGGGCGAGGCTGGAGGAGGGCCACTGGGGCCATTCCTTGGAAGGGGGATCTTCCTTGCCCCCCGCTGCCAGGCCCTGCCATGAGCTGAGCACCCCCCTTCCACTGGGCCCTTCCACCATGACGGCAGCCTCATGCGGGGCCCAGGGCAGTGGGACTGGCCACCTGCACCAGGACCTCTGTTTCGTCAGCCTCCAATAGACTTCTCCTCCTCTGAGCAGTTCTTGTCAAGTATTTGGTCACATGACACCGAAGTTGACTAAAACACTTCTTCAAAGGGTTATAAAGCTGGCATGGTGTAAGTTCAGAGTCACTGGGGCCATCTTCGTCACCACAAAGGGACAGTCTGCCCAAGAGCAATGTCAACCTAGAGGAAAGCAGAACTGAGAGACCAGGCAGATGCATGATGACCTCACGTGAACACCTGGATGCAGCCATTCCTGAAGCAACTATGAGGGTGTGTGAGTAAATTCTGCCCCCTCTTTTTTCCCCCTTAAGTTGGGCCTCTCTTGAGTTGTTTCAGTTGTTTATTAATCATAAGGCCTAGATTAATATGGCCATTTTTTTTCTTTATTTAAAAAAAGTCCTGATTATTAAATGTCATCCATTACGAATGTCCCTTGGCCTAATTAAGAAGCAGGTGACAGGAGGGAAGAACACCTAGGATAGGAGAAAGGAGCCTGGCTTCAGGACAGACCCCACCCTAGTGGAGGTCTTGTGGGGGAGGGCAAGCTTTTTTTTTTTTTTTTTTTTAAATTAAGTGTGCATATTGCATTTTTTTTAAAGAGAGAGGAGAGAGAGAGAGAGAGAGAGAGAGAGAGAGAGAGAGAGAGAATTTTCAATATTTTATTTTTTAGTTCTCGGCAGACACAACATCTTTGTTGGTATGTGGTGCTGAGGATCGAACCCGGGCCGCACGCATGCCAGGCGAGCAGGCTACCGCTTGAGCCACATCCCCAGCCCGAGGGCAAGCTTTTCCCCTGTGACTGGGCTTTGCCCTAGAGCAGCCCCCGGCCCAGGCCCAGTTCCACCTTGGAGGACCCTGATCCCTGAGCACCCCCAGAGTGTGGGGACCCGGCTCCCGCTCCTTTCCCTTGTGCACTGTTCCTAACACTCGCTGTCACCAGGCTGGGCTCTCCTAGCAGGCCAGGAGGACAGGCCGGTGGCTCGTTCACCTTCCTCCTCCCTCCCCACTCCTGATACCGCCATGAGCCTCCACCCAAAGCCGGCCCCCAAGCCCAGCTTGCTCCAGGCCGGGCCAAGCTGGTCAGCCCCGCCTGCCCCGCGCTGTCCCTGAGCCGGCCCTTATCTCCCTCCGCCAGGCTAAATTTGGATCTGAACTCCCAGGCCACGGGCCTGGGAAAGCTGACGGACTCCAGCCCCGGGCTCTTCCCTGCACTTTTTTTGTGGAGTGGGAGACCCCCCTCCCCGCCAGGAACAAGTGGAAAAGTCATTTGCAAAGCACAGGGATGTCACTCACCTGCCACCCTCAGGTGCAGCCCTGGGGACACCCTGCTGCTTTTCGGCTGGGATTTCTAATGCAGTCGGATCTGGGGCTGCTGCTGGTTTCCACGGCCGTGAGATCAGACCTTCTGGGCAGCTTGCCTTCCGATTCCCCACCTGGACGTGAACACGAGTCCAGGACAGACCCCAGCTGGCTGGTGTCCAGCCTGTGGCCAGCCTGACCCCAACAAGGCTCACGCCCACCGCGAGGCCAGGGTTCCCCTGCAGGTGAGAAACCAGGGCACAGCAGGTGGAGTGCCACTCAGGTCGCGCCCAGGCCACTTGAGCTAGGCAATGCTGCCTGGTGGCTGTGCTTTCCTCCACCTTCCTGCGCATGTGCGGCTGTGTCCCCTGATGGGGCGTACCCTGCATGGCTCCAGCTTTGCTGGAGAAGGACTGTCCCCTTTCAGGCCTCAGAACTGGGACTGGGACAGCTATTGGATGTGGGTGAGTGAACGTCCTGATGCCTATTTCCCTGGCATCAGGAATTGGTTCAGGAAGGGACCTGTGATCCCCATTGGTCTCCGTAGCAATGATCAATGGCAGGAAGTGGGCTGGGCCTGCAGGCTACCATCTTGGGAACCTGTAGGAATGGGGCCAGAGCAGAGGGCAGAGAGCTGGTCCCGAGACAGCATTTCAAATGCTTGATCCACCTGCACCCGAAGTGGGCTCCGCTGCTAGATTTTTAAGTTATGTCTGATATCACCTTTATCCTTGCTGTTGGCTTTCTGTCACTTGTGACCAAGAGTTTCAGGAGGGGTGGGGATTTGCCATGCTTGTTGAACATGAGTTTCTTAGTTTTTTACGTTATAAATAATGCTGCAATGAACATCTTTACACGTAGAACTTATCCCCGATTAAACTTATTTCCTTGCACTATTGTAGCACAAGTGATTTACTTGGCAAAGGGGTTAAAGGCTGCACAGTTTAAGGCTGGTAGTGATCTGGGTCCCGCCCCCACCCCCAACACCACATGTGAGTGCAGTTTTTAGAACTGAGTTCTGAAGACACTTTTTTTTTTCTTAAGCCAAAGTTGTATTTGTTTTTCAAACAAGAAAATTATGTTAATATAAAACATAAAAACACACAAAAATCAGAACACACAACACACAAAAACACAAAGACCAGTGCAAACCCTTCCCAACCCACTCCCCCAAGTTTTAAAACTTTATTTCAGTTCCCCAAAGTGTAGACCGTATGGAGAGGTCACAGTATTGAATCAGAAAGAGACAGAGACGCTTAAAAAGGTCTGTACACAGGTTGGGGAGTGGGCGGGTGGAGGCGCTCTCCCTCTGCTATCAAAGACCACGTAAACGGGTCTTGGTGACCAAACCCAGGTTTCTGGATCCTGTCATGTCTGCTGGGCCCCTGTCCACTGTTAAAAGTTGCTTTAGAAAAGGATCAAAAGTGCACAGACGCTTTCATAAGGCACAGACAGATTGTTGCACGAGTCATGTTGTCAGGGACTTGGAGGAGACAGGGAGACAACTTCCAAGAAATGCCGAGAGGTCGCGTGTTCCTGAGCCAGAAACCCCAGGCCAGAGCTGGGACAGGGCCGGGCAGTGGGGGGTCAGTGCCACTCCCTCACCGCAGCCTCGCACAACCCCATTCTCGTCTAGAATGACCTACTCAGGGTTCTCTGGGGCCTTGGGACGGTTTCTGGGGCCAGAAAGCAGCAGTGAGCAGCTCCCAGGTCTCCCCGGCAGGACCTCAAGGTGGCCATTGGCGGGTGGGGCCTTTGGGGCTCTGCCTAAGGCCATTTTGGCGGCAGCTCAATGACCACAGGTGCCCCATATTTCCAATGAGGCAGCTCTGCTCCAAGGGGATTGCTGGGGGTTCCCTTAAGTGGACCTGAGGCAGCAGGACGGCCAAGAAAGCCCAGGGGTTCCCTGAGGCCTCATCGCCCTGGGCTCTACTCCGGTATCAGGTGGGCACCTCCCCTGCCCCGTTCCCCCAGCACCCTGCATCCCACATCTGTGAGCACTCGGCAGACGTTTGCTGAGTGACTATGTGAGCACGAGCTGAGGAACCCTCATCACTAGGCTTCTGCCTGTTCTGCACCCTTCGGTGAGCACCTAGTATGGCCAGCAGAGGACCCAACACCAGAGCCACTGAACACAAGCTGGGCTCTGGCCCATCCTTCTCCAGAGCTCCTTACAGCCTCTCTCTGGTCCCAGTTCTTAGCCCCACGTCCACAACAGCCTGTGCTGGGGAGCAGGGTGGAATGCTGGGAGCTGGGCGGTGGCTGGTGCAGGGAGCAGACACCCCTCGTGGCTGAGGCCCAGGAACCCCCTCCAGGATGCACTGGAGAATGGGGGGCTGCTTTGCTCAGGAGCAGCCCGGCTGTGCAGGGGCTCCAAGCAGGCAGGGGCAAGGTCACAACAAACAGGTATCTGCTGGCCTCCCCCGCTGCCCCCAGAACCCTGGATGGTGCAGTCCGGAAGGGCACACAGGGGGCGGTGAGCCTGGAGAACAGGAGGCTGGGGTGGCTAGGATGGGATCACACAGCCCAGGAAGCTGATGGGACAAGGCCCCGCCCTGGGCCTCTCCCAGGTAACCCAAGATCTAGGGCTGGAGCCACCGCCTGGGTAGCTCAGTCCCCCTGGGAGGGGGCAGGCTGTGAGCACAGGAGCCTGAGGAGAGGACATGGGTCCCTTCTGGGCATGGGCACAGAGGGGCTGCCGGTGCCCAGCCTCTGCAGACGGTGTCCAGGACACTCCTGGGCCAGAAGCCCAGCCCTGCCCCCTCTGTCATGTGGGCCCCTTTCCCCGGGATGCCAGTTCTCACCTGCCAGGCAGGGACGCAGGACCATGGCCCCCTGCACGCTTCCCCAGGCCTGCTGGATGGGCAGGAGCGGGCTGTGCGTTCACAGCACCTTGAGTGAAGATTGGCAGTGTGTTCTTAGTGGCGCGCCCACCAGGGGCTCAGATGTGACACCACAGGGCTCATGTTTCCCAGGGTGACCACGTGCAGGTGCCTCTCTGGCCCAGTGCCAAGGCACATAGTGGGTGTGAATAAAGAAAAGTGGTTCTTCTTCCTCCCGCCCCCTTCCCAAGACACCCCGGCGGGGCCACGTGTGTCCCTTGGAAGCACCAGAGCCAGCCCTCTAGCGCACAGCCGGAAGCGTCTGCCTCCCAGAGCGTGAACACCCTCTGCTGCCCTTGGAAACGGAGGCTATTTATAGTGGCTGCAGAGCAGGTTCAGCAGGCCACTCTCACTTCCTCCCAGGTAACAGGTCACCAGGAGAACACCTGGCCCATCCTGGGGCCCAGGCTCCCTGTCACTGGGTTCCTGGTGGCAGGTGTACGTGACCCCTGCTGGGACGCCAGGGGGCAGCGGGGAAGGGCAAGGGCTGGTCCCTCAGCTTCTCAGACCACTGGGGTATGTGACTGAGTCTCAAACCTGGTCAGGGGGACGATGCCTGCAGAGCACTGTCCCTGGTGACGAGACCACAGGGCCGGCGCAAGGCTCGGCCCACTCCCAGCACAGGGGAAGCGCAAGGTGCCTGCCACGCCATGGGCCGGGCCCCAGGGCTGCCTGGATCCTCAAACTCTTACCGGGGCTCCCCTGGGCTTCCAGAGCTGTCAGAGATGCTGCTGCAGAATCCAGATGTGGGCGCTTCCCGGACTCACCAGGCAGAGCCAGCGCCCGGCCTGGCCGGCAGGGGGGCGGGATCACGTCAGAAACCCACGGCCACGCCCACCCGGAGGCAGCAGTTGACCCAGACCTCGAGGACCCAGGCCATGGACTGGTCTCAGGGAACCTGACCTCCCGCGCTGGCCCACCCGGCTCCCGGGAACAGAGGCTTCGTGAGCTCACAAGCTCCCGGCACGTTCTCTCCTCCCCTCTTGGCACGTCCAGACAGATCAGGAGTTGAGAGGAAGACACACACTGCTCGTTGCAAGGGACTCAGCTTTCTAGAACCTGTGCAGGCTTCCCTAGAGTGTCCGGTGCTGCACTTCCAGTTAGGGACACAGAAACAGGGGCTGAGTGGAGTGGCCCAGGGACAAGAAAGAAGACAGGGGTGGCCTGAGCCAGCCCTGGGCCCCAGTGAGGTCTGGGTGTCTGCAGAGCTGGGCCCGGGCGAGGGGTGGGCAGGGCCAAGGCCCCAGGAACCACCAGCAGGCTGGCCTGAGGGTGGGGCGTCCCAGGGCCTGGGATTCCAGCTGATGTCTCCGTTATTAGTGGACACGACCCTCGACACCTGGCAACCAGCAGGAGAAGATCAGCTGGAAATCGAGACAAGCACCAGCCACAAAGCCCTGGTTCCTCCTGCTCCTGCCCCCTGGGAATGCCCCCGGCCCCGTAAACGTCAGCCCAGGGAATATGGAGGGTGACATTTCCAAGGCCAAGTGAGTGGCCCACCTCAGAGGCCCTCCTCTCCCCTCCCCTCCCACACAGAGCCGCCCTGTCTCCCTGGAGAAGGGAGGGCCCTCGAAAGGCCGAAACATCTTGCCAGGGAGTCAGGTGCCAGCGTGAGAGGATGCCACAGCCCGAGCACCCTGCCGCAACCCCCCAGATGTGCCTCCAAGAGGAGCCCCGGGAACGCCACCCACCAGCTGGGGAGCTGCTTCGGCTTCTGCTGTAAACAATGAGTTATTTTTGCCTCCCAGGCAAACGGCTCTCTCCTCAGCACGTCCTTGCAGTTCTCTGTTCAGGCCTCTTACATTCAAAGGTGGCTGCGTCACATCCCCAGAGAGCGGAAGGTGTCAGCCTTGCTAAAATCTGAGCTCCAGATTGCACATCCCTTAGCGTTAAATAAGCACCCCAGCCGGCCCCGCCCAGGACACCGCCTGCTCCCATCCCTCCCTCCCTCCCCCTCGCACAGCCGTCCATCCACCCCCAGAAAGAAGCACTGCACAGTCAGAGGGCGCGTGTCCCAGCTGAAAGGTCCAGGGGACTGGGGACCTGCCAGGCAGTTCCTGAGCTTGCTCTTGGACGGCCTTTGGGGGCAAAGACCTTCTGAGCTAGAAGCTGGGCTCGGACCCCAGGACTCCGCATCCTGCCCACCACTGGGGAGTGCAGGTGAGGGAGGGCTGCTGCCCTCAGACTCCTCGGTGGCCCAGGTGGCTGCCCAGCCCAGTGGGGCTGCAGGATGGTGACTGCTCTGGCCAGGGCTCGCTGGCCACTACGGCCTGTAGATCTTGATGACGTCTTTGATGGGCCTCCGGCAGATGGGGCAGCAGGCCCGGGGCTGCCTCTTGAGCCGCAGGCCACAGCCATGGCACAGGCACATGTGTCCGCACGTGTAGATGACCGTGTCCACCTCGCCATCGAAGCACACAGTGCACTCGCTGTTCCTGCTGCCTGCCGGCTCGGGCGGGGAGAGCCCTGGGGACACCGGGGGACTCAGTGGGGAGCTGGGGGCGGTCACTGCCAAGGGGAGAAGAGGACTCGTCACCCATGTGGCTCTTAGGCTGGCTCTGCCAGGCAAGCCGCAGAGCCGCGGGAGCCCCTGGAAGCCCACCTTGGTGGGCAGGGGGGTTGGGCACCTTTCCTTCCCTTCCACCCCCCAAGCCTCAAGAGGAGGTGCAGCCGGCAGCACCCGCGGGTGCTGCATCTGTGCAGCCTGACCCTCTCCGGGAAGCGCAGCCAGGGTGAGAGTGGGTGGGGGAGGCCCAGGGAGCCAGGTGCCCCCACCCCCAGCCCTGCTGGGGTCTGCACATCCTTACCCAGGGACGACTCTGATGAGGATGACTGGTTGACACTGAAGGTCACGTCTGAATCACTGTCATCCTGGGAGCCGCTGAAGGACCCTGAGGGCGTCATGGTGGCAGGGCTGGACTGCAGGGTACCTGAGACCCAAAGAGACTGCATGAGGGGCCACAGGACACACCCGACACTTCTCCTCTGCCCTGTCTCACAGGATGAGGACTACTCCCAGGGCCCTGCTGCAGTCCAGGGGCCACAGGTGTGAGGGCACCTGGCTCCCTGCCTTCTGTTTCAGAAACAGCCCTGGGTGTCCTCTGGGCACTGACACCCTGGCACACATCCAGGTCAGGGCAAAAGGAGCTTCTGCCCTTGATCCAAGTGGTGCTTCAGGGAAGGACTTGGAAATCAAGGCAGGCTCTGGGGCCCACCTGATAGGAAAGAAGAGCTCGTTCCATGGAGAGGTAAGTGGGCACTGTAGGGCCCACCCTGAGGCAAGGATCTGACACTAGGAGGGGATTCTGATGACATCGGTTCAACACCTAGATCCAGCTGTTCCTGAATCCACCTAACATACTCCCTGACTTCTGAGCTATGTGTGCCCACAAATTTCCCTTTTTGCTTAGGATACTTGTAATGGGGTTTGTCACTTCAGTTACAAGATCCCTGACTGCTAGTGTGGTCAACATGGAAGAGTTTTCCTCCCATACCTGCTGCTGATTTAGATAATAGGCCATTTCTTAGGATGCAGAGAGCTGCCCCTTCCCTCTCTTGAAGAGGAGAGTTTAGATAATGCAGTGCTAGAGTTGCACTAAGATAGGGATCAGGGACAAGTCCCTGGCTGCTGGGAGTCCCTTCCCTTCTATTCTCTCTGCCTGACCACTCAGGGCTCCTGCTGATTGCTTGGGAGGTCCTGGAATGGGTGAGGGTTCAAGGCTCAGCTTTTGCAAGTCTAAGCAGGAACTTGGGCAACACATCTCAGGCTGGGACGATGTCTGATGCTCCTCAAAAAATAAACAAAAGACCTAATAATCACCCCAACAAGCAGCCTACCCCCACCCTCATCCCCACGCCAGCGTTACTACTGCAAGAGCTAAGGGTCTGTGTGGACCCCTGCTGGCACTGCCTCTCGCCGCATGGCAACCCTGCCACAGGCACAGCTCCCCACACAGAAGGAAAGGAGGCTCATGAGAGTTGGAAATTGGCCCACCATCTTCATGGCTGATCAGCTATGTGACTCTGGGCCCGTCATTTAACTTCCCTGGACTCCAACTCTCTGGTCTGTAGATGGGGACCGTGATACCAATTTCACAGGGTCACTGGGAGAATCGGGAGCTGTCCACGGCTTCTGCCAAGCTTGGACCTGAGAGTGAAGCTCTGCTCTCTGGGCAGCCTTCCCTGACCACCACCCCACTCTGCCAAGCTGGCAGGTGCCCCCTGCTGCAGCACACTAATGTGGATGGCTGCCCCCGTGTCTGGGAGCCCCTCCCAGGTGTGGTGTGCCTCCTGTGTTCTGCGAGTGTCCTTCTGCAGCCAGGGGCCTGCCCCAGCTTGATGGTTCTTCGAGTCTATGCACTGCATGAGCAAGGCAAGACCCACCTAGAAACAAGATTGGTCAAGCCTCCACCCACTCTCTGTGGACAGTGTCGTTCTTGTTCCCTTTTCCATGTCATTGAAATGACTTTCCCCCCTACATTAATATGCTGCATGTAAGCCAGGCGCGGTGGCACATGCCTGTCATCCCAGCAACTCAGGAGGCTGAGGCAGGAGGATCTTGAGTTCAAAGCCAGCCTCAGCAAAAGTGAGGAGCTAAGCAACTCAGTGAGACCCTGTCTCTAAATAAAATACAAAATAGGGTTGGGGATGTGGCTCAGTGGGCGAGTGCCCCTGAGTTCAATCCCTGGTTCCAAAAAAAAACCCAAAAACAAACAAAAAAGGAATTCTTCATGTTTTTAAAAGATCCCCAAATAGTAAGTCGACAGCCTCAATAAAAACCGTGCTGGCCATTTACTGACTGCATACAGCCTGCTCAGTGCAGGGCCGTCACCTGTCCAGCTGGCTGGTTCAGGACACGGTCCAGGGCAGCGGCGCGCAGGGACGCCGCGGGGGCACTCACCGAGCAGGCGCAGCTGGCCGGCAGCGCCTCCGCGCACGGCGAAGAAGGCCCAGAGCGGCTGCGTAGTGTCCACGCACAGCAGGCGGCCGCGCGGTCGCCCGTTGATGCCCAGCAGCACGTCGCCCCCGGGCCGCAGCGTGAAGCTGAGCGCGTCGCCGCCGCTGGGCACGGGCCCGGCGCGCGCCACCACCCAGTACTCCTTGCGGTCCAGCAGCGCGTCGGGGTCGGCGGGCAGCTCCGCGGGCCGCAGCGCGCCCGGGTCGCATGAGGTGATGCCGAAGGCCAGCGCGCCGGGCGCCGCCAGCCCTGGCCGGCCCACCTCCACCAGCAGGCTCTCGCCCGGCCGCAGCGGGCGCTCCGAGAAGACCAGCGTGCGGCCACCGTCGGGCCGCGGCGCGCAGGCCACCTTGCGGTCGGCCGAGAGGCTCACGTCGGGCCCGCGCGTCGCGTGGAAGCGCAGGTCGGCCTCCAGCAGCGCCGGCGACGATGCGGGCCGCGGGCGGTCGCGGGGCCCGCAGGGGATGGCGGCCACGGCGTCGGCGGGCGGGCCCGGGGCGCGGCCCAGCGCCAGGTGGCCCAGCTTGGCCACCACCTGGCTGTTCTCCAGCTCGTTGTTGTCGAAGTTGGCCGCGTCGTGGCTGCTGGGCGGCAGGCAGGCGCTGAAGCGGGCTTGGCCCAGGCGCGCCGGAGTCAGCGTGTCTGCGAAGGCGCTCTCTGCGGGGACACAGGAGGGTGGTGAGGACCCTCTCCCGTCCTGCAGCCCGGGTGAGGGAGGAGCTGCCACCTCTGCAGGGCATCCCGCCCTCTCCCCACCCTGCCCCTTCCCTCCCTCCCTCCCATCTCTCCTTCCTCTTCCCCCTGCCCCCTCCTCTTTCCTGGGTCACCCCTCCTCATGTCCCCCTCTCCTCTTCCTTTCTCTCCCTCCCTTTCCTCCCCTTCCTTCGCATCTCCCTTCTCCCCCCAGAGCTTTCCATACATCTGGGCGTTCCATTGACTGCCTCCACCAGAACACAGTCCCAATGAACAGAGCAGCCCCCTTATTTGCAACCCTCGCATGCGACACGCGACAGGTGCTAGTCTGAGCCCCTTTCACTTGTTATCTCCTTGAGTCCTCACAGCCCTTCTGAGGCAGAGGGTTGGGCAGCCCAGGAGGGCAGTGGCCCCCCTCTCCCGCGCCTGGCTCCAGGACTAGGCTCTGCCATCCGTGCTGCCTGAGCGAAGGCGCTGGGCCAGTCTCCCAAACTGGAATGAGTAAGGTCTTCCCAAGAGATGGACTCCTTCCATAAAAGGTTTTTAAACAAATATTTTCGAATAAATTTTTAATGGTGTGAAAAAATGTTCTGGACACGTTATGTTAAGTGAAAAGCAAAATAAAAATATTACCATCTAGGTAATACAGGTCTCTACAGTAGGCTCAACTGCATCTGTATTTTATGACTCCCTAATAGAATGGGTGTCCCTGGGCTAGGGTCTCTGCCAGCCTGTCTACCAGTTGTCAGGGCTGCCGCTGCCTGGGGAGAAGCTCCTATAACAATAGTTTACTGAGTGAGGTCTGTAGAAGACACTGCCTGTCCCACAGAATGACATTGGCATCTGGGAAAGAAATGACACTGAATAAATTTTGAAGACCTTTTCGTGACATTGCTAACCATGATACATAAAAGGTGTTTTCTAATACTTTTGACACCCACCCCTCCAGCAGAGATTTTGTTCCATGATCCCATTCTGCAGTTTGCATCATGGAAAAAGAACTTCTTCCTCTTCAGTTTTCCAACATACAACAAAACCTCAACAATGAACATGGTCTGACAAGCTCCGGACACCCCAGGCCCTGGTGGGGGGGTCTGATGGTTGCCCCACACGCCTTCCACTTAACGGGGGTCCACAGCTTCTTTCAGAAAATCAGGAGGTGGCTAACCAGGCATGGTGGCAGTGGTCTGGTGAGATCCCTGCTGCCCTGGGGCCCCAGGGTGGCCCTTTCCCCACTGTGGGCTCCTGCCTGGGCTCACTGTGCCCCCTGACTTAGAGGGTGCCAGAATCCTGGGGGAGGAAGTCCGTCTAGTTCTCTTGAAGTCTGTCTGTGTCGTGTCATTTTAACGAATGTGCATAGGAAGCCAAGTTCAGGGAAGAAGGGTAAGAGGAGGTCAGTGGCAATGGTGAGATTACGTAGGAGCTTTCTTTAGATTTTTCTATCTTAACCATTTTTTTCCTACCATAAACATGTCTAAGGCAGATTTTTATCAGAAAACACCAATATTTTGTTAAAGTTTTCAATTAACATTATTACTTTGTTAAAGTTTTCAATTAACAAAGTAGGAAAACGCCTGTGACGTAACACAAAGTGACCAAAGGGGTCAAGACTGAATGCACGGTTGGATTGGATTCTGTGGAGGGTGCAGAGGGGAAGTCGGTACAGGAAGGAAACCCAACCCGGGTTGCCTCTCTGCATGGAAATTTCCTTCTTTAGGCTTTTCTGGTTTTCTCAGATAGATATTGATTTTCTAATCAGGAAAAAAAAAAAGTACTAAAGATTAAAACAAGCACCCTGGGGCTGGGGATGTGGCTCAAGCCGTAGCGTGCTTGTCTGGCATGCGTGCGGCCCGGGTTCGATCCTCAGCACCACATACCAACAAAGATGTTGTGTCCACCGAGAACTAAAAAATAAATATTAAAAAATTCTCTCTCTCTCTCTCCCCTCTCTCACTCTCTCTTTAAAAAAAAAAAAAAAAAAAAAAAAAAAAGCACCCTTTTTGAAAAGCCATTTTAGAGAGGGGCTGTTTCTGGGAGCCTCTTAGGGCCCTCTCCCAGGAACTCCCGCCCCCTCACATTGTCCCCTGCTCCGCCTGGGCCCTGCTCTTGCTACCTCTCTGCCTCTGCTCCCCCTCCACACCCCTTCTTGCCCCTGTGACCCCGACAGGAGCCAGGGCTCCAGAGCAGCCTCCCTCAGCACGGCCCATGTCTCCGGCAGACTCGGGTTCGAGTCCTGCCGTGGCCCTTCCTGTCTGTCACTCCCCCTCAGCTTCCTTAGCTATAATGGAGTAGCAGTGGTCACCTCCCTGACCCCAATGTGTTGGGACCACTCTCCTTAACACAGGGCGTGGTGCCGGGTGCTCAGGACACGGGGAGTTCTGACCGTCCTTCCTCCACTGGTTCAACAAACACCGAAGCACTGGCCACATGCCAGGTGCTGCTGGCCACTGGGTGGACAGAGGTGAGCCAGCAGATGGGCTCCTGTGTCCATGGAGGGCCCATGCAGCAGGAAAGGCAACCTCCAGTGAGTCTGTCTTGCAGAAAACTGACGAAGTGTCACCAAAAGCCACCATCCCACGTGGCTCTGGAAGTTGGGCACACTTCAAAGGGGAACAACTCTTGAGAGGTGCAGTGGGTCACTCAAGGCCACAGCCAGGGAGCGACAGGGCTGGGTTCTCTGAGGCTGTGCACGGGGGACTAGCTCAGGAGTGGGGCCTGGGAGGGGGCCTCTCTGACAGCGGGAAGGGCGGCCACCTGGAGCCCACGGCGGAGGTGGTCAAGCGTGGCCAAGCACACCAGGAACAGCACAGGCAGAGCCTGAGGTCCCGGGAGCCTGGTGTTTGTGAGGCTGGGTCACCACCTATGTGACAGTGCCAAGGCAGGACCTGGTACACTGTGGCCCTTGGAGAAGGCTGCATCCCTCATTTCATGTCCACACACACAGCCCTGTGCCCATAGGCACTGTCCCTGTTGACGTGGCCCAAGACACACAGTGCTGGCCGAGGGCTGGCACGTCAGATTTGCCTTTTGAAGGTTCATTATGGAGAACCCGCCAGCCCCGGGGATGTCCAGCGGCTCTCCAGCCTGCAACCTGAGGCCCCCTCCAGGCCCTCTGGAGCAGGTGGACACACACACACATTTTCTCCAGCTCCTAAGACAGGCAACCACACACTCGGATGACCCCCTCACCATCCTCACCTCCACTTCACAGAGAAGGGCAACGAGGCTCTGAAAGGTGGAGAGTTACTCAAGGTCTCACAGCCAAGGGGTGACAGAAATGGGACGCCACCCCAGGCTGCGGGACTCCAAAGCCAGGCCCCGCACTACCATGTGGCTGGCTCCCCTCAGCTTAGAGCTGCCCAGAGCCTGGGCTCAGCCTCAGGCCAACCAGCCTCCTTGGGGAGGCCCCTGAGAGGGTCTCACAGGCGGCCCATCCTCTCATGGGCACCCATGAGCACCACACAGGGCCGCCGTGCCCAGGCCAGGAGCCGGGAGGCCAAGGGGCTGGGACAGGCCCTGACGCACTCTGCTGGGCATCCTCTGGGGCCTGGCCGAGGGCCTGGGATGAACCGGCTCCTCTTCCTCCCCTCCCGCCTCTTAGTCAAGTGTGTCTGGGCTGGAAGGACCGCAGAATTCACGTCCCCAGAGAATCCCCCTCTGTGAAGACGGAGAGGGAGGCTGAGCTGCAGACCAGGGGACCTGGCCGTGCCTTGCCGGCCTCTCATTCAGGTCATGCCCTGGTGCAGAAAGGTGAGAATGGCTGGCAGAGTGGGCATGAGGTGCTGGGACTGGCCCATCAAGTGGGCAGTGCCACTGGCTGGTGACAGGGCAGGTGTGGGGTCCAGAGCTCGCTCAGGGCTGCTGGGAAGGGCAGGGCAGGTGGAGGGTGGGCTGTGGCTCTGGTTGGGGTGTGCACTTGGAAGTGGCCATAGGCTGCACATGGTTTGCCCCCCAAGGATTCCTGTGTTGGATACTCGGTCTCCAAGTGGCAGTATTAAGAGGCAGTGGGACTTCTGAGGGTGGGGATTAGTGGGAGATCACGGAGGGCGCTGCCCTTGATCTTGCAGAGGGATTCAGTTCCTGAGAGAGTGGGTTGTTATAAAGAGCCAGCTTGACCCCCGAGGACCTCTGGCTTCCTGTCTCATCAGGTGATCTTTTCTGCACAGGCTCCCATCATTGTGGATGTCACCTGCCATGAGGCCCTCGTCAGACCAAATCAAGGAGGCCACCCAATCTTAGATTTCAGTCTCCCAAACTATGAGACAAATAAGCCTCTTTTCATTACAAAGCACCCAGCCTCAGGTGTTTGGGTGTGGAAACGAAAAACAGACTAACGGGGAACTGAGGGCTTCAGTGGCTCTCAAGGCCTGCCGACAGTTCAGGTGGCCTGGAGAGAGGGCAGGCGAGGAGACACACCCCTGCCTCATGCCAGCTGCCTCAGGTCTATGTGCATGTTGTTTCCGTGTGCATGTGTGTTAGACCACCGGAGAAAGGAAAAGCAAGACAGTGGCCCTAGGCTAGAATCCTGGGGCTCTCCATGCACGGAGGACAGGCAGGGCGAGACTGCACGCAGGTGGGAGGAAACCAGAGGCCCAGGAGGCTCAGGAGCTCCCAAGAAGTGGGCATAGGTCACCTGTGCCGACGGTGATAGGAAGGCTGAGGTGAGGTCCCACCCTTGCTGTTCAGCCAACCCTGTGCCCTTTGGGGGGAGTCTGCGGGGACACAGACTAGCAAACATGAGCCTCAGTTCCTTCTCTGCAAGTCGTTCCGAGGTGAGCTAATTGATGGGAAGTGCCTGGCACAGGGGCCACAGAAGCCACAGGAAGATGGCCACGTGACTGTGTAATGGGGGAGATAGAAGGAGTCCCACGTCTGGGCAATGGGATCGCCAGCTTGCAGGGTGCGATGGCCATGCCGTGTCCTGGACGAGGAGTCCGAGGAACTCGGTAGTGCCGAGGGGAGGGTGCACGGGCAAGGGGCTCCTTGGGGTCATAATCCTGGCTGTACCTCGGGGACCCTGAGGGGCCTCAGGAGATCCAGATGCCAGGAAGCCTCCCCCTGAGTTCTGACTTACTTGGTCTGGGTGCAGCCTAGGAAAGGGCACTCAGAGCTCCCCAGGGGTCCCGAGGTGCAGCGCAGGCTGAGATCACTGAACACAGGCACCCCTGGCTCCTACGGTGGCCCTGCTCAGTTTCTTCTTCAGAACCCTGGGGCTTTCACCTCGACAGGGTGCCCAGGGCTGGGCCCAAAATGCAGCTGCCACAGCTGGACCTGGGCAGGAGGACACTGGGCTGGGGGGGGGAGGACACTGGGCAGGGCAGCAGCTTCCTCAAGCAGGGATCACAGGATTTCTGAGACTTGATTTGGTTCAATTCTGGGGCAATTTAAGTGCCCCCCGACTCCATGAGAAGGGTTCCCAGAGAAGGGATGCCAGGTGGTGCCCGGAATGCTGGAATTTCAGATAAACACCCCCTCCCCCCGCCCCCCGGCCTCGAGCATGTTCTAAGAACTGCACAGGACATACTTGTACTAAAAATTTTTCATTGTTTATGTTAAATTCAAATTTAACTGGGTGTTCCGTATTTTTATTTGCTAAATTTGACAACTATACCCAGATGCCATTTTTGGGTCTTGGTTTTCAGGCTTTATCCAGCAGGGGCTGAGAGGGGGTGGGGAGCATCCAGGGCTTTCACAGGGAGACCCTCTAAAGGAACACACCACTCCTGGCTCCTTGTGAAGCACAGGAGCCCGTGGTACTCTGGACACTGCCTGCCCTGTGTGGGCCCATCTGATGCCCAGACACCACCCTGGGAAGCCAAGTTCCCCCAGGAAGTGGGCGATTTCTGAGGTTCTCCATCTGGTGCCTGATGGCACCTGCCAGCAGGGGGGACTTGGTGCCCGCCTAGCTTTCTTCTCATTTGTTAATTTTTTTGGTGAGGGAGGGTACCGGGGATTGAACTCAGGGGCACTGGACAACTCAGCCACGTCCCCAGCCCTATTTTGTATTATATTTATAGACAGGGTCTCACCGAGTTGCTTAGCTGAGGCTGGCTTTGAACTCATGATCCTCCTGCCTCAGCCTCCCAAGCCACTGGGATCACAGGTGTGCGCCACTGCACCCGGCACTTCTGATTTTTATTATAACTTCCCCTGATTTCAAATCACTGTAATGAGAAGGGCGGGCCTCATGCCTTCACCCAGGTGTGACCCATGGTGACCTGCTTTTCCCCTGGGAAGGAAACATTTATGAGCCTCAATCACATGCCAGAAGCTTTCCCTAAATCATCTTTTATAATCTTTGGAGAGGAAAATAATTTTATTGCCCTTTCTGATTGTAAAAGCATTATGACCCCCCTTTTTTTAAAGGTATCTGTTAAATGTAAGGAAGTGAAAGTCACCCATGATCCCCTGACCCAGAGACGGAATTCCTTCTGATTTCAACTCCCCTTATTACTTATTTTTGGGATCATTGTCCTGCAGCACCTGTGCCAGGTTTTTCCCATTAATTAGGGCAGCTCAGGGACACCCTGCAGATAAGGAAACCAAGGCCCATGCATGCCACGCTACAGACATGTGGACTCTGCCCCTCTCTTTCTTCCAAGGGACACAGGACACTGTGGGGTTCTACAAAGGTTTACAGTGGGGGTGGGGGTGCCGCACTGCACCTGGGCCTTGAGCATGCTAGGCACACAATTTTCCACTGAGCTACATCCCCAGGCTTTGGGGACAGTCCATGCGCTTCCCAGGTGTATTCAGTCTCATTAAGTCCTCAAAGGCTACATCCAGTTTGTTTTGGAGATGCTAAGCCATACAAGGGCTGTGAGTTCTTACTTAGCTGTTAATTCTTTTCTTTTTGGAATCAGGGATTGAACTCAAGGGCACTTAACCACTGAGCCACATTCCCAGGCCTTTTTGTATTTTTTTCTAGAGTCAGGGCCTTGGTAAGTTGCTTAGGGTCTTGCTAAATTGCTAAGGCTGGCTTTGAAATTACAATCCTCTTGCCTCAGCCTCCCCAGCTGCTGGACTACAGGCGTGGCCACTGGGCCCGGATTTTTCTCTCTCTCTCTTTTTTTTTTCCCTTAGCTGTTATTTTTTGAGGGCTTCCAAGATGCTAGATGTAGGGCTATACCCCTTCATGTGTCATCTCATGTAATCCTGCCAACAATCCCCAAGGCAGTATCGTCATGAACCCATGTTAGAAGAAAAAAACTAAGGTACAGAGAGCTCCAGTCACTTGGCCAAGTTCACAAAGCTCCCAGGGGGGAGCCAGGACTAGAACAGAGGCCTCCGAGACTCCCCAGGCCCTGCCTGCTCTGAACTACTCCGAAGTTCTGTGGCCCTCTTTCTTTTGGGGGAAACAGGGGGTCTGAGGCTGGGTGCATGGGTCTTCCCTCTGTGCCCAAGGGTGGGGATGGCGGGCAAGGAGGTTTTCCCTCAAGGTACATGCTGGACAACCGGACACAGCCCCAGCATTCAGATATGCAAACAGCGTATTCTGCACTATGGGTTCTTCGCAGCCACGAAAAGGAACAAACTACGGATACACACAGCAACTGCAGGATGGATCTTAAAAATACTACGCTGAGATAAGTGCCCCCCAGACTGTGGGTTCCACTTACACCGAGTTCAGTAACAGGCAAGACTAATCCATGGTGACAGACAGAAACAGCGGCTGCCCCTGGGGAGGAAGGGGCTCACTCAGGGCAGGTGGGGACTTCTGGGCTCAAGGACAAATCTTCCAAACCCAGCCGCCTTTAGATGTGTCTCTGCACTGTGTCACAGGGAAGTGAAACAGAGGGCTGAGTCCAGACCCCCCATACCTGCTCTCTGGCACCTCCCCAGAGATCAAGGCTGCCAGGTTCCAGAGCAGCCTACAGGTTCAGGGGCCAAGGGGAGACTGTCAGGGGCTGCCAGAGGGATCAGGGAGTGGCTGCCTCCTGGTTATGGCTGTCTCTTTGGAGTAATCAGATGTTTTGGAAGTAAAACAATGCTTGCTAATTGAAGGCCACTCAATTGGACACTTACAAATGGTTACTTTCCTGTTATGTGACCCGCAGGCCGGTAGTGTGACCCGTGGGCCTGGGTGCATCCGAGGACTCATGCCTGCCAGCGTGGATGGACCTAGAGCTCCTGGGGCGGAAGTGCGTCCGCTGGGTGCGTGAGGAATGCGCCAGGGAACAGGAACCAAGGGCTGAAGGGATGGGAACCGATGGATGGGTATAGATGAGGAGTACGCCAGCAGGTCACGGAGAGGAGGCAGGGGAGGGACCTGGCCAGGCGCGGGGCACGGACCTTGAACCCCCACCCTCGCGACTGAGCTCTCCCCAAGCCTCACGGGTCAGTGGGATGCGGCTGGGGAGAGTGAATGAGCTGAAAGGAGGCGCCCGTCCAACCCGCGTCCCGCCGGCGTCCCCTTCTCGGGCGCCACCTACCGAGCAGCTGCACCTCGTCGGTGATGCCATAGACGTCGATGAGCGCCCAGAGCGGGCCGCCCACGGCCACACCGCAGTGGAATAGCACCGGCTCGCCGTCGTTGACGCTGTAGAAGACGCGGCCGTGGCGGTCGGCCCAGTAGGCCAGCACAGTGTCGCGCAGCGCCAGGTTCTCGGGCAGCGCCTTGGCCCAGTAGCCGGGCCGCGTGACCAGGTCTGGGCAGGCGTACTTGGGGATGTCCTGCACGCTCATGAGCGACGGGTCGTGCGCCGTGAAGCCGAAGCGCAGCGCGCCGCTCCAGCCTGGGCGCACGGCCACCAAGCGCAGCCGCACCTGCTCGTACAGCCGGATGGGCCGCTGCGTGAAGGTGACGCCATTGCAGAAGCTGTTGCGCCGTGTAGCCCGTCGCGAGTGACCGTCCAGCCGCACGTTCTTGCCCTTGGCCTGCGCGTGGAAGCGCGGTGCCTCGCCCAGGACCGCGCGCCGCTCGGGGCCGGGGCCACAGCACGGCCGGGTGGCCAGCATGCGCGCCGGAGGGCTGGGGTCTGCGGAGAGACAGGACAGGAGGTTACGCTCTGTCTCCCAGGCAGTTTCCTTTAAAATTGTGTATTAGAAGGTGGTTGATGAACTTTAGAGGGTGACAGACTGGACCCAAGAGCCACCACCCTCAGCAGTCACCTTGCGGTTTCACAAGGCGAGCAAACCTCCCTGTATGGTTGGTGTGTGCGTGTGTGTGTACGCACGCGCGTGTGCATGTGGCACTAGAACTGTTTGGCGCACCCTGGCCACACCAGTTAGTCCCCAGAGCAGAGTGACTTCTCCACTGATCTAGAAGCTTTCTCCCAGGGTCTCTTCTAAGGGCAACAGGACCCGGAGGAGGGTATTTGGCAGCTTTTCTCTGGGCAATTTTTGTTCAAAAGCAAGTCAGGCCTGGCTTAGAAAGCGTGTGTCCTGTAGTGAATCCTAAGACACCCTGGACACCCAGCGCTCTGGCACTTCCTGGGTGACACAGGGATCACCCTAACACTGCTCTAGCTTGTTTCCTCATCCATAAAAGGGGCATTACTGCCTGGTGCAGTAATCCATGCCTGTAATCCCAGGGGCTCAGGAGGCTAAGGAAGAAGGATCATAAGTTCAAGGCCAGCCTCACAGCTTAGCAAGGCCCTAAACAACTTAGTGTGACCCTATCTCAAAATAAAATGTAAAAAGAGCTGGGGACATGGCTCAGTTAGGCATCCCTGGGTTCGATCCCTGGTACCAAAAGGAGGGGGGCGGTATTAATTAATTCGCACGCTGTTGAAAGATGATGTGGATGAAGTCCCTAAATATGACTTGGCATGAAGTATACACTTTGTGCACTAGGACTAATGACCTGACAGTGTCACAAGTTCCAAAGTAAATCCTTGCCAGGATTCTGGGACTTTCCCTCTCCTTACCCACAGAAAATGGAGGCACAGTGAGCAAGTTGGGTTTCTGGAACGTGTGCCTCTGGGACTTCTTTCTAAGGAACCCTGCTTTGAAGGGAGACCCGGGTGGCCTCCTTTCAAGCCATCTGGCCACTGTTCCAGAAACCAGGTGACCTGGACTGAGTGGGTGTGGTCATCCCCCTGCTCCTCCTCCCAGGGGTGGTTCCTGGGAGTGGCAGGTGGGCGGTCCATCTCTGCTGCCCTCCCCCTACAGCAGGGAGACCAGTCGGGGCAAGTTCTCCCAGGTTGCAGGGAGCCCAAAACAGGCAGTGGGAGAGTGGCAGCCCCCAAGAAGGAGAAGCCCCTGGGGACCGCTCCTCCCACGCCCAGCCATGGCCAGCACTGTGCTGAAGGAACCTCGGGTTCAGTTAGTCCTGAGGCTGGTGGGAGGGAGGGATGGGGACAATGGGCCCAGGGAGAAGGAAGCCAGGGGCTGAGGTGGGAAGCTGGAGACCCTGTCCACACAGAGCCACTATCCAGAGACAAGGAGGCCAAGGGCCAAAGCCAAGGACCCACATTAGAAAGAGCTCCAGGATTGTCAGCCATTTAACAGACAGAAGCAAGGGCCAGTGTGTGCCGGACACTGCAGCCCAAGTCCAGCCCCCACTCCAATGGGACAGAGTGCCCTGCCTGGTGGACACAGCACAGAGAGGCAGCCCGGGAGCGGGCCGGGTGGCGTTCCCCAGGGTCTCGGGAGGCCTCTCTTGGGGGCTTGTGAGCAGAGGCCCCAGGGAGGAGCCCCAGAGTCAGCCGCAGGCCACTTCCAGAGCCACAGGAGAAGCGCAGCGGCTGGCGGGAGATGCTGTCCAGGGTACAAAGCCCAGGCAAGCAGACCGCCCGCGTAGGGCACCCCAGGGGCAGTCTTGACCGCCAGAACCGCGTCCTCCACACCCCATGGCCTTGCAGAAGCCTCAACTTCTGGGCTTGGCCTCCTCTGGTGCCAGTAGGCCAAGGTCCCCTCCGGCTGCCAAGTGCTCCAGGGACACCTCCATCACAAGCACAGATCAAAGCCCTCAGCCCCAGGGCAGCGGTGACCTGTGCAGGGCGGTCTCCCTCCCTCCTCCGTCAGC
This sequence comes from Urocitellus parryii, assembly GCF_045843805.1. NCBI lineage: Eukaryota > Metazoa > Chordata > Mammalia > Rodentia > Sciuridae > Urocitellus > Urocitellus parryii. The sequence continues at coordinate 159,372,238 of NC_135531.1, read as the reverse complement.
TCTCCAGCTCGTCCTCCCCGCAGAGCTCTCTCCCCAGCAGCTGGAGGGGCCCCTGCAGAGTCCTCTCAGCAGACAGGTGACCTCGGCCCCAGCGGGGTGGGATGCACCACCCACCTGGTCCTGGGGGGCCGTTCCCTGCAGCCCCGGCCATCTGTGGGGATGAGCCTTGAGGCATCCAGGGCCCAGCCTCGGGGGACGGGGAAGTGCTCCATCCCCCACCCGGGGCTCTACCCCCTAAGCCACAGGCCACCCCTGGGGGGCTCACCCACTCCCGCTCTCAGCTGGGTCCAGGGAAAGAGGCTCCTATAAGGAACAGAGAATCGTGGGGGTGGACTCAGGGCCAGCGGATCACCCAGGGACAGGGGTGTCCCCAGGAAGCCTGAACTTCATCACTTAAGTTGCCACAATCATTGGGACACCCCACGATAGAAAGTCAGGGGAGAGAACACCCTGCCAACCCATCTTCCCTCACCCACACTCGACCAGGGCTGCACGGTTCGGCCGACTCTGTCCCGACCCTGGGAAAGTTGCATCTTCTAACCTTGAACGTCCAGAGCAAGTTCACTGGTTTTAGTTTCTCTGGAAAAACTAACGAGAACCTCCAAGTCTCTGCTGCCTTCAAGACATGCTGCCCCTCTTGGCAGGTCCATTAGTCCCCATCTGGGCCACCCTCGTCCTGCCTTAGAGTAAGAGCCCCACCTCCAGCCAGGAATCGGGAGCGGGGACTGCGAGAACAAGCCAGGGAAGGGTCCCCTGGGCCAGGCCCAGCAGAGACCTCTGCAGCCACACCTTGGGTCAGCAGAGGGGACAGCCCCAGGTCAGCTCTCTGTTGCCTATGCTGCTGCAGCCACCTAGGTGGGTGCCTGCACTTAGTCAAAGGGACGGTCCCCTGGCTCCAGATGAGTGGCAGGGGTGGGGTGGGTGGGACGTGGCTGTGGATGTCAGGGAGGAGGCCACTGGGTCAGCCCTGGCAGGTCCTTCTGGAGACTGGCCACCAGAACTGCTGGGGTTCTGGGCTGGGATGCTGAGTTGTCTGAGGGCCCCAAGAAGCCACTTGCCCTCCCAAAGCTGCTTCTCCGTCATCTGTGAATGGAGTGTGACCTCAGACCCATCTCAGGCTGCTGGCAGGGGCGACAGAGCACAGGACCACCCCGGGAGGCCTGGCGCACAGTCGGCGATCGATGGCCAATGTCCGAGCAGTGGCCGAGCCCCCGCCCCCACCTCTCTTGTGTTTTGTTGCTGGATTTCAATTGGAGAGGACTTGAAGTCAGACGGACCCAGGCTGCAGTTTGGGGTGTTGTTTACCCACTGTGTGATCTCAAGGTTCATGCTTAAGTTCTCTGGGCCTCAAGCCGACCTAGAAAACTAATGAAGGTCATCTCCACCCTGCAAGATCACTGGGAGGGTGACACGGGGCAAACCCGTCAGATGCAAAGTGTGCCGCACTTACTAAATGCTCATTAAATCTCCGGTCCCTTCCTCTAACCCCCTCTGACTAGGAAAGGTTTGTTCCTGGGTCACAGATGCCTAGCTGTGGACCCTGGGGAGACAAATTCTGAAAGGTTTCTCTAGTGGGGGCTTTTGACCTTGGCCCCGAGGCCTTGACCTCAGCCAGGAGGCCCCTCCCAACCCTGGGCTGCTCCGATGCTGTCCAAGGGTAAGGCCTATTTTAGGTCATCCCAGCGGCCTCTGAATGGCATTGTGGGCCAATTGCCACCCTCGTCCCTCCAGCCCGCCTTTCCTTTGATCTAAAAAGAGCCCAGGGAGGTGGCATTTGCTGCCAGGATGGCAGAAGCAGCAGCCTTGGCTTCTCTGGCCACAACTGGGATGTGTCCCGTGAGCTGGCACGGGGCAGCCGTGCTCCTGGGTGAGGCAGGATCCCCCGGAAGATCCCCCAGAAAGGGAACCGGCGCCTGGGAGAGGGTCCCTCTGTCCCTGCCGGGCTCTGCTGAGCTCCTCCTGTGCGCGGTGGCGAGGCCTCCCTCTGGGGGACCGTCTTGCAGGGGCTTCTCCCACATTCGCTCTCCAAGGCCCTGCGGGCAGCACCGTCCCTGCTCCCATGTCCTGCTCCCCTGCTGTGTGTGACCTCGGGGTTAAGGTGGCCTGGAGGCTGCTGGACCCGTCAGGAGCATGAAAGCCAGAATCGTGCCCACCCCAGACAGCAACTACACACTTCAGGGGCTTCCTGGAGCCCAGGGACTTCCATCCTTGGGCTGCCGACCTTGGCCGACAGTCTCCGGCTCCGGGACACCTGTCCAAGCCCAAGTGCAAAGTGACACTGCACTGTGGGCAGCAGTTTGCGTGTGTGTGGAGTGGGGCGCGTGGCGTCCTGTAGACTGGCCAGGCTTCCCGCCACCCCAGGGCCAGAACGGGGAGCCTTGGGTAGCGGGAGGAGCTGCTCATTGGTGGGTTTGAAGCCGGCCAGCCCGCCCTCACCTCCGCCAGCGGGCACGGTGACAGGGACAGACAGCTCGCGGGGACTTTGTTCTCTGCCCCAGAGGCCAGGTCACCAGCACCCTGGATGGACGAGGGCCAGCCCCACTGGAACCGCCACTGTCCCTCCCCGGGCTTGGCAAACAAGGCCTGTCAACGGCTGTCACAGGAGGCCCGCGGGAGGTCAACGGAGGTCACACGTGCCGTGGCCGGCGGGAGGAGATCCCTGAGGACCAGGCCTGAGAGGCAGCCTGGCAGGGCAGGGGCTGGGGTCCCCTGTCGCCCCTCCAAACTGCCCCCAACGAGGCTCAGCCAGGGCCGGGATTCCCAGGCCAGCTGGGCCCTCTTCGGGGCCTGGCTGAGGTCTCTTCTCTGTCAAGGAACCCAGGCTGGGCCCTGGTGCTGTGGGCAGCCGTGGGAATGTCCCTGTTCCTGCCTCTGACACTCATGGCGCCCTGTGCAGGGGTGTGCCTGCTGCAGGGGGCAGGTGCCAACATGTTGCACGGGGTCCTCACCCCTAGAGCTGAGGGAGGGCATTGGGGACAGACACATACATGGACTGCACAGGGGCCAGAGGAGCCACAGATTGAGGAAGAAGGGCCGGGCGTGGGACGGAGTGCACAGAGGACAGAGCAGAGGGACCAGGGGACGGGGAGCTGAATCGGGGGCGGCATCCCAAAGGGTCTTAAAGACCAGGTTGAGGAGGTTAAAGTCCTCAAGAAGCTCTGGGGACTCAGCTCTGAGGGCTTAGTGCTGGGAAGAAGCCCTGTGGATCCAGCTCTCTGAAGGACGAGATTCAAACCCTGGGCGTTCCTCTCTTCCCGCTGTCAAGATGATCCAGCAGGACGGGGGGAGCGGGGCGTTCCAGGTTTAAAACGTCATCTCCAACAGCTGGCACGGTCCTGCCCTGGTCCTGCCCTTGGCACCCGCTTCTCCCCCAGGGGACCCTGGCAGCTGCCTCTGATGAGCTGCTGCACCAGGCTGGCTAGTCCCCTCTGTGCCTGGGGACCCCCTGCCTCGCAGTGCCCAGGCCCCAATGCTCAGGGCCTGTGCCCAGGTGAGAGCCTGCAGCCCGGGCAGAGCCGGGGGTGGAACGTGGCGCTGGAGGGGGAGGGGGAGGGGGATGCCCTGCAACAGCCACGCCTTCTCCTGAAGCCAAGGAAACAGTCACCGGAGCTCAGCGGCCGCAGAAGATGCTGGCGGGTCCCCGGGCTCCCTTTCACGTCCACCCACCCAGCCTGGTGGCCTTGGCCACCTTCTGTCCAGCAGGGCGGGTGCCTGGCTGGTGGGAAGGAAGCTGGTGGGGGCGGCGCAGGACGTCATCCATCAGCTTGTCTAGAGCAGCTCAAAGGCCACCGTTGGCGGAACTGGGGATGAACAATAAGCGGAGCGTCTAAAAAAGGAAAGCGGGTGACTGATCATGGGGGATGGAGTCCCCGGTGCCCAGCGTCCCTGAAGCCTGAACAAGAAGTGGAGGGAGCACGGGGGAAGCAGACCTCGGGGCGATGGCCCGCCCCCGCCCCTGTCCCCAGGCCTGTCCAGCAGCTCGAGAACAGCAGTCAGCACTCCTGACTGCCACCCCACATGCTGCCCACGAAGAAGCGAGGATCAGAGAGGCCTTGACAGCTGCCCGAGGCTGCACAGCAGGAAGCAGGGGAGCTGGCACTTGAGATGTCCCCAGCCTTGCTCCTGGGGCTGGGATGGACATGGCTACTTAGGGGAGAGCGTGAAAGGCCACCTAGTAGGGACGGGACAGAATGAGGGCCAGGCACACAGTAGGTCAGCTAATGTGGTCTCCTCTGTGGCACATGGCTCTGAGTCCCCTGGGAAGTGACTCGGATGACTCTCCCCTCCCCTCCCCCATGCTGGGCTTCCTCCAAATGCCACAAGGAGCGGTGGGTGTGGATGGGGGCCAGCGGGCCGCCCACGGAGACGTCTGCCTGCCACCCAAGAGGTGAGCCACAGGAGCTGGAGCCGCAGACTGCGAGAGCCTGACCTCCCGGCCCCGCTCAGGGTGGCCCTGGGGCCTGTGACCCGTTTTGCACAAGGGGACCTCAGGCCCCGAGAGTAGGAGGGCTGGCCCAGGGCCAAGGTGCGGGCAGACATCGGGGACCCCAAAGCCACGTGGCCTGGCAGCACCAGGACTGCTTCCCTGGTCGGCAGGCAGCCCTGTGAGTGACCTACCTCAGGGGCTCGAGGGGCGGCCAGCAGGACTACTTGGTCCTAAGGCCTGCCCCCAATCCCTGTCCCCATCAATCCTGGGAGACAGATTCCTTGCCTCTAAGGGAGAAGGGTGACAGCCACTCATACAGTCCCCACCTGTGCTGGACTCAGACTGTCCCGTGATGCAGGGAAGTCCACCATCCATCCTCAGGATGAGAGAACGGAGGCTCAGAGAGGGAGGGTGGCTGGCCCAGGGTCACACAGCCTGGAGATGGAGGGGCTGAGGTTTGAGCCCAGCACTGCCTCGCCGGCCACTGCTGTCCTCTGCCTCTCCTGGGACTCCCGCCAAAGGCCTGGCCTGTGACTGCTCTGTGATCCCGGCAAGGCCCTGGTCCCCTGGCCTCAGCGTCCTGACCCACCGGATGGGAGGCGGGACGGGGTGAGCACTGTGGTGCTGAGCACAGAAGCCCGGTGCCCTGCCTCTGCGGCTGGACTGGGCACCACATCTGGACGCCTGGAGACTCACTGGGCGGCTCCTGCCCTTGACCGGCCGGAACCCTCAGGGCAGGAAGCTCTTCTGAGGACGGAAGGCCCCTGCTCTGCAGTGGGAAGTTCCCAACAGACCAGCTCTGGGGACAAGGGGCGTGCGGGTGCCCACCATGGTGTCCACCCAGACCTGGGGCAGAGGGTCGCTGGGTCCAGACAAGCGCACAGCCAAGGGTGCGAGGAGGACCCACTGTGCGCGTCCCACCAGGTGCTCCCCACCGCTCCACAGTGGCCCCCTCACTGGAGAGTCCCCCACCCCCAGGACCAGGCGGGAGTGGGCCCTGGGTCACCGACTGGGCCACCGAGGTCCAGGAACAGGAATGCGAGGAGGAGTGGGGTGGGCAGCGGTGGGCTGGGCTGCCCTCCCTGTGGCCACTCCAAACCCCACTCAGTCACTGCTGAGGAGGCCAGGAGGTCGGGAGAAGCCAGAGCTGGTGGAGGCCAGTGGCCCGCTATTCTGTGCCCAGTGTCCCCATCCGAGGTGGACACAACCCCTCACCAGGCGGGAGGCGGGAAGGCCGCAAAAGCCAGGGACAGAGGATTCTCCCACAAGACCCCAGGGCGAGGGCTCCCCATACAGCTCACAGGAGGCACTGACCACTCCTGGGCCTCTGCGTGGCCCCTGCAAGCCCAGTCCACTGGCCCCTGTCGCTCCCGCCATTGCACGCCCCGCCTTTCACCCCAGCAGCCCCCACAGCCAGACGGTTCTTCTTTGGCTGAACTGGAGTCTGCCTCCACGCGAGGCCCACGCTGGTCCTGCCCACGGCCCGCGGCACCTGTCCCCAGTCTGCGAGCAGCTCCCGGCCTCCAGCTGTCCCCAGGCTCCCTTGAGGGTGACGTTCCGGCCCTCCCTCTGCTGACCAGGAAGCCCTCGGGACATCACGTCCTCCTGGCCTGCCCGGGCAGAGGTGGGTGGTCTGGACAGCCACCTGGGAGAACCCCACAGCGAGCCCCTGGGTCACCTGAAGTGTCCCCACCACTCGTGCCCACAGGGGTCATGTGATACACCAAGCACAGAACCAGGGAGCAAACTGAAAATCAACCCTCCAGGATTTGCCATGCCCAAAGATTTTTACTCAACACCGCGAGGGCTTCGGGACGCGCCTCCCATGGGGCACACCAGCCTCCGCAGGCTCCCCTCCCTGCGCTGCTTGAGCTGTGTGCCCCGGGGTAAGTTCCTTTCCCTCTCTGTATTTTGCTCTTTCACCAGTTAGATGGCCTGATGATAAGCAGCCACCTCAGAGAGCCTGTCCTGAGGGTGACATGTGTGTACCTGCCTAGAGCTGTGTCTGGCACAGAGGCCTGTACAAGTGTCTGTGTCCCCCAGAAGCGCCTGGTCCTGGGCTTGGGTGCAGGAGGGCACACTCGTCACAGGTGCCCCGTGAACCCATGCTCTCTGCCAGACACTGAGCAGCGGAGAGGGGACCATCACTGTCCCAGTTCTGCAGAGCTGAGGTCAGGTCACCTGTCTGACTACTAAGGGGCAGGGCTGAGAACAGGCCCAGGAAACCGGGGACCCCAGCCTGGGGGGGTGATGATGCCCGAGAGGCAGGACGCTACCCACTGCAGGGCAGCCTCGGTGTAGAGGACCTGGCCCAGCCCCCGCCTGGCCGATGACAGGGGGCTGCCTGGAGCTGGGGACAGGACAACAGGTCCACGGTGACCTCTGCCAGGGGCTGGGTGGCCAGTTCCCAGAGGAGAGTCTCAGCCTGGCAGGAGGAAACGGTAGAGAGCTCAGGTCCCCTCTTGTCCTCCGGGCAAGACTCACAGAGGCCACATCACTCTTCCTCACAGACCTGCACCTGCGCTGCAGTGGACGGCAGGGATTCCTCTTCAGCACAGGGAAGGGGCTCCCTCCAGGCTGAGAAGGAGCAAGAGGAGCCCGAGGCCCCGCGGGCAGAGTCCTGGTGACGGCAGGAGGTGGCTGGAGCCAGGGGGCTGGGATCCTGTTCAGCTCTGCCCCTTCCTGGCCACCTGGCCACTCTGAGCCTCTTCATCTGCGATCACCTCTGGAAGGCTCATCCTGATAACTAAATGGGGCGCCCGAGGCAGGGCTGGGTGGGGCCCGTGGGCCTGCAGCCCAGGGGAGCAGCGCTCGTCACCTGCGGGCAAGGCCTGGCCCTGGCCTCCGCTCTGCCTTCAGCTCTGGCCACATGCTCCATTCTCGGCTTTGCTTTAAGCCCTTGGAGAGCACAGCCCCTACAGAAAGCCCTGTGGTCCAAAAGAGGGACAGCGCTGCCTCTGCCTGGCCACGGGCAGCAGCCCAGATGGTGGAGCCGGGAGGAGAATCCTACGCCCGCCAGCAAGCAGGGCGTGCGGCTGAGCGGGAGTGTGGCCCTGGCCCGGGAATCCACTGTGGCTGCAGGCTGGCCTCCCGGCCCCGTCACCCATGTGTACTGGGACCCCAGTAGTCTGCAGCACCCCACAACGTCCCGTCTTCTCCCACTGGCCTTTGCTCAGAACCTCCTCCATGGGGGAGCAGCCTCCCCGTCCAGCCTCCGAGCAAACGCCTCTGCTCCCTGAGCTCGGCTGGCAGGGCCGCCTCTTCCAGGAAGCCCTCCCTGATCTTCCCAGAGCTCCCTGGAGCCCCTGCTCCGCCCCCACCTGCTGCAGCTGCTGTGTCCCTGCTGGTCCTTCCAACTAGGAGCAGGGCTGGCCTGGAGGTTTGGTCAGCACCCGTCAGGCAGAGTCTTCTGGGTGGAGACCAGGTGTCCAGGAGGGGCCCAAGCGACCCATGGGTGCTGCTGTCAGCGCAGGTGCCGGGGCAGCCTCCCAGTTCAGCCCCAGGTTTGAAATTTACAGTGGGGGGGGGGCAAGGCCAAAGGACCCCTGCAGCCAGCCGTGCCCAGGGCCCCCGGGAAGGACTGAGGTCTCTCTTCACCAGGGGTCACAAGGTGTGACAGCCCTGTCCTGCCTGTCCCCTGAAGGCTCCAGCTCTGTGCTATTCAAGCTCACGGCCACCGACTGCAGGGACCACCTTCGCTTCCCGCTATATGGGGCACAGGGGGTCCCGCCCAGGCCGGGGCACAGCTGAGGTCTGAGCCCAGGCACAGCCTGGCCCAGCAGCCGCATTCGGGCCCGACCTGCTGTCCAGTCCCCGGGTCCCCAACCTGGGCACCCGCCGGGCACCCAGGAGAGACGGTCCACGCTGGTGGAGGGGAAAGGCCCGTGAGGCCCCAGCGCTTCTCTTCTGCGTCACGGGGGACACGTTTCTAAAGCTGGTTGCGACCGCAGTGGGAGGCGTGCTGGTGACCCAGCTGTGCCTGGGGCCCTGGGTGCCCTTGGACAGGGAGCAGGGCCTGTGTCCCCAGGGATGTGGCCCACGTGTGTGCCCCGTCCCGAGAGTGCATTGTCTTCTTCCAGGGGATGGCCAGCAGCCGCCCAGGCACTCCTGCCTCAGCCCAGCGCCTGGCACATGTGCCCAAGGGATCGGTAGCCACAGGAGGACAAACCACAGAGGACCCCAGAGCAGGCAGAAGGAGAAGACCTGGCTGGGGCAGGTGGATACACAGCAGGACTTCCCTCCAGACATGTTCCCCAGGGAGCCTGCCCTGACCCCACACGGGGTGGGCGGGGGTGGGGGGGTGGGGAAGGCTCCTTCCTGCGGCTCCAGGCCCCTCTGCAAGGCCGTCACATTGGATGGACCCCACCCCCTCCTCCTGCTCCCACTGACACCATGTCCCCCCCACCCCTGGGCCCCAGGGCCACCAGGAGCCTTAACTGTTCAGGCCCCTGACCATGTGTCAACAGCCAGGTAGGTTTTGGGCTGTTGGAGGGACCAGGTCACTGGGTCCCTGGGAGAGGCTGGCTCAGCTGTAACTGCTGAGGACAGGGGGAGGGAGCTGGTGGGCGCCAGGAGGCCAAGGACCTGCAGATGGGCGCTGGGAGAGAGAAGGGCAAAGAGGGACAGGGAGCCGCGGGCTGGTCGTCTGTGCAACCCCCTCCTTGGCTGTAAGGAGTGACCAAGGCCACTGCAAGAGGAAGGCCAGCCCCAGTGGACAAGTGGCTGCTAGGCCTTGGGAGTGTCACCCCTGCTCAGATAGAAAGACACATGGTTCCTGGCCCAGAGGAAGGGCTGGCGAGGGGCATCGGGGAGGTGCGTGTGCCCAGCTGAGGGGCAGTGCGGCCCCTCTCTGTCTGGACTAGAAGCCAGGGATACTTTGCTCCGCGAGGACCCCCGTCCCTACTTGGCCACCCTGCAGAAGGGGGACAAATATAGTCCCTCCAAAGGGTTGCTGTGAGGATGGCATGGACAGTGGGCAGGGCCGGGCTGCGCAGGGCCAGCACAGAGCAGAGCAACACCCTCACCCCGGGCCGCCAGGGCGCCTGCCACTGAGCTGCCGCTGGGAGGGCCTGGCCTGGCCTGGCCTGGAGGACATACTTAATGATTAAACCCAACTCACAGTTTGAATCTAGCTCTTCCCCAATCAGAAGGATCCATGTACCCCAAGGCGCGGGAAAGGAGTGGGAAGGTGCCGGTGGGAGAGGAAGGGAAAGGTCTCCCCACCCCGCACCCCGCACTGGCTTACACCTCTGATTCCCCTGGAGACCCCAGGTGGAGGCTACAGGGGCGGGAGGAGAGGCCCCGCGTTCTGACCACAGAGCTCTGTCTTCTCAGTTCTAGCGTTGCCACTGCCTGTGATCTGGGGCCGTGGTCCTAGCTCGGTGCCTCGGACTCCTCATCCATGGATTGGGGGACAGTGGCACCTCACTTTGCAATAGTGGGAACTCTAAGAGCTCAGCAGATCCGGGGGGCCCATGTGGACCCCTGCACACTCCTTAGGAATATGCAGATGCACTTTGCAAAGGCTGCTACGGGGCTTCCCTGACATCCATCACAAAGGGACTTCCCTTGCTTTGGCGTTTCCTTATTGTGCAGGCAGAACACTGCGTGCATGGTGGGACACCCAATAAATGTTATCTAAACCACGGGCTGGGAAGAGACTGTGTGCTGGAGAAGAAGGCAGGACTTTGGAGCTAAATAAACCTGGGTTTCAATTCTGGCTCTGCCAACTGGAGAGCTGTGTGGGCTTGGACAGGTAACTTTCTCTCAGCCTTGATTTCTCACCCATGAAATGGGGATGATAGACCCCCACATTGCAGGGCAGTTGGGAGAATGAAAGTCATTTGTTCATTCAACATCTATTGACTGAACACCTACTAAGTCCTGGCCCTGACCTCCAGCACACAGCAGTGGACAAAACAGTCCAAAATCTACCTGGGGAGATGGAAAATAAGCAGCCAGCCACCACACAGAGAGCTGTCACTTGGTGACACACACTAAGAAACTCAAAGCTGAGTAAAGGGGGTGGGGAGCGGCAGGCCAGCACGGTGGCAGGATGTGCGTTGGTACAGAGACCTGCAGAGAGCAATGGAAGCCGCCTTCAGGTCTGCGGGGAGAATGTTCCAGAAGAGAGATGGGTGGCTGCAGGAGCCTTAAGGAGACGTGTGCTTGGCGTGCAAATGAATGAAGCCAAATACGCAGGAAGGCTGGCATGGAGTCCAGGTGCTCAGCAATGCCAGCTCTCTCTATTTCAAGTCCCACAGAAGGAACCCCCGCATGTATCCTTTTCCTGAGAACGAAGCACAGGCTTCTCCAGGGCAAGACTGAGCAAGCGTTTCCACAGCAGGAGACACCGGCAACGGCCGAGCGCCCCCGAGCCTCCGAGCCCTGCCAGGCTCTAGGCTCTGGGATGGGCAAGAGGGCCAGGAGGTGATCCAGGCAGGGGCTCTGTCCCCTGGGATCCAGGAGAGCATGGAGTTAGTGCAGTGTGGTCACATGAACTGCAGAGACCTGAGGTGTCCAGGAGGAAGAGCAATGGGTGGGGCTGCAGGCCGACAGGAAAGCTGACCACCTCCATCCACCCCCATCCCAGCTGGATTGAGGACAAGGAAGGTGACAAGAAAGGCTATTCCAGGTGTGGAGGGCTCACCGGCTGAGCACAGAGGCACCAAAAATAGCATGGTGTGTGCAAGAGTTTAGCTATGGATCCGAAAACAAAAAAGAGCCCTTCATATTCTCGGCACCTGCAACCTTCCATGGCTCAGGAATTCCAGGTCTGTCCCCTTCTCAAACTTGATGCAAGTCTAAGTCCCCCAGGAGCACAGAACTCTCCTACACTGGACACTGCTTGAGCACCACACCTGCCCCATCTCGCACACCTGGCACAGTGCAGGCAGGAGGGGCGGTGCTGACTTCACAGGGGACAGCTGTAGTGCCCTCAGTGTGTCTGTCCACTGCTTGCCCCAGACTGACCCACGAGTGGCAAATGGCTTATTCATTAGCACAGCATCAACATTTCTGAAGAAACTGCATGAAGGGGTGGGGGATCAGTGCCTCTGCTCAGGGCTGGTGGGTAGGACCTCCAGTGCCTGCAGCGAGCACCCCTCCTGTCTGCCGATGGGGTGTAGGTGGGGGCTCGCCCCTCCCCGGAGGAGCATGCGCAAAGGAAACAGGCCAGACAGCCAGCCAGCCGCCAGGGTTCCTTCCTCCACCACTGAGTAGCTGGTGCCTCCACTTCTCCAAGAACTGGAACGTTCCAGTGCAGTTGCCCAAAATTTGCCCAAAGGCTTGCTCTGTTGGAGGAGTCAGCCCCTCCTGCATAAGTTTGCCTGGGACTGGGGGCTCAACTCCACTTCAGTCCCCTCCAAGGGACATACGATTATTTTTTGATATCGGCAACTAACGCTAAAGAAAGGACTACAAGGGGTGTCAGTGTAGAGGGAGCAAAGTCTCACACTAAATCTGACCTAGGGCTGACTTCTTCACTCAGCCAGCCTAGGCAATCCACCCAACTGCGCCCTCCAGCGCCCACACAGGCCTTGCCTTTTATCCAAAGGATGCTATAAATGCCCAGCTTTCAGCCAAGACTTCTGAAGACAGAGGGATGGGGGAGGGCAGATGGATAAACCGGGCTCCATCCAGATTCTCCCACTCCTGTGTGACCCTGGTGGAGTCATTTCCTCTCCTCTGAGCTTCATTTTTTTTCCCATTTGTGAAATTAGGATACATCTCTCTTTAGTGAAGTTTATTTGCATACCGTGCTCAGGTAAGGTATGCAAAGTGCTGACACAGAGCTTCCGTGGGGCCGCGGATCTGTTCCCCAGGATCACCAGGCTTTCTTCAGTAAGGCCTCCTCTGATTCCATGCTCCCACCCCATTGCCCCCTCCCAATCCCCTTACTCTGGTCTGGGAAATTCTAGGGCTCTTTGAATTAGGGGGCGACGCGCTCTACAGCAGCGACTCCCATAGGGCTAAGGAGCCCCCAGTTGAGCCGACACCAGAGGGGGGCGCAGCCCGGTGCGCGTGGGAGCGCGGCCGAGGCGAGGCAGCGCGAGGCGAGGCAGCATGTGCGCGGGGGCGCTGGCAGCCTGCAAACTGAGAGACCCTAGCGCACACCTCCCCCACTCTCGGCAGCTGCGGTCTCTGCACAACCGGCGGCTTCTGACCGTCGGAAGCCGGGGCGAGCCCGGCTCCAGATTCACCCCCCCACCCCCGGTCGCCCCAGGCTCCTTCATCCGCGCCTCCGGGCTGGAACAAAGGCGAGGGGGTGCGCGACATAGCCACGGCGGCCCTTTCGCGCATCTGGCCAAAGCCGGAGAGAACGAGGACGGGGGTCCCCAAGGTAACCAGGACGCTGTACCCGCTCTCCCGGAGCGCGAAGCCCAGCCTCTGGGCGCGCGCGCAGAGCCGGGCTCGGGGAGGCGCTGGAGACCGCAGCCCGGTGCGCGCCGAGGGCTCCGAGGGGCGTGGGGTGGCTCCCCGAGAGTCACCCAGTGGGTGTCCAGGGGAGAGGAGAAGCCCGGCGCCCGCCTCCCGGGCCGGGTTCCCGGCGTACCTGGCAAGGTCCTGTGCACCGTGTTGCCCATCGCGGCTCCGGGGCGAGGTCGGCGGCTGCGCGCTCCCGCGAGGGCTACTCCCGCGGCGGGTCGGGGGCCGGGGCCGGGGCCGAGCTCCGGGGCATCGCGCTGCACCCGCGAGCCGGTGGCGGCAGCTGGGCGGGCGCCGGAGGGCGGCGGCGGCAGGAGGAGGAGGCGGAGCCACCGGCCCGGGCCCGCGGCCCCGCCCCCGCCACCCCCGCCGCCCTCGCGCAAGGCGGGGCCGCAGCCGCCGCGTTTTTTGAAAGTTTGCACCGGGCGGCGGGAGAGGCGCGCGGAGCCGCCCGCCCTCGCTGCGCCCGCCCAGGCCGGGAAGGCGCGCGGGGCAGCTGGGAGCCTCGGGCGCCAGGCTCTAGGGCCTGCGGGCCCTTCTCCGTGTTTTCCAGCGCCTGAAAGAGCCTACTGTGTGCCAAGGCCTTCTCTGCCCAGGCTCGGCTCCCGGGAGCACGGTGCTGGAATTGGGTGGGTGGGGACGGCGGGGACGTGCACGCAGGGAAGGTCGCCTGAGCTAGTGCAAAGGGCTTGAAGGCTGGCCAAGTGGGGTTGGGGACTTTCCTACTCCCTAGGCGGTGACCAACGATCGGGAGGAGGGAACCCCTGTTCATTAACTGACTAAGCCACTCGTTCATTAAAATATTTACTGAGCACGTCCTATGTGCCAGGCGCTAAGCGGGCCCATGGATACAGACAGTGGACAGGGCTCCCCGTGGTGAAGACAGGAATGACAAGCAATTAAGATGGCTTAATACAGTGGCCAAAGCGCGGAGGAATATAAACCAAGAGGCAGCGTGGGGCTGCGTTGTTTGGGGTGCTGGGGGGGGGCCTGGGGACATGTAAGCTTCATCTAGTGAACACGAGGCGGGGATGCTCCTGCAGAGGGGGCGACAGGATTCCTCTTTCTCATCCACTCACCCCGCAGGCCTTGCGAGGCCCTCGGTGCTGCGCACGGGAGGGAAGGAGGCCTGGGAGCCCTGCTGCTGGGCTCCGCTTCCCAGAGGGAAACCCTGCGGCCTCGGAGGCCCCTGTCCAGGGTGACCCCATTATGGAACAATTTCCCCCCTCACTCTAGTTTGCACGCGCTCGTCCCTGAAGACCTTGGGAAGTGTTATTACCTCCACTACACGGAGTGCGAGACCGAGAGACTGTCGGGCAGGTAGGAGGTGCGGCCAGCCAGGGGCTGTGTGGATAAAGGGGCGGGGCAGGAGAGAGTCCCCTGCTTTGGCTTCTCTGGTGCCCTCTGCCTGTAGCACAGAACAGGTCGCAGAGCGCTCCCTTTTCCAGGTGGGCTGAGAGCCTCCACGTCCGGAAGCCACGCCCAGACGCATCGCAGGTCTGAACTGAAGGGCGCCTCGGTGTTTGAGTTACTAATTTCTTGCATGACAAGTGCTCTCTCTCCGTTACTTAATTTTTAACCCCAAATTTCTGGCTGGAGAAGGGACACTAGCGGCCTGTACCTGCAGTCCTTGCGAGTGTGGGCTGCAGAGGTGGCCGCAGTCAGACAGCAATTCAGAAGAATTTCCCTGAGCTTGGCGGTGGGAGGTGTGGGTGGCTGCTGTCATGGGCCCTTTAAAGGTCACTTTTAGAGCACCCCAATAAGTGGCCATGCTGCGCAGGCCTCTGTTCTCACTCACAACCCAGGCCCCTGACCGTCCTCACGGGTGCAGACCCGGTGGCCAGTGGGTGCCTGGCACTTGGATTGGAAAGGACGGTGTTTAGACTCTTGATCCCTCTGAGTAAGTTGAGCCCTGGAGAGAGCTGTCTCTCCATGATGGTGACACAGGTGTCAAAGCCACATAGAGAAGAACTTGAACCAAACTGTTTCTCGAAGCTGGACAAAAGCCATGTTTCCAAGGTAGCATTTTATATCAAAGCCATTGAGTGTGGCTGTCTGGCTCAGGTCGTGAATTCTGCATGACAAGTCTGCTCTGGCCAGGCCTCCCCGGCTTCCAGTGGAAATTATTCAGTTTGTTGTCCACTTTCTCGGGGCCACTGGGACTGTCCTCCGCCTTTGGCTTGCCTCCTCTTGGGCACAGGCCTGGTGGTTGCTCACGTCACTTTGTCCCTCTCTAACCCCAGGTGCCACAGCTGTTTCCCTGCTCTGCTCCCCTTGCCAGGCAGGCAGTGCTGGGAACGGCTCACCCACCTGTGAGGTCCTGGGCCCACCCAGGCTGAACCCCCAGCATTCATTTGAACAGATGGTGGAGAGGTGCGTTGCTCTGAGCTGGGAGGAGACAAGAGAGAAGGGAGGAGAGAGAAGGAAGGAACAGAGAGAGAAGCAGGAAGGACGAGGACGAGGGTGACGGCGAGGAAGTGAGTATGAGCGGATGGCAGCCTGCCCGCGCCCTGCGCCCTGCCTGCGCCCTGCACCCTGCCTGCACGCTGCCAGTGCCCGGCCTGCGCTCTGGGGTGATCAAGAGCGATGCCCCAGTACAGTGACGCATGAGCACACCATAGTCTTTAGGACAGAGGAGGGCCTGGTATCCTCCTAGAACTCACCATTCTAGAACTCACTCTGGCTCTGAGTTACGCACCTGAGAAGGAAGACAGCTGCTCACAAAGGTGGGGCAGGTGGCGTGGGAGACAGGGGTGTCCCCGTCACAGGAGGCAAGCAACAGAAGCTGTGGGTTTCCAAGTGGCTGCCGTGGGACCTTCCTGCATGCACCTCCTGGAAACCCTCCTCCCAGTCCAATGATCCCCGGTGCCCAGGGTGCAGGAACCATGGAGTGGATTGTGGTTTAAGTTCAGAGTCCTGTGCGCCTCCTGGCCCTGAAGGGCTGCAGAGGATCCTGCCCCCATGTCTTTGCACGCCAAACTGCTCTCCTAGGACATGGACCCTCCCTTACTGTGGCCCCCAGCCACCCAGCTCCTGAGCAAGTGGCCCAGTGGCTTAATGCTGTCTACACATGCCATGGGCCTGCCACCCAGGCCACGCCACCCCAGGTAGAAAGGGGTCTTTGGAGGAAGCCCCTGTGCGCCTGCTCACCAAGCATTGGGTATGTCACCTGAATCTGTCTCCCCGGGTATTTCAGTCATGTCACATCAAAGGACACAGCTTTCCCCTTCCCCATCTTCCATCAGGACCCATCTCAGGGTGGTGGGGTCCCTCACCTCAGGCAGGATTTGAACTCCGGGCCTGGTTTTGTGAGCAGTGCTTCTGGTGGGACAAGACAGGCTTTCCACGGGTCAGCGCACTGAGGTTGGGCAGGAATGGGCCATTGGGTGGGGTCGAAGAACCAGTCCCGCAGCAGTGAAGGGTTCCCTGGGGGCCAGAGTGGGGCACGGGCATCCTCAGGCCTGGGCAGTGGCCTGCAGTCCCACCAATCCTGGGCTTGACTTCCACGTGGTGCTCCCTGTCCCCAATCCAGCCCTGCATAGACTATGCCCCTCCATTGGCACCTGTGCCAGAGGGGGTCACTAGGGCACCCGGGAGGGGCTGCTGCTTTGGATTGTGTGGGGAGCCTCCCGGGCGATGGGCAAAGGAGGGTCTGTCGGGCTCCCTGGCATGGTGCCTCAGGGCGGGTCCCACAGGCCCTGCAGCTGCAGGAGCGTCCAGCAGGTGCACCCCATAAAATGCGTGCTCACTGAGCTGGGGGCGCTGCAGAGACCTGGGTGAAATGGTCCCTCCCCCCAGTCTCCTCCAGGACTCTGGCCCTGACCTCCAGCTGAGGACAGCCTGGGAGGGCGCTGCTTTCCACAGAACCTGCCTGTAAACCTTGGTTTCCAAACCCGCTGGGTCTTCCCCGGGCAAAGGTGTTCTTTTTCATGGGCTGGTCACGAGGGGCCAGACTCATTCAGAGCTCCTCAGCTGCAGAAGAAAGAACCCCTCTGGCTCAGAGGAAGGAGCCCACAGAGGAGGCTGAGCCTCCCAGGAGCCAGCATTGTCCCGTCCACCTGGGCAAGAGCAGCGCCCCCAGAATGCCCGCTGGGCCCTGCTGGGAAGCTGGCTGAGCGTCCTGGCCAGGCCATGAAGCCATTCTGTGCTCGGGATCGGTATCTGTGGGGACCAGTGGAGAGGCTGAGAGTCCCTAAGGTAACTAGCTGCCTGTCCATGCTGGCACCTGGTGCTCGTGCTGGACAGTCGCATGGTCACCCTCAGGCCTCGAGATCCCAGGAATGCAGGGTCACAGGAGGAAGTCCTGCCTAGTAGCATCTGGTGAGAAAGGCTGAAGGCAGAGCGCGACACTCAGTGATGTCAAGCTTGAAAACCAGAATAAGCCCGTACCAGACGCTCAGAAGACGTGGCGGGGTTGATGAGGTGACAGGGTCACAGTGACCTTCCTCATCTCTCCCCACCTGTTGGCAGTTGGTAAAGGTCATGTGATGAGCGTAGGTGTGGCTTTTCTGGTGGGGACATCTCCACACACTGCTCCTGAAGACACAATCTCCCACGGCCAGGTGCGTGCCTACCTGGTCATGGCCAGGTGCGCCTGCAGGGTTGGGTGGTCCCTGAGCTGGGCGCCGAGGGGTGAGCCTGAACTGCAGTGCCCACTGCGTTACCACGTCCCAGGCCTGCACCCTGGGCCAGCCGGAGTGGGCAGGGGAGTGGGCACCCAGGGAGGGGCCCGACAGAGGGGTAGCTTGAGCTCCTTAGAGACCAGGGGAGCAGGACCACCAAGGAAGACACCTGGACAGCGCTCTGGGAGGCCACCTGTATGAGCTTGCTGCATCCAAATGTCACCCCAAATCTCAGTCAATAGTTTTTAAAAAGTTGGCTCACTCGAAAAATACTCAGAAAACTATAAAGCATTCTAGAAAAGGAACCCAAGAAGGACAGAACCCTAATAAAAACCCTCACAGGGGTGTGTGTGTGTGTGTGTGTGTGTGTGTGTGTGTGTGTGTGTACCTTGGAAAACAGAGTTAAGTTTTTCAAAAACTGGGTGTGGTAACACAAGGAGGCAGAAGGACCAGTGTTGGAAAAAGAAGAATGAAGTGGAGAACTTGCTGTCCTCGTGTCGACACCTGTTACAACGCCATGGGGACTAGCGTGGCATTGGCGTAAGGGTAGACTCCAGTAGACCAGTGGGCTCGTAAGGGGACAGCAAGTCTTATGACAAGGGTGTCACTGCCAAGCAGTGGGAAAGGCACCTTCTCAGTGATACACACCGGCAGGGGTGAAGTCCGACCCTCCCTCACCCCATGGGCAAAACTGATTTCAGAGGGATTCTCCATCCAAATGTTAAGGGGAAATGGGAAACTTCTAGAAAGTAACACAGGGGGACATCTCTAGGCCCTTGAACACCACATAGAAAATGCTGTCCATAAAAAGAAATCAATCACATCAACTATAACGTTTAAAATTCTTTTTGTCAAAAGACATCAATCAGAGAGTAAAACGGCAGGTTACCATGTCGGGGAGGGCTGGCTGGGGCTCGGGGCGAGCACTTGCCTGGCACGTGTGAGGCACTGGGTTCAATTCTCAGCACCGCATATAAATAAATAATAAAAAAAAAAGATCCAAGAGTGAGCAATAAAAAGTGTTTTAAAAAAAGCAGGGGTGGGGGGGAACATTTCACACATACAACCTTTATTCTAGAATAGGCACAACTACAAATCAATACAAAAAAGATCAACAGCTCAATATAAAAAATAGGCAAAAATCAGGCACTCCACACAAAGAATATTTCAGCAACCAATAAATAGGTGAAAAGGTGCTGAATCTCATCAATGATCACAGAAATGAAAATTAGTCCCACTGAGATAACCAGGGCAGATGGGCTAAAATGTAAAATCTTGACAATGCCAAGGGTTGACAGGACACAGAGCCACAGGGCCTCTACTGAACGGCCGTGGGAAACGGTTTGGTAGCATCTCGATGCGTTGGGACGGACTTCTGTGTCCTAGACCCCGAGATGGCCCCAGGACAAGGCCCTACAGAACCACTTTCTTACGCGAACTCCGTCAGCTGTGGGTGAGTGCCCAGAGCAGTCAGTGACCCCAAATGAAGACAACCCAAGTGTCCACCAGCAGTAAAGTGGACCAAAAATTTGGGGGATCTTCACACAGTGGGAAGCGACGCGAAGAGCAAGAACCGAGTTTGGCTGCTCACAGCCACCTGGACGGAGGAGCCAGGCTGAGAGGACCCAGGCTGCAGGGCGCCATTTACAGGATGCTCAAAGACAGGCCTGGGTGGTGACATCCGGGAAGAGAAGCATGAGGGGCATCGGGAGGGCGCCTCGGGGCGGTGCCCGGCTTTGCCCAGGAGGACGTGCTGCTCTCCAAGCCACACATTTTGGTTTTCACGTGAGCTTCGGCCTCACACGGCGGCCTGTGTGCAGCCATCAGGTGGCTCCTGTGGATGGCTGTGGAGGGCCGGCTTTGCCCAGCCCCGTGCTGGACTTTCAGGAAGACGCGGAGCCAAAGCCACAGCGTCAGGTTCCGCGGGGTTCACTTCAAGCACAAGTTCAGCGCCTGCGGGACCTGCACCCTGGCCGCCCTTCTTGTCTGTGCTGCAGCATTTAGATGCCGACTAAAGAAGGTTCGTCGTCTTGGGGAGTTTTCAAGATTCTCCTCGGGGCTGTGGGACCCCAAAGACCCTGACCAGTGAAGACAGCAAGAAGGACCCCAGGGAGGGACAGCGCTAGCCAAGGCCCACAAGCCAAGCTGTGTGTGGGAGGTCGTGGGGTGGGGGTGGCCGAGAAGGGCCTGCTCCAAGGGGAGCTGGGGGGCCCCATCCCAGAGCTGGGCAGGAGGCGGCCGGGGACAGAGCCAGCAGGAAGGAAGGCCGAGGGTGTAGCAGAAGAAGGCAAAGAAAGGGTGTCCCTGGTCCCTGCTCGAGTGGCTCCTGAAGACACCCACAGCAGCCCCTGGTCTTGCAGCTGCCTTAGAGCCCCACACCCCAGGCCACCACCCACCCCACCACTGCTGGTGTCCCCAGCACCTCAGCCCTGTCTTCTCACAGGAACAGTGGACGGAGGTCAAAGGCTGCCTGCCACCTACCAGGGGACAGAGACCCAAGGGGAGACCTCACGCAGCAGGCCCCAGACCACCCTACCCTTTATGTCTAGATTCAGAAACTGTCAATGCAAACAGTGCTAACTGTATATCAGGGCAGGGTTCAGGACCCCTCGCTCCTTCCAGCCAGCCCTGGCCATCCAGGCCACTGCGTCAGAGGATGGTCCAGCTGAGGGACAAACCCCCTGGCCTGGTCTCCCTGGCCCAGTTGGGGACTTGAACCAAGATCATTGGCTGCACATTAGTGCAGAATGGACCCAGTGTGTGAAGGGTGCCCAGCAGCCGGGCAGCGGGGACAGGGCTGGCTGGCAGGAGGCAGGGAGGCCAGAAGGAGCACTCTGACCCTCATCCCCAAGCCTCTGAGCCATCTGCAAAATGGCCCACGGGGCCTCTGTCTGTCAGCAGGAGGCTCCTGTCCTCCTCCTGGCTCAACCGTGGCCACTGGCCAAAGGCAGCAGGCCGTGAGGGTGCTGGGCCACCTGAGCAAGCACAAGCAGGTCTGCTCAGGATGCACGTCCCAGCCCGGGGCACCTGCATCTGCAGCCTCTCAAGGCCTCCAAGGTGGGCCTTCTGTCCTTGTCCTCAGAACTCCAGCCCAAGGTCACACAGGGGGCCAAGCTCCACCAGGGAGTCGGGCTCCTAAGCCCCAGGCCTGGCTGGCAAAGGGAGCTGGCTGCAGTGTGCACTGGGCCTGGGCGGAGGAGTGGCTGCCACGCCCCAGGGAGGACGCCTGTGTCCGATGCTCTGGCCAAGCTTCTCGGCAGCCAGGTCCACCTCCACGCTGGCCCAAGGCAGGGTGGGAAGGTGGGGGCTGGAAGGGTGGGACGTGGTGCTTCGGCCCATCTCATGGAAACAGACAGAGGTTCCCCTTATTTTTAGCCACCAGGCTGCGCCTCCCGAGTCTCCCCCACCGGGAGCTGGAGGCTGATAAGCCTCCCTCACGCCAGCTCGGTAATTCTTTAAATAAAGCTCTTGCATTTGGCGTCCCCGGTGCTGGAAATACTCGCTCCCTGGATTTTGACTTCACACCCGTGTGCGTGGTGCGAACCCAAGCGCATCAGCTGCCGGCTGGCTCATTAGGTGAGTCACTGTCTGGGGGGCCAGGATCAGGGGCAGAGATTGGCAGGCTTCCCAAGTGCGGGGCGGCCGGTGCTCAACCCTGGTGGTCCTCGTGAGAGATGGGGGGTTCTCCTGACCACACCCTCCACCCAGGGAAGGGACCGGGATCCCAGTGAGGACTTCCAGTCACTGAGCTGGTTTCCTGCATCCATTCCACTCACAGTGGCTGGGGTCCTCTCCTGGCATGCCCTGGTCCATTCTCTCCATCTGCTTACACACAGGACAAAAGCCCACTCTGACCTGAGCCAGTGGCCTGGCTCCTGCAGACCCCTTCATACTGGCCTGTGCTCACTGTTGTCCAGCCACAGCAACCTCCTGCCCTTCATCATGCTGGGCTTCACCCAACCTCAGGGCCTTTGCACCTGCTGTCCCCCCTGTCTGGAGTGCCCTGCCCCCGGACCTCCCAAGGGACTTCATCTCATTTTTGGTGTCTCGGCTCAAGTGTCTTCCCCTGAGAGGACTCAACCCTGACCACCCTGATGGAATAGCCTCTGCCTCTCTGCCCTCTCTCCCTCAGGCACGGCGGTCTCAGGGTCCCTTGTTCATTGTCCCCCTTTTCCCTTGAAGGCCTCAGGGAGGCACATACCCCTCACCCACCAGCGTCACCTCCAGAGCCCACGTGGCAGAGACGGCTCTCAACAGCCTCCCGCGGAGTGAACCCAGGAGCGGTTCCACCCGGACAGATGACCACGTGCTCCAGCCAGGGGCCCCCTGACAGCTGCCCGCTGAACTTACCCAAAGCCAGCTGTCACAGGGCCTCATGTCACCGCGAGAGGCCTGGGGGCAAAGGTGAGTGGGGAGGGGCCCACCTAGAGGGTCTCCGGCCTCCGTGGGAAGGCAACCCTGGGGCCTGGGCTCCTCTGCTACCCGAGGGCTGCTACCTCCTGGCACGGAATCTACATCGCTGTCCGTTGTGAACATGCTCTGACCTGGGCACACTAGAGGCCAGGCAGCGGGCCTGGGAGGGTCCCTGAGACCTGGCACCATCCTCGTCTTACGGAGATGCTCAGCCTCGGAGGCCTAGAGATGACCCCTGGCGGCCGTCCTCTGCCTGCCGGGCTCCGCCTCCAGCCTCTGCGCACACAGGCTGTTCCTTCTGCCCTTCCAGGTCACCTACCCCCCTTGCACCTGGAGAACTGAGCCCCCTCCCTCCCGGGGGGGGCCTCCCACTTTGGCCGGAGCCTCCTACTCCGCCTGCCACGTGTCTGGGAAGGGAACTCCTGAGATCATTGAGGGAGCGACTGAGCCTCGATCCTGGGTCTGTCAGCCGCACAGAGACACAGGTTCCCGAGGGGCTTCTTCTGTCCATGACAGGGACTCTCGGACCTCAGCGTGTCAGACTCCGGCTGCCCTGGGAGTCCCTGCTTCTGTCGTCTAGGGAGGACCCTGGGCGTCCATGCTGCGCCCGCCCTGTGGGCTGTGAGCCTGGGAACCTCAGGTCACCCTGGGCCGTGGAGTGGCCACAGGAGTCTCTGGCCTGGAATACCTGGGCAGGAAGTACCTCCCCCAAGGCCATTCCCTGTGTCCCCGAGTCAGGCCCCGTCACTCCAGAGACATCAGCTTTTAGTGGTGGGGACACTTACGATCTCCCCTGGGCCGTTTCCAAGCCACAGCCACAGTGGCCACGCTCCCCCACTCCTGCTGACGGGGACCCGAAGTCCTCTGCCCACAGCGCACACCCGCCCTGACCTGGCGACCCTGTCCCCTCTCTGCCTCTAGACGGCTTCCTAAGGCACCAAGGGAGAAGCCAGGCCAGCGCGAGGCCCAGTCCCGGTTACCCCCTGAACATGGTGGCCTCCAGGCTCACCCACATTGTCACAAGTGACCGGCTTCCCTCCTGAACGCTGGGCGGGGCTCCAGGGCGTGCACACCACTGTCTGTCCCCTCCTGAGCACTGGACACCACTTCGTGGCGGTCGTGAGCAGAGCCGCGGCGAGCTTGGGCATCTCCTCGGGACCCGAGCTTCCGCCCTGTGGTGGCACCTAGAGGTGGCCGCCTTGTGGAGATGGGTTGTTGGTTTTCTGAGGAGCCCCAGGCTGTTTTTCAGAATGGCCAACGGGGTGCAGAGGTCTCCTCAGTCCCCTTCCTCTTCCTGATGAGAGTCAGGTGGCGGGTGTGAAGTGGCATCTCGTGGGGGTCCCTTTCCTGTCCCCTGTAGCCGCTGTCCCACCTCCCTGCAGGAGGTGTGCGCTCTCCTTCCCGCCCACGCGGTGCTCATGCGTGGGAAATCAGAAGCATGGCGACTCCAAACCCAAGGACGGGGAGTGAAGGGGCCCGTAAGCTCCTCCCTGGCTTGAGAGCCCTGGCCTCCGAGTCCCGCGCCCAGTCTTGTGCTGGAGCCGCAAGGGACATTCTAATGAAGGCAATTTTTAAAGGTTTCTGGAAAATGTGCCGCTCAGAACCAGTCCTAGAGCAGGCTGGGCATCGGCCCGTCCCAGCCCTCCTGGAGGTGACCCGGCCACTCTCGCAGGCTTCTCCGAGAGACCTCCAGAGGGTCGCGCTTACCCAGTGAGTGTGCCCATGCGTGCGAGGGCACCTACATGTGTGGGCTCAGAACGGACTGCCCTGTGCACATGTCTCCCGCCCTCTACACCTTCCCCTGCCCACCCACACACTCCTCTCGGGGGGCTCATCTCAGTGGCCACACGATATCCTGTTGGATGGACGCCCTTTTGCTCATTGAGCTAACTTCCAACTGCTGGTCACTGCGGTGGCCATGCGGTCGCCATCCCGTGTTGAACTGGCAACTGTTCAGGATTGTGGTGCTGGGGAGCAGGGGGCGGGGCCTGATTTGCTGCCTTCCCCCGATTTCCACAGTGTCAACATACCCACCCTGGCCTGGTCCAACCCTTCACAGAAGCCCCTGACAATCTGCAACTGCACCTCTAATTCTGTCCCCTGCATAAACGCCCCAAGGGGAATTGGCTGTGTCACAGCAGATACAAATTCCCATGAACAATTCCAAATTGCTCTAGGGAAGATGTTATCCTGCACTCTCCCCGCCCAGTGTGGGAGGCCTGCTTACCTCCCGCCCTCTGACAGTGGCCATTAGCATGCCTTTGAATCCTCCGTCTGACACAGGGAAGAACAGTTGCTGCTGCTGTTGCCATCTGCATAGCTCTGGGTGTCTAACTTTTTAAATCAGGGCTATCTGGGCGACTGCAGGGTGTTTCACGAAGCCCCGGGGATTATGGGGTCCAGAAAGCGATTTGGAAATCCTGGCTTCGTGCCTTGCTTTGCCCGTTGGCAAGATCAAACTGCAGATGCAGTCACCAAACAGCATCAAAGCCTTCCCAGAGGACACTGGCGGTGTCGATAGCCCTGTCGTGAGCACCCGCCCGCTCTACCCACCAGCACCTCCACCCTGCCTCCAACCCAGGCACAGACTGTAAGAGACATGGTGTTCACTTAGCACCCAAGACCTGCGCTTGGGAAAGGCCAACCCTCGTGGCTTGAACTCTCCAAGGTGCATTTTCAGTAAAGGAGAGATCCAGGAGAGCGGAAGACCCATCTGGCTGGTGTGACCTGGGGCAGGCAGTTGACCTCTCTGAGCTGCCTCCTGGACACACGTGCCCTCCTCTGCATGATCGGGGGAGGGTGGGGTCACAATAGCACAGCCTGGAAAGATGGTGGTGTATCTTAAGTGCTAGGGCCTGGCGCACAGTAGGTGTGTGAGACAGGCTTCTTCCTCCTCCTCCTCCCAGCATCAGTGTGCACTGTGAACCATGGGTAAATGACGCAGAGGAGCGGCACACGGTCCCTGGGCTCCCTCTGGCCCTTCTCATACCACTGCGATCGCCACATACCTCCCACGTCCAGCTCAGTGCAGTCTTCTCTGGGATGGGC
The DNA here is from genome assembly GCF_045843805.1 of Urocitellus parryii. Lineage (NCBI taxonomy): Eukaryota > Metazoa > Chordata > Mammalia > Rodentia > Sciuridae > Urocitellus > Urocitellus parryii. The sequence continues at coordinate 159,347,302 of NC_135531.1, read as the reverse complement.
TGGACCCCTGCTGGACTCTCGGACCCAGTGCCTTCATTTGGCCAAACACAACTTTTCTTAGAGCAGAGCTAAAAGCTTCTTCAAGGAGCTTCCTCCAACTGGTCCATTCGGATTTTTCATGATTAGGATCAAGCATTCTAATGGGGGTCCTGCCTCCTGTGCCCTCCAGTCAGCTTTCCTTCCCAAAGTGGCTTCCCGAGTCTTTCAGCATATAGCCTTCAATCCCTCCATCATCCCTCCCTCCATCATCCCTCCATCATCCCTCTATCATCCCTCCATCATCTATCATCCATCCATCATCCATCCATCATCCCTCCATCATCCATCATCCATCCATCATCCCTCCATCATCCCTCCATCATCCCTCTTTCATCCCTCCATCATCCATCATTCATCCATCATTCATCTATCATCCATCCATCATCCCTCCATCATCCCTCCATCATCCATCCATCATCCATCCATTATCCATCCATTATCCATCCATCATCCATTCATCATTCATCTATCATCCATCCATCATCATCCATCCACCCATCCTTCCACCCACCCATCTAATCTGACTGTCCATCCATCCATCCATCCATCCACCTATTCACCCACCCATCTAGTCTGACTGTCAATCCTTCCATCATCCATCCATCCTTCCTTCCCTCCTTTAACAATGGTGCCTTAGGTCTGTTCTCAGCTCTACTCTACAGAATCCCCGACACTGGTGCACTTGCCAGGAAAAGTCTAACTTCTAGCAAATTCTAAAACAAACAAGACCAGCCTCTGTGCCTTCCTCCTCCAGGCTCTGGCCCCCGGTATCTTTCGGATGGGTTTGGCCTTCGTTTGTCTTCCCTTCGTCTGGCTTTCCCAGCCACTGGAGCTGCCTTGAGACCCTTGTCCCCTCTCAGCAGTCCCCTCCCAGAGTCTTCCCCGTGTCAGCCCGGGGCTTTGGTCCCCCTCTTTGCCTGATGAGGTCCATTTCCTCACTTGGTTTCGGGGTGAGGTGTTTCTCCCACAGAGGGAACTGAAATCCTGGCTTCTGCGTTCCGTTCCCTGGTGGGTTCCACGGTATTCTGGTGTCTTTGTTTGATGCCCGTCTCTCCTGCACAATCATGAACATCGTGAGGATGGGTCCCATCTGCTGTGTGCATGGGGTGGGACCAGAGCTTGGGGCTGCCTGGCGGTGTGCATCTTCCAGATGAGTTTGTTGGGTGATGGTGGTGACATGCAGCCAAAGCTCAGTGAGAGACAGTCAGGAGCCAGCAGCTGATGACGCAACTCCCCCGCCCTCCAGCCTACCCGGGGCCACCAGAAGGGAGCCAGCCGTGAAGGTGGAAGGACTCGCCACTGGGAGGTTGGCTGAGGATCTGAAATGTGCATTTCAGGGACACAAGGTGTGGCGATTTGGGATGGAGCCTGCACCCCACCAGGGCCTTTGGCAAGGCTATTGGTGACCACCATGTCCACACTTGGGGCAGCTACTGGGAGAGCTTTATCTTGGGTCTAGGAGGTGGGTTAGAGGCGGGGTCTGTATTCCAACTCCTGTCCCACCAGCTGTGTGACTGTGGGCAGGCTGGGCTTCTCCTTCCCAGCAGCTGGTAATGGCATCTCCCTCGTGTAGCTGTATGGGGTAGTTAACGCCTGGAGATGCTGGTTCCCGTTGCCATCCTCGTGGCCACAGGCTGCTCAGGGCCACGTTTCCCTCTCCACCTGGCTGCAAAGCCCAGCGTCAGTCCCAGGGCCTGACCATAGCCAACTCCAGGACGTCAGTTGTGGCCAATGGACTTGATTTGTGGCTCACTGATGGCCACCTTGTCTCACCTCTTCTCTCATCCCAGTGTCTGCGCACATAGCTGCTCTGGGCGTGTGGCTTGCTCTGGGTGCGTGGCTTGCTCTAATCCATGTTCTTGGAAACCACCCTTGGTCTTCTCCATCAGTGGTCTGGTGTCTTGCCTGAGTCGTTTGCGTGTGGCTGATTTTGCCTCTTTAATGGAACTAAAGGACCCTAAGGGTCAGGGCACCTCTGAGCCCCCCCGGGTAGGTAGCACATGCTGAGCTGAGCAGATGGGCGGATGGGGTGGTAGAGCAAGGCTCCCTGCTCGACCACGGCAAGGACGTAGCTGGCCGGGGAACGCTGTGCTTTCTCAAGTGTCCATGACATTAAAAACAACAGCATGCGGGAAAGGTCAGTGACCAGTGGTCAAATCCTCTGCTTCCAGACCACAGACAGCACAGGATGTGTGAGGAGCAGATGGCCAGGGGACACGCCGCAGGTCCCCGAGCTGCCTCGCTCTGGCCGATGGGAAGAACCAAGTTCCACTTGATTGCTGGTGTGGCAGAGGCTCCAGAGCTCACAGGCTCTCTCAGAAAGTGTGGCTTCCTTTTTCCCCCAATACGTGGGGCACAGACAATGTTTGCCCACCTCCGTTTCTGTGAAATGGATTATGGGTGAAAATGACGTGGGCCACTTCCAGGCCCGGTCCACTGACACTTCTCGCCCATCTTCCTCCGTCCCCAGGATTGGAGAGGACTTGGAAGTCCCCGGGGATGGCAGAACCACAGTGGAAGGAGCTGGGTCCCCGAGTGGCCGTGTGGAGCAGAGCCTGCCTCTGTGCCCACCCTGCCCTCTGCACCCTGCCAAGCTACGAGGGTGCTGGGAGCTGCATGGAAAGGTGTCGTTCTGTTAAAGCAAGTAGAAGAAACTCATCTGCCCCCCACCACACACACTTTCTTCAAAAAATGGCTTTTTTCAAGGTTGCTGATGAATGCGACGAGACCCACTGTGTTCCAGAGACCATGACAGGCAGTCGAGACTCCTCACTCCGTTTGAGTTTCTGTCAACCCTCAAAGGCGGGCCCGGTGTTTGGTCTGTTTTGCAGCTGAGAAGACTGCAGTTCAGAGGCACAGAGTGGCCTCCACAGGTCAGTGGGGACTGCATGCTTGAATCCCATTCCCACTGGGACGTTGATGGATCTATTTTTGGTATCGTGTCATCAGCCCACATAGAAGGACATTAAAGAAACAGATGTAGGAAATAAAAACTTTCTCACCAGCACCTCGAGTTGTTGTTTACTACATCATTAAAAGAATCCTCCAGGGAGGACCATGAGGAATTTCATCTCAGCCCACGACCGGAAATGGCTGCTCTGGTCAACTGGTGCCTTTTTACTCTCTAAGGTCAGCAAAAGGCAGCACAAGTATGTCTGCTTTGCTTCTTTGCTTTGGCTGCTAGGAAGCCAGGCGACAATGGGGTCCTGCTCTAGTGACGGTACAGAGTCATTGGAACCTGTGTTTGTGGTTTATTTATTTATTTACATATTTTTTATAGATTTTTTTTTTTAGAGAGAGAGATAGAGAATTTTAATATTCTCTATTTTTTTTTTTTTTTTTTTTTTTTTAGTTATTGGCAGACACAACATCTTTGTCTGTATGTGGTGCTGAGGATCGAACCTGGGCCGCACGCATGCCAGGCAAGCGCGCTACCGCTTGAGCCACATCCCCAGACCCTGTTTGTGGTTTAAAACGAACCTTACTTCTCAGTCCAATTACCAGCCTCGCCTGGTTTTCCATGGGGCCTGAACTCCGGTTTGATTTGATTTATTTACACAGTGTTTTGCCTTTCTGCATGCATTCATGGAAGGACCTCAAATACTCTTTGGAATCAGGCAAAGGACAAAAGAATATGTAACCAGCTCCATGTTCCCCAGCTCTTGGGCAGCAGGGTTAGGATTCAAGCCCACGCAGACTGCAGCAGGCCAGGCCTCTCTGCTCTGCCAGGCACTGCAGCCTGCTCCGTGGCCCTCTGGGCACCAGGCCCTGTGCCAGGCCTCAGGATTAGGCTCGCTTCTCCTAGACCCCGGCTTTGTAGGGGTCCCATGTGGCCTGGTATTCTGGAATAAGCTGGAGATGAGTGACCAAGAGCCACGCCCCCTGTGGCCCCACAGTGTGCTTCCTTTGGCCCACCAACTTCTTCAAAAAACAACTTTTTCAAATTGCCTCCACCATTTAAAATTAAGATTGTATAGTTTTGAATTGTCCTTGTTTCTTATTTTCTCATGAAAAGTTGGACAATCAAGCAACTCTGGGCCTCCAGTCCCACATGGCAACCATTGCTACCCCTCTGGTGGACACAAATGCTGGCGTGTCGTGCTGTCCCCTGCCTGGCCTGGTCTCTTACCAATGACCTCTCCCCTGGTGGCTCAGCCCGGGGTGGTGGTGACGTCTTGGGCACCCTCACTTTCCCAGGAGCCAGCTGTAGTCCCAGCTGGGAGCTCAGCTCCCCTGGCCGCCCCAGCCCTGCTCATTCCCCGGAGTGTTTCCTGCTCCTCTTCAGACCTGAGCCATCTCCTGCCCCCGAGGGTCAGCTGGGACCTGCGTCCTCTGATCCCTTCCCCGGGGTCCTGCTGCACACGCAGGCCTGGCCTGGGCCCCTCGTGCTTGTTGAATGAATGAGGGACGGAGGCAGGGAAGGAATCAGCGGGCGGCCGAGCTCTCAGGGTCCTGGCTCAGGTGGACGTGAGGGCAGAACAGCAACTTGGAGGCAGGAGGCAGAATTCTGTGCTGGCCCACCGCCCGGGTCCCCAGGCCTCCTGTGTCCCTTCGAGGGCCTCTCCCATGCCAGGCTATGCCAACAGAGCCCCTGCAGACTTGGCGTGGAGTTTCCCACGCTGACGACCAGGGGAGAAAGATGTCACGGCCCCGGACAGTCACCCAAACCTCCTGGTTGCCCCTGGTTCCCTCTCCTGGGAAGAGCAGCCTTCTCCCAGAGTCTCCGCCTCCCCCAGGCCCGTCTTTAATTGCGCTGAGCAGCGGGAAGAACCTCGTGGCTCTTACATCTGTTTTCTGGAAGATTGTGAAGGCACATTAAAGTGTGTGCACGTGGGCGTCTGGTAGCGGGGCCTCTCTTGCTGCGTGAAATAATGGGGAAGGATCTGGGGAAGGAGGAGAGCGAAGGGGAGCAAACAGACAGGGAGACAGGGAGACAGAGAAATGGGGTGGGGGCCGCTGTGGCCTCGGTGGCCATGGCCTGTTCTGATTTGGGGCATTTTTCTTGCAGGTCCTAGATGGACATTTGGGGGAGTCACCCTGAAGCCTGCTGTGTGAGCCCTGCAGACACAGGCAGCAGAGACCTGCCCTGGGAGCTGTTTGGAGCTGCGGGGCTGCCTGTGTCTCTCACTGTCCCCTCTTGAGCTAGGTCCCAGGTCTCCTCCCAAGAGCAGGCAGGAGGCAGGGCTGGCTCCTTCCAAAGCCCACCAGTGGCCTAGGATGGAAGAGGCCCACCCTAGCCCAGGAGGACGCTGGGCACACTCAGGGTGGCCAGGATGCTGGATGCTCTGGGAGCCTGGAGGGAGAGGGCAGAGGGAATCAGCGGAAGGTGGCTGCTGAGCCGATGGCCCTGGCACTGCCCGGGGAAGGGAGAGGAGGGTTTGGTGAGCACAGCCCTCACCCTCCAGCCCCCAGGAGGGAGTCGGCAGCCCCCCTTCCACAACTGGGCATGGAGACTCAGCAAGAGAGGGGCTGCCCCAGGGGACACACCAGGGGCCTGGGGCCCTCCTGGCCACTCCCTGTCCCTCTCTCAGCAGCTTCTGTCTCTGAGCAGGGCTCTGAGGGAGTGGGGGGTGGGCTCCGCTCAGGATCCAGGATGTGCCCTGGCAGGGACCAGGCAGGGCACCTGTTCCTCCTTGCGGTGGCAGGCACGGGCCCCAGGGTGGGGATGGCTGGCCCAAAGGCACCATGGGAGGACCTTTGCCGGGAACTACAGAGGCTCAGGGACACAGGGCAGTTCTGAAAGCCAGGGCAGCATCCGAACAGCCATGGCATCAACTGCCCCCTAACGGGTGCAGAGGAGGTGATATGTAGGGATCCTCGAAGGCCCGGCCTCCTCTGGTCCATTCTGTGGGGGAGCCAGAAGGTGATCTCATCCAGAGCCATGGGCTCGGAGTTGTGTTGATTCTGAAGAAGAGCGTAGCGGGACTGTTTCCCGTGGTGCTGGGGGTGGAACCCGGGGCCTCCTGCGTGCCAGGCCAGTGCAGTGCCACTGAGCTGTGCCGGGCCCTGCTGGGCATCCTGGTGACATCTGCCTGCCGCTCCCATAGCTCTTCCCTCCTGGTTCTCATTCAACAACCTGCTCAGTGTTTTGAGTTCCCCACACCCACAGAGGGCCAGCGTCCACCAGCTCTGGGCTGGACACCACCTTAAGGCCTGTGCCCCAAATGGCCGAAGCCCACCCAGTCTCAGCAGCTCTCGGGAGTCTTGTTCAGAATGCTGGGCAGTCAGGCTTGCTGTCTCTGGGCATGTGTAGGACACACAAGGATCCCCCCGCCAGATGTTGGAACCATCTGGCCGTCACGGGAGAGTGGGCAGAAGGGCGAAGCTCACAGCAACGCGGGCCGGAGCCGGGAGGACTGCTGGAAACGCAGCAGGAGTCTGATCCAGCCTCACCTGCTGCCCGCATCCTTGACATAGACAGGGAATCAACAGCGCTGTCCTGTTGACGGCCAGCTTGAGTCGGGGTGTGCGGCGCTTGGCTTTGGAGGACACTAGTGGTTGGGGGGTGTAGAGCCAGCTCCAAGTCTGGAATCCACCCCCCTCTCTGAACCTCGTTTCCCACCTGGAGACAACGACCACCTCCGTGCTGCACAGGGCTGTCTAAAGACTGGTGACAAGAGTGGCACCTCTAACACAGAGCTTGGCACCTAGTGCTGTCCCCAGAACCACATGCTCCATGACTCTCGCCCCTGTGGTTCAGGCCATCCTGCTTCTGGGCTTGCAAGGGGAGCCCCCGAAACCTTGTCCTGGGCCCTGGTATCACAGCCCCTGGGACTGGGGGAGGGAGGCTCTCTGATTATGGTCATTAGGGCCACCACCCTGGGAGTCTGGTCACGGCACCTGGGCCAACCCTGAGACCTGCCTTGGGTCGGCCAAGCAGCCCCAAATAGTTGCTTTGCCAAGTTTTTGACAAGAAGTCTATTTCAGGCCCAGGGAGGAGGACGGCGTGACCTGCCCCGTGGACAGACAGCTCACGAGCTCTGGCCCCGCGGCCGTGGCTGCTGCTCAAGGAGGCCCAGCCAGTCCCCGTGGGGCCACCACTCTGAACCTTCTGTTTCTGTCATAAAACCAGCACCGTCCTCGGCAAAGCCCAACCACTGCACCTTACGGTGAGAAGAGGGCTCCCCTCACCTCCCGGGGCCCCTCAGCCGGCCCTGCAGGTGCCCTCTTCCGGGGCATTTGATGTCCCCACCGTGCACACGCTTCCTTACCAGGTGGCCCTTCCCACGTGGGCCCTCCTGCAGTCTGACTTTTAAATGGCTTCACTGGCCTGTTATTTTGTACAGGAGACTCCCCTTCACAGGGTGGGGTCCACGAGCTCTCGCTCAGTGTGGTGGAGTTTTGTGGCCATTGCTGCCGGGGTCTGGCTGTGAGGGGCCCCTGGGGGCCTGGGGTGTCCAGGCAGGAGTGCTTGGAGGTGATGAGGGCCTCCTGAGAGCCTCCGCCGCCTCACCGTCCTGGGGTGAAGGCACTGGGTGGTACCGTGCTAGGAGCCACAGCAAAAGTATTGATACATGGTACCTTTGGTTTAGGTGACTGCCAGCTAGCCATTGAGATGATATGATTATGTTAAGCTTTACATTCATATGGAAATTGGACTCCTGCTATTCACCTCGGCTTGTTACGGGACTCAGGTTACTCATGTTACTCATGTAATGGGAGAGTTCCCATTGGTCGGGGAAGGATAGTAGGCGGGAACTTCCGGGGGAGGTCCGGGCGCCCGGTTCCAGTGGACACACGTGGGTCAACCGGCTTGCTAGCAGGGCGCACGCGGGACGCAGGCGGCTTTTTTAAATAAAGCTTTGTTTCCCGCTTGAGCGGCTTGTATTTTTGTGCCCAGACGGGTTGCGGCGGTTCGTGTTTCTGTGCCCAGCCGGGTTGCGGCGGCTCATGCTTCTGTGCCCAGCCGGGTTGCGGCAGTATCATGGGCAGGTGGGCTGGCCGAGGTGGCCACGGGGCCCTGCCCGCAGCCCCTTCCCCTCTCCCTCTGCTCCCTGGCTGTGCCCGGGGAAGGGCTTTCTCCACCATCCTCCATGATTCTGGGCCTCACCTTGGCCAGAGCGCAGGACTGGTTGACCCGGGAGGGACAGAACCTCTGAAACCAGGAGCCCGGACACTTCTTCTCCGAGATGCTCCCGACAGCCGTCGCGGTCCCCGTGGTGAGAAGCCGACAGGCACCCTGGCCTCACGTTTTGCACGTATGTGCCCAGTCCCTCCACCCACCCCAGGCAGCCGCTCACTTGCTTCCTGTCCCCACAGACCTCCCTGTTGGAACCTTGCATGTAGGTGGCTCACAGGTACGTGACCCCTGGTGACTGGCTTCCTTGACTCAGTATGATGGTTTCCAGGCCCCACCTGCTGCCGTGCGTGTCGATGCTTCCTCTTTATGGCCGAGTAATATTCCCGTGCGTGGAGACCATGTTTTGTTATCATCCTCAGCCGGTGGACACTTGGGTCTTGCTCTGTGGCTGTGATGAATAAAGCTGCTCTGAGCCCTCACGTCCCTGTCCTCCTATAGGTGCTCATTTTTACTTCTCTCGGGCGTAGACCTACGAGGGAGCTCACGGGGCCCCATGGTGTCTCTTTGTCTGACTCTGAGGGGCTGCCGTGCTGTGTTCCACGGCAGAGCTCCATGGGACGTCCCCACCAGTGGTGTCCGGGGCCAGCTTCCACCTCCAACACTTGCTGCTCTTGGTGACAGCCATCCTGTTACCAAGAGGAGGCCTGAGGCGGACTCTCGCGGTGGTTGTGACCGCAGCCTGGCTCTTCCACCTTCCCTAGGACCTCCCTATGGTGGCCCCACCTTGACCTGCCCACGCCTCCCTTTGGTGGCCCCATGGGGACCTGCCCACACCTCTCTGTGGTGGCCCCACGGAGACCTGGCGACAGGCACCCCGTGTTCCACTCTCAGCCTGGGTCCTGCTGATCTCCCTGTTGATGGACACGTGGACCTTCCCCTGTCTTGGGCTACGATGAACAGCCCAGAACAGGGAGGGGTCTTGAGTGGCTCTCCCCTTGAGTGGGGGGACACTGGAGGGGACCACCAGGCCTGGCTGGGGCCTCTCAGGAGCACAGAGGGGTTTCCTCCCAGGCTCTGCCCCTGACGGCTAGGTGACCTCGGGGCAGGTCACAGAAGTCTGGGCCTGTGAAAAGCCAGACCAGGCCAGGTCCCCAGGCCCTGCCTTCCCATCCACTCCCTGGTCCTTCTGGTCACTTCCTTGCCTCCATCACAGCTCCTCTGCTGTGGCCTCTGGACCTCACAGGCCTCTCCCAGGTACCCTGAAGAGAGGCACGGCTGGAGTTCTGACTGCCCACCTGTTCAGAGAAGGCAAGCATCAGCTCACAGACTCTCGAAAGTAGGCGAATGCCATCAGCCTGGGCCAGGCTCCAACTCGGGTTCTGTGGCCTCTCCACAGGTGACCGGGGCTCAGCATCATGGCTCAACCTCAGGGACCCCTCCAGAGGGTCTGCTGCCTTTGGGGAAGCTGCTGGCCCTCCGGGCCCTCTCTCTGCCCCTCCCCACCATTCTGAGCACCTGGGACTTGTGGCAATAGGAGGCGCCCGTGTTGCTTGGGAAGGAGGGAGAGACAAGGGCTGCCCACTTACTCCACGGGCCCCTTCAGTGGAAGAGGCCACACCCTGCTGAATTCTGGCACCACCGTTGCACCCCACCTAGCCAGTCCCAGGGAGGGACCAGCTGGCTCCTCCCGACCTCCCCTGGTGTCCTCTGGGGTCCCTGACTGGTATGGGGAGCTTCCCCACAGTGGTGAAGGGGATTGCCTTAGTCCGTTGTCTGAGACTGTGACAGAATGACTGAAGCTACCAATCGTAAAGAAAAGAAGTTTGTTTCTTGCTGTTCTGGAGGTCGGGAAACCCAGGACGGAGGGGCTGTGTGTGGTGAGGGCCTCCGACACATCGTAACCTGGCGGAGGCAGCACACCGCGAGAGTGGAGGAGGGCGCACAAGGGGGCCAGAGGCTGAAGGGCACCAGAACTCACCCTCTTGCCCAGCACCCACCCCAGGTGACGGCACTGATCCTCTCCTGAGGCTGAGCTCTTGGGACCTGATCGCCTCCCGCAAAGCCACCTCCCCACCCCAGCACTGCTGCTGGGTGTGAGGACCAAGGGTACAACTCGACCCCAGTGAGCACGGAATGAGAAGGGCAGTGAGGTCGCCCAGCCTCCCCGACCAGGGAGCCCGGCCACTATGCCCCTCTCCTGGGCAGCCAGGGTGGCCCTGGGTCTCGGCCTCTTCCTTTGCCCCGAAGGACCTGGCTCCAGAGAGCCCCGCATCCGGAGGTCATGGCAGCCTCGAGCCTGGCATCTCAGCCAACGGAAAACAGGTCCAAGGGGCAGCAGCTCCGTCCCCAGGTGAGAAGCTGCTCTAGGCCTGGGCAGGCTCAGTGTCCCCCACCGGTCATATGCAGCTGGGACCCACAAGTGTGCACTCAGCACATGGCGAAGGACACAAACCGAGCACAGCACACCCACACACGAGAAAGCACCCCACACAGGCTCCCAGCAGGGCACGCCCTTCGCCACACGCCACCTGGCCAGCTCCCACCCCCGCGGGCACACGTCCAGCAATGGCTGAGTGTGGGCTGGAAAGTCGGGTCTGGAGAGCCAGGTGGAGGGAGCCCCGGCCACAGGGCTGGGGTGTGCGGGCAAAAGTGTGGGGGTCGTGGCTAGTGTGTGTTTCTAGGGCATGCCCACTAGCTGTATGTGAGTCTGTCACAGAGCCCGGGTTAGGGTGGCCTTTGTGAGTCTGTCACAGAGCCCGGGTTAGGGTGGCCGACGGGACTCAGCTTGTGGTCAGACACAGGCTGAGACTGCCCAGGGCTAGGGACCGAGCAGCCGGACCTTCACGTCGGAAGCCGCCTGCACCCAGGCCCTGCAGCCGCCTCTCCACTCAAGTCAGATGCCAGGAAGGGAGGTGGCAGGACCGGCCAGCTGCTTGCCAGGCCCCTGCCAGCCCCTGGACACCGCCCGCCACCCTCTGAGGACCTGCAGAAAGGTATGTCACTCCCGTTTCACAGACAAGGACGGTAGAGCCTCAGAGACGGCTGGACGCTCCCTGGCAGCCAAGCTCATGTTGTCCGGTGGACATTGTGACCCGGTGGCCCAACCAGGGGCTTCTGATGCTCCGGCACCTGCAGCCTGGCTGACCCTGGAGGAGGGGCGCTCTGGTCTGGGTGTGGCTCGTCCCCAAAACTTATGTTGGGGTTTTATTAGAGGGTGGAGGTTCAATCGGCCATCATGGGGCCTTTGGGAGGGGAGGGGGTTAGATGACATCGTCGGGCTGGGGCCTCTTGATTGAGTCCTGTGGCTTTGTGAGAAGAGACTAGAGGACACGCCTGTGCACACACACTCCTGTCTGTGGCCATATGACGTCCTGCTCCACCTCGGGACTGCACCCACGAGCAGGCCGACGCCAGACCCAGCCTCTCCCTCTCGGGCCGGAACTGAGCCCAGACTCACCTCTTTAGGCCCAGTCTGTGGTCTCCTGCTCTCCTGTGAACTGATCCACTGACCCCCCCCCCACCCACCGGCCCAGGGCTGGCCAGGTCCGCAGACCGAGAACTTTGAGATGAGAACTCACCAACCCAGAGTCTCCAGCAGTACCTCCTCCCAGGCTACCACGCTCAGAGCCACTGGCCCCTGCCACATCCCACAGGGACAGGGTCCCTACAACGAGGGACACCCTGTGCCCTAGAATCCACCGACGATTCAAACGGCCCTTCCCCTGCGGCCTGTCCCTTCCTGTTGGAGCTAGAATACCAGCTCCGGCCAGGCTCCCTTCCTCTCCTGCCCCTGACTAGGCCCAGCGTCACCTGGATGGCTGGGCAGGATGTGGTGTGTCCCTCTTTGGGAACTGTGGGTGGACACCTGTCTTTTCAGTGGCAATTCTGGTCTGCTGGCCTGGCCGTACCTGAGCAATGATGAAACCTACGTTGTAGGACTCTGATGACCATGGATTCCCTAAAAAATGGCCCTGTGGCCCTGTGGCCCTGCAGCCCTGCGGCCCTGGGTTCCTTTCACAGGGCAGGGGCAGGGTGGCTTCTCCTTTCCTGTCTTGTCTCCCTGCTCACCATGGCCTGGACATCTGTGTCCCTGAGCCTGCCCACCATGTCCAACCCAGTGGGCTTCTCTGACTACTGTGGGCCACCTCCAAGAACCAGGCCTCCAGTAGACAGGCCTGGGCTGCCCTCCACCCCAGCCAGGGGCAGGCCCTCAGCAGGCCGAGCCCCAGGGCCACCTGCAGCTATCTCTGAAGCAGATGGGGACTCTTGTACCCACTTCACACAAAGGGACCAGCCAAGGTGGGTGGCGACTGTGAAATGGTTGGAGTAGGGACCCTGGACAGGCCCCTGGAGGGTCTCTTGGGGACTGCGCTTCAGGATTATGGGCCTGTTCACTGCAGGGCCAAGTTTGCATGGAGCCATTTGAATGTTGGAAGTGCGTGGCCAGCTGGGCCACAGGGACAGGGCAGGACCACAGACCAGGCCGGGTTGCTGGGTTGTCATGCACGCAAACCTCCAAAATAAAGTCCAAAAGAAGACGATTTATAAAAAAGAGCCAGCCAGTAGTGAAGGGGTGCAGCCAGGTTTGGAGTTCCCCACTGGAGCAATCCTGGCCCTGCTTTGCCTTAGATTTGCCCCAGAGGACAGCTGCCCACGTGGGTCTCAGGTCGCTCAGCTGTGGCCTCCTCCATTTCTTCACCCTGATTTCTCCCCGGACGGCACCGACACATAGATGAGTGTGTGCGCAGAGGACCCGGGGACGGCATGTGCTCCCAGACCTCCTTCTCCGTGAGATCTTTCCTGGTCACTGTGTAAAATTGCCGCCCTCCACGTCCCGGCCACCACCCAACCTGTGCTGGCTCTGCTCCAGGGTGTTCTCCAGGCTCCAAACCAGGGAGGACCTAATCCTTCATCACCTTCCCCAGAATGCTCAAAGGACCCCAAGGGCAGGGATCTGGGTCTACGTCACCCACCTGCTGGGCCCAGCACAGCGCCTGCCCAAGGAGGGCCACCAGGGACAAGCGAGTGGCTGCCTGACCACGAGTTCAAGGTGGGGCAGAGCAGGGGGCTTCCTATTCTAGAATGCCACAGATGACGTAGCTCGGGCACTGTGGCATCTCAGCCTCCATTTATAACTGGGGAAAGGGAGGACCAGGTGCTGGAAGTGTCTAGGTGAGATTAGATGCAGAACTCGTTTCTCCAGTCCCAGGTGCGCTCGCTCTCTCTCTCTCTCTCTCTCTCTCTCTCTCTCTCTCTCTCTCTCTCTCCTAGGGATGTAGCCAAGGCTTCATGCTAAGCAAGTGCTCTGTGACCTCCAGCCCCCTCTTTCGTTTTCTGAGAACATGGTACAAAGACCTGCTGCCTTGAGAAGACACTGCAGCAGCGTGTGGTAGAGTGTGTCTGAGGGGGTGGAAGATCAGAGAGGCTCATTGATTTACCCGACATCGCACAGTGAGGAGGCACAGAGTTGGGATTGAAGCCCAGGGCTGTTTGATTCCCAGTCCAGTGTGCTGCCTGCAGAACCCTCCGCAAGCTCTAAACTGGCGCTCCTGTCAAAGGATATGAGCTGGACCTAAAATAGCATTTTCCCAAGATTCTGCCTCCAGCCTGCACTTCCTTTCTGGCCCAAGTCTCGTCCAGATCTGGCTGATGGGATGCCAGGTGGCTCACCTGTCAGCTCCTGCCCCTGAAACCTGGGCCTGCGCACCTTCAGAAGCCTCCCGGGTGTGCACAAGGCAGTTAATATCTGTCACTGTCCAGGCCAGGCTCAGTTCAGGGAGCACAGAGCTCTATGGACAACCCACACGAAAATTGGAGCAAAGAACTTGTGCAGGCAGTCCACAAGACAAGACACCCCAATGGCTGACTCCTTTAGTAAATGTAGTCGAAAACGTCAACCAGGTGTCATTTGAGACCAGCAAACCAGCACACTCCTGGCATCACACAGTCAGGGTGTTCAACCAGTCTATAACTGTGGTCTGCAAACTCACCATCTAAAAATGTCAGGTAGGTCTTAAAAATGGGTGGGGGGAGGCTAAATGAGGCTCCCAAGGAATCAGCTTCTAGAGGGACCAACCCAGGCAGCTGTCACTGTGTTAGAATGGACCTGGGCAGCAAAGATTCCTACCTGTCAATCACAGTCAAAACTGTCACGAGAATTTTTTTTTTTTAATTGTTGGCAACTGCTTCAACACTCAATCCAGTAAGTTCCACCCTTATAAATAACTGGATGAATACACAAAAACGCATGCAGAAGAACATTCAGAGCAGCACAAAACTTTTAACAGTAAAGAGTTGAAACAACCAGACGTTCAGCACCAGAGCCCTGGCCCCTCCCCACAGTGGGACACTGAGAAACTCCTGACCGATGATGCACTTGGTCAGCGCTGCTACCTCGGGACATCCTGGTAGAAAGAAACTCAGCAATTTCAGTAGCTCAATGCATGAAATTTACCCAAATCAAGCCAGGCCCCATTAAAAAAAAAAAAAAAAAGCAAAGTAGCAGGTTATACAATCAACATACAAAAAATCAATAGCTTTCCTATAAACCAAAATTCAATCTGCTGAAAAAGAAATCAGGAAAACAGTCCCATTCACAATAGCCATATATATTGAAGAAAGAAATTGAAGAAGACCTCAGAAAATACAAGACCTCCCACGTTCATGGATAGACAGAATTAATATGGTCGAAATGGCCCCAGTAATAAAATCAATACACCGATTTAATGCAATCCCATCAAAATATCAATGACATTCTTCAAAGAACTAGAAAAAAAAAAAAGTCCTACAATTCATCTGGAAGAATAAAAGACCCAGAGTAGCCAAAGCAATTCTAATCCAAAAAAGCCTTGCTGGAGGCCTCACAGTACCTGACCTCGAGTTATACTATAGGATAATAGTAACAAAACTTCCCGGTACTGCGAATAGACAGATGCATAGACCAGTGTACGCAAAGAAGACGCAGAGACAAACCCTCACAGACACGGTCCTCAGAGCCCATTAAAGTGGCCAAAAGCATACACTGGAGGGAAGATAGCCTTTTTTAACCAATGGTGCTGGGTGAGCTGGTTATCCATAGGTAGAAGAATGGAATTTGACCCTTATTTCTCCCCCTGCACAAACATCAACTAAAAAGGAATGAAAGACCTCAGAATTAGACAGAAACTAGGAAACTCCTAGAAGAAAGCAAAAAGTCAACACTCCAGCTCTTAGGCACAGATAATGAGTTTCTTCAGCTCTTAGTCTCAATAGAACCCCTAAAACTCAGGAAATGTTGCCAAGAATTAATAAACGGGATAGCATCAAATTGAAAAATTTCTGCACAGCAAAGAAAACAATTAGGGGAGCTGGGGTCGTGGCTCAGTGGTCAAGTGCTTGCCTAGCATGTGTGAGGCACAGGGTTCGATTCTCAGCACCGCCTATAAAGAAATAAAATAAAGGTCCATTTAAAAAAAAAAAAAAGAAAACAATTAGGAATGTGAAGAGAAAACCCACCGAATGGGAGAAAAATCTTTTGCTAGTTACTCTTCTACCAGAGGATTAATATCTGAATATATTAAGAGCTGAAAAAGCTTTTACATCAAAAAATCAAATAGCCCAGTTAATAAATGAGTAAGTGAAGTAAACAGATACTTCTCAAAAGGAGAAATACAAATGGCCAACAAATACATGAAAAAAACATTCAACATCATTAGCCATCAGGGGAATGCAAATCAAACCTCACGAGATTTCATCTCACCCCAGTCAGAATGGCAGGCATCAAGAGTGCAAATAATAACATATGGTGAATGGGGGTGGGGGGGTGGGGGTGGGCAGGAGAAGAGGAGCACTTTGCCCTGTCGTGGAACTGTGACTTAGTACAATGACCCTTGCTTGTACAGCTGTGCTCATCTGTGATTTGTTATATAATTGTGCACTTTTTAAGGTGTCTAGAGAACTTGGGAGAATTTGATAGAATCGATGTGTAAGGAGTTGACATGGTTAAGTTTGCAATAAGGTGTACATGTTTGGGGACAACTAATTTATTAAACTCATAAATATTAAAACTCAGCAGCTTAATTATTAGTATGTCAAATATTTTGAGGAATATTAATTGTTGGAAATAAAAACTTACATGTGGGGTCATGTCTAGACCGTAATGATGGCTTAATTTCGAAAATGTGCATTCTTTTGCAACTAAATAAACTCTCAATACATGGAAAAGATGAAAAAATATCAATAGCTCAGAGGGGTGCAAGAAATGCACCCCACTCCACACCAAGCAGCAAGAGAAGGGAAGCCCCCCAATACGTCCTGGCTGGGTGTGGCTGATACGGTGTGTCCTTGTGATGTCTGGCTGTGGGGTATTACTTTGATGGACAATTGCCTAAACTCGGAAGGACCGCGCCCTCTGAGCCCGACACCAAGCTTCCTGGTACACATGTCACACAGGCAGGCAGCTGTCAGGTCTTATTTGCAAAGTGACGCTGTGCAGACAGCAAAGTCCCTGCGAACCCTGAACGGACATGTCCTGAGCCCTGCTCCTAAGGGAACACCTAGCCAGGCTCCTGTAGGCGTCTGGTGGCAACACTGACCAGCTAGTCCGAACCTGACCCTGGACCCGGCAGCAGCACAGTGACTTGAGCCCAGATCCACTCCATACGAGGTGCATCCGCAGGCTTCTTGCCCCAAGGAGCGCCGGACAGAGCCAGCACTCAGGCTGGGGCAGCTATAAACAGCAAAACCAACCCCAAAGCACAAAAATGTGAAACACACGGCGCCAAACAGATTGTTATTAACAATAAAAGTCCCTTGTTTACAGTCGGGCGCTGATGCGGGGCGGCGGACACTGCCTTTTTTGAGGGCAGCTGGGCAGTCGGCTTGGGTGACTCAGACTGGCCCTGCTCTGTGTGTCCCGAAGCACCCCAGGGCTGCTTTGGGGGTGGCAGATGACTCTTAGCAAGCAAGTGCATTCATAAATACAGAATGTCAAAAAGATGCTGAAGGTGACGTTGTGATGGCAAAGTGGCCAGCCACTGGACATGGCTAAATGCCACTCAGCAGGAGGCCGGCATGGGCGCTGTCTGTAAGGTCCAGGGTGTCTCTCGGCACCCCAGGCTCTACCCACTAGACCCCAGCAGCCCACCACGTGTCTCCGGATCCTGCCAGATGAGCCCCTCTGGATTCAGAAACTAGGGAGCCACACAATGGGATGCTGGGATCTGTTGATAATGTGATGTGGGACAATGACAGGAGGATTGCATGACGTTTTATACATATTTAAAAAGGACAGGTGGTAAAGCTGTTTAGGTGGCCCTTGGTCCCCTGGGCGTGCTTGCACACACACGTGAAGAGGGTGGGAAAGGCCCGGCTTCTGTCTCCCTGCTGGGCGGGCACTGCCCGGGGACTTGGCACCAGCAGTCTTGGTCCTCCAGACGCCCCTGGACACACAGCTGGAGGCCTGAGCGCTTCCTGCCAGGACTCGACCTGGCTCAGAACGGCTAGGGATTCAGAGTCAGGTGCTGCTTCCTGCTGGGGCTCCCAGCGGCCATCATCCCACCCTCGGCTGGCACCTAGGCCCCTCTGACCCTGCCCTCCTTGGCACATGTTTGACCAGGGGGTCTTCCTGGATCCTACTTGGCTGGGACCCTGACCCTCTGCAAGCCAAAGCACACCTTCTCCTTTATTAAGTTGGTGGCCTTGGGCACTGGGTCAGGAGGCAGAAGGCGACTAACACCCTCGAGTCTGGATGCCCTCCAGGGCCCTTGTCACATGTGGAGGGCTCTGGCCTTGGCAAGCCTGCATGCAAATCCTGCCGTGGGCATTTACGACCTGCTGGGCTTGGGCACATTCCTGAGCCTCTCTCTCCTCGCCTGTAACATAGACTCCTCCCAAAGATATGAAAAGTGTCACCTGAGCTGTTTTTGCAGGAAAGCCTCTGTATGGGCACATGCTAGTCCTTCCTCCGTGGTGGCTCATGGAGTTTCCATTAAGGGTGATGAACAGTTTGGGAGTTAAACACTGCACCCCTCAACGTGCTCATCAGAGCAGTGTTTATGTTTTGTGTATTTTGCCCCCATCGGCCCGTCCACTGCCCGTCCTGCCTTCTTCTCCCTGTCCCAGGACTCTATCCTGGGGCCTCGCCAGGTCGAAAACTCAGATGACCGGCCTCCTCTTCCACCTCCAGATTCTGCTCTAGGAACTGCCTGACCTTGAAGCTAAGACATCGTGTTTTTCCCTCTTCTTGGAAGACATGGCCCCCCAGAGACCTTCCACAGGGCAGGGCAGGCCAGGGAGGGACCAAGGAAGACAGGGCTGACCGTCCCCGAGTTCCCCACTGCTTGAAGCCGTGTCATGATGCCGGGCAGCCTGGGAGGGCCACGCCCAGCCCAGGAGTCTGGAGGGAACTCCTTGTCTCTGGAGTGGCGGGTGTCCGTGGCCAAGGTCCCTTCTGGGTCTGTGGCTAAGGTGGCTGGTGAACTCCCGTCCCCACGAGATATCCTCTGGCCATAGTCCCCAATGCAACCAGCTGATGGTGACTGACCCCTGCATCCCTCCCCACACTGAAGGCCTCTCCCTTTTCTCAGAGGCCCAAACCCAGGAGGAGCGGGTCTGCCGACTCTGCCGCCTGGACCAGAGACCCAGAGCCCACAGCCCGCTCTGACCTCCCTTAGATACTCAGGACCTCAGAATTCTCTGCCCAAACCTCAGGACCTGCCCAGAGGACCCGAGCCTCTCCTGAGGGTGGCAAGGGTGGTGGGTCCCACGGAGGTGGGTGCACCTTGTGCCTGGGTGGCGGACCAGGGCCACTGTGTGCCATGGGGTGGGACATTGTAAGGAAGGGGGAGCACAGGCAGGTCTTATATGTGGAGACAGAAACGTGGGTTCAAAGAGAAGGCCCATCCCCAGGTGCAGCCTCTGCCTCCCCACCGGTGGGCGCACTTCCTGCCCAGCTGCCCACCCTTCCTGAGCCAGAGCCAGGCCTGGTCACTTCTCCTGCCCTCCCAAGAGCAGCCTGTTCACCCTGCGTCTCCAGGATCTCCTGGGCCCCCTCCTCTCCGTGTCTTCCCAGGGCAAGGAGCAGGCTTCCAGTTGGCGGGGCCCAGGGCTCATCGCACTGCCACCCGAAGGTCCCCTGCCAAGAAGGGGCAGGGACAGCAGCAGCAGCCCCCAGGCAGCCACCAAGGCAAGGCCTCCTCTGCCCTCCCCAGTCTCCTGCTCCCTTCCTCCCAGCCGCCCCAGGAAGCCCCTCCCCCCCGTCCCTGCTGACTTTCTGGGGTTCCTGCGCCCTCCTGGGGGAGCTGGCCTGGGCTCCGCCTTTTTGCCTGACAGATTCTTCCTGGCGCATCCGCCAGGACCTGCCAAAGGGAATCTTGATCACACCCCTGCGGGACGATGTCCAGGAGGCAGCTCCAGGGAAGGAGAAGCAGCCCCTGCATCCTGGCCCAGGCCTGAGGGAGCCGTGACCAGCCGCGTGGCCGGGGCGTGGGGTGGATGGGGTTTACACCAGCAGATGGTGCAGGGACTCCCCCATGACGGCTCGGAACCCGGGGCTAGGGCTGCACCGTGATTCCTATCCGAGTCCAGAAGGCACGCAGTTGGGGACCCCAGACAGACAGCCACCATCTAGCACAGAAAGGGGGTGAATCAGGGCCCCGCGCTGCGCAAGAGAATCACGGAATGTTTGCAAAAACATGTTTTGCGTGGACGGAAGGACGCTGGGAGGCGGCTCCCCAGAATGCTGGAGCTCTGGTCTCTGGGGGACTCTAGTCTTTAATGACTTCATTATTTTAATTAAATTAATTTTTGCTGATTTATATTTTCCATATTTTTTCCTATAATGAGTGTAGTGGGCCAAAATGAGTCCCAACTCCTGGGATCTGTGCATGTGACTTTATGTGGATGTGATTATTATTCAGATAGAGTCACCTTGAGGTGGTCCTTATTTGGTGGCCTCTCCAGCGAGACTGCTGTCCTAGAATAGACACAGGGGACGCAGGTAGCAGCCACAGAGGCAGAGATCGGGGCGCGGTGACCAGCCAAGGCCAAGGGCCACCAGCAATGCCAGAGCTAAGGGAGACACAGGGAGGATCCTCCAGAGGCTGCCCGGGGCGCCTGCCGACACTGTGTGGTGCCTGGCCAACCTCAGCAGGAGAACAGAGAGGGCATAGCTCTCGCTGTTCGCAGCCTCCCCAAGGGGCCATCTGTCACAGCAGCCACAGGAAACTGACACAACGGAGAGTCTTCCGTGTCCTTGTGACAGGACCAAAAGTTGAAGAGCCAGAGAGGGAGTGAAGTCAAGAGGGAGGGAGGAGGGCACGGGCAAGGGGCAAAGTCAATGGGGGATCTAGAGACGCCTCCAGCCTGGGTAGGCGGACAGCGGTGGCCAGGCTCCCTGGAGGGCGGGAGTGTCTGCCCAGATATGTGGGGAGTGTTTGTTGAATCAATAAACGTCCCCTGCAAAGGGAGCTGTCCCTTCTGTCCTGTCTTCCCACCCCTCTGCCCATTCATGAAGGAGCTCTGCCCAGGGCTGTGTATCTCTGTGGCTGGTGCTACATGACCACATGAGTGGACAGGGACCCCCTGATGGCATGGGTGGAAAGAGACCCCCTGACGGCATGAGTGGACAGGGACTCCCTGACGTCATGGGTGGACAGGGACCCTCTGACGGCATGAGTGGACAGGGCGCTGCCGCAGCTCAAGACCAACAGCTCCGTCTCCGCCCACCTCACTGGGACTCTGAGTGATCACATGGTCTTGATTTTATAGCCAGCTTCTTGTCCTTTGTGACCAAGACACACCTTGTCACTAGTCGGATCTTCATGCCACTTCCAGCACAATCCCGGATCCCACCAAGCTCCTCTGAAGACCACCTGGCTCCCCGGCCCCTTGACAGGGCTCTGAAGACTGCAGCCCACTCCATGTCCACGCCATCCAGGGTCCCCCAGGCCCAACATCCAGCACCTCCTGTGACCCTGCAGCGCCAGGCCTGCCCTCGTGCCCCACGTCCTCCCAGGCCTCAAGCTCGGCACTGCTCAGCGCCAGGCCTCTCCATGGTGCAGGGGCCATTTCGGGGTGGGGGGGTGCACAAGCTGCTCAGCTCTCCTTCCAGGAAGGGCAGCAGGGCCTCTGGAAGGTCTCCAGGCCTGTGTCCCCAGCTGGACACGGTCTCTACTTCGCAGGGGAAGAGGCAGCATATGCCTTCTGCTCCCCCGAGTGACCTCTTCAGCCTGAAGAATCGCAGGAAGTGGCCCTGGGGACCTGCTCCTGAGCTTTGGACGTCTTCCCTGGCCTGGCAGAGGGCTGGGCAGGAGAATGTCTGGAGCCTCGTGGTCAGTGGACACCTCGGCCTTTCTTTTGCTTCCCAAATGCCTCCTCCTCTTCCTTCTCCAAGAGCCAGGAGGTGTGGCTGGTGGGGAGCCAGGCCAAGGGGGCCACTTGTCCCTGCTCTGACCTGGCTGCTGTAAACAGCTCTCTCCTTCCTGATGAGGTCACAGTGTCAGAGAGGTTTCCAGGACACCTTGACGTGGCCAGGGCTCACTTGTTCCTAGGGAGCAGAGCCCAGCCAAGGTGACTGAAGTGAGTGGGGGCTGGGGCACATCGTGGAACCCAAGGGAGCCCCCAGGCCCCAGGGCCACCTGCGGCTCGCCTGTCCATCTCAGCCATCCATCTCAGCCCCTCGGGCTGCCCCGCTGCCCTGTGTCCCTGATGTGCTTTGGAGATCAGCTCCCTCTTGGCTATCAGGGTCCCCAAATTGCTGCCACCAAAATAGCAGCTTTTGTTCCTAAACCTTACAGGTCTCCAGGCCCAGCCGTCTAATCTGGTCTCTCCATATTCAGGACAAGATCGACTGTCACGACCCCGGAGCACAGTGACGGAGCCCTCTGTGTCTGGCCACTGCTCTGAGGTCTTTCTGGGAGTTTCCTCATTAAATTCTCAGAACGACTCTACAAGAAAAGTTTTCTTACTGTCTTTGTGAGGAAACATAGAGGCTCAGACTGGGAAACTCGGCTAGAATCACATGGCTCCTTAGCAGGGAAGCTGAGATTCGAACCCAGGGCCTGAGCCCTGAAACGTTTTGGTCTGGCTCAGCTTCTGGCTTGGATCCCTTGGAACCAAAGTGTCCCTTTCCAGCCCAATCTGCAGTGGCCATGAGGACAGCAGGTGAGGTGTCACATACCACTCCAGGGCTGTGGAAGGAAGAGGGAACAGGATCTTCCCTAGCGCTGGGGCAGGGACGCCGGCCCGATGTATCTGGTTCCTGGCACACAGTAGGTGCTCAGCAAATGTTTGTTGAGTAAATGAACTTCAAGCAGCTTGGACTTGTCTGTGCCACTCGAGAGGAGGGGGAGGTGGATGTGGCCTTATTTGGGCCACGTGTGACCACCCATCTCACCTTTCCAAAAAAGGATACCTCTTACTGTTGGCCTTAGAGGGAAAAACACTCCATCCTGGTCATCTTCTAGACAGCGGGCCTGTCGCCGGGTTAACCCGAGCACCCATGTGGAGGTCTGCTGGAGGTCACCCCAAGGGCAATGGCCGGCCATCAAAGGGCAGGCTCTGCGCTCTGCGGAGGACACCAGAGTCTGTTCCATCAGCCACACCTGTGTTTTCATGGAGGTCTG
The DNA here is from genome assembly GCF_045843805.1 of Urocitellus parryii. Classification (NCBI taxonomy): domain Eukaryota; kingdom Metazoa; phylum Chordata; class Mammalia; order Rodentia; family Sciuridae; genus Urocitellus; species Urocitellus parryii. The sequence goes on along the minus strand of NC_135531.1, from coordinate 159,324,640 downwards.
CGGGGGCCTGAGGAGCCCGCCCGTGGCCTGAGCACAAGTCCTCCTTCCCCAAGGCCTCTCCAGGGATGGGCGAAGCACAGCACGGGGTGGGGTAGGGGTTCAATCAAGTTTTGCCAACGGGACTGCAGTCCCCCATGTGTGCCGTCCCCAGCGCCAGCCTCCAGCTCCCGGGCTCCTTCTGAAGGGCTTAGCGGGGCTTCCTGGGGGAGACGGCGAGACCCTCCCTGGGATGGCTCCCCGCCCGCCCTGGTGAGGCCATGGCACCTCCAGGTCTCTTCTGAGCCGCTGGGTGGTCCCCGGGTGCAGCTGCTCTTCCTTTCACATCGTGGTTTAGAATGCAGCGACACTCCCCTGCTCGGACTCTAGGCAGAAGGTCCAGCTTGGAAAGGGTGGCGGCAGATGGTGGCAGACCATGGCAGCCCACGGCAGGCCACAGAGACCGCGTCAGCTAGTCTCATCTCGTCTGGAGAAGCCAGAGGTCACATCCCTCGATTAGGACAGAAGTGAATGGAAATCAGACAGCATCCTGTCCCCAAATGGATCTCCTTGGTGACAGGGGGTGGTTTGTGCTTGCTCAGGACCTATTGTTCTCGAAAGCCCCTGACATGTGGTATGATCTTCTAGAACTTTCTGGGCCAGGTGTCCGGGCTTGTCCTTTGTTTTTAATGCAGGTCGTTTATTACTATAAAGAATTAAACCAATGATGGTCTTTGGATTAGTTTGTCCTTGACCATTGGCACCAAGCAGAAACGAGGGGGGTGTGAGGCTCCCGTCCCTGCCCTCCCCTTGGCCACCCGCTGTCTGCCTTGAGTCTGGCCTGGGTTTCTCCAGACCCCCCCCTCCCCGGGCCACCACTCATGACCTTTAGCTTCCCGTGGGTGACCACTGGGCAGCAGGGACAGGAGGAGGCAGGATCAGGGCACGGCTTCCCTGACTCCCAGAAAACTTGGGCCCAGGGGGTCCTCCCTGCCCTCCCCCCACCGGCCACAGCACCCTCTCTGCAAACAGGGCTGCAGGACCCACCATCGGGTGCCCTGAGGTCCTACATCAGCCCCTCTGAGTCCTGCGCCCCAGGGCCGCTTCCCCTCCCCACCCAGGAAGTCTCCATCAGCCGATGGCTCCCTGGGGTGTTTGTGGTGGGACTTGGGATGCAGAGGACTCTGGGATGTGGAGGAGACAGACAGTGGAGGGGAGACATACTGGGGGAAGGGTGGACACCCACTAGGTGTTCCCTTGGGGGCTGGGAAACTCGAGGCACCAAGTCCCTCCTCCAGGGAACTTGCCTCCAGGGGTGCTGCTCTCTGTCCAACCGCCCTCCCCCAGCCCCACACGTCCCCACCTGTCAAGCAGGTGTAAGGGAAGCGGGTAGCGCGCGCTAAGTGCTGGGGGTGCTGCCTCCCTTTTCTGTGGCTCCCTATTCCATTCTTTGTTATATAACACAGATACAGGGTATAGGAGAAGGAGCATGGGTCAGGAGCTTCCTGGTAAGCTGTGTGACGTAGGAAAGTCACAGGACTTCTCTGAGCCTCAGATCTATGAAATGGGGATGACAAAACCATCCACAGCACTTTCATGTGGACAAAATGGGACATGAAAATGGTCCCTCTTTATCTGGAGAAACATCTTCCAAGATCAGTGGATCCCTGAAACTGAAGATAGCACCAAACCTACAAATACTACTTATTTCCTATACAAGTATATCAATGATAAAGCTTCATTTACAAGTCAGGCACAACAAGATATTAAAAACAATAATTAATAACACAACAATCATAGTCGTATACTGTGCTAAAAGTTATCTAAAACTTGTGTGACTATTTCTAGAATTTTCCTTTCATATTTCCTGTTTGCAGTTGGCGGGGGAAGGGAAGCGGCAGCCTGCAGACCCAGGTGCGCGCTGCACAGCCCTCCAGGGCTCTGCCCATTCCCGAGTCCAAACCCGCAGGCTCTGGCCTGTGCCCCTGGCTTTCCCCGGGGAGAGGGCAGCTGCGCTCTCACCATTCGGAGCCCTGTCCCCCCACCTGCCGTCCCTGGTCCCAGCCGTCCTCTGGCTGCAGGCTGGCCAGCCAAGGCTGTCTTCCCCACTGGCCTGCAGCCCACCCTCGGTGGCCCTTGGACCTCAGCCGGGCCCCTGCTCTTCCAGGCCCTCCAGCCCCTGTGCCAGGGGTCACCTCAGACAGCAGTCCTTCGATCGAGGTACCCGTCCCCGAGATGGGGCCCTGCCCTGCCCTGGCCACAGACCACAGACCACAGAGCAGAGTCCTGTAGCTGCAGGGACAGGGACCCGCACACCCTGACACCCTGCTTCCTCCAGCCTCGGGCGGAGCCCTCTGGCCCTGGTTTCTGGCCCCATCTGGAGTCTTGCTGTTTTGTTTGTCTGTCCTTGGATACAGAGCGGAACAGTGGCTGCGCTTTCCTGAGCCCTGGTCCTGGGTCTGCCACCTGGGACCCCAGCAGGAAGCCTCTGTGGAAGGGAAGGCTGCAGACAATGGCCCCTGCGTGACGGTGACCTCCTTTCATGGCAGGCTGATGCTGGCTCTCTCCCTTGGGCACCAAGGTCTGGCGGGTTTGAGGAACACCTGTGAGGCCGTGACCTGGGGCCCCGCTCTGGCCCTGGAGGGGACATTTGCTCTGCCACGTGGAGCCCCCTGCCCTTTAAGAGTCTGGGCACAAGTGCCCCAATGTGTGCCCAGGTCATGTGGTTGGTGACAGGGCCCCCGAAGGACAGAAGCCAGGGCCTGTGGTGTCAGCAGCAGATGCAGGACGGCTCTGAGAGAATCACAGCCACAGCGCACCAGCCTGTAGCACCTTCTGAAGCTCAGAGAGGCAGGGAGACTGCTCGGAGCCACACAGCAGAGAGTGCTGTGTCTGGATAGCTCCTTCTGTCTCCTGTGCCTGCAGCACCCAGGGCTGCCCGAGGCGCCAGGCACATCCCACCATGCCCTGGAGGTAGCTGGGGTTGGTAACCAGAGTCCTCGGGGTGCCCGCATCGTAGGAGTGAGGCTGGACAGTCTCCTTGGGGAGATGGGTAGGAAGGGCCAGTGTGGTCCACAATTCACTGGACGCACAGAGCCCAGCCACAGAGAAAGCAGAGGGGAGGAAGGAAGGGAGAAAAGACAGTGTGGCCCAGGCTCAGAATGGGCCAGAAAGCCCGTGCTTTGGAGCCCAGCTGGGTCTCCTTGCTGTGTGTCCCTGAGCTTGTTCCCACACACTCTGTGCTTTTCCTCAAGTCTGCACGGCAGGGAGGCCACGGAGTGGAGCAGCACAGTGTGGGGATGTGCCCGATGGGGTCCTGCCGCCCTCCTCCCTCCCTTGGCCTTTCTTCCCTCCTGCACCCCCTCCACTCCCTTCTGAGAAGCTTCAAGAGTCTCTGTTCCCCAGGGTGATCTCAGGCTCCCAGCTGAGAGCCAATCCCCAGTCCACCCTGGAGAGTTTGGGGGGAGTGGGGACACCCTGGAGGCCTCGGCAGGTGCTGTGTGCAGCTCCAGAGGCCACCTTCCAGCAGGGCCAGAAAAAGCAGGGCTCCCAATCCCCCACACTAAACCTAGCGACAGTCGGGTTCCTATGGCAACCTGCGATTTATTTTTAGTCGTACTTTAACATTAACATGATGTGAGGGTCTGAGCGCACATTACTCTCTTTTTACAGAACCGGAAAAAAAAAGAAAAAGAAAAAAGAAAGAAGGTCTCTTTGTGAGGCGGTGTCACCCCCTGGGGCAGGGAGAGATGATCGGAAGCTAAGGAGTGTGCAGCGACCTGATCTTGAGGAAGGTCAGCATCCCTGCTCCTGCAGCGCAGGGAGGGGACCCAGCCAGGGTCTCAGCGTGCTCGTCCCACAGGCTGCAGGAGCCAGAGGGGCCTTGCAGACGGCTGCAGCCCGACCCTCCCCAGCCTCAGGGCCGCCCTGGGGGAGGTGGCCTTAAAACAGCCCCGCCCCACGGCCTCCGCCTCCACCTCGGAGGGTAACACCCGAGGAAGGGAGAGCCCAGGCCCTGACAGGCGGCCTCTGGCATTGCGGCCAGAGCTTCAGGGTCTCCGAGGAAGGGCAGGCGGGGCTCTACCTAGCACCCTGGGGACACAGCAATCGGATGTCCCCAGCAGCAGGCAAGGCAGGGCAGGGCAGGGCAGGCAGAGAGCCGCTGCGGGCCCAGCAGGGCGGGCAGCCAGCGGTTGCGCAACCCCAGCCTGGGCGGGAGGGCGCTGTTTGGGGCGAGGGTGCGCCGGGGACAGAGCGCCGAGCCGGTTCTGGAGGGCGCGTTGGCCTCCAGGTTTCTGGCTGCGTGTCCATCAAAGGTCCTCAACCCTGTGGTCAGAGACGGTGGTCTCCCAGCCCAGGGGCTGGCCTCTTTAAATACCCCAGCCGCAGGCCAGCAGGATTGGGCCAACCAATGGGCACCTGACCGAATAACAACCAACCAGAGCCCTTCCCTGAAACTGAGCCACAGTTACCAAGAGAAAGCTGCTCCCCACACCGGGGTGCTGGCCCAGGGCTTCTGAGCCCAGTTCTAGCCTCCTGGAGTTGGAGAAGGAGACTAGGCCAGTGGGCAGAGAAGCAGAGACAATGCGGGGCCCAGGGGCAGAGCCTCTTTGATTTTCCCTGACACCAATTGGACTTGCTTCTGTCCCTGACGCTTCAGCCAACCTGATGAATTCAGCTGGCCTCTGCGATTTGGCTAACATAAGGGACCAAAGCACCTTCTAAGGGAGAAGAAGGAATGATGCTTCTTGTTCCTGCCATGGGTCACCACTGTGCCAGGGGACTGAGCCCCTCTGGGCCTCCTCAGGGCGATCTCACTCCCAGCCTCAGTGCAGGGGGCAGCTTTGCGTGGGGTCAAAGCACAGGAAAGCCAGGCCTCTGCCTGATACAGGCTCCATGGCCTTGGGCCAAACGACCCTGGGCCTCAGTTCCCCCATCCAGAAAATGGGGGGAGAACCAGGTGGCTGTGTGGGGGTGGGGATGGAGGGCACTGGGCCGCCTGTCAAACACAGCACCCTCAGTGTCCTGGGGGCTGGCTCCAGGACCCTCAGGCACCAAAATCTGAGGCTGTGCCAGTCCCTTATATAAAATGGCATAAATTTGCATAGAACCTACACAGACTTCATATGCTTTAAATCATCTCTAGATGACTTATAACACTTGATACAATGTAAAACTGTGTAAATCATTGTTATACTTTTTTATTACATTATCATTTAATTTTGCAAATATTTTCTATCTGGGTTTGGTTGAATCTGTAGACGCAGAATGGAACTCACAGAGAAATCAACTGTATTGACCTTTATTACCATCACTCATGGGAGCTGAGTCAGAGGCAGTCTCCAAATTCCTACTGGGACACCCTTTAGACACTACCTCGCTTAATCCTCTGGACTAACTTAAAAGGCAGAAATGTGCTATCTTTACTCAACAGATGAAGAAACTCAGGCACAGAGAGGTCAAGAGACTTGTGCAAGACCACACAGCCTATGAGGGGAGGAGCTGGACTTGAGCACAGGATTACGCTGAGCACAGTCTGACATTACACAGATGTGGTTTCAGATTCTGTCTCTGGCTCTCGCTCGCTTTGTGATTACAGGCAACTTGTTTCACTTAATTGAGATTAATTGAGAACTGTAAAGGGGGATCGTTATCTCTAACTCCAGGGCAGATCCCCGCTCAGCAGCACTTGCTCTCCACCACCGAGAGCAGCCTCTCAGAGTCTCAGAGACCAGTCGTGCAGGGACAGACTCCTGACCCTGGAAAGCCCACTCACCTCCTCCTTCCTGGGACCCTGGAATCTGAGCAAGGAGACGGGCTGAGAAGAGACGGTTCTGAGCCTCAGTCTCCCCCTCTGTGGGACACAAGTGCAACAGGCCCTCCTGGCAGGGTCGAGGCAGGGCTCCATGAGGTGACAGCACAGTGCCACTTAGCCAGATCCCTGAGGCTCAAAGTCCAGAGCAAGGCCCTGGGGCAGGGGCACTAACTGCACCTGGAGCTATAGCCTCCCCAGGCATGCAGAAGAGGAAGGGTGGGGGGGCAGGAGGGAGAAGGCGGTGGAGGGGTGAGCCAGGTGGTCCGCTGGGCCAGGGTTAGGGGGTGTGCCCAGCCACTGGTGGCTGAAAGCAGCTCTGGGGGCCTGGCATGTGTGCCATTGTGTGGCACCTGTGTTGCTGAGTGCCTCCTCCTCGGGGTCGGTGGGTGTGGCTCACTCCAACTGCTCACAGGGGCCCAGAAATTCCCAGCTTGGACGGGGTGGGGGAGGGCTTCTTTCTGTTCTCTGTTACAATGGGTCGCTCTCGTGAGTCACCCTCATTCCGTCTCCACTTGCCGCCCACACTTCCTGGGAGCCGGGAGGCCTCCATCTGGAGACCCCTCCCCGCCCCTCCCCCTGGGCTCCTTAACTCTCAGGCGGGTTTGTGTGGAGTGACTACCCCCCCCCCAAATCTCAGCCTCTCCCTTCTCCTGCTCCCTCCCTCCCTCCTTTCCTTTCTTCCAACAGAGAGAGGCAAATTGGCTTAATGTTTTCAAAATATCCTTGTGAAAAATGTCCTCTGCATTTACAGGTGGGGAGGCTTGGGGACCCAAGATCTTGCTGCTAGGACCTTGACCTAGGACCTCATGCCTCCTCTGCTGTCCTGGGCTGGAGGAGGTGGGCCAGGGCACTGGCCTTAACCGGCTGTGTGGGAGCCTGAGCCCCCCCACCCTCCAGAGGCCCCCCGGTGGGAGGAGCCTGCGCTGCCCCTGCCGCCTGCGCGGCCCTGAAATACGATCCTCAGCTTCATCCACTGCTTTGCCTTTAAAGGAAATGCCCAGGAAACCACCTTTCTGCCCGGGATCCAGCACGCACGGGGGGACCTGGGCCCTCGGGAGGGCGCGTCTTGGGGTCAGGCTGCCTCTGCGGGTCTGATCCCTGCCCAGAGGACAGCCCCCGACGGGAAGGGTTGGCCCGCCCACCCCGGGGAAGGCGTGGCCTCCTGGCCGGCTGCGGAACCTGACCCAGACAGGTGGGCTGGACGGTGCGCCAGGAGGGGAAGTCGGTCCCTGGGTCACAGGTCTCCCCAGGGCTGGCGTCGCACACCGGCCTCCAGTCGTCCCCCGAGCAGGGAGCTTCTCAGCCAAAAACGGGGTGACTCCTGCTGGGACAGCATCAGTCTGTCTCCTGCTCCTCGGATGCCGGGGTCCCCACCCACCCAGCCCTGGGGCCACCCCTTGTACCCCATGCTGAACTCAGAGCTCCCTCTGAAGGAGCGCGCTGGGCAGACCTGACGGACGCCCTGGAGGGTCCGCCCACTAGGGTGCCCTGGGCGTGGTGTACAAAATGGTGGGCAGAGGAGGGTCAGGACCATCCAGGCCTGAACCCTGAAACCCCCAAACCCGAGGCCTCCTTTACCACGGAGGAGTGGGATTCACATCCTAGTGTCCAGTTGGGGAAACTGAGGCTGGGAAGGGGGCTTACCCGCCCTTCCTCTTCTCCCTGGCTTCTCGGGCTGACCCAGCCTCCCACAGCAGCCCTGGTCCACCCTGGACCCTCCTCTGGGCCCCACACTGACTTCTCCCCTGCTGGGCCCAGGTCAGCCCCTTCTCCAGGAGCCCCCTGACTGCAGCACCTCCCTGGCCAGTCTCTCCTCTGGCCTTCTGGGGCCCTGCCCTCTATACCTTTATTTCACCCAATAAGAGCTAACTGCGCATCCGCCTGAGCCTGGCTTGCGAGGGGCTCGGGGTACCAAGGTGATCAGGTCACAGGCTGAGCTGGTGGGAGCTCCCGTTCTGTCCTGTTGGGGACACGGTCGTCCACAGCTTGTGACAGTGCTGAGAGGCCCAGGCTGCAGTGGTGGGGACCCTGACACCATGGAGGACAAGAGGAGGGAGAGCTGACACCTCTCATGTAGGGACACTGAGCTGGGCATGAAAGAGTCTGGAGAAGGGAAATGGGGGAAGGGGGACGGCTCAGGCAGAGGCCCAGGATGGCCTGGCTCTGTGTGGAGGCCACACTGGCCTTTGCACTTGTCCCACATGTCCCAGGCTCAAGTCACCTCTGCGGCTCCCACCTAGAACGCCGCCCTTCCTCTGGAGCGCACCATGGCTGGGACCTTCTGGTTGCCCGTCTTGCCTCACCCCACCTGGGGTCCTTCCCTGACTGGCCGCTGCAGTCCCCTCGCTCTCTCACCACCTCTGGTTTCTAGTCTGGCCACAGTGGGACTCCAGGGGGCGGTCTTACAGGCTCAGCTGGAGCAGGCGCCGGCACACAGTGGACCTGAGTACAGGACCCCTGTTCCCAGGGTGCCAAGTCTGCAGACAACCGACTGTGCATGCGGAACGCTCAAAAAATTGCCCTGGGTTGAACGCATGCCGACTTTTATTTTCTCATCATCACCCCCTGTGACAAAATGGAACAGCTATTTACTCAGCATTTACGTTGTCTGGTGGTGATCTGGAGTACACGGGAGGTGGGCAGGTCCTAGCAAACATGACGCCACTTTATAGGAGGGACTGGCTATCCCTGGGCTTTGGCACCTGCCCTGGCTCCTGGAACCTGTCCCCCATGGATGCAGAGGGACAGCTCTATTTGCTGAAGAAGGGAAAAGGAAGAAGTGGTGGTGACACAGGGGAGAGGGGTGGAGGGAGGACATGAGTCCCTTGGGTTGGTCCAGATGGGGTCCAGCTAGAGCCCCCTCGGGGCTGCTCCAGGACTGTGGACCCTTGCTCCCTGCCACCACAACTTGCCCCTGAGTAGGAAATGCTTGCTCTGGTGGGTCCTGTTTTGCTCCAGCACAGTGAAGATGTCACCAAGTGCCACATGAAAATAGAAGGGCCCCTTGGCCTTGCCTGGAAGTTCAATTGCTGTGGAGCCCCACCCCCCACCACCTGTGACCAGGGCCAGGCCCACACTCAGCTGGCGCATCTGAATGCTGGCTGGCCACCACCTGCAGGAGAGCAGGGACCAGGGGCTGACACTGGGTGAAACTATTACACAGGAGAGGTCAGTTTCTTTGGAGTGGCCTCCTTCCCCTGTTTTATACCTGAGACATCAAGGGTCAGGGCAGGAGTGAGGTGTCCATGACCATGTCTAGTAAGTGAGGGGCTGGAATTTGTTTCCAAGGCCAGGAAGATCCGAGCGATGCTGAGCTCGCAAAGGAGGGGATGTCCAGAGGCCAGTGGACCTCAGCGCGGCCCTGCTGTCCGTTCACCCAGCCTGACGCCAAGAGCCAGCGCGTCCCTCAAAGGTTCCCCCCCGGGAATCTTTATGACAGCATTGGAAAGTAGGTAGATTCACGAAACAGGTTTTGAGAGGTCAGACAACTAGCCCAAGGCCCAGCCATGAGAAGGTAGGACCAGCACTTGAAGTCCTGTGCGAGGTTGTGTCAACACACACCTGATCAATATCGAGGCCCTTCCCTCGAGGTATCCCCCACAGAGAGGAGCTCCAGGAGAGAGGGGGTTCAGAAAACCCAGGCTTGGCCGCCCGCCTCTACACACTGCCACAGACGCAGAGCCAGGTGGCCCTGTTTGCAGACAGAGAGTCCCTGCCCAGAGCCACTGACCTCATCCCCCTGCAGTGGTGGGGGCAGGAGCCCACCTGGCCTCTCTAGGTGCCTGCCCATCCCTTCAGGTATTGGACCCCTTCAGGGTCCCAGCTTCCAGAAGCTTCCAGAAGGGCGGACATGCCAGAGGTCAGCACTACTCTCTCCTCCCTGGCTGTTCTGAAATGAACATGCCCCCCAAACTCATGTGGTAGACCCCCAGCCTGAGTACCTGGGGGGTGGGGCCCCTGCAGATGGAACCTGGTTAAAATGAGGCCATTAAGGTGGCTGGTCCACATGACCGTGTCCTCGTACAAGAGCACGTTTGGCCACAGACACACGCACAGAGAGGTCACCTGAAGATCAAGGCAGAGAGGGACAAGACATACCACAAGCCAGGGGACAGAAAAGCTGGCCAGAAAATCTCTAGAACCTCCAGGAGGGGCCTGGAGCTGAACCTCTCACAGCCCTGGGAGGCCCACACTGGCCGAGGACTCCCAGCGGGACTGCGAAGTCTCTGTCGCCTAAGGCTCTCAGTTTGTGCACAGCTGGCCTTCCATCCCCTCGGTCCGCATTGGCTGACTCAGCCAACCGCAGATAGAAAATAAATTTTTGAAAAAATGTGTCTCTCCTGAGCGTGGATGGACTTTTCCTAGTGATTATTCCTAAGCAACCCAGCAAGATTTATGTGGCATTTACCCTGTCCTGGGCATCACTGTGATCCAGAGGTGACTTAAAGGACGCGAGGCTGTGTGTAGGTTATACACACACACACTGCGCCGTTCTGCGTAAGGGCTTTGGAGCCAGCCTCCTGCAGACACCAAGAGACGACTCGTCCTTCTCTGAAAGTGCTCAGGAGGAGCCAGGCCTTCCGTGCCCGCAAACTGGCTCTTCTCATCCTGGTCCAGAACATTTCCTGAAGTCCACATGCAACAGCCCGGGTCTCCCAGGGAGCCCGGCTTCAGGACAGGCTGGTCCTGCGGTGGTTGGTGCCAGGGCCACACAGAACCTGTCCAACCCTCCAACCTCCAGGGCAGACTCTGGGGACCACCCATGTCACAGACCAAAGAGCTTGGGGGCCAGGGTGTGGCAGGGATGGGACTCAGACCCAGTCCCCTCCACTCTGGAAGGTCACAGCCCCAGTGTTCTCCTGCTTCCCAAGAGGAGCCCAAGTCGCGGGGGCACAGCTGCCCTCCTAGTCGCCTGCGACAGGTGCCTGGAGCTCGCCCCAGCCCTCCCAGAGCCCTAGCTGCCTGGGAAAGCCACCAGCTGTCCCTGCCCAGCAGTCCCACTGGGCCCAGGCCAGGCCCTGCCTCATGCCTGTCACTGGGAGGAGCAGTGGCTGCAGGAATGAGCTAGGCACAGCCTGGCTCTGTGCCAACCGGCCCTTCTCTGCCACACCCTGGCCAGCACCTGCCAGCCAATCCCCGTGCAGCAGTCGCCACGCAGTCTGGTATCCCTAGAACTGGGTTCCAATCCTGACTTTGCCTCTGCCACCTGGGTAACCCTGGCCAAGTCACTGGGCCTTCTTGACCTCGTTGGTGCAACCCAGTAACGGTAAAAGCCACTTCAGGGCGCTGGGGAGGGGACAGTGAAGTAGTGTGCACTCAGCACCACGCCCAGCATAAGTGGCCCTGAGCAGCGAGATGCTCTCAATACTATTACTGAGTTATGTTATTACTTATGGTCACTACCCATCCAGGTGTCAAAGACAGATGGAGAAGGGCAAGGTCACAAACTTGGGTGCCAATCTCAGCTCAGCCTCTCATGAGCCGTGTGACTGTGGACAAGTCACCCCACCTCTCTGAGCCTCTGTGTCCTCATCTCTACTATCGGGGTACAAAGAGTTGGAGCGAGACTTGGAGGAAACATGGATGTTGCTGCCCGGCAGCTGGTTGGGATTTGAAAACAAACCCAGAGTGTCCCGTGGGAACCCGTAGCTCCCCAGCTCCCGTAGAGCAAGTCCAACAAAGGACACGCTGAGGGCCCCGGTCCATGGCAGGTGCTCAGCCGGTGTTGGAACCTGAGCAAACAAGCCTCGTGTCTGCCCGAGACATGTGTTGGTGTTGCGCATTCATGCATGTCATCGTGTGACGCCACCCTGGGGTGCAGCTCTGTGGGCCACCACCTGGCCCTATGGCATGCTGCTCAGGCAGGCAGTTAGGGGAGGGAGCCAGCTTATCTCTCCAGGGGAGGTGGCCCCTCCCAGGACTTCTCTTGCAGGGACAGGACCCGTCTATCATTGGCAGCCCCAAAGCAGACCGCAAAGGAGCCCTTGGGTGCTGACGGGCTGGGTTTGCCTGGCTGGTTTCCATGGCCCATGAACTCCTCCAGCTGGCCCTACCCCAGACCAACTCCAGTGTGGGCTGGGAGGGCCTGGGAGGAGGTTGGCTGGCAGCAGGTCTCTGTCCCGCTCCCCTGGAATCTCCCAGGGCAGGTGCTGGTCTGGGAAGTTGGGTAGATGGGGATCCCGAGGCCCAGGACAAGCAGCCGAAGCAGCAGGTCAGTTCTGACGCCCTGCCCTCTGCGGCCTGCACTCCTGCCTTTGCCCAGAGAGGCTCTGCTATTCACAGGGTGGCAGCCCCTGCCCCGGGGCTGGGGGGGACTTCATCTCTCATTTGAGCCCCAGCCTTCTGTGCTGCGCGACCTGAGGACCTGAGAGGGCTAATGTGACTCCAAGCACCACAGTGGGATTAGGAGCACCACAGGAAGCTGCTGGACAGGTTCCCCCCACTCTTGGGGGCCAAACTGGAGCAAGTAGTTCTAAATCAGGTGCTGCGGTTTGGATAGGGCTATGGCCCAAGGGCTCAGCCTTGGAAGCTCGGATCTGGGGTGGCCACATTAAGAGATGGTGGGCCCTTTAAGAGGCGGAGCCTAGTGGACATGATTAGATCCCTGAGGGAGGGCATTCAAGCCTCTCCTAGAGTCAGGGGGCTCCTGCAAGAATGAGCTGTGAGCCAAGAGGGCTGACCCTGATTCCCTCTGGCTTCCTGCCTCACATGTGACCTCTTCCCCTCTTATACACCCTCCGCACAAAGCTTCTGCCAAGGGGCCCTTGTCAGAGGTCAAACAGATGGGGCCTCCCCGTCTTGGACTTCCACTCTCCAAAACTGTGAGCTCTTTTTTTCTTTGTAAGTGTCCCAGCCTTGGGTATTTTGTTTTAGCAACAGCAAGGGGCACATACAAGAGGGATCTAGGCTCTGACTCAACTCACCCCTTCACACCCAACTGTCTCCCCACAGCCTCTCAGGCTTCACCATCTTCCCCTGCTTCTCACCACAGCATTTATCGCCTACCACATGGGACACAACACCTGTGACCTTTGCTGTGCTCTCTGTACCTGCCGTCCTGTCCTGTCCCATTCCCTGATGGATTTCCAACACGTAGAATGGGTGCCTAGACTCTAGGAAGGTGCTCAGTAAGGATTTGCTGAAGAAATCAATGAACTTCCACAGAGAGAATGTGGTTGGATACAAAGCAGGACTTACTGATGATCCAAGTCAAGATTTGAACAGAGACCTCTGGGGAAGTCACAATAGGATTGTGTGTGTGTGTGTGTGTGTGTGTGTGTGTGTGTGTGACTGGAGACAGTTTTGTCACTAAGACTGAGAATGTTCAGGAAAATGGGACTGAGAAGTGGGCAGTTTTCCCCGGGGCCCTGGAGGCTTGGAAGGCAGGTCTTTCGGCCTAACAGCAGCCCCAGGACGAGGACTTCCTTAGGATGTGCTGCTTGAAGTGTGGTGGTGGGGGCTGGCAGACAGACCTCCTTCTGCTCCCACATGGTCAAGCCTGGGCACCTGTGCTTGTTGGTACCAAGCTCACGGCCAGGTTAGCCCAGCAGTGAGTCTCTGCGGTCAGTTCCTGCGGCCTCTGACGCTGCTCCTGGAGCTGCCTCCTGATTTTGAGCCCACCCCTTTCCCTTCCAGTTCCTTGGACCAACTTGTGACTAAAGCTGCCCTGCCCACTCCTCTTCCCAGCGCAAGGACCCTGCTCTCTGGCAGCTGGTGAGTGGCTACTGTGGACCTGCGAAAGAGGCTCTGGCTTCTCTCTCTCTGTCCCAGGGGCAGACGAGGGTGGAGGTGACAAGCTCGAGGCTTGGTGCAGGGGGGCACAGCCTGCCTGGGCCTGGCCACCTCGTGACTTCCCCTCCTCCTCCCCCTCCTCCTCCCTCCCCTCCTCCCCCTCCTCCTCCCTCCCTCCTCCCCCTCCTCCTCCCTCCCCTCCTTCCTTCTCTCCTCCTCCCCCTCCTTCTCCCTCCCCTCCTCCCCCTCTCTTCCTCCCCCTCCTCCTTCCCCTCCTCTCTCCCCTCCTCCCCCCTCTCCTCCTCCCTCCCCTCCTCCCCCCTCTCCTCCTCCCCCTTCTCCTCCCCTCCTACCTCTCCCTCCCCTCCCCCTCCTCCTCCCCCTCCTCCTCCCCCCTCCTCCTCCCTCCTCTCTTCCTCCCCCTTCTCCTCCCCCTCCTACCTCCCTTCCCCCTCCTCCTCCCCCTCCTCCTCCCTCTCCTCCTCCCTCCCCTCCTCCCCCCTCTCCTCCTCCCCCTCCTCCTCCCTCCCCTCCCCCCACCTCCTTCCCCTCCTAGCTCCAGCCTGCAGCCTCCTCTAGGACCTTGGCCTTGCCAATGGCACCTTTTTCTCCTAGTCCTGCTTGCCTGTCCTCAGGGCGGGCACGTGCATTTGCCTAGTTGGGTTTTAGGTCCACTTTGTTTTAATGTTTAGCAATGGATTTTTTCAGCTCAGAAAGATGAGGGACATGAGCACCAGGAAGAGCCCTTGGTTTCTCCTGCACCTGTGACCTTGGCAGCGTGTGGGTGGGGACTCTGAGGCTGGGGAGGTGCTCCTCCTGCCCTCTGTCCACAGGGTGATGGGACCACCCATCCCAGAGGACAATGTGGCAGAGGCAACACAAACAGAAAAACACTGGCTCTTCCCTTCCTGCGTCCCCACCCTTCGCCCTGTGACTCACGGCTGTGATTTGCTGAGAAATGGCACGATTGTCATTTTACACCTTGCAGTCTGGGGCTGTCCACTATGCAGCAGCGTCATGTGGCAATAGATAACGGATACAAATCCCATGGTCCCCGCCTTCGCATCTACCTCGGGAAGCCCATCAGCTGGAGGGGCATGGATGAGGTTGTCCCTGTGCCATTGCACCAGTGGGCGCCACAGCCAAGCCAGGTGTCCCCAGGCAGGGAGTAGGGTCAGGCCCCAGGGCTTGGCCTGGCAGTGGAAGGCTAGCAGCAGGAAGAGCAGGGCTGACGGTGCGTGTGTGACACAGTGAGGTCTCCAAGAGACATGGGGCACTGAAGAAAGCAAGCCAAAGACAACTTGTAGGGCACAATATCAGGTTCATAAGCCAGTGCCGGGTGTCTGCTATGGGGACTGGCCTGCGAATTCACCAGGAAGGACTCTGGGAAGGAGAAAGGGGACTAGGAAGGAATTCCTCCGTGTGATCTAGGGGCCTGGAGGCTGCACAGAGGTTTCCATACGTGAAAGGGCCAGTTGCTCATGTCAGGCACTCTGCAGGTGTCAGAGGTCCAGCTGGTAGAGGTGGCACCTGCTGCTCTCGTCCCCTCCCACATTTCCAAGACCTCTTCCCGGGAGGGTCAGGGCCCGGCTCAGGACTCCCCTGTCTCGTTCTCAAACTCCCATGAGAGACACAAACCTGTGACAAGATACTTAACACCGTGTACCCCCAGAGAAATGGGAATTGAAACCTCCACAGGATACCTGGACACACCCCAGTGGCTAACAGAGAAAGGGTCACCCACAGCTAGTAGTGACCAGGACCAGCAAGCCAGGTCAGGCGTGGCTGGTGGGGAAGTCGGAGGGCAGCACCGCTTTGGAAAGACATTCTGGGAGTTTCTTGTAAAACTGTGCACTTGCCTTACAGTCCAGCCACCCAACTCTCATTTGCTTGAAGAAATGAAAACAAAACAAAAATTTCACCCACGGACCAGGCGCAGCCTGACTTATTTACTAATAGAGGCGGGATGAATTCATCGAGTCACATCCACACACGAAATCCAGCTCAGCAGTAAAAGGAGCCGCGCCTGGCGCATCTCGGAGAAGTGAGATCGGGCTTTAGCAGGACGTGAGTGGCCATCCCTGGGAGGCGGACCTGGGCAGGGCGGTACTGACCAACAGGAGAGGAGGGAAGGTCCTGCCTCTTGACCGGGTGGGGTTTAGGGTCTGACTGGTTTCTGGATGGTTTGATTCGCTGTGAATTTTACTGCATGTGATTTCATCTCCATAGAGCCAGGCGCGGGGGGCTCTGCGGGCTTCGCCAGCGCCGCCCGCGCCTGGGCAGGGTGCAGAGGCCGGGCCTCTCCGGTTCTCAGCCCCTGCCGGCCAGCTCCCAAGGCAGTAGTAATTAGCTGCGCAGGAGTCTTGGATCCCGAGCCAAGGACAACAGCAGGATCCCATCAGATGCCAAGACGTGTCCCGCGAGGAGCTGAGCTCAGCCACCCCCGCTCAGCCCTGGTTGCAGCAGAGCAAAACAGCCCCACGCGCAGCGCAGCGCCCCTGCGCGGGGCTTCCTGCTGCAAAACAGTTACCAGGGGGTCGCGCAACCAGCTCCCAGGCCACGGGGCCTCCAGTGAGCGCCCAGCGTGGGCCAGGCCGCGGCCCAGGTGCCTTCCATACTCCACGTTCTTGTCTCCTCCTGCCCTGCCTCAAGGGGCCAACTTGTCCCCAAGTCGCAGAGTGGCAGGAATCCTGGGCGGCTGGCGAGCCCCAGAGGCTCTTCCAGGAACCCCCAGCAAGCTGCGCGCTCTGGGCTGTGGAAGGGCGAGAGGCTGGGCACCAGCCACCTTGTCCAAGGGCATTGTTCTTCTCTCACGGAAGGGTCCTCCTGAGGGAGGCTGCGGAGGAAGAAGGAAGTGCTGTGGGGGTTTCCAGGTGCCTGGGGACTCCTGGTGGCACGTTCTGCTCCCTCCTGGAGGCCCCAGCAGGATGTGGGGTGCAGCCTTCCTGCAAGAACTGGGCTTGCTGTTGAGGGGTGAGGGCCACTGGGGCACAGAAGCCTCCAGAGCTTGCTTACCACTGGCCACTCAGTCACCAGTCCAAGCTACTAAGCACAGCCTGCAAGGCCTGCCCATTGTGGACCAGACTTCTTGACCTCTGAGGAGTGCAGTCACCCAGGCACCACCCAGCGGACCTCATGGTGAGCTACCACATGGGGAAATCCAGAAGTTTCTCCTGTGAGTCCTTGGGAAACTCACTCAACTTCTCTGGTCTCTGAAAATGGGTGGGCCCCACAGGACCATACCAGCCTCTATGGCCCACACCCTTCCTGTGTGGAATTCTTCACTGCAACAATGCTCGGCCAGGTGCTTCCTTCCCCAGAAGCCTGCTGGACCCCAACCCAGGCAACAGGCTGGTGGGAAGAGGGGCTTGCCTTGGGGACAGGTATGGAGAGGGCAGCATCTCTGGAGGGCTTGTGCCTGAGCTCGGTCCTTTCTGCGTCAGCTTAACCCTGGCCTGGCCTGGCTCAGGCCTGTCAAATCGTGGGGGATCAGATCCTGAAGGCACACCCCAACCCCAGGTCACTCCCGTCCAGGACACGCAGGGACAGGCTGGGATAAATACTGGTGGTTTATCACAGGAAGGCTCGTCTGCTCAGGGGAGCCGGCCTGCGTGCCTGTGTAGCCCGCTGAGTTATTGACCAGAGCCAAGCGGGGACAGAGCGGGGCCATTCATCCACGGGGCTGGAGGAGAGGTCAGGAGAGAAGGAGTGACGGGCTGAACATTTGGGATGGAGCCCTAGCCTTGGTGAACCCCTGGGTGGCTCTGCTCTGGGAGTCCTTAGCAATGCTTCACGAGCCCCTCGGTGGACAGGACCCAGGCCTGGGGAAGACTCGTCTCCTTCTTGGAGACACAGACCTGGGCACAGAGGACAGCCATGGCCGAGGTCATCCTCAGCCTCCTGGAGAGGGAAGACCATGGAGCTGGGGAAGAACCCAGGGCTCCTCCCATGGCCCAGCCTCACCTCTGTCCTGGCCAGGGACCGTCCCCATGGGCTTGCCTTCCTGTCCTTTAGACCAAGTGTCCTATTCAATGAGACTCCCCAGAGCATCCTAGATACCCCGCACTCCCTCCCAGCCTGTCCCCTCCCCGCTTCCCACTGGAAACACCGTGTGCTTGTTTTGTGGCTCACTGTGGTTCTGTTTTGAATAAGCTGCCATAACCCAGTGTGTGTCGCACTGCCAGCCTTCGGTGGACACCTGTCTATTCTGTGACTCACGATAACTAATACCGCTCAGTGTGGTACCTCCACGAACACTGTATGTCATATTTTGTGGAACATCTCTACTAAGTGTAGATACCGTCTCCAGGCTCAGAGAGATGGAGTGACTTGCTGTGGGTCACTCAACTGAAACCAAGATCAAACCCGCCTGGCACCAGGTCCTGAGCTCTTAGCTATTGCCCCAGGAGAGGATTTGCCTACGCACTTCTTGAGAAAAAAGCTGTGCCCCAGTCCAGGGTGTCCTAGGGGAAAGGAACTCTTGGTCTGAAAAGAAATAAAAAGCAACGTATAAAATGTTTTTTCCCCCCTGCGGTTAAATGACTTTGAAGTGGAAACAGAGTGTTGGTGGCAAATGCCACCCACTTATTTCTGCCATTTATTGAAATATACTGTGTGCCAGGCACTGGCTATTAATCTTTCCAGTAACCCCAAGCAGTGTATATTAGGGGCAGGGGGTGTCTTGATTGGGTAGTGGTCTTATGGTTTGTGGGTGGAGGGAAAATCCAGGACCACAGGGCTTAGAGCTGTTTACCTAAGGTCACTAAGTCCCGAGCACCCTGTCACATGCAAAGCTGGGGTCACCTCTTCTGCCACCTGCTACCCTCCTAGGTCAGCCCCCCGTACCCACAGGTCTCTGTTCACGGCTTCCACCAACAGAGGAGCCAAAATATTGTATCTGCACCCAACAGGCTCAGACTTTTTCTTGTCACAACCTCCTGAACAATAAGTCTAGCGACTATTTCCAGGGCATTTCCACCCTACTAGGTGTGTGTCACCTAGAGGTGACCAAAGGCACACAGGAGGCTGTGGGTAGGTCCATGCTAATGCCACGCCACTGGATATAAAGGGCTGGAGTGTCCATGGACCTCAGTATCCAGAGAGGGTCTGGAACCAGTTCCCTGTGGATTCCCAGGGACAACGGTACCTGGTTCCACTGGACATAGAGTTGTAAGTTCCAAACTGTGCCATGTGCTCAGCAAGGGGACAGCTGGGTCTGGATGACCTTACAATCTCAGCCAATGTCTGATATAGCAGGGTGCCCAGTGAGGGCCTGGTGGCTGGTAGGTGAATGAATGATGACCTGAGAAAAAGGGGAACTGGCTTCCAGCTGGACCCCTCTATCTGAGCCCAAGCTGTCTTCTCTAGGAGGCCCTGGCCCACAGACCTGCTGCTTCAGAAGCCCACGTGACCTCTATTTATTTTTGAGACAGAGTCTTCCTAAGTTGCTGAGGCTGGCCTCCAACTCACAATCCTCCTGCCTCAGCCTCCCAAGTAGCTGGGATTATAGTGTATACTGCAAGCCCTTGGCATGGGGAGGCTCTTTAAATGTTCAGATTCCTGGCCCCCTAGCAGTCTCTGAATCAACATGCCCAGGAGACTTTATGTTTGAACCTCCTTTCTGGGGGATTCTGTGTTCACCAAAGTTCTGAGACCCACATCTCTGAGCTCAGTTCATATCCCTCCGCGGAACTGAGGCCTCTTTTGTGCAGAGCCCCAGATTCTCCCCGTGGGCGTCCCCTGTCCACCCCCTCTGCCAGCCCACTGCAGCTGGAGGTGGTCCAGGCGCAGTGAGAAAGATCACCAAAGACGACGAAGATGACTTATTAGGGAGGATGGAAGGAGCTGAGGGGGCAGCCTCTGCGGGAGGGAAAGCAGGGCCACACATAAATCCCCAGGTGGCCTCTCCAGGCCTGACCGGGGCAGGGACTATACACCGGGGACTGGAGCCCGTCAGGGAGACGTTTGTAATGGACAACTTGAGCCTCTGGCCCACTACAATTTGCAACAAGATTTCATCAGTTTTGGGCCTGAAAGGCCCTTGGAGAACATCTAATCCGTTTGTATTTAAGCTTTAAAACATTTTTTTTTCCTTCTTCAAGCAGTGGATTCCTTTGCTCAAGTGCAATCGTATGCATAACTCAGGTACACGAGAGAGGCCAATAAAGAGGCTCAGGTGTCGTCTTTTGCACATGGTAAAGTCAAAACATCATTAAGTCCTAAGTGCCTGTGGTGCCTCACTCCAGGTCAGCCTCGGAGACAGAGCAGAGGGCCTGGGTAAAGGGAAGTGGCTGGGGTGGATGGAGTCCAGGGATGACCGATGTCCCTGCTCAGAAGAGGAGATGAGGACACAGGGACATGAGCCCGTGGAGACACAGCAGGAGGGCAGCCGTCCCAAGCCAAGCTCACAGGCCAGCCTTGTGTCAACCTTGAGCTCAGCCTCCAGGACCCAGAGAAAATAAATCTCTGTTGCTTAGGCCACCAGCTGTGGCACTTTGTTTTGACAGCCCTGGCAGATTAACACGGCCACTCTGCAGTCTGGCATCTCGGACAAGCACGCCGGCCAGCCTGCCACCTCCGAGCAGGTCCCCACTGAGGATGGCTGCGCTGGGCCCTGAAGGACGGGGAGAGGTGGCTGGAGGTGAGGACAGGGGGGACTGCAGCCAAGAGTGCTACCTGGCGTCTCCAGGGCCCCAGGGAGCCGGCTCCCCCACAGGTGGGTGGGAACCCTGGAACAGGCCTGGATGTCCTGAGCTGGCACCACTGTCCCTGCACTGGCTGGGGACATTGGGGAAGGGATGGTCGGGGCCGGGCTCTCCTGTGACACCTCAGACCCCCAGCTGGGAGGGCAGGAAGGCACGCTGTGCCCAGCCTTCTGTGTGCGAGCTGGACCAGGCAGGGGGAGGCGGGAAGCCAGTGGCGCGGGAGGGCCCAGCCAACCCGGCCCAGGCCCCCAGCCCAGGGTGCTCTGCTCATTTCCTCTGGAGGAGGAGCCATGAATAAGACCATTTCCAAGGACCGTGACCCTTCTCTGGTCACAGGAATGTGTTTCCTTGTCATGATGATGTTCAGTTTGAACAATGAAGATAATCAGTCATGTGACTCTTCCTGTGAGTTTACCCAGTGAGACTCAAGGTCACTTCCGCCTTATACCCACCAGGAGACAAGCAGAGACCCCCTTTGTGGATGTGGAAACCGAGGCCCAGAGAGATTAACCAAGTTACCCACAGCTTCAGGGCCGGGAGAGGGGGCAGTGGGGCTCCATACCCTGTTGCCCTCAGCGGGCAGTTCAGGGTGGGGGCCTGGCTCGGGGACTTGGGAGGTGCTGGTTCCCATGGCTCAGCTCAGATGCCTACGACCCCAGTCGACTCCTCTGCAATTCCTGCCCTTTCTCGAGCCCCAGGCCATGGGTGCCATCTTACACCACGGCTCAGATGCAGAGGTGGGGGGCCCAGGGGTTGAGGAAAGAGCTGAGAGGGCGCCCAAGTTCTCCAGCTCTGAGAACCAAGGCTCTCGACCAGCACCCTAGGTCCACGGGTCTCCCACAGCCTGGCTGCCCCATCTCCCCTCCCCTGGCGCCCTCAGCCCAGCCCTCAGGGCCTTCCCTTGTACAGGGAGCTCTGGTCCAAGGGGATGCAGGACTAGTTCCCCCAAAGTGCCGACCGAGGCCCAGCGTGTATCTTGGGCTGCACACTCGGCCACAGGGCAGACCCTTGTCCAGCCAGCCCTGGGGATCAGGCCCCACCCCAAGGAAGAGCTGGGCGCAAGGCCAATGGCGTCTCTGTGGTTGGACCCCGACTCTCTGAGTCACCTCCTCTCCCATGGAGAAGCCCTCTCTCCAGCCCTCCCCCTTTGTGGCTTGTCATTTCTTGGGGTTTGTCTGTCTTCTACACTGAATGACACAAGCCAGGACTGTTTTGGTTCCAAGTGGCAGAAACCCAACTCCCCTGGCTTTGGCCCAAAGGAGCATTGATTGGCTCCAGGCTGAGAAGCCGGAGGGGGCTGGCCCCCGGCTCAGCCTCTGCTCTGGAGCTGGCCTCCACAGGGTGAGACCCCAGCTAGCCAGCTCAAGCTCCCCTCTGACCCGGGATGCTTTCCACCTGTCACCAGGGGGTGGCATCAGGACCGCCAAGCCCAGGTCACATGAGCAGAGGGGGAGGGATGATTTCCCCAAGGAAAAAATGGGAATTCTGTCACAGAGGACCAAGCGGAGGTATAGTGGACAGAAGCAGCAAGACACGCTATCCAGGGCCTTTGTCCACTCCCTGGTCCTTCGTGTGTGACCTTGGAAAAGTCACTTCCCTTCCTGAGCCCCATGTCCTCAACTGCGAGGTAGCAGATGCCTAATGGGATGGATGTTTGAGAGGATCTGCCACAAACTCAGCTCCTCCTGCAAGAGCCCCGTGCCAGGCCTCTGCCGCCCGCCCGGTGGGCACAGTGCTCCTTGGTTCCCGAGGACCCCCTGCGACGCCAGCAGCTGTTTTAATTAAAGCTGCCCTTCTCGAGGCAGCTCTGCTGTCTCCTTTCCCTTGGGCCTCTCTGGAGGCCAGGAGCTCCAGGCAGGACCCCCAGAGGCCGCGACAGGGGTAACCACTGTAACCCTGCAGCGCCAGGAGTCGCGGTGTCCTGGGCGGTGCCGTGAGAGACTGACGTGCTCACGGATGCGCCCCCAGGTCCTGTGCACCATGTGGCTGCGGAGGCCCAGGCGGAGGTTGGCGGCTTCCCTGCTCCCCGCGGAGCCCAGGCTGCCCTGCTCTGAACTCAACCCAGGGCTCAGACCAGTGACGGCTCCTATAAAAATCAAACGGGCCATCTTCCAGGAAGCTGCGGGGAGGGGGGAAGACACTGTGTGCGAAGTCGACCCAGGGCCTGGGATGAGCAGCGCTCCATACATGGAGATCCACGGCCCTGGGACGGGCCTCCCGGGGGGCAAGAGCCCCGCCAGGCCCTGAGTGTTAGAGGAACCCGTGATTCAGACGGTGGCCAGCCCAGAGTGGCCAGGCCGTGTGGAAACCAAGGGCCAGCTGCCACAGGCCCCACCCTGGCCCTTAGGAGAAGCCTGGGGTCCATGGGGAGGGCCACACGCTCGGTCCACTGTCCAGTGACAGGAAGGCCTGGGAACAGTCCCACTCCCCTAGCTCCAGCCCCCCAGCAGGGTTATGCCGGCTGCACGGCCAACTGCTGAGATGCAAGGCCATGACCATGGTGTCCAGCAGAACTGACCTTCCCTCTGAGCCTTGGGTCCCCATCGATGGAGGGGGATGGCTCCTACCTGCCTTGCAAGGAACACATGGCCAGAGTCAGCCCTGACAGGTGGCACCACACGGCCCACGCAGCGAGGGAGAGACAGAGGCCCAGGACCACCAGTCTCTCCCCAGAGTCACACAGCTGGTCAGCGACAGATAGAGGTTTAGAGTCCCCGTCCCTCTGATTCCACAGCAGGGCTCTCCACCTCCCC
Source organism: Urocitellus parryii (assembly GCF_045843805.1). NCBI lineage: Eukaryota > Metazoa > Chordata > Mammalia > Rodentia > Sciuridae > Urocitellus > Urocitellus parryii. The sequence goes on along the minus strand of NC_135531.1, from coordinate 159,301,661 downwards.
CCCCCCCCGGCGAACACTGGGTCCTTGCTCCCTGCCAGGTGCTGCCCTGCCCACTGTGGTCATCCTCCTCTGTCCTGCTGTGTGTTGACCCCGGAGGCCTTGACCCTGCGGGCTTCCCAGCGTGTCTTGCAAAACTTGGGGATTGAAAGGCACTTGTGAGGTCCAAGCAGACGCACTTGATAAAGGGCCAGGGGCAGGCAGGGCCTCAGCCCCACAGACAGACAGCACCGGGCCTTCCTCCGGCACCAGGGGACAAAAGGTCCTCTCCCACCCACAGAGGCTGGGCGGCACTCAGGGAGAAGACAGGCGTTCTCAGTGCACAGCAGGCGATCGGCGTCTGTTCCAGACACAGGATCAGATGGGGACATTGTCATCCCAGGCTGTGCCCTTGCACGCATACATACACACACACACACACACACACACACACACACGTACACACACGTACACACACACTCCTGGCTTACCTTGCTCAGGTGGGGGGCTTCAGCGGCTAGCTGGCAAGGTCTGAGAGTGGAGGCACCAGGGGACAAAGAATATGACAAAGAGAGCAGACAGAGGCTGGGTCACAGAGGCCCCGACACAGTGCGGGCGGCCCCGCCTCTGGTGGGAAAGGGACTGGGCACGGAGCGCTGTGAGGGACAACCAGATGGCCCTGAGCCCGGCAAAGGCCCAGGGCTGCAGGCTGCCTCGGTTTCTCCTGGGTGCTCAGCTCTTGGGATGCCAAGGCAACAGGCCCTGTTCACGTTCCCAGCCACCTGCCGCCTCCCACCTGTGGTTCGGGGCAGCCTGGCTTCCTCTGAAAGGGACATCCCATCTCGCTCTCAGGGTGGCTTGAGGTGACAGGCTTCCTGGGCCCCAGGGGAGGGATTAGCTGGCTGGTATCCAGCTTAACCCTCAGATCCCACGGTGTCACCACAGACCTGGGTCAATCCCCAGCTGCACCCCTTCCTCCTGGTGACCCTGGGCAGCTCACTTTCTTCGGCTGAGCCCCCTTGTCCCCATTTGCAGAGTGGGAACCATGGTAATGGTGTCTCAGAAGCTTGGACCTCCGTCTGCCCTCCCTTCCCTCCAGACCTGCTCTGCCCACGCCTTCCCCTGCTCAGTGAGCGGCACCTGCTCTCTGCCAGCTGCTCGGGTCAGACCCTTGAGGCCATCCTGGGCTCTTTGCTCCCCCTGTGCGGGTTCCTTTTGGCCCTGCCTTCAAAACGCATCCAGGGTCCAGCAGCTTTTCACCATCTTTTCATATCGTGACTTGGTCCTGTGGCCCCCTGGTCTTTCTGGGGGGTTGTTGAACTGAAAAAAGCCTCTGATCAGTCTCTCCTCTCCCTCCTGAGACCACCCGTAGCTCATTCCCTGCAGAATTGCTGGAGGGGTTCGTATGAGTATCCTGTTGCTGCTGTAACAAATCACCTTATTGCTTAAAACAACACCGACCCATTTCTCCTCCAGTTCTGCAGACCACAAGACCCACATCTGTTCTGCTGAACGTGAAGTCAAGGTGTCCACATGCAGGACCAGGCCCTTCCAGAGACTGCAGGGAGGACCTTTCCTGGGTCCTGGAGGCTACCTGCTTTGCTTGGCGTTCATCCCCCCAGCCTTGCTTCTGGCCTCAGGTCCCTCTCCTCTCATGCCTGGCTCTCTTTGCCTCCCTCTTGCCGGGATCCTGTGAGTGCCCCAGTTGGCCACCTGGAAGATCCAGAACACACCCTCCTCCTCTCAAGAACCATCTTCAGAATTCCTTGAGCCATAAAACACCACATACTGCCAGATCTGGAGACTCGGTATGGACATCTTGGGGACCCATTTCCCAGCCAACCACTGAATCTTTTAAAAAGCTAAACCGGAGCCTGTCTTTCCAGAGCTCACCCCACATCCTGGAAGCTCTCAGAGTAAAAGCCGCACAGCAGCCCGGGAGGCCTCCGCAATGCGAAGCCCAGGCCTCTGTTTCAGATCCCACCTGCTTCCCCTCCCGGGCGGGTCCTGCTGGCTGCCTTGCTGCGCCTCATACATGCCTCATGTTCTCCCACCTCAGGGCCTTTGCATGGCTTTTCCCCTGCCAGAATGCTCTTCTCCCAGATTCCCTGCTGCCTCTGCCCCTCACATCACATCAGTCCATCCTCAGGAGATGGCCATAGAGAGGACTCCCTGGATGTCCCTGTGTAAAAGACCGTCCCCACCACACATTCGTCCCTGACGTCCCTCCCTTGCCCTCCCTTGGCTCTCCCCTCTCCCCAGCAGAGGTACTTCTTGGTTTCTGGCTTTGCTCTCTGCTCCCTGAGGCAACAGAGAACACTGGGCTTCCAGAGCAGGAACTGCGGCCATGGCCGACCCCGGCACACAGCAGGGTGCCAGGAAATACCCGTGGGCCCTCGTCCCTCCCAGCCAGTCCCCGGAGCTCCTGTGAGATGACGGTGCTCAGACACCGTGTGATCTCTCGGTCCCCAGGTCCTCCAGCACTCTGGCAGAGGAGGAGGATCCTGGTGGGGCTGCACCCTGCCTGCCACCAGCCGCTGTGTGGAGCTGAGGGTCCCCACGGGGCAGGACAGGCCTGTCATGAGCTCACACTCGGAGCCCTCGGCCCGGCTGGGGGTGTTCTCTGGTCACCCTGCTGTACTGTGAGTCCCCTGTGGGCCAGTCTGTACCCGACGCTGGCTTCCCCAGCAGGTGAGGTCCACTCCCTCCCGAATGTCCACCAAGAAGTGGGATGGGCAACGGCGGGTGCTCAGAACTAGAAACTGCGGGGAACAGGGCACCCACGGGCCACGGAGCCGGCTCTCCAGGTCCAGGGCACCCTGTGGGTGCCAAGGAGGAAGGACAGGGGGCGCTGACAGCCCGAGGAGGCGGGAGATGGGGCCCGGCTCGGCCTTCTCAGGTAGGGCCAGAAGAGCCGGGTCCTCCACAAGCTTCTCCGGGGAGGTCAGAGCCCACCCAGCCCTGGGCCTCAGGACCAGTGTCCTCAAGAGCAGGGTGGCCTGGGGGCACAGGTGACCAGGGGGCTCTGTGCCTGGGGTCCCCTGCGGTAGCCTGGAGGAGATGTGAAGGGTGAGCATCTGGGGGGCCATCCTCTCTCCAGGGCAGCACCCGGAGCCCTGTCTTCTTGGTGGGTGCTGTCACCCTGCCAGGCCCCCAGTGGGCCATGGACAGTGCCAGGGCTGTGGAATAGGCTCCATCTGCCTGCTCCTGGTGCTCAGCGAGCCCCACTGATACAGCTTCTCAGTCCCAGCCCTGACCCCACATGATAGGTCTGGATCAGTGTGACAAAGGAGAGGCTACAAGGTCCCAGCTGATTTGGGAGCCATGGAAGGTCGTGGGTAAAGTCCCTAAAGATATGATGAGCGAAAGAATGATTGACAGATTCCCAAAGAGAAAAGCACCATGTACCCAACCCCAATGGTAGCTATTCTCCTTGGTGTATTCATCTCCACGACTTAGACCTTCCAACATCTGACTTCACAAGTTGGTGCCTCCAACTCAAGGCTCCGCCAGTGACCATATCTCCCTGTTCGCAAGCCGTAATGATCACACCGCCTCCTGTTTCGCCTATCCCGGCTAGTGTTCCCCATCATGCCAGCTGTCCTCTGTGGCAGGTACGGTACCCATGTCACAGATGATAGAGCTGGACCAGAGAGGTAGAGCCGCATTTCTCAGACACACAGTAGGCGGGGCAAAGGCAGGGCCTGGGCCCAGGTCCTTCCAGCTCCTAAGCTGTTCTGGTAGCATTGTACTCAGGACCCGCTGAGAGCTTCCTGTGCCCCTCCCTCAGGAGCAGGAGCCCTGGTCCCGGGACTCTGTGTGTCCTGAGCCGTCCACGTGGGACTCAGGCAAGCACTTGTTCATAGGTGGGGGGTTTGCCCTTTGCCCCTGGAGCCCGGACCCCACCACAGCTCTATTGGAAGTAACTAGGGTCCAGTGAGGTCAAGGGTGGGGTCCTGACCCAAGAGAATTAGTGTTCATACAACAAGAGACACCAGAGGACATGCTCTCTCACTGGACACTCACAGACAAGAGAGCCCTGAGGGCACAGGGAGAAGGTGGCCGTCTCCAGGGCAGGAAGAGCGCCTCACCCGAGCCCAAGCCTGTGGGGCCCTGAGCCGCGGTGGGAAAACTCGAGTTGGTGGTTTAATCCCCGAGCTGCTGGAGATGGGCCCTGCTGGCTGAATACAGGGGACACGGCGCTCAGCAGTCCTGGGCAGGTGCTCAGAGCTGATTGGGGCTCCTTTTTAAAAAGGAGGACTCTGAATGTCCCCAAAGCGCCTCCTCCTCCCCAGCATCCAGGCCGGGGCTGGCCATCCTGCTCTGGGCTGGAACCTCAGCTCCTGGCCAGGTGTGTGGCTGTCCCCCCTCCTGCCTCCCAGAGGCCCCCAGGCCCGCCCAGGCATGCCCTGGGGCAGCTGCTGGCCTGTGGGCCCGGGAGGCCATTCCTACCTTGCAGCCGCTGGCCGCTGGGGGCCTTCAGCTCACTCCTCAGGGACAGGGTCTCAAAACTCCCAGGTAGCCTCCGGGGGCAGGTTCTCTGGGGACCTGCTCTCTGCATGGTGGCCCTGGAGCCACAGGGTACAGTGCAGGCTCAGAGCTGGCCCAGCCCTCGCGACCACCCAGCCTGCTGCCTGGCGGGTGAGTGAGGAAACCCAAGAGGTAACCAGAGTGGTTGACAATGCTCAGGGGACAGACCCGCCCATGCCACCTGGCCCACGGAGCCCAGCTGCCATGCTGGCCATCCCGCCCCAAAGCACAGGCGGCCGGCAGGACCAAGGCCGCTCCGACTGTGGGAGGCAGAGGAGCAGGGAGCGGGTCCCACCCAGGCAGTCACCAGCCACACGGGTCCCCAGAGGGCACCTCGCCCAGCTGCTGGGAGCATGGTCTGCGGAGAGCATGGTCTGCACTGGTCCCAGCCCGGGGACAGCACCCTGAACCCCATAGGGCACCTCTGCAGCAGCAAGGAGAGATGGCTGGAGATGAGGGGCGGCAAAGGGACACACTGAAGGAGAGCGGTCACAGCTTAGGTGGGGTCGGATGGTGGAAGCCGGGTCCTCAGGGAGCGATGTTGAGATGTGGAGCCCAGTGACAGGGACCACAGGGACTCCACACTGTGGGAGGGTCAATGCTGGGTCGAGGCGTAAGTCGGCTTCTGGCAGGAGTCCTGAGGACCAGCCCAGCCCTCCAAGGCTCCTGCTTCCTTCCTTGCCATGTGATCATTCTTGCTCATGCTCCTGCCATTGTGATGCCTCTGAAACTGTAAGCCAAAATAAACCTTCTCTCTTTTAACTTGACCTTCTCAGGTATTTTGTTACAGTCATGGAAAGCTGATAAACACACCACCTTCATAATCACAGCTAGCATTCAATGCACGTTTACTGCCTGCCAGGTTCTTGACCAAGAGGGTTACAGGATCCCCATATCAAATCTGCACAACCTCCTTGGGAAGGGGCAGTTCGTATTAATCAGAATAGGCAAGGTTAAGCTGCCATAACAAATAACTCCCACACACAATTTCAATGACTTAAGTTAATAAAGCTTTTTTTCTTCTTCTCACAACACGTTTGTTACTAAGGAGGCTTCACTGAGAGACCCAGATCAAAGCCCCATCTTTGTACAAATTTGCCAAGATACTGAAAAGGATTAGAATCAAGGGATTAAATGTACCAACCTTCTGCTCACAGCTCATCACTCACAGCTAATCCCATGTCCCCACCCCCTCACAGGAAGGCCAGCAAATGCAATCCCACCATGTAGGAAGAGAGATGGCAGAGAGACCACCACCAGACACCCCAGCAGTGTCCCTGTCCTACAGAGAGGAAAGTCAAGGTCACAGCTGGTGAGTGGCAGAGCGAGGACCAAACCATGTGGGTGCCCTCCCCCTGTCACCTGCACAAAGCCTCAGGTACACAGGGCCCCTGGAGAGGAACACAGTGGCCTTATGGTTTATACCGAGTGTCCTGTTGGGGACTCAGTTAACTCATTTAGCCCTGGCGCAGGGGTCAGCAGATCCTCCTGCCGAGCAGCAGAGGAGCAGAAGTCCAAAGCAAGGTGGTCGCTTGGTCAAGGCCAGGTGGATTTTCAAGGTCCTCCAGCCCCTCGTCCTCCCTGCCAGCTCAGGACAGGGGGAAGCTTCCTCCGCTCCCCTTTTCTCCTCAAGGGAGGGGACTGAAAGGGGCACAGCTGGTGCTTCACACCCCACAAGGAGCAGGGAGGAGGCCAAGCCGGGCGCAGACCAAGGTAGAAGGCCTCCACTGGCCAGGAAGTGCCGTGGGCCCCACCCCCTTCCAGCAGCTCCCCCGACTTCCCAGCCGGCGGGGGGCCACAGTGGAACTATGTGGCCACTGTCTAGATGAGGAATCAGAGGCTCAGAATGCACAGAACTGACATGGAGGTCTCGTGTCAGAGGTGCTGGATCAGAGGGGCTGAAAGATCAGCCCAAGGGAACCCAGCTCATAAGGGCTGGGATTGGGCTGGGGCCCTGTTCGGGTTTCTTGGACCCCGGGTGACTGCGTGACAGAGGTGATTGCCCTGGACCAAGGGCCAGCCCTGCCCCTCCCGAGCTGTGCAAGGCAGCCACGTGGCAAGGAGTTAACCTCTCGCTTCGAGGTTCTCACCTGCAAAGTGAAGCTGAGCCGGGGCTCAGGGCCGCCCAGGGTTTGTTAATACCCTGAAGCACCAAGGCTGGAGCCCCGGCAACGTCCCATGAATGTCATGCTTGCTGCCATTGTGATCACCACATTCTCAGTTGGAAAAGACAAACAATTCCAAAGATCAAACAAATAAGGTCTATAAGCTGGCAGTGAAGGGAGACGGAGCCGGAAGCAATGGGACATAGAAAAGATCAAGAGGAGACAATTCTGAACAAAGGCAGAAGGATTGCAAAAGAGGTCAGATGGCCACCGCTCTCCCCAAGCCCCTGCCCCCGTTAAGTGAATAAGTTTTATTTTTCAGTTGACAGATGAAAGTTGCAGCATGATACCCAGATAGGCACATGCCCTGTTCTCCAAGTCTCTTAAGGCACAGGGAAGTGTGAATGGGTATCAGTACATTCAGGCTGCTGTAACAAAATGTCAAAACCCAGGTGGCTTATGAACAACAAAAATTGATTTCTCACAATTCTGGAGTTTGGGAAGTTCAAAAGCAGTGTGCTGGCAGATTCAGTGTCTGGTGAAGTCTGCTCTTAGCTCACAGATGGCCTCTTTTCTCACACCCTCTCAGGGAGGAAGCGGGGAGGCATCTCCAGGGGCCTACATCGGGGGCAGATAGGCTGTGTTCACAGACTGCAGGACTCCACGCAGTTGAGAGATCAGTTTGAGTTGAACTCATACATAGATTCACGCATATCAACTGAAATCCAAATGCCTTGTCTTAAATAGAAAACAAGAAATTAAGATTTATGCAAAAAGAATTAAAATAGCCTAAAGGATTTGGGGAAAGAACAAAATTGGAGAACTCGTGTGCACTCATTTGAGGATGTCTCACAAAGCACCAGTAATTGAGATGGTATGGTCCTGGCCAGAGAGTAGTCCACAGGTCAGCAGCACAGAACAGAGTCCAGAGGTAGACTCCCAGGTACAGGCCAATTGATTTTTGACAGAGGTCAAAATGACCAAGGTCATTCCAATTGGAACAATTGGACACTGAAGTGCAGCCTATGAGCCTTAGCCCTGTCCTCCCTATATAAACCCACTCAGGAAGCTGTGCACAGACCTGACTGTGTAAACTCTGAAACCAGAGAAGGAGGAGGAAACACAGGCAGACTGTTTTGTGCTCTGGGTTAGGCAAAGGCTTCTTAGGACTCAGAAAGCACAAGGCATAAAAGAAAAAAAAAATTGACAAACTGGACTTCCTTGAATTTCAAAACTCAGCTCTTCAAAAGACATTATTAATACAATGAAAAGACCAGTCACAGGCTGGAGGACATATTTTCAAAGCACAGATTTGATGACAGACTGATATCCCAAATCTCTCACCATGCAATAATGAGCATATAAATAACCCAGGTTTTTGGTTAACAGGTAGAAGTGTTGAGCACATCCTTCTGCCGTCCGAGTCAGAGATGGAACTAGACTCCCCCCTTCTGTTGGCGGAGGGTTGTGCCCGCTGCAAGCCTCGCCAAGCTCCTTCTGGGTTCTTTTCTTGCAGATTTGAAGAATAAAACCCACACACAGATATGGAGGGCAGGAGTAAACAGATGGGGACTATTGTAGTGAGGAAAGAGAACCCCAGTGACGCAGAAAGAGACCACGCAGCAGGGCAAGGCTTTGCATGCCAGCGGAGGGAGGTGCGGAATTTGGGGTGTGATCATCGGTCAGAGTCTGTGTTAAACAGGTACTGAAAAGGCACCAGGGATCGGCTGGGCCCTGAGCCCCTAAGTTTGGATCTTTCTGTCACTTCCATCAGGGTTCACCCTCACCCCCCATTTCCCCGTGGCTCTGGGTCAAAGGAGTTGGCTGGCATGTCCCCGGGTTGGCCTCGTGGGGTGTCCTTACAGCTGGACACGCCCTTCCCTGGGGCCATTGCCTGACTGCCGACCAGTTACTCTCTCCTCTTATTCACTTTCACAAAGAAGGGTTGTCAATGAGGACCTGGCAAAATGCTCAGCATCGTTGATCACCACGTCACCACCGCACATGAGAGCCACACAGGCGAATACTGTGCGCCCATCAGAATGATGACAGATGTCTGCTAACGCTGATGGTACCAAGTGTCCGTGGAGGTGTGGGCCCACGGGGGCCCCACTGCTGGCACAGCGATGGAGAGGGGTTGACCGTGTCTTGCTAGTCAGACAGACAAGCACCCACAGACCCCGGGGAGCGGAAGTGTGTCTGCACAAACCCCCGCTGGCCAAACCGGAAACAGCCAGATGTCCCCAACCTGAGATCATCCATACCAAGGAGCCATAACAGAAACAGCTATTAATCCACCGACAATGTGGGTGAATCTCAAAAGCCTTTCGCAAGTGAGAGAAGCCAGACACGAAAGGCTACATTCAGTGAGTCCATTTATTTGACATTCTGAGAAGCCAGCGCTGGGTGACAGAAACCACTTCAGCTAGTGCGGGGCGTGGGGGGACGTCGGGGGAGCGGTGCCTACAAGGCAGAGAGGATCTATTCATGGGGATGAAAATGTTCCATCTCTCCGTGGCAGTGACGGTTACACAACGGTGTGTGCCTCATGACGATGCATCAAAAGTGTGAGTTTTACAGGTCCATTGTGCTTCATGGAACCTGAACTTCAAAAAAAGAAAGGAAAGAAAGGAGGAAGGAGGGAGGGAGGAGAAGCAATGGCGATAAGTGACGTCACCACACAACACATTCATTTGATAACAAAAATCACTGAGCCTTGCCATTCTGTCAACAAGATGGACAGGGTCCTTCTCCCACCCAGTCATGTCCCCCATAGACGCAGTGGCCTGTGGGTTGGGTCTCAGCCAGTGTGCACAGCCTGGTGGTGGGGTGGGAGGGGTGAAGTCCCTCTAATGGGTCTGCTTTCTGGCAGCCACCAAGAGCTGTCCAGAGGTAGTCGCTGTCTGCCTCAAGCTACTCCAGCAAGGACAGGGCAGGACTGGACCATGGGTGCAGATGTGAGGACGACCCAGGAGCACAGTCACAGCAGCCAACAGCCGTCCAGGGACCCACAGCATCCCATCAGCCCATGCCTCCGGGCGTCACGCTGCTGGGACATCTTAGCGCTTTGCTCCCGCTCTGCATCGATGGGTGTGGGGTCAGCTGTCCTTCGGCACAGAGCACCCTGGCGCAGCACCTCCCCACCCCCATTTATAAATCGCAGTTCAACACTCGTTGCTCTCTTGAAAATGTGTGTCTTCTACTTCCTGCAAGCCTGCCTGGGGGCATGCAGGGGGCAGCCCATCATCTCCATCTCTATGTCCCTCTGTCACAAGTGCATGCGGAGCCATGGCCCTAGACCATCTAGGTTGGCTGGGCGCAGCCCAATGACACAGCCCACCCACGGGCTTCTCAGGACACGTCCCCAGCATTCAATGAGGGAAGGTTATATAGGGTCCCAGAGCCATTTTATGATTCGGGTATTGTCACCCTTCACAACACACCTGCATACTGGTCACACAGTGTTGTCGGGAATAGAAAACAATGAACGTCTTCCGTTTTAAAATAGACATACTTGTTTGTTCTTCCACTCACCAATGCAAGCTTAGGCAGGGCCACTAGAAAATGAGAACTCGCAGTTCCTGTCCAAAGAGAAGGGAGGAGGCCTGGAGGGCCCTGGACGTCCCCTCTCCGCTTGGTCCCCCGTTGGTCTCCGCACGTCTTCTGTGCTGCTCTAGGTCGGCCCCTTGACACAGTCTGCTGAGGGAGCCCTGCTCCTCACCCGTCAGCTGGGCTATGCTGGGTTAAGTGCAAACGCCCGGGCACCTGATGCAAAGCCAGATCACTGAAATCACAGCACCCCTCGATGGAGCTCACCCAGGGGGAGCCCCAAGTGGCCACAGAGACAGGTGCAGGCAGGGGTTGGGGGAGGAGACACACCCCCAGGCAGAGCCCGCAGCAGGCGCCTCCACAGGGACAGGGACACCAGCAGAGAGAGTGAAAAACAGATGTCGGGACCTCGCGTGGCCACAGGGGACCTAGCACAGCAACAGGGACCTCACATTCATTTGGATGTAAGGGTGCTGGGTTCCCCTTCATACCAGTCACTGGACTGACACCCCTGCCCTGGCTTGGGTGGGGCCTGGGGAGGCCCCCAGTCGCCCCTCTTCCCCCACCTGCTGACCACCTCATGGAGGGTCTGCAACTTCCCAGCTAAGCTGTGCTGGGGACCTGGAGCAGGGCTGTGGGAAGGCCTAGAGCTTGTGGGGACGTGGCCTCCGGCTGGCCACTCACCAGATACACCACTGTCCTTATCTCTGGGTGGGCACCAGGCCCTGCTTTGAAATGCCCCCGAGTGTGCCTGCCTGCTGGGTGAGGGCAGAGGAAGCCGGGGCAGGGGTGGGGAGAGACGGGCCAGTGTGGAGGAGGGGGTGTCTAAGGACCCTCCCAGGGGGGCCAGGAGGGCAGACTGAGTGTGAGCTGAGGCTCCAAGTCCCCAGCGCATGCTCCCTTGCCCTGGCAGACTTCACCTACAAAACACAGTAAAGACAGGAAATCATTAAGAAATTGGAGATGGTGGAGGTGATGGTGCTGGTGGTGACCAAGGCCGGTGTTAGGAGCCACAGCAAAAATATTGATACAGGCACCTTTGGATTTTATTGACTGCCAGCCAGCAATTCACATTCATATGGTAATTGGACTCATGCTGTCCAGCTGGGCCCAATTTCAGGACTCAGGTTACTCATGTCACTCTTGTAATGGGAGAGTTCCCATTGGTTGGAAAAGGATGGTAGGAGGGTGTTCCGGGGGAAGTGGAAACCCCCCCGGCTCAGGGTAGACACACACGTGTGGACCCACTTGTTAGGGGACGCACATGGCCTCTCTCTAAATAAAACTTTGTCTCAGTTTGACTGGCTTGTGTTTTTGTGCCCAACCGGGCTGTAAGATTGCAAGCCGGCGTGCACTGATAGCTCAGCAGGGGATCGCTCAGCAGGGGTGCCGCAGGCAGTGCTCGGCAGCAGGAGCGGGACTCAGCCGGCCCGGGGCCGGGCAGCTTGCGGCATTTTGGTGGCCCGTACGGGGAACGCCCAAAACTTAAAGGTGAGTAATATCGCTCGCCCCTAAGGAAAGGCGACAGAATGGGTATTTCTGTTTTGATTTATTCTGCTCTTATTTCAGGCTCTCTAGCCTTACAATTTTTCCAGACGAGTTGGAATAAATGGCTGACTCAAGGTTTGAAGTTATTCGGCCCTGAGAGAGAGAAAATTGACATAATCATTTTCCTCCTCTCCGTTTCTGTTTCATTCTGTTTTGGCTTTCTTCTATCCTATCTTATTGGGTTACGTTACCTTTATAGTAGATTAGAATCTAGTAAAAAACAAACCGAAAAACTGTTAAGTAAATTGTTAGAGGTCCAGGCCATGGCAGAAAACATATTAGGTCAAGCAAAACAAAAGGTCTCTCAAGCTAGTCAGATAGAAGAAAATTTGAACAAGGCAAGCTCAGGGAAAAAACGGTCGTCAGATAGGGAGGCTGCTACTAACTCCGTTCCACCACCAGAGGGCATAGTTCAACCAACAGCTTTACCTGCCTCCATAGATGATGAACGGAATCCTGAGGCGGGACCCCAAAAACTAGCATGCCCTGTAATTGAGCAGGGAGAAGAAAAAGAACGAGTTTACCGTGCCTTAGATTTCAAAATAATAAAACAATTAAAGGAAGCTGTAGCAGCCTACGGCCCGGCCGCTCCCTTCACAGTCAGTATGGTCGAATCTATTACCGGCTGGAACTTAACACCAGCAGATTGGGCTAACGTGTGTAATTCTGTGCTAAATAGAGGACAGTATTTATTATGGAAAATTGCCAATGAGGAATTTTGCAAGGAGACAGCTAAGCAAAATGCAGAAGCAGGTTACCCTGAACGAGGCCTGAAAATGTTACTGGGAAAAGAAGAATTTCAAGAACAAATGCAACAGCTCAGATATGATCCTGGCGTATACGCTCAGATCGCTATAAATGCAATTAAGGCATGGAAAACTTTGAAGGGACAAGGGGATTTTCAAGGTCAACTATCTAAGATAATACAAGGAGTTAATGAGCCCTACGCTGACTTTGTAGCTAGACTTATTGAAGCAGCCTCTGAGACATTTGAAAATACAGAACAGGCAATGCCATTTATAAAACAGCTGGCTTACGATCAAGCAAATCGTTGCTGCAAAGAGGTCATTAGACCGTGGAAACAGGAAGATTTAAACACATATATTAAATTATGTAGAGACATTAATGAACAAGGACAAGTCATGGCAGCTGAAGTAAAACAGGCTTTAAGTACCAAGCCAAAAACATGCTATAATTGCAATCAAGAAGGGCATTTTAAAAGAAATTGCCCCATAGGAGGAGGGTTTAACAAAGCTAGGTATCAAAAGAGTAGAATCCCGGGTATTTGCCCACGATGCCATAGAGGGAGACATTGGGCTAATGAATGCCATTCTCAAACCACCATAGAGGGTATTCCGTTATCAAAAAATGGACAAAGACCAAGTGTCTACCCACGATATCGTGGAGAAAGGCATCAGGCCCCGTTGTCAAAAAACGAATTGGAGGGCCCAATGCCCCGGGGCCCAAAACCACAAATATACGGGGCAATGGAGGAACCCAGCAGCACCATCAAGGTGGTGCCCAGGACGCATTATCCATCAGATCCCTCATCAGACAGACTAGAGGGAGCGCAGGGTTGGACATCTGTGCCTCTGCCAGAGCAGTATTAACTCCAGAGATGGGAGTTCAAATCATTCCCACAGGAGTAAAAGGACCTCTTCCCCAGGGAACAGTAGGCTTATTATTAGGACGCAGTTCTTCTACACTTAAAGGACTTATGATAAGTCCTGGGGTAATTGATCCCGATTATGAGGGTGAAATAAAAATCATAGCTAGTTCTCCAAGAGGTATATCAGTAATTTCATCAGGAGATAGAATAGCACAGCTATTAATAATACCAAGCCTACATGATAAATTTTCCAGTTGTAATGTAGAAAGAGGTTCCAAGGGATTAGGCTCCACAGGTGTAGATTGGGCTATGCTATCTTTAAATTTAGATTCTCGCCCTATGCTAAAATTAAATATTCAAGGGCATGATTTTAATGGACTGCTGGACACAGGCGCTGACCTCAGCATCATATCTCGCCAGGAATGGCCTAAGCATTGGCCGTTACAGCAAGCGACCCAAACACTTAGAGGCCTAGGAGTGGCAACTAATCCCCATAGAAGTGCAATGGTATTAGATTGGAGGGATCCTGAAGGATGTGAAGGAACTATACAGCCCTATGTATTGGACCATCTCCCCATAAATTTATGGGGACGAGACGTCCTAGATCAATTAGGATTGACATTAACAAATAACGTCAATCCTAACGCGCCCACTACTAGGGCAAAACAAGGCTTTAGAAAAGAAAAGAGATTAAAAGATCAAGAACAAGATATAACAGCACCAATTCAAGTAGATCAAGAGATAGATAAACATGGATTGGGTTTTCAAAAAGGGCCACTGAGACAATCAAAATTACTTGGAAATCAGAAAGACCAGTGTGGGTTCCTCAGTGGCCCCTAACTAAAGAAAAGATACAAGTAGCCCATGATCTGGTCAAACAGCAATTAGCGGAAGGACATATACAACCTTCCGTATCTCCCCATAATACTCCCATTTTTGTTATTAAAAAGAAATCTGGTAAATGGAGATTATTACAAGATTTAAGAGCCATTAATAATGAGATGGTTATTATGGGACCTGCTCAATCAGGGATTCCCCAACTGTCTGCTTTACCAAAAACGTGGCATGTTCTAGCTATAGATATTAAAGGTTGTTTCTTCTCAATTCCAATTCACCCCGAGGATAGTCCACATTTTGCATTTACTATCCCTGCACTGAATCATGAAGGTCCTGATCAGAGATATGAATGGAAAGTACTCCCTCAAGGGATGGCTAACAGCCCAACTTTGTGCCAAATTTATGTTGATAAAGCAATCCAGCCACTTAGAAATCAAAACCCTGAACTACAGATATTTCACTATATGGATGATGTGTTAATGGCACATAAAGATAAAAACACATTGCTAGAATGTTATGCCACGCTTACAAACTTATTAAAAAATTATAATCTAGAGATAGCAATAGATAAAGTACAATTAAATCTTCCAATTAATTATTTAGGAGTTCTATTATCCTCAACCATGGTCCGTCCACCAAAAATTCAAATACGAGTAGATCAACTCAAATCACTTAATGACTTTCAAAAGTTATTGGGAGATATAAATTGGATAAGGCCTTATCTAGGCATACCAACAGGAGAATTAGGACCTTTATTTGATATTTTAAAAGGTCCATCAGATCCAAATTCACCCCGCATGTTAACGCCTGAAGCTAGAAAGGCATTAAAAATCATTGAAACATATATGGAAAATATGCATTTGGATAGAATTGATATAAGTTTGCCTTTATTATTTATTGTATTACCGACAAAAAATATTCCTACAGGAGTATTTTGGCAAGAAGGTCCATTATTATGGATACATTTATCTTATTCTCCTAATACTATTCTTACTAGATATCCTGAGGCTGTAGGGCAATTAATACTCAAAGGAATAAAAGCAGCAAAAGGAGTGTTTGGGATTTCTCCCAATAAAATTATTACTCCATATACTATGGATCAAATTGATGAGTTAGCTAATGAGTTAAATACTTGGGCAATAATCATGTGTAAATCTAGTGTTGCATTTGATAATCACTTGCCATCTAATCCTTTGTTGTCCTTTTGGTCTAAGCATCCTGTAGTTTTTCCAAAAATGACAAGAAAAACCCCTATCATAAATGCTCCAAATATATTCACTGATGGGTCAAATAATGGTACAGCAGCAGTAGTTACTCCTGATCAAACTTTTACATTTTTAGTACCCAAACAATCAGCTCAAAAGGTAGAGCTCAATGCAGTATTGCAAGCTTTTATGATGTTCAAAGATTCTACATTTAATTTATTTTCTGATAGTCAGTATGTAGTTAATGCTATCGTATCTCTTGAAGATGCTGGTAGGATTTCTCCTTCCTCTACTGTTTTCTCTTTGTTTTCTGCTATACAGAGTCTAATCTGGGATAGAAAGGATCCATTCTTTATAGGACATATCAGAGCACATACAGGATTGCCTGGAGCCCTTAGTTTGGGTAATGAACTAGCAGATAAATCTACACATGACATACATATTTTCTCCACAATAGAAGAAGCTATAAATTTTCATAAAAGGTTCCATGTCAATGCTAATACTTTACAAAAACGTTTTAAAATAACTAAAGAACAAGCCAGACATATAATAAAACAATGTCAAAATTGTGTGACATTTTTGCCACAAGTTAATCTTGGAGTCAATCCTAGAGGACTGATACCTAACCATATTTGGCAGATGGACGTCACACACTTGCCAGAATTTGGAAAATTAAAATATTTACATGTTACAGTTGATACTTCTTCTGGATTTTTGATGGGCTCCCTTCATCCCGGAGAAAAAACTAAAGATGTTATAGCTCATTGCTTACAAAATTTTGCCACTGTGGGTGTTCCTAAACAATTAAAAACCGATAACGGTCCTGGTTACATCTCCAAGTCTTTTAAACAATTTTGCTCATCATTTGGCATTACTCATATAACAGGAATCCCATACAACCCACAGGGACAAGGCATAGTTGAAAGAGCTCATCAAACTATAAAAATGTACTTATTAAAGCAAAGGGAGGGAATTAGTAAGGGGTATATATCCCCCAAAGATAAACTTAAAATAACCCTTTTTACTCTAAACTTTCTAAATTTGGATGCATCAGGACTTAGTGCTGCGGAAAGACATATGTATCCGAAAAATGTACATAAGCCTAAGGTACTTTGGAAAGATATTCTAACAGGACAATGGAAAGGTCCGGACCCAGTAATAGTCTGGAGTCGGGGCTCTGTCTGTGTTTTTCCACAGGAGGAACAGCAACCAATTTGGATTCCAGAGAGATTAACTAAAACAATTTCTACAGAAAAAAAAGATGATTTGACTCAAATCCATAACAGCTGATATCCAGAGTTCCAGCCTGGCTATTCTTGCATCTGCGACAGTGATTTACCACGGTGCCTTTTTCAATATCTATTTTATTATTTGCATTTTTCCCACATCATAAAGTTCTATTTTATTTTATTTTATTTTACCTTATTTTTTAAGCTCATACAAACCTAGGTTAATGTTTTTCTGATCAGTTTTATTTTTTTGACTGTGTTTTATTTATTTATTTTTTTTAACTGTAAAGTTTTTAAACATTGCAATGGAGATTTCACCTAGCTATAGCTACAAGGCCTTTATTTACTATTGTCTTATATGTTCTATGTTATGTATGCTGTTTTGTGTTGTATGTCTGTATGTGTGTATGTCCCTATTTCATTTATAAGGAGCGCTCATGTATATATAGATACAAGTATTCAAAAAAAAAAAAAAAAAAAAATTTAGTCACGTGACTTATATGGTTTAATTTACTTTAGGTAAACAGCTGTTATTAAATTTTGTTTTTAAAGGTGGTTAACAGATATGTTTGTTTACTTTCACCTTTCCTTTTCATTATATTTCATAATTCTGTTCAGGATAATGTCTCTTTAGCAACATGGCCATAATTCCCATCTCCATCCCAGTGCCGGTGAAGACTAAGACCTAACTACAACTTTTATGATAGCTATCACTATAAACTGTACAAATTGATACATCAATCAAAATAACTCAATAAGACTGCTCAATCAAGGACTTAATTTACTTTGGGAGGAAATGGACATATTGATAGACTCCTCCAATTTGAACTGCTCAATCAAGGACTTAATTTACCTTGGGAGGAAATGGACATATTGATAGACTCCTCCACTTTGAACTGCTTACACAACTTGTCTGGACTATGTATCACCTGTATGCATTGTGTTCTATTTGTTGATACAGCGAACTGGTAGTGCTAAATATCTTAGCCGATGTGTCACCAGTGTTTCCAAAGGAGCCGTCAATTGGCTTGGTGTCGTGGCAATTCTGCGTCTTTCTCCCTTCTGCTAGTGATGGTCTGATTTTGGGGGCCAACAGAGGTGAGGCAAGAACCTCACCCCCCCACTGGCACCAAGGTTAAATTTGGGGGCCAACAGAGGTGAGGCAAGAACCTCACCCCCCCACTGGTGCATAGGCCTATTACACAGGTATGGCTATATACTGGACCGGTAGTCAGTGACGGGTATGATTCGGTTACAGTGGTATCAACCTAAGCCAGGAGACTGACGCAATAAGGTCAGTTTTCCCATGACGGGTAAGAACCATATGTGAATTGGACATACCTAACAGGCACGGTCCCTAGCCACATTTGCCTGTTGTTTATTTAAACAGTAGGGGGCAGATGTTAGGAGCCACAGCAAAAATATTGATACAGGCACCTTTGGATTTTATTGACTGCCAGCCAGCAATTCACATTCATATGGTAATTGGACTCATGCTGTCCAGCTGGGCCCAATTTCAGGACTCAGGTTACTCATGTCACTCTTGTAATGGGAGAGTTCCCATTGGTTGGAAAAGGATGGTAGGAGGGTGTTCCGGGGGAAGTGGAAACCCCCCCGGCTCAGGGTAGACACACACGTGTGGACCCACTTGTTAGGGGACGCACATGGCCTCTCTCTAAATAAAACTTTGTCTCAGTTTGACTGGCTTGTGTTTTTGTGCCCAACCGGGCTGTAAGATTGCAAGCCGGCGTGCACTGATAGCTCAGCAGGGGATCGCTCAGCAGGGGTGCCGCAGGCAGTGCTCGGCAGCAGGAGCGGGACTCAGCCGGCCCGGGGCCGGGCAGCTTGCGGCAGGCCGGGGTTCTTTTTCCTGAGAACAGGAACAAGCCAGCCCTGAAGGAGTCCACCCAGGGAGGAATCAGACACAAGTCATCCATTTACTCAGGAATTTGGGCAATAAGGTGCTGTGTTAGGGAACAAAGGAGAGACCACAAGACAAGGTGTCCCTACTCTCCAGCACAGAAACAAAGGGTCCCAGGGGCAGTAGCTGCAAGCCAGCCTCGGGGACCTGGGAAAGGCAGCACTTAGGCTGAGCCCCCAGGAGGTGGCCCAAGGCAGAGATGGTGCGAGAAGCCTAAGGCAGAAGGTGGGTGTGTCAAAGCACTGCCCATGGGAGGTTCTGGGAGAACTCTCATTACTCACAGTGACAGACACTGCACTATCCCACAGAGAAGTCCAAGCCAGAGTCTTGCTGTACCCTCAACCTCCTAGTTAATGTAGTGACATGGAGACAGTTGCCCGATGACCCACCTGGGACACACTGTGTCCGCGAGTCTGTGGTGGGCGGCTATCTGTGAAGGGACAAGCCGTCCCTGATCCTCCCCAGTTGCATTGATTACAGCACTTGGTCTCCTGGACAACGGCTCTGCCAGCCCATTCAGTCAGGAACACGCAGGCCACCAGGTGCCCGAGGGCCACCCGGGTGCTGCCCTCACCCCTGCCTCCCAGACCCAGGCTCCCCACCCTGGGCACTAGCCAGCGCTCGCTCTTCTCCAGCCCCACAGCCCTCAGCCTGCTCCGTCCATCTAGGGAGGCCACACAGACAGGAACCATCGGGTCATTGAAAAGGAGTCTCCTGTGACCATCTTTACAGCTCTAAAGCCATCATGTGACAGACAGTGTGGCTTGTTGGGGACACCTGAGCTCTTCTTGTAAGTCGCTGTACTGTCTTGGTTTTTTTGGCCACTTGGCTCTGATGTGGTGCTGGAAAATGCAGCGGGCCTTCACGCTCCGTGTAGTTTGTCCGACAATTTGCACACGGGAGCAGAATAAGGTTAATGCACGTAAACCAGAAAAGAGAACTTCTGCCCCATCCTCTTAAGTCCAGAAGGGAAGTCTCCGCCCAGAATTCCTCTTCAAACCCCAGAACTCACTCTGATTGGACAGGCATGGGTCACATGCCCTTCTCTGAGCCAATCACCGGGGCCAGGGGAAGTCTGTAGGACCTGTGGGTAGGAAGCAGAAGGAGCCTGGGGAGCTCCTGTTTCCTAAGAGGAAACTGAGGGTGGGCGGGACACCCAGAGCACCCCCAAAGTTCCACACTACTCTTCTGGAGTGCCCTATTGACCCTCACTTCCCCGCTATGGCTGTGCAGGGTAGAACACCTTTCTGGATTGGGACAGACCTGGATTCTAACACTGGCTTTACTCCTTTGCGGTGAGGCTGGGGCGCATCCCCTTGGGCCCCAGGGCCTCTGTAAAAACACAGGGAGAGGTGCACAGCGAGCCCAGGACTGGGCACCCGTGGGTGTCTGGGGAGCAATCAGAGCACCCTAGACACTGGCTCCCCATAGGCATCTTGCACCCCCACCAACACACAGGCTTTGAAAATGCTGACTCCCTTTTGGGGAAGGCACTTTTCTCTCTCATGGGTGCATGCAGAGCAGACTGGGCCCTTCTGAGCTGCCCATGAGCAAGGAACCACAGGTTCCAGGCCATGCCCAGCCCTAAGCCACTCTGTGTTAGAAGCAGCAGCTTGCCATGCCTGCTCCACTCCAAGGGCGGAGGTGCGAGGACTCCACACCTGGTTTGTACAGGTAAACAGCGCCCTCTGCTTGAGGTCCATAAAAGGATGCATACCCTGAGGGTGGGCGCAGCAGCACCCTGACCTCTTCACCTGGTCATTCATCACAAGTGTTGCCCAGGAAAATCATGAAGAACCCCTGAAATTCTGTCCGCAGGCTTAAGCAGTGTTTCTCCTGCCCCCAACGACTCCACAGGGCACAGTCCAAGCTGGCATCTCAGGATGACACTGACACTGCCGTCCTTGGGAGCTTGGCCTGGAGTAATTGCTGCACTCTGAGAGCTCTGTGCCCTCTTTAGCTGGTTCTTGGACTTACCTGACCCCTGCCAGGACGCTTTGTACCCCTATCTCCTCCCTGCTCTTAGTTCAGCCTCCTGAACCCTGTGGCCACATTTATCCTTTCTTAGCCTTTCTGTCACTTGCATATGTCACTGTGCAAAGTGTGGTGTATGACTCGAGTGTTAGGGGTATTAGAAATTAAGATTGGAATAAAAGAGCCTGAGTTTGCCCAGCTTCTGACTCCCAGGTAACCCACACGGTTCAGTGAACCGTCACTGGTGACAGTGGTGTAGCCTGTGAGTTGACTGTTATTTCATAAACTCTGCTGTGGTGAAAGACACAGAGCATGTTGTGGGTGTTCGTGGTAGCTTACTCGTGACAGGCACATCCTCTTCCACCCATTCCTCCTCACCCCACCAAGTGGCCGCCTCTGCTGTGCACCCTGAACATCCACTCTCACATGGAGTCTGAGATGAATGAGTTCGAATCCACTTAATCCCTTTTGGATGCAGTTTGCCTCCTTTGTGAAATGAGCAGATCAGTGTGCACCTGGCCAGGCTGAAGTGACCGAGGTGATTCAGACACAGCACCTGGCAGGTGGGGTGCAGTGGGACTGCCATGTGCACACCATCGTCTTCCAATGCTCTCTCTAATGCCTGCCTCTTACCCGGAGCACGGGCCTCTGTGGACCAGCCTGCCACACTGCCCTTCTTTCACTGTTGACCGTGACCCATTTGCAGCACCCAGCACCCGGGCACAGCTTGGTAGCCAAGAGGCTTGTCTGAAGGAATCGAGAGGTTGGGACAGCGTGCCTTCTGATTCCGAGGTCACTGCACTTCCTGATTCGTGTTCCCCCAAATCTGTTTTGCGTTCTGCCCCTTCATCAATTCTGAGTTTCCAACCTCAATTCTCTGAGCCCAGATATCTCCTCTTCAAAGTCCCCTTTCTTTTCCAAAATCAGTATCTGCGGCTTCTCATTAAAAATCCAGACTCGAAAACCATTCATTTGGGGTTTACAAATAAAAATAGCCAATATATATTGAGACTTTTCTGAGTGTCTGGCACAATGCCCCATCATATCCACTCTCTTGTTTTTTCCTCACATCCACCAAGTGGAATAGAAGTTGCTAGAACCATTTTTTGCATGCCATAAGTGGAGGGTGTGGCAGAGTTAAGTCATTGGATCCCACAACTAGGAACCAGTGGAACCAGGGTTTGAACTGAAGTCGTCCAATGGGGAAGCTCTGGCTTGAACCTACCACAGTTGGTTGCCTGGTGACACATTAGACATGCACCGTGATCCCAGGCTGCACTCGACCTTCAGAGACAGACTCCCACGCTGCTGTGCAACATGAACCTATGCTGAAACCAGTCACACTGGGAACTTGCTGATGAGGGACCACGGCATAAAAGATGGGGTCCTTCTAAAGCCTAGAAACCAAGTTCCTCCCAAGCCAAGAATAGCTCCCTACATTCCAGTTACACTGCCTGAAATTCCCACCGCTCCGTCCCCCTGTTAGGGTATTCTATCCCCAGAAGTCCCTGGAGGAAAATGTCACTTGATAAAAGGTATAATGGATGTTGGCTTTTGCTTGTTAAAAAAAATCCCCTAAGAGCTTCTCTTGGTATCAGGTCTGACCCTGCTCCCTAGAGGGTGGGCAAGCGGCCTGATCTTGACCAATCATCGCATTCGAGCCCCCTGGCCACTGATTGGGCCATAGGAGGACACGTGGTCCCAGACACACCAATCAGAGCTCTTCTCCGGGATTTTCTTGCAGGGTTTCCTGAAGAAGCTCTCCTTGGTCCCTGGGACCTGGAGCTGCAAGGTGGTGGGTCCACGGAAGGCAGAGCTAGAGAGATGGGCAAAGAGATGAGCAGAGGGTGGCACCCGAGGCCCCGCCAGCACCGTCCTTGGCCTTTCCTCTGATTGGCTGTGAGGAGTGAACAATCTCTCTTTGGATTCGTCCCATTTGAGTTTGTTTTCTGTCCCTTGTAAATAGTCTTAGGTGGGCCCGGTATTGCAGGGTCATTAATGGATAAGGAGCAGACCCCTGAGGTGACAGATCACTAGACAGATAGGTTTGGACGTGGAAGGAGAGGGCAGGCCAGGCAAGGGCTTGAGCAGCGGGCAGAGGTGCCCATCTTGGCCTGTTTCCTGCTCCTCCAGAACACCACAGCCCGGGTGCTAGACACAGAGAAGGAATTTACTCCTCAGGGCTCGGGAGGCTGGGAAGTCCAATATCAAGGTGCTGGTGTCTGGTGAGGGCCTTCTTGATGTGTCTGATGTGGCAGTGGGCATCATGTGACCAGGGCCCAGTGAACCCAGGATCCTCCCTTCCTGTCCTGCCATCATGGGGCCACACCTCAAGACCCCTCCCCCAACCCTCTCACCTCCCCCAGACTCCACCTCCAAGTACTACCACCATTTGAACTTGGGGATTAAGTTTCCAACTCGTGAACTTTGGGGAGTCACACAGCAGTGACCCACAGGAGAGGGGAGGGGACAATAAGGGACAGAGGATCAACCTCTCCCACATGCTTTTGTCTGTGAAAGTCTTGAAGCCAAACAGCTCCCTTGGCCGAGAGCAGGTCGGTACCAGCAGGCCGAGTCACTGCCATCCTGTCTTTCCTTTTGCACATGAAACAGGCATTGGTTGCAGGCTCCTTCTCTTGGAGCACATGCCCTGGAGTCAAGTCACCTGGGTCCTGCTTCTGGCTCAGCTGCATGGCCTGGACCCTGCCTCTTGCCCTGCTCAGGACTCATCTCTAGGATGACACGAGATAGCACATGGGGTTCAGGACACCCCAGTAGACTCTTGGTATGTGGTAGCTATTTGGAGAGAAGGGCTTCTCTGGAACACTGTCCCAGATACCCAGAACTGGGGGAGAAGAGCAGCAAGAGGCACAGGCAGAGCTGGGTGGAGCTGTGATGGCTGAGCCCTGCACTGTGGAGTCAGAAGACGCCTTCACTCTATCAGGCTATTGGTTTTTCTGGGTTCCAGAGCACCAGGGACCTCACTGAGTGGGAAGAGACTGCCCCTGCCAGACTAGTCAGTTTAGAGAAGGTGCACTTGGCCTCTCACATGCAAACCAAGCCAGGCAGCGCTCACAGGCTACATCTCCTGTACGGAACTCTCAGGTGGGGTGCCTGCATCGCCCCCACCCAGGGATCAGCCTCCTGCACGACGGAGCCCGCTGAAATCTCACACTGGTCAACCCTGCACCTGCTCACCGGCCTCACCACCTCCTCCACAGAACCACACTCAAGGCCCCAAGCACAGGCCTCTGCTCGCCCCTTCCGCTTCCTTCCTGGTCCCATGCATCCCACATGGCCCCGCAAGGCATGTTGGGCTTCCTATTCTGGGGTCCGTGAGGAGAACCGCTGTCTTCGTGAAGTCTGTCTCTGTGTCTGTGTGTCTTGCCAGCCCTGGTTAGAACAAATCCCACACATGTTTTAAAGCATAAGGCCCAGGTTCACATCCTGCCTGCCTTACTGATGGCCTGCTGCGGGACCTCAGTTCACCATTTCCTCCCTTGGAGCCCCCATTGCTACATCAAGGAAATAGTCATCAGCATGAGAGTAGCTATAATGTTTCATGTGGCTATTGGGAGGACTCATGGGAACTCCAAACCAAGACACCTCACACTCCAGACCTAAACCCTTCTGTCCCTGTGAGCTGTCACTCCTGATCCATGGCTGTAAAGTTACCCCCAGTTACAGTTACCCACATCCAACCATGTTGTTATGGCTGGCATTCATAGTGCCCCCCAAAGGCTCATGTGTTGAAGGCTTGGTCCGCAGTACAGCCGTGCTCAGAGATGGGGCTTTGGGAAGTGATCGGACCATGACCTCCGCAGTGGGTTAACCCCTTGGTGCACGGGACCAGCAGTCATAACTGAATGGACCATTGGGAGGTGGTGGGAACTGCAGGAGGTGAGTCCTGGTTGGAGGAAATGGGGCTCTAGGGGCACACCTTGGAGGGGTCTGTCTAACCTGGGCCCCTCCCCTCCTTTCTCTCTACTTCCTGGCAACCATGAGGTGAGGACTTCCGCTCTGCCATGAGGTTCAGAAATAATGGAACCAGCTGAGTATGGAGAGAAACCTCTAAAACTATGAACCAAAATAAATCTTGCCTCCTGTATATAATTTCTCAGTATTTTGTCACAGCAACAAAAAGCAGTCTAACACTCAAGGTCCAAAATTAGTGTTATAGTTTAGATCTGGAATGCACCCCAAAAGCTCATGTGTTGAAGACCTGGTTCCCAGTGCAGAGTCCAGAGGTGGGGCTTTTGGGAAGAGGGGTTCTGAGAGCTGAATGGACTATGGAGAGGTGACACAGACTAGGCCGGTGGGCATGGCTGAAGGAAGTAGGTCACTGGAGGTCCCCAGTCCCTTTCTCTCTCTCTGCTTTTCCTGGCTGTCAAGAGCTGAGCAACTTCCCTCTGCCACACCCTTCTGCCGTGACATCCAGCCTCGTCTCAGACCCAGGTGACCAATAGAACCAGCTGACCATGGACTGAAACCTTTAAAATGGTGAGCCCCAATGAATCTTTCCTCTCCTAGGCTGCTCTTGTTATGTATGTGGGTCACTGTGATTTGAAGTTGACTAACACAATTATTAAATGGGAAATTCCAGAAATAAACTTCTTAGGTTTTAAATTGTGAGCTATTCTGAGTAGTGTGGTAACATCCCATGTCATCTCACCTGGGAGGGGAATCGTTCCTCTGTCCAGTGTATCCAAGCTGTATGTGCTGCTCACCTGTTGGTCACTTGATAACCACTCGTTAGCCCTAGAAGATAAGGCTTGCCAACTCTCACCGTAATGTCATGGAACACAGTGTGGACACAACCACAGCCTCTAAGCAACCTGCACTCTTGCACACGGTGACAGGAAGCATGGAGTCTGTCACACACAGCCTAAGCTGGCCATCTATACTAACAAGAAAGTGTCTGAGTTACAGAAAATTGGGAGGGCTGGAGTGCATCCACCAGAGACAGCGGCCCTCCTGGTGTCTGGGAACTGCAGTTCACAACAACTCCTTGATTTTTACTTACACCCCTTTTCCCACTTTTTTAAGCCTCTTTTTGAAAACCCTCCCTGGCCCCGAGGAGCGGGACGGACTTTGATCGATAGCTCTTCATATCAGATCCTCTTCCTCGCCTCAACACCTGGTCTCCTGACTTGGTTGGTCTGACGTGTGGTGAGCAGAGGAACTCGGGCCCAGTGACGATCTTGGTCATCAGGGCCACTGCCCTGGTGTCAGCCTGTGTTTAAGTTATGTGTTTAACTTACGTAGTGACCTATGTCACTCAATTCACCACACAGGCACCCATCATCCCACAGCACCGTAGGAAGGGCGAGCACCCAAAGGAGATGGTTTGGGAGAGGCAGACAGTGCACCCACGGGTTCTGGCTGTGTGCATTATCATCATCATCCTGTTTTATTATCAGTCACTAGTGTTACTCTCACTGTGCCTAATTTATACACAAGTATACTCCGCCCCAGGGCTCGGTGCTCCACTCCAACACCCACCCAGGTCCTGGAACAGGTGCTTTGTGGGTGAGGGGACGGCTGTTTCGTGGGGCTTCACTGGGAACACACAGTTGACCAACTAGAGCATAAAGAGCCACAGGTGACTTCGGGCCAAGGCCATGGGTAGAGATTGCCCCAGTAGGAACACACTCTGGTCCCTTAAAAGCCAGGGAGCAGAGCAGCCCTAGAGAAAGGGACACCAAGGTGCACAGCCAGCTGGACAGGGAGAACCACTGGATGTGCAGGCAGCAGCCCCAAAGCGGGGACCCCAGGGTTGCCCAAGTCCCGATGGTCTGCCCTGGCCTGGCCAAGATGTACACAAAGAAAGAAGAGCTCAAGGACAGAAAGGTGGCAATCCAGGCTCCAGAAGTTCCCATCAAGCCCCAGAAGTCAACCACCAAAGAGAAACTCGGACACTGAGCCCTGAGCTCTGCTGGGCATCTCCACTGGGGCTGGAAAAGCTGCTTTTGCAGGTTAAAGCCCCCGGAAACGTCCACTGTGGGGAGGGGTGGAGATAGCAGCTCATGCCCTGGTGGAGGGTCTACAAATCCACAGGCCTGTTCAAGCAACAACCAGCACTGAGCGTCCGGAGTCCTAAAAGGATGTGTTGTTCTTAGGCCAACAGTTCCAGACTCCGAATTTATCTTAAGGATTAACTCAGACAAGTGCACTAAGATGTATATACAAGGGTATTTATCACAGTATTGTTTATAACAGCAAAATACTGCAAGTGATCCAAATATCCATCATTAAGGGTTGTCTAAATAAAGTGTTACGTCCCTACTATGGAATGCGTGCAGGCTTCTAGAAAGGATGTCACAAATCTACATTTGTTGACAGTGGAAAGATGCCCGTGGTGTGTTGTCAAGTGGAAGAAAAGCAACGGGATACAAAGCAGTCCATGCAGCAGAAACGTGTGTCTGTTGGTCACACACATCTCAAAGCCCACGGGTAAGTATGCAGAGAGGAGATGGAGGGATGGCACCAAAATGTAGACCGTGGTTGTCTCTGGAACTGGGATTTGGGGAGTTTGCTTTGTTTATACTCTTGATGTACTGAAACAAGATGTAGACCATTTTATCCAGTGGAAATCTTATAGCAGCATTTCTCTGACTTGGCCCTGGAAAACTTTTCATTGAGCTTGAAGACTCTTTATTGTGAGGGACAGGCCTGTGCACAGTGGGAAATTTAGCTACTTCCCTATTTGACCCCCAAATGTCATTAGCACACCTTCCCTCCCTTACCCCCACTGTACATCAAAAATGTCTCCAGACCTTGCCAAGGGGGGCCTGGGGTCATGACCACTCCTGGTTGAGGACCAATGACAGAGGGCAGAACAAGCTAGACAGCCAGGCTACTCCCAGGAGAAGAGCTGGCCAGTAAGCTCAGGTGGCACTGCAGGTGGTGACGGGAACAACCCAAGGGTTTCAAGGGAAGGACAGCTGCTGGAGGGCAAGAAGAGACTCTAGTCTGTTATCCCTCCAGACTTCTCTTATCCTGAGCCAGACTGGAGGTACTGTGGGAAAGCGTGGTGAGGCCAAACCAAGATGGCGGGCGTGGGTGAGCACCAGGCACTGGAAGGGTCAGCAGAAACTCAGGGTGGTGGGAGGAGCTGGCAACAACAGGAGGCCCTGGATTCACCCAGCCTGCAAGCTTGAGGTTTTCATCCTGTCAAGTTGGTTCTGCCTACACAGAGCCTGACCAGCTCTCAGACGCACTGCCCACAGTTATCACGGTGGCCGGTCTCCATCCAGAATAGGGCAGTCTGGAGTTTGTCAGGGCCTTGTGCCCACAATTGGCCTCTGAAAAATAAAAACTACTGACATTTCCTAGGATTACGATTGCAGAACACCGGAGAGAGCAAAGGAGGGAAGGAAAGCGGGCGGGAGAAGGTAGCCACTCATCACCTTCACCAGCAAGGATCCCCAGCCAGTAAGATGCTTCCAGCAACTTCCACTCTTGCACAGGGAGCATCAGGAAGCCGTCTGCAGATGGTCTAAGTAGAAGAGCTCACTTGGGCAAACTCCCCTACCTGCTGTGGCCAAATCACACACCAGAGAGAGGTCTTGGGGCACTGGCCTGAAGCTGTTTTGGGGAAGTCCCATTTCTGCTGAGACCCTGCTCTGATCCGATCAAAGTACAGAAATAGCCTCAGCTCCCCATCCCACTGCTCCTGCATCTCCGATGTGAGTGGGGCTCCTTGGCATGCACTCGAGGGGGAGTTGGCCTACACACCTCAATTCCATGATCCCAGACTGGGAATAAGGGTCATGTGATATGAAATACGGTCACCCCAGCCCAAATGGCCCCAGAAGGTCTCCAGGACTGGCACAGTGGGGCCAGATGGTCCAGATCAGGAAGGTGAGGAGGACCTACTTCTCTCTCCCTGGGTCCACCCATCACTCCTGCTCTGAGACCTCCCCTGCCCTGGGTAGGGAGAGGCAAGGAGGCCTCAGCTTGCAGCCGGTGGTCTAGGCTATTTGCCCGGGTGTGGGCAGCTGTAGTTCATTCACTCCCATTGGGTGAGTACACCGCAGTCTATCCAACGACTCTTGATGGGTGGGTGGGTGATTTCAGATTGCAACTTTCGAGATGACAGTGCTACCGACACCTGTGGTTCTTCAAGTCTATTTTGTGGGAATTTAATGGGGCAATACCAGTTTTCTCTTGGTCAGCATTTCTTTTTTCCATTTTTTTTTATTTTCAACCATCCTGTATTCTTGTTTGAGATGTGACCCTTGCATGTAGCACATGGTTTGGATTTGTATTTTTACCCTAGTCTGACACTTTAATAGCCTTTTGAGAGAATAATTTAATCCATTTATGTTTAATGTAATCATTGATGATTTTTAAAATTTTGTCTCTGATTAAACTGTTTTTCTTTTATGTATTGACTTTTTAAATTTTTATTTATTTTTAAAAGATTTTTTAGTTGTAGATGGACACAGTATCTTTATTTTATTTATTTTTATGTGGGTACTGAGTATGAAACCCAGTGCCTCACATAGGCAAGGCAAGTGCTCTTCCACTGAGCTATAGCCCTAGCCCATGTACTGACTTTCTAGAATTACTTTTTTCTTTTCAAATTGGAAGTCGTGTGTGTGTGTGTGTGTGTGTGTGTGTGTGTAGAGCCATCTGTGGGTTGTGTGTGGACTATATCGGCATGGCAGCCTTGTGAACAGGAGTGTCTTGGAACTTCCAGGGGAAATTCCCTCTGGCCAAGACCACCCAGACACCTTGTGAGCTTTCTTCAAGCTCTGCCTGGTCCCACACAGCACCAGAGATGGGGTGAGCTGCTGCAGCCACACAGCCTCTTAGAGACGAGTGTGACCTTCCCAGATGTCAATCCACCTGCTGACTGCAAGACACATGAAGCAAGATCCCACCCCGGAAAACCTTATCCCTGCCTTTGATGTACCCCCTTAAATAAACCACGGGAGCCATTTTCTAATTGTCCAGCTCCAGGTCCTATGTGGACTGGACCTATCAAGCACCCTACTTTAAAACTATAATTTCTGATTCTTTTTCTTTTGTTTCTCACTAATATATTTCGGATTTATTTTCTCTGGTGGCTTACACCCTCCCGGGCAGGAAGAAGGACCCCCTAGTGAGGCGCTGGCTGCCTCCCTGTATGTGTGCATTTTTTTTTTTCGATGGGGTCTTACTGTTGCCCAGGCTGACCTCCACCACTGTCCCTGCCTCCCCAGTAGTGAGGACTCCAGGCATGGATCACTGCACCCAGGCTGTCATGTACCTCTCAGTGCTGACCCATACACCTGACTTGTTAAAGTCTAATTGATGAGTGTCTTTCTCTTTCTCACCACTAGTAGAAAGGCTTCAGGACGTGTTAATACAATGTGTATTAACTTTGGACTTTTATGTTACAGTTGCTGTGTATTTAGTTCTACCTATGTTTAAGGTTTTGTAGTACACTCTTTGCACTGTTTTATAGGGTTGGTGTCCATTTAGAATTGCCACTCTCTTTGCTCTTCATTCTGACTTTGTCTTTTATTTTGCTAGTGCTGAGATTATGCCGTTTAACTAGCTTGATGGAGTTGTAATTTACCTATCACACAATTCATCAACTTGCAGTACACAATTCGATGGATTTTAAGTGTGCAAACATCACCCCATCATTTTTCTGATGCTGGAAAGAAACCCATAGCCATTAGCCTTATAGTCCCCACCCCCACGACTACCCTTAAACAAGCCAAGCACACTTCCTGCAGGCTCCTGTAGGCACTCCCTCTCTGCACCAGCCCGTGAGTGGAATCTGCATGGTGTGACGACTTCAAACTTTATCCCTGTTGTAGTACTTGTCCCAATTTTTTTTTCCTTAAAAAAAAAAACAGATTTAATTTTTTAGAGAAGTGTTGGGTTCATACCAAAGTGAAACAGGAAGTGTACAGCTTCCTATTCTCTGGTCCCCCAGGTGCAAAACTTGCCCATGTCCGCCAATGTGGTATAATTTTACATTTTATTTCAACCAACCTAAAATCTCCTCTGTGTTCTAGTGATCCAACCACTCTCTAGTTATCTGACAGCCCTGGCGGTCACTAATCTTGCTCTCCCTGTAGCTGTGCCTTTTCCATAATGTCATGTAGTTGGGCTTCCTTCCTAGATAGGACTCCCTCACTTAGGAATATGCATTTGTGTTTCCTCCACGTCTTTTCATGGCTTGATAGTTCAACTATTTTTTAGTGCTGAATAATATTCCACTGTCTTTATGTACAGCAGTTTAAATATCCACCCACCCCACCAAAGGATGTCTTGGTTGCTTCCTAGCCTTGGCAATTATAAATAAAACTGCACCAAATATTTGTGTACAGGTTTGGGGGCAGACATAAGTTTTCAATTCATTTGGTAAATCCCAAAGGCACGGATTGTTGAATTACATGAGTATACTAAGAAATTGTGACGCTGTCTTCTAAGTGTGGCTGTAACAACCAGCAATGAGCAGGAGTTCCTGTTCTCGACATCTTGCCAACGTCTAGTATCATTGGTATTTTGCATTTTGGCCATTCTGACAGTTGTAGATTGGTGTCTCATCGATATCCTTTTAATTTGTGTCTTTCTGCATTTGCTGTATATCTTCTTTGATGAGGTGTTTGTTCAGGTCTTTTGCTCATTTTTAAATGGTTTGTGTTTTTTTCCAGATTTTTTTCCTGCATGTATTATGGTCGTGTGATTTTTTTTCTCTCTAATCAATTGAGGCAATGCATCATATTAATTGCTTTGCAAATGAGAACCTGCCTTGTGTATCTAGGACAATTTTATTTGGTTGAGGTTGATAATCTTCTTATACTTCATTGGATTTAAATTGCTAATATCTTGTTGAGGAGTTTTGCATTGGTGTTCCTGAGAGGTTTGGTCTGCAATTTCCCTTTTTCTTCACCTGTTCTGATCTGATTTTAGTATTAATGTAATGTTGGCCTCGTAGGGTAAGCTATGGAATTAGGAAGCTTCCCTTTATTTCTCTCTTCTGGAAGAGATTAATAGAGAATTAGTTTAATCCCGTCCTTAAATGTTTGGCAGAATTGACCAGTGAACCCATCTGGAACTGATGTTTTTTGTTTTTGCAAGATTATTAATCATTGATTCAATTTCTTTAGCAGATATAAGCCTATACACCTTCTTCTCAGGTGGGTTTGGAAGGCTGTGTCTTTAAAGGAATTGGTTATAGAGTGTGGGGGCGTGGCTTTTTACAACATCCTTAGCATCCTCTAGTGTGCCCAGGGTTGGTAGTGACCAGTGATGTCCCCACTTTCATTCCTGATATCAGTGATTCATTCTCTCCCCCTGCCTCTCTCGCTGCCTGGTTAGAGGCCTATCAATTGTATTGATCTGTCAAAGAACAGCTTTGAGTTTTATTTTTTCTGTTGATTTTCTATTTTGAATTTTTAAATTCCTATTCTGATTTTTATTATACCTTCTTCTTACTTTGGATGTAATTTTCTCTCCCCCTGAAGCTTTCCAGGGTTGAAGTTTGTTGATCTTAGACCCTTGTCTCCTAGTACACGCATTCAGTGTCATTTGTCTCCGAGCTCTGTTTTCCCCGAATCCCACATAATGATAGTTGTATATTCATTTGATTTAGTTTTTCTTTTTTTCTTTTTTTGTACCAGGATTTGAACCCAGGGACACTTGCTGAAGCGGAGGGCCTCACTCAACCACGGAGCCACATCCCAGCCCTCTTGTATTCCATTTAGACACAGGACCTCACTGAGTTACTTGTGAACTTGGGATCCTCCTGCCTCAGCCACCCATGCTACTGGAATGATAGGCATGTGCTCTGCACCCGGCCTAATTAAGAATAGTTTTGAGACTTCTTCTTTGACCCACATGTTATTTAGAAGTGTGTTGTTTAATGTCCCTGTTTTTTTTTTTGGGGGGGGGGTGGGAGTTGTCTAGCTATCCTTCTGCTAAGATTTCTAGTTTAATTCCACTGTGGTCTGAGCACAGCCGTGACATTATGGTTTCTATTCCTTTAAATGTGTTGAGGTGAGTGTTATGGTCCAGGTGGGTCCCGATTTCCCCTCCTGCTGTATGGTGTCTCTTGCGAGTGCCACTGTGGGTCTGCGAGGTTCACAAGACTATTTGCATTTTGTTGATGTAGAAACTGAGGCTCAGAGTGGAGAGGGCTTCGCCCAGACCTCATAGGATGGGGGGGGGGTGCAGCATGGTTTAAGCATCGAGAAGCCAAAGTTGCTTTGTATGCCCTCCTGCACAAAACAGGGGCCAAGGAGGTCTGCCAAGGAGGCACGAGGACCTTCTGCACCAGTCACCTGGGTGAACACCTGGAATCCCCCGTGTCCAAGGGTCTCTAAGAGGGAGGTCTTCTGAGCCTGGCAGGAATGATAACGATGACATGTTCCTCACCAGCAATAATGGCTTTTCTTAGCAGTGGCTTGCAGATTCCCTGAGGGCCGCATCTTTGGTTCTGGGAGCTGAGATTGATACTCTGAGGTGATATCCATGTGTACACACACACAGAGCCACACCCACACACAGACACACACACACACACACACACACACACACACACTCGATCCTCAAAAGTACAGGGAGACTTGGTACTGTACACCAGCCCCTTGTCAAAGGAAGACACTCAGGTGAGCCCCGATCTCACCTGCCCACAGGCCGCCGCTGGAAAGTGGACACTCCCGAGCCCCCACTGGGTGCCCATCACCCTGCCAGGAGCTGGAGCTGCAGCCGCACTTGGAGCCAACAGCACAGTATCCAACCCTCAGACTGTGACTGTGCCCCCAGCGCGGTCAGCACAGCAAGGAGCCACCCCGAGGCCACTGGGCGGAGTCCCTCCAGCTGGCCTCCGCCAATGAGGGGGCGGGGCTGTCCAGGTGCCCGGAGCTGAGCGGGGGCGTCGGCGGGCTGGAGGGGGGGTCCCCGGGGCTGAGCGCGGCTCAGGCACAGCTCCGCTGGCCTCTGCTGGGCGCCTCCTTCACCTGCCCTCCACCAGGTGCGGCAGCAGCTTCCCTGCTCCGAGGAAGTAGGTCACATTTTCAGTCCCCAAAAGGAAACTGCTGCCTCGGTGGTGACAGGCTGGGAGCTAGCCCCGCGGCCTCCCACGCGGCACTAGCTGTCCCTGCCCACGGGGAGCGCATGGGGAGGGCGGGGGAGCCCCGGCCTCGGCCTCCGGGTGGAGGGCAGGGGCTGCGGCTGGCGGGTCCCCTATCTGCCCCCAGCCCAGCCGGTGGGCACCAAGCGGGAGGCGCTGTCCCAGGGAGAGAAGCTCCGGGGCAAACCAAGGAAATGACTGCGAGCCGGGAACTGTCCCAGCACCGCCTTCAGGATGGGATCCGCTTTTGGAAGCTCGAGGTGGCTGAGGCAGCTGGTGCGAGAGCAGCACCGTCCGAGGGGGGACCGGGGTCTTACTCCGTGCTGTCCGGGACATCAGCCGTCGGCAGCCCCCTTCTCTCCCCCACCTCCACAGGGGAGCTGTAGCAGAACCCCCCCCCCCAAGGTCCCTGAACACTGGCAGCTGGCACTGTGCCATGACCCTCCACTGACCCTACCCGTCACCCATGCCGCCCTGCAAGGGGAACCCCCAGGTGTTTGGGAGACCGCCTAAGGCCCCAGGCTTCCGGCTGAGCTATTTCCCGGTCCTGGTCCTCAGCCCTGTTGCCCACCAGGAGACCAGCGCCTGCCTTCTCTCCCCACCCACAGTGGACCGCACTGAGACACTGCAGAAAGGGTCATCCAGAAAGGGTCCCAGGTGGGCAAGGAGCTTCCACAGTATGCATCCCACACAAGTTTCTTGTGGCTGCTGGACAAACTCCAGTGACTTGTGTCTTAAAATAACAAAAGTCTATTCTCATGGTTCTGGAGGACAGATGCCAAAACAGAGGGGGCAGCAGGCTGGTAACACTGCAAACCGCGTCAGGGGTATCCCACGTGTTGTTCAGGGGAAACGACCAGGAAAAAACTCTGTGTGTGTTCAGCACAGACGCGGTTGTGTTCTGGGTGTTTGGGATCCGCAGCTGGTGGAACCCTGAGTAGACCCTGTGGCCAGGGAGGCTGGCTGTGGAGGGAGTCCGGGGAAGACGAGGGAGGGGCGGGGGAGGGCCAGGGACAGTGCTGGCTGTGCTGCTTGTCCTGATGGTCTGGCTCTAAAGCTGGAGGGCAGGAGAGGAGGGACACGCAGGGAGAGGCTGGAGACAGAAGGACAGGGAGGGCCGTGGGAACCCGGAGGCGAACGGAGATGTGGGGACTGGCCATCCGGGCACCCTCCACCCACGGGCTCTGTGTCCCTCCCAATCCACTATAGATCCAAGTCATGAAAAAATAAAACACAACAATAAAGCATCCAACAAGGAAAAACAAGGTGGTGTAAGAATTCTACATGATATTAGACATTTCAAGCCATCTAGAGACGGCGGAAGGTGCTCCAGGGGCTGTGCAGATGTCCCATGTCCACAGGGGAGGGGTCCTGGGACCAGGCCCCTGGGACACCAACGGGCACTGTGCATTCTGATGGTGGAGGGGCCCTCCTGAGACACTGCCTTGGCCAGGGGACAAACGGTCCACAGGAAAGGCTGCGGGAAGTGTCAGAACAGCTCAGAGGGGACAGCCGGAACCTGTGGCCCGCAGCAGCAACAGGACCCAGCCTCAAACTCCACCCACAGAGCCCCTGCCAGAGGTGTAGTTGATGCTGTCGGCTGTCAGTGGGCATGGTCAGGTGGGCATGGTCAGGTGGGCATGGTGGGGTGGGCATGGGGCTGCGTGGAGAAGGGAAGATGCGGTGTTTAGAGGCTGCTGAGAGCAGAAAGGGAGTTTCATGCAGGGACAGAGCTTTCATAATGGCCACCCACTGGGCTTCCTGGCCACCAGGCATCACGGCCTATGAGATGCGCATCTTTTTTATTTTTTAATATTTTTTACTTATCCACGGCGCTGAGGATGGAACGCAGGGCCTCACACATGCCAGGCAATCTTTTCACCGTTGAGTCCCAGCCCCAGCCCGTGAAATGCACATCTTTATCCCACTTTAAAGCCCAGTGGAACCAAGGCTCAGAGAGGTGACGTGACTTGCCCCAGGCCACACAGCCAGCCGGCCAGTGGCAGAGCAGGTTGGAACCCACCCCATCCCAGCTGGAGAGCCCGCCTAGGGGCTGCTGTCCTGTTGTCCCCCTCTGCCTCCCACAGGACTGAGGGCTCACCTCTTTGAAGGGAAGCCACACAGCTGTTTTTTCCTGACAGCTGCAGGAATACTCTCCAAGGGAGGGAGAGGGAGGAGGACTTTGTTGCCAACCCAGCCCCTTCCAGGAAGGAGCCCTGAATTACAGGATTCCACCCACCCCACTGCTCCGACTGCAAAAGGAGACCTGGCACTTCCACAGAGAGCCCAGAGTCGCCCTATGATCTCCCCTCCTAGGCTCTGGAACCAGGCCCCAGGAGGGGGGCCCAGCATCCGGGGCCTTTTTGGTTCCCCTCCTGGGCAGCTGGGCTGTTGACAGAGTCCCTGGCAGTGGCCCGGCGTCATGGAGAGCCTCCTGGGAGCCTGGGTTCTCCACACCAAGCCCGACTCCCGGGCCCAGCGAAGGTGATTCCCCCTTCCCCATCTTCTGAGCTCAGAGCTATGCGATGGCTAAGCCAGGACCCAGCACAGCCCTGCACAGCCCTGGTAGTGGCCTAGCAGACTCAGCCCCCTGGAGGTCCTAACCCCAGAGCTTCATCCCAACCCTGAGCTTCAGAATCGTGACCACGGCCAGGCTGGGAGGCACACAGGGTGCGTTCCCCCGGGCTCCAGCTCCCCCCACAGCTCTGGGTGTCCAGCGTCCATCCCTGTCTGCTCCCTCGGTCCAGCACAGCCTCACCCTGCCACACCCAGCCCAGCCCAGCCCAGCCCGGCCAAGGACATGGCCTGAAAAACGCCCTGTTCCTGATTCCACCTTGGGCTTCTCCCCTGGGCAGCCCAGGGCCTGGAAAGAGGAAAGAGTGGGGGCTACGGGCTTGGGCGGGGGCAGCTGCAGGCAGCTGGGCCAGAAGCACAAGGGAGAAGCTTGGGGGCGGGAAGGCTTGGCCTGCTCACTGCCTTGAGCCTGGACACCTCCCTCTGCACGCTGGTCAGCCCAGGAAAGCAGGCCAGCTGTGCTGGAGCCCACTGCTGGACATGGGTGCCCACGGCATCAGCCAGGCGCCGTACCTGCTTTGACAATCGGCCCCTCGTCCTCCTGTTGTGTCTAGATGTTTGCTTATTTTTGCTGTGTGATGTCCAGGATCTGCTTTAAAACACTCCAGCAAACAGTTCCAAAAGTGGCCAGGGAGTGGCCAAGGGGCAGCTGGGGCAATGTGGATGGTGTTGGAAGCTGAGCTGGGTGGCTGGTGGCCCTTGTGCCCTGCTCTGAGCTTTCTGTATGTCTGAGACATGGACACTTCTTTATTTCACCCCCATATAGCCCAAGATCATGTTCCTGGCCCGTGGCTACCCTGGGTGGCTGTCCTCCAGTGCTGACCTGGGGACAGGAGCCTTTCTATTGTGAGGCTCCTACACCATCTTGTGACCTCTGGGTCATGGTGGTGTCCACCAAATAGACTGGCAGGAGAAGGGAAGATGGCCCACACATTACTTAATGCGTCAGCTTGACCGTGGGCCAAGGGTCCCTTTGTGCATTGGTGAGGACCTGCAGGGGATGCTGGGAGGTCCTTCCCAGCCACCTTTGTGCAAAGGAAGGAGAGCTTGAGCCCTTGCTGGTCCGCTGACCATCTCGGCTGTAACCCTGCATGTTGCATGAGCTCAAGGGAAGACGCCCAAGGGCTCGGCCGGTTCTCTGGGACGAGATAGGAAAGGAGTTGACAAGGATGAATTCCTGCGTCGCTGGGACAGCTTCCAGACTTGGTCCAGGAAGCGCCTGTGAAACGCAGCTGGCTCCTGGAGAGAGGGCGGACGATGGGGGAGGAGGCGCCCAGGCAGCTCCCTGGCAGCGGCCCTTGAGCACAGGGAGCCCAGCACCACCCTAGATCCACAGGAAAAGCGCAAGGGTGACTTCGAAGATTGTCAGCAGGAGCGGGCTGGGGCTGGGCTCAGCTGTAGAGCGCCTGCCCAGCAGGCGAGAGGCACTGGGTCCCATCCACAGCACTGCACAAAAATAAACAAATAAAACAAAGGCATGCTGTCTGTCTACAACTACAAAAACATTTTTTTAGAAAATGTTACCAGGAGATAAGTGGACACAATGTGTGTTCCTGAATTGTTTCCTATGGTCGTGTGTGAATTGGGAATTATCTCAATACAAAGGGCGTGTCAAGAAGAGACGTAGCCTGGAGTGGGGCACATGCCTGTCATCCCAGTGGCTTGGGAGGCTGAGGCAGGAGGACCGAAAGTTCAAAGCCAGCCTCAGCAAAAGAGGCATTAGGCAACTCAGTGAGACCCTGTCTCTAAATAAAATACAAAATAGGGCTGGGATGTGGCTCAGTTGGTGAGTGCCCCGAGTTCAATCCTGGGAGAAGAAGAAGGAGAAGGAGGAGGAGGAGGAGGAGGAGGAGGAGGGGGAGGGGGAGGGGGAGGGGGAGGGGGAGGGGGAGGGGGAGGGGGAGGGGGAGGGGGAGGGGGAACCTGGCAGACCCAGGCCCTGGAGGAAGCCCCTGTGTGAACCCAAGGCCTGCAGCTCCAGTCTGCCCTACCTTCAAGACCCACAGAGCAGCCTGGTTGCCCCACCTCCTGCTCAGCTCTGGGGTCTGCAGAGCCCGCATGCAGCCCTGATCACACCTTACAGATGTCTCTCTGAGCGCCTCCTCTTCCTGCCTCGT
Source organism: Urocitellus parryii (assembly GCF_045843805.1). NCBI lineage: Eukaryota > Metazoa > Chordata > Mammalia > Rodentia > Sciuridae > Urocitellus > Urocitellus parryii. Next base: position 159,263,409 of record NC_135531.1, on the reverse strand, counting down.
CAGGCACCCCACACACCTGGGCCCTCGACTCCTCTCCAGACCATGGGGCCTCCTTCCCTTTGAACCTCACTCCACACAAGGAAAATTCCCATTCGTGTTTGAAGACCCTCCCATGTCACTGCCTCTGGGCTCAGGGCTCCTGCTACTCCACGGCCATCCTCAGCGTCCACTCATCTGTACCTGTTGGTGGTTCTTCCCTTGCTGGGCTGTGAGCTCCCGGGTGTAGACCTGTGGCCCATCCATTTGAATGTGTTACCAGCTTAAGGCTGGGAAGGTCTAGTTCCCTCTAAACTGTTAATGACTGGCCAGGTGGGGAAACGAGGGATGAGATAGAGGCAGGGAGAGGAAGAGGAGGAGGGGGAGGAGAAGGAGAGGGAGGAGGAGGAGGAGGAGGAGGAGGAGAGGGAGGAGGAGGAGGGGAAGAGGGAGGAGAGGGAGGAGGAGGAGAAGGAGAGGGAGGAGGAGGAGAAGGAGAGGGAGGAGGAGGAGGAGGAGAGGGAGGAGGAGAGGGAAGAGGAGGAGAGGGAGGAAGAGGAGAGGAGGAGGAGGAGGAGGAGGAGGAGGAGAGGAAGGAGGAGGAGGAGGAAGAGAGGGAGGAGGAGGAGGGGAAGAGGGAGGAGAGGGAGGAGGAGGAGGAGGAGAGGAAGGAGGAGGAGAGGGAGGAGGAGGAGGAGAGGGAAGAGGAGGAGAGAGGAGAGGGAGGAGGAGAAGGGGAAGAGGGAGGAGAGGGAGGAGGAGGAGGAGGGAGGAGGAGGAGGGAGGAAGAGGGGGGAGAGGGAGGAGAGGGAGGAGGAGGAGGGGGAGAGGGAGGAGGAGGGGGAGAGGGAGGAGAGGGAGGAGGAGGAGGGGAAGAGGGAGGAGAGGGAGGAGGAGGAGGAGGAGGAAAGGAAGGAAGAGGAGAGGGAGGAGGAGGAGAGGGAGGAGGGGGAGAGGGAGGAGGAGGAGGGGGAGGGAGGAGAGGGAGGAGGAGGAGAGGAAAGAGGAAGAGATGGAGGAAGAAGCAGAAGAGAGGGAGGAGCCCTGAGGAGTGAGACCAGGGGCTGCAGGACCCAGACACAGAGGACACTATGCTGCAGTAACGCACTTGCCAGAACCAGGCAGAGAAGGCTGTTGGGGTGGCTTCTTGGAGGAGGTGACAGAGATGAATCTTTTCAAGGTTAAAGCGAGATCAGATGAAGAGAAGGCTTCAGGGCAGAACTTTCCAGGCAGAGGCCCAGCAGCATGAGCCCCAGAGGTGTGAGAGGGGCAGGGAACTGGGTGAGGCGGGGCCACCAAGAGTGGCCGGAAAGGGAGGCGAGACTGGCCACAGCATAGGGGCCACCAAGGAGCTGGCCGTCCTCTCTGCAGAGTGACAGTGCCGTGATACCACTAGATCCCGGGGCCGTGGTGGACTTGCTGGAGTTGGGCCTGCGCCACCGTGGGAGGTGGCTCTGTGGGCAGCCTGGTCAGGGGCTGTGGGGCCTGGGCGCCTGCAGACTCCTCACCTGCAGGTTCTACCAGCTGCACCCAGAAAATATTTTCTTCTTTCCATTTTGCTCTGAGCTGAGCACAGACTCTTAGCCAGGGTCGTCTCCCCAAGCAGCCCAGCAGGCCGGCTCCCCTGGGCACCCACACCACCTGGGTGCTGTGAGTCACCGCAGCCGCTCTCCAGGAGCCCGAGAGGCGCAGCCTGCCTCTTACCCAGGAAGCACGGGCACAGGGCACTTAAGGGTCCCTGGATCCCAGGAGCAGTCTCTGTGCACGCCTCGGGGCTACTGCAATTGCAATCACACGGAGCTGGAAGTGGGGGCTGAGGCCTGAATCCCAACAGCTGGCGCCAGGGCCTGCGAGGGAGGCGGGGGGCCCTGAGTGACCCCAGGGGAGCTGGGTGGCGGCACAGGGTGGGTCAGGAGTCACTGGAGGTGGGAATGCCAGAGACAGAAGCTCAGACCCGAGAGCAGGGGCGGAAGCCGTCACGTTCTCAGTGACACCTGAGGAGCAGGAGCCCGGCTTGACCCTCCCCTGGTCCCTGCGTGGCCTGCTGTCATTTTCATTTCAAGAAAATGAGGAGACGGAGGCTGTCCACGAGGCCACCCCCCAGCTGTAAAGGAGCCTGGGAACGCAGAGGCCCCAGGCCTGATGTACTGTCACCCTGAGAAATTCAAGGTTTGGTGAGCAAGGATGACTCAGGAAATGACCATCAAGTGGAAGTGGATCACCTCTGCTGTATGGAGACTCAGAGAGGTCAAGATATTAGCCCAAAGTAGCAGAGCTGACAAATGACAACATTTGTTTGTGCACCCCTCCCCCAGCCGCACTGTGGTGACCCTTCCATTCCCTCGTCCATTCCATGGTTCACACCCTGGAGCCCCCCAGCCCTGCCCAGCCCTCCTGTCTTGGCCTGGAGGAGCGTTTCCTGCTGTGCTGTCCCTCTCCAGCAGCTGGCTGCGGCCACACCCACCCAAACCCTGACTCCTGTTTGGATCTGTCATTCTTTTGGATTCCCTGTCCTCTAGCCCTTCCCCCCGACCCTCGTTCCCCCAGAGGCTCCTGGAGCCCCACAGGCCGCAGACTCGGATGGCGTCACCGGCCCTGGACCTCTCGGGCCCAATTATCAGACTATAAGTGGAAACGCCCCACACTTTCCCACAGGAAAGTGCCCTCCCGGCCAACCCTGCGCTTCTGGGGATCTTGGCAGCGTCCGCAGGCTCCTGCCTCAAGAAAACCGCGCTCTCCCCACGGGCACACCCTCGGCACCTTCCCTGTCCCTACTCCCGGAGCCAGCATGCGGGGCCCAGGCCCTCCTCTGTGCCCAGGGTCTTCCTTTCTTCCTACGAGACCTTGGGTGGTGGCTTCATGGTGCAGCGACCTTCCTGTCTCACCTTTAACTTGGGAACAGTAACAGCATCTCATTAAGTCCCTCAAGCAATCTCTTTTTATAGGATTTTTTTTTTCATTTTTTTTTTTTACCAGAGAGAGAGAGAGAAAGAGAGAGAGAGAGAATTTTTTTTTTTAATATTTATTTCTTAGTTCTCGGCGGACACAACATCTTTGTTGGTATGTGGTGCTGAGGATCGAACCCGGGCCGCACGCATGCCAGGCGAGCGCGCTACGGCTTGAGCCACATCCCCAGCCCCCACTCAAGCAATCTCAAGCCAGGTTCCCTTTTCCAGATGAGTGAGCAGCACAGAAAAGGTGAGGCCCTTGCCCAAGGCCACCCAGCCACCCAGGAGGGGTGGCCCCAGGCCTGGGCCGGAACCTGACATGCAGAGGGCTGGGCTGCCAAGGGCCCTGGGGGCCCAGATGCTGTTCCACTGGGGGCAGGAAGGGGTGGGAGACGTGGGGGGACATGGGGTTCCAGGCCCAGCCTGGGGCAGAGGGCAAGTTAATTCCTTAGGGACTCAGCGTTTCTGGCTGTAAGATGGGGGCGACTCCTCAAGATCCCAGGAGATGGCCCTGGCTGGCCTCTGCCTTCTGGTGAGGCCACAGGGTAGCACCCCCATATCGAGCCTGCCTCAGTGACTAAGGATCTTCCTTCTTCCAATGGGTCATGACTAATTATTCAAATATATTATATATATATATATATATATATATATAGTGAAAATTGACCCCAAGGAATTTCATGACCCCAAAAGAAAACCAGGCGGATTTGCCATAGCTGAAGGTGACCATGAAGGTGGACAAAATCAATCCCACGTGAGGCTCCCCAGGTGTCAGGGAGGGTTAGGGCACAGGGGACTTCCTCAGTGCCCTTCCCCTCTGCACTCCTGGTCATGTGGGATGTGGAAATGCCACCTCACCCCATTTCCCCAAGGACAGGAGCTGTCCTTCTTCCTCCAAAGGGCACAGTGCCCACAGCACGCTCCAATTAAACTCAGATGCCGGCCCCACCACCAGCCCTGCCTTGGAGGAGGCTGAGGTTTGGGGCTGACCATAACTAAATGTGGCATGTGGCATGGCAGGCCAGGCACATTGTCCCTGGACACCGTCCTGAGCCTCTGACACGGGGGATGAACCACTGCTGTACCAGGAACCCGGTGCTCTAGGACCCCTGTGGCTCCCGACAGCCCAGTGGGCACCTCCACCCCAGCTCGACAGCCACGTTCTGCTAGAATTCCCAGGATGTATTCTCCAACCCTCCCTCGGCTGTCCTGTAGGCTGAATGCTCTTAGGCAAGACAGCTACCCCTCTGAGTCCCAGAGCCCCAGGAGGGCAAGAACCTGATTCCATTGGCTGGTCCTGGGCCCTGCTGCGGGGCCAGCAGACCCTGGTGAGGTTGTGCCCCCTCTGGCAACCTCAGCGGGTGCTCTTCCAGCCTGAACCAGTGTCTCCAATGTGCCAGTCTCATCTTCTTGCCACAGGGCCTTTGCACTGCTGTCCCCGCTGCTCTGAGAGCTCTTCCTCCAACTCCTGGTCCAGGGACTCTCATGCTCAGCTCTCAGCAAGAGCCACCTCCTGCAGGAAGCACCCTCCTCCATTGCCGACCGGCTCAGATCCCAGTTACTGCTCCAGAGACATGTGCCCACTTCGAAGCCCTGTCCAGTTATTTGAGCTCCAGTCCCTCCTACTCCACCCCACTCTGCCACTGGCACTGCGGTCCTTCTGCTGCCCTGTGGCCACAGCTCCTCCTACAGAGCCTGGCACGGGATCTGAGTTCAAGAAGTGAGTGTTGCTCTTTCCCAGTCGTAACCCTCCGCTGGGAGGTGGCCGGATGTCCCCCTCTGCCGCTTTGCTCCTGCGAGGCGCACCTGGTCCCTTCCTCTCTCCTAACACAGTCCCCGCATGGGTCGGTTCACACAGCTTTTCTTCTCTCGGGGTCCTCATGGCCGCGGCGGGGCAGGCAGGGCCGATGCCACCCCGTTTTCTGCAGACAGACTGATCCTGGCTCCCGAAGTCGAGAAGCAGCCGGGCCTCGAGGCAAGGTGGTCCCGGGACCCCTGGGTGAAGGTCAGCGCTGACTCCTCTTCCACCTGCTTGCTCTTCCCGGGAGCCCCAGGGCTTGGGACCCCTGCACCTGCCACGCGGCTCCCGCCAGGCAAAGCCTAGTTCAGATCACGACACAAGCCAGAGCCACCGCAGAGCCACCGTGGCCACTCTGGGCATGCGCGAAAGTGCCTTGCGTCCCCTGGCTCGGTTTCCGGGGAGGTGGTGGCATTTCGCACCTCCTGGTCCTGCAGCCTGCGAGTCCAGTTCGGCTTTTCTGAGACCTCTCCCTGGGATCTGGTGCTCTTCCAGAATCTTCCAGAACATTCCTCCGTGCCCAGCGTGAACAGTTGCAGTGTTTATCAAACCCACTGGCCCACGCCCTGGGCCTCCCGCTGAGGGGGAGACCCTGCAGGCTCGGCCCTGGGCTCACACTGGGGACACTCTCCTGCCTGGCCCAGCGGAGCCACCCGCCTGTCGGAACCGAGCCCACTCCAGTCTCTGGATGGTGCAGAGCCCAGCCGTCCCCTCTTTCCTGCCTTGTTTTTTGTTCATGTGCACGTTTTGTACAGTCATCGGATTGCTTGATTTTTTATTTTTATTTTTTAATTTTTCCTGAATAAACTAGAGTCCTCAAAAAGCACCGTGAAGTGGCCACTGGTTCCCAAAGTCTCTGTTTATTAACGCAACTTTCTGGAGAAGTGCAGTTCACAGGAGCTTCTCCTGCTTGGGCTGCTGACTGCCCAGAGAGGCCCAAATGAAAGGAGACCCCTCACCCCCTACCCAGAATACAAATGGCCCTGGGACACGGAGCACTGGCGTCCAACCTTGGCTGTTCTAAAGGACAAAAGCAGTGCTCTTCTTACTATGGTCTCTCTCTGAACCTAGACAGATGACAGGTGACTGGTAGGTGACAGATGGGTACGCAGGAGATGATAGAGAGAGATGAGAGGCCAGTGGACACTTACAGGCACAGATGAGGGACCTGCTACCATGATCCGGATATGAGATGTTCCCCCAAAGCTCGTGTGTGACAAAATGCAAGAACTTTCCAGGGTGAAATGATGAGGTTGTGAGAGGCGTGACCCACTGGTATGGCCACCGTAGGCAGGGAGGCGTGGCCGAGGCAGGACCAGGGGGCGTGGCTTGGGGGTATATAAGTCTTGTCCCTGGTGAGCAGGGCTCTCTTTGCTTCCTGGTGGCCATGTTCCAGCTGCTGTCCTCTGCCCCCCTTTCTTCACCTGGGGCCAGAGCAACAGGGTCAGCTGTCTGTGGGCTGAGCCTCTGAAACCAGGAGCCCAAATCAACTTTTCTTCCTCTTGTCACAGCGACAAAAGCCTAAGACTAAGATAGACAGATGACCATGACAGGTGATAGACAGGTAGAAGACAATCATTGAAGATAGATCCACCAAGGACAGATAACAGATCACGATGATAGGCAGGTGGTAGGTAGATGATGATGGTGATAGATGGCTGCAGATAGATGATAAGTAGAGGACAGGTAGACAGATGATGGATGCGTGGACGATTAATACATAGATGATGATAGATAATAGATACATAGATGATAGATAGATCAATAAATGATTGATAGAGGAGAGATACATAGATAGAAGGTAGATGATAGATACACAGATGATAAGCAGATGCACAGATCAATAGATGGCAGATAGTAGATGAGAGATACAGATGACCGCTAGATCCATGATAGATAGTAGGTACACAGGCAGATGACAGGTGGATATATAGGTAGAGGGTACAGGGGTGATTGATCCATGAAGACGGATCCCCAGATGACAGATGTGTTGACAGGTGGTGGGTGGGTGGGCACATTTGTATTGGCACCCATCTTGACTTCCCCTGGACAAACCCCAGGAAGGAGAATTCTTCCCACAGCTGCTCAGTAGCCACGGGTCAGGAAGGCCGGGGACGGAACTGCTCCCCCGGAGCTCCTGGTTCCTGATCGGAGGCTGACAATGCTCACGTCCTGATGTCCTGATGGGGCGGATCCGAGGACCTGGAAGAGCCAGACGGGGAGGTGTGAGCTGCCTGGGCATCAGGAGCACCTCCGCCTGTGCAGGGAGGGGCCGTGGGGTCCCGGCACCAGCCCCGTCGGTCCTCAAAGGCCCCCCCCCTGGTGCCGAGTGAGGTCCCCAAGCCTGGATCAGTGGGCTTCGCTGGCTGCTGTGTGACCTGAGAAGGCCCGTCCTTGCTGAACCTCAGTGTCCTTGATACAAAGCAGAGATGTGGAGCAGCAGGTGGGAGAGTCGGAAGATGGGAATCAACGTGGATGTGCCCACCCACCCATCACCTGTCAAGGCATCTGTCATCTGGGGATCTGTCTGTCATCTGTCAATCATCCCTGTCCCTATCACCTCTCTACCTGTGTGTCCACCCTCTGTCATCTGCCTGCGTACCTATTAGCTGCAGGGTTCCCGGGCCGGGCCTGGGACACAGTGCTGGAGAGAGGAGAGGCCTCATACTCCGCCACCCCAGACACTCAGGAGGCCGAGGCAGGAGGATGGAAAGTTCGAGGCCAGCCTGGGCAACTCAGGGAGACCCTGTCTCAAAATAATCATTAAGAGATCTGAAGACGGAGCCCAGACCTGCCCGCAGGCCTGAGGCCCCGGGGTCAATCCCCAGGACTGTGAGAAAAGAGCAAGCCCTAGGGACCAGGCGGCCAGCAGGCAGCGACTCTCCAGGAGGGAAGCAGTTCTACTTCAAGCTGTCCTTGTGCCCACACAGTGCCACCCTGCCACACAGCCAATGTGGAGTGGCCTGGTGCAGAGCAGCAATGTGCCGCCTTCCCCGCCCCAGGGTGGACTCTCCGGGAACACGTGTCACGTAGGGGTGCTCTGGCCCGGCTTTCCCCAGGCTCAGGGACAACGCAACAGTGCCCAGGGCTGCCACTGGGGTGGCATCTCCACTGCTTGCCCCCGCTGGGTCCCTGCTGGGATCCCTTCAGGCCATGAGTAGCTGATGATGCGGGGTCCCTTCCAGAGCATCACAGTCGCCAGGGAAACAAAGGCTCTCTGTCTTGCTCTCCCTGATGTGGTCCCCCTCTCTGGGTGACTCACCCTTCACCACAGCTTCACCCTGCTGCTGAGCTCAGCGGGCGCCTCGGAGCCCCAGAGAAGTGCGTGGGTGTCAGTGGGCAGGCCTGGCCCTGCAGCAGCGGGTCAGCTCACCTGCAGAGGCCAGGCAGCCCCACTCCTCAGGCCCAGCCCTGCCACCCCAGGTTGAGCCCCTGCCCAGGGACAGACCGTCTGTCCTGCTGGGAGCCAGGCACACTTGTTCTGCACTGACCAGGAACAGGCTCCCCACGGGACACTTCCACATCCCCTCTGCTGCCTCCCAGCCCCTCGGAGGCAGTGGGCAAGTCATTCCAGGACTGGTGAGTGTCTTCCGAGGCCACACAGCTAGCCAGTGACACCTCTCTAGCTCTGCGTCCACCTTCCTTCTGTGGCAACAGAGGCAACCCCAAGAAAGCAGGGAGAACTCTAAGATGTCCTGCTGACGTCGGCTGAGGCCTGGGGCCACCTCCAGCTAGAGGGCCCGTCCCTCCCCAGCACCTTTGCCAGCCCCAGGACAGAAGGGTCATTTCAGGGGGACACCAGGGCCCACGCTCTGCTGGCCTCCCAGCATCAACAGGCCACCCCTGCAGCTGTGGCCTCCACGGCCCTCGGTCTCACGGGGACCCTCCTTCCTCAGGCCCAGCCTCCTCTGGGACTCAGGGACCCCGCCCTCGTCCAGAACTGAGGGGTCAGGTCTCCCTTGGGGACCAGGGCCCAGAGGCTACAACCCTGGGGGACACACGTTCTTCAGGACAGGTGGCTGGGTGGGGCCTCTGCCCTGCCCCGTTCCTGTTCCCCGGGGACTTGCTTCCTCTTGCCCCAAGGCCCCCCTGCCTCCCACCCTCCCCAGCCTCAGTCCGTGCAGAGTCGACAGTTGGCTGACCCCACTCTGGGGCTGACCTGGGACCCGCCTGGCCGCTGAAGGTGCCTGTGGCCCTGCTGACCTGCCCTGATCCATCCAGGGAGGGCTGTGGCCCAAGACGAGGGGTCAGCATGGAGCTGGAAGCCTCGCTGGCGAGGCCAGAGGCAGGTGTGGGCTCCCTGCGTCCAGTGGGAATGAAGAGACCGCTACCTGGGCGCTGCCAGAGGCTGCCGGGGCCACCGAGGGAGCGGCCGTCCAATGACAGGCGTTGTAGCGGGTGGCCTCGTGATTGGAGAAGCCAACTCACAGGGAGCATGGAGGGGACCAGAATCCAGGCAGCCCCCGAGCTCCGTGGAGCGGTGGGAGCTTTTCCGTTGCTACTTGCAACCAAGGAATTCCCGACAGAGCCCAGCACACAGCAGGGGACCAAGGAGTGGTGTCACCTAGCTTAGAGTGCAGCGGCAGAGGTGGTGCCGGAGGCCAGGGGCTGGAGAGCACCCCCACGTGCCAGGGACCCTGCACAGCACCCTCAAGGAGGACAGCAGGAGAATGGCTGCAGAGGCCAAGCCCAGGTCCATCTGATGGTGAGCCCCACCCACCAGAGGAAAGCAGGTCACGGTGACCTTTAAGGACCCTCCTTGGCTTTGGTTTTCACTGTGGCCTGGGCCTGGGTTATTCCATGAGGCAGGTCGAGTGTCCCCTCGGGCGTCGCAGAGGAGGCCGGTTCTACCCACAGGAAAGGCTGAGGGGGGCAGGCACAGAACAGAGTGGACTGGGCACTGCAAAGTTGTCTTCCTTGGAAGGGGCCAACAGGGAGACAGGAGAGGAGCGAAATGATGGATTGGCTGGTGTCTCCTGGGATGTCCCCTCTCCCCCAGGTGGCTCCCAGGGGCCATGCCCCTGGCAACACCCATGGGTCCCCCTTTGGAGGCACCCCTGGGAACCCAGCACCTGATGTGGCCACCAAGTGCCCAGACAGGAGGCGCGTCCTGCAGCTGGAAGCCAGACACAGGGGGAAGGAGCTGAAGGAGGCCTACTATGTGCCAGTGGCCTGGAGCCCCCGGGGTGACACAGGTGGCACCACGGGGCACTGGGCCCTCGCGCAGCCCACACTAGAGCTTCCCAGCCTGTACGGCCCCAGCCCTGTCCACATGTCCCCCAGTACAACTCATGCAGCTGTGAGCGCAGCAATGGGGACACCAGAACTACGGTGGCCCTGGGGACGAGCAGGAACCACACTCCGGGACCCAGCTTGGATCCAAAATGTCTAGAAGAACTAAATATGTCTGTGTCCAACCCGCAGACTTCTGCCGCGCTGAAACCAGACAGCTGACCCTGTCTACACAGCGCTGCTGTTTGGACCCGGATGTCCCCCAAAGGCCGGGTGTTCAAGGCCGGGTCCCCAGCGCAGCGCTGAGGGGAGGAGCAGGAACCTTTCAGGGGTGGGGCCTGGTGGCCACTGGGGGGCGTGGCCTGGGTGCTGGACCCCGAACCACCTCCCCAGCCCTTCTATATTTAGAGGCAGTCTCCCTAAGTTGCTTGAGGTCTGCTAAGTTGCTGAGGCTGGCCTCGACCTTGCCGTGCTCCTGCCTCAGCCTCCAAGCCACTGGGATGGCAGGCGTGGCCCCTGCACCCACCGCTCCTTTCCTTTCCCTCCATGATGTGTGCATCCTGCTCGGCACTGGCTCCTGCCAGAGTGGCTGCCTCACCGTCTGCCCCAAAGCCACCGGAGGCGTGTTGTGGGCTGACACACCAGAGTGGCGCCCAGATAGACCCCTCTCCATAGTTGATCATCTCAGGCGTCAGTTGCAGAGGTGGGCAGCCCACAGCCTTCGCCTCCGGCCAGGCGAGGCAAGTCTCCTAGCTACGGTCAGGGTGGCCTTGGGGACTTCATCCACGGGGTGGGGTCAGGGCTGGGTCTACGCCCTGCAGTGCCGAGGGCCTCTGGAGAAGTGACCAGGGAGGCTCACAGGGACTTGAGCTTCATCTGTGAGTGGCTTTCCTTCCCCACGCCCCCGCCCCCCCGGGGACTGGCCGGTGTTTACCTGGGACTCCTAAGGGTGGATTTTTTAAAAAATAGAAGTGTGTGGACCTGCTTAGGACTCCTGCGCACCCAAGTGACACCCGGGATGTGCTGCCTGTGGCACTGGGCCACAGGTGTCCAGTGGGGGCCCCTGCTCTCCCGCTCCTCAGACCCTGGCTCTCCTGGGTGGTTTGTGACCAGCCGAGAGGGCCCCTCCTGCTCCTGTCCCCCCAGCCTGCCCTGGCTGCCGACTCCTCAGGCTTGTGACAGAAGAGCACGGTGGCACCCCAGCTCCGCACCTGCCTTAAAATAGCAGCTCGTCTCACTCTCAGGTTCCTCTGAGGCGGCGGTGCCAGTTCTGTCTGGAAATGGAGACAACAGGCTGCCTGGCGGCTCCCAGGGCCCAGGGGCCTCCCACAAAGGACAAATCCTTGCACCAAATGTTCCTTCCAATCACAGCTGAGCAGGGGGCGCCGGCAGAAGAGAAGCTCGATGGACCCAACTGCATAGCCCCGCCTCCAGCAGGGGTGACCAGCCCTTCTCTCGACCCTGCTGCCCCAAAGAAGGGATGCCTTCCCAAGGCACCCAGCTTGGTTTGCCTCTGCACAGCCCGGCTCCCCAGGAGATAATGACACTAGTCAGAGTTTTGAGTACTTTTTATACATGAACGAAGTGAGCAACACAAAAAACCCATGTCACAGTCTGCTTTCTGTTGCTGTAACAGAATACCTGAGGCCAGATAAGGGATAAGAAAAAAAAATTATTTAATTTATTTGGGTCTCAGTTCTGGAGGCCGGGAAGTCTGCTTGGCCTCTGGTGGGACCCTCCTGTTGCCTCCTGTCACGATCAAGGCAGCACTGGGGAGGCAGGGCAAGCAAGCAAACTCCCAAGTCTGTCTTCCTCTTCTTATGAAGCCACAATTGCCATCCGAGGGCCCCATTACCAGGACCTCATCTAACACAATCACCCCCCAGGGGCCGGCCGTCAATGCTCAACCCTGCAAACCCTGCGAGCAGGAGCACGACTTGGTGTTTCCAACTAGGGAGCTTCAGGGGACACATTCGAATCACAGCCCCCCAGGGGGCAGGTTCCACTGTCATCCTCCCTGGCAGATGGAGAGACCCAGACACGGCGGCTTACCAGCAGAGCCAGGCCCAGGCCCAGCTGCCTGCACCCCAAGTCCTTAACCACACTCCCCAGGACCCACCTCTTCAGGGGGCATGAAGGCTCTCTTCATGCTGAGAGCCTTGGAGATAAGAGGGCTTACCCCAGAGGACACTGCAAGAGCCACCTAGGGACTGGGAGGCACAGCTCCAATGGCAGGCTTTCTTCACCCCAGGACCTTTGCACATGCAGTGTCTGATACCCAGGGCATTCTTCCCACTCTGCACTCGTGGATGGCTCCTTTTATCTTTTATGTGAGGAGTCGGGGGAGGCCCTCCCTCCTCTTATCCAATCATTCACTCACTCACAGATAGGTTTTAAGCCCCTACTATGTGCTGGGCCTTGTGCTACTGATAAGACACAGGCAGCTCTGCCCTGGTGAGGTTAAGATCCAGAGCTGGCAGAAAGCTCTTGGCCAAGAGCCAGGCACACAGTAGGTCTTCACTAGCCAAGGCGTATTTGGATGAGTTTCGGAGGCACTGGAGGTGAAGGCTCTGTACCTGGGAGGCCCCATCCTCTGGGCACCTCCTCCTCCGCCTCCGAGACATTGCACAGACATGGCGCTGCCCAACCTCCCGGTTCCTCAGGGGAACCAGGCTGCACACATCCTCTCGGATGCGGTTTCCATGGTAGCCGAGTGAGTTCCGCCCGACCGCGTCTTGTTCCCTTCATCCCATGATCCCCCTGAATTCTTCCAGGCCACTCTGCGCACCCGAGCCAGGCCCAAGATGCAGAGGAAAGGAGAGCTCTCCCCCTGCTAGGAGGTGCCCCAGGTCCCCAGGACTGGCCTGCGCACCCTCATGTGCGCATGCGCGCACTCTCCAGCTCCTGTCAATCAGGCACGCAGCATCTCGGGGTGAGGCATGCACCAGGACACTGTGACATCTGCAGCTCCTGCCATGTAACAGACAACCCCAAACCCAGCAGGCTGGACCCACATCCCTGTCTCATGTGGTCCTAGGTCAGGGCCCAAGAGCTGCAACTCCCGGCCACCCAGCAGACGAGAGGCCAGCCAGGGCTGTGGTGGCCAAGGGGCAGAGGACCTCCTCCAGGCACACTAACGTGGCTGTTGGCTTGAGGCCTCAGCTCCTGGCCACCAGGCTGCTCTGTGGGGATGCTCAGGACCTGGTTTCCCCAGAGCAATTGATCCCAGAGAAAAGAACAGCACACAATAGAGCAGAAAGCCCGTAGTCTGGAGCTGTGGCAGCCGTTATGCGACCATGAGGAGATTCATCACCAATAATGAAGGGCAAAGAGGAAAGACCTGGTCATGCCTGAATCAAGTAATCCTGGACCTGCCCAACCTCCAGACTGCTTATCACACAAAATGAGAAAAGTTTCATGGCTTGTGACTCTTGGTTCAGTGTGGCACTGTGTGCCATCAAAAGGCACCAGCAGATGGGCACCTTGCCAAGCATTGGGAGGACTGGGCAGGCTTCCTGACAAACCAGCTGCCTTTACGTTGGACCTCCTGTTTGGCTGCCTGCCACTCTGCCGTCACCTTCTCAGTGACATCTCCTCTGACCACCCCATCCAAGGCAGGGTCCATGTCCCCTGCATTGCCCGCCCTACTTGTCTCCGTCTGGCCGTGCTGCTATCTCAGAATCCCTTGCTCTTTCTTCTCTTGCTGTACCTTGTCCGTCTGTCCACCGGCAGCCATGTCACCCACCAAGTCCCCAGATCCTAGACGGCTCGGGCACAACGGCGAGCACGGCGGACGCTCATCCCCGCCTCCTGTGCTCCCAGGCAGCATAGGGCCGCCCCAATAGCCCCCCAGTCTGTGGGCAGTAAGATGCCCCTGCATCCCCCAGCTCGGTGCCCACACATCCAAACTGACCGCTGGCCAACTGCAGAAGGACCTCGAGGGCAGAGCCTGTGTCTCCTAAGTCCCTCAGGGTCTGAGCCCACGCAGACACTCAGCCAGCCCCAGCCGGGGCCCAGGGGGATGGAGACGAGGCGGCCATGGGCTTTCTATCTGCAGAGATGACCTGGGGACCCGTCAGGATGGCCATCTCAAACAGCCGGAGACTGCGGAAACTCCGATATCCAAAGTAAGGCCCTTCCCTTGAAGACTTTATCATTTAAACAGAGAAGGCGACCCGGACACCAAAGATAACAGCACCCAGGGCAGGAGAAGGGGGCCCAGCCTGTGGTCAGACGGGCTTTCATTCCAAACCTCAGCTTTGCCGCTTGCTGCTGTGTGACCAGGGAAAATCCTCAACCTCTCTGTGCCTGTTTTTTCCTTGCTTACAGATGAATATAGTCATTCTTCAAAGGGTTGTAAAAACACAGCGTAGCACACAGTAGGTCCTCCATGAGTGACCATCAGGCTTACGGCACCACAGGCTCAGAGGCCAGTCCTGCCTGTGGCTGCCTTCCAACTGCCCAGCAAGCTGAAGAGTTTGGCAAGTGTATAGAGGTCATTGGTCCAGGGTCACACAGAGTGTTTGGCAACAGAGTGTGAATTCAAACCCAGGTCATGGTGAAGCCAGAACCCAGAATTGTTGGTGACACCTGTCACTTAAAAAGAAACAAAATTACAAGATAATGAAAAATACGTGGAAATTTTCACAGAAAGATGTATTTAGTCAAATAACTGAGTAAGAGTCTGAAGAGGCCCAAACTGACATAGAATTTGAAAAACAGAGTTTCTGCCGTCATCAATTCTTGGGGGAAAAGGAACACCTATTGTTATTGGGGTTGATACTGGGGATTGAACACAGGTTACACCCGCAGTCCTTTTAATTTTTTATTTTCGAGACAGGGTCTGGCTAAGTTGCTGAGGCTGGCCTCCAGGTTTCCATCCTCCTGCCTCATCCTCCCCTGTCCCTCAGGACAGGAGATGCCCTGCTCCTCCTTCCGGTTTTCACGCCTCAGCTCTCAGGATGGGGTCCGAGGCTAGTGGCTAAGTCCCAGGTGCCAGAGCTCCGACGTGTGCCCTGGCTTGCCACCGAGGTGGCTGCTCTCCTGAGTCCCCCAGAGATGCCCCTCTGGGCCTGGGCACAGCATGGACACCCCTCCAGCCAGGGGAGGCCGAGACCGGGTGCACTGCGACCAGGGAGCCGCCCCAGGCGCCCTGAGCCGGAGCCCGCAGCGGGCGACCTGCGCACCCGCCCTGCTGCGTCGTCCACCCTGAGTCATGTCCGCGGGAAGGGGACCCCAGCACGAGGCCTTGGAGAGACCAGCTGTCAGGCCCCTCGCGTCACAGCGGGGAGCAACCCTGAGAAATGAGCTGGACCCGACGGACGGGCTGGCCAGGTGTCCAGGTGTCTGCACCTGCATCCGTCTGTCCATTCCCGGAGCTGCCTCGGCAGACGGGCGAGCCCCCTGGTGGTGAGACGGCCGAGGGCTCGTGAGGAACGGGAAAGCCGTGACTGCCCCCCTCTGGACGGAGTCAGCAGCCCAGACGTGGCCTCGCCCCTCTCGGTTAAACAGCAGGTCTGACGGCCACCTACTGCGCCCAGGCTCCTCTCAGATACAGTCTGTTCCGTCCTCTGTCCTCTGAATCACTCCGCGAGACCCCAGACCACAGAAGAGGAAACCGAGGCTCCGAGAGTCTGGCAGCTCGGGTCATCCCCGCTGCTCAGGAACAAAACCAGGGTCCCAAAGCCCAGAGCCCACCTGCCAGGTGGAGGAGGCGGGGGAGGAATGAAGGAGAGGCCCATCTGCGTCCTACTGCGGTGGCCGAATGGCGACCCCTCGAAACGTCCCTGAGCCCAGGGTGATGTATTTGCAGATGGGCCTCTGGCCAAAGACCGGGACCTTGAGAGTGGGACCTTGGGGCAGCTTAGTGCCCTTGTAGGGAGAGTCGCGGGGATGCAAGGACACAGGGAGAAGGAGGTCGCCCCTGAGCACAGCCCTCAGCGGAAGCCTGTTAAGGTCTGTAAACAAGTCAAAATAACACCTGGTATTTTGCCAGGGGAATGTTAGAGTTCGTAAACAAGTCTGGATGGTGCCTGGCAAAATGCCAGAGGGAGTGGTTTGAGAAGTAACAAAAGTGAGCCATTAAGTGTGGAGATTCCTTATTGGTTGACTGATGTATCTAGTTTATGCTAATTAAGATAAGCTGTGCAAAATGTATAAATACCTCCGTTTCCCTACAATAAAGGGCTCCTACTCCTGCTGTATCAACGTACACAAGTTATTCGTCACCCCCCCCACCCCCCCCACCCCCACCCCCCCCCCCCCCCCCCCCGTTATTTTGCTGCAGCCGGACTGCGGCAGAAGCCTTATCCTGACCCTCAAGTCCCAGGCCAAAGTCCTGACCCTCTGCCCTCCTAGCCACACCCAAGCTCCTGCCACCCAGCTCAGCCTCTGGAGTGAGGTCCATTTCAAAGGTGGCAGCAGGTGACGGCTGTGTGTTAGGGACTGTGAAGGAGGTGGCCAGTCCTGTGGCCTCACCTTCCTTCTTTACCCCTGTCCCCACAGGCCATGTCCTGCAGAGGCTCAGTGGCCTTGGCCAGAGCAACTGCACGTGTCTGTCCCCAGCCCTCTGCCCCCCCCCCACCCAGCGGACCCTGAAGACTGGAACCAAAGACAGGGCCCGTGGCCCCCTGCACAGGGTGGAGGCCCATCCTGGCACAGTGCTGCCCGCCTGCCCTCCAGCCTAGCCCCTCTGTGGCTCGCCCTCACCCACGCCCAACACATCCCGGTCAGTCACTGGCCTGACCTTGAAGCCAGGGGGCGCTGGAGTAAGGACTGCGTGTCCTGAGCCAGGAGTCCTGGGTGCAGGTCCCAGCTCTTCCACTTACCAGCCGTGTGACCACGCCCAGTCGCTGACCCTCTCTGGGCCCCCTGTAAAGCTTGTCTTTAAGCTAGAGTGAACAATGGCAGCCTCCTGAGAGGTTTCCTCTAGTCCGTTTCCATTTTTCCTTGGATGCGGCTCCACCTGCCTGTGAGGGCACCACTGCTCACCAAGGGTCCCCATTGTTCCCTGTATCTCTCTGCCCCAGGACAGGCACCGCCTAGTGAGCGCTTCCCGCCCTGACCCCCTCCTGTCCTCACAATAGAGGTGGACGCAGGAGGCTCCGTGGTTCTTAAAGACGGGTGGTGAGTGGGTCCAGCGCAGTGCCCAGAGACGGCACCGCACCTCGCAGGGAGTCCCCAGGAGTCTGCAGGGGGGGCCCCCCTTGTGGACAGAACAGAGACCACCAAGCAGAGCCGGTGTCACCCTGCCTCCTGCAGGGGGGAGACAGCCGTCACCACCTTCGAGTGGCAGGCTGGGCAGGCAGGGAGGGGGAAGGCTGTCGGATGAGAAGGGGACCTCGGCTGGGCCTGGCTGGGGAGGCTGGGAGGCTGGGAGGCTGGGCCTGGCTGGGGAGGCTGGGAGGCTGGGAGGCTGGGCGGGCTGAGGAGGCTGGGGAGGCTGAGAGGCTGGGAGGCTGGGGAGGCTGGGGAGGCTGGGAGGCTGGGCCGGCTGGCCATTATCGAGGTTTCCTGTGTGCTTGACTGAGGCGTATTTTGATTGCTAGGGTGGGTCTTAAATTGGAAACAGGGACCTGGTGAGACTGCTGGGTTCTGATGAAGCCCTGGCCCTTGGGGACCTGCGTTCCAGAGGCTCCTGCCCTGTGCCTGAGCCAGCCCAGCTTCCTCCCCTCCATTTTGCCTCCTGGGCTGCCGATTTCAGGCTGCGACTCTGAGTTGGGCCTTCATAGGGGATCTGGCCACCGTCCTCTGTATACTCAGTCTCTCATCCCGGGACAGGGTGGACCAGGGAGGGGCATGGACTAAAGGGGGGATTCGCATGGCCGGGGTCACAACTGGCCGAGGGACCAACACGGCCCCTCCCCAGGCTGCCGGTCCTCACCCTGCTGCACGTCTGGGCCACCTGAACCCGACACCCTTTCCCTAAGGCCACATCCGGGCTCTCCCCTTACTTATGGATTTTTAAATTTATGGTCACTTGGGAGGGAACCCAGGGCCTCATGCAGGCTAGGCGGGCACTCTGCCCTGAGCTGCACCCCCAATTTTTAAAAAATTCTGTCACCCTTTTACACGGCTCAGAAGCCCAAAACTAGGAAAACAGGGCGACCCTCCCTCCCTGTGTCTCCTCCCCCCACTCCTCCCATGGACACCCATTTTCAACCTGTTGGTTGCCTCTCCACAAGGTCTATCTTTACCAGAAAAAAAAAAAAGCATGCCTTTCTGCATTTACAGTCACAGCCAAAGTGGGGAGCCGGCTAACTCAGTGTCCGAGCTTTGCTTGGGCGCAGTCGTACCTTGTGCCCACCTGGAGTCCGAACACGTTAGGAAACCATTCCTTGGACCAGCTTTCTTGACTCAACAACGGGTGAGGATTCAGCATCTCCCCCACCCTCTCTGCAGAAGCCCTTCGCATTCTTTAAGGCCCAGCTCAGTTGTGACCCCCCCTTCAAGCCTGTCATCGTCTTGTAAGACTGAAGTCGTCCTCCTCACCTCTGGGCTCCCGATGCCCATGGCTTTTCTGTTGCTGTAACAGAATACCCGAGGCTGGGACGTTTATAAAGGAAATAAGTTTATTTAGCTCACTGTTCTGGAGCCTGAGAAGTCCAAGGTCAGGTGGCTGCACCTGGTGAGGGCTCGTGCTGCATCATAACGTGGTAGAAAAGCAGACAGGTGTGTGGGGAGGAGACACAGGGACCTGGGCTGGCTCTATAACGACCCCCTCTGGCCATAACCAACCCACTCCCCGACCCCCTCCCCAGGGAAGGTATCAATCACTCCTGATGACATAGTTGTGTTGCAGAGTCCCCTCCTTCCAACACAACCACAATGGCCATCGATCAACCTTTAACATGAGTTTGGGGGCACAGCCCTAGCCACACCCCAGCAGCTCACTAGCGTGTTATGGTAACTAGGGCTGCTGTGGCGTCTGGGGGGGCGAGCAGGAGCAAGCCCTGTGCACCTAAGCAAGCCCTAGGGCAGCCGCCTGCCGGAGCAGGGCTGTGTCTGCATCCCACAGCCTTCCCACCATCATCACCTGCAGCAGACCTACTGTGTGCTGGGGCTGGGGGAGGAGAAGACAGCGCCACCCCCTGGTCGTGCTGGGGTCACTGAGGCCAGGCAGCCTGGATATGGATCCTGACTCTGCCCCCCATGAGCTGTGACCCTGCTCACCCTGCCTTGAAGATGGTGAGATTTGCTCATCGTAGTTTTTTTTTTTTTTTCATTTACTTTGAATTTTTAAAAATATTCCATGAAGGTGTTGTTTGTCTTGATGGCTGAAGCAGGTATTTTGGGCTCCTTTTTGAATCTGCTTTGACTCAGTTGCACTTTCATGACTAATCCAGCACCTTGGGAGAGGCACCCACCAGAGAGACACCCATCTATTCACGGGCTGCACCCCAGGCCCCAGCTCAATGCTGCTCCGTTGACAGATTGAGGGACGCTCAATCTGTGACACCAGGCCAGGGACCTGCCACATGGCCAAGGGCTCAGGGCCGGTCTTCCTCTGGAGGCATGGTCAGGCTGACCAGCAGATAGGCTGAATTGCTCTTTTTCCACCTCAGAAGGCTAGATGGGTGCAGTTTGAAATTGGGGCTGCCAAGGGCTGAGATCTCGGTAAGCCCTGACCGTGTTTGGGGCTCTGAGAAACAAGGGTCACCAAGAAAGAAGGCAACCGGAGCAGGGCTGCAGTTTGGCTTTGCAACATCAAGCCTGAAACCTAGGCTCAGAGGTCCCCAAATCCTTTCTAAAGGAAGATAATGTCACCTTGGACCTCAAACTATCTCTACAAATACTTTCTCAAATAAAATGACCAGGAAAAAAAAATGAAAGATGATAGGAGAAAAAGCAAAACTGAATTAGGTGCAGCAGAAACAACAGATGATAGAAACAGACCTGTAGAATCCCCCACATTGGGATTGTTAGAGAGACTGTGCAATCTCATGTTTTATCAACTCCAAAAATGCTGTTAGTTATCAGGGACAGCAATATTGTATGTTCCACTAAAAATAAAAATAGGTTCCCAGTCACCCAGCCTCTCCTTGTTTTGAAATGTGTCTCACTCATTCATGTCAAGAGATTTGTCATTTCTCTCACCTCCAGCTTCATCGGAGGTGAGGGATGGGCATTCCTTTGCATGAGTTCAGTATCAAAATGTCACACATATTTCCATGCCAGGGGGAAGAACAGGGACCAGATTCACCCTCCCTCCTGAACTAAAAAATAGGAGGAAATATAGGAAGTGATGACGGTCAGGATATCGGACTGCAGACAACCATGAACCAAGCCTACCGGGCAAGAATAAAGAGGTGGATCTTGTGACGCCCACCACAGCACATGGGAGGCACCACAGCAGATCCCTGAGCCACGGACAACAGGCTGTGAGCGCCGAGAAGCGGAGACAGCGCCCATGTCATTGGAAAGGAGAAGGGAGACACTGAGTATTTAGGTGAGTGAGTATCAGCACATGCATCGGAGAACACCCCCTGGGGAAAGAGCCACCGTAAAGATCTTGGGGAAACACACACAAACCCCTCAGGGTACTGTCCACTCTCAACAATAAGAGTGGAAAATCTCAAACTCACTGGGCATCAGTTGGACTTCTAAGAAGGATCTAGCCTCAGTAATGAGGACAAATGAATCCTAGATTAAATGCAGCTCTGATGCTGCCTAATAAAGTATAAAGGCAAGATCTGAAAGGATCAAACCATTTCCAGACAACCTAACTGTATCCTAAAATAAAGTTCAAGAATATTTACTTGACTATAAATATCCAATCCAATAAGGTAGAACTCACCGTATCCAGAATCCAGCACATCTCCACTACAGATATCATAGCCTGGAACACTTCAGCTCTCCTCTGGACTACTGCCGCAGCCACCTAGCTTGTAGCAGTCAGGGTAGGCTAGCTCACGCTGCAGCAACAAACAGCACCAAAAAGCCCAATCACTCAACCAGCAAAGATTTTCTCACACTCACATTCAACGATTCATGGTCCTTCCAGGACCCTGGCCCACAAAGCAGGCGCCATTCAGACCATTTCCAGGTGCAGAGCAGAGGCCAAGTTCTCAGTGGGCCCCTCTGATTGGAGGTGAGACCCTCTGCCTCTGTTTACATTCAGTGACCACATGTGTCACGTGACCGACTGTGAGTTCTGGGCACAGGTGGGGATGGGGTAGAGAGGCAGTCGTGCAGTTTGGGCATGAGCTCGGGAGGCCTCTGTGCTCACCTGGAAGACAGAGTGAGCTCCTTAAACAGAAGCCAGGTCATACTGCTGCTGTCCTTCCATTCCCTGGTCAAAGCCAGAATTCCCACGATCCCCTCAAGGCTGCCACCTCCCGCCTTGGCACAGCCTGCTCCCTCCTTCTGTTGGCCTCTCCCAGGAGCAAGCCCCGCAGGTACCACAGGAATGAATGTGCTGTTGAGCTGGCTGATGTCTCCCCAGCACCAGGTACAGTGCCTGGCACCGAGTAGGTGCTCAGTAAATACTTCTAACTAGTGAAGGCAGCTCTGGGCTGCCCAACTGGCTGGCACTTTAGGGTCATGCTCTGAAACACTTTATCTGAGCACAACAAGGAGGATCCATCATCTTCCTGGTCACTGGAACCATCTTACAGTAACCAAGCAGATTCACCTGGGGCTGACTGTGGGGATGGGAAGCGCTGGGAACCATTCTCGCTCAGTACTTGTTGCTCCTTGGTGACAGGCTGCCACCTTGTGGCCGAGTGAGGAAGTGCAGTTAGTCGGCCTGGGAAGCTGCTCAATGGCAGATGTCCACTTTTTTTTTTTAAGAATGTTTTATCAATTGTAGATGGACACAATAGCTTTATTTTATTATGTGGTACTGAGAATCAAACCTAGTGTCTCACACATGCTAGGCGAGCACTCTACCACTGAGCCACAATTTTGAAACACACTTAGTCTCTGTGCAAAAGTCCGAAGCTTCCGAGAACAAGATGGGAATCCCAGGCTTGGTGGTCTCGGGCTTCTGGAGCACGTGCCCGTCGACCTGAACCGCAACCCCAAACTTACTTGTGATGAATATGATCTTTTGCACACGCACACAGCATGGGTTCAGCCAGCCAGCCAGCCAGCCAGGGGCTACCACGGGCCAGACACTGTCCCTGCTCTTCTGTGCAGAATACAGCCCTCCACTTATTCAGCGACTATTCGCTGAGAGCCTGCTGGCCCTGGACAGGCGCTAATGAGGGGCTGGTCTGTCAAGTTGAGGTGCGGAGACAGAGCGCAACGGAATGGCAAGGATCCGGCTATGAGGGGAGGGCTGGGAAGCCCTCGGGAGGGCGACAGTTAAACCAAAGCCTGAAAGAGAAAGAACAAAGGAGAAAACGGCATTCCAAGAGGAGGGAAGAGATGTGCGGAGAGTGGCTGGAAGGGCCTGCGGGAAGCTGGAAGAGGCCAGATTCCGCAGGGCCTTAGGGTCCTGGTGAGATCTTTGCAATGTGAAGTGCCAAGTGGAGCTGAGAGGGGCGGGGCGGGGCCTGGCGGGGCGGGGCCTGGCGGGGCGGGGCCTGGCGGGGCGGGGCCTGGCGGGGCGGGGCCTGGCGGGGCGGGGCCTGGCGGGGCGGGGCCTGGCGGGGCGGGGCCTGGCGGGGCGGGGCCTGGCGGGGCGGGGCCTGGCGGGGCGGGGCCTGGCGGGGCGGGGCCTGGCGGGGCGGGGCCTGGCGGGGCGGGGCCTGGCGGGGCGGGGCCTGGCGGGGCGGGGCCTGGCGGGGCGGGGCCTGGGAGATGCCTTCTGACTCTCCTCTGCTGAAGGCCCATCTGATTGAGGATGGAGAACAGAAGAGCCCCTTCTCGGTGGAGTGCACACAAAATTGGGACGACTGCAGTTCTGTCCCAGGGGAGCTTGCTTTAATGCAAGGAACATAAGGCGTCCAGCCAGGCTTTCTGAGTTCAAGTCTCAGCTCCACAATTTTCCTGTGTTGTGACGGTAGGCAACTGCTCTGAGCTTCCGTTTTTCATTGAAATGAGAGAAATGCTCACACTGCAGATTTCTGGGGTATTGCCATGGTCTGGATATGTTTTGGTGTATGCCCCAGGTGCCTGGTCCCCAGCAAGGCTGTGTTGGGGCGGGGCGTCTCTAAGAGTGGGGTCTAGTGGAATGTAGTTAGGCCATGGGGGGACACCCCCAGGATTAGCAGAGTTTTCATAGGACCTTGGTTAGTTCCCACCAAGGTGAGTTGTGAGCCTGAGCCTATCTGGCTTCCTGTGTTGCCCTGTGATTTCTGGACTGCCATCCACCATGAGGTCCTCACCAGAGCCGGAACAGATGGGGCCACCGACCGAGGGCTTCCACCTTTCAGAACTGTGAGCTAAATAAGCTTATTTTCTTCAAAAAACACTTGACCTTGGTATTTTGTTAAAGCAACAGAAAATGGACTAATGCAACACATTAGCTAGACAAAGGGAGATGAAGTGTGTGGTACCTAGACAGGGTCTAGTCAGTGCTCAATAAAAAATCACATGGCAACACACACACACATCCCTTTACGGAGCAGGAAGAAGAGAGATACTGCATATCACAGTTGATGAACACCAAGCAGGAGGACATGATGCGGAGCTAAAGAGTGAGTTGTGCAGGCCTTGAGTGCCAACCTAAGCCTTGATCAGCGCTTCTGAGTGGAGGAGGATGGTGAACCGGGTTCCCCTTTGAGAAGATAATCTTGGCAGCCAGGAAAGAGGGAGAAGATGGAGGAAAGCAGCTGGTGCTTTCCCTCCAGCTGGGAGGTGAGATCTGGGCCTCCCCTTATCTCTGGGGCTTTGCCTGGACTCCTGGAATTTTGCTTGAGGTCCTGCTTCTCTGATCTCTTCCCCAGGCCCATGGGTACCAGGTTGCTAAGCATTTGGGGCCTGGCTGTGTTAATGAGCAGCATCCTGCCATACCAGCCAACCAGGCTGGGAGAGAACTTCCTCAACCCAGCTGCTCGTGTCCTGGAAAGAAGCCCAACTTGGTTCAGAGACAGGTAAGGGGGAGAGGCAGCCAAGGGGCCGGTGCTGGCCTCCTGGCCTGGCTGTCGTCCTGGGGACTGGGAGTTCGGGAGCAGTACAGGCTTCCAGCCAGGCAGACACCCAAATCACAGAGACCAAGGTCTAGCTCAAGTGGACGGACTTGGTGCCCTTGGATTCTGTAGCCCTCCTCCCAACAATCCCGCCACATGGAATTCTGCACCCCACCGGCCCCAGCATTGATGTTCTATGGTCCACAGCCCTCGAGCTTGCAGACCGCACTTCTAGAATGGAAACTCAGGAGAATAAAGTCAGCTAAGGCAAAGACCCAGCTGCTCTTCCCCATCCCCAGCACTACTGCTTCAAGGGAGAGACCACAGCCCCCAGAAGCGGAATGGACAGGGGGCTGCTCTCTGGAAATGGGAGCAAGCCCACCCTGGAGGCTCCATTAGTGTTCGGGAGGACCGAGAGCAAAGGAGCCGTGTGGAGTTTGTCCAACACAGCAGCGCTTTGGGGAGACTGGAGACAAATAAGGCCATTCTGGCTACTTGAGAGCTTGGGGTCTGGTGAGGGGAAGCCAGATACTAAGAAATGATTACATCCCTGAATCAGGGGAAGGCAATTGCGTGTCTGGGAGACACGTCTTCCTGGAGAAGGGACGGGCCCGCTGGGCTTTGAAGGCTGAGTAAGAGGTCACAAGCAGACAGCGTGGGGAAGCACCAGCTCATGTCAAGACACACTTAGGAAAGCCACAGTGTCTTCTGCTGGAGGGGACGAGGCACTTCCCTGTTGGGACATGGGCAACCAGTCTAGTCGTAGAGTCACGGGAAAGAGGTCAGGAGGAGGAAAGGGTAGATGTGGATCGGAACAGCATGGAGATTAGACTTAGCTTTGGATTTGGAAACAGGTGACAGGGATGTTTAGCTGTTGTCAGTCTAGGCAGCACCCTGAGGAGCCCATGGGCAGTGCTGCGTTATCTCCCTGGGGCCCAGACCAGGCCTGCGAGGGGCGGAGGAACCTGAGGCTCAGAGGGCGGAAGTGAGTGCCCCAGCTCGCACACCTGGCGAGGGGCCCGGCAAGAGCTGGCACAGAGGGACGGCCAAGTTCAACTGTGGGAGTCAAGACAGGCCTCAGATGCCTGCTGCACCCTGGCTCTGCCGTCTCAGAGAGCCCTGACTCCTCATGTAGCTTCCATTTCTGTCAGCAAGTGCAAAGGACAGTATGTAACTCAGGAGGCTCCTGCAGCCACAAGCAAGACACTCTGTGGGAAGCCCCTGCTCTACTCCAGGCCCATTGGCTAGGGCCACAGATGTTATTAGGATGATGACCAGTTCAAGGTGGGGTTAAACTTAGCAGGACTCAGGTTCCAGGTGGGAATGTCCTTCTTTCTGAGTTCCCCCTTGCATTTGAGCTCCCTGGTGGACTTGAATTTGCAGAAGGGGTTTGTGCTTCTAACAAGGAACCACAGTGGTCTAGTCCCTGTGGACTCTAGTGACCACGGCCTTGAGATTTATCTTTGCAGATAATCCTCAGTTCTCCCAGGCACAGCCTACAGGAGCATTTCAGTCTGAACAACCAGCCTAAACTATACCACTGTCTACCACTCAGTCCCCCCACCCACCCAAAAGATGCTGCCTACTCAGAAAAGCCCAGGTAGGAGGTCAATGGCAGATATAGAAACCAAGGGGAAGAAACAACTCGGTTTCAAAACAGGCAGAGGACTCCACTAGACACTTCTCCCAAGAAGACACAAAATGCAAATTACTAACAAGAACTTGACCAACGACTGTTGCTCATGATCAGGGAAGTGCAAATCAAAACCACAGAGAAATCCCTCTCTGAGCCCATTGGCATGACTGTTTCAAAAACAAAGGAACAGAAGATCACAAGCCTCGGTGAGGAGGTATGAAACGGACCCCTGTGCGTTCCTGATGGCAGCGTAAACCAATGCTGCCGGGGAAGATGGCAGAAAACAATTAGGCATAGATTTACCATGTGACCCAGCAACTCCTCCTCCAGGTACAGACCCCAAAGGATTGAAAGCAAGAATTGGAGCAGATGCCTGCACCCCCATGTTCACAGCATCTTTTGCCTAACAGTCAAAAGATGGAAACCATCAGCCAGTGAATGTATAAAGAACAGACAATGGAATATTATTCAACCATGAAGAGGAAGGGAATTCTGGCACTCGACGTGAACTAAGCAGACACAGAAGGACAAATGTCCTCTGGTCCCCTGTTTGAGCAGCACCTGGAGTAGTCAAACTCACGGAGACAGGAAGTGGCAGGGTCTTTGCCAGGGGCTGGGGGAGGGATATTGGGATTATTATTTAATGGATCCAGACAGAGTTTCAGTTTAAGAAGAGCAAATGAGATGAACGTTGGAGAGGGCTGAACCATGATGTGAATGTATTCAAACCACTTCACTGTAGACTTCAATGGTGGAAATGTTAAAAATTCATGTTATGTATATATTACTACAATTGTTTTAAAAAGACACACCATGTGGGAAGAAGCAGGCACAGCAGGTCAGGGGGAGACAGCTTGGTCTCCCGGGGCCAGGCTTGCCCCTGCGACTGCAGGAGTGGACACACCCAGAGGCCTGAGCTCCAGCTCCACCCTCAGGGTGGGCCTGGGGCAGGTCTGCCTCGCTGGGATATCCGGAAGCTGTCTGGCTCACAGATTTCCTCCAGCTCTGCCTTCTGGGCTCTGCCTTATTAGGAAGGCTTGGATGGTGCAGAGGAGGAGGTAAAGGGAACAGAAAACCAGACCTTCACCACACACTGGACATTCCAGGGAGGCCACAGGACCCTTTGACTTGGCAAGGAATCAGCCTCACAGGAATCATGACATCAGTGAGGGTCCTCGTTGCAGATCCTGCCCTCAAACTGGGTCAGTGAGGACAGTGGAGTAAAGAGTCCACTTACAAAGAGATAGACAAGGCCAAGGGAACCAAAGGACAGGGTTGTACAGCGGCTTGCAACAGCAAGAGCCTTAGTGCCACAGTGCTTACAGGAACCCTGAGAGAGTCCGTGTAGAGAAGGTCACCTTAGGTAAGGACAGTCCTGCAGGAAGGGAGCCGGGGAGGGGGGAGGGGTACCCAGACCTCTCTCTCTCCATGCCAGGGCCTCCCAGTAGCCAAGTCCAACAGGAAGCCAGAGGACAGGGAGCGTGGTAAGGCGCATTCAGGCCACTGCAGCCAGAGCAGTGTGGCAAAGGCTGACAGGGAAGTCCCAGGAGCAAATGAGTGGGGGTCAGGGGGTGGTGATGAATCCAAGTGAATCACCACCACTCTGCACTTGGCCTGACAGGGTGGCTAGGAAGCGTTCCCCTTGGCTAGTCCCCACCCTTTTTCAATGGCTGATCTTGGAGGTGCTAGGGAAGGAGCCTTGGGCTCTTTCAGGCATGAAGGGAGAGATGCTGTTTTGTTGAAGAGCCTCCACTTACTGACAGAGAGCAGTGGCTGGGCCTGAGCTTCCCACCCATGCACTGTGTTCTCATTCACTCACTCGGCCAGCTTCTCTGGAAACCGTGAGTGCCCAGACAGTGTTGGGAGCCACTAGAAAAAGAAGCACGGAGCAGCCCACCAGCAGCATCCCTCACCCTGGCAGTTGTGCCTGGAGTCGGGCAGCCCTGGGCTTCGCCTGCCAGCTCCCAGGCTGTGGGTTGCACCCTCTGAGAAATCGGATCAATTACCTCCCCCTCCCCACTAGTTGTCTTAAGGATGCTGAGTAAAATTCTCTGAAAAGCACTGGGTGCAGAGCTCCTGATGCAGAGTCAGAACTGGGGGGGGGGGGGAGACACGTAGTGCCTTGTTAAGCATCCCCTGGTTGGCTCAAGTTCACCCATCTGCCCTTCTGTGCTATTTTCTTTGGGATGATGTTGTAGTGAGTTTGTTTCCGTTTTCCTCTTCCTCTCTCCCCACCTCCCAGACCTGGAAGACCCAGTCAGGAGCCTCTAACTCCTCCCTGCCACCCCAGGGCTTGGAGGGGGCTCACAGTGACCAACATTCATTCGATGGCTGGATCCTTTCCCATGGCTCGCTCGCGTGCATTCGAGTTCGAGAAAAGCCCGACTGGTAAACGCAATGCTGGGCCCATTTTACGGATGAGGAAACCCAGCCCAGGAGGCAAAGAGCCGGCGCGGGGATGGAACCCGGGAGTCAGGTTCTCCGAGCCGGCCCAGCACTGGGCCGGAGCGAGCGAGTGCGGGAACGAGTCCCGGGGCACTCAAAAAACGGACGGCGGGGGCCAGTCCCCACCGCCCGGGGCGCGAGTGCCGCGCGCCGGGACAAAGGCCGGGCGGGGGCCGGGCGGGGGCCGGACTGGGGCCGGACGCGCGGGGACCTTTAAGGGGCGGTCCCGGGGCGGGGCCTCTCTAGGGGCGGGGCCTTCCGGGGGCGGGGCCTGGACTGCGGGCGGCTGGAGAGCGCGCGGAACGAAGGGCGGCGGCGGCTCGTGCTCGGCGCGGGCTCCGGATCGCGCTCGTCCCCGCTCCCGGCTCCCGGCTCCGGTCCCTCAGCCCGCCCCGGCCCCGCGGAGCAGCGGCCATGCCGCCGCGGCGCAGCATCGTGGAGGTGAAAGTGCTGGACGTGCAGAAGCGGCGGGTGCCCAACAAGCATTATGTGAGTGCGGCGCGGCCCCCACGCCCCCTCGAGCCCCTGGCGCCCAGGGCCAGCGAGAGCCCCGGCCCGGGGACGCCCGCCCGCCCGCCTCGTGCCTGGTCCCGCGCCGCCAGCCCGACCCCGCTCCCCTCCCCCTCGCCTGCTGGCCCCGTCCCCTCCTCCTCCCTTCCTCCCGCCTGGTCCCCTGCTCCCCTCTGCCGCTCCCCTTCCCCTTTCCGTCTCCCCCAGCCCTGCAGCTCTGGTGCTGCCCATCCGTGAAAAAGTCCGGCCCCAGCCGGTGTAGGGGACAGAGAGGAAAAGGAAGAGAGACAGAAGCGCCTGCTCGCGGGTCGCCCCTCATTGTCCAGAGGTACCTGACCCGCAGTGCCCAGCCAACAGGTAGCCCCTCTGAGCATGGCCAGGTTTGGCCCGTCCTTTTGGGACAGCCAGCCTGAGCGAGCTAGATCTCTGGGAATGGATCATTGGAGTCACCCCCCCCCCATAACTTCCGTGTAAAACTGTAGGAAAGTTTTCTCTGGGAATCTCTCTCTGTGAAATGAGAGTCCTGTTTGGAGCTGGCGAGGACTAGAGAAAATGGGCCAGTAGTGTCCTTTTGCAGATGGGAAGGGTGAGGCTCTGAGGCTGCAGGTTCCAAATCAGAGCTGTGTTCAGGCCTTCCCTCCTTCTGGAAGGTGAGCTTGGGGCTCCTGGTGACCTGCAGGTGGAAAGAGGCCATGCCTGGGTCCAGGTAGCCCTGAGACCACCTCTGAGCTTCTGGGTGGAGAGATGATAGGTGGAGAGGAGGTCTTGGGGAAGGCCTCCCTCCAGGAGGAAGGGGCTGTGGTGTCTCAGGGGGTGAAAAGTGGGCAGCAGAGAAGTTAACCAGGAAGGGGAAAAAAAGCAAGAGGGAGGGAAAGAATCCTAACAAAGAAGTGGAGAACAATGACTAGAAAAGGGCGTTGGCTGTCTAAATTTGGCTCTTGGGCCTCCCTGGAAGCCCTCTTTGCATCTATTTTTTAAAGAGACTCATCCTTACAAAGCAGAGCTACATGCCTTCCATGAATAGCCTATAAAATTCTGGAGATAGTGGGGAATCCACTGTGCAGTCTACAAGAAAGGGCGTGCTGTGCGGGTCTGTATTGTTATTGGCTGGGCAGCCAGCTATTCAGCCCTCAGCTGGGCGGTGGGAAGCTATTTCCTGGACCTGTGGCATCTTTAAATAGAGTGAAGTTTCCCTCGATCCAAGCTGAGCTAAATTGTCTCCCCCCCACACCAACCTTTTTTTTTTTTTTTTTTTAACTGCTTCAAGTGCTGCCAAATCTTGGTTTCTTGTTGGAGCCTGTTGAGTGTGTTAACTGAGTTGCCTTTTTGGTATGAAGATAGTTTTCACCAACATGGCAACAGAAGAAGTCTGGAATTCTCCATGCTGCCTCCCCCCCAGATCTGTGAGCTAGTCGAAGGGAATAGATACAGCCACTGAGGACTGGGCGTCATCATCCTCCCTCCTGTCCTCTCCTTTCACATGCATCAAGAGACAGTTCTCATGCCCCCTTGACAGATGAGGAAACCAAGGTTCACAAAGTTGAGGTTCTGTGCCTGAGGTCACAGTCAGGAGCAGAGCAAATATGTCGATCCAGGTCTGTTGGGCTCCCAAATTGCTGTCCTATCAGATCACACAGCCTCCCAGATCCCAAATCCCCACACTTTCCCTGGGCAAAGTCCACTTGAAAACTGGGAAATCGGCCATGTCATTTGTGATCAGCCAGAAGTCCTTCATTCTCTGCTCCAGCAGATGCCTTCTTGCTACACTTTTTTTTGAAGGGTTTGCAGGTTTGGGGGCATCTTGCTAAGCTCTCAGCCACTCTTTAGGGGTCCCTTGCAGCGAGTCTGTGTTCCCACGTTTATTGGCTCAGATCTTGGTCTCCCAGCTTGCTGTGTGTGCTCTGCGCCTCGGTTTCCTCATC
Source organism: Urocitellus parryii (assembly GCF_045843805.1). Classification (NCBI taxonomy): domain Eukaryota; kingdom Metazoa; phylum Chordata; class Mammalia; order Rodentia; family Sciuridae; genus Urocitellus; species Urocitellus parryii. The sequence goes on along the minus strand of NC_135531.1, from coordinate 159,232,927 downwards.
CATAAGATGGGGACGATGGTGCCCTCTTCCAGGGTAGCCACCCTGTGACTGGCAGGAATGGAGTTCCTTAGCTCCCTGCAGCCTGCCTGCCGCATGGTGGCCACGTCACTGTGCTTGGGAGCATGCCGAAGTCACACGGGGGAGGGGAGTCCACCAGGGACTTGTTTCTCTGCATGTGGTTTTAGTCACTGGTGTGATTCAAGGGGCCAGCTCCCTTCTGGCCAGCGTGTGGGGGCGACGTGGCTGAGCTGAAGCTGAGGCATCTGCAGGGATAGAGAGTTTGTTGCCATGAGAGCAAGGGGTTCAGACCTGGAGGGACTGGAGCACCACCACCCCGGTTCCTGAAGCCTGCCCCCATCCCCACCCTGGAAGGAGCCGGTGAGGGAACAGCTATTAGAAGGCTTGGACTTGGGCTCCCATTTAGTGTTCCCCAGCGTGAGCTGGGGGCTGGGCAGTCCTGGTCTCCACCACTTCCTGCTGTGTGACTTTGCATGGTCAGTTTGCCTCTCTGAGCCCTGGCTTTCATGATCTGCAGATTGTGAATACTGCTGGTTTCCTCTGGGACCAAGTTTCTCGACCTTAGCACTGCTGACCTTTGGTCCAGGTCATTTTTTGTTGTGGGGCTGTCCCTGGCATGAAGGGTGTTTAGCCGCAGCCCTGACCTTACCTCCACTCACCAGGCCCCACTTCTTCAAACTTCCACCCGCCCCATGCGGTCACGCTGGTATGAATTTCCACCACAGGAACCCCTGGGGGACACTCTACCTCCAAACCTCAGTAAGGAGCGTCTGTCAACAGAATATGCAGAGCAGTTTCAGAGTGTCCAGTCGCCACACCCCCGGTCCCCCTTCCTGTCCCCCCATTTGCAGCTACCTCAGCCACCATCTGCTCATCAGCAGTCACCTGGGAGGGCAGGTCGTGGTGCTGCAGATGTCATTAGAGAGCATGCCTGGAGCTCAGGTCTGGCCACAAGGGCTAGCCACCTGTTCTGCCCCAAGTGGCATCTTCCCCGTGTCAGGATGGCATCCTCTCCAGCCCCAGCCTGGCCTGCTGCACCTGTGGGCAGAGGCTGCCTCAGTGTGCCCAGGGCTACAGGCCAGGTGTGGGAAATGCAGGGGTTGACACTCCCGGGGGGCCTCTGAGACCCCAGCAGTGAGGCTGAATTGACGACAGTTTTGTTTGAGGAGGGCTCCCCTGGAGCTGTGGCCTGCTGCTTCTCTGCCCACACCTGCCCTGCCTGCCCCAGAGCCCCAGGGTCTGAGAATGAATGGGAAGGGGGCATCTGAGTGTGGCATCCTCTGGAGACCCCGATTGTGCCCTTCCAGCTCAGGGAGGAGGAGGACTGTGGGACTGGGTTGTCTGGGTTACCGGTCTCCGGCACTGGCAGGTACCTGGGGGCATTTGGTTCAGCGGAGTCTGGTCTGCGGGGCCAGGAGAGGCTGCCTGCTCTGCACGGGAGCCTTCAGGTCACAGGGAGCAGGACGGGTCATCCTCCTTCAGCTATCAGCTGAAGTGTACCCACTGCTGTGGCCAGGCACCGATGAAGCTGCCTCTGTGCTCGGTGGTCACCATGGCCCTTTAAACTGGGTGTGTTTTATTATATGAATCCAGTGCTTCAAATACATAGAACAGAGACCAAAGTCAACACAGGTCAATAGCCTTCACTCCTCCTCTTGGCCAGAGCGCGACGTTTCCCATGTACGCTGCAGATCCGTTTTACTTTTTAATAAATAAATCATTAAACTGGACATGGTGGTGCACATCTGTAATCCCAGCTACTCAGGAGGCTGAGGCCAGAGGATTGCAAGTTCAAGGCCAGTGTCAGCAACTTAGTGAGGCCCTAAGCAGTTCAGCAAGGCCCTGGATGAAAATAAGAAATATAAAGGGCTGGGGCTGGGGCTCAGTGGTTAAACGCTCCTGGGTTCAATCCTCAGTACCCCAAAATATACACAGGTAGAGACCAACAGACAGGATCTTTCTTAACAGCTTTATTGAGGTCTCATTTATCTGCCACAAGAAGAACTCACTGATCTTTTTCGTGGGTTTCTAGAGCTCAGTAGCCATCACCACAATCTGGACATTCCCATCACCAGCCTCCCCAGGTGCCTCTTGCCCCTGCAGGAGCCCCTCCGCCCAGCTTGCGACAGTGTCTTTGCCTCCGACCTGCCGCCACCTCAGATTGTCCCGAAAGTTTCAAACCATGAGAGAGCAGCTGGCTTTGAGAGCTGTGTTGGCCTCGCTGTCCTCGGCTGCCGCTGGAAAACGAGGCTCCAGAGCTGTCCCCTCCTCTGCCCCTGTGCCCTAGCAGCCAGCCTGGGGCTTCCTCGAGCCTGTTCAGGGACCTGCTGGGGCCTGGGCTCTATGTGTGACCGTGTCTGCTTCACCCTGAGCCATCAGATGTCTCAGGTCACACAGTCTGCTCCGTCCTCACACCTGCATCAGTCATGTCAGTCCTCTTCTGTGAATTGCCCCATGTCACCCTTCTCCCCTTTGCCAGTGTGGTTTGTTACTTTCTTCTCTAGTTTTGAAGGATCTATTTATATATCAGGATTCTAATCTTTCAGGTAGTTTCATTAGGGTTCTTTCTTTCCCCTAAGGAACTGGGGGCTCAGAGAGATAGAGGCACATGCCTGAGGTCACACAGCACGGAGTGGCTGCAAGGGAACTGAGCTGGATGCCTTTGTGTTGGTGGAGACAGAGCAGCCCTGCCATCCCACCACCCAGCCAAGTGACCGTGGGTGGCTCACTTTTGCTACTTGGCCCCAGTTCTCCCTTATGTGAGATGTCAGAGCCACCCTGGGCCCTTCCCTGATCCCCCAGTACCTCCAGCCTAGAGAGACGCAGTGAGCGTCACCACCAGCCTCAGTCACCCTCACCCGGGAGCTCTGGGTGAGTGGTGGCCTGGGGCGCCAGGTGGGCCCGGCCTGTGAAAGCTCCCTCCTTGGTTAACCAGGCTCTGGGAGGCTGCAATCACCGTGCCACACAGTGGCCTCCCAGGCAGATCTGCGTGTTCGGCTTTCCCGTCCCTGTCCCCGTCCCTGTCCCCGCCCTGCGGAGGCCCCTGGCTGGTTGGCTCAGAGGTCTGGAGCCAGCTGTGGCTCTGCTGCCCAGAGTCCCTGTGTGTTTCCAGCCCCCCCCCCCTTTCCCTGGCACCCCGTGGTGGAAACCCGGGGGCCGCGGCAGACACAGGAAAGAACTTAGATGTTGGAGGCGGCACACTGGGGAGTTCTGCGAGACCATGGCCCCAACCTGGTGTCCATGTCTGGAAACCAGGCGCAGCCAGTGTCCTCGCAGCTGCTGGTCAAGGGCCCAAGGGTGCCCACGCTCAGTCTGCCCCTGTGGGCTGGAGGCCAGTGGGCAGGTTTGTCCCTGGAAAGGCCTGCATCCCCCTCCAGTATGCCTGGGTGTCTGTAAGTGGGTGGTGGCCCCTGCCTGCAGGTAGGGTGGTCAGCAGGTCCAGCTCATGACATGGATCCAAGCCTGGTGGCTCCTGCAGTGAGTGGTGGCCATGAATGCACTGTTAATGGTACTGACAGCCACAACCTGAGCCATGTTCCTCCCTGCCTGCTGCCCCAGGCTGGGCACCAAGCTGTAGCTGGACAGACCGTGAGCAAGGCTCAGCCCTGGGCACTTATATCTTGGGGCCCTTGGGTGTGACGTTTAAATGGCTGCTGCCTGTCACAGAGGCAGGGTGTGCCTCCCGAGAGGCCAGTCGAGGCAGGCAGAGGCGGGCGGAGGGCCCTAATTGGCGCTGGCCTTCCAGGATGCCCGCGGGCCTGACAGCTGTGCTCCACGTCCTGATCCCCCTACGGCCCTCTAGTCCCCTCCCCTGTCCACAGTGTCACCTCTCCTACACGCTGGCTTCCTGCAGGTGTCCCAAGGCCAAAGGTTGTGGAGCTGCCACATCCTCAAATTATTTGGGATGTCAGTTGAGTTCAGACTTTGGATCCGGGCCTCAGGTGAGCAGCTCAGGGTCCAGCTCCGCCGTGCCACCTTCCACCCTTGGCCTGTCTGTGCCTTGGTGTCCTTGGTGAGATGGGGATGGCAACAGCTCTAATCCCGTCGGGCTATTGTGGCATTGGGGGCGACTGTCTCAGGAGCACCGCCGCCCGTCACCCACCGTGGGGGTTGGTAACTCCTTAAACCCCATCAGAAGAGAGCCAGCTGAGGGAGGTGGCCGTCTTCCCATGCCAGAGTGCCACCAAGGTGGCCCAGACGCCTTCCCTCTCTGTCTCTGGAACAGTGCACGCAGCAGCTGGCGAGAGCGGCGTGTGGCTGAGTCCCACCTGGTGGCCGAGGAGGCTGGGAACCGGGGTCTTGGCCCAGGAAGAGAGCTCACAAAATGGACGCTCTTGCTGTTTTTTGCTCGTCTGTGCTTTTTTCTATTTTCCAAACATTCTGCAGTGGGCACACCGTCCTGTTTTTAGTAAAAATAAGAAAATAGGAATGCTCGTGTCAAACAGAAGCAGTGCAAGCCGTGCGCCCCCAGCCCACATCCTGCTGCCCGCCCCCCTGCAGGCTGCCCGTTTGGCTGGCCAGTCCTCCCAGGCCACCCGCTCTGCTCCCCCAGCCCCGCCTGAGGGAGGGCTCAGGATGTGGCTTCCCTGTCTGGAGCTGAAGAAGCAGAAAGTGGCGAGTGTCAGTCCCCAGGGGTGGCAGGCGCCCTCCTTACCATGCACCTCGCCGGGCCCCTGCCCCTCAGCTGAGTCCTGCAGCCTGGCCTGGCTGCACCCTGAGGTCACAGGAGCACTGGAAAGACCCTGCAAGTTAGGGTATGTCCCACACCCGTCCCCTGGGCTTTGCACTCAGCCACTGTCACCATGAGGGGTGCCTGCAGGAGCAAGAGGACGAGGCTTCCCCTAGAGGATGAGCTCCCTTTAGGGGACTTCTTCCCCTAGAGGACAAGGCTCCCTTCGGGGACTTCTCCCTGCCACGTGTGCCCTGGTTGCAGGTGACAGGTTCCCTCCTCTGGAAGCTGCTGTAGGGAGAACGACTCTGTGCTCCCGTCCTCTGGAGACGGGGCCAGCTGTGGGTCTCTGCAGCCTCTCTGTCCCCAGGGTCCAGTGGGAGCTGAGGGGCCCGGGGAGGCCTGCTCAGAGGCCGTGGCTCTGGCTGGGAAGTGGGCTCAGCCTTGTTCCAGGAGCTGGCCCTGAGTCTCCTCGAGGAAGTGGGTGGCACATTGGGAGATTCAGGAGCTTCTGTGCAGAATGCCTGGGGACACGCGCTGCTGGTCAGCTGTCCCTGGAGTTTCCCAGCCTGGGTTCATGCCCCAAAGCCATGTGGAGCTGGCATCCCTTGCCCCCTGGGTGTGTCATGGGAACCGTCTGATAGGAGAGACCCAAAGGCGTGGAGCCTGCAGCAGGGGCACCGGGCGCAGGGGTGGCTGTCCCCTTGGGACTCTTCCTTGGAACCTGCAGACTCCCTCGTGGCCGCAGTGGGGTTCTTCTGCCCCACCTCCAGGCTGCAGGGCACTCTCCCCCGTCACGCCCACGTGCCTGGGTTCCTGGCCTGTGGCCTCCTTCCAGTGATGGCCGGAGGCGGGTGGGGCTCTGGGTCTGCCACTCCATCTCCAGCCACCGGAAGGTCCAGGGTGCCAGATTAGCAGATGGAAACCCAGGGCACCCAGCACAACTTGAATTTCAGATAAACACACAGAATCTGGGACACGTTTATGCTAAATGCCGTTTGGCTGCTTCATCATGTCTCTGAAATTCAGATTTTCCTGGGCATCCCGGGCTCCACACTGTGCTCCCAGAACCACCACCAAGAAAACTCCCTGCACCGTACGGTCGCAGTCCTTTCTTGAGAATGTGGGGCACAAACACACGGCGCTCTGGGCCAGGCGTTGCACAGCTCGGGTGCTGGGTAGGTGATGGCCAGGAGACCCCCAGGTGGGACCTGGGATGAGCCTCACATCTGTGGCCTTGGCTTCTGGGGAGACTTGGGGACAGCAGCATCTTGAAGGCTGATCTCAAGCATGGGAGGGGTGTTATCGAGGGACAAGGGCAGCGCAATGGCAGGCACAGAGGGCAGGAGGGCAGGACAGGAGAGGCTGGAGAGAAGGTGAGGCTTGGTGATGGGAGGCCGCAGGGGGGCCTGGGCTCCTGGCTGGCCGAGAACCCCAGGGGACGGAGGCAGGGCCGCCCTGGCCCAGGGCTCAGGAGTAGAGGCAGGTGCTGAATGGGAGGCCCTGGAGGAGCCTGTGCCCAGGTCTCCCCAGCTTGATGGGCGGGGCCCTGCGCAGACCTGAGCAGGGACTCGCAGCCCCTGGAGCAAGTCCAGCCCCAGGACTGCGTGTGGACTGTGCAGCTGATCAGGGAGAGAGGGAGGCCACGAGGTGGGGGTTAAAGAGCTCCAGACCTGTCTGTTCTCCATGTTTAATAATAGTGTCCCCAGTTGGAGGGTGTTCTTCCGTGCCCGAGGGTCTTCTTGCTTTATGTGGCTGCACCTCTGAGAGGCAAGAGCCAGTGTGCAGGTTCTGGATCCAGTGACAGAAGCCACCGATGTGCAGGGAGATGAGGCTGACAGAGGCAGTGGAGAGCTGGGTACCCAGCCGTGGAAAAACCACGGGCAACTGGAGCTCCCGGAGTGGGCGTGAGGCTGCCCAGAGGCCACCTTTGGGCCAGCCACTGGGTCCAGTTCCAGGAAGAGAGATTCTGATTGGCCCAGCCAGGCCAGACTCTCCAGTGGGTGGGTGTCATGATTGACAGCTTCACTGACGTTGGTAGTAAGGGACATAGAGTTGGGGGTCTGCCACTGGGAGGAGGGGGCCTGGGGAGGTGGAGACAGTGCGCGCTCTGTGGTTGCTGTGAGAAGCCCATCTCACAAATGTGGAAACTGAAGCCGAGAAGGGAGCCCAGTTTTCCGGGGATCACGCTGGCCCTGTGCCCGTCACTGTCTGAAGAGGGCACAGCCCTCTGGCCACCCCCACTGCACACCCTGGGGTTGCCTGATGCTCAGGAGGATGGGAGCTGCCCTGCAGACTCAGCAGAGCCGAGCTGTGGCCCTCCCACTGGGCCCTGGAGCGGGACCCACCAGGGGCATCACCGTTTCCGCCTCCCGGGCCAAGGTGTGAATCAGCAGCCTAGGCTTGGGGCCGCCCTTGGCTTCCGGACAGTTCCACAGATGTGGTTTATTGTCAGCACTTTGGCCCGGGGCCCGAGAGACTGAGGTGACCAGGCTCCATCCTGTCCTCAGAGGGTGGCCCTCTGTTCAGCAGGCCTTGGCCCAACAGGGCCTGCAGCTGGCTGTGGGCAGGGAGGGCCAGAGGCTGGGCTGCCTGCCCACTGCTGGGGTGTCCTCGGTGTCAACCGGAGACCCGTGGTTGGGGTCGGGAAGGCCGGCCTGCAGAGCGTTCTCAGCATGGCCCTTGAACCTGGAAGGGGGAGGCTTGATCTGAATTCTCACCAAGCTCCAGCTGAAACTTGGCTTGCCTTCTGTTATTAACGAAGACTACAGCCCATGGTGACAGTAGTGACGCGTGGGACTTTGCCACCTGAAGAAATCACAGGTGCTCCTTGGATCCTCAGAGGTCATTTGTACATCACGCTGCTACTAGTTACGGTGTCCTGTGACCCCCCCCCCCACTGGATTTTTTGTGACTTTATTGTTTTAACATCGTCCTGGTTTTGTTTTTGAGACATTTTAATGACTGTGGTTCTGTTAAATTCATTTCATTGGAAGTCCTGTGCGTTTCACTCATTTGAAATTATTCTGAGGCTATATCAGATTTCCACAGGGGTCCTTGGCTCCCCAAAAGCTGACAGGCCCCTGCGAAGAGGTTTCAGAGGTTGGGCTTGGACGCCCCACGGCGTGCCTCTGGCCTGGCTCTGCCGGCTCCTGGCTGTGCAGCCTTGAGTGAGTGGTTTGCCTCTCTGTGCTTTTCTGTAAGTTGAGGGCAAGAGGAACTGTGAACTGGCCCTGGAGAGGGCTGAGCCCCGACCTGGCTTGGGACAGAGAAGCGTTGACAGACGGTGGCCTGTTGTCGTCATTCTTGTCATCATCTGACTAAGGATGCCTGCTTAGCCAGCGGCCACAAAGGACCCGACGCAGGCGGTGTGGAGCACGCTGAGAAGGACCCTCGGTGAGCTGTCCAGAGGTGCCCCCCGGACTTGAAGGGGCTCTCCTCACAGGTGGGCGTGTCTGGAGTCGCGGGTGGTGATGGAGACAGTGTTCCAGGTGGACGTCTGTCGTGGAGGCCTGAGCGGGCACTGAGGACCCCTGATGGTGGTGTCTGGAGCGTCCCTGAGAGGCCGCTTGGCCACCCCTGACTGCAGGCAGAGCAAAGATCTCGGAAAAAGCCGCCCACCCGCTGCTGCCCTCTGCACACACCTCCATGGCCGTGAGTCCTGGGCAGGACAGGGCACAGTGACTGCAGACATGGCGTCCGCAGGGCAGAGTTGTAAGTCGCCTGGAGACGGTTAAAGCAGCAGGGCCGCGTGTGCAGGCGTCTGTCATTTGTAGAAGGGCCTGGGCGCCCAGGGTTGGGGTGTCTCGGGGACAGGGTGGAGGGGCTCCTGGAGCCAGCCTCAGGGGCAAGGAGGAACGACCACAGGCCACCTCAGCTGTGAAAATGTCTCTGTGCCTGAGAAGGTCTGCGAGGGAGCCCCTAGCACCCGGGCTAGAAATGAGGCGTGGAGGACCTCGGTCCCCACAGACCGCTCGCTACGGCCGGGCTGGACAGGTCCCCAGACCTCCTGGGCCTTCTCCGTTCCCTGTGGTACAGAACAGCGATGCAGGATTGGAGGGTGCTGAGATGGGGTGCATCGAGCTCCTCCTAGACCCTCAAATGCTGGAGAGCACATTAAATTCTACGTCTGTTTATCCCTGTCCAAGCCTTCTCCGGGGAGGAGTGGACAGTGTGAAATGACATCAGAGTCCACTAGGGCCCTCCCTGGGTGGAGGGATGATTCTCTGCCTGGTTGGGAGCTCAACAAGGTGCAACCCAGGGGCGGCCCGGGTGCCCACAGAATCTGACCTCAGGAACCACATACATTTCATGCAGAAAAAGGGGCTCCTTGTCTTTACAGAGTTGGCAACCCACATGGGCAGCTGCTTCCCTTTACCCAGTACTGGAGCCTGGTCAGTCGTAAGGAAGTGATTGTTAAATACGAATCCACGTTTTCTTTAATGGGAGGCACTAAGAGGACTCAGGCTCCGTGCTGTTGGCGGTAATCAGTTTTCCATTGCTACAACAAAATACCCGAGGTTTGGTAATTTACAAAGAAAAGAAGTTTGTTTAGCTCAGTTTTGGAGGCTAAAAAAGTACAAATAGCCTGGCGCCAGCTTTGGTAAGGTCCACCCGGCTGTATAATGTCCTGGTGGCTGGCACTATAATGTTGGGAGCAGCTTAGAGAGGGAGAGATCACCTGAGGAAGGAAGCCAGGAAGTGGGGAGGGGTCAGCTTACCCTTCTACAACTACTCACTCTTGTAGACCTGGCCAGGTCCCTCCTGAGGGCAAGGAGGACTCAGTCCCCCTGCAGCAACCCTACTCCTGACAGTCCAGCCTGGACCCTGCTCCCAACACGAGCCCTTAGGGCAGACTACATCCAAACCATAGCCCTGTGGCAGAGCACCTGTGCCAGGTGAGCAGAGGGGCTGAGGTGGGAGGAGTCCGCTGCCCACCGAAGGCCAGTCTGAGCCGAGGTGCTGGGCGCAGGGAGGGAGACGGCGAGGAGCAGGGTGCGAGGTTCCTCGCTCTGACCCTTCCCACCCCTGCCCCCTGGCTCCTCCCTGGGCCCCTGCTACCCGGGGGTCCTGCCAGCTCCTTTACCTCCTAGTGCCAGGCTCTGGAGTCTCCCCCCCTGGCTGGGGTGTGTGGCCTCTGTGCACCTGTGTCACCTGGGGGCCACAGCTGGCTCCGCAGAGGAGGGCGTGGGAGGAGGACAGCAGCCACCCTGTGCTGATACCTGCTGCACACGCCTGGCACTGTGCTGGGGCCCTGCACATCCAGAGTCCCCTGGTCTGGTCCTGGCTGCCACCCCGCCAGCTGGTCCCTTGTACAGCGGGAGTTGGGCTGGGTGGGACTTGCTTTCCTCACAGCTGGAAGTCCAGGGCAAGGTCATGGCCGGGGTCAGCACTGCCCCCCGTCCTGAGCAGCCAGGTTGGAAAGTGCAGCTGGGGCGCTGGCGTGGCTGGTGCTATGCAGCCCGGGCACTCGGGTCCCTGCTGCCCGCCCGCCCTGGCTGGCTGCTCCCACCACCGAGGCCCCTGCTGCTGGGTGGTGGTGGCTGTCTCTGAGGTTTCTCAGTTGATACGTGACGAGTGTCCATTCGTATGGGGTGCGCCCTGGGATGTTTCAGTACAGTGTGACCAGGTCGTGACCCGCACGCCGTCACCTCAGCGCTCATCATGGCTTTGTGTCAGGGACGTTCAGAACCCTTGAGTTGCGGTTTGACTCTGCAGCTGGTTGTCCACCGAGGTTGTCCTACTGTGTGGCCAGGACTAGGAGCTCGTCCTCCTGCCCAGCTGACCATCCCCCAGCCCTCCACGCCCCCACTGGTCCCCTATGTCCCACTCAGTGTCTCTGAGATGGCTGCTCAGCGTCCACACACAGGGGAGAGAGGCGCGGCCACCTTCTCTGCCCAACTCAGTTCACACCCAGGGCATCCCTGGTGCCGCCTTGCTGGGTGACAGGGTTCATCCTTACGGCTGGCCCACGGATGTTGTGAATGCTCTCTCATCCACTCATCCCTCGGTGGTCCTCCCAGCCCCACCTTGGCCTGCTGACTTCAGTTCCTCTGTATACCTGCCTGAGGTGCTGGCGCTGGGTTACACAGGGTGCTGCTCCTAGGTCGTGGTGCTGGGTCACATGGTGGTACTATTCCTAGGTCCTGGTGCTGGGTCACATGGTGGTGCTGTTCCTAGGTGGTGACTCTGGGTCACACAGCAGTGTTGTTCCTAGGTGCTGGTGCTGGGTCATACAGCAGTGCTGTTCCTAGGTGCTGGTGCTGGGTCACTTGGTGGTACTATTCCTAGGTGCTGGTGCAGGGTCACACGGCGGTGCTGTTCCTAGGTTTCTGGGGCTCCTCCCGGGCTCTCCATGGCGGCTGCACTCATCTGCGTCCCGCTGACGGCGCGTGGCAGCTCCCCTTTCTCTGGGCCTTGCCAGCATGTGCTATTTTTTGTCTTTTTCTTGATTCCCATTCTAACTGGAGCGAGATGCCGTTCCATTGTGGTTTTGAGGTCTGCTCTGCTGTCTGGGAGGAAACCAGTGCAGTTGCTGATGGTCCACGTGACCCTTTCTCGCCTGGTGCCCTCAGTTAGAAAGGGGCCTTCTGGACTCAGGCAAGCCTGAGTTCCAGATCTGGCACCCTCCCTAACCACTGTGTGACTTTGGGCAAGTGGACTGACCTCTCTGAACATCTGCTGGTAACATGGGGTGGAAAACAGGCTGCGCTCCGTAGGGTTTCCTAGAAGCAGAGCGCTGGGGATGCAGCCAGTGGTCACGAGGTGCTGGTCCCCAGCTGGGGAACAGCTCGTCCCTCCAGATACTGAGCAGTTGTCTCCTTGTGCAGAAAGCCTCTTCACAGGACCCTTCACCACACCCCCGCCCCGCAGAGGGCTGAGGGGCTGCGGCCTGTGACAGAATCCTGCTCTCTGTCCAGTGCCTACCACGTTCCAGGCTCATGCTGGGCCTTTGGGTGTGAACCAAGACCCCTCCTGGGCTTTTCCTCCCACGTCACCCAGCCCAAGTCCAATTCCTGGCCCTTTCACTTGCTGCTGTGTGGCCTCAGGCAAGCCAGGCGCCCTCTCTGAGTCTCCAGTAATACACCCTAAAGGAAGCACTTAGTGTCCTGCATAGTAAGACTGACACATGGACTCGTTTTGGTCCTTCCTGGTTGCCTGGAGCGGGCTCCTGGGCCATCTTGACCCATGCACCCTGGGTACGGGCTCCTGGGCCGTGGAGACCCGTGCACCCTGGGTACGGTCGGGGCTGTGGTCGCTGTGGCTACACAGGGGAGGCGGCCACCTGAGGTCTGGCCCGGCTCCTGCCCGCCTTGTTGGGCTCCTCCGAGGCTGGCACCCCCAGAATCTCAGCGAGGCCCGAGTGCCTGCCCTGGAGGCTTTCCTAGAAAGCCGGCCCGGGCGCCGCTGCCAGCACCTCTGCTTGCCATTGGAAGCTCCCGGTGCCGCCCGGGCCAGATGTGTGGAGAGGTGTGAGCTGGCCACGGCGCCCGGCTGCGGTGCTCGCCAGTGTGGCCACCCAGCAGTGTCTGAGTGCGGGCGCTCGGCCACCAGCCACTGTGGGCACAGACCTGTGCTCGAGGCCATGTCACGGAGTCCCAGGGTGACACTCCTGACTCCTTTTAACTCACCCTGCGTCACAAGGTGTGAGTCGCCCGCGGGGACAGTGGCTGGGTCAGGCAGAGCCCAGGTCTCATCTCCACAAAACCGATCCCTGATGGCCTGGAGCTTTCAGCGGGCAGTGTGCCCGGGCAGCTGTCAGGCCTGCGTCCTCGGTCCCCTGCCAGCCCTGCTGCTGTTCTCCCCGTTGCTCAGATGCGGGGAGCAAGGTCGGAGCCTGGGGGACTGTCCCTGCCGCGTCCAGCCACAGAGCCCCTCCGTGTCGGGGCTCCAGAGCGGGGCCTGTCAGGTTCCTGTCGATGGCCTTAGCAGCGAGGGCTGGTTTGGTTCTTGACCTTCCGAGCAGAGTGGCCCCGCTCCTGGTGTTGTGTTCCCTGACGCCAGGTTCCATGGGGACCGCTGTGGACAGTGCCAGCCGCAGGGGAACACCCGCCCTCCTGCCGCCCTGGGGTGGGACAGGCCTCCTGGAGGAGCGGGGCGGCTCCTGCATCTTCTCCGCTGCTCCGTCGCTGGCTCAGAGCAGCCCTGGAGGGACGGGGACTCCTCCAGGTCGGGCCAGGCCTGCCTTCCCCTGTGACCAGGCCAGCTCTGATGCTGGGCCCCTTGGCAGCTGAGCTCTGCATTCAGCCATTTCAGGAGTAGTGTCGCTGTCTAGGCAGAGAGCCCTTGAGCCAGGTCCCGTGACGGTGGACCCTGTGGCTCTGTTTGGGCTTTTGGCCTGTCTGCCTGTCTGTCTATCTGTTTGCCTGCCTGTCTGCCCGTCCCAGTCATTTCCCCTATCATGGTCAGGAGGCACCGAGGGGCAGGGGGTGAAGGAGGCAGACCTGGCCCTGTCCTGGGAGGGCACCAGCAGAGAGGTGGAAGCGGAGTGGCCATGGACCCTGGGCTGCACAAGACCCACACACAGGGGCCTCGCAGGCAGGAGGAGGGGACCCCTGACCAGCACAGAGAAGCGCAGGAGGGAGAGAAGGTGCCCACCAGAGGCAGGGAGCGTGCTGGGTCCAGGCAAGGGCAGCTGGCCCTGCTGAGCCCCCAGGCCCCACATGTTGCTCACTGTCCTCCTCGGCCATGGGCATCGCCCAGCCCATGGTAAGGAGCCGGTACGCAGTGGGTCTCCTGATGCATGTGCCACGTGGGCAAATGACGGGAGAGCGTGGCATGGGGAGCTCGCCCCTCTCCTGGCTGCTGTCCCCTGGCCTGTCCACTGCACCTGTGCACAGTGGACCAGCATCCCCAGCCCCGCCTGCCCCACCTTGCCATGTGCCACGTGGACCAAGAACCGCCGGACACAGCCCTGGCTCCCAGGGGCCTGCCTGATCCGAGCACCATACACTCGAGTCTGGGCCCCGATCCAAGCATTCACTTAATTGAAAAAAAAAAAAACTGGAAAAAGAGAGAACTGGGCAGCCGGCCATCCCAGCGGGTCACTTGCCGTCGCGCCTGAGCCTGGTGATTCCTGCCGCTGATGTGGGGCAGGAGAGCTGCAGCCTGGCTGGGGGTGGGGGTGTTCCAGGCCTGTGGACCGGGGTCTGACCTCGGGCGCCCACCCCCAGCTGCTCTGCTGGACAGGTGCCACAGGTCCTCACGTCACGTCCTCCTCCCCTGCCTGAGGCCTCCGCCTTCCTGCAGCTGGAGGGGCGCCGGGTGTGCAGGAAAGCCCCCAGCACAGACCAGCATACTGCGGGCAAGGCCACTGCACAGGGACATCGTAGCAACCCCCACCCCAGCCACCTCCCCAATCCCAGGTTCCTTCCCAGGAGGAAATTCAATGTGCTTCCATTTAAAAGAGGAATCCGCGATTCTCAGCACTTCCGGTGGCTGGGCTGCTGTGGGCTGTTGGGAATCAGACAAATTGCAGGGTGTTACAGCTCCAGCAGAGGTGGCAGTCTGACCTACACAGGCAGATGCTGGGCGGACCGTGGGGACCAGGCCTGGGCCCGGGAGGAGCTGCGCCTGCTTCCCGTTAGCCAGGGCCTTGCCCTCCTCCCTCCTGGGCTGCGGCCGCTGCTCCCCCTTCTCACTTGCTTCTCTCCCACTTGGGCCTGCACGTCCACCTCGGCCCGTGGCCAGGTCAGCGCACTGCTGCATTTTAGCAAGCTCTGCCCAGGACCTGCCAGCCCAGAAACAGCCAGGTGGGAGCTTCGAGGGTGGGGGTCCCAACCGCCTATAAAAGACGGTGTCTGATGCCGGGGTCTGTTGGCCCCGGACACCCCTGGATGTGTTCCCCAAGACTCTCCGCAGGAAATGGGTTCATCTGCATCTTTTTGCTTTTAGTTAACTTTTCTGATTGACAACTGTAAGGTGTGTGCCCAGGGAGAACAGTGTGCTGTTCAGTCCTGGGTGACGCCTGCGCCCATGGTGTAGGGTCACATTGGGTAATGAGCCTGGCCGTGGCCTTTAGCACTGGCCACTGCTTTGTGGTGAGAACCTTCAGAACCTCCTGGCTATCTTGAAATCTGCAGCCTCCCTCTGCTGTGCCCTACAACACCAGAGCAACTCCTCCCCGGGGGTTTTGGCACCTCTTGCCACCCTCCTGCCTTGCCCCAGCCTCTGGTGGCCCCAGCCTCCTGCCTGCCCGGCCTTTTCACCGAACATGGTGGCCATGGGTGCTGATGTTGAAGCTGCCAAGCAGGACGCCCTCAGGGGCCCAGGCCAGTGACCACCACGGACCTGTTCGGCCCACACAGAAGCCAGCCCCCTACTGCACTCAGAGACTGGGGTCCTCCTCCCTCCATCTGGAAAGGGCCATGTCTTGTCTCCAGAATGAACAGCAGTACCCGGAGGGAGGGCCACAAGCCGGCCCCTCCCAAGGGGTTTGACCTTCAGCTTCTGGTTTGACCTCCTTCCTAGTGGCTGAGAGGCTCGGAGGTCTCTGGCCTCAAATCCCTAACTATAAAAGAAAGAGCAGACATTCCCACGTTCCCGTCTCGCCTGAGGCAGGCAGGGCAGGCCTGTGGGCAGTGGAGCCCAGGCCCTGCCTTGGTCTCCATTAAATGGTCCCCTGGTGTCTGATGATGGCCTGCCGGCTGCACGGTCCACCTCTGCCATATGCAGAGGAGCTAAAAGCGGCTCTAAAAGTGCTGTGGAAACCAGGGTGGACACCCAGACTCCCGCCCACTTAGCCTGTGCGGGATTCTGGAGCTTCTCAGAGGCCAGCTGGCCTCAGTCAACTCCAGAGCTGTCCAGATTCAGTGTTCTCTAGGTGGGTCCTCGCATAGGAGGCCAGAGGGGCACGGGGAACTTGCAAGAAAATCCAGACACTTGCAAAAGTAGAAAGTGTCCGCAGCTGAGAGCCTAGCCCTAAGCAAGTCACTACGAGGGGTTGACCAGATCAGGAATGTGTGGGCGCACGGCCACTTAGCACCGGCCCCCCACAGCAGACACTGAGCCATGCCCGTGGTCCCCTTGACCCTGCAGGAGGCACCCCGCCCGCCTGTGCCCTCTCTTCAGGGTTCTATGCTGCCACCCAGATCATTCCCACCAGCTCTGTAGAGCCAGGGGGCTTCTGCCCGAGCAGAGGTGTCCATTGCACCGTGGCCACAGGCTCCAGGAAGAGGGCGGTGGCCAACAAGGCGGCGCATGCCTCCTGTGCTCTTGGTCCTGAGGCCACTGTCACAGGTCTTAGGGCTCCTTGGTTCCCTCCGCCTGACACAGCACTGTTCTTGAGCCTGACTCACTTTCGACTCGGCTGCTCTTGAAGGGAAGCTCTAGCCGTCCACCATAAATGGCAAAGCAGTGCCCCGGCTAGGCCGGAGGGAAGTGGCGTTCCAAGGCAGGAGACAGCCGCGTGCTGATCTCCTCCTGAGGAGCACGGCCGCCCAGGGATCCTCTCCCCCTTATGGAAGGAGCCAAGCGAGTGTAGGAGGCACTGTCCCCACCAAAATCAGACACTGCCAGTGCACCCCGAGTGGGATACCTGTCACGTGACTCCTCAGCAGCCTTCTAGTTGGCACCGTGGGGAGTTTCAGCCAGACCTAGACACTCTAGGAACCCACCGGACAGGTTTGCCCTCAGGGATTTTATCAGCAGGGCAGAAGCCCCTTCTCATGCTCCGAGTCCACATGGTGGAAACCTGTGAGGTCACTGTGCTCCAGGGCCAGGCTGTTTCGCATCATCCTGGCAGGGGCTGCCTGTCTGGGGGCCCTGGGCCTTTGCAAGAGCTGCAGCCACAGCGGGGATCTGGGTTAGTGGGTGGCAGGAGCGAGGCTGTCCGACCCCCTGGGGCTTTGGGGTTCTTGCTGAGGCCTCTTGCTGCCTTTGGCTTTGCCCAGGCCTGGCCCCTCCTGCCTCTCAGGGGATGCTCAGCTTGATTCTGGCTTCAGGCTTTACTCCTGGCAGAACTGAGCCTCTGACTGGCGCTTGGAAATGGAGCCCAAATTCCTGGTGCTCAGTGGGGCCTCGGTGCGCTGGCCTGGGGTTGGACCTGCCACGGGAGGTGAGGGTGAAGGACGGGGCGAGTCACAGAGCATTTCCCTTCAAGTCCCAGTGTGAGCAGAGATGCTGACCAACATTTCTTCCATTTCCGGAGCTTTACAAAAGCTCTCGTTCAGTCCTGATGGTGGCCTGTGGGTGGGAAGGACCAGCGTCCCACACGGGGGGCGTGAAGAGGCCGAGGTCTCACCCCAGCTCCATGAGCTCAGGGGCCTGCCTTCCTGCACCCCACCGTGTCCCCAGCCTGTGAATGTCCTCCTACCCCACCCTGGAGAGCCCTCTGCCCTCAGCTGAACCAGGCCCAGGGCCTGAGCCAGGGCCCAGTGAAGACACAGCTGGGGCTCCTGAGACATCGTCCCCAGACTGTTTCTTCTGGTCCTAGGAGGTGATGTTCTTTTCTCTGGTTAGAAATAGACTGTTCCTGACTTAGGACGGGTTGACTTGCCATTCGACTTTAAATCACACTAAAAATTCCAAATTTGGACCTTTTCCCAGGCTCGCTGTGCCGTCCAACACCCTCGTGACGCTAGGCGGTGCAGAGAGCCACGGCCCAGTCAGCCCCACAGTCATGAGGGGAATGACAAAGTCACGCAGTGTGTGTCACGAGCGATCATTATCGACTCCGTCGGAGGCGCAGTTAGATTCAATCAAGCCTATTTTATTAATGTCCATCACACTCCAGATACACATCTTAATTCTAAGTCCCAACTGAGTCTACACCCAAGGGGCCCAGACGCTCACCTGTGACATGTCTTAAGTCCAGGTCCCTGGAATACCAACCAGGCCAGGGGAGTCTCGGGGGGGGGGGGGACAAAAGTGGCAGAGGTCTCTCTGTCTGGTTCCCTGCCGCCCCCCGGAAGTCTGGGTTTTCAAGTCCGAGTTCACTTGTGCTTGCAGCTGATAACTGGGTGGGTTCTGGGGTGGACGCCCTGGGGTGGACTTGCACACCACTCCCTTAGGTCTGAGCTCTGCAGTCACATCCTTGTGTTGCTCGCAGCCTTTTACCCATCGAACACTGATTGGTCCCGTCACATTCCTGGTGCTCCTATCAGTGCGACGTCCGGCAAGGGGATGGGTTTGCTGGGCATGACCCCATTGTAGGTGGAGGAGCAGCTGTACCCGCCACAACTCTAGAAGTACATATGGCATCGAGGTCAGAGTCCTCGAGGTCCTGCGTAGCCTGCCGCCCTGCCATGAACCGCGGGCCTGCACATATATCCGGACACGGCACGGTTGGCGACCTGTGTGGAAAGACACGTATCTGCTTGGGTTCATTTATAGCCCCAAGTGAGCACTTGTGACACTCTCATGAGCGCCCACTGGCTCTAAACAAGTGTCCTCCTCCTGGTTCCTTCAGGGCCGTTGTCACCAGTGCACTCTAATGACACAGACTCGCGGGTGTCACGGCAGCCGTGGGAACATGCACATGGCTTACACCACAGCCCGGCCCTCCCCCAATCCCTGCCACTCTCAGATCATCTGTGTCCTCCTAGATTCGCACGTGAGGAGACACTTGCGACACTTTTCTTCCTGAGTCTGGCTCATTTGCTCAACATGGGGCTCTCTGGCTCCCCCACTTCCCTGCAGATGACTGGTCTTGTCTCCCGCATGCGCCTTCCCGGTTTTCTTTCCAGGCCTGGGGTTGACCCCAGGGCCCTCACATGCTGGGCAAGTGCTCTTCTCTCCACCAAGCTCCTCCGAAGCCCTGGTTAGAATTTCATCTGAGGCAGGGTCTTGCTAAGTTCCCCTGACTGGCCTTGAACCTGCAGTCCTTCCGCCTCAGCCACCGAGTAGCTGAGACTGCAGGTGTGACCCTGCCAGCTCCTCCTCCTCCTCCTCCTCTTTTTCCCTTGGTACCAGGGATCGAACCCAGGGTGCTCAAACACTGAGCTGCATCCCCTGCCCTTTTTATTTTTCATTTTGAGACAGGGCCTCACTGAGTTGCTGAGGCTGCTGTGAACTCATAATCCTCCTGCCTTAGCCTCCCGAGCCCCTGGGATCACAGCCAGGGCACCCAGCTCAGCTCATTCTTCTTTATGTCTGATAATGCTCTTCACACCTTTCCTTTATCCATGATGTGCTGATGGTGCCTTGGTTCATGCTGTAACCTGGCCATTGAGTTCGTTGTGAGGGATGTGGCTGTGCAGGTGTCTCAGGGGTGCCCTGGCTCAAATTCCCTGAAGCACACCCCCAGGCCGGTCTATCGGGATCAGGTTTGTTTGACAGTTTGACTCCCATGCTCCTTCCCTAGCGCTGTACTGGTTCACACCCACCAACAGTGTGGAAGGCTTCCCTTCCCCGCGTCCTCACAGTGTCGTGTGGTGGTTTTCTGTTTTGTTCTGTTTGTGGTGACTGCCAGCCGTTCTGACTGGAGTGAGTCAGAGCCTCGGTGCCGTTTTGATTTGTGTTTCCCAGATGGTGAAAGAGGTTGGGCATTTTTCATGTATTTGTTGGCCGTCCCTAGTTCCTCTTTGGGGAATCACCTGTTCAGTTCATTTGCCCGCTGATCGAATCGTCTGTGTTTTGGTTTTTAGTTTCCTGAGTTCTCCTCGTCTTCTGGACATTGAGCCTCTTCTGAGAGAGCTGAGCAGGGACGACCCCCTGCAGGCCGTCCCTCCACTCTGCTGATGGCCTCCTGGGCTGGCAGACGCTCCTCAGCTGGCCGGCCCCACTTGTCCATCTCAGTCCTTGCTGTTGTGTCCCGAGCTGTTGAGTCCTCGTCAGGAAGTCCTTGTCTGGCCCGTGTCCTGAAGTGCTTCCCTGTGTTCCCCAGCAGTTTCGGAGGTTCAGGTCTTAATCTCTAGGTCTTTGACTCCTCTGGAGAGATGGGACCTGGCTGGGTTCTGCCTAAGGAGCTGCAGCACTCTTGGCCGGGAGGCTCTTGCTCTAGCCTGTTTCTGGCACCTTGCCCCGAGTCGATGGCTGTGGCCGAGTGGGCCTGTCTCTTGTCTGTCCCGTAGGTCACGTGCCCGTTGCTCTATGGTGGGTTTTGCAGTCAGGCCCTGCGATGGCCATTGCCCTTTTTGCTCGGGATCAATTGCTTTAGCTACTCAGGGCCTTTGATCTTCCCCGTGAATTTCAGGATTACTTTTCTAGTTCTGTGAGTGGTGTCCTTGGTCCTTCAGTGGGGTTCTCACTGAATCCATAGGTTGCTTTCGGTAGCAAGGCCGTTTTTACAGCACCCTGCCAGCCCACCACGGGGTGGGTGGGGCTGCCGCCCTCCAGGTGGCTCTAGTTCCGTCTTCAGCTTTGTGATTCTCATAGTCGAGGTCTTCCACCTCCTTGGTCAGGGTTAGTCCTCGGTGTTTTTTTAAGTTCCTGATTTCTTTCTTAGGAAGTTCATTGTTGGTGTACAGAAAAGCCACTGGTTTCCCTGTGTTGATTTTGTGGTCTGCTATACTAATTTGCTAAATTTATCAGATCTATGATGCCATTATTTTTTGCACTTTTGGGCTTTTTGTTGGTGGTTTGCGATTTACGATGGCCCCTGCACAGTGCTCAGGTGCCGTCTGGGTTCCTGTTGGGCCCCATGTGTGTGTGAGAGAAGCCTGGTTCAGGCACGAGTCCTGGAGCCACGGCCGTGAGCTCAGAGTTTGAAGATGCACGGTGGGTATTAAATAGGGCTCCCTGCACAGAAACACACATGCAAAAAAAGCCGTGTAGGATCACATGATGCAAATAGCAGGCTGACTCGGAGGACCCCGACCCTGCATCTCTCCAGGGGTAACGATGGAGCGTCTGTCAATCAGTATTCTTGGTGACACTGTAGAAAGTGGGTGCTGGGAATCATGAGAGGTAGGGGTGTGAGTGTGTGTGTGTGCGTGCCTAGATGTTCGTGTACTTTGAGTTTAATTACATGCCGCTGTTCCTTGGTCTCTGTTGGGATTGGGTCCATGATCCTCGAAGCTATCAAAGTCCTCAATGCTCAGATGAAAGAATGTAGTATTTACACACAGTCTTTGTGCTTTGACCCACCTCCACAGGGCTTGTGGTCTCTAAGGTCAGTGTCAATCCTGTGTCAGTTCTTGCCATCCTGTGTCATCGAGAGAGTAAGGACAGAATTTTCCTTCTTCAGAGGTGGACCCTGCGTCCACACAGGGCCAGCCGTGATGCATTTGAGGTGGAGAGTCTGTTGTGTCCCTGGTGAACTTTCCCCATAGGTCAGAATTGTCTTAGTTGCACAAAAGCCCTCAATGCCCCAAAAGGGGAATGAGGCAGAAAGCCCAGGCCCTTGTCATGCGCCATAGAAGCCACAAGCAGTGTGGGTGACACACGATCCCCATCCTTGATTCTGTCAAGAGGAAGGGGAAGAAGCCGGTCTTGTCAACCCAGTTCACAGAGACACTGGGACAGAACAGGGACAGTGAAATGGCCGAGTCCTCACTGATGGGCAGGGCAGCGTGGCTCTACCCGTGGGGACTCTAAGGCGGCCAGGGGCCACCCCTGGGCTGCCACCCCCCACACTTGTCGCCACTTCATCCTTGGCACCAGTCTGACCCTGCAGTTGGTACCCTCAGTCCTTGCTGAGGGTACCCTCCTTCTGAGGGGGCAGCTGGGCTCGGGGAGGGCCAGGAGCCTCCAGCCCACCTCGGCAGGGCTGTCGTGGAGACTGGGTCTACCCTGGGCCTCAAGCTTCCCGGGTTCCCAGGACCAAGGACCCTGGCTCCCTTCGTTTTGTGGGTGGGTCATTGTCACAGGGCAGATTCTGGAATCCCAGGAGTCCAAGGTGGAGGGGCTGGCGTCTGGACACCCCTGGCGGGAGGACGAGGGCAGGAGAGTCGGAGAGCCACCAAACTCCGTCTTAAGACGCCTGGTGTTGACACTATCTGTCCCTCCCCGCAGGTCTACATCATCCGCGTCACGTGGTCCAGCGGCTCCACCGAGGCCATTTACCGGCGCTACAGCAAATTCTTCGACCTGCAGGTGAGGACTCGGGTCCTGCTGGGCTGCAGGTGGGCAGGGGTTCCTTGGCCACTGTGCACTGTGGCTGGAGGGTCTGGACTCTCTACTTCTTAGACTTAGACATGCGTCACTTCCCCCGCCGGCACCGTGCCTCATGCTGTGTGCTCTGAGGGGCAGCGCTGTGGGCTGTTGCAGGAGGACCGGGGCCTCCCCGTGTGGCTCTGCAGCGCCATCTTGAACTGGGTTTTGAATGCCAATTCATTTGCTGGTGAGCTCAGCTTGTTGGGTGCAGCTGGGCTCTTGGGGCCACTGGGCGGCTCTGAGTCCAGCCCCATCTCTGGCTCACCTCAGCCTCTCCCTCCACACTCAGCTCCTGAAATGCCCCGTGTTCCCTGACCTGCCCTCACCGGGCCTTGTACCTGCAGAGCCTCACCTGGAACATTCCCAGCCCCTCCTGAGCCACTGCTTGACTTGGGCAGCTCCTCACGGCACTCGTCCTCTGGAAAGCCTGTCTGACTCTCCCCAGCCAGCAAGAGCCACCTGCGCCCCACGGGCCTGCGGGCTTCTCTGTGTTGACTGCCTGTCTGGGGCCCAGTGTCCCCAGTGATGTTCCCCTCTAGGTGACAGCAGTCATGGGCAGAGGTACATCTGCCCTAGCCTGTCTCTATGATGTTCTACTCAATGCCCAGCTCACAGTGCCCAGCAGGCAGTGTTTGGTGGACGGATGGACGGATGAGTCAGTGGACCAACACCACGCGCACCTGTGGTCTCAGCGTCCCCCATCCCAGGAGGGCAGAGCAGTCCTGACCTCTGGGCCAGCAGCACCATCTCAGCCAGGAAGGCAGGCAACTAAGAGCAGGTGTGAGAAGCGCTGGCCCTCAGGTCGGGCTGGGACAGAGCTCTTCAGGAAGCCTCTGCCTCAGGGGTGAGGGCCTGGGGAGCTTGCCTGGCTTTCTGTCTGCTGCAGAGAGGTGAGGTCTTCCCTCCAGTGTGTCACTCAGCACACTTCTGTTCCTAGTGGCAGAACCAACTCAGATTTGCCAGAGTGAGCAGGAGGGCTTTAGGCTGGTGTAGCTGAATGACCTAGCAGCACGGGCCTCCTGGGCTTCAGGCACTGCTGCATCAGGAGCTCCCACAGCGTCCGCCTGCCTCTCCTTCCTTCCACATCCCCTGCCATGTAGGCCTCGTGCTCAGACCCCTGGGGCTGCGAAGTGGCTCCCGCAGCTGCAGCACACACTGAGTACGAGGGAGAAGTAAAGGTCACATCTCAGAGGCCCAGCAAGCGCGCCGTGTGTCCCAGGCTCATCTCCACCCAGTCAGCATGAGAGAGTGGTTGGACAGCCAGCTTCCCTGAGTCCCTGGAGTCCCAGGGTGTGGACTGAGACCTAGACAGAGGTGGCTCCAGACACAGCCATGATCAGAGGTTAGGTAGCTGGGCACCAGAGGACAGGCCCCGGCCCTGCCCCATCTTGTCCCTTCTCCTCGTGGGTCTCTGGCAGCTCGGGTGATGTTAATGGCAGACATCCTTGCTCCTGAGAATGTCACACAGACAGCTTTCAGAGCCCGTGTCCCACCGGGAGGGGAGGAAAGATGTGCTGCTGACGGGTTTCTCTGGCACCACTGGGCAATCCTGCCGCCTTCAGAAGACCCCCGATGTGAGGCATCCCACAAAGCAGTTGAGATGCCAGTTGCTTAGTGATTTAAGATGGAGTGAACTCGGTTTTGTTCAGCAGCGAGCAGCCAGACCAGACATTATGATTCTCTTCTGCTCTGCTGCAAGCGTCAGGTAAATAGAACAACAAAGAGGACCCGTGGTCGAGATGCTGGGGTGCCATCCAAAATGACGTGGCGGGACCAAACCCCAAGGCCAGAGGCCCGGGCCCAGGGTCAGCCCTGCACAGACGCGCCTTGCCCGGTGACGTGCCGGGGAGGGCTGAGCCAGGGTCTGACCGCAGCTCTTCCTCCTGACCCTGGCCCCTGGCTCCCCTCCAGCCCTGACTCAACTTTATTCCGACCAGAACTTGAAAGTTAGGTTTCTTCCCAGCTCAGCATAATTGGTGGCAGTTGGGGGTTTGCTGTCACATAAATGGCTGCCCAGCCCTCTGGCCCAACGCAGCACTGTCCTCCAGAGGCCGCGCCCAGCCGAGCCGGCTTTAAGGAGTCCCAGATGGGCAGCCGCGGCGGAGAGTCACGGGATTTCTGGGGTCCTCGTCACCCTGGGAACAGCCTTCCCCACCCAGAGGGAAGCAGACGAGGTCAGCCAGGGCCGCAGCTGTTCCTCATGATGGGCGGGAGGCAGCCCAGAGGGGCCTCGATGCCCCGTAGATGATTTCATGATTCCGCCGCCCTCCTCCCCTCTGGCCCCACGCCTTGGTGTTTCCAGAAGTAACTTGGCTCAGAGAGAGTGGGGAGGGCCGAGGCCTTGCCGAGGGGCAGCCTGGCCAGCATGTTGTAATGGAAAAGCAGAGGGTTCGGTCAGGAGGCCCGGGCCCAGCCGCCCACTAGCTGTGTGGCCTTGGGCACCCCCTTAACCCCTCTGTGCCTGATGGCAGCAGAAGCAGCTGGCGTTTCCAGAGCACTGGATGAGGGACCCATTCTGCTCGATATCTAGATGTAGCTACTCATTTAATCCTCGTGACAAACTTGTCACATTACACAGATGAGGATCTAAACAGCCTGGCACCATCACCAGCCCCTCTGTCTGCAACCCAGAAAGGTGCCCTCAGTTGACCAAGGTCACGCAGCTGGTGAGCGTCGGAACTACTCAGACTTGGGGCTGGATGGGTGACCCCAGAGTCCACCCTCTTGGCCACATTGGTCCCCACTGCTGCATCCCAAGGTTCTGATGAGTTAAAATTGACAGTTGTGTCCAGGAGAGGCCGAGACCAGACACAGCAGATAGCCAGGAGTCACCAGGGGCTAGGAGGGGGACAGGGAGACCCTGCTTACGGGACCTTGGGGGTAATGAATGTTCTAGATGCAGATGCCAGGCCTCATGTGTGGACATGTGGATATACTAAAGACCACTGCTCACTTCTAGAGGGTGACTTTAGGGTACGCAGCGTCCTCATTCTCTGTGCGGTGACAATGTACACACAGGCTCTCCCGCTCTCCCACCAGCGGTGTCTGCTGTTGGGACTGGCGGTGGGCGCTGTGGCTGCTGGGAGTTAGCTGCAGGCGGAGCGGGTGGTGGTGCAGGTTGTTAAGATCCTGGGCTTTGGAATGAGGACTAGGCTTTGATCCAGACCCTCCCTTCCTAGCTGCCGTGAGGTCCTGATTTAGTCAGAACCATCCCGGGGCAGATGACGGCAGCCCAGTTGAGGTGGGTTATTCAGACAGCACCTTCATTACCCAGTGGACTGAGAAATCCTGGGACCCTTGGCTTCAGGGGAGGACCAGCGTGTCTAGGAGGGCTTGTCTTCCTCCACTGTTGATTTTCTCGTGCCCAGGCCAGGAGGGACGGCATGGTGGCAGCCACAGCTCTGGGCTCTAGCTAACAGACCAGCACAGTGATGTCAGGGAACAGAGAAGCCCCTCCCCAGCAACTGGAGCAAATCTTATTGGCTCATCTTGGGTCACATGATCAGGTCATCAGGGTCAGCCAGGGACTGAAACAGAGTCAGCTCCCTGCCCTGCCGATGTGCCTAGACCCAAGGGTGGACATCAGGGATTCCCCAGTGGACATCAGGGAAATAGGCAGTAGGTGACAGAAAACCATAAATTGTCCTCTCTCCCTACAGGACGGGCAGAGTCTACTCTGCAGAGGGTGCTTCAGCCCAGACCATGAGTCTTTGCAAACAAGCCTTAGATGCGAGGACCACTTTGCCCTTTGCCATGTAAACTGTGACCTCTGTTGGTCAGAGGTCTGTTGTACCCCCAGGTCATGGCCATCAGTGAAGCCAGGGCCTCCCTCGCACAAGGCAGCTAAAAATTTGCTGACCTAGACCCTGGACTGGCACGGGGACCTGATGAGCTTCTACTTTCTGAAGCTCTCTGTGCAGTGGGGACGTATTACCCCAGTAGAGCCAGGTCAGGGTGCTCCCAGGGGACCTCTGACCACCTTCACCAGGTCAGGGTGCTCCCAGGGGACCTCTGACCACCTCACCAGGTCAGGGTGCTCCCAGGGGACCTCTTGCCACCTCTCACCAGGTCAGGGTGCTCCCAGGGGACCTCTGGCCACCTTCACCAGGTCAGGGTGCTCCCAGGGGACCTCTGACTATCTTCACCAGGTCAGGGTGCTCCCAGGGGACCTCTTGCCATCTCTCACCAGCGGCCTTCTTAGAGGGCTGGCCTCCTGGTGGAGGTGCAACCTGAACCGGTATTGACAGTGGACAGGGAGTTGGCCTCCACCTAGTGGGTAGGACACTCCTAGCAGGGCGGCTGGAGTCTGAGCTGGGCTTCTGCAGAGCAGGTGGGACACAGACACTGCGTCACTCTGTCTGCCAGGGAGTGCTGTCTGGGGTGGAGCGCCAGCTGCATCTGTAGCAGGAGCACACCTAGGGGAAGTCCCTGCATGGGGTCCAGGGAGGCCTTGCAGCCCCCTGCTGCCCCCATGCCGCACCGCAGGGCAGTGGGCAGGCCAGGGCACAGGTGCAGCTGTCTGGAGGGCATCAGATCCATCTCAGGGCGCAGCTGCCTCTTGGTCTGTGCCTTCCTCCCATCAGGCACAGAGAGGCCTGTCCCCAGTTGCTCAGCCAGCGTCATGTCCTGTCTCAGTGGGAACAGGACTGAGAGCCTGGTTGTCCCAAGCTCTCGAGAGTGTGACAGTCCTTAGCGCACCTTTTGGAGGGTTTTCTTCTGTCGCTCTGGGGGCGGGCATGGGGCTGTCAGGACCCGTTCTTCCTCAGCAGGCAGCCTGGCCCTGCTGGGCGAGTCCCAGAGACCCGGCCAATACCAGCCTGAGGCGCTGGGGCCACATCTGTCCCCAAACCGCCTTTCCTTGAGTCAGACACGCTCTCCTCCCAGACGGCCCTTCTGAGATGGGAGGTGCCACCAGCCCTCGGTGCTCCCTGGAGGGAAGTCTTCGTCCCCTGGAAGTCTTCGTCCCTGCCTTAGTGAGGGTGCAGAGCTAAGCTGACACATGGTCGTCTTTTTCCACCCGCTGCGCGATTCCTTCTTTCTGAAACAGCAAGAGACCTGATGGCCTTGGGCAGTGGCGTCTGGATGCACAGCCAGGCCTTGGTGTGGCTCCCTGGCAGCTTCTCTTCTCCTGGGCAGCGGATGACCAAGCCAGCGAAGCACGTTTTGAAATTCTGCTCTTCTGTTGCAAGAGCTGCTTTTCGAGTGCTCGGAAGCCCTGGAGGCCAGTGGCCACGTGCTGGAGGGTGCAGACGAGGCCAGCCCCTGGCTCCCCAGCCACGCTCACCTGGGCCAGAGCGAGTCGGAACAGGCCGAGGGTGGCTTCCCAAGACCAGTCCCTGGGGGGGGATTCTGGATGGGCACTCAGGGGAGCCCCAATCTGGGAGTGGTCGTCTAGGTGCATGGGTAGGGAGCCGTGCATTCTTTAAAAACACATTTCCCCCGATGGTGTCTCCGCACTATCTCCACAAACAGATCCGCGGAGGGAAAAGCACTTAGAGCAGCAGGACCCACAGGTCTGCAGGCCCTGCCCCTGAGGCCAGCGGATCCTCGTGCCATGCCCACAGGCTAGGGCCTGGAACTGACCTCAGTTCCGCTGGGTTTCATGTTCATATGACCCTCTGAGGCCACCTCAGAGTGACCTCGCGGAAGGCGAATGGGCCTCGGCAGAGGTGCTGGGTCTGCTGCACCCCTTGACCGTGGGAAGGCCACTGCCCTCTCTGCTCCCCTCGCCCTCACCTGCGACTTGGGACCTAGGGTCCGTTTCCTGGGCTTGCTGCAAAAGTCAGATGTACTCTTGTGTGAATTGCTCGTCGACGGCTGCCCGGTGTAGCAGTGGTCACTGAGTACCATTCTGTGTGAGTGATCTGAATATCATTCATCAGGGTTACTTGGCAACATCTCTTGAAGCTGCTGCCCCCAAACTTGTCTCTGTTGCAATCATTCATTAGCCATTTTTAAAAGTTAATCAACTTTATGTTTTAGAGTTGCTTTAGGTTCATAGCAAAGTCTACTGGAAAGTGCAGAGCATTCCCATATCCCTGCCCCCCCCACAGTGTCCCCACTATCAGTATCTGGTTCTCCCAATTTTTATTGAATTCCTACTATGTGCTGGTGTTGAAGAGCTCTTGAACTCCAGAGAGGAAGCCTGCCTCTTCCAGACAGGGCCCTGAGTGGCCTCACCAGTCTCTGAAGGACAGTGGACCAAGTATTACCCCGTCACCACGCAGGATAGAACAGGGCCAATGATTGAAAGCTACAAGTAAAACCACAGGCTACAGGGCTGGGAGGGTTTGCCCAGCACCCCTGAGGCCCTGCATGCTGCCCTCAGCACAGGGAAAAACCCACAGCTGAGGTGACGAGCCAGGCTGCTGGCCAAGCGCGTACCTGCCGGCAGCCCTGCGATGCCCTGCCAGGCCGAGGCTGGCCACCTCTCTGGGGCCAGGTGTTAAACAGCTCAGAAGGGCAGGAACCCAGCCTGAGAAAACCAACCAGCTTCTTCATAACCGTCTCATAGCACCAAGGGTGGGGCGGTGACTGTGGCACGTGAGTGTCAATCTCTGGCCCTTCTGCCTTGTTGGCCACTGCCTGGGCAGATTTCTTCATGGATATTAATGTCCGTGCTCAAGGTGTGCCCTGAGGACTCCATGAGGGCGTGTGTGTGTGTGAGTGTGTGTGTGTGTGTGTGTATGAGTGTGTGTGTGTGTGTGTGTATGAGTGTGTGTGTGTGTATGTGAGTGTATGTGGTGCTGGGGATCGAACCCAGGGCCTCACGAATGCTAGGCAAGCACGCTACCACTGAGCCACGTGGCCAGGCAGGGCCTGAAGACCTAGTGCATGCCTGGCTAGGCCTGATGCTCAGCGGAGCCTTCTGTTCCACCTGGGGAACTGCTGTTCCTTCCAGAAGGCCTGCAATTAACTAACCTCATTTCTCCCAGACTTTTCCAAGTTTCTTTGATTCTATCAGAGAGACAGATCTGGAGAGGCAGAGTGACCTTTTCCTTGAAATGCAAGGACAGGCACATTTTTCACCTGCCAAACATTACTTTGGGAGGCTCAGGACTCCCTCACCATCTGCTTTAACTTCTTGACCCATGTACTAGTCAGGATAGCTCAGGATATGCTGCTATAACAAGTGACACTCACGAGACAACTGGGCGTATTGTTGGATCTTACTCCAGCAACATGGCCTTCAGAGGTATTGGGGACTCTGGACCCTCCCTTCAGGACCCCAGCTGGCAGAGAAGTCATTCTCAGGAGTGTGGCCAGTCCCCCTGGCAGAGAGAAACAGAAAATGGTAAATAGGTACCAGTTATGAATCTCCATCTTTGCACAAAGGGAATCAGTGGCAGACCCTTGGGTTTGGGATACTGGGTGAGGTGATCCACATTCACGCCTCAGGGCACTGAAAGGCTTCCCTGTGTCACAGTCTGTCCCCATTCCTGCTTCTCCCCACCCGTCCCATGGTGCCTCCAACACCACCTGCAGTTACCAGTGTACAGCTCAGTCTCCTCCAGACTCTGTGTCTTCACTGCAGTCCCCACGCGTCCAGCCCGGCCAGGCCCAATGCTGTCTGCTGAGCCACTGGGCAGCTCTTGGGTCCAGCGGACATGATCATAGACCTAACCAGTCCTGTTGTGGTTTGTTAACACAACCTAGCCGCTCTAGGAAGCAGGATGATTCCCGTCCCTGAAATTCTGGAGCCTCTGAGGGTGCTGTTTGCATGTCCTTCAAATCCAAGGGCAGGAAGCCCCAGGGAAACCAAGAAAGGTCCTGCAGCCCCGAGCCTTCACGATCTGCAGCTTGGACGTAAAGAATGGTTTGGGGGCCCCAGACCAGCTGGAGTGGCCTTCTCCATGGGGTCTGAAAAGCTGGACAGAGCAAACTCTGGGTATCACGTAATTCCTTTGAAAGGTCAGAGGCGCACGGATTGTGCTCCGAGAGGTCTGAGGTCTGGTGTTCTCTACCTTCAGATGCAGATGTTGGACAAGTTTCCCATGGAAGGAGGGCAGAAGGACCCCAAGCAGCGCATCATCCCCTTTCTGCCAGGTAGGCCACCTGCACCATCGGAGGGGACGCCGGGGCCACAGAGCAGCTCCAGGCCTCTCAGGGCACCTTGCAAGCTCCTCCTCTGTCATCGGGGAACACTGTCCCACTGACCAGAGTTCCCGGGACACAGGCCCCACACACTGTTTCCTAGGCCCACGACTGGGCCTCATGTCCACCTCCAAATGGGAATGGCCGACGGCACTTCCCTGGAGCATGGCTCCCTGCCCGGCTGCCGGGCTCTTTTCTGCTCCACATCTCAGACGCAGCTCAGCAGCCCTGAGCGACCCCATTCACCCCTCACAGCTCAGCAGGCGGCATCCAGGCTGGCTCCTGGGTTCTCTGTTTAGGGCCTTAGGAGGCCAACGTCCAGGTGTCGGCTGGGCTAAGGCATGACCTGGTGTCTGGGGAACACACGGCCCACCTCGGTCACCTTGTGGCACATCCCGCTTGCCTGTGGGCTGTCTGCTGACCCTCGGTGTCTGCCCATGCTCGTTGGGCCCACCACAGGGCAGCGAGTCTTGGCTGTGCTTCAGATCCCTTCGACATCCCCGTCTGCCAGTTGGAGAGCGCTGTCCGCCTAGAGGGCTCGCGCCATTTATTGACTGTCCAAGACGGGCCAATTGCTAGACACCTTCAGTCTCCAGCCACCGTGCAGGGCAGGCATTCCTGAGCCCAGAGCACAGATGAGGAAACTGAGGCTCAGAAGAGGGCAGAGCTGGGGTTCAGACGCAGGTGGGCCTGGCTGGCCCCACAGGTCACACCTACACTTGGGCCACCTGGCCCACTCCCAGGACCCCCTACTCAAATCCTGGGCTCAAGAGACCTTGCTCCATCTTCAGCCTCCCAGTGGCTAGGGCTACAGGCCACCATGGGGCTTCACCTCCTCTGAGTGACAGCCGTTGAGTTTTCTCTTCATTCACAAGTTAGAGCTGATCAAGGGACTTCAGTGATGGGACAGGAGGTGTAAATGCATGGAGGTGGCCAGGGGACATTGGCCAGGGGTCATTGACTCTCGTGATTGTTTCTACACACAGATGGTCAGCAGCGGTCACCCCCCAGTCACAGGGGTTACAGCTAAAGGGCTGCATAGGTCTCCTTCTTATTTCAGACGAGGAAACTGCCACTGGGTCACATGAGCATGTGTCCTCCCAACCCTCCGTCCAGGGAGCCAGTGGTCTTCAGAGGCCAGCAGCCTGGGCAGGTGTAGAGACAGGGCTAGACGGTTTGTCCGGCCCCCTACTGGGAGCGGCATTGCCTGAAGCTCACACGTCTATTCCCACCCGACCCTGGGGAAGCCCACGGAGCAGGCGCATCTGACCGACAGGCCTCCAGCCTGTGGCTTGGAGCAGGGCCATGCCCACTGGGCCTCAGTTTCCACTGCTTTAAGGCTGAGCCTTGGCTTCACGAGGCTCAACTCGTGGCCGGGGTAGGTTCCCTGTAGACAGGGTCCTGGGACATTCCTTAGGGGTTCTCTGGCTGCCTGTGTTGGGGCTACCCTTAAGTGACCAAGACCTGGAGTGATAAGTGACTTTCAAGTTAAACGGGGCTCTGAAAACAGGGATTTCTTCAAGAAAGGAAAGGAAAGAGTCAGCGCTTTTTTCCTGCATGAAAGGCAAAAGCAGCTCTGGAAAAGCTCCCCAAGAAGAGGACTGGCCTGGCCCCCAGCTGGCCCTCTCCCAGCTCTAGAGCTTTGGTGGTTACGTAACCCTGTCCCACCCAAGAATTAGCCAAGACACTGCTCTCCACGACTTGGCCCCTTTGTCCCTGCTCCAGGCACCCCTTGTAGCTTGCAGAGGTCCCCTTGGGCCCTAGAACCCTGGCACGTCCCTTCTGAGCCCATCTCCTGCTCCTCCCAGAGGCCCCGGGCCCAGGGCAGGGGAGCACAGTCCCCTCTCCTTGGGGTCACTTTCTGTGCAGACTGCCATGTCAGCAGGACAAAGGCAAGTCTCATGTGAGCACAAAGGCAGGGGGAGGGGCCAGCCCCGATTTCCATCCCAGCAGGAGCCCAGAGCCAACTTGGCAGAGGAGGCCACTTGAAAAATAAGAAGTACAGTTTGGCTTCCTCCACCAAGTGAGTGAGCGGAGTCCTCGCCCCAGAACACCCTTTCCACGCCAGCGAGGCAGCAGGCGCCCTCCTCCCAGAGCCACACGAAGGCAGCAGGGGCCGCTGCCCCTCAGGCCCTCCACCAGGGAGGTGCTGGCCCAGGAGGCTCTGGCCGCAGGGCCCTGCCCCTGTCCTGCACACCACTCTGCTGTGGGGAAGGGCCCTTGGCTTGCCAGAGGCTGGGCTTTAAGCAGTCGGGGGCAGAGGAAGATCACATGCTCTTAATTGCAAAGTGCCACGCAGCGCAGCGTATTCCAGACGGCTTCAAAGAAAGAAAAACCAGTCATGAGTCCTTTGTGTGCACCTACTAAGGGCCAGCGCAGTGCCCGGAGTGTCCTAGACCAAGTGTCCTTCCAAGAACAAGGGCTGCTTTCCCATCTTACAGAGGAGACAGAGGCTCTGAGAGGACCACACTCCTCAAGGCCTCAGCAGCAGAGGCTGGGATGGGCCTTTGGCCTCCCCAGCAGGCCCTGTCCCATGCCCTTGCTGGGACTGGAGTGGAGCTTTTGTCCTGGGTCACACACCCAGGGAACCCTGGAGGTACCTGGGGTTTCTGTCCTGAGCCGTGGGTAGATCCTCAGTCCTGAGTAGTTGATGTTGTGGTGGTTTTCTTTTTTGTAGCTGTGATGGACACAGTACCTTCGTTTTATTCATTCATTTTTATGTGGTGCTGAGGGTCCAGCCCAGGACCTCACACGTGCGAGCCAAGCGCTCTGCCGCTGAGCCCCCACCCCAGCCCCACCTGGAGTTCCTAAGTGGTCAGTGAACAGGGGCCAGCAGTGGCCCCGTGCTGATTGTCAGGGTCTGAGCCTGTGCACAAGCTGTCGGTGAGAGGCCTGGTCACCGCCCTCTCCGTCCCCTGAGCCACAGTGTGGGCCAAAATGAAGCCACACTCTTTGTGTCCCCCCCTGCCTGTAGACACACGGGAGGGCACTTGCCACGCAGGTTCCCCACACGGTCCTGGTTTCTCCCAAAGGTGGGGACACTCCTAGGGGTTCTGGATGGCAGGAGTCCCACCCACGGGGACCCGTGAGATGGGGAGTGGGTCCTCGGTGGTCACAATGAGGGCCCCGGCTGGGCCTGGGTCTGAGCCTAGGGTACTGGACCTTCTGCAGGGTGGGGGCCTGGGGAAGCCACCACGACTCTGTGCCCCCCATCCCTAGGAGACAGGCCCTCGGGACCCTTCCACACATTTCCCCCTGAGTTCTCTCCAGGAGGCACGGGTGTGCCAGGGAGGCGCAGGAGCATGAAAGAGTGTGAAGTTTGGGGACCGGGAGGCGAGAGAGGGGGATGGTGGGGAGGAGCTGGACTGTCAGGTTGCGCAGCCCTGGGCCGTTCCCTGGGCTGTCCCCTGGGCCGCTTGCCCAGGTCACGGTCCTTGGTCAGCACAGATGGGGGCCTCCTTCACGGCTGTCCCCGCCTCCCTCTATCAAAACTCGCTGAGGTGAGGCCCCGACAGGTGCTGCGTGTCCTCAGGGACAGGGAGGCTGAGAGGCTGGTCCACAGGACAGAGTGGGAAGATGGCCAAAGACCATGGGGCAGAGGGGAGAGGCTGGGGGGCCCGGAGACCGCAGGGATGACTTCCCCACGTTCTGCGGCACAGAAGGACCTGCACGTCTCAAAAACGCTGGTGGAGGGGACCTTGACACTCCCAGGGCAGGTGTCTGGGGTGGTCAGTGGGCCAGGGACCTGCTCTGTCCCCAGTTCATCTGCGTGTGTGGAAATGTCACACCGTCCCCATAAGCATGTGTAGTTACCACGTGTCGATAAAAATGTGTTTAAAAACTTCCTCAAAACTTTTTGTTGACCCATTCCCTAGTCCCGTACCAGAGCTGTGAATGGGGCGTTGGGGACACTCATGGGGTTACCAAACCAGGTCAAGCACAGACAGGCAGCCCCCGCAGCCCACCGAGGACACCCTCCGGGCTGCACGGCACCTCACAGCTGCCTGATGCTCAGCACGCTCTCCCCTCCTACAGGTAAGATCCTGTTCCGGAGAAGCCACGTCCGGGATGTGGCCGTCAAGCGCCTGGTACCCATTGACGAGTACTGCAAGGTAAGGCTGAGAGCACACGGCCAGTTTAGTCTGTTTTTCTTTTCTGGCTACAAGATACTCGTTATGAAAATTTTTGTACAATTGGAAGAAATGTAAAGTAACTAGAGGGAAAAATCACCCATGATCCCTCAGCCCAGAAGAATCTATCAAGGGTTTTATGTGCGTCTGTGCCATCTTTCCTTTGTGTGAGTGACTCTTTGCAATGTTGAGACCATCCTGTGTGTATACTTTTTTTTGCTCTTCATCTGTTTACTTTGTGACATAAGAATTTCCTCATATAATAGAAATCCCCTTGAGCCTACTTTTAATGACTGCATAGTATTCTACTGTGTGTGAATGTTTGAGAAGTTGTTCTGCCAGCCCTGCTGTCAGGTGGTACAACTGCTTTCCTGTCCCTTGAATATTTGAAACAAGTGCCTGCCTTAGGTTGTATTTCATTTAATTAGAAGCTGTGGTCAGGAAAGAAATATTGAAATCACACACACACACGTATATATAATATGAAACATGTATAATATGTATTAATGGATAATATATATATTTATATTTCATGTGTGTAGTTTCTCTGAGTTTTCACTTCTTCAGGTTAAATAGCTTTAAGAGTAGAAATAAGCAAGAGATGCCTTAAAAATGGAGGGCTGATGATTTCTACCTTAGATGGGTAAGTGAGTATGTTGACCCTCACCACCTCCACCTCCTACTGAAGGAGCAGGCCAGTGTAAGCACACAAGAAAGGAAGGAAAGGCATCTGGGTTGGAAGAAAGGAGTACAATTGCCATGACCCACAGGTGGTGCGAGTCTCTATGTAGATAATCAAGAGATCCATGCAAAACACACAACTAGGAAGTGAGCCTGGTAAAACCCCAGGATACAAGATGAACATACAGAACTCGCTTGCATTTATATGATCTACAAATGAACAATCCAGAAATGGAATTAAGAAAACAATTCCACTCATAATAGCATCAAGAAAGAATAAAATACAGGGCTGGGGCTGGGGCTCAGAGGTGGAGCACTCGCCTGGCATGCGTGGGGTGCTGGGTTCGATCCTCAGCACACACATAGAAGTAAAATAAAGGTATTGTGTTCACCTACAACTAAAAAAAGTAATAAATGTTTAAAAAAATACTCAGAATGACATTCAACAAAAAGAAGTGCAGGATTTTACACTGAAACTACAAAGCATGGCCAAGAGAAGTCAAAGAAGGTCTAAACTAGTGGATAGGCATCCCATATTCATGGATTGGGAGACTCAGCATTGAGGTACTTCTCCCCAAACGGATCTCTGTGTTGACTGTGATTCCTCTTGAAATCCTAGTAGGGTTTGTTTGTTTTTGTTTTGTGTTTGGTTTTTTTTTTTTTTTTTTCCTTTTTAGAATTGACAAGCTGATGCTTAAGGGCAGTTAGAGGAGCCGTGCTGGCCATTTCCAGAGCTCCTACACGCTGCAGTATTGGAGATGCCTGGTACTGACACTGGGGTGGCACATAGATCAGGGCCACAGCACTGAGGGTCAGAAATGAGCTCACGCAAGATAGTATGCTGTCCGCATTCAGTGAAGATGCCAAGACGATTCGGTGGGAAGGGATCGGCAGTCTGTTTATACACAGTTGGGACAGCTGTGTTTATAGTAGTTTCCTAGGGATGTGTAACAAAGCGTCCCAGACAGTGTGGCTTGAACAATAGAAATCCGTGTCCTCGCGGATCTGGAGGCCAGAATTTGGAGCAACAGGGCTTCCCAGGGCTGCTCCCTTTGGCCTGCAGACAGCCTCGTCTCCTCCCTGTGACTTCAGGGAACCTCTCTCTGCACCTGTCCATGCCCTGATCTCTCTTCTTGTAAAGATGCCAGTTACATTGGGCTGCAGGCCATCCTCAATGACTCAGATTACCTCTTTAGAGGCCCTGTCCATCTCCAGGTGAGTCGCCTCCCAGGCTATGGTCAGAAATAAGGAAACTGGACCCTGCCCCCACCAGGTGCAGAAATCAACTCAGATAAATCTAGGAGCTCCCAGGAGGAACCCTCCATGACCATGGATAGGGAAAGAATTTTTTGATATGACAGCGAGAATATCAGGCCTAAAAGAAAAATTGATCAAATTGAACTTCACCAAATCCACTTAAAACTTTTTTTTTGCTTCAAAAGATGCCATAAGACAATGGAAAGGCTTGCCCTCCGTGTCTGGTAAGAGACACTGAGAATGCACCAAGAACTCAAGGGCAAAGGGCAACCCAGTTTTAAAATGGGGAGAAGACTTTCCTCTTACCTAAGAGACATCGGGGTGACTGTAAGACCACGCAGGCCAGCCTGGTCAGTCCTCAGGGCAATGCGGATAACACCAGGCCATGCCAGGCAGCCTGGGCAGTGGCCACAGCAGCAGGGCAGTGGGCGTGGATGGGGACGCAGACCCTGGAACCCTCATCCTGGAGAGGAAAAGCCGCTTGGGAAAACCCTTGGCAGCCCCTCTGCCCCTCCTGGGCATGTGCTCCAGAGCATGGAGACCTAAGGGCAAAGCTTGGGTGCGAATGCTCGTAGCGACCGTGGCTTATGGTAGCCAGACCCTGGGAGCAGCCTGCACGCCCGTCAGCGGGAGAGTGGACAGAAGAGTGTGGGGTCCATGCTGCAGAATGTGCTTGCTCGCATGTCAAACAGCGAAGAGCAGTGATGGGCGCCCCAACCCGACTGATCACCCAAGCACCAGGCTGAGCAGAAGCCGGAGGCGAGACGTGGACCGTGTGGTTCCATGGGTAGTGAAATGTGCTGGTGTGCAGGGGTAAGCCTTTGAGAAGGGGGCCTGGTGCAAGATAACCAGGTCCTGGGGACCCTAGGAAGGGGTGAGTGCTGGTCTCAAAGGGAGATGAGTTCTCTGAGAGCAGCTTGTTACAGAGCGAGGCTGCCCCACCCGCTGAGCCCCTTCTGCACACAGCTGGCTCCTTCCCACTTCTCCATTACGTCCTGATGCAGCAACAGGCTCTCGCCAGGATGCTGGCACCATGCGGTTTGGACCCTCCAGCCACCAAAATGGTGAGCCAAATGAACCTCTTCACCTTATAAAGTACCCAGCCTCAGGTATTTTGCTATAGTACTACGAAAAAGGCTGACACAGGCAGATGATTCAGATTCGTCTCTCTCATGTGTATCCTTAAAAAGGGGTGGGGGTGGGGACAGGGAGAGTCATCCACCTCAAGGATGTCTTTGCTGCCTTCCAACTTTCAGAGGAAAATTCGCGTCTTCACTTTGTCCTTTTCTAAACCTCTGAAGCCTGAAGTTCCCACTCTGGAGACAGCCCTCCTTGCTCAGGCCCTGTGGGGTTGCCTCGCCCAGCTGGGAAGCAGCAGTCGCCCCTCAGCCCAGCTTCCCCGGCCCATTCTCTCCAGAGTCAGGCTCCCTTCCTACCCAGGGGGCCCAAGCCTCCGGGGATTGGATGTTGGAAAGGAAATTTGAGATCCTTAAGCAATAAGGGGAAGCAACAGCTGTGTGCAGCTGTCTGGTACCTGGAAGAACCAGAGATCATCGGGATTAGCCACAGAAGAGACAGCTTGTGTCACGGGAGCCACATGGAAATGTGCAGCCCTGCCAGTAGGAATCGCAAGAGAGAGCAGATATCCGGGGATTGGAGCTGGCCGCATTCCTGGGGCCTGCCCGCCTAGAGGGAGTGGAAATATGCCTTTTGTCACCAGATCTGCCATCCTTCCCAGGCTCCTCAGGATGGTCCTGGCGATGGGTGTCTGGTGGCAACTCGCTGTGAGCCGACTGAAGCCAGTCTGGTCCCAGGGCTCACTTCACAGCGGTAGACGTGGACGCTCCCAAAGGTGCAGGTGGATGGGGCTACGTGTCCCAAACTTGCCCCACATGTGCACACAGCTCACTTCCTGCTCCACCAGGCAGGCGTTCCCCCGACAGGACATTGGCACCTGGCAGAGGAGACACTGGCCTGGAGCTGAGGACCAGCAACGGGCCTCACACACCTTCTAACACAGCAAAGACCACTTTGTGGGTCACCAAGGAAAGACAGGATTCCTCAGTAGAGGGACACCAGGTGGGAAAAGGCAGTGACAAGGACTGACCTCCCATGTGGTATCATTTATAAAGTCCTGACAGTGAGAGGCAGCGCCATAAAGGATTTATACACAGGACAGTATCTTCGTCATCTCTAGGGACAGGGGGATTTCCAAAGATGCAAAATGTACCAACCGCTAAAGACTGGTTTATTTGATCCCATTATATTTAAGAACTTCTGCTCATCAAAAGTCCCAACGAGAACCTGACTCTGCTGCGGGCTGCCCCGAGCACTGGCCGCTCGGGCTATCCTGGGAGCGTTGAAATACCCACCGTCTGTGTGATGCAACTTGGCATAAACGGTTCCTGGAGGCAGACACAGGACCAGCTAATCCTAACCCTGGGCTGATAAGAGGCCAGTTCAGGGTCCTAGGCCCAGGGCCCGGTTCTGAAGGATATGTGTGTGACATGGGCTGCCCACAGTGACCTCAGCAAGCAGGACTCTCTCTCATCCCCACATCCGTGGGGGACAAGGTTCCTTCTGGAACCAAGCACACTTTGGCTGGAACCTCAGAGCTCTGTCAACCCCAGGACGCCTCACGGTGCGCAGAGGTCACGTCGGAGGATCAGCCAGCCCGCGACACCAGAGGGTGGCCTTGCGCACACGGCGCTGCCTTTCACTGGTGCCTTGGTGTGTTTCCTGGTGCAGATTGGGTTTGGCTGTTCGTCCCGAGGACAGCCCAAGACCAGAGGAGATTCAGCACTGTCCGGAAGTCTCCATGGGCCTCCCTGTCCCACCCTCGCTGGTCCCCTTGCTCTTCTGCCTTCTCCAG
Source organism: Urocitellus parryii (assembly GCF_045843805.1). Classification (NCBI taxonomy): domain Eukaryota; kingdom Metazoa; phylum Chordata; class Mammalia; order Rodentia; family Sciuridae; genus Urocitellus; species Urocitellus parryii. The sequence continues at coordinate 159,194,172 of NC_135531.1, read as the reverse complement.
CAAGAGCACCCGGGACCGTCCAAGCCCAGACACCCACCTCAGAGCTCACACCCACACCCACCTGCCGCCCTCCAGCAGGCCCCGTGCCAGGGCCAGGCCTCCTCCTTGTGCTGCTCATCCAGCCTGGTGTCATGGGTGTGCCCAGTGTTATGGAGGGATGCAGGGAAGGCACGCAGCCTCCACGCCTGCCCTCTGTGGGTTTGAGGTAGACGCTGGAATCGGCCAGGCCTGGTCCTTCTCGTCCAGATCACCTCCTCTGAGCCTCTGCTTCCCCGGCCGCCCAGGGTGACATAGGGAGACCGTGCATTCAGGAGCCAGCGGTGCTGAGCCACCCTCAGGAGAGCAGGGATCTCAGCGCGTGGAGGCCACACCACACTCCAGCATGTCATCAGCCCCTTCGTCATGGGCCTGCAGAGGAAGGGGAGACCTATGGGGAGGGGCACAGGCAGCAGCTCGTCCTGGACAGGAGAATGACACTGGCCGCCGGCACCAGGACAAGGAGGAGGCTCAGAAGTAGGAGGGACCTGTCCTGGGACTCTGCCTCTAGCCTGGGACAGGTCAGCCCTGGGGACAGGCTGCAGAGAGGAGCTACTTAATGGCCAATAAAAATATCAGCGAGCCCTTTAGGTCATCATCCTCCACCTGAGAAGGACGAAGAGTGGATAGTGACAGGCCAGGTGCCCACTGTCACTTCACATCTCTCTACTCTAAACCTGGGGCAGGTCACACACAGGGAATTTGGCAAAATTAGAGCCTGTGACTCTGACTCACGTAGGGTCAGCAGCCCAGTGTCCATCAATGGGTGAGAAGCAGCACAGGGAATCCACAGACAGCGGGGCAGCGGCAACCCCAGGAGACAAGTTTTCACATGCTGCAGCAGGGGTGACCCCTGATGGTGGACGTGCTGAAGGAAATCAGCTGGACAGAGAAGGACGGGTTCTGTGCATCCCTCCAAGGAGGGGCCCCAGGGAATTCACAGCCGGTGGAGAGGGCGGGGATAGGGGGTGCTGCTGTTCCATGGCTGAAGTTTTTGTTTTGCAAGATGAGAAGAGTTCTGGGGACAGGAGGTGGTGGCAGCGTCACAATAAGAATGTGCTAATGTCCCTGAATGCACAGTGGGGAAGATGGCAGGTTCCAACCCTGTGTCTTGCACAACTAAACATTTCTGATTGGAGGAGAAAATCACATAGGGTCAAAGTACCCCCAAGCCCTGTGTGAGGTGCCTGTTGGAGATCTCCAGCCCCTCTCCGAGTGGCCCCTCTGCGCCTAGGCCCCCTGCAGGTAGTGCACTTGGGCATGGGACAGTGGGCTTTTAAGGGATGTTAGAAAACACTGGCAAGTCTCCACCCCAGACAGCAGAGTGACACATCTCCACCCCAGACAGCAGAGTGACACGTCCCCACCCCAGACTCATGGCCAGGGTGTATGAAAGGAACCAAGAAGCAAGACCTTCTAGGGCAGAGCAGAAAGCCACCTCACTGCAGAGCCACCACTAGCAGGGTGACAGGGCTGGCTAGGTCACCTGTGATGTGTGTGGGGAGGGGCACTGGGAATTGGGCCCAGGGCCTCACACATGCTGGGAGACCCTCACCCCCAAGCTACCTGCGGCTATCTGTGCAATTTAAATCATGTGTATGCGTGTGCAATGCCCTTCACAGGCTGTGATAAGATGTGCACACCCCAGCTCCACTGCACACAGACCTGTGTCCCCGTCTTCCCCATCCAGGACCTGGGCCAGAGGGACTTCAGTCAGTGCTGGTTAGACTGAGCTGCTTATCAGGAGGCCTTAATTTCAGATCCTTCATGGACGGATGGACTTCTCTCCCATGTGGCGGAGAACCTTGCACAGTGCTGGGCCCACAGGACATGCCCGGTGACACACTGAATGGAACCTGTTGGTGGAAAAACCAGGATGACGATGCCCAGTCCCACGCTATGCCCTCCTCGTGCAGCCCCCTTGCAGGTGCCCTTGAGGCTTCTTCCTATCCTCATGTGGCAGAGTGACATGGAGTTAGCCAGTGGGGGACCCGGGATGAGGCAGCCCTCCGTCGGCCTGGACACCTCCATCGAGCCTCTCTCCACATTCTGAAGCAGCCCCTCGCATAATGCTCCAGTCAGGGAATTCCAGCCCATGCACACGCGTATTGGAAGCTGCCTGATGTCCACCTGTAGGCAACCCGGTGTTTGCACAGCGGATACCCAGTATCCAGGGCCCACAGTCTAGATGCCGGGTGCACTGTTAGTGATAGCATCTCTTACAAACTGGTACGCAGGGTGTGGTCGGATACTGTGTGAATGTGCCCATACACTTTGTCCAGATGTGACCACTATACCTCTGGGCACATATGCACATACACTGTGTGTGTTTCTTAACCCAAAATACCAGCATCACCACTTGACAAAATGCGCAGGCCCTGCCCCCGACCTGCTGAGTCAGGACCTCGGGGCTGGGGCCACCAGGTGATCCCGAGACCTCCGTGTGCAGCCTCGCCACACCTGCTTCCTTCAGACCCCCCTCTCTCCTCTGCAGGCCCTGATCCAGCTGCCCCCCTACATCTCTCAGTGTGATGAGGTGCTGCAGTTCTTTGAGACAAGACCCGAGGACCTGAATCCCCCCAAAGAGTAAGTTGGTCTGTGAGCCCCCTGCATCCTGCCCCGCCTGCCCTGCTGGTCCAGCCAGCCCGGGGGGAAGTAATGTCCAGCCAGATTTCACTGATTCTTCCCTGCAAGGCCTGGCCCCAGGGGGCCTCGCAGTCACTGTGAGGGTCACACTGGTCCCCTTTGGCAGGTGAAAGAAGCTGGCGGGGTTCCTGTAATCCCATAATGCTCTGCAGCACTTGCCAAAGTGTGTTGGGACCCGGTGGGTGGTGGCCCTGTGTGGCAGTGATTCTGGCCGGGTCACCTCACCTCACCTCACCGAAGAGCTAGGTGTGCTCAGGAACTGCAGGCCTGGCCCTTCCCCAAAGTGCTTGGGACCAGGAGTGTTGGGAATCAGGTTTCCTCAGATCCTGTGACGTCACCTGTTCCCAGGGCGGGCAGCTGTGCCGGCTTTGCCTGGAGCAGGAGGCTGGCTGGGTCCAGGGCGGCTTGGCACTGCCTGGCTCAGGGGCGCAGCTTCCCCGGCTCTTCCTCCTGGAGTCGGCCATGGTGCTGGGATCTTCTAAGGAGCCGTAATGGGGAAGGGATTGATCTGCTGGTTTGCTCCAAGTCTCCAGGCACAGTTGGGTCCCCGAGGAGAAGCTGATCTCACACAGGAGCCCTTCCAGGAAGGCTAAGGAGGGGACTGTCATTGTGTGGGCCTTCCAGACAGGACCCCTTCCCCTAAGTCTCTGAGGAGAGGCCAGCGTGGACAGTGTCCACTCATTCAGATGCGTTTGTTACCCAAACTTGCCCATAGCTGAGGCCTGGTGGGCGCTGCTGGAAGGAAGAAAGGGTCAAGCTGGCTGACAGCTTGACCTCAGATTGATCTCAGGAAGGGGAACCCACTGAGACACCCACATAAAACAAAAAGTACAGCCTGGGCTGGAGGAAGACGGCAGAGCAGTCGACGGCTTCCCGAAGGAGTGTCACCTGGTCCCAGGAGGCTTCCTGGAGAGAAGGATTCAGAATCTGGCACCCCTTCCACCTGTGCGACCTTGGGCAGGTGACTGGGCTTCTGAGCAATAGGTGCAGCTCCCCTGCCCATGGCCAGCTGTGAGGTGCAGCAGCCTCCCCCGGGAAGGATGGTGCAGCACCATGGTGGCACCTTCCCCAGAGCCAGGCTCTGGGGGACGGAAGGAAGGTGGCAATGTGTTTGCGGGCAGCTCTGGAGCCCCACAGGCCATCTCTGCTGACCCAGTTGCTGGTTCCGGGTGTGACGAGTGGCCAGGTGACTACTCCACGGGCTTGGTCTCCTGGTCAGGAGCTAGAAGCTCAGACCCAAGTTGGGCTTGAAACGGGGTCTTCTCTGGCAGTGTCTGGCGGGGAGACCAGGGCCGCAAAGGCGCTGTTGCAAGAGGGTTTTGCTGCTGGGGTGAGCACACAGGAGCCCCCAGGCAGGCCACAGAGCAGGTCACGTGCCTGCTCAAGGGCCCTGCTGCCGCTACTACTTGGACCCATGGACCCTGCTACCCGCACTGCCTGCTCCAGCTGGGACGGCGGAGGCACAAGCAGGATAGGAGTGGCCCTGGTCACAGGCCCCAACACCACTCTGGGGGCAGCGTATGCAGAAGCAGCCAGGGAGGACCTCGTGGTGCATCCTGCAGCAGCCACCAAGGGGGACTCCACCCACAAGGACTTCCAGGGGGCTGGCCAGGCCGCACTCTAGCTCCCTGGGCCTCAGTGTCTCCTCCTGCCAGACGGGTGTGTAAATCATGAGGTTTCAGTGAGCAGTGCAGCACAGCTTCCCAACCAGGACCCGGGGACCTGAGGCCCTCCCTGCACCGCATCTGTGAAGTTCCTCCTCATGGAGAGCATCCTCCAGGCCCTGCCCAGTGGCTGCTCCCAGTTTAGCCCCCTGCCCTCCTGAGGATGCCTCAAAGCTTCATTCCATGGTGGTTAAAAACCAGACTTTCAAGTCAGACCTCAAATGGACATTCCCCCAAGAAGACCCCGAAGGGCCGGTAAGCATATCAAGATACACGAGATCGTTAGGAGGGGATGCAGTCCAAGCCTCCGCAAGGTGCCCCTGCTCTCCTGGCCACTGTTGTCAAGGATGCAGAGAAATCGGGGCTCTCACACGTCGCTGGTGCAAAGGTGAAATGGGTGCCGTGGGAAACAGTCTGAAGGCACCCAAAAAACTAGCCCCACATTTATGACTCGACCCAGCAGTTCCACCCCTCGGGATTCCCCCGACATGGACGCTCACAGAAGCATGACTCATGATAGCCAAAGAGTGGGAGCAGCCCAGCTGCCCACAGCCGGAGCACAGATGGACAAAACATGGCCCATCACACGTGGGATGTCCCGGCCATAAGAAGGAGGAGAGAACTCCTTCACGCTGTGACACGGGGGAGCCTTGCAGACATGCTGAGCGGAAGAATCTAGACACAACAGCCACTGTTACGGGACTCTGTGTAAATGAGTGTCTGAGTAGGCAGGTCCGCAGAGACAGCCGGAAGACCTGTGGTGGCCACCGCCGGGAGGAGGGGGACGGGAGGTGGGGGACGGGAGGTGACTGCTACCTGAGTCTGGGTTCCTTTTTTGGGCGATGGAAGTGTTCTGGAATGAGATAGTAGTGATGGTTGCAAAACCCTTTGACTCCGTGAAAAACAAATCAATTGTGTACTTTCCAAGGTTGAGTTTTATGGTTTGTTAATTATCCCTCAAAATTTTTTTTAATTTTTGATATATTGATTCTATCCTATTTTTTGGTGCTGAAGGTTGAACCCAGGACCTCATGCACAGAGCTACATCCCAGCCCTTTTTGGATTTTATTTTGAAACAGGGTCTCACTAAGTTGCCCAGCTGGCCTTGAACTTGCCCTCCTCCTGTTCCAGCTTCCCACACCCAGTTGTCCCTCAATTTTAAAACATTTAGGTAGACCTGGCTTACCTTACCAGCTGTGTGACCCTGGGCAGTTACCTGACTTTTCCTGATCCCATTTTCCTGGTCTGTAAAATAGAGACAAAGTAACACTTATTTCCCAGGGTGTCCTGAGTTTTAAGTGAATGAATGGCCCGAGCCACTCAGGTCCTGGCAGAGGGCTGCATTTCATGATCATTGAATGATGGCACCAGTGCCACAACTCCCAGCCTAGCCCAGCCACTGGAACCTGCTCATTGTCACTAATGAGATAATTAAGTGCTACGTGAACCCTGATTTTTAGTATTTGCAGTACAGCTGTACCTACAATCTCCGACCTATATGTACAAACGTATGAGCTGTCAGCCTCATTCCCTGTGGATTCCAGCCTCAGCAGCGTCCCAGGTCACCTTCAGGGAGATGCACTGTGAGCGCTGCTCTCCCCACTAAGGGGCAGAGCCTCTGCTCCTCCAGCGAGGCAGGTGCCAGGCCCTGTGCACTGTGGGGTGTCAGGGCTGTTGCAGACTGTGTGGCCCTTCAACTCTGCCTGGGCCCCTCCACTCTACAAATGCTTGGGAACACTGGTCCTCAGGGTACCAGAGCACTTATCAGGTAAAGGGAGATAATTAAGAGGATTCTTTCTGTTTTTAAGAAATCGTAGGTCCCTGGGGTTGGCTTGGATTTCATTCACTCACTGACGGTGCTGTGGGATGGAGAATTCGTTTTCTAACAGAATTTTCCTGTCAGTACACGACAAATACTAACTATTATTCATGATTCTTTCTTGCCCCCATTCTTTCCTGTACAGGGAGCATATTGGAAAAAAGAAATCTGGTAAGAATATTTTCCATTTTCCTCTTTTCTCTCTCTCTCTCTCTCTCTCTCTCTCTCTCTCTCTCTCTCTCTCTCTCTCTCTCTGTCTCTCTCTTTCTTTCTTTTTTTTAATTGAACCCAAGGGCATTCTGCTACTGAGCTATATCCCAGCCCTTTTTATTTTCTTTTGAGACAAGGTCTCACTAAGTTTCCCAGGGTGGCCTCGAACTTGTGATTTTCCTGCCTCAGCCCCCTGGAATAGCTGGGATTACAGGCATGTGCCATCGTACCCTGCTCATTTTCTTCTCTTCAATCAGTGTTTAGCATACTCCTTCTAAGTACCTGCCAGGTGCAAGGGCTGTGTTCCACACTGGGGATGTAGCCATGTGGATGGAAGGATGGATGGATGGGTAGCTGGGTGGATGGATGGATGGATGGATGGATATCTGGGTAGATGAATGGATGAATAGTTGGATAAATAACTGGGTGTGCATATGAATGGAAGAGGACTGGCTGGCTGGGTTGATGCTTGATTGATTGGTTGATACTCCAGCATATTTCCTAAAAGAAAGATTTGGGGTCATTTTACCCTACAAAAAAATTACAAAGGGTATGATGTCTTTTCCTGAGATCCCTCTATGGAGTAGCGGGTAGGCGTCTTCCTGGCCACACTATCAGGGGTTAGAGGCCGTTACATAACAACTTGGTAAGCTCAGAGTGTTCTTCAGTGCTGGAAGGTCAGAAAGGAGGGATGCTGGATTATAAGGAATGAGCAGAAGCGTCCACCCAGCAAAGGGCATTCTGGGCGGAGGGGACAGCGAGCCCCCAGCTGGCAGGCAGGCATGAGCCGCGTATCTGGACCTGGTCCCTCTGACACCACAGCACCAGCCCGGCCTCTGCTCTGCTCCAGTCAGCCATGTCTGGACCCTGGCTCACACATATCCAGCGGTCCCCATGCTCACTTCCCTTTCCCTGCAGTGACCTCTGCCCTTGCATAACAATTTTCCCATTTCTTGGACAACACAATTCTTCCACCAGAATCAACCATGGGAAAGGAGAAGGCAGGGACCCAGGGCAGGCGCTGAGTTCCCACGGGCCTGGGCTGAGTCAGAGTCGACATCAGCAGCAGCCCTATTTTGTCTTCCCACCACCCAAGATCACCCCTGCTTCTGCAGAAGCTGACCCATGCCAGACCTGGAGCCAGTGCGTCTCCAATGCATCCAGAATTCTAACCTCTTTAATTTCCTAGGACTCCAGGGAGGTAGAAGGGGGTTGGTGGGGATGGTGGTGGGGCTTGGCACAAGCAGAGATCCCAGAAGTGAAACGGAGGACTTCTCTCCTGGGCCTCGGTTTCCACATGTATTATTATGGGACAAAATAATACTGTTTTCTAGGATTCTTATAAAAGTTACAATATGCCTTCAATACTTAGAGTAGGATCATGTCCAGTGGATTTGTATTACTCCTGCTCTAACTGAAAGCGTGTGGATGCCCCTGCCCAGCATCAGCAGCGGTTCCAGATTCCGTGGCTCTGGTCAGTTGCCTCCTGGGTCTGGGGCCTGTGGTCAGCTTCAAGGGCTCCAGGCCGTCACTGGAGGAAGGTTTGGGAGCCTCGCCTCTGGAGCAAACCCTGGCATCTGCTCAGCCAGTGTCCCACTTTCTTCCTGGTTTAATAGGCACTGGCCAGGGCTGTGGCATCCTGCTGAAGCTGCAAATAGCTCCCGAGCCCCAGGGATAATTACCTGTTTCTTAGAAAAGGGCAAAGAGGGGCTGCCACTCCTGGGCTGGTCACAGAGTTCCTGGCTTTGACTATGCAGAGACTTTCCTTGGAAGGAACGGGTGGGAGGGAGGGAAGAGAGGAAAGAAACAGCTCTGGTTTGTGAAAACCAAAGTGCCAGTTGGAACAGGCTTGATGAAGGGAATTGTCTGGAAAAGAGAGAGACGGCTCTAATTTGTGGTAACCTCTGTTGACATCACTCACCTGCAGTGGGGGGGTGGATTTATTTATAGTCCAGCTGGGTGGAAAATGGCACCTTTCTTCATTCACACCAAGAGCCCACGCTGGGCTCAGCCTTATGTTTTATCTGACCTTTGAACACTGCCCTTATTTTAGAACCTGCTTTCTTGACTGAATTTTAAAGGATTTAAGATGAGCAGACTTAACTCCCTGAGATTTCTGAGCCAGCACCCTGAATTGGAGGAGGATTATCTTCTCAGCATTTCCCAGTCATGACTGGCTGGCTGGCTCTTGCAGACTTTGGCTAATGTGGTTTCGGATTCTGCTCATCCTGTAGGAAAAACATCTTCTCACCACCATTTAAAAGATCCCCTGATTGCTTAAGGGGTGTCTTTCTGCTTGATTGTTCTATCCTTTACTTATTAAGTATTCTCTTGTTTATGGATTTTTCCAGCAAGCCTTGCAAAACAGTGAATTTCTGGAAGGAAAATCCCACTTTGCCTTTACTCATCATTTTAAAAACTCAACACATGTCATCACAAAGGAAAAAAATAGGCACTATACCATTTGAGAAAGATTTTTAGCACTTAATGATGAAAATCATCCTTCTACTGTCAAATCTCCTTCCTCTTGACTTCTTCCCTCTGTTCTGTTTCCTGCTGGACCACGTGACATTTCTCGCCTGAGAATCCTCTGATTTCACACTTGGCATGTCCTGGAACTTAGCTGCTTATCCCAGCTTCAAGGTACTGCAATTATCATTCATTTTAGAGCTTGGCTGCAATGCCACACTCCACCAGGAGGTGTCTCCATGCAATACCGGAGTGGCTTCTGGAGGTCAGTGGAGACCGTAAGACTCCTGATCTCAGGACCCTATGCAAGGGGCACAGTTGGCTTGGGAGCACTGTTGTCCTGGAGGCTAGAAGAAGTCAGCCCTTAGCCTGACCTCTGGGGAGGTGGCAGATGAGGAGAGGGCTGCCAGTAGTGAAGATGACCTTTGAGAGCCATAAGGAACTAAGGCTTGGCTTGACTGGACCCTGGGAACTCACAGGGAAGGATAGCCAGCAGGCCTCAGGCCATCCTTCCTTCCCTGTCATCTTTTCTTTCCTCGCCCACCTCCTGGCCATACCCTCCCACACTGGAGAGCGTTGGAGCCAGGTGCACAGTCTGGCTTTGACAGTAGCTAGCTACATGACCCAAGTAAGTCACGTCATAACGCTGAGCCTCTGTTTTCTTGTGTGAAATTCAGGGCTGGTGGCACTATCTTCCAGAGCAGCAGTGTTGGGACATCGGTGTGCAGGGTGCAGCTGGGAGAGACGTTCTCTGAGGCTGCCCCGATCCCATCTTGTAACCCTCCATCTTGCATCTGCTCCCTGTCCTACTTCCTCTGTCCTCCTGCTTTCTCCACCCAGGGTGCAGGTAGCAGGGTTCTCTCTGCCTCCATTTCCCAGGCAGTGGAGACAGTGGCTGGAACACAGTCACATATTCAAGAAGCAGCACCCTTTGCCAGAGGAGGCCCACACCACACTTCACACCACACAGGGCTGACGGGGGCTTCCGAGCTCCTTCTGGGTGCCAGTGTTGTGCTGGCAAAAACCCCGCCACAGCTCTCCGCGGAGGAACCCAGCTCTGCAGCCTCCGCCACTTGCCTCCATAGCCAATTTCAAGCTGCCAACAAGATGTCACCCCCCCCCCAAGTTGGAAAGAGACGCACAAAATCAGCTCAGGGTGCGCGACTCCCACGGCACTCCACTGCTGGGTGCATTTGGACAGGAAACAGGGATCCTGGATATCTACATGATTTGTGGAGATTTATTTTGTTGATTTATGTTTATGTGGTGCTGAGGATGGAACCCGGTGCCTCACACGTGTGAGGCAATGCTGACCCACTGCCACAGCTCCCCTCCCCCACCATAGGAATATTTTAAATCTGAACTGTGGCCATGAATGTCCCGCTGTCCTCCCCCAGAGCTGAGCCTGCTGCTCCAAGTCACACCACTGTCCCCTCTCTTTGGAGTCCCTGAACTCAGGTGTCCCTTCAGTTTAAATCACCTGTATCCTATGGTGTCTTTCCTGTGCTTATCAGCTCTGTCCTGGTGTGGAGCACTCCAGGGGCACTGGGGCCCCTCCACACCATTCCCTTCCCACTGCCACTGCCCTGGTCCAAAGCCACTGTCACCTCCTGCCTGACCTCTGCCTGGTCTCCATCGAATCTCCTGCTGTCTTTCTTGCCAGCCTGGGCTCCGCCCTCCATGAGGTGCTTTCTGTCCTTCTCTTCTTAACGACCCTCGATCCCCTTTCTCCTGCAAAGTGAAAAAAACAAAACCCTCTTAGCTTGGCCCTCCAAGGCCCTGTCCAAGCCGCCTGCTGAACTCAGCACTGCTGCGGGCCCCAGCCCCTGGCGCTCACCCCCTCAGTGCAGACTCCTGCACTGCTCCTCTGACCACCTTTGGTACAGCATCATCAATTGTCCCCTGCCTGGATCCTGGCGGTTTCCAGCAATTCCTCTCCCTCGAGTCCTGCGTGTGTCTATCTCTCCAACCAGCCTGAGGGGTAGAGGCTGGACTCACGCCTGCCTCATCCACTTTGGTACCCATGGTGCCCAGTGGAGTATCTGGAACATCATGGGGACTTAACAAGCTAATAACAGATGAATAAATTTGGGGCAGTCAGGTGTTGGGTGATGATGAACAGATGTTGGCTTGATGGCCGTGGGCGGCTAGGTGGTTGAAGGCATGGTGGCTGGCTGGGTGGATAAGAATGAATGTGTCCTAGTCCATGTTCAGATGCTATAACAAAACCACAGACTGGGTTATTTATAGAGAAAATATATTTCCCAAGTTCTGGAGCCCAATAATATCACAGTCTGGCACCTGGTCGGGGCCTCATTGCCACAGCATAACATGGCGGAGGCATCGAATGGCAGAAAGAGTTGGCTGGTCCCCCGTCATTCACCTGGTGCCATGACAAATACCTCCGTCCATTCTAATTATCTGCTAAAGATCCACCTCCCGACACTGTCATAGTGGCCGTTACATTTCCATTTGACTTTTGGAAAGGACATTTGAACCACTAGCAGTGAGCTCCTGCTGGGCCATCAGCTTCTTGGGAGCAGGTACCATGTGTCAGTCACCTCGGGACCTCTAGGGCTTATTCAGAATGGGCACTTGGTGAGCTTTGGTGGCTGAGTGAGCAGATGGATAAAGGGATGCATGGATAGGTGGCCCTGGAGAGGAGTCCTGTGACAACTTCCTTCTCCATTGGGAACGTCCTGCTGACCCGCCGACTCCCCTGGCTCCTGCTCCTTCACCCTTGGGTGGTGGCCAGAAGTGACATCTGATTGCATTTCCTGTCCACAGGGGGAGACCTGACCTCAGTGGACCCCATGGTCCTGGAGCAGTATGTGGTGGTGGCCAGCTACCAGAAGCAGGAGAGTTCAGAAATCAGCCTCAGTGTGGGGCAGGTGGTGGACATCATCGAGAAGAACGAGTCAGGTAGGGACATAGGCCAGCTCCCTCCCACCCTGCACTGTCAGCGAGCCCCTTGGACTGAAAGTGCCTGGAAACTCAGGGACAAATCACCAGTGCAGCCCGGTGCATCTCCCCAGGTTCAACTGAGGCCTCCCAGGCCTAGGATTGATCATAAGGCTCAAGTAACCACTTGGCCACCACTTGCTAGCGTCCCACTGGGTCAGGTGTCAGTGATTTGTCCTGAGGTTCATGTTCCTTGCACCCTCCCGGTCCTCAGGCACAGGGAGACACAGCTGGGCTTACACTGGAGATCTGATCATTGATTCCTCCATGGGAGTCCAGGAAGGGTTCAACAGCTCTGGGCTCAGTGTCCCTTAGCATTGCTGCCCTCAGGGGACTGCAGGACACTTGGCTTGTGTTTCCTCCTGACTGCCACGTCTCACAGTTATCCAGCCTGCCTCATTCATCTGGCCATCAGGTTCCTCATCTGCAAAATACAGAAAACTCCCCCAGAGAGCCTCTGGGAGAATTCAGGGGATACGCAGACGGAGGGCCTGAGCCTGCGCCTGGCCCATAGTAGGTGCTCCCAAAATGTCCATGGCCTCAGGGCAGCCTTGCATCATGACGGCAAAGAGCGGGAAGAAGGAAGGGGCCAGAGAGGCCTGTGTCCTCCCTGGGGGCCATGGCAGATGGTGGCAGGGCTGATAATGTCATCAGGGACCCGACTCTGTGATAACCCCGTGGGCAGCTGAGGTCCAAGGAGCAGGAGGGAGACATATGTGGCCAGCATCTGTGGGTCACGTTACCCTTAGTCACGTTGGGTGTGAGACCTCAGCTGCTCAATCTAGGAATTGTCCCTGCTCCAAAGAACAGGGGATGGCGATGTTCCTGGCATCCCCTAGATCACATTACCGCCAGCCACGGGACCGCGTTTGCTGGCCAGACCTCCTGAATTACGCAACCCAGGAAGTGTCATCTCTGCAGGACCCAGGAACGCGCTACTCCCAGCTCATCTCGGTTTCTCCTGAGACTTGCTCACAGTGCACGCCCTTTCCTAGGGATGCCGAGTCTGGCATGAGGCCTCTCCAGCAATGGCCCCAGCAGCTGGACATCCCTTGACATGCACAAATGCAGAATCCAAGTCCCGGAGAAGCCATTAGACTGTGCCCCAGTGACAGACATCCCGGCACACAGCCCTGCCCTGCCACCGCCTGGTGGATGTGGACCTGGGTTCGCCCCCTCTGTGCGGTGGGCTGGTGGGTGCTGGCTCTGAGACGGTGGGATGAGGGCCCGCCCATGGTAAGCCTTCTCCATTCTCCCTGAGCTGCCCCTTCTCTCCCTGTCCCAGGCTCGGGAACAAGTTTCTCTCCGGCCTGTTTTTGGCGGTGAGCCGCTGACCTGGGCCGTCGTGTCCTTCCGGGATTCCTGGCTCTTCAGCCTCCCTGAGCCTTAACTAACGCAGCAGCTGAGACTCAGCGGCCTCCGTGCCCCTGGCCCGCATCCCCAGATTCAGCCAATGTTCAGGGCAAAAAGGCATCGAAACTGATGACGTCCACACTGCTTCCTGTCACTATCCCTAAACAGTTCCTGGAGCCACTATTCACATAGCATTTGGGTCATGTGAGGTCTTGTAGGTCCTGCAGAGGTGATCTCAAGGGGACCAGGAGGTGATCGGTCATGTTGTTACTGCCCCGTCTTGTACAAGGGACTGGACGTCCTCTGGACCCTCGGGGTGCTGTGGCCAGTGCCTGGGTGCTGGGGGACGCCTATGATCCCGTTCTGAGCCCACTGACGTCTCTGCTCTCCGTCCCCAGGTTGGTGGTTCGTCAGCACGGCTGAGGAGCAAGGCTGGGTCCCTGCCACCTGCCTGGAGGGGCAGGACGCTGGGCAGGATGAGTTTTCCCTGCAGCCTGAAGAAGGTAGGGAGCCTGGGCAGCTGCTGCCCTGGATCACAGGAGGCCACGGGCTCGGCCCAAGGGCATCCTATGGATGAAGCCCGCTGTGGGGTGTGCAGGAGGCCGTCCGTCCTTTCTAGGGGCCTTTGAGAGCCCCTGGGGTGAGCGTGGCCAAGCTGGGCCTGATGCCTTCATAGACCCTCAGGAGGGCCCCAGTCTGATCCAGGTCCACCCCTCACTGTGCCTCTGGAGTTCTGGTGGCAGGACACTCGGATTCGAGATCTTTGACCCTGCCTGCTTAAAGATGTCAGCTCTCTGCAGGTGTAAATGGCCCTGGCAGTGTCCATGCTCCGTCTCCCCGGCACCCTTCCCTACAGGGGTCCTGACACCTGTCACACTGCAAGGCTAAGGCTCCCTCTCCCCCAGTAGCTTCCTAAAGCCAAAGCCCCCCTTCACCTGCATCAATAGACGGGTGCCATGGAGCCAGGCGGACTGGACCTGAATCTCAGCTGTGCCACACGCTCAACTGAGTGGTCTTGAGGCAGACATTTGACCTCTCTAAGCCTCAGCCTCCTCATCTGATAGTGGACAGAGTGGTATCTATAACATGGAGGTTTTAAAAAATTAAAAGAAATGCTAAATGCAAAGCAGCAGGAACAGTAATCACGGGCAGGCACTGGACCAGCCGCCCTGTGCCTCTGCTGGTCCTGGACCCCGGGGAGGAAGCACAGAGCCACCTGAAGTCTATATGCATCAGAAGAGGGGGCAGGGCAGGGACAGTGCACACCTGTGACCCCTGCAACAGGAGGATCACAAGTTTGAGACCAGCCTGGGCAACTTAGCGAGGCCATGTCTCAAAATTAAAAATAAAAAAGACTGGACTATATAGCTCAGTGATCACTGCCCCTGGGTTCCGTCCTCAGGATTGCCAAAAACAGGGTAAGAAAAAGGAGTGGTGCCCTCAGCTCAGAGGTCAGCAAGAGGGGTTGCCCGTGGCTTTCATGTAGTCAGACCGCAGCCAGCACGCCTCAGAGCTGCTTTGCTCTGTGTCTCGGGGGCCCACTGAGTGGTAGGGGCCAGCCAGCTCAGGCTGAGGAAGGAGGTCCACTACATGGGACCTGGAGCCCCTTAGACAGTCCATGATATGGCGTGTGTGTGCCTCTGTGAGGGCCTGAGTACTGCTCCCACCTCACAGACGGGGAAAGGGTTCAGGGAGGTAGAACAACTTGCCCCAGGTCACACAGCTCGAGGGAGGCAGAGAGGCCATGTTCTCCCTCCTCTCCCACAAGGGTTTCCCTTGGTGCCATCTCCACTTGTGCTAGGGATAGAATCGTATCCACTGGTCCCCTCTCCACTCAAGTTCAAGGTGATCAGCAGGTGCTCGGCCTCCCTGAGACTCGAGGGCCTCAGCACTGACTCAGGATTCCTCTCAGGGAGCAGGGGCCTGTGCCCCCTTGGCCCCCGGACACTTGGGTGCCCTCTTCTCACCTCTGTCTCTGCCCTCCCCTCCACATGCTGCCCGTCCAGTCTCCTGGAGGTACTGGTCTTTGCCCCGGCCCGTGGGCCGCCGCCGGACGCTGGGGGACTTGTACTCCTCCAGCTGGCGCCAAGGTGCCTACCGCGGAGTTGTCTGCCCGTTGGGTGCCTGGACATCTGCATGAGCCTCTGCCCGGCACTGCCCGTGCCTGTTGCATGTGAGAAGCGCTGGTCTGTCCTCCTGTGTGTGTGTGTGTCGGCATGGGGGTCAGGGAGGGGGAGCCCGAGCCCTGTCAGCCCCGGGCCCGGAACTTTCCCAGTTTAAAAACCGTAACACTGACCCCGCAGCCTGCTCCTGCCATCGGGCCTTCTGAGTTGGGTGGACAGAAGCAAGGTCTATTCACTCATGTCCCTGGAAAGCCCAACGGAGGGCTAGCTTCAGGCATGACTTTATCCAGGGGCTTGAGAATGTTCTCAGGACCTGCAGCTCTTGCCACCTCTCTGCCCTGCTCTCTGC
This sequence comes from Urocitellus parryii, assembly GCF_045843805.1. Taxonomy (NCBI): domain Eukaryota; kingdom Metazoa; phylum Chordata; class Mammalia; order Rodentia; family Sciuridae; genus Urocitellus; species Urocitellus parryii. The sequence continues at coordinate 159,178,542 of NC_135531.1, read as the reverse complement.
CTTGTTGGCCCCATTCTCTGTGGTGACAGTAGTTCTAGGCACCTTCAGGGACATCCACCAAAGATAGGGCTTCTCCTTCAACTCAAGCCCTAGGATTGGGTCCTGCTGACCCACCTGGGTCCCCTGGCATCCCTGAACCAGTCCCAGAGGTGGGAGGGTGCAGCACTGAGGCTGGCCGGGCTCACCTAGCCACTCCCTGCCCCAGGAGGTAGGAAGCCTGGCCTCCCCAGCCTCCCATGGGCAGAGGCTAGCAGGCCACCAGGGGAGGGCACATGGGTGCCAGACAGGCCACTTCAGCACCCATGACACTCCTACAGGGACTTCACTGCACCTGTCTGGAATTGCTCGGCCTCCGTGGTCCCAGAGAGGGCCTTGTGGGTGCTGGGGAATCCCGTGCCATGCAGCCACAGGGTGAGGGGACCCGGGAGACCACGGTCAAAGGGCTGACTGCGCCCACACTCAGGCCCACACGGCAGCCCTGAAGCCCAGACCAGGCAGAGCCTCTGTGCAGCCTGAGCGCCCCCTTCCGCTGACCACGGCCGGCGCCCAGCCTCGGCTTCCGTGGGCCTGGGAGCCGCTAACTGCTGAGGATCCGTGCAGACTGCTGCCCCCACAGAGCAAGTCACCGGCCAGGTCCTCACACAGACCCCAGTGCTCCCTCCTCTCTCTGCAGCAGGGGGTGGCCCCCATGGCTTGTAGCATTTCCAGAGACACCGAGGCCACGCCAGCATACAGCCTTGGCACTGGCTCCATCACCTGGTGACTGAACTGTACCGGAGCTGGCAGCCTCCCCTCTCCTTGCCAGGCCCCAGGATGGCATCCACATCTCTCCACTTCTGCCCCAGGGCTGGCCTTACTCTCTGGAGCCCCTGCCTGGGCAGCAGTGAGCAGCGCCCCGGAGCCTGGCTTCGGGCTGCACGCTGCTGGGGACCCAGGGCCTCGAGCATCGTTAGTGAAAGGTCAAGACCTGCTGCCAGCTAGGGAATAGATGTGGCTGGTCGTCCCCACCTCAGCTGAAACTTCTGCTGCCCAAGTCCAGCTCATCTCTGAATTCTCCCCTCTCCCAGGCGAGGAGCCCCAAGGGTATAACTGGCCCTGTGTGAGCCAAGTGGCTCCAGCCGGCCTGGGGACTTGTCCAGTTACTGAGTGCTGGCTCCTTTACCCGTGAGCAGCGATATCCCAGGCTCATGCCCAGTGCTAGGGGAGGGACTGGCCGGGGCGGACACAGCTCGGCTCCTGGGTTCACAGTCCAGCAGAGCTCACAGATGCAGGACAGGATGCGCAGTGTGTGCGTCTTAGAAAGCCGTCCCTGGACGGGCCATCAGCCTGAGGACAGGGACGCGGATGCCACGGGCTGGAATATTGCATGAGGTGGTCGAGGACACTGACCTTGAAGGACAGTCCTGGGAAGGGGGGGGGGGGAGTGCTGCTGGTGCTTTCGAGGGACTGGATCTGCCCTGGGACCTGGGACCTGGGTCCTGATGCTGCTGGCACCTAGGGAACCACAGCAGGTGAGGCCAAGTCTGCCTCCGCGTCACCCCAGGGATCAGAGTCCTGGGACACTTTGTTTCTCACCCAATGTCCTTTCTCCCTCAGAGGAGAAGTACACGGTCATCTACCCGTACACAGCCCGCGACCAGGATGAGATGAACCTGGAGAGAGGGGCCATGGTGGAAGTCATCCAGAAAAACCTGGAGGGCTGGTGGAAGATCAGGTACTGCCACTGGTTCCCGCTGTCGCGGGTGGTTTCAGGGTCATGCAGGCTCCAGCCTCCAGGTCTATAAGTGATTGCAGATGAGGGAAGTTTCTGCCTAGGCCATGGAAGGACGCTTCTCGGTGCCGTTGGCCTTCTTCCCTACCCACGTCCTTCCCTAAAAACCCTTAATAAGCAAAATTGCCTTCTCCAAACACATGGAGCCTGTCAGCGGGAGCCCTGTTAAGCAAGACTGGTCTCCATCTCCAGATGTTCTGTGATGAGTGACTGGAGGCTGAGGCTGCCCACGTGAGTAGTCGCCCGCTGCAGCCCCACTGAGACCATGTGGTGCAAACCCCGCACCATGGTCACCCTCCTCGGGCCTCTGGTTTCATTTATCCCCAGATCCAGCTGCAGGGCAGGAGGCTGCACCCGGGCACTTCCTTAGCCTGCGGTGGAGCCGAACAAGCCCCACTGTTTCCCCAGCAAGAGCGAGAGGGGATAGTCACCACAGAGCAGGGCGGCAAGGCTGCCAGAGTGCTGGGGGGACATGGGGGGTGCTGGGGTGCAGTGAGGGGGGCTCCCCCGCTCAGGGGCTTCCTGAGGGAGGGGACCTCAGAGCTGAGACACAAGGGAGTGAGGAGGACAGTGTCAGGACGTGTGGTCACCAGCCACAGCAGGGTTGCAGGGACAGCGGAGACCACAGGGACACCAATAGGAGTGCCCTGCAGCTTTCTGCGGAGGTCCCATCCTCTGGTGGCACTGTGACCCTGACGTGGTAGTGGTGCGCTGTGCCTTGGCCATTCCTGTGAAAGTGCAGCACAGCCGTGGGCCTCCACGGTACTTGGCAAAGGTCACAGACACCTGTGCTGGCCACCATGTCCCTGTACTCCCTGCTCTCAGTGCCTCCACGCCAGGCTCGCTGAGCCCAGGGCTCCTGTGTTTGCACCCTCTCTGGAGTCCCCGTTTTCTCTTGCTGGTGGCCCTGGGAGCAGGGGGCTGCATGGTGCGTGGCGGCTGCACCTCCTGGTGGCCTTCGCCCAGCACTGGGGCCGCTGGGCACATCCCCGGTCCATGTCACAGTGCTGGGAAGCCAGTCATCCTGGAACCAGGGGGCTGGCACTCAGGAGCCACTGGGTTGCACCTGGTCTCCCAGGAGGTTATGGTAGGATGGCCGACAGGGCAGCCGAGCCCGTGACTCAGGCTCAAAGGACCCTAGGAAAGCTTCCGATTGCGTGCTTCCTCCCCGTAGCTTCTGTCCCTGCGTGATGACCTGTCTGCAGCTGAGGATGTGGAGCATGTGCAGCCTAATGTGGACCAATTAGGCCAGGTTTTATTCCCTCTCAGAATACTCGAAGGCTGAGGGACGCTAAGCGGTGGCCTGCCACCTCCTGGTGGCCTGTGGTCGTGGAGGCCTGTTCTCATTGAACCCAGGGCTGTGACCCCCTAAGTGGCTCTTGACAGGAGAGTGGCCCACCACTGGCCGTCTGGTCTGTTGGGTCTGTTCCTCTTTCCCAGAGGCGAGGCTGGCTGCCCGTACTGTGGGTGCTGGCCAACGCCGAGCCCACATGCTCTGAGCAGTGACGTTGGACTGTTTCCTCTGTCCAGGAGGCCCCCTCCAGTCATGGCTGTTGATCTCAGCCCTGCTGCACAGAGGACTGAGTGGCCACTGCACTTGGTGTGTTTTGTCTGGGTGCCGTGAGCTGCTCCGTCTGGGACCCGGGCAGCCCACAGTTGAGTGGCAGCTGGCCCAGGCCGGCTCCTCGTCCCCTGGACAGGCATCTCACCCAAGGTGAAGCAACCTGGGTGGGGCTGAGCTCTGCACCAGCACAAGGCTGTCGGGAACAGGCAGCAGCCAGGGGGTCTGGATGCCCACCTGCCAGGCTTGCCCGTGATGTCGGCTGGGCGCTTCTCCCCTCGGCACTCGGCCTCCATCTGTAAACAGACTCTATCCGCACCGGGTGTGTGGAGGATTTCAGAGGTTTGAGTTTTGGAATAGTGGCACGTGTGGACTGAGGTGACTCAGGGACGCACCTGAGTCTGAGCACGGAACTCGTTCGCGTCTCAGAGGCACCTGTTCACAGAGCCTCGAGATTTTGTACGGTATTTTGGGTGCACCTGCATCTCCACTGCACCCATCACCTGAGGGCAGGTGTAGACGTTTAGGCTTCAGACTCTGGAGCATGTCACCCGGGTGGGTGGGGGCGCTCAGCCTGCCTCCTCTGCCCCCAGGTCAGCTGGGATTAAGTACAGAAGTGGTACGAGGGCAAGGGGCAGGCTGCCAGGGGAGGTGCCCATGAGGCCGGCCTCCTTGCCACGCTGTTGTCCTCACCGCAGGGTTGCGAGGGGACCACTGTGAAGCCGTCACAGTGGTTGTGACAGGTCTATGGCGGTTCCCTCAGCACCATGCCCACTGGCATGTCCGCCATCCTCCTGTTCCCCCTCAGCTCACACACCCAGGCACCAGTGTGGACTTAACTCACCGTGCCCTCCCCAGCACTTCATTCCAACTGGGGACAGCATGGCCTCAGCTGGTGCCACCGCGTGTCATGGCACTGGGATGGCAGAGCCTGCTGGGACATGAGGGCAGCGTGGAGGTGGGCCTCCTCCCCAGGAGGGTGGGAGAAGCTCTCGTGAGGAATGGAATCGAGCAGAGCCAGGAAGAAGAGGGACAAGCAAGGATCACCAAGGACAGGATGCGCCGGGGTCAGAGGCACGGGGCGTTTAGGAGACTGCAGCCGGGCAGGGCAGTGGCCTGGAGGCTGCTGTGTGAGGCCATCAGAGGCCCCGTTGGAAGGGCCTGCAGTGCCTGGCAGAGGGCTCAGTGTCATCGGAAGGCCTGGCCCTGGGCAGCCTGGCCTGTTGTTCCTACCCGCTGGGGCCTGAGCGTGACTCTCAGCAGGAGCCTGGTGACCTCCCATGGGCCTGACCATCCCCTTCCTCCTCCTCCCAGGTACCAAGGCAAAGAGGGCTGGGCCCCCGCCTCCTACCTGAAGAAGACCAGCGGGGAGCCCTTGCCCCCGAAGCTGGGCCCCGGCTCGTCTGCCCCCTCGGGCGCCCTCGACCTGGACGGCGTCTCCCGGCAGCAGAGCGCAGTGGCCAGGGAGAAGGAGCTGCTCAACAATCAGAGGGAAGGCCGCGCAGCACCCGATGGCGATGTCCGGCAGAGTGAGTGACTTTCCCCCTGACCAGAGTGGTCTTCTTGTGGACCCCGAGTCCCAGAGCTGGGCAGCCTGGCTCCAGGGTGAGGCCCCCAAGCACAGGTGTGTTCGGCTCTGCTCACCTGGGGCATTGTTCAGTCTGGGCTTCCCCTGGCCACGAGCCAGGCCCAGTGACATCTGTTGCATGCCCACCGCTGGCCAAGAGCCTTGGCAATGTTTACATCCCCTGCCCAGGAGGTGCACGCTGTGCCTGTTCCACAGGACATGGCCTTGTGGTCCAGAGAGTCCAGTCACCTATTTGTCCTGTGCTGAGGCCCTCGAGCCTTGGAGCCAGGCCAGGACCCTTCTCCACATGGCTCTGAAGCCTGCGCTTCTTGCCCTTGCTGGAAAGTTCTCCGTTGCTTGAGGACACTCTCTGTCCCCTTTGGTTCCTGAGTGGAAAAGATCCAGGCAGTGCCACACTGACAGGGTCCTGAGCCACCCAGGGAAGAGCGCAGACAGCTCTTCTCTCCCAGGAGGGTCTCGGCAGCAAGCTGTTTGGTGCGGAGCTTGTGCCCCACCCTCTGCAGGACAGCTGGCCCCTCCTGGTGTCCACGCCAGGAACTTCACACACGGAGCTCTGCCGTGATGGAAATATGTCTCTTTTCTCCACAGGATCACCAAAGATGAGGCAGAGACCCCCTCCTCGCCGGGACATGACCATCGTAAGTGGACCCTGGTCTGTGGCCATCAGAGATGCCGCAGGTCCCCCAGGCCTTTGCCCTGTCCAGAGCTCTCTTCCTGTCCATGCAGCAGCCTGGTGAAGCAGGCAGTGCAGATCACTGTCCCCTCTGCAGGTGGAAAGACGGGTCCAGGCAGGGAAGCCATCTGCCCAGGGTCCTCTGCCCCTGTGTCCTGCTCTTGCTCCACTTCTCCAGATCCTCTGCGCAGGCCCAGGCTGAGGAGGCACAGGGATGGCATCTGTGGTGCCGTTCTGATATCCTGCTCCACATCTGGGGTTCTCCAGCTGCCTTGTTAACAGGTGGAGCCTCCCTTCTCTGAATATCCAAAATCAAACTTTTTAAGCACCAAGATGACACACTACGGAAAATTCCACACCTGACCTCACCTGCCGGGCTGCTTTCAAAACGCAGGCACACTAAAAATATTGTCTAATGCCATCCGTCAGGCTCTGTGGACGTGAAACACACATGAGAGAATTTCATGCTTGGACTAGGGTCCCCAAGACTTCTCGTTATATGGTGCGGTGATCCCAACCCAAAGCTCTCCTGGCCCACGTGTTTTGGACAGGGGTTGTCCCACTGTGCCCTGAGCTGCTGCCCTGTTTTGGAAGGCCTGCCGTTCACTGAGCACCATGCAGTGCACTGGCCACTCACTGTGGTGACCGGTGTGACCCTTGCAGCCGGCCACCAGGCTGAGACCTTCCATGCTCCCACTGCCTGAGGCCAGACTGAGGCTCAGAGGGGAGACCACTGCCCAGGGCCACACCCGTCACCAGTTTTTCCCACCCAGCTAGCCTGGCCCGCGAGCCTGTTCTTCCCGGGCCCTACAGCCACTTCACCTCAGACCTTGTCCTGCCCCATGCTTTCATGGTGCAGCCAGATGCCCTGTGTGTCCACTCATCCCCGAGGTTGGAGGGTGAGTGAGAGCTCACTGGAAGATGCCAGTGGTGTCCTCCATGTGTCCGTCAGAATTAAGTCGATCCACCAGCACCTTCCATGGTGACTGTGTGTCCCGGGCCCCTCGTCTCACCCCAGTGATGTTGTGGGGCTTGTTCCCCCTGGAATGAGCCCTATATGTGTCCTCCCAGCCTCGGGGTCTCAACCTGCCCAAGCCGCCCGTCCCACCCCACGTGGAGGAGGAGTACTACACCATCGCCGAGTTCCAGACCACCATCCCCGACGGCATCAGCTTCCAGGCCGGCCTAAAGGTCGAGGTGAGTCGGCCACTGGGGTCAGAGTCACTGCCTTATCGCACTCAAGAGAGTGCACCCAAACACCCGGCACCCCCACCTGCAGCCCTGGCCGCCCGCCCCGGCCTGCCATCTGCAGGTGGCCTGCCTGGACACTTCACACAGGTGGATGCCTGTGCCACGTGCTCTCAGAGGACCACTGAGCCACATCCTCAGCCCTATTTCATATTTTAGTTAGAGACAGTGTCTTACTGAGTTGCTTAGCACCTCACTGTTGCTGAGGCTGACTTTGAACTTGAGATCCTCCTGTCTCAGCCTCCCAAGCCTCTGGGATTACAGACATGGGCCACCACACCTGGCCAAAGTAAAGATTCTTGATACCTTCTGTGATTTCACTTTGCTCTTATTTGAGTCAAGAGATAGAGGGATTGAATTCGGAGGAATTTGGAGGAATCCTGAGTTCTGTTTTAACAGAAAATCTGCCCTGATGTCATCATGAATTATGCACATGTGTACCTAGTGCCTCCATGGGACTTGGTGGGGATGGGGCTGGGAGGGAACATTGTGTGGCTGGAGCTGAGCGTGAGGAAGCCGAGCAGCCTGAGGGTACCCCGTGGAGCTGCCCAGGGGGATTGGACATCGTGTTTGAAGAGGAAAGTGACCTATGATGGCAAACAGAAGCTGTGGCTTCCACTTGAAGGAGCAGGTGATTGACAGTGTGTGACCCAGGAAGGAAGTACCAGTGGAGAGGCGGGAGCATCAGCCTGATCACAGGGGTGGGAAGCACCGGGAGGCGAAAGAATGGGGACACTGGTCGCAGGACACTCTAGGAGCTCGGCTGTGGGGAAAGGCAGGAGAAGTCGGGGACAAGGGCAGGACGTGAGCAAGTTGACTGGCTTCTGAAAGCTCGGTTTTCAGCGTACTGGGAGGAATTCTGCTTTGAGGTGCCAGTGTGCTCAGGCAGCCGGAGCAGGGGTCCTCACCGTCACCGTCATCATGGCCACGGTCACCATCACCACACAGGTGCTGTAGGTCTGCTTCAGACCTGGCTGGCAGAGGCGCCCGGAGTGGGCAGGACTTCGTCTCTGCTTGTGGCCACTGTCCTCCAAGCCCAGTCCATCCACACCATTCCCAGGAGCAGGGAAGACGGCCCCAGTGCCCCAGCTCCAGCCTGTCCGCTCAGCAAGCCCAGGGGTCCCTAGGGCCAGGGTTCCAGCCATTCCACTGGCCTTCCCACTCCTGGACCTTGGATAGGACAAGAAGCCCAGGGAACTCAAGGCTGCTGTTCCCAGAAGGAGGCTTAACTCCAGGCACACAAGAGCAAAAGAGGGCCCAGCCCCAGGCATCTCGTCTGCCCTCGCTGAGGCTGGTTGGGCCTCTGAGCAGACCACGCCTGTTCCCTCTGGCTCTCCTCCCCACCTTCACTGGCGCTGACCAGCGAGCGCCTCATGCACAGCCGTCCTCCCCAGCAAGCGCCCTGCAACCCAGCCTCGAGCCTCTGCCCTACTCCCCATGACATCAGGCCCCACCAGAGGTGGCCTGAGGGACGTGGTGGGAAGGAGTGGTCTGAAGATGATGGCTTAGGCAGGTGCTCTTTCCTTCTGATAAATCCCACATGCTCTGTTCTCCCTTCCCATTTTTGCCTCCTGGTTCACTTCAGAATCACCGGAGTCTTCAAGATGTCTTCACGGAGCCACAGCTTCCTAGCAAACAGTAGGGGTGCCGCAACAGCTGGGCTCCTCATCCAGGCTGCCAGGGGCATGGTTTACGGTGATGATGGTCATGGTGGTAGTGACAGTGATAGGGGTTGATGTCAGTGGTCATGGTGATGTTGATGGTCATGGTGGTGGTGACGGTGATGGGGGGGTGGTTTGTCAGTGGTGGAAATGATGTTGGTGGTCGTGGTGGTGGTGACAGTGATGGGGGTTGATGTCAGTGGTCGTGGTGATATTGATGGTCATGGTGGTGGTGATGTTGATGATGGTGATGGTGGTGGTGGTGATGTGATGGTGATGGTGATAGTGCTAGTGATGTTAGTGATGGTTATAATCATAACAATGGTGGTGATGGTGATGTGGTGGTAGTGATGATGGTCATGGTGGTGGTGGTGACAATGATGAGGTGGTGGTGGTGGTGGTAGGGATGATGTCAGTGATGGTGATGATGGTGTTGGTGATGGTGATGATGGTGGTGATGACGATGGTGGTAGTGGTGATGATAACAATGGTGATGGTGGTGGTGGTGGTGGTGGTGGTGATGATGATGACTGCAGTAGTGATGATGATGATCATGACAGTGACGGCGGTGACGATGTGATGATGATACACGTGCCTCTTCAGTGCATGTATCTTGTCAACTGACTTAATAATGAACCTTTACAGAAGTCCTGCGAGGTCATAATCATCAGCCCCTTTTACAGATGAGCCTCAGAGGAGCTGGGTAAATGGATCCCTAAGGTTACACAGCTAGTAAGTGGCGGAGCCTGGGTTGGAACCAGGTCTCTGTGCCACAATCCTGTGCGCAGAGCAGAAGTGTAACAGATCCTCCTTGGTACACAGTCTGTGGTCCTGTTTCTGCTGCCTTGGGTGTGGGACTTGATCTTGGCACTGTGGGTTCACGCGAGTGCTGATGAGGACCCGGTGCCCAGCGCTGCCCTCGTGGTCAGCGCTCACAGCGCTCATCCTGTGCTGCACAGAATAGGGCCTCGCTCCCTGTGCTTGTCCAGTGCCACCTGCTTTTTCCCAGGGACCTCCGCTCCAACTGAAGGACAGACCACACTGGCTGCCAGCACTTACCGAGCGCCTGCCTGCGGTGCTGGTGCAGCTGTGAGTGGAGTTCCCAGGTGGATGTTGCTGTTTTCATCATTATCCCAGCTTGGGTTGGAATGTGGGGCATGAGGCTTGCCCAGGCCATTTGGGAAGCAGGCCATGAGCTAAAACTGACCTCAGGACTGCGGGCAGGCCCAGCCTCCTGGCTCTGTCTGTTGGTGCCATCCCTTTCCAGCCAGGCCTCCTCACCGCAGCAGCAGGACCATGGCCACAGTCCTCTACCCCCGGCAGCCTCTCACCCAGGCCTGGATCCTCCACAGGGTCTGGCTCTGGAGCCCGCCTGCCTGCCTCCTCAATAGGACGAAAGTCCCCGTATCACAGGGAGCTGAACGCATAGTCAGACCTCCTGTCACGTTCTGCCAGGGAGGGCAGCGTGTTCATCTGCTGAGGTTGCTGGACACAGCGCCACAGGCAGGCGGGCTACACAGCAGTGGTTTGCTTCTCACAGTTCTAGAGGCTGAAGTCCAGGATCAAGGTGCCAGCAGGTCTGGCTTCTCCTGAGGCCTCCCTGCTGGGCTCTGGATGGCTCCCTGTGTCCTTATGTGGTGGGCCCCCAGTCTCTGTTTCCGAATCCCCTCCCCCATGAAGACATCAGTCACATTGGACTTGGGCCTCCCATTGTCACTTAGTTACTTCCTTAAAGTCCCCGCCCAAGTACAGTGACGTTCGGACGTACTGGGTAGGTTAAGGCTGCAGCATGTGGATTTTGCAGCACAGTTCAGCCATAGTCTCTGGGCTGTGAACCTTCACCCATGTGAATCCAGCCATCTGATCCTGCACCAAAAAGAACCAAGAAACCCAGGAGCTTTCAGGCTGTGGGTGATTCCAGCCACCGCTGCAGTCGGTGGGTGTGTGGGTGCCAAGGAGGCTAGACAGGGAGGAGCCTGCCAACTCCATCAGCCTCGGCACCCTGGGTATAGCATGAGGGTGTCCTTGAGCCACTGGGTGACTACTTCATCAGTGCTCAACCAAGGAAGCGGATCAGGGTAACTTGGGCTCTGTGTGACACGTCCGTGCAGGCTGGCAGTGTCCCACCTCCCAGACGGCAGGGGAGTTGATGCCCTTGTTAGGAGATGCTGGTGGCCACAGAATCAATGTCCCACCCCCGAGGGACCCTTCTGAGCACTGTCTGCAGGACCTTCAGGTGGTCCTTGGTGGCTCACGCCCCAGTTGACCTCCTCTCTCCCCTGCTCCACTTCTCTACTTGAAGGTATTAACTTCAAATTAACTACCTGCACTCAAGTCCAATCTGGGTGACTGTGGAGGAATCCAAAATTGTATAAGAACCCGCTAGGTGCGGTGGCACATGAGTATAACCCAGCTACTGGGGAGGCTAAGACAGGAGGACGGCTGGAGCCCAGAGTCCCAAGCTGGACTAGGCAACAAGGCGAGACCCTGTCTCAGAAACACACACACAAATCATATTGGACGAGAACCTGCCCTCTGTAAGATGCGCTGAGGCAGGGGAATGGCTCCATAGGCCTTTAGGAGAACCTGCAGAGTTCAAAGGCACAGCTGCCAGCGCTGGGTGGCATGTGGGTTCTTCCAGACCATTCTGATCTGCCTGCCCTCATGCCACACTGCCACCGTGCTAACCTCTGTCCCCTTACAGGTGATCGAGAAGAATCTGAGCGGCTGGTGGTACATTCAGATCGAAGACAAGGAAGGGTGGGCCCCAGCAACCTTCATCGACAAGTACAAGAAGACCAGCAATGCCTCGAGACCCAACTTCCTGGCTCCCCTGCCCCACGAGGTGGCACAGCTCCGGCTGGGGGACGCAGTGGCAGTGGAGAACAACGTGGGCAGCGAAGCCGTGGGCCCCTCCCGGCCCCTGCCTGACACCCCGCATGGTGCCCTCGACTCTGGGATGTCCTGGTGCAAAGACTGGAAGGGTGGGAAGGAGGCCCTGAGGAAGGCGTCCGCAGACGCATCCTCGTCGGCAGGCTACGAGGAGATCTCAGACCCTGGCCTGGAGGAGAAGCCCAGCCTCCCTCCGCGGAAGGAGTCCATGATCAAGTCGGAGGGGGAGCTGCTGGAGAGGGAGCGGCAGAGGCTGGAGCAGCTCCGCGGCGCCTCGCCGAAGCCTCCTGGCATGATCCTGCCAATGATTCCAGCCAAGCACTCCCCGGCCCGGGACGGCAGGAAGCCAGAGCCCAAACCTGAGAAAAGCAAGTTGTTCCAACTGAAGAATGACATGGGGCTGGAGTGTGGCCACAAGGTCTTGGCCAAGGAAGTGAGGAAGCCCAACCTCCGGCCCGTCTCCAAGTCCAAGGCTGAGCCCGAGGAGAAGCCAGAAGCCGTCCCCCAGAATCCATTCCTGAAGTCCAAACCTCAGGTCAGGCCCAAACCAGCTCCTTGCCCCAAGACAGAGCCACCTCAGGGCGGAGACCAAGTGGATATCTGCAACCTTAGGAGTAAGCTCAGGCCCGCCAAGTCCCAGGAGAAATCCTCACTGGACGGGGAGAGCGCCCTGGCTACTGGGGGCCAAGACATGGCCTTCAGCCGAAGCTTCCTTCCAGGTGGGGAGGGACCTGGCCGTGCCCAGGATAGGCCTGGCAGACAGGATGGACTCAGCCCAAAGGAGCTGTCCTGCAGAGCCCCCCTGCGGCCAGCCAAGACCACCGATCCTGGGCCCAAGAATGTGCCCGTCCCTGTCCAAGAGGCGACTCAGCAGAGACCTGTGGTCCCACCCCGGAGACCACCACCCCCAAAGAAAGGCTCCTCCTCGTCTTCCTCCAGACCCCTCCCAGAGATCAGAGGGCCACAGCCGGAAGCCAGTGAAAACAGGGCAGCTGCTGCCCCCGGCCGTGCCCTCCTCGTGCCCCCAAAAGCCAAACCTTTCCTCTCCAACTCCTCGGGGGGCAAAGGCGGGCTGGGGCCGCGGGCAGCCGGCAAAGCAGAGGACCACAGAGAGAGGGCAGCTGCGGCCTCCTTGCCCGACATCGACGGCCTGAAGGACTCTTTGTATGTGGCCGTGGCCAACTTTGAAGGAGACGAAGATACAGGCAGCTTTCAGGAGGGGACGGTGTTCGAAGTCCGGGAGAAGAGCAGCAGCGGCTGGTGGCTGTGCCAGGCCCTCAGCGGGGCCCCTTCCTGGGAGGGCTGGATCCCCTCCAACTACCTCAGGAAGAAGCCCTAGCGCCCTCCCACTGGAGGCCCGCTGCTGCCCGCGGCCTCCCCATGTATTTAATGGCCTCTTAATTTATCCGACTCCACAGTTCGGCTTCTCCCCTGGGAGGCTGGAGAGTGAGCGGCTGACCCAGAGCCAGGTCTCCCCCTGTGGTGGCACCCCAAAGGTGCACGCCACAGCCCCCGCTCCATGGGGGTCCTCGCCAGCACCCTGCCTTAACAGACCTCCTCCTCTTGACCAGTGGCGGTGACCCTCCCAAGCCTCCAGGATCAGCTCCTGTGACCAGGAGGAGTTCCACGCTGGCTCCCCCATTGCCTGGACAGGCACAGGACGGGGCAGCCTGCCCGGTCCACCATGACTTGCTCTGATTCTCCATGTTTCTAGAAGCCCAGGCGCTTTGCTCACTGTCTCCCAAATGCCTGGTGCCGGGAAGAGCCGTGACTGGTAGGCATCAGCTCTATTGCCAGTCCCCAGGAAAGTGGCCTCTTCCCCAAGCCCCAGGCCCTCCAACTTCTGAGGCTCCAGCAGATGCCGCTCCCCCAGGAGGGGCCTGGAGGTCCACCAGCCACCCTGCTCCCGTCTTCTGCCTTGGACCTGAGCAGCGCCACAGGCTGGCCCCGGCCCCAGCACGCTTCACTTCCTGCTGCAGGCTCTGCACCACCTGGGGCTCTTCAATTCGAACTCCTGTCCCCTGCTGGGGTCACTTCATGTTTGTCTTCCTAGGACCAGAGGCTCGAGGTTGTCTGAGTAAGGGTCCATTCACAAGCCACGCCCCTCGTGAGCACCGCCCCCCCCAGTAGCCAACAGGTGCCAAACATGACGTGGCACTTAGCACTCATGGTTTAGTGCTCACAGAGACCTCCGTCACCAGGCCCATTCATAGATGAGGAAACTCAATTCGGCCAAGGATGTGCTAGCCAGGAAGAGAGGAAAGAGGATTTCTGACCAGGCTGCCCAAGTTCCCCCACAGGGAAAGGCAAACCAGTCACATGGAGGGGGCTGCCAGGAGAGGTGGCCCTGTGGCTTCCTTGTGGTGTGAGCAGGGGACACCTGCTCCCCCACCTGATGTCCCTCTCAGGCCCCTGCAGCATATATAGCAGGCTGCCCGGAGGCTGAGCAGCTGCTGCCCCAGCTTGGGGGTACTGTGGGGTCCTGGTTGGCTAGCACAGACCCTATTCCCTGCTCCTGTGCTGGTACCCCTGGGGGGATGAGGCCGATGGGACAGAGGGAGCTGAGGTGGCCTCTCCCCTGCCAGCCACGAGGGGCTCTGGTGGCTCACAGGCCAGCAGCCAGGTCCCTGCAGAACGAAGCATGGTTATTAGGAGCCCAAGAAGGAGGCAGGCACCCAGGGCCAGGCAGAGGCCGCCCGTCCCTCCCTGTCCCTCCTGCCATGGCTTCCTGCTCTCTCTGGCACACGGAGGAGATCTCCCTGTGTGTACACCCCAGGAGAACCAGGCAGCCTTCTACGGATTTGACTGAAGAGGCACCATTCTGCAGAAGTAGAATCGGGACCCAGGCTTTCCAGCTCCCATCCCAGAGATCTCTTCTGTGTGCCGGCTGCTGGTGTGTGACGAGAGCCCTAGAACCCAGCCCACTGCCCTGCCCTGCCCCAGAGACCTCCGGTGCACAGCGTTCACCTGCTGCCACGTCCCAGTGTCCCTCTGCTAGAGGGAATGCTTGCATCTACCTGCCGTGCCAAAGATCTGTGCAGAGAGCCTTCTTCTGCACCCCAGCCCCGGGCCGCACCCTGGGCTCTGGCCACTTCCACAGGAGTCCCACTCAGTCTACGGTGGCATGCCAGCCCTGCGTCCTTGGCTCAGCCTGAGCTCTCTCTTGCAGGGCTTGATTTGTGCCCCGACCTGGAGGAAGGTGGCAGTGCGGGGAACGGGAGGTGGGAGAGGACCACCCCTATGTGAGCCCTCCGCGTGGGAGGCCCAGCATGGTTTTCCTGTGGTTTGGACCCTGTTGATCAACCTGTTTGTGGAGCTGCTTTACAGGGTCTGACTACCTTTCCAAAGACACAGCTGACTGGTTTTCTTTCTGATTCGCCTCTGGTTTCAGTGACATTTTCAGGCATTTTGGAAGCACCTACTGCGTCTCTGACGCTGGGTAGACCAGGGTGTGGGGGCTCCAACGTGGGCTGCGAAGAGCTCCACGCTTTGTCCACTGAAGGAGTATCAGTGGCCTCACGTCCCTTTCCCCCCACCGGGTCAGCCAGTGGGACCAGACCTGCTCTGCCCTCCTGTGGGTAGGACGTTTTCCTGCAAGTCAAAGAACTTGCCTTTTAGACTATTCTAGTGCTGACGGGAACTGTGTGGCTGTGGAAGCCCCTTCCTCCATGGTGGCTGTTCTTTGCTGGGGTCACCTCTGTGGCCTGAGGACTCCTGTATCTGCTCACTGCTGCAGTGGTGGACATGCCCCTAGGCAACTAAGCTGTCTGGGTCTCTATGGCAGAGACCCTCCTCGCTGTTCTTGCTTGGGGACTTAGGTTTACGGTATCCAGGACGATGCTCACTAGTCTGGGAGCAACTGACGAAGCTTATGCAGAATTCCCTGGAGTCTTGGCCAGGAAAACATCTGGGGCCATCAATGACACCGTGCCACATACCAACAGGTCACCTCACCTGCTCTTCACCACGTCCCCTCCTTTATTCTCGAGACAATCCTGCAAGGGGAACAGGAGCCACTCGGTGCACAGCAATGCATGAGGGTGGAGTCCCGTGCCCCACCTCATCCAATCAGTGCCTCACTGGGACTCAGGTGGGGGACTTGCTCTTCCTCATGTCCTGACCTTCCTGCCCCTTCAGAGGTGAAATGTGCACTGGGCTCCCAGGGGGCCAGTCTCTGAAGTTAGCTGTCACCACCCCTTGGTCAAACATTTCAATAGGTCACAAGAGAAGTGCCAGCCAAGGGTGGGCACTGGTGGGTTTTTGCCTACTCACTTCCGCTCACTGTCTTGTGCCGGCCACTTTATCTTACAAGCTGGGGCAGATGTACAGCTTGTCCTAGTGCCACCAAGTCTGAAAAATCTGAATTTGAGAACCACCACTTGGTAAAACAGGATTTTGCTCCAATTCTCTGCTGAGAATCAGTCTTCACCATTTGGTGACATTGGCCTTTGTCCCAGGCTGAGACTTGGGGAGAGCTGAGCTCCAGCTCAAACCACTTTTCATGGCCCCACCCTCCTAGGAAACTGCTAGAGCCACACCAGGCTTTCAGGGGTCATTTGAGCCTCTGTCACAAGGTGCTGCATAGAGTACGTTTCTAGGGCAAAGTTCTTAGCCTTAAAGTGTTTCTGAGCTCCCAGGAGGTTCAGTGCCAGGTGGAAAGTGGAGGAATGAATAGATGTGCCACACTGAAGGACAGGCACCAAACCGCCCAGGACTGGGGAAGGACGTTGGGCAGGGAATTGGACAGTACTTATTACTAAGTACTTATTACAAGTGTAGTACTTATTACTAAGTGTAGTACATAATAAGTGTCCATCCCTGAGTGAGCTACAGAGGAAACCACTCCTGCCCTCAAATGGCAGCTGACATGGTTAAGAAGAGGGCTGGGCGTGGCGCGGTGTGGAGTGCCTGCCTGGCATGTGCGTCCCATCCCCAGCACTGCAGCAGCAACCCCACAGCCTGACTGCCCTCCTTCCACTGTGCCCACCTCTTAATGGGCACCTTGCAGCCTAGCCATGGGTGACCTCTTTGTCCCATCCTCTCAGGGCTCTTGTGTGAACTGCAGACAGCCGTCCATACCTTAGACCAAAGATTCCCCAGCGGCAGTGGGACCTGGCCCAGGTGAGCAGGAGATGGGTTTGCAAGGAGGCCTGAGGGTGAGGGCGCTCTGCTTCCCCTGGTAGGAACTGCTCCCACCTGGAGTAGGGTCCCCTGCAGAGCTGCAGAGGTCCAGCCAGGCTCCACCCCCTCACCTGCCCATGGACCACCCTCCGAGTGTCCCTCTGCAGCGGCCTCCCCCTGCTGCATGGCCATCCTGCTCTGGTGCTAGCCTGCAAAGCCTCCAGCCCACTGTGGCTCAACATTCCGCCTTCCTGATTCTGTGTCTCCTGCAAAGGAAACCTTCTTGGCCCCAGAGAGGGGGCTCAGCCTCTTTGGTCCTTGGAAGGACCAGATCGTGCCATAGCCGGTGGCCTTTGCTTTCAATATTGAAAAAGAAGGCCCCGGGGCTAACATAGCAGTAGCAATTCTAATGCAATGGAGGGTTCCAGTCCACCCCAGCGTGCCTGGCTGTGCCTTGTGCCCAGTAACTAGTAGCACCCCACTGAGACAGGACCTTGAACTACAAGCCACGCCTTCGGCTCCAGGAAGCCTCACGTTACTAGGCCACTTCTCATCCCTCCAGGAGCAGTGGGCTCTGGGCATCATTGCCGCAGCTGGTGTCTGCTCGTGGGACGATGCTGGGGATCCCTGGGTACCTCAACACGGCCCATACCCTTGTGGAAAAGTGACAGGTTCCTTCTGACACAAAAGCAAACACTGAGTGTCGGATGTGAGGGGCACCTAGCTGTAGCATGCAGAGACTGTCACCTGACCAGTAGGCTTGTTCCTTGGTTTTTGTTTTTAATAAATAAAAAGTGCTTGACTGGTTTCAAGCCTCGCTGTGAGAATGACGTGTCTGGGTTTTATTGGCTGAAGGGCGCACAGCTTCCCGCCCCCGGCATCTTATCCTGTGCAGGCTGCGCTGGGGTGTTGTCCAGACTTGGGGTGCCTCCTTTCTGGGCCCTAGGGCACCTTCTTTTAGCTACAGTGTCCACAAACCAGGGGAAAGTGTCCTCTTATTTGCTGGCTCCCGGCTGTTCCCAGCTCTGCCTAAAGATGACAGCTTCCCTGTGGAGGAGTCTTGACCGATCTCTGGCCTTGCCTGCCGCTGGGCAATGCCACGTGCCATGGGAGATGGAACGTGTAACCAGAACCCAGCCTCGGGGACTGCTTGAGGAAGCCACCTGCTCCCAAGCAAATAGAGGGTGCAGGCTGATGTCGGTTATTTTATTTTATTTTTTACAAGGGTGCTTAACCACTGAGTCAAACCCCAGTATTTGTGTGTGTGTGTGTGTGTGTGTGTGTGTGTGTATTTATTTATTTATTTTGAGACAAGGCCTTGCCCAGTTTCTGAGGCTGGCTTTCAACTCTCGATCCTCTTGCATTGGCCTCCCAAAGCCCATCAGGATTACAGGCAGGTGTAGTAGCTGATGTGTATAATTTTGCAATGGCAAAGTCAACCCCAAAGGTGGAACTCCCCAGTCACAAGTGAATCTTTGAACAAAATGACAGTACCACCCATCTTCTAAAGAAAAGAGAAAAACCAGCAGAGACCCCGGATGGTGGACTTCAAAAGGGGTTCACAGCTGAGCACAGTGGCCCACGCCTGTAATCCCAGCAGCTGGGAGGCTGAGGCAGGAGGATCAAAAGTTCAAAGCCAGCCCCAGCAACTTAGCAAGGCCCTAAGCAACTCAGTGAGGCCCTGTCTCTAAATAAAATATAAAAAGGGCTGGGGATGTGGCTCAGTGGTTAAGCACCCCTGGGTTCAATCCCTGGTACCAAAAAAAATGGGGCGGGGGACTTCACATACAACAACAGAGACACCTTAGAGAGGAATAATGGCCATTAAAATGCTGATTTCTATTCCCCTAAGAAGGAGGGAAGCCTGTGGCCCAGCCCCTGGAGCAGGCTGAGATCAGACTGAGCGCAGAACAGGACGGCCAGAGCCGTGGACTTCTGGGGGGCCACCTGCCCTTGAGCAAGGGGGCGGGAACTGTGGGGGGAAGGCTCCCCTTCCCCTCCAGGGGCTTCGAGCCCCACCTCTAGCCTTCAGGTGGTGCCTGGGACAGACACACACCATGCCCAGGACTGCTGTTCCAGAAAAGCCAGGGCCACTTGACCCAGCCGTCCACCCTCGCACCTGCCAGTCCCCCTTGCCAAGGGCCACGGGTGTCTCTGGGCCCAGGATTTAGGCCACGGGACCCTCTTCTTACAGCGCAGCCTCTTTCATGCCCATTCCTTCTCTCCTAGTGTGGCTCTTCCACCTCTCGTAACCCAGGCTGCCCAGTCAGTGGCCCAAGAGTCCATGGCCATCACCATCTACCATGGAGCTTGTCAAAGCAGATTCCCAGGCTTAGCCCCCCAAAAGTCAGAATCAGCAGGAATCGGCATCCCCGAGGAGCAGGTTCTGAAGAAGGGCTCTGCTCCTTGAGAGGACGAGCCACCGAGCAGCCCTGACCTGGTGTGACCCGGTGTGTGATGAAGACGGTCACCATCAGCACCGCCACTGTTGTCTGGGCATTCACCGTGTTCTGGGCCTGTGAGGCACGGAGCCAGCACTGACCTCGTCTCAAACTTCCTCGGCAGGGTTGCCATGCTAGAGGCTCTGTCCCCAGCCGGCAGTGCTGAGAGGAGGTGGGCCTTGCAGGAGGTCCCCGAGAGGGAGTTGTGCCACGCCTCTCACGCCCACAAGCAGGGGCCTGTACTGGTCCACAGAGCTCATCTGTGTGGTCTCTGATCCTAGAGCCAACTCCCTGCACTGAGTCCCTCCAGACTGTTGACCAATGCACACCTCTGATTATGACCTAAATATTCCCTGGGCTTAAAAACCTTATTAAAAAATACTTCCCAACCCTAACTGTAATTAAAGAAAAAGATTTAAATTTGTTCAGGACATGATGTTAGTTGGATACCTTAAGATGATCTCTTATAAACATCACCACACTTCTTCCAATTGGGAATTATCATGCCCATTTTAGGAATGAGGAAATTGGTATCTTGAGAGATTAAGCAATTTACCCACAGTCACAGCTACTAAGAGGAAGAACGTGGAACTATAAATCCAAAGGCCATTACCTTGACAGTTCCCAGATCCATAATCTTTCCACTCAGCATTTCCTGAAGTGTGTCCAGAACAAACGTCAATTAGTGTTCTGAAATCATCATTCCATGGACACATTAGATGAGAAATGCTGTATTAAATAAGGTTCAACAGTGTCTTTATGGCAGATCTTACGTAAATATAAGCAGCCTCTTATGTAATTAAACGCAGTGTGAATGTTACTCTTTACAGTGATTTATATTTACGTGTTAGCTTTGCTGTCACTGTAACAAAGTACCTGAGGAAAACAACTTAAAAGAGGAAACACTTATTTTGGCTCATAATTGCAGAGATTTCAGTGTGTGGCCATTTGGTTCTGTACTTTCTGGGCCTGTACTGAGACAGGATATCATGGCCAGAAGGGTGTAAGGGAAGCTACTCACCTCACAGTAGCTGGGTAGCAGAGGGTGATGGCCAGGGACAAGATAGAGTCCCAAAGGCATACCCCCAAGGATCGACTCCCTTCCACTCTGACTCCTACAGCATCCACCACTTCCTAAGAGCCCACAGCCAGGAATCCATCCATGGATTAATCTGCTGATGAGGTCGGAGCCTTTATGATCCGTCCCTTCCCAGGAGCCCCACCTCTGAGCATTGCCACGTGGGGGACCAAGCCTTCAGCACATGAGCCTTGGGGGAACATTCCAGATGGAAACTCTGACAGGATTTATATATATTGGCTTTCTGAAATGTACTGGCCCCCAAATCGTTCACAGAGCCTCTCGCAGGAGCAAGACCTCCTGTCGTAAACCCTGGGAAGTATCCAGGTCCACACTTGAGTCTGCCCTGAGTTCAGTCTGAACCCCGACCCCCGCCTGGCCTCAGCCTGATGCTTCACCCCAGTCCCTGCTGTCACGCCCCTCACTGCCCACGAGCTCCAGTGCCACATTAGCACTTCGGGAGCACAGGCCCTTGTTGAATGGGGAGCGCTGGTGGTCATCAGGGCTTCTTGGGCTGCTGGTCTACCCTGGAGCCGCCCCTGGACTTTCCCACAGTGAGGCTGCCCCATGCGGGGGACTCTGGGACGCTGCTGCCAGGAAGGGAGTTTTTCTTCCTCCCACACAGTTTTCCTTAAGGGACCTGTAAATTAGAGACAGTGTCCGGTGCTCAAAGCTAATGAATCATCTAGTGATCCAGAAGGTCCTCCAATTACTATGTCCTCTGACCCCCGTCCCCCCGGTGGGGCTTCCCACAGTCATCTGCAGTGCAGGACGAGCAGCCGTCTTCCACGTCTGCCCTGCGACCTTGTCGTAAGAGCTCTCGGAGGATCTCAGGATCTCTGCACAATTGTGTACTTAATGTGCATATAAAGTACATGAACCAACGGACATGGAGAATATGTCCTCTGCCACGGTGGTCTCCTCCCTGCAACAGGGCTCCATTAGAGCAGCTGTCCAGCCCAGTGTGTGTCCCTGAGGAGGAGGAGGAGGAATTCTCTAGATGGTCGATGTTTAGGGAGCTGGGAGCTGGGCATGCACGGCTCAGGTTTGCCCTCTCCCGTCTGGGGTCAGATGTCCAGGGAGCACACCTTGCCCTCGGCAGGAGCCTTAGTATAAAAGGGCCTCAAAAGGGTACCCCCGAGGGCCAATGGGCATGTCTGATGCTGGATTTCAGGCTCAGGAATCTCATGGCTGCTGCAGGCCATGCCTGGTCCAGATTCTCCCTGCACCCCTTCAAGAATCAAGTTGACCTTTTGTTCACATCTTCCTGATCTCCCTGTTTCGAACCCAGGCAGAAGGAGGGAGAGAGCCCCTTCAAAACTGTCACCAGCTTCCACTTAGTAGCTGATTTATTATAGAGTATGATAAAATATTCAAAAGTTAATGTGTCTAAAGGAGAAACCTAAACCAAATAATGAAATAGAGATTACAAATAGAATGAGGGGCTGGGGTGAGGCTCTGTGGTAGAGCACTTGCTCAGCGGTCCGAGGGCCTGGGTTCCATCCCAGCACTGCAAAAATCAGTCACATCAATGACACATACGTGTGTGTGTGTGTGTGTGTGTGTGTGTGTGTGTGTGAGCTAGTATGCAGGGGGGCTTGTCTTCTATGCCCCCTGGGATCCACTTTATAAACCCCTGACCGGGGAACAGATAGACAGGCACTGGCGATCAGACCTGGGTTTGAATCCTGGCTCTGACAGCCCTTGGCTTCTGTGAAATTCAGTGTCCTTAGGCATGAGACCTGGACAACAGTGCCCTTCCCAGAGTTGTGAAGGCTGATGAAGGCTGATTGCCTAGCTCACAGCAGGCACTCCTGATAGCACTTAATAGTCCTTGTTTCTATGAAGAGCAGAAGTAGAGATGGACAATCTTCAAGTATGTCCATCACCTTGCCCAGGAATTGGCAAACAGTTGCTTGAAGGGTTGGCTTGTAAATATTTTGGGCTTTGTAAGTCAAGAGCAAAACCAGAGTGTTACGCAAGCCCTTGCATAACTGTTCAGAAAGCAGCCATTTGAAAACGGACAGCCCGTTCCCGGCTCTGTGGAAAATCATGCAGCTGGATGGATTAGCCCCACTGCCCCCGGCCACTGCCCCGGCCCAGGGCACACGAACCTTCCATTTTGTTACTTTTTCCTGAAATGAAAGTGTTTCCAGAGGGTGTTCATGGGACCTCCATTCCTCCAGACGACCAGACACAGTGTTCAGTCCACTTGGCAGACGCTTGTGGGAGGACCCTCTGAAGCCCCCTCCTTGGAGTCCCATGTCCCCACGGGCACATCAAGGAATCCTGTGGTATGTAAGCTACTTCACCTGGCTGAATCCACGGCTTCCAGGACGTATTGAGCCACAGAATCTTCTCACCCACAGAACATACTTGGGGGAGTACTGCAGCCGATCCCAAATTTAAATCGTTGTTCAGAACGTCACTGTATGGAATTGACTCTGTGCCCCTGAGCACGAGTTGCAGGGGCCAGCGTGGGCACATGTTGGTTCCCATCCTCAGCAGAGTAACCGGCCCAAGTGGGACTTCAGCGTGGGGAGGCCTGCAGAAGTCCCTTGGAGAGAATGTGGCAGCTACTTCGCAGACTTGGAGGAGATCTGAGGACTGGCCAAGTCCTTGCTGCTGTTGAAAACCTGGTGTTGAAAATCAGGATGCGCCCGTTCCCCGCCCCCCGCCCCCCACCCCCCACCCCCGTAGTGGTGAAGACTGAACACTTGAGGGTGGGGAGAGAAGGAGAGGGAGAGAGAGAGAGAGAGAGAGAGAGAGAGAGAGAGAGAGAGAGAGAGAGAGAGAGAGAAAGATTCTTCCATAGAAGAGGGGGTCCAAAGATTTCAGGTTTTCTGTCTTCTCGTGCCCCCTCCTCCCATCCTGCCTACATGACCAAAAGGACAGGAAGGGATTGCAGGGGGCGATCGCTTGTGTTGGAGAATGGGACCCCTCCCCGCCCTGTAGGCTGCTAGCAGCCAGGTGGTGGGAGTGTTATCTGCCATTTCCTATCCTTTGCCCTGTCTCACTGTGAACATGGATTTGCTGAATTACTTTTATTATACTTTTTTTTGGGGGGGGCGGGGAATAGGAGGGTTCCAGGAATTGAACCCAGGAGTGCTTAATCACTGAGCCACATCCCCAGTCCTTTTTATTTTGTAGTTTAAGACGGGGTCTCATTAAGTTATTTAGGGCCTTACTAAGTTGCCAGTTGCTGAGGCTGGCTTTGAACTTGTGATCCTCCTGCCTCAGCATCCTGAGCTGCTGGGATGACAGTCGTGCACCCCCGCCCCTGGCAGAATCCCCACACTCTGGAGTTGGGACTGTAGCTCAGTGGTGGAGCACCTGCCCAGCACTCCAAGCACCACAAAAACTAGAAAAACAACCAAAGAAAAGGATGTTCCCATTCTCACAGGAAGCCTTGCCCAAGTTGGGACACAGCTCCAAGCCCTGGCATGGGCAGACTCCCCGAGGCAAGTCTTGTTGCCGCTGGCTGCTCCCCTTCCCTTCCTGTAGGAG
Organism: Urocitellus parryii; assembly: GCF_045843805.1. Lineage (NCBI taxonomy): Eukaryota > Metazoa > Chordata > Mammalia > Rodentia > Sciuridae > Urocitellus > Urocitellus parryii. The sequence goes on along the minus strand of NC_135531.1, from coordinate 159,155,001 downwards.
CCTCCTCTCAAGCAGAAGGGAGCACAGAAGTTTCCTGTAGCTTCTGGATGCCAAAAACTGCCAGGATCATGGAGTCCAGTCCCACACAGCAGTGCCGTGTGGGCACACCCAGAGCAGCTCCTGGAACTTCATTTTACACCAAAACTAGCCATGGGAGGAGCCAGTGGGGGGAGTAGATCTGAGCAATTTGGCCGTCATGCTTTTTACTATGTTCATATTAAAACACACAGGAAGAGGTCACGCAAGGGGCTACAAACCGCACCTGAATTTTGAAGATAAAACTTGAGACAAAAGAAACGCTGGCTTCCCTGGGCTGCTGAGGCCAAGCCAGGCCCCGGAACCCAGAAGGGAACTGAGAACAAGTCCAGTTCATCACTCTGAGGAGGCTCCACCCCCTGGGGTGCCACAGCCCCCCAGGTACCACTGCCCCCCAGGTGCCATTGCCCCCCAGGTGCCATCGCCCCCCAGGTGCCACCATCCTGGGCTCAGCACCAGCTCAAGCCTGGTGCCCCAGGGGCTCAGGGAGAGAGCAGTGCTCCTTGCAGGGTGGACAGGAAGGAGAGAGGCAGGTGGCCAAGCAATTCCTGTTTCTCGAAGCTTCTTCCTCGTCTGGCCACCTGGGGGGAGCCCCTCTGTGAAGGGCTGCCGGTATTTCCTTGCCTTTTTGTTTCAACCCTCAGTCATCTTTTTATCTGTAGGAAGCGGGATGGAGAATGTCTGGACGCCCGAGGTGAACCTCATATTCAGAATCAGGACTGGGGAACGGCGAGGCTGAGGTCCAGCATTCAGGGGCCAGCGTCCCCTCCCGCCCCTCCCCCGCCTCATCGGCTCAAGGAATGGGGCAGGGCGCCCATCTCGGCTCCAGACAGACAGACATCAGTGTCCTCGTCACTTCTGTAAGCATGGACTGTGTTCCAAGCCTACCAGGCTCTTCACACGTGTGGCTGACGTCATCCTCAAAATGCTCCAGGAAGGCACTAAGGTCAGGCAGGTGAGCATCTGGCTGCAGCCCATGTGGCCAGTGGGCACCGTCATGGCCCTCACAAGACGCGGTCCAACGCCAACTCGAGCACCTGCCCTCCGGGTCCAGTCGTAGGACAGCAAGCAGCTTTGTTGGCAGAGGGAGAGCGCGGGCACTTCCTTGAAGACGGGCAGCTTCCGCCCATGGGGCAGGGGGGCAAGGTGCCCCCTTCAGAGGCCAAAGCCAGTCCTGCCCCCCAGCAGTGAGTCAGCCAGATGTGCGCTCCTCCAGGGTCCAGTGTGCCTCGCTGGGCCCCCTTGGCCACTCAGGCCCTCCCAGCAGAGGGACCCCAGACAGAGTCTTCCCAGGGGCAGAAATGCCTCAGAAGAGGGAGCTGGGCCCCGAGCCTGGGGGGACAACCAGAAGCTTCTCTTTTCATGCAGGAGGGCTCAGGATCAGCCATCTCATTTCTGGAACCTTCTCTAGGCCTGGTGTGTTGCTGGGAAGACAGAGAAGTTCGTAGCATGGCCAGGAAGCCCCGCCTGCAAGTCACCACAGGTGATCTGTGAGGCTCACGAGGGAGGGAACGTCTGGAGAAGATGTCTGAAGGGGTGAGGGCTACAAAAGCTGCCCAGAGGGCGGAACCTAGGGTAAGGCCCCCACATCTCCAGCAGAGCCATCGCACGCCTCACCCCCCTGCCGCCTTCACTGACCAAGTTCTTCTAACTTAAATCCGTTTCCTTAAACACATTCATGTCCATGATGACACCTGGAAAATTTTGTTAATTGTCCATAAATAGAACTTGCTCTAAGCTGGGCACCGTGACGCACACCTGTCATCCCAGCACTCAGAAGGCTGAGGCAGGAGGATCGAGAGTTCAAAGCCAGCCTCAGCAAAAACCGAGATGCTCAACCACTCAGTGAGACCCTGTCTCTAAATACAATACAAAACAGGGCTGGGGACGTGGCTCAGAGGTCGAGGGCCCTGAGTTCAATCCCTGGTACAAAACAGAAATAGAAGGTATCTCTAAACGTAAATGCATTATTGAAAGAGAAATGGGACCGTGAGTTCCAGCCAGGTAGAGTTAGTTGCCGACTAAATATTCCTTATCGGACGTCTGCCCCTGCTCTCGTGCTCTCTCGAGAGAGAGATTAGCCCACATTAAGGAGGCGGCAGAGACAAGCCAGCACCGACCTGGGGGTTTATACTTCATTAAAGCAGAAGAACCGCAAGAGCCCTGGGGACGGTGCCCGTGTGTGCACTGTAACTTGGGGGCCGAGTCATGCCTTGAGAGTCCTGCCACCAGTCACCTTTCCTGATCCTCTTGAATGAGACCAGATCCTCTTGAATGAGTTCCCTGGGCCTTGGGGTACCAGGACAACTCACCAGCCCCCAGACACGATGGGAAATGTGAACGATGGTGGACGTAGCACTCTGCAAGTCGGCAGCCGGGAGCATTAAGTCCCTGTCATAATCGCAGGGTGACAGGAGACCAAGGCCACCCCACTGGGCCACCTTTTCTGGAGCTAGAAGTGCTCGGGGAGGTCTCTGGTGGAAATGCTCTTGATTTTAACTGAAATTCCTTGACCTTTTTCATAACACCACTGCATCCTGATAAGATTGAGGCCTTTGTGTGAAAGGAACAAAAGGGAGAATTCTCTACAGGACTCCAGCTCTCAGCACTTGCGCTCAGATTCTGATTTTGTGTGTCTGTCACCCCCAGTGGACTGGGAACCCTCTGGCAGGGGTCTCATGTTACTTTTCTTTTTTTGTTGTTTAACAACATATTTTTATTTTTAATTGACACAGTAATTGTACCTATTTCAGGGGGACATTGAGGCATTTTAATGCATGTACCCAACATGGACTGATCAAATCAGGGTAATTGGCACATCTGTCACCTCCGACGTTTGTCATTGCTTTGTGTTGGGAACATTCAAACTCCCAAGACCAGGTGTGGTGTCCCACAGGAGGCCAAGGCAGGAGGATCACAAATCTGAGGTTGGCCTCGGCAACTTAATGGAACCCTGAAGTCATACTGCTTGTAAGTCGCCGGCAAAAGCTCCCCCTGGGACCCACGTGTGCCCATTTGTTCAGCCCATGCTCTTAGCTTCCGTGCAGACTCTGTGGTCGGTGCCGCAGGGGGAATCGGAGCCCGGACCTTGCTCTGGCCGTCAGTGAAGTCATCCTCTCCCAGCAGTCTCTTGATTAGGGTTAAACAAGCCAGGCCAGTAGGTGTGGTGGTCAGGACAGAGCTTTCAACAGCTCCGTGTCCCTGGTGTCCGTGGCATGTCCTCAGCTGCTTCTCTGAGGCCCTTTCTTGGTCCTCGTGAAGATGCATTTTCTGTGTTCAATGCTGCAGGGCCCCAAAGCTCCTGCTCTAAGTGATCCGCATACTCCTATCTCGGGGTGTCTCAGGGACAGGAACTTTCAAACTCTTGGGGACCGTATACCTTTCTTGGCATCTAAATTCCTTCAGGTGTGTCCCTAGAGGACCATCTCGCTGTTCCTAATAGAGCTTCCCTATCTGCTGTCCACTGATCACACAAAGCCTTCAGTTGAAAACTCATCCCCACATTAAAAAAAAAGGTAAGGAAGAAAATTTGCCAAGATACCCTTCCTCTGGAAGGCTCATCAGGGATGTTGGGGACACTTGGGTCCTGTTCACTGAGGTCTCCCAGATGCCTCTGTAGCACTCTGTCTCCAGAGCAGCAGAGCATGACACATATTTACAGGAGGAATGAATGAAGGGCCGGGAGTAATGCAAGGGGACAGTTGTCCCTGATCACCCTGGACTGACCAGTGTCTAGGTGGGTCTGTTTTGGTTTTGCGGTACTGCGGATTGAACCCAGGCTCCCCACAGCTAGGCAAGCGCTCTGCCACTGAGCTGCCCCCACCCTTCCCTCATGTTACCTTGTCTCCCGAGGACCTGGGAGGAGACCGCACACTGTAGTGCACGGGGATTGCTGTGTGAATGCCCCCCCAGCAGGATGCTGGGAGAGGAAGAGTAAAGTCAGATGCCCTTTGTGCTTCTGATTTATGTCTCCTTAATGTGAGGCAGTGGACATGGGAGTTCAAATGAATTCAGACATGAGATTTAGCCTGAAAAATGAGAAATAGCTACTATGATAGGGTCAGGTGGGGCGTGCAATGGGGGGTGTGAGCTGGGGGGTGGGAGTGCATGAGCTACGCGGGGGGGGGGTTGGGGGGGGTAACGCTTTACACGGGACTGGGCTCTGGAAACGCTCGGTGGATAGTAGTCTCATTATTATTGCTGATGTCGATATATTTGATGGAATCAGCTTGTATCCAATTACCCCACAACTTCGTGCATTAAGTAGCAAGCTGAATGTCCCTTATCCCAAACGCTTGGGAGCAAAAGTATTTTGGAGGTCTTTTCAGATTTGGGGCTATTTGCATCTACATAAGGCCATATCTTGGAGACAGAGCCCAGGTCTTAACACGAAATTCATTGTTTCACATACACTTTATACATGGAGCCCGATGGTGATTTTAAATATTGTTAATCGTTCTGTACTCGACACAGTTTCACAGTGTGAAATTTTCCACTGGTGGCATGATGTTGGCACTCGAAGAGTTCAGGATTTTGGAGCATTTCAGATTTTAAACTTTCAGATGATGGATGCTGAATCTGTGTGCACACACACATACAAATTGTCAGATATTCGTGTTTATTTGTGGACATTTTGCAGCTTGAGCTGCCTGTGATCTATTTCCTTCTCTTCAGGTAGTATCCCCCCATTTTCCTTTTCTCTCTGTGTTAGTCCCTGTGGTTTGGACGGGGCTGGCTTCACTCCTTGTGCCAAGCATGGGCACATGACCTAGCCCTGGCCAATGAGGGCAGCCCAGTCTCTTGGCTACAGTAAGTGGCTCAGTTATGGGCTCAGGACCCAGGCCAAGCCAATGGACTTGATCCTAGGACCTTTGCTGGAGATTTTGAGGAAGAATTTTTTTTTTTTTTTTCCTGCAGGATCTACAGAACTGGCAAAATGTAGCCTGAAAATCTGGTGACCATATTTGTCATCCACGGCCGAGCTTGCCTGAGAACAAACCCTAGTACTAAAGTAAGGCAGAACCAAAGTAGGAGAATCTGGGTGACACTGTTGGAGACTAGATCGAGCTGTGCCTGCCGGCTGCTCAGGGAATCAGGGAGCGTTTTCCTTAAGTCAGTTTGCATTGAGTTGCTATTACTGGTCACAGAAGAGTCCTGGTAAACCTGGGGGCTCAGAGACTAGGTTGCCTTCCACCATCTGGATTGGACCTACTTAGAGGTGATGAGTTTTACTAATTCATTTCAACGACTGAGCTCTAAAGGCATCATGGGAGATCTGGGGGAAGCAGGGACCTGGAATGAGGTCCATCCGCGTGGCCTGGGTCCTGAGCCCATGACTGAGCCTCTTGTTGTGGCCAGGAGGCCGGACTGCCCTGAGTGGCCAGGTCTAAGTCACATGCCCATGCTTGGCATCGGAGAGAAGCCAGCCCCACCCAAGCCACCTCTCACAACTGAATTCGAGGCTCACTTCTAGAAGGAAACATAGACAGAGTCACTCTACTTTGCTGGCGTGTCATGATACAGGCTGTCATGGAGAGACCGTGACACTGTGGGACCGGGGCTCCAGGAAGATCAAGCCTGCCCCGGGAACGGCCTGTGGGTGCTTCACAGTAAGATGATTTGCATTTGCCGGTGTCCTGCAACCTGGGCCCCAGACGTAGGACTCCTGCTTCATGGATCTTAGTCACACACGGGTGTAGTCTTTCAGTGACGGCCTGACATTCCCCGTGCAGGGTGAAGCATTGGTACTACAGACCCTTCTGCCGTCACCTCGAAGTCTCCTTCCACACACAGCCCAGGCACAGTGAGGGGAGCCTGGAGGGAACAGAGCCCTCTCCCCCAGGTCCCTGGAGAGGGGCACAGCACCCAGCTGGGCTTCATCCTGCCAAGGAGGGTGAGAGGTCACCGTGGAGGGGCTCTGGGGAGGGTCCACGTTCACGGTTGCTGGCTTTGCAAAGCAGCAGACGCTCCAGGCCTTTCCCACCAGGACTGATCCTGTCCCTCACCCCGGCTGTGCCTTGGCCCTTCACCTGCCACGTCAGGGGTTGGCACCCAGGCACGGTTCCTGGGTGCTGAGGAGACGAAGTGAGCAAGACAAGACGGCGCCAACCTGCGGTCAAGGGAAACTCAACTCCAACAGGCCCAGTGGCAACACCATTAAAATCACTGACAGGAAACTGAAAATCCCCGGCGTGAAGACAGCATAGCCGGACCCAGATCTGGGGACCCAGCTCTGGGGACTTCAGGGCTTGATTCTTCCTCTTTCTCAGTGTGATTTCCTGGGTTGGCTTTCCGATCAAGCGCACCCACCTGATGGAAAGTCGCCCTGATTTTTCCCCTTATGGGGGCTCTCTAAGCAGGTCCTCATTTATTTCCTCCCAAATCCATGAGCAGAGGAGAGAGGAGATGCTTTTTTTTTAAGTTTTTGTTTTAAAAAGAAAGTCCTAGATCTGTCTCGTGTTGGCCAAATGGGCCACACCCCATCCTAAAGCAATCACCGGCTTGGAGCTCGAGTCTGGGTCTTAGGACAGCCCCAGAATGGGGAGGCAGTGGCCCCCACTAGCCCCGAAGATTCCCAGGTGGGAGGAATCGGTTCTTCCAGGGGGATTCAAGGCACCACCACCCAGTGTGCAGGCCCCCCGGGACGTGCGCTAAGGCCTAGGCTCCTCCAGCAGCTGCACTAAGTCCAGGCACAATGCAGGGCTGCACGGAGCCAGACAGAAGGCTCTGACTTTTAGGTTTGCTTCCACTTACCCAGAGAAGAACCCACCTCTTGCAGACCACAGAGAAAAGTCACAAGCCACCGCAGCATCTCTTGGGATCCAATGACATCTGTCCCAATTATCTGTTAACCGGCAACTTTCTGGATTGTCATTGGGCCTTTTGAAATGTCCCAGCTGCCACATCAGGAGGGCGACCCTGGCTGTAGTGACAGGCCTCCTATGTGGTCACGTCCCAAGCATTAATGACCGGCGTGGCCTTCTGTCCTCTGCGGTGACGTTGCCCATCGCCTCCCAAGCTCATTCCCTTGATGAAAGGATGAAACCAGGACCTTGAACTTGGAAGCCTCCTTGCCATGGCTCCCCAGGAGGTGGGGAAGTCTCCACGGACGGGCGACAGGGGCCAGCCTGCCTGCCAGCTGCTTCCCCCATGTCACAGGGCTTTTTAAATGGCTCCACATGTTCGTGTTGGCCACCCTGGTAGTTTGAAGAGTCCTGGTCCCCTGCTCCCTCTCCCTGTGTCCACAGCCTGGGACTTTGCACTTTCTCCCCATCCCCTGACTTGGGGCTTGGCCAGTAACTTGCTTTGGCCAACGGATGTTGTCGAATGGGACTCTTCAGAGGGCTCAGGCTGCTGCGGCTCCCTGTGCCTTCTGTGCCAGCTCCTTAACCCTGCGGAGTGCATATCCTGTCCGCTCCCCTAGACCATGGGGCTGAGAGACAGCCAGGCAGCCTGGACTCCACCCTGGGCCTGGAGTGACGTCCATCAATCCCCTGATGTCAGCCAGCCCGAGGACCTGGAGACACGAGGTCACACCTCTCTTGGAAATAATTACAAACGTGATAATCCGAAGAGCATGTTCATCTGGGTTTTCTTGTGACACGTTCCCCCTTTGCTGTCCTGCGTGGTAATTGCTTAAGGAAACACTTGGGAGTGAGTCACACACATCAGGCCTGTCCCCCTAAGCTCGCCAGGCTGCTTGGCCTGAGCGCGAGCACGTTCTCCATCAGAGTCACAGAGCAGCCATAAACTTTAGGAAATCCCGTTATTTTTCTGCTCTTCCATTCACACTCTCTGTTCTTATCCATTGACCCAGTGATATTCCTCTTCATCTCCTAACTGGGGGCAGTTCTGTCCTTTGACCTTAGTGACCTTGGTATATGTATGAACACAGACCCTTCCCCTCCTTATTGCTGAAGGTCCCCATCCAGGTTGGCCACCGGCCTCCTGCTGGGCTCTGTTGTGTCTCCCCAGTAGGAACGCAGCACAAATGCATTCTGCCCCTTGGAGGGGGGACGCGCTCGGGAGCTGGTGAGGCCCGTGGTCCCAATCTCTTGGGGTGTTCATTTGGGTCATTTGGTGGAAATACCGTCCGTTTTTTTCTTTTGTATCATCACTATTTTTTCTCTTGCAACAGGTGATCTGCGGGGAGCTATTTTAAGATAATGTAACTATCCGGCTCCACTTCAAAGTTTCCCTCACATATTTGGCGTCCCTGGATGATTTCTGTTGGACCCAATCTGACTTCTGTGGTTGAAAAATGACCATTTTCCAACCCAAGTCTTCCTCCCCTGTGCTCCCCCTGAGCGCTTGGCGCTCCCCGCCAGCCCGAGCCCCCCTTTCTGCCCACTTATCTGTCCACTGTGGACGTGTGTGTTCCCATCATTCCCACCGATTTATAATTTGTCATTGTCCCTAATCATTTTTGTGCTCGGATTGTCCTTGTTTGGGCCAATGAGAGCCCCTTCTAGCTGGCTCTTTGTCCCTGTGACAAATGCTCTTTTCCTTTTTTTTTTTATTATTATTATTATTTTTTATTTTAGTCTTTCCCTGCTCTATGGCATAACAGGTGCCTCAGGCCCATCTTGAACTTCCCCTCCTCCAGCCCTGGGTGCTGCCATTTCTGTAAGGAGTCCTGGTTCCTTGAAGTGGGGATGGTATCAGAGCCCAAGGGCCAGGCGCTAGACATGTTACTGCGTCCCTTCAGGCATATGTGAACGTGCATGCAAGCAAGACTCCATGCACGTGTGCAAACCCACATAAATACCCATGCACACACATTCCTGTGCACGATCTTAGCAATGGTGGCGTCACACTCGTTATCACTGCCCCTCGTCTCCACGGGCTCTTCTCCGCCCCCCATGTTCGTCCCCCACCAGTGAGTTCGTCCCACTCCTGTCCATGGGCTCCCTTCCACAGTAGCCTGAGGTGCTCTCTGGATTGTCTCACAGCAGAACAAAACCGAACACAGTTGGGGGCGGAGGCACAGCCTGTAACCCCAGGGACTCCTGGAGTCGGGGGAGGAGGGTGAGTACGAGGCAGCGGGCAACTGGTGAGAGCCCGCCTCCCAATGAAAAATACCGAAGCCCGGCGGGAGGGTGCAGCTGGGGACGGAGCATGCGCTTGGCATGAGCGAGGCCCAGGGTTCCAGCCCCAGCTACAAAAACATGACAAAATCCAACCTGAGAGAATTCTCATTATCCCTCCAGCCCCAACCCTGAGCAAACCCAAGGACATACACACCAAATGCTCAGAAGTCCCTCAGCTAGTACTTCGCCTTCTTTTGGATTGACACTATGATTCATTTTATTCACTAGATGTGCTGTCACGGCCATTTGCTCTGAGCGTCAGGTGTTTTTGGTCTCCTCATTCTTGTTGATTCAGTCTGGTTTTTCTTTTTTCTTTGTGTACCAGGGATTGAACTGAGGGGTACTGGACCCTTGAGTCACATCTCCAGCCATATTTTGTGTTTTACTTAGAGACAAGGTCTCACTGAGTTGTTAAGGCCTTGCTAAATTGATGAAGCTGGCTTTGAACTTGCAATCCTCCTGCCTCAGTCTCCTGAGCCACTGGGATCACAGATGTGCACCACCATGCCTGGCCTGTTTTTCAATCTATAGAACATCTGCATGTTTCCAAAATAAAACCATACGTAAAAGTAGTCAGGTGTTCCCGCTCACGACCATTGCAGCGTATCCCAGTGTGTCCCAGCGTGTCCCAGCGTGTCCCAGCGTGTCCCATGTTCCACTCACTCTCTTCCCCCACGCATTTTGCTCTGTTTCTCAGCGACGTACCTTGGAAAGTCTTCGTGCTAGTGCAAGACGCTGTTCTCCTTCTCTCTGCAGCGGCAGGGCCTGTGTTACGTGCACCATGGTTTATTCAACCTGCCTCTTGGTTCAGACATGGGGGTCTTTTCTGGTATTTTCAACTGTGAAGAGCACAGCAGTGAAACCATCGGCCTCTGTCTTTTCCTACTGCTGGAGGAGAGTCTCAGGCAGATCATTAAGTGGGGCTGTTACAGGCTTGGAGTGAGCCGTAGTTTGTGAGGCATGGCCAGGTGTCCCTGCTACAGTTTCAGTTGGTTTGTCCCCTGGACTCCTGCTGAAATGTAATCCCCACTGAATATTAAAAGGGAAGCAATTATTGTATAATGGTGTGTTAAGAATTGTAATGCAAAATAAATAAATTTTTTAAATAAATAAATAAAAGGGTAGCGATTTAATCTGACTACGGTGTTTAGAGGTTGGCCTTTTTGAGGTCGTTAGGATTAGACAAGGACATTGAGGTGGAGCCCCCATGATTGAAACATGGTAGCTTCATAAAAAGAGGGAGAGAACCTAGAAGATAGATGAACACTCAGGAATTATCTTTGTCTCTTGCCATGGGATGGCCTGTGCCTCCTTAGGACTCTGCCAGGAAGAAAGCCATGCTGAAACACCAGCCCTTGAATCTCTTGAACTGTGAGCTGCGTAAACCTCTTTTCTCTTTATAAAGTTCACCTGAGTCGGGAATTTAGTTATAGTAACAACAGCAACAACAAATATATCCCCTTTCCAGTGTTCATACCATTTTGCATTCACACTGATCATACATGAGAGGGACTATTTCCACATGACTTGGCCGACAGAATGAATCATCAAGGTTTTGAATTTTTGCCAAGTATGATTTTTAAAAACAAAACAAAACAAAAGAACACTGGCTGAAAGTTTTTCTTTTAAGAAGACAGAGGAAGAAAAGTTCGGAAAAAGAAGACCAAGAATTAATGATCTGAGATACAAAACAGAATCAGGGGCGCACCCAGCATGGAGAACAAGAGGTGGGGAAATGCTAAAGGAGACAGTGGGTGTGTCTTCAAAAACCACAGAGAAATCCAGTCAAGTACCAAGAAACACACACTGGCTTTCTCAATCGGTAGGCCACCATTGGCCTCTCCAGAAATTTCACTAAGGTCATGAGGACAGAAGCAGATTACAGGAAGCTAATAAATCAGATGGGAAGGGGCAGAAACTCTGATGACTGCAGCACGCTGAAGGTGATTCACTGAGGAGCAAAATAGGATTCAATTTCAGGATTAGGAAAGAGATTCTTTCTCCCTGAGCGTTCCAGTCTGAACCCCGTGAATTTCTCTAAAACTTTTCCTTCCTCAACTGGTTCAGTTGACTAATTCTTTAGCAAGGGAGTCGAGTCTCAGCCGTCTTAGGAAACGCCTCCTTTCTCTACCACATCGCTTCCTCCTGCAAAAGGAGGCCACAGGGCCACAGTTGGCTGTGTTCTACTCCAACCCCAGGGCCAAGTGAGGCGGGGGCTGTCCAGAGCCTGGGGCAGGCAGGGAAAGGGACCAGAATAAACTCCATGCTTGTTTATGGAAACAACCTTGTATTGAGACATGACTCGCACACCCTAGAATGCACACGTTTAAAGTGCACAGCTCTGGTCTGGGGCAGAGTGCTTGCCTAAATTGCTCAAAGGCCTAGGTTCCATTCCAGCATCACAAAATAAATGTGTTTTAGTATCTTTACAGGAGGGAAAGCATCCTATAATCTAATTTTAGAATATTTTCATCACCCCAATAGGAAATCTCATGCCCTCCCTTCTCCTTTCCCCTCAACCAAGGACAACCACTAACCTTCCATTTGTACCCAGTGGGTAGTTAAGAACCCTTCATATCAGTGGAATGTCATAAAAGGTGGTCTTTGTGATGGCTTCTTTCACATGTTTTCAAGGTTCCTCCATCTTTCCTTTGACTGTATAGTGTTCCACTGTGTCGTTCAACCACTTCTGGTTATCTCTCATTAGTTGGTGGGCACTTGGATTATTTTTACTTCTTGGTTATCATGAATAAAGCTGCTACAAGCTGGGCATGGTGGTGCACACGTGTAATTCCAGCAGCTTGGGAGGCTGAGGCAGGAGGAATATGAGTTCAAAGCCAGCCTCAGCAACTTAGCAAGGCCCTAAGCAACTCGGTGAGACCCTGTCTTTAAATAAAAATAAAATATAATTTTTTAAAAAGTCTGGGGATGTGGCTCAGTGGTTAAATGCCCCTGGATTCAATCCCTGGTACCAAAAAAAAAAAAAATACTTTGCAAATATCCACATGGAGGCCTTTGTGTGGGCACATTTTCAATTGTCTTGGGTGCACACCAGGAGCAGAATTGCTGGTGGGTGTGGTAACTCCATGTTTAGCTTTTCGAGAAATTGCCAAACTCTTCCAAAGAAGTTGGACCATTTTACATCATCACCAGCAATGTATCTGGATTCCAATTTCTCTGGATTCTACCCACAGTTTTACTGTCTGTGTTCTTTTTAGCTACAGTGATGTGTGTGAAACGGAACCTCATTGTGTGTGTGAGTTTGTTTGTTTTTGTCAACCCGGGATGGAACTCAGGGTCATTCAGCCACGAGCCCCATCCCCAGCCCTGTATTGTATTTTATTTAGAGACAGGGTCTCACTGAGTTGCTTAGCACCTTGCTTTTGCTGAGGCTGGCTTTGAACTCGAGATCCTCCTGCCTCAATGTCCCAAGCTGCTGGGATCACAGGTGTGTGCCATCACGCCCAGCTCATCGTGGATTTGATTTGCATCTCTCTGATAACTGGTGATGTTGAATTAGTTTTCGTGGGCTTATTGGCCATTGAATCTCTTCTTTGAAAAACTGTCTATAAAAATGCTTCAGTAAATTAACCCTCCTGGGTTCTGTATATCAAAATAGGATGTCCTCTCCATTCTCTTGTCTTTTTAACGTCTTTAGGGTGTCCTTTTCAGCATGAACAATTTACCTAGTCTGTCTGTCTGTCTGTCTCTTTCTGTGGGCGTGGTACCAGGGATGGAGTCACAGCCCTTGTGTTTAGGGTTGTAGGTTGCAGCTGAGAAATCATTGCCTAACTCTGGGTTGTAAAGATTTGCCCCTTGTTTTCTTCTAAGAGTTTTGAAGTTGTAGCTCTTACTTACGGGTCTTGGGTCCTTTCTGAGCTAATTTTTCTAGATGAGGTGAGGCAGGGACCCCTCTTCATTTTCTGCATGAGGACATCTAATGTTCGCAGCATCGTTTGCTGAAAACATTATTCTTTCCCCTATTGAATCGTCTTGGCTCCTTTGTGGAAAATCAATAGGCCATAAATAAAAAAGGTTTCTCTCTTGGCACTTGACTCTCAGTGTAGCTTTAACTTTAATTTATTTTATTAAAGCTGTGGAACACTGTTTCATATGTTTAAGGGTTATTTGATTTTGTTCGACATGTGAGTTCTCTAGTTGTGTCTTTTGCCACATGTTCAATAGGATGCTTTTAAAAATTTCTCCCAACTCAGATTTTTTTCCCATTACTGGGGATTGGGCCCAAGGGTGCTCTACCACTGAACTGAACTACACCCCAGTCCTTTTTTTATTTTTGAAACAGAGTCTTGCTGAGTTGCTGAGGCTGGCCTCAAACTTGCCAGCCTCCTGCCTCAGCCTCCTGAGTTGCTGGGATTACAGGCAGGTGCCACTGTCCCTGGTCTCTCAGATTTTTTTGTTTGTTTGTTCTGGAAGTCCTGGGGGTGGAACCTAGGGCCTTGCGCATGCCAGGTGAGCGCTCTACCACTGACCTATGCCAGCCCGCCCTCTAATATTGTGAAGATTTTGCATATCAGTGATACCCTTTATCTGTGATGCAAACCGTCCTCAATCTCTGCCTCGCTTCTCCATTGAAGTCGATTTCTGCCTCTTTCAGAAGAGTTTCAAAGTTTTCCTCCTGTAGTTTTTTGCACATTTCTTGTTAAACTTACCCTAAATATTTTATTTTTCCTATTATCATGGTAAAGGATTTTTCCCATGTTACCTGCTAATCTTCCTGTTTTGCTTGTGGTGTTTGGGTTATAGAGCCTTTGTTTTTAATGGAATCAAGTGAATCTATTCACCTTGTCTGGACCTTGGGGCATCATCTTAGAGCTGTCCCCTATCTGGGGTCATAGAAGTTAACCATCTTTTCCTCTTGTCCTTGCCTAATCATAAGGTTTCATGTTTCCTATTTAAAATCCCAATCTGTTTGTGCGTGGGGTAGGAGTGACTCTAATTTTATCATTTTTTCCAAATGGCCTTCAGGTTGCACCCACGTTATTTATTAAGACGCCATCTGTGGGCCAGAGGTGACCCAGCAGGACAGCACCCCCTCGGATGCTCAGGGTGCCGGGATCCACCCCAGCGCAGGGGGACATTTCCATCTTTTCCACATGAACTTTAATACCAACTTGTTCTGTTCATTTAAAGAAAAAAAAAAGTTTGTTGGTTTTAGTGTTTAGACGAGGTTAAATGTATAAACTAATCTGGGGAGAAAGTGAGTCACCCTGTTATAGAACAAGGGACGCTTCTCCATTGAAGTCGACTTCTGCCTCTTTCAGAAGAGTTTCAAAGTTTTCCTCCTGTAGTTTTTTGCACATTTCTTGTTAAACTTACCCTAAATATTTTATTTTTCCTATTATCATGGTAAAGGATTTTTCCCATGTTACCTGCTAATTTTATTCGAATGGAGGCTGTTGTGTGTGTTAATTTTGTACGCTGCACAGTGCAGATTTCTTTAGCTACCCGAGTGAGTATCATTATTGAATCTCTAAGATTTATCAGGCCAATAGGGATAGTTATGGGTTTTCCAATTCTTATTCCTAGCTTAATTTTTCATGCCTAATTGTGTTAGTTTATACCTCTGGGATGATGCTACGTGGTAACGGAGTTAGTGGGATTTCCTTGCCTTAGAGATAAGATGCTGGTTGTAGGACTCAGGTATATTTCTTTTTATTGTGTTAAGGGAATATCCATGCATTCATATTTCCTTAAAAGTTTTTGTTTCTTTATTTGGGGGTGGATATTAAATTTTACTAAAGCTTTTGTAGCATATATGGAGATAATCCTATGATTTTTCTTCTTTGATGAGTAAATGTGTTATATTATATTAATAGATTTCCCAGCATTAGCCCACTCCTGCATTCCTATTATAAACTCCACGACTTGGTCATGGTTTATCATTTTCTTAATGTGGCTTTTGAGTCAGCTTGCTGATATTTTATTTTATTTAAGATTTTATGGATATTTGTGATCTCTGTCTTTTATTATTATTTTATTTTATGTACTATCTTCATCAATTTGGGGTATCAATGTCACCCTGCCTCACCCAATTTGTAAATTCATCCTTATTTTCTCTATTTGGAAACAATTTGTGTAGCAGGAGGACTGTTTTTTAAAGTTTTGATACAGTTCTCTTGTGAAACCTCTGAGCTTGGTATTCTGATGGGGGGTGTCCCTGATACAGTTTTATATTTTCTCTTTGAAATTGGTTTACCTTTTTATATTCGCTGAGGTCAATTTTGGTCAACTATATTTTTCTGAGACATTAGATTTTATTTTTCTTTCTTTCTTTCTTTCTTTCTTTCTTTCTTTCTTTCTTTCTTTCTTTCTTTGTTTTTGCAGGGAGGTGTGCTGTGGTATGAATGTGTGTGCCTACCCCCACAATTTGTATGTTAAAATCCCAAACCCAGGTGACACTACCAGGAGGTGGGCTTTGGAGGAGGTGATTAGCTCATGTGGGTCAAGACCTCATGAATAGGGTTAGTGCCCCTGAAGACCCCAGAGGCTGTCTTTGTCCCTTCCATGAGTGAGGACACAGCTAGAGGTACCATCCATGAACCAGAAAGTGGGCCTTCCCCAAACTCCAAATCCGGAACTGTGAGAAGTGAATTCCTGTTGTCTGAGGGCTGCCCAGTCCACGGCATTTCCCAGGGCCCGGGAGGACTCAGGCCAGGCGAGTCTGCAATGGGTCCTGACTCTCTGGGTTCCTCCATAGGAACAGCTACTTCCTCCCGCCCACTTCAGGTTCGGGCTTTATCCTCCCTGTGCACTTTAAAAAAAAAAATAATATTTTTTGGTTGTAGTTGGACACTTACCTTTATTTTACTTATTTATTTTCAGGTGGTGCTGAGGATCAAACCCAGGGCCTTGCACGTGCTAGCGAGCGCTCTACCACTGAGCCCCAGCCCCAGCCCTCCCTGGGCACTTTTTAAACAAAATTAGCTAGTGTTCTTTTTCTAAATTTAGTGGAAGAACCAGAATTTTGATTTATTTGGATCTACTATTTTTGAGTTCTACTTCATCACTTATTCCTTTTATTTCATTATTTTCTTTTTTTGTGGCTTCTTTTGTTCCCTAGTTTGAGAACTTAATTTTAGTGGAATTCCTTGTTTGATTTTTATTGATGTAGGTTTAGGACTATGAACTTTCCTGGGATATATGAGTTTTCTTGGGATGTATGTTTTACATATATTCTATAGACTCCGACATGTAGCAATTCTGTGATTTCTGTAATTTCCTATACCTGACAGCTGTGAAGTGTAAGGTTTTAACATTTAAAATATATGTATCTATCTATATACCCCAGTTATCATTACTGCATCTCGGATTCAGGTCCACTCTTCACTGCCTGCTCTGTGAAGCTGGCAGGGTCTGGCCAGGGTTCCTTGGCCCGCTGGCGCGCTGCTGAGCATCGACAGCAGAGGTCACTGGAGAGACACTGCAGGAGGAGTCCCCTTGCACTCACCAGGCCTCAGGGGTGTGGGTGGTCTCCAGCCCCGGGTGCCTGTGGTGTGGGCAGCTGCTCCAGCACCTACTGTGTGGCCAGGGCAGCTTCTCCACGTGGCCTTGTGGCAGTAGATATGGCTGCTCCAGCAATACACAGGGCAGCACCACCTAGCCACCAGCAGCGTCAGGGCCCCTCTGAGCCACTTCCTAAAAACAGCTGGGCAGCTCTGCACAGATCTGACTTCCAGCAATCCTGAAGAGCAGACTTCCAGCAACTTCCACTAGTGTGGTTCACCAGGATCTTCTCTGCCACTCACCAAGCCACAGCCGCGTTCTCTCCAGAGAGGTCCAGGAGCTCCCGTCAGCACGCCGTCCCCCCAGGAGCAGGGGCTGCTGCTTCTTATCTGCCATCCTCTGCTCTTTCAGGCTCCATTTCTCTTCCTAAGGTCAATGTGGTACCTGATGCCAAGACTAGACGAAGGCTTTTCAAGAAGATAGACAAATATCCCTCGTGAACATAGAGGCAAAAACTAAGAGCAGATGTTTGGCAAACTGAAGCCAAAGTGATCTGGTTGGGTTTAGGCAAGAGATTCAAGATTGGTTCAATATTTGCAAATCCATCCGTGTAACTCACGTGATTTGGGAAATGAATGACACTACAGTAGGAACCCCGCTACGCTGCCGTCACCATCACTAGTGTTAAAACCCGGCCTGACCCAGGGCTGAGGACACAGCTCAGTGGTAGATGCCCACCTGGCATGCAGGAGGCCCTGGGTTTGATCCCTGGCACCAACAAAAGAAAAAGCAAAACAACAAAAACCCAACCTGATCCACACTGAGTACTGGGGAAGTTGAAGAAATGGAGTTTTCGTGGACTGCTGGTGGGAATGGAAAGGGTGAGACCACTTTGGGAAAGTGTGGCAGCTTAACAAACCGAACAACACCACCCTACGCAGTGGCACATCCTGTACCCCCACAACTTGGGAGGCAGGAGGACCTCAGTCTGGGCAACTTAGAGAAACCCCATCTCAATAATGGGGGGAAAGGGTGGGGGCTGGGGCTGTAGTTCAGTGGTAAGCATACGTGGGTTTGATGGCCAGACTGGAAAATAATACTAATAATGATAATAACCGAACACCTACCTATGAACTGTCCATTCCATTACTAGATTACTGGGCATTTATTCAGGAGAAAGGAAATCATGTCCGACATTTAATACTTAGAAAAACTGGTATGTTAATAAAATACAAAACTACTCAGTAATCTAAATGGATGTATCTCAAAATAATTATGTTGAACGAAAGAAGCCATACCAAAGAGAATACTCATGGTATGACTCATGTTTTAGGAAATGTCGCCAGTAGTGGTTCCCAGAGGGCACTAGAGAAGGGAGGGGTTCCCATAGGTCATGAGAAAACAGGGCTGACAGGTGGTTCCTTATCTTGACTTCCTATATCTTCATTGATAAAATTGATTCATTAACTTGGTGGTTTCAAAGATGTACACAAACATAAAACTTATAAAATCGCACACCAAGGTGCATGCCACCTAAGAGTGAGTGGAAGTCACGCTGGTGCGAAGGATCTGTTTACTTCAGGAGGAGGCAGGAGAGGTGCAGGAGGCCAGTGAGGCGGGCACTGACGCTCCAGGGGAGCAGACTGGCCGTGGAGGACGGGTGTAAGTTTGTACTCAGCACAAATTTCATGGAGAGAGTAAAGAGAAGTTGGTAACTGACTGGGTGTGGGAGGTGAGGATGCAGATATTACCATAACTCCAGGAGTTTACACAACCAGACAGACTGGGGCAGAGGATAAAAGACTGTGGGGAGGGTGGGGACTGAACCTTGTTCTGAAATAGGTGGAACCAGTTCCATCAGGAAGTGTCCGATGTGTGACTTAAAGATGCCGATTCCTGGGATCCACTCCAGACCGATCTCCAGGAGAACTGTGATATCAACAAGTCCCACCCTCCAGGCTGACAACCTCTAGGCCACATTCTCCCTTGTCTTTTTTACTTCTTTCCGTTCCTTCTCCTTCCTCCCTATCCCCCTTGCTAGTTCTCCAGGGAACTAGCTGAGTAAGGAAGGCATGGGGCATATAACAATTCCAAACACCTCACAGCGTGGGTGCCCCGCACACATGAAGCAAAAACTGTTGGGATAAATAAACTCCGCAGAGTTGCAGGATACCGGATCAATGTAAAATATCAACTGTATTTCTATACACTCCTTGGGAACCATCTGAAAAGGAAGATAAATCCATTTACAAAAGCACAAAAAAAAATGGAATTTATGAATAAGCATAACAAAAGAAATGCTAAGTCTTGTACACTGAAAACTACAAAATAATGAATTTAAGACACAAATATGTGGGAAATGTCCATGATCCTGAATTGTAAGGCTAAAGATGATAATGTTCTGGAACTTAATGCATTTCCCATCAAGACCCCAACAGCTCTTTCTGCAGAAAGGAAAAACTGATCCTAAAATTCAAACAGAAATTGAGAGACCCAGAAGAGCCCAAACAACCTTGAAAGTGGAGAACAATCTTGGTGGGTGGTGCACGCTTGAGGCAGGATTCCCTGAGCCTAGGAGTTCAAGGCCAGCCTGGGTAACATCAGGACCTCTGGTCAAAAAAGAGGACTCACACTGCCCAACTTCAAAACTTATTGCAAGGCTGGTGTTGTGGCTCAATGGTAGAGCACTTGCCGGGCATGTGCAAGTCCCTGGGTTCAATCCTCAGCACCACGTATAAATGAATAAATAAAAGATCCATCGACAATTAAAAAAACTTATTGTAAAAGTAATCAAAACTGTGTGGCACTTACATAATCAAGACATAAAGATTAATAAGATAAAATTAAGAGTCCAGAAATAAACTAATATTTAGGTTAACTTATTTTCAAAAGAGTTCCAGGATAATTTGGTGGGGGAAAAGCAGTCTTTCAACACAAGATGCTTGGACACTGGAAGTCCACATGCAAGAATGAAGTTGGATTCCTACTTTATATCATGTACAAAAATTAAGTCATTTTATTTTATGTGTATTTTACAACTTAAAAAATAAAAGAAAAAAGACCTTCAAAGTGAATCAAAGACCTAACTGCAAGAGTCCAAACTATAACACTCAGAGGAAAATGTAGGTACAAATCTGCAGGACCATGGGTTAGACAATGTCTTTACAATGGAGCCCCAAAGCCGAAGCAGCCTAAGAAAAATTAGGTAAAGTGAATTTCGTTAAAATTAAAAATGTTTGCGCTTCAAATGACACTATTGAGAAAGTTAAAAGACAACCTACAGTGGGAGAAAATATTTACAAATCACATATCTGCTAAGGGACTTGTTTCTGGAATATATTAGGAACCCTTACAGTCCAATATAAAAAGGCAAATAATTCGATTTAAAAGGGGGTAAGGAATTGGGTGGGGTGACACACACCTATAATTCCAGCTATCGGGGAGGCTGAGGCAGGAGAGTCATAAGTTTAAGGCCAACCTGGGCTATTAAGAGAGACCCTGTCCCAAAATAAAAAGTAAAAATGGATGGGAATGTAGCTCAGTGGTAAGACTGCTGGGTTCAATCCTTAGTCCTGCAAAAAAAAAAAAAAAAGAAAAAAAAAAAAAAGAAAAGAGTGGGGAATAGATATTTATGAGTAGATATTTTTCCAAAAACAGACAAACAGCCTGAAATATGTAAAAGCTGTTCAACCTTATTAGCCATTAGGGAAATGCCAGTCAAAACCACAGTGAGATATCCTACATATCTACCAGGGTATCTAACATTAAAGATGGACAATAATATTGTTAAAAAAATGTTGAGAAATTGGAACTGTCATATACTACTGGTGGGAATGTGAAATGGGGCAGTCACTTTGGAAAAGTTTGTCAATTCTTCAGCAAGTTAAACATAGTTACCTGATGTGTGACTTAAAGATGCCCATTCCTGGGATCTACTCCAGACCGACCCAATTAGAATCTCCAGGAGAACTGTGATATCAACAAGTCCCACCCTCCACGCTGACAACCTCTGGACCACATTCTCCCTTGTCTTTTTTCTTCTTTCCGTTCCTTCTCCTTCCTCCCTATCCCCCTTGCTAATTTTCCAGAGAACATGCTGAGCAAGCAATTCTAGCCCTAGGTATAGACCCCAAACCATTGATAATGTGTCCACATAAAAACCGGTACACGAATGCTCACAGAAGCTTTATTTGTAATAGTCCCCAAATGGAAATATCCCAAATGCCCAGCCGTAGATGGAAGGGTAAGTAAATGTCTAACCACACAATGGAATACCTAGTCACAACAGGAGTGAACACTGTTATATGTTATAACATGATAAACCTTGAAAAATGCTCTGTGAAAGACAGCAGCCAAAAAAGGCTACCTATTTTATGATTGCATTTATTTGACCCACCAAAGTCAAATCTATAGGGACAGAAAGTAGATTTGTGGTTTGTCAAGGGCTGGGTTGGAGAGATTGGAAGTTTGGGGAGTGACTGCTGATAAGTATGGGGTTTCTTTTGGGGATGATAAAAATATCCTAAAATTAATGGACTGTGAAAATAATAAAAATGCAATGTTTTGTACAACTTAAGTTGGTAGAATACATAGCTTATGAATAATATATCCACAAAGATTTTATTTAAAAATTTTTTGCTAGGCGGGGTATTGTATGCCTGGTAATCCTAGCCACTTGGAAGGCTGAAGCAGGAGGATCCTAAGTGAGGAATTTTAAGTCGCCTGGACAACTTTGTGAGACCCTGTCCTAAAATAAAATTTTAAAAAAATTTAAGAAGGGCTGAGGATGTATAGCGATAGTGTGCCCTATGTTTAACCACCAGTACTGGGAAAAAGTTTATTGAAAGAACATGTACACACACACACACACACACACACACACACACGCACTATTCCTGTGCGTGTAAGTTGAGATAGGCGATGTCAGATATGAAGAGATGAGTTACAGGACCCCCCATGAAGCTTGCAGCATCATTATTGGCCCAATTTTACAGGCAAAAAATACTGAGCTCTGCAGAAATTTAAGGTCACATAACTAATACAAGTTGGAAGCCAAATTCCAACCCAGGAAGTTAATGGCAGAGCTGGGACCCTTACTGCTATGCCACTCTGCTCCTAGGAACTGAGTCTCTGCTCTAAGATGAAGGGGGGGTGGAGAATAACCATTGCTGAAAGTCTTTCTGGGAGATTGCAGTCTCTTGCTAGTGCCAACTCCTCACGGCTCAGCAGAAAGCCCTCCTCATTTGGGTACTTACCATCTGTTTAATAGACATGGTAGAAGTCTTGGTTCCTGCAATTTCTAGAGCGAAATTCAGGACAAAGCAATTTCTTTGTAAATATTCAGTATGCAGCTTCTCTCTTTCAGGGAAATAAAATGATGTCTGCCAATGTGAGAATGCTCAGATGGGCTTTGTTACACAGCCCCTGATCTCAGCCACCTCCGAAAACTCATAACAATATTGATTGTGATAAGCTCTTTTTGAAAGTTCAGGACCACAGCTGAGAACAAAGCTAATCCTTCAGTGTAAGTCCAGTACAGCAGACCTATTTCTCATAAGACATTTCTAAGTGTTCACGTGAGTTCAGGGGTTTGTTTATTGTTTAACCTTCAGTTTCATCAGATTATCAAATGAACACTAAAGACTTAAATGTCTGAAATTTGGATTGTTTGTGAAATCTAGATTTCCAGATAGATAGATGTACAATAATGTTCAAAGGCTATGGAACATTTTAAGGTTCTTGATCCGCATTGGCGAATTGCTTTGCAAAGAGACTGAACCAATTTACACTCCCACCAGCAGTGTATGAGAATACATTTAAATGCAAATCCCAAACTGCAGAGCATCTCTTTCTTAGGTATTTCACTTATTTTATTTTTTTAATGCTAAGCAAAAGCTGACCCAGGATGTTAAAAAAAGAAAGTCTAGTATAAAAGTGGAGCAGATAGTTAAAACGGCTCTTCGGCAGGCATAAGCTTCAGAAAGGCCTAAGCAGGATGATAAAAATTTCAAGTCCTCATAGTCAGAAGTACAATTCTAAAGGGACCATTAACAATTTGGCTTGGATTAGGACGGCAACTGCCAAGAATGTTGGGCGTGGTCAGCGAACCCAATTCGACTTCAGGAAAAGCAGGGATTTTCACTGATTTATACCTCACTTTGTTCGAAAGACGATTTTAAGACGCCCAAAGGCAGGATCTTGAGAAGTACCGTCTGGATCACAGACCCGGTGCAGACGGAGCCTCGCGCGCGAGCCACGCTCAGCTCTCCCGGTGCACCGCTCGCCGTGCCCGTAACCTGAGCGCGGGGAGCGACCACAGACAGGGACGCCCCCGGGGATGGGGCGCTGTGGTTTTCGGGGGCCTGGGGAGGGCGCAGGCCAGAAAAGCCCAGACGCGGGGTATCGACCCAGAGAGCCGGGCACCAACTCCAGAGCTGCGGGTACCTCCACGTTCAGCAGCACCCCCTCCCCGAATACCCGGGCCCCAGCCTGCTTGCGCGTCTGCCTTCACTACTTCTCCAAGTCCCCTCCCCACCCGCCTCCGCCAGAAAGAGCAGACGGCACGGCCCGGCCCGGGCGGGCCCCAAACTCGCCTCGCCCCCTCCCGCCCGCTCTTCCCGCTCCAAGCGGCTCCCTTCCTTTCTTCCCCGCGTGGCCCCCTCCCGCCCCTCCGCAGACCCCTCGACTCCGCTAGTGCCCCGCCCCCGCCGCTCGCGCCGGCCGCAGCCAATCAGAGCGCGGCGTCCCGCGGCCCCGCCCTCCCGGCGGTTCCGGGCGGGCCGGGCCGAGCCCAGGCCGCGCGGGTGCGGAGGGCGGCGCCGCGGGCGGGGGCCGATGGGGCCTGGTGGACTGGCGGCGGCGGCGCGGGGCTCGCCCGGACGCGGCAGTGCGGGGCTGTGAGGGAGGAGTGAGGCGGGCGCTGCGGCCCGCCCGGCATGGGCCAAGCCCGGCCCGGCGGGGCCGAGGCGGAGGCGAGAGCAGAGCGCGGGCCGGGCCTGCTGGGCTGGCTGCCCGGGGGCTGAGGCGGCGGGCGCGGAGGAAGGGGCCGAGCCAAGGCGGTGGGTGGGGCGGCGAGGGGGCGGGGGCTGGGCCAGCGGCGAGCGGGCGGCGCGCCTGTCCGGAGCTCGGCGGCGGCGGCGGCGCCCGAGGAGGCCGAGGCGGCGGCGGGCCGGACGAGCGCGGAGGTGGCGGACGAGGCCAGGGCCCCCATGGGCGGGTGTGTGGGCGCCCAGCACGACTCCTCGGGCAGCCTCAACGAGAACTCGGAGGGCACCGGAGGTAGGTGAGCGCCAGGGGGCGGCCGCGGCCCCCCATTGTTCCCGGCCGGGCCCGGCCACCTGTCCCGACCCCCGCGGTCGCGCGCCCGCCCGCGCCCCTTTGTCATCCCGCTCCGCGTCATCCCGCGCCCCGCTTCCGGCCGCCTTGTCCGCCGCGCGGGGGAGACCGGGGCTGGCGGGCGGGCGCCCGGGCGCGGGGCTTGGGGCGGGATGGCGGCGCTGGGGCGCGGGGTGGCCGGCTCGGCTTTCCCGAGTGTCCGATGACAGCTGCCCGCCGGTCGCCTCGGGCCATTTAAACCTGGAGTTTCCAGGGCCGGCCGGGCGCACTCTGCGTTAGGAGGGAGGGAAGCGTTCTCCCGGCCAGACGTGGCTTTTGGACCCCGCGTGCGGGTGCCGGCCGCGGTGGCCGCCAGGTCCCGCCCGGCTGCGGGGAGGGAGCAGCGCCGGCCTGGGACCAGCACTTGAAAAGTTCCCAGTACGAAGGCCCCCTCCCCTTAGTTAGCAGCCCGTGGAGCCGTGTGGGGACTGGTCGTCGGCAGCCGCGGAGCCGCAGAGTAGTAGTGCACATTCCCCCGAAGTGGCACCGAACGTGCGGAGGTTAGAATGTCAGCCGAGAAACGCGCTTCTAGGAACAGCGGCGAGGACAGTGTGGGTCTGTTTTGGACCTGATATTAGGTGCTTCCAAGTGGGTGCATGTTTGTCAGCTCCTACACCGAATTGCTTGAGAATGAGAGGGCTTACAACTTTTTCTTCACATACTAACATTTAGACACGTCGCTTGCCCTGCCGCTTAAGCTCTGTCCTCGAACCATATGTCCCTAACTTTTGGCCGATGGATTTCCCGGATTATATAATGTTTAGCCATGTCACTCCATGAAAATCTGCGGGTATCCTGTATGACTAAATCCTGGGCAAATGATTTGAGAGCTCAGTAGTAAAGGTGGCCTTGAAAAACTAGTCTGAAATGCTCCTTTGTAGTGCACTTCGTGTCACTTCATAATGACTTGGTGGCACATTGAAATCCTCAGTACAACAAAGCAAGCAGATAAAAAAAGCATGATTTTAAACACCCTTGGTTTAAGGTCAGATTGGTGGTCAGAATGATTCTTCATCTAAACGAGGCAATTATTAATGACACAGAAGACTTCTTATAGTGTTTTTAAGTTTTTACATACGTTAACATTATAATAAATACTTTTCTTTGTAATAAACTTGAGCTAATTTATTTAAGCCTTATGGTGGTGTGACTTAATGACCAGCGAGGCATTTTAGTATGGGCTTTTAAAAGCATGACATCCTAGCTTTGGGTAATTTATTACCAGTAGTATCCTGTTGGAAAGCTGTAGTATCAGTTTCTTTGAGGACTAGGTTCTCTGGACCACAGACTGTGCTTTATATCTTCCAAAGAAAAGTTTAGGAAAATGAATACCTATCACCAAGCTTCCTTATTTTCTTCTGGTGAAAGGGCATGGTCCTGTGTAACTGTGGTAGGATTGCTGAAGGGTCTAGCTGGGTAAAAGTATTCTTTCTGGAATTTAATTGTGGAAGCTTTTATTGTTCAGTATTTGTTATGATAGTTGAGAGCTGCTTGTTTAATGAAATTAGTTCAGGTGTGAGTTTCAGGTTAACTTGTTAAAGAGTTCTTGCTTTTTAAGTAGGTCTGTTGTTGGGAAGGGAAAAACTTTTTCATAAGGGTGTTGGCACAGATCTTAGCGCTTTTTTTCCCTTAATTTTTATAGATACATTACAGTTGAACATATTGATGGCAATTTTTGTTACATATTTGTACACACATACATTATAACAATATAATGTGGCCAGTATCACTCCCAAATCTTAGCTTTTCAAACATGCAATGGTGGTCAATAGTTTTAATCTGGATATGTTAGGTTGTGAAAAATATGATTATTAATATGGAGTGTAATATAGTCTTCTTTTCATGACAGGTTTAATTACATTCTTAATGTTGTACAAACATCACCATTTTAGGATACCTTGAGCATCTTCAAATACAGCCAGTCTTATTTAAAAAATAGCTTAAAAGGACTGGGATTGTGGCTCAGCGGTAGAGCACTTGGCTACCCCTGGTGGGACCCGGGTTCGATCCTCAGCACCACATAAAAATAAATGCATTGTGTTGTATTCATCTACACCTAAAAAATAAATATTAAAAAATAAAATAAAAGAACAATAATAACAAAAAAAAACAGCTTAAAATTTTATCTTTCTGGCCATTTGAGGTACTTGTTCTTTTCCTTTGGATCCAAGTCTCTTACATGTGCAGATTAATTTTGTATATCAATAAAAACCTCCTTATTAGGTGAATTACTTCTCAGAGGGAATTTTGGAACTTTTTGCAAGAGATCTTAGAATATGGAAATAGCTTAAGATTTGTGTTATCTATTTGGAATCACTCTTAGTATCTTTTTCTAGCATACTTTGCCTAGAATTCGAATTTGCAATCAGTTACTTAGACTGTTTTTTTTTAAATATCTAATTCTAATTAAGATAGGTATGTCATAGAAGTTATGCAAAATTATTTAACAGGGCTCTCCAGTTTTCATGCTCCTAGGATTTCCCATTGTTTTGACATTTTTAGATAGCTTATGCTGTATGGTTCTCTGCTTTATTATGATGATATTGCAGTGTTGCGGTTTTCACCTAGAACCTCTAAGCAAGGCTTTGCCCATGGCATTTTGCTAAGGAATTAAGTCCCTTATGATTTTTTAAAATAAGTGTGCAAGGAAAAAAACAATAAAATTAGTTGAAGACAGCCAACAAGCTTATTTTCTTAGTTTACATCTTTTGTGAAATTGGTACTGTGTAAGTTAAGATCTGCAAGTGTCATTCTGTATGTTTCAGTGACATCCCACGAGAGCTGGCCCTGGTGGTCACAAGTGTCCAGGTTTCCAGGAGGATAACTTTAATGCTGGACACTCATCATTTTAGTCTTTTTTCCAGAATGTCTTGGGAACATCATGAAGTTCTTTTAGATATCCATTTATAGAAGCCTTGCAGACACCTACTTGATGAGTAACAATGGTTTTTGAATAATAACATCTACCATTTATCTGGTATTTATTATATAACAGGTCTTGTGCTAAGGGATTAAGTTCTCTTATTGAGTTCCCAACAACTTGTGAGGTATTATCTGTTTTATAGATGAGGGATTGAAGCCCAGAGAAATATAGTAACTTGCTCAATACACATAGCTTCTACATGGCAGTCAGAACTTAAATCCAGGGCTGTAATAAAGAGTATTATTTCCTTCCTTACTCCCATCCTTCCTTTTGTCCTTTTATTGTATTATGGTAAAACATACATAAAATTTGTCATTTTAACCATTTTAAGTATACGATTCAGTGGCACTATTTTCTAGTATTATGTAATCATTACACTATCCATTTCCAAAAATTTTTATCACTCCAAACAGATTGAATCCAATAAGCAATCTCTCTCTGTTCCCTCTCCTTTCTACTTTTGACACTGTGGATTTTCCAATTCTAGATGTTTTATATTAATTGGAATCTTGTAGTATTTGTCCTTTTGTTTATGGTTTGTTTCAACTTTATCATGATGGAGCTCTCCCAGTTCATCCTGTAGTGGCATGTATCCTTTAATTTTATGGTTACTCATTTGTTATCTTTTTGCAGTACTAGGAGTTGAACCCAGCTTTACCTGAGCTGCACCCCAGTCCTTTTTTTTATTTTGAGATAGGGTCCTACTACGTTGCTGAGGCTGCCTGGAACTTGGATCCTCCTGGCTAGGTCTCTGTGGTTGCTAGGATTACAGATGTATGCTGCTGCACCTGGCTTAATCCTTTTTATGATTGAATAATATTCCATTGTATGTATGTACCACATTTTGTTTACTAATTCATTTATTGGTGTGAGTTGGTTTGTTTCTTCATTTTGATATGAATAATGCAGATATGAACTTTGGTGTCTTATAGCAGAGAGACTGTATGAGTCTCTGTTTTGTTCTTTTGGCTGTAAACTTAGTAGTGAAATTGTTGGGTCATATAGTAGTTCTGTGTTTATCTTATGAGGGCCTGCCAAACTGTTTTCCACAGTAATGGTTCTAATTTCTCCACATCTTCACCAATATTTGTTATTTTCCATTTTTTAAAAATCATAGCTACTCTTGTGTTTGTGAAGCAGTGTTGTTTTGGTTTAATTTGCATTTCTTTTTTTCTTTTTAATTTATTTTTTTAGTTGTAGTTGGACACAGTACCTTTATTTTACTTATTTATTTTCATGTGGTGCTGAGGATTAAACCCCAGGGCCTCGCACATGCTAGGCAGTCGCTCTACTGCTGAGCCATAACCCCCGCCCAGATTTGCATTTCTCTAATAAGTACTAGCATTAGGCATCTTTTCATGTCTTTGGTAGCCATGTATGTATCTTCTTTGGAAAAATGTCTATTCGGGTTCTTTGCCCATTTTTAATGGGGTGTTTGGACTTTTGTTTAGTTGTAGGAATTCTTTATTATTATCAGGTACATGATTTACAAATATTTTCTCCCATTTTGCGGATTGTCTTTATACCCTCTCGATGGTATCTTTTGTACACAAAATTTGTAATTTTACTAGAGTCAGGTTGTCATCTTTTGTTGCTTATGCTTTTAGCTTGTTTTATATATACATTATATTATATGTTTATTTTAACCCTTCATTGATGAATAGAGAATAAATAGATCTATAACCAGTAATTTACAAGGTAACAAGTAACTTTTGCTTTCTAAGCTATGAACAGAAAATTTTTAAGTTTATTTCTTCTGCCTCATCTATGGAAAGGTTAACTAACAATAAAATGGTTTTGTAAAGTTAGCAAAGAAAATGCATAAACACTTCAGCTTTCTTTTTTTTTTAGAATTTTTTAAATATTTATTTTTTAGTTTTCAGCGGACACATCTTTGTTTGTATGTGGTGCTGAGGATCGAACCTGGGCCGTGCGCATGCCAGGCAAGCACGCTACCGCTTGAGCCACATCCCCAGCCCAACACTTCAGCTTTTTAAAAAAATGTTTTTATTAGTTATTGATGGACCTTTATTTATTTATTTGCTTATATGTAGTCCTGAGAATGGAACCCAGTGCCTCACACATGCTAGGCAAGTGCTCTACCACTGAGCCACAACCACAGCCCACACTTCAATTTTTTAATCTATAGATAATGTTGGCTGTGTTTTCTGAGGAATTATTTTATAGTCGTGAAGCATTGAGTTACCCACGGAATGCTATGTTGTACTGATCCAAAAAGAGGAATCATAATCCATTCTCTTCGGTATTCAAAATCCTTTTTTAAGAAAGCATAGTGTGTACACATGAGGGAACTAAAGCACCATATGAACAGATGACACCACAGGGTAACCTGCAGGTGCTGAGGAAATAAAGAAAACAAAGTGATCTTGGCTGTGTGGGGTTGGCGAGGAAGCTGTATAAAGTGGTCAAGATAAGCTAGTTTTAAAGATAAGCTCTTCACAGACTGGTACAGAGAGTACCAGATGGAAGAATTGTTATGAACTGAGGCTTGAAAGTGGATGTAAGTAACACATGCTTTGGGTAGAGGTAGTTGGTGGCTGTGTTAGTTAGAGTGGTGTGTATAGCAGGACATGTGGGGAAACTGGACGGGACTCCCGGGGAGGAGAGCTGTCTTTGGCAGTGTGTGCTGACTGCCTTATATTCACTCACTGAGTATTAATTGAACCTCTATTATAATTTCTTGGATTATGGTGGTGGGAGGCGGGTATGCCTATTTCCTCAAAGGATTTACCTTCTCGCACTTTGCTGCTTTAGTAGCTTGTTGTCTGTCATCTGGGAGCATGTTAGAAATGTGCAACCTCATGCTCCATCCTGATCTACTGAGTAAGAATCTGCATTTTAACAAGAAACTCAAGTGTTGCCTATGCACAATAAAGGTTGAGAGGTACTAGCTGGTAGTGGTGGCGCACACCTAAAATCCCAGTGACTCCGGATACTGAGGCAGGAAGATCACAAGTTCAAAACCAGCCTCAGCAATTTAACGAGGTTCTAAGCAACTTACTTGAGACCCTGTTTCAAAATAAAAAAATTAAAAGGGGTGGGAATGTGGCCCAGTGGGTAAGAACCCCTTGAGTTTAATCCCTGTCATCCCCCACCCCCCCAAAAAATAGTTTGAGAAGTACTGGCCTAGGATTGCTTGAAATGGGAAGAGAGTAGAATGAGGAACCCACAGGGAAAATGGTGTGATTTGGTGATTTATTGGATATAGGGATATAAAAGAAAGAAAATAATACCATGTTTGTGAACCCAGGTGACCAGGAATATTGGTGACTTGACAGAAAGAGAAATCTTGGGGAAAGTCCTGGTTCAGCATTCTGTATGTTAAAGTATAAATGGCAGAAAAATGTTTAAGTAGAGACATCATGATCTAGAAGTTCAGCAGTGGAACTCTCCTTACCAGTTCAGGATCACCAGTGTGGGTCTTGGAATTGGCTAAGGGAGGTTGACTGGCGATGTTAAAGTGAATGATGCTGTAAGCAAGTGCAAGAGGCAGAAAATACAAGAACTGAGCCATGAACCTTCACATAAGTCGGAAAAATGAGAGAAATCACCTTAACCAGGACCTGACATGTACTAGGTACCTATTGTAGTAAATTTTGTTGCCTTATTGGAGAATAGGTGTGTCTGCTTATGAAACTGGTAAATTTGATTGTTTTGATCAGATGATTCTTACTTCCGAAAATAAGTTGGTTCAGTAGTATTTCATTCTGGTTATGTTTATAGAAATTCTAGCCCAAGTTTGTTAATTATATCCTAAAACAAGGTAGACCCTAAAACATACCAATAGCCCTTCAGAGGTTGGTGTGATTCAGAACAAACATATTGTTTACAAGACTTTTCTTTTAAAAAAATATTTATTTTTTAATTGTAGGTGGACACAATATGTTTATTTATTTTTATGTGGTGCTGATGATCAAACTCAGTGCTTCACGCATGCTAGGCGAGTTCTCTAACTGAGCCATAAGCCCAGCCCCACAAGAATTTCTTTACAAAAAATATCATGCACAACTCTTTCTTGTGTATTTTCAGTAGCCTATACATCATCTAAATAGGTTGTTTTATCAGAACTTTTTATGCTTCTATTCTTTCCGTTGTGCCTATGATAATGAATCAAAATTTAGCATGCAGTCTAAAGATTTCATTTTTCTCCCTTTATTCTTAGTGTAACAGTGGAAGTAAAAATTCTCCAAAGTTTCTTGGTTGGTGAACTCTAGGGCTTTATGAAGAGGATGCATAAAATTTTATATCACTTTGGAAAGAGATTTATACTGTGAACTAGGAAGCATTTACTTGATGTAAAGCAGAGGGTAGTTGATTTTTACTAGGCATGGAGTTATGGGGAGAATACTGAAAGGAAAATGGGCAGTGAGGAGGAGTAGGTGGGAACACAGTGATATTCTGGGTGGGCAGGTCTGCAGGAATGGAACTAAATACATGTCTTGGAAGCCATAATTAGAAAGAATTGAATATGGGGAAAGATGAATCTTTTTTGGAAAGAGATTGCTCATTGGAGTTTACATTAAAAAGACTGGGCCTTTGTATCTGCTACCTGTTCATTTAACTTCCTTTGTACTGGTTGGTCCTTTGTTCAGTTTTTTGGTTCAACCAAAAAAGGTTGAAGTCCCAGTCCAGATGATTTTTTTTTTTTTTTTTTTGCTGTGGATATTAAATTAGGCTGTTTTTTCATCTCTAAGAATCAGGAATTAGCATTATATACTATTGACATTATATACTATCTTGGAAATGATAGGATATATCATTTCTCTGACTTTTGATAGTCCTAGTTCAGGACATCGCTCTTTCTTTTGGACAGGTTTTAATAGATGGACTTTAAACTTGATTTTGTTTTTAACTGTAAATGCAAGACTTTTGCAGCACTTTTGCATAAATCTGAGCCTATTTCTCATTTTTCTACCCAGAAATAATTTTTTCCTCTGAACTTCCATTGTACTATTTTGATAAACCTCCCTCCTCCTGCTTGTGTTTTTTAAAACAATCTTGTATCATGGTTGTTCATGTACATTACTTTAGATTTAAGCTAGTATTACTTTATTTAATGAGTCTTAATGAAAAAAAAATTGGGTGTTAATCACGAGTAATAACAAATTTTTGCTTTTATTACCAAATTAGTTATATTTTTTGTGGCGTTGGGGCATAACAGGTTAATTAATTGGATATAATGATGGATTGCTGAATTAGTGATTCTCATTTTTCCCTACTGCAGACCACCTGCATGGTTTATCTTCATTTGGTAGATACCTGTATCTGATTGTGCCCACTGCCCCTCATCATCCCTCCCAGTTCGTCATGCAGAACTAGGCTATCAGCAGGCTCCTCATGATTCATTGGTAGTTCAAGGACCATAGGTTGAGACTTTACTAATGTGTATGTACTTAAGTGCACTTTTGTGGCCAAGAACAGTCAGCATGTATTCTTGCATCAGCTACTTTGACTTGAACTCAGCAAGAATCAAGATTGTTTTTTTAATATATCCATATATTGAGCTGAGGTTAAATATTGCTGAGTATACATTGGGTGTTTTAAAGCTGTATTTTTGCTGTTTGCAGTAAAACTTTTAGAAGTTTCTATTATAGCTTTGTTTTCAAAATTAGATTTTGTCAATGTTTACACATTGCAGATCTTTTTAAATCTAGAAACCACCCTCCTTTTCGATCCTATGGCATTGACCTTTTGAGGTCTTATAGAGTATACCTGTCTGCATTTGTCTGAGTGTTGCCTCTAGTTTCATTTAATGTGTGCTTCTAGCCTCTGTATTTTTCCTTAAGCTGAAAAAATTAGGTAGATTTAATTCTAACAGATATCTACTTAACTGTTTTCCTCCTATAGTGGATCTCTACTCTTCCTCCCCACCTCCCATCTGCCAAATTGGGATAATCATTACTGATCAAGTCTGAGCCTATTTCTCATTTTTCTACCCAGAAATAATTGTTTCTTCTGAACTTTCATTGTACTATTTTGATAAACCTCCCTCCTCCTGCTTCTATTTTTTTTAAAGAGAGAGGGAGAGAGAGAGAGAGAGAGAGAGAGAGAATTTTAATATTTTATTTTTTAGTTATCGGCAGACACATCTTTGTATGTGGTGCTGAGGATCGAACCCGGGCCGCACGCATGCCAGGCGAGCGCGCTACCGCTGAGCCACATCTCCAGCCCCCTGCTTCTATTTTTTAAAACAAACTTGTATCATGGTTGTTCCTTTTTTTTTTTTTTTTTTAACATTTTTTTTAAAGAGAGAGTGATAGAGGGGGAGAGAGAGAGAGAGAGAGAGAATTTTTTTTAATATTTATTTTTTAGTTATCGGCGGACACATCTTTGTTTGTATGTGGTGCTGAGGATCGGACCCGGGCCGCACGCATGCCAGACGAGCGCGCTACCGCTTGAGCCACATCCCCAGCCCTCATGGTTGTTCTTGTACATTACTTTAGATTTAAGCTGCACTGGACAGAAACTTCAGTTCTCTCAATGCTTTTAGGCCCAGTTAACATTTGTGTGGAGCAGATTTTTGACTATATAATAATGTTGGAGCAAAATGTTGACATTTCCTTACTTGATTGTAGACCAGGAGCTTTGTTAAATAGGATTGTATAGTGTAATGAAGAGATCTGAGAGTCTGGACCCTTGAGCACTAGTTACACCCACCCCTACCTCTCTTTTCTATAACTTTCAATAAATCACTTGATTTCCCAGCTTCACATTGCATGACATCAGTGGAGTCAACCTTTTTGGCTGTGGAGTCTTCCTTTTGGGTCTATCTCACATTTACTGCATTGAGGTATCTCATATCAGTCTCAGAATTTGATTTCCTTTTATTTTCATTTTATAGAGTAAAGTCCTGGTTCACACACACACACACACACACACAAAAAAAAAAAAAAAAAACCAAGAATTTATTTAGTCTCATGTAGTTCTGTGTGAGGTTTTTTAAGTTTGAATCACCAACACTGAGATGTATACTGTCAGATATACTCCAAAGTTAAAGAAAATGTGAAAATGACATCACACAGTGTCATGACTTCTGTTCTCTTTTCCCTGATGTGGACAGCATGTACTGAGCATATGCATCTGAGCTTGCTCTGGCATTTAGTGGAGTGTAGACATTGTGCTCACTTGTGCAGTTTTCTGTGAGTGGCTGTAATAGCACCATGCAGAACTGTTTTCCCATTCAGTAACACGTGTGCAGAAAGTTCCCAAAGTCTCCTGTATACTTGAAGGTGGCAAGAGAAGCTTCATTCCTGTATCTTCCTAATCATTTTGACCCAGCAAAGTAAGCTAATATGTCTCACGATAGTCTTTATGTTGGAAATTTAACATTTGTGGAACTTTTTTTATTAATGTTCTTAAAAATAATAATAAGTGTATTTTACAAAGTAATCTGAATCGGGTTTGTGAAACTCTGAAGCAAGTGTTTGTTTTGTTCCTTTGGCTTCTTTGGAGCCAATTTTTAAAATCATGATAAAAGCCTAGGAAAAAAATCTACCTAACCCAATTGCAGTTTGTCTGTGCTCTGAGGATAGTACTCTGTTGGGCATTTTGTTATTTATTTGGACTTTCACAGAATAAAGAATAGTACTATATTAAGAAGTTTACGTGGGGCTGGGGTATAGCTCAATTGGTAGAGTGGTTGTCTTTCATGTACAAGGCCCTGAGCTCAATCCCCAGCACCACCAAAAAACATTAAAAGTTCTGAAAGAACTTTACACAATGTAGAGGTGCAAATACTATTCAAATTAGTTTTAATGCTAAGAAAACTACTTAGCATTATCTGCTTTACTTAAAACAAAGGAAAGAAAAAACTTTAAAGATGCAACTGAGGTTGTGGCTCAGTGGTAGAGTGCTCCAATAGCACATGTGAGGCACTGGGTTCAAACCTTAGCGCCACATAAAAATGAAATAAAGATATTGTGTCCACCTACAACTAAAAAATAAATATTTTTTTTAAAAAGATGGCAAAGAGATGAGTGAAATGGTGACAGATATATTGCTCACTGCCTTGTGGCTGTGGAGTCTGGAAGACTGTTTGCTTTCCTTCACCCCCGGTTCATCTTTGCCAGCTATTGAAAGGATGAGGAAAAAGCCCCAGATGATCTTTCTCTTTCAGAGCAGCTTGGGTTCCTAATGCACTCTATAAGGGAAGTGGTTTCATTATTTATGTGAGCCTTACTCTCAGCCCATTTGAAGTTGGAAATGCAGCTTGGCACTCTCATGCCTCCTCTCCCTGCCTCCCGCCTACCTCCACGTCTCTACTTCCACTCTTGGGTATGGAATACTTAGCTCTTTGCACATAATCGAGCCATATG
Source organism: Urocitellus parryii (assembly GCF_045843805.1). Classification (NCBI taxonomy): domain Eukaryota; kingdom Metazoa; phylum Chordata; class Mammalia; order Rodentia; family Sciuridae; genus Urocitellus; species Urocitellus parryii. Next base: position 159,119,779 of record NC_135531.1, on the reverse strand, counting down.
GGTTTATGTTTGACCTTTGGAAGTTCAGACAGGAAGTACTGGAAAAGTGGGTGGGTGAAGTGTGTTTGACAGGTTTGTCTGTGGCTTGTAAAAAAGGACTCAGATGGGTGGCTGAGGTGGACCTGATAGGTGAGGTCTGGTGTCTGCCACGTTTGTTAAAACTAACTGTTGCTTGTGAAAATGGATTAGACTGAGAATGAAACAGGGATTTCAGTGAAGGTTGTTGTACCCGGTGAATAAGGCAGAAAATTTTCCCATTTCAAGGCCTTTGCTCTGTTCCCTTTGCTTGGGATCTAAATGAGGTGTGCTGCTTTTTATTGCAGTTCTTAAAAATAGCATGCCCCCTTAATGTATTTTTTAAAATTCCTTCTAGAAATTATTTGTTTATTTCCTGCCTTTCTGCAGAGTAACCTATACTCTGAGAGATTAGGAACTTTATCGTATTTGTTTTTCATTATATCCCTGGTATCTGGCATGGTTCCTAGTAATCTACAATAAATAGTTGCTGACTGGATAAATAAAATGAAATAATAAATGGATAATTGTGATGGTTTTATCATTTGGGGAATAAAAGGTTTACTATTTGGCTTTATTTCATTTTGTTTTTGAAATTCTTTTGTACTAATTTGTTCTTTAATTGTAGAGAAGCTCATGATGTTTTAGAGACTGTTCTCAAAATAATTAACTCTGGGATAGATTTTTATTTGAACCTTTAATGAAAGGAGGCAATGATCTAATTAGCTTGTTTAGGTTTTCCTTCTTATTTTGTGTTTGGTTGTATTCTGTGTTGTTCTGTCATTCTTAGCAAACCTAGTACTTCAGGTAAGAACAATAAATTATGCATATTTATCACCCACCTAGTCCATGTGATTTTGTTAGGTTGTCCTTGGGCTATTTCTGTGCATATATTGAGTGAAGTAGAAATTTAGATTTTTTTTTTAAGAGAGAGAGAGAGAGAGTCTCTAGAGAGAGAGAGAATTTTTAATATTTATTTTTTAGTTTTTGGCGGACACAACATCTTTGTTTGTATGTGGTGCTGAGGATCGAACCCGGGCCGCACGCATGCCAGGCGAGCGTGCTACCGCTTGAGCCACATCCCCAGCCCCTAGATTTCTTATATATCATATACTGTGTAACATATAAATAGGAGTAATGAAAACAGTTTTTAAAGAATTCTCTGAATTTTGTTTGCTTTTTTTAAAAATTTTTTTCAGTTGTAGATGGGCACAATACTTTATTTTAAGTGGTGCTGAAGATCGAACTCAGTGCCTTACATGTGAGAGGAAAGTATTCTACCACTGAGCCAGAACCCCAGCCCCTGTTTTTGTTTTCTTGGCAGATATTTTGGGGCATCCCAGAGGAGGGCAGGAATCAGGAGCTAAGTTCTCTGCTTGAACTGATCTTTTGAAGTATTTTACTGAGACTAGTTTCACTTCAGGGGGCAGAACTATCCCACCGTTTTTATCTTCTCATTGTAAACCATATTCCTTCACTGAAAAATTATTTAAAGTATTGTATTTTGAGGGAAATTCATTATGTAGGCAAATATAACCTTAAATCTTATGCATTAACTTTATAACAGATGTTATATTACAAGATTTTTAGTAACAGGGATATACTTCAAAATTTTGTCCTGTTTTTCCTTATTAAGATTTTCCTGGGGCTGGGGTTGTGGCTCAGTGATAGAGCACTCGTCTAGTGTGTGCGCACCCTGGGTTCGATCCTCAGCACCATATAAAAATAAATAAAGATATTGTGTCCAACTACAACTAAAAAATAAATATTTTTTAAAAAAAGATTTTCCTTCCAGACTCATATTTGCATAACACTGAGTATACTTAGTAACTGAGTAAACATAGCAATGGACTTGAATATAAATATATCAGCAGAGTGCTTTATAATGGACACATAATAAATATTTGTTGGACAAGTGGAAAGTTACGGAAGAAGTAAAATAATGATTTTCAGTGTAAGGTTTATGAATATAATTAAATATATGAGAAGAACCATGATTGTTAATGATACATTGTGTTATATATTTTGATTTTTAAATTTTCACATGCTATTTTCTTACAAGGACCCCTTAACTGAGGAAGATTGATACTAATATGGCCCTTTTACAGGGGAGAAAACTAAGGCACAGAGAAGTTTTGATCTGAATGAGGAATAAAAGGAGAAGCTCAAACTGTAAGCTGTGTCCTCCATCATCTTACTCAGCCTTCTGTTCCCAGGCAGTGGGGGTTTGGTTGACCCTGTTTCCTTGCAGCAGAAGTGTGTGTTTGCCTTCACCACATACACACAGTTGAGTTGAAGTCAGTAGAATGTGGGTCTTCAGGACTCTGGTGCTCATATGCTAAAGTGGGAATGACAGCATTGAAAAATGAAGTAGGTAGTTGCCCTTAATCTTAGTCAACAGATTGTATTGTGTTTCACCAGATAAAAATTTTGAACTAAGATCTTAATTATCTAAATGAATCCATCAAAAAAGTGGTGACCTTGCCCACCTTGTTTTGTACTCAATTCTGCCCTCATCGTCACCTCTACCTTCTATCCCAGACAGAAGGCCTTCAGTTCCAAACTCAGTTTATCAGGCTTGACTTGAACTTAGCAGCTGAACTGCCTGGGGAAACAAGCTTCCTGAGGTCCTGAAGAAAGGTTAGCCTCGTCTAGTTTGAAAGCAGTTTCATGAGGTTTTCTTGGACTGTGTTTTTAAGCCCCCTTGGTGGAAAATGGATTGTTTAAAATGGTTGTCCCAGAGATGTGGTGGGGGAAGACTTCAGGAAAGCTCTTGCTCCTGGTTTATAGCTCAAAAAAGGTACAGGGACGTTCCTGCTTCTCTAGACTCTTGACCTTGAAAGTGGGAGAGTCGGGGACCCCCAGGGGTCCTAATATAGAATTCTGTCTTAGCTTGTACTCCCCCCCCCTCTGGTAGTCACCAATAAGTTTTCACTTAGGATATTACCTTGGGAGTTACACATTTTAACTTGATGTTGACTAGGAAACATTTGGGTGTTTGATTATTGTTATGTTGCCAAAAATTAACACTTGGGGCCTTTTGGACAAACACTACAGTGGATCTGGTTTTTCCTACTCTGTGTTTGTGATGGTTGCACAATACACAGATAGTTGACTTCCCAAATGACGCAATGGTTTATATGCCTTTAAATTGTCACAATTTTGAAATGAAAAATTGAGGTGTGCCACTACATAAAACAAGTAGGACATTGTGAAAAGGAACATGAGAAACAAACATTGACTGAGACACTTCAGCTGTAACAAGCACTCGGAATGGGAAAAATGGCTTATCTGTTATTGAATGAAATTAAACATCATGTAGTCTTGGAAGCAAGGAGGAGACTGTCTACATGGGATCAATTGTTGGAGTACAAAACAGGTTCTCAGGTGTGTGTGTAATTTTGTTTTCTATATGCCAACACTAAATGTATGACGAGGACTTAGGACATAACCAGCGTGAGGCAAGCAAATGACTGGAAACAACTAAGTCCTTCAGCAGTGTATGAAGGGAACACACAGGGACACACTTCCACTTCCACTTCTGGATGGAGGAGTTTTTTCAGCTTCTGGTGAGGATGAACGCTGAAAGTGTCAGCTTAGGGAACATCACCATTTATCAAGGAGAGAGGAAAGATGTGCAGATAACACATTGAGGGAAATGAAAGAAAATTAGAACAAAGAACAAAATTCTGTTTTCACTGAGGAATAGTTCAGATTTCATAAATAAGTAGAAAGTATAAAATGTACATTTGCAGGTTATTTTTGTAGCAAAGTCTTGAAAAGTGCTGAAATTTAATGAATAGGAAAATATTGATTAATGATCTTTGTATTTACTCTTGGTAGCTCTAAAAACTTATTCTAACCTTGCTGAACTAGATCAATAACTGGTCAGAAGTTCAGACTGTTACACTCGTATGATCATTTTTGCCTTCTGGGTAACAAAATACTTAAAGCTTTGATTCCACCGTCTCTTTTTCTTTTCTCTTTTATATGAGGACTTATTTAGGACTAATCTTTTATCATTATTTTTAGAGCTTTTGGGCTCCTTATGGGAAAAAGAGAAAAATGTCAAAAAGTATATTTAAGAAAAAGCATCCACATTTGTCCTACCACCTAACAAAGGATTTTGATATTCGTCCTCTCAGACTTGCAGTGTGTGGGGGTGTGCGCATACTGTGTGTGAGAGAAAGAGCAAAAATGGGTTGAAATGTTCAAAGAGATACAAAATGCCTATTGAGGTCGATGGAGCTATAGGTTCTAGGATTTGACTCTACTTATGTTCCAACTCTAGAAATGTAATAGGAATACTGTAGTTAGCTTTTTGTTTTGGGAGGGGTTGACTGTTCTCTAAAATTGACCTTTCTGTAGGTTTTAAAAGTTAGGAATTAATAGAGTTGACATTGACATCACAATGATGTGCAAGATTTGTATTCCACAACTTAATCTGAGGAAAACTGGAGCAAAGGGAATACCTAACTAATGATGGGCTGGTTTCTTAAAGCTTTTATGCGAGCAGTTTGCAAGAATATGGTATTTCTTGTTGAGGTACTTCTTTCTAAATAATGTAGTTAATTAAGCTCAAAGTAAATTTTGGGACTTTGTAATGGTGATAGCCATAAATGCAGTTTAAACAGATTGTGACACCTGAGATGTTTCTCTCTTTACCTATGAATCTCATGAGGCAAGTTTCTAGAAGTCTTTTGTTGCTTTGAATGTTTGTTTCAAATATCATTTTCATTATAACTTTGTAGAGAGAATTTGACATTAGAGCCTCAGTTCTGCTTTCTGTATTGTGTGGCAAAATCTTGGACCAGCCAAAATATCAATATGTTCTATGATTCTGTTGAACATTCTTTTTTTTAAATATTTATTTCTTTTAGGTGTACACAATACCTTGTTTTTATTTATTTAGTTTTATGTGGTACTGAGGATCAAACCCAGGGCCTCGCATGCGCTAGGTGAGCGCCCTACCACTGAGCCACAACCCCAGCCCTTGAACATTCTTTTTTTATTCTTAACCATTCTTAAAAGCAAGAGGCTGCACGTAGAAACCCATTAAAGGAGGACTGGCAAATGAGTACAGTATCAAATAAAGTATATTTTCCTCATTTTTTGTTAGATTCTTAGTGAATATTAGGATTCCTCAAGTGTAGGAAATCTTTAAGATTCAAGAGATGTATGGATTGCTGATGTCTTTCTTAGGAAAATTAGATTTTCTTTGGCAGTGAGCTCAGGGCAGGCATCGGCAGTCTTTTGGCAAGTGCTGTTTGCTGCCTGGGAAAGTTTGTTTGATCATTGCCAACTCACCATGCCATCCTAAGCCCTGGTTCACACCTTTAAACCTTGTGAAAATCTTAGACCTTACAGATGGACTGGTAATGCGGTTCACTTCAGGAGAATAGGTGAAAGTTCAGATCCATGGTGAACATTTTTTCAAGCAATTCCTACAGCCATGAAGCAGAATAGTACTACTGGTTAAGAATATGAACCTTTGGGAGTAAGTTGGTCTGCTGTGTGTACTATTTAGCTGTATGGTCTTTCTGAATTATTTAATTTTCAAAAATTTAGCTCAGTGTTGTGGCGCGTGTCTGTAATCCCAGTGGCTCAGGAAGCTGAGGCAGGAGGATTGCAAGTTCAAAGCCAATCTTGGGCAACTTAGACTTTGTCTCAAAAAATAAAAAGCGGTAGGGATGTGGCTCAATGGTTAAGTGCCTCTGGGTTCATTCCCTGTGCCCCCCCCCAAAAAAAATACTGGACTTTTTATATACCAAGAACTATTCCTATTGTTTGAGAAAAACTACTTCATTAAATACTTGTAATAATTCCCTTCCCACCTATGTTAACCTCTTTGTTTCCAAAGTAAATTATACCTTAATAATAATAGTCTTTTGAGTTGCTCATTTTAAAATGGAGATATTGTAGGGATTCACTGGGACAGTAATAGCACTCAGTACAGTAAGCATTCTCTATTGTCTATTTTTTTTTTTTGAGAAAACCAACATTTTGTGGCAAGCCACTACCTGCTTTACACCATGATGTAACAAGTAGAACAGTAGGAAACATTCCCTTAAGATATTCTAAATGCTTACAGGGGATATTCCTGCTTCCTCCCCAAGAGTTTTGAGTTGATTAAGGAAAGTCTCAAGGTCTCTATTTCTACGTAATTACAATCAGCACTCTTATAGGTCCTGGGTCTTTAGGATCAAGTGAGATTTGGGTTAACTTCGTAGAAAAATGTTAGACTCGAAGGGGCTGAGCAAGATAGTGGACTAGGCTGTTGTCCCACATAGAAACACAAGTTTAAACCACTATCCATGTAGGAAAATACGTAGCCAAGATTAAGTAACCAGGTAAGAGATCATAGTTGTAGCACAGAAAGACCATCAGGGTCAGGAAGTACAGTGTTCTGTTACCTGCATCTCTCCTCCTCTGAACTCAGCATAATTTGGAGAGAGATACCATCCACCCTAATAACATCAGGCCTCCACCACCAATATCAGTGCGTGATGACAAGGATCAAGAATGACCAGGGAAACATGAAATAGCTAAAGAGGAAAAAAATGCCCATGATAGACCCTGAAGAAATTAAAATGTTTGAACTGCCTAAGAGTTCAGAGTAACTGTTTTAAGGATGCGAGGCAAACTTTTTAAGCAAATGCAGAGGACAAATTCAATGAAATGAGGAAAACAATAAGTGACCAGAGTGAAAAATTTAATAATTAAAATAAGAAGATCCTGGAATTGGAAAATGTAATGAAAGAAGTAAAAAATGCAACAGAGAACTTGAAGACAGATTATTTGAAAATACATAGTCAGGGTAGAGGGAATGATAAAAGGAATGAAGAAAGCTTATAGGATTTATGGGACAACATGGGAAGTGTATATATTTGAGAATTTCAAGAAGAAAGATAAAGGAGTGGAAAAGAAATAGTAATAGAAAACTTTCTAAACCTGGGAAAAGTTGTGGATACTCAGATTAGGTAAAATAAAAAATCTGCATATTCAAGCCAAACAAGATTTTCCCAAAGCATATTATAATCAAACGGTCCCAAACCAGAGGATCCTAAAAGCAGCAAGAGAAAAGATGAGTAGCATATAAAAGGATTCCAGAGTGACTAACAGCAGACTTCCTAGGAGAAGTCTTGTAGGCTGGGTGAGAGCTGGATGGATTTCAATTGCTGAGGGGAAAGGGGGGCGGGAAACTGCTAAAGAACACTATCAAGCAAGCTGAAGCTGTCATTCAGAAATGGAGAAGAGCTTTTCCAGACAAAAGCTGAGAGTTTATTGTCATTAGACTTGTTATAAAAAAATACTAAAGGGAGTTCTTCATAAACTAAAATAGAAGACATTAATGACCTATAAGAAACATCTGAAAGTATGAAACTAAAGAACATGGTCAAAATCAGAATAATAGTCTAATAGTGATGAAAATTTCTTCAGTGTGAAAATTAAAAGAAAATAATAGCTACAATAAAATTTGAGTGATATGCAATATAAAAAGTTGTAAATTGTGGCATCAAAGATTCAAAATGAGGCTGAAGATGTAGCTCGGTGGATAGGACACTTGCTTGCATTCATGAGGCCATGGTTTTCATCCCCAGCAATATACACACACTTCAGAATGTTGGGGGTGAGGAGTAAAAGTTTGGAAGTATTTTGAGATCGAAGTTTTTATCAGCTTAGAATAACCTCTTCAAACTATGTGTTTTATAAGTCTAGAAAGCAAAGACTGATAGCAGATAAACAAAAAATATAAAGGAAGGAATCAAACATCACTAAAGAAAAATCACTTAACCACAAAGACAGCAAGAGACGAAAGAAGAAAGAGGATCTGCATAAAATAATGAAATGGCAGTAGTACATCTGTATCTATCAGTACTTGAATGTAAAGGACAGAGTGGTGAATTGGATTAAAGAAACAGGATTCAATTATATGCTGCCCTCAAGAGACTCACTTTACTAGTAGGGACACACAAATTTAAAGGGATGGAAAAAGATGTTTCATTCTAATGGAAAACAGAAAAGGAGAGTAGTAGCTCTATTTACATCAGATAAAGTAGACTTTAAGTAAAAAAAAAATTGTAAAAAGACACGATCATTATATTGATGACAGGGTCAATTCAGCAAGAGGATATTGTGAATATATGTACTAAACATTAGAACACCTAAATAAAGCAAATATCAGTAGAGCTGAAGGGAGAGATTATCTGCAATTTAATAATAGTAGGGGACTTTTGACGTCAACTTTCAGCAAATGGACAATTCATCCAGACCAAAAATTAGAAAATGTTGAACTTAAAAATTACACTACAGACCAAACAGAACCAGCAGTTGCAAAATGCACATTCTCAATGGCACGTAGACATTCTCCAGCACAGACCATGTGTTCACCCACAAATCAAGTCTTAACAAATTTAATGAAATATTTTTTCTGACCATAATGGTATTAAACAGGATATTTAATAACAGAAGAAACTTTGGTGAATTCACAAATATATGAAAGTTAAATGGCATGCTCCTGAACAGTGGGCCAATGAAAAGGACATTTAAAAATTTGAGACAAATGAAAATGGAAACATAACATACCAAAATGTATGGAGTATAGCAAAAGCAGTTCTAAAACTAACATTTATAGCAATATACACCTATGTTAAAACAGAAGAAAGATCTCAACCTAGCTTTGCAACTCAAGGAACTTGGAAACCAAGAACAAACAGCCCAAAGTTTGTAGAAGAAAGGATTAAAAGATCAAAGCAGAAATAAAGATTAAATTAAAAAAAAGATGTCAAGAATTATATTTTTGAAAGACTAAAATCGGTAAACCTTTAATTAGAAGACTCAAAACCAGAAATTGAAAAGGAGATATAATCGATATAACAGAAATAAAAAGGATCATAAGGAACTATTGTGCATGATTATATGCCAACAAATTGGATAATACAGAAGTAGATAAACTTCTTGACACAACCTACCAAGACTAAATAATGAAGAAATAGAAAGTCTGAACAGGAAAATATAAGTAAAGAGATTGAATTGGTAATGAGAAGTAAATAATAAGTAAAGGCAAGAACCTGGTGGCTTCACGTAGAATTTTATGAAACACTTAAAACCTAGTATCAATTCTTCCCAAACTCTCAAAGAAAATTAAAGAGTAGAGAATACGTGTCAGCTCATTTTTTAGGCCAACATTACCCAGATACCAAAGGCAGACAAGGACACTACAAAGAAAGAAAGCTACAGCTCAGTATCCCCGATAAACGTGCAGAGATCCTCAGCAGAATACTAACAATCTGAGCTTAACAGCGCATTAAGAAGATTGCTCACTATGATCAAGTGGGATTCATTCTAGGGATACAAGGATGATACGATATAATAAATAAATGATGCATCAGATTTAAAAAATGAAGGACAAAGTCCATATGATCTTTATAATAGATGCAGAAAGAAAATTGACAAAATTCAACCTTATTTATGATTAAAAAGAAATTACATATAAAAGGAATATATTTCAGCAATAATAGGCCACAAAATAGAAATTCTTAGCTAACATACTCAGCTAGGGAAAGTTGAAAGCTCTTCCTCCAAGATCCAGAACAGCAAAATGGTGCCTACTTGCATCACTTTTCTTCAATATAGTAGTAGAAATCTGACCCACAGCATTTGACAAGAGAAAGAAAAGGCTTCAAATTTGGTAGAAAGAAGTTAAATTGTCCCTGTTGGGCTGGGGGTGTTGCTCAGTGGTAGAGCATTTGCCTAGCATGCATGAAGCCACTGGGTTTGATCCCAAAACTGAAAAAAAAGAAAGGTATCTATTTCAGTCTTATATATTTCATTCTTATATGCTAAGGGCTTCAAAAAAAATCTGATAAACAATTTCAATAAAGTTATGGGACACAAAGTAAACATACAAAAATCTGTATCATTTCTATACATTAATAAACTATTTGAAAAACAAATCAGTTGTCAGTTCTATTTATAATAGCTACAAAAAAGTACTTAGGAATAAATCTGATTAAGGAGTTGAAATATCTCACTGAAAATAAACATTGATGAGAGAAAAGTGAAGAGGATATAAAGGAAAAGATCATTTGCTTATGGATTGGAAGAATTAATATTGTTAGACTGTGTCAACACTGTTAATTTTACCCAAAGCAATCTACAGAAAAAATCCTAAAAATTATGAAGTGGCAAAAAACCCTGAATAACTAAAGCAATATTGAACAAAAAGAATAAAGCTTGAGGAATTGTACCACTTGACTCCAGAATATACCGTAAAGCTGTAGGAGTCAAAACAGCATAGTACTGGCATTAAAAAACACAGTGGGGCAGAAAAGAGAGCCCTGAAATAAATCCATGCATTTATAGCCAACTGACTTTGAACAAAGGTGCCACGAATGCACATTGGAAACTGTGTGTGGTGGTACACACCTACGATCCCTACGAGACTGAGGCAGGAAAGTCACAGATTCAAGGCCAGCTTGGGCAACTTGGCAAGACCCTGTTCAAAATAGAAATGGGCTGGAAATATATAGCTCAGTGATAGAGCATCCCTCAGTTCAATCCCCAGTACTACAAACAAATGAAACAAAACAATAGGGAAAGAATGGTCTCTACGGTAAACAGTGCCAGGAAAAGTATTCCATATGCAGAAGTCTGAAACTAGACCTTTGTCTTCTACATATACAAAATCAACCCAAGACCCAAAACTACTTGAAGAAAACGGGAAATGATACATGACATTGGCAATGATATGACCTCAAAAGCACAGGTAACAAAAGCAAGAATAGGTAGATGGGATTGCATCAAAACTAAAATGCTCCTGTGTAGCCAGGGAAGCAATCGACACAGTTGATTGAGACAGCCTGCAGAAGGTGAGAAAATGTTTGCAATGTATATCTGATAAGGGGTGAATACCCAAAGAACTGCTCCACTAACAAATGCAGCCTGTTTAAGAAATGAACAAAGGATCTGAACAGACACACACTCCCCAACCCGCCGCCACCGCAGCCGCCAAGAGACATACAGATTACTGACAAGTAAATGCAAGGTGCTGCAGCAGTCCTACTAGATGTATGTTCAAAGGAAATGACATCCTGTGTCAAAGAGGATTTGCATTTCTGGGTTGACTGCAGCGTTCTTCACAATAGCCAAGAAAATATGGAATCGCCCCCTTCCGTGGATGAGAGAAAATATAGTATATATACACAGGATACTATTTAGCACACAAAAGAAGAAATTTTGTCATTTGTGACAAAATGGATGAGCCTATAGGACATTCTGTTAAGTGAAATAAGCCAGACACAGAAAAGTACCATGTGATCTCATTTGTGTGCAGTCTTAAAAAATCAATCTCAGAGAAGCAGAGAATAGGATCCGGATTGGTGGAGGCCACATGGGGCATTTGGGGAGACCGTGGCCAGGGAATTTAAGTCCGGAAGAATGAGTTCAAGAGCTCTGTGGTCGGACATGACCTCTGTAGCTAATAATGATATATTTCTGAAAAACACTGATATGAAGTGTTCTCACCATGGAATAACTGGAGATAATGTGTTACTAATGAGGTGGTTTAGTCACTCCACAAGTTCTTCAAACATCATGTATGTGATAAATACATACTGCTTTATCAGCTTTTGAAAAGGCACATAAGAACAGAGTTTGGAAGTGATGTGTGCTTACTATCTCGATTGTTGTGATAGTATCATGCAAGTATGTATATGTCCAAACTCATTAAGACATGTGTAGATATATATGTTAAATGTGTGTGTGCAAAAAAGTTAAAAGAACTTTTTAAAAATAAAAATATTTTAACATAAAATGATGTTAGACTTCCAGGAAAAATTGCAGAAATAGTACAAAAATGTTCCATATATCCTTTTCCTTCATCCAGATTCCCCAAATACTAACATTTTATCACATTTTCTTTATCATATAGTATATATACTTTCATGTGTGTAAATACATACTTTATCAAACCACTTGATAAAGTTCCTGACAAGTATTAAATATTTATCCTTAAATACTGTAATGTGTGTTTCCTATGAACAGGACACTCAGATAACAAGAAGGCAGTGTTGATGGAGTACTTGTATTTACAGACCTCATTCAGATTTCAGACTTGTCTCTGGTCATACTTTAGGAAAATTGCCTAGGATCATGCCTTGTGCTTAGTGCCCCATCTTTAGTCAGCTTTAATCTAGAGCAACTCCTGGCCGTTTGTCTTTCCATAACCTTGGCATTTTAAGAAATACAGGATGGTTCTTAGATGCTGGAGCACAGAACTGTGGTACGGTTGTGTGTCCTCATTGCAGCATGTCAGGAGACGTGATTTCAGTGTTTCCTCACTGGTGGTGTCAACTGGGATCATGTGGGGTACCTGCAATGTTTGTTACTATGCAGTTACTGTTTTTCCATATGCAAATTGTAGTATCCCAGAGAAAAATTTTAACCTATGTAAATATCTTGCTTTCTTATCAAACAGGTAGTAATTCTAGCATATACTGAAAATTCTTGCCCAATACAGAAGTTCCGGTGGTAGCTAAATGGTAATTTTCCAGTTTCATCATTTCTTCTATAATTAATTGGTTTTATTCCTTTGTTGTTGTGAATTCATGATTTCATAGCATGTGAAGTTCATGTTTGCTGTTGTTTTTGTGTTTATTGTTGCTGTCTTTGCTTCTATACATTTCAAACATATTTTATCATTTTTCCTGTGACTTCTTTTTTGACCTGTTGGTTGTGCTATGGTTTGGATATGGTTTGAGTGTCACTGCTGAGGGTTCATGTGTTGGAACTGTGGTCCCTAATATGGCAGTGCTGAGAAATAGATGGAACCTTAAAAGAGAATGGGGCTCTCCAAAGGGAATGCAGATTTCCTGAGCAGATTCTCCCAAGAGTGAGTTATAACAACCTGAGCCTACGGGCTGGGAATGTGGTTTGGTGGTAGAGTGCTTGCCTGTATGCTTGAGGCCTTGCACCACCAAAAGTCCCCCAAAACAAAACAAAACAAACAAACAAACAAAAAAAAAACAACCACAATCTAAGCCTGACCACCTGACCCTAGAATTGCTTTCTGGCTTTCAATTTTGTAACGTGGTCTCTTCCTCTCCCTTGCTTTCCTGCTATTGGCCTTGAGGTCCTCACCAGACCTGAGCTGTGCCTTTGAAGCTCCAGAAAGGTGCTGTGTAAACCTCTATTTATAAAGTTATTTGGCCTGGGGTATTGTTATATTAACAAGCCAGTTTAATACAGTTGTGTAAGAAGATGTTGTTTCTAGATATGGATGAATTTTCCAGTTTTCCTTCTATTATTGGTTTCTAACTTTGTTCCATATACTTAAAGTTTTTTGAAATTTGTTTTGTGACCTAACATGTGGTCCACCCTGGAGAATTTCAGCATGTAGTTTAGAAGAATGGTGTTCTGCAGTTGTGCTGGAGTGTTCTGTGTGCCTGCTAGGGTGCCTCAGTTTATCATGGGGTTCAAGTTTCTTTATTGATTGTCTGTATATATGTTTTATCCATTATTGAAAGTGGGAATTGAAGTCTTACTATGGAACTATTTCTTCAAGACTGTTAGTTTTTCCTTCCTATATTTAGGTTGGGAGGGGGTATGCATATATTTCTCATATCTCCTATGCATTGCCCCTTTTATTCCAAATGTTCTTTTTTTGTGTTCAGTAAAAACTTTTGTCTTTAAAAGCCTGTTCTGTCTGTTATAAGTAGTTACTTCATCTGTTACTTGGTTACTGCTTTCATTATTTATTTTTTTCATTTTGTACTTTAAAAAATGTGCCTGTGTTTTGGAATCGGAAGTATGCCTCTTTATAGTACTTAGTTAGCTTATGGTTCTTTGTTTATCCTTTCAGCATCTATACTGGGGAATTTTAATGGTTATATTTCATGTACTTAATAATAAGGGGTGATTTTTGTCTGCTATGTCACTATTTTTGCTGAATGTATTATTTCTGTTCCCCATTCCTCCATTAGTACTTTTTTAAAATATTAAATAGAAATTTTCTAGCTTGCCTTTAATTCCCTTGTCATTTTTTTTAATATTTATTTTTTAGCTTTAGGTGGACACAATATCTTTATTTTTATGTGGTGCTGAGGATCGAACCCAGTGCCTCACGCATGCCAGGCGAGCGAGCTACTACTTGAGCCATATCTCCAGCCCGCTTTCATTCTTTTTATTGTTTATTTGAATTGTTCTCTAGGTGGTTGCCCTTGGGATTATACTTAACATTTTACTTTAATGTTCTGTCTGTAAACCAACTTAATTTCAACAACATATAAAAGTTTTTTTGCTGTATAGTTCCTTTCTTTTTCACCTCCTTTGTGCTATTATTATCTTCTAAATGATGTCTTTATACACTGTATGCCCATAAACACAAATTTATAATTATTCCTCTATGTAATTTTCTTTCAAATCTAATAGAAAGGAGCATAAAGTTACAAAGAAAAATACATATGTGCTTGCTATTTTTTTATATTTATTTATGTGGTCATCTTTGCTAGTGTTCTTTATCCATCCATATGTATTTGACCTACTGTCTACTATTATGCTTTTATTTCAACCTGAGGTTCGCAGTGTTTTTTGTTTTGTTTTTTGTTTTTGTAGGGCTATTGTACTAGCAACAAGTTCTCACATTTTGTTTATCTTTGAATATTTTAAGTTCTCTGCAATTTTCAAAGGAGATGTCTTGCTTTTCAGATGGTCCCTGATTTAACGGTTTGACCTAAGGATTTTTTTTTTTACTTTAATAAGTTTATTAGAATGTAGCCGCATTTTAAGTCAACAAGCATCTGGGTGTAGGATGATTTCACTTTCAAGTTTGTAATTAGCAGGGTATTAAATGCATTTTCACAGGTTTCAACTCACTGGGTTTATTGAAACATAACCCCATTATTAGTCAAGGACATTTGTAGATGGAAATCATGATTAGTAATCCTTTACTTGTGACATACCACTGCCTTCTGGCCTCCAGGACTTCTAATGTGAAGTCAGTTGTTAACCTTTTTAAAGATGGCTTCTATGATAATTTGCTAGATTTTCTGGTTTTCAACAGTTGGATTTCAGTGTGTTTAGATGGGTATCTCTGAGTTTGCTGAGCTTCTTGCATATGTGGATTGTTTTTCATGAAATTCGAGAAGCTTTTGGTCATTGTTATTTCTCCCCATAATCTCTATGCACCTTTTTTCTTTTTATAGAACACCCACCGTGTGGATTGGTATTTTTGATGGCATCTCACCATTGAGATCTTTATTTTTCTTAAGTCTTTTTCCTGTAGTGTTCCTCACTCTGAACTGGCTCAGTTGACCTCAATTTAGTTCACTTTTGTTGCTATAACAGAATACACCTGAGCCTGAGTTATTTACAAAATGAAGTTCATTTTGGCTCAGGGTTTAGGAGGCTGGGAAGTCCAGGAGCATAGTGGGGTCATCTAATAAGTTTGTCAAAACAATGGATGATAAAAAAAGGCAAGCAGGCATCTATAAAAGGGACAAAACACAGAGGCAGCATCACCTATGACTTTGTGTGTAATGGTAACTAGTCTAGTTCTGCTAGAGTAAAGCACTCACTCCCTCAAGAAAGGCTTTAATCCTTTTGACAACCAACCTCCTCACTTGTTAAAGCTTCCCCTCCCACCCGCACTGCCCCAGTGGCAGTCAGACTTCAGCATGAGTTCCAGAGTGGGGCAGATGCTGCTCACACCACGCACCTGTCTTCAAGCCACTTGTTCTTCTGCCTGTTCTTCTCTGCTGCTGAGCCTCTCTAGTGGACTTTTTATTTCATTTATTATACTTTTCAACTCTATAATTAAGAAAGTAGTTTCTATCCCTTTATTAAGACTTAGGTCTCTCTCTCTCTCTCTCTCTCTCTCTCTCTCTCTCTCTTTTTTGCTTCTTTACACATGGTTTCCTTTAGTTCTTTAAATAGCTGTATGGCAGGTATGTCCAGTGATAGTGTGGTCCACACATAGAGTCAGTGATAGTGTGGCCCACATATAGAGAAAAAAAGATTGAAAACTATTTGCCACAGTCTGGCTGGGCACAAATGACGAGCCACTCAAGCAGGAACAAACTTTTATTTCCGAACTCTCCTGAATGCCACCCACGGGCACACCACACCAACGGAACTCCCTCCACTGTGCTGCACGTGCATTCACTCTGGGAACCCTGCAAGAACTCAATAGGAACTCCAAAGTAGTGGGCGCCTGAGGCAGCAAGAGCCGCCCTATTACTGGTGTAAAGGTCTAATATACAATTGAATCAGTCCAGCATCATCTTAATGGCTCGCCTCTCAACCATTACTTCTGGCAAAATGCCAGGGGCCATTCCGACTGTGGCTCTCAACAACTATCTTCTTTCTTTGCATGTGTCATCTTTTGGTTGAAAATTGGGTATTTAAGATAGTTTGTTGTGTTGGCTCTGAAAATCGGATTCTCCCTGTTTCCTTAGGGTTTGTTGCTGCTGCTGTTTTTTGTTTACTTATATCTTGGAGCTGATTCTGCCAACTTTGTTGGGTGGGGCCCCTGAAGTCTCTGCTTAGTTAGCCTAGTGTTTAGCTAATCACTGGACAGAGGTTTCCTTAGAAGCCTGGAAACTGGTAAGTCTCCCATTTGCTGAGTGGCTCTTGGTATTGGGCACTCCTTCAAAATTCAGACAGTTTGACTCTATATTGGCCTTCAAATCTTGCTTTCTAGAGTCTTAATATCAGTCAGAAATGAGAGTTTATAACCTTCTTTGGTCTTTCCTGAACACCTGTGTAGTCGTGGATGTCCATAAAAAGATACCATATGGATATCCTCTCCGTGTTTGGCTTTTAGATTCCCAGGAGTATGGTAGATTTTTTGGGGCCTCACATTCCAATCTTTGATCAACTATTTTTTTGACCTAAATATTTTACTGCTTTACACAGATACAGTTATATAATCGCTGCTTATTATTTTTGACAGCTGTCCCCAGGGAAAAGGCTATTTATCTGGGAGAGGTCTCAGTAAAACTGAGATAAGCTTTATGATTACATTTTCCCATAGAACTTCCAAATAGGCTGAATAATGGCAGTTCTCTGAAAATGGGGCTTTGAAAGAGCTCCAGCCCTGTCTCGTTCCCTCCTGTGATTGCTGTTGCTGTTGCTGTTTCCAGGTACCTCTTAGGGGAGCCCAGTCTAGAACATGTTAAAACACCACAGTACTCCTTGTGTTTACCAAGACTCAGCTGTTCTCTTGAATAAGAACCAATAAATGCTCCTCGTATTGTTGCAAGCCTTTTATTAATTCCCAGGAGTACTGAAGAAGATTATTTTGACAGCTTTTGCCAGTGTTCTAATCGAATTTACAGAGTAGAGGATTTCTGGAAGTCCTTTGTTTTTCATGATGATGTCATTCGATTATGCTTTCAGGAAATTTAAATAATAATTGTAAATATCTTTTTTATTTACCCATGTTGTTAACCATGGCTGATATTCTGCATTCCTTTGTGGGGATTCAGGTATCCATCTGCTGTTTTCCTTCTGCCTGAAGGGCTTCATCGATCCCTGCCGTGAGGTCTGTAGGTGATGCTTTCTTTCTGCTTTGGGATGGCTGGCAAGGTCTTCATTTCATCTTTGTATCTCTGTTCATGGTTTGTAGTTTTCTTGTAATATATTTGTCTTTTTGTGTTATCAGTGCAATACTGGCCTTCTAAATGTTAGACCAGGACGCAAGAAAAGACCACTGACTCCAATTAAAATCAAATTAAAGCAAGCTTATTATTTCGACCGGCCGGGCTGCCTTTCCCTCCCAAAACGGCGGGAACAAGACAGCCCCGAGGCTTCTTTGTGGCCCAGTTTTATAGCCCAAAAAGTTACACAAAGGGGGGGGTTACAGATAACAACATTCTGAAGAGCATAACACAAGTTTACATTTTTGCTGGCCCCGGCATCAGAATTTATGGAGATCTTAGAGACTCAGAGAGGGTCATTGTCCGGCCAGGGAAGGCCAGAATTTATGAGGCGTCACTAAGGTTTAGGAAAGGGTTGTTATCTGGTCAGGGAAAACCGGACCTGGGTGAGTTCAGGGCACGGGCAGGCATTCCAATCAGCTCTACAACATCAACTAATGGCCAGGCCATACAGACATCCTGATATTTTTACAGAAAACAGAAATGAATCCTTCATAACTTGTGACAAGCTGGCTTCTAATCTAATGAGATAACTAGGCTAGGTATATCATAAATTGGATTGGAATGTTCTTTTTTTCCTTTTGTTTTCTGAAAGTAATTATGAGGAATTAGTATAATTTCTTATGTAGAGATAAATCTACATAAATACAGCATAATGATCTATTCACATGTCTGTATTTACCTATAATACATATCTATTAATAGGTTTAATCCTATAAATAGAAATAGAATTTAGTAACTAAGTCGTTCTGGCGTGGAGTTTTCTTTGTTAGGAAGTTTTATAAGTAGAAATTCATCTTTAGTAAATAGAAAGGCTGTCCTTTTCTTTCTAATAAATACCTCTTTTTTTTAGACAGAGAGAGAATTTTAATATTTATTTTTTAGTTTTCGGGGGACACAACATCTTTGTATGTGGTGCTGAGGATCGAACCCGGGCCGGCCGCACGCATGCCAGGTGAGCACGCTACCGCTTGAGCCACATCCCCAGCCCAAATAAATATTTTTTTATTAGACTTTAGTTTGGGCAGTGATACACCTCTTTCATCCCTAGTATTCCTGGGATTGGTGATTTGTTGTCTTCCTTATTGCTCAGCTTAGCTGGAAAGTTATGCATTTAAAAAACATTTTCAAAGAATTGCCTTTTGGTTTCACCGATTTTTTTCTGTTGTTTTCTGTTCTCTTTTCCTCTCCACCACACACTCCTTTTGATTCTGCTCATCATTTTCTTTTTTAAGCTTACTTTGAGTTGAATTTGCTGGTGACTCTCCTGTTCTTGGTCATGTTGGTGCCTGTGATGCTGTGACTGACCCAGAGCCTTGTGCAGTTTCACAGGCGCTCATCCCCGGAGCCATCCCATGACCAGGCTCTGTTACTGTTCTGCTTTCTGTGCTTGTTTCTTTTTTCTCTTCTATGGGGGATTGAACCAGGGGCACTCTGCCACTGAGGTTTTCTTAATCAGCTCTTTTCGTTTCATTTTGAGACAGGGTCTCACTACTTTATGGAGACTGGCCTCAAACTTGCAATCCTCCTGCATCCGCCTCAAGTTGCTCATATTTCAGGCATGACCCACTGTATCCAGCTTTTTTATTGTTTTGAGACATTTCTGATATAAGCATCATTTTATTCCAAGCAGTGTTTTTTAGCAGCATCCCTAAAATTTTGATGTATTGTATTTATGTTTTCATTCCAAGTATTTCCTAACTTTCCTTTGACCCATGATTCATTTAGATGGAAATTAATTTTCAGTTATTTGGAGATATACCAGTTATCTTTTATTATTAATTTCTAATTTAATTCTGTCGTCAGAACATACTTATATGATTTCTATTGTTTCAGGGTTTCTTAGGCTCAGTTTAGGGTCTGTTTTGTATAATACTCTGGGTTTCTTTGATGAGAACATTATTGTGTTGCAGGAAATGTCCTCTCAGAGTCATTAGGTCAAGAGGGTGAATAATGTTCAGGTCTCCTCCAATCTCGATCATTTTCTGACTGCTTATTCTGTTACTGATAGAGAAATACTCAGGTATCCAGGAGTAATTGTGGGATGGTCTATTTCTTCTTTAGTTCTGTCAACTTTTCCTTCACGCATTTATAAGTACTTTTTTTGGTGCATCTTCACTTATGATTGTTAAATCTTGGTGAGTTGCTTCTTTTATCATTACCATTTCTTTCCAGAGCTACTTCAGATATTAATATAGCTATTTAAAACTTTCCTTGACTAGTGTTTGCACAGTACTTTTCCTCCCATCTTTTCACTTGTAACCTGTGTCAATATATTAACAGGAGTTTCCTGTAATAGCATACAAATAAGTATTTGTAAACATGTCATTTCACAGTCTGTTTTTTAAAATTAGTTTGTTTAGGCCATTTACATTTAATATAATGAGGAATATAATAGGATTTAAACCTGATTTTTTTTTTCCAATTTGTATTTGTCCCCTCTGTTATTTTTGTTCCTTGTTCTGTATTTTCCACTCTCGTTTGGATTTTTCAATGTTTTTAAATACTCTTTTAAATTTGCTGATTAGATATTTTACTATATTTCTGAATTTTAGTGTTTGCTCTTGTGATTACAGTGTAGTACTTTCGGTTTCACAGCCTGCCTCAGTAAAATGTTAGAAATCTTACAAATATATAAGTCCCTTTACTTTTTCTTCTTAGTGTTATATTTGTCATTTGTATTTTATTTACATGCATTTAAAATCCTACTAATTAGTGCATTTTCTGTCACTGTAACAAAATATCTGAGGCTGGGTAATTTGTAAACTATTTAGTTCATAGTTTTGAAAGTTGAAAGTCTCAACACCATAATACCAGATGTGGTGATGGAACTGTGGCTATATCAGGTCATAGCAGATGGCATAATGGTGGGAGCAGGTGCAAAGGGGAGAAAATCACAAGGCAAGACAAGAAGCCAGATGGCTGGTGGGCCCTCTCTCGGGAACTCTTTGTGATCCCATGAGAACTACATTAATCCCTTCTGAGGAATACCCGAAGTGACCCAGCCGCTTCCCTCCAGGCCCCATCTCTGAAAGGTCCCACTAACTCAGCATCATCACACTGGGACAAGCTCTTAATACATGAACCTTTGGGGAATAACTACATCTACACTATAGTGTAAACAGTGTTGTTATTTTTGTGTTTTCCATTCACACATAATTTGAGGAATTTAAGAGAAGAAAATAAGTGCTTTATTTGATTTTATAATTAGCTTTTTGCTGCTCCTTCATTCCTGAAGTTCCCAATTCAGGTGGTATCATTTTCCTTCAGTCTTTATTTGTTTTGTTTTGTTTTTTTTTTTTTGGTTCTATTTGCAGAGATTCTGGCAATAAATTCTCTTTAGTTCCTTTTTTTGGGGGGAGGGTACCAGAGATTGAACATATGTGGCTCAGACATTGCCAGCCCTTTTTATTTTGAGACAGGGTTTTGTTTAGTTGCTGAGGCTGACCTCCGACTTGCAATCCACCAAAGTCATTGGAATTATAGGTGTGTGCCACTGTGCTCAGCTAGTTCCATCATTTGTGTCATTATTTTGTTGTCCTACCTGAGAGATGTTTTCTTTGAACATAGAATTCTGAGTTGACAGTTTTTATTTCAGTTCCTTAACAGTGTTGTTTCACCTCCTCTGCCCTCTGGTTTCTAATAGGAAATTTCGATATTTGTATCATTGTTCTCCTATATGTAATGTTTTTCTTTTCTCTGACTGCTTTCAAGAGTTGAAGATGTGATTTTCTTTCCATTTTTCCCTTTTGGGTTTCACTGAGCTTCTTGAATCTATAAGTAGATTTGAGAAGTTTTCAGCTATTATATCTTAACATATTTTTTTATACAAACCTCTTTTCATTGAGACTCTAATGTTACAGATGTTGGTCTTTTTAATATTGTTTTTATATTGACTTTTTAATGTGGTCCTCAATACTCTCTGCTCATATCTTAAAAACCTTCAGATTGGATAATTTCTGGTAAACTCTTACTCTTAAGTTCAGTAACTCTTTTCTCTGCCATCTCTGTTTAGCTCTTTAGGTTATCCAGTCAATTTTTATATTTTAGATACTGTATTTTTTATTTCTAAAATTTGTATTTGGGTCTTGATTGTAGTTTCTATTTCTCTGCTAAAAATTTCTTTTCATTTGTTTTAAGAGTTTGTTTTTTTTTTCAATCTCATGAAACATTATAATAAGATCTGGATCATCTCAAGGTTTTCCATTCATTTATCATGTTTTCCCTTGAAAACTGGTCATGTATTTTTGATTCTCTTTTAGGTTGAGTAATTTTGAGCTGTTTCCTAGACATCTTAACTATTATATAGGAATCTGGATTCTTATTAAATCTTCTGAAGATTATCAGTTTGTTTGTTTTAGCAGGTCATACCCCGTGCAGCTTCAGACAGCATGTTCTGGTTTTTTTTTTTTTTTTTTTTTTAAGTTGTTCATAGTGATGTTAGTTCACTGTTCAAAGCCTTTGGTAGATTTTTTGCCACCACTCCTGCATTAACTGTGTGGCTAGAAGGATGCTTCAGTGGTTCCAGAGCCTTTTTTTTTTAAGAGAGAGAGAATTTTAATATTTATTTTTTAGTTTTCGGCAGACACAACATCTTTGTTTGTATATGGTGCTGAGGATCAAACCCAGGCCCCACGCCAGGCGAGCTCGCTACCGCTTGAGCCACATCCCCAGCGCCAAGAGACCATTTTTTCTGCTTTATAGTTATAAAACAGATTCTTCTTAGAGTTTTTGATGCCAGCACTGCTCCATAGTTCCATGTGACTGGGACTATCTTTAGGGCAACATGGTGATGATAAAGTGACAGAAAGCAAAGAGAAAAGAAACCCCACTTTCTTCATATTGCAATACCTCTTTTTCTGGTTGCTTTGTCTCAAAGAACAAGTTTTCAAACCTCTGTATTTTTGTGACCACCCACCATTACTATTGCTAGTAGATTGAAGAAAATCCCTGTTTTCTATTATTATTATTTTTTCAATCTGGCTTTTTTTTACAGGGGAGTACTGGAGATTGAACTCAGGGGCACTCACCACTGAGCCACACACCCAGCCGTATTTTGTATTTTGTTTAAAGACAAGATCTCACTGAGTTGCTTAGCACCTCACTTTTGCTGAGGCTGGCTTTGAACTCACTATCCTCCTGTCTCAGCCTCCCAAGCTGCTGAGATTGCCACCATTTTTGGCCAATTCTGGCTTTTGAGAGCTCCTTTTTCTGCTACTCTGACCTAAAATGAGACCCTTTCTCATGTTTTCCCAATGCATTCCATTGTGTGTTTCTATGCTAAAGCTGCCCTTGGGTCTAATCTGAGAGGAAAAAAAGAAAAACTGACCTCATGACGCTTACCTTAGTAAGGGATTTTCTTCATGTTGAGGCTCCTCCCCATCTAGCTACCATTTTTAATTTTCCCAGAGCCCTCAGTTGTTTTTTATACTTTGTCACAGGTTTTGGTTGTTACCATTGAGGAAGATTACAACATCTAGCCTGGGCCACATGTCCAGAGACATCTTAACCCTGAAAGCTGAGAGGGAGAGAAAAACAGTCTTGCAATAACAGTCAGTTCATTAAATGAAATTCAGCATTCTTTTAAAAAATATTGTTGCTGGTTTATTTCCTTTTTATTCTGGATAAACACTAGCCCATAGAAGATTTTCCTTTAGTCGTAGAGTTCTGAATGTTGATGTGCCAGCTTCAGTGCTCAGTGAACGTGAAGGATTAGTTAGGCCTGGGCCTAAAAGCTGGATCTAAATAGATATTGGATAGAAGCTCTTTTATTATTATTATTAGTTTTTTGTAGTTGTAGATGGACAACATGTCTTTATTTTATTTGTTTATTTTTATGTGGTGCTAAGAATCGAACCCAGTGCCTCCCATGTGATAGACAAGCACTCTGCCACTGAGCTCCAGCCCCAGCCCCTGGATAGAGGCTCTTTGGCCTGTTTAGAAGCTCAGCTGATAGCTTCCCATTTTGAAACCAATCAGCCATGATGACCTCTGATTCACCTTCAGAGCATTCTTACCTCAGCTGAATGGTTATATGCTATCATCTTGTAAAATCTATGAAATCTGATATCCTCCCTTTTGACCTAATTATTCCATGCCCTTTAGTTCAAACTGGGAATATGCCTGCTGGGGTGGCTGGTAAGATTCAAGGTTCCACCTACATTGATCTCTTTATCAAGTTGACCATCTGCCACATGTATGGTGTTCTCTTCCAAATATACCCCCCACACACATGGGGAAATTCAGAATTTCCAAATCGTCAGGCTCTGATTCCTTTTCGCTTAACAATTCTGTCTTTATTTATTTATTTCTTGTTTCGTATATTAGTATAGTCACTCAGAGGGAACCAAGCTGTTTCTTGTGTACTTGGCTTGGCTATTGTTTCCACCCTATGCATATGTTAGTTATTATGTGTCATTTTTGAAAATTAATGTCAACTAAGTAACCGATTCCACCTTCCCACAACACTAAAACATGAACACTGTTCAAGTTCTTTGCCACTTCATAATGAGGATCACTTTCTAACTTCCAATAACATGTTCCTCATTTCCATGGGAGACCTCATCAGAGTGGTCTTTGCCACCCATGTTTCTGCCAACATTCTTTCCATGAGTGTTTGTGTGTTCTCTTGGAAGACAGAGGCTTTCCTTCAGAGCCCTCTGCACAAGTGCTTTCAGCAATCCCTTCTCAGCAATATTAGCTTTTACTAGCACGTACCTTAAAACTCTGTTATCAATTTTGGTTCTTGATTGTCCTCCAAAGCCCCATGTTTTATAAAGACTTGGCCCCAAGGTGGTGCTCTTGGGCGGTAGCTGAGCCTTTAAAGGGTGTTGCTTAGTGGCAGGTCTTTGGGTCTTTGGGTGTGCCTTTGAAGGAAAGTCGTGGGAGCTCAGCCACCTGCTTGTTCTCTCTGCTTCCTGGCTCAGGATGTCCGTGGTTTGCTCCATCACATACTCTGCCACAGTGTGCCACCTTACCACAGACCCACAGCAATTGGGCCTCCTGGTTATGGGCTGAAACCTCCAAACTGAGCAAAATAAATTTTTTCCACTTATAATTTGATCATCTCAAGTATTTATAGAGAGAGCTGATTAGAAGCCAACAGCTTCTACTCATTGTGCGGTCACTTCCACATTTGTAGGTGTGTGTTACAGCAGTACCCTACTTCCTGGTGCCAGTATCTGTACTGCTTAGCTCAGGCTGCTGTAACTGAAAATTGTAGACTGAATGACTTAAACAACAAAAATTTATTTCTCACAGTTGTGAAAACTGAGATGTCTCCTGCCAAGGTAGCAGCTGATTTGGTATCTGTTGAGGGCCTCTCTCGAACATGCAGCTGCTCCTGGCTGTATCCTCCCAGGGTGGAGTGAGAGTCTCTCTCTTCTGTCTTATCTCAGGAGGGCACTAATTCCATTCATGAGGGCTCTGCTCTCATCATCTAATTACCTCCTGAGGGCCTTCTCTCCATCTAGCAGACAGTGCGTATTATGGCTTTCACACAGGAATTTCAAGGAAACACAGACCTTCATTTCATAACAGTGGGTAACTTCAACAATTAGATATATAAGCATAGTATGGTAAGTGATAACAAGTCAGAACTGAAATACCTTAAATATCCTATTCCTATCTGAACTGCTTTACAGGATTTTGTTTTTTTCCCCTCCATATTTTTAATGTGAATATTCAAACATGAAAATAGTACATTAAACATTGATATTTTTCCCCTGCGAATTCAGTAGTAATTGGCGCCTGGCTGTGCTCACCGTCTTTTCTCGTGTGTGTGTGTGTGTGTGTGTGTGTGTGTGTGTGTGTGTGTGTGAAGGTCGTGCTGCCCACTCCTTAAAATACCAGCGTGCTTCTCCTTTGTGAATGAGACCCTCTCCTGCATTACTAATACCTTTAGGCAACCAATCAATTTAAAAAGTTGTTTCTTAAGGACATCTGTTTATTAAGATTTATCCAGTTGTCCCCAACTATCCTTTATAACTTCTTTTTACCAAATTTCAGTCGAAATTCAGGTTTTGCCCCATTTAGATATGGCCAGAGGTTCTCAGCTGGGAATAATTTTGTTTTCCAGAGGATATAACAGTGTCTGAAGGCATTTTAACTTGTTCCTTTATTTTTGGTGTTGCTTGTAAATGGTAAGTTACTTTCAAAAACTTTGTTAGATGTTAGGCTGGGGTTGTGGCTCAGCGGTAGAGCGCTTACCTCGCACATTCGAGACCCTGGGTTTGATCCTCAGCACGCCATAAAAATAAATAAGTGAAATAAAGGTATTGTGTCCAACTACACCTAAAAAATAAATAAATAAACTTAGACTTAAAAAAAAAACTTTGTTAGATGCAAGTTAAACATTTTTGGTATGAATCTTTCATACATATTTTGTATGATTTATATTGCAAATCATGAGGAGGCTATTCGGCCCCTGGGTTATGGTAATGAATGTCATTACCTTAATATCAACAGTGCAATTTTTTCTTGGCAATTAAGAATATTTGTGGTGATTTCAGCATTTTGAACATTCTGTTATTCACGATGCTTTAGCAAATCTATTGATGATCCTTATCAGGATCAGTAAAAGAGGGATTTTTCGAAATATCTCCTTATTTTCTTCTTTTTTATGCTTTTATTCCTGGGTAAGAGTGAGTCTTACCTCATCTCCTACTCCCCTTATCCCCCACCCCTTTTCATGGTGCTAGGGATTAAACTCAGGGTCTCGCCCCTGCTAGGCTAGGCAAGTGCTTGGCCTCTGAGTTGCACCCCCCCCCTTGATCCCCGTGCCTCCCCTTTCCGTCTTTTCAAGCTGTTATGGCCTATCTGTGCACTGCAGGCTCTCCTTTCTTCATCTGATGAGACCCAGAATTAAATCAGGGTTTCTTAAAGAGGAACCAAAAGGAAGAAAACAATTGCAATCATACTCTATTTTGAAGATCATTTTTTTTCATATCAATAAAATGTCAAAATAAGTTTTTGGTAAAATGCTCTCAATTATGTAGTAAAAATACTTATGTGCTATTTGGATTTGAAAAGCAAGCCTGAGTTGGGTTTTCCATGAAAAATCTATTTGTCAGAGCGGGGAAAAGTGTTAAGTGGTTTATAAGGAAAGATAAAGAGTAGATGAGTATGATTAAGAGGGTTCTGAGAAGAAGGTGGTTTTAGGCAAGTTTTTGAAAGAAGTAGTAAGTGTGGTTTGATTTATTAAAAAAGAAGATGATATTTTCTGGAATAACATTGCTTTTTTAAAAAAATTACATTGCTTTATCAATCTTTTGTTTCTCACTTGTTAACCAAAGAAGAAAACCAAGGATAAGTGGTTTCCTGCAACTTAAAAGAAATTTGAGGAATAAAGGATGTTGCCTTTCTTTAAAATCAAAGTATGAGGTTTGGTGAGCAGTTCCTAGAAAACTACTCTCAAATGCACAGGAAGTGAATGGCAGTCATAGAACAGTTCTTTTTTAAATAAGGAAGAGACTTTGTGCTAAATTCTTAGAAAGTCAGGTTCTGTCAGAAAGTATGAAAAGAAAAAATACTTGTGTATTTTTACAAAAATATTTAAAGTTCTTTATTTCAACAGTACCTGCCAGTTTATTTTTAGTTATTCAACAAACACTCGTTTGTAGTTTCATCCTCTATCACTCATTGTTCTGTACTTTACAAACGTTAAATGATTCAGTTTTCATTTTTCATGCCTTTATTTATGTATTTATTTATTTATATTTTATGGTGCTGAGGATCGAACCCAGTGCCTCACACATGCTGGGCGAGTGCTCTACCACTGAGCCACAAACCCAGCCCTCAGTCTTCATTTTTTAATGAGAGAATAGTTTAACTACATTTGCTAAATGCACATTTTTGAATTTATTCTTTTTAGTTATACATGATAGTAGAATGTATTTTGACTTACATTATACATGAGTATAATTTCCCATTCTTGTGGTTGTACATGATATGGAGTTACACTGGTTGTATATTCATATATGAACACAAGAAAGTTATGTCTGATTCATTCTACTGTCTTTCTTATTCCCATCCCACCTCCCTCCTCCCCACTCTGCCCTGTCCGATCTGGTGAGCCCCTACACACACACACACCTGTTGTGAGTCAACATCTGCATATCAGAGAGAACTTTCATCCCTTGGTTTTTTTGGGATTGGCTTATTTCATTTAGCACGATAATCTCCAGTTATGGCATTTTCATTCATCTTTATGTCTGAGTAATATTCCATTGTGTATATATACCACATTTTCTTTATCCATTCATCTTTTGAAGGGTACATAGGTTGATTCCATAGCTTAGCTATTGTGAATTGAGCTGCTATAAATATTGATATGGCTGTGTCTCTGTAGTATACTGGTTTTAAGTCCTTTGGGTATATGCCGAGGAATGGGATAACTGGGTCAAATGGTGGTTCCATTCCAAGTTTTCTGAGGAACTCCATACTACTTTCCAGAGTGGTTGCACCAATTTGCAGTCCCATCAGCAAGGTATGATTGTACCTTTCCCCCCACATCCTCAGTAACATTTATTATTGCTTGTATTCTTGATTTGCCATTCTGACTGGATGGAGTGAGATGAAATCTCAGTGTAGTTTTAATTTGTATCTCTCTAATTGCTAGAGATGTTGAACATTTTTTCATATATTTGTTGACTGATTGTATTTCTTCTTCTGTGAAATGTCTGTTCAGTTCTTTAGCCCATTTATTGATTGGGTTTTTTTTTTTCTTTACGTTTTTTGAGTTCTTTATATATGTTGGAGATTAATGCTGTCTCTCGGGTGCAGGTGGCAAAGATTTTCTCCTATTTTGTAGGCTCTTTCTTCATGTTCTTGATTATTTCCTTTGCTGTAAAGAAGATTGTTTGATGCAATCCCATTTGTTGGTTCTTGGTTTTTATGAGTCTTGTTGAGGAGTTTGGTTTCTAAGCTGACATGATGCAGAGGTGGGCCTCCTTTTCCTTCTAGTAGACACAGGATCTAGGTTCTTGACCCACTTTGAGTTGAGTTTTGTGCAGGGTGGGAGATACGGGTTTAATTTCACTTTATCACATAAGGATTTCCAGTCTTCCCAGCACCGTTTGTTGAAGAATCTATCTTTTCTCCAATGTATGTTTATGGCTCCTTTGTCTGTATGAGAGAACTGTATTTATGTGGGTTTGTCTCTGTGTCTTCTGATCTGTACCACTGGTCTTCAAGTCTGTTTTGGTGCCAATACCATGCTTTTTTGGTTACTATTTCTTTGTAGTAGAGCTTAAGGTCTAGTATTGTCATGCTTCCTTCACTTTTCTTGCTGAGGATTGCTTTGGCTATTCTGGGCTCTTATTTTTCCAAATGGATTTCACAACTGCTTTTTCTGTCTCCATGAAAGAATGTCATTGGGATTTTAATATAAATTGCATTAAATCTATATAGCACTTTTGGTAGTATGACCATTTTGACAATATTAATTCTGCCTATCCAAGAACATGGGAGATCTTTCCATCTTGTAAGGTCTTCTTCCGTTTCTTTAATTAGTGTTCTGTAGTTTTCACTGTAGAGGTCTTTCACCTCTTTTGTTAGATTGAGTCACAAATATTTATTTGGAGGGAGTGGCTATTGTGAATGGGATAGTTTCCCTAATTTCTCTTTCAGTAAGATTCATTACTGGTGTATAGGAATGCAATTGATTTATTTATGGGTGTTAATTTTATACCCTGCTACTTTGCTGAATTTATTTATGAATTCCAGAGGTTTTCTAGTGGAGTTTTTTGGGTCTTCTAAATATAGAATCATGTTGTCAGCGAATGTGATAGTTTGAGTTCTTTTTTTCCTATTTGTATCCCTTTAATTTCTTACTTCTGTCTAATTGCTTTGGCTAGAGTTTCCAGGACTGTGTTGAATGGAAGAGTGCATCCCTGTATTGTTCCAGTTTATAGAAGGAATTCAATGCATATTTTTCCCCTAGTTAGTTATTTAACAAAAGGACGCTAGGCAGTAAACATATTTTTGTTAGTATCTCATTTAGTTTAACAAGAAACTCCCCTGCTGTGTATCAGCCCGGAGACTGAGCATAGTTTGTGCATGCAGAGTACTCACTTTCCCGAAGATGAAGGTTGAGCCTCTGATTTTGTAGTAAAAATTCTACACTAGTGTTTCACTAAAATAATTTATACTGCAAAGATGTAAGCATTTTAATAACTGACCAAATAGGCAGATGTGAATAAATAAAATGAGTTCTGTTGATATTGTAAGGCCCTATTTTGTTTTGCAAAATAATGAATGTGAGCTTTGGGCACACATGGATGTGTGTGTGTGTGTGTGTGTGTGTGTGTGTGTGCACTTGGAATGATGACTGTGCTGGGTAGCATTAATGGACTGTGTATTTTTTTTAATATTTATTTTTCAGTTGTATTTGGACACAATACCTTTATTTTATTTATTTATTTTTACGTGGTGCTGAGGATCAAACCCAGGGCCTTACACATGCTAGGTGAGTGCTCTGCTGCTGAGCCACAACCCCAGCCCTCGTGTATTCTTTTCATGGACTGTTCTTAAGCCTGCTGCAGACAGGCAGGTGGAATAAAGCTCCTCCCCATATGGAAGGGAAGTGCTTTTACTTCTTCCGAAATGTTTTCTACCCTTCTCATGAAATCATTTTCTGCTGGGTTTCTCTAGATGGGGCCTCTTGAAAGATTTCAGGCACACACCACTGTGCCCAGCATAGGACCTATTTCATTTGTTTGAATTTTAGGTCTTTGATGTGGAGTTGTTATTTGCCTTTACCTTGAGATTCTCTCAGAACAACTAGAAAAACTCTACTAAGTTGTGTTGTCCCTGTGGTACCTGTGATGCATGAGGGTACTTAATTCTCTGAACTGCTTGGATGGACCTAAAATGCCATTCAAATAGATAGCTGGCTGAATACCTGCTTCCTGTGTCCCAGCTCCTACTTCCTGCTGCACAACTAAGAGTATGTTTATGAACTTTTTCTGACTTATCTAAAGATAATGTAGTAGACAAGAAATTTTACCTTTGCAATTTACCTTTGTAGAATTGTGGATGAGTGGTAATTATTGGATTGTGTTTGGCACCTCTTGGACAATTCTGCTCTGTCTGCATTGTCAGTGTTATTTGGAAATGCAGGGGACAATCATTAATGTAGCTTGTGGTTTCACCTTTGAACAAACCCAACAGGCATATCTGTAGTGTTGCCCTTGACACTCAGCATACCCTTGTTGATTAAATAAGGAGGCACAGATTGTGTTTGTGGCTCTGGGCTAGATGGATGGTGTTCCAACTCTGCTCTCCAAACCCCTTCACAGCTCACCTGTCTTGTACTTCACTGAGACAAGTTATAGGGTCAAAAAGTATTGGGCGTCAATACTGGAAAACACCTGGGGTGGTCTGTCTGCCTGAGGCAGGGTGACGGGAGAGACCTGACATGGTGCTCTGCCTGGGGATGAAGTGGCTAGATTGGATGAGGAGAGCTTGGTTCAATCCAGGCATCAAACCAAACACACTTTGCCCTATCAGTTGGTTCCGTCTTCCGGGAATAGCGCCTGCAAAGTGTGGAGAATTTGTTCGGGAGCTGGCGTTATTTTATTTTCTGTCATGTATACCTCTGTATACCCTCGGACAGCAAAGGAGTGCTTCATTTCATGGATGCTTTAGAACCATTTTAAGAGTATTTTCTTTTAAATGAGTGTTCATCCTACAATTAAACATAGAACATTGAATTTTGACACATCCCCTGTCTCCTTCCCACCCTGTCAATTATTCCCCACCCACTCTTTCCCAACTTACCTTTTCATCGGGCTTTGATTTTCTTCTCATTTTTTTCATCTATCAAACTGCCTAGTGCTGGCAGCATATAACCCTGCAGAGCCACAGGTAAGAAGAACCTGTGGAAATGTGTGGCCTGTGGAAAGTAGGTCATCAGTCGCACGCTGTGTGAACATCTGGGTGCAGAGAAGCTGCGCCAGGTGACAGGACTGCTGCGTAACATCTCTGAGTACAGGTGATGCTGAGGGAGTGGACATGTGGGTTCTGTTCTTCTCTTCCAGTGTCGAAACTCCCCTAGTGACCTCTTATGTTCCTTGTGGTTGGTGCTCAACCTTTGCACTCACAATTCCTCCAAAAAAAAGTGAAGTGTTGATTGTACCCTCTGCCCTCCCCTTCTAGATTAGCTCTTACTTGAGTTTTGGAGAAAGATAGCCACTTCTTTGGAGTCCAGAGAGGGGAATGCTGGAGGAAGTATTCCTTTAGTCACTTGTTCCGTGGGTCTGTCGATCCGGCCATTTCTCTGAACACTAAAAAGTATTCTTTTGCCTCTTTGGATTTTCTCAGTTCCTGCTTACTGATTTTATGTAGCTAGAGGCCTGAAATGCAGACCACTCTTGCATTCAGTTTCCCCTATGTATCCTGTATCCTTGTTATGGCATCCCTTGTGTCTTTCCAAGCCTGTCACTAGAGTGGATAAAATACTTATTACTATTCTTCTAGGCAGATTTTTTTTTTTTAAATGAACAAACTGAACCTTTTTTTTTTTTTAACCAGAGATTGAACCCAGGGGTACTTAACTACTGAGCCATATCCACAGCCCTTTTTATTTTTTATTTCGAGACAAGGTCTCGCTAAGATGCTGAAGCTGGTTTTGAACTTGTGATCCTCTTGCTCCAGCTTTGCAAGCTACTGGGATTATAGGTGTGCACTACCATCCCCATCTAAGATATATTTACATGTGTATATGGGTTTTTGTTTTTGCTTTGGTACCAAGGATTGAACTCGGGCACTGAATCACTGAGCCACATCCCCATCCATATTTTATTTAGAGACAGGGTGTCTCACTGAGTTGCTTAGTGCCTCACTTTTGTTGAGGCTGGCTTTGAACCCTTGATACTCCTGCTTCAGCCTCCTGAGCTGCTGGGATTACAGGCATGCGCCACCGTACCCAGCAATATTTTTAAACTGAGAGTTGAGATTGAACACTCTTACCACTGAGCTATTACTCGGCCCTTTTAAAAATGTATTTTGAGGAAGTCTCCCTACATTGCTGCAGATGGCATGGAATGTTTGATTTTCTCACCTTAGTCTCCCGATTAGCTGGAATTACAGGCATGTGCCATCACATGCAGCTTTTATTTTTTTAGACAAGGTTTAAATTCACAGCAGAATTAAAAGGTACAGAAAGTTCCCATATTCTCCTTGCCTTGGCACATACAGAGCCTCATTATCAACACCTCTCATCAAAGTGGTTACATTTGCTCCACTTGTAATTCTTTTTGATCATCCTTCAGAGGGGCTTGCTGAGTGGAGGAGGGCTACTAACTTACCACTGAAAATTTTGCATAGAGCTATCTCTTATCTCCATTTGCTCTTGTTTTAAAATGAGTTAGGGGAAAATCAGAACACAGATTAGCTAACAGGCAAACTCCTAACTATGATTTTCTGTGAAAAAATTCAAAAGAGGAATGACCAGGTAAGTTTTCTTAGAAAAACAGTATCTTTTATAATTTTATTCGTTTGGTTGATTGGTTTTTGGTTTTTTGCAATGTTGGAGATAGAACCCCTACCATTGAGCTATACTACCATCCCCTAAATTTTGTTTGTGATGTCAGTCTTATTTTTCTTCCAGTTGCTCTCGGTCGTAACCAGCCTTTGAAAAAGGAGAAACCAAAATGGAAAAGCGATTATCCTATGACAGATGGACAGCTGCGCAGCAAGAGGGACGAATTTTGGGACACTGCACCAGCTTTTGAAGGCCGGAAAGAGATTTGGGATGCCTTGAAGGCTGCTGCACACGCTTTTGAGAGCAATGATCATGAACTGGCACAAGCAATCATTGATGGTGCAAACATAACCTTACCACACGGTAGGCCTGGTGCTCCTCAAGGACAGAGGGGACGGAATCAGCTCATTCCTAGTAGGGGGAGACTGAGTGAGAGGAAGCTTTTTTTCTTTGCTATGCCTTATTCTAACTTTTTTTTTTAATATTTATTTTTTTAGTTTTCAGCGGACACAACGTCTTTGTTTGTATGTGGTGCTAAGGATCGAACCCAGGCTGCATGCATGCCAAGCGAGCGCACTACCGCTTAAGACACATCCCCAGCCTCCTTTTTTCTTTTCCTTTCTTTCTTTCTTTTTAATTTAATATAGCACAGAATAGCATTCCTCTTCGCATCTTTCTGCTGGAGACTGTTTATTTTGTATATTTTTGTGTCATTTGAATATTTTCCTTATCTCAGAAAAGAACACCTGATAATAAAATTTTCTTGTTTCTGTGCGACCTAGTTTTCTAGACCCCTGCTTTCCGCACCCTGCCATCGCCATCTTTCAGCCCACCTGTAGGAGCCTCTGCTTTACTGCTTTCCTTTGGACATGGTAGAGTCTCAAGTCAGATTTCAGAAGATGGAGAGACTCAACAGATACCCCTGTAGTCATCGTACTTTATCCTTAACCCCTACTTTTAGCATAATGGCAGATTTAAACTTTGAATTCAGTCCCACGTTTTCTTACAGATTTTCTATGATTGTAACCTTGAGCATTATTAGAAACTTCCCTCTTCTGTATTGGAATGTGACTCTTAAGTACAGCTTTGAGTGTTTCCGGGGAAGTGTACATGCTAGACCCATACATATACTCTTGTTTGGTCTCCTTGATTAGAATGCATTAAAAAGTTTGATGCTGTCTTGAGATTTGGATGTCAGTTTTGTATTCCTTGTGTTTTGATTTCAATATTAGTACTTTTTTCTCTCTAGTTTTTCAAGTTAACATTTTTCTTAGTTGTCTCTTGAAACCCACATAGTAGATTATCAACTTGTCTCATTTTTTTGCTTATTATTACACCTTTATAGTGTTTGCGGCATGTGTCTGCATTCTTAGAGGAACAATGCTTTTCATTACTTAATTATCTACTTTAAATCCTCTGACTGTGTGTCAAATAAATGGTGTTTAACTTACTGTCCTTGCCAGCTTTCCAAGTCTCCATTAATTTTCTAATTAATTGTGCTTCCAGGAAACTTCCTTTCTTATAGCTGACTTTATTATGAAAGCATGGCTTATGTTCCTAATACTTACTGTAAACGTGATCCTTCCTTATTTTTGAAGAATTTATAATAGAATGCCATTTAAGTCTGACTCTTCAGTTCTACTTTTCATGGATAGTCTATAAATCTTTTGGAAGACGGGGAGGGGAGAGTAACAGGGACTGAACTCAGGGGCACTCGACCACTGAGCCCCATCCCCAGCCTTATTTTGTATTTTATTTAGAGACAGGGTCTCACTGAGTTGCTTAGTGCCTCACTTTTGCTGAGGCTGGCTTTGAACTTGCAGTCCTCCTGCCATAGCCTCCCGAGCTGCTTGGATTACAGGCTTGCGCCACCGCGCCCGGGTAGTCTGTAAATCTTTATTCTGTGATTGGGGATTGGGAAGTGGTAGACATCATCTGGCTCCACTTGCCTTTTTTAGTTCTGTCATTATTGTCTTCAGTTGCTCCCCTTATATAATGTAAAGGACCCACCTGTACAGACGGTTGCATCATCATTCTCTTTTGGATGGTGACATCTGTATTTTCAAGGCAGAGCACATGTTTGTGTAGGCCTGCAAGTTGGGGGAAGAAGAGTCACATGTATGAGACTGTCTTAATTTAGAAGTCTGAGATTCAGTACCTTGGAGCTTGGAATACATGACTTTATGTTTATGTTATATGTAGGGATCTCTGGTTGTGCTATGTTTTATGGCCTCTTTAAAGGTTCCTGATAGCAAAGTAGCTCTGTTTCCTATGCATAATAGGTCCTATGTATATCCTTTTGGATGGGGGCTCTGATAGTTAGACTCAAGCCCCTGGTTTTGCCTTATCTATGTGAACTGCCAAGAAAGATAATGTTGCTGGCAGCCTAGCCAACCCACAGAGAAGGGAGAAGTATTCTTGGAAATTTAGGAGTATTGGATGAACCTCTACTCCCTCTCTTCTGCTTAGAATATTTTCTGTGTAAACATGAAAGAATCAAGCTGATTTTATCTTGATTAAATTCCCATGTGCATCTCTTCAGCTTATCAATAATGTTTCTTTTAATTATGTTCTTGATCCTAAAGTCTTCAGCTTACCATCAGTACATAAATGAGCATTATATGCTTCTACCTGTACCTGCTCAGAGGCATTGCTGAGATTCTTTCCTGTGTAATTACACATTTAAAATTTTACTCTAGGCATCTTGTTGTTACCCCTTTGGGTCCCCAGATACTTCATATTTTAAGTGATTGCACAGATTTGATTACTGTCCAGCTTGAGTTTTGATATCATATCTGATGATATCACTTCTGCCCTGTACTCAATTCAAGCTGTGTAACTTTGGAAAAATTACTTTTTTTTTTTTAAGATAGATAGATAGATGCATACATACACGTATACTTGTGTGTATGTACATTTTTTTTTTTTTAGTTCTAATTGGACACAATACCTTCATTTTATTTATTTTTATATGGTGCTGAGGATCGAACGCAGCACCTTGCTTGTGCTAAGCAGATCTCTACCACTGAGCCACAACCTCAGCCCCCTGGACAAATTACTTCTTTTCTGCATGCTGTAGTTCTCTTATTTGTAATAGATGGAAAGTAGCTATCTGCTTCATGGGGTGGTGGTGTTGGTTCATTGTGATGGTGATACCTGTAAATCACCCTAGTGCTGGGTTTCCAGGAAGCACTTCATAGTGAAGTAGTGGCACTTGTCTATACTTCCAGCTACTTGGAGACTTGCAAGTTCAAGGGCAGCCTAGAGAACTTAGAAAGTCCCCGCCTCAAAGTAAAAAGGGCTAAGGATGTGACTTAGAGGTGGAGCACTTGCCTAGTGTATGTAAAGCCCTGGGTTCAATCTCCAGTACTGCTCCCCACACCACCCCCCCCAAAATATATATATATTTATATTTTATATTTATATATATAATATTAATATACAACAGCATTAATGATTTTATAAAAAGTATTTTGTTTTTTAGTTGTAGTTGGACACAATACCTTTATTTTTATGCAGTGCTGTGGATGGAACCCAGTGCCCTGCATATGCTAAGCAAGTGCTCTATCTCTGAGCCCCAGCCCTAATGACTTTTATTTCCTGAATTCTGATGTTATCGAATAAATTCCCTGCACCAATTTTTTTTTTTTTTTTAAATACCGGGGATTGAACCCAGAGGTACTTGACCACTGGAGCCACATCCTCAGACCCTTTTTGAATTTATTTAGAGACAAGGTCTCACTGAGTTGCTTAGGGCCTCACTAAATTGCTGAGGCTGGCTTTGAACTTGTGATCCTCCTGCCTCAGCCTCCCAAGCCACTGGGATTATAGGAATGCACCACTGCCACTGCACTAGCACTACATCAAAATCTGATTTGGGGTTCTTTTTTTCTTTTCTTTTCTTTTTTTGGACTGCATTGTCTACTTGTAATATCTTTCTTTGACTTTTGGGGCAGTCTGCCCTTGGGAATATCTCTAATAGAATTTTGAGACTGGGTTGATTCAGTAGCAAAAGTACTAATAGATTTATTAACTGGACAGCAAAGCAGTGAGGACTTGGGTTCACCTCGCCCCGTACCTGGCTCATCCCTATCCTGCTTCTCTCAGTGCCACCCATAGGGATCATGTTGAACAGATTGTAGATTTACCGTCTGTAAAGATCCTGGGTCACACTGTGCTTTCTAAACTTCCTTCAATCAAATGTCTCTCCCTCTCGTTTTCTTATCCCCTTTTTCTTCCCGTGGTCTTTCTGTTGTCTCAATTTATTCATACTGTTATCTTCCCAACAGAAATAACAAGTTCTTGAAAATACATGAAAGTGTGTTGGTAAATGTTGTGTGTCTTGTTATGTTGTATGGCAATGACTGTGCTTTCTCTTGGTTTAGCCACTTTAGAATAGATCAGTGTTGTATACACAAACATTATGTATTTGTTGATGGCCTTTTTTTCCTTGACTTTTCTGAGTTATTTTTCAAGGAAGCCAAAAAAATTTTTCTTGAATCATATTTCCTTTTCCTTTTTTCCCCCTTTTTTCCTTCCTTTAAAGTGGTTCCATTGGTAATTATATCCATGTCTCAATTCTAGTCAACAGGTCATGTTCATCATATTCCTGCCTTGTCTAAGAACGAATAATTTTATACTTTTAAAGTATCTTCCTCTGTTAATATCAGTGGTAAATTTTGCTGAGTGTTGTAGCACATACCTGTAATCCTAGGGGCTCGGGAGGCTAAGACAGAAGGATTGCAAGTTCAAAGCCAGCCTCAGCAATGCGAGGCACTGAGAAAATCAGTGAGAAGCCTGTCTGTAAATAAAATCCAAAATAGGGTTGGGGATGTGGCTCAGTGATTAAGTGCCCCTGAGTTCAATCCCCAGTACCAAATAAAGAAAAATATCAATGGTATATTTATTTATTCTCGAATGACAGTGGGAAGGGTTGAAAGAACTTGGTATCATAACTACCTGGGGATTTCATACACTCACATCTATGCACTTTGGAAAATCATGACTTGATGGAGGCTGGTATAGACCTGGGTATCGTGGGAGAAGGCTCCGCATGTGATTCTGATACCTGCTTTCCATTGTCCACCACCTCCTTGTCTTAGAAGAGCTTTGTTTTTAATAATTTGCACAGCATATTTTTCTGATTATTCAACATTTCTTAAAGAGTTTATTTCTCCTTTTTCATTGATTGCTATTTTTCCATTACCTGGAAGTCTTAAAAACATTATTATTATTATTATTATTTTGGTACTGGGGATTGAACTCAGAATGGCACTCAACCACTGAGCCACATCCTCAGTTCTATTTTATATTTAATTTAGAGACAGGGTCTCAGTGAGTTGCTGAGCACCTCCCTTTTGCTGAGGCAGGCTTTGAATTCATGATCTTCCTGCCTTAGCCTCCTGAGCCACTGGGATTTACAGGCATGTGCCACTGTGCCCAGCTTAAAAACATTCTTAATATAATATCTTTACAGTGAAACCAGGTTATTTGCCCAAATTAGCATAAATGTGGTTTAAGAAAACAACAAGTGCTTATTATTTTCATTTTTCAGAGTTTGGTATGTATTGGCTATTTTAAATAAAGTTTTTTTTTAATCTTTATTTATTTATTTTTATGTGGTGCTGAGGATCGAACCAAGGGCGAGTGCTCTACTGCTGAGCCACACCCCCAGCCCTTAAATAAACTTTTAAAAGATTATTCAGATATAGTATTTATCTTATAAATATTTGATGGTTTTTATAATTATTATGTGGAAGGCACTCCATTCCATGACTTCTAATTTTCTAGAAAGATAATTGTTTCTTTAGCATCTACTGATAATTCAGAGTAAGGGAATTTTTTCTAGCATGTTGTTTATGTCTCGTGTTGTTCAAGTATAAAAGCTCCCTTCTCTACCTCTGTTAAATAGATGGAGCAGCGATCTTCTGTTACTTAAAACAGAAACTTTTCTTTTTGGAAACAAATTTAACTTTTGACTCCAAAATTATACTTCCTTTTTGTTTGAAGTTCTTCCATTTGGCTTTTGAAGGTCTATTTCTTTTGTCCTTTTTCATGCTTAGAGATATGGGAGATAGAAAAAGGTAATTCTTAAATACTTATGTTTATTCCTTTCTCTTCGCAGAGATGTTTATATGTGTAGGAACAGTTTTTTTCCCCCCTAGTCTTAACATTTATTAAATGGGAGCAGATTAAATTATGTATATTGCAATTGTTTTAAAACTAGAGACATATAAAAAGCATTTTATTTTTAAAATTTTCTTTATATTTAACACATAATGAATACAGTTCTGTGAGAAACAAGACTAATAAAATACTAACAATTCATTTTTAAATTAATGTTATTAAATTCTTGTGTCTGAAATAATCACCTACAATAATCATCATTTTACACAGATAACCTCTTTGTGCTTCAGTTTTCAGTTATCTCACTTTTCCAAGGTGTAAGTCTTGGAATTGTTTGTTTGTTTTGATCGTATATTGAACCCTGGGGTGCTTTACCACTGAGCTGTATCCCCAGCCCTTTATTTGTTTATTTATTTGAGACAGGATCATACTAAGTTACCTGTGCTAACCTGGAATTTGTGATTCTCCTGCCTCAGTCTTCCGAGTCTCTTGGATTATGAGCATGTACCACCATGCTCAAGTTGGAACTTGATTTGAACTCAGATCCAAGAGTACTTTAAGTAACTTTACCTGCCTCTTACATGTTATTTCCTTTTTGTGTTCTGTATAGTGATTGCACAAGTTATGTCAATGTTTAGTCCCTGTCTGGTGTTTTAGGCTCTTGTGTACTGTGTAGGATACTTTGAGATGGTATACTTCTAGTAATACTGACAGTGATCGAGCAGATTCTCTTAAGACATAGATGATGAGAAAATATACACGTAGAGGCCTTCCTATTTCTCTTAGTCTTAATGTCTGAGGCCCATTAAGAAGCAGACCAAATCGGGTGTGGTGGTGTATACTTGTAATCCCAGCAGTTCTGGAGGCTGAGACAGGAGGATCTCAAGTTCAAAGCCAGCCTCAGTAATTTAGCCAGGAACTAGGCAACTCAGTGAGACCCTTTCTCCAAATAAAATATAAAAAAGTGCTGGGAACGTGTCCCTGAGTTTAATCCCCAGTTCTGAAAAAAGAAAAAGAAATAGACTGAGAATTATGATTATTTTAGAGATCTCTAGAAGAATTTGTCACTTAGCTGGACATGGTGGCACATGCCTGTAACCCCAGCTACTTGGGAGTCTGAGGATTGCAAGTTCAAGTCTAGCCTGGGCAATTTACTGAGACTTTTGTCTTCAAAATAAAACCACAAGGTCTGGGGAGCTTGTCTAACATATGCAAAGCCCTGAGCTCAATCCACAGTAGTGGGGGGCGGGGAGAATTTACCATTTAACACCTGAATAAGCTAATTCATTAACATGAAACAGGAATGAAAGCATGAGGATCCTGAACTTATTCAGGAGATGGGAGATTTTTGCCAGGCTGTTATAATGTTTGGGAAATGAAATAGGACCTTAATAAAGAATCTGATGACTGATTAATCATAAATGTTATATCATTTTCCCCTCTCTTCAGACAAAAATGGTTTAGAGTTATAAGATGTAAATGGATCTACTCCTCTGCTGCTGTCATCCTTTTTCTTCAATCAGAGCAATAAAGTCTGAAAATAACGGAAGTGGGAGTCTGTCCCTGAGTTAGTAGGCTGGTGTCTGAAGAAGACCTTTTTTCTCTGACATTCTGGGGGTGGGGGCGGGGGAAGAAGGATTTCTGACATGGTCCCAAGGCATGTGCTCTACCAACCTCTATAGAGCCAAGTCAGCTTTAAATAGACCACTGTGTGATGTGCTTTTGAACTGCTTCTGTGCCCCCCTTAAGAGAGATGAGACTCTGGATTTAAGATTAAATGTCCCCCACAGAAATGTGGTAGAATGTGACACAAGTGTTTAATCATGGCTTGACTGGTATGACTTGAGCAATTTGAGTAAGCGTTTGAGCCACTTTTCACCTCTGCTTTCAAAATGAAATGTTAGACTTGGTTCCTCTGAG
The DNA here is from genome assembly GCF_045843805.1 of Urocitellus parryii. NCBI lineage: Eukaryota > Metazoa > Chordata > Mammalia > Rodentia > Sciuridae > Urocitellus > Urocitellus parryii. Next base: position 159,078,577 of record NC_135531.1, on the reverse strand, counting down.
ACAGGGTTTCAGCTAAGTTCCTAAGACTGGCCTTAGACTTGAAATCCTCCTGCCTTCACCTCTCAAGTTGCTGGGATTATTGGCACCCATCACCATGCCACCTGAGTATCATAATCTTGCTGACCACATTGGTGATGAAATAGTTATGCCTTCTGCTTCTCCAAAAACCTAACTACAGACAGAACTTGCTGTAATTCTCAACATACTGTTGCATGAGAGGACCTATAATTTATTAGCATCCCTGCAGTCCTGAAAGACTGCTCCTAATGTCCAATTGAAGGATAGTTTTTTGTTTTTTGCAGTGCTGGGGGGTGAACTCAGAGCCCAGGCACGCTGCACAGTTGAGCTGTCTCCCCAGCTCTGGAGTATGATTTTGGTGGCCCTTGACTTTATTGTGATTTAGGTTTCTTGAGAACCCCATGAAGTATGAAACAACAGACTCAAACCTTGATTGTGACATTGACATGGGCAAGTTCTCCTCCATACTGAGGTTTAAAACTTACGTAAGAAGAGGACCAATTTTTTTTTTTTGAGAGAGAGAATTTTAATATTTATTTTTTAGTTTTCGGCGGACACAACATCTTTGTTTGTATGTGGTGCTGAGGATCGAACCCGGGCCGCACACATGCCAGGCGAGCGCACTACCGCTTGAGCCACATCCCCAGCCCCAAGGACCAAATTTTTAAGTGTTTCCTAATGGATGTGTGCTGTGCAATTTTACATGTATTCTATTATTTAATCCTTATGACAGCCTTGTATAGCAGGTACTGTGAGCCTTGAGGTGATGAACTTGGCATGTTCCAGGAAGGCTCCAGATTTCAAGTTGGGTAGGATCAGCTCCAAGGCTGCAGCCCCTTTTATGAGCTCTCACCACATCACCCAGTCCCTTGTACCCCAGCAGGCAGATGCATGCTCTGCTGCGTCTCTGCTGCCTCTCTCCTTTCCTTTTTCTGTTTTTTCAGTGTTCTCGTCCTTAGCTGTGTCAACTCACTAAAATTCTGAAGCCTCCCTTCCTTTGCCATCCTAGTCTTGATTATTGAAAAGTAGGAAAGTTCACACCTTCCAGGTCAGTCAGAAAAGACAAGCAGCTAGTGAAGTCGTCCTTCCCCACAGGCTTTGGAAGAAGAGAACTTGAAAGACAACACTCCCTTCCCCCATTCATTTGGGAAAGGCAGTTTTCTACATCACATTGCCTGTGTGATCCAAGTATTTAATTTTTTAAGTTTTTTTTTTTAGATATATTGAAGTATATGGTGATGGTTTCATAGTGATACATGTCAAGACTGATCAAATTGTGTACGATCAAATTGTATATTTTAAATAAGTGCTGCTTATTTAAAATGTACAATTTGATCAGTCTTGACATGTATCACCATGAAACCATCACTATAATTGGGATAACAGATCCTGAGGCAGATACTGATTCTTAACTTTTGCACACCTGTTCATGTCTCAAGTGGAAAGTGTGTGTGTGTGGAAGGACCAGAGTGGGGGAGAGAGAGAAAGATGTTGTGAATTGGAACATTGGAACCCAGGGCCTCATACATGCCGGGCAAGTGCTCTACACCCCGAGTCACTTAAGTGGTAACAGTTTTAACACTGGGCCATGCTCTTATAGGAGGGAGAGCATAGAGGAATAAGAAGAAGGCCTAATAAACTCTTAACACATCTTTCTTTTCAGCCTGAAGGGTTGCTTGAGAAAAAAGTAAAGCATTAGACCTGATGGCATTTATTCAAGCTATTTTTATTATTTGGCATCTAATTTAGTTTTATCTTTATAATTATCTAGCAAAATATTTTGAAGCCTAATTAAAAGCAGCCACAGAAAACAGTTGAGCAAAGGAAATAGAACATCTGAGCCAATCATCTGCATAAAAGATAAATAAAAACAACTTCAAAAAATGATGCAGGAAATAAGGACAGAAGGTGGAGACTTGGCACCTTTCTTTCCAGCACGGGGAGCCTTCCGGGCTTCCTGGCCCGGGGAAACAGTGCCCTGGCAGTGATCTGTCCTGATGGCCATCTGTCTCTGCCAGAACTCAAGGCCTACAATGGGTTTGTCAGAAGGAATAAGGAAGGAAAAAATGGAGGGCTGGGGGATAGCTCATTGGTAGAACCTGTGCTTAGCACCCACAATGAAGGCCCTGGGTTCAAATCCCAGCACCAAAAGGGGGAAAAAAGTTAAAAGGACTGTCATTCCACAGAGGACATTAGATGAGGAACGCAAGAGAGCCTGGCTTGGACTGCGGACCAATGAAGACCTGCTGAAGGAGCTGTGCCTTCCGTGGCCAGCGGGTGGTGGTTAAGACCTTTATTAATTGTAAACTCAGGTGTGGCTAAAAGCAATTTTGGAAAGGTTGGAAAATCCCCACTTAACTTTGAGAGTGGTTTCTTCCCTTTTGCATTTAAAAACATGGGGTTTCTTTAATCAAACCTCTCCACCTTGAGACGATGGCAACACTGCGTTCATGTTGTTGCCACACATGGCATCCCTATGCTGCTGAAGCTTCTCGGCCACCATTGCTTTTGATCTCACATCAGGTCCTGTCTTTGGCTTCTTGTGAGCTGTCAATGACCTTCTTGACAGGGGTTGACCAGTTGCTGCATTCGGCACTGCGGGTTTCTCTATCCTGTGGTCCCTTCCACTTCTCCTCCCTGGTGTGCTTTGCCTTGTGTTCTCCTCTAGGTCCTCATCTTCATGTTAACATGTTCACTTCTTCAAGAATCTTGTCACTTCACTCTGTCACTTAAGCAGCTGCGGGATCCTGGACAGAAGTTCCTTCTGTTTCAGTATCCTCCTCTGTACAATGGATACAATAGACTTACCTTGTACTGCTCCTGGGAGGATTGTTAATTTGTATAAAGAGCCCTGGTAGAGTCAGTGCTGAGCAGCACTCCGAGTGTTTGCTTTTATGTTTAAACATACACATTGGAGATTATTGCTCTCTAAACTTTTACCCTTCCCCGTTCTTCTTCAGTGACCTACAGATAATTCAGTTGAAGTATCTAACTGAACCTGAAACAAATAAAAACTAAGTACTGACAATCTTATAACTCTAAATTTTCCCTTTTTCTTTCTCTCTCAGGTTTCCTGATTAGGTGACTTTTTGTTTTACTTTCCATCAAATCTAACATGTAATTTGGTCCTGTCAGCTACCATTGATTTTTCTCAGGTCATTTTCCCTACATTAGAGTCAGGTAATTACCTTGGCAGGCCCCTGTGCCTCCACTCAGCCAGTCCCCCTTGTAGATGGTAAAATAATCTACAGGCTTCAGCTGGTCCCCAGCACTCCCTGAGTTCTGAGTAGAACATCTTTAGTAGGCTCTGGTATCTGTTGAAGGAATGTCTCTTATACCATGTTACATCTCCAGGGGTTTGTTAAAGCAGTAAGTCTGAACTCTTGGACCTCACTCCCAGGTTTTCACTCTTGCTTCCTATTTAGTAATTTCCCATCCCCGAGTCCATATTCCACCTCAGCCAGGTTTGGCTGCTCACTCGGTAGCCACACCCTACCTATCTTGTAGTTATTTATTTCCATATCGTTCCTGTTTCTTGGGTGTCTTTGAAGTCATGCCCGAATGCAGGATTTCTCCTTGTTGACTTTCCTGACTTGTCAGTTTCCTTTCTCTGATGTTTCAGCATCTGTGTTTGATTTTTCTGAATTATCAATTTGTACTTAATCTGTGCTGAGTGTGTTGTGTCTGCTTGCCTTGACTAGAGGCTTCTGTGAGTCAGGAACAGTCTTGACTGTCTCAGCCCCCTTTGTAAGTGCCAGTGACTTGTCCTGTGTGTTCAATAAGTCTCTGTGCAGCAATTCTGGAAAGTGAGGATTGTTCTCTAGTGATCCTTACTAGGTCCTAAAGAGGTTGTGTGTTGGAAATCACTACTAGCCAGAGCGGTTTTGCTTCTAGTGAAGAGATCAGAAACCATTCAATGGTGGAGGATTGGGAGTATATTGTCAAAGAATCTGACCAAAAAATAAGTCAGCCTGCTCTGATAGGGAATTCTGAGGTAATGTTCCCCTGTGGGCTATAATGTAAATAAATGTTATTGTTATTGGTGCTTTATGATCCCAGATAAGAGAGTAACCCATAAAACTATACTTTAAAATTAACCCTTATTTGAATGATCTACTTATTTGTGTTATTTTTTAGAGTGGTTTTAGATTCACAGCCAAATTATACAGAACGTATAAAGATTTCCTTTGTATCCCCTGCCCTAGATGTGCGTAGCCTCCCTCATTATCACCCTCTACAACTAGAATGGAATATTTGTTAGAAGTGATGAATCTGCATTGAGATACACCATTAGAACCCAAAGTCCAGAGTTTCCATTGGGTCACTCTTAGTGGGGTTGGATGAATGTCTAATGACATCTGTTCACCATTAATAGCACCCTCACACGTAGTTTTACTGCTCTAAAAATCCTTACAACTGTTCATTCATCCCTCCACCCTATCCCCTGGCAGCTGTGGATCTTTTCATTATCTCTATAGTTTTGCCATTTCCAGAACATCAAATACTTGGAATTAGATAGTATACAGCCTTTTCAAACTGACTTCTTTGAGTCAGTAGTATGCACTAAGTTTCTCGTGTGTCTTTTCATGGCACGATAGCTCATTTTCCTTTTGTTGTTTGGAATGGATCACTGTCTATCCACTCATCTGCTGAAGGAAGCTTGCTTACTTCCAGATTTTGGCAGTTGTGAATAAAGCTTCTGTAAACAACCATGTGCAGGTTTTTGTGTGGGTGTAAGTTTCAACTCCTTTGGGAACACAATGGCCAAATCACTTAGTAAAAGTGTGTTTAGTTTTCAGAGTCCTGTCCTGCATTCCCACCGTCGGTGAGAGCAGAGTTCCTCTTGCTCTGCGTCCTCACCGGCATTTACCATCATCAGTATTATGGGTTTGGGCCAGAATGTAGTAGTGGTATCTCATTGTTCAAATTTGTGTAGTAGTGTATCTCGTTGTTCAAATTCGTGTTTCCCTGAGGATGTGTGTTGTGGAGCATCTTTATCATGCTGATTTTTCCAGTCATATACCTTATGAAGGGCCTCTTACGGTTTCCAGACATTTTTAAGAATCAAATTGTTCTCTTACTGTTTCATTTTGAGAATTTTCTATTTGTTTTACAAAATAATGGTCCTGTGCTAAATAGGTCTTTTGCAAATATTTCTCCAGTCTATGGCTTTTTTTAAAATTAATTTATTTATTTGTATATTTATTTTTGGACAATGTCTTTTGCAGAGTAATAGGAATTTTTGGTTTTAATGAATACCAGTTTATGAAGTCCATCATGGATTATGCATTTGGTGTCCTCTCTAACAGATCACTGCCAACCTAACATCTTCTAGATTTTCTCCTATGTTATCTTGTCAGGAGTTTTAGTTTTGTGTTTTACATTTAGGTCTGTGATCCATTTCAAGTTATTTTTTGTAAAGCACGTTAAGTTTGTGTTTAGATTTTTTTTTTTGCATGTAATAGTTTTCCGTTCGATTACTATTTGTTGAAAAGATTCTTTTCTCCACTGCATTGCTTTTGCTTCCTTATCAAGATCAGCCATGCATGACTGTGTACACCTGTAATCCCACCAACCTAGAGTCTGAGGTAGAAGGATCACAAGTTTGAGGCCAGAGTTAGCAACTTAGCAAGACCCTGTCTCAAAATTTAAAATTAAAAATAAAAATATTTGGAGATATATTCCACGAGTAAAATACTCCTGAGTCCCCAGTACCCCCACACACACCAAAAAAAAAAAAAAAAAATCTAGTTGACTGTATTCATGTGGGTATGTTTCTGGGTTCTCTTAATCTGTTCCATTGATCTTCTTTAATCAACACCATCCTGTCTTGACAACTGTAGGTTTATAATAAATCTTACAAGTCAGGTAATGGTGTCTTTCACCTTTGTTTTCACCTTCAGTGTTGTATTGGCTGGTTGGGGTCTTTGACCTCTCCATATTAACTTTACAGACAGCTGGTCAGTATTCATCCAATAACTTGCTGGGATTTCAACTAGGATTCCTTTGAATTTTTAGACCAAGCTGGGAAGAGTTGATGTTTTGATGGTGTTGTCTTCCTCTCCATGAACATGGGCTCTCATGTTCATAGAGAATCTTATTGATTCTTTGATTTGTTTTTATCAAAATTTTGTCATTTTCTTCTGGATATTTTGTTAGATTTATACCTAAATATAAATTTGGGGGAGCACTAATGTACATGTTATTGTCTCTAATTTTAAATTCCACACATCCATTGCTGTTGTATAGAAGAGCAGTTGTCTTTCATATGTTAACCTTGTATCCTGCAACTTGAGTGTGATCGTATTAGCGTTTGGAGCATTTTTTATTTTTTCAGTTTTTTTACGTGGACAATCATATCATCTGCAAACAGTTCTATTCCTTCCTCCCAATCTGTATGTCTTTTATTTCCTTTCTTATTACCTTAACTAGGATCTCCACTGTGGTGTTTAAAACAGCAGTGAAAGAAGATATCCTTGCCTGTCCCAGTCTTAATGGGAAAGCTTTGAATTTCTTACCTTTAAGTATGATGTTAGCTGTAGGTTTCTCAAGGTCTTCATCAAGTTGAGGACATTCCCCTCTGTTCCTTTTACTGAGAGTTTTTATCATGAATGGGTGTTGGGTTTTGTCAGATGCAGCTGCATCTGTCCATGGGATCGTGTGGTTTTCCTTGTTGGGTCTGTGTGTTGACTTTCCATCACTGTGACAGAATACCTAAGAAACCCAACTTCAACGAGGAAAGATTTGGGCTGGGGTTGTGATTCAGTGGTAGCGCACTTGCCTGTCATGTGTGAGGCACTGGGTTTGATTCTTAGCACCACATATAATAAATAAGATAAAGGTCTAACAACAACTAAAAAATATATTTAAAAAAAAAAAAAGAGGAAAGATTTATTTTGGCTCACAGTTTCAGAGGTTTCAGTCCACAGTTGCTTGGCCTCATCACTGCGGGGGAGCAGGAAGGGTGTGTGGAGCAAAGCTGCTCATCTCATCCTGCCAGGAAATAGAGAGCGGGGCTGGGAAAATCTATATCCTTCAAGGACACACCCCAGTGACCTACTTCCATCAACTGAGTCTCCATCCTAAAGGTTTCACCACCTCCTAGTACCACTGTCAGCTGGGGACCAGGACCTCAACACATGAGCTTTTGGAGGACATTCCAGATCCAAGCTGTAACACTCACTGTTAGGGACTAGGTTAGTTGGATTTTGAATGTTGGCTCAATCTTGAACACCTGGGATAAATTCCAGTTGGTGATGGTGTATAACTCTTTTTATAGTGTGGTATTTGAGTTGCTGGTTTTTGTTATGTTGAGGATTTTTTTTAATCTATGTTCATGAAAGATATTAGTCTATAATTTTCCTGTAATGTTTTTGTCTGCTTTTGGTATTAAGATAATGCTGGCTTCATGGAATGAGTTTGTAAATATTTCTTATTCCATCCTCTGAAAGATATTGTAGAAAATTTCTTAAATGTTCAGTAGAATTTACCAGTGAATCCAGCTAAAACTGGTACTTTCTGCTTTGGAAGGTTATTTTTGATTCAGTTTAGTAAATATAAGATTATTGAGATTGTCTGTTCTTGTGCATTCTGTTTTTCAAGGAATTGGTCCATTTCACTTAAACTGTCAAATTTGTGAAGAGTTATTCTTAGTATTCTTTTATTATCCTTTTAATGTCCACTAGATCTGAAGTTATGTCCTCTCATTCATTTCTAATATTAGTAATTTGTGTCCTCTCATTTCTTGGTTGACCTGATAATGAGAGGCTTACCAATTGTATTGATGTTTTCATTGAATCAGCTTGTAGATTCATTGATTTTTTTTTTTTTCTACATTGATTTCTGGTTTTCATTTTCATTGATTCTAGTCAATTATTTTTTTCTTCTGCTTAGTTTTAGATTTAATTTGCTCTTTTATAGTTAGTTCCTAAGGTATAAGCTTAGATGATTGATTTTTAGACTTTTTTTTTAAGAGACAGGTCTCAATAAGTTGCTTAAGGCAGGTCTTGAATTTGCAATCCTCTTGCCTCAGCCTCCTGAGTCGCTGAGATTACAGGCATGTGCCATCATGTCCAGCTAGATCTTTTTTCCTTTTCTGATAATATACATTATAAATTTCCTTAAATTGTGCTTTCATTTAATCCAAAATATTTTATTAATTTCTCTTGAGATTTCTCCTTTGACCTATGTATTATTTACATATGTATTGCTTAATATTGATGAATACTGATTTCTAGTTCATAGTCTGAGAAGCAGCTTTGTCTGATTTCTGTTCCTTTAGATTTGTTAAGAGATTTTTTATGGCTTAGAATATTGGAGAATGTTCCCCATGAGAGTGCAGAATGTCTGTTCTCCTGCTGTTGGGTGGAGTAGTTTATTTGTGTCCATTATATCAAACTGCCTGAGGGTGATTGTTTAAGGGTGTTATTTCTGGTTTTCTGCCTTGTGGATCTGTTTCTCACTGAGGAGGAGATTAAAAGGCTCCAGTCACAGTAGTGGATCCATCCTTTTCCTTGCAGCGTTAGCAGTTTCTGTCTCTCATATTTTGCTCTGTTTTTAGGTGCATACATGTTAAGGACTATTACCATATCTTGAAGAACTGACCCTTTTATCATTATTTAATGCTACCCTTTATCCTGATGACATCCCTTACTTTGAAGTCTACTCCACCTGAAATTAATATAGTGACTTCCACTCTGTCTTGATGAGTGTTAGCATGGTCCATCTTTCTCCAGCTCTTTTCCCCAATCCATTTTATTTATTTGGTACATGTAGATAACTAGTGTTATGTCAGTAGCTAACATCTACTGTGTCTATTACAGCTTGTTGTCCTTGTTCTTATTCCCATTTTTGTCTTCCACTCCTTTTCTTCCTTTTTTGGTTTTAGTTGAGTATTTGGTGATTCCATCATCTCTCCTTTCTTAGTGTATCAGGTTTATTCCTGTTACATTTTTAGTGGTTGTCTTCCTATAACACTATAATGCTCTACAGGTAGTGTAGATGGCTTATAATAAAATAACCATAATTCCTTATGTCCTTTGCATTTTTCAGGTATATAAGCTTATATAAATAGATAAATAAGTATACATAATTGAATACACTGTTGTTTTGAACAAATTTTTATGTTAGATCAATTACAAATAAGAAAAATAAGGGCTAGGGACGTGGCTCAAGCAGTAGTGTGCTTGTCTGGCATGCGCAGGGCGCTGGGTTCGATCCTCAACACCACATAAAAAATAAATAAAATAAACATATTGTGTCCACCTAAAACTAAAAAGTAAATATTTAAAAACAGAAAAATATAAGTTCCTACATTGCCTTGTTCCTTCTCCAGTATTCTTCCTTGCTTTATGTGAATCTGAGTTTTTTTACCTAGATCATTTATCCTAAGAACTTCTTTTAATATTTCTTGCAAAGCAGGACTACTAGAAACATTTTCTCAGTTTCTGTTTTCTAAGCTAGTCTTTCTTGATTTATTTCACAGGATACAGAATTCTAGGTAGTTTTTTTTCTCTCTCAATACTTTAAACATTTCAGCCCATTCATTTCTTGTTTCCTTCAGTGGCTTCTGAAAGTCAGGTGTAATCCCCCCACCCCATCTTTCTTTTCTATGGGTAAGGTTTGTTTTCCACATCTGGCTTCTAAAGGAACAGAGTTTATCTTTGATCTTGTAGAGTTTGAAAATGATACATGTCTAGTTTTTCTGGCATTTATGTTGTTTGATGTTCCCTGAGTTTCCTGGATCTGTGCTGTAATGTCTGAGGGTGAATTGGGGAATTCTCCTTCATAATGGTTCCAAGTACCTTCTGTTGACTTCTTCTCCTCCTGGTGTCCCATTGTGCACAAGTTATAACTTCTGGAGCCATCCCTCTGTTCTTGGGTATTCTGTTTGGGGTTTTTTGTTTGGTTGGGTTCCCCTGCCAGTCTTTTTTCCCCTCTTTGCTTTGAAATTTTAGGTTTCCACTGAAATATCCTTCAACTCCAAGATTCCTTCCTTGAACATGTCTAGCCCACTAATAAGCCCATCAGGGAGGTCTTCATTTCCGCCACAGTGGTTTTGTCCTCACATGTTTTGGGTTCTTCCTTAGACTTCCATCATTCTGGTTGCCTTCCTTCTTGCCTAGCCATTGGCATGTTAAGTACAGCTGTTTTAAAGTCCCAGTCTGCTTATTCTGACACCCCTTTTCCCTCTGAGTCCCTGGTTTGGGGGTTTGTTCTTTGTCTTCAAACTGTTCATTGCCTTTTAGAATCTTGTCATTTTTTGTGGAAAGGTAGGCTTGTTTTTTGGAAAAAAGGAACTGTTGTAAATGAGCCTGGAGTAAAGTGGGGGGTGGGGGGAGCTTCTAGAGTCCTATGACTAGGCCTCAGCCTCTGAGTCTGAACCTCGAGCTGTGAACTTCGCAGGCTTTCTCATCATAACACCACCCTAGGTAGGACAGGACGACTAGAGGGGGCAGAGTAGGCGTTTCCTTCCCCATGGGTCACTTGCACTCTACTGTGATCCCCGCAGGTTAGGCTCTAGTTAGTTCTTCTGAGGGCTGTGTGCTCTGGCGTGTTCAAGATGGTTCCTTATGCCTGCTCTGCCAGAAGCACAGGGAGTTTTTCTCTGATATTTGCCATGAGGAGGTAGCTAAACTCCAGGAGGTAAAACTCATAAAGGTGTTTTCCCTCGCCACCAGCAGGGCTTGATCCCCTTGCAGGTTCCCCTAAGATTGGACTATCCTGGCCTCCAGCCATTTGCCAATCACCATTCAGGCTTTCCTGCTGTGTTGTAGTCAGCTGTGGTTCTCTGTACTCCTGGCTGGCTGGCTGGCCATCTTGATGACTGTAGTTTGCCCAGTGACCTTACCCTTCTCTCAGATCGAGGAGGAGTTGGGACTTTAATTTGTTTAGGTTTTTCCTTGTTAGGAGGAAACTTGGACTGGGACTTCCAAGTTTCTTACATGCCATACTGGAAACCAGAACTGTAATTTTTAGTTTAAAACTAGAGAAAAAATATATAAAACCAGAGTATATTTATAACGCAGATTCTGATTTTATAGACAGAAGAAAGGGAAAGTTGGTATACCAGAAAACTTCATATTAAGTAAAAAAGAAGTCGTCTTCTCCAAAAATGTTAGAACAAAGGTGCTTCTAAGCCGCACGGAGCATGGACAGCTCCCATCCATCGTCAGGGACCGGGTGCTGCCTGCACTGGAACAGGGTGAGGCGCAGTCTACCTGGAACCCTCCTTGGCATTTTCCTCTCTTACTCATTTGAGATGAGAAAATTCAACCCGAAACGCCAGGCTGCGGGAGATGGGCTTCTTTGCCTTGTGGTGGAGGGTGAAGGTCAGGTCCAGTAAGAGCCGAGCTGGCTGTCGGGGTGCAGTTTGTGTTGGCTCCACACTGCCTCTCGAGGAGTGGGGTGCTTTCAGTCAAGGCAGCAGTGCTGCTGCCGTCGCTGCAGTCCTGCTCTATCAGGTGTGCCTCTGTAGAGGTCAGTTTCTTCCTGCTTCATTTTGTGATTGAAAAAGGAATTGCAGGTTAAAGAATGTTGCTCTTCAGGGCTGGAGTTGGCCTGCCTAGTACATGTGAGGCCCTCGGTTTGATTCTCAGCACCGCATATAAATAAGTAAATAAAGATCCATCAACAACTAAAAAGAATATTAAAAAAAAAATAGAACGTTGCTCTTTAAGGTTGCACAACTCATTAATAAAAAGGCTGGAAATTTCTTCTTGCTCTCAGTTTCAAAGATAGTGGTTTGGTATGGTGTCTCTCTAGGAGAATGTTTTAAATAGCAGGGCAGTTATGGCAATGTGCTACACTTGCACCCGAGGGGCCCACGCTACTGACCCCCGACATCCAGTGGGATGTGTACCTGAAGGTGTCTCCTCGCAGAGCAGATGGGTCTGCAGCGAGCTCTCCACTTTCCCTTTACTCACTCCCACCACGGCTGGGCTGTCAAGACACTGGCAGGCTTCTTGCTGCAGGACTAGGCTATCTGGATATGTGACCAGTTTGGACAGGGGCATTCAACCCAGAGTCACATCCCCAGTCCTTTATTTATTTATTTATTTATATTGAGACAAGGTCTTGCTAAGTTGCTTAGGGACCTTGCTTAGTTGCTGAGGCTGGCTTTGAACTTGTAATCCTCTGCCTCAGCCTCCTGAGCTGCCAGGATTACAGGCATGCAACACCACACCTGGCCATATATGCTTTTTTTCCCTCCCTTGAGGTAGCTCATTATGAATGTCACATCCCTCCAGTCACCTCTGGAATTGGAGCTTGTCTGATAGATTAGCTGAGTGGGGTTGAGTAAAACATCTCGGTCCTTTCTGTGGTCATGGTACTAACAAGATTCATACGTGGGCAATGGGCGGTCACACCTCGTGCAGCTGTCATCTCTGGTCTGATCTTAGAACCAAGGACTCTGGCCAGGTGCAGTCTGTCAGCCAGGTCCTGGGCTTGTTTTCTTTTTTTCTTGATTTTTGTTTAAGGTAATGGATTCGTTTCTTAAACAGATACAACAATGTAATGTAAATTTCCCTTTAATTTGTTCTAAGCACTAATGAATTGTGTGCACTCATTTCCTTTCCTTTCTGTCTTCCTGGAATTGTGAGCTGGGTGTTAAATGACTTAGAAGAGGTAAGAGCTGGAGTCCTGGTTAATGTAAAATTAGATGCATCCTCAGAGTGCCCCCAGGACTTGGTCATCACTGCTGATCAGTGGACAGTGACTGTCATCATTTAGTCCATTTCTCTGCTGTGGCATGCTAGCAAAAGAGCATGAGCAGTTTGTAGAGTGTAAACAGGAATACGTTCACTGAAACTTGTTCATGTCTTCCCTCTGAAGGTGCGCTTACGGAGTGCTATGATGAACTGGGGAGCAGATACCAGCTTCCCGTGTATTGCTTGGCACCGCCAATCAACATGATAGAGGAAAAGAGCGACACAGAGACTCTGGACATTCCTGAGCCACCACCCAACTCTGGCTATGAGTCCCAGCTCCGACTGCGCCTCTCCACAGGCAAAGACCTCAAGCTTGTGGTGCGCAGCACAGACACGGTGTTCCACATGAAGAGACGCTTGCACGCAGCCGAAGGAGTGGAGCCGGGAAGCCAGCGGTGGTTCTTCTCAGGCAGACCTCTCACCGACAAAATGAAGCTGGAGGAGCTGAAGATCCCCAAGGACTACGTCGTGCAGGTGATCGTGAGCCAGCCCATGCACAACCCCACGCCAGTCGAGAACTGAGCCGAGCCGGCTCCCCTCTCCTGTTTGTTATTGTTGTCATTTTCAACTCTGTGGCGTGAAACCTATTTTCACTGCTCTGAATTCCCTATGAATGAATTTAGTTCTGAGGAATTACCAGTGAAAAATTCCATCTGTGATGGAGACCAACAAAAATAATAAAACACAAAGAGCCAGCCTTTGAGACTCATGTAACTACAATTTCTAATTTGAGAGGCAGTTAAGAAAGAGATAAGCATTTATTTTAAAACACTCAACTACTTAATGGCTGAATTTAAATGATTTAGACTGTAAGTGGAACATTGTAACCATGAAGAACAGCACCAAGCACCTTTGAATACAGAATTTTTAAAACATCTATCAGATTATATAATTTCCAGATGTCACCAATAACGGTTATAATTTTTTGATAGAATCTGAGAAGAGCAGTATTTGAGATTCATTTCTGTTCTGGTTTTTTGTTAGCTCATTTCATATTTAGCCATAAAGGAGTAAGACTGGCAAATTGTGTTTCAGCGTTGCTTTTCCCATCCCCACATGTTGAGCCCCTTATTGACAGTCACACAAAGTTTGGGTGGCCTTGAGCATGTTTGGTGGCCGGGACCCTTTGAACACCAGGCAGTAACTAGTCCGTGCAGTCCTGTTTCTGATTTCCACCTGATCCTTGGGTGCTGCGTAGGTGTTTTGGAATCCTGCACAGACAGCTGTTTTCATGTCTGGCTTAGAAGGTCACTACGTCATGTACCTTCTGTACTCCCTGCTCTGTTTGCACTTGCATTGCCTACCCTGCCCCAGGCCCACAGTCCCTGGGCGGGAGGCAGGAGTCCATTACTCTTCCCACCACAAGGCAGTGCAGTGAGGCTCTCCGGGCTCTGCAGGGGCGCAGGGAAAGCCCAGTCCTCCTGTGCCTGGGAGAACTTGCAGAGAAACTTTCAACTGAGAATCCAGAGTGAAAGGTTTGCTGGTGTTGCTTTCACATTAGCAGTGACGTGGCAGTGCTTCAGACCTCAGTGCTCCCCAGTTCACTGTTACCCTCAGCCAAGCGGATAACAGTTCTTTCATCTTTTCTTGCAAAGAGGCAAGTTAAGAACCATCTGCAGAGTCATGTTTGGTGGCCAGGAACTGAGAAATCTGCGAAGGCCTGAGTCTTGGGTACTGTGGCTGAGTAAAGCTGCCCAGGGCTGCGTTTAATTTGGAGCCCCTTAAGAGCTGGCTCTGAGAGAGAAGGGGACTCCCTCCCTTACCAGGCTGTGTCCTGGGGCCTCCATGAGGAGGAAGGGGAGCAAGGAGCATGGGTGCCGTGCTGGGGGGTGGCACACCTCCATAGCTACCTGGGTGTGAGCACCTTGTTAGTTAAAGTGACAAAATGACACTGCTAATTAGTCTAAATGCATTGTTTAAAAATGGTATTAAATCTCCTATAGCCTGATTAAGTATATCTATAACTGTAATTTTATCATGTTTCTGAGAGCTTTAACTACTTCCCTAATGTTATTCGATCACTTTAATGATTGTGGCTACATTTGATTTGCTTGTTGATGATTGACTCTAAATTCAAGAGAAGCGGCAGCATTAATTCCAAAGGGGAAGTTTTCCCTCAGAGGTGGGGCTAGGAGGGCATTTCAGTAGATCGCCCTCATCCAAAAGTTTTTGTTCATCGTTGCCACACTGAACAGCAGCATCTCTCATGTTCATCAACTGGAAAAAAAAAATGTTTAAACTGATTTTTCTTAAGGAAATTTGTTGATGTCATCAATTATCTATGGTTGGTAAAAGGTCTTGATTGTTGAAGATTCTCTCTCTTAAAGAGTTATTTTATTTTAAAGGAACATATACTTTGAATAATAATTTTCTGGGCATGTTTAACCTAGGTAAGAAAACCATGGTGCTGTTTAATTGTTAATAGATTGATATAAGATTGGACCAATACTTGATGTGTATAATTTTAGTATGTAGGGTTTTTGTGCTTTTTAAAAAAAAAAAAAAAAGTTAAATTTTTCTCTTTGTCTTTGCCTTTATTCTGGGGTTTTATCTGTTGCTCTCCCCATAAGGGTGATCCGCCATGTTCTAATGAGTGTGTGAAGGTTTCCTCCTTCTTGAAGCCTCAGCCCAGTAAAGATCAAGGTCCTCGTCACCCCCTCAGGCTCACTGGGCCGATTCCTGCACAGTGCTGCAGACACGCCTCGCCTCTGCACTGACGCCTGGGTCTGAATCAGCTGGTTTTCTCTTCTCCTAAAATCATCCTGCAGATCAACTCACAGTTCAGGTTTTCGGAATCTCTAAGCTCATTTATTATCCATTTTTGGATCAAAGTAACAGGTTTGATTTTGTTCAGATTTTTAAATGGTTTTCAGAACAGGCAGCACGTGCCTGTGAAACCATCAGTCCAAACACACCAAGGTGAGAAGACTCTCCCTTCCCCCTCTGAGACTTCAGAGATCTCTGTGGGGTTGGGAAAGGAGTGAGGTGACAGTCCTGATTAGGCTTTTTCCATCTGTCCCATTAATGGGGAGCTCTTGTTTTCTGGTAGTTTTTAAACACAATATGCTTCTTTTTTTAGTTGTAGGTGGACCCATACTTTTATTCTATTTATTTATGGGTTGCTGAGGCTCGAACCCAGTGCTCCAGGCATGCAAGGCGAGCGCTCTACCACTGAGCCCCAGCTCCGGCCCCGCAAGGTGCTTCTTACTGATGTTCCTACTGGACAGACTAGCAGCAGCTGTGCCGAGTTTCTTACTGGGGAGGAGAGGGAAGGAGAGCAGCTGGCGGCCCCTGCTCCAGTCTCCTCTTATTTCTATTGGGGTCTCTAATGATGTGGCCCCTTCAGGCTGTCATCCCCCTGAAGGGATGAAGTGCAGGCTGCTCAGGTGGCAAGGGTCCCATCTTGGCAAATGTCAGCACAGTTTCTCTGGTTGCCAGTCTTCGAGGTCAGAGGTTAGAGTGGTGAGCAAACGGGAGACTGAGCGCTAGTGAAGGGTGGCTTAGCTGCCTTAGCTCCCTTCAGAATTCCATACTTATGGCTAGTACAGATCACAGAGGAGCCTGTCCAGGGCCCTGGGCTGAAAAGGTAGCTGTGCCCACATCTATCAGGTCTGCTGTTCCTGTCCCTCCATGGATGGACCACACCCTGGAACATACATGTGACCGAGAAATTCCAACTCGACTGTGGAAACTCCGTTTATTAACTTAATCTACACTCAGTTTATTAACTCAAACGATCTACATACACTTTATTTTTTTTGCAGTGCTAGGGATTGAAACTAGGTCCTTGCACATGCCAAGGTACTCCCTCTACCCTGAGCTGCACTCCCAGGTCTATATGCACATCTGAAAAATGTTTTAAGTCACATAATATAAATGAGAAAAAAAGTACCTAAAGTTGGTATTGATAGGCTGTTTTCTTTGTACTCCTAGTCACAAAGGAGTGCCACTGTACTGGTGCATTTAAATTTTCATTTTTATACCAAATTTCAGTTTGGACCCATTAGAGATAAATGCATTTTCCTGATACCATTCTATAACCATCCCATTTATGGAGATGCTTTTAAAAGGAAGATTTTGAAAATCTGAGCCAATTCACACTAGCTTTTGTAGCTACCCTGATTTCCAGGTAAGAGGGGAAAGCTTGTCTTAGAATTATGCTTCCTATCTTTGACTCATTCTTGCCTCTCCCCCTTTTTTTCTTTTTTAAAGTGTATTTATTTGTTCTAATTTGTTACATATGACAGCAAAGTGCATTTCAATTCATAGCACACATATGGAGCACAATTCTTCATGTCTCTGGTTGTACACAAAGTAGAGTCACACCATTCATGTCTTCATACGTGAACTTAGGATAATGACATCCATCTCATTTCACCATCTTTCCTATCCCCCTATTCCCCCTTCTCGTCCCTCCCCTTTGCCCTATTTAAAGTTCCTCCATTCCTCCCATGTCCCCCCTGCCCCCTATTATGGATCAGCATCCTCATCAGAGAAAACATTTGGCATTTGTTTTTTTTGGGATTGGCTTACTTAACACAATATTCTTTAACTCTGTCCATTTACCTGTAAATGTCATGATTTTATTTTCTTTTAATGCTGAGTAATATTCGTGTGTGTGTGTGTGTGTGTATACACACACATACATACATACACACCACAGTTTTCTTTATCCGTTCATTTACTGAAGGGCATCTAGGTTGGCTTCACAGTTTAGCTATTGTGAATTGTGCTGCTATAAACATTGATGTGGCTATGTCCCTGTAGTATGCTGTTTTTAAGTCCTTTGGGTTTAGACCAAGGAGTGGGATAACTGGGTCAAATGGTGGCTCCATTCCAAGTTTTCCAAGGATCTCCATACTGCTTTCCATATTGGCTGCACCAATTTGCAGTCCCACCAGCAATGTATGAGTGTGCCTTTTCCCCCCACATCCTCTCCAACACTTATTGTTGTTTGTCTTCATAATAGCTGCCATTCTGACTGGAGTGAAATGAAATCTTAGAGTAGTTTTGATTTGCATTACTCTAATTGCTAGAAATGTTGAACATTTTTCATATATTTGTTAATTGATTGTATATCATCCTCTGAGAAGTGCCTATTCAGTTCCTTGGCCCATTTATTGATTGAGTTATTTGTTTTTTGGTGTTAAGATTCTGGAGTTCTTTATATATCCTAGATATTAGTGCTCTATCTGATGTGCATATGGTAAAAATTTGCTCTTGTTCTGTAGGCTCTCTCTTCACCTCACTGATGATTTCTTAGAAAAAGCATTCATGAAATTCATCTGGAAAAATAAGAGACCCAGAATAGCTAAAGCAATCCTTAGCAAGAAGAGTAAAGCAGGTGGCATCACTATACCAGGCCTTCAACTATACTATAGAGCAATAGTAACAAGAACAGCATGGTATTGGCACTAAAATAGACTGGTAGACCAATGGTATAGAATAGAGGACACAGAAACCAACCTACATAGATACAGTTATACTAGACAAAGATACCAAAAATGTATATTGGAGAAAGGACAGCCTCTTAAACAAGTGGTGCTGGGAAAACTGGAAATCCAAATGCAACAAGATGATACCAAACCCCTATCTCTCACCATGCCCAAAACTCAACTCACAGTGGGTCAAGGACCTAGGAATTAAACCAGAGACCCTGCGCCTAATAGAAGAGAAAGTAGCCCAAATCTTCATCACGTCAGATTAGGCCCTGACTTCCTTAATAAGATTCCTATAGTGCAAGAAATAAAATCAAGAATCAACAAATGGGATGGACTCAAACTAAAAACCTCCCTGCCCCTTTCTGAAACAAAGGATTCAGTATTTTGGTGGCATTAGTGGCCACGTCTGAAAAATCACAGCCCATGGTTCTTTCTGCACCTCAGGACCGACCCTGGAAGGTGGAAGAGAAACTCACACTTCGGTTTCTTCCTCCAAACCACACCTAGCTCCTGGGCTGTCTGGTGGCAAAAGCCATGGAGGCTGCCCCAGAAGGGGCGGAGCTGGAGGGCTATGCGTGCAGGTGTGAGGAGCTGAGGAGCAAGAAGTGGGGTCAAGGGCTGGGGAGCGAGAAGCTGGGGGGCAAGGGCTGGGGAGCGAGAAGCTGGGGGGCAAGGGCTAGGGAGCAAGAAGCTGGGGGGAAAGGGCTGGGGAGCAGGGCGAGGTGCAGCTGTTGGCCTTGGGAGGTGATGAGGCACGGGTGGACCTCGGGTCAGAGGAAGGAAGGCGCTGCTGTGAGGCAGTGCATCTTTTGGGTGTTAACAACTCCAGGAGAGAGATGCTGTTGTCCCTATGTGGGAAACAGATGTGACTGCAGCTGTTTTTTTTTTATGCTAGTTCCATCCAGTTTTTATGGTACCATTTCGAGAAAGAGAAGATCTTTTTGCTGACAATGACATTGAGTGTGGTCACAGGTATGTTATCAAAACCCTCTTTCTAGGGCTGGGGCTGTGTGAAGCACAGGGTTCGATCCTCAGCACCACATAAAATAAATAAAGGGATCATGATCATCCAGAACTAAAAAAAAAAATGTAATAAGAAAACCATGTCTAATAGAGGAAATATGGAGAGGATTCATAGAAATTAACAGTTCCTAGTACCAGTTTGATGGAGGGATGATGATAGTCTCCAGCGGGCAGTGTTCTTGCCAGTTGCTCCTGACACCTTGTGATCCAATTTGACCTTCCATGATGGAACTGCTTGAACTGGCCTTCAGGTCAGCATTACTTAATGTGTCCATAAGAAATCCTTGGTTTATAGTAAACGACCTATATTTCTTCACTCCCAAAACTTGTTCCTCAGAGATTTGTGGTAAGAGTTGTAATTAATATTAAGCAGGTGAGATTTCTGACCCAATGAGTTGCTAGCTTTAAACTTAAACAGAATCTGCTAAAAGGAAGTGAGTTACTGAGATCCCTGCTGGTAAGACAGGTTGGCTTAATTGACCTTGAATTTGAGCCCTGGCTCTGCCAGCATGAGCCATGTGTTCTTGGGTAAGGTTCTTAATTTCCTCATCTATAAATTGATGGTAGTGACACCTGATTGACAGGGTTTAAAGGCTAAACAAAGCCAGCATGGTGGCCTGGCCTGTAATCCCATCTATCTGGAAGGATGAGGCAAGAGGATCTCAAGTTCAAGGGCAGTGTGGGCAATTTAGCAAGCCCCTGTCTCAGAATTTTAAAAGTGCTGGGGATGTAAGCTCAGTGATAGAGCACCCTAGGGGGTTCATCCCCAGTACCGGAAAAAAAATACATAGGTCATGTGAGTCACTGCTCACCCCATAGCAAGCATATTATAGACAGCTGCCATTACTAAAGTCATGATCCAGTCAGCCAGGGAGATGTCACAAGCCTAATGCCAAAAATACTTTCAAATTATTCAAAGCATTAATTACACAAGAATTAAAAGTATACAGGGCACGCCATGATTACTCTAGTCAACACCTAACTCATCAGAGAGTAGTTCGGGTTCTGAGAACACAGCTGAGCCAGGCAGCGGCACTCGCCCAGAGTCCAGCACCAGGGAGGCTGGGGCCGGAGGATCCCTGGAGTCCAGGTGTTGGAGACCAGCCTGCATAACATACTGAGACCCTATCTCAGAAAGAAAAGAACAAGACAGCCTCCATGTCCTTAGAGCCAACTCTTGACACGGAGGCACATCACCCCTGGCCAGTGTGCAGCCTGGCATCCAGGGGTCTAGGCCTAAGGAAGGGGAGAGTAGAGGTGTGAGGGTTGGACCTGGCAGCAGAGATCAGGGGAGCTCTGCCCTGCAGCCGCCTGGCTCCAGGAAGTGTTGGTCACCCTGAACACACACACAGGGCCCTAGTGAGCAGAGCTGATCTCAAGAGCAGCCCTGTCAGCAGAAGGACAGTAACTTGAGGTTGAGCTGCTGCTAGTTGGGGTGCACGGCCCCGGGCTCTGTCCTGGCACCCCAGAACTGCCAATCCTGCCAACTGAGCAGAGTTCACCTGGACCCTCCTTGTATGGAAGTGGACAGCGAGGCCTGCGTGAATGCTCATATTTATTCTTAGACATGTGACAACTGTCATTTTAATGATATTCTCTACTTCTGGATCTCATTTTTTCCAAGAGACTTATGGCTCATGCCAACTTGTTGGAAGACTTTCTTCATTAGCGAGGATTTCAATTTCAAGTTCTTTTTCTCCTTCCCTTTATTCTGGGATTTGTCCGTGGAGAAGATTGTATACAGCTTAAATTCTTTGTAATTAAGACGCTTCAGTTGGGAGAAAAAAAAGAAATTATTTCAGGAAGGTTGGCTACTTTCTAGCATGACAATAGGCTTATTATCGTATTTAGAAATTTGGAAACTCAGACGCAGTGATTAGGACATGGTTGTAGTGTGATAATAGTTAGTGCCCAGGAAGAGCGCCTCTGTGGACTCTTAGGGGGACAAGGGTCAAGGGCAGATGCTTGGGCAGCCCCCAGGGCTCTTCCCAGCATGATCCAGCCTTTTCCACCTCAGCTTCCCCGTGTGCCCAGCAGGGACCCCCTCAACCTCATCAACCTCATCGTCTCCACCATGGCCTGCTTAGGACTTCGCTCTTTGGACCCCATCCTAGAATTCCCCCTTTCTGCTAGTTCAGATCTATAAGCCTTTCCCAGCCAGTGCCACCCTGTGACACGCGTACTCTCACTTTGCAGCGGGGCTTCCAGGTCTACCACGTGGCATGAGCCCATCCCTGCCTCCAGGAGCAGTGCCCCTATCCCCCATTTTCGGATCCCGGCCCAGACCTTGGGCTGCAGTCTCCCATGCCCTGCCCGGCCAGGTACGTGGAGGGCTGGGGTCCAGACGCAGCCCAGCACAGGGCGCTGCACTCACATGGTCGCCCGTGATGTCGAAGTCGTGGAAGAGTTCTTTGAGCTCCTGTTTCTCCATGTTGAAGAGGAATCTGTACATGCAGAAGTTGTCGGGGCCGATCTTCAGGTCCCCATCCAGATCTAGCAGGTCGAACACAGGCCGCGAATGGCGGTACATGAACTGTTCTTCCAGATGGTTCTGTTTTGAAAGAAATATGTAAGACGGGAACGGGTTGGCCTGCCTTCCACACACGGCAGCCCCGGGCTTGTTCAGTCGGCACCTTCCCTGGAGGGCTGCACGCGAGGGGCTGCGCCCCGCAGGGGACATCAGCTGGCCATCCTGCAGCTACAGCAGCCCACTGCCTCACCCGGGAGACCCTGGGGAACACGGTGGCACTGGGTGGGGCTGACTACCCGAGGTCCCTTTCAAGGAGTGGAAAGGTGCAAGTCCACAGAACTGGACGTGGAGCAGACGGACCTTGGAGGAAGCCCCTCCCTTCATTGATTCTGCAGAAAACTCTGGGCAGAAGGCTGGCAGGGCACTGGAGGTCACTGGTGGAGAGCCCTCAAGGACGGCAGGCAGGTGGGGCCGAGGTGAGAGGAGGTGGGTTGTGGGAGGGCTGTAGGTGGGCAGGGCTGCCTGGAGCATGGCGCAGACCTGCAGGTTCTGGACAGACCATCCAGGAGCTAAAGTCACACCCCCTCTTTTTTCCTTCCTCTAGTTTGTAGTGAAAGGAGGGAAAACTATAAAGCGCTACCTGTGGCCAGGGGGAGGTAGCGGCCAGGTGGAGGCAGCGGCCAGCTCAGCCTCCTCGGGCTGGCCTCGCTCGCTACTTGCCTGGTGTGACAGCAGAATGCAAACCAACATGTAGAACTGCTCGAAGCCAATCTCGCCCATGGCGTTCCAGTCCAGCATGTCGAACACCATCTTGATCTGTCTCGATTTCAGGTTGGTGATGTGGCAGAGGAAGTGGAAGAAGAGCACATCTGTGAAGGGCGGTCAAGAGAGGGTCGGTCCAGAGCAGCTGCAAACACCAGCAGCTGGGGGCCTCCTGGACAGCAGGGATGCCCGGTGCCCGCTGCATGGGCAGGAGAATGATGGGATGTTGGTTCTGGCTTCCCCAATTCCTCCCACAGCCCCTCGGGCCCACACTCTCTTGAGCTGTGTGGACAAGCATTGGGCCCGGAGGCGTGGAGAAGGAGGCTATGGTCAGGGCTGACCCCAGCCACGTGCTCCGAGCCCTGTCCCTGGCATGGAGGCAGGGTCACACACACACACAGGCACAGTGTGCTCCTACCTGGGATGCACAGTTTAATTCTCTCTGGGAGATGCCAACATTGTACCTGGGCCTTTATTTTGATATAATTAAAATCAGAGGAACTTAAAAAATTCCTCTTCTAGAAAAGTATCGATGACCCTCAAGGATACATAAGCAGACTTGTTTGTCTGGGACGAGAAGGGAGCAGACCTTGTGGCCATCAGACATGCAGGACATTTAAAACACCACACCTCGGTGACCTCCCGCAGCCTTACAGGGAAGCAGGCACCACCCCCTCAACCGGTGTTCCAGCCACTTGGGGGCTTATCAGCACAGATTCTGACTCAGGAAACACGGGCAAGGCTGGGTCCACATTTCTGCACTCCCAGGGGATGTGACTGGTGGCAGCTGAGTGGCAGAGCTGGGCTTCCCATGGGGTGGACGGGACTCTACAGCCTTGCCCCTTCACAGTGGAGCCGGATCTTCTGTGCATGAATTAAAGCACAGTCAGTCAGACAGTCAGGATAAATCACCATGGTGTAGACATGAGAGGAGGCCCCACATGCCGTGCCGCCCCTGGGCCCCAGGTCCTGGTGAGCACAGGATGGGTTAACAGCGGGCCATTCACGTATGCAGTGTGTGTGGCTGTCCACAGTCACAATGAGGAATTTTCACGTGAACCTGTCAACGTGTAATCCCCCCTTGCCTGTTGGTTACAGAAACCACATCCTGAGCCAGGTGCGGTGACACACACCTGTGATCCCAGCAGCTCGGGAGGCTGAGACAGGAAGATCACAAGTTGAAAGCCAGCCTCAGCAAAAACCGAGATGCTCAGCAACTCAGTGAGCCCCTGTCTCTAAATAAATACAAAATAGGGCTACAGACGGGGCTCAGTGGCCGAGTGCCCCGAGTTCAATCCCCAGTAGCCCCCCCCCCCAAAAAAAAAGAAACCACCTCCTGGTTCCATGAGTATGTGAGCCCTTCCTTGTCATCTAGAGTCCCACTGAAGTTAAGAGCACAGAGAACCCACCGTCACAACGTCAGGATCTGGGGGTCTCTATGGCCTCCTGGTCTCCTTTTCGTGCCCCACCAGGTCTGAACAGCAGGGAGCCGCCCAAGGTGATGTTGGGTGCTTGCTCCCTGGGAAAGGTTTCCTGCGGGACCTAATAGCTACTTAATAAATGCAGTTTTGAAACCAGCTCACTCTGGCCACTGGGCTCCGAGGACTCAGGTCAACCCTGGCACCCCAGGTGAGCTTTAGGGTCACGACTTCAGCCTTTCAAGCCAAAGTGTTCCTGGCTTGACCTCAGGTGTGTATCTTCCAGGCATGATTGGTTACTATGGAGACCAGACCACCCAGCAAACGGTCCAGAGACCCAGGTGGGCTGTGGAGTCAGAAAGCCCTGGGTCTTCGCCTCGGGCCTCGTGCATAGCCAGGGAGCCCACAGCTGCCTTCTCTGCAACTTGGCTACATACGAACCTCAACTGCTATGTCAGGGGGGAATCCGAGGATGACTGGTGGCAGCTGAGTGGCAGAGCTAGGCGCTAAGCTGTGAGGAGAAGCTGTTCTCTCTTGATTTTGTTATTTCCGCCATGCTGTACTCAGCCTGGGGCCTGGGGCCTTGTGCTAGCTAGGCACCTGCTTCTCCATCGAGTCCCAAGCCCCTTTATCATTTGCTTTTTAAAATTAAATGAATTCTTGGAAATCTCAACTGGGCGACACCCTTCTTACGAATGATGTCAGTCTCTTGAGTTTGGGGTGCACTCGAGGATGGGATAACTGATTTTTTACTCAATGCTAAAAAGACCCTGAGGTGTTTTAATGGGTTTCTCTTAGTTTGTGGGCTCGATGGCAGGACTGGGACCATCAGTGTTCTCTGGTCACTCACAAGCAGCACCAGAAGGGTCACTGGACCATCTGACACCAGCTCCCACTGGACAGGCTAGAAGGAGAGTCTTGCTGACAGGGGCCTCAGCCTCCAATAATACAATAGCCACGACCCTTCCTTAAGTCACCAGCTGCGCCAGGCACTGTGCTAAGCATGGTCCCCTCTGAGGTGGACTCCTTGGTGAGTGCGCACACGCTGGGGACCCAACCCAGGACTCCTGTGCCCTACCACTGAGTACACCCCAGCCTGGGATCCCCTGTTCTTCTAGGTAGCAGCCTTGAAGCGGATGCTTCCAACTACCACAGCGTGTTGGGTGGACCACCCGTTAGTAGTGGGTGGACTTGCCCCGGGCTTGCTCCCCCAGTCCCTACAAATGGCCACCCATCTCAACTCTCGGTTGGCCATTCCTGTCTGTGTCCTCTGGAAGAGGACAAGTGCTCGCTCAGCGGTTCCTGGCTCTGAGTTTGCCTGGGCATCAGCCACCAGCCAGGGGGAGCCTGCAGGCGGCACCGACCGTTCAAGGTGTTTCTGCGGTGCACGTCCAGCAGGTAGAAGTACTCCATCAGCGCCTTCACGTTCCGCAGGGACAGCAGGCAGTATATCTTGTCCAGGTAGAGGTACCACAGGAAGGACCCTTGTTTCAGTTTCATCTCGGCCCCTTGCAGCCAGCGGCTCTGGCGGCCTGAAACAGAATGGAGGGTTCCGCCTCGGAACTGGAACGCTGGGCAGGGCCTCTGAGCAGGTCTGGCCACAGCAGGGGACACGCCCGGGGACGGGGTCGAGGGTAAACCACTTCTTTCCACCTCTGGCTCTGCTCTGGGTATCATTGTCCCCACTCTCTTGTTACCACGATGACCTCTCTGTCACTAAAACAACCTCCCGAGAGGGGATCGGGCTGCTTAGCAGCACACGGCAGATGTGCCACCTCGGAAAGGTGTGCTGTGCCCTGCTGCCCGGACGGCCGACAGGAGGGACATGGAAAACCACACCAAGTACCAGAGGGACCCAGGACATGTCAGCCACATAAGGCCCAGGGAAGGACTTGGATCCAGAGTGCAGGTCAGAGGAGCAGGTGAGGCAGGAAGCCACCAGAAAAAGGGAGATGGCGGACAGAGCTTCAGCAGGAGGTCCCGACAGAGAGGGGACCAGGAAGGCCACCCGGCCAGCCTCAGGCTGCTCCTTCTCTTTCTCCACTGGTGACGAGGGACGCAGGGCCACGCGGGGGCTAAGCACACGCACCACCACTGAGCCACCCCGTCCCCCCCACACCTCATCCCTGTCCCCAGCTTTCATTTTTTATAAAGGACACACCAGGCATAGCCAGTGGTGTGGGCAGCGCCCACCTGACCATCAGAGCCAGGACAGTCTCGCTCTGCCACCACCGATGGGCTATTTTGAAGCAAAACCCAGACAGAAGAGCTCATCTGTAAATATCTGAATATGTATTTGAAAAAGAGGGACTTCTTCATCTTTTAACATAACTGGTGGCCACTATCAGAACACAAAATGAACAGAAGCGGGGCTCGGCTGGGGCTTGGGCTGGGCTCAGCGGTAGCGCCCTTGCCTGGCCGGTGCGAGGCACTGGGTTCGATTCTCAGCTCCAAATATAAATAAATGAATAAAATAAAGGTCCATCAACATCTAGAAAATACATATTTTTTTAAAAAATGAACCTGAATCATTCCTAAATGGCATTAGATATCCAGGGGACATTCAAATGGTCTTAATTGTTGATTCCGAGTTTTAATAGGTGATTATTTAAGTCAGGAACCTAAACAGATCTATGTATCGGTTACAACGCTCCTTCTGTTCTCGTTTTTCTTGTTCTTTTTTTACTTCTCTTTCATCTTTCTCTTCCAGTTTATTTCTTGAAGCGTCCAGATTGTCATGTAGATGAGAACATTCTGGTTTTACAGATTTATCCCCAGAGCATTAACATATCCCTCTGTATCCTGTATTTTATATGAAACTAGCAGTTAGATCTAGAATAAAAGCTGTTTCAGAAAAAGACCAATAAAAGGAGACAAACTTTTACAAGTGTGATAAGAAAGGACAAGGAAGATTTTTAAAATTAAGAATGAAAAAAAACAACTAATGATATAAAATATTAAAATATATATAAGAATATTATGCACAACTTTTTACTATGAAACTTCATCCAATAAATGTATAATATAAGCCCCAAGTTTGAGTCATGGGTAATTAAATTTTTTTCTAGCAGGTGTGGTGGTGCATGCCTATAATCCCAGCTACTTGGGAGGCTGAGGCAGGAGGATTGCAAGTTCAAGTCCAGCCTGGGCAATTTATCAAGATTCTGTTTCAAAATTAAATAAAAAGGGGCTGGAGATGCAGCCCAGTGGTAGAGCACTTGCCTAGCATGCATGAAGCCCTGAGTTCAATCCCCAGGACAGCAAATAAATAAACAAAATAGCAAGGGCTAGGGATGGAGGTAGCTCAGTGGTATGGTTCAGCACTTGTCCAGCTTGTGCAAGGGCCTGAGTTCTATTGCCAGTACTGCAAAAAAGGGGGGAAAAACAATTTCCCCCCTATCTTCCACATTTAAAAAAAAGTGAAAATACTTTTAATAATATTTTATTTAACCCAGTGTGTCCAATATGTTTCAAGTTGTAATCAATATTTTTTAGAAATCATAATCCTGTGTCTGTTTGGCACTTCTTTAATTCTCAGTGCAGATGAGTTACACTCCAAGTGCTCACTGGCCACAGAGGGCTGGTGCTTCGGCACTGGACAGCAGGAGCAAGATACAGGAGCCAGTCTACCAGGACTGGCTCGTGATGGAGTTTAACCTAACCCACCACCAACGGTAACCAGGTACCAAAAGGATACGCTCAAAGAGGTGCTGAGCAAAGACCTGGCTCAGACGGTTTTATCCAGTCATCAAAGAACAAATAATCTAAGCTGTTTCAAAGCAGGTCTGATGTCATCCACACGTCAGAGCAGGCCGTGGGGACAAGCTTCCTCCCCAACAACTGACGGCTCTAAGGGTGAAATCACGGCAGCACTGAAGGAGTCCGTGGGTCACGGTTTCCCAGAGCAGTGGTGCAGAAGGAAAGCCTGTGCACACCCAGTAGGTCTACACCCTCTCTGTAAGGGCCCAGTGAGACCCCAGAAATAATTTCTCAAGGAAACTAAACCCATAAGGAACAAGCACACTGTGATCAAGAAGCGGTAGAAGCCAGAGATGGTGGAGCCTTCAGAGATGAGCTCACCACCACAGCCACGGGACGGTTATGTTTCTGCTACAGTAAAAAACACTCCATTTATTCATTTCGTGCTGGGGACAGAGCCAGGGCCTTGCTTGCACACAGCAGCCAAGGCTCCACCTCTGAGCCCGGCCCCAGCCCAGGATCCTTTGGTAGGGTTTCCACGCCCAGCAGTCACTGGAAGTGTGGCTTAGGCTGGGGTCAGCTCCAGGCAGATGGTGGCAGAACTGAACTGGGTTGCGGGACCCCTGACTGGGGTCTGCAGAGAACCCAGAATGTTTGGTGTTGGAGAGAAACCACCTCCCACTGGGTGGCAGGGAGGGAAGCAGGAGAGTGTGAGTGAGAGTCCTGGTGGAGAGTGTCAGCCAATTTTCCATCTCCCCCAACCCAAAGAACTGGCAAGAGCGATTTTGAAGAGGAAAAGTTTATTTGGAGCTCAGGGTTTCAGAGGCGGCACACCCACCTGACACGGTCACCAGGAGGCTGATCCCCACCAGGGATTAATCTACTCTACCCGTCTGACCATTGCACCTCCGAGCCTTCTTGCAGTGTCACACCTGAGCTTTTGGGGGACATCATACCTAAACCACAAGTGCTTCCCCCATGCAACTGCACGCTCACTAGAATCGCCAAAATTAAAAGGACTAGTGCTGTCCGAGCCCCAGGAGCCCCTGCCTCTCTTTTGGAGATGGAAACACGATTCCGACAGAGCAGGAGTTCACCACTCTGCAAATTAGCTGGATAATTTCTTACAAAATTAACCATACATTTAACATGGGACCGGGCAACGGTACTCCTAGGCACACCCATGGAAAATGGAAATACCCACCTGTAGGGAAATATCCATTGCTGGGTTCATGGTGACACCCTGCGACAAAAGGTTACTTAGTGTACACTTCATGGGATATGGGAGTCTTCCTAAGCCAACGAAGACCGGAAGAAATAGGTAAATGTGTGTGGTTTTAGGCTTAGGTTTGGAGAGTGGACAGCCCTAGAGACACGTGACAGCAGGCCTACAGGGGCATGACGGCCAGGCCATGTGTGGGGCAGCTCAGCAAGGAAAGTCTCTTCCATGCTTACTGCCGTATGCGTGTTTAGCTCTCCTATCCTTTGGGTCTGGAAAGGGCACCCAAAGATTCTGTGACCTGCTTCTGGGGAGAAAGGGCCAGATGAGGGTGACCTTCCTGCCTCTGCTGTTTTCCAAACACCAACGTGCCATATTTCAGAGCAGCGTGTCCTATAGCCTGACATATCCATGCAGACTCACATGCAAATATTCACAGCCAATTATTCAAAATAAACAAGGAATGAAACAACAGCTGAGTGGATTCACATCATGGTATATCCATAAAAGGGAATACTACCTAGCAATGAAAAGGACTGGACCACCTATACACTGAACACCATGCTGACTCTCAAAAGCATTATACTGAGGCCCAGGATGTGGCTCAGTGATAGAGCCTTGCCCTGCATGTGGGAGGCACTGGCTTTGATCCCTAGCATTGCACCCCACACACAAAAAAGCTAGACACCAAAGAGCATATACGTGGTGTCCCTGTGGACTTGTCAAAACTCACTGAACACTATGCTTTATTTACTTATTTATTTTGTGGAGCTGGGGATTAAACCCAGGGCCTTGTTCATGCAGGGCAAGTACTCCACAACTGAGCTATAGCTGCAGCCTGAACACTATTCTTTAAATAGGTGCATTTTATTAAACATAAATTGAGCTGCAGGAGGTTGATTTTTAAAAATTAAAAAAAAATCAATTTAAAATTAAAGCTAGGATGTAGTTCCAGAAAAACATATGGGGGAAAAATAGATTGGATAACATCAATATAGCTTATCTTTGTTCACCAGTAGACACTATGGCTAAAGGTAATAGATGAGAGGTTGGGAGAAGACTTTGCAATGTCTAAACCCAAAAAGAGCATCTAAAAACAATTCCTTCAATCAAAAAGTAAGACAGGAAATCTAATATGCTCTGAACAAGCAAGTCAAGCTGAAATTTAAACATCTAACAAAATTATGAAGAAATAGCGATTGAAATCAAATTCCTGGGCTGGGGACATAGCTCAGTTGGTAGAGTGCTTACCTCAAATGTACAAGGTCCTGGGTTCAATCCCTAGCACCACAAAAAAAAAAAAAAAAAAAAAATCAAATTCCTAGCATGAGTAATTTTGCCAAAATGAACCTAAATGTTATACATAATTATAATACTCTAATAAAACACTATGAAGACACTCATTTGTAATTAAAGATATGCAAATGACAACAATATTTATCAAACAGATAATTCCTAGTTGTTGCAGAAAACAGAAGACAAGAATACACACACACACACACACACACACACACAAAATGTCTAGCTCTCTCCTTCACTCATCCTGGGTTCAAGGCGAGGTCCTCTAACAAAAGACAGATTAGCAAGGCAAAGGCACCCAGGTTACTTAACAGAAGTTATTAGTTGTTTCAAAGCAGTCGTTCGGATTCTGTTGAACCTCTTTTCCCTTAAATTTTGAGGTATAATTTGCATATCATAAAATCCAGTCATTTACAAAAAAAAAATGGAAGTTAATTGGGGCAGACTTACCAAGTTGAGAAATTGTCACTATAATCCAGTTTTAGAAGAACATTTGATCACCCCAAGATCCCTCTCCTCCACTTACAAGTTACTCCTGTTTCATACCCAGTCCCTGGCAACCGTCTGTCTCCTGTCTGAACTTGGCCTTCTCTACACATTTCATATTAATGCAGTCACAGAATGCAGTATTTGGGGTATCTTCCTTCACCTAGCATATTTTTGGATGAATCCCGGTGGCACCCCCACCCCCACCCCAGCTATCGGGCTGATGGGAGCTCTCTGAGCCTCAGCCTCCCCAGACCCCATCTCCCAGTGGGGGAATGGCCCTCTGCCCGCACTATAGCTGGTCATATGGTCTGAAACCCAAGGTTGACCTTTGGGCTTGTTCATGTTCCACTCAGTGGAAACAGTCTTGGGTGGCATTTCCTCCTTTTAGTGATAAGACTCTTGAAAGTTCTGAGCACGACGTGGTGGTGGGAACATTTTGAACTGCTTGGCAACATTTAGCCAGGGCACCCTTTGCATAAGCATTAGCGGCACCACCGTCTTTAGGTACCGTTCCAAATTTGCTGCTCCTACGTTGCCCAGGGGATATTTTCCAAGCACCAAGAAGGGGGAAAGTACCTCCACCTCCACGAGGATGCTTCCTGGAGGTGGGGGCTGCTGGATGTGACATTCGCAGACTCTGACCTGTTCACGAGGGAGGGTTGTCATGATAAACCGCGCCCCCAGAAACCCAGTTAGTAGATTTAGGTGAAAGCATTTGATTTTAGGTGATCGTCTATAGGTCACAAGCAGGTAGCAGCCGCAACAGTGCGGGGAGTCCAACTGCCAGGATCAAGGACGACGGTGGTCTAAGAGGTCTTTGGTTTCATCTGCAATGCGCTCATCTTTTATTTAAACTGGGAAACAAGTAAGAACGTTTTTATTTATCAAAAAGACAGGAAATCATGAAACATGAGATAATAAATCCAGTGGAGCTCCCAGTCCTCGAACCTGGCGGGTTTGTGGGGTGCGGGAATTGGGGGAAACCCCGGGAAGCTGGACCTAGCGGAGAACCCCCGACCTCCGGGACGTGACTGCGGCTGCAGGGGCGCAGCGTTTGCGCACTAGGAGGCAGCACTGGGCTGAGAAACCCGCGGCGGACTGGTAGCCACGGTGCGTGCCCTGGGGTGTTTCCTCGCCCACCGGGCGTCCCCACCTGCAAAGTGGGGACGATCAGGACAGCCTGGCAGGGCGAAGCGAATTCCATGAACTGATGTGGTCACCTTCTTGGCACTGGCAAAGATCAGTGGACGCTCGAAAACTTTCAACTCGATGGCCGTCCCTCGTGCTCCCATAAAATTCTGGGGAGCTACGCAGCTGGCCCCTCGGATCCGGGACCAACTAGCTTAGTGGTTCCCCAAGCTCTCCAAAGTCCAGCCGGTGGCTCCCCGCGGGCGGTGCGCGGGGACTACAGTTTCCAGAGTGCCCTGCGGCGACGGGCGGAGCTGGGGAGCGCCCGCAGCCAATTAGGGGGTCTCGGGGCGCTGCCGGGGAGCTGCAGGTGGAGCCGGCAGGGAGGGCGGGCGTGGGGCCGGGTCCCCGAAAGCGTCCGGGAGCTCGCAATCCGGGCTGCGCGTGGGGCACGGCGCAGCGGGGCGGGCGCTCGGGAGGCGGCCAGGGGACTGGACAGAGTGGGGCGGGGACGCGGCCGCCTGCGCGGTTCCGGGTGCTCCCGCCGCGACGTTGCCCAGGGCGCACTTGACCCGGCAGGCTGCGGGGAAGGGAGGGTCTGGGAGATCCCCAGCGCTGCTGCGTCCTGCGATCCCTCCTCCTCACGGCGCCGGAGCCACAGCCAGAGCCCGAGCCCGCGCCCGCGCCACCTCGCCCCCGGCCCGAGCGCCCCGGCCATGGCTTTCGCCAATTTCCGCCGCATCCTGCGCCTGTCTACCTTCGAGAAGAGAAAATCCCGCGAATATGAGCACGTCCGCCGGGACCTGGACCCCAACGAGGTGTGGGAGATCGTGGGCGAGCTGGGCGACGGCGCCTTCGGCAAGGTTTACAAGGTGAGGGCGCTGGAGGTGGGTGGCCCGGTTCGTGGCGCGGCTCCGGAAGGCAGGAGCGCTGGCTTCTGCTAGCCCCGCCACGGCTCCGGGGGGCGCAGAGGACTGCCCATCCCTCAGCTCCGGGACCCCGACCCCTGTCCGGGTGACCCTGGCGTTTGTTTGAGAACCTCATTCTCACTGCTAGTCCTTGCGCGCTGGGCGCCCCCTCTGGGCACTGTTGTCGCCCCCGCCCCAGCTCAGTTTTTGAGCACTTCCTGTGCGTTGGGCATCCGGCACTGTGCTCGGCGCTGCTGGGGGAGACAAAGGGACGGTTATGGGATTCTCAGCATCCGTGAGGGCCACCCGAGGCACTTTCCAAACACTGTGATGCAAGGCATACTTGTTAAGCGATGTCACACAGAATGCTTAGGCACTGGGGACACACTCCGCTGTGCCTGGGACTGTTGAGTTGGGGACACCTAAAGATGAGCCAGAGACAGGGAGGGCAAATTGTGGCCTCTAGTATGGAAAATGAGACTGGAAAGGTGGACTGGGGCAGGGCAGAGGGGGAGGTCTGGGTCCTGTGCCTGCTGAGCTGCGGGGAACAGATTTTATTTTGTACATCTGAGTCACAGTTGGGGAGGCTTCCAGACTGCAGTTACCTCTCGCCTGGAGGAAGACCAGGGCAGGGCTCTTTTGTGGAGGGGTGGGTGGGGCAGAGCTGATTAAATCTCATAGAGTTGGCAAGCAGAACTTGTCTGGGTTCTGCATTGTGAGCCAATGCTGAGTGCTCCATTTCTTTTGGGGACCCAGACACTTCTGCTTGACTCCACCCTTCCCCTAATCTCCTTTCACCTGGGAGATATATATATTTCCCTCCCTCCTGGGCCAGGCGTGTGTGCAACTGCTGGGCTCAGGCTCCTCCTGCTGCACCCTCCCAAGTGTCAGGGACTACAGATGCACACCACCCCAACCCAGCATCCCCTAGGGAAACTTGGATTGGGAGACTCCCACTTGTTGAGATGGTGTGTATCTCCAGGAGCGCCAGTCCTTCCCAAGCCAGCTGTCACTCTCCTTGGGACTTGTGTAGCTTGGAGGCCACTCCAACCCTTTCAGGAGGCTGAACCACAGAGAGGGTTTCTCTAGGACCCCCAGGACCTGGCTCTCTGTAACTTGAAATTGGCCTGGAACCTCATTACCTAAGCATGGTCCCTGGAAGACCTGCATTAGCGTTACTGGGGAGCTCTTCAGAAATGCAGAAGATTCCTGATGATCCCTAAGCAAATCGATGTCAGAGAGGCCCTGCTCCAGAGACCTGGAGTGCTGGAGGGTTTGAGGCCAACCATGGCCCACGTGGGTGCTTCTTTTGTAACCACCTCCCCTCTGAGCCTGCACTTCCTGTTACAGGGCTGGGAAACCCCCACTGGAGCAAAGGTCCTGAGTTGGAGAGGCAGGCCCCAGTGTGACAGGGTGACTTTTAGACTGCCCTCATCCGCTGCCCTTCTCTGCCTGCCAGCACTCAGGGCACTCTTTACTCTTCAGGGGCATCCCCTCGGCCCTGCCGGTCTCCCTGAGGCCATGCCGGTGTCCTTGCTTGCCTTGGGCTCAGCCTGCTCCTGCAGATGCGTGCTGGCCACTGTGAGGACGGTTGGACCCTGGTGAGCTCCTAGGCATCAGCCCCCTGCAGAAGGTGCAGCTGGTGGTTCGGGCGCATGCTCCTGGCTCTCCTGGACTGTTTTTCTCTTAGCTTCCTGTTCACTGCCCTCTCGATCCCCCGCCCCCTGAGCCCTGATGTGGTTCATTTTCATCTGAACCTAAATGCAGAACTTTGCTTTCATGCTGGCAAACCTGCCCCCTGTTTTCCCGGATGTCATTCCCGCCTGCTGTAGCCGGCTCAAACTCCCCAGTGACTCCAGCAACTTCATACAGGGGACCCTGTCTGACCCACAAGTTTTTTGTCCCCTCCTGGGTCGCTGTAACACAGAGATCGTTTTTTGTTTTTTTTTTTAAATGACTGCATTTCCCAAAGCTGTGAGCTGGCAGTACCAAAGCCCCCTCCCCACCTCTATACCCACTATCTTCCCATAATTCAGACTAGGGCATACCAGATGGTGAGGGCCCTGGGGTGATGGTACACCTGGCTAGTCTGTCTCGTCACGAGCCGCAGAGCAAGGTCTTGGCCAACGTGGGACCGCAGTCACACAGGCAGAGCTGAAAAATTCCTATGGCCTGGTGAAGTCATAGGGCCTAATTCCTTGCATGTTTGTGGTGATGCTGCTGACGCAAACCTGTGCTGCCACCGGCATCAAGGTAAGGCGTGCTGTAAGGCTGCTGTGATGTACGGCGAATAGGACTTGATAATAAAGGGCTGTTGCTGGCTTATGCACTCACTATGGATAGTTTTTATCGTCATTTTAGAGTGCCTTCCTCCTGATAAGCAAAGTTGACTGTAAGAGTGTGACCTGATAAGCTGGCCTAAGCCTGCAGCATCTCTCTCTCTCTCTCTCTCTTTTTTTTTTTTTTTGGTGCCACTGGGAATCAAACCAGGGCCTTGTGCATGCAGGACAAGGGCTCTACCACTGAGCCTCCACCCAGTGTCTCCTGATTTCAGAACTTCCTCTTGTGCTTGACTTAATCTTGGGTTGTGCTGTTCACCGTGACCCTGGGAGCAATAGGCTGTGATCTCTGTATCCTGTGGCCGAGGACTATAGTGGGCCACGCTGCGTAGGTTTGTGTGAGCGCACTGCATGATGCTCTTGCAATGACGAATTCACCTGACCCTGCACTTCTTGGAACGTGTCCCCCTCCTCTTGTGATGCACAGCTGTATGATCAACGTGGCTTTGTTACAGAGCCGGGGCCTGCTGGGAAACGGAGGCAGCCAAAGACCCCTCTTCAAACCCAATTCTTGTGATCAAGCCAGAAAGATTTCAGCCATGTCACTCAGAGGAACAGGAATGGGTTTATTGAAGGGATAGGAAAAAGGAAAGGGCACACTCCCAAAGGAGAGAGTGGGTCCTCTCAGAGAGGAGAGGGACAATGTCCCTCTTCTGCATTCCAGTTTTATTAGGGATCCCAGAGAAGTTTCCAGAGAGTCCTGCCCAGGTCCACCTCTTGAGTTCTGACTGATGGCAGGGTGACATCAGATTTTTAAGTCTGCACCGTTATGGCCACTCGAGGTCACCTGGGCCCATGCTGAGCAGTTTTAATTGGATTCTTAACCATGCATTCTTACAGATTATGGTTAGGAGGAACTGTCCTTATGTCCCTGAGTTTTACGATCTGGTCACCAAGTCTCCTGGGTTCCTCCCGTCGACATTATCCTGGGCCTGCATTTCTCCTGAGGTCAACAGGTAGTTGGCTGAGGAATGTGGCACATCCTGTCCACGTAGGCCAGGCAGGGCTGCAGGTAAATTGCTTCTTGGAAAAGAAAGCAGGAGGGGCCGGCACAGTGGGCCCCTTTTATGGAATTACTCCTTAACCTCGTGTTCCCGCCATCCTCCTCTGTCTGTCCCCTAACAGCCTAGCCTGTGATTCTCTGCTCTAACTCAGCCTCGTCTTACATGTGGGGATTCGAGGGCCCAGAGGGGAGGGGACCAAAACCAAGGCTCTCCGTCAGTGTACACTTTTTGCTTATTCACCAACTAGGGAAGACCCATGTGGATCGGAGGTCCCTGGGCCAGGCTGCCTATACCGCAGGGGTGTGGTCCACGTAACCCCTGGCAGCTGAGGCTGAAGTCGGTATTGATTTTACCAGTGACCCTCTAATTGGGGACCAGGACGCTTGCCTACTTCATAGGTTCAGTGACCTGGTCTCCATAGCAGCACGAGCCAGAAATTGTGTCTTGGTTTTATGGCTGGACCAGAGATTCCATTTTGACGTGACAGTTGGCTGTGACCTGGGGAAGAGGGCCAGCCTGTCTTAGACGCAGCAGGTGACTGTCCCTACAGCCGAGGGGGGCGATGAAGTCCTGCCTGGGACTTGTCAATCCTACAGAAGGTCAAGTTCATCGCCACTGCCAGGGAGAACTCTGGCAGTTTTTTGATTAAATGTTGGTCCTGTGCTGGGCACAGTATTACCTAAGTCACACACTCCTTTCCCAATCTTGCAGTAAAACCCAGAGGCCTTGTGAGGTCAAGGGCATGACATTCGAACACTCAATCAGTGGTGCATTAAAAAAGGAAAAGATCAGAACCCCAAACAGTAACAGTTTCACTCAAGCCAGGCGGATAGGATGAAAGTAAACATAGCAACCATGGCACCTTACCTGTCGCTTGCTTGGGGACATGGGTGCTTCCTGTGGCTCAGGAAGCGGTGGAAGGAAGGTGTGAAGCCGGTGTGACCCGCGAGGGTGCAGGTGGTGGAGGTGCGGGCCTCTGAGGCTGCATCTGCCTCCATCCTCTGATCATTTGCGTTCATCTGGGGTTTTTTGCAGACATGAGATTGCGAGTGAGTGGATTCCACCGCACTGGGGTAAAATCACTCTCCAGTGGCCGTTTTCAAAAGAAACATTTCAGCAGAGCTGACTCTATATTGATGAATAGCTTTGTTTATAAAGTTCTTCTTGCATTTTAAATTAATGTTTCAGCTGGACTCCCAGAAGGGAATTGTCAGGTCGAAGGGCATGCCTGTCTGATGGTGATTTAAAAAAAATAAAATGTGACAGATTAATAGAGGTCCCCTTTGCCCCTTGCTTTTGCTGAGGGCCAATCCTGGATCCCCACAGACCCCCAGAGACCAAGGCCGCAGGTGCCCACTCTCTGTGCTGGCTTTGGGAGGGGAGTGACATCCCGTCCTCCCTGCCCGGATCAGATGGAGGAGGTTCAGAGAGTTGAGGGTGTTTGGGGCCTCCCCCCCTGCCCACTCCTCTCACTTCCACCTGACTGGTGGTAGTGAAGCCTGGGCTTCCGCTTCCTCAGGGGCTGCAGAAGGACTCCTCCAGCCTCCTCCAGCCTCTCCCTCTACCCTCCTCCCCCAGCCTCCCCTCCTCCTCCTCCGGAAAGGGAGCTGCCCCAGGCAGTAACCTTACTTCCGCTCAGCCTAGTATTTTTAAACCCAAGTCCATGCTATTGTGAGTGTGTTCCTGACTCAGTGCTAAGACCCAGGTGGCCTGCGCCTCCTGGGAGGAGGCCTGTCCGCTGGGCTGGGGCTGACCCGCTGTCCAGTGGGACGGTTCAAGTCCTGCCACTTGGCAGATTTTTCTGGCTTGCTCCAAAGTAGGCCAGGATGTGGGGAGCTAGATAGCCCAAACCCGAGCCCCGTCCACGACCCCTGTCTCCTGAGGTCACCTGACCTGGGAGAAGTTCCAGGGCTGTCCCCTATGGTCCCCAGAGCAGCCCAGGTGGCCCTGCTGCTATAGCGAGCAGTAGCACAAGCTGGTGGTTAAGGGAAGAGATTTGGGGCTCACTGGGATCTGGGTCCCATCCTGGTCCGTTTGGTCCCCAAGTCAGAAACCTGCTCAGAACCTCTGCTTAATTCTGTCTCTGAGCTGGAGGTGCCCTCAGGGCTGAGCAGGGCACAGGAGGGCCACAGGTAGCACCTGGCCCCCACCCAGGAAGTGGAGACACCACTAGTGCCGATGCCCTTGGTGACACTGGTGACACGGCAGAGGCCCTGGCTGGTTCCTGCTGCTCAACAAGGCAGAGACTTGGGTGTTTGCAGCTCAGCCCTGGCTCCAGGGCCCCCACCCCACCTTGGCACCACCGATCCTGGGGCTGGGTGCTCGGGCGCTGCTCAGTGACCTGGCTGCTGGCCCCTGGTTGGGAATCGCTGCTTCCTGCAGATGACCAGGCCTCCATCTGGCTCAGTAAAGTCGCCCCTCACTGCCCACGGGGGTCTTGTAACGGGCACTCCCTGGACACCAGAATCCCACAGGAAATGGCACAGTGATTGCTGGTGACCTGCGCACATCTTCCCCCTTTAAGTTGTGCCTGATCACTTACTGCACCCAGGACAGTGTGGCACCCTGGGTAAATGGCTGCTGTACTGCGTCATTTAGGGAACTACTGTCAAGAAAAATGCGTACGTGTTTAGTCCAGGTGCAATTCTCTTAAGAGTTATTTTGCGGTGGCGCACACCTGTCATCCCAGCAGTTTGGGAGGCTGAGGCAGGAGGATCGCCAGCTTCAGCAACTTAGTGAGGCCCTAAGCAACTCAGTGAGACTCTGTCTTTAAATAAAATATAAAAAAGGGCTGGGGATGCAGCTCAGTGGTCAGGTGACCCTGGTTTGATCCCCAGGACCAAAAAACACAACAACAAAAAGTTCTTTTCTGTCTGAGGTTAGTGGGTAACCGCTGGTGGGTGCCCCCTCCTGCTGCGGTCATCTCAGGGTGTGCCCTGGAGATGCAGGCCTTGTCCAGGTAGGCCGTGGTTCATGTCCCAGCTGGCCCTCTGGGATGGTGTGACGGCAGGTGAATGGCCTGTCTCAGAGCCTCAGTCTCCCCATGTGTGCCGTGGGGTGGATTCAACAGCCCCCATGAGCTTCGGTGAGTTTAGATGAGTGGCTGGTACCAAGGGGGTAGCTGGTGGCCCTGCAGGAAGGCGGTGGCCTCCCCTGCTGCTTCCAGTGTGAGCCAGGCAGCTGCCCCTGCTGGGCAGGTGGGATGGGGACAGGAAGGTGAGAGGAAGAGGCCAGCCCAGGAGAGAGGCCATCAGGAGCCTGGGGCTGCTGACTGCCATCCCTTCCGCCTGGTGTGGCTGGGGATGGGGGTGTGGCCCACGGGATGGCCAAACCAAACGTGAACAGATGGCACAAAAGCCCAGATGTCTGTGAGCTCTGGAGGCCTCAGACCAGCCGGTCCCTCCCCCTGCTTCCTGCGGGAGCCCAGGATTGCGCTGGCCTCCCAAGGGGGGAGACGGGAAGAGTGGACCTGACGCTCTGTGGTCATCTCGGCATCTGATGACTTGCAGCAGGGCAGCGTTGCTGTGCCCCTTCTCCAGGCCGGCTGGAACCTCCCGTGTCACACTTGACGCACGTGGGGGTCTGGCCGCCCCCTTTCAGGGGCTCGGGAGTGGCGCGTGGCTGGTGGCTTCAGCGTTGGGCAGTGCGGATCTGGCCTCCTGTTTGCTGCCCTCCCCTGGCCCGCCCTGACCCCGTGGTCAGTGGGCTTGGGAGCAGGGTGTGGCCTGGGGTCCTGGCAGGCCTCAGATGGCATTTGGGGGCCGGCTCAGTCCATTCGGGCTGCAGATCCAAACGTGGCCTCTCACCGGAGACGTTTCTTCCCCTGGTTCTGGGACCTGGCAAGTCCCAGGTCACGGCTCCCTCAGATCTGGTGTCACGGGCCTGCTTTCCCTGAGGTGGCCCTTCTCGCTGTGTCCCCACAGGTGGAAGGGAAGAACCAGCACCCTTGGGCCCACTTTGTTTATGAGGTCACCAGTCCCCTCCATGGGGCTGTGACCCTCACGACCTCGTCACCTCCCCAGAGCCCCCAGCTCCTAAAACCATCACCCTGGAGG
This sequence comes from Urocitellus parryii, assembly GCF_045843805.1. Classification (NCBI taxonomy): domain Eukaryota; kingdom Metazoa; phylum Chordata; class Mammalia; order Rodentia; family Sciuridae; genus Urocitellus; species Urocitellus parryii. Next base: position 159,038,595 of record NC_135531.1, on the reverse strand, counting down.
CTAGAGTGTCAACACGAGGGCTTGAGGGGACAGAGACATTCAGACCTAGCAGCCGGGTCAAGGGGCCCTGAGTTCCAGGCTGAGCAGTTGGTACCTGGCAGGACCTCAGGTGACGTCCTTCCTGCTTAAGCCGAGCGGGCCAGCCTGTGTGTTCTCAGGTGCCCTCTGTGGCCAGGGGACAGGCTGTGACCAGGGGGAAACACTGCTGGCCCAGGGCTGCACACCTGGGGGAGGGCAGAGCACCTCCCAGGCCCAGGTAGGCTCTGGAAGTCAAGGCTGGGTCGCAGTGGCCACACCTGAGCACCGAGGCCACCAGCCTGAGACAGCCGTGGTGGCCCCTTGTCCAGGACACTGGAAGAGCTCAGGACGCCTTGGCTCTTAGGATCCTCACTGAGCACCACTGTGTGCGGTCCCCGAGTCCCGCCCCCCCCTCGCCCCCCAGGGACGGACTCTCCAGGTTCTCATCTGTTGACCCTGCACCCTCTCCTGTCCCAGGAAGAGAAGCAGAGGCCCAGAGGGGTTGTAACTTGCGTCACACAGATTTTTGGCAGGCCTGGGCCTCGAACCCAGATCTCTGACTGGGAGCAGGAGGGCCCCAGGTCACTTCAGTGTGATGTCTTCCCAGGGCCTTGGCCTCTGTGCCCTGCGACACCACCCTTCTTCCCTGGCCCGCCCAGCGGGGGTGGGGGTTGGGGGAGAGGGTGTTGGTGGCCTCACTTGCAGGGGAAGTGGTGGGGGAGGGGCGGGGCGGGCAGAGGAAGTGGTGGGGGAGGGGCAGGCACCGCGGGACTCTGGGTGCTCCTGGGCCACCCCAGGCTGCTGGGACCACAGGGTCTGGGCTGAGGCGCCCTGGGCCTGCACAGCAGGAGGTGTGCGGAAACGCCCTCTGCTCACCTCCACACTCTCGCTTCCTCTTTCTGCTTCCTCTCTGCTGCACACCCTCTTCCTTCCCCTGGAGCCACGGAGTTCCCAGTCACCAACAGGTTGTTCTAAAGCCAGAACCAGCTCCAGGACAGGGAGGAGAGAGGGAGGAGGGAGCGGGTCCTTGCACTGAGACAGGAGCCAACCGCCAGCCTGGGCAGGGGGAGGAGGAACAGAGAATCATTGCCTCCCTGCCTCAGGACCTTTGCACTTTCTGGTCCTCTGGCCTCCAGTCTCCTGTGACCAGGCTGCTGGTCCTCCACCCAGAGTCTCCCACTCTGACTAGCTGACAGCTCCCTGTTCATTCCTTCAGAGCACCTGTCCCTCTTGTGTGTCTCCTTACTCATTTTCTCTGGCAGATGCCAAGTCCACAGAGGCCAGATGGGGGAGGGGTGGGAAGAGGTTGGGGCACAGGGTGCCCTTGTGGAGGAGTAGCTTCCACTGGGCTTCAGCAGGATTGTCCTGGCATCCGTCCTGGATGTCCTCCAGCTCCACTCATTTGCTGTGTGACCTTGGGCAAGTTAGTTCACTCCTCTGAGCCTCAGTATCTTGAGCTATAAAATGTAAATCAAAATAGTAGTTTGCACATGGACATGGTGCTGTGTGGCCAGCCCTCGGGCCCTGCCTGGCGCCCAGGAAGAGGCCAGTGTGACTGTTGTCACTGCTGGTGCTGGTTAACTTTGGCTGTTCACTGGGCTTCAGAGGGGTGGACAGAGGCGAACTCCCGGAGGCCCTGACACCCCCTTGGCCTGGGTGGGTGCAGGCTGGGGCTTCCTAGGACTCCAGCTTGTCCCTACTGTCCCCTCTGGATAAACAGATCCGATCCCCAGAGGGCAGGAAGGCCATCAGCCTCGCAGGGACAAGGCGGGGCTGTTGCCAGCTCTGTCCTTCCCGTGGTCAGGTGGCCGTGGTCAGGTTGTCAAGAGCACTCTGGCCCAGAGAGCACCCTGGAGGGAGACCAGGCTGTGCCTTTCCCCTGGTCCTTTCTGGAAAGCCAGCCCCCCCACCCCCAGCAGCCCCTGCTGTTAGTACAACCTCTGTCCCCAGGGAAGTGGCCTCCCTCTGGGCCAGGGCTTTGTGTCTCTTGTCCTGGGGTGGGGGGCAACGAGCTCTTTCTGCAGCCCCTTCCTGGAGGCCCTGAGGTGACGGGAGCCCCAGGTCTGGGGCTGGTAAGCAGCGCTGGCCTCCGCCTGTCGGGTCCCTGCAGAACGTCCCTGTGGCCAGTGCGAGTGCCTGCAGGAGCCTCACCCAGAGGCCCCTGACCTGGGCACTGTACCCACAGGTCCCAGCTGAGCCACTGGCCTTGGGCAAGGGCTGTCACCCCCTGAGCCTTGGTTTCCTTTTCTGCAAAGTAGGGATAATGGTCCCTGTCACCGTGGGCCCTGTAGTCTCGGGACGCACAGCCAGGGGACGGACCCAGCTCCCCTTTAGGTGTGGACTGGACGTCATGTTGGCCAGGACTCGGGGATGCAGGTCCGCCCAAGCCTTTGGAGCGCTTTGGGCAGCACGTCAGTCACATCTTAGGATTCGGGGTGCAGCCCGTGTGACCAGAGGAGAGTGGCCACCACAGAGTTGGCCAGGCGGTGGTCCTGACGTTTGGGTGGAGCAGTCTGCGGCTACTTGAGCTGATGTTGCTCCAGAGGACAGTTGGTGGCATACTGTGCGCATGGCGGCTCGGAATGCTGGTCTCAGAGTGGAGAGGTGGCCAGTGCTGACCAGGTGGGCAGCAGCCCACTCCTGGTGTCCTGCAGGCTGGCTGCTGGACGGCAGGCGGTTGCGCATGTCCGTGAGGAAGAAGAAATGATGATCGGCTGGGGGAGGGACGCCCCGGGCATCCCAATCTGACCAGGTCACTTCCTATACCTGCTTGAAGTCCCACACTGGACCCCGTGGGTGCGTTGGAGATGACGTGCCAATTAAAACATAAACCAGAAAGAGAAAGTGGCGATGGCGGACCGGCATCTGCAGCTTGACCCTGGTTTTGTAAAGTGCGGGAGGCAGCCTATGGGGGGGAGGGAGACAATGGTGGCCTTGGGGTCCTGCCCTGGGCGCCGCCTGTCCGTCACACTCCCTGGTGGACTCCGGCCAGGCCCCCAGCAGTCTCAGGTCGGTGCGTTGACATCTTCCTCTGTAAGGTGGAAAGTGATGAAGAGGTCACCTGAGGCCCCCACAGCCCTCAACTGGGCAGCATAGGGTCGGCATGGCCACACAGTCCCCGGTGTGTCCCCGTGGAAGGAGATCACCAGATGAGGGTGGCTTCGATTTTCTTTTTCATGGAGAGGTACTATTTTTAGAGGAATATAAAGCTGCATGGAAAGTCCTGTTGATCCAAAAGGACTGGCCCCCCTGGACCCTGGGGAGACCGGAGCCTGCCTGGGCAGCAGGTGGGCCAGAGGACGCCCTGCTCAGAGCCCAGGACAAGCCAGCGGGGGTCAAGAGCTCCTGCCTGAGAAGCTGCCCTCCCTTGCCTGCTCTGGGCCCAGCGCTCAGGAGGGTCCCCCTCTCCCAGGCGGCCTCGCTGGGAGCGGCCATCCCAGGCCCTGGAGGCAGGGACTCGGCCACCCTCCACCCCCTCCACCAGCGTATCTCGGGGCTGGCCCCGTTGCCACCTCTGGAAACAGAGCTCGGCTGCTCCCACAGGCCTGGCCAACTTGGACAGGTTGCCCGGCCTTGGCCAAGGCCCCCAGGCAGATCTGGGGCCCTCATGGGGGAGCTTTTCCTCTTTGCTGACCCAGAAGGACTTTGAGGCCAAGCATTGCCCGCCCGTGCCAGGCTGGCCTGCCAGCTTCTCCTCCCAGGGTATTGGATGCCAGTCTCTGGAAGTCCTGCCACCCTCTGCCTTTGTGCCTCAGGATCTCACCATTCTTAAGTGTCCCTTGTTCTGAAACTTGGCCGTCTTGTTTGTCATCGGGCTGACACTTGGCAGTTACTGACCGGGAGGTGGTTTCTCTGCTGGGCAGACGGTTAACCGTGTGTGTCCTGGGGGGCCGAGGGGGCTGCGGCTCAGCCAAGTACCGTCTAGAGACTCAGAAACCTAAGGTGACGACATCCTGTTCCTGTCCTCCGTCATGTGGAGGACCGGATGTCCCTGTGTCTGCAGGGAGGACCCTGCTCATCTGCTCACCCGTCCATCCAGGGTCCATCCTGATGGAAAATGCTCACTGAGTGCACGGGCAGCAGCCAGAGTGGTAAATGTGTTAGGAAGGTAAAGGTGTTTCAGGCTTTTAGGGCTGGGGATGTGGCTCAAGTGGTAACGCGCTCACTTGGCATGCACTGGGCACTGGGTTCAATCCTCAGCACCACATAAAAATAAAATAAAGATGTTGTGTCCACCGAAAACGAAAAAAAAAGAAAAAGGTGTTTCAGGCTTTTGCATTTTTTTTTTGAGAGAGAGAGAATTTTTAAATATTTATTTTTCAGTTTTTGGTGGACACAACATCTTTATTTTATTTGTACGTGGTGCTGAGGATGGAACCCAGCGCCCCGCGCATGCCAGTCCAGCGCGCTACCCCTTGAGCCACATCCCCAACCCAATTTCAGGCTTTTGAAAGCCAAAAAATTCGCAGTCCCAGAGAGGACCCCTGGTGACTCACACACTTTCTCGTGTCCCTGGGTGGCCCCCAAGTCCATCAGGAGACCGAGTGCTCTCGGCTGTGGAGGACAGGCGCTGGGCCTCGGGCGGCTCCCGGCTCTCTCCACCCACTGACCTCTTTCTGGACGTGTGTCTGAGTCTGTCCGGCTGGCACTGGACGGAGGGCAGAGGTGCCCGTGACAGTGACTTCCTCCGTGATGGTCGTGGAGCGGGAGGGGCCTCTGTCCATGGCCCAAGACCCTGCCGCTCCAGTGCCCCGGGGGAAGGCAGACCTGGGAGCTCGTCCTCCTGACATCCCCTGTGTCCCATCTACCCGTCCACCTGCCTTCGCACTTGCTCTGTCCATCCATCCATCTGTCTGCCCACCTACCCTCCTGTTCTCCCCATTCATCCATCTGGACATGCACCCACTCATGCACCTGCCCACCTGCCCTCCTGCCCACCTCCCTCCTACCCACCTGCCCTCTTGCCCACCTGCCCACCTGCCCTCCTGCCCTCCTGCCCACCTGCCCACCTGCCCTCCTGCCCTCCTGCCCACCTGCCCTCCTACTCACCTGCCCACCTGCCCTCCTGCCCACCTGCCCACCTGCCCTCCTGCCCTTCTACCCACCTGACCTGCCCACCTGCCCTCTTGCCCACCTGCCCTCCTGCCCTCCTGCCTTCCTGCCCTCCTGCCCTCCTCCCCTCCTGCCCTCCTCCCCTCCTGCCCACCTGTTCTCCTGCTCTCCTGCCCTCCTACCCACCTGCCCTCCTGCCCTCCTGCCCACCTGCCCACCTGTTCTCCTGCCCACCTGCCCTCCTGCCCACCTGTCCTCCTGCCCTCCTGCCCACCTGCCCTCCTGCCCACCTGCCCTCCTGCCCACCTGTTCTCCTGCCCTCCTGCCCTCCTGCCTTCCTGCCCACCTGTCCTCCTGCCCTCCTGCCCACCTGCCCTCCTGCCCTCCTGCCCACCTGCCCTCCTGCCCACCTGCCCTCCTGCCCTCCTGCCCTCCTGCCCACCTGTCCTCCTGCCCTCCTGCCCACCTGCCCTCCTGCCCACCTGCCCTCCTGCCCACCTGTTCTCCTGCCCTCCTGCCCTCCTGCCCACCTGCCCTCCTGCCCACCTGCCCACCTGCCCTCCTGCCCACCTGTTCTCCTGCCCTCCTGCCCTCCTGCCTTCCTGCCCACCTGTCCTCCTGCCCTCCTGCCCACCTGCCCTCCTGCCCTCCTGCCCACCTGCCCTCCTGCCCTCCTGCCCTCCTGCCCACCTGCCCTCCTGCCCACCTGTTCTCCTGCCCTCCTGCCCTCCTGCCCACCTGTCCTCCTGCCCTCCTGCCCACCTGCCCACCTGCCCTCCTGCCCTCCTGCCCTCCTGCCCTCCTGCCCACCTGTTCTCCTGCCCTCCTGCCCTCCTGCCTTCCTGCCCACCTGTCCTCCTGCCCTCCTGCCCACCTGTCCTCCTGCCCTCCTGCCCACCTGCCCTCCTGCCCACCTGTTCTCCTGCCCTCCTGCCCTCCTGCCCACCTGCCCTCCTGCCCTCCTGCCCACCTGTTCTCCTGCCCTCCTGCCCACCTGCCCTCCTGCCCACCTGCCCTCCTGCCCTCCTGCCCACCTGTTCTCCTGCCCTCCTGCCCACCTGCCCTCCTGCCCACCTGCCCTCCTGCCCACCTGCCCTCCTGCCCACCTGCCCTCCTGCCCTCCTGCCCACCTGCCCACCTGCCCTCCTGCCCTCCTGCCCTCCTGCCCACCTGTTCTCCTGCCCTCCTGCCCACCTGCCCTCCTGCCCACCTGCCCTCCTGCCCACCTGTTCTCCTGCCCTCCTGCCCTCCTGCCCTCCTGCCCACCTGTCCTCCTGCCCTCCTGCCCACCTGCCCTCCTGCCCACCTGTTCTCCTGCCCTCCTGCCCTCCTGCCCACCTGCCCTCCTGCCCTCCTGCCCACCTGTTCTCCTGCCCTCCTGCCCACCTGCCCTCCTGCCCACCTGCCCTCCTGCCCTCCTGCCCACCTGTTCTCCTGCCCTCCTGCCCACCTGCCCTCCTGCCCACCTGCCCTCCTGCCCACCTGCCCTCCTGCCCACCTGCCCTCCTGCCCTCCTGCCCACCTGCCCACCTGCCCTCCTGCCCTCCTGCCCTCCTGCCCACCTGTTCTCCTGCCCTCCTGCCCACCTGCCCTCCTGCCCACCTGCCCTCCTGCCCACCTGTTCTCCTGCCCTCCTGCCCTCCTGCCCACCTGTTCTCCTGCCCTCCTGCCCACCTGCCCTCCTGCCCACCTGCCCTCCTGCCCTCCTGCCCACCTGCCCACCTGCCCTCCTGCCCACCTGCCCTCCTGCCCACCTGTCCTCCTGCCCACCTGCCCTCCTGCCCTCCTGCCCACCTGCCCTCCTGCCCACCTGTTCTGCTGCCCTCCTGCCCTCCTGCCTTCCTGCCCACCTGTCCTCCTGCCCTCCTGCCCACCTGTCCTCCTGCCCTCCTGCCCACCTGCCCTCCTGCCCACCTGTTCTCCTGCCCTCCTGCCCTCCTGCCCACCTGCCCTCCTGCCCTCCTGCCCACCTGTTCTCCTGCCCTCCTGCCCTCCTGCCCTCCTGCCCACCTGTTCTCCTGCCCACCTGCCCTCCTGCCCACCTGCCCTCCTGCCCACCTGCCCTCCTGCCCACCTGTTCTCCTGCCCTCCTGCCCTCCTGCCTTCCTGCCCACCTGTTCTCCTGCCCTCCTGCCCTCCTGCCCTCCTCCCCTCCTGCCCTCCTCCCCTCCTGCCCACCTGTTCTCCTGCCCTCCTGCCCTCCTGCCCACCTGCCCACCTGTTCTCCTGCCCTCCTGCCCTCCTGCCCTCCTCCCCTCCTGCCCTCCTCCCCTCCTGCCCACCTGTTCTCCTGCCCTCCTGCCCTCCTGCCCACCTGCCCACCTGTTCTCCTGCCCTCCTGCCCTCCTGCCCACCTGTCCTCCTGCCCTCCTGCCCTCCTGCCCACCTGCCCTCCTGCCCTCCTGCCCTCCTGCCCTCCTGCCCACCTGTTCTCCTGCCCTCCTGCCCTCCTGCCTTCCTGCCCACCTGTTCTCCTGCCCTCCTGCCCTCCTGTCCACCCGCCCTCCTGCCCACCTGTTCTCCTGCCCTCCTGCCCTCCTGCCCTCCTGCCTACCTGCCCTCCCCCCTCCCCCAAACATCTGCTCATTCCCCCCACCCAGTAGCTGCCCGCCTGCACCCCTCGTCTGCCTGGCTGCCCACCCACCCCATCCACCTGTTCCTCTCCACCTCCTGCCCTCCCGCCCCCACACCTTCCCCCCTCCCACTGTCCCCCTGCTGTTCTGTGCCAGGGTCCCTGAGATGCAGCCTAGATGGGGGCCAGGAGGAGCCTCCAGAGCTCACAGCCTGGTGGGAGGCGGCTGCCCGCAGCGTGGCCCAGGCAGCCCATGCTGACGCCCAGCAAGGCACAGAGGACATGGTGGGCTGGGGGCCCGCAGCGCTCAGCCACGGGCTGGGGCCCCGCTGGATTGTGTGGGCAGGTCCAGTCAGTGCGCTGACAGGGGGCGCTGCAGTGGGGAGGATGGAGCAGGAGGCCCCTGCGAGGCCTGGCGGAATTCGAGGCCGTGTGATGCCCGTACAGTGGGCAGGGCGGATCTCGGGCCATGTGTGCTGCCCTGGGGCTTCGTCTTGCCAGCCGCAGGGAGCCATCGAGCAGTGAGGAGGAGGTCACCGGGTGGTGGTGGGGGCTGCACCAGAGCAGGTGGGCAGCGGCCCTGGCGTGATGGGCTGAGAAGTCCAGGTCCCTGCTTGAATTCATGTCACCCTTCCCTGGCACACAGCCAGCAGTGTCCCCTCCCTCCTTCATAGGGAGATTGGCAGTGGCCCTCACCATGGAGCGCTGTGTGCCCTGGCTGTGACACCACAGCTGCACACCATGTGTTGCACTCCAAGCCCCATGGGTTCCAGTGGCCTGAACCCGTGTGACTCACGCCCAGCACAGCGTCCAGTCAAGCTGCCAGGAATGGAGACCTTTAGCCCTGGCTGCCCCGTCCCTGGCGCTGACCCACTGCCTGGACTTTTCCTTTGCAGGTCAGCTGGGAGCCTTCTCTCGCGCCCCAGGTTGCTAGGAGACCTCGTGGCCCAGTCCCTTGCTCCCTTTTCTCTTTCTAGAAAAAGAAGCACACATTTCTTTCTTCCTCCCCCACCCCCAACGGGACTGAACCCAGAGGCGCTTGACCACGCAGCCACATCCCCAGTTTTTAGCAAGATAGGGTCCTGCTAAGTTGCTCAGGACCTCCCTCAGTTGCTGAGGCTGGTCTCAAACTTGTGATCCTCCTACTTCAGCCTCCAGAGTCACTGGGATTACAGGCATATGCCATCACACCCGGCCAGTGGTTAGCTTTCAAAGACTGGAGTGGTTTGTGGCATTGCCAGTGACCCATCTCCACGCCAGCCCTGAGGTTGTCACTGCTGCCTGCTTTTGCTGATTTCCTACATGTCAGATGATCCTCCTGGTTCCCCAGGTCCTGGATTATCAGCCGACTCTGTGAGGTCTCAGTAGATGTGGCTTTGTTGGTCAGGTGGGTTTGTGAGGGAGGTGACGTGTTTAATGTATATTTCTTGTTGAAACTCTTCCATAAACTCTTCTAGATGGGTGGCAAGTGACAGAAGTCCCAAAGGGAGTTTATTGGTTTTTCACATAATCTGAGAAGTCTAAGGGTAGTCTGCCTTCAGGAACAGCTAGCTCCAGGCGCTCCACAGAATCATCAGCCCTCTGCCCACTTCCCTACATGGACCTTGCTTCTCCGTCTTGGCCTCACCCTTAGGCTGGCCGTCTAAAGGAGTCACAAGATGCGTTGCTGGACTCTCCAGCCTTCCACTCCATCGGTTAAGCAACCCCATAGAAAGAAAAAGCCACTTTCCTGATAACTTTAACAAAAATACAAAAGTAAAAAACAAACAAAAACACCACCCAGGTCCGACACTGTCGGCCTGCCTTGGGCCACATGTCCACCCTGAACCAGTGGTTGTGAGAAGGGTCAGCCTGCTGGTGGCTAGAGTGTGCACAGGAAGCAGAGTGGGGTCTGTCCCTCATGAGTCCCTTGGACTGGGAGCCAGAGAGGCAGTCCCCAAAGAAGACTGGACTTTTGAGCCCACAGGGGAATGGAAACTGGCCAGGTCCCTTTCTGTCCCCTGACCCCTGGACTCATTTGCAGGCGGTTGTGGCGACTCGTGGGCCTGGAATTGGGGTGCCCGGGGGAACAGGCCCCTGCAGGCCTCCCCTGGAGGCCCACGTGTGACTGGTGGTCTTGCCTTCTCCTTGCAGAATGGGCGTGGGAGTTAGGAATGGTGCCTGTGTTCTCTCCGGATCCCAAGTTCCACGATATCAGTTATTTCCTGGGAGGAGGCAGGGGAACATCGTGATCAGCGGCAGCTGGGAGAGAAAGGGAGGTTCCGGGGCTGTCCCCTGCTGGCCACTGTGTGACCGACCGGCTCTCAGGAATCCCCCAGCCCCTGAATGGGCTGCCCGGGCCCCTTGGGTGGGACAGGGCTCCCGGCTGGGCGGCTGCCCCACCCCCTCTAGGCTGGGCTGCGGCGGCACAAGGGGAAGGATTGTTCCCACCGAGGTGTCTGGGCCAGGAGACACAGTGCCACTGTGTGTCTGCTCCCAAGGGTGTGGGCCGAGGGTTAGTCACTGCTGGCTGGCGGTGGAGGCCAGCGGGGGACCCCTTGCCCTTGGCTGGACCCCGGCTAGTGGGAGAGATGGACGTCAGAGGCCACAGACAGCCACTTGTTCCTGGTGCCATTCAGCCTGTGAAGGCCCCCGTGCACCCCCTCTCCATTGACCACCCTGAGCTCCCAGGACCGCCCACCCCCCAAGATCATCCCAGAGCACGGAGGGAGCTCGTGCTTCAGTTCCCACCCCCTGACTGGACAGGGGGAAACCGAGGCCCAGGCCAGACTGCTGCGGAATTCATAGACAGACACCTCCCGCAGAGCAGTCAGGCACGAGGACTTTGAAACCACAAGGCCAAAATTTAATTCCTACCCTGTTATTTACCTGCTGTGTGACCTTGCACAAATGGCTTCACCTCCCTGAGCATCTGTTTTCTTTTTTGGCGGGTGGGTGGGTACGGGATTGAACTCGAGGGCACTCGACCACTGAGCCACATCCCAGCCCTGTTTTGTATTTTATTTAGAGACAGGGTCTCACTGAGCTGCTTAGCGCCTCGCTGTTGCTGAGGCTGGCCTTGAACTTGCCATCCTCCTGCCTCAGCCTCCAGAGCCACTGGGAGAACCCAGGTGCCCCTCTGCACCCAGTCTGCTTTCTGTGTGTTTTTCCTTTGTTTCCTGAGAGACAGGACCTCACTTTGCTGCCCAGGCTGGCTCCCAGTTCCTGGGTTCCAGCCGTCCTCCTGCCTCGGCCTCCTGAGCAGCTGGGACCACAGGCGCGCAGCACTGCACCGGCCAGCAGCAGCCTCGCGGGTGAAGTGGTGCTTATGACAGAGCCGGAGAGCTGCCGTGGGAGGCCGGAGCTGAAGCTCCCACTCCCAGTGGGTCTGGGGCCTCTCCAAGCCTCAGTCTGCCGGTCTGGGAAGTGGACGTGCCAGCTCATGCCAGCCTTAGTGGCTCAGGGGCAGGTGGAATTCCAGCAGCGTGAGCTTTGCGGCTGGCTAGCGCTCCCTCTGCAGGAGGGGGCCGATTGGCAGTGGCTGTCGTTCGTCCCTAGTGACTGGAGCTGGAGTGGGGAACTGTGGACACTGGCTAAGCAGGGCCTTCCGGGAGGTGGTTGGAGCCGGGCAAGCTTGGTTAGGACCCACCCTCTCTGCTGTGCGACCTGAGAAGGACCATGGGGCTCCCGGGGTCTCAGCCGTCCCCTGTTAACCCAGGATAAGTGGTGTCTGTCTTCCAGGGTGGGTGGCACCCAGAGTGCTCCGGGGTGTCGCTGCTTTATCTTCTGCCGTTAGGGCCTCCTCTGTGGCCTTACGATGGGCTGTGGCTTCATCCAGACTTGTAAAATTGTGTCCAAGTCACTTTCTGGCCCTGGTTTCTCCCGACCCCTCCCTGGGAGGCTCTGGCCTTGTGAAACCTGAGCACGGTGCTGGTGGCCTCCGTTCCTTGTGTTGACACTGGCGCCCCACGGGAGGCCCGGCCCTGTGGTCAACGCTGCCTTTCAGGACAGTGGGCAAAGTAGGTTTTGTGCACTCCTGGAAATCAGCCCTCGCCTCCTCCACCTTAGAGGAAAACACCCCTCTCCAGGAAACCCAGGAGAAATTGGCGCAGCCTTCCCGCCAGCGCCAGAGTGAAGGTGGGTGATGGAGGGGCCTTTCCCACTCAGCGTGGCGGGCTTGCCCGGGCTCCTGGCCCTCGCCTGGCCTTGCTAGGCCCTCAGACCTTGCCTCCTCTCTGTAAAGGAGCAGAGCTGCCGAGCTCCTCCCGGGGATTTGTGGAGGAGGAGGAGAGGGAGGAGGAGGAGAGAAAGGAGGAGGAAACAGGAGGAGGAGGAGATGAAGGAGGAGGAGGAGGAGAGAGAGGAGGAGGAGGAGAGAGAGGAGGAGGAGGAGAGGGAGGAGGAGGAGAGGAGATGGAGGAGGAGGAGGAGAGAGAGGAGGAAGAGGAGAGAGAGGAGAGGGAGGAGGAGGAGGAGGAGAGGAGATGGAGGAGAGGGAGGAGGAGGAGAGGGATGATAAGGAGGAGGAGAGGGTGGAAGAGGAGGAGGAGAGGGAGGAAGAAGAGAGGGAGGAGGAGGAAGAGATGGAAGAGAGGGAGGAGGAGTTGGAGGAGGTGGAGGAGGAGAAGGAGAGGGAGGAGGAGGAGAGGGAGGAAGAGTTGGAGGAGGAGGAGAGGGAGGAGGGGATGGAGCAGAGATGCTCTACAGAAGTGAAAGGAGTCTTTTCAGTCCTCTGGTGGGAATAAAATGAAACATGAAGAAATCTAAAGTTGGGCACAGTGTGTGTGTGTGTGTGTGTGTGTGTGTGTGTGTGTGTGTGGAGGAGGGAGAGAGGTTGGGGGAAGGACCCCACACAGGCAGGCCCGGTGGGCAGGTCGTCCCAGGACAAGGTCTGGCCCTGTGAATCCCCTCCCCTGAGCTGGGCTGGAGGCTGGAGGCTGCGGAGACTCTGGCCTCAGGGACTCGGGTGTGCACCTGAGGTGAGAGGAGGCCTGGCCTTGGCCGAGTGGATTGACGCGTGTGCACGTCTCTCCCAGGGCCCGAGCAGGTCCCCTGTAGAAATGTGAAGTCTTGTCACCACTGCGAGGGACCCCAGGACTTGGCATCTCAGTCAGCAAAAGGTGCTCCTCACTGAGAAAAAAACAGGTGAAAAGCAAAGCAACGGAGCGGCGAGGGGGTCGCCCTGCGCGGGTGCCTACCGCGTGCTCCTGCGCCCCTTGTGAGCGCCGGCTCTGCCCCCACCGTGCAGGGCCACCTGTCTCCCCGCTGGGCCTAGGGCTCTGGGCGGCCCTGGAGAGGGTGGCGGTGCTGCACCCGGAGCCTCACCTGTCCCTGCTCCGAGGAGTGCAGGGAGCGGAGCAGGGGTGGCTGTCTTTGGAGGTAGACACCCAAATCCCGGTGCGTTCCCACTGTTCCCGTTGTGTCCCCGTCTAACCCTGGACTTGCTTGTCCTTCTCGGCTGAGAGGGGCAGAGCCGCTGGCCCCTGGTCCTGCCCACAGGATGAACGCACTGCTGCCCACAGCGCCAGGCTCCGGGACTGACGGTGGAACCGCCATGGGGACCCCGAAGCCCGTCCCCATGCTTTGCTCAGTCAGGGGCCATGCTGCCCACATGTCCCTTGGTGACACTGGACTCGCGGTCGCACAGTGGGGCAGATGCTCCCAGCAGCATCCTGTGTGGCTGGTGGGACCCTGGCCGAGAGGCCGTCTTGCCCCTCGGCTCCAGGACACCTGCTCTTGCCAAGGAGGGGGAGGCTGCTCCGGCACTTGCAGGGCTATTTCTGTCCCACTCTCGGAGTTTTGGTAAGATTTATCCAACACCATGTTTGTCATTGTGACGTTTCATAAGCGATGACTCCATGCTGTTCACTAAGTCCACAGTACCACTGTGTAGCCAGCACCTCTCTCTCTTGCAAATCCTTAGCATTTGGGCATTTGTGTCTGGCTTGCTTCTCTGGCGTCATGTTGTTAAGTTTCATCCATGTCGTAGCCAAGGCCACAGACTTCACTCCTTTTTAAGGGCTGAATACTATGCCATGGTACTAGGCATCGTGTCCTGTTTCTCCATCTCCTTGATTACTCTTGGCTTGCTCACGCCTCTGGCTCTGGTGAAGAAGGACACATCTGCTGGAGTCCCTGCTTCTGTCTCTTTCGGGTCCCTGCCTGCTGATGGAGTGCTGGTCTGCGGTGACCCTGTGGGGAAGCTGCCACGCCCTTTTCCTTGGTGGCAATGGTTCTGATTTCTCCCAAGTCCTCACTGACACTGGAACTTTCCGTTGGGAAAAGTAGCCATCCAGGTGGGAAAATCAGTGCTCTTTCTCATCAGATGAGAACCGGGGCTTTGGCCAGGTGACATGTCTCAGAAGCGATTCTGCTGTAACTGGAGGGCCTGCCCTTAAACCCTGGTATGTTCTGCTGGCTTCATGGTTTGGTTCTGGTTTTGCTGGGCAGGGGGGTGGCCCTGGGACCTTGCAGAGCTGGGCGGGTGCTCTCCCGCAGAGCTGCACCCCCGCCTTACATTCTACTCGTACAACATATGTGAAATGGTGCAAATGGAAATCTAAGGGTATGGAGAGAGGGGAGTGCCTCACGAGTCCTCTTAGTGCCCCCGCTAGCCTGCTGCAGGGCAGTGTCTTTCCAGAACTTCCTGCCCTTCCCAACCACCCCAGCATGTGTGAAAGCTAGTGTGCTACCTGTTGTATACACAGTATCACTTTGGTTGTTGGGGGCCAGATCTTCTCACTGAGCAGATGCCCTTCTTGGACCTGGGGGTTGGTAGCACTGTCCCATCCTTGTGTTACTTACCCCCGAGGAGGGGGTGTGTGCTGTTATCATCATTCAACCCCGCGCCCTGTCCCTGGGCTGACATGGCGTGCAGCGCTGGCCACGGTCCAGAACAGTGTGTGTCCCGGTGCAGCTCCTGGTCCCCTCTGCACATCCGGCCTCTGTTTTCACACTCTGTGGGGCCCTCTGGGCTGCCTTCCAGGGTCAGTTTCCTGCCCAGCACGCCTGGCTGACCTTCTGCCTCTCCGCTTTGCAGGCCAAGAATAAGGAGACGGGCGCCCTGGCCGCGGCCAAGGTCATCGAGACCAAGAGCGAGGAGGAGCTGGAGGACTACATCGTGGAGATCGAGATCCTGGCCACCTGCGACCACCCCTACATCGTGAAGCTCCTGGGCGCCTACTACTACGACACGAAGCTGTGGGTAGGTGCCCGGCCCCTGCGGCCCGCATGGCCTGGATTCCGGGCTGCTGCTACATGCCAGTCAACCCGAGATACATGCGTAGCCTGTCTCGACCTTGGTTTCTCCATCTGCACAGTGGGGGTGGCACGGCGAGATGAGCAACTCGGGGGCCTGGAATCTGGGGGGCTTGTGAGATCTGAGAGGTGCCCTCATGTTTCAGGTCTAGAGTGCATCAGGCTTGGGGTTTGGGGATGAGGAATGCTCAGGTGGTGAAGTCTGCAAATATTCCCAAATCTGAAGCACTTCTGCTCCCCTTGGGTAAGGGTTCCCAACCCATGGTGCCTGGCTCATGGAGCGGTTCATTCTAGGTAGGTTTGGGGGCGCCTGGCATGTGGGACCACCTTGCGGTTTTATTATTCATGGCATAAGGCTCCTTTTCTACCGTGGCTGCAGCTCCACAGCTCTAAACGAGGGGCCTTGAGCCCCCCTTCCCGTTCCCTGCAGCACCGCATCCTGTGTCCTGCACGGTGCAGGGGCGGCTTTGAGCCGTCTTCTGAACTCAGTGTCACCTGCAGCTTTTGCAGCGGAATCCTGGAGCAGCCCTGGTGGTCAGGGGACAGACCTCCCCACGGAAGCTGCCCCTCAGTTTACAAAGCCCAAACTTCCCAGGATGTGAACCTCTCCAAAATGTTTAGCCAAGGTGTACATGGAAAAGGTCACGTCTGTGACATTTCAGAACCACATCGAAATTCAGAACCATATCGAAACAGAACCATGTGCAGGAAAGGTCTCAGGTAAAAATTTCAGATGTAATTGTGAGACCCTTGGGTTGCTGTGTAGACGTGTTGAGAAGGGAGCTAAGGGGCTGCTCTTGCTGAGGGTTAAAGAGCTGTTTGTCCATCAGAAAGGAATGTCCTAGCACTGTGCAGATGATTGTGATGGTGTTTTGTGGACACAGAGAATTTTACTGCATTTTAGTTGTGTTTTCAGAAACTGGTGGAGAACTTGGAACTGAGGACTAATGCTTTATAATCTTTCCCACTGAGTGGGGAGTCGAATACTGGCTTCTTTTCACACAAAATGTCTGGATTTTAGGAACAGAACTTGATGCTAAGTGGAGGAATCTGTTTCATTTGAGAAAAAGGCTTTTGAGTAGCTCTTTGAGTTGTCACGCAGTCTTGCGGTTGAAGTTGGCTGTCAGGGGCAGAGTGAGCGGGAGAGAGATCTGCGGCACCTCTGTCTGTTTTAAAGGCTCCCGTCCACCCCCAGGGCTTTGGTGAGCCTCTCTAGTCTGGCTCGGTGGTTTGTTTCTGTGTCTGTTTGGCCCTTTGAGCCACGGGCCAGCTACATGGATCTTCCCTGTGGCCCCTTGGGAGGAAAGAGCTTGGCTGCATGGGCCACCTGTAGGTCTAAGCCGCAGAGAAAGATGGTGCTGAAACACAGTCAGGCCTTTGAGAGGTTTTCTGGATCATTACGCAGTCTGGCCACTGAAGTTGGTCTGTCAGGAGTAACGGGTGGAAGGGGGTCTGTTTGTGCAGGCCTTATGCGGTTTCATGATAAAGGATCTGAACCGGCAGGAACTAAGTTCAGGTTGCCAAAAGCCCTGCCTCCAGTGTGCAAGGAGAGCAGGACACCAGAAGAGGGGGTTCGAGAAGATTTAAATCCTTTCACCCTGGCGCTGGGAGTCCCAGCACTGATCCTCAGCCAGGCCCCAGGCAGCCGCTGGTCATGGCACGGTGGTCAAGGACACCAGCCCTGAGTGGAGGAAATCCCAGGAAAGCTGCCTGGCTGTAGTGAAATGGCCAAAGAGAACCTGCTTCTCCCTGCCTTCCAGCTCCTTCTGCCCCTGGGGGGCGAAGGCCACTGGCCACAAAGGAGGTGGCAGTAGGTTCCAGCACTGTCAGTTTATGACCTGGGACAGGAAGAGTCTCCACTTATCCGACAAGACACCCTGTTTGGCCAGGGGCTGTCCGTCACCAGGGCAAAGCAAGTCTTGCTGTAACAACTGGGGAGACTGGCAAGGTAAACAACTGCACCCAGAAAAGGAAAACCCCAGAAACGTAGGCCCACCTGTGTTCTGTAGGCAGCCTCTGCAAGGGATCTTCAAAGAGATCTTCAAAGGACGGAAAGGGCCTCCTCCACCAAACACCAGCACGCCTAGTGCGAGAAAAAGGCCCTAAGGGAGCCTCTGGGTACCAGTGTGGGGAATGTCGATGGCATTGTGATAATGATAATGGTGACTCAGAAATATCCTGGGCTCCATCCCCTTGAATGCAGCCTGTTTACCCTGCCAGTCTCCCCAGTTTGTGCACACGCTGGGTGTCTACCCCTCTGCTGGATGGAACTTGTTGTGTAAATTAAATGCACAGGTGATATTCATAAGGACTGTTTCAGAATATGGGTTTAAGAAAGGGTCTGAAACTGGAAAAAAGAGATAAGAAAGTGACAGGTATGGAAATGTATTTTATTATGGAAAATTAGAAGGTAAAATAAATGTTTCTGGATGAGGATTTATTTTGTATGGTAAAGTCCAAGATGAAAGAGGGCAAGACTAAGGGTGTAGACGAGGCGGATGTCTAAGTGAGTTGCAGAAGGTTTGTGAAGGTACGTCTCAAAAAGTGTGTATGTGATTAAATTGGCTATAATTAGCATAGTCAGTCAAAGTTTTTCAAATTTTAATGTGCTGATATGAAGCAAAGTGTGAAACATTGATCTGCTCTTATGTATCCAAAAGGATTTCTTTTATCTGTTAGGTTTTATTACTTAGGAAATTAAGTCTTCTTAAAGGGATTAGGGTTCGTACCTATCTTAAAGTCTTTTAAATGATTACTTCATAACTGGTTAAATAAACGACATTTATTTTAGGTTATAACAACAATATAGTTGACATTCTAAAATATGTGACTAGATATATTTACAAATCTGAGAACTATATCTGTCCGAGCCTTGGCTAAGTGTTATGTAAAAGCTTATAAAATGAAAATTTATCTAGGTTTATTGGCAAGGTAACCAATGATTGTTCCCTCTTATACACTGATCTGACATAGAAGGGCCACACAGTCATTTCAAGACCTGTCTTATAGCTGTTTGCTTTGACTGAGTCTATTTCTGATCATGAACACTGTTTCCTAAGTATGAGATTTGTCTATCCTTTGATTTTTGCTAGTACTGCCAACACAGGCAGACCTGTGATTATTGTAGCTATGTATACTATGGATTCTAAATTTTATTTTAAAAGTTAAACAGTTAGATGTAAAGTTTAGGAGAGCATTTAGCCAAGTTGGTATTCTTTAAGCTAAAGTTGTCTGCAACAATAGTCTCCTTCAGATTTATACAGAAATAACAAATTTGGTTGGTATTTATTTATGTCATTTGATATTTTATGACTGGATAAAGGTTACATGTTGTAAATAAATTACACATGAAATTTTGCATTACTCTTTACACTGGGATGGAAATTTAAATGGATTTTTGGAAGGTAATCCAAAAATACATTTAAATTTCTGATCTTTTTAAAGGTGACATTATAAAACATAGAAGCACTTTGCCACTTTTTCCACAAAAAAAGTTAAAAACTCTTTGAGCCTTTGTTTGATTCAAGTTTCAGATATAATATTGTGTTGTGTTATTTGTCAAGAGCCCTCCTTACCTGAGAGAAGGCTCTGCCTCCCACCTCACTCCAGGTTAGAATGCCTCTATGTAATAGGCTAGACTTTAGCTCATTTAAAGTTGGGTTCAAAAAATGGATTTTTGTTGTAAAGATTACTGTGATGTCAAAATAAACAGGGAATATAATATATATATATAAGTAAAAGTTTAAGATTATAAAAATCACTTTTCTTGGTTCATAGCTATTATACAAGCTGAATATGTTTTTGCCTTCTTAGTTTCATTCTGTATTTTCCTTATAAATTTTATAACTCTTGCCAATTAGTGTTTTGCAGAGGTACTGCTTCTAAAAGTTAATTTGAGATAATAAGCCATCACCTACAGGGCAGACAGGATATAAGGCTGGCTTACAGCCCTATACCAACCTTTAAATGAAAGAGGTAACTGTAAAATTATAGACATGGAGGTTGAAACACATTACTCCCACTTCAAGACTAGTGAAACTTGCTTGCTGGATGTTTAAAACCAAAAGCTTGGAGATCAAAATCAAGGAAGTAAAAGGGCCAAGGAAAGAGCACCTAAAATTCTGGCCCTTGCCTTCAAAGGTCAGCCAGGACCAGAGACTGATGAGACCCCTTTCTAGACCCTGTAACTCTGGTGAGTCACCTGATCTGCTGATCAGGGAGATTGAGAGGACCCTAGAGAACAGGAAGCCAACCAGTACACATTCTGCAAAGAGGAGGGTCATTGGAGACAGAAATGTTCCTGATGCTTCCAAGAGAAGCTACATGTAGTCAGGCAGACCTGACCCATCCTGGCAAGTGGCATCACTGGTAGAGGAAAGTTAAAGGAGCCAGGAGGCTTCCTACATGTCCCCAAGAGTGATCTCTGAGGAATCTCAGCTGACTCTTAAGAATAGATAGGGGGCTGGGGATGTGGCTCAAGCGGTAGCGCGCTCGCCTGGCATGCCTGTGGCCCAGGTTCGATCCTCAGCACCACATACAAACAAAGATGTTGTGTCTTCCAATAACTAAAAAAAATAAATAAATATTAAATAATTCTCTCTCTCTCTCTCTCTCTCTCTCTCTCTCTTAAAAAAAAAAGAATAGATAGGAACAAGGTCAGTTTTAACCAACTTGTCTTAAACACCTGGCAGGAGAGTACAGCCAAGGCACAGTCCTACAGGGACATTTAAAAGGAAAGATAATGGTTTTGTAAAATGTAACTTAAGATGTATATTTGTGTTGGCCCTACCGAAAGTGAGTAACTCTGCAGGCCATAAAGGAAGAGTTCTTGTGTGGGAGTGCCTAATAATAATGATCGCAAGGGATTCTAGAGTCACAAGTTTGTCCTGAGTTAATTTGAGCCTGATCTCATAGACCTACAAATTTTCCCTAATCTCCTACATTGACAAATCTGTTTTTCATTGTTATGATTATGAATTAATGTCTTCATGGTTTTCAGAGACTGGCTGAAATACTAATTGCCTTTGTGCTAATTGTTTACAAAAAGCAATGCTTTGCTGTCTTGTTTATTGTTGACTTAGCATGAACCCTGCCCTGTGTATAGCTGTCCAGTCACCTGCCATCTGCCACTGTGGACCTCTGGACTGCTCTGATGCTGAATGCCCTTCACTGTCCATGACCCACCTGATAAAGAACAAGGATTTGGGTTACTCCCTCTGCCCCTTTCAGCAAGAAGCAGCTTGGAGATGTGGCTACCCATTTTTCCATAGAAATGGGATGTAGGAATTGACAGTGGGGAATTGTAACAGTGGGGAATTATAACAGTATCCACATTAAGCTTTGAATATAGCCCTTGCTGCTTGGCCACCGCAACTAATTTTTAAAATGGACACATTTCTTTCTCTTCCTCTCTTCCTGCTCCTCCCTAATCTCTCCCTCTTTCTAACCTCAGGGAAACAAGATTACCTTTCTTCCCTTCCCACGCAGAGTTTTCTGTCCTTGAGCACAACCCACCACAGGAACAAAGGAATCCAGACTTTGGGGATGGCACCAGAGGATCTCAGAAATGACTATCTCCCACAGTAACAAGTGAATGGCAACTCTGACAGAGAACAGTGGAACGTAGCCTTTGAAGCACCTCTATAAATTCCCCCAACCTCCCTTGATGGGCAGAATCACAGCCCCTGGGACAGGAGTCCCCTTTGCTAGCAAAGCTATAAAACTTCTTTTTCCTCTTTCTCAAAACCATGTCCTCATTATTGGATTGGCACTGAAGACAAGGACCGAGCCCTCAGTAACAATTTTTGTTTGTATTAGTCTGTTGTTTATTGCTATAATGAAACGCCCAAAGCAGGGAACTTTATAAAGAAAAGACATTTATTTAATTCAGAGTTCTGGAGGTTCAAGGTCATGGTGTCAGCATTGGCTCTATTCTGGTGAGGACATCATGGCAGATGACATCATGGTGGGATATGTGTCAGAGGGAGAGGTCATGGTGCAAGACAGGAAGCCAGAGAGAGATTGGGGCCCAGGAGAGCTGTGTTAGCCCCTTTGGGAGCGGTACCCCCAGGGGCCCAATGACCTCCCACCAATCCTCACCTCTAAAGGTTCCACCTCCTCTTGACATCACTCTTCTGGGCCCATACCTCCATCAAATGAACCCCTGGGGGACACCTCACACCACAGCATAGCCTCCCCAGCTGTCTGGTGACACTAGCTGCGCAGGACAAGGACACCTCTCCTGTGCCTCTGAGCATCTTCTTGGGGGGCTGTTTGGGCAGCAGAGAGGGACCCCCCCCATCAGCTTCAGATTTCAGAGCCTGCTCTGCTCACTGTCACCAGGGACCCTGGAGTAGAGCAGGTAGGGAGAGCCACCAGGTAGCTTTTGCAGAGGAAGGAACAGAGAGGGCAGGACCCTTGATCAGAGTCACTCAGCAGAGGCCGATGTCACTGTGATTTCTCTATCCTAATTCAAGACGATACTTTTTTTTAAAGTTTTTTTTCCTTTTAAGAAATTATGCAAATATCATATAAGTAGGCATCAGAGGAAAATGAGAAAAGTAAAAGAGAAAAAGATTAAAGCCATCCAAATCTTTATACCGGAGAGAACCACTAATAACCCTGGGGATGTACTTTTCTAGAATTTTTCATGCAATTTTTTAAAAAGTAAGAGCACTGCCCGCCCACCTGCCTTCCGCTGTTCACGGTGCTCCCGGGCCTCTCCCAGGCAGCAGGGGCACGCTCCCCACTCCTCTCTGTTCTCCCCAGGAAGCCGACAACTGTGTACGCAGTCAGAAAAATAACTATTTGGTGTCTGCCTCCCTCCTCCTCCTCCTCCTCCTCCTCCTTATTATTATTAAGATTTGGACTGGGGATTGAACCCACAGATGCTTCACCACTGACTACACCCCCAGTCCCCCTTTTTATTTTTTATTTTAAAACAGGGCCCAGCTGAGGGCCTCACTGAGTTGCTGAGGCTGGCTTTGAACTCACGGTCCTTCTGCCTCAGCCTCCCGAGTGGCTGCCCGGCCGTTCCCATGATGGGTTGTGGCTGGGCATCAAGTACGTGGCACTCCCAGGTCCGCAGAAAACACTCATCATAGCCAGCACTCTGAGGGCTCCCGTGTGACGCGTGACGGTTGAGCCCCCTGTCTCACTTCCTCCCAAGGTGGCCGCTCCTCTCCTCTCTGATGAAGAAAGTGAGAGACCGGGGCCGGGCGGTGGCCTCCGGTGCAGAGCTGGCAGGGGCTGAGCTGGAGCAGCAGAGCGGCTCCCGGCTGGACCGTGGCTGCCTCGTAGCTGTGCAGAGTAGACACCAGAGTCTGCTGGCCCTGGTTGTCACACCCGCCCAGGCCCCGCTTCGGCCCCTCCAGGCTACGTGTGTCCCCGTGGGGACCCTGCCAGGTGTGATGTGCTCGTTTTGTGGGTGTGGGTTCCAGACATTGCAAGATTCAGGAAAGCGGCTCTAGAACCAGGTGTGTGGGGGGTGCTCGTCTTGGCACCAGGGGCAGCACCCGGTGAAAGGTGAGGTTGGCAAAGTCACTGGAGGCCACGGTGGGGAGGCCCGAATGCCAGTGGGAAGGGTTTGCACTTGACCTTTGAAAGCAGCGGTTCTCACGGTGCAGCTCTCGGACCGGCAGCCGCAGCCTCGCCGGGGCCCTCCACAGACGCACAGGTGACCAGGCTACCAGGACCTACTGGTTCAGAACCTGGGAAAGTGTGCCTTAGAGACTTGTAGGTGATTTTGACGTTTGTTAGGTGTGAGCACTGCTGCCTTGGGGGAAATACTCAGTTTTAGCGAAGTCAGACTGGAGGGGCAAGAATTAAGCCTTGAGCTGATGAGGAAGCGGGAAGAACAGGTGAGGCTGGAGCCCAGGGGTGTGATGTAGACCTTCGTCTGCTCAGGAAAGACTTCAGAGGAAGGGGCATTTGGACTGGATCTTGCAGGATGCGTAGGAGTCCATCAGAGGAACAGAGAAGGAAAGGCCATCCAAGTAGAGGGACCAACGTAGACAGAAGTGTGGACGGGAGGAGGCTGTGCTTCTGAGGTTCAAGGTCAGAGACTGACCAGGTCTTCAGTGTTGACCTCCGAGTGGTGGTTCTCAGGCCCGGGCTCGGAGGCCAGCTTTCCCCCTGGGGTCTCAGGCAGAGCCAGTCATGGGCCCAGAGTCTGCTTAGGGATGTTGGGATGAGAAATTGGTTGGTGGCCGAGTGTCCCAGGCACTTGTGTGCCACGGCGGCCAGGGACAGACTTTCCCGAGTGGGTGAAGTTCCTTCTCCAAACCGCTCCACATGCAGCCTGACGGAGTTAGCTCATTTTCTTCCAGAATGTGTAATCTTAGCCAGATCCCTCAGGATTTCTTCACTTCTGCTTTTAAATATCAAGTGGTGCAAGAGGATGGAGGAAAAAGAAAGCAGTTGAGAGTGCTGTGTCGAGTGGCCCTGACCCCAGGGAAGAGCCCGGTGGCTGGGTCAGGGCAGGGTCAGGGCAGTACTGTCCTTGTGGGCGTGGAGAGCTCTGGGGGGCCTTCAGCGGAGCACGCTGTTCCCTCCCGTGGCTGTTGCTGTGATGAGTCTCTGGCTCTCTTCTCCTTTGCCCTGCCTGGTGGTGGAGGAACGGGTTCAACTCTGGATCCTGATGCCAAGTGAGATCATCTGTGAGCCTGTATTTCTTTATTTCTAAAATGATATGAATAACGAAACAAAATGTAGCCTGTACTATCATCCTAAGTGAGACCCGCAGGCTGGGCATGGGCACAGAGTGGTTGCCTGGTCAGTGCCGTCGCACCTCCTCCCCTCCTGCCCTGGACCTTTCTTTCCATTCCCTCTTCTCCCTGAGTTTCCCGCAGCCCCCTGCCTCCTGGCTTCTCTGCCTGGGACCTGATGATCTCTCCCAAGGCTTCGAGGCGTCATTGTGTGTCCCTCACCCACTGAGAGGGGACGTCAGGGCAGGTGAAGACCTGGGCTAGACAGAGGGAAGGCCTTTGTGGGCATAGCAGGGAGACCCAGCACAAGTCAAGGCCAAAGGCTGCTCTGCCCTCAGGTTTCTCTGGTCAGAGGGTTTTTCAGCAAGAATACCCACCCCCACACCTCACACTGATCACTGAAGCCAGGACTTCCACTCGTCCTCAGAGGCCCTACAACCCGAGTCCTCCTGGGTGAAACCCACTGTCCCAGTACAGCTGGGCATCTCCGTGCATCCACAGGAGCCGTGGAGGACCCCTCCCCACGCCCCTCCGTCCTGCCCCTCAGCAGCTCAGGTGTCCTTTAAGGTGACTCGGTTATAAATGAAGTACATTTATTTAAAAAGAACGCGTATCGCCATCCTACCTGGAAACCAGAACTCAGTTGCCATAAGTAGAAAGAAATGAAGCGAGTTCCGCGGCCCCCGGCCACCCCTTTGCCTGCGAAGCCTTGGGCTGGCCACCCCTAGGGCTCTGCCTGAGCAGGAGCGCGGACAGGGTCACCTGCCACCCTGGGTGCTGGGAGGTGCCCATGTTCTGACACCTGGGGCCGAGCCAGGCGCGCTCTCTTCCAGGACCAGGGGCCAGGCCAGGCCCCACAGGCCAGCGGGGTGAGCACTCGGGTCCTCTGGGGGATGAGGTGGTTGGATCCGGGCTACCGTGGGTGACAGGGGGGTGACAGTCTGGATCTGGGCCCCCTTGTCCACTGTGAAGGCAACAATCTTGCCCCTTCTCAAAAGCTAACATTGCCGTCCACACCCCTCACTCTGCCAACTACACCCCTCACTCTGCTGTCTACACCCCTCACTCTGCTGTCTACACCCCTCACTTTGCTGTCTACGCCACTCACTTTGCTGTCTACACCCTTCACCTTTGCCTTAACACCCCTCACTCTGCCAACTACACCCCTCACTCTGCTGTCTACACCCCTCACTCTGCTGTCTACACCCCTCACTTTGCCGTCTACACCCTTCACCTTTGCCTTAACACCCCTCACTTTGCCGTCTACACCACTCACTCTGCCGTCTACACCACTCACTCTGCTGTCTACACTCTCACTCTGCCATCTACACCCTCACTCTGCCGTCTACACCACTCACCTTGCCATCTACACCACTCTGCCATCTACACCACTCTGCCATCTACACGGGGCATCCCCAGCCTTCCTGGCGTGGGAGCTTCTTCTGCTGAAATGGCCACAGGTGTCCTCGGGGGCACTGGAAAACAGTCGCCCCTGAAAGTCAGCGAGGACCCCAGCCCCACTCTGCAGTGGCCTGGTGCAGCCCCTGTGTCTGGACTCCGGCCCCTGCCAGGTGTCCTGGTTTGGGACTGTGGACATCCGGGTTGAGACAGGTCCTGGTAGTGGACATTATGCCTCCAGGGTGTCTGGCAGTGTCCTGCCTCTGCCTGTGAGTGCTAGTACCCCTTCCAACCAGCTGTGACAACCAGAAGTGTCCCTAGCTGAAGCCCAGTTCCCCTGGGCAGGTCGTCCTGGTCGAGGACCCTGGTCTTGCAGCCTCTCCCTGTCAGATGGAAGGTGTCTTCCCTGCCAGCCACAGTCCCCCCGTGGCATGTCACCTCTGTAAAATAGAGATCCTCACATCAGAGGAGTCTATGAGCCAGCAGTCATTAAAGAAGAGAAGGGCTCTGGGTGCCGTGTCACATGCCTGTGATCCCAGCAACTTGGGAGGCCGAGGCAGGAGGATTGCAATTTTGAGGCTGACTTACGCAATTTGGTATGACCGTGCTTTAAAATAAACAATAACAAGGGCCCCTGTGTCCTTGGTAGGTGTGCTTCCGGGACAAGAAATGGGGCAGGACATGAGCACTGGCCCTGGAGAGCAGAAGCCTACTTGCAGAGAGCAGTGGAGCCCAGCTCACTGACACTTCTGAAGCTGTCCAGTGCCAGGCTCACTGGCACCGCGGGTCCCTGCAGTGGTGGGTCTTCTGAGTCAGTACCCCTGCAAAGAGGAAGAGCAGGTCCTGGGGTCCCAGCCGGTCGAGGGCGGGAGGAGCTGCTGTCCACAGCTGTCCACCTGTGACCACGCCTCGCTGACCACAGTTTCTGCGGCTTGTCATCTTGGGCTGGGAGGCCAGTCACTGGTCCCTGACAGACACTGCGTAAAGAGTGTAAAGAGAACGTGCCGTAGGAGCAGCTCAGCCGCTGGTGAAGGCCTGGAACTGACCTGTGTCCACTGGCGGGGGGATGGCCAGCGATTCAGGGCACAGCTGGCGGGAGGAGAGCCCCTGGTGCCCAGCACAGTGGGGCGACCTCGGATGGTGATGTGAACTGCGTGTTTCGG
Organism: Urocitellus parryii; assembly: GCF_045843805.1. Lineage (NCBI taxonomy): Eukaryota > Metazoa > Chordata > Mammalia > Rodentia > Sciuridae > Urocitellus > Urocitellus parryii. The sequence goes on along the minus strand of NC_135531.1, from coordinate 159,012,451 downwards.
GAGTCAGTGGGGAGGATCTGACTGCTCCAAAACACAGGGGCAATGGACGTTTGGGTGATGGCTACAGTGGTCACCTGGTCTGATCATCACACGGATGGCACATCGTACCCCACAAATATCTAGAAATGATTATGTGTCAATTGGGGGGGGGAGGCAGGGCAGAGTGGGGGAAAGTGGCTCTGTGCGGGACAAAGTATCGGGAACCTGTGTCCTGTGCCGTCCTCTGCCACCAAGTGGGCTGCTGTGGTCCCGGGGGCTTGCACCCAGTCTCCTCTTGTTCTGCCCCTTTATCTGCAGTTCTGAATTCTGAGTGCTTGGTCACCCGCATGGCCCAGTGCAGCCCTTCTGGGTGCCAGTGTGGGTCGGGGCCCTTTGAATGGGCATTGGGGCCCTGTCCCTCCTGAGGCTCCCTGACGTTGGCCAGGCCCTTCCTCCGTCCTGTCAGGGCTGTGGGTCCCCATGTTCGGGACACACACACTGTCACTTTACAGATCTTCGTGAGCTGAGCATGGCTCCCTGTCCCTTGAGGTAGGTGTATTGTGACCTAATTGCCATCCCCGTTCACAGATGGGGTCCCCAGGCACAGGGAGGTGTGTGGGCTGGATGTGCTTCCTGGGCTGGGCCATGGTCCCCAGGGGCAGTGTGGCCTTGTGGTGTGGGGCCGAGTGTGAGGTTTGCAGGTTCCTGGGGCGCTGTGCTCCGAGGGTCCCTGCTGGCCTCCGGGGCGGGTCACGGCCCTGCTGTGGGCTGTTCTGGCCCCGCCGTCTCCGCATCATCCTGGACCTTACAGTCGGCATCCGGTGCAGCCCAGGGGCCTGGTGGGCTGAAGGTCTGCAGTGCCAGCCCCCGAACACCTTCCTGTGTGGCATCTGCGCATGGGGAGGAGCGCCATGCCTGCAGGTCTGCCCTCCCACGCTTCTGCCTGGGCCTTGGGGCCAGCGGGCAGCAGATCCCAGGGCTGAGAGGAAGGCGGGATTGGGGCAAGGCCAATGGGCCTGGCTTCTGCCTTCCTCAGGTTCCTCGGGCTATTCTCCCTTGTGGCCACTCCCAGCTGACCTCTCAGGAGGCCTGGGGCTGGGTGTCCTCTGTGGACAGGTCTGTCCTCATCGTGACAGTGCCTCGTGCCCTGGCATTCCACGGCCATGACCTCAGGCGGCTGGACTCTGCTCCCTCCAGCAGGCGGGGCAGCCCTGCTCATTCAGAGGATGCTGGTCGCAGGACACAGTGTCCCTTGGAGGCGTGGACTGGCTCTCTGCCTTCCTCAGGTCAGGCTTGAGTCTGAAGAGTCAGGTCTAGTAATCACCCCCACTTTACAGGTGAGCAAACCGAGGAGGGTCTCGGGTTAGTGTCAGGCCAGAACCAGGCACGTCATTCGGAGCTGGGATCTTGCCAACTGAGCTCACTCGGGTGCTCTGGGCACTGGAGACTCCTGTCCCTTAGGTAAAGAGCCAGGGATGCTGGGGTTGTCTGCAGGATGCAGCAGCACGAGGCACCCATCTGATGTCACCGGCAGAGCTCCGGCCCCTCCTGGAGCTGACCAGTGTGGCTCCCACCTGCACAGCCCACTGCCCCATGTTGCCACCCCTCCCTTGCCACATCCTACCTGTCCCTCGAGGACCAGCTCCAGTGCTGGGAAACCCTCACAAATTTTGACTGGGAATGGCTCCTGCAGGGGACCTCCCCATGTGTCTGTGTCCCCGATCTCCCTGTGCACACTTAGCCTGAGGGATGAGGCTCACTGTGTCCAGTACTACCCCTTGCAGAACTGGGTAGGGGATGGTGGCCGGCCAGTCAGATGGCCCCATGACGTCTCTGCAGACACTGAGCTGCCTACTCCCCCAGAGCCAGATGCCATCTGACCTGAGTCGGATGCCACCCTGATTTTGGCGTTCCCTGCATGGTAGTGTGACTCAAGCCTGGGGACTTTGACCCCAAAGCTGCTGGGCTGGACAGTCCCTGAGGAGTTGGGCACCCCTGACCTTGAGCCACCTCATGTCCGTTCCAGAGATGCCTTGGTACCTGGGCCACACCTCTGCCCTCCATGGGGTGGGGTGGCTGAGTAACCCCGCCCTGGGACTCTGGCTAAGAGACAGGAATGTGCCAGGCCCGAGGCTCCCGCCATGCCTTCCCTGCCTTGGCAGGACGCACACGCCCTGCACCTGGAACCCAAGATCATCCCCAGAGAAGCCAGAATTCCTTCCCCAGGCTTTCTGTGAACGTGGCCTGCGGGGCGGGGTGGCACCAGGCCCAGTTCCTGCAGGCCGTGGGTGTGGGCACCCTGCTCAATGGCCGCATTGTTGTGCTTAGAGGTGGGAGGCTCTGGACCCACCCACAGGGACTGGCAGCTGACAGGCCACGCAGGGACAGGGATGACCCCACCCACAGGGACGGATTTGTGTTGACTCGGGTTTTTTGGAGGCTGCCTCCGTGGCCTTCCTTCTGCAGGCCTTGACTAAGTATCTGGAAGTGTCTGCCTCCTGCATAGATGGGGGTCAAGGCCCCGGGGACAGGGTGTCTCAGGCAGGGAGGACAGGGGGCTGGGGACAGCACCCACCCCTGCTTCCCTCAGAAGCAAACCCAGCGAGGTGAAGCTGCTGTCCCCTCTACACGGACCTCAGTGTATTCCTGGTTCTGAGTGAATTTTACAAACGGCCTGGCACAGTCCCAGGCATACAGTAAATGCTCAATAATGGCAGCCATCACCTCTGCTCTTGTGCACACCAGTGGAGGCGGGGACTGCCATGCTTTTGTCCCATTTTGCTGTTGGCTGTGTTGGTGACGTTATTCTGCCCTGAATTCTGGGCATCTCAAGCCACCGAAGAATTTCATTCTCATTTGCTCAGGCGCTCGACAGACACCCACTGGTCACGCACAGGTGGCCCTCTGGCCTCGTGTCTGTACTGAGCACGTGCAGGCTTTCTCCCGGTCGCTGCGCCACAGTCTATTGTCACTTTCCATCAGGGACTGAACATCCCTCAGGGCCCCAGAACCAGTCCTCCAGTGCACTGAGGGACGACGCCTCTAGAACCCTGCTCTGCAGAACGAGATCAGGCCTTCACAGATGTCCAATTATCGGTGACTTCAGTCCCGCCAACACTACAAGGTCAGCGTTGCAAATGCCCCATGGAGCCCCAGGAGAGCCCCACAGAAGGACCGTGGCAGACCTGGGACTGTGACCAGACCTCCTGGCTGTGCCTGACTTCGTTTTAGTTCCAGGGATTTGATTGACATTTACTTATTGAGCACCTGCTGTTTACCCAGGGCAGGGCCGTGGTTTCAGAAGAGGCCGAGGAGGGGAGAGACAGGTGGACAGCATGGGCCCCAGTTGTCTTTGGGTGGCCGGGGCTGTGGCAGGACTGGCCCAGCCCTGGTGCTGGGCCTGGCTGCCCGAGGGCTGTGAAGTGATGGCTAAGCCTGTGTGTGGTCCAGGCTGCCCGTATCTGGGCTGGGACATCCTGGCTCCCTTATCTCGGCTGAGCAACTCACTTGGTATGTGGTGCTGACTAGCAGGGCCACGGGGCTGGAGCAGAGACCGAGGGCCCCTTTCCTGCCACCCCCAGCCTCTGAGTCCAGCCTTTGGCGCTTCCTCCTTGAGGCAGGAGGTGGGGGGCGGGTGGCTGCTCTGCGTCTCTGCTGCTAAGGAGATAAACAGCACCCATGTGGGTCCCAGTTCAGGCCCTGGCTTGGCTGCTAACTGTATGTGACCTTAATCTTTCTGAGACTCAGTCTTGCCATATGTGGAATGGGAACAACAAACCAGCTCTGCTGACGCGATGGTCACAGTTACTCCCTGCGCACCAGGCACCCACCATCCTGAGCTCCTGGTCCCCACGGTTTTCCAGAATAGCCTCCTCAAAGAGTCCAGGGATGTCTCGAGCAACTAATCAAAAATAAAAATTTTTTAAAAAAAGAGTCCAGGGAGACCAAGGCCTCTGGTTGGAAGAGCTGGAAATGCTGAGGAGGCCACGGGCTTGTCACCGAGGGCCCTGCTGAGTGACCTCCACATTTGGCCTGCTGTCTCCCTCCACCAGAGTGAGAGCCTCCTGGAGGAGGTGGTTCACCGCTGCGTCCACTCAGAGCTCTGAAGGAGATGTAGCAGGTGCTCAGTAAACAGGCCTTAGTGCACCAGTGTGTGGGTTGGGGGACAGGAGGCAGGTGGGGAGATCCAGGCCCAGGAGCCGCCGAGATGCTTGGACCCCCACATCCGCCCCGCAGTAAAAAGTTATAGGAATTTTAATAGAGGAATTTCATGGTCTGATTATTTTTGTTTTTTTTAGTTCAATGTTTTCCCCCACATTTTTATTGGTGCGTTGTGATTATACATCGTCCTGGGATCCGTGATCCGAGTTTGTACCGCACACAACATAACGATAGAATTTGGTCACTGTCGTGTCCCAGTGTGGTGTAGGTTTTTTAAAGATCAGGCAGACTTTTGAGTAGAGAGGGGATGACAGGTGGGAGGTGAGTCAAGTAGCCCTCAAGGGCGGTTTGCAGTCACGTGGTGGGGGGAAGCCGTGCCTGGTGGTATGTTTTGGAGGTACGAACAATGACACTTGTTGACAGCTCGCAGGGCACTCTCAGACCACCCCATATCCGTTCTCCCTTTCTTCCTTACCAACATAAGCCTCTATGACATCAATCATGTAGCATTTATAATTTAAATATTGTTTGAAGTGACAGTGTGCCTAATTAAAAATAAGAAAAAAAATAAAAACTATTTCCTAGCTTCTCTTGCAACTAAGGGCAGCCTGGTGATCAAGTTTTGGCCAATGAAATTTACGAGTGGCTTGCTGGACAGAGATTCTGGAACACTCTTTAAAAGGAAGTGGAGCTGGGTGCAGTGGCGCACACCTGTGATCCCAGCGATTCGAGAGGATCACAAGTTTGAGGCCAGCCTCAGCAACTTAGCAAGGCCCTTACGACTTAATGAGACCCTGTCTCAAAAACAAAAAGTAAAAAGGCCCGGGGATGTAGCTCAGTGGTAAGTGCCCCCTGGGTTCAATCTCCAGTACCAAATAAATAAATAATAAATAAATAAATACATAAGAAGGGAAGTGGATCCAGCTGCCAGATGAATCCCCCATTTGCTCAGAGTCACACAGCACTTTACACAGGGCCCAGTCCAAAGTTAAGCGTGCAGAGGCTGCCAGGGGCCAGGGCCGTGCTTGGAGGTAGAGCACTTGCCTAGCATGCGTGAGGCCCCAGGTTGGGTCCCAGCTTGACAGGTGTCATGAAGGGGAAAGGGGGTGGCCCAGGTTAGCTCACCTGGTAACTGCCCTACCTGGGGGGGAGCTTGGAGGCATGGAGTGCCGCCATGGACCCCTGCCCACTGAATTCCCTGTGTGTCACTTAGAAGGGCGAAGACAGCTGGGCATGCTCCTTGGGGTCGGCGTTTGGTCCTGAAGGGCTGATGTGGGGGAGAAAGAGGGTTTGAAGGTTCTGGCTCAGTCAGTCTTAAGCACTTCCTGGGTGGCTGCTGGATCTGCCCAGCTCCAGAGCAGCTTGTGTAGTGACCAGCCCAGGGCTGCGGAGAGGTCGCTGGCGGGAAGGCCTTGCTTCTGAGCTGCTGCTGGGCACGGGCCACAGCACACGGCACACTGGCCTCCCGAATGCCAGCGCCAGGCAGATGGGAACTGCTGTTCCCAGGGGCTGGGACATGGTGCCTGGTGAATTCACCTGGTCATTGAAAGCCGGCAGAGAGGCGGGTGCAGCCGGGCTCCCGGGCAAGGCCGACCCTCTGCTGCCTGACAGCTGCTCAGCTGGAGTCCATGCCAGCCTGGTGAGCGGAGGTGTCCCGTTTCCTTTGGCCTCTGGCCAGAGGAGGAAGCCAGTGGCAGCAGGCTGCTGTCAAGTCCCCCATTGGACACTCTCCAGAGTGTCAGAGCTGCAGTCACCAGGAGACGTCCTCCTGGTGCTGAGGAAGGAGGCCAGGTGCATGAGGTCCTGCCTCCCTTAGGCGGCCAGCCCCCCTGTCCCAGCTCAGGCAGACCCCGCCCCCTCGGTTAAGGTATTCATTTGATTGTGGTGAGAAAACGTCCCATGAGATCTACCCCCTTAACAAAGGTTTAAGTGCACAGATACAGCTGTTGACCGGGGCATGTCGCTGTGGGCAGGTCTCTGGACATCCTTCATCTTGCTTAACAGAAACTTCACCCCTCCCTCTCCCCCAGCCCTTGGCCATCCCGATGACACTCTTTGAGTCTATGAATTGGGTGATTGTAGATACCTCATGTGAATGCAGTCTGCAGGAATCATCTCTGGGTGTCTGACTTACTTCACTGAACATACTGTCCTCGGTCGGGGTTCATCCATGTCAGCTCTTATTGCAGAATTTTCTTCTTTTTAAGGTAGCATAATATTTTGTGTAGATGTGTAGATGCCACATTTTCTTTATCCACTCGTCTGTCAGGGGACACGGAGGCTCTTCCTGCGTCTTGTTTTTTATGGATAGTGCTCAGGGAACGCTGGAGTGCAGATAGCTCTTTGGGATCCTGGTTTCAGTTCTTTTGGATAAATAGATGGCTGTGGGATCGCTGGATCCAGAGTTCTTGTTCTCATTTCTTAAGGACCCTCCACACTTTCTATAGCTGCTGTAGCACTCTGCCAGGGGTCCCTGGGCTGTACTCCCTCACCGACGCAGACATCCCTGCAGGCGTGGTTAGCGGAGGTGTCATCTCAAGGTGGTTTTGACGTGCATTTCCCTAGTGGCTGTGAGGCTGAGCATCTTTTCATAACCTCTTGGCCATTTGTATGTCTTCTTTGGCTGTAGAGGGCCGCTGGAGATTCCATATGAACTTAGGATGGAGTTTTCTATATGTACAAAAGATGCCGTTAGGATTTGATAGGGATGGTGCTGAATTCATAGATCACGTTGGGTCGTACTGACATCTTAACTATACTGAGTCTTCTGATCCACGAACCTGGGTGTCTTTGTACTTGTTTGTGACATTTGTTTCTTTCAGCAACATTTTGTAGTTTTCAAAACACAGGTCTTTCACCTCCCTGGTTGTTTATTCTTTCTTTGCATGTATTTAGGAAGGCTGCCTAGGTATTCTACATGCTTTTTTTCTTTTTGATTCTATTGTAGATAGAAGTGTTTTCTTAATTCCTTTTTGTTTTATTAATTGAAAATGTGTGGAAACATCAGATGACTTGTGGGTGCTGATTTTATGTCCTGTAACTTTGCTAAATTTACTTATCCATTCTGTTTGCTTATGCAATCTTTAGGGTTTTCCACATAAAAGATGATGTTATCTGTAAACAGATTGTTTTACTCCTTTCTAATTTGGGTTCCTTTTATTTCTTTTTCTTCCTAATAGTTCTGGCTAGGACTTCTAGTTTTACACTAAAGAGAACTAGTGAAGAGGAGCACCATTGCCTTTCTCCTAATTGTAGAGAAAAAGCTTTCAGTCTTTCACTGTGTTTTGTCTTTGCAGTGTGAGGGGCTGAACCCAGGGCCTCGTGTGCGCTAGGCAAGTCCTCTACCACTGAGCGTCACCCGGTCCCTTTTTCTCTATGAGAAGATGTTCCTCGCCTTGCTCTTGATCTTGAGGAAGGGTTCAGTCTTTCACCCTTAAGTATGATGCTAGCTTTTGCCAAATGCTTTTCTGCATTGAGATGATGGTGTGTTTCCCCTTCACACTATTGATGTGGTATACAACATCAATAGACATTTGTATGTTAAGCCATCCTTGCATTCCTGGTATAAATCCCACTGGGTCATGCTGAATGTGATTTGCTGGTATTTTGTTGGGTATTTTTAAAAATATTTTTTAGTTGTAAATGGACACAGTACCTTTACTTTATTTTTTATTTTATTTTTTTAACAGCACATCAAAATTTCCTTTTATTGCAACCAAAATTTTTGAAAACCAGAAAATCTAATTATCTACTCTAATTATTACACTCTAATCAAACTATCCAATATTCTCTTTACGTCTCTTCCAGTTCCTGAGTTTTATTTCAGATTTCAGGCTTTTAAAATCCACAGGAAGACTTGAGACCTATTGGTACTTCTTTGAGTCAAACAGAAAAGTAAAACTAAAGTATTTTGAAATCACTTATGCACATTTTAACTGCTCAGATTCCTTATGAATTACTGGCACTAAGGTATGAAGGGATCCCCAACACCAAAAAAAAAAAATGGATACAAAAGAATAAAGACATCACAGAACTCATACATAAGCTATTCAGAATCATTGGTATGCAGTCTAAGCATAGAAAAGTGTGCCTAAAATTACCTTCATGAAGAACAAGTACAATTTACACCTATATTGACTCTGTGTCATACTCATACCCTATTCTAGCATTCTCAGAAGGATCCCATCCATGATATACACAAAAACTGCAGGTACATTTGAATGGTACCCTTCGTGATTCACTCTGAACTTCCTTAAGATCGTTGTCTCTTTCTTGTTCTCCTTGAAGACTTAGGAGATATCTCCATCTTGCCACACAGTCTTTCTGTGCAGATAACAATGTCCGCACTCCTCGCCGCCTGTTGGGAAAGCCCCTCCTGACCTCCCGCAAGGCCCTCTCACTCCTGCCAGTGGTTGGGGTGGACCTTCTGGCAGAGGGGACGGCGGGCATTTAGCACAAGGATTCAGAGTCAAGTCATGAAGTTGCTTTATTAGCATTTCTGAACTGACCAGATGAGAGTCCACTGAATTTTCTTCATTTTCAGACATGGGAAAAGACTCCTGGGTTGAGGTTGGGTTAAATTTTTGCAATGGGTCCATTGGGAGGTGAGCAGAACCCTCGAAAAAGTTGCTCCCACTGTTGCTTGGGAGGAAAAAGAAAAAAAAAAAAAAAACAACCTGTAGCCCTGAGACTAAAACCTCAAACTTCAACAGCTGGTGAGTCGAGTGGAGCCAATCTGAAAATTCAGGTCTGGTTTCCTTTTAAACCACAGATAAGTCCCTTTACTTTATTTATTTATTTTTACGTGGTGCTGAGGATCGAACCCACGTGCGAAGCAGGTGCTCTACCACTGAGACCCAGCCCCAGCCCCAGCCCTGTTGAGTATTTTTTAATCCCTTGCAATGCTCCCCCCTTCCCCCGTCTGTTCTTCAGGCCACCCTGCCTCTGCTGTTGCTGGGCTCTGCCTGCCCTGTCCTTGCCTTTCAAACACCCAGCCTGGATGTGCCTCTTCCAGAAAGCTGTTTGCCTACTGTTTGCACAGGCCTCTGGGTAGCCTCTGTGCCTACAGAACTTCTTTCCACATCCTCCTCTGCTGTGGTCTTGGGCAGAGGCCTGTCTGTTTCCTCCTAGGTCCCCAGCACCCGGGTTTGTCACAGACTAGGAGCTCAGTGTTTATTGATCCAATACTACTTTGTGGGCTCTGCTTTGCCTAGCAGTGTGGGGCTTCTGAGGGACACTCAGTTGATACTTGTTGATGCATTAAACTGACCACAGACCTCAGTTCTCCAGGCCCTGAGAAAGCCCTGAGCACCACAACAGTCGAACATGTTGATTGAATAAAGTGTGTCAGATACATAGAAGTAGAGCTTGCAGTCGTTCGAGTGTAAAAACTCCCATTCTGTTTATTAAGCATGCAATTTAAGACCTTCCCCAAGGCATTGAGATTATTAGCTTATTTGCATATATTACTATCATTATTGTGGTCACCTCTCCATATAGTTGGGGGACTGGTTCAGGATCCCATGGGTGCCAAAGCCTACAGATGCTCAAGATCCTTACATAAAACTGCCCAGTGTTTGCATAGAATGTATGCATCTCTCCTAGGTGCTTTAAACCCTCTCTGGATTACCTGGACCACCTAATACAAGGCCAGCGAGCGCTGTGTGAGAAGTTGTTACACCGAGTTACTAATGAGGACAATAAAGAGCTCTTTGTGTGTTTAGTACAGGTACATTTTTTCCCTGAGATTTTTTTTTCCTTTTTAATCTGAAATTGGTGGATTCATGGCAGCAGAATCCATAGACAAGAAAGGCCAACTACTTTATTTATTCTATTGAGATTATTATTTTTTACTAATGAAATCCCACGTGTTTCTGTGGAAACTTGATGAGTTAGTTCATAACACTAGTGCCTGCTGCCCTGGGACACCAAGTTGAAGGTCAAAGACCCACCTGCTGAAAGGAGCGAGGCATGAGAATCAAACCAAAGCTAAGGTCTGACTTCACACTTTGCTCTGAGCTTCCCAGCAGCCAAGGCCAAAATAAGAAAAGGGAAGCAGGTTTTCAGAATGTCTTCCTGGAAAGGCTGGGGCCGGGGGATGTTGGGTAAGGGTGTTGTGCAAGGGACAGTGTCACTGGAAGATGCAGGACCGCCTGATTCTGCATCTTATACTGACTCTCCTCGCTGCTGAGGGAGGGTTGACAGGTTGTCGTTCTGGGCAGGTGCGGGCCTGAGATCCAACAGGCACAGCCTCCATGCTGGGCTCCCCTGCTGGGAACTCACTCACCTGGAGGCAGAGATAAGTGCCCCTTTGCAGGTGAGGAAACTGAGATTCAGGGAGATGGACTTATCCAAGGTCACCCAGTCATTTAAGTGACACTGTGGGAGCTGAAACTGTCTAGTGCCATTTAGAGGAGACGGCGGGGCATGTCTGGCCCTGTGCCTCACCACATAGCAAAATGGGTCTGTTGATTTTAATCACCACCTTGTCAGACCCCCATCTGGGCTCCTCACAGGGTCTGGGTCAGGTCTGGGGATGGAGCTTCAAGACCTGCACGGGTTCAGTGGGCCTGCACATGAGGGCTTGCTCCTGTTGGCATTTTTCTGGGTGAGAGGAGAGGGGACAGCTTTCATGGAGTTTCAAAAAGCAAAGCAGAAACAAACAGAAAAATTAAAAGGGCCCGCCTGAGCGGCAGGAAGGAGCCACAGGACAGACCGCAGTGACGGAGCCCCAGTCGGGCCAGGCACCCAGCGAGCCCAGACGAGCTCCTGCTCCCGGGAGGGTCAGGACACCTCCGTCCCACCCTGCAGTCACTAGGCCATTGAGTGTCCCTGCGTGGTGACGAGTGTCACTCTTTTCCACCGCTGCCTTTACAGCTGCTGTTTTAAGTGGTTAGTTTCTTGTCCCTCCTTGTGCAGCTGAGAGTCCTTCGAAGGCGAGACGTGCTGTGCCTGGAGAGGCACGAGGCCACACCCAGGCACTCTGCAGGCCCCTGGGACGGAAGCCAGGCTGGCTAGGGGCCTGAGAGACTCCGGGAAGGAGGCGCCTGTCCCTGGGTGTGCGTTAGCAAGAGACCACACGTCTCTGGTGACTTCTGTTGGAGGGTGGCAGGTCACTGTCAGCTTAGAGAGAAGTCATGGGAAGCTGAGGACAGCCCTGATGTTGAAGGCCAGGCAGGGCCAGCAGCCCCAGGCCCTCAGAGGCCCTGCTGCCTCCCCGGTCGGCGCCCCCCTGCCGCTCTGGGTCCTGGCACACAGTGCTCCCAGCACCCGGCACCCTGGCAGGGCTGGGCTGACCTGCTACTCCTGAACCCTGGCACCTTGTCCCCTGGCCCCTGTTTGACCTCTTTGGTTTCTTGCGTCCCAGTGTGGCTTCTCCCACACACCCAGCGGCTGCCGTTGACCTCCTGCAACGAGGAGACAGGCTCAGGGGGACAAAGTGACTGACTGGCTCTGTCTCCGCTGAGTTGAGCTGTAGGCACTGGGAGTCGGAGGCCAGGTGGGGATCCTCGGAGTCGGAGGCCAGGGGGGGACCCTGGGAGTCGGAGGCCAGGGGGGGACTCTCGGAGGCTTGGGGTCCTGGCGCTATGCCCATGGAAGGAAGAGGAGAGGGCATCTCTGCACTTAGGAGCCCAAGTGCCCAGGAGACTGAAGATGAGTGTGGACCAGGAGGGAGGGCCCTGGGCTGCTGCCCACGTTTAGTGACAGGAAGCCTCTGGAAGGCCAGCCACACCCTGGAGCCCAGCCCCCACCAGACTCCGTGGCCACCCCTGCTCCTCTGTGGGGACCCCTGGAGTCCTGGCCGCTCCTCCCTTCTCTGTGGAGGCCCCCACCAGCCCCTATGGGCACTCCTCCTTCCCTGGCTGGAGGGCTGGCCTGAGTCCAGTTGGGTCATGCTGAGGGCTGCTTTCCTGTTTAGAGAGTGGACCTCCTTGACCTACCGGGCAGGCTCTGCCTCCGCTGAGCTGAGTTGCAGGCACTGGGAGTCGGAGGCCAGGGGGGGTCCCTGGGAGTCAGAGGCCAGGGGTGACCTTGGGAGTTGGAGGCCAAGGGGGGACCTTGGGAGTCGGAGGCCAGGGGGGCACCCTGGGAGTCGGAGGCCAAGGGGGGACCTTGGGAGTCGGAGGCCAGGGGGGCACCCTGGGAGTCGGAGGCCAGGGGGGGACCTTGGGAGTCGGAGGCCAGGGGGGACCCTGGGAGTCGGAGGCCAGGGGGGACCTTGGGAGTCGGAGGCCAGGGGGGGACCTTGGGAGTCGGAGGCCAGGGGGGACCCTGGGAGTTGGAGGCCAGGGGGGGACCCTGGGAGTCGGAGGCCAGGGGGGGACCTTGGGAGTCGGAGGCCAGGGGGGCACCCTGGGAGTCGGAGGCCAAGGGGGGACCTTGGGAGTCGGAGGCCAGGGGGGCACCCTGGGAGTCGGAGGCCAGGGGGGCACCCTGGGAGTCGGAGGCCAAGGGGGGACCCTGGGAGTCGGAGGCCAAGGGGGGACCCTGGGAGGCTGGGGGTCCTGGCGCTCTGCAGGAAGGAAGAGGAGAGGGCATCTCTGCACTTAGGAGCCCAAGTGCCCAGGAGACTGAAGATGAGTGTGGACTGGGAGGGCAGCTGCCCACGGCCTGTGTCATTGGGATTGTCCTTCCTTGTCCCCTGCACTAGGCTGGGAGCCTTTCCCTGCTTGGGTGGGTGACAGGAGGAATGAGTGGCCTGGGGCTGGAGCCTGCGTTCTCTCCAGGGCCTGGCACTGAACCGTCCATGTGGCCGTGGTCAGGCCTGTCCCTTCCGGGTCTTGGTTTCTCCGTCTGAGCTGTGCCCCGAGGCCCTGATGCTCTGGTCTTCTGGGTTGGCGAGGGCTGGGCTCCGCGGGTTGGACAGGGCAAGAGACAGGTGCTGGCCCTGGGAGGACGAGGCTGATCCAGTGAGGGCCTGGCAGACTGGGAACCTGGGAGAGGGACAGGCGGGCTCTGGGCTGGCGGGACAGGTCTGGCTGCGAAACCCGTGTCTGCAGCTTTGCGTTCCTGTGGGGACTTCACTTTGTTTTTTCTGGACACTGGAGCTCCCAGGTCCCTCTCAGGCTGCAGCCTCCTGGGAGGGCGGGGGGGGGGGGGAGGCTGGGGTGGGTCAGCTCCCCCAGGGCTGGCCCGGGCTCCCCTGGGGGGCAGGACGCCCTAAACCCTGCTCACGGTTGTCCTGTCCTGTGCTCTCTGCAGATCATGATCGAGTTCTGCCCCGGGGGAGCGGTGGACGCCATCATGCTGGGTAAGTTGTCCTGGGCCGGGCGGGGCACTGTCAGGGACAGGAGGATTCACCAAGTCCTGGTGGGACCCCTGCGTGATTCTCCTCAGACCAAGCACCTCCCTGTGCCATCCCCTTGTGGGACAAGCTGGGGCTTCTTGGAGAGAATTGTGGGCATCCATTGGAAGACTAGCCCTTCCCCTTCAAAACCTGTGTGTCCTCAAACTGGTCCCTCACCCTCTCAGCTCTCTTGGCTGTGAGCGGGGTGTGGTGCCTCCCTCTCCCACCACACAACGCTCTCGGGAGTGAGAATGAGGCAACTTGGGGGATTCCTTGAAAGTGGGAGGTCACTGTCTGAGTCCATGTTCTGCTGCTATAACAGAATGCCTGAGACGGGATCATTTATCAAGAACAGAGGTTTATTTGACTCAGGGTTCCAGAGGCTGGAAGTCCAAGAGCTTGGCACAACATCTGGCAAGGGCCGTTTTGTGTGTCATCGTGGTGGAAGGTGGAGGGCAAGAAGGCCTGTGTGAGAGAGAGCAAGAGAGGAGCCATGCTGAGCCCATATCAGGAATCCCCTTCTGTGATGACCATGCCTCGCCATGACAGTGCCATTGGTCCACATAAGAGCAGCACTGTCCAGAGCCCACCTCCCCACACAGTTGCCCTGGGGACCCCATTTCCAGTGCACAGACTTTGGAGGACACACTCAATCCATCGTGTCCACCCATTTGTAAATGCTTATTGGGTCTCAAGGCCCTGGGCCAGCTTGAGCAAATTGGTCATCGACATTACTCTGTGTCCAATCCATAACAAAAATACCCAAGGCTGGTACTTTATAAAGAAAAGAGGTTTCTCAAGCTCACAGTTTTGGCCTCTGGTGAGGAACCTCTGGTGGATGGTGTCACAGTCGGGGGAGCAGGTGTGGAAGACACCAGGTGGTGATCCAGGAAGCCACAGAGGTCAGGGGACAGCCTGACTCTTTTCATGACAGCTTGCTCTTGCAAGAACTCACCCTTTGAGACCAGGTTCACTCCTGCTGAAGGTGGAGCCCCACTTCCTGGTGGCCTCCCACGAGGCCCCGCCTTCGGGTTCCATCCCCTCAACCTGACACAAGGGGACCGGACCTGCAGCTCGTGGACCTAGGAGGACACCCTGGGGGACACCGTGCTGGGCGTGGTCACTGCAGCCATGCTGTGCAGCTGCTTCATGGGGGTGGTCCTCCTTTAGTCCCCATGGGAGATCCGAGAGAGCATCTCTGGTTTGGCACAGAGAGGTCGAGGAGCTCATCCTTGTCACACAGCAGAACTGAGATGTGACCCGGGTCTGGGAGACCCTCACCCCCGACCGCTGCTCTCCCCACCTCCAGGGCAGCGAGCCAGCAGTGGCCAGGGTTGGTCCCCAGGAGGGAGAGGGGCAGGGTTCTGGAGGGACTCAGGAAGAGAAGCCCTCGCTGAGAGAGACCAGGGTCCCCCAGAGACCCCAGGTCCCTCTGAGGTCACCCCACGGATCTGGAACCTCCCACGGGCCCCGCCTCTTGAGGTTCCCCACCTCGCACTAGCACGCAGCCTCCCACCTGTCCAGGAGCTCCTGGGCGGCAGACATCAGAGGGAAGAGGACCCAGGGCAGTGTTACGTGGCCACCGGGTGTGCCCCACTCAGGGTCACTGGGTTCAGGGGTGGAATCCAACAGAATAAAACAATAGTTTCTGTGAGTGAGACTTGCTGGGTAATAAGGAGCCAAAATTATCCAAATGAGTTTAGAGGGGGAAAGGGTAGGGGGTTTGGGAGGAGTTTATTAGAACAAATAACTGGAAAGTTCAAAGAGGCCAGCTTCAGGCCCAGCTTGCTCTAGGAGTTTTTAAAGGTGGACAGGGGATTTGGCCTCCTTCTCCAACCCTCCGCCCCCTTCTCATGCCGGTTTCGCCCTTGGTGACGAGGTGGTCACAGGAGCTCAGCCATCGTATCTGAATTCTAAGCAGCAGGATGGAGAAGAGAGGGTAGGACAGTCTCCCCCGCCCACCTGTGCCCTGACTCTCTTGAAAGAGACCTTCTGGAGGCCCCATGTCACACTCCAGTGGCAACCCATTGATATGACAATGACGCAGAGCTGGAGGGAGGCTGGGGAGGTGGGTCTGAAGCAGATGCTGAATGTTCTGCTACCAAGACAGAAGGGAGCGGGAAGCACTCTCCACCGTCCCCTGGTGAAGTCTGTGTGAGGCTGGCGATGGTGGAGGCATGGAGGCCAGCGGGGGCCACAGGAAGGCTTCGTCCCACCTCGGCCAGGGTGGCTCTTGTCGGTGGCAGCAGCTGGAGTAAGATGGCCCCGACCTCCTGCAGGTGATTGTGGGAGCAGAGACCTCCTATGTCCGGGCCTAGCTGTGGGCTGCCCCCCACTGGGCGTTTCCTGCCCTTGGTCCCCCGCTCCACCCGGGCCCTGAAGAGCTGGACCCCGGGCTCGGGGCTGGCCGAGGTCCACTCAGGCTCCTGTTCTCCTAGCCGAGGGCACGGGAGTGGCCTTCTGTGGGATGTGGAGAATGCTCAGGTGGCCGGTCCCCATGTGGCTGACACACCTTGCCAAACCCGAAATGTGAGCTGGGGACCCTGCTCTGGGGAGGCTGGGGTCTGGGGCCCAGGCCCCTCTGCAGGGCTGCAGTCTCGTGGTTTTAGTGATCGGGAGGCACTCCCGTCCTGCTGTGTAATCAGGGCTCTTCCTGAGGTTTATTGGACTCAAAAGTCCATGTCTTGCTTGAGTCCAGTTTTATGAGGTTCTAGAAAA
Organism: Urocitellus parryii; assembly: GCF_045843805.1. Taxonomy (NCBI): domain Eukaryota; kingdom Metazoa; phylum Chordata; class Mammalia; order Rodentia; family Sciuridae; genus Urocitellus; species Urocitellus parryii. The sequence continues at coordinate 158,996,307 of NC_135531.1, read as the reverse complement.
CGTCCTTGTAAGGCACAATGAGAGGGACAACAAGGCAGGGGCCACTTAGGGCCTGGGGGTGGAGGAAAGGTTGGTTCAGAGGAGGCGGGGAGGCCGGGGGGCAGGAAGTCATCCACAGGCAGATGGTGACGGGGTTTGTGATACACCGTGGGTCAGACTCACAGAGCTGTGCAGCCCCACAAAGCAAAGGTACCCTACGCAGGTCGCACCTGAATGAGCCCATCCCGCCCAGCCCGTGGGTTGTATTGAAGACTAGGTGGAAGGAGGCACGGATCCTTAATCTCGTACCTGTTGTATTTTAAGGGCTTAAAAAATGGTGGCACAAAAAAACAAACAAACAAACAAAAAAAAGATGGTGGCAAAGCTGGTCATCCCAGCAACTCCGGAGGCTGAGGCAGGAGGATCCCAAGTTCAAGACCAGCCTCAGCAACTTTATAAGTACCTCAGGAACTTAGTGAGACCCTGTCTCGAACTAAAATAAATAAAAAGGGCTGGGGATAGACTTGGTAGTAAGGAGCCCCTGGGTTCAATCCCCAGTATCAAAAAAAAAAAAAAAAAAAGAATGGTGCTGGTTGGCCAGGGTTGCCCTGGCCAGCACCGTCATGGCCTGTTATTCCCTGTGTGCTTGGTCAGTAAGTCCAGCACCACAAGGCACACCTCTGCTCTTTTTAAAATAGCTGCTGTGGGCCTTCCAGCCTGAGCTCGGCTCAGAGCCAGCAGAGCACGGCCACCTGCGTACTGTGCCTGAGCCCTGGTGCCCACCACCATCCTGTTTGACGGGCCAGGTGACAGGCTGCGAGGCCGGCTGACCTGCCAGAAGCCGCACAGCTGACCAGAGGCGGTGCCTGGGGTCCACCAGGTCCACCTGGGCTCTGGATCGGGCCTGGCAGGGTCACAGAGGTGAAGCCAAGGGCACAGCTCACGGGCACAGAGAGGGCCTGCCCAGAGCCCTGCTGTGCTCCTGCTCCTGAGCAGTGCCCTGGCTGTGGGGCCGCTCCTGGGGGACCCCGCAGGAGAGCTGAGCTCTGTGCACTCCTGGCCACCAGGAGGCGCCAGCAGGGCAGTGTCGGCCAGGGAGGCTGCAGAGCAGGGTCCTGGAGCCCCCTGCAGACCTCAGCGCAGGGTCTTAGCTGGGCCATTCACGACAGTCGGGGGTCCCCGAGTTTTCTGCCTCCCCCCACCACCTCCACTCAGTCCCACTCTGTCACCCTCCTCCCTCGTCCATCAAGTCCAGCATCCTTCCTGGTCTCTACCTCGGCCAGCTGCCTCCTGGGCCTCCGTGAGGACCTCAGCTGAGCCCGTGCCAGCTCTTCTCTGCTCTGGAGGGAATCCTTTTCCTTTTCCCTGTTTGTTTTTGTGCCACCAGGGTTTGGACCAGGCCTCCCATGGCCAGGCAGACTCTGGGCCCCAGAGCTTCGCCCCCAGCCTTTTTCATTTCTTATTTTGAGACAGAGTCTAAGTTGCTGAGGGTCTTGCTAAGTTGCCCAGGCTGGCCTCCAACTTGCCATCCTCCGGCCTCAGCCTTCCAAGTTGCTGGGATCACGGTGCCACTGCGCCCAGCCTCTGGGGGATTGGTAAATGTGCCGAAGTCAGATTGCGTGTCTGCCCTGCTCAGAGCCTAGCATGGGTCCCCCCGCTGTATTGTGGATCTCCGAGGCGTGGGCCACAAGCTCCTGCCAGATCAGGCTCTGGCCTCCACCTGCTTCCTGTCCACCCTCCCCTCTGGCTGCACCAGGGCCTTTGCACGGGCTGCTCTTCTTTCTTCTCATTCCCCACCTGCTGGGCCCATTCATCCTTTGAACCTCAGAGGGTCCCTGCTGTCTCCAAGCAGAGATGTCTGTAGTGTGTGTGTGTGTGTGTGTGTGTGTGTGTGTGTGTGTGTGCGCGCGCGCGCGCATGCGTGCACACCTGACAGAGTGCGTGTGAGTGTGTCCCCAAGAGTCCACGGGTGGAAACCCAGTCCCCAGACAGCATTGATGGTACTGGAGCTGGGGCCCTGGGGAGGTGACAAGGACGCAGAGTGGCTCTGGAAGAGGAGGAGGAGGAGACCTGGCGCCAGCACCTCGCCCTCTGGCCACCTGGAGCCCCCACAGAGTGAAGCAGCAGGAGCCCCACCAGATGCCAGCTCCCTGCCCCCCCCCCCACTTCTTGGCTTCCTGAACCTTGACCCCAGACAGACAGATGTCTGTTGTCCATCAGCTACCTGGTCCTGGTGCCTGTCGTAAACAGAAGGGGCCTAGGTGGCCGTGTCCTCCGGCCCAGGCTGGTTGCACGAGGCACCTCAACTCTGAAGCCAGACTCTGCTTGACCCTCGGATCTGTGTCTGCCCACCTGTGTGGCCTCGAGCAAGTGGCCCTCTGAGCCCTGCTCGCCTCCCCTGTACGTGGGCACGATGATCGTGCTGCCCGTGGGATGGTCGTTGAGCATAGGATGGTCGACGGGTCGGTGCCAGGGGGAGCCGGGCTTCAGCGAGGGCACCGTGGTGTGGGTGGCCCTGCTGGTTCTGGTGCCTGGTGTGTGGCCAGGCTTGCGGAGTTGACCAACCGTCTCCTCTGTCCCCAGAGCTGGAACGTGGCCTCACGGAGCCCCAGATCCAGGTGGTCTGCCGCCAGATGCTGGAGGCCCTCAGCTTCCTGCACAGCAAGAGGATCATCCACCGCGACCTGAAGGCGGGCAACGTCCTGATGACCCTCGAGGGAGACATCCGGCTGGGTAAGGGCGACCGGGTGAGGGTTGGGGTGCCCAGGGCGGGAGAGGCCGAGTGGCCGTGCCTACCTGGGCATCCTGGCTGCAGCTGCCTGCCTGGTCGGGCCTTTGCCATGGGAGGAAGCTGGGGCTTGGGATCCCCATGGCCTCTGGGATCCGGACTGGCTGTCCCCGCCCAGCCCTGGACCACAGGTTGCGTACTGTCCCCATCTGCTCATTCTAACCCAGTGGTTCTCAGCTGGGGTGATCTTGCCCCTGGGGATGCTGGGCAGTGTCTGGAGGTAACTTGGGGGTGCTGCTTGCATCCAGTGGGCAGAGGCCAGGGGTGCTGCTGGACAGCCTCCAGAGCACAGGACAAGCCTGTGCCCGCAGTGCCAAGGTGGCACACTCTGGGCAACACTCTGCCCCTCGGGTCTCTAGAAGGCCCGTAGCTCCACCTGGTCGTGTGGCTCAGAGAGCCAAGACAAAAGATCCGCACAGGTACGACTGTTTTCCAGAATATTCTTGGCCTTCCGTCGGTTGCCCCCACGAGTGTCCCCGCCGCCCTCCTCCTGGAGAAGTGGATTTTGAACTCTTCTGCCCTTTCCTTTTGCATTGCGTCTGAAATGCTACTTAAGGTGGAAAAAGTCACAAATTCTATCATTTGATGAAAGACATTTGCTTATCATACAAAGTCCACATAGTATGTGAGGGTCTAAAAGAAAGTGCTGGGAATGTCCACTGAATTCTTGTTGGCCCCAGTCATCATCCCAGACGCCTGCGCATGTCCAGGGGGTGGAAGGGTGCGGGGTGGGCATTGGAGGAAGCTGGTCCTTCCTTCCTGCTGCGCTGGACCTCAGCCAGCGCCACGTTCCACGGTGTCTCTGAGGTAAGCAGGTCCCCGTGCCTCCGCCCCTCAACCCCATGCTCCAGCACAGACCCATGCTGCCCTTCCCCGAGAGGTTACACGGGGTCTTTAAGGACACTTTAACTCTGTCCATCAGGAACTGCGCCACCACGGAGCCCCCAGGACGAGAGCCGCAGGGGCAGTAATGAGGTGGGCACACCAGCCATCCCCTGTGTGCTGGCTGTGAGGGTTCAGAGAGGGCAGGGACCTGGCCCTGGTGGCAGAGCTGGCAGGGACAGAGCCAGGGCTGGCCAGGGTTGCTGGCGAGGGGCAGGTGCCGGGACGGGGAGTGCCAGGGGAGGAGGTCGGACCCCGCCTGGCTAGGGTTGGGGGCTCAGAGAAGCTGTGTTTGGGGAGGAGGCTGAGCAGGGAAAGATGGCCACAGGTTTGGCAGGTCAACAAGACGGAGCGGGTGGCCCTGTGGGCAGGAGGAGTGGAGAGGGGAAGCAGGGGGTTGCGGGAGCGTCACACAAACACAACTCCACACAAAGCCCGCGCTGGGTGTCGGGATCGACCAGGCTCTCTGCGTATCATCTCATTTAATCAGCAGTGAGACACCGAGGCCCAGTGAAAACAGGTGCCCTGGATTCTCCCATGAGGGAGAAGTGGCAGGGTGTGGGCTTGGGCACTGCAAGCTGCCAGAGGACCCCCTCATGCCAGGGTTGATGGGGTGTGGCCAGGGAGGGGCTGGACTGAGGACGGTGGGGTGGACAGAGTCAGGTATCCTGGCAAATTCAAGAGGCACAGTTAGCCCGGCCTTCCAGAGCATATCCAGAGGAGGAGGCAGAACAGGGAAGACCCAGGTTCAGCCAGGTGCAGGGCCTGGCCAGAGCAGGGAGCCCAAGGAGGGGTGCAGGGGCCCAGGAAGCTATGCTGCTGCCCGCTGTGTCCTGCCCCACCCCCATCCTGGACACCCTGAACTTGGACAGCGCTGGTACCTGAGCAGGCTCCAGGATCCCACTGCGACCAGGGGAGCTGGGCCGAGGCACCTCGGTGGGTCTCAGCCACCTGGCATGACAGCTGGGACAGCCAGGAAGCCAGTAAGGGGGGAAGGACAGTCCAGGGAGAGTCCAGTGTGTATCACAGTGAGTGCTGGGCCCTGGGCGTGGTGGGGACGCCTGCTGAGGCCTGGGACATCCTCCCCACACAGCCTGCGGTGGCAGAGGGGGCGGCCTGGGAGACTGGGTGTCCTCTGCTGGCCTCTCCCTACCTTCCTGGGACAGTCTCTGGCCTCTGGAGCCCCCCCACTACCCTGTGCCCTGTGTCTTTATGAACTCAAGTACATGTGAGTGACGGTCAGCAGCTCCGTCCCCAGCAGGGCCTGGGTCTCTCTGCAGAGTCGGTGAACTGCGGAGCTGCACTCAAGACGAGTCCTGCTCAGGCGCTGGCTCTGCCACTCTGCTGTGTGGTCTGTGGAAACATGCTCAGCCTCTCTGGCCTGTAGCCTGGGCACGGCAGCAGAGCCCCCACCCAGGGTATGACGGTGGGGTGAAGCTGGAGTCCCTCACTGGAGGCTGGCCCTCAGGCTCACCCTCTGCTGCTGGGCACTCCGCATCTTCCTCTGCTGGGGTTTCAGGCTTCCTCCCAGATGCCTGTGGCCATTGCCAGGCGTAGCCAGGCTCAGTGCTGGGCTGGAGGGATCCTTCCTGCAGGGAGAGGCCGGGGAGGGCTGACGGCCCCAGGCACGTCACGGGGCAGAGTAGTGGGCGAGGACCCGGAAGACCAAAGATCTGTCTTCTTGTCCTGGAACTGCCGTTTGGCACTGGGTAACCCTGGACAAGTCTCCTAGCCTTTCTGAGCCTCGGCTTCCTTAAACTCTGAGTGCCGTGATGGTCACTGGCTCGCGGACTTGGCATGAGAGCTTGGTGGGCCCGCACATCCAGCAGGCCCAGCGCGTCCTAGATGCCCAGGGCGTGAGGTTCCCTCCTGGGCCGAGGAGCAGCTCCAAGCCTCTGCTGTCAGCCGGTGGCCCTATCTCCAGACACCCTTATTCTTTGCTCACGAGCTCCTTCTGCAGATGGGAGGTCTTTCAGCGGGTCTTTTAGGCTGCAGCTAAAGCTCCAAGGGCCCTGCCTGAGCCCGGAGCCAGTGGGTACTCAGCAGTGAAGAGTCGCTCCAGTGTGAGCTTGGCTCTGCAGGCTTTGTCCCTGACGTGCAGTGGGCCAGTCGGAGCCTGTTACCTTCACCTAGGCCAGCGTCCCCAGTCCTGCTGCAGTGGGCTGGGTCCTGGTTCTCCCTCTGTATAGAGAGCCGGGCGGGGGGGGGGGCATGTTCCAAGACCCCCATGGATACCTGGAATCTGGTCAGCACCAAACCCTAGTACTCTGTGTACCCTCTACATAAGGGTGATTTATAAATTAGACATAGTAAGAAATTAACCACAATAATAAAATAGGAGTTACAACCATATGCTGTGATCTGGGCGCAGGGGCACATGCCTGTAGTCTCAGTGACTCACAAGCCTGAGGCAGGAGGACCGCAAGTTCAAGGCCAGCCTCAGCAATTTAGTAAGGACCGAAGAAATTTAGTGAGACCCTGTCTCTAAATTAAAAAAAAATAAAATAGGCTGGAATGTGGGTCTGAAGTTAAGCTGCCATCGGTTCAATCCCCAGTGCCGAAAAGATAACCCAAACCAGCAAGCATGCTGTGTAAGGCTATGTGGTGTGGACTTTCTCTCTGCAATGAGTTGAGGCAGAATAATCTCTTCATTGGCTTGTGAGCAGCCACATGAGGAGCACCATGAGAAGGAAACTGCAGCTAAGGGGACCGCGAGGCCACCACGCACCACACCAGTGTTCCATGTGTGCAAACCCATTTGATCCTCAGAGGCCACTGATAACGTTTTACAGAGTGGGTATTTGGGACCTAGAGAGGTCAGTTCACTTGGTCAATGTCACACAGCCAGCACGAGGAACAGCTAGGGTCCACACCAAGGCATCGGACCCCAGAGCTGCTTAGCCACCGCCTCTTGTGGTGGCAAATGGTAAAAGCCACCTCCTATGGCTGCAGGCAGACAGGGGAATGGGGCACACTGGGTTCCCTATTGGCAAAAGGACGGAACCCAGATATGGTGGGCTCCATGGAGAGCTGGGAATAGGAACCAGGCTCTATCAAGGCTCTTCGGGCTGCCTTTCCGTGCATATCTTTGGGCTCTCAGACCAACCCCTCTCCTGGAAGATGGGTCTTTTTTTTTTCTTTCTCAATGTTATTTTATTTTTTTTACTTTTAGAAATCTATTTGATTATAAATGCATTATCACAAAATACCAATTAAAACAAAAAAATACACCCATATGTAATCTACAGGTGACTCTAAAGACACAGGTGGACTGAGAACAAAAGGCTGTACGATTGCTACATAAAGGGGCTGGAGTTGTGGCTCAGCAGTAGAGCGCTCCCCTCGCACGTGTGAGGCCCTGGGTTTGACACTCAGCACCATATAAAGATAAATAAATGTATAAATAAATAAAGGTGTTGTGTCCACCTACAGTTAAATATATATACATATATATATATATACACAAAAATAAATAATTGTCCACCTACAATTATATATATAAAATAAAAATAAGCGTATCAGCAAAAGAAAGCTAGGGGGCTGGGGGGCTGGGGAATGCAGCTCAGTTGGTAGAGTTCTTACCTCGAATGCACAAGGCCCTGAGTCCAATCCCCAGCACCACACACACTCACTCACACACACTCACATACACAAAGCTGGGGTGGCAAATCATGGTATGCAAATCAGGTTTCAGGTATTTTTAAATTTAGAGACCGTGTCTCATTTTAAGGCAAAAAGGTATATGAGATAAAATATATTTTATGTTAACAAAACTTTGAAAAGAGGAAAAGGATAATAATACATAAAGATAAAAGGGAGCTTTCCCTAGGACACTGCAACCAGAGGAGATTCACTTGAAACTCATACCATACTTCCAAAATGTAAAAAGATAAGATGGCGAGAATTCAATAAAGAAATAAAAAGCAACACTTTAATACTGAGACAGCAATTCCCACTTACTGTAAAGAAAAATAAACTCATAACAAAATGGTAACCTCCAAACAGATGACTTTGAAAAACATTTTAAACCAATTAGACTTATACACTCAAGCTCTGAATAGCAAAGGGAATATTATACTGGATAGACCAACTTGTAGGGAATAAACCAAAGGTTACTAGATATGAAAATATTAAAGTTATTTTGTAAACATCATAGAATCTAATTAGAAACCAAAAGTGGAAGGGAAGTTCAAAAATCCATAAATATGTGCAAATTGATTGAACACTTTTGAACATGGTCTTTTTCAAGAATTGAAAGATAAAAGGAAAAGGTGTTTCGATTGTTTTTTTTGTTGTTGTTGTTGTTTCAATTTGATTGATTTCAGCTCTGATTTTGATTATTTCCTGTCTTTTACTGCTTTTGGTTTTGGTTTGTTCTTTTTCTAGGGCTTTCAGATGTAATGTTAAGTTATTTCTATCCTTTTAATGAATGAGCTCAATTCAATCAACTTTCCTCTTAGCACTGCCTTCATAGGGTCTTGGAGAGTTTTCTATGTTTTATCGGTGTTCTCATTTACCTCTAAGTATTTTTTTATTTCATCTCGGATTTCTTCTGTTATCCATTAGTCATTCAGTAGCATACTATTTAGTCTCTAGGTGTTAAGAGTAGCTTCTACTTTTTATTTAACATTGATTTCTAATTTTATTCCATTATGATCTGATAGATTGCAAGGTATTATCTCTACTTTTTTGTTTTTTCTAAGAGTTGTTTTGTGGCCTAAGATATGGTCTATTTTAGAGAAGGATCTGTGTGCTGCTGAGAAGAAAGTGTATTCAGTCATGGATGGATGAAATATTCTATATTTATCTATCAAGTCTAAAATATTAATTGTATTTTTTAGTTCTATAGTTTCTTTAGTTTTTGTTTGCAGGATCTATCTAATAGTGAGAGAGGTGTGTTAAAGTCACCCAGTATTATTGTGTTGTAGTCTGTTTAATTCTTGAAATTGAGAATGGTTTGTTTGATGTACTTAGATGCTCCATTGTTTGGGTCATAAATATTTACAATTGTTAGGTCTTGTTGATGTGTGATTCCTTTAGTATGAAATGTTCTTCTTTGTCCCTTGTGATTAACTTTGGCTTGAAGTCAGCTTTATCTGATATGAGGGTAGAAAGCCCTGCTTGTTTACAAGATCCATGTGAATGATAAAATTTCCCCCATCTTTTTATCTTCAGTCTGTTTAAGTCTTTGCCTATGAGGTGAGTCTCTTGGAGATAGCATATTGTTGGGTCTTATTTTTTAATCCAATCAACAAGTCTATATCTTTTGTTTGATGAGTTTAGGCCATTTACATTCAACATTATTATTGAGAAATGATTTTATTCCCTGTCATTTTAATTTATTTCTGGCTTTTAATTCAAATTAGTTTTTCCTTTGATTGACTATTCTCCTAGTGTAGTTCCTTCCTTTACTAGTTTTCACTTTTATTTTTAATTTATTCTTCATGAAATACCTTATTGAGCATGTTCTGTAGTGCAGGCTTTCTAGTTTTAAACTTTTGTTTATCATGGAAGGTTTTTATTTCAAGATCATCTGAAGCTTAATTTTGCTGGGTTTACTAGCGTTGCCTAGCATCCATTTTTGTTCAGGGCTTGGTATATATTATTCCAAGACCTCCTAACTTTGAGGGTCTAGATTGAGAAATCAGCTGAGATCCGGATTGGTTTCCCTCTAAATGTGACCTGTCATTTTTCCTGGAAGCCCTTGAAATTCTAACCTTATTCTGTACATTAGGCAATTTCATAATAATGTGCCTTGGTGTGAGTCAGTTGTAATTTTGGATATTTGGGATTCTGTAAGCCTCCTATATTTGATTTTCCATTTTGTTCTTTAGGTTTGGGAAATTTTCTGTTCTTGTTTCACTGAAAAGATTGTATATTCCTTTAGTTTGTATCTCTAAGCCTTCATCTATCCAAATAAATCTTAAATTTGGTCTTTTCAGGTTACCCCATATTTCTTGGAAGTTCTGTTCATGGTCTTTTAAATGTCTTTTCTCCATGGTCAACATTCTTCATTGCCTGAAACTCTGGCTTCCAAGTGGTCTAGTCTGTTGGTGATCCTTTCCATTGAATTTTTAATTTGGTTCATTAAATCCTTCATTTCAAGGATTTCTGTGAGTCTCTCTTTATTGAAGTGCTATTTCTTTATTGAAGTGTTGTTTCTCTTCCTGTGATTTCTCTCTGATGTCACTCCTTACATCATCCTTTACTTCGTTGTCAGTTTAATTTTATACATTCTAAGCTCCTTTTCTGATGTTTCTTCCACTGTGGTGTTGATGGATTCTGTTATTGAAGTATCTTGGTTTGTTTGGGGTGATTTGTTCCCTTGCTTTTTCATGTTGTTTGTGTGTCTGTCCACCTAACAGTATGGATCTGAGGCAGTAGAGTTTCTATCCTGTGGACTTACAGTGTCCCTGAAGATTTCTGATACCTCACTGTTTAGGGGGAAACAAATAATAACCACCACCATGCAAACTATATACAGCATTAAACCAGATAGTTCCTACTATGATGTCAACAATGTTAATTGTCACTGTAAACAAACAGAAATGATGTAATCAGTTATTGCCCACAATAAAAACAGTAAGTTTGCAAGTGGGCTTACAATTTTGAATGGCAGACAGGGAGAGAGCAGAGGTGATGCAAGATGTGATAGTTATGAGGGAGGAGGGGAGAAGATAGGAGTAAAAACATTAAGGAGGAATGAAAGAACAGTAAAGATTGTTAGCAGAAAAAAAGAGAGAATCAAGGGAAACAAATAAGTGAGAGGAAAAAATATAAATAAAATAAAAATTTTAAAAATCAAAAATTAATACAAAGCAAAACTGAAATATACTAATCAAACATCCTACTCCCACCAAAACTTGATCCATGAAAAATAACTGGTTTCAAAAATGCTAGAAATGAGAAAAAATAATGTGAATATGTATAAATTTCCATGAACCATTAAGGTCACAATTAAACAGAGAAAAGAAAAAAGGGAGGAAAAAGATCTTCATGAAAAGTTGAAGAATTGTTTCCTTTGGGGTTCAAGATTCCCAGCCTCCTTTCTTGGCAGTGGTTGGTGTGGTCCTGTGGAGTGTGAGGCTTGCCCCTCCCTCAGGGCGGGGTTGCTGGAGTGACAGAGGAAATCCCATAGGTAGAACTCCTGGAAGCGGGGCTTAGGCCTAGGCAGGCTCCAGGCTCCTCCCTGAATGCCAGCTGGTCTGGAGATTTCAAATCAGGCACCTCCAGGACCCAGCAATTGCCCATCCATGTTGGAAGACTGCACCCCAGGATCTCTCATGGGTTCCCCCCATGAGGTGGAGAAACCAATTAGTCCACCAGGTCACCTGAGGACCTCCTCTTGGGTTCAGTCTCCAAACTCAGTCTCTCCCAACCTGCCCTTTTGAATCCTGGCCAGGTGTATCTCTCCCAACAAGGTCCTGCAAGCAGTCAGATTGGGAGTGGATGGGTAGAGCCTGGTGGGTTTCTGTGACCAGTTGTCTCCAGTGTAAACCTCTCTCCACATTTGATTTTCTCCTGGTCACTTAGGCACACTCGATGTCATGCAGCGTGGGTTTGCCAGGCCTGTATTTGGGGCCAGACTCAGGTTTGCCAGGACTGGGCTCTCTCAGCTGCCAGCCCCTGCACTGCGGGCAAAATGGTTCCTTCTTCTGTCCTGTGCGCAGCACAGGGAGAGATTCGGGTTCTTCTGCACAAGGCAATTGTGCAGTGCACCTTTGAGTTTAGTCCGGCAGAGCCTGTGATCTGTGAACTCCCCCTACCCAGACACGCCTCAGGCCTCCAAAAAACGCGGGTTCCTTTAATTCTCCTACCCTTCCCTGCCTGTGCCCGTGGAGGGACCGCTCTGGCTGGTGGCTCTGGCCGGGGCAGCTGTGCTGCTGGGGATTTCTTCCTTATTTTATAAGATGAACCTCCTGAGTCCTTGATCTGCTTGAGAGTCCAGTATTAAATTCCAGTAAAGACTGCCCCCCACCACACTTTTTTCTCTCTCGCATCTTCTTACTGAGAAGCTGCCCACCTGCTCTCTTGGTTTCACACCATGGAGCAGCCAGCAAAGCAACCTCCTCTATTCCACCATCTTGAAAGCCCCTCAACTCTGATCTCCTGGAATCTTCTGGCAAGACCTAGCTTTATATTTCCCAGCATCCTGACCGGAAGGAGGAACTGGAAACTCCCCATTGGAGGTCTGGGTGGAGTGATCCCGGGAAAGGCTCTGATTCCTTCACCTTGGCTCAGCTGATTGGTCCCTGGACCAGTCAGTCATTGAGGTCCAATGAGGTGGGCTGTTATGATTGGGCCAGCTTGGCTAAGGTGGTGATCCCAGGACCAATCAGTGAGGCCCAGGAAAGAGGCGTCCTCTGTCAGGCCCAGCTTGTCCTGGTTGCTCTGGCCTGCAGAGTGGGATCAGGGAACACATGGAAGTGCCCCACCCTGCACCCCGCGGATCAGTGTGGGGTGGGGAAGATGGTTTTTCAGAGGAAGAGAGGATTTAGGCTGGCCAGAGAAAGAAATCATTGTCCCCAAAGACTGGCACAGCTGTGAGAATCACACAGTCCCCAAAGACGGGGAATGAGTGCAGCAAAAAGGGCGTGGTGACCCAGGAGAAGAGGGTCAAAGGAGGCAATGGGGTCGGAAGCTGTAGGTACGGGGAGCAACAGGAAGACCTGTGTTAAGTGCCCACAGGTGTTTAGGGGCCTAAAAAGCTAAAGAAAATAAGAATAGACACATTACCTTGTTAGAGCATCTGGGAGATATTATCCCATCTCACAGCTGACTGGTGGGATCCTGGTGTTATAGGCTCGCAGAGACGAAGCAATGTGTCTGCCGGCTCTCTAGGCCCTCTTCACTTCCCCTCCGGCTCCTCTTGCCATGCCACCCCGGAGGGCACACCCTCTGTAATTAGCAGAAGCCTCTCTCCTAAAGAGCTTGGGAGCATGGGGGTTGCTGTGAACTGGAGGAAGGAGGCTCCCAGGATCCCAGGGCCAGGGCAGGGAGCCCTCCCTCCCTCCTGACCCCTGTCCAGGATCAGCAGGTCCCAGCCCTCCTAGGCTTGCTTGCTGGCCTGTACCATGAGGGGCCGGGCTGGTCTCTGACCGCAGGGTGCTGTTGGCCTCTGGATGGGACAGTTCTCACCATGCAGGTACAGCTTCCCTGGCTGCCACTCACGAGGTGGCAGGGGCACTCTGATTCACTGTGGCAGTGTAGATTATGACTGCCCACATTTACACCAACCACCCAGTTATCAGCAAACCCAGGTGTAGCATCCCACTCCCTGGGGGTGCATGGCACCCCCCTGTTGAGAACCACCTGGAAAGTCTCTCAGACCTGAAGGTGAGCCCTGCCTAGACTGGGCTGTGGGTTAGCCCCTTGAGGCAGACTAGGAGAGGAGGGGGTGCAGGACTGCTGAAGGGCGTGGTTCTGCTTTTTATTTATTTGGTGTTGCTGGGGCTCAAACCCAGGGCCTTGAGCATGCTAGGTAAGCACTAGTCCAGAGGGTCCCATCCCCAGCCCTAGGGGTTCAGCTTTAATTGCCTGATGTTGGGGGTGATGCTCCTGATTCCTTGAACTCTTTTGCCCACCTGTGTTCTGGGGACAGGGGAGGGATTATGTTAAGTATTGTCATACATCTCACTTCACTGCTTTAGCAGGTGTGGGCGGGTGGGTGTGTATTAGGTAATGCATTTTACACTGGGTATGTAACTTTTTATTCTCATGGTAAAGTGTAGTTATATGTTTATAAAGATATGCACAAAGGTGTTCATCACAACAGTATTTGTGATAGCCTTAACTCAGAGATGATGGGTGTGTGTGTGCAGTAGAGGCTCAATTAAACAGCCCTGGTGTTGTCTTTCAGTTGAGTCTTTTGGCTCCTGAAAATTGTTACAGAAAATGGGTTGTTTCCTGGAAAGATGTGATGCGGAGCCAGACGTGGTGTTGGGCACCGGCAGTGCAGCCGCGGGGACCCAGATGGGAAAGTCATTGGAACCCGCTGGGTGGCATAGCAAGACCCCTTCCTGAAGAGCAAAGGTGGAGGCCAGCTGTGAAGGGAAAAGACCGCTGGAGAGATCTGGGTTTCACTTTGATTGTATTTTCTTGAAGTAGCAGATAGAGTTACACTGTTTCCAGGGTTCTGCCTTCTCCTGCTGCCCATCCTGAGCCAAAACTACCTGAGGACTGGGCGTGTAGCTCTGTGGTGGGGTGTGTGCATGACAGGTTTGACCCCTGACACCAAAAAGCCCTTATCTGTGAGCTGAGGGTGGGATTCAGTGGTAGAGCATTTGCCTGACATGTGAGGGCCCTGGGTTCAAGCCCCCGTACTGAAAAAAATTATACATATTTATAATTTTTTATAAAAATTATTTATATTATATATACTGAAAAATATATGTGTGTACATATATTTTTTAATTACAAGTATACTGAACATATATAGACTTCTTTGTAATATTTATTCCTTAAAGGGTTTGGCATAACTGTTGGTATAGCATATACATCGTATCAGGGCTGTAAGTAAACCTGGATAGAATTTGAAGAATATGGGCTGACTGTGGGTTGTGTATAAATGATACACTATTTTATATAAGGGACTTAAGCATCCTCACATTTTGGTGGGAGGATGTAGTCCTAAAACCAATAAATAATGTGGAGCTATATATGGCAAACCTGTAGGTGCTTTCTCTCTGTCGATGATTGAGACTTTCTAAACCTACAAATGTTTGATTTTTTTAATAAGCAAGATTGTTTTGATAATCAGGAAAAAAACTCTCACACGCACACAGGCATGAGTGGATGGGCCGATGGCCTGTAGACAGTTTGGAATAATAAGACCCACAAGGAGGACCCTTGATGTCGCTCTTAATCAGGTGCCTGAGTCTCCTTGGTGCACAGAAAGGTGGGATCTGGGAGGTGGAAGAGCCAGCAGGTGACCTGCAAGTTCCTTGACTTTGCAGAACTGGGGCTTCCCCATCTGTCACATGGGGACAGTGATTCTCCCTGCCCTGAAGGGTCACACATAGAAGTGATCTGCCAAGAGACAGAGGAGCAGAGGACATGCTAATCAGTGTGCGGATGGTGAGCCTGAGGGTCTGCGCAGTGTTGCCGGTGAACTCGCAGTACACACTGGTTTCTGTAAGATCCATGTGCACTTTTTAACATGTTGGGGCCATAGCATGTAGTCGGTTTTCTAGTCTTTACAGTTTTTCTTCATTTTTATATTTTTGTGTGCTGTGCTCGCCCTCCTGGCCTGCTGGGCACTGGTCCCCTGAGCTACACAGCCCTTCCTTTTTTTAAAATTCATTTTTTATTTTTAATTGACACATGGTCAGGGCACATATTCATGGGCACCTGGTGGCATTTCCACGTGTCTGCAGCGTATAATGATTGCACCGGGGTAACTGGCCTGTCTATTGACTAGTTCTGTGAGGAACCTTCAGAATCCCCTCTATTAACTATTTTTAAAATGCAGTCAATCACTGTCACCATAGTCTCTCTGCTGTGCTGGAGGGCAGTGGCCGCCCTCCAACCAGCGTTCCTCCCCACCTTCTCAGCCCCTGGTCTCCGTGATTCCACTCTCTGCTTTCACAGACCGACATTTTATGTCCACACTTAAGGGAGAAGTCACGCAGCCTCCGTCTTCCCGCGCCTGGCTTATTCACTTAGCGTAATGTTCTAGTCTGCTTTTTAAAGTTGGACAGGGTCAGCATATTCCCGGGTATGGCTCGCTGTACCTCATAAACATGGCTATCTCATGTTCTTCTGTGTTCTGTCATGTGCACAGAACAGGCTCCACCTGCAAGAGCCTCACACTGGGTGTCTAGGCTCCCATCATTCTCTCATGGGTGATGCCAAGGGGCCAGGCTGGCTCTTGGCCCCTCTCCATACCCACCCCTCAGAGGAGGACTTGCTGGGGACCTGCAGTGGCCACATCCCCACAGTCACACCGCTCTCACTCCCCAAGAGGAGCACCAAGCTCTTTCACCATTTCCTGAGTTTTACTTAAGAGAAAAAACAAAAACCCACAAAACCAAAAACAAGTTACCAAGTGCATTTCTGTTTTTTCAATCATAAAAGCAACCTACTCCATCAAAACCATTTCAAGAATAAAAATGCATAAAGTGAAAAATGTAATCCCCCTGCCCCCCTGCACTGCCCCCACCAAAACCCCACTCCCGCAGAGGCAGCCTCCTGGAGTCTGACGTGAGGCTCCAGACCCTTTAGGGGGTGGGTGCGTGCTGTGCACACGGAAGATGCATGGATCTTGCTGTCACATACTTCTGGAACCTCATGCCATGGGTCCATGATTTGCATTACAGTCGGTCCTCTGTGACATGATACAGCATGTTTGAGACAGCGTGTTGCAGATGGACTTCCACATTGGCGTTCCACATGCAGCCCCTCCTTTCCTGGGCTGTGTGTTATTTCATGGCTGGGGCAACACCACTGATCTCAGCACTTGCTGGCAGCCCCGCGACAGTTGCAGTTGTTTCCAATTTGTTGTTCCTCCAGATAATGCTTTATAAGCACCATCTGTGTTATAAATTTCTTGGAGATTTGTTTCCAGAAATAGAATTTCTATCCAACATAGATACACATGTGCACATATATCTCTCTATGTATGTATATGAATATGTGTACATGGCTGTTTATGTATTTAAGGTACTGGGGATTGAACCCAGGGGTGCCCTACCACTGACTACATCCCCTGTTCTTTTTATTTACTTCAAGACAGGGTCTGACTAAGTTACTGAGGCTGGTCAAACTTATGATCCTCCTGCCTCAGCCTCCTGAGTAGTGGGGATCACAGGCATGAGCCACCATGATCATCTCAAACGTTTTTTAAAATCCAAGTTTTCTTTTGTTTTTGTTTTTGTTGTAACATACAGTGCTCCCTCCTTATCCATGGGGAATATGGTCCAGGATCCCCAGGGGATGTGTGAAACTGCAGATAATACCAACTTGTACATACATATTTATGTAAAGTTTAATTTATAAATTAGGCTCAGTAAGAGATGAGCAACCATAATAATGAAATAGAGCAATTACCACACTATGCTGAAATGAAAGTTATTTAAAACTTTTGACTTGCTCATTTCTAGAATTTTCCATGTAGTATCTTCAGACTGTGGCTGTTGGCAGGTAATAGAAATGTGAATGGGGCCCCTGTGAGCCAAGGTGACCAGGCCACACATCTGCAGGCACCTCAGCTCCAGATGTGTGGCCCCGCGCAGCTATAAGAAGCGCAGGACCAAGGCTCCATGGGCAGCCCCTGGTCTGCTGCCTTTCCCTGATTCATTGTCAAACAGGAGGCGGAGAGGGAGGGTTAAAAACGCCTTCTGCAAGGCCCAGGGCAGCACCGCCTCTGGGGACTCAGGACTGGGCCACCCCACCCTCCTTCCCGGGCGGAAGGGGAAGTGGCAGTCACCCAGAAAGCTGGCCAGCTGTGTCAGGGAGGCCCAGGGGAGCAGCTATCACTGTGAAAGTCTGCAGTTTCTGGTTTTCCTCTCCCTCCTTGGGAAGGGGTTGGCAGGGCCCTTAGGGAGGGTGGCAGCTTCTGGGGCTTCACCCTGGGCCTGAGAAGCAGTCAGTGATCCCAAGGGGTTTCCTGGACTCGGACCAGGTGCCAGCCATGTTGCCGGGGAGCCGGGTTCCCACAGGCGGGGCTAGCCAGCAGGCCGGAAGAGCTGGCCCCCATTCTTACCCAGGGGGCCTAGAGGGCTCCTGTGGGCCAGCAGCCCAGCTGGTTCTCACCTGGAGTCCTGGCCTTCACCTCCTGGGCCCTCCAGCCAACTTGTGGCCACACTAAGCCCCAGTTCCTCTGCCCAGAGTGTCTCCCCATCTTGCTGTCCTCTCTAGACCAGCCTCCATGGCACAGCAGCCTCTGCCCCACCCCCAGGAGTCCACCCTGAAGGTCAAGGGCTTGTTTCTACTCCGGGAGAGGAAGACCTTCCTCAGGGTCAGCTCTGCACCAGAACAGGGCCTGGCACAGGACAGGGCTGAGCTCATCGCTGCTGAATGAATGAATTTGTCGCAGGCGCCGGGCCCTCCTCCCTCCCTGACCACATTCTGAGGTCACCCCTCTAGGTCCGCCTGCCCATCCTTCTATCACCTCACACGTCTGTGTGTGACTGGTTGCTTCTCTGCTCTCTTCTTTAAACTGTGAGCACCCAGAGCCAAGGGCATGGCTTGCCTGGGGTCCTCGCTGCATCCTCTGCACCTCGCCTATGTCTGGCATGGGGTGGGGGGTGTTTGGCGAGTGCCCAAGTGGACCCAGGGAAGGACAGCAAGGCCGCACCCAGTTCCCTCATGTTCAGGCCCAGGCTGGGGGCACCTGCTCTCTTCGGCTCTGCCCCCATGGAAGCTCTGGACACAGCAACTGCCTGCTGCGCTGGGAGGCTGCACACCTCCAGGGCGAGGCCCAGGCTCCCAGCGCTGTTTCCGGGCACAGGGCACTGGACACAGGGCACCTGCAGCATCTGTTCTCAGCGCGATTGCTCCTGAACCTGCTGTCCGTCAAGATGGAACTCTGCCCCCAAGGCAGGAGCTGGGGGATATTTTTCTCTCTGGATTCTTCTCTTCACAGTGAGCATGTGAAGGAAGCTTAAGTGTGTTTAAAATTTTTTTATGTACTTGGTTTTGAGCCAGGGCCTCTGGGAGCTGCCCTGGATGGCCCGGGACTCCTGGGCCCAGACGTTTCCATCCTCCGAGAGCCAGGTCCACAGGTGTGCACCAGGGCCCCGCGCTGTCGGTTTATTTCCTGTTAATCCTGAGATCCAGACTGTTCGTCATGTAGAGTTATGGAATTCAGAGCGTGGAAGGAGCCTCGCTTAGTCTCACCACCGACACTCCACCGATTTAACAGTCTGGTGCATTTCCTCCAAGTCGATTCAATGTGTATTTCTGTCCTTTTTCTGGGGCACGGTTCTGACCATACGTTGGCATTTCTCTTTTCCTAACTTAACCTTTTAACATAAATATAAATCGGTAAATATCTCAAAAATATTTTTATTAGCCAAGCGTGGTGGTGCACGCCTGTTATCCCAGTGACTTGGGAAGCTGACACAGGAGGATTGCAAGTTTGGGGCCAGCTTCAGCAATTTATCGAGGCCCTCAGCAACTTAGCAAGACCCTGTCTCAAAATTTATAAATGGGCTGGGCTGGGGATGTGGCTCAGTGGTGAAGTGCCCTGGGTTCAATCCCCAGTACCAAAAAAAAAAAAAAAAAAATTACGTTAAAAACACTTGAAAACTAACTTTAGTGACTACAGACAGTTCCTACATATGGGGTTGCAGTGCTTTTTTAAAAAATTTGTTTATCCATTATCTTTCTCACCTCTCCTAATTTCCCACTCTGTTTTGCTCTGTGTGTGTTTGTGTGATAGACATGTGACTTTGGGGAGATTTATTTGCCTTTTGGAAAAAGCAGGATATATTATATATATAAATGTTGTGGTTTCTTATTCATTTGTGATAGGTTTTCGCTGTGTTGCTCAGGCTGGCCTGGAACTCCTGCCTCAGCCTCCCAAGAAGCTGGGACCACGGGTGCACTCCACCATGTGGGGCTTCTCAAAAGCTTTTCAAATTATCACCGTGGGTGGAGATGTGGCTCAGAGGTGGTGATTGTGTCATATGCAGGAGGCCCAGCATCACACCACACCCCCCGACACACACACACAGTTAAATTATTCTGTTTGTTTTAGTTTTCGTTGATGTACATTGTAATTTTTTTTTGCATTGGGATCATTTCCTTAGAGTAGATGACTTCATTTGGAATTACTGGTTCAAAAAAATATGGGTGTTTTAAAGACTCTTGTTATTTATTGCAGTTGCTTTCCTACGGGTCTTTTCCAGTCTACACTCTTATTGGCCAATTGAAAGGTCCCATCTCAGTATATTTTTACAGCAGCATGTATTATTTATTATATTTTTAATGATCTCTAATTTGCTAGATTAAAAAAAAAAGAAGAAGAAGAACATTGTTAGCCAATCTGAGATGCATAACCCTAAATCCTCATGGCAGACTTTTACTACCCCAGGGCCATGGGTGGAGGAATGTCCCTCAAATACTTTATCTGAGATTTTCATCTTGCAGCTGACTTTGGTGTGTCTGCCAAGAATCTGAAAACCCTGCAGAAGCGAGATTCCTTCATAGGAACACCCTACTGGTGAGTCGTGCAGCCCCTGAAAGTCAGCAAGGATGCGTGTTTAGCCTGCAAAGGGAACTCTGGGTGGTTTGGGGGACAGAGGCCAAAAACTGAGCACACGGGTCAGCAGGTGGGGCGTGAGCCCTGGCTCCACTTACTGGTGCTCTGTGCGCCCTGGACTAGTGGCTTAGTTTCCATGTGCCCCAGTTTCCTAGTCTGTAAGCTCGGAATAATACATGGATGCATGCTGACAGCGCCCCTTAATAAATTGAACCCCTAGAAGGAGGAAGGGTTCAGCTCCTGCCCTCACCTGCAGGCCCTGGGCTTCCCCAGTCTGTTCTGTTTCCTTCCTTTACTCTAAATAACAGAACTCTCTTGCTCAGCTTCACACCTAAGACTTGCCCTGTGGGCTCGCTCCTGCTGCCTTTTTTCATTTGCTCTTAACCCTTTCTTTCTCTCTCCTTCCTCCCCGGGCTCCCTCCTCTCCATCCCCCTGCCGGCTCCGCCCTCCCGTCCGCCCCTCCCCAGGCCTCTGCTCTGGATCGCTGCTGCCACCCTGCGGTGGGTCCGGGGAACTGCAGCAGGCCGTGGCGGGGCCCCTGTGGAGGCGAAGAGCATGCTCAGGAGGACAGAGGGACGCCAAGTAATGCCCACCCGCCGTGGCTCAGGCGCGCTGCCAACCCTGACCGGGCTGGTGGTGGTCCTTGACCCTGCAACTGCCAGGAGCGCCTGCAGAGGCGGGTTCTCAGCCCTCTGTTGTCCCTTGGTTGGTTCAGGATGGCCCCCGAGGTGGTGCTCTGCGAGACCATGAAGGACACCCCGTACGACTACAAGGCCGACATCTGGTCCCTGGGCATCACCCTGATCGAGATGGCGCAGATCGAGCCCCCTCACCACGAGCTCAACCCCATGCGCGTCCTGCTCAAGATCGCCAAGTCCGACCCCCCGACGCTGCTCACCCCCTCTAAGTGGTAAGGCGCAGGGACCTGCGGGGCGAGCAGGGGCAGGCTGCGGGGACGTGCGGCCTCAAGGCTCTGCTGGCCCTGCCAGGCCCCAAGGCCAAGGAGAGGTCTAGCTCCCTGCCTTTCCCTCCGCTCTGGATATGAGTGCAAACCGTGAAGCGCACCTGGTGACCCAGTATGCCCGTCCCTTCAGGGTCTGGGGGAAGACCCAGTGGCCACGAGGCACAGCTCAGGGCTGGTTGAGTTCCAGCATGGCTGTGTTCCCAGATGCAGTGTCACGTATGCTGTCACCTCCAGTGTTTCAGCTCATCAAGGGCCCTCTGTCCTTGGAGGGACAAGTTTGGGAAGCACATGGCTCCCTGGGAGGATGGAGTCGTGACCGGGGACCTAGGCTCACACTGACCACTGTCCTCGCAGGTCTGTGGAGTTCCGAGACTTCCTGAAGACTGCTCTGGATAAGAACCCCGAGACCCGACCCAGCGCCGCGCAGCTGCTGGAGGTGAGCACACCCCCCACCCCTCGCTGGGGCCTGCTCCCCTCCCCTGCTCCTCCTTTGGAAGGACCCTGAAGGGTAGAGGCATAGACTCATCCGTGACCTGCATGCTGGCTCCCCAGCCCACACCCGCTGTGAACCCGCAGCCTTGTGGGCGGGGCTGCTGAAGGGCGGAGTGGGGCCTGCGCACAGGGTCTCATGCGTCAGGGACTTTCTGGGGCCTGTGTGCAGAACTGGGCAGCCAGGCTGGAGGACTATGGGCTCAGCAAGAATCAAGGAGGGTGCCTGCGAGGAGGGTGGGGGAGTGGACCGGCCTCCTGACCTTTTTGAAATCAGCTATGAGCTGCCCTAGCTCAGCAGAGTTTTCAAAGTCCACCCTGATCTACTGGGGATCTGCCCATCACAGTCTCCATGCCACCACCAATGATGGAAGAGAGGACATGGGCCTGCAGGATGCAGAGGGGCTGCCCCTCCACTCTCCTGTCATTCTGGTCCTTCCACTGTGTGACAGCCTCTGCTGTCTTCTTGGGGGAAGAGGGAGGACATCCCACCAAGCTCTGAAGTCCTTCTATAAATCCCCCCAACTTTCCTGACTGCCACTGGGTGCCAGGCTCTGGGGTTGACACTGAAGTCTACACTGATCCCTCTGGGCTGTGCTGTGTAGTGATTATGGACTGGGATTGGAAAGTCCTGGGTTCAAATCCCCACTCCACCATTTACTGGCTGTGGAACCCTGGGCAAGTGGCTTAACCTTTCTGTGCCTTGGTTCCTGCTATGAAGTGGGGATTAGTAGACCACCTCCTTTCCAGGGAGGGTGCTGAAGGATGAAATGAGAGGTGTTTGGCTACACTGTGTTCAGGAACACTTGACATGTTGGACTTCCTGCTAAAATAGGGAAAGGAACCAGGATGTGGAGTGTGGTCTATCCACTAGGAGGTCATGAACTTTCCTTCAGAATTTCTATAATTTACTTAAAAGCAGACACTCTCCATTCCAGAGGCCTGCTGTTTTGGGTACGGCGTTGTTTGCAGGGGGGTGGTACAGGCCACCACTGTAACCGTCAGATGCAAAATCCCCAAGTCACTGAGGGCCGATTGCTTCCTGCAAGTTGGAGCCTCCTGCCCCACGGCATCCGGCCTCTGGGACATTCCACAGGGAAGAGACCAGCTGTCCTCATCCCACAGAGCAGCCCAGAGCCTCAGCCTGCGTCAGGAATTTCCATTCGGTAGTTGGAAAAAAATGTCCTGTCAGAGGATCATTAGGTTAGCAGAGGGGCTGCAGGCGGGAGGGGAGCCCAAGACGCACCTCACACCCATGCCACCCCGGCTCCTCCTCTGCGCCTTCATGTTTTCAGGTTAGAGAGTAGGAGCATTTGTACCCCAAAAGATGGGAACCCCCAAGTTTAGAGCAGGGAAGTGCCCCGCTGTGGCACCTGGCTGTGCGTGCCAGGGTGGATCCTGGCTTCCAGCACCCTCCGTGGGTGCCTTCCCAAGTCCCATGGTGCTCTAGTGGCCCATGCCCAGGCACTGGTGATTCATTTATGTCCACAGATTTCCTTCTGTCTGTCCTTCCTTCTGTCCTGCCTTCTTTCCGTGCTGGGTATGAAACCCAGGGCCTTGCACATGCCAAGCAAGTGCTCTACCCCTGAGCCACCTCCCCAGCCCCCTTTTATTTTCTATTTAGAGACAGGGTCTTGCTCAGTTGCCCAGGCTGGCCTTGAACTCGGATCCCCCTGCCGCAGCCTGCTGGGTGCTGGGATGGCAGGGGTGCACAGCTGTTGTCTGGCCAGTCTTCACAGTGCCAGCGGCTGGGCTCTGCCTCAGGCCTGCCTGCCCGGAACCTGGGCTGCTTCCTCGTCTGAGGCGGAGGATGGCGCTTGCTTCACCACAGGGAGAGCAGTGAGGCTTCGTATTTTTGGCGTCCTGGCTGTCACGTGACAGACTCCCAGAGGATGCCTGCTGTGTGTTCCTAAGCCTCCCTACTCTCACAGCTGCTTTGGTCTGGGTCATCAGCCGTCCCATCCCCACCCATCCCCGCCCCTGCTCTTGGCGTCCAGCTCGCCCTCCTCATCCCCTCCATGGGCCCTGCTGGCCCCCGCTGAGGAAGGTGGACTCACACCAGGGTCCTTCCACCACCTGCAACCCCAGTGACAATCCCACCCAACTCTGCAGGCGTCCAGACCACCCTGCCTCCCCAGACTCTGTGTCCAGCCGTTTGTTCCCATTGAACTTCCCTGTCCATGAGCATCGATCTACGCGTCCCCCTGAGCCCTTGGATCTGCCGGGATGGCTCCACCCCCTGCAGCTCCGTCTTGCCTGACAGCCAGAAATGCTCACGCCCTCCCCCTGCACAGAGCTCTCTGAGGGGTCTCATCTCACTTGGTACAATACAGAGTCTCTGTGACCTTGGTCACCCCCTGCCCTCCTGTCCCTGTCTCGTCCCCTCACTCTGCTCCACCCATCTTGGACATCTTCCTGTGCTTCATACACACCAGGCACCCTCCTGTCCCAGGGCCTTTGCACTGGCTGTGTGTCCCCTTTGGAATGCTCTCCCCCAGAGACCTGTGACTGACCCTCCCTGTTTGTCAAGTCATTGCTCCAATGTCCGCTTCTAGGTGAATCCTCCCTAAATGCAAACCTGCCACACCCCATCCCTAGTTCCCCTCTCTGCCCTGCTTCTTATTCTCCTCTTGCACACAACAGTCATAGTATATAACTTTCTTATTTACTGTGTTATTTGCTGTGTTTCCTGACTAGCTGGGTCAGTTCCCTGAGGGAAGCGGTCTTTGTTTGGTTTGCTGACGTGTCCCAAGAACAGTGCCTGGCATGTGGAGAGCCCTCAACAAGTATTTGCTAAATAAATATGATCACGTTTGCTTAGCAAGCTCTTCTAGAACCCTTTATCTATAAAAGGTACTGTTCTAAATGCTTAGCAGATGTTAAACAATGTAATGCAAGTAATCGCCCTATGAAGTAAGTACTATTCAGATCTCCATCAACCAGATGACGAAACTGAGGCACAGAGAGGTTAAGCAAGATCACACAGTTTGTAAGTGACAGAGCTAGGGTTCTTTTGGGGGGTGGGGGTTATCAGGGATTGAACTCAGGGTCACTCAACCACTGAGCCATGTCCCCAGCCCTGTTTTGTATTTTATTTAGACAGGATCTCACTGAGTTGCTTAGCACCTTGCCATTGCTGAGGCTGGCTTTGAGCTCAGGATCCTCCTGCCTCAGACTCCCGAACTGCTGGGAATACAGGCGTGTGCCACTGTGCCCGGCTAGGATTTTTTTTTTTTTTTTTAGTACAGGGGAATTGAACCCAGGGGTGCTTAACCACTGAGCCATATCCAATCTTTTTTGACATTTTATTTAGAGACAAGGTCTTGCTGAGTTTCTTGGGGCCTTGTTAAGTTGCTGAGGCTGGCTTTGAACTTGTGATCCTCCTGCCCAGCCTCCAGAGCTGCTGGGATAATGGGCATGTGCCACCGCACCCAGCCAGAGCTAGGATTCTGACCCTGGTGGCTTGGTTCCAGTCTGTGCTCTTGACTACTTTGAGAAGCTGCCTTTCCACATGAGTGAAGGAGAGGGAGAGGGATGGGAGAGGAAGAGAGAAGCAGGCTGGGAGAGAGGGAGGGAGGGTGGCGGGCTCGGGCTGTGGCCTGAGTACCTGGGGGCGCTCCTAGGTGTGTTCTAAGGCCAGCGAGACCCCCGCTGGTGTTTCTAAGCACACAGGGGGGAAACAGGCTCAGTTCTTGGGAAGCATATCTGTTTGATGGCAGGAGAGCTTCTGGCCAGAGGGCAGGTTCCAGCAGGTGGGCCGTGTGTGTGGTCCACCCCCGTCTGGGCATCTCAGGGATCCCATGGAGGTGACAAGGAACAGCCATTCCTCCTCCTCAGGGGTGTACAGGTGACCCTCTACTCTAGCCTCAGCTAGGACCTGTGCGGGGACTGGCCTGCATGGGCCAGCATTCGGCCACTGGGAATGTTCCCTGCCCTCCCTTGCAGCGTGGCCAGGGTCTGTCTCTGTGGTGGCCGTTCAGAGGTGGAGGAGTCTCCTCAGCGTGCTCTAGAAGGCGCGGAGCTGAGGCCGTGTGGGGCCAGGTTGTCTGTGAGCCCTTTGGGAAGTCTGTGCCAGCCTGGTCAGCCAGGGGATGGGTGTCCAGGGTGCTGGTGTCCAGGGAGCCATGCTGCCCACTCGCCTCTCCACCCAGGGCTGCTTCCTCTACTTCCCCTCCACTCCTGAGAACCCGGGGCTGCGCAAGGCGGATGGTTCCACCTCGAGAGAGCGAGGCTCCTGCCTTGGTCAGTGTAGGGTCACCCCAGGAGAGCTGGCCTCTCCAGAGGCCTGCATCTGCCCCAACTCCTGCCACACTGCCTCTGCTGCCACGGTGAAGTGGCCCTTGGTGTCCTGCTCAGAGTCACACTAGGAAGTCATGCGGCATGGGGCTGAGGGACCTGGGGGACCCTCATTCCATCCTCACTCCCAAAAGGCTGTTCCAGGGTGCCTGGGGACGGCTGCCTCTGCGGATGGCACTGCTGGTGGTGATGGTGACCATGGTGATGGTGACGATGGTGGTGGTGACCATGGTGATGGTGGTGGTTATGGTGATGGTGATGATGGTGGTGGTGATGGTGATAATAATGACAGCTGCCGTATTTCGAGGACTTATTATAATGCCACCTTCCCGTATGGCGGTGTGGCTGGGGGAGGCTCAGTGGCTTGCCCATGATGATGGTGGAAGCTGGGTTTGTGCCAGGGCCTGGACTCTGGGGTCTGCTGCCAGCACCCATAACTGCCCCACCACCCATGATCAGTAAACCCTTGTTAACACACTGCTCCAGGCCTTTGAGGTCACAGGCCTCAGAGTGGCCAGAGTGACATCTTTAGTGGGTGACAGTGGCTTCTGAGAGTGAAATCTCAGTGGCTGCCTTGGTGCATGCGGCAGGTACCACCTGTCCTGCCTCAGCTCTGTCCTCCTGTTCCCACACTCCCTCCACCCGGCCTTCTGGCCTTTCCTCCGGAGCCCAGGCCCAGCCCTGTGGCAGGATTGTGGACCTACCGTTCCCTCTGCCTGGAATTCCTGGGGCCCTTCCCTGGCCCACCCCCCGCCCTCCAGGGCCCCCTGGACTTCACACCTGGCGCTGCTTGTCATCGGTTACCTGCCTCTGTCTCCCCCCAGGCAGGACTGCAGCCTGTGTCAGTGCTTGGCACATGGCCACATTGTGGGCCATGGATGAGTCAGTGAGCGAATGGGCAGGGGAGAGGGCCAGGGATAGGCCACTCTTGAAGCCACGATAATGTGAATGCAGCAGTCAGATTGGATGAGGAAAGTGTGAGAGATGGCTCTTTAAAAGAAGCGACAGGGCTTTCAGGGAACAGGTTGAATGGGGTGCTGCCTCGTGGCCGACCCCAGATGATCCCATTTATTATGTATTTAGTTAGTTATTTTTGCAGTGCCTGGGACGGAACCCGGGGCCTGGCACCTGCTAGGCAAGAGTCCAGCCCAAATGGTCTGCTTCAAAGAGCAAACAGATAAGAGTGATTTGTGGTCCCGAGTGTGTTTTTAAGGTGTGAGAAATTTATTCTCCAGTCACTTAACTATTTCCCAGCATCCTGCTGACCCGTCCCCTCCACTCCGAACACTGCTGATGGTCAGAAGGGTGAGTTTGTCCAGAGCCTCCCCATAAGTTCCAAAAGCAGCTGCCAACTTAAGGATGCACCCGCCTCACCCTCGGCTTCCCAGCCGCCTTGGGGAGTGTGAAGCGGGAGGACCCCCAGCCTGCTGTACCTGGGCCCAGGGTGGGACCTGAGGTGGACTTCTCCCCAGGAGACCTGCAGGCTAAATGTCCCAGACCACTCGTCCTGGTGTTCCACAAGGTCCGAGGAAGAGCACTCAACTTTTAAAGATGGGTGGAGGGGAAGCCCAGGAGGGGACTCACTGCGCTCTACCTTGAGCGTTTGTGTTCCTTATCTAAAACCAACCACATGTCCCCCTAAGGGTGGCACTTGCAGGACTGTCCATAGCAGCTCAGCTCTGAGTTGCCCCAAATGGGAAACAACCCGGCACCGCAAGACAGGCACACACACACACACGCACACACTCACTAAAACAAACAAACAGCAAAAGGAACGATGACAGAAACAGGTGACGGTGTGCGAGAGTCTCTCAGGCTGGACGGTAGGCAAGGGAAGCCAGCCCCGCTGTTGAATAGGCCAGGGAACTTTCCAGAATGATGGAAATGTTCAGCATCTCTACCTGGGGGTGGTTCCACACATGTGAAAAGTCATGGCGCTCGGCAGTCTGTGAGCATTCCTGTGTGTAAGTTATACCTTGGTATATACGCGTGTGGGGTGTTGTGCAGCTGTGTATTAACGCCTCTCAGGCCGGGTGCCGTGGTGCTCACCTGTCATCCCGGCATCCGGGAGGCTGCGGCAGGAGGATTGCAAGCTTGAGGCCAGCCTGGGCAACTTAGCGAGGCCCTGTCTCAAAATTAACCCCCCATTAACCTCCCCCCACCACCACAATGGTTGAGCTCCTGCTTTGGCCTGGGCCTTTTGACATGCATCCTGTCATTTCATTCTCATGACCTTCCTGTGACTTCGACATCATTGTCCCTACGTCAGAGATGAGGTTCCTTGCTCAGGGCCACGCAGCTGGGGTGCCACAGCTGGGGTTTGCCCCCCACCCCTGCTCAGGGCCTGGAGCTGCCCGGGGTTCCCTTCCTAACCGTCCACTCCCCGCCCAGCGCCAGGTGGATCTAATCCAGTGCCTCTTGTCCCCAGCATCCCTTCGTCAGTAATGTCACCAGTAACAAGGCCCTGCGGGAGCTGGTGGCTGAGGCCAAGGCCGAGGTGATGGAGGAGATCGAAGATGGCAGGGACGAGGGAGAAGAGGAAGATGTCGTGGACTCTGCCCCCGTGAGTCCAGAACCCGGGGCCGGGGAGGGACGGGAGGGACCGGAGGGACTGGGTCTCAGCAGCAGGCTCCTGTGGGAGGCAGGCTGGACATCCCGTCCTGCTTCTCCACGGCCCGCAGACCCCTGGCCAGGTGTGCCAGACCCTGGGCGGGAGAGGCAGCAGGGCACAGGTCTCACGAAGGCCCTCGGGAGAGGCCAGGAGGCTGGGTTCTCACATGAACTGAGAAGCTGGCAGTGGGTCACTGCTTCCGGGCTTTTCCACACACTTTGGGTGGAGGAGATGGCGCATGGGATAGAGGGGCTGTGGCCCTTCTGGACCCCACATGGCTGTCCTGAGTGTTAAGGGGACCAGTGTTCTGGCACATTTGTAAGCCATTTGTAGCTTTGGCACCTGCTGAATTTAAATAGAAATTAAAGCAGATTTAAATTGATTAAAAAAAAAAAAAGTAAAAACACCCCTTAAGCAAGCCTGACGCATCTGCAGGCCGAACCCTGTCCTGTCCTGCGCTGCAGTTCTGAGATCCCAGGTGGGGCTCATGGGGAGGCCCTTTCCAGGGGGCACTGGCCGTCCAGGTGGTCCTACGTGCCTAGGGAGACAGGAGCTGGACTTGCCTGTTAGCAGACAGAGCCGGTCACCACCTTGTGCTAGGAAAGATGAGGTGACTTTCTCAAGTCCCAGGAGGGAGCCTGAGGCTGGTGGGAACCCTCACTAGAAGAGAAGCCTCATGTAGGGACAGTAAGTGGAATCAACCTGGTGACCACAGTCACAGCGCCCCTGATTGACAGAGAGAACCAAGTGTTCTTTTTACAGATGGAAGACTGAGGTGTGGGCTGGAGGATTCTGGCTGAGCTGATAGGGTGAGGCTGGGTGTCCACAGGGAGCAGAAGCCCAGTGGCCAGGCTCCAGGAGGATGTCTGGTCAGCGAAGGCATGGGACGGGCAGAAGGTGGTCACACCTGGTCTCGTTCTCCCAAGGCTGAAAGCTGAACTTCATCCTGAGGACAGCAGGAGCCTTGGGTGGCTTCAGGCAGGGCTGGGCCGTGGTGTGAGGGTGACCATCTGAATTTTTGGACCTCTGTGCTGGGCACTGAGTAGGAAGTGGACTGGAGTTGCTTCCACTAGCTGCCTGTCCAGGGTCAAAAACCGGAGGCCACAGGACCAAGAGTGCCCAGGTCAGAGAGATGCAGGGGTCACCTGTAGCACTTGGCAGTCATACTCAGGACGGTTGACTGTGTCAAGGGGAGGGAAGGAATTGTCACCGGGAACAGCAGGAAGGGGGACATGGCAGGTCCCCTCCTAACCTGGAGAGTAGCTGTGCGGGTGCTCACTGTTCACCCAGTTGGACATTTTATTGTTTGGTCATTCATGCCTGCCTGCTGGGGATTGAACCCTGGGCCTTGCCCGTGATGGGCTAGCACCCTACCCCTAGGATCCTCTGTCCAGCCCCTTAGGTGTTTATTTTCAGTACTAAGGATTGAACACAGGGGCACTTAACCACTGAGCCACATACAGGGTCTTACAAAGTTGCTTAGGGCCTCGTGGACTTGCTGAGGTTGGTCTTGAACTTGGGATCCTCCTGCCTCAGCCTCCAGAGTTGCTGAGATAACAGGCATCTTTTATTACCGGGGAATGGGGAACCAGCTTAGAGGGCTCCCTTCCCGCTCTCCTCGCTCGGCCTCTCCCCCGCGGACACCTGGCCTTCCTGCCCCGCTGTATCCCTGACTCCTGCATCATCTGGCAGCATGGTCTTGACTCTTTTCTTCCAGGCCCTGGGGAACCACACGCAGGAGTCTTCTGAGGCGAGTCAGCTGAGCCTGGGGGCCGACAAGCCCCCCCAGGAACCATCCTCGGCCCCACTGCCAACCAGCCAGCCTCAGGACAGTGGGAATGGGCCCTGCAGCCAGCCCTCTGCAGACGGATCCCTCCAAACCCCCAGCCCCCCAGACGGGGCCCCTGCAAATGAGAATGGCCTCGCGATGCCTGTTCCCCTCCGAAAATCCCGGCCAGTGTCAATGGATGCCAGAATCCAGGTAGCCGAGGAGAAGCAAGCCAAGGACCAGGCTGGGGACCTCAGTTCTGCAGCCAGCAGGTCTCAAAAGGCCAGCCAGAGCCGGCCCAACAGCAGCGCCCTGGAGACGCTGGGCGGGGAGAAGCTGGTCAACGGCAGTCTAGAGCTCCCTGCCCAGGCCGCGCCGGGCCCCGCCAACAGGGCCTCGGACAGCAGCAGCCTGTCCACCTCTGAGAGCATGGACTACAGCACCTCCCTGTCCACCGACCTCTCCCTGAACAGAGAGACGGGCTCGCTGTCCCTTAAGGTAATGCCCTGTCAGTCACACGGTGGGCTTGGAGCAGGAGGGACGTGCCGCGACTGGCCCTGGTTCTCCAAGGCATTTGGTGGCCGCCTCCACTTTGGGTTTTTTACTTTATTTATTTGGGTGCTAAGGGTGCAGCCCAGGGCCTGGTGTCAGAAACAGAAAGAAATTGCAGTTCCAGCAGGAGACAAGCGGAGAGTGGCCTTTGCCTCTCTTCAGTGACATGTGACTGTGTACCCTCTCGGCTGCAGGTGACAGTGTGTGCAATCCGCGTGCATGAACCAAGTCCGTAGCTCCTTGTGGTTTCTTCGTGTTTGGGGCCTTTGAGCTTGTCCCTTCTGGTCCCTCACAGAGTATACAGCAGGCTGTTATAAACTGTCACCACCCAAGTATGGACAGCAGCTTTTATCTAGAAGCGTCATCTTCCTGTCCCTTCCTGGAAGTGTTAAGGTTTCATTTAATTAACTGACGCAGCTAGAGCAGGGTCTCCCGCCTCTTCTCCAGGGGGTTGAGAACATTCTCAGTTGGCCACAGGGAGTCAGGGAGCCCAGAAGAGTCCACTGGCTGCCCCTTGGTGTGGCCAGGAGCCTGTTACTGCAGGGACGGGGGCCCCGGGGGCAGAAGCAGTGTCATGTGAAGCTGTGGCTGGCTTCTTCCTCCCTCCACTCTCCCTCCTGCTCCTTTATTGTCCCCGGCTACTTTGACCCATCTTGGATGGAGTCTTGCAACTTGGGGCTTGAACACTGTTGAGAGATGAAAGTCAGGTGCTATGGTTCTAGGCAGGCCGTCCAGGTCCCCTGGGTGAGGATACTGGGTGGCAGCACACAGAAGAGAGGAGCCGGTCCTGCCACTCTCAACCCAGTGAGCAGAAAACTCAGCTCAGAAACGAAGGGCCCAGCTCACACTTGGACCACCTGGCTCGCACGGCCCCCCGGGCTGGAAGGCCCCCGGCTGCGTTGCAAAGGCTGGGTGAGGCTATGCCAGGAAGGGAAGCCAGCCAAAAGGCAGGAGGCAGGAGGCAGGAGAGGCCAGGAGGAGGCCGGCACAAACCCCACGCCTTGCTCTGAGTCAGAGCTGAGCACTTCCAAGGATGCCGTTTGTAATACCCCTTGACACCTCCAGGCAGTCATGGTGAAATGCAGTCATTCACAGCCATAGACACAGGTCAGGAATAATCTCACGGCAGCTTCTGACAAGCAGGGCAGCCAGTGGGGTTCTGGCCAGGTCAGGTTTCACTGCCAGATCCATTAGGAAAACCACCTTTGGATCTCTGGGCTCCTTTGGATTCTGGCATTGTGGACAGGGATATGGTCTGTGACCATAATATACTGAACGGTTGCCATGAGCAGGCACTGCCCCGTGCCCCTGCCTGGTCTCATCAAATCTTTGTAACCACCCTGGAAGGCAAGTACTATCTTCATCCTCCTTGGACGGTGGAGGAAGCTAACCAAGACAAGGGACTGTCACGGGTCACAGAGGACAACTCTCTCTGATCTCGTGTCCTGCGTTTTGTGCATGCTAGCATGAGATGAAGGGCCCTGGGGCTCTGCAGGCTGAGATTGGACAGACAAGGAATGAGATTCAGAAGCACAGGACCCAGGGGACAGCAGGCAGCTGCGTCCTCCTGGGGTAGAGGCTGTGGGTCAGGAGGGCTGCGGCCTCACCCCATGAGCCGTGGACCCTTCACTGAAACAGCATCACCTTGTTCCTCCCGACCAGGACTCAAGGCTGCACAACAAAACCCTGAAGCGGACACGCAAATTTGTGGTGGATGGCGTCGAGGTGAGCATCACCACCTCCAAGATCATCAGCGATGACGAAAAGAAGGACGAGGAGATGAGATTCCTCAGGCAAGCCGGGCAGGGCCACTGTCAGTGGGAACAGGGTCAGGATCCATCCATCCACCCCCCCCATCCACCCATTTACCCACCAACTCACACTCACACTCATCCACCCGCCCATCTACCCAGCCATTACAGTGAGTGGGGGCACTGGTCCTTGGGTGAGAGGGCTGTCTGTCTATGGTATGGAGTGGAGGAAACAAAGGAGCGAAAGGAAACTGGTTTTGCTTGAGATCCTGTGCTTCCCCATCCATTGACCCATCTACCATCTACCCATCCACCAACCCATCCACCTATCCATCCATTCATCTGCCCATTTAGCCATCCATTCACCCATCCTTCCATATACCCATTCATGCATTCCATCATCTATTCACTCATCCATGCATAACTACCCACCCACCTATCCATCCATTCACCCACCCATCAACCCATCCATCCATCCACCATCCACCCATCCATCCACCCACCCAACCATCTCTCCACTCATCCATCCACCCATTTATCTATCTATCCACCTACCCAAACATCCTATACTCATCCATCCACCCACCCATCCATCCATCCATCCATCCTTCGATCTATCCATCCACTCACCTACCTGCCCACCCATCCATCCATTTACTCATTTACCTTCCATCCATTTTTAACCCAACATTCATCATCCATCTACTTGTCATATCCATCTATCCGTCCTTTTACCCATCTATCTGTCCACCCATCTATCCATTCATTCATTTATCCATCCATCCATTCCATCTAACATCCATTCCATCCAACCATCCACCCACCTACCCACCCCTGCTTCTATCCACCTACCCAAACATCCAGCCAGCCACCCACCCACCCATCTATCATCCATCCTTCCATTCACCATGCATCCATCTCTCTATCCATTTAATCACCCATTTATCTATCATTCATCCATTCATCCACCTAACTGTCCATCTTCCCACCAATCCAACCATCAGTCTGCCCACTTATCTCTCCACTGACCTACCTGTCCATCCATCCACCCACCCGCCAGATGGAGACAGGGTAGTGAGGCCATTGCCCTGATAGGACTCACACTTCGTGGGTCTACACGCAATAATTCTTGGTTGTGGTTCACACTGAGAAGGAAGAAATGGGTGATACCTGCTCCTAGGGAAACCCCTAGAGCCAATCCCAAAGGGTGGGAGGAGCCAGCCATGTTCTGGGCCAAGGGGTAGGGTGCTGGGAGCACAGGGGGCTACAGCTCCAACTGTAGAAGTCCCAAGGGGTGGCCACTCAGTTTGTCTTAGGATCTGGGAGGACAGGGCTGGAGTGTGGACTGTGGGGTTGGAGGGCTCTGTCTGAGGGTTGGCAGAACCCAGGTCATGGGCCTGTGAAGTTGGGGCCGCAGGAGCCTTTACCCTGGGTACATGGCTGGGCAGTGGCCAGCTCTTACACCCCTTTTGGAAGGTTGCTGTGGCAGCTGTTCACATGTAGGCTGTAGGGGGGGAAGACTTCCAGGGACCAGGAGACCCTGCAGGACCTGCAGTCTCTGGGCTCGGGCTGGGTGGTGGCATTTTGGAGGCATTGGGACAGAGCTAGAGAGAGGTTGGACTGAGGAGGTTGTGAGGCTATTTTTGCAAAGAAACCATCTTTGCACTTCTCGGTTGCCCCACCCCAACTGCCACCTCAGGGAGACCTAGTCCCACGTTCTCTAAGGGAGAAGCTGTTTCTGGGCAGGTCTGTTACCTGCCCTGGGGCTCCCAGCTGGGAAGGCTGGGCTGAGATTCCATCTAGCTCTGTCTGTCTGAGAATTCCTGCAGGGATCCCCTGGGCCCTGTGGCTTCCCAGAGCCGCTGGTGAAGTTGGGGGTGGGGTCAGCAGGTAGAGAGTGCAGAGCTCTCTTGAGGCCAGGCCTTTGTCGGGGAAGGTCACTGTTGGTTTGCAGAAATTCTCTAGTACACCAGATGCACTCACATGTTTTACAGGGCACAGACGTTCCTGAGTGACAGAAGCAGTTTGGGATGATCTAGGGGTATCCTCCCATCTTGAGCCAGGGAGAGGGTACTTTTTACTGTGGCATTGGTGGGCGCACACGCACAGGTGTCCTTGTCTCTGCGGGTCGGGGCATCTGGGGGCTCTTGGTAGATAACACTCCACACTCTCAGAGCTGGGTTTCCATCACCGCCCCTCTGGGCAGCTTAGGTTCCTTGCTTGAGGTTCCCGCCTGGCTCACCCCATGCCCTCCACCTGGCACCGGCCTGTCCCCAGGCAGAGCTGCTGTGTGCCCCTCAGGGAAGGAGAGACTGAGGAGGTGGACAAGAGGCGCTTAGCTCAAGCAGAACCAGGCTTTTCTTGTTGGCCTTTTGTGGCCTGTGGCCCAGGCCAGGCCTTGGAGTGTGGGAGGCTCCCACCGCCCCCTGCTGGTGCGGCCCCACCTCTGCGCACCTGGACCTCAGCCTCCAGGAAAGATGGGGCCCTCGGAGGATTGTGAGCCAGGCAGCCCAGTGTTTGTTGCCCGCCTGGGCTGAGCCTTCTGTGGAGTTCCCTGCCTGCCTCCCTGAAGCCTCCTGTGCTGGTCCCTTCCGTCCAGGCCCCTGCTGCCTGGCCACGCCCCTTGAGAACGTGAGGGCCCCGGAGGTGTCGCGGGACCAGCTGCCCACCTCTCTTGCTCCTGTATTTGGAACTCCCCTTCTCTTGAGTCGGGACTTCCATTTCTTTGACATTCTGGAGGGTCACCTCCCACCTTTTCTGTTTCCAGAAAAGCACGTGCTCAGACAGAAGCCCCTTCCATGGCCGAGGGCAGGGTCTCGCTTTGCCCGGAACCTGGGGGCTGTTCTTCGCCCCCTCATCTTCCCTGAGGCAGTGGCCACGTACAGGGCATTCGCCATGGGCCAGGCGGACACGCAACGGGCATCACTGCATTTAGCCCTCAAAGAACTTGCCAGCGAGGGTCACCAACCTTGTTTCACAGGCTCGGCTGCTGAGGCTTGCAAGGACTGTGACTGCCCAGGAGGCCCCCACCCAGAGCCTGTGCTCGGCCGTGCTGCCCTACTGTGTGTCGCTGGCACAGGCAGCGAGCGTTGGCAGCCCGCAGCGCCCTGCATAAGGCCTGCCGGGGCCAGCGTGGCCGCACAATGGACCCACCGTGGTGCACACTGTAGATGCCACTATGATAGGACATAGGCCTAGTGGACCCCACTCCCGAGGGGCCACCAGGGAACCCACGAGTCACAGTCAGGAGGCCCAAGATTTTTCTCTTCTGATGACATAAACCCTACATGGCAGTGTTGTGGTGACTGCTCAGAAAGAGGCGGGGCTCACACGGGGCCACCCACCTGTTTTTTTCTCCGCGTGTAGACACGTCCAGCACCAGGGATATATGTTACAAAATTAAGGCAGACTGTGTGGTTTAGGTCACATGTTTATTGTAATAGGTCATACACTGTCATGGTTCAAAAGAAAAAAAAGACTGAAAAATGTCCTACCCTTTCCCACCAGGCCACCGCCCAGCCCCTGCTAGTGTTTGTGGTGTAACCCTTCCAGGGCCCCACCCACCAGGCACAGAGCCTGTGTCTCTGTCACTCCCAGGACAGGAGTGCACTTCGGCCCCCTCGGCAGCACCCACTCCCAGAGGTCACCCCTGGTCTGGGCAGAGGGTTTTATTATTTTCCTGGACATTTTCCCACCTAGTGAAATATTTCTAAAACCTGATGTTCCGTGCTTGTTTGGGACTCCATCATGTGACATATTGTAGCTTTCACACTCAGACCCATGCTGGAGGACTTCGTTCCTAAGTTAGCAAACAGCCGGCCCTCTGTGTCCACGGCCCGGCATCTGCGGATGCAACCAGCAGCCGATTGAAAATAGTTGGGGGGAAATCGCATCTCTCCTGAACACACACGGGCTTATTTTTTGTTGTCATCATCCCCCAGACAACACTGTCTACCAGCTCTATGGTATGCACGTGGTCTCGGGAGTCAGATTAGGGATGGTGAAGGTGGGCGAGACCACTCACGCAGGTAATAGGGGACACAGCACCGTCTCACACCGGAGACTTGGGCATCGTGCATTTGAGCAGGGTGCAGAGTCCTGGGGCCACACCTGTGGATACGAGGGAGTCAGCACCCTTATTCCATCTGGAAGTGGAGCTGCCACATCAGAGGCACGGGTTCGTTGCCAGACTGCCTCCAGAGCACAAGCAGCATGTGGAGGGTCATCTTGTTCGTGTGGCTGCTATTTCCTTTAGGTTGCATATCCACATAGTGATTTTCCAGTTTCTCCTGCTTTTCCTTCCCTTCCCTGTGCCACGCCTGTGAGCTTGGGTCTTCCACCCTCCCCTGCGGTCCCGAGCCCTCTGTGTGTATTGAAGTCACTCCTGCCTTGTCGGCAAGAGATGACAGATGGAACCTGAGTCCCCCTTGTGCCTCGGACATGTGACTCTGCACCATGATCCAGCCCTCATGTCCCAAGCTGTGAGTGTTGTCATCTGAGGCCACTTTCTCTTGACAAATCTGTGCCCCCTTTACTCCCCCAGGCGCCAGGAACTCCGGGAGCTGCGGCTGCTGCAGAAGGAGGAGCATCGAAACCAGAACCAGCTCAGCAGCAAGCACGAGCTGCAGCTGGAGCAGCTGCACAGGCGCTTTGAGCAGGAGAGCAACGTGAGCGCGGGCAGAGAGGGCCCTGGGTGCGGCTCGCCTCCCTGTTTCCTTTAGGTAGAGGTTGCAGAGGGGGACGGTCGAGGCAGTGGGGAGCAACTCACAACCATTGGCTGGTTCTTGAGGTCTTCCCGATCTCATCAGGCCATAAGGCTGCAAAGTCAGTGGTCTGGTCTCCCTTTTGGAAATAAGGAAATGGGGACTCAGAGAGGTTAAGCAACTTGCTCTAGGTCACACAGAAAAGAGGTGATAGAACTAGAATGCAAACCTGGGCCTGAGCCTGAGCCCAACTCCCCGTCTTCCTCCCAGGTATAAAGTGGCTTTGTTGAGTTTCTCTAAATTTTTGCTCTTTCCAGGCCAAGAAGAAGTTCTTTGACACAGAACTGGAGAACCTGGAGCGTCAGCAAAAGCAGCAGGTAGAGAAGATGGAGCAAGATCATGCCGTGCGCCGCCGGGAGGAGGCCAAGCGGATCCGCCTGGAGCAGGAAAGGGACTACGCCAGGTTCCAAGAGCAGCTCAAACTGATGAAGAAAGAGGTGAAGGTGCTGGTGGGGTAGGCCGTTTGGGAGCGTCAGGACTACCCCCTCTGTTGTGAGTGACTGAGAAATGGAAACCCCATCTCAGCCTCACCTCACAATGGGGCTGCAGGGAGCTTGCATGCCTGGGAAGCCCATGTGCCAGGTGTGTCCAAGTCTGTGCTCCAGCTGCGCCCTCAGGAGCCACATCTTTTCTGGGCTCTGCGTTCCTCCCTGTTGGCTTCACTCCCAGCCAGGCCCTTGCCGTGTGGCCTGGGCAGCTCCTTCTGTGTCCTCCCAGGTTAGCCGTGGCTGAGGGAGAGCAGGGAAGAAGAGGTGGTGGCCCAGGTAGGAGCTCTGTTACTGGAATAGGTGAGGGCGGGCCGACAGGGGTCCTTCACCCGCTGCCCTCCTCCCTTCCGCCTCTTTCTATTCCAGTTGGAAGGGGAGGGGGAGGTGGCAGGGGGCCCCTCTCCCAGCCTGCCCTGCAGGAGGGCATCTGGGCCCCAGGAGACTGGAAGGAAGGAGGAAGACAGCCCCCTCCATACACACACACACAGGAACATCAGTCCCAATCTCAGCAGAGAGCAGGGGACAAGCAGCCTCCCAGAGCTCACCGTGGTCCCAGACTGCACTGGGGGAGCTGCAGGTAGTGCCTCTCAGGGCCCCAGGCCACTGGCTGCAGGAGCCAAGGCCACACAGAGCAGGACAGGGCTGGCTAAGACGAGCAAGGGTCTGGCTGGACATCAGGGGCCTCGAAACACTCGTGATTGGAGTGGGGGTTCAGCACAGTGTTGGGGCACTGACCTAGCACACTGAGGCCCGGGGTTCAGTCACAGCAGCCCACACCCCCCAACAACCTCAGCAATCAAGATAAAAAAAGGCTCTAATGCTGTATTTTAAAGTAAAAATGAATGCAAAGCATTCATCAACACAGAGTATTGGCTGTTACAACACAGGCCGCGTTTGACAGGGCTGGTGTTGGTGAGGGGGCCGTGGGACTGGGCCCCCCCACAGAGCTGGGTCCTGTCTCTATTTAAAATGTTGGGATTTTATTCATGATTTTTTGCATGAATATTGATTTGTTTTAATGGTGCTTATTGATGTTGTGCCCGAGGCCCCCTGTGGAGGTGGGCAGCAGTGCTGGGGGCTGTGGGGGAGGAGAGAAGCTGACCCCCTTGGCTGCAGGCCCCAGCATCTTCGCACAAGCCCCCACAGGGGTGGAGTTTCCCCTGGGCAGGATCTATCCAGGGACTTAAGTCTGTCATGGAACTCAGGCCAGGTGGCGTCTGGTCCCTGGGGTTCCGCTCAGCCGCGGGGTTCCTGTAGCTTTGCCACGTTGGGCTCGCTGGGTGAGCTGCATCCCTAGCCCCAGACGTGGGTTTTTAAATGTTTTTTTTTTTTTGGGGGGGGGTGGGGGGAAGCAGGGATTTTCTTCTAAAAGCTTTCATGGAAAGATAAGGCCTGGCTTTGCTTCCGTGGCTTCTCAAGGAGGGAGGACATGACCATTTAGTAAGACCCCTGTTCTGGCCCTCCCATGGCCAGCCTGCCTGCTTGCATTCTGTGGATCTCTTGTTCAGTGGAGCTGCCTCTGTAATTCCAGGTGGGCTGGGCACAGGGCTTCACCAAGTCATTCATTAAATATGCAGGCTTTGCTCATTGTCCTGGGTGACTGCCGCCAGGACCCCCTGGGATGCCAGAGTTCAAGGATGCTCAAGTCCTTCATGTAAAATGCATATTTGCCTAGAACCTACAGACATCCCCACATATGCTGTAAGTCATCTCCAGAGTATTTGTAATACCCAATACAACGTAAATGCTATGTAAATAGCAACCTGGCTAAACTCACTTATTCTAGTATCTGTTTAAAAAAATTTTCCCGGATTCCTAGGGATTTTTTCATATAGACAGTCTGTAAACAGAAACTGTCTTATTTCTTCCTTTTAAATTTATGTGCTTTCTGATGCTTTCTGGGCGGGCCTGGACTTGCAATAGGGTGTTGAATAGAGAGGTCAGTAGACACCCTGGCCTTGTCCAGGCAGTCCTAAGTGAAAGGCTTTAGTATTTCATCATTGGGTCAAGACTACTGGCAGTTTTCTGTGGAAGTTCTCTGACAGGTTAAGGAAGTTCCTACTTGGCTAATGGGTTTTTTCATGAGGGATGCTGTCTTTGGTTGAATAGTTTCATATGTCAGCTGACATGATTGATTTTTCTTCTTTGGTTTGTTGGTATTATAAATTGAATTGTTTGATTT
Organism: Urocitellus parryii; assembly: GCF_045843805.1. Taxonomy (NCBI): domain Eukaryota; kingdom Metazoa; phylum Chordata; class Mammalia; order Rodentia; family Sciuridae; genus Urocitellus; species Urocitellus parryii. The sequence continues at coordinate 158,956,589 of NC_135531.1, read as the reverse complement.
TCGAATGTTGAATATTTTTGCATTCTTGGGATAAGCCTGTTATGTTATTTTCCTTTCTTATATATTATTAGATTTGATTTGCTAACATTTTGGAAAGTTTTTTTTGTTTTGTTTTATTTTGTTTTTTTTAAACCAGGGATTGAACTCTGGGGCACTTACCCACTGAGCCACATCTCCAACCCTTTTTTAAACTTTGACACAGGGTCTCACTAAGTTGCTTAAGTCCTTGCTAAATTGCTGAGGCTGGCTTTGAACATGTAATCCTCCTGCCTCAGCTTCCTGAGTTGCTGAGATTACAGGTGTATTTTAATATCTTATTTTAATTCATTGTTTGGTTAAAGGATACATCTGTGTATGTTTAGTGGTTGTTCTAGGGTATTTTAATATACTCCTTTAACTCTTTGAGCACCTATTTAGTGTTTATATTATAATGCTTCAGTTAAATTGCAGACATCTCACAACCATATAAATTTCTTCTTTTCTCTCTCTTTTTAGCAGCAGCTCATCCTGTTAAGTGCAGACACTCAGGACTTCCCTGCTGTGGGTGGAGTCTCGATCTTGCTTTAGTTTTCCAAAGCCTTTGCTATCCTGCTCTGCTTGTCTCTCACTGGTGCACAGCTCAGGGCTGGACCAGAGACTTGTGTGCGTCCACACACAGCCGTAAGGATTCCCGGTCCTGCCTTCTTCTCTTTGGGATTCAGCCCACTTCTCCAGTGTGCTTAGGCCCTGGTGCCTCCTTCTGGGGCTGGAAGCTTGAGGTTTCTTATGGACATTTAGCCATCTCCTCTATGAGGTCTATTAGGCAGGTCAGGGACGAGAGGAGGCAAAGGCCTTGCCTTCCTGCACTGCCTTTGTCCCCGGGGGCCTCCAGGGCACCACAGGTGACCCACCTGCCCACGGCTTAGCACCCCACAGAGGAGGCAGCTCCTCCCCAGCTGTCCCAGCAAATGTCCTGGAACGCCCCGGCCCTGCAGGGCCCCGTGCTCTCCCCGAGTCAGTCCTGAGTCCAGGGGCACAGACATGCAGCTCCTCCAGCCGGGACCTGTGTGCGGCCCACAGTGCCAGCCTTCAGGCTCGGGGAGGGAACCCGGAGCCCCGGGAGCAGGCGCTTGCCAGGCGTTTTGATATGGATGCTGATATTGGCATCTCAGGTATCGACGGCGTCTCTGTTGACATTATTATTTCACATGTTGAGAGCGATTAGGAAAAAATATATAGAAGGCTTCAGAGGGGACAGTGTGAGAAAAACTTCCCTGAAGGAAATGAGGTGCGTCACCAGAAGAAGGGGGACGGAAACCAAGCAGCCAGAGATAGCAGCTGTCCTGTCCGGGAGCCCAGGAGCCCGGGGCCCGGGGCCAGCTGCAGCCAGGCCAGGCCAGCGGTGCCACCTGAGGGTGGGGGCTGGGCCCGCAGAGCCACCTGGCCGGTAGCCTGCTGGCCCTACAGCCACACCAGGAGTGCCCTGACCACCTGCTTGTCTGTAGGCCAAGAGCGAGGTGGAGAAGCTCCCCCGGCAGCAGCGGAAGGAGAGCTTGAAGCAGAAGATGGAGGAGCACACGCAGAAGAAGCAGCTTCTTGTGAGTGAGCCCGAGCAGTGGCCGCCCTCCCTGTCCATGCCCGGGCTCCATCCCTCGGCCGCCTCTTGTTCTGAGTGCCAGCTGACCCCTCCCCCATGCCGCCCTCCCTGGCTGCCCCCCTCCTTCTGGGAGGAAGCCCCCCACCCCTGGACACCCCAGCCCAAGCCCCTCCGCCTTGTTCAGGGGCCGTTGGCTTAGATGTCACCTCACCTTGATCAGCCCAGAATCTCCCTCTGCCAGCTGAGGGCCGTGGGATCTAGACCCTTGTCTCCCAGACCTGGCCCTACCGTCCTGAGGATGGTTTCCCCCCTGCCGGCAGGCAGAAGCCTGTGCCTCTGCACCTGAGCCTCCTTTCCCTGGTCCTTCCATGCCTCCTGAGCAGGACACACACACACACACACACACACACACACACACACACACACACACACACGCCTCCTGTCACTGTCCTGTAGCTCCTTCTCACCCCAGCCCGTGTGAGCTCAGGAATTTTCAGGCTGTCACATCACCTCCCCCTGCAGATCTTCTGTGGTTCCCTTTGCCCATGAGACATCCCTCCCGCCGCCCAGCTCCTCTCTGCCCCTCCCCAGCCTGGCAGCCTGCCCTCGTCCCCTGCTCCAGTCCCCTGATTCCCTGCCAAGTGGGGTCTCAGCACATTCTATTCCTGACACAGGCTGTGTATGTGACCACGTCAGAGTCTGTGGCTTACCTGGGGCCAGGGCTCTTCGTTTTCCCACTTGGGCTCATAGAGGTGACATTGCAGAGGTGACAGTGGGCAGGCAAGGCCTCAAACTGTCTGACTCCAGACTCCACGTTCTCTCTGGGACACCCTGGAACCCTCCCTAGGCTCTAAGATCAGAAAAGCGCACAGGAGAGAGGTGGAGTTGGGGGAAGGTTGGTCAGCCATCAGGCAAGAGGAGCACATCGCGAGTTCTTTTGCCCCACAGCGGGACTGTAGTCAGTACCCATGTGCTGTTCATTTCAACATAGCTGGAAAAGAGGATTTTCAATGTTTCACCCTAAAGAGAAATAGTTGAGGTGATGGAGATCATTGTTCTGACCTGATCACTGCGTAAAACATACATGTATGGAAATTTCACATCACACCCCTGAACTTTGTACAGTTAGTATGTGCCAGTTTTTTAAAACTAACTTTTTAAAACACAGGGCTGGTGAGGGTGAAGCCAACAGGCTCTTGTCAGAGAGAGAGAGAGAGAGAGAGAGAGAGAGAACGAACTAGCACTCGGGAGGTGCTGAATCCCATCCTCAACACCACATATAAATAAATAATAAAATGAAGGTATTGTGTCAACTACAACTAAAAAATATAAAGGTATTGTGTCCATCTATAAATTATATATATATATATGTGTATATATATATATATATATATATATATATAGTTATAGTGGGATCTAATATATATATTCAAAATCCTCAAAGATTCGCACAACTTGTAATTTGGCTTTTCTGCCTCTAGAGCTGCTGAGGAAGTCAGCACACAGGCTCAGAAACATTGGGATACCAGAGAGTGAAGAACTGCACCATTTCAATAGAGAAAACCCGGGAATAACCTGTTACTTATTAGGGAAATAAGTTAAGGTATATCCATACCATGAAATATTTTCAGTCATTAAAACACATTGTGACATGGAGAAGCCTTTTTAGTCATTTTTGAAATTTGGTAAAATCCATATAGCACAATTTGCCCTCTTTGCTATTAGGAAGTGCCCAGTGGCATTAAGTGCGGAATTGAAAGCCTGTCCAGTAAACAGTAGCTCTCCATAGTCCCCGCCCCCTGCCTGGAACCCCCTCTCCTTTCCTTCCCCGTGCTGGTCTGTCATCATGGTGCTGGGGTGGACACCAGGCCCCGTGCCTGCTCTGCACACACTGCCCCACTGAGCTGCACCCCAGCCCCGTCTCTGTGACTTTGACTGTCCGTAGTGGACTCGGGGTCCACGAGGCTCTTGCGTGTGACAGCCTTTCTTTTTATGGCTGACTGATATTTCGTGGTGAACTGATACCGCGCTCTGCTTGTTCGTTGTTCGGCAGTGAATACTTGGTTCTCGTGGGTTGTGCCGCTGTGAGCGGGGTTGCAGGCACCTCTTCAGTTCCTTAATGACTTCTGTAGAACAATCACACAGTTGCTGTGGATGCACTTGAACTGGTACATCATGGACAGTTGCTAGCCTGATGATAAGAGTAGTCGGGGTTTTTAGTTCCTTCTTATGGGGTTCCAGTAATTTTTTCCCAGTCCTGGATGGAACCCAGGGCCTTGTGCATGTGAGGCACACAGCCTGCCACCAAGCCACCTCCCCAGCCCAGTCTATTTTTATTTTAAGACGGGGTCTCTCTGTGTTGCCCAGGCTGGCTTTGAACTTGCCATCCTCCTGCCTCACCCTCCTGAGCTATATTTTCAAACTTAAATTTTATTTTCTTACTTGTTATCTTGGCAGGATACCAATACAAAGAAGTGATATGTGTTTAAGGAGAGGGAAATGCTAACTATCCTGAGCTGATGATTGTACACCGTATACATGAACTTGATTACCACAATGTGCCCCTGAATGTGTACAGTTATCGTGTTAATTAGAAACAGTAGTTAAGAACAGTAGATAGGCATGGTTATAATGGTGTAGTGAGTCTCCACATACCCGCCACTCAGTCTAAATAATCGTCCACTCGTTCACTCCTTGACCCTACCGTGTCATTTGACTGAAATCTAAGATGTCGTATCACATCTTACCTGTAGACATCTCAGACATCACAAAAATAGCCACCGACGCAAGTTCCTATCTTCTGGGGATACAGCCCAGTGGTAGAGTGCATGAGACCAAAAACAGATAAAAATTAGCCCTGATTTCTAACAACATCTCTTTCCAATCCACTCAGCATCTGCCTTATCATTAGCTTCATGAAAACCATTTCATTTTTTGAACAATTTGTTGGCTCCAAGATCCAAAAGAAAGCCCACATCCTGGTGGGTTGCTGCCTCTCTGGGTCTCCTCGACTTCTCTCTGTTTTTTAAACACGCTTCTCGGGTCCGGCTGATGTCCCTCCTGAACTAGAATGAGCTGTGAGAGGCCCGAGCTGGGCAGGTAAAGGTCCGCTCCCGCCTCCCCGCAGGACCGGGACTTCCTGGCCAAGCAGAAGGAGGACCTGGAGCTGGCCATGAAGAGGCTCACTGCGGAGAACCGGCGGGAGATCTGTGACCGGGAGCGCGAGTGTCTCAACAGGAAGCAGGAGCTCCTTCGAGGTGAGCGGGGACGGCGCCGTCTGGGCAGAGCCACTGTGGCTGGACATCCCAGCCCTGGGCAAGAAAAGCCAGAGGTTTCCTTCACAGTGAGGTCAGGAGCCCCCACTGAAGTCGGGAACAAGGCCAGGGGCCAGTTCCTGCTCACACCACTTGACACTGTTCCAGAAGTCAAGGGCAGAGGGGAGAGGAGGACACAGCTCGAAGGCCACTGTAAGCTAGTGAGCTGCATTAAGGGGGTGGCAGAGACAGTAATGAGCCCCCCCCTCATCCTCGAGTGTTGAGTGACGCTCTGCCAGGCCATTGCTAGTCCCCCTTCATACCTGATCTTGGGGGACCCTCAGCTTACCCCTGGGAGCCAGGCCCTGTGGTGATCCCAGTTTTTATAGACAAGGAAACTAAAGGTCGCAGAGTTACTAGTCTTGAGTTGAGTGGCCTCCTCTTCTGGGGCGGCACTAACAAAATACCAGCGAGCAGTGGCTGACAAACAGCAGAAATTAATTTTTCTTAGTTCTCGAGGCCAGGAAGCACCAGGCCAAGGCACGAGCGGACTCTGGTCTGGAGGGCCTCTTCCTCAGGACAGTGCACTTCTGCCCTGAGCTGCCTTCACAGCGTCTCCCTCTGAGCCCGTTGCAGGAGCAGAGATGTAGTTCAGGTTGTACTTAAAAAATCCTCCATGCTGGGCGTGGTGGTGCACGCCTGTAATCCCAGCAGCTGGGGAGGCTGAGGCAAGAGGATCATGAGTTCAAAGCCAGCCTCAGCAACTTAGCGAGGTGCTAAGCAACTCAGTGAGACCCTGTCTCTAAATAAAATACAAAATAGGGCTGGGGATGTGGCTCCGTGGTCGAGTGCCCTGAATTCAATCTCTGGTTACCCCACCACCACCACCAAAAAATCCTCTGGGGCTGTTTCCTCCCCCACGTAGAGTTGAGCAATTTGGCAGAGGTGGAAACTGAGGCTAGAGAGCTTCTCTCTCCGCTCCAAATCCCAGCCCAGCGGGGTGCCAGGTCGCTCTCCTATTTCTGACTCAGAACAACGCGCCTCTCAAGGTCCCAGTTCTCAGCTCTGCCAAAGGGCACCACTGTATGAGGGGGAGGAAGCGTCCTTGCGGATGTGTCATCTGTGCTGCACCCTGCTTCTGTCACGGGCAGGCGGGAGGGCCTCTGTGGGACTCGCATGGAGACACGGCATGAGAAACGCACCGTTGACTGGGTGCAGCCCTCCAGATACGCGCCCGCGGGCACCCTGGCCATGGCCTTCCTGCTGCTCTGGGCTGCCGGGAGCTGTCCTCCCTTAAGCTTTAAGGAAGCTTCCAGGACTCACCATGGTCTGCCGAGGTGGCATGTCACCTCAGCAGGCCGGCTATCAGCTGGAGGAGGCCTGGCAGGGGGGCAGGAAGGGAAGATGCGTGTGGCCTCTGGCACCTCATGAGGTGGGTGGCGTGTCCCTGCAGACCGGGAGGCAGCCCTGTGGGAGATGGAGGAGCACCAGCTGCAGGAGAAGCACCAGCTGGTGAAGCAGCAGCTCAAAGATCAGTACTTCCTCCAGCGGCACCAGCTGCTGCGCAAGCACGAGAAGGTGAGGCTCAGGGGGCTGGAGGTCTCGGGCTGTGAGGTTGGTGGGGGCTGGAGGTCGGGGGCCGAGAGGCCATGCTGCAGGAGCTGAGAGGCTGGGCTGAGTGACCGCTTCCTATGCAGGTCTGGGGGCTGCGAGCCTGGGCTGCGTGGCTGCCTCCTGTGCCCTCAGGGGAGCCGTGTGGCCGTGGTGATGCTGCAGGAGGTTCTCCGGGGCCCTTGGGTGCTGGCTTGAGGATGGGGAAACCACGCAGGGATGCAAATGGCCCCTGCAGCTCCCTCGCTACCCCTCGCCCCTATGGTGCCTGTCGTCTCTCACACTTCCTTCTCTTTTCCCTCTTTCCTCTCTGTCCTCTCTCCCTCTCTCCATTTTCTCTATTCCTCTCTGCCATGCATTTTCTCAGAAGACTTTCAGGGTTCCCCTTAAAGCCACCTCTGCTGGGAAGAGCCCCCAGCCCTGGCAAGGGCCCCTGCTCTGCGTGACCAGAGCGCTTTCTGCTTCTGTGCTGTTGTCTTGGTTCAGTCCCCTTAGTAGGGACAGTGTCAGATAAACCAAGGTCTGGATGCACAGCCACTGTGGGTGATTCCCATTCCCTATCCTGGGCACAGATGGAGCCAGCATGCTGTCGGGAGGCTTCCTGAGCAGCCGGTGCCTGGGCACTGCTGAAATGCAAGTGGGTATCAGGGGAAGGAGGAAATTCAAAATTGTTAAGGCTCTTGAAAATATAAATTTAGTCTTGTGGTGGCATATGCTTATAATCCCAGTGGCTCCAGAGGCTGAGGCAGGAGGATCAGAAGTTCAAGGCCAGCCTCAGCAACTGAGCAAGACCCTGCCTTGAAGTAGGAAATGAAAAGGGTTCAGGATGTGGCTCAGTGGTAGAGCACCCCTGGGCTCGATCCCCAGCACTGCTCAATGAACCGAGGAGTGCATGTAAATTTATATGTGACATCATGGTGACCTGTCCCCTCTAGTGTGTGCCAAGCTTTGAGACATTAGGTGATGCTGGCGCACCATCGTCCGTTAGCTGGTGAGAATCCAGCGCTCTTAGCACTGCCGATGCTCCTCCCTTACCCCATGAGTCCATCACCACAAGTTAGAGCACCGGAGGTTGGAAGTGCACCCCCTGCACCTGACCTCCCGACCATCCCACCTTGGGGGCGCTGCCCTGCAGTAGTGTGCAGTAGGGTCGTTTCCCCTGGAGATCACATGGCTGCTGGGGAGCTATGGATCAGCGCCTTTGACAGCATCCTGAGTGTGACAGACAGCATGTCACTAGCCCAGAGAAGTTCATATTGCAAACTGTGGTTTCTGCTGAGTGCAGGTCATTGCCTGTTTTGTAAAGTCCAGTCCACCTAAGCCAGGGACTGTGCAGGAAATGCCCTCTAATAGGAGTGAACCAGCACCAGCCCTGCTGTGCTGAGCATCCTGGCCACACGGTCTTGGGATTCCCAGGTGAGCCTGGTGGCCTCTGACCACAGCCTGTGCCGGGAGCTCAGCTGACCTCAGCCGCTCGTCCCTGTGACCCCCTCAGGAGCGGGAGCAGATGCAGCGCTACAACCAGCGCATGCTGGAGCAGCTGAAGGTGCGGCAGCAGCAGGAGAAGGCGCGGCTGCCCAAGATCCAGAGGAGCGAGGGCAAGACGCGCATGGCCATGTACAAGAAGAGCCTGCACATCAACGGCGGGGGCAGCGCTGCTGAGCAGCGCGACAAGATCAAGCAGGTGGGGCTGGGACCGGCCCAGCGTTGTAGGGCCTGGTGCCTCTGCAGTTCGGGGGATGGTATAAAATGTGCACAGGTCTTGGGAGGGCACGCAAGGCCAAGCCATGGCCCGGAAGCTTCCTTAGCCCCCTGGTGAATCAGCCCGTTGGACAGTGACAGTGTGGTGCGAGCTGCAGGCTGTCACCACCCTTTCTCCAACTTCTGCTGGTGAGCCCTTCCTCTCCTGCAGCAGGATCCCTGGGCCTGGGCCTGCACACCTGCCCTGGCACTGGTCACATTGCCCTGTCAGGTCCCTACCAGGTGGCTGGGGGCTCCTTGAGGGCAGGGACCGGGTCCCCACCAAGGCCGAGGACTTTGAGCAGTGGGTGCTGCTGGGCGGGGCTGTGCAGGCAGTCCCCCAGGCTGGTCCTGAGGCTCCGCCCTCTCCTGCAGTTCTCCCAGCAGGAGGAGAAGAGGCAGAAGTCTGAGAGGCTGCAGCAGCAACACAAGCACGAGAACCAGATGCGGGACATGATGGCGCAGTGCGAGAGCAACATGAGTGAGCTGCAGCAGCTGCAGGTGCCGCCTCCGTCCCCACCCCATGCCTATCTCAGAGCCCTGCGGGCTGAGCCAGCCTGCTGTGCAATCACCCCCTTAGGCCCTGCGTTTCACATCCCTAAGGTGGCCAAGGAGGGGTGACAATGCCTCTCCTGCAGGGCTGGGTGTGGACTTGCGAAGGAGATGGTGGAGTGGACGGTGCCTTGCCCAGGGTCTGGCAGGGGGCATGTGCAGGTTTCTCAGTCATCACTGTGTCTGGGAAAGACACTTCCGCTGACTTCTTTTCCTGTGGAAACCCCTGGCCTCCTCAGGTTTCCTGGCCCCTGGGTTTGCCCCGGGGCTCAGAGTCATCTGCAAGCCAGGAAGAGGTTCCCTTCCGGAGGCTCCCAGTGCCACGGGCTGGTACATGGAGCCCCCTTGTGGTGCAGTGAGGCATTGCCACACTGAGAGAGCCCTGGGCTTCAGAAAATGTCTCAGGCTATTGAACCCTTCTGGCAGCTTCTGGAGAGGCAGGGAGGAGCATCACATCACTGGAGCCTGCCAGGCAGGGGCTCTGCTACAGCCCTCTGTGAGGCTTAGAGAAGCCACTCGCATTCCCGCACCCCGTTTCCCATCCCTGCCTCATGGGGTGCATTGAGAGCTGAGAACCCCTGTGAAGGCTGAGCAGTGGGGGTCACCCGGCTGCTAGGAGGATTATTTCTAACTAGCTGGTTCCTAAACTCCCACAAACCATTAGCCTGAAACCCAAAATAAGAACCCCAAGGGTTCTGCTTCCCCACCCAGTGGAACTGCGGTATCTACATAAAGGTACTTTTCTCACCCTCCTCTCAAAGGCCTCCTTTCTAGATCCTACCACCTCAAGAACTAGGGTTCAACATGAATTTGGGGGAACACAGCTCAGCCTGTAGCACAGATGTTCTACATGGCGTTATCTATTTGTTTATTTATTTATTTATTAAATTTTTTTTAGTCGTAGTTGGACACAATACCTTTATTCTATTTATTTTAATGTGGTGCTGAGACTCAAATGACTCCAGCCCATATTTATTTATTGATTTATTTGGGATAGCAGGGATTGAACTCAGGAGCACTCAACCCCTGAGCCACATCCCCAGCCCTATTTTGTATTTTATTTAGAGACAGGGTCTCGCTTAGTTGCTTAATGCCTAGCTAAGTTGCTGAGGCTGGCTTTGAACTCACAATCCTCCTGACTAAGCCTCCCAAGCATCTAGGATTAGAGATGTACACCACTGTGCCTGGCAATATGGTGTCATTTATAACGGTGAAAATCAGAAGCCACCCAAGTGGCTAAAAATACGGGAATGTTTAAGTAAACTTGATGAATACATATCATGAGATATTCTAGGTATTAAAAATATTATGTGCAGGGGCTGGGGTTGTGGCTCAGTGGCAGTGCCCTTATCTGACATGTGTGAGGCACTGGGTTCAATCCTCAGCAACACATAAAAATAAATAAATAAAATAAAGGTATTTTGTCCATCTACAATTTAAAAAGTATTAAAAAAAATATGCACAGGGCTGGGCTGTAGCTAAGTGGCAGAGCGCTTGCCTTGCATGTGTGAGGCTCTGGGTTCCATCCTGGCACCACAAAAAAATAAACAAATAAAATAAAGGCATGCTGTCCATCTACAACTACAAACATTTTTTAAAAAATAAGATGACCAATTTTAGGTAAAAAAAAAAATATATTATGCACAATACTCTTCTTTGCTAAGAGGTTTATCTCACAGTGTCCCGGAGGAGGCGGGGTTTTGGAATCGCACCTCGGGTGAGCCACAGTGGGCAGAGCCGGCAGCAGGTCTATCTAAACGTGGGCCTCCGTGTGGTGGGATCAGGGCGAATGCCATGTGTAGGGCTAATAGTTTTGTTGGTTTATTAAACTATATGTTCACTTTTTAAAATTCAGACAATGAACAAAGCACCAGCCTCGCTGCACATCCCACTGTGCAGCGAGAGGAGCAGTTACTGTTAAGGCGTAAGGTTCCCGGGCGCCTCTGGTGCGCATGCGTTTCCATGTATACAGTTGTATATAAATGAGGCTTATAATCAAGGACAGGGGGTCAGTGGGGCACAGTGAGGCTTCGGACAGACACTTTAGAACCCTGGATCAGGCCAGGCTCAACCCAGGATGTTGAGGCAGGAGAAGTGCAGATTGGAGGCCAGCTGGGCACCCCGGCAAGACCTGCCTCAAAACCAGGGAAGAAGTGACAGTGAGGTGGCGCCCGCCAGCCCCTCACCGCGGGCTCCATGCCCCATGCCCTGCCTTCTGATGGCCACACCTGTTCTGCCTGGCGTTTGTTTCAGAATGAAAAATGTCACCTCTTGGTGGAGCATGAAGCCCAGAAGCTGAAGGCCCTGGACGAGAGCCACAACCAGCACTTAAAGGAGTGGCGGGACAAGCTGCGGCCGCGCAAAAAGGTACAGGTGGGGCGGCCACAGGTGTCCCCCGGGGCAGCAGAGGTCTCCGTCCCTTGGTGGAGTCTTGCTTTGTGGCGTTCCTAAAGTGGTTCTGCAGTCTGAGAGGGACCTCTCCAAGCTGTGGTGGCCGACGCCGGCTCCCCCTCTGAGCCGCAGCCTCCTTGCCACACAGGTCCAGAGCCTCTGCTCTCCAGCCGTGTCACAGGCTGGAGGACCCCCGTGTCGCAGAGCCCAGCCTGTGGACGTCACCAGGTCGGAATCGGCCCGCCTGGGTCACTTTCTGAGTTAGTTCTCTAGTGTGCGGAACAGGTGGCCACAGCCTGGGGTGGGGTGGAGCTCAGGGCAGAGCTCCTGCCTGGCCTTGCCATTTCAGCGCTCAGTGCCGCCTGGTGATCTGCTCAGGGTCTCCCAGGGCTGTAGCCAAGGGCTCCGCTGGGCAGGGCTGTCCTCTGGTGGCTCTGGGGAGGAATCACTTGTGAGTTCATTCAGGTTTTGACCGACTTCAGTTCCTGAGGCTCCAGGTCTGAGGTCCCCATTTGCTTGCAGGACGCAGCCTGGGTCTGCTCTCCAGGCCTCCTGCATTCCTCCACCTGGGGCCTCCATTGCCAAACAGCAAGGCCTCCTCTTGCTTCAAGTCTGTCACCCTTTCTGCCACCAGCTGGAGAAAACTCTTTTAGAAGGCCCACGTGGGCTAGGGATGTGGCTCAGTGACCAACCACTGACCTAGCACCTGTCCCACCCTGGGTGTTCTCAGTACCACAAAAACAAAACAACAACAACAACAAAATAGGGCCATGTGATGGGATTAGGCTCCCTAGTGGTCTCTGTCCTTATAGGGAGTGGGATGGTCTTTGTAGGTCCCCACCCTCATGGAGGGGAAGGAGGACAGCAGCTGGGTCCTAGGAGTCACCCAGGGAATCCTGCTTCCTGCTCCTCTGCATCCAGATCACCTGGCCTCCTTTGATCTTGTATCTCTATTTATTTATTTATTTGTTTATTCATTCATTAATTTATTTATTTATGTTTTTCGGTGCTGGGCATGGAATCCAGGGCCCCAGTGTGCTGGGCAGGCACTGCGTCCTCCTTCATTCAAGGCCAGCCTCAGCAGCTCAGCAGGCCCTGTCTCCGTCCCTTGTTGCTGCCGTCCTGAGCAGCTGCACTCCCCACCCCAATCTCTTCAAACTGCCCTCTAACTCATGCTAGCTCCTGCCGCCCCCTGCCCATCACCCTCCTGCCCCTGTGGCCCTCTGGCACCCAACCATGTGAACACCTGCCCAGTGATTCTCAAGCCTTTTGGATCTAGGACCTGTAGACACTTTAAAAGTCAGTCAGATCCAGGCACAGAGGTGCTTGCCTGGGATCCCAGCTTCTTGGGAGGCTGAGGCAGGAAGGTCACAAGTTCAAGGCCAGCCTCAGCAACTTAAGAGACTTCAAGCATCTTAGCAAGACCTTGTCTCAAAAAATAAAGAGGGGACCAGGCACAGTGGCACATGCCTGTAATCCCAGCAGCTCAGGAGGCTGAGGCAGGAGGATTGTGAGTTCAAAACCAACCCCAGCAATTTAGCCAGGCGCTAAGCAACTCAGTGAGACCCTGTCTTTAAATAAATACAAAATAGGGCTGGGGAGGTGGCTCAGTGGTTGAGTGCCCCTGAGTTTAATACCCGATACAGAAAGGAAGGAAGGAAGGGAGGGAGGGAGGGAGAGGGAGGGGTTGGGATGTGGCTCAGTGGTTAAGCACTCCTGGGTTCAATCCCAGATACCAATAAATAAATATCAATAAATAAATAAGGACTGGGGATGTAGCTCAGAGGTTGAGTACTGAGTACCAATCACCAGCACCAAAAATAAAAAATAAGTAGTATTTCAGAACCCCCAAAAGCTTTGTGTTTATCTTTATGGATATTTAGCATTTTAGCTGAGAATTTAAGAATTATATTTATTACTCACAAATAATAAATACTACATGTTTACATAAATAATACATATTGGTGAAAATGATCATATTTTCCAAACTAGATTGGAGAGAAGATTGGCCTTGTTGTACATTCAGCAAGTCTATTTGCTATCCAGTTGGAAGCAGATGGCTGGGCTCTTCTTGGAGAGCGGCATGTTGAGATACATTATCGTGGTTAATGTTTATGAAGAAAATCTGGTTTCACACGATATGTGTTTGGAAAGGGAGGGGTGTTTCAATAGCCTTTTAGATAATTATGTATATTCTTTGATAAAACACCAGAATTCGACAACGCGTTTTTTCTTTTCTCTTCTCCCTTCCTTTCTCCTCCTCTCCCCCTCTCTTTCTTCTTCTTTTTTTTTAATTTATTTTTTTTAGTTTAGGTGGACACAATCTTTATTTCATTTTTATGTGTGCTTAGGATGGAACCCAATGCCCCGGCATGCCAGGCGAGCGCTCTACTGCTGAGCCCCAGCCCTGGTTGCATGGTCACCAACATAGTTCAATCCTCAGTACCCAAAAAAAAAAAAAAAACAAAGTCATGTCCATTGATATCACTGCTGACCTCATTGGAATGATCTTTTTTTTTTTTTAATGCTATCTGTCCAGTACTCCAAGCACTTTTTTAAAAAATATTTTTCAGTTTTCGGTGGACACAACATCTTTATTTTTATGTGGTGCTGATCGAACCCAGTGCCCCGCGCATGCCAGGCAAGCGCGTTACCACTTGAGCTATATCCCCAGTCCCGGGGATGATCTTTAAGTGCTGAGACAATATCAAGTTCAGGCTGGTGGATGCCGGTTTTCCAAAGTTGTAGATTTTGCTGGATTGCTCAGATCCTGTACACACTATTAGTTCTTTTCCTTGAATTGATTATTCCTTTTCAAGGAAGTGTGTGCTAAACATCCACAGTTAGTCATTTTTAAAAATAAAGATGATGTTCCACGACAGAGCAGACGATTCGGCTCACAGCCCACGCGCTGCACCAGGTCCCTGAAGAACACTAAGGTATGCTTTCCTGTTGGTGCTCGAGACAATCTCCAGGATATTGGCTTTTTCTTCCCCTCCTTGTTGGGGATGGAGCCCTGGGCCTCGCTCATGTCAGCTGGTACTCTATCACTGGGCTGCACCCCAGCCCAGCTTTATTTTTTAAATTGAAAACACTTTATTTCTTTTCTTTTTTTTTCTTTTTTTTTTTTTTTTAGCTCTGTGTACATGGTGATGAGGTGCTGTTGTGTTACCTTCTCCTCAGGCTCCAGAAGTTTTACCCTTTGTTGCTTTTGCACTATTTGAACAAATGTGAAAACAGTGAAAAGGGCACATTATGTATCACTGTTCAGAAAAGCTTTCTGGCTTCAGTAACGGTCCCCACGACCAAAGGGTTCCCCAGGGGGTCTGTGGACCACACTTTGAGAACCACTGCTCTTGCCTCTCCACCTGTGAGTCTCACCCCGGCTCTGATTGACTTCAGAACCTAAATAGCTCCCAGCAGCATGGGTGCTGCCCTCCTTCTCTGCTGGGCTTTTGCCCAAACCATTCCCTTTGCCAGGAATTCAGTACCCACAAGTCTTTGCTGGCCACCCTGGCTTAGACTGTGCAGGTGACTATCCTGGGTTCTGAGGACACCTGCCCCTGCCCCTGTCATGAGGTCACCGAGGTCTGCCATCGTTAGCTTGGTCATTCATCCGCTGCTTGTTTCCATGCAACAAATTCTTCTTGGGCACGAGCTAAGTGCGCCGCAGGGTTTTCACACTGAGGATCCCACAGGGAACAAACAGGCCCTGCCCTCAGGGAGCTGACCCTGCAGAGGGCAAGGAGCAGGGAAGGGAACCAGGGAGGGTGGGGGCTCAGATGGTGGGCAGGAAGCCTCTGGAGGGCATGGTGACTTACAGGCCTGAGGGAGGGTCTGAGGGAAGGGGCTCCCCACCTGGGGGGGAGCACTCCGAGCCCTGGAAGCAGAAAGAGCAACGGCCCTGAGGCGAGGCCCCATTGTGGTTGAGAGGCCACGAGGAGGCTGGAGGCCCAGCCGAGTGTCAGTGGTGGAGCCAGGCCACAGGAACTGGGGCCGGAGGGGCGGGGCCTGGGCAGAGCCTGGCTTTCACTCTGTGTGACAGGGTGCTCCCGAGGGTCCTGGGGGGAGGACTGAGTGGCGCAGGCTCTGCTGCTGTAGGGACCCAGGTGGAGGGAGAGGCCTGGGCAGAGACTGTTGGGTGACCTGCACCAGAAATGATGGTGGCTTAGACCAGAATGGGATCAGGGGAGCGGGGGGCTCCCACTTTTCCTCTCTATGTGCTGCTTTCTAGAAGTTCCTGCTGGCCAGCGACGTCAGGACCTGTGGCCAGCCACATTGGTTTGTTTGATGGCTCACGTGGGCTGGGCTGGGGCTCAGGGGCAGAGCGCTTGCCTGGCACGTGTGAGGCCCTCGGTTCGACCCTCAGCACCACATAAAAATAAATGAATAAAAGTACCGTGTCATTCTACAGCCGGAAAAAGAAAGGGAAGGAAAGCAATGGCTCACGGGACTGTGGGTGCTGGTGACCGTGGTGTCCGCCAGGCGGGCCCCGGCTGGAGGCCCTGGGAAGAGTGGCAGGTGCAGTCCTGAGGCCCAGGAATCTGGAGACGAAGCTCCCTCTTCCTTTCTCTGAAGGCCCCACTAACCGGATGCGCCTTCCCACATTACGGAGATATCTGCCTTTCCTGAAAGGTTCATGATTCAAATGTCAGTCACACCTGAAACACCTTCCCAGTGACATCACGGGGCCTCAGTGGGGTCTTTTCTAAGTGGAGAGATCAGTTTTATACAATCTTTTTTTTTTTTTTTAAGAGAGAGGGAGAGAGAGAGAGAGAGAATTTTAATATTTTATTTTTTTAGTTTTCGGTGGACACAACATCTTTGTTTGTATGTGGTGCTGAGGATCGAACCCGTGCCCCACCCATGCCAGGCGAGCGCGCTACTGAGCCACATCCCCAGCCCCAGTTTTATACAATCTTAACAAAGAAAACCACCAGCCTACAGGCAGAGGACACGCCCCTTCCTAAACTCGGAGGCGCTGCCCTGACCGCGCTTGATTCCTGGTTTGCTCAGGCATCAGGCATCCATTCTGCTTGCTGGGCCTGTGGTCTGGACAGGGGACAGCTGTCCACCTCTGCCACACGGTGGCCTGGCAGATCCTTGAATCAAGGCTTCCCTTCCTGCTATGGGAGCTTTCTGGCTGGAAGCTGGCCAGGCCGGACCTTCCTGTTGGCGGGCCAGGCTCCTGGGTTTCTGTAGCCATAGCTGCCTGGGACTTCTGAGACTTGACATTTAAATAATGTTCCTGCTACTAAGAGTGGACCCTGGCCTCAGGCAGTAAGCTCTCACCTGTGCTCCTACCTGGGCATCGGTACCCTGAGAGTGAAAATGGACCATCTCTTGACCTCTGGCAGCTTCCTCAGACCTGGATGCCTTGTGGGGGGCCTGGGCTCTGGGGAGGCACCAGTGTGTGGCTGGGGCGCCAGCATTGGCTTTTGTCTGGGGAGGCTGCCTCTGCAGAATGCTTTGTAGAATTCTGTGAATAGCTCCCTGGACTGCTGCTGGAATGACCAGGGGCGACGGTGTTCATTCTGGAATACGTGGTCTTGTATGCTCTTGTGTTCCAACCAGCAGCCTTGATCCCCCTCCCTTGAGAAAATGATTGTATACTGTGCGGTATTTTTTTTAAAAAATTCAGATTCCAGCCAGGCGTGGTGGTGCACACCTGTAATCCCAGGGGCTTAGGAGGCTGAGGCAAGAGGATTGCAAGTTCAAAGCCAGCCTCGGCAATGGCTTGACACTAAGCAACTCAGTGAGACCCTGTCTCTAAATAAAATACAAAATAAGGCCGAGGATGTGACTCAGTGGTCGAATGCCCTTGAATTCAATCCTAGTTCCAAAAAAAAAAAAAAAAAGAAAAATTCAGGTTTCTTTCAAGTAAGCACAGAACATCTGGTAGGGTCAATACACATTGCTTGGATCATTGTTAACTCATAATGAGGCCTTGGGACAAGTCAAGCCCCTTCCCCGAACCCCTGAACTTTGCCTTTTCTTTCATACCAGGGATTGAACCCAGGGCACTTAACCACTGAGCCACATCCCCACTGGACAGAGTCTCACTGAGTTGCTGAGGGCCTCGCTAAGTTGCTGAGGCTGGCCTCCAACTTGAAGTCCTCCTGTCTTAGCCTCCCAAGCTGCTGGGACTACAGGCATGTGCCACCACGCCTAGCCTTGCCTTTTCAATTATAAAATGTACATAATGCTGCTTCCCTGAAGCAGGTGCTCACACACTGCTGCCTGAGGGCCACATCTGGAGCACAGCTGTGCTTGGTCACTTATGCCTTGTCTGTACCTGACTTGGCACCACGGTGGCAGCTGAGCAGTTGGAATAGAAAGTGTGTGGCCTGTGGAGCCCACTGCCTTTGCCACGTGACTCACAGCAGGGAGGGGATTGCTGACATGGCCTTAGGAGCTGGCACAGAGGAGGTGGAACAGAGCCGTGCCTATGAGCCGTGGTGTTGCAGCCAGACAGGTGTGGGTGGGGTCCCGGCTTCACCACCATGTTGCATGTCCTGTATCTGAAATGTTTGGGACCAGAGTGTGGTGTTTTAGACTTTCTGATTTGGGAATATTTGCCTATGTATAATGAGATACAATGGGGACAGGATGAGAGACTAAACACAAAATACACAAAATCCATTTATGTTTGATGTTTATCTTATACACAGAGCCCAGAAGTAATTTTGGAGTATTTTTGGTTTTGTGTTTTGGTGTTTTAGTTTTTGTTTTTTGTAGTGCTGGGAGTGAAACCTAGGACCTCACACAGGCTAGGCAAGAGCTCCACCACATTCCCCGAGGGTAATTTTATATGAGACTTCCAGCGCACCTGTCGTTTGACTGTGAGCCACCTGTCCTGTGAGGTCAGGTATGGAATTTCCCGTGTGTGGCATCACATCCGGCACTTGAAAGTGTTCAGAGCAAGACAAACTTTACTTCTGCCACAAAGTTACAGATTTTCGAGTGACTTTGGATTTGGGATTTTTGGAGAAGGGATGGTTGACCTGTCCTAGCTGTTAGATCTCAGGTAACTTGCTAAACCACTCTGTGCTCACAAAGTATCACCTGTTACTGTTAACTGAGTCTTCCTAGAGCAGAGGTCATGAGCTGAGGGCCTGTGGGCTGGGATAGTTGACGGACACATGATGTTTGGTCAACAGTGACTTACACAATTATTTGGAGGTTCTCAACCTCTGTGGAGATTTTACATTAAAAAAAAAAAAATCTGGACTTCTGGTTTCCTCTGAAAAACTGGGAGGTCTGTCAGGCGGTCTGAATGGCCAGCCTGCACTCCTTCCACTCTACTTTGCTTCCTGTCTGACCTGAATGCAGATGACTAGAAAGCCCTTAAGAAGTCTTTCTGGGAGACGCCTGTGAGCCTGTCATCCCAGCCGCTCAGGAGGCTGAGGCAGGAGGATCGGGAGTTCAAAGCCAGCCTCAGCATCTTACGGAGGCCCTAAGCAACTCAGTGAGATCTGTCTCTAAATAAAATAGAAAAAGGGCTAGGGTTCTTGCACCACAGAGACTCTGCTCCTAACATACCTTTAGACTCGGGCCCTGAAAGGCACAGTCCTGTGACAAAGCTGTGTGATTTCTGTGGCTCCGGGCCCTGGTTCCGACGCTGTCACCCTGATACGACATCTCTGCCCACCTCGCTGTTGAACTCTCTGTCTTCTAACTTGAGTTTTTCTAGATGGATCTGACTGTTCTCCAGCCGGAGGTTTGCATCTGCTGGCCCTGCCCCTTCTAGAATGGCATTTCCCCAAACTGTGTCCCTCAGCCTGTGAGAAGCTCCCGAGAGGGAGAAGCGGCAGGAGGAAGCAGGAGCCTCTGGCAGGGGACAGGGCAGGACCTAGTTCCGGGAACTGGGGTCTGGGAGGGGCTTTCAGAGAAAGCCAGGCCAGCAGGGGCCACTGACCACCACCTCCCTCTGTCCCCCAGGCTCTGGAAGAGGATTTGAACCAGAAGAAGCGGGAGCAGGAGATGTTCTTCAAGCTGGGCGAGGAGGCCGGGTGCCCGAGCCCCACCACCCCGAGCAAGACCTCCAAGTTCCTCCCCTACGGCGCTTCGGATGCGTCCTAACAACCCGGGCCAGGGCTGCGGGGCCTGCGGGGTCCCACCCTCTGTGAACACGTAACTCAGGACCCCTCCCTCCTGCTCCTGTGCCAGCACCATCCCAGCCTCTGCCCTTGCCCCCACCCCCTGCCCCAAGCCTGTCTGACCTGCCCCGTGTCCTGGCCCCCCACCTGTCCCTGGAGGGCAGGGAGTTGTGTGTCACCTGACCCTCCTGTGTGTCCCCGTTCCATCAGGCTGTAAGTGGTTTGGGCTGTGGTGGTGTCAGGTCCCAGAGCAGTGGGTGTGCTGTGGCCTTGAGGTCCCTCCTGTTTGCCAAAACACAGTTGTGTTTTCTGTGGGGACAAAGCTTTGCCTGTGAGGCCACCATGGCTCATCCCCCTCGTCACACCTGGTGTGATCCAGTGACTCCTTGCCACGTCAGACAGGAACCCTGACATCTCTCTCCACTCCCAGCAGGGCCAGGCCAGGGCCAGCTGGGCTGGGTGTCCCCTCTCCCTGCCTCCCCGGGCCCTGTGCACATGGGGGCAGGGGTGGGGAATGGGGAGTCCTGAGATGTCCCTCCTGCTGGTCTCAGGCCTTTCCTGCCATCTCAAGTGCCCCTCCCTGTGCGCCCCTGCAGGCTGGCCCCTGCCTGGCCTCTTGTGCCAGGTGGGTGGAATGGGCCTGCCACCTGGGCCACGCCACCGGAAGTGCCCAGTGGAACAGTTGGAAGGGAACGTGCTGGCACCAAAGGCCAGCAGAAGGCACAGGCCGGGCTGCCAGCGTGCCCCTTGCGGGGTCCCACACAGGCTGTCCCTGCAGGACCCCTCCCTCCTCCATTCCCCACCCCTGCCCCCATCTGCAGGTGCCCTGGAGGGGCCTTTTTCTCTGCCCAGGCCCGTGTCCAGGAGTCCCAGCCTACATTTCAAACAGGCCTGGCGGTCGCTTTTCTTTAGGAGAAAAGGTGTGGGGGTGTGGTGGGGGATGGGACGCCTGTCCCCCCAGGAACACGGACAACAAAGGGCCTGAGCCTCCAGTGGGGTGTGGCCCCCCAGTCCTGGGCTGGCCTCTCCAGAGACTGCCCACCAACTGCCACCAGTGTGCAGACGCCCTGCACCTCGATTTCTAACTGCTGCTCCCAAGTGTATAGGCCACGTGCTGCTTCTTCAGGAAGACACTGGCTCTGAACCAACACCTGGGCAGGGTTCATGTCCAGGACCCGGATGGGCATGTGCAGTCGGGGTGCTGTTTTGCTGGTGACAGATGGCTGAGACAACCCAAAAGGACTTTCTTCTCTGTCACCTCTTGGGCTGGGGTTCGCTACTTGGTTCCTCTGAAGCAGTCCCTGGTGTTTTCTGAGCACTGGTGATAACTGCATGCTTGGGAAGGAAGGGGCAGCCATTGAACAGGACAAGGGACCAAGGTTCCCATATCCTCACTATGCCATCAGGAAGCGCAGGAGGCCCAGAAGGCAGTGGTTCTCTGGTCAGTGAGCGTCCAGCTGCTCCTGTATCTGACCCGGAGGGTGGCCTTTCAGGTCTCACAGTGGGACAAGCGAATCAGTCGTCTCTTTCTGTTCTCTTGGGTGTCAGGGGCTGGGAAAGATGAACTGGCAGCAGTGTGACCGCAGAGAGACAGGTCCCCAGGAGAGGCCGGCAGACACGGTCAGGCAGGGGTGTTTGGTGCACAGTTGACAGTATTTCTCTGACTTGAGAATGAGGATTGGGAGAAACGCCAGTTTCTGCTGGTCTCAGGCCTTTCCGGCCATCTCGAGTGCCCCTCCCTGTGCGCAACCCCGTTCCCTTCTCTGGCTTGTCACTCATTCGACCCTGACCTTCAGGAGGTGGCTGAGAGTGCTCCTGTGCCTTTTTGAATGACGGCTGGCCTGGCCTCCCAGCCTCACAGACGGGCCCATGTGCAAAGCCATGGCTGAGAAGGCCACGCAGTATTCCTCATGCCCTATGCTAACTTTTTCTGTGCAACGGACAGACGGAAATCTATCTCTATTTTTAGCAGAGTAAATATAACTAACTTATATTTTCTCTTTATGAAGGACAGAAGTTATTTTTTATGTAGTTTCCAAAGTTTATATAAAACTTTTGTAAAATGTTCTCTGCAAAGGTAACTCTGGGAATGTAAATATGCTTCTAATAAAATAACAAGGCCATTTGGGTTTGGCATTGTTCTTTTGAACTGCGGGAGAAGCAGGGCGTGCTTACTCACCTTGACTCAGCAAGAAAGGGTTTCCCAGGGCAGGGGATGTGGCTCAAGCGGTAGCGCGCTCGCCTGGCATGCGTGCGGCCCGGGTTCGATCCTCAGCACCACATACCAACAAAGATGTTGTGTCCACCAAGAACTAAAAAAAAATAAATATTAAAAATTCTCTCTCTCTCTCTCTCTCTCTCTCTCTCTCTCTCTCTCTCTCTCTCTCCTCTCTCACTCTCTCTTAAAAAAAAAAAAAAAAAAGAAAGGGTTTCCCCTGCAAGCACACGGGTGCTGCCCAAGGTCAGACAGCAGATCAGACTTTGGGGTTTATGCATGGCAGAGAGAGAGAGAGAGAGAATGACTGTGTGTGGCATGTTCTCTGTAGACATCCAATACCACTGTCTTCTAACAACAAGCATTCATGAACCTCCGTATTAGCAGATTGAGTGGTCCCAGCGACCTGTGAGCAAAAATCACCTTTCCCACCCTACAGATGAGGAAACCGCCCCTGGGCCTGGGAAGGGTCAGGTCAAATCTCAACACCAGTGATACCTGAGGAGTTCCAATTTAGACCTTCTACAGTGCTGTGTCCACTGCCCCCCATCACCCAACTGCCTGTAAACCAATCAATGGTCACACAGAAGCTGACCACTTGCCATCGCTGTCATCTCTAAAGGATTTGTCTGCCATGCCTCTCAACCACCACTCAGGGGTTCTTAACCTGGGGTCCATGGCTGAATTTAGGGTGTCCTTAGACTTGGATAGCAAAAGATGTGTTCTTTAGTTTTCCTGATCTCAAACTGGGAATGAGCATCCCCTCTCACTGTGGATGTGAGCCACAAACCCCAAGTGGTATGGGGAGTCCCTGCAACTGTGTCACCAACAGAAATCACAGGTATTTCCTACCACATTACAGTGGTGACAAGACATCTCAAATGATCATTTCTGGGCATCACTTTTAAATTATGGTAGTTATGAGACCTACATCATTAGATCTTGATATTGATATGTATACCTATATCACATAACACGTCATCTATATAAACAGTGCAGATGTATGTGTGCATTTTCCAATATTTTGATAAGCACTTTTTTTTATTTTGATTGGGTTTGTGATCAATGTGCCCTTTACTGTGCATTTGAAAATATCATTCTGAGGAAGAGTTCATGTTCTTCATGAAACGCCAGAGGAATTCATGGTACATAAAACAGTTAAGAACCCTGCTACCTCCAACCCTGAGCTCTCTCTCCTGGAAAGCTTCTGACCAGCAGGGACAAGCCAATCACGGTGTCATGTGGCCTGCCATCGCAGTGGACATAGCATTGATTACTGGGGAAGGGGGGCCGGCATGCCTACCAGGAAGGGCAGGAAAGGTGATCCAGGTTCCAAGAATTCATGAGCCTGGCAGGAGAACAATGCATGAGGGAATGGGTGGAACCTGGGAAATGAGTCATCACACGTATTGACCAGCCCTCTGAAGAGGGTTCCACCAAGTCCTGGAGATGCTGAAATGAATAAGACATTGACCGTCTCCAGCAAGTTTGCCCAGTGAAGAAACAGATCTGGAAACGCTGAGTGTCCATGTAGGCTGGTGTTGCTTGGGAGAACCAGGGAGGACTTCCTGGAGGAGGTGGCACTGAGACTTGGCAGGCAAACTAGGATGTGCCCAGTGACACACGTATCACAGATTGGGACATAGTTTAGGGTAAATGGTTGAAACATCTTGAGACTGGAGAGATGATCAGGAATGATGAGCATGCCCAATAGCATGCCGGGTGGGGACACCTTTACCCCAAGGGCAGTGAGGAGAACAGGGCAGAATTTCGGGGAAAGGACAGTTGACATCATGATCTTAGCAATTCAAGGGATTGGCTGAGAAGGACTGTGATCCCGGTGAGTGAGTATGTGGTCCACAGAGGTTTGCGATTTCGTAAGGATAGGAAATGAGACTTTAGCTGAGCCTGAAGTGCCCAAGGCCAGCAGGCTGCAATGCCAGAGGCACCCGTCTTGGCTCTGGCACCCGAGGTGTTTGCTAGGTCTGATGAGCGAGTTTGTCTGCTGATGGGAGACCTGTCCTGACACTGACGACAATTAGAGATTGATGACTAGAAATGAACTGGACTGGGTTGATGAGGTTTGAGAACCTTTGCTGAGCACTTTACCAATCCCAGGAGGAGAGAGGACAGGCCGGAAGACTGCTGACACAGCAGAGAAGCCAGTCTTCTTGCTGTCGGGACATGGGAACAGAGAGATTGGATCTGAATTTCTGTCAGGAAAGTCAGCGGGGTAAGGTCACTGTAGAGAGATGGGACTCGAGGGACTGGCATACAGTGATGTAGTGAGGAACTGGGGAGACCAGGAAGAGCCAACTGCAGGCTGAAATCAGGAAGGAGCTGAAACTCAAAAGAATGATTCTGGAACTTCTGGCTTTGCTGGCCGGGTGGGTAGCGGTTTCATTTGCTGAGTTAGAAAAAAAAAAAAAATGGCAAAGGACAAAACTTGGAAGGAATTGGAGGTTCAATTTTAAGTGAGAACTTAAAAAAAGAAAATTCTAGTTTTCATGTCAAGTTGGCGATACTCTAAGACAATCCTCGTAAGACACCGGGAGGATGTCAGTGGTCTATACATATCTGGAGCTCAGAGGAACTGTCTGGGCTGCGATGGTGGTAATTGAGGAAAATCAAGCTGGAGAAAGAGGCTTGACCAGAAATAGAGACAGGTAAATCATGAAGATATGACCCTGGGGACCAGGGTGGGACATCAGCTTTCGATTGTAGACAGTGTCTAGCTGCCCTGTAAAAGAGTGTGTTGGAGGGGCAGACGGGATGGAGGATGATTACCAGGGTCTTGACAGTGATCCAGGGAGGAGATGGCAGATTCTCACACACAGCTGCATATCTTGACTTTGCCTCTTACATTATATTATGGTTTTTAAAATTTTTCAGTGCTGGACATGGAACCCAGGACCTTGTACATGCTAGGCACCCTGGGCCATGCCCCAGCCCTATGTTATATTATGAACATTTGACTGTGTCAGGAAGCATGGCTTAAAGACCTACCAATCTATGAATATATGATCTACTTAGCCAGTACTTCACAGTTAGGTATTTTGGCTATTTTCAGTTTTTTTTTTTTTTTTTTTTTGGTCAGAAAACTTAATTCTTTCACATAACTACCTATGTGCTGTGCCAGGTAAAATATTTTCCACCTGCCTTGTTTTACTTTCTCATTTGATTTAAGACTTTTTCTCACGAAGTTCAGGCTTGAGCTACCCTTCAAAGCTTGTGGTGAAGAAGGAAGGTTGGGTGGGGAGGGCTTTCCCATGGTGCGTGAGGCCTGGGGTTTGACCCCTGGCACTGCAAAAACCAACCAACCAACCAACCAACCACAGTTGGCATAACGTTCACTCAATGTACCATTTGGATTCCCTCTTTCTGGGTCCCTGCAGTCGTTGGGCAGAACAGTTGTGACTCGTTCTGCCCAGTGACATGTGGTTGTCACACCTGTGTTGAAACCTGCTGAAAAGCCAATGCCTGGTCCAGCAGTCTCCCTCCCGCCAGTGCGGTCATGGGGGCCACGTGTCCACGAGGGAGCAGAACAAGAAGGCAGGCTCCCTGGCCAGGTTGGTGCTTAGGGGTCGGGAGAGCACGGCCCGCCGCCCGCAGAGCACAAGTCCTTAGGGCGTAGCCTATCGTGCGCCCACGTGCCCCCCATTTCTGCCTCTTGGAGTCTCCCCTCCCCACTAGCCAGGCTGCATCCAGCTCCTCCGGGGTCGGAGGTGTGGAAAGGGCAGGAGGGAAGGCAGGAAGGCGGTGCCCGAGCCCCAGGCCTTGCGCATGCCCAGTGAGCGTCCTCTCGCTGAGCTGCGCCCCCCGCCGGGCCGCCCTCTTGCGGTTGGTTGCCGGGCTCCTAACCTCGGTGGCCTTTGCTTTCCATGGTCCACACCTGGGACTCTCTAACCAGGGCTTCCAAGCCGCAGCCTAGGGGCGGAAGCGCTGGGGACTGTGGTCCGCCCAACCAGGGGCTGGGCCAGCCGGCGCCGGGGGTGGAGTGGGACAGGCCAGGTCTCCTGCAGAGGTCGGGTGGACTCTGAGCGTGATTTACAATCCAAAATCCCCGGTGGGACCGCGGAAGCCCCACCTTGGGATGGCGCCCTCCCTCTGCTCCCCCCCCCGCTCCCCCCCCCCCCCCCCCCGGGAGCGTTGACTTAGGAGGTCACTGGGCTGCCTCTAGAGAGCTCTACCCAGGACTGTGGAGACTGGTGAAATCCAGATGGCAAATAAGGATTCCATCACTGATGGTGAGTGTGTGTCGCTGGCCCCTGGTGTGCTGCCGCGGATGGGTTTGTGGGGATGAACCCAGCCCAATTCCAGTCAAAAAGTCATGAAAAGTTCATTTCTGTTTTAGTATAAATTACTGCAGTTTCTAAACTTGTGTGGAATTCCCGCCCATGCCTTGAACTCACCCATCCTGCCTTTCCCTGTCCCAACCCGCTCTGAAACCTCAGTGGCGCCTCATAAACTCTGATGCTGGGATCTGAATTGACTCCCTACCTTGAAATGTCATGCCATGTAGATCATTAACCTGATCTCTGCCTTTGTATTATGCTTGTTCAAATCCTGTTATCTGTAAGTTCTCAAGACATCCTCCTTTGCAATTCTTTGTGCTGTAAAATCGTGTTCCTGGAGAGCTGGGGGCTGATCTCTAGCCCGGTTTTTCCGGAGAGACAGTCCTGACCAGCTCCAGAGTACACAAATACAAGCTTGCTTTAATTTGATTTGAAGTTGCAGGTGGTGGTCTTTTCTTTGCGTTGGGGTTCCACAGTGGTAGATCAAAAGCGGATACAGCCGAAGACAGTCGTCCTGGCTCTGCAATACAGAAGCACCAATAGTTTGAAAGACTTCAGCATAACAGTGTTGCTGGACATTATTAATTTTATGGAGGAGAGAAATTAGGTTCAGGTCAGACAGTTACCAATTTAAAGCAAAGGTATTTTAATCCCAGCAGCTCGGGAGGCTGAGGCAGGAGGACTGCAAGTTCAAAGCCAGCCTCAGCAAAAGTGAGGTGCTAAGCAACTCAGTGATACCCTGTCTCTAAATAAAATGCAAAATAGGGCTGGGTTTGTGGCTCAGTGGTTAAGTGCCCCTGAGTTCAATCCCTGGACCTAGGGGAAAAAAAAAAAAAAAAAGACTATCATTGTAGGACACAGTGGTGCTTGCCTGTAATCCCAACATCTTGGGAGGCTGAAGCAGAAGATCACAAGTTTAAGGCCAGCTTGGGCAACTTGGCTAGACCCTGTCTCAAAATTTAAAAAATAAATAAATAAAAGGGACGGGGATGTAGCTCAGTGGTAGAGTGCACCTGGGTCCAATTCCCAGAACTGCAAAAATAAATTCATAAAAAGACTAGCATCAAACTAATAATCCACTTCAGAGCATTTACATACATGTCTTGAAATCGGTTTGCCAGAGATGTCCACACTCAGACTCACCTTAGCACTGTTCACGACAGCCCATTATGGAATCAGCCTGGGTGTCCATCAACAGGTGAACGGGTCAAGAAAGTGCAGTTTATGTACACAATGGAGTACTGCTCTTCAGCCTTAAAAAAGAAGGAAATTCTTTGAATTATGACAACCTAAATGGAAGAGGAGACACAGTGCTAAGTGAAATAGTAGGCACAGAAAGACAAATGCAGCCGGGCAGTGGCACTTGCCTGTAATCCCAGCAGCAGGGGAGGCTGAGGCAGGAAGATCACAGGTTCAAGGCCAGCCAGGACAACTTAGTGAGATCTTGTCTCAAAGTAAAAAAATAAAAGAGGGGGCATGTAGCTTAGTGGTGGAGCATCCCTGGGTTCAGCCCCAGTACAGAAAACCCAAACCAAAACCAAATGTTTAACCCTAGTTCCTTGAACATTCTGAGCAGGAATGAGTCGGTCTCCCCTTGCTGAGGATGACAGCAGAAGTCTTTGCAAACGCAGGGCCCTGAACTGAGGCATGTAGCCTGCAAACAATATCCGCCTCCCCCAGGATCTTACGCAGGGAGCAGTGGTGTGAGCCTGTAGTTCCCACTATTTGGAAGGCTGAGTTAGGAGGGTCCTGTGAGCCCATGAGTTCAAGACTAGCCTGAGTAATGCAAAAAGACTGTTTTGGGGGCAGGGGGTGGGAGGGAAGTCTTCTTCTGTATCCCCTTCTGAACACCAGACCAATATCAGGATCAAGTCTCAGCATGGTCTACTTGGGCCAGCTCTGCTGAGGGTGGAAAAGGATTATTCACTAAAGGAGCTGCAGGACCAGACTCATGGGTACTGGGAAGGCCCAGGAGCACCTGCTGGAAGTGTGCTCTGGGGGTCTGAACCAGGGGTTGGTGATGGAATGTTCCATGGTTAAAGGAGTGTCAGTTGATATGGGGCACTCTTCTAGTATTAACTCCTGACAAAGGGCCTTAAAGCTGGTCCCTGATAATGGGTAGAGTTTAGATAGTTGGCAAGAAATGATGTCCACGTGGAGATCACGTGCTGGGACTATCATGCTCCAGGGCTGAAGAGGGGACCAGAAGTTCCACAACTGAAGTACCACCAAAGACTCATCGTGAGAGTACGTGGCTTTCAAAGCTAGGCAGCGGATGTAGTCACAACCCTGGTGTTCCTTACAGTGCACCTAGCATTTTGAAGTGTTCCCGCTGGCCAATTGTTACAGGTGAAGGTCAGGCTGTGTCACCTGTGGGAGGGTCTGAGAAGCCCTCTCCAGAGGCAGAGGAGACCTCTACTTGGAACTTCCAGCCTCTTGACATGTCACAGAAAAGAATTTAAGGCTGGATCAGGTTTTGGCGAAGAGAGGAAGAGTGTGGAAAGCACAGGTGAGGGGGGAATGCTCAGGCAGAGTGCCACGTCTCCAGATGGGGTGTGTCCTCAGGGCCAAGGTCAGCTCCTTATGAGGGTACGTAATTACATGGCACATAGCCTGATGATCCAGAGGGGCTGGGCTTCCTTCAGAACTGGGAAATGGCAAGACCCTGGTCTGGCTGTGGGTTTTGGCTCATATCAGTGGCCGTGGCGCCAGGTGTTGACTGGGTGATTGGGGGAGGGGTCTAATCAAATGTTAACCTCCAGAGTCATGAGCTCAGCGGTCTCTCTCTACTGAGGACTTGTTTTTACTTTGCTATATTCCAGAAAATTTAGAGGGAGCTGGAAAGTTACAAAGTAATTTATGGGCTGTCCATTCTCACCTTCCCTCCTCTCTTCTCCCCTCCTCTCCCTTCCAGGCCTGGGGATGGAATCCACAGCCTTGCACCTGCCTAGGGGTTTGGATGTGAGGTGTCCACCAGAAGCTCAAGTGCGAGACAATGCAAGGTTTAGAGGAGAAATGATTGGGTTTTGGGAGCCTTAACCTAATTGGTGAATTATTTCCCTGACGGATTAACTGAGTGGTAAATGAAGGCAGGTGGGTTGTGGCCGGAGGAGGTGGTCACTGGGGAGTGCTTCTGGGGTACATATTTTATATCTGGCAAGTGGAGTCTCCCTCTGCTGCCTGATCATCATGTGAGCTGCTTTCCTCCACCACACTCTCCACCAAGATGTCCTGCCTCTATGGTTGAGTCCTCTGAAACTCTGAGTCCCCAAATAAACGTTTCCTCCTCTACAGTTGTTCAGGTTGGGTCTTTCGTTGTAGCAGCGAAAAAGCTGACTACAACACAAGCTCATCGTTCTTTAACGTGTACATGAAAAGCTCTTTCTAACAGGTGACAATTTCATATTATTTTTTCTCCCTGAAATGCCACAGTCTGGCTGGGCACAAATAACCGAGCCGCCCAAAGCCTTGTAGATTCAAACAGCAACTCTTTATTCCCCAACTCTCACCGGCACTCACACACCACACGGGAACACACTCCCTCCACCGGGCTGCGTCCGATCTCTCCGAACCCTGCGCTGGGGCTCCCGGCCCACTCAAGAAGGGAGAGCAGCCAAGAGCCCAGAGCAGGGGTTGAGCAATGCTTAAGTACACTTTTTTGGGGGAGGGCAGAGGCTTTGCATACATCAGGACAAATCATCATGAGGCACGGGAAAATCAAACAACAACTCTTAGACATGATTAGTACATTCATTGGCGGAAACAGGCTGGGCAGGGGTGATCCGTCACTTCTAAGCCGGGTACACATTCAAACTGATTGGTTTGGGGCCCTGGATGCCTATGTGCCCGGCTACACGGGCTACATAGGGTCCTAAGTTATTAAACAACTAAATGGCCAGTAGGGCATTGCCTTTTTTTTTTTTTTTTTTTTTGCATTGTCTTAACTGCCTTAGGAATTTCAGGTTCTGTGTATAGTTCAGAAACTGTACAATACCTAGTCCTTTACTTTTTAACCCAGGCTTTGCAGTTTAGAAGCAGCTTTACAATGCCTGGTCCTTGACATTTTAACTCAGGCCTTGCAGCTTAGAAACTTTACCCTTTCAGTATGAGACTACTTGACCAGTGTAATTCCACATCATGTACAACCACAAAAATGGGAAGTTGTAGTCTATGTATGAATGATATATCAAAATAAATTCTACTGTCATGTGTAACTAAAAAGAACAAATAAAAAAATTTTAAAAATGATTGAGGTATAGTTCAGTGGTAGAACAACCCTGGGTGTCAACATTCATTAGCTGGGCATAATGGTGCACACCTGTAATCCCAGTGACTCTGGTGGCTAAGGCAAGAGGATTGCAAGTTTGAGGCCAGCCTCAGCAACTTAGCCAGGCCCTAAGCAACTTGGCAACTTAAGAGACTTAAAAAAAAAGGGGGGGTTGGGGGGGGCTGGGAATGTGGCTCAGTGCTTAATTGCCCCTGAGTTCAACCCGTGGTACCAAGATTCATTAAATGACTATGAATTATACTTGTACAGCACAGACATTCCTCTGTGTTCACCAAACTCTATTTCATTTTCTTTTCATGTTTTTTTTTTTTTTCCAATGCTGGGGATGGAACCCAGGACCTTGCATTTCCCTTTTTAAATTTTTGCAGTATAGGAATTGATTGAACCCAGGGCTGCTCTCTAAATAAAATTTATTTAGTTTTTTCATTTTGAGACAGGGTCTTGCTAATTTGCTGAGGCTGGCCTTGAACTTGTGATCTTCCTGCCTCAGCCTCCTGAGTAGCTGGGGTTACAGGTGTGTGCCACTGTGCCCGGCTACATTTCCCTTTTGCTGGCACACTGGAAGATGCATTGTGTAAGTGACTGAGTGCTGACCAATGAACGGTGAGCAGGAACAAAGTGCTTCTGAGATGAGATAGTGACTAGTGAGCTTTCCCCAAATGTGTTTCCTCCCCAGCAACATTAGAGACCTCGTCTTCCAGAAGGGTAACTCTAAAGTAAAGGGGTAGCAGAACTAGATTGCACCTGGCATGAGTAAGACACATGCATTAGCTGTTATGTTTCCAGAGGGGAGAAATTAGTAACATGCCAGCTTGCCTCCCCAGGACCTTCCACAGGTGTGAGCCTATAGTTCTAGCTATTTGGAAGGCTGAGGCAGGAGGGTCCTGTGAACCCATGAATTCAAGACTAGCCAGAGCAATGCAAAAAGACTCTTTCAAAGGGGGAAAAAAGGTCTTCTTCTGTATACCCTTCTGAACACCAGACCAATATCAGGGTCAGGTCTTAGCATGGTCTCCTTGGGGCAGGGCCAGCTCTGCAAGGGTGGAAAGGGAATTCTGTTCCTCTTAGGGTGGGCCACAAGAGGTTCTTGGGTGGGATCTGGAGCATGGAAGTGAAGCCTCAGTCGTTCTTCACCCTGTACCCGTGTTCATTGTCATTGATCAGCTGTGGCTGGAAGGTAGCTCCTTCAGCTTCCCTGAGAGCCTCCTTCAGCTTCTGACTCCTGGGCCTCACATGCCTGCTTAGCTCTGTGCCAGGGGGCTCCAGCTTCTACAAGGCTCCACCTCACCAAGGTCAGAGGCAATATGAATGAACTCAATCTGTCCTGCTGGGCTCCAGTTCCCTTCATATCTGTCTCTTCCCTATCTGACCATCTGACTGCAAGAGCCAGCACTGGTTGTGAGACAACAGCCTTAGAGAGGCCAATTCGTGACATTCGACAGCGAGGTAAATTCAACTACTTGTAAATGAAAACTCCAAACCCTGCCCAGTGCAGTGGTGCACACCTGTAATCCCAGCAACTGGAGAGGCTGAGGCAGGAGGATCTCAAGTTCAAGGATAGCCTGGGCAACTTAGTGAGACCCTGTCTCAAAATAAAAAATAAAAAGGGATGGGATGTAGCTCAGTGGTGGGTTTGGTTCCCAGGACCTCAAAACAAAAACCTACTACTGTGGCCCAGCCTAGTCTATCAGAATATGCCCTTCCTTTGTTCTTTCATTTGGAGGTATATTATTTAACCTGCTAAGCACAGAAAGGGCTAGGAAAATACAGACATTAATTTTAATACACGTTTGCCAATAAATTGATGATATGGTTTTACTCACGTGCTTTAAATATATTTACCTAAAAAATTGTGAAACTAAAGATTTAACTCACATAGTGTCCATTATTGGTGAGGTGGTTTCTCACTACCAAACCAGTCAGCCAAATTAGACCCCACCAGAAAAAGCCAAATAAATCTGTATTTTATGACAACTATCTTTTCTCTGGGTTCTAAAGACAGAGGGATAAAGGCATGGCCCCTTGTCCTATGAAGTAAGGTGCTGCTACCTTCAATACTTCTCACCAATATTCTCCCTTCTATGGTTTCACATGATTCCCCAAGAGAATTCCATTTTTTGATCTTAGCTGGAAAAGCATTATGTAAAAATCTCACTCCCTCACTCTCTCTTTCCATAACGTATCTGAATTCAGAAAATTCATCAGAGATCAAAATATACTATTTTTTGGGGGGTGGGCACTGGGGATTGAACTTGGGGGCACTTGACCACTAAGCCATGTCCCCAGCCCTATTTTGTATTTTATTTAGAGACAAGGGTCTCACTCAGTTGCTTAGCACCTTGCTTTTGCTGAGGCTGGCTTTGAACTCGTGATCCTCCTGCCTCAGCCTCCTGAACCGCTGAGATTACAGGCATGTCTCACTATGCCCAGCATATATACATTTTTTAAATGTCCTTCTCAATGTCTTTAACAGTATTCATAAAGAAGGAATAAACAGAACCCTGCCAAGGTTCATGATACTTTTTTTTTTTAAAGAGAGAGAATTTTTTAATATTTATTTTTTAGTTTTCGGCAGACATAACATCTTTGTTTGTATGTGGTGCTGAGGATCGAACCCAGGCCGCACGCATGCCAGGCGAGCGTGTTACTGCTTGCGCCGTATCCCCAGCCCGTTCATGATGCTTTGATTAGAAGAGATAGCATCAAGTCCCATATTTTGAAGAACTAGTTATTTTTTAAATGCTCTATTAGTTGTCTATTGCTGGATAATGCTTGTCCCAATACAGCTTAAAATAACAAATGTTATCTCGTTATCTGGCATATCTCTATGGGTCAGGAGTGCAAGAATGGCTGGAAGTTCTGGCTCAGGGCCTCTCAGAAGTCAAGAGTGTTGCTATAATTGGAATCTGGAATGTCCCCAAAGGCCTATGTTTTGAAGGAACCTAGCTACTGGGAGGTGGGAGAATCTTTGTGGTGGGGCTTCATGGGAAATCTTAGATCAATGGGTGCATGTCCTTGAAGGGAACTGTGGAACCCTGGTCCTCTCTTCAGCTGCCATGAGGTGAGCAGCTTGCTTTACCAAGTGCCAACCACCATGATGTACTGCCTTACCACAGGCCCCAAAGCAACGGGACCAACCAACCATGGACTCAAACCTCCAAAACTGTGAGCCGAGATAACCTTTTTCTTATTGTAAATTTATACCCTAGGCATTTGTCTGTAGTAATGGAAATCTTATTGACACAGTGTTGAGGGGGCTGCAGTCATCTGAAGGCTCGACTGGGGCAGGGGAGCTGGCTCATTAGCAGGTCTGGCAAGTTAGTGCTGGCTGTTGGCAGATGGTTCCAGTTCCTTTCCACATGGACCTCTCTCAATCTTACTTGACCTTGATGGAAGAGGGTGGTGTGGCCCACTACATGTTGAAGTTTGCTGAGGTGCTGCAGGCAGGAAACAGCCTATTGAGATGTCAGGGAACTTGCTGGAAAGCTCATTTTGAATGTCCCAGTCGTGTGTGTGTGTGTGTGTGTGTGTGTGTGAGAGAGAGAGAGAGAGAGAGAGAGAGAGAGAGAGAAAGTGCTCACACATGTGAGTGTACGCATGTGAGAGGCACAGTTCTGTAAGTGGTCTGCGTCCATGAGCCAAAAAAGCAAGAAGGAAAAGAAAGTACCATAATCAGGACCAGAAGCCCCCTCCATTCTGTTGTGTTCCTCCACTGCTCTCTACTGACAGTGAACCACAGTGCTGGCTGGCAGAGGAGAAATACTCATGGGGTCCTGCTCCCAATCTCAAAGTGTGGCAGGAAAGGTGCACTTGGAGCTGAGATTTTGTGAATAGCTAATAGGAGCACACACTAGCTGCTGCCAAACAATTCATGTATTTGATTCTGGAGTGTTGTCTTTGTCCCTGGGAGTGTCACCTTAGACACAGTGTATACACATCATTCTGGCTTTGTACAATCCAAGTTGTACAAATAATTTTGAATCCTGAGCATCTGGATCTCAGGGTTTTGGTTCAGGGACATGGACTTGAACCCTGATCTGTTAGCAGGTTTTGTGGACCCTGGAGCAAAGCTACCTCAAATATCAGGGGAAATGTGCTTCTGGGTCTTCTGCCTTTTCTCCAGTACCAAACCCATCGCCAGCTGGTATCATGCCTGAGGCACTAAGAATATCTGAGTTTTTGTTCAGAAGAGGTGAGGGTGAGGAGATTGGCTGGGCTTGGCTTGTGTAGACTGCTGTCATTAACATGACTTTTTAATCCCACTGAGCTTTGGGAATTGGATCCAATAATATTAGTATTATTTTTCTTTTTAATGTGTGTGGGGGGTATGATTTTAATAAAAGAACAGAAACCTTGAGTCAATCTCTATTACAGTTCTAATGACAGGATGGCAAACACAAATATCTATATTGATTTGGTACAAAATTAAAGTAAGAGAAACATACGGATAGCTAGGATTTAAATGTCCCCACCAAAATTCAAGTTGAAATTTAATCCCCATTGCATGGTGTTAAGAGGTGGGACCAGGTTGGACTGTTAGGAGTGACATGGTCATGAGGGCTGTGCCCTCATGGATGGATTGAGATATGGGGTACAAGGGAGTGGCTTTCCATGTGACACCCTCTGTCATGTCATGACCTAGGGAAAGGCCTTCATCAGATGCCAAGCAGATGCCAGTGCCATGTGTTTAGTTCATGGACTTCAGAACCATGAACTAAACACACCTCTTAGTCTCAGGTATTGTTACAGCAGCAGAAAAAAGACTATGATACAGAATAATAACAGAGTGGTGACAACATGGGAAACCACGGAGGACAGACTTGACGTAAAGAAGACAGTGGCAGGGGCTGGAGATGTGGCTCAGCGGTAGCACGCTCGCCTGGCATGCGTGCGGCCCGGGTTCGATCCTCAGCACCACATACCAACAAAGATGTTGTGTCCGCCGAGAACTAAAATATAAATATTAAAAAAATTCTCTCTCTCTCCTCTCACTCTCTCTTTAAAAAAAAAAAAAAAAAAAAGAAGACAGTGGCAGGACTGGGGTGTGGCTCAGTGGTGGAGCGCTTGCCAGCATATGCAAGGCCCTGGGTGCAATCCCTTGCACTGAAAGAAAAAACCAATAGTCAGATATTCTAACTTTGAAAGAAAAGCTGGAAATGCAGATTTTAAAATATGAAACTGTCAAATTTTAAAATAAGATGGTTTAAGATAAACATACACATGGAGAGGGTGCTCGTATTCAGCACAGGACTCCTGCCTGTCCCTGCTGTGCTATGTCCTGTGGCAGGTGCTGGGACCTTTGCGGTTTGGGTTGGCTGTTCCATTGGTGGAGCCCAATGAACCAAGCCTCTCTGCACTCAAGTCCCTGTGGAGAACCTTTCCACACTGACTGTGGACTTGGTCTCATGATTTGCTTTGGCCAATGGGGCATTAGCAAGTGTGGTACAACCAGAGGCTTGACAAGCATTTGTTCATTGGGGCTTGTCCTCTTCCTAACCACCATGCTGAAGCTTGAGTGATAAGAAACCTTGTGGAAAAGAGAGGCACAAGAGGATGAGAAGTCATTTTGAAGGAGATTCCAGCTGACTGAAGCCCATGTGTAACCTCAGTTTTTGCCATGTGGGCCCACACAATTGTAAAAAATCGACCAATGCACCTAAGCTACTGAGTCTTGGGGCAGTTTGTTATATTGCAATAAGTAACTGAAACGAAGACCATTTATCTCAACCTCCTTGTTTTACTACTTAATGTCCCAAGGTCCAGAGAGGGAAAATTGCTTCATGAAATTCATACAGCAAGTTAATGGCAATAACCTTCCAATTCTGGGCTCTTTCTTCCTATTGCTTTTCTTTCAATTCTCTTGGTGAAAAGCACCAAAGATTATGAAATGTCAAATTCTACCTGCAGGGAACTTATACTGCATCCTGAGTGTATACAAATTACTGTAATAGCTCTGTCCTTAAAAAGGCAAAGATTTCTAGGTCATCTAGAAACGCTTGATAAACAGGAAAGCAAATGTCTCTGACATTGGGAGCTGGCCTGGTAAATGGGTTGGGTTGTAATGGTACTAGACAATAGCCTAGCCCTTACAGAGAGGCCTTGTGTTCTCCTTAGAACATAAACAATTTCACGGAACATCAACCTCAGATAAGGCCACTCTGTAATCATGAAAGATCAAGACAAAAGCAAGACTACTTCAAAATCATGTGTGAACACAGACAAAACCTGAACATTTTCCAAACCACAAAAGATGACTAAATACCTCCAACAGGCTAATTCCAGGGGCTTAACTTCTTTACCAATTACAGCTTTAGCGTCAGTTTAGTATCCTCTTCTGGCAGGTAAGATGTATACAGTTGTCCGATCATCGAATTACCCCCCCTCCCTGCCGGCATCTACTCCAGAACCAAGCCCTCGCTGGGGCGCCCCGAGGTGCCTCGTGGCGTGTTGGGGCTCAAGGCGACTAGTACCCAACCCAGCTCACTCGCCGCCGGCTTGCTCTCAGGGCAGGGGAGGACACGGGCATCCCCGGGGCGGCGGGAGGCAGAGGTCACTAGAAGGCGTCTCCTGCAGTGTGCCCGCGGGCCGCCGATTGCTGTGGTTAACGTCTGCGTCCCCCCACCTGAGTCCCCCGAAGGCAGGGGCCTGTCTGTCGGGTAGAGCCGATCCCCAGGGCTTAGCGCAGTGCCTAGCAGAGCATGGGGGCTTAAAAAAGTGCTTTCAGAGCGAAGAAGTAAGAGGACTCCGCCTGCAGATAACCTGTCCTCTCAGCGCCGGCCAGTTCGCGGGGCACGGCACAGCGCAGCGCCGGCCGCCTCTCCCCTCTCCCCATTCGCGCCACGCCCGTCCTTTGCGAGCCCCGGCGGAGCTCCTCGCGCTCGGGCCCGCCTGCCACGCCTGAGCCCTTGGCCTCCACCTTTGCGGGCACCTAGCATCCACCGTTCCATCATTCACCCCTCCACCAGAATAGCGCCAGCCTTGCGGCCACCGGACGCAGAGGGACGCCGGGGGACGCAGGGGGTCGCAGGCGGCCATCGCGCATGTGCGGAAGCCGGGCGCACACAGGGTCTCTGACGAGCGAGGAGCGGTCTCCGGGTTTCCGTCCCGGTGCAGGCAGCCCCAGCCGGCAGGAAGTCGGCAGAGCCCGGCCGGAAGCAGAGCAGCGCGCGGCGCCTCCTGGGACATGTAGTGGCGGCGCGCCGCGGCCTATTCCGAGCCGGCCCACGGTACTCCTGGTGCTCCCGACACGCGCTCGCGGCTCGGCGCAGCTTTCGGAAGAAGGCGGCCTCGGGCCCCGGGGAGAGGCCCGGGCCGGGCTACGCCCCCTCAGCGCCCCGCGCCCGCGCCCGCGGCGCCTGCTGGGAGCCGTAGTCTTCGCTCTGCGTGCTGCGTCCGCCGAGGGGAGGGCGGAGCTGCCGGCGGCCCGGGCGGGCTGGCAGCTAGAGTGGGTGCGATCGCCGCCTCCGCCGCCGCCTCCTCCGCCCGGGCCGTTCGCTGCTGCGCGGGGAGAGCGAGGCGGGGCCGCCGGGGCCGCCATGGAGCCCGACTCGGTGATTGAGGACAAGACCATCGAGCTCATGGTGAGTGCGGCCCGCGGGACCGTCCGCTCTTCCGTCCGGCCCCGGGCGGGCCTGCCCATCCAACGTCCGGCGAGAGCCCGGCCCGGCCCCGCCGCCGCGGCCCAGGCGGCGCCCCCGCCTCCCCGCGCCCGGGTTCGGCGCAGGCCTCCCGCGCCCCGGAGCTCGCGGCCGGCCCGGCCCCCTCGGTGCCCACGGCTCGCCCCCTCCCGGCCCGGCCCGTGCCAGGCCACGGCGGCCTTGCTCGCTCCCAGTGGCCGCGGGCGTAAGCGCGCTGGCCTCGCCTTCTCCCTGTGCGGAGGGGATATGCCGCGTGTCCCCGGCCCGGCCCGCACCACTCTCCGAGCCCCGCCAGGCCACGGGAGATGGTGGGAGGGGTGCGGAGGAGAGGTCCAGGCCCTCGGGCCCGCCGTCCTGGCGGGGCTCCCGGCACCACTGCCCTGGCCCGCGGCCGTGCGGATGCCGAGGTAGGCCCCGCGGGGCCGGGGGTGGGCGGCCCGGCCCGGGGCTGTGGCAGAGAGGGGCCTCCCTCCGGGCCCCTGCGGTGTCGGGCTGCTCGGACAAAGGGCTTCCCAGCGGCCGTGGGGTGTTCGCCTAGCGAGGCCCCAGGTGCTCCGGATTCCATCCCCCAGGAAAGGGAAACCGCAACTTTACGTTTTCCGAGCAGTTTAGGGAACCCGGGTGGGGGGCGTACTCAGCTGCCACCCGGGCTTTCTTCTTAAAAGGGGGGAGGGGAGTCCTTGGCCCCTGGGGAAGCGATCCCTTTTCTGTTAGAAACTGTTAGTAGCCATGCTAGTCTCCCTGGTCCAGTGACACCCCTAATTTTTTTTTTTTTTTTTTTTTTTTTTGCCTTAGGACTGACTTGGAGCCAAAAAGGGTTTTTAGAAACACAACACACAGTGGCTAGTAAAAGTGAGGAATTTGCTAATTAGTAGGTGATATAGTGGAAGAAGGAAAATATGGCAGGTATTACCTGGCAATTTGAACATTAGGGAAATCAAACGGGCTCTGAAGAGTGGGGAGGAAGTCTTTCCCTCAGCGAGTGGACTTGCGCAGGGTTTCTTCCTGTGGAAACCTTGACAGTTTCTTTGTATCTCTGCTAACACTGTAACAATTTCTACCCCAGGGTTGAAAGGAAAGGTGAAAGAATCTACTTAACCTAGCAAAATGTTTTCCTAGCCAGTCTTCTCCTGCATGAAAATGTTTGAGTCAGTGATTCCATGGGTAGGGTTGGTGACATCAGAGCCACTTCCCCCATTTAATGCTATAAATAATAAATGGTGACACTGAAAGTCTGTTGGATAGTTGCATGGTTTTTGTGGATGATGGTATCTGGGGATTTGAGATGCATGTTTTAAAAATGGAAGTACAGTAGCATAAATACAGAGGGAGTTTAATATTTGCTATTATTTGCATAATTCACAGAACTAGACTAATCCAGCATTCTTGAAAACTAGAGGGGAAAACCTTTGGTAGTATCTGATTTATGCACACCCGCATGTAGATGTGACTGTTTTCAAAGGGATAATGTCACCTGTGGGTTTTTATTTGATCTTCATTAATTGAGTAACTTTTCCTTTTCAGCATAATTTATCAAACTGGTCAACAGTTTGATATTTGGCACCTTTTGCAGTGGATTATTTTGGCAAAATATCTTAATTGGAGTGACGAACACATTTTTAAGGATGTAGAATATGTGCTCTTTAAACAGGAGGAGTTTTTCATATTGGAAAGCTGTAACTTAGTACCTCTGAGTGCTGTTCTGCACTCCTTCTGTTTCCATTCAATAAAAAAAAATAACTAAAATGTCTCTTTTCAAAAGAATTAGAATGAATACAATGTAACCCATGTCAGTACCTTTGAGTATATGGTTTGGGGGGGGGGGAGTCTTTACATTTTAAAACTGGTTTTTAAATTTGCTGACTTTCCAGGCTGGAGTTGTGGTTCAATGGTAGAGCACTTGCCTAGCAAGTGCATGGCCCTGAATTGGTTCCTCAGCACTATATAAAAAAGATATTGTGTCCAACTACAACAACAACAACAATAAAAAAATAAATTTGCTGACTTTCTATGCTTATAAACTTTAAAAAGTTTTGATTTCAGGACTGAGGGAGCAGCTCAGTGGTGGAGCATGTGCTTAGTATGCATAAGGCCCTGGGTTCAATCCCTAGCAACCCCCCCCCAAAAAAAAAAAGTTTTGATTTTATATGATAGTAATTGTTTCTGGACTGAAAAGAGATTTCAACCATCTAAGCATATTGTAAACAAGGATTTAAATTAAGATTCTTATAAAATTTAACAAAAGAGTTTCATAGTTACTATCAATTTAAAAATATCTTTTCATTTAAGTGTTTTGTTAGTTCCTGAAAAGGATATTAGATAAGAGACTTGGATGACCCTTCTCATAAACATGTATGTGTTTATGTTAGTGTAATAGATGACACAGGTGCTTAACCCACTGATTGAGTAAATCCAGGATCAAATGCAGAATGATAATGCCTTACAGTCCAATTGCATGTGGCTTTAGTATTCACTACATTTTTTTTCCCTTTAATGGTTATCTTCTTTTTTTATTGATTTTATTATTTTTTTAAATACATGACAGCAGTGGAATGCATTACAATTCTTATTACACATAGAGTACAATTTTTCGTATCTCTGTATATAAAGTAAGTTCACGTCAATTTTTGCGTTTTTACATTTGTACTTTGTTTTTTTTGCATTACAATTCTTTTTTAAATTTTTTTTTTGTTGTTGTAGTTGGACAAATACCTTTATTTTTATTTTTATGTGGTGCTGAGGATCGAACCCAGGGCCTTGCACATGCTCGTGGAGCACTCTACCTCTGAGCCACCACCTCAGCCCATATTACAATTCTTAATACACATATATACCACAATTTTTCATATCTGTTTGTATATAAAGTTCACTACATTTAAATTACAATTTTCAGAAGTAGATTTAAAAAAAATTTTTATATTGGTTTTAATATAGCATGATTGAAGAAGGGGAATGGTTAAACTGATGGTATTTTGGGAGCCCAGAGCATGAAATTTATTTTAGATTTTTATTAGATAGTTTCAGAATAATTTTATTAGCCAAAAATTTGTAATTATAGTATTCAGTGGTTAACAAGATCATTTTCATGTGATGTTCTAGGACGTGCTATATTAAAAAGAGGAACACGTTTCTACTTCTCCATTTCTTAATCTCATCCCTCTACTTTCTTTGTTGATTTTTCTTTTTTGCACTTTTGAGAAGATTTTACTTTTTTTTTTTTTTTTAAGTGCTGAGGATGGAACCCAGGCCTGGTGATCCAACCCCAGGCCTCTCACATGCTAGGCAAGCACTCTACCACTGATCATTTATTACTGGATTAGTAGAAAATAAAGCTAGTTATGGTTATGGTTGAGGGTGGGGACATAGATTAGTGGTAGAATGCATTTAGGAGTCCGTGAGTTCAGGGCTGGGGATATAGCTCAGTTGGTAGAGTGCTTGCCTCGCATGCACAAGGACCTGGGTTCAATCCCCAGCATCAAAAAAAAAAAAAAAAAAAAAGTCCTTCAGTTCAATTCTAGCACTCCCCCTCCCCCCCAAAAAATATATATGTATGTACACACATATACATATATATAGTAGAATAATTAAATCTCCAGATTTCATCTACCCTCTTGTGATTATTCCTTCTTGAGGCCTAGGTACAGTAAAGATGCTTCTCCCCGTAACCTTTGGCATAGGAGTCAGGCTTTAGTTGTCTCAATCAAAAGCTTATAGTCTCTACTAAATTTTCAGTTGCTGGTAGTGAATAATATAACCACCACATGACTTTCATGACCTTATATTGGCCCAGTGCTTTACCTATTTTGTAGGCCTGTTTTTCAAATTTCCAACTTTGGTACTGTCAGCTGTATTATGAGTGAAATAGAAGAGTGGTAATCCATTTTGGAAATATAGAAAATTCCTGGTAGGCTTTGCTGGAAAGAATGCAGACTGTGCATTATGTATCATGTATTTATTAACTCATGAGTTAGGAATAGGATTTGATGTTCAGTCACTCATCAGTAGAAAGCACTCACAAGAACTGCTGATTGGGAGAGAAAAATGGTTAGTCTTTTACATCAAGAAAATTGATGTAAAAAGTCTAGAAACTAATCCTGCTTTTTTCTTTGTTTTCTTTTTTCCTGGGGTGCTGAGGATTGAACCCAGGGCTTTGTGCATGGGAGGCAAGCACTCTTCCAACCAAGCTATATCTCTAGCCTTAAACCTGCTTTCTTTATGGGTGTGAGGGGATCTCTTTTCCCTTTGCACAATTAATGGATGAGCTATACTCCATTATTAGATGATGAATGATTCCTCTGTGTTAAGTGACCTTATGTGAGTCATTTCCTTTCTGTGTTATCTCTAAAGTGGTTGAATTGTTGAATGAAGTAATATAGATTAAAATACATTAGTCCTTATTAAAGTGTGATATAAATGCTATTTTTAGAGTTGCTGAAGTACAGGCAGATCACAGGGCCAAGGAGATAAAAGAAACTGATAAGAAAAGTTATTGGGAATTTTCGCCTCTCTTTTTGGATCCTTTTTTCCCCTTCCCTCTTGGTGACTTTCTAAGTGATGAAAGTGGATTGTCTAGTGACTCTATCAAGAAATTGGATTTTTGTTACCATAATTTGTCCTCATATATCTGCAGTGGTGTGCTGATTTCCCAAATGCAGATTTTTTTTAACATCTCTGTTTGTATGTGGTGCTGAGGATCGAACTCGGGCCGCATGCATGCCAGGCTTGAGCCACATCCCCAGCCCCCAAATGCAGATTAAATAGATACAGATTTCAGTGGGGGTTCAAATGAAATAAACCACATATATATTTATAGATCTCATTGACCTGCCTAAAGAAGCTATACCTAAAATACTGATGTATTTGTCTGATTTTGAAGTAGATTACATGTCCTTTCAGATTTGATGAGGATAAACATGTTCCTGAACTCAGGTCTTGGTCTACTGATACTCTATTTTACATATCCCAGAGAAATTACCAGGCCATTGTACAGCACATACACTCCTCTGAGCAGTGCCATTTGGGCCTCTGAATTCAAGAAACAAAGTGTTTTTCTTTGTGAGCTCTTGGGATCCTAGGTCTTCCTTGTGATATTTGCCCTTTATGGGAAAGAAAGCATTTCCGGTCCTAGTGATTCTACATCTGATCTTCCTTCAGATCTCAATCTCCCTTCTGGTTTTTCCCCCTGATTTTCTTCACTCAATTCTGTTTTCCAGTTGAAGATTGGAGGACTATGGTCCTCCAAATTCTGTTCATGATATTTCCTGTGACAGCAGTGGTGTGAACTGATTTAAGAGGTGGCTCTCCGGCCAAATTGGCTTAGGTCACATCTCAGCAATCTTCTCTTATACTTATGCTGATAAAATCCTATCAACCCACAAAACACAACAGATGCCACCTCTTTTGATGTCAGTTATATTACAGTGGCTGATACCAACTTGCTTTATATCTGTAGCACTGTGTACCTAGTAATCATTCCCTTTAATTAAATGAAGGAATTCTGGCACTGTGTATTCGTCTTGTAGTACTTAACATCCTCTGGACTAAGAATTGGGATCTTTATTCATCTTCCTGTGGCACATGACTCCTTCATACACACAGTGCATTCTTACAGGTGTTCAGTAAATGTTGAACTGAGTTTTCCTGGTGATTGTTTTCACATATTATGCTTTCTGCCTTTATCTTAGTCATCTTGTCTTTTGGAAATTTTCATCTATGTTACTAATTTCTCACAGTAATCTTAATTTTTATGGGATTCATCACATCTTACTGAATATTACAGAAATTTGTGATTGTGTTACATTACTTTCCTGAGGCTGTATCTGACAATCCTTTTACTCCTTCACAATGCTAAACACATATGTGGGTGATCAGTAGGTATTTATTGATTTAAATTAATGTTAGCCATTTTTTTTCATGCTATGAAACCTTTTAAGATTTCCTTTTGATTTAAGATAAGATAGAGATGAATAGAGGAGAAAGACTAGTGAGGGAAAGTGGCAGATGTTGGGCGGAGCACGGGATGTTCAGACACATTTCAAACATGATTTGCAGTGTTACACAATGCAGATTGATTTACAT
The DNA here is from genome assembly GCF_045843805.1 of Urocitellus parryii. Lineage (NCBI taxonomy): Eukaryota > Metazoa > Chordata > Mammalia > Rodentia > Sciuridae > Urocitellus > Urocitellus parryii. Next base: position 158,912,853 of record NC_135531.1, on the reverse strand, counting down.
ACATCCCATAGTGATTGCTAGCAAAGAATTGAGGAAACCAAGTTGCTTTTATGTCTTCGTGAATTTGTTGAATAACCCTACGTGTTCTCTGACCTTAAAAAACATGGTTTAGTAGCAGAAAGGGCATGGGCTGTAGAGTGACACCTGAGCTCCTATCCTTCTCTGTCACTGTGAGCTATGTGGCCTTCCAGGAAACCCTTTTGTGGTGCTTTTGACTGTCTGTATGTGTAAGGAGACTAGGGTAGTGCTCCAGGTTGTTGGAGAGCTGTCAGGGAAGGACCTTGCAGAGTTTGCTTTTCAGCAGTGCTGCCTTTCTAACTTGACTGCAAGTACGGGGACCATATTTTGTGAAGCAAAATCAAGACAGATGGTGTGGAAAGGTTTTAATTTTTTCACTTGAGTTGAGCATGTATTTATTTGTAAAGCTTTACAGAGGCCTAACATTTCCTTGCTTTTAGCCCATATATTTAATAAGCCATCTTTGGGGGAAATGATGAAATCACATTGTATTGCTACTAGTTTGGAAATTCTGGGAGGTATTGTTATGGTTGGACGCATCAATTTGGCCTGATTAGATCTCTGTGGTAACTACAGCAAGAACCCACTGAGCTGTTTTAGGTATCATGGTAGAAAGAAGCTGTTGATTAGTTTACAAGAACATTAAACACCCTGCTTTAATATTTTGGGAAATTATGGATTTTCAATTTTTTTAAATCCAGTCCTTTTTATTTTTTATTTTAAGACAAGGTCTTAGGGCTTGGAGTGTGGCTCAGTGGTAGAGTGCTTGCCTAGCACATTTGAAGCATTGGGTTTGATCTGCTCAGCATCACATAATAAACAAACAAACAAACAAACAAATAAATAAATACATGTATTGTCCATCTACAACTAGAAGAATATTAAGGAAAAGACAGGGTCTTGCTAAGTTGCTTAGGGCCTTGCTAAGTTGCTGAGGCTGACTTCAAACATGCCATCCTTCTGTCTCAGCCTCCCAAGATTACAGGTGTAATTGTTATAGGTGTTGTGCCTGGTTTGATTTTTGAATTCTGATTTTGAATTCTGATTCTTATCTTAGCAAAGCCGGTGGTTTTGACCTTTAACAGAATAAACAAGATTTCCTTATGAGTTATATTATTGTTCATTGAATTAGTTAACAGTGGGGGGAAAAACCAGTTGGTCAAGAATGAGCTTGTTACACTCTTTTAAGTTTCTGCTTGATTGCAATTGCCTAATAGGAAGTTTGTCTTTGTAAGCAAATGAGACACAACCAGGGAGACTTGACAGTCCAGTAGGGTGTCTCTAACCCTGGTCTTACTGTTTAAGCAAAACTCAAAGATGTAGATTTCTGTGATGTCAGCAGGAAGCATTTTTAGGAAATTCCCGGTCCTGGTTAGTCAACAGTGAAAACCTTCACAGTCTGGAGAGCTGTGAAGTAGGAACAGAGGGCTGCCAGCATGGAATCTGGGGAAAAAGATGAGTCTGCTCATGAGCAGAGAAGGTGCCCATGTGAGTATGAAGAACTAGGAGGCCTAGTGCAAAGCTTTGGACCCAGAGAAGGAAAAGAAAACATTTCAGGAGGGCTCTACTGTTGAGGAAAAGGAACTTGAGTATTTTTAAAATTTATTTAATAATTGAGAACATTTAACTGGTTTTTAGAACTAGTAATGAAATATGCTTTGGTTCTCCAAAATGCCTACTTGAGAGAGACAAAGAAAAAGAGGCTGGGACAGGAAGAACTCAGTCCTGGCACTGCTGTCTGGCATTTGTTGATCTTAGTGTCTCTAGTATGAGGCTTGCCATCAGTTAGGCATTGAAGAAGAAATTAATTTTTTTTTGAAGGAAAGGAGGAAAGATTAACTCAGTACTGAAAAAGGGCCTGAAGAGTCAAGAGATTCAGACATGAATCTGTCAAATTGTGGTTGTGCTTTGCTATCACTTGTTCTGCATTTTGAATATAACAGTAAGTAATACTCTGAGAAAGCATAATATATTGCTTTAGTAATTAACTGTTAGCCATAGCTTACTAGATACTTTTATCAAAATTTGGTTTCCAATTTATTCTTGACTTGAGTAATATCATGGGAGAAACTTATTACTCGTTTTCTTTTTTTGGCCTGGGATTTTACTTATGTGAACTCATTTAAGTTGTATTAAGAGATTTCCATTTGATCGTTACGGTGAGGTTAATATAGGCTGGGATTTCATTGACTTCATTTGCTTTGCCCACAGTGTGAAAGATCATATTGTCTTTAGTCATTGTCTATGGACTGTTAACAAATCTTAAAGTGTGAAAGTTACTTGGGTTCAACTGAATTTGGGATTCTTTGTCACAGACAGACTTTACAGCTAAACACAAGGAATGCTTACACACCATCATAATGTGTTTTGTTTTAGCATTATATTATAGGCCTTAGAATTCTGTGGCTCTTTGGTAATGGAATGCTTTTTTAAGTGGCAAGATCTGGAGAGTTTGCCTCTCAGCATGGCTCAACCGGTTCAGCTAGGCTGGAATTTTTACTCTTGGTGTGTTTCTGTAGTTCTCAGTTCCCATGTTCATTAACTTAGGACTTTCAAAAGTAAAGCTTAGGTCCCAGGAATCCTAGCCTTTCTGATCCTTGGACATGGGGGGGGGGGGTAGTGGTCAAGAGGGGTGTTGGCTCTGCCATCTAGTAGATTGGAGTCTGGGCAAGTTGTTTCTTTCTGTTCTTCTTTGAGAATTAAATACGGGTAATTAAAGTGCAGGGCCTGACCCATTAGCAATAAAGGCAGGTGTTGTTATAATTACTGCAAAAGCATTTTGACAGTAGTGTGGCAGTCGAGGAAGGAGCAAATCTATGTGCAAGTAAATTCAACTTTTACATTTTCTCTTAGTCTTCTTATTGGATGCTTTTTTCTCTTTCATGTAGTTTGTTTATAGTTCAGTCTAAGGGAAGAGTTGGTATGGTAGGAAAAAAATTCATGTAATATGGAATGGACTTAATATTTAAGGGTGTGCCCTAGTTATTTCTTATTGTCCTTAATGATTTTCCCTTGTTTACTTGCTGACTGGCCATTGTTGGGTATTGGCCTTTATTGAATAGAAGTTTACTCTTAAATCCTTCTAAAATGTTTTGTATGGCAGCTCAGGGTTGAGGATTTGGGTGATATGTGAAGATTTGATGTCTTTTGTGTAGCAAACCAAAAGATTGCTTTGAGAGGTGCTAAAGTAAGTATCTTTATTGGGAGGTATTTGAACCCTCCCATCTCATTCATTTTGATTGACAGGCGTTTTGTAATGGTGCTGTCTTAGGAAACAGATAAAGGACACTTCATGTGGATGGTTGGGTCAGTTTTTATTTGCTTTCATTTGGAAATTGCATGCTATTTATTGCAAGTACATACTACCATTAGAGTGGCTTCATTATTTGCCACGGAGTTTCTTGCTGAGGAGGAATGCTGCTGCAGGCCTTTGATGCCAGTAGCTGACTTGGCCTGCGCCTTCTTTCTGTACCTCAGATCCACCATTCCATTGACCCTTCCTTCCATTCCTTGGTGGCTGTCCTTTGCCGCTGGTGCCATGGTGGGTGTATGGATTGCTTTCTGTCTTTCAACAGTTACCGAAGTGCATGTTTGGGATTTTGTTGAAGAAAGCTGGATACAGTAAACGGAAAGAATCTTGGAAGATGCTTGACTGCTGTCTTTTCTCAGACTAGTCTGAAAGGGAGTACCCCCATTCATTCTGGATTGGTGGATCTGAAGTACAAAATATTTTCCAGGTAAGCGATTACCCTGTATTGTTTTGTTTTGTGGAACTCACATCACTAAAAGAAACTTTAAAGAAATCTTTTTCTTTTTGTTTTTCATTATTAGGGGAAGAAAGAAATACTAGATATTTGTGCTTAGTGTGTGTTTGAGTGGGGATCAGGGATGGAACTGCTAGTAAAAAACTTTGTTTCAGTGTAAGAAATGCAATTATAGGCCTAAGTAGTTTTTAGTTATAGTCTAGACAGTACTGTAAATGGATTTTTTTTGGATGGGGGGATAGCTCATATTAAATATGGAACACATGGTCGTTTTGAGGCATCACACAAAATTTACAGGCAATATCTGGTAAAACTACTTTCTGTAGTTACCATGTTAATAGTGGTCTTTTGTCCTTAGGACTCTTGGGAGTCTTCAAAGGAAGTTTTAGCAACTGTAGCAATTGTTATTGAGAGAAGTGCTAAATGCCAGGCCAGTTACAGGCTTTTGCATGTATTTCTTAATTGGCCTAGTGCTTCACCTGTGTTTTAGAGATGTTGAAATGAAGCTGGTGAGCATTAGATAAGGGCAAGTTGCTCAGGGTCATACAGCTAGCGAGTAGCACATCCAGGCTTTACGATTGCATTTGTATTCCCAACACTTTGGGTCCTACCATCTTACTCCATTTACTGAAATTTGTACTTCAACTTCTGGATTTCCAGTTTGATTTTCTGCAGCGACTTTTCACTTCAAGTCGTGTAGGGACATTGTGTGGCACGTGTGGCATGTGGCATTGTGTGGCATGTGACATTTTAATCATGCCTGATGCTCTGCTTGCCTACTGAAAAATCAGAAGTTCTCCAATCCGTTCATCCAGTGAACATAGATGTAATTTAGGGGAGTGTAAGGCAGTGTGTTTAAATGTCAAAAAGTGCTTTATAAAAAAGTATCATTTGGTCTAGTGAATTCAAACCTGTGTCTTCTCAGTTCATTTTTAGTGTTTATTGGTTATTTAAATAGCTCATTTGCTCAATTTTGCCATGTGATTTGTCAGGCAGCTGTTTTGACAACATAACTTTGGTATTTAATATTCTCTCTAGATTACTTCATACCCTATAATCTTATATAATTTTCTTTTTGACCCATATTCTGACTTTGTGATCCTTGTTTTAGTTTAATTTCTTTGTATTTGCTAATATTTCTTCTTGGTGACACTTTTTATACTTGTCACCTGAGGGCTGTTGGAGGGGTGGCAGGGGTGGCGGAGGCGGCGCGGCGGCGACAATAGTACCAGTAGAAATAATGGTAGATAACGACAACTGGGTGCTTCCTATCTGTGGAGCATGGTTTATTCCTTTTTTTAAAAAAGTATTTTTTTTTTAGTTGTAGATGGACACAATACCTTTATTTTATTTATTTTTATGTGGTGCTGAGGATCAAACCTAGTGCTTCACACACACATGTGAGGCAAGTGCTCTGCCACTGAGCCGCAGCCCAGCCCTGATTTATTTTCTTTTAAACTCATTTTGTCTTTATGGTTACCTGATAAGGTAGGTTCTACTTAACTGATGAGGAAACTGAAGAATAGAATAGTTAAATAACATGCTCAGGGCCCCACGTCTTACAGAAGTAAATTGAGGTTTGGATCCGGGCATCTGGCACAGAGAACAGACTTCCAGCCTCTCTGCTGTTCTGCCTCCAAGTTAGAGGATTGTTCAGAGCAGATAGAGGAACTGAGATCCTGAAAACTGAAACTCTGTGGTGTTCTGACTCAGCAGTCATTGCCAAGGCAAAGGAAGCAGTTGAATGTGTATTTCTTACCTACTTAGAAGGGCGCAGGTTCTGTATCAGCATTTAGGCTATTAGGCTGTTTCCCAAGAGAACGCATAGGAAGTTAGTTGAGGTTCTGTTTCAAAATTGTGCTCTGCAACAAAACCTTCTGTTGTGACCAATATTTAGTATTGGCCTGGGATTGTGCCTCGACAGTAGAGCACTCGCCTAGCATGTGTGAGGCCCTGGGTTTGATCCCCCACACCTCCACACCCCCACAAAAAAAAAAAAAAAAAAGAAAGAAAGAAAATAAAGAAAGAGAAAGAAATATTCAGTATCTGTGTTCTTCAGTGTGGCAGTGACTAGTCACATGTGGTAATTTTTGAAATGTGGCTCTGCAACTCAGTACCTGAATCCTACATTTTACTTAATTAAATTTTAGAATTTATTATCATCCTAGATTTGGTCCTTGGTTAGCATCCTCAGAAAATCTGATCTGATTAGCATGCTCAGAGCAGCTTCTTATTCCAGAGTTGTACTAATATAGTAACCATCCTTACAAGACTGATGGGGAAAACCAGAATTCTAATTTATGAGTTGACAATGATGTACGTGTATTGGCATGATGAGTATGTTCTTTTACTAGTGGACAGATTTGCTTACTAGATCTTAACTTATATGGCAGCTTAATTGAGAGAAACCTTCAGACTTAAGCCAAATGATTGCAGCCCTGTCCTTCTGTAGGTAAACTTTACCTAGTAGTCATCTTATGAACTCAGCTGGGGAGGTGAGATATCTGCTAGTTGATTGAGACAACCCCATTCAGTTTATTCTAGGAATGGATGTTTTTTCTTAATGGCAAAACCTCTTTTTCTTCTCAGCTTGCTTTTGCTTCCCAGATCTTTCTCTGATTAAGGCCATTCATTTTTAGATAAGTCAGTATATTCAGCTTGAACGCACTCTTTTTTTTTTTTTTTTTTGAGAGAGAGAGAGAGAGAGAGAGAATTTTAATATTTTTTTTTTTTAGTTTTCGGCGGACACAACATTTTTGTTTGTATGTGATGCTGAGGATCGAACCCGGGCCGCACGCATGCCAGGCGAGCACGCTACCGCTTGAGCCACATCCCCAGCCCTTGAATACACTCTTAACTTACAAGTCTGAGAGCCCTTTTGTTTTCCTTAAGGTTTCTTCATCATTGCTGTGACTCATTTTGTATTGCTTTCAACTCTAAGAAAACAGTTGAAATTTCTTTGCTTTCCTGTGGCCTCTTTATACTAGCTTATTTAATGTGGTCATACAGTACCTTGTAGAATAGCGACATGTTCAGAAGGCTATATGTCTGGTGTAGATTCTGTTTGCATTGCATCATGTTATTAAATAGTGCTTGTTTTTATCATTACTTTGGGACTTGTTATTCTCTTTCTGTTTTTGAAGTAGAAAGAGTAACATAACCAACTTTGTATTTTAGGAAGTTAATTTTAGCAGGTATATACCAAAGATGGATTGGGGAGACTTGAAGGCAGGAAGACCTCTGGTCTACTGAGCAGTGATGAAGGTGAACCAGAGCACTGTCAGTGAGGATGATGAGGATGGGCTAGGTTTGGAAAGGCTGGAGTAGAAGGAGAGATTAGGAACGAACAATAGTGTGACTCTTTAGTTTTTGGCTTGGGCAGCTGAATGAATTTTTTTTTTTTCCCTCCAGGGTAGGAAATACTAGTGGAAGAGATTGGGGAAGAAGAAGGAATGAGTTCACTTTGGGTTGCAGTGAACTTGAGTTTCTTGTGGGTAAATAGCCTCAAGCAGAGTATCTAATAGGAATATTGGTTTGGAGCTCACCAAAGAGGGCAGGGTGAGAAATATTTGAGAGTTTCTAGCCTCAGTGGTAGCTACTTTTTACCTTAGTTCAGGTAACGTGATTGTTCAAATGCAGATTGGAGAATATATACATTGGTTATGGGCATGTCAACATAAAAGGGTGGGCTACCAGAGCTACGGGATCAGAACCTGAGAGTGTACATGATATTGACTGAGAGGTCTTCTTACCGATCTCTCCTTTTCATTCTGACCTGGGAATTCTGTTACAACCAACTACTGCCCATTCCTAGTGAACAAATTAGGTCTTTGTACTTGGGTTGTGATTTTTTTTCTTCCATTTAATTACTAGAAGCACAGTTTTTGAAATGTGTTTTTATTTTATTTATTTTTAATATTTATTTTTTAGTTGTAGTTGGACACAATACCTTCATTTTATTTATTTATTTTTATGTGGTGCTAAGGATTGAACCCAGGGCCTTGCACATGCTAGGTGAGTGCTCTACTGCTTAGCCACAAGCCCAGCCCCTGAAATGTGTTTTTAAAAACTCAAGAGTTGTCTTTATACAATTTATGTACATTTGCAGAAATTCAATTTTATGCATGTGATTACAAAAACAAGAGAAAAAGAATCTAAACAGAGTTAAAAGAATCTAAATAGAAACTTGCCCTTCTCTCAGCCTAAATTCTCAATTGCTTTTTATTTAGCTGTGATTATGGTATTTTGTCCCCGCCCTCCCACCATGGTTGACCTGTGGCCTCATACATGCTAGGCAAGTGCTTTCCTTCCCAGCCCTTTATTTTTAATTTTTTGAGACAGGGTGTTTCTAAGTTGCCCAGACTGGGCTCAAACTTGGGATCCTCTTGGCTCACCTTCCAGAGTAGCTAGGATTATATATAGCATGCATCAATGCACCTGTTAAGAAACACTTTTTTTATACCATAGTCTGAGGCCCAAATACAAGCAATTTTACCTATTGTCAGTTGAAGAAACAGTGAACTGTTCCAGAATTAGGGTGAAAATTAGCTGCATTGGAATTATTGAGATGCTGTGCTGGTCTCCAGTGTGGCAGGGATTTTTAAGCAGATCTTTACTATATTCTGCTTTCACTATATATACTTACTTCAGACTCCAATGGAGACAGGAGTTCATTACAGCTAATGAACTCATCAATCAATACTTGAAAAAATTTTTTGAATGAAATATATCTGTGACACAAAATTTAATACAAATAGGAAGTACTTAGCAAATGAAAAAAAGTCTTCTACATTTCTGTGTAACCTTCCTCTATATGTCTCTATACACTGATCTGCACCTTGATTTTTATTTATGTACTTCTAGTTGTAGATGGACATAATAACCCCACCTATTTATTTATTTATTTTTGTGGTGCTGGGGATTGAACCCAGGGCTTGTGCATGCAAGGCAACCACTCTACCAACTGAGATATATCCCCAGCCCTATGACTTTATTTATTTATTTAAAAAATATTTTTCTTTTTAGTTGTAGTGGACACAATATATTTATTTTTATGTGGTGCTGAGGATTGAACCCAGTGAGTGCCTCACACATGTGAGGCAGGTGCTCTACCACTGAGCTACAGCCCCAGTCCTATTTTATTTATTGTGTGGTGCTGAGGGTCGAACCCCAGCACCTTACACGTGCTAGGCAAGTGCACTACCACTGCCACTACCCCAGGACTCTCCCCGCCTTTTTAATATAAAACATGATTAATCATCTTCCATATCCATTTCCAAAGAGCTTTCATGTTTTGTTGAGGTGATCATTTAAAAGGTATGTGTTGATTTATTATACACATAAATCATGTTTTGTGTAACTAGTCTGTACTGATGCATATGTGGGTTATTTCCTGTCTTTTGCTATTAAATGTGATGTTATAAGGAATAACTTTATGTCATTTCACACATGAAGGAGACAGTACAGATATGTTCAGGGCAGATTCTTGGAGGAGGCATTCTGAAAAGACTCTTTGGGATATTGGCATAGCTCAGAGGTAGAGCACTGTCCCCTCATGTGCAAGGCCCTGGGCTTAATCTCTAACATGGTGAAAGAAACTTAGTCAAGTTTAAATTTTCCCAGCTGTCCCATGAATGTCTTCTGTAGCACCTCCTTCCTCTCAAAAAGCCCCAAACCATACAGAGTGCAGGATCCATGCAGAGTGAATTTAGTTGTGCATTTTTACTGTCTTTTAATTCAGAATAGTTTCTTACCTTTTTCCTCTTTTCCTGGTATTAATTTCTTTGAAGAGCCCAGTTCAGTTAGTTCTCATACAGGACGTGCAGCCTTCTGTATTCATTTGAGTATTTCTTCATAGTATCATTTAACTTGTATCTGTCGCTCCCATACCTCCTGTAAGCTGGACGTTTGGTAAGATGTATCCATGCGACACATTTTGGCAGGAGTGCTTCCTCATAGGTGAAGGCCTCTGATGTTGAGTCACACCAGGGGGCACTTACTGTCAGGCTGTCTCTTTAGGGGCTGTGCTAAACTCAATCCCACTGCTACGGTGACAGTAGCCACATCTCTTCATATTGAATGTACAAATTTGTGTTATTAGAGAGGAATCTATGGGACACTATTTTGGCACCTCATAAATACCCTTTTCATTTACAACTATTTACCCAGTGATGTCAGCATCCTAATACTGAAGTCCGTTATTACAATGTGAGTTACAAGATTGTGGTATTCTTATTGTCCTTCATTCTACGTTTGTGAACTAGCATTCACAGGGTTTCTCCACTTTCCTTGTCTGTGTCACCATACCCGTGGGCTTTTGTTAATTCAGCATGCTAGCAATCAGATATGATCTTTACTGATGCTCGGATTGTTCCAGATTTGGCTAATGAGGGCCCCTTCTAGGTAACTCTTGGTCCTTTATTTATTTGTTTTGTCAGTTGCTGGGGATAGAATCCTGCTTCCTTTTTCCAGGACCCCCTAGTCTTTGTGTATTTCCTGGCTTTTTGGCACAGGATGTCCCAGGCTCACCTTGTGCTTTCCTGCAGAGTTGGACCAGCTGTTTCTCCAAGAGGCTTCTAGTTCTTTTTAGTCCCCAGTGATTTCCTATTAGGAACCCAAATCATTGTGGTGAGTTGTCCCTGCCTCTACACCCTATGTTGTTTGGCTTCAAGTTCAGTTTTACTTGAAGCCTGTGATTGTGAAAATGGAAGGGAGCTTATTGATACAATGGCCATCAAATTGTGGTGCACATTGTTACATGAATGGTCAGTTTCATTCATTCGTTATTAAGCATGTACTCTATTCTAGACACTCTGATAATATAGGAATTCAGAACAGAAGCAGGTGCACACTTTGCTTCCAGTTGTTCTGCAGTCTTTTATATAAAAAATTATAGCATTATGTGAAAACTGGTAAGGATCATGAGAAGTAGTCATACAGGTTATGGGAGTTAGAAAAAAGGAAATTTCATGAGGAACTTTTTTAATATATATTTTTTAGTTGTAGATGGACACAATACATTTATTTTATTTATTTATTTTTATGTGGTGCTGAGGATTGAACCCAGTGCCTCACACATGCTAGGCAAGTGCTCTACTACTGAGCTCTACAGCCCAGTCCCTCATGAGGGACTTTTTTTTGAAGTTACACTTTGAGGCCTGGACAGAAATTAGACCTGGATGTACTGGGGCGGGGGGTGTCATAGCAAAGATAGCCATGTAAACAGTGTCTGCTAGTCAGTTTGTATGAGGAGGAGCAAGGAAGTGGTTCTGTGAATTGTTGGAGTACAGCTTGTGTGAAGGGACTGAGGTGGATGCATTTGGCATAGTAGATGATGACCACATCTTGGACTTTTTCCTTTAGGTCATAGATTACAGACGGGTAGGTAGCCTATGGATAAAAGAAATCCACAAACATTTTATTTGGTTTGCACATATTTTAAATTTGGGACATTTTATGTCAAAACACTTCTGGTTTTGTTTGAAAACTGGGGCTTGTCATTGCCCTTTTGGGTCAGAGTTTGTATTTTTCTGTTTGTCACTGCCCCATAAGACTGTCCTCACTCTAGTTGATCATAGAAGCTTTTGAGCTTGTGATCCCTGTATAGATCAAAGGAGGTATGAGGGTGGTGGATGTGGCTTGAGAGGGGAGTTGATTATGGAAGTTTGAGCAAATCTGTGCTTTAAAAGATCACTCTGACAGAGATTTTAGAGGCCGGATTAGAACAGGATAAATTGGAGCAGGGAGACTGTTGGAATATTCCAGGAAAGAAATGACAGGCTGGTAACAGATGGTATGAAGAGGAGGAAGTGAGCCGTTTTAGACGTGGAGTGGATAGGTTGTATTGACAGATATGATAGTATATGTGTATATATCAACAAGAGAGTAAATCCTGCTCTCAACACATGGGGTGCTGGGGCTGGGGTCTGCTCAGTGGCAGAGCACTGGCCCAGTGTCTGCAGGCCTCCGCACTATAAAACAGAAGCACAGACGAGGAGTCCTGTTCCTAAGAAGTTTCACATTCATAAATCTTCTGGAAGTTAGCCACTTGTTATAATCTATTGGTTAACTTTGGAAGACAGTAGTGATAGTTTGATGCATTGTTGTCACCATGTAAAGTTGTTTTGTAACATGTGATTAACATATTTGACAAACAATGTTAACTTCAACCTGGCTGTATTTTTGAAAATTGTATATGAAGTAAATATGCTTTTTTTCCTTCTATCACTTTTCTTATAATTATGGAGATAAATTTTCAAATATATTGAATATTTTTAATTTATATATATATATATAAAATCTATTTAATTTTCTCAATCTCTGTAAGTTAATAAAAGAAAGATAGTGAATCTATAAGACCCTGCCCTGTGTGCTTAAAACTGCACCATGTTATGGCCATCTACACTGTAAACATTTTGCTGGAAATCCCTCATCAGTCAGGGCCTGGCTTCCCCGTTGCCAGTGCCTTTATTCTGGATATTTGTATCACCCTCCACTTGACATGGAGTGAAATGAACATGAAGCCCAGAGTCAGGAAATGAACAAAGGTTGTCAAAAGGGCATTCTGCAAGTGTATTTTTATTGTGGATAACATACAATAAAGAACATATATCTGAGGTGCACGGCACAGTGAATTTTTACGTAAGTAAAATAGCATACAGTGTACCACCAACCCCAGGTCAAGTGCACTTCCAGAGCTCTTGAAGGCTTCCTGTGGCCTGTACCTTACCCCATCAGCAGACCCTCCCAAACATCTTGTTCTGATCTCTTTCACTGTCATTTTTTTTAAAAGATGTTTTTAGTTGTAGTTGGATACAGTACCTTTATTTTACTTATCTTATGTGGTGCTGAGGATAGTACCCAGGGCCTTGCACGTGCTAGGTGAGTGCTCTCCTGAGCCACCACCCTAGCCCCATCACTGTCAGTTTTTAAATCATACAGGTTATGCTTGTTTTTGTTCCCCAGTTCATTATTACATTTGTCAAGTTCATCCACTTTGTTTTGTGTAGCTGTAGTTTTTTTCTGGTGTATTATTCTAATGTATGTATAATCCATGGTTTATTTTTTTTTTTAGTTGCTTGAATAATTGGGTTGCTCAATACTTGGCTGTTACTGATAAATATTTGGGTTGCTTCCAATTTTTGCCTGCTATTATGGGTCCCACTTCTAAGGTGGACATAGGCATTTGTTTCTGTTGGATATAAAATACCCAAGAGTACAATCCCCAGGTCAGAGGGTGGGCACATATTTAACCTCAGTAGCTACTGCTGAGTGCCTCTCCAGCGCCTGTGCCGGTTCACACTCCTGTCTCCGAAGGCGAGTTCAGTCATCACTGGTAGTTGTTTCTGTTTAGCCATCCTAATGGGAATGAAGTGGTATTTATATTGTAGTTTTTGTTTGCTTTTTATTTAATTAACCTTTTTATAGTTGACATTCAATAAAATGAACTCATTGTAAGCATGCTGTTTTGGGTTTTGAGAAATATATACACTCATATATCATTAGCACAATCAAAATATGGAACATTTCCATCCCCTCAACAGTTCCCTCCAGGGGAACTTGGCAGTCAGTCATTTGCCCACTTCTGCCCCTACCCCCAAGTAACCTGCTTTCTGCAGCTACAGATCAGTTCAATGCATTCTGGAATTTCACATAGGTGGAGTCACATACCATGTACATAATGCAGGTACTTGGTCATGTTGGATTTATTTTGCTCAGCATATTTTTGAGGTTCATTCTTATTGGTTGTACATTCCTTCTTATTGCTTAGTGCATTAGATGATTACACAACAGTTTGTTTATTCATTCTACTGAGGTGTCTTTAGGTTGTTTCCGGTATTTGATTATTGTGAATAGAACTTGTGTGGATATTTTTATGAGATTTTTTGTGAGGATATTTGTTTTCTCCTAGTCATATCTAGGGGTGGATTTGCTGGAATAGTGTATGTATAAAGGAAAATGCTGTTTTTCTAAACTATAACAAAAAAAAAAAGAACAAAACAAAAATCTAACAATGACTCTGACACTAAGTGTTTGTTTTTGTCCTCACCAAGTAGCTCTCCAATTCTTTGCATGCACTGACTGGTCGTCCTGTAATTCACTGCTGACCTTACCGGAAATTAACCTTGGATCTTTGAAGTTAGAAGATCCCACAGGACTTCCCTCACTTTTAGGCATCAGTTGCAAAACCTCATGATACCACCTATATTTCCTGTGACCCCTTAATGTTCAGTAATTTGCTGTAATGACTCACAGAATTCAGGGAAACATTTATGTTCCTTTGATCAAAGAGTATTATGATGAACACAAATAATTAATCCGATTAAGAGATATCAACGAGGTTGATTCCTCTGGCAGCCAGACCCCATCCTCCAAGAGTCCAATCTCAGGCCTGGTCAAAAGTGGCTTGTTTTGAATTAGAAGTGGTGGTCTGCTCATTCCTATAATTCAGGGAATTCCAAGGGTTTTATAAATTCTCGTGCCAGGGGCAGGGGGTGGAGAGCAGGCATAGCAGGCAGCAGAGGCCAAACATATGTTTAGTTTTTTGAGAAACAGTGGATCTTCCCCCAGGGTGATTGTGCATTCTTACTCTTAGGGCAGCAGTGCACTGTCAGCCTTTTTAACTCTGGCCATTCTGGTAGATGTGAAGTGGTTTCTGATGATGGTTTTAACTTATATTTCCCTAGTGACTAATGATGTTGGCCATCTTTTCATTTGTCTGTTGTCCACTTGAATATAATTTTTAGAGAAGTGCCTGTGAAAGTGCTTTGCCGAGCTACATCCCAGCCTTTTAAAACATTTTATTTGATTGAGACAGAGTCTTGTGAGTTGCCCAGGCTGGTCGCAAACTTTCCATTCTCTTGCCTCAGGCTACCAGGTAGCTGGGATTATCAGCTTGAGCCACTGTGCTCTGCTGTCTTCCAGTCTTTAGTCCTTAAAAAAAATCAAGTTATATCAAAGGTCAAAAAGTTTAAAGATCTCAATAAGAATCAGGCAACACTTCATTTTATTCAGTAGAGTAACTGTGGACATGAGCCAAGCAGAGGAGATTGGTCTTATAGACAGAAAGGGACTGAAGGAAGCAGAAACAGAGCAAAAAGCAGATTGGTCATCTCAGGGAGGGCATCCTTCCTTTTGTAGCGTGGTGACAGGAAGTCAGTGTAGAAAAAGGCATCTGTATATCTCAGTTTACCTTGTTGTGTAGGGATTATGGCAGAGGGAACTTCATTTTCAGGCCAGTTCTAACTGAGGGTGCTTGCCAGTTCTCTCTTGAATCCTGCTTTCTCATCAGGTCAGAGGAGCAGTTCAGCTTGGTGAGATGGAACTTTAGTGTGGGTGACTTTACTTCTTTATTTGGTCTTTTGGGTCCTCAAGTAGGAGCTTATCCCAAAAACAGTGAGCTGTAGTTTTTATTTAACAGTTGTCTTCCTTGGGGGAGTCTGGAAAGGAGTCCTCTGTCAGGTGCACATGGTGTAGTCATGCACTTTGGTGGTCGGAGGTTTTAATATTAAGTCCAATTATTCAAGTTTCTTCATAGAACCTGTTTTTTTTTTTTTGGTGTGTGTGTGTGTGTGTGTGTGTGTGTGTCCTATAATCAAAGTTTTTACCTATTCTCGAGGGCTTGGGGACAGTCTGTTTTCTTCTAGAAATTTTGTAATTTTCTATTCCAAAATAATTGTTTCTTATATTCGAGGTTGGATCAAGGCTCATTTTCCCCCTATGTAGTTATTCAGTTAATTTAGCATCATAATTTACATGTCTGTTAAAAACAATTGCAGAGCAGGGAGTGTAGCTTGGAGGTAGAGCGTGTGTCTAGTATGTGTAGAGGCCTAGGATTCCATGCCTAGTATAGGGAAAATGCAAAATTATTAAAGAAAATCTCCTCTCAAACAAAATCAAAACAAATTTGGTTTAAAAATCTTGATTGTTTTTATTTTGTGATTCTAGAACCACTATTCTACTTTTTGAAAGTAGAATAATTGTTTTAATGAGCTGAGCAGAGGAGATTGGTTTCATAGATAGAGGGGGTTTCATAGATAGAGGCAGAAAGAGAACAAAAAGCAAGCAAGTGGATTGGTCATTTTAAACTTACTTTCCTTGTTAGGTGAGAGACAGGGAAACAGAATAATAGAAAAATATGGCTATATCAGGTTACTTCAGGTTATCCTATGGATTAAAGGATTCAAGATTAAAGCAGAGGGGGCTGGGGATGTGGCTCAAGCGGTAGCGCGCTCGCCTGGCATGCGTGCGGCCCGGGTTCGATCCTCAGCACCACATACAAACAACGATGTTGTGTCTGCCGATAATTAAATATTAAAATCCTCTCTCTTAAAAAAAAAAAAAAAGATTAAAGCAGAGGGAACTTCACTGTCATGCTGATTGGCTGTTTAAGAAATTTCTCTCTCTCATTCTCTTAATATCTAGTAAGGTCACGTAACAACTCAATTTTGGTTGGGTGATGTGGACTTTTAGCAAGGGTGACTCCATTTTGATTTTTAGTCTGGTCTCTTGAGGCCTAGTATAGGAGCTTAGTCCAAAACAATGGCCTCCTATCATTTTGATACAGAATTTATATTTTGTTTTTATGGACATAATCTGTATTTATTATAGGAAAAAAAATGTAAAATAAGAAATAGAAACCCAAAAAGTTTCCTGGTAACTATTTTTATTTATAATTTTTTGTATGTGGTCTTCTTCTTCTTCCTCTTCTTTTCCTCTCTCTTTCTCTCTTTCTCTTTATTGGGAACCCAGAGGTGTTTAACTACTGGGCCATATCCTCAGCTCTTTTTTATTTTTTGAGACAGTCTCACTAGGTTGTGGAGACTGACTTTGAATCTGCCATTCTCCTGCCTCAGCCTCCTGAGCTGCTGGTTGGTTACAGGCATGCGTCACTGTGCCTTGCCTACACATTCTTTCCTCCTCCTCCTCCTCCTCTTCCTCCTCCTCCTTCTTTTTTAAGAATTTAACCTTTATTTTCATTGTTGTTGTTTTGTATGTGGTGCTGAGGATCGAACCCAGGGCCTCACCAATGGTAGGCAAGCACTCTACCATGGAGCCACAACCCCTGCTCCTCTTCTTCTTATACACACATATTTTCTTCCATGTACGTTTTGTACGTATTTGGTTTTCACATGTATAATTGTTTTACTTTACAGATATAATTATTTGAAAACTAAACAATATGGCCTCTTTCTCATACATTTGTTTTTAATAGGCACCTCCTGTGCCTGGCTAGGTAAAGATTTTTGAAGAGCATGTGTATTTTACATAACCAGAAGTTGTGCCCACTTTCCTGCTTGTCTTTGTGAACATGACATGACAGACCATATTCTCTTGAGTGGAAAACATTTTTGACTCCAGGTTTATGCTATTTTAGAGTTTTTGTTTTTGTGATATTGGGGCTTGAACTCAGGGCCTCATGCATTCTATCCCCAAACCCCTGTTTTAGAATTTTCAAATTTAAAAAATATCCTAATTTGATTAAAGAATTTTAAGATTTGTTTTTTAATTACTAGTGACTTCAGGTTTGTATTTCTTTTGTGAGGAAAGGAAAATGTCCTGAAGAAAGGATAGTGTTCTGCCACAGCTCTGGATCCAGGTGGTGGGGAGTGTGGCCAAAGAAAATCTTGGGGTAGGAGCTTGGGAGTTTGGTGTGGCTGGGTGGTACTCCCTTTGGTGATTGAAAGCGCCATCTTGAAGCCAGTTGCAGAAGTCTCCACAGCTTTAGGACGCTCTTCCTTCCTTTGCAGCCATTTCTGCTGTGAGTCAGAAGGTAGGGTTTTGTAGGAGATCCTCCCACTTTTCCCTTGGGCTTTGCTTTCTTACGTACAGTGAATGCTATTCCCCAGTCCAGTCTTTTCTGGTGGGTTTTTTTTTTTTTTTGGTACTGGGTGTTCAATCCAGGGTCTCACTCATGCTAGGCAAACACTTAGCACTGAGCACACCCCTGGCCTTTTAAATTTTTTTTTTTTAATTATTTTGAGACAGGGTCTGGATGAGTTGCCCAGGCTACCTAGAACTTGCAATCCTTCTGCTTCAGCCTCTCAAGTCACTGGGATTACAGATGTTCACTGCTGCACTGGGCTATATTATATTTTATAGAAATTCCTTGAAAGATTTATGTACGTAGAAGGCACCCTAGCCAGGTGTCCAGTGCCAGTGTGGGTTGTCCTTTATTTTGATGTTCCTTTGATGATTTTAGTTGTGGTCAAGTAAATGTAGTCAGAAACCCCAACCTTGACACCTCTTTTCCTCTTCCCTCTTGTCTAGTTTTGTTCTTTCTCATACTCACTTTCTGCACATCAGTCCCAGTGATTTTTTTTCTTCTTTTGTTTCCTGTTCCTCTAGGGTATCAGCTTCTTACTGGGGAGTACCTGCAAGCTTTGTCATCTGTTACTCTTAGGGAGGCTTCACTTCCCTTCTTCCTGGACCAGTTAGCCTGTGCTTGTCCTTTCCAGTTGAGCTCAGTTCCCCAGGGACTGGGTCTGGGTCCCCTGGTATCTTTATAGGTTAGGCTCCCTTATAAAGCTCTGGCAGCATTCATCCCTTTATTCTTTATAGCTGTTCACAAAATTGTAGTTGATAAATGTATTGTGTATTCCTCTGCTAGACAGTCAACTCTTTTGCTAGAAAGTAATCTCCAGGGGTACAAGGATCATGTCTGTTACATTCTGTTACATTCTGTTTATTCCTAGCGTCTGCCGTCTTCCTTAGTACTGGCCAAACAGTCCACTAGTTGAATGAAAGAGTAAACTTGGGAGGGCAGATGAGAATTACTATCTAGTATCCAGTCTGTATGTACTTTTAAAGTAAATTAATTCATTCCCTAAATTCTTGGTGTTTTTTGTTTCAATAACTAAGCATAAACAATTTGATCCTAAAATCAAACATAAATTCCTTTCAAAAAATTGAGAAAGCATCCCTGTTTTCCCTCTTTCCCTCCAGATTATATTTTTATACTGTCATTGACTTGTAAAAATTGTCCAGGTAGTTTCACTTTACTTAACTGTCTTTTTGAAGGAGATATCAGTGGCCTTAATTGCTGTCCATCTGTCCTTCTTTCTCCCCTTCCCTCCCTCTTTTCCTGTGTTGTAAGCAGTGATTAATAGGATCACTATTTCTGTGAGTTGCTTCCTATGGTCAAGTAAATTTAGTAAATGCTGCATGTAATCTCCTCCTCTTGGAAATCAAATAGATAATTGTCATTTTAATAATGAGTTTACCAACATTTTCCAAACTTTCTGACCCCAGAACTCATCTCCCTCTTTATTTTGGTTGAAACCTATGTGATCCCAGGGACACACTTTGGGAAATGCTCTGCTTCATGATTTTTGTGTATTTTATCTCAACTCTTTTTGTTTGCCAAGAGTCTTTCTGTCACCTTACCAACTCAGGAGGAAAGGAACTGTTAATGCCTACTGTTTACCAGATTTATATCAACTCTACTTTTTATCCTTTGCTATGACCTTGTTATGGTATGTTTTCCATATTTTATCATGTGAAGAAATGTGGACCGAAGAAGGGAATTACTTTTTGCTCAAGGTCACACAGCTAGTCAAGAGATAGATTTTATTTATCAATTTTAATGTTATCTTAATTTATTTACTATAAAGCCTGTGCTTTTATTCTCCCCAGTCCAGGGTATGAAAAGAAAAACTATGGATTATTTTAGAGACCACAGCTCTAGCCAACACCTTAGTATGAGGAGCATTAGGGAGCAGGCTGGGGCTCTTTGTTGTTGTTTGGCTTATATTGGGGATTAACCTTGAGGATGCTCTACTACTGAATTACATCCCCAGTATTTTAAATTTTATTTTGAGACATGCTCTTCCTAAGTCACCCAGGCTGGCCTCGAACTTGTGATTCTCCTGCCTCAGCCTTCTGCCTGGCTGACTTGGGGCTGGCTTGGGGATCTTAAGAGGGCCAGAAGCCCAGGGCAGGCAGAATCTCCAGGATGTGGGTAGATAGCAGCAATAGGTTCTCAGTTGGGGCATTGAGAAGAAAAGGCGACAGCCTTGACTAACTCTGGCCAAACTGTCCATGTAGCTCTTAAATTCTTTCCTTCCTCTTTCTCCCCATTATGGTGCTCCTGTGTGCTGTTGCTTTGTTGGCATTTGAGGCTGCTTTTTCCCTGGTGTCACAGCTGGTGCTGATTGGGTGCCTGCTTTTGTGTGTGCACTCAGGTACCGTAACTTGCCTGAGGTCACGGTATTGGGCCCTGGGACCTTAACCTACCTCTGCCTGTTCTTTTTAAACTTCAATAAATGTATTTACAAGAGAAACTTAGACCTAAGCTATTAAAATCTATGAAATCATTGGTTTGCTGTGCTAGTTATGTATGTTTTTTTATATAGGTTTAAATTAAACATATAGCTATTAAACACTAAAACTCCTCACATACCAACGAAACCCTGGGACACATTGCTTACATCCATTTATTTGCCTCTCCATCCGTTCATCCATGAATTATTCAGTATGTATCTGTAAAAGATAAGACTGAAAGACAGACTCTTAAATACACACAATTCCATTCACACTTAAAAAAATGAACAATTTCTTGAAAGTATCAAATATCAAATATTTGTTATCTCATAGTTTTTTAAAATTAATAGGCTTAATTTTGTGGAATGTTTTAGATAGTACAGAATTTTTATGTGCTTCCTTCCCACCCCCACGGTTTCCTTTATTTTTAGTGTTTATAATAGTACATTAATTTGTTAGAACTAATGAACTAGTATTGATGCATTTTTATTAACTAAAATCTAAAGTTTATTTAGATTTTCCTAGTTTTTACCTAATGTTCTTTTTCTGTTATAGGATAGGTAGTTGTTGTGTATCTTTAAGATTTTCTTGGCTGTGACAGTGTCTTAGACTTTGCTCATCTTCAATAACCTCATCAGTTTTCAGGAGTAGTGGTCAGCTACAGTTAGGATGCCTTCCATTAGAATTTGTCTGTTCTTTTTCTCAAAAATCTTTTTTTATAGTTTGTTTTTTGAATTCAGAATCCAGACTTAGTTCACACATTGCATATAATTAATATATTTAATATAATAAATCTCTTTGAATCTGTAAAATTTGCCTCCCATCTTTTTTTTTTTTCTCGGCATTTATTTATTGAGAAACTGGTTGGTTATTTATTTGTATAACTTTTCACATTTGGGGCATTTGCTGATTATGTTCTTATTAGGTCTACAGAGTCTGTTCCTTTTTATATTTCTTGTAGATTAGTTGCTAGACCTAGGAACTAGGGATTGAGATTCAGTGTATTTCTGTCTCAATTAAAAAATAGGAAAAAACAAAAAACACCAAACCTGCATAAAACTTGCATTTTCTGCATAAAACAGAAATATGCAAAACCTGTCCTCTTTCCACTGTGCTGTTGTGCTTTTCAAATTATGATGTTCTCTGTTCTTTCCAGGTATGTGATCCTTGGTGAAACCAGACCTCTGATGCATCTGCATTTTTCTGGGGTTGAGTTAGGCCCTGTGCACAGAAAAAGGCTGTGGGTAGCAGTGGGGCACAAAGCAGGCTCCACTTTTAATAGCCACGCTTTGTATCTGCAGTGGTTTGCAGGGCTTTGCAATCTTAGATGATAAATGCACTCTCTCTCTAAGGTCATTTACTTATCTGGTGTTTGTATTTGATCACCTCAGTGCTTAGTTGGAATAGAGTGCCCAGAAAGATGTAGGTCAGCTTTCTCAGTATTGTGTTTCACAGCTCTTTGGAAAATCTAGGCTCATTTTTTTCTTGTGTGCTTTCTTTCTATAGTCTTCTTAGAATTTTGATTCGTTTATTTTCTTCTTTCTCTAGGATCTGTGGTTCTAACATGAGTGGAATATTTGTGGTATCTTTAGTTTTGAGTACTTATCAGAAAAATAAAACAGCATCATAGAAAAGTAAAAATAAATTTAAGAATGTTTCAGTGGGGGCTGCAGTTGTAGCTCAGTGGAAGAGTGCTTGCCTAGCATGTGTAAGGCATTGTGTTCCATCAGCACCACATAAAAATAAATAAAGGTATAAAAATGAAAATTGTAAAGGTTAAAGAAAAGAATGTTTCAACAGAACAAAACTGCCTCTTTCTTACCTTGACCATATGGGGTACCTCTTTGTTGTTTTTTTGTTTGTTTTTTGTTTTTTAATATTTTTTAGTTGTAGTTGGACACAATACCTTTATTTTATTTTATTTTATTTTTTATGTGGTGCTGAGGATCAAACCCAGGGCCTTGCACATGCTAGGCGAGCTCTCTGCTGCTGAGCCATAATCCTAGCCCCTCTTTGGGTTTTGCCTTTTTTGTTTGGACTAAATATTTAAGATTTGTTGTTATTATCCAGTTGAAAGTCATAGAAAACCCAATTCATACAAAACCAGCCTAAGCCAAAAGAGGGCCCTGGGTAGGTGTGGATCCAGGTTCTTCTTGGACTCCTCGGGGCCGTCCTAATAGCAGTGCCAGCATTCCCTAGCGAGGGCAACCTGATGGCATCAGTGCCTGTGGTTTTAGTCCTCATCTTTGTTGTCAAACTCAGTGGGAAGAAGTTTCCTTTCCTCTGGCTCCCATGGAAGTCCTGGGAATTGACAGTGTGCACTTATCATTGCATCAATCACTAGCCAGAAAGCTACTGTGTCTGCCCTCCACCCCAGAAGCTTTCAGCGTTGCGTTCTTCTCCAGCCTCCTAGTCAGGTTTTTCTGGACTTTATATGTTAATTATTTGATGACCAGTGTTTATGAAGCTTTTGTATACAAACCTTATAAGGACCTGAAAACATTAAGCTATAAATTGGTAAACCATCTTACTTACTTATAAATTGTTTTATTTCATATTATTTTTTGGTAAGTTATAATAATGTAAGTGCAGGTTTTACAAATTATGACTAGTGAGTACATTTTTTACAAGAAAAGTTATTACTCTTTTTTCCTGTTGTTTATAGATTAGTTTTTGGCTTTCTATTTTGAGTATTTTTCTTTTTTAAATCTTTTTTTAAAATTTTTAATATTTATTTTTTAGTGGACACAACATCTTTGAATGTGGTGCTTTGTTTGTATGTGGTGCTGAGGATCAAACCCAGGGCCGCACGCATGCCAGGCGAACGCGCTACCGCTTGAGCCACATCCGCAGCCCTGTATTTTGAGTATTTTTCAAAGTAATTCTATTCTCTCAGTGTCTCACCTCCAAATTTGTTTCTCTGTAGACCTTTTTTTTTTTTTTTGCTACTGGTGATTGAACCCAGGGCCACTTAACCACTGAACTACATCCCCTGCCCCCACTTTTTTTTTTTTTAAATTTTGAGGGGAGTCTTGCTAAGTTGCTAAGGCTGGCTTTGAACTTGCCATCCTCCTGCTTCAGCTTCCTGAGCTGCTGGTGTTACAGGTGTGAACCACCATGCTCGGCTTGTTTTTCTGTAGACTTTTATATCATCAGTTAAAATATGGGTGAATTACAGATTATTTTTTCACATAAGTGCAGCTGAAAATGTCTCCACAAGATTTGTCTGCTGCTCCTCTTAATTCTATATTCTTTCAGAGTTACTAAAAAAAATTATTATGATGCTTTGCAGAACATCATGACTAGTTGCTTATAGCCAAGTCATTCAAAGAGTTATTAAAACAGCAAGTTGAATAGGGTTTTTGCAAGTCAATAAGCACTCCAGTGTCTCTGAAATTCCTGTGGGGTTTTCTATCCTGATTTTGTTAGTTCCTTTGTGCAAGAAGTTCCATTGTTGTGTTTTCCCCATGTTCACATGTACACACGCAAAACAGTCTGTAATCTGCAGCTGACTTTCTTATAACATTTGTTTAGCAGTGATTATCTACTGTTAGGGCTTTGTGCCTTCAAGGGGTGCATACAAACAGCACAGGAGGAGAGATTTAAAGGACTGTTTTAAGAACATGAACAGAATGGTTATCCCTTCCCCCTTGCCTGCAGGACAGAGAGATGGGGACGAATCAAACTGCCTGGCTGTGCTGGGAGGCTCAAAGCAGGTTCATTTGTTCTGAGAACCCGGTGGTCTGTAAGGCACACAGCTTTATTCTTAGGTGAAACCAAAGTCAGTTTAGAATATAAGAACAATGTGTTGTATAAGAAAAAAAGAGCAAGTGTTTAAAGTTTACTGTAAAATAAACTGTTGATAAAATGTCTCCACCCCCTTTAAAAAATTTTTTTTAGTTGCAGATGAATGCAATATCTTTCATTTTGTTTATTTACTTTTATGTGGCGCTGAGGATCCAGCCCAGGGTCTAGGCGAGTGCTCTACCACTGAGCCCTAAATGTGCCCCTTTTTATTAGTTTGACTACTCACTTTTTTCTTTTGGACAACTCCCTTTTCTTGCTATTCCTAGCTAAAGGAGCAAAATTTAGATCACCACTGTTTTCTAAATGTGTGTGTGTGTGTGTGTGTGTGTGTGTGTATGTATGTATGTGTGAATGTGTGTGTGTGTATATATAAAATTAAACATAGACTATCAATTTGGAATAAGTGTTTATTTGGATTAGGAACTGGTTAAGTCTCCAGAAATAACCATGTATTTTGGAAATGAGCAGTATTTAGAAAATAGTGGAAGGCTTGTTTAAGTGGTGTAAGGTTTGAGTTCACACAGTTTTTTAGAAGGGCCAACTTTCGTTTTGTAGGTGCTTATTTAGAACTCACAGTGAGACGGATTATGTTAGATTGTAGAATCGTTGGAGAGTCATTGGAAGGAATAAATCTACAAAAGATGAATTTAATTTACTTTTTGTGGTAGTTGGGATTGAACCCAAGGGCATTCTTCTGTTGAACAATATCCCCAGCCCTTTTTATTTTTTATTTGGAGACAGGGTCTTGTTAAGTTGCTGAAGGCTGGCTGGTTAACTTGCAATCCTCCTGCTTCAGCCTCCCAAGTTACTGGGAGTTATAGGTGTGCACCACCATTCCCAACTGCTTAACTTTAAAATATTTTGTAGCATTGAAATGTAACTATGTTCCTCTCTTTAGCAAACTGGGAAATAAAATAATAAATAATATGTGCAGAAAAAATTTTTGAAACCAGAATATTTGGTTTGAGAATTTCTTTGTTAGCCCGGCACAGTGGTGCACGTATGTAATCCCAGTGGCTCAAGAAGCTGAGGCAGGAGTTTAAAGCCAGCCTCAGCAAAAGCGAGGTGCTAAGCAATTCAGAGAGACCCTGCCTCTCTAAATAAAATATAAAAAAACTGCTGGGGATGTAGCTCAGTGGTCGAATGACCCTGAGTTCAATCCCCTGCACTCCCTCACCCCCAAAATAAATAAAAAGAATTTCTTTGTCATCTGTTGAAGCATTTCGTTTGCTAGCCTATATACTTTTTTTTTTTGAAAGAGAGAATTTTTAAAAAAATATTTATTTTTCAGTTCTCGGCGGACACAACATCTTTGTTGGTATGTGGTGCTGAGGATCGAACTCGGGCCGCACGAATGCCAGGCGAGCACGCTACCACTTGAGCCACACCCCCAGCCCAACTTTTTTTTGAATAAATAAGCAGTTTAGAATGAAAAAACTAAAATAGAAATTATATTATGGTCTGACTATAAAATTGAGTCAGACTTTGAGAGTAGATGTAATAATAGTCCTCAAGTCATCTTCTTGAAAGAGATATCTCTTCCTGGAACAAATGAGAATGTTTGTTTATTATATTGGGAGAAAAAAGTTTGAGTTCCCATGTGTTCTAATATTCTTTTTTAAAAAAAGGCCAACTTTGTCTTCTCTTATGACAGTAGAGTAAGGATTTTAGGTTGGTATGCTGGAAGACAATTAGACTTTCGTTATGCATTCATTTTGGCGAAGTAGGTGGAGGATCCTGTAGGGATGTAACTAGCACTGTATTTGGGATGCTGTCTTGGTCCATTTTCTGTTGCTGTGACAAAGTACCGAAGCTGGGAACTTATGGAGATCAGTTTTAGAGGCCGGAAGTCTGAGATCAGGTGACCAAACCCCTTTGTTTGGTCTCTGATGAGGTCCTCATGGTGGATGGCATTACAATGGCAGGAGCTTGTGTGGAAGAGATCACATGGTGAGCCAGGGAGCCAGGGACTTCTTGTTGTGTAACAGTGCACTCCCAGGAACCAACTGGGGTTCTGTGAGAACTGTGTTATTCCCAATGTGGCAGTGACCTAACCACTTTCACCTGCCCTTTACCTCTTAATACTGTCAATTAGGGACTAGACCTTCAGCACATGAACCTTTAGGGGACAAACCACATCCAGACCTTAGGGAAAGGAGAGGAACGCTGGTATAGACAAGGAGATCAGATGTTTCTTAATTTCTGGATAATGTCTAAAGAACAAGACAGCTTTTTAGGTCCTCTGACTTGGAAGTCTTCTCAGGTGTCACACAATATGGAGCATGGATGATCACAGTTTTAGAAGTGGTGGCCTCATAAGCGGGAACACTGTTACTTAGGAGTATCTGACTGGAGACCCGAGTTATCCAGAAGTCACAGGCAGCGAAATGAATTAGAGTCGTGTCTTTATCACTCAGTGCATCCAAACCCTGATAGCTCTAATTCCCCACCTGCCCTCTACCCCCATTGAAGAAGAATGACCTGGAACTAAGGGGCAAGTCCTGTCATCAGATCCCCAAGGAATGGTGAAAATGCCTTATTCTCTTTAAGCCTGGAGAAGACAGGATCGAGAAGCCTGAACACTGTATTGCCAATGTATGTTAACTGTATCTGAAAAAGTATGACAGGCAAAAAGAATAAAATAAAAATCCCCTGTGTTTAATTCATATTTACTAAATAAAATAAGACCCTAAGTCCTGACTTGTTGCCTTTCTTCACTTACTATTTCTTGAACTCTTCAGCGTATCGGGGCTTCCTTCCTACATGCTGTACACTTCCCACTGCTCCTACAACATGATTTCTGTTGGGGAGATGTAATATTCTGTCTTATGGGCATTCCGGAATTTAGGGAAACAGTACCTACTGTTGACATCCTTTGCTGTTATGAGCAGTGCTGTGATGAATATCTTCTTTTTGGCTATATATATTTTTTTCCCCTGTGAAATTGCTTAGTCAAATGATAAGCATGTTTTCCGAGTCTTGAATGTGTATTGCAGAGTTGCTCACCAGAAATTGTGCCTCTTACACTCCCATCAGCAGTAGAGATGAGTGACAAGCAGATAAAATTTAAAAATAAGCCAGGGAAACTTGCTGCTTTAGGGAGTTTAATGTCAGGCAAAGGATGTGACAGGCAGTGTCACTTAGGTTAGGTATAGATTAGGTAAAAAAAGCAAGGAATTTTGGACTCAGAATTGCAATTGTGCCCCTTTTGATGTCTGACAAGTTATTTGATATTCCTGGTCCTCAGCTTTTCCTCTGTTAAACTCAGGTACCCATCTGGCCAAAGAATTGACCACAGTATAGTTGTGCAGTACAAAGTTTGTATCCCATCCCCGTTTGTTTCTTCTCTGTAAAATTATTTAGCATTTTCTTTGGAAATGAGCATGCATTCACAGAGGAGTGCTGTCTGAACAGCTTTCCCAGTTGGACCACAGATGCAAAGTGGCAAAAGCCCAGATGTACTGAACAGTATTCAATTTAACAAACTGAATTTAACTACTGTTAAATTCTCTCCAGTGTCAGGGTTGAGGTCTTGGATAAACCCACTGGGATTGGAGAAGCCCAATCTGACCTGGCAGTTGCCGTGGAAATCTGTTCCTCCTTTGCAACTGATCCCCAGTGTGGTGCTGGGCGACAGAGGACCTGCGTGGCTATGCCGGAAATAGATTATTTTGTTACATCTTGTTCTGGAATGCTGCTTGGAATAGAGTTTCCACTTCCCCCTTTGTATAGCTCATTCTTCTCTCTCCAGCTCTGAAAAACTTGGTGACAGTTTTTAGTTATAGGTGGTAGTTGTGAAGTAGATAAGAAAGATTTTTTTCCCCCTGTGGATTCCCTCAGAATAAACCATTTTGATTTTGATGTTTACTACTATTGTAGGGATCACTAGGTAAAATATTTTTATAGCGTCTAGCATTTTTATACATTTTAAATGACAGATGTTTAACATGGACTCAACATTCACTGGAAAATAATTTGTTTAACTGTCAAGTTACTGTTAGTTTAAAGTAAAGCATCACTTAAAATTATACAAGGGAGGCTGGGGTTGCAGCCCTTTGATAGGGAATCCGCCCGGTGTGCCAAGTATCAGGCCCTGGGTTTCATTCCCAGCACTGCAAATAAACAAACAACAACAAAAGGTAGTATTAAAGTAGTACATAAGTACTAGGTGGTCATTGGAGACAAATCAGAAAATATGGGTGAATAAAAATTTAAAAAGATGGGCTGGGGATATAACTTAGGGTAGAATTCTTGCTTGGTGTGTGTGAGAAGCCCTGGGTTCAATCCCCAGCATCACAGTGAAAAATAAATTAAAAAAAAAAAAAAGATTCTTTGTTTCTTTTTTAAAGATGACCATGAAGATCCATTGTAGTTTTGTTAGTGTTTAGGTTTTGGTGTCTCACCTTACATAATCACTCAAGATGAGGTAATTGAACATTAAGGTGATTTTTTAAAATGTAGTGTTTACAGACTGGGCTTTGGCTTTGAGTTCTGTTCCACTACTGTTTATAGGGATCACCTATAAACATCAAACTCATAGATGTAAAGTATTTGAATCACTAAAACTTGACCAGATATAAGTTTAGTTTTCCCCATTCGGCTCTTCCTTCTTTCTTCCCATGCTGTTTCCCTTACTCCCTCATTTTTTCAGTACTGGAAATTGAACCCAAAGTCTCCCTTGTGGTAAGCAAATGCTATTTTGAGGCAGGGTCTTGCATTGCCCAGGCTGGCTTTGAACTTGGGCTCCTCCTCTTTTGGCTTTTGGAGTCATGAGCTGGCACCACCATCTGGCCCCATTCCATTTTCTTTCCTTACTGTATATATCAGCCCCCAAATATCCTGTAATGTAATATCTATGACAAGAAAGTATGTAATTCTAAAATATAGCTGCTGAGTATTAAAATGTTAACTCTTGGTTATGTGTCATGTTTACTGTCAAATTCAGTTATAAAAAATGGCATTATATGCAAAAGAAAATATTACACATATTGACTGTGGGCCAGTAGTATTTTTTTAAAAAAGGCTATAGAAAATGCCTTTAAATCATGAAATAACTTTTACCCTACCACCTGAGTACTGCATTATGATTCTTTATTTTAAAAGCAAAAGAAGGCTGGGTGTAGTGGCGCACACCTATAATCCCAGTGGCTCTGAAGAATGAGACAGGAGGGATCGAAAGTTCAAAGCCAGCCTCAGCAAAAGCAAGGTGCTAAGTAACTCAGTGAGACCCTGTCTCTAAATAAAGTACTGATGTGGAGATGTGGCTCAGTGGTCAAGTGCCCCTGGGTTCAATCCCTGCCCGCACCCCCCCACCCCGCGCGCCCCCCAAAAAGCAAAAGCATTAGTTATTTTGTTGAGAGTTGGCTAATTCTTATAGGTTACCATTAAAAGTTAACTGTAGAAGCCTAGGTTCTGAATTTTAGGAGGCTCTTCTAAAAACTTTGTAGCCTTGTTTTCATTATAGATACTGTTGTTCCTTGAAAAGTAACAGTTTCAGAAATAAAACATAATAGTTTCTAATTTGGATTAAATTTAATGCTTTCTCTGTTTTGCCTTGAGGTGAGGACAGTCTTGAAGAAAAGCTGCACAGAGCTCCAGCCCTCAAGCCTAGGTGGTTCATGTCCCTGGAGCCCATTTTCTTGCTGTATAATTCCTCAGGATCATTCCCCACTCCTGGCTAGAGGTTCTCAATGGAGAATGTGTTCCTGCCAGGTGACTACCACAAAGTCAGTCATTCATTTTATTCCTCTGTGTCTGGTAGCCCTGTGTCATTATCCTGACACTCTTAGTTTTATATCTTACAAGGAGGGCATGGGAAATTTTATGTGAAAAAAGGACTTTGAGTATGAAAGTTGTAAGTATTGGCCCTTATTTCCACTCTTTGTAGCTTAGTTGAAAGATACTGGTTGTAAACCAAAAATACTGTATTCTAGGTTCTCTAAGAATAAACTTTCCCGTTTCACTTTTCTTCAAGTCATGCTTTGCTGTAGCTGTCATAGCCCATTCCTCTGCTTAAAATGATTTAATAGCTGTCTCATCATTGCATCTGGCAGTGATTTGAGTAATAAAAATTTTGATGTCTCACTTGAAGGAATTACAAGATTCAAACACTATTAAAATTTATTAGTCTTTAAAAAATTGACTATCTATAAAAACATCCTTGGATTTGATCTTGTTTACTTCTACACTTTATCATTGGGTTACTGTTGTCAGGTTTCTTTTTGCTTGTTTGTTCCCTACATATTCTAGAAAACTTGGGCTTTTTATTTAATGTTGGTTTGAGTTGCTGGCTTTGGCTTTATATTATTCTTTTTCTCTTACTCCTGGTCAAAGAACCTTGCTGTCACTCACCCATTCCTTGTGTGTTACGTGACCCACTTCTGTTTTTTTCTGGCAAATATTGTTGAACAGTATGTATGCTGCATTGGGGAAAAAAAAAAACTCTGTATACATGGATATAAAATGGGACCACATGCTTGGAAGGATTGGCAATTTATTGTTGTCTGTCACCTGTAGTTTAAGAGATGTCATCTTACAGGTTGAAATCCCACTTTTGCTAGATAGTATAGAAGAGAATTCTGTGGTTGGGCCCTTTCCTCATGTCATACTTCAATATTTCAATGTTGAATTGGCTGCGGATTCTTGCACAGGATGTGTCATCTTTTAGTTCTTTGGCTTTGCTTGTGTTATTTGTTCTAGAATAAATTTCTTTCTCTTTTCCCCTGACTGCCACCTACTTATCCTTTGTGGCTTAGTTCAGGCATCCTATTTCCTTGGGTAGGTTGTCTATTTGTGGGGAGTGTGTGTGTGTGTGTGTGTGTGTGTGTGTGTTTACACTAAACACTCTTGAGATTTCCTCCTGTGAACTACCTGAGGAAGGAAAGAATACATTAATTGCTTTTTTGTGTGTACATAGATATAAGTTCAGATAAGTTTTTTGTTGAATAAAACGGTGCATTTAAGACACTCAACTTGGTTATTTCAGGCATGATGATAGAAGTTAGAAGAAACTGATAATGATTCTGTGGGAAGTGGTTTATCAAAAAAGATTTGGGAGCGGGTGTAGAAAACCTGCAATGAAGCAGATTTCTAAATCAGAGTAACATTAGAGAGATGATTAACATAACATACATCTGTGGGTAGCTTTTAAAAGAATTGCCTCTTTGAGAAGGAATCAGGGCAGGAGATTCAAAACAATCCCATCTAGAAACAGACTAGAGTTAAGCTTTTTGTGAACATTTCTTCATGCCAGCCAATCAGAAGACAAGGTGCCTGCAACCACTTTTTCCTTTTGATTTGTGGTTCCTATGGTAATAGAAAGAGAGCCTAGGACATTTCTCTCCTACCTCTCTTAATGAACTTTTAGCTTCTGAAAAATGTGAAAAGCTACTGTTCTTGTCTTTACTGACTTAAAGTCTTGTTTCTGCAGAGTGGCTCTGGTATTTTTGATTGTATACTGGATATGGCAAAATTAATAAATACGTATCAGCTTCCTTGGCTAATGTTATTTCCTCTAGAACCTGAAAATTCAATCTAATTGGCCATTTGCTGTTTATACCAGAACCCAGAATGAATCATTTCCTGTTTTCTATGAACAATCCTAAATTAAGAATACTGGTCATTACAAGCAACTAAATATGAAATTATAACAAACATTTTCGAGTTTTTCTATATCCCTCAACAATCCTCCTGGGTTTCTCTTGAATTTGAGAGTAAAGTCTTTGAAGGAAAGAGGCTTAATTTATTTTGATGTTGGCTTAATAAATATTTGTTAATATTTAACAAATATTCCCACAGAATATTTGTTAAAATTGGTTAAGTATCCACAGTGTCAGAGTTACGTTCCTGAGATGTATTTTAACAATAGTACAGTAATCCAGAGGTTTAATAATAGACCACTGTAAGTTTTAAAAAGGCAAAGAAAAAGATAATAGTCTGCATTGTGAGTATAGCTGAGTTGAAAACATGTTTTTCATTATTTAGGTAAAGAATGATGGATAATAGTTTATTCTAGAATGATCAACATAGGTTTCTTACCAAGTTCCTAAATTTAAAAATAGAAACTTCAAAAATCAATTAATGTTATGGTCCTAGATGCATCTTAATGCTCTTTAAGTTGATGAATGTGGTACTTTTATTTTTATCCATTATTTTCAAATTGGATCAATGTCTTCCTGGTCCATTAGGCAAAAGGAACCTTTTCTGAGCACCGAGTATGTGTTCTTTTATTAAAAGATAGGTATGTTTCCTAGAATGGCATTTTCCATTGAGTAGTGACTATTTTTTTTCCCCCAGCAGTGTAATTGATCACTTAGCTCTAAGGCAATTGCTTGTAGGGCAGTTCTAATATGTTTTAACTACCACCATCTTTACTTTACCAAATGGATAATAACACTGATCTTGAATTTGGAAGATCCTAGTCCTGATCTGAGAGTGGAGACCTGTTGGATAGGTTTTTGGCAGTTGTATCACAACACCAGATTGAGTGATGCCTAGGGTCAGACTGTCTTGGTATATTCTGTTCTGAAGCAAGTAGTATAAGCTATAGAACAGAGTGAAAGGGACCCTGACCCCAGGTCTGGGGTGAAATCAATCCCAGCTCCCACTGAACATTACTTAATCTCTTGAGCCTATGTTTTCTCTTCTCAGTGTTGGGGAAAGGAATGCCTATTGTGTGAGATTATTGTGCAAATGAGTTGAGATAGCCTTTGTACATTTCTACTGTGGGATCTAGCATCGTGGTGACACCTAGTAGACCCTTAGTAAACACTGACATAGTTCTTTATACCACATAGTATCTACTGTGACTGTTATAAAGGTAAATTCTTGGAAATAAGAACCTTAGAGGGTCCTTTAAAACTCTATATCAAGCTTTAAAAAAGCTTTAACACCAAATTTGTAATGAATCCTTAATATTTTGAAGTAAGTTCACAGAAAGTTTGCTTTATGGTAATTTTAAGTATTGACTAGATCATTAGAAGTTAGAAAACTATGGGAAGATAGTTTTTTGATTGTTAATCTGAAATCAGGGGTGGGAGGTCTTTAAGAGTTTCTTCCAGTTCTCATACTCTGCGATTTTTTTTTAAATGAATGTGAAACATTGCCTTAAAAAAGTTCTAGATCCCAAGTTATCAGCAGAACAGTCATGTTAACTTGCAGAGGGAGCTTGACTCTTCTTACTGAATAAATGAAAATCAATTTGCAATTGAGTTTAAGTGTTAATTTAATATTATTATCTGAGTGCAGGTGTAAACCTTAAACTGTGACCTGAGATCTGAGTCGATCAGATAACTACAAAGATTCTAAAAAGGAAACCTAAATTTAACTACAAGATATTGGGAATTTATTTAAATGAAACAAGCCATATAAATGTGTAGCCAGGTGTTGTGGCACATGCCTATAATCCCATTGGCTCAGGAGGCTGAGATGAGGATCGAGGGTTCAAAACCAGCCTCAGCAATTTAATGAGACCCTAAGCAACTTAGCAAGATCCTGTCTCTAAATAAAATACAAAAAGGGCTGGGAATGTCAGTGTTAAGCATCCGGGTTCAATCCCTGGTACCAAAAAAAAAAAAAAAAAAAAAAAAATATGTAAACATGTTAGTGCATGCTGGTATAAAAATTCTTTTAATAACAATGTGCTAGAATACCACTGGGTAGAGAATTTATCTTAGTGGAATCAGAGACAGGATTAATTTCTCTTTCTAATTCTGCTCTCATTTAGCTCTGTTCCCTTGTACCTTGGACAGGTTGTTGTTTTAACAAATCAAACGTCCTCTCCTGGTTCTTGGTTTGTTCATCTGTAAAGTTAATATCTATCTTTCAGGGGTTATTTTGAGGGTTTACTATATCAGCTGTTTAATAAATAACATCAGCTTAATTAATGACAGCTACTTTCATCATATTGTACAAAAATGTATTCAGCATCTTTTCTGTGGTTGACATTCTATGATAAGTAACTGTTGGGACAACAAAGTATGTGTGCTTGGAGTGTCAGTGATGCACTGCTACTGTGTCATCACTGTGACAAGCTGTGGCTGTTATAAGCTCTGGAATTAGTGCTCACATTGGAAATGTATGGTGTTTTCTTTGTTACCAGAGAGCTGCTCAATTTTTTTTATTCCATTCGATTCTTCTGATTTTGAATTCTTAAGTGCCTTTTTAAAACAATCTCAATATTGTTTACATTAAGGGTGAACTAACTAGTAAGTGACAGATGTTGGATAGAACCCCAGCCAGGTCTGATCTCACGCAAAGCCATCTTTGCTTATATTGTAAATGAAGTGAGCATAGAATTTATCCCCCACACCAGAACTCTTTGAGAGTGAAAATTATGCTTGGACAATTAGTGTAAACCAGGAATGTCACAAGCAAATGAGGATATTTGGCTATCCTATTTACAGCCAGAATGAGCAAATTTATGAGTGTGAGTCTAACATTTCTGCACTATTTTGATTAACCTAAGCACCCGCCTTCATTATTTTTTGGTATGGTTATTTATTTTTGCCATAGTAAATTAATTGCTCTTAGATCTGAGACATATTTATTGAATACCCTAGTCTAATGGTTATTAAATACCAGCCTTATGCTCATTTTTAATATACTTTTCCCCACAATTCCTTTAAAACCAGCAGGCTTCTTAAAAGGGTTTTGAAAGGATAAATAAGTTAAGATTTAGATTCATAAGAATGTCAAGTGGACTTGTGCAAGAAGTCCACATGGGCATCCTCATGGTTCTCAGTGTTTTTTCCTTTGACAATGCAGAGATGTGGAGGACACATCTGTGTTGAGCAGCCCTTTTTGTTGTCCCTCCTCTTTCTTGTTCCTTTTGCCTTTCTCTCCAGGTCTGCTGTGATCTTACTTTAGGGAAGTGCAGGCCACACACACGTGGTGAGAGTTGGGGTGATTACAGATAGATGCCTTCCTAGAGGCATCCTGGTCTTGTGGGGAGAATGTGGGATTTGGGAGCTCTCCCTTCCATTCCTGTGTGTCCTTGTGCTAATCACCCTCTGAGCCTCATTTCCTGGCACCATGGTGTGAGGATTAGGGTGCATGTCTAAGGTGCCTGGCATGTAGTAGGTTCTTAGACAATGATGGCAATTATGATTATATAATTTAGGCAGAAACTGTTGCTTTTATGAAATAATAGTCACAATCTCACCACTAATCTTGTTTTATACTCAAACTCATAGTTCCCTTTAGTGGGTTTTCATTTAAACACTCTCTCTCCCTCTTGATTCTGTTTACTGTATCCTGAGAAATCAGTGGTTGGCAATGGAAACCTGTCCCTGGGACAGAACGTGGGCCCTCTCCCAAGGGTTCAGTGAACTGCCAAGGGCCATTACTGACTTCCAAACCGCTCGGGTGCACCCCTGCCCCAACTAACATTCAAGTTGCCTGTGTGAAGGAGTGATTTGTTGCGGCCTCTAACTGCTTCTTCTCTTCCTTCCTTTTTGTCATCCTGCAGTGTTCTGTGCCAAGGTCTTTGTGGCTAGGCTGCGCCAACCTGGTAGAGAGCATGTGCGCACTGAGTTGCCTGCAGAGCATGCCCAGTGTCAGATGTCTCCAGGTGCCTCTCTTCTTTCTTGTTGTAAATGTGTTTTTACGTATGCCATGAACATTTGTTGAAACTTGCAGTAGTGTGTTTAATCCAATGTTAAGTCTGCTAAATGTTCTGTGTAACCCTCTGCTTTCCTCCAGCCTGGGTGCCCCACATGGAGGAGTTAGTACTAGAGGGGCCCTTCTGAGCGAGCGGGTCTTTGGCTGGGCCCTGTCCTGCTCCCCCTTTTCTGCTCCTGCTTTTTACTCTTTCCCCCTCACCTTGAAGTTGTTATTCTCATGTTTAATAGTTGTGCATGTGCCAAAAACAAACAAATTAAAACAAACGAAAAAAATCCTGACATATTTTCCATTTGGCTATCTTTAACAGTTCTTCATTGAGTTGGGAGGGTTTTATAATTAAAGTAGTGATTTTTCTATTTTGAAACTCATCCTTTTGGTTTGCTTTCTCTCCCCCATTCAAAAAAGCAGTGGGGGAGGGAAGGAATCCCTGATGTTATAAAGCTTCAAATCGAAGTTTACATACAAAGATCACAGCTTTATGCTATGCTGCAAATAACTGTTAGTTTGGGCCACCTCCCAAAGGCCAGACCTGATACCTGTCCTCAGGGTCCACCCAGTTTTCCAGGCCGGGGCCGGCAGAGAATTCCACAGATTAAAGTAAATACTTTTTTGGGGGTGGGGTGGGTGGCATGGGGTTACTCCGGATAAAACTGTGCTAGTGCAAGTGTAGCTGGTGACTTTTTTCAGGTGACTTCTAAGAGAGCCAAGGCCAAACCCAATTGTGGCTTTGTGAAGCTCTGTTTAGAGAAAGCATGTGTTTAATTAAATTGGTATTGGTGGTAATATTTAGTTTTCTTCATTGCATAGTCTAAACACTGATATATTTTTCTTTAAAAAAGCAATATTAAATTCCTGGCATCTGGATGAGACTGATCTGTTTTAGGAAACAGTGTAAAATTAGTAAATTTGTTAGACGGATATTATTGATGGCATGGGTGACTTCAGTGTTTTCAAGGTTATCTTTCTAGTCACGTTCACAGTCTTTAAATGGAACTGGGGGCCTAGGAAGGAGGAATATGTCCTTGGAATTAGGTTGGGCATTTTCTTTACCTGTTGGCAAATGTTCTCTGTAGCATTAGCATGGTTATTGCTTCAGAGTGCTTTCTTTAGAAAGCCATGCTGGAATCTCACTAACACAATTAGCTGGGGAGTGAATTCAGTATAAGGCTTGGTTGTCTTTAGATTAAATGTAAGAAGGTAGGTTTCCAGGTGGTAAATTCCAGGAGACAGGAATTCGGTGTTCATGGAGGCTACAGTATAATAATGTATGTTTATCTTTGGAAAAGCATCTTCCTTGCATGTAATATAATTGGAAAAAAAAATGTTGTTGCAATGGCAGACGGTATTGCATCTGCTCTCCTTGGTTCTGTGTAATGGGGATTTGCGTTGTAATAATAGTGTGCTTTTCTGAAAATGATTATTTGAATGTTACATTTGCTTTCTAATGGGCTGACCCAGTTTTCTCTGGAGTTGGAAATTCAAGTAGGGGAAGAATTGTTCACTGTCTTGAAGCGCAGGTTCTATCTATTGCAGTTAAAAGAAATTGACCAATGGAAAGCACTGTTTAATATATTTTAGTAAGAGTCTTGTGAATTCTCCAGAGGTGGAGTGGGAGGAAGTGTGGGTTCCTACCTTGATGAATGTGTGGGAAAATGCTTCAAAAGTTCTTTGACTCATCTCTCACAGTAAAAGCCATTTAAGAGAAAAAAATTGAAACATTGCCTTCATTGAACCGAATTTTAGTGAATGGAACTAATTAGAAGTATGTAGGTAATTTTATTTACTTAAATTTTAATTTTCATTAGTATGTAATTGAGGGTATGCAGCACAATAAAATAAATTAAGCACTTAGCTGACTAAAATTAGCAAGTCACTATTCTGTCTTGTTCCACATGTCTGTGGAAAGTGATCAGGTTATTAATGAACCTGGAAGACTTCCTTCCTCTCCACTTATTTGTTTTGTGTATTATTACTACTTTAAATAAAAACTTGTGTATGGATTTTTAATTTGTATGTTTTCCTTTTACATTTAATTTAGTATTTTTGTTGTTTGTTTTCTTTTTGTGATGCTGGGGATGGAACCCAGGGCCCTGCATGTGAGGCAAGCACTTTACCACTGAGCTCCACCCAGCCCTTAAATTTACTTTTGTTTTATATATTTTAATGATACCAGTATTTCCCCCTGTACTCATCTCTAAACAGTGTTAAAATTTAGTGCCTTGATTTGAGTTTGAGGTTTCAAAGGATATCTGTTGTGTATATGTTACTATTTTTGGTTTATCAGAAGATGACTTCTTGACATTGCATGCCTCTTGGCGAAGTTACTTTAACCAGGGCAGAGAAGAGAAGGGACAATATCCCTGAAGAGGACAGAACCTAGTTGGCATGGCTTGGGCTGTAGAGTTTCATGAAAGGGTCCCGGTTAAAATGATCACACTGGGCTCTTTGATGGTTCACCTTTAGTTGGTTTAGCCAATCTATATATTATTAGTCAAGAGTGTTCCTTTTGAGAGTGTTCCTTTTGAAAAAGTGGGAGAGTAGTTGCCTTGAGGCATAATTCAGCCACTCAAGATTTGGCCATTCCTGAAAGGGGAAAAGCAGAGACTTAAAAAAATGAAACTCACTCACTACCAACTGTCCTTGGTGCTTCAGGGAGTCTAAGATTCATGACAAGCCTGCGTTTTTCTGATGTGAAGACTGTGACGGGCTGATGAATCCCGATTGACTCAAATTAATATTTACAAAACTGTGAGGTGGTGGAGCAGGCATTTGACCCCACATTTGCCCCATCTCCAAATTTCTCTACACTGGAATGCCACCTTTCTATAGTTTTCTATCCTAGTTTTGTTTGTGGAAATTTTACTATTGAACCATACTATGAATGGTTCATATTATGTATGGTTCATTTAGTCATTATTTGAAAAGAAAAAAAAAATCAAAAGAAAATCCTGTCACATTTTATAGGAAAAAAAATGGCATTCTTTTTGTCAAAATGAATGAATTCTTCACCAATTCCATAAATATTTGCTGAACATTTGGTATGTGCTGGGGCTTCTACTAGTGCTGGGCATGTAAAACAAACAATATAGAGTTGTTTCCTGCTCTCAAGGAGCCCACTGTAGCCAGCAGACCTGTGAATGAAAATACAGGTTGAACTATACATGAAGAAGCCCATGCATGTGTGTATGTGTCTGTGTGTGTGTGTGCGGGGGAGGGAGACAGACAGAGAGAGAACTGTAAAGTTGGCCAACCTATATGTTCTTTTAAAACAATGTGAACCCATTTAAACTAGGACTAACCCTCTACATATTTTAGAACAGTTGAATTGGAATATCCAGAGATCTTTGAACAAGCTGAGCTGAGTCAGTATTTCATTTGCCTCATATATCCAGATTTGACCAGTTGGTTGTTTCATCAGATAATCAAAGAGTTCAGACCCTGTAGAGTATTGATTTGCCCAAGATTCTGGCATGAGATTAATACTGATGTTAATAATAGTATCTTTTATTTTCCACTTTCTTTCTGTGTTTTGGACTCTTGGCCCTAGGTTATCTCTTTTGTTTCTTTTGAGGGAAATTACCAGTGATGCTTTTTTTGTATATGAAGTTATAGAATTGAATTGACTTGCTTGAGGCTACACATTTGTTTAGGTGACAGAACTGGGTTATGAGCCTTGATCTGGACAAATGCAGAATTAGTACTTTAGTCACCAAGTTGTAGTGACTGACTATTGCCATCTTAAAACTTGGCAGCTGTCATTTTTAGGTTAAAACAAATTCCCCTTAATTTTTAGTGTCATAAGTTTGTTTCTTTATTGGTACTGGTGATTGAACTTGGGTGCTACACCACTGAGCTACATCCTCACCCCTTTTTATTTTTTATTTTGAGACAGGATCTTGCTAAGTTGATGAGGCTGGCCTCAAACTTGCCATCCTTTGGTCTCAGCCTCCCAGGTCACTGGAATTTTAAGTGTGCGCCATCATGCTGGGCTCAGTGTCAGATGTTTAAAACTGAATTATACCTGGAATATAGAGTTTCCTTGTAGTACACTAACACATTTTCTTAGGAATACTGCGGGAGCCTCATTTGGGGAGTGGTATTAGTGACAGTTTTTTTCATGAGTAGGGCTGATTGCTTAGGATGACAGTGAGGATCCTGTGATCAGGCTGTAGTGCCTCCTTCCTGCCAAGGTGTATATTCCTGGGCATTGATGAGTGCAGTGTCTTGACAACTGTCTTGCTTGTTGCTTTCCCAATCTGAGTACATTCAGTGAGCCACAGTGGTCCCAGAACACTGTGGTTGACACTTACCTTTGCTGCTGACCTAAGATGATATTTTTTAGAGGATGGAGGTAACTTGTAGAAAGAACCTTGGTTTTAAAGCCAACAAACCTAGATTCTAGTCTTGCTCCTTCTACTTAGTGTCTCTGGAATGCCCGCACAAACTACTTTCCTTACCTGAACTTCAGTTTCCTTATCTTTAAAAGTAAAGGGCTTTTGTGAGGTGTAAGAAGGTAAATTGCTCCCTCCTTTTGCGGGGGATGAAAATGCATTTTTCTTTGCTTGCTCCAGGTTCTGTATTCAAGAGGTAGAGTTTCAGTCTTAAGAGTCTTAGATTCCAGGATGAGTTCAGCAGAAACTGTAAGAGCCCCTGCATTTGGCTGCTGGGGAGAGTTCTCCTTTTGTGCAAGGCTTGCTGCTTTGCTTTTGTCTCTTTCTAATGAGTATCTGGGACTTTGTAATTCCTTACTGATTATCCTATTGCACTCTCCTTCTGAAAATGTGAAGGCTTGGAATAACCTTTGGACTGCTGAGTGGGAGAGCCTGCAGTATTTTATGAACACTGAATAGCAGGTTTTTTCCTCTTCATAAGAAAGTTTACAAATATAGTACCCCCACATCCGTTGGTAACCTCTCCATCCATTACCACCCAGAGAGAGTATTTCTTGCTATTCTAGGATCATTCCTCTTCCTGTGTGTTGGGCAGGGAGGAAGCCATCAAATTGTTCAGGTTCTGTTATGAGTTGTATTGATAACTTCAAGAATGGTGTTTCTATTGTCCATGGAAACATAGTTTGAGAGGAACAAAGGGAGTGGGGGCTGCTTTGTGCCCCCTCCCACTTTTGTGTCACCCAGAATAGCCCTGGATTTGTTTGGGGCTCTAAGGGAGATTTTATTTAAAAATCTTTCTACTATGGGAATTTCCAAACATACACAAAACCAAAATGAATTTAACCTGAACAGATTTCAAAATTATACTATTCTTCAACTTTTTTCCAACACCCCCCACCCCCGCTGTGTGTGTGTGTGTATTTTGTAGCAAATCTAAGATGGTTTAATTGAAAAAAAAAAAAGGGTTTGACAAATCACTCCTGTCAGCATTTAAAAAATTTTAAATAAGGTTCAGTTTCCCATGATCATTTTTGACTAAAGTTTAGAAAAACATCCATAGAACTGTATTGTACATGTTCTTCAATTAACATTTTTCCTTAGCATATGTTGACCACCTTTCCAAATGGCTTTGCAATTTTTTTATTGTTGTTTTAAAGTGGCCAATTCTCCCTACTGAAGGTACTTTAGGTTTATGACTTTTTAAAATATCAAAAGCACTTCACTAATTTCACTGCACATATATCTGTAGGATGCATGATTACATTTGCACAATAAAGTCCTATAAGTGCAATTGTTTGTTCAAAGAGTATCAGTGTTTTACTGTTAATTAATTCAATAACCTGTTTAGAGAGAATTTAAATAATCTCTCCCTTTCAATGCACTCCTCCCAAGAAACAAGTATCACCAGTTTGTTACAGCTTGTTTTCTCTGTAGGAAAATTTGCACCCCTATAACTGTGGGGTTTTTCCCCCTTTTTGGAATAGTAAAAATGGATTCCTCTTAGAAAAAGCACAATTCAACTTCTTTTGTTTGCCTTATTTTCTTACCATTATGTTATTATAGATATGTCCCTAAATTAGTAAAGTCTAACTCTTTCACTGATTTGTCTTTATCATCCCTAGATTTTAGGAGGCAGAGATGAGAGTGTTTTTTTTTTTTCCCTGAAATACTTTTTAAAAAGTGAAAAAAAATTTTGGGGAGGGTGGGTGCTGAGGATGAAGCAAAGACCTAGTGCTCTACGGAAGTACAGCACACCTTCATGCCCTGCAGCAGTTTTCAGGGTATAGCTCCTTGATGGGTCTGGTAGGCCCAGTTGCTTTGGGGTGGGGGGTGGGGGGGTGCGGGATTAGGGAGTAGGACCAATTTTTTTTTTCCATTCATTGCCTTAAGCTCTGAATATCTTTAAGAATGCTTAATTTTTACTTAAAAATATTACTAAAAATAATATACATTAAAAAACAGTAAATAAAAAATCATAAATAGTAACATGACAAATTAAGATTTTCTACCACCATTTAAATTTACTGCATGATATTTCATTTGATAGCTGTATTACTGATTTTAAGAAATAGTTTTGTGTTAAGATTGCTTCCAGTTTTTGTGGCATTTTTATCCATGTCAAGTGGAATATCATTGTTACTAGATCTTTACTTGGGCAAAAAAGTATGCATATGAAACATTTTTGGATAGCTAAATTGAACTTTTCATTGGGTAGGGTCAGTGCTGGGGATTGAACTCAGGGGCTATCCACCACTGAGTTTCAACCCCAGTCATTTTTATTTTTTTACTTTGAGATAGAGTCTGGCCAAATTATCCAGACTGGCCTTGAACTTTTGAACCTTTTCTGTGAGACCCCCAGGTACCTAGGATTTACAGGCTTGTGCCTTCCTGCCTGGAGGCTAAATTATACTTTTGAGAAGGTTATAAAAGCAGTGTATAAGAGAGTCTCTTTTTATATAGCCTGGATGACATTGGATATTTTGATTTTATATTTTTTTGCCATTTTCATCGATGAAAATAAAAAATATTGTTCTTATGATTATCATTAATTTTGTGGAGGAGAGGTGTGTACTAGGGCTTGAACCTAGAGGCACTCTACCGCTGAGCCACATCCTCAGTCCTTTTTATTTTTTATTTTGAGACAGGCTCTTGCTCAATTGCTTAGGGCTTTGCTAAGTTAAGTTGCAAAGGCTAGCCTCAAATTCGCAATCCTCCTGCCTCAGCCCACGATTGCTGGGATTACAGGCATGTGCCACCACACCTGACATGATAGTGTTGTTATAATAATATACATGTATTTGGTGTTTGGTTGCTAGTGAGGTAGAATATAAAAACTTATTGGCCATCTTTATTTCTTATTTTGAGTTATCTCTTCATGTCCTTTCTTCATTTTTCAACAGATAGATTTATTTAAACAGAAATCTAATTTGTAGGAATTCTTCATTAAATATAGTAACTCATTTATTGCAAATATTTTCCCCAATTTGAAATTTGCCTTTTTTTTTCCTTCTTTCTTTCTTTCTTTTTTTTTTAAATAAGGCATTTGGCCACAAGGAACATTTTGAAACAAATGTTTACTTTTTATGTAGAAGTAGTACTTACTCCTTCCCTTTCGTAGCCTTCTGTGTTTTGTGGCACTATGCTTTGCACTTACATCTCAGTTTCTCTGTTATTTATTTTGCTATATGCTGTGAATCAAGGATCCACATTTTTTTTTCTTTTTCAAAGACAGCTGGCCTGTTTTCCATATGCTCTTGATGTGAAATCACTCTCACCCCTCACTTTCTGCCTCCGCCCACTCAGAGAGGTCTCTTTCCTCTTAGCTCTCGGTCATCAGCCTAGGGAGGCTCCTGGCCCGCAGCAGCATCATGTCGACCTATATGTGGAGTGCTAGTTTGAAAGCATCTTGTTAATGGTGGCAGAGATTTTGAAAGTTCAGTACCAAACAGAAAAAAATTGATTTTAACATTTTTCTAAGAGTGACTTGCTCTATTCTCCCTCCTTCCCTCCCTCCCTCCCTCTGTGTCTGTCTGTCTCTCTGTTTTTCTTTTTGTTTTGGCTGGGGTCAGACCTAGGGATTTGGGCATGCTAGGTAAACATGCTCTGTTCTTATTGTGAATTAAAATTGTTTTCTAACATTTCCATGTCATCTTCTGAAAACCGTGGGGGTAACTGGATGGTCTAAGAATTAGAAGCAGCAAATTGAAGAAAGTTTTAATTACCTACAGTGCCTGGCATATGGCACCAGCACTCAGAAAGTCACATGGTTTGCCCAGGCAGACAGCCTCTGCTATTGGAACCCTGAAGCTGTACCTTGGTCTTCTAACAGCTGTGGTTCATGGTTTGC
Organism: Urocitellus parryii; assembly: GCF_045843805.1. Taxonomy (NCBI): domain Eukaryota; kingdom Metazoa; phylum Chordata; class Mammalia; order Rodentia; family Sciuridae; genus Urocitellus; species Urocitellus parryii. The sequence continues at coordinate 158,869,144 of NC_135531.1, read as the reverse complement.
AGACAGTGTGCATAGTGACTAATATTTCACAGTATATTTGAGGATGAAGGATGCAGGCAAATTGGATTCAGACCACATTGGAAGTATCTTTTTATTTTTGAATACAAATCATGTCATACTACAGACACTTGATATGTTGCTTATAAAAAATGCTGGTTTGTATTTATTGTTTGTTCTCTTGATGAAACTAACGGTTTCATTGCAAAATTTAAACAGTAGACAGGTATAAAGAAGAGGTTAACTGTTGGGTGTGGTGGCCTTTGCCTATAATCTAAGTGACTCAGGAGGCTGAGGCAGAAGGGTCACAAGTTCAAAGCCAGCCTCAGCAACTTAGTGAGGCCCTAAGCAACTTAGTGAGACACAGTCTCTAAATAAAAAGAATGTCTGGGGAGGAGACTCAGTGGTTAAATGCCTCTGGGTTCAATCCTGGTATTTAAAAAAAAAAAAAAAAAAAGAGAAGAGCTTGATTATCTGTTCATAATCTCACTTCATTTTAGTATCCATTCTTTGTTTTTTCCCTCTTGACATTTTATTTCTATGCATTTATATTTGTTTTTATGTAGACTCACTCTCCATATATTATACAGGTTATAACCCAGTATTTTAAATTGTTAATTGAACAATTTTCATTAGTAAACTTGAACCTGTATTTTTAATAACTGCACTTTCATTGGCTATGCAGTAATTCAGCCTGCATTTTACTGCTGGACATTAAGTCATTAAGCGTCAGTGGATCTTTGTGATTAATTCCTTAAGATACATTATTTATCAGAAAAATTGAGTCAAAGGATGTGTGCTTTCATAAAGCTTTTAAACTTTCAACCAGAAGGTTATTCTACTTTTCACCACGTCATAAGCAGTGTGCAGTTGTAATAAAAGTAAATAACCAGTGTAAAAAACTGGTAATGAAGAAAAGCACCAAGAGTTAAATTAAAACAATCACCCTTCGTTCATTTGTCTTTTTCCCCTTCCATCTACAAGCATTTATGATGCTACTATGTGCAAGGCATTATTATAGGGTCTGCAAATACAGGAATGCACAAAGCAGACAAAAAGCCTTGCTGTCTTGTTACCTATATTTTATTTTTATTTATTTTTATGGGGCTGGGGCTGGAACCCAGGGCCTTGCCATGCTAGCAGGCACTCTCACTAAGCTACACTACCTGCCAGGGACCTACATTTTAGTGGTGAAGGAAATAAAATGAAGAAAACATGCTGCATTAAATGTTAATAAGTGGTATTGAGAAATGGGGGATAGGTTACCTCAGTTTTGGGAAAGAGTGATGAGGGAAAGCCTCCTTGAGAAAATGACATTTGGGAAAGATCTGAAGGAAATGAGGGAGCAAGCTGTGCAGGTTACCTAGGAGGAGGGAACCCCAGGTGGAGGGGACAGCAAGGTGACCGGCCAGAGGTGGGCGTGTCTGTGCATCCTTTGTCCAGTGCTGATGTCTGGCTGGAGTACAAGGAGGGGCAAGTAGTGGGAGGTGAGTGCAGTGTGGAATGGGAGGAGGCAGGACGATCTCTAAGGCTTCTAGGCCTTACTGGAATTTTTTCCCCCCTTGCCTTGAGATAGGAAGTCGCTAGAGAATATTTACCATAATTCATCAGTCTGACTTTTTAAAAACAGGATCACAGTGGCTGTGTGATAGAAGGGAAAGGTGGAAATAGGGAGGTAGCTTTAAGATTGACCTATGTGTCAGGGGTTCTCCAAAGAAATAGAATCACTAGTGGGTAGTTTGGAATTTTTGTGGCAGGCTGGTATGCTCAAATGTAGGCTGGGTTTCCCTGTTGCATTCTTTAAGCAAAATTCCCCTCGAGGAGGGGCTACCTCAACCTTTGCTCTTAATGGCTTTCAGTTGATTGGGTGAGGCTTACCTATGTTATTGAGGGTAATACATACACTTGCTTTACTCCAAGCCTACTGATTGCAAATGTTAATCCCATCTACAGAGTACCTTTATACCAGCAGCTGTATTAGTGCTGGCTACCAAAGCATAGTCCAAGTTGACACATAAAATTAGCCACCACACCAGACTGGGAGGAGGCCTGACTTGGAGTTAAGGATTCAGAATGGAAACTCAGGCAGTTCATGATGAAATGAGAGAAAAGGTGTGACCTTAATATCAATCTTGTCAAGCTACTGTTAGCACCAGTATATTACAAGAGTTTAGTCAGAGGTGATTTGGACTTGGGAGCCTGGTGGGATTGGAAGATAAAAATATGATATATTCTACTTGCTCATTTTGTAGAAAAGTCCTACTGTAGGTAGGGACCTCACAGTTAATGAGCACATACCTGTCTAGACATTTTTGTTTGTTCTTTTCCATACACTGTTTGTCTTAATCGCCTGAACAACTTTATAAACTGCTAGGTCCTAGTATGTCTATTTTGTTTGTGAGAAAATTGAGGCAAAGAAGGAGAGAAAAGCCAGAGTTCAAACCCAGTCTCTAGTCCTGATATACCTCACTGCTTCTTAAAGCAGAAACAAATTTTCATAGAAACGATTGTCTGTATTTTGAGTTGTAAATAGATTTTTCTAAATCTTGGGACAGTTATGCAATAGGAATGCTATTTATGTTATCACACAAGTGGCTAAAGTGATCAGATAACTCCTCTTTAGAGAGGACTCTCTGAACTCCTAGTCTAAAACAGCTTCCTGCTTTCCACTCTGTTCCTTTGCCCTGCTTTATTTTTTTCTTCAAAGCACTTAACACTCTCTGAAATTATATCCCATGTTTGTTTTTTAAGTCTGAGCTGTTGTCATTTCCCCCTTCAGAATCCAAGTTCCATGAGAAAAAAAGGCCATGCCTGCCTGTTCCCTGCCTGGTACAGGCACTACTTCTAGAATAGTTGCTGGAGTGGAGTAGTTGCTCAGTAATTATTTATTGAATGAAGAATAGGCATAATAAACTGGAATAAGAAGGAAAAGCTTTCTCCAAGCTTGGTTAGGACTATGTTATATCTATATCTATATATGTTTTACATAGTTGGAAATATTTTCTGTGCTTTATTTTACACTTTATGCTTTGTGTGCTTATTTAGGATGATCATATTTTTTCCTATAATTTCTCCTAATTTGAAATGACACATATAATATTTTTCGTGAACATCCCATAATTTGCCATTTCTCTGGCTCTTTAAAGTCTTCATTTTTAATTACTAAAATAACAAATCAACCCTAAACACGTCTTTTGCCTTTGTTCTGAATTACTTAGGGCATATTTTCTAGGAGCTATACTGTATCTATCCTATCAGATTGTTTTCCAGAGAGTTGGCATCTCATTGCACCTTCACAAAGGTTGGACATTATTATTTTGAGAACTTCTTAGCAAGCCTAGTGTTCTGCAGGCGCTGGTGGCGTATTCTAAATTGACGAACCTCATTGCAAGTGGCAGCCCTGCACCCAGGGCAATTTGAGTATATGTTGAGTCAGCTAAGGCGTGGCTTACTAAAAGGAGATCTCCTAAGACTGGATATACTTGGCCAAGAAAAGGAGCTTGGGAGACATTTTCAAACACAACTGTGACAGCCCCAGCCCATGCCTTCCTGTTGAGTTACCCGAGTGTCATGTCTGGAGCTCAGTGAGATTGGGGTTATCATGGAGTACTTCAGGAGGCATGGATGCATTTACACATCTTGTACATATTTACCTAGGGCCTTCCTACCATGTCCCATGAACTGTGCTGTGCCCTGAGGGCAGAGAAAAATCTGCCAGGCCCCCAGACTGGTTGCCTATAACTCCTTGCCCTAATCCAAGGAAGGCTCCTCCCTTGAGAAGACTGGCTCACTTGCTGAAGGTGGTGGAATCTCTTTTTTTTTTTTTTTAATATTTATTTATTAGTTATTGGCGGACACAACATCTTTGTTTGTATGTGGTGCTGGAGGATCGAACCCGGGCCGCAAGCATGCCAGGCGAGCTCGCTACCGCTTGAGCCACATCCCCAGCCCGGTGGTGGAATCTCTTATTGAATGATTCTTAATTACCTGGTATAAGACAAATGTTAAATCCTTCATCTTTACGAAGGAAATGAAAAATTAAGGGTTAAAGTAATGGTAACTGTGATGGGAGGTAGGAAGAAACTACCATGTCATTAATTTCAAAGGAAACAACCTTGGCAAAAGAAGCATTGCCCAGGGCACAGGAAAGGGCTATAGTTGTGCCCTTTATTTCCTACTGGTAGTGAATGGCTTGGGGATCCACATGAACCTATAGTGTCCCCAGTCAGTACTGATTTTGGAAATTTATTAAGGATATCTGACAGTTAAAGAAAAGATTCAAAATATTACAAATATTTCAGTACATTGTTCTCAGGGATATTAATTGATATGAACAAGCCATTAAAAATTTGCTTTTTATCTTTTTAAAAAAATATTTTTTAGTAATAGGTGGACACAATATCTTTTATTTTTATGTGGTGCTGAGGATAGAACCCAGTGCCTCATGCATGCTAGGCGAACGCTCTACCTCTGAGCCACAACCCCAGTATGTGTTTTTTATCTTAGAGAAAAGTTGCAAGTACAATACAAAGAATTGTTTATTTCTCCAGCAATTTGAAAGCAAAGCTGGCTGAATGTGCCATCATGCTGCAATATTTTAATGTATATTTCCTACAAAGGAGGTATTCCACATTATCATAAGACAAGAGTCAACTTGGTACATTAACACTGATACTTTACTGCCATCAAATCCTCACCCCAAAATGTCTTTTATAGCTGAAGTCTTAGAATGTTAGTGCTTCTGGGCCCTCTCCAACAACTGAGTTAGGAAATGTATAAATAAATAATTTTGTTTCACTCAAGAGGACCCTCCTGCAGGGTGTGTGGTGGCACACACCTATAAACTCAGGAGGCTGAGGCAGAGGGTCACAATTTTGAGGACAGCCTCAGCAACTTAGGCCCTAAGCAACTTAGAGACCCTGTCTCAGAAAAAATAAAAAGGACTGGGGACTTAGCTCAGTGGTAAAGCACCCCTAGGTTCAGTCCCCAGTACACTCTTCTCAAACTAACAAAAAAATTTCCCTACTTTTTTATGTATTTAACCAAATCAAACCAAAACAAAACAAAATCCATAAGTTCATACTGGTATATTCAGTTCTTATCCAGTCTTACAAATTTCATTCTAGCCTTCTATAAGCTAGTCATTTCCATATTTATTATTCTCTCCTCTGACAGGAAGAAACCTGCTCCTAATTTCTACAAATAGACTTCCTCACTTGTGTTAGTGAAAAGTAAACGTGCCAATTAGACTAAATATTCTGTTTCCTTCCATTCCCTTTCTTTTTTGTGGTGCTGGGCCTTGTGTGTCATAGATAAGTGAGTCCGTCTGTATGATTTTTAAAAGATCTTTTGTTTGTGGCTATATGGTACAACTATTGAGTTCAGGATCACCTAGATTAGTTTCTTTTGACCCCCACCATTAACCCATTTTGTCCCATCATCCCAGATGTGAAATACCTATAAAAACTTAAATGTAGTATACAGCATATAGTAGAATTCTAGCTATGTAACTATACAACGACATAATTATAATCAATAGAAGTATGTTAATTAACACAATGGTTTATAGAAGCTCTAGGTTATGGTTTCCATTTTGTTTTAATGCACTTATGTCAGTTTTGTGGAAATGATCACAGAATTGAGAACTTGGAACTTAATGGGTTAAGTGTGGTTTTGCTTTTCATTTGGAATACACTTATGATCATTTATTCTTGCTAATAGTCCATCTCTCTCCCATTCATTGTTGATTTTGTTTTTTATTTGAGCATACAAAGCATTTAGCATAATTCTAAGAATCAAAACAACACTAAAAGGAAACTCAGAAATGTGAGTGCCTGTCCTTATCTGTGCTCTTCCCACTGGGTAGTCAGTGTCATTTTTTTCAGTGAACAGGTACATTACAAACAAAGCTGCTGTGAATAACTTTGTGTGTACATATTTTCATATTATTTTTGAATTAGTGTATCTTCAGGAAAAATTTCTAGAAGTTGGGTTTCAAGATCAAAAAGGATATGCATAATTCGTTTTGTTAAATGTTGCCAAAATTTCCTTCAAAAGTCTTGGGCACGATTGCCTTCCTTCCAGAAATAGATGGGTGTGCCTGCCTGCGTCTTCATGGCCCCATCCACAGAATGTGTTGTCATACTTGTGAATATTTGCCAGTAAGTGACCTGAGAAATGAGAAGCTTTAATTTGCATCTCTTCGGTGATGAGGAAGTGTGAACATCTTTTTTCCATTTGAGGGTCATGTTTGTGTTTTTAAGTGTCTATTCAAGTCTTTCTCTTTTTTTCTATATATATATATATATATTGGGTGCTGGGGATTGAACCCAGGACCTTGTGCATGCAAGGCAAGCACTCTACCCTCTGAGCTATATCCCTAGTCCTATTTTTCTATTCTTTATCTTCATCACCCCAGTTTAAAATAAATTTGGGAGGATATTAGTCTTTTTATCTGTGACATATGTTGCAAATGTTTTTTTTCCATATTGTCATTTTCCTTTTGACTTAGTTTTTGTTTTTTAAACACCATGCAAATATTAAAATTTATAGCTAGCTAAATTTTCCTCTGTTTGTTTTTGCACCTGAATTTTAAGACATAGTGAAATAACTTTTCTCTAACCCAGTTTGTTTGTTTTGGAATACTGGGAATGCTAGACAAGTGTTCTACCACTGCATCCCCCACTACATCCCAGGCCCTATACCTAGGTTTTAAAGGAATTCATTATGTTTTCTTTTAGTACTTAGAGTTTCACTCTTTCAGTTCACATTTCTGATCTGTTTGGAGTCTGTTCATGTAAATTCTGTGAAATATGGATCTAAATTTATCTCATTCCAAATTGCTAACCAGTTGTTCTAGCAGTACTTATTAAAAAGTTCCCAGCCATTTGAGATGCTACTTTTATCATGACTAAATTTTTATGCATACTCGGGTCTATTTCTGGACTTTCTATTCTATTAGACCAGAATTTGGGAACTGTGACCCATAGGCCCAAGCCAGCCGTGTTTGTGTCAAGCTGGGTTGGAACACAGCTGTGCTCATCCGCTTGCCCAGCCACTGAGGCTGTGTCCAGGTTGCAGCAGAGGCCTGGTAGAGCCCGTGAGGCCTGCTGGGGGTTGAAATAGTTAAAAGCTTGCTGAGCCTAGACTGGAGTAATTGTGTGTTCATATGCCATAAGGTACCTCACTTTTTTTTTTTTTTTAAGTTGTAGTTGGACACAATACCTTTATTTTTTATGTGGTGCTGAGGATGGAACCTGGGGTCCCGCACGTGCTAGGCGAGCGCTCTGCTGCTGAGCCCCTGCCCCAGCCCCAGTAGGATTAATTCCTCCCTTGTGGCTTTCCTTTTTCTGTGTTTATTTTTGTAAATAAATATTCCTTACCAGTTTGTTTTTCACATAAGCTTGAGTACCAACTTGTCTAGCTCCATGAAGAAGCTTTTTGTGTGATTATGCTAGATGTGTTAAACTTATGAATTAGGGAGAATTGCCATCTTTACTTGTCCTTTCCAACAACAAATTATGAAGAAAAGAATAGAGAAATCTATTCTCTAGATTAGTAGAGAAATCAAAGAACTAAGCCACAAAACCATATCAGACTATCGTTTCACAGTGGAATTCTAGCAAACCTTCAAAGAATAGGCCAGAAGTACCATAAGTTATTGCATAGCATTGATTTTGAAAGAAAATTTCTTTTATGGGAATTATTTCTACCTTTATCATCTTAGGTCAGAAACTATTATTATTTTCTAACTTTCTTTTTTGGGGGCTTATTTCTTTGTGATTTGCATTATCATTTTTATGTGTGCTTGAAAAACATAGTTTCTGTTAGCATACTATATTTATGTGTAAATATTTTTCCTTGTAACACCTGCCTTCCATATCAATTGTGTTTGTTCTCCTAAATATTTTTGTGTCCTCTCTTGTTCTCTTGTCCAAAGAGTATTTGTGTAGTGTATTTTCAATCTATGTCTCTTTACATTTCTTTTTGTTTCTTTTCATGATGTATTTTCTTTCCTCTTTTTATATTCAAAATTTCTTTTTTAAAGTTAGAGAAGTTTGTATTTTTTATTCCTTTTACTTACAATATTTAAATACTTTTATTACAGATCCTCCCTCCCTTTTCCAGTACTGGGAACTGAACCCAGGGCACCCTACCACTGAGTCACATCCCCAGCCCTATTTTGTGTTTTATTTAGAGACAAGGTCTCACTGAGTTGCTTAGTGCCTCGCTATTGCTGAGGCTGGCTTTGAACTGGCAATCCTCCAGTCTCAGCCTCTCAAGCTGCTGGAATTACAGATGTGCACCACCACTCCCTATTTGCTTTTTAAGAAACTCTAGTTGTGAATATGTTGGATCTCCTTTGTCTTCCATTTCAACTTCCTTCTCTCATTTTTTTGCTTTCTTGGGTTTTCTTGCTTTGCTTCAATTCCTCTTATTACACTTTTCATTTGATTTATAAGTTTGGGGGCATTGTAATGTAATAATGTCATAATTTTGCTTTTATTTTCTGAGTTAAATCAGTTTTCATTTTTCTGTTTTTGGAGATTTCTGTTCTTAAATTTGAATTTCTGATTTAAGGTGTTTTTAAAGTAATATCAAAAGCTTGTATAAACATTTAATTCAGTTTGATAAAATATTTTTAATCAGATTCCATAAGAATCATACACTATGATTGAAGGCATCCATTCTATATAATGAATTAACGTCTTTCATACAAAACTAGAATGGTACTGTCTTATACCATGTTTAGGAAAAGTAAGAAAACAATCACCAGATCACTCATCAGGGCTTTACTGATGTCACAGAGCCCCAAATGAGAAAGTCCTATTTGGATTGTGGTTTAAGTTTTTTTTCCTACTGTTATTTTCTTTGTCACACTTCTTTCATTCATGGGGTTTCATTAGCTTATTTTATTCTCTTTCTTTCTCTCTTTTGGATAGTTGAAGAGTACTCCCATCATGAATTCTTTTGGGAGGTAGTTTAATTTTACAAGATTCCTAGTTTAAAAGAATCCTTTGTTAAAGTGTAGTTTCTTTGCTAGATGACACCATCCCCCTCCCCGGCACCCAAAGCAGGAGATGGTAGGGAGGGGTTTGCATCCATTGAATGTTTTTAAGAATTATTTTTTCTTGCAGGGTCCTAAAATACTAGCCTTGCCATTTCTTTTTTCCTTAGTTGTGTAGTTGTCAACAAAAGATTCCTCACCTTTCCTTTAAAAAAATAAACAAACTTATAAAACTTAGAGCAGTTTTATATTCACAGCAAATTGAGCAGAAAGTACTAAGAATTTTCAGACACCTTCTGTCTTCATACATCTACAGCGTCTATGCTGTCGCTATGCCCTGCTGCAGGGGGTGCATGTGTGACACAGCAGAGGAGCCTGAACGGATATGTCCTCATCTCCAGAGTCATGGCTTGTGTTAGGTTTCCCTCTTGGTGGCCATTCTGTGGATTTGGACACATGTATAATGGCATGTGTTCACAATTGGTTTTTTTCTTCCTTCCACTCAGAGCAGGGCATCAACACTCACCAGCTGAATTGCTGTTGATGACAAATCTTCCTGTCATTGTGGGCGTGTCCACAGCAGTACAGGAGAGCTTGATTCCCCAAGAATCCTGCAGGCTAGGCTTCTTATTCCTCTCTCCTCCTGACTCCTTGGCAGCCACTGTTCTTTGAACCATTGGACAATGGTTTGGGCTTTTCCAGGATGTTCTGTGGTTCAGTCATACAATATGTAGCCTTTCCAGGTTGGCTTTTCTCACTCATTTCATGGGTTCAGGGTTTACTTCTTTTCTTTCTCGGACCAGGGATTGAAACAGGGCTGCTTAACCATTGAGCCATATCCCTAATCTTTTTATGTTTTTATTTTGAGACAGGATTTTGCTAAGTTACTGAGGCTGGCTTTGAACTAGAGATCCTTCCACCTCAGCCTCCCGAGCTGCTGGGATTATTGGTGCACCACCACGCCCAGCTATAACTTCATTTCTTTCTTTTTTTAAAAAATATTTTTATTAGTTATAGATGGACATAATACCTTTATTTATTTTTTATGTGGTGCTGAGAATTGAACCCAGTGCTTTACACATGCAAGGCAAGCACTCTCACACTGAGCCACAACCCCAGCCCGACTTCATTTCTTTTTAGCACTATTATGTCATTATTTGAATGCAGGAGAGATTATTTATTTATCTGTTGAAGGATACCTTGATTATTTCCAAGTTTTGACAATTATGAATAAAGATCTAAACATCCACTTTTTTCTTGGGAATGATTGATTGCTGGGTAGTGTGCTGAGTATAATTTAGTTTTGTAATGAACAGCCAACTTGTCTTCCAAAGTAGTGCTGCTGTTCTGCACTTCTGTTAGCAATGAATGAGAATTCCTGTTGCTCCAGATCCTCTTGGGCATTGGTGTCTGTGTTTTGGATTTTGGCTTTTCTAATAGTTTCATAGTGGTATTTCTTTGTTGTTTTAATTTGCATTTCCCTATTTACTTTATGGTGTTGAATATCTTTTCTTGTTTTGTTTGTCATCTGTATAACTTTGTTGAAGTGTCTATTAAGATCACTGGTTCATTATTTTTATTGTGTTTTCTTACAGAGTTTTAACAGTTCTGTATATGTTTTGGATAACAGTTATTTATCAGATAAACCTTTTGTAAATATTTGTTTTCCCAGTGTATCCTGTAGAGCCAAAACTTGAAACTTTAGTGAAGTCTAGTTTATCAGTTCTTTCATCAGTCATGCTTAGGTTCTTCCTATGTTGTCTTCAGCAGTGTTGGAGTCTTGCATGTTACCGTTAGATCTGTATTCTATTTGGAATTAATTTTTGTGAAATACGTCATTAGGATTTTCTATGTAGACAGGCTTGTGTCTGGACTGATGTTTTAGTTGTTTGTTGAAGAGACCTTTCTTCACTGTGTTTCTTTGGCTTATTTGTCAGATCATTTCTCTCTTATTTTGCCATAATTTGGGGTCTGTTTGTGGGCTCTCTCATTCTGCCCACGGATTTAACCATCTCTTCTTTGCCAGTACCACACTGTTTTGATTTCGGTAGTTTTAAAGTAGTCCTGAAGTCTCTTGTTTTTTCTCCTTTAATGTTGAGTTGGCTATTTTAGCTTTTTTGCTTGTGCATGTAAACTTCAGTTTGTTCAGTGTCCACAAAATAATCTTGGTGGATTTTGTTTGGAGTTGCCCTGAGTCTGTAGGTGAAGTTGAGAAGAACTAACTTCTTGGCAGTGTTGAATCTTCCTGTCCATGAACATGGAATATTTCTCCATTTATTTAGCTCTGATTTCTTCTATCAGAGTTATGTAGTTTTCCTCAACTAGATCGTATGTTAGATTCATACCCAAGTGTTTAATTTTAAGGTGCCAATATAAATAGTAATTTTTAAAATATTTTACATTTTATTTTTCATTGCTGGTATATTGGAAAGTGTTTTATTTTTGTATATTAACCTTGTATTCTTTATCTTTGCTATAATTGCTTATCGGTTCCAGGAGGTTTTCTGTTGACGTTGTTCAGTTTTTCTGTGTGGACAAGCAAGTCACCGTTGCATAAAAATAGTTTTCTTTTTTCCCAGTCTAATCTGCGTTAGCTAGAATTCCCAGTATGATGATGAAAAACGTGGTATTTCTGATCTTAGTGGGAAGCTTTGACTTTTCACCAGTAAGTATGGTGTTCCCTGTTGGCTTTTTTGTAGATGTTCTAGATTACTTCTAAATGTTTTTCATATTTTTGCTTTCTTGCTGTAGAGTGGTTTTTCAAAACTGACTCTTTGCATCTTGCATCCTTTTAAAAATTCCCTGGTCTGTAACAAACTCTGATCCAAGAGGACTCCTTGTCAAGACCTGTACACATAATGTGATCGCATGTCAGTATCTCGTCAGCTTGTTTCCCTCTCTTTTGTTCTGCACAGTTTGTTTTGAACTGTCCTTGCTTTTTTTTAATATTCATATTTTAGTTATAGGTGGACATGCTATCTTTATTTCATATTTATGTGGTGCTGAGGATCGAACCCAGTGCCTCACACAAGCTAGGCAAGTGCTCTACACTGAGCCCCAGCCCCAGCGACCAGTCCTTGCTTTTAATGAAGACTTAAGACAGGGACATATAGGACATAAGTACCAGGATTGTTTTAATTTTCTACTTTTGACTGTTCCTTCTGGTTTTGCTGAGTGGGTTAAAGTTTTGTAACTGTCTCTTACTTGTGTCCTGTGGCTATGTTAATATTACATATTACTTTTTTGGTAGAGTCATTAGGATTTTCTATGTAGATAGTCAAGCCATCAGCATCCTTTCTGATATTTGTGTTTTTAAAATTTATTTTGGCTGTGACTAGTAGATTTTATATTCAGTAGGAGTGCGTGAGTGCACATTATAGCTTTGTTCTTGGCTATGGGGGAAGGGTTCTACTTTTGAACATGAAGCATGGTATAGGTGTTTTGTTTTTGTGGAACGAGGTGGAACCAAGGACCTTGTGCATACCACACAAGCACTCTGCCCCTGAGCTACATCCCTAGCTGTAGGTATGGTGGGGTTTTTTTCTTTTCTTTCTTTCTTTCTTTTTTTTTTTTTTTTTGGTGGTGCTGGAGATGGAACCCAGGGTCTCCTGCATGCTGGGCAAGCGTCTACCACTGAGCTACTTCTTAAGCCTGCTGTATAGGTATTGTCAAAATATGACCTCTGTTGTATTGGGGAACCTACTTGATACCTCCTAGTAATGAGTGGGTTTCGAATGTTGTCAAATGTTCTAAATGCCTCTGTTGAAGTCAACAGTTCTGTCCTGTTGGCTGTGTGTCTTTATGCCTATACTACAGTTTGGATTACTATAGCTTTGTCAAGTTTCTTCTTTGAAACCTAACTTTATTTGTAGTTTTCAAGATTATTTTGGTCATTCAGGGTCTCCTGAGATTCATATGGTTCTGGGGTTTTAATAGGAATTATAATAAATCTGTAGATTGCTTTGGGTACTGCTGACATTTAAGTCTTGGAATTCATGGTTATGAAATATCTTTGTGTCTTTAATTTATACTTTTCACTTAAAATTGTTGTATATGTATTTTGATTTTTACTGTTTTTCTGTTAATTCTCTTCATTTATTTCTTCATTAGACTCAGTTTCCCCCTGGTTTTGTTTTGCTTCTCTCTGAAACGCTTCCGACATGTCTCCTAGTGGAGCTCTGAGAACTAGGTTACTGTGGAGTCCTGGAAGCCAAGCAAATGAAGTTCAGCCAGACGGAGGGGCTGCCCGGAGTGGTTCAGAGGTCAAGGAGTGCGAGGAATGCGAATTGACCATTAAATTTAATGGAGTTTATTCTGATGAAAATAAATGATTAGTCAAGGAAATTAAATCTGTTCAGCCATCCATTTATTAAATTCACATTCACTTGGATTTTCTGGGTTTCTAGGAATCCGAATGAGAAGTAATTGTAGACAAAGGTTCACTGTGGGGTTGTGTTTAATAATAAAAAATGTAATTCTCTTCCTAGCTATATTGATTAAGCAGATTATGGGATGAAGTCAACTACCATTAAAAAATGTAGATCTATAGTGACAGCGAGCCATGGGCTTGATAAAGGTGTTACTGAACCAGCTGTGTACGTGTGCAGGTCTCAGTCTGTGTGCCCTCGTGGTGTGTCCTTATCTCTGTGTCGCATGCTTATCTCTGTGTCGCATGCAGTACTTTGATGTTTCTTTTAAAAGAATATTTATAGTGTGTGTGTGTGTTTGATGCCTCTGTCTTTTGCCCATTTAAAAAAAATCTGCATACGTGTGATTGATTTTTTTCCGTCAAGTGAAGTTTTTTTAATATTTATTTTTTAGTTATAGGTGGACAGTACCTTTATTTTTAAAAATTTTTGTGTGGTGCTGAGGATCAAACCCAGTGCCTCATGTATGCTAGGCGAGAGCTCTACCTCTGAGCCACAACCCCAGCCCTGAAGTGAGTTTAAAAAAAGGACATTCTGGATGTGTTGTCAACCCTTTCTTACTCTGCGTATTCCCTTTTTTGTTTTAAACTTAATTCTTTTTTTTAAAAAACTGAGGTGCGTTTCACCTGTCAGAAGCTAACCTGTTCACATATGCATTGCGGTGATGAACCAGCACTGTCAGTTTTAGGGAATTTTTATTGCCCCAATAATATGGGCTATCTATTTAGTCTTAAGAATGCTTTCAACGAATAGAAGCAGATATTATTACCTATGTACACACATGACTGCATGACCAATGTGATTCTACAATATGTACAATCTGAAAATGAGAAATTACACCCCATTTTATGTATAATGTATCAAAGTGCATAATTGCATTCTATTGTCATGTAGAACTAACTAAAACAAAAAACTTATAAAGTAAAAAGAAAAATCTCTACAATGGGTCAGGTTCAGCTTCAGTAAGGATAGCAATAAAGAAGCAAAAAACAAAGTCATTGTTGTAGAGAGTACATTTCCTGTAGTGCTAATAAACTGTGGACAGTTTCTTCAGTCTGAATTAAAATGAGCTTTGGATGTGACTTCTTAGTTCCAGACACAATGGAGTCTGCTCAGTGTGTCCCTTAGCCTCTCTGCATCTGTCACCATCTCCCCTATCTCCCTAACCAAACACACAAGGCAAGTAAAATGTAGATTACTTAAAAGAACTGGTCTTATTTTAATTTAACTTCCTTAATGTTTTTCTCCTTTTTAGAATCCAAATAAAAATCTCCCCCTAAACAAAATTATTCATTTTTGGTAATGAGCTTTTTGCCCAGAGGTTGAAATAAGCAATTTAGCTATGATCATATTTCAGAAGTGGCAAAGAATAAAACATGTATAACAAAATGAAAAAGAAACTTGTTTTAATGGTTAGCACTTGTTGTAAATTGTCTAAGAAAATTTGTCCTTTCCAAGGTCATGATAGTGTTTTATGTTTTCTTCTAATAATTGCTTGATTATTTTAATAAACTTTACATTTAGAAGGTTAATGTAACTAGAACTGATGATGATGATGATTTTGTGTGTGTGTGTGTGTGTGTGTGTGTGTGTGTGTGTGTAGGTATGTATGTGTCAGAGGGGGAGGTGTGGTGTTATATGATAAAAAGATAATGGACACTTGGTGTTTGGTCAGGTGATTTTATGCGTGTGGATGTGTGTTTGGAAGCTATTTTCTATTGATGTTGTCTCCTGCACTCATCTGTCTGGGTTCCTGTAGCTGTACAGTAGTGCTTGAGATTTTACAGTGTAGATTCTTCTGGTTGGTTCTTCCCCATTTTGTTGGTTCGTATTTTCTATATGAATTTTGGAATCTGCTGTTTTTTGTTGTTTTTGCAGGGGGTGGGGTGGGAAGGTGGTAGAGGGGTGGAGCCTGATGAGATTTTGATTGCTGTTGCATTGAATTCATTATCTTTGTGTTTTTAAGTTAAACTGTTGGTGAGTTTAGTTTTCTTTTTCTAGTTTTCATCAAATGATATAACCTTTAACAGATGCTTAATAAGATGATATAACCTTTATCAGATGCAACTATTATTATAAATATAATTCATTATAATATAACTTATAAGTTTTTGGGTGGGTTTTGTGTCTGGTTGGTAGATGAGTCTGCCAGGTTGTACTCAAGCACAAGTGGCTGTGATGTGGTATGGTGTTTCTCTGGCTGTGGCTGACATCACTAATAGGTGCTTTTACATTTCTTTTAAAATGACCTGTAGTAGAAACAAAAGGATGAGATTGTTGTTCTTTGTTTTGTTATTTCCTTGGTAAATAGTGTTATATTGTGTGTGCTTTGCGTATGTTATTTCTTATTCCAACAACATAGGCAGGATTTTCCCTATTTCATAACAGGAGGAAACTGAACCCAAGAGAGAACAGGCCAGTACCCTACCCAGAGCCTCAGCTTGGATTTGTTGGGCTCAGGATGCCTGGCCCCACAGCCATCTTCTTTATACTTCAACAGACAGACTTCTCTGTGTTGCCATTCTTGATGACCAAGGTCCTTTTGGCCATTTTTCTGCTATGCTTCTAACGCCCCAAACCCCTTTTAGTGAATTTTGAAAGTTTTGTAGATTTTACTTTTAATGCTGCCTTCCTAGTGATGCCCTAGGAAGCACAGGAGTGTGTGCTCTGCCCTGGTCTGCTTTCTCGGGGGACTCCAGCACACTCCTCTCTGTCCTTCTTTCAGATCATTTTAAACATTCAAATAATTAATGAGTTTTCCTTTATCTAGGTAACCCAATACTGTGTGGGAGAGAAGGGCCACTGCCTGTCTGAAAGTAGACTTGTTCCATACCACTTTTTTGAAGACCAGAAATGGTGTTGTGTGTTTTTTGTCTCCTAGATTTTGAATCCTTGCTCATTGTAAATAATCTGGAAAATATGGGAAAGGAGTAAAGAGAAACAAAATTACTGTTTTTGTCATTATAGTTAATAGGAAGATTACAACTGTAGCTGAAATGTATCATCAGCAAGTGTTTATTGTACTTGTGTCCCAGAGAGCCTCAGTGTTCAGGCTGCAGAAGGAACCAGCCAGCATCATTGTCCCCAGGAGGTTCAAGTCTGCCAGAGGAGCCCCTGAGGGCTGCAGTTGGCTTTTTCAGTGCTCTCAGTCTTCCAGCAGGGCCCTTTTTTCACCTCAGTTTTATGGAGTAGGACACAGGCACGAAGACTTCAAATGACACTCAGCATTACTGCACCCCAGCTGGAACTTGTCACAACTAGTTTCTGTTTCCTGAGTGTCTGTGTCTGTGTGGGCTTTGGTGTGAATCTTTTACTTTTTAAAGTTTAACTTGATGAAGGGACCAGGGGGAGGGAAAGAAGAAAGACTGGGAAATGACAGTGGCCAAATTTCACAGTTTCATTGTGTGCATGTACAGACACGTAACCCCAAGTCCCATCGCTGTTTACAGCTATCACACACCCATAAAAAATACAGAAGAAATAAAGTTAAATTTGAAAAATCACTTCCTTGTTATTAGAAAGAGATATGCCTTCCCTAAGGAGAATTTAGATAGGGTATGTAAACAAAAAGAAATAAAACTTAGTATTGTGAGCATTGTAACAGTTGCTTTCCTAAATGTGTACTTAAAAATTAGATTTCATTTGTAAAGATGGGATCATACAGACTTGGCTTTTCCCCATTTAAATAAAGCTTAGACCTTTTTCACTGTCAGTGCTTTTTTTTTTTTCTTCAAAAAACAAAAAACAGTGTTTCTGTAACGTTGCCTCCTTGAGCACACCTTTCATAGTTTGTTACGTGAAGGTGGCTCTCTGCTTGTCTCCACAAACTTAATTCACTTCAGATGGAAAATATGAAAATAAATAAATAAATAAATGTTGTCTGTGCTGGGCATGTGCAGGCCTTTCCTCTCACCGCCGCTATTCCCTAAACAATACAACGTGGCAACTGCTCACGTAGCATTCACTTTGCATTAGGGATGAGCCATCTGGAGGTGATATGGTGTGTGGGGAGCTTGTGCGCAGGTTCCGTGCCAGGGCCGCATCTTTCAAGTCTTGAGCATCTTTGGATTTGCACACCTGAGGGAGGTCCTGAAAACAGTGCCATGTGGATACCAATAGATGGTTTATACCATTTTTATGTGCTTATTTCACATATTTTAAAGATATGCTTTCTTAACCAGAAAATGAATTGCATATGACTAGCAAACCAGGGTGCTGCTGCGTGGTTTACTGTGCAAACCATACAAACAGAGACCCTCTGAAGTTCCAGCCAGATACTGTTTTTTTTTTCCCCCTAGAAAATTAAACAAGGGAAACTCTTTTTGTTATAAACAAATTGTGAATAATAGAAAAGTGTGAAAATACTTTTTTTTCTTTTAATAAAATTAGAAGAACTAAAAGAAAATGCAAAGAATAACTTTTGCATTGTGGAGTTCATGGTAT
Source organism: Urocitellus parryii (assembly GCF_045843805.1). NCBI lineage: Eukaryota > Metazoa > Chordata > Mammalia > Rodentia > Sciuridae > Urocitellus > Urocitellus parryii. The sequence continues at coordinate 158,851,270 of NC_135531.1, read as the reverse complement.
TCTAATACCTTAACCAGGTATCTTCAGAAATGAAAATTTATGTGATTGTATGATTTATTTATGTGTATGTAGCTTATTTTTATGTGTTTATGTATGTTATGCACACATTTATTCAGGAAAAGCACTACCATTTTTAAGATATCGTTATAAGAAACATCTATTTCATAAATGTTAAAATGTGAACAAAAATTATAGTTGATGAAATAGGGGCTATACTGTGTTCTATTCTTTTGCATTTTTTAAAAAAAATATTTTTAGTTGTAGATGGACAAAGTACCTTTATTTTGTTTATTTAGTTTTATGTGGTGCTGGGATGGGAACCCAATGCCTCACATGTGCTAGGCAAGTGCTTTATCACTGAGCCACAACCCCATTCTCTTTTTTTCAGTTAAAAAAAAAAAAAGTGCTGGCACATTTTTATTTTTTTTTTTTATTTTATTTTTTATTTTTAATATTTATTTTTTAGTTCTCGGCGGACACAACATCTTTGTTGGTATGTGGTGCTGAGGATCGAACCCGGGCCGCACGCATGCCAGGCGAGCGCGCTACCGCTGAACCACATCTCCAGCCCGCTGGCACATTTTTAAAATTGATATTTTGAAGCACAGTTAATCGTGACCTCCCAACTTGAAAAAATATGGACTTAAAAATTAAAAACAAGAATCCTACCTACTTTACATAAAAATTAACATAGATGAATTTTAAATGTAAATTACAAGGTAAAATAAGACAACTATACTGTTACATGGGAGAATATCTGTTCTTAGAAGAAAGATTTCTTGAGCATGACATAGAAAACCAAAAGGAAGCAATTGATAAATTAAACTTTTTTTAAAGTTATAGATGGACACAATACTTTTATTTTGTTTACTTTTTTAAAAAATATTTATTTTTTAGTTGTAGTTGGATGCAATACCTTTGTTTATTTTTTATGTGGTGCTAGGCATCGAACCCACTGCCTCACTCATGCTAGGCAAGTGCTCTACCACTGACCCACAACCCAGTCCCGATGAATTAAACTTAATAAAAAATTAGTCACTTCCATTTATCAAAAGTCACCATTAATAGAGTGATAAGTTTAGTCACATATGGGAAGAAGTCCTCTGTAATAAATATATTTGAAAAAGAGCCTCATGACTCAGCTGAGGCAGGAGGATTGGAAGTTCCAAGGCGGCTTCAGCAGCTTGACGAGGCCCTAAGCAACTAATCCTATCTGAAAATAAAAAGTAAAAAAATAAAATGGGCTGGGATGTGACTCAGTGGTTAAGCGCTCCTGGGTTCCATCCCTACCACCAAAAAACAACAACAACAAAAAATCAAAAACCCAAAGACTCCTTCTAGAATATATGAAGAATTTCTTGAAATCAGAAAAAACAAAAACCCTTTAAAAACTGGTCAGTAACACAAAAAGTTGATAAATTAGTTAAAAAGCTTTGGTATCCAAAATGGCAAGTAATTTTATCAACAGGTAATCAACATCATTACTTTTTAGGAATGCAAACCACAGAGATACTACTATATACCTAACCAGAAAGTTACTGTTAAAAACAACCCCCAAAACAAGCCCAAACTCATACTGTGGAGGATCAAGTGAAACTCTCATACACACTGGTGGGAGTGATTATGGACCGAATATATGCTGATACTTTGGAGAAGTATCAGCATATATTGTGTTAACCTAGCAATTCCATTCTTAAATAGACTGACAGAATTGTATGTTGTATACAAAAAACAAGTGGCAGAATTAATTTTAAATGCCCAAAGTGGAAGTGACTCACGTGTTCAACCATAGAATGAATAATGTTTGTGTGTGTATGTGTGTTTCTGGGGATTGAGTCCAGGGCCTCATGCATGCTAATCAGGTGTTTTACCACTGAGATCTGTCCCCTGCATCAAATAATTTTTGAAATATTATACATCAGTGAACCGAGAATTGACTGCAGCTCTGTTTAAAAATCTCAACAAGACATGTTAAGTAAATGAAGCCAGACTCAAAAGAGTTGATACAATGTTTTCATGTATATAAAGTTCAAAAACGGGCAGGATGGTATAGTTACTGATCATCAGGGAAAGCAAATCAAAACCGCAATGAGGTACCACCTCACACATGTTAAAAGTGGGTATTAGAAAAATGAAAAACAAGATGTGTTGGCCAGTTGTGAAGAAACTGGAGCCCTCACACACTATTGGTGGGAATGTATAATGGTACAGAACTATGAGAAGATGTGTGGAAATTCCTTAAAGAGTAAAAAAATAGAACTGGAGTCAGAAGTAGATCCAGGATTTCCATATTCATTGCAGTGTTATTCACAATAGTCAAGTGTGGAAACAGCTTAAATAACCAATGATAGATGAATGGAATATTATTCTTCCTTCAAAAAGGAGAAAATTCTGCAATGTGGCACAGCTTGGATGACCCTTGAGGACAATAAGGTAGGTGTGAGCTGGGGTTGTGGCTCAGTGGTAGTGTTTGCCTCGAATGTGTGAGATACTGGGTTCGAATCGTTCCTCAGCACCACATAAAAACCAATAAAAATAAAGATATTGTTTCTATCTACAACTAAAACAATATTAAAAAAATAAATAAGGTAGGTGAAATAAGTCAGTCACAGACTGAAAAATACTGCATGATTTCCTTTATATGAACAGGTGTCCCAAGTAGTCACTCATGGAAGCCAGGAACAGCATGGTGGTTGTGAGGAGCTGAGAGGATGGGACAAAGCCAGGTTATATAACATTGTGCCCATAGATGACAATACTGTATTGTACAGTTCAAATCTGCTAGAAGGGCAGATTTCATGTTAATTGCACTTAACACATTAAAAAAAAAAAAAAAAAAAAAAGAACAGGCAAAGTCAATCTGTGGTAAACTTTAAAAACTAGTGACTTCCTTTAGGAATTAATGACTGGGAGATAATATGAGGATGATGTCTGGGGCACCAGTAATGTTCTTTATGTTAGTCTTAGTACTAGTTACACTCGAGAGTTTTGGTTTTTTTTTTACTGTTATAGTTTGGAAATAAATTAAAAAAAAAAATTAAGAAGAGCACTAAAGTTAAGGCTTGGAATGAAGCTCAGTGGAGGCCCTTTATTCAGTCTCCAGCCCCAGAGTAAAGTTTTCTCCTGTGTGTACCGTGTTTTTATTTATTTTTATACACTTTAAAAGAGCAGTTTTAGTTCGCAGAATGAAATGTTAGATCTCCTGCCACATTCCTGTCCTCACCCATTATCAACACGCCCTACCTGAAGACTTTTGTTGCATCCGAACCCACCCTGACTCCTGTTTCCACCAAAGTTAATTCTTGATGGTACTTAATTCTGTGGTCTGGACACCTGAGTAATGGTAGGCGTTCATCATTACAGTATCACAGTGTTTTCCCACCTGAAAAATCTGCTGTGCTCCCCGTACCATGTTTTTAAAGGATATCTGATTGTTGGACATTTACATTGTTTATTTTTCCAAAATTGCTGTGGGTATGATTTTGTATAGGTCTGTATATAATTCCTTAGGAAAAGTTGTTGTGTTACATTTATGCCCAGTGTTAGGTGATATTCTTGATAGAGATTAGTAGACAGTCTTTGAGGAGTAACTGTTTGTAACCCACTAGAGAGCCACTTCCTTTAGAATGAATAAAAACTGCCAATTTGATAGGGGAAAAATTGCTTTTTATGCACACTATATATGATCATTTTTTGTTGACCATTTGAATAATATCTGTACTTCTTGGCTTATTTGCCTATGAAGATGTTAATTTTGGTTTCCTATCAAAATATAAGTAAGTTATTAATCATATGTAGTGATTTTTCCCTAATGTATGTCTTTAATAGTTGTTGATTTTGAACATTTTGAAGTTTAAATTTTTTTGTCTAGTAAAATCTAAATCTGGGGCTGGGGATGTGGCTCGAGCGGTAGCGCGCTCGCCTGGCATGCGTGCTGCCCGGGTTCGATCCTCAGCACCACATACAAACAAAGATGTTGTGTCCGCCGAGAACTAGAAAATAAATATTGAAAATTCTCTCTCTCTCTCTCTCTCTCTCTCTCTCTCTCTCTCTCTCTCTCTCCCCTCTCTCTTTAAAAAAAAAAAAAAATCTAAATCTGTTTCTTTGGGGTCATGCTGAGATAGCCTTTCTCTTATTTGATGAATTTGTATTCTTCTAGGTTTTTTTCCTTCCCATTTTTTTAAAGTTGTAGATGAACACAATATCTTTATCTGTCTATCTATCTATCTATCTATCTATCTATCTATCTATCTATCTATCTAATGTAGCGCTGAGGATGGAACCCAGGGCCTCACTCGTGTGAGACAAGCTCTCTACCATCAAGTTACAACCCCAGCCCTTCTAGGTTTGTTTGTAGTACTTTATTTTGTTTCACTTGTTTATTTTTATCTGTAGTCTGTTGTGGTATGTGATATAAGGCAGGTATAACATCTTTAAAACTTTTACTGATTTATCCATTTCTCATCAGCTTGAATTTCTAACTTCATCATATAATTTTATAAGTCTATATATAAATAAATTTGTTTCTGGAATTTCTGTTATTTTATTGCTTTGCTAGGATCCTACTGCTTTAATTACTGTAGCTTTTAAGAAAAATGTTAACATTTAACAAAATATGTGTTCCTTTCTCTTAAAAAATGGTGGTGATGAAAGGGAGAATAATTATTTTCCTACCCATTCTTCCATATGTGTTTAGTATTTTCTCCTTTTAGATAGTGTCAACCACAATAGGACATCTGTTAGAAATTTTAAAACTGCATTATAAAGATCCATGTAACAGCAATTCCAGCAAACTCCCAGTGGATTTAAGCTTTATGAGTAATTTATATTTTTACTGTAGAAAGAAACAACTTTTGTTGTTTTTGTATTTTATTTTTTAAATTTTTTAAATATTTATTTTTTAGTTTCAGGTAGATACAATATCTTTATTTCACTTCCATGTGGTGCCGAGAATCGAACCCAGTGCCTCACGCATGCTAGGTGAGCGCGCTACCACTTGAGCCACATCCCCAGCCCCTGTTTCTGTATTTTAGCATGTATTTGGAAAATGGAAAGGTTTCCCATGAAGGTGGAATTAGCGATGGTCAGGGTGTGTGTGTGTGTGTGTGTGTGTGTGTGTGTGTACACACACATGTACATTTTGTCTTCCTGAGTTGCCAGGTTAGTGTGTGTGAGAGAGATTGCCATTTGGACATGTTTATCTGGTCTTTTTCAAAATGAGTGCTTCTAACTTTCCCATAACTGATCTCCCAGCAATGTGTTGATCAGGTTAAAGTTTGAAGATTCAGGGTTCAGGGGCCTGGCTATAGTTAACAGGAACAACAAAACAGTATTTGGTTTGCTTTGCCATTTTCTTCTTTGCATTTATCTTCTGACTATAAGGCAAGTAGTGATTGGATAGAACAAATTTAGATTTTTCTGCATAACTTAATCTAAACATAATAAATCTCATCTGATTTCTAACTGTATTTGAGATTTCTTTTGTGACCTAGGATCTGTTATTATTTTTAAATGTTTCATGGAATACTGAAAATAACATTTAGTAATCTCCCATTATCCGTGGGGAGGATATGTGTCAACACCCCCAAGGGATACCTGAAATCAAGGATGGTACCAACTTCACCATATATGTGTACACACAAACAGTATCTACCTGTGATAAAGTGTGATTCATAAATTAGACATAGTAAGAGATTAATAGTAATTAGTAGTAAATGGAAAAATTATAGTAATAAACTGTGATCAAGTTTTTGTGATTATGTATTCTGACCCTCTGAAATTTTTCCAGTTACTCTTTGCAGACCATGACTGGCCACAGGTAACTGAAGCCATGGAAAGTGAAGTGCAGACCAGGGAGACTGCTTTGTAGTCTTCTGTAGAACAGACAGTTGGAGCTGAGCCTGTGACACACACCTGTAATCCCAGAGGCTCAAGAGGCTGAGGCAGGAGAATTGCAAGTTCAAAGCCAGCCTTAGCAATTTAGCAAGGCCTAAACAATTTAGTGAGACCCTGTCTTAAAGTAAAAAAAAAGTCTGGGGATGTGGCTTAGTGGTTAAGCACACCAGGATTCAATCCCTGGTAAAGGTTGGAGACTTATCTAGTAAATCAGCCTGTCCTCCTCCCTGCTGCCCTGCCCTGCCCTGCCCTGCCCACCCCTCCCCTCCCCTCTCCTCCCCTCCCCTCCCCTCCCCTCCCCTCCCCTCCCCTCCCCTCCCCTCCCCTTCCCTTCCCTCCCTCCCCTCCCTTCCCCTCTTCTCCTCTCCTCTCCCCTCCTCAGTCCCCTTCCTGTCTTCCTCTTTTTTTTGGTCAACCTTCCATCAAACATGCAGAACTGTAGAACTGTTTAAAAAATAAAAACGTAATGCTTCCAACCTTTTCTTTCATGTACTTGTGAAATTTTGTTTAGTATTTATAAGCACATTTTATCCTTTTTATAAATTTTGCGTTTTAGAGATTAAAAAGATTCTTTGTCATAGTGGTTTTGATTGCATATTGATCTCCTTGCAGTAACAACCTTGCTTTCTTTTGAATTTGAACTCACACCCCATTCTTTTTAGCCCTTTGTGGGATTTTGTTATTGTGCTTGCCCTTGTGGGTAGGAGAATGCTTGGATTCTGTTTCATTTTACTAAAAAATGCTAGTTACAGCCCATTAAATTGATTCATGGGCCACAAACAGCAGTTGGAAAATACCTGAGACATATTTTTCTGTGTTGAAAGTACATTGACTTCTGGGTAAAGCAGACTTGAGCCTGAGTCCTGCATCTCTCATTCACTAGATTATGTGACTCTTGACCTTTTACTTAATGCAGAATTTGCAGCATTTAAAAGTAGGAAATAGGTTCCTCTTATATAACTCCCTAAGTAGGGAATTTTCCATGAGAAATATATTCTGTGTTAGTTGGTGGCACCTACTGGCAAAGACACATCATTGCTCAGAGCCTGTTTTTCCTAAACACACACGAAAAGAAAATGGAGGTGAGGTCATTGGAACCATCCTACCACTTCTGCTGATTGGCATGGCATTGCGAGAAGGCAGAATGTACAGAGATTCTGGGATTAGTGAAAAGCTACAAAGAAAGAAAAGAATTTGAGGTAGTAGCTGGTATTCCAAAGCAAATGCACATCTGCCACACTAAACTATCCAGCTGATGAAAACATTAGCCTGCTTCTGTCTTTCTTGACAAATTTCCATTAATAGTATCAGGAGACATGTGTGTTTTTGTGTGTGTTTGCAATGGTGTGCAGTGGGGTAAGCTTCCTTAGGTTTTGTTAGGATTTAAAATGAATTCAGCTTAAGAAATGCACTTTCTCTCTGGGCTCCCCAGAGTGCATTTGTTTACTAAGTTGAGGATTTCTCACCATTACCAGTGTCGCGGAGCAATGTTAATGAAAATGCCCAGACATAATGAAAAGTTACTTTTGCTAAGCTGTTTATTATATTTAGACTATACTCCATGTATTTTCATTAGTGTTTACAACAACGGTGTTTAGTTGGGTGTGATGTAACACACCTGTAATCCCAGTTCCGAGGCAGGAAGATCACAAGTTTGAGGCTAGCTTGGGCAACTTAGTGAGACCCTCTCTCAAAATAAAAAAGCTGGGATGTGGCTCAGTGCTAGAGAATCCCTGGGTTCAGTCCCCAGTATTGCAAAAACAAAACTGTTTAAAAAATTTATTATTCTTTTATCCTCTTTCATTAGACATATTTGTGATCAGCAACATCAACTTTCTAAAACCTGACTCTGAGGGTACTAGAGCCCTGACTCATTGAACTAACCAAATAGCAACCAAAGCAGTTGTCCTTGGTATGGAAACTTACACTACTTACACTTATGCTCGGAATGCTATTTTTGAACAATACCAACTTGTACCTCTGTCTTCCTTGGTGATGGTAAAAAAAGGGACTTGAAAGCAAGATTGGGATCTTGGTAGGACTGCAATGGCATGTGTATGCTGTGTAACTGGGAGGCAGTTGACAGGAAGGAAGAGTCCAGCACTGGATCCTGGTCCTTACCTGACGCACCCCGCAGGCTAGTTGCGTAGTATTTCTGAGTATTGGTTCTCCCTATCTGTAAAGGAGGGTGTGTGCCTCGCCTACGGGATCCTGGAAAGGAGCAGGATGATTTACATAAAGTTCCAATGGCTGAGGAGCATAGGCAGTCGTTAAATAGTAATCATTGTTACTTCTGTCCTTCTGTGGAACTTGTAGGTAAGACACATAGTTGACCGTATTTTTTAACATAAATGGCTGGTTTTATAAATATTACTTCAAGAGATTTCCCAGGTGCAGACATTATATTCTGTGGTTCTGTGACACTGCACATGGGGACAGAGCCTGTCACGATGCTGCTAGTGCAGCTTTCTAACTGGGGTTGGTGCTGCCACATGGCCACATCGCGTTCCCCACAGCAGTCATTTTGAAGCAGAGTCATGTCAAAATTCTCTGAAGAACTTGAACAAACACATAAACATAAAGACCCCTAACAGATACCTTGGCTCTGTCCACTCTGTGTTCATCTGCATGTGGCTTTGCGACAGTCTTCATCCGCGTCTCCAAGCCCATGGGTCTCCAGCAAAGAACTCCTATGATCAAGGTTTCTCAAATATGAGTGTCATGGCGAGAAGGCTCACCCCAGGATTTAGATATGGGGCCACTTTCTTCCTGATATGGTCAGGCTGGCTCTGAGGAGCGTCTCATACTTCCCAGGGGCCAAGTGAGAAGCCCATGGAGAAAGAAGGGCCGGGCCTGAGGTAGCAGTACCGCTGCGTGCCTTGGCACGTCTCAGAGCTCGGCCCTGGGGTGCTGGTTTTCACATGGATGAGGCTTTGCCTTCCTCCTCCGGGACAGTTGGCACTTTGGAGACAATTTTGTGTGGGTGCTTCTGGTGTAGGAAGAGGCCAGGATGCTGTTAGTCCTATAGTGCATGTGACAGCCCCCACAGCAGACAGTTCTCTGAACCCAAGTGTCGTAGTTCCAAGGTGGACCTGCCCCGGCCTGCCGTTGTCTCCTGGATGCTGCTGTTCATTGGCAGCTGCGCCAGCACAGGAGAGTCTGTGTTTTTATCTGTGGACATGTACTGTTTCTTGCCTGGTAGGCCCAGGAGGCAGGAAATGATGTCCAGCAAGGCAGAAGTGGAATAAGCCAGGCGGATGTTTCTAAGAACTTGCCTTTCCCGGGAGTGCTGGAGGCCTGAGGAGAGTTTCACCTGTCAGGTTGGCCAGCCTGCCTCAGAGTTTCTCTATAGAGTTTGCATATGGGAACCACCTTCCCGTCTCTCTGGAGCATCATTGTTTTTTCTTAACTACTGATTCAACCTGGAACTTTTGTACACACACACAAACACACACACGTACCTGAAACCACTTACGTATGCATGGCTTCTATAAGAGACGTTTCCATTCTCACCACTACCACTTAGCTCCATGTAGTAGGCTCAGAAAGGCGATGGGAAGAGGAGAGGTCTCTGATGTGTTTCCCACAGTTTGCCTTGCATTTGACTCAGTGGTGTTTGGGGAAGTGGGACGAATGGATTATTGCTATTACTCTAGGCCAGTGTTTTCTGATATATGCTGTGTTGTTATTAATAGATATTACTATAAAAGGGGGTAGTTATGCCCAACAAAGTTAGGAAAATGGGATTAAACTAACAGCCTGATTTGTAAATTACAGTGCATTACAGAGCCCTGAGTAGCTTAATGGAGCCTGTAGTGACCTGAGAGCACGTGGGTGTGAGTGTGTGAGGGAGCATTGCTTAAGCTTAGAACATCAACATTTTCTCTGAACATCTCCTGTGTCACCAAAGTATTCCCTGAAGATGATCTTGTGATCAGGGTAGCTTGACAGTAGCATATTCCTTGTGACATTTGTCTCCCCAAACCTTTATAGGAGAAGTTGAAAAGATTTGTAGGCTGGGAAGCTATTTCACCTCCCTGCAGAATTTTATTAGATATAATCTTCTTACCAAGCCTTAAGAGAATAGTTGCTCTTTCTTTAGAGGGGTTGTTTCCTTCTGAGCGGTATGAGTAAACACCATTTCACTATTTGGGAGCAAATGAAAAGAAGAATTAAGGTTTCTCACCATTAAAGATAACTTTGCCGACTTCTGGCATTTTTAACTGAAAAAAAAAGCATCAAGGCAGCTTAGATCAGAATGGCTCTGGGGCATTCCGGCTCCTGTATCACCAGTCTTTAGCTCAGAGCACAGCTGTGCCCCTCTGCACTTCTTTGGGTGCTGGTGCCCGTGGGGCAGACCTCGCTGCCCTCTGTCCTCCATGAGTGCCTTTCTGTGCCTGCAGCCATGATGCATTCTCCTTGCATTTCAGACATTGTGACCTTCAGGTGGCTTTGAAACCGTCAAGGGCAGTTGGCCACTATTCCCACTTCAGTCGTTTGTAAGAAACCTGCTGGCTTTATTAATCCCAGGGTCCCCTGGAGATAGCAGTACAGGGAATTACAGGGAGACATCCATAAGTGCAGCTGTTTCTGCTTTTTCAGCCCCTCCTTCCCACTCAGGATTACTGCTGCCAGCACTCTAGCCCCATTTTGGGCACTGGGACACACTCGGCTTCTTCTCTAGCTCATGATGGCTTTTTGTGCACAAAGTCTTTCCCTCCTGGCCGCATTCCCCCTTGCATGCCTTAGCACTGTGGGGCTTAGGAGATTTTACAGAGAAAGCAAATGGTTTTCCCTGTAGCACCATCTGGAGCCATTCTGTCCAAGCCTCTGAAGTTTGAGGAGTGTGAGGCGCGTCCTGAAGGCAGCGGGAGGGAGTACTTTCTTGAATGCTCACTAACTGCTATGTACTCTCCATCCCCACAACTCTAGGCACTGGGTGTTGTTCAAGGTCCGGCCTACACAGTGGGCAAGTGACCAAATCAGGATCCTAAGTCCTCTCCATACAGTAAAGCCTTTGGCTTTCCCATGTCACTGTACTATAGCCCTGATAAGATCCTGCTGTGTGACCTGGAGGGCAGTAGTGTTCATTGAGGACTCTGCTGTTACCCGTGCTGGATGTTGTCAAGTGAATTGTCAAAACACTTTAGGACTTCAAGAAAAATAGGGACAACTTGGGAGGTAGGCTTATTCCCTGAAGGCAGCAACAGGATCTTGTAAGAGATCTGTAATATCCTTTTTTGAATAATGTGGTGGGACAAATGTTGTAGTTTAAATTTTGTGCCCCACTCTTAGATTTTAGGTTTGGACAGGAATCTTAGACTTCTGTCCACAAATGAGCTGTGCCTCTTTTCCCCTCAGCTCTCTGCTTCCCCTTCTCATTAAGGTTCCATTTAGCCATTAGATAGGAGCTGCAGAAGGGAAATCCAATCATGTATAATCTCCAGTTAATGGGCATCTATTGAGCGACTAGGTCACCAGAAAGAATAATTACACAGTGCCTCTTTGTGCAGTAAACACAAAAATCAAAAGATAATGCATTCCCAAGGCAAGCCAGATTGTTAGTGGCTAACAGCATCCTCTTTAGGGAAAAGATTGGGGCACCCACCATGTTTGCTAGGGCAAATTGCAAAGCCATTCCCCAAAAACAAGGCCCTCAAGGGAGGAAAATGTAAGACCAGGGCACTTCCAAGGCTTTGTCACTTCTAATTGCCAATTGTCATGGTGAATTACTGAATAGCAGACATTCTAGTAAATGTTTTATACAATCATGGGGAACTTTGTGGATCTCTGGGGTTTTCATGCCTCAGAGTTAAAGAACAATAGTGATGATAAGGTGTTGTTTGAGCCCCACTCCCACAATTTAGTCTGTTTGCTAAGCTTGCCCAACCTTCATAAGTGAAGACTTCCTGCTCACTCTTGGCCAGCCACTAACTGATGATTTATGAAAGATGAGCATGAGCCCCTTGACCCAAAATGGCGTGTGTTAGCCACAGGCCCACAAATTCTTGGATTTGTGTTGATTCATTTTAGTTTGGGTTTTCAAAATCATGTCTTGTAGCTATTTAGAATTTGCAAACCTCAGCATAATTCAAATAACCTGTTTTTCCCCCCTTAGAACACTTCAGTTATGGAAGATCAAAATGAAGATGAGTCCCCAAAGAAAAATACTCTTTGGCAGGTAGGAATGACAAGATAGCAATTGACTTACTGTAGATAAGATGCTCCCTTAGTTAATGTCCTCCATGAAACCAAGAGCTAGGCTTTTTCGTTTTGTGCAGTTTTGTTAGTTTCAGAATCCACCCTAATTTATCACTTTTGTAGGGAAGTATCATTACAAATAGTAAAGGGTGGGGAATTTTCACAAAGGTTCTGAAGTGGCTGTAGTTTAAAATGTTTTAATCTGTGGCCCAAGATGGAAAATGGTGACATCCTTTGCCTCTGTCTTCTTTCTTGGCTCTGTTTTGGTTTTATCAGTTTTTGTGCTAAATCCACCAGGGTTTTTTGTGGGGGCTTAGGGGAGCATGTAAAGTTCCATGGCTTAGCATTCATCAGCCATATGGTGTATGTCGTTTCCCCTTCGTGAGGACACAATTAAACGCAAATAAATCTGGAGAGAATAAATAAAAATTTTTTTTTCTGGGTCAGTTGATTTGAAGTTAAAGATTCATGATTGTATAAAACAATAATGTGTGCCCAACAAATTTAAGAAGAGATGGAAGAAAGCAAAACAACGCTAGGAGTATTTTGCTGGGCTGAGCAGTGGTTGGAACAGAACCTGGCCAGTGTGTGCTGTGGGATGGTGCATGTGCCACACTGTGTGTGCAGACTGGAATCCATCCCTTCCTTCCTGTTTATTATTTTGCAATAGGATCCTCTTCATTCACTATTGATTTTTCAGTTTGCTGTGGTTCTTAACACTTTAGCTTTCAGATTTCCTTTCATCTGCCTTCCTTCCAGTCAGCTAGTTAATGGTACATAAATACTCTAGGGAGGCTGGCTGGTTAGGAAGCCTCCCTGTATGAAATAATAACCCTTTTGCTTAGCCAGTGAGATAAAGGGTGTGAAAATACTTTGTAAATTATAAAGCAGCACACAAATGCAATTTATAAACCACTATTATATTTGACTTGGCAAATTATTGTCCAAAAGAAAGAAAGAAAGAAAGATAAATAAAGGGGGAGAGAAAACGTGCATCCCTTTCTTTCTCAGGATTAGGTGCTCCTGGCATCTTGATGTATACCCTTTATTATGGTTGGTGCTCCCCTCTTACAAGATAAATGTGATCAGGGTGCTGTATGAAATTCTGGGGCTTGTCTTTTATCCTTAATATTTATTTCATAAGCCTGTCCTCTTGTTACTACAGTCTAACTATATAGCTTAGTTAGACTTAGTTATATGACTATATTATAGTTCTTCTTTGTACATGTGTTAGAATTCGTTTTAACCAGTTCTTATAGTTACTTAAAATTTTTTTCCAAGTTTTTCCAGTATTTTGATATTAGATTTAAGATTCTGTTATGAATTTGGTAGATATCATTATACTCCAAAGTAGACTTTATACCTTTATACCTGCTATTAGTTACAGCAAAGAATTTTCACTTCGCCTCTATTTTGAACTCTTTATTTTTGGGATCTGCTGAATACATTTGTCTGCAACCAAAATCTAAAAATCCCTGTTTAGTGCTGCCCCCTAGTGTTACCAAGTGTTAGGAAGTCTTCCCTCACCAAAGCTTCAGGGGGAAAAAATCTTGGACAATGGGGAGGGAAGGGAAATTGGGTGGGAGATCACTGCCTTTTGACCTCATGTCTAAATGTGGATATAAGAACTACTTCAAACATGAAACTTACAAGGTTTTATCAAGGAAGGGCAAAGACCCCTATGGACATTTACAAAGGGTTTCTTCTTCGTGGGATGGATTGACCGTGTGAGGAACATACTGGTCCTGAAGCTCTTTGTTCTTTCTTGTAAGGCTGCTGAGATAGAGTCCTAGCTGAATTAATGGGCGTGTGTAGCTTAACTCTTTACTTCTCAAGATTCTCTTGTATAATTCCTTTTGAAATTACACGTAAGGAGGCTGTTAGAGGAGTGATAGGTTGCTTGGCAAATATTTAACAAAAGTATTGAGATTATTTTATTTTAAACAGGGAAGTTGCAGGCCTTATAGTTTCAGTAGTAGTTGTGGACTGAGTCTAGGGATTCAGATTATTTTTTTGATGTATTGTCCAGGTGCAGTGTAGTTTTCTTTTTTGGTGCAGGGAATTGAACATGTGGCCTTCTTCATGCTAAGCTCAAGCTGTACCAGTGAGCACTCTCCAGTCCTGTAGTGTCAATAAAAAAAGAAAAGATACACTGACGTTATGCAAAGACATGGAAATAGATTTGATGAGAAATGCATTGTTGTATGTATAGGAGTCTCTTTTTTATCCGTAAACCTGTGTAAGATGAGGGACTTTTCAGATACACATGGTTTACCTTTGGTAGCTTGCGGAGGAGGTGATCAGAGAAGTGGGGAAGTCTAGAATCGTTTTGGAGCAGTTTCTTTAGTAGTGCTTGGAAAACAATATGAAGGATATCAGAACTATTAATAAAATGAAGCTTTTTAGATTGAATTGCTTTTAGCTTTCAATACATAACTGCTTATCTTCTTTGCTTGATAGGCCAGGAATCCTCATAGTGTGGTCCCTGAAGTACAGTCTAGACCAGCAGTGTCAGCATTACTAGAAGTAGAAATCCTCAGGCTTCACTCCAGACACGTAATTTCAGAACCTCTGGGTGGGCCTGATGATCTGTGTCAACAAACCCTCTGTTATTCTGTTGCTATTGCTTTGTGGTAGTGGCTCCCCCCCCTGCATCCAGTTTTAATACCTACATTCTGAAAATATTAAATGGAAAATTTGAAGGGAGAGATTGAGACCACATTCACATAACTTATTCTATTTTCTCATTAATTATTGTTATTAATCGCTTACTGTGCCTAATTTACAAAATGAACTTTTTCATAGATAAGTAGATATAGGAAAAAAACATAGTATTCGTACTGTTCAGTACTAAACCCTATTTTAGGCATTTTTGAAATGTATATCTCTCGAGGATAAAAAGGGGCTGCTGGATGTAGCACTGACTCTCAACTATGAAGAAACAAAATGGATTAGTAGTAGTCAGTTTGCACCAAGCTGAATGGTTCCTCTAAGATGATTATCTCAAAGTAGTTATCT
The DNA here is from genome assembly GCF_045843805.1 of Urocitellus parryii. Classification (NCBI taxonomy): domain Eukaryota; kingdom Metazoa; phylum Chordata; class Mammalia; order Rodentia; family Sciuridae; genus Urocitellus; species Urocitellus parryii. The sequence goes on along the minus strand of NC_135531.1, from coordinate 158,836,156 downwards.
TAACAATGACATCATTTTGGAAAAACATCGGACAATGATGATTTAAGATGCCTAAAGCTTTAAAAATAGCTCTAACTTCAGCATTTACTGTGTGACTTATTTGAGGACACAAACCCTATATGTATTACTCATAATAAAGAAATGAGTTTGGCTATAGGGTGAAACTGGTATTTTAAGATTCAATACACAGGGTGAAAAATGTTTCTAATGAAATACCAATTAGATTTCTTTCTCTTGTCAAACTCTTTTTTTTAATCTTTTTTTAATAGATAAGTAATGGAACATCATCTGTGATTGTCTCCAGAAAGAGGCCATCGGAAGGAAACTATCAAAAGGAAAAGGACTTGTGTATTAAGTATTTTGACCAGTGGTCTGAGTCGGATCAAGTGGAGTTCGTGGAGCATCTGATTTCACGAATGTGTCACTATCAGCATGGACATATTAACTCCTACCTGAAGCCCATGTTGCAGCGGGACTTCATTACTGCGTTGCCAGGTAATCACTGGTCCTGAAAACAGTCGAGCTGGGCAGGGGTGTCCAGCCGGAGCCCAGGCAGAGCCCAGTGGGTATTTACATCGCGCATGTGTAATGCACACTGTGGTTTTAATGGATGGTGCTTGAGGAGGATTATAATTTAGCTTCTTTCATTAACAGTGTGATTGTTGGTCATTTTTACTGCTTATTTTAGTTCATTCAACAGGTTTTTTAAAAAATGATATCCATTATGTTTTGATGTAATCTATGTTCAGTCTGTACTTTCCCTTTATATGTAAGTTTTAAAAATATAGGACTTCTTTCTTCAGTGTGTATTCTTGAGAGGTGTCCCCAAGTTTAGGATGTTCATTTGCATCTGAAATGATGCCTTGGGATGGCAAAGACGGTCTAAGAAAGCAGGGGGCATGCCTTGATTATATTTCTGGAAACTGGCTTCTGTATCCCCTGCCTCACTGCCCGCCCCGTCATCTCCCTCTCAGATGCAGGCAGGCATGTGTGCCACCATATACCAAGAACCACTGTGGAGAATTCCCACATGCCTCCTGTGGCCCCCAGTTTCTCAAGACCAGCCTACTCCCCTATCAGCACCCTGCAGCAGAGCAGTGTGTCTGGCCCAACCTGGGAACCTGTGCTGGTGCCATCATTCCCCAGATCTGTTGCCCGTGTTCAGGGTCACTGCTGGAGTCCTGTGCCTTGTGGGTCTGGACCAGATACAGTGATGCAGTGCATTCTCCACCATCACAGTATCCGCCATGCAGAATAGTCCTGTTTCCCTTTGATTCTTTTTTATTGGGGGGGAGGTACCAAGGATTGAGCCCAGGGATGCTTAACCACTAAGCCACATCCCCAGCCCCCCCACCCCCTTTTTAGTTGTTAATGGACCTTTATTTATATGTGGTGCTGAGAATCGAACCCAGTGCCTCACATGTGCTAGGCTAGTGCTCTACCACTGAGCCATAGCCCCAACCCTCCCACTTTGATTCTTTTTGGTCTCTTTATTCTTTCTAAATTTTTCATTTTAAATTTGGCTAGGTCAGATAATAGAGCGTTCTGACCAAAACATTTCCCTCTAATATGGTCAATGTAGCCTGCTGGTTATTCCTACCATGCCCAGGTAGATCTAGAAAGCCCAGCAAGAACCTGTGACATTGCTACCAGACTGTGTCTCATCCAAAGTGCTGGACCACTCCCTCAACCCACTTGGGGAATAGCAGGACCTGCACTCAGGCCTCAGACCTGAAACTTGGGGTTGCAAATCTACAGGCCAGCATTTGGTCTCTGATTTCTCTTCCAATGGTTTTAAGTTTGCTTTTTACAATGGTAGCATTAAAGGATACCTGATAAGTAGCCTAGAAGAATTTGACTCCACTATTCTTTTTATGCTGAAATGTAGCATAACTTGTCTGTTTTTTTCCCCTCAGTAATATGTATAGAAAAGTAAAATTTGAACCCTTTCTTTTTATTACATTAGTATTTAATTGCTGATGGGGATCTTAGCCATCACTTAGTGCTGTTTCTTGTTGCGTAGATCAGGAGGCTGAGGAACAGAGGAGTTGTGAAGTACCCAGCAGTGCATATCGTGGTTATTGTACAATGGTGTGCGTGATTGATGGTAGACGTTGGCTCACAAGTCGGCCTAAAACCTGAAATTACTCTGAAAAATACCTTAAATTGACACTAAATATTAATTATATGGATTGTAACCCAATTCATTAAATTTCTTTTAATTATGGGTGAAGGGTGAGTTGGAAGGGTCAGGGAGAGGGAGAGAAAGGGGGTGGGGGGCACTCTTGATTGTAAAAGAGACAGAGAACTAGAGCTGAGTGGAAGTGAGCCAAGGGAGCATCCCTCTGCTTCAGTGTCCACAGGATCAGGTTGTACCTCACACCGAGGAAAGGCAGGGAGGCTTTCAGCTGGTGATTGGATTGTTCCTCTTACATGCTTTTAACTAAACGAGGCTGGGCCTCATTTTTCTCAGCAAATCTGCCTATTGGTTTCTACTGTTGGGGTTTTATTTTCTTCCTTGTAACCAAATGGTCGGGAGTGCCCAGAGCTCCACTTATGTTGACAGAATAGCCACCACAAGGTGGCACTATTGAAGTTCTCCTGATTTGCAGAGTGTAGTTCCAGGACAACCCTTCTTTCTCTCTGGGAGTGTACAGCCTTGGAGAAGAGGCAGAACAGAGGAACATGTGTTATGTATATAAATATGGTTAGTATAATTGCATACAATTCAGTTTTCATTACAGAGAATTTTAAGCCATTGTCCATATCTCTTGTTAAAGTGGAATTTTGTGGTATTGAATATTATATGAGATGAATGGACAATTGGCTGGGACATGGAACTATTTTTGTTAAAATGCTATTTGTTTTAACAGGATTTGATCTGAACATATATACATCTGTCAGTATGTTTCATACATATGAAGCTAATGGCTGGGGACAAGCTGGCCAAGTTGACTGTGTTCGTGTCTAGTAGACTTGGATTAAAGCTGGCGTTAGTTTCTTAGCCCAGTCTCTGCCTTGAGAGCACTGTGAGGAAAACAGGTCCGTGTGTTTGTACTTAGGTTTAATAATCTGTGCACAACTTACTAATCATTATACTAGCTTGGTGTTTAACTTTTTTGGAGTTTGAATTTTTACTCTATTAAAATTGACAAGTCAACTTAAACTTCTTTGGATTCTGAAAATCATTAGTTCTATAAAAATTGTGTATAGTTTTGGCTTTTTAATGCTTACTATGAATATTGTACCTGTCAGTATAGGAAAAATGGAAAATGTTTGTGGTCTCTGGCTCCTTTTGGTTCAGTGGAAAAAGTGATAATTACGATATGCTTTTCTAAAAATCATGTGAATGTTTAGTCTGCAATGTCAATTTCTGCAGGCTAAGTTTGTGGTTTGTAAGAACTGTTGTTAAAGGGAAAGTTTATACCATTTAAAATAGAGGCAGATTGTACTTCAAACAGGATGATAAGCATTGGTGATCCATTTGGTGAGGTGTCTAAGCAATTAAGAATTTTGAAACACTTAACTTTCTGGCCATGGGTTATTCATTTGTCTTGCTCTCAAGTAAGAATGAGAAACCATTACAGACCACGAATGTGATGGAGACTCCATCAAGGTCTTGGGAGATGGGAAGAACCAGAGCATAGTCCAGGCGGCAGGCTGTGCAGGATGGAGCGGGAGGGGCTGCAGCATGATTCAGGCAGTCCCTGGACCTGGATTGTGGGTCCTGCACTTAATAGCTGTGTGGCCTCACTTTTTGGAGCCTCAGTTTCTCACCTGTGTAGGAATAGTAGGATTTCAGAGGCTATTGTTAGGATTAAAGACGGTTTGCATGATGTGCTCAGCAGCTGGTGGGTGCTCTGAGGATGGCAGCCGGAGAGGTAGGAAACACCTGCTCCTCCGGAGGCGTGGCGATTTACTGCTGGGAAGTTTTAATCATTTGCCCTGTGTTTCCACATGGGTCCATCCTGCCGTCATAGAGTTCATGTGCCCCCTCCCCCTTTTCCCTTGGGAACCCTGTAGAAGAAGCTCCTGGACTCTGCCCTGCGCCTCTCTCCTCGTGCCCAAGTCCTCCCGTTGGGTATTTCGGGTGACAGCCATCTCCTGGCAAACTCCTGCTCTCCACAGTTGTGTTTTCTTTGAAAAGATTTGTAACTTCAATTTTACCACTAGATCTGTGACTAGGGAGGAAAGGGACAGCAGAGGTGCGTGGGAAAGGAATTTTTTTGCAGCTGTTCTTTGAAATGTGTTTCTGCAACACCAAGGTCTGCTGTCTGCTGAAGGCAGTGGCGAAGCTAGCTGCAGTGAAGGCATTGAGCTGACGTGGCACATCTGCGGTGCCTTGCGGTATAGAGTATTTACTACACACTGGGCTTGGAAATTTGGGCCTTTTAATTGTTTTAATTAATTTATTATTGGGAAATTTCCCGACTTCACTGTGGTGCTGTGATTGGCACCAGAAGCGCTCTTCTGCAGCGTGTGTTCGGTGCTTGGGCCTCGCCTTCTGAGGCTGGCATGTGTCCTCAGGAGGCCTTAGGAAGCAGGTGGTGGTGGGAGATGAGAGGCTGGGCATGAGAGAGCAGTGGGAGCCAGACATGGGTGGTTAGGGAAATGCTTAGTTTTAACACCTCAGAGCACTTTTTAGGCCAGGCAAAGACACCACCTTATTCAGTGACCCATTTGTCCTCAGTGGACTTCAAACTAGAACAGCCCAAGTCTGTCTGGCACCTGTGATGGCTGCTCTCATATGCATGCCCACGACAGCGAGTGTCATTTTTACTCTTCACAGAACGTTCAGGGGACGTGAGATTTATGCCAAGATAAGAGAAGCAGGTAGATTTGTTCTAGAAGAGATATACTTCTCTGCAATAAATAAAATGGAAGAATAATACTCAGCATTCTTGATCATCGATATTAGCTAAGGGGATTTGGGGAAGGAAGGAGAACAAAGGCATTTATTGTGTGTCTGTTTCCTGTTGTTCGTTGTCTTACTAAGCTTCCAAGCAAGGTTGGGAAATTCCTTCCCTGTAGACTGAAGCTACTTCGAGTTCTATCATGGAGGATTCTTGTACAGATTATTTGAGACAATCTATTTCAGGCACTTAATATTCCTATGTTTAAACAGCATGAGATTCAAAAGAGAAAATGGATTTGCTTAAGGTAACTCAATTAGCAGTGGACAAAATCAAGATTCAACTGTCAATGGTCTAGACCTGTCACACAGGCTGCGCCACTCATGGTCACAGGCTCTGACTCTCCAGGTTATCTGACTTGACAGCCAATGCATTTTCCACAGGTCTCAAACATGCTGCCTCCAGAAGGATGACGAGGATTTAAAGTATTAACCAAAGGAAGCTAATCTGACCCCACTATATCACTGAGATGTCCTTTCATTGGATGGATAGTGTTTGAAAGGAGAAAATTATGCATTACTAAGGCATTTATTTGTGTAAAGAAGTCATTGATGGCTTACTTGTTAGCATTCAGAGTTGAGTTGTATGGGGATTGGTGGTCAAAGAGGACTAAAAGATGTCATTGGTATAAACTTGTAGTTCTCAGCATGTCAGAGTTAGTTGGTGTAACTTCTTACTTAAAAAAATAGTTTCTTGGGCCTCGACATCTGGAGATTATGATTGAATAAGCAGAAGATCTGGGGGACATGGGGATGTGGTTTTGTTGCTGTAGTTTTAAAAATCAGTAACCGTAGGGGCTGGGATCATGACTCAATGGAAGAGCTCTTGGCCTCACACATTCAAGTCTCCGTACCACATATAAATAAATGAATAAAAGAGGGTCCATCACTACTTTAAAAAACAAAAAGTCAGTAACCGTCAGTGATTTAGACACAGTCACATAGGCTCCACCACTCATGGTCACAGATTCTGACCCTCCAGTTCAAGTGGAAGATCTGGATGCTACTTTCCCAGTTCACACACAGATGATGCTGGCATTGCATCCAGTGAGACTAGACAAAGCAATTTCCTGAATCATTCTTGTCTTGCTGTTGTTTTCATTTTCCAGCAGAGGATTCAATAGAGGAATTGGTTAGGGGTGTGTTTATAACCGATCAGGAGGATCTGGTTAGTGATGTAGAAGTAAGATAAACTTTACAAGCAATGTGTTCTAATAACCATTTTTTTTAGAAACTAGAAAAGGAAGATAGATAAGTACTCCAGAACTAGAAAAGTTCAAAGAAGAACTAGAAGTCAGTAAGCCTTTGGCTAGAGACTCTAAAAGAAAATAGGGTTAAACAGGGCTGAAATACTCTGAAATTTGAAATTCTGAGGAGTAATTTTGTCAGCCATAGTGATGTAGAGATACCTGTGATTTTAATTAAACATAGAATGCAAAAGAAAGGTACATATGATTATGAAGCTTCCTAAAAGGTGGCCTGGATCTTTGAGCATGGTATCAAGAAGACCAAATCCCAAATAATGTAAAACTAGCCAAAATGTGTAATCCAAAGGAATTGAAAACAAAACACTCAACCATTTAGAGGAAAGTTATAAAGAATGGTTGGAGCTATGTTACAGTGACATATTTTCAGTATCATATAACTTTTTTGTTTTCCCAGTAAGAACAATGGCTTTAAAACAAGGAAGGATAGGAAAATTATAGTAAAAAAAAGACGTGAATGGATTTAGGAACCCTGGGAACAAGGAGACCTAAACACCTTGTTGGCCAGGAGAGCCACACACCTCTGGTTGTGATTCAGAACTGAGGTACTTTGGGAACTAACTGAAAACCAGCCTGCAGAGCTCCTGGGGACGGCACGCCCTGTGCAAGTGGTGCCACTGTGTTGGAAGTCTGCACGACAGACCCATAGGTGCTGGGGGAGCAGGGTTCCTGATTTTAGGAATTGGAGAAGGTATATTTGGGGGTATTAGCTTTAAAAGTTGATGTTATTTTCTGGCAGAATTCTTAATTTCAAACGTGAATCAGTATCTGAAAAGATTACACAGGCCCGTGCCAGCCTAGAGGGGTGCCTGCAGAATGTTAAGAGGGGGATCTCTTGGGGGTGGTATTTAAGGATTTAAAAGTTTTTGCTTTTAAGTCCCTAAATATGTTTTGTCATTATTTTCTATAACGTTAAAAAGGAACACAGAATAGCTGGTGCCAACTTGCAAATGAAAGGCTGCAAACATAGTAAGTATCACCAAGCTCACCTCGTCCTTACCAGGAAGGTCACCAGACTAGAACACAGGTCCGAAGAACGATGGGCGTGTCTCCAGATGTCCCTGAGGACTGAGGAGGGGACTGAGGGCTGGACGCAGTATATCCACATGGTTACAGAGCTGCTGGCTCAGCCTTGGTACCCTTGAGTGTTAATGGAGACATTAGTGATGACCTGGAGGGAAATTGTTACTGTCATTGGGTGCTGTCCTTGGTTCTGACCCTTTTAACCTGTTAGTCTAGACTTAAGATAAAGATTCATTTGCCCACCTGCATATCTGGTGCATAATACCCATTCTTCAGAATGATGAAATTAATTCTAGAGATGAAAATGGATGGATCAGATAGGGCTTTAAGGGTGTGTTGTGGTAAGAATAAAATAGAATTGCAACATGAAGCCTCCTCTGCTCCCAACTGCCTGTGCATATACAGCATTAGGGGCGTTGTTTCAATAGGTGCTTTAGGGGAGAGGCTGAGGATTTTATTTTAACTTGCTGCCATCACAGGAGTCTGCTGTGATGTGACTGTCAGCTGGGGGCAGTTCAGTCTTTGAACAGTGATAAGCATGAAAAAGGACAGTGGCCCCAGTGCAATCTTCCTCATTAACCCATGGCTTGGGCATTAGGTCCAGTCTCAGGTTGGAGAATTTGTATGTATGAAAGACCTAGAAACCACAATCAGCAGTGTAACCTTAGTCTTTCTGAGAGTTGAAGGGACCCTTAGTTCATAAAGCACTACTTATGCACCATTTCATTGTGATATTTCCAAAATAAAGCAAAGATTATTGCCCCTATATTATACAGAAGAGGACACTCATTCACCAGTGCCCTGTCTTTAGCACTAATCTTAATAGTATATCCACATGGTTACAGAGCTGCTGGCTTAGCCTTTGTACCCATACAGTTTCTGTTTATTTTGAAAAAGAGAAAAAACATTAGCTTTATCAGGTGCTTTGTTGTTTTTAAAACCTCTCAGGGTTTGTCTCTACAATTTGATTTGTACAGGCAGTTGGAGCAGGGCCAGCTGACTGGTGAGGACCACTCTGTATGGTAGAAAATCAGGCCCAGGGATGTTTCAGTGTGTGTTTGATGTTATTAGAACTAGTAAGCGTTACACCTGATACTGATGCTGAAGTTGGAACTTTCTGCCTGTTTTGTGTTCTCATTCCTACACAACATACTCTGAGGGACAGCTTGCTTCTTGATGGTACAGAGGACGTCCCAGGAACTGCAGGAGGAGTGTAGGTAGCAGCAGTGCTGCCCATTGTCACCCCCTTCCCATTGTCAGTGTCAGGCAGAGGCCTTTATCTTGAGTGAGCATCTGTGCAGGGACCTTGGCATTATTTGGCCTCTTGAACCCAGGCATCTCCAAGATTCTACAGTTTGCTAGCACCCAAGCTGTTGCCTTTGAGGGTGTTACCATTGCGTTGGTCACAGAAGTGGGTATCTACAAGAGCGAAACGAAACGATGCACAAAATTATATCTAAGCATAACTGACTTTAACTCTTGATTTGCCACTTAACTTTTAAAAGGTGAGTACTTAGTTTTACCTCCTTAGTCTCTTTAACTCCCAGAGATTCACATGGCTTGATAGGATATGATTTATTGTGAGAGACCACGAGTAGGGGGAGTGGACACAAATTTAAGAGCAGGCAATCCAAGTTCCCGTCTTGCCTTCATCACTGAATAAAGCCTTGAACGCATTGCCTCTCTGTGTCTCATCTGAAATTTGGGGAGTCATTACCTCACAGGGGTTTTGTAAAAGTTATGTGAAACAAAAAACCAAGTCTTTTTATCATAACACTTGCAAATATAGAACTCTTAGCTCTTACCGAGAATAATGGCCATCATTTGTTTTATAATAAAAAAAAAATCAGAACCCAAATGAAGTGCGTTTCATGTGTTTATGTACCTGGTCACTGAACACCGTAGATCTTTTTATATTACTTAACCTGGGTCAGGATTTCTTTAGTTCTCTTATCTTTAAGGAGTTGGTGTCTGGTGCTGTCCCATCTCCTTGCCCATCTTTCATTCCCTTTTTTGTTTTGTAGAGCAAGGCTTAGATCACATAGCAGAAAACATTCTTTCCTACCTGGATGCCAGGTCTCTGTGTGCAGCAGAGCTGGTCTGTAAAGAATGGCAGCGAGTGATCTCAGAAGGAATGCTCTGGAAGAAGCTGATTGAGCGAATGGTACGCACGGACCCTCTGTGGAAGGGACTTTCAGAAAGAAGAGGGTGGTAAGTACCCAGTTGAAAAAGTTGCTCTGACATAGAGTCAGCTTGATTACTCTAAAAAGCAATTATGTGCAAGTGTGTTGGCCAATTTTAAAGAAGGGGAGAAGAGGAGGGGAGTAAGGGGAAAGAGTTAAAGCTGTTAGAATTTCTCTTCCTAAATGTGTATTTCCTCTGTTTGTTAACTATTAGGACATTTTGTGTAGCTCAGATGGGTGATTTGGTTTTTCAAAGTTATGTATGCTTTTTTTCTTAAGCAGTGATAACATTACCAGGAGATAGGTAAGATAAAGAAAAAAATCTGAGAAAATGCCATTTTGCTATTATGACTTCCGGTTGTGGACATTGGAGGCATAGGGATAGCATTTTTCCAAGAAAACCTGTGAACTTAAATGCAGATCTGCACCTCTCTGTGTCAGTGGCCTGGCCCAGTTGTCCCCCAGAAAAGCTTCAGAAAGGAACAAGGTGGTTAGAGGAGGGTCAGGAGGAAGTTAGATTTATCACAAAGCCACATTAGCACTTACTAGACTCTCGGGCATGAAAGGCTGGGTATTGTGTGCTGGTCCTAGAAAACAGAAGGCCAGGGCCAAGTCGGTATAGCCGACCTGGTCTCCACCATGGAAACTTAATTGTTGGAAATCTGGCTTTTGACTGGTAAAGCTCAATGCAAGTTAAAATACATGAAAGATAGGATGTCTTTATAACACCATGTTTAAGTAAAATTCACCCATATGCGCGAACTGTAACCTCTGTTTGTGTTTATTTGCCAGGGATCAGTACCTGTTTAAAAACAGACCCACAGATGGCCCTCCCAATTCATTCTACAGATCATTATACCCAAAGATTATCCAGGATATAGAGGTAACTTTATGATTTATCTGTTTTATGGGCTCTTTGTATCCTGTTCTCAACGTTTTGTGTTGCCTTATTATTATTTTTTGTTGTTGTTGTTGTCTTCTTCCATAATCATGGAGCTGGTAAGTTTTTTGTTGTTGTTGTTGTTGTTTTTTAAGAGCTGAGCTTTTGGAGTAAAAGTCAACAATGTATAACCTGCAGTTGTTCTTCAGAGTAAATCATGTCCTTTTACAAAACTAACTTTCTAAATTTTGAAATATTTCTGCAGGGCTGCTAGTTAATTAAAACCTTAATCCACAATCAATTTTTATTCTAATTTGATAAAATTTTCCAAAATCCAAGGCCCAGATTTTTCAGTTAATGCAGTTTTGCATTTTTGAGCTATGTTTTTTGAGAAGGAAAAATGGTACATTCTCAGTTTCCTCTGTAAATTATTCATAGTTTTTCATAAAAATTACTCAGAAATTATTCTAAGCAATAGTTGAGTTTTATAGAGCAAATTATGCTTCTGGACCATTTTGGATTTAAGTATAACTTTACCAGAACAGTAAAACTCTGTAAACTTGATGAGAAACATTAGAGATGTTTGATATTGTTCATGGGTTCTAATTAGTTCAGTTTTATTATTTAGCCCTTTTCCTTGAACCAGGAAAGACATGCACAGGCATTTCTCATTAACTCTTTCCCATGTGTTCTTGGCCAGTCCTGGTTACTTCACTATTTCCTCCTTGGCAGAAAAATTGAGCCTACACTAGGCAGCATTGTATCTCCCATAAAGTTACACGCAGTTTCCCAAATGTGAAGTAATCCTCCCCCCAGGTGATAGACATAAAAGTTATTGTGCCCAAATTCATTAATGGAGAAACATGTGCTCTTTTGGAGTCGTCGTGTCCCGCCCCCCGTCAGTCAGATGTGAACTAATGGAATCGTTTGGTTAATGGTAAGTCTGAGTGTGCCTGGAATATCATGATTTAAAATACACTCTTGTCTTGAGAATTCTGCTCTCTAAAATGACCTAGAAAGTAACAATTTAAGAGGGTTAAATAATTGAAAACTTCTGCTAGATAAATCATAATGTTGGGGAGTTACTGGATCTGATGGCAGTTCAGGTCGTGGAGTTAGTTACCCTGCAGTGTTGGTGGGTGAGCCTAGTGTTAACTTGGATCTTTGGTTACTGTGTGCACATTTCAGGGGAGTGGCCGTCTCTCCCCTCTATGTGCCTGTACTGAGATGTTGCTATGTGCACATCTTAGAAAATACATGACCTAGTTCTTTTGGGTGGGGCCAAACAAATTACCTCCAAATTTCTTTGAATGATTTTATCAGGTAATTTATTTAGAGAAGGATGATATTGAAATCTGGGAACTTTTGGAAGACTTTTGATCAGGTTGAAGAATTGATTATGTACTTTTATTTAATTCTCATGACTACTGTTATTATGGGCAGTGTGCACTCATGGCAACCCATTTCCTCAGGCTACAGAAATATTTTAAAGTTAGCAGAGCCATGGGGAAACCCTCTCCGGCAAGAACCTCTGCATCTCAGTGGTCTTCCCAGTGGTTCTGAAAGTGGGCTTGAGAAAACCCACTGGTTGACCGCAAGAGTCTCCTCCAGATTTTTGGGCAAAATCTCTCAGAATAAGGGGTGATGTTTATATTTTGTTATATTCACTAGTGACAAAAATAGTGTACCACTAATGGAGCCTGTACTTGTGCCAGATACTTTGTTTTGCACTTAATAATCCATTTCTCAATTGAATATTCTGGACAAAACCTGACAAGTAGATTAGTCCTTGTTCAAAGTTGAAGAATTGGGCTCAGAAAGGTTCTGCAGTTTGCTCTGGGTCCTACATCCGGGGAGGGAGTGGGCCTGGGACCCACATCTGCTCTTCTGCCCTGCACACAGTGTTTGTAACATAGGTTACTGAAACCAGTGCCAGCAATGACATGATTGATATTTATCACCTCAAATCAGGGGTTCACCTCTTTTGGGGAGTAAGCCTTATTCTGCCCAGGGTAGAAAGTTCTTTCAGAAATATGGATTAAACAAACAAGAAGCTCTCAAGTGCCTGGCATTGCCCTTACAGCTGGTCGGAAACCCTAGTAAGCAGGTTATAGTAATGATAAATACCCTCTTTGAGCCCTTGCAGTAAAACATGAATTATATTGGGCGATTTATATAGATTATTGCTTTAATTTTTACAACAAGGTGTAAACCATTATTCCTGTCTGTTGTAAAAGGAAACTAAAATTAAGTTTTAGGATTTGCTGCATAGTTAAGAGATGGGCGTTAAGCCTACAGTTGTTAGCATTTACAGTTACATTTTCACATGGGAAATCCCAAGAGGTGAGACAGAAAGAGGCATGTGTTTTATGCCTGCAGAGTTTCACCTTGGTCTTCTCATCTTACTCGGAAGTGTGTGAATACTTGGCATCCTTGACTGAGTTAAGATAAGAGTAGTGACAAAAATAGTGTACCAAGTGGCCTTGTTTGGGTTCAGTTTTTTTGGGGAAAGATAGTCTTGACAGGACCTTTAGCACACTGCAGAAAGGTGAATCCACTGGGAGTGCCCAGGGGATGTTCATGTCCCTCCACACCTTCCAGTCTCCTGTCTCTTCCCTGGTGCTTTTTGAGGCTGCCAGTTCAAAACACCATCCCCCCCCCCCTTTCCTTCTTCCCTTACCTTGACAGCTTACTTCATGTGCTGGCTCCTGTAATCCATCCATTCCCAGATTTGGTTCTGATGAGCATGAAAGAAATGTTCACTTGAACTTTGCCCTTCTGCATTGACCCATCAGGACTTGACTAAATTTTAAGGATTAAGTAGGCAACCTAGCTGAGTGTGGCTGGTTCCTGTTGTTTAGAAAATGAGGGTGTGAGGCATGCAGGCTGAAGAGCATGAGCACACATTCTTAGCTTCTGTGAAGGTCCATCTCTGCTGGTGTTCTGGCTGCACACGGAGAGGGTCTATAGGGCCTCTGCGCCGGGGAGTTCGGAGCCTCACTGCTCAGAGTGGTACCATCCTGCTTTACTGTCTGGGGTCGCTGCAGTCACTTTTATTATTCGTGGTGGCTTACTGCTGGGCACTTTGCTGTAGTGATGTAATTTCATCCTTAGATTGTCAAAACTGCCACCTGCACTCGTCCTCCGTGCCGCTCAGGGCCCTCCACAGAGAGATGTTACAACAGACTGGTCAGAGTTCTGTTGTCCTGCACTTGGATTTTTGTCATCTGCCTTTCAGAGTGGTGACAAACTCCTTCATGCCATAGACCCTTTGCCTCTCTTGCTCACTGGATTGAAGGTACTGAAGCGCTCTGCTTAGCAAGGAGACCATGGGGAAAATGATGGTATGTCGGGTGGCACCTTTCAGTAAGCCACATGACGTGGGGAAAGTGGAGCGCTTTTTTGTGGTTTGCAGACTTGATATTAACATTGTCCTGACCAGAAAACTCTGAAACTGCCCACCCACCCAGTGTGTTTAGGCTTCTAAAAATAATGTTATTCCTCCATCCTCAGACATCTGTTTTCACTCTATTGCCAATTTAAATGCCGCTGTATATTCTGTGTATCATGGCTACCTTCCCAGTATTTTGAAAATTTTCGCCGGGTAAGGGGATTTTACAAGTTCTCAAAGACACAAAGTACTCCTCTACGGTAGCAGTGACACAGGATGCCTAAGTGAAATGCCAGGTATCCACATAATTAGAGAGGCACACCTGTATGGTCTGGTTCCTGCGGCTGCGTTAACCTGAGTTGAATTCCACGTGAAGGCTGAGCTCGTGCCCCCTGCCCTCTGCCCGCTGGGTTGGGATGCTGAAGCCCTTGCCATTGAATACCAGTCTAGACCCAGACACAACTCCTGGAAATTTGTTGAAGATATACACACACAAACACATATACACATATAAAATTTATTTATTTGTTACAGCCTGCTATTTTTGGTCAATTTTTTTTCTCAATAGGCACTCTAAAAAGCATTTCACATATGTAATCTTCCTCGATCCTAACAATAACTCCAAGGGAGTGGTTATTACTACTCCCGTGTTTACAGAGGAGGAAATTGTTGCTTAGACGTCTGAGTCATTTTTGCCAAAGCTGCTACTTGACCTGGGAATTTTCTACCACAGTGGGCTGCATGCCAGTTTTCAAGGTCTAGTTTTTTTGAAAAAGACCTGTTTTGAAGGCATTCGAGTTGGAGTGGAGGTCGTGAGACCTGGTGGTATCTCTGGCAGTCAGTCAGTGGAGCGCTGCCTGCTCGTGTGGGTGGCCAGCTAGACTCCCTTGTCTTGGGATTCTGAAACTGAATGATTTTTTTTTTTTTAACCAGAACTTCCTAAAATGGCCCACCAAGGATCATTTGCAAAGTTTTTATTTTAAAATTCAGAAATAAGTTTTTCAGAAATTGGGCCCCTTGACTTTGATTCAACTTAGAATGAAAGGGTGATGTCTAGGAGAGCTTTAGAGAGGTCCTGCCCTCTGGCTCTTGTTTACAGTGGGGTAGATGGTGTGACTCCACCATCAATGTTGGAGGGGGGTCATACTCTCTGTCCAAACATCTCTGGGACTGAAGCATCCCAGGCTGTGTGGCCTTACCCTTGATCTTCTCCCTGGTACTCCCTATTGTGTCTTTAGAACTTCAGGTACAGTGAAAGATTGGGACTAAGTCACCCAATTCTAGGAAACACCTTGGAGTAGTGGGAGAACCTGTAGGATCCCCTACCCCTTCTTTTTACGTGGAAAAAAAAGGTTTGTTTGTTTGTTTTTTTGCAGGTGGAATATTTGGGACTGAACTCAGGGGCACTCAACCACTGAGCCCCATCCCCAGTCCTATTTTGTATTTTCTTTAGAGACAGGGTCTCACTGAGTTGCTTAGCGCCTCACTTTTGCTGAGGCAGGCTTTGAACTCACAATCTTCCTGCCTCAGCCTCCTGAGCTGCTGGGATTACAGGTGTGTGCCACCTGCCCGGCGTTTTTTTATTTTTGTGTTTTTTCCCCAAACTCTCATGTAATAGATAGTAAATGTGTTTTCTCTTCATTGAAATACAGACTAAGAAAGCTACTTACTGATGCAATGATGTTATAAGCTGTTGTGTATTCTTTAAACCTACGAACAGTGATACAAATTTTAAAATACCTGATATATATGTAAGACATGTTGTGTATTCATCTTTGTAATATTCTGGGTTCACATAGAGTCATGTATTCTATATCAACTCTGGTGGTTCTCAGAGAGTGTCACTTGCATATGGAAACTCCTTGCCAGAGTTGATGGCTAGGAAAAAGGCTTGGGGTCAACACACCTCGCCTCCTCTCTCAGCATTTTCCTGGAGTGCTGGCACGCCGAGGTAGCTCAGTCTCTATGGAAAGAAACAACATTTCTTTAAATGATTCCAAGCATTAAGTTTAGTTAAAGAAATTACATTCTGGACCCCTTTTTAAAAAGTTGCTTATATGGACAGAGACCTGTTACCTGTTGTCTGCCTTGGTAGAGACGGAAGAGTTGGGGTGAATGACTTTGAAATGTGGTTTTATATGCCTGGCATTTTACTGACTTCCAAGAGATGATCTGGGTAAGAAGTCCTGACTTGTAGCAGTTGAGTAAATACTTATGTCCTTGTTCCTGGCATTTCCATCGTGCTTCCTGCATCCTGGTGTTGGGACCTCCCTCAAGGCTGTGAGTGAGGGTTCTTTTATTGTAGGGATCCTGTATCTAGGACCCTTGCAAAGCCACAGGGCCACAAATGATGAGAACAGTTCCATTTAAGTATATGTGCATCAATATCTCAACCCTGCATTTACTCTTCTATAAAATGCAAACAATAATTCCTACTTCAGAGTGATTATTAAACTGGCTACAAACTCCATCAGCCTCCCAGTGTGAGGATTCCAGGCCCACAGGTTCAGTCAACTGCAGATAACAAATATTTGAAAATAAATTGTGTCTGTATCGAGCGGGTACATACATTTATTTCTGGTCATTATTCCCTAAACAATACAGTAAAACAACCGTTTACATGGCATTCACATTGCATCAGGGATTACAAGGTCCCCAGAGCTGATTTAAAGCCTATAAAGAATATGCACAGGTGACAGGTGCTTCTCCACCACTTTACAGAAGGAGTTGAGCATCTGCAGATTTTGGAACCTGTGGCGCATTGTGGAACCAATTTCTGTGGGTGCTGAGGGGGATTATGTATGAAACACACAGCAGAAAATTAGGAAAGCAAGAGCCTGCTCAAAGCATGCAGAGAAGTTTAACATTGCAAAGAGTCAAGAAGCATATTGCCTTCAAAATAAGCAGAAATGTGGTATTCAATGTTGGCAGAGCCAGCATTTGGGTGCTCACTGGAACTACCGATGAAATCTTACCTCCTTTCTTCAACAAAGCAAGTAATTAAGTTTTTAGTTACTCAAAGATAAGTAGCTATTCATGTAATCTTAAAACTATTATCCTAAACTGGGTGTAACCAGTTATTGAAGTCCTATTGTCTTCTAATTTCAAGGACCAAGAACTCAGAGTTTGGTTATTCTCAGTAGAAACATTGTATCTTTTGATCCAGAAAAATCTCTCATAGCTATCAAAGAGGTGATTGAGTTTTGCCAGTTGTCTCCTTCAAGTCCTGCAGAGCATAAGAGTTTGGGGATTGAACCCAGGACCTTGTGCATGAGAGGCAAGCACTCTATCAACTGAGTATATATCTATAGCCCTGGCGTGGATGTTCTATTTGAATTGTTGGTGGTCTTATGACTCTAGAGCTCAGACCATCTTTCCTGAGAGGCATGATATACATTAGTAGCAAAAGCCTGGGCTGAGTCAGAAAGAACTGGGCAGGATTTCCAGGTAGTATAGTTAGTAGTCTGTGACCTGAGGCAAGTTGTTTTCTTGTTTGTAAAAGGGGACTAATGAGAACCTTCCAAGGTGATTGCATCGATCCTTTAACCAGATAAACTTAATTTGAACTATAGATGCTTCTCAATTTATAGTGGAGTTAACATCCTGATAAACCCACTGTAAACTGAAAATGCATTTATTCTTAACCCACAAAACATCTAGCTTAGTGACACACTGTACTGCAGAGATTTGGTTGTTTCCCTTGTACCGGGTGACTGACTGGGAGTTGTGACTTGCTAACATTGCCCAGCATTACAAATGGCTAGCCAGGGAAAAGATCAGGATTCAAAGTGCAGTTTCTACTGAATGCGATTTCTCCTGAATGTGTATTGCTTTGGCACCATGAATCTAAAGCATCATACGTCAAACCACTGCAGGTGGGGGACTGTGGGACTGTCGGTCCAGTTCCATACACTATGGGCTTGGGTCTTCTTTGAACACAGATGCTTCCTGGGTCTTTTTATCCCCACTTCCTAACACAGTGCCTGGAACAGACAAACATCTCAGTAAACGTTGCTGAATGATGAAAGAATGAGACTCCGGGTTGAAACATGCCATTCTCACTCTAAGGCAACTTGTAAAGAAATACAGAATTCTGTGATGGGGTGTGTGTACTAGTTGCACAGTGTCTATTCTCAATGATCCAGACGGTGCTTTGGTTGGCTACCTAGATTGTCAGTGCATGCTTAATGATGCCAGCAGTCTTTTGACCAATATTTTAATTGGCAGTAGGGAGTGACCCAATGAGTTATTATTTATTTGTGTGTTTTGGGTACAAATGACATTCTTTAAACATATTGAATTCTGTCTAGGCCATTTTAGACCTAACCCAAAACTCATTGGAAATCCTATGATAGTTGCCAGATGGGCAGGGAAAGTTTGAGAAAAAACATTGTTGGGCTAATATCTTACTTGGAAAAGAGTGTGAGTCCTCTCCACAGACAGTTATGCAAACCAGGATTGGGGTATCGGTGGTATGCTACTTCTGGAAGCAGCAGCAGATTCTGAGACCTAGTAGAATAGTTGATTTACACAAGCTCATCTCTTGCCTCCTTTCCCCCTAGACTATAGAATCCAACTGGCGGTGTGGACGACACAACTTGCAGAGGATTCAGTGCCGCTCTGAAAACAGTAAAGGTGTCTACTGTTTACAGTATGATGATGAGAAAATCATCAGTGGCCTACGAGATAATTCTATTAAGGTGAATGACTACTGCATTTTGTATGTGTTATTGTTAGAATTGTGATTATGTGTTAGACACTAGATGTGACCGTCTTTCCATTTATTCAGATTGGGTCTTAGCAGTTCCAATCAACCTTGGCAACTCCAGTGTGGTTCTAAAGAGCATTTCCCTGTGACTAATGATGTGACCCTGGATTGTCTCCTTGTTCTGAGTACACACAGATTCTGTATTCTCTGTTCAGGTGCAAATAGAGGGTGTCCAGTGTCATTGCATTTACAGTTTCTGAGAAGGGCTCAGGTAATATGGAAAGTGATGAGCAGCTTCTATTGTTTTCCCTCACTCTTCAGTCCTAGATGAGCTGCATCATTTTTCCATGTTTAGTCTGATTGGCCTTATCTGGCAGTTTGGTTCACATTGTAGCTTATTTCCTCAAATTTAAGAAAATGTTGAGTTTTTTTAAGTTTTTTTTCTTTCTTGGTATAATTTTCATTCAATAAAGTTTGCTCCTTTTTTTAATATTTGATTTTTTTTAGTTGTTGATGAACCTTTATTTATTTTTATGTGGTGCTGAGACTCGAACCCTGTGCCTCACACATGCTAGATGAACGCTGTACCACTGAGCTACAGCCCCAGCCCCAAGTTTGCTATTTTTGACAGAAAGCAAACCCACAGTGGTGCCTAACAGTTCTGTTGTTCCTTCAGAGTCCTTCACACTGCTCTTTTAGAGTCACCTCTTCCCACCCATCCCATGCCCTGGAAACCAGTGGTCTTTTTTTTACCATCTCTACAATTTTTTGCCTTTTCCAGAATATTTTCTTAATCAATTCATGTAGTGTGTATCCTTTTTTTTGGGGGGGGGAGCGGTACTGGGATTGAACTCAGGGGCACTTGACCACTGAGCCTTATCTCTAGCCCTATTTTGTATTTTATTTAGAGACAGGATCTCACTGAGTTGCTTAGCGCCTTGCTAAGTTGCTGAGGCTGGCTTTGAACTCACAGTCTTCCTACCTCTGCCTCCTGAGCCACTGAGATTACAGGCTTGTGCCACTATGCCCAGCTAGTGTGTATCCTTTTAATTCTGACTTTAGCTGAGTGTACTGGAGACCATCTGTGTTGGTGCAGCTAGTAGTACTTCATTCCTTTTTATTGCTGAGTAGTTACCACAGTGTGTTTATCTATTTAGTTGTTGAAGGATATTTGTATTATTTGCAGTTTCTCATAATTGTGAATAAAGCCACTATAAGTTCATGCATGTAGATTTTTGTGAAAATGTAAGTTTTCAGTTTATCTGAGTAAAACCTGGGAGTGGGCTTACTGATTCAGATGGTAAGATGGTCCTGGGTTTGGTGATAACATTTTAGATATAATAACAGAAGAATTGTCTATAAAAGAAAATAATAAGATAGATGTCACTAGAATTAAAGATTTCTGCTCTGTGAGATACATTGTCAAGAGCAGGAGAAAATAAGCCGTAGTCTGGGGAAAAGATTTGTCAAAGACATATCTGGTGAAGAAGTGTTATTCAAATGTGCAAAAAATTTTTTAATTAGAAAAAAAATGACTTCAGGGACTAGGATTGTGGCTCAGTGATAGAATGCTCGCCTAGCATGCAAGAGGTACTGGGTTCTATCCTCAGCACCACATAAAAATAAAAGTATTGTATCCACCTACAACTAAAAAAAAAATTTAAAAATGACTTTAGACTTATTTTTGACAATAAGAAAACATACAACCACATTTTAAAAATGGGCAGACTGTAATAAGAGAACTCATTACAGGTGGCAGGTGGCAAACCAGCATTTGCAAAGATATGTGCCACATCACCTGTTGTCAAGAAAATGCAAATTAAAACAATACTAGTATTGCTGTATGTATATACGTGGCTGTATAACCAGTGTGATCCTGTAATCTGTACACGTGGAAAAATGAGAATTCATACACCATTTGAATCAAAGGTATAATATGTCAAGATCATTATATTGTCTTGAACAACTAATTTTAAAAAAGTGAGCTACCGCAGCATGTCCAGTAAGATGGCTAAAATCCATAACACTGACAACACCAAGTGGTGGCAAGGATGTGGAGCAACAGCAACTCCATTGTTCATTCTGGTGGAAATGTCAAATGGAACTGCTGCTTTGGAGGGCAGTTTGGCAGTTCTTACAAAATTAAACGTACTCTTGCCATTGGATCCAGCAAAGGAGTTGAAAACTTATGTCCACCCAGAAACCCACACACAGATTTTTATTGCAGCTTTGTTCATAATTGCCAGGGCTTGGAAACAGTAGATGAATGGATAAATACACTGTGATACAACCAGATGATAAGGGATGTTTGGCACTAAAAAGAAATTGGTTTATCAAGCCGTGAAAGGACATGGAGGAACGTTTAATGCATCTTACTGAGTTAAAGAAGCAATCTGAAAAAAAAGGCTGGTGTAGATTCCTGCTGGGGGACATTCTGTAGAAGACAAAACTGTGTGGACAGTAAAAGGAGAGAAGCAACACTCAGTATAAAAAGCCTATTTCTAACATTTTATTTCCTTTTAATCTTTTTAGCAAAATATGTAGTCATTATGTCACTCTGTAGACCATTTTTATTCAGGTTTTTAAGTGTTTAATTCTCTGTAATAAAGCATGGTGTCTTCTCAGTAAGACCTCTTTATAGTTTACCCTGGGATTTTTCTGAAATGTTGAGCTTTTCATTTTTTATTTTTGTAAACATAAGGTAGGGGCTGTACATTTATAAAGGGCCTTAATTGATGTTGTCACATTGTTTTCCAGAGGATGAGCAGACTCTTTGCAAATTTTATTTTATTTTTTTAATTTTGGGGGGCGGGGTACTGGGGATTGAACTCAGGAATACTCAACCACTGAGCCATGTCCCCAGCCCTATTTTGTATTTTCTTTAGAGACAGGGTCTCACTGAGTTGCTTAACACTTTGCTTTTGCTGAGGCTAGGCTTTGAACTCGCAATCCTCCTCCCTCAGCCTCCTGAGCCACTAGTTACAGGCTTGTGCCACTGAGACCAACCCACAGATTTTATTTTAAAAATTTCTCTTAGAATTCAGCTGATAATTTTAATGAGAACAGTACAAATTGAACAAAGTAGCACTTTGATTCTGGAAGTTAATTAGTACCTCCCATATTCTTTCTTATCATTTCCTACCCGTTTAACCATTCTTACCATAACACAGGTGTGTTTTATGATTCAGAACACAAGGTATAACAACATTTATAAAAATGTTATCCGCTAAATCATTGTTTATGGTTGGTCTTGTCTCCATAGATTTGGGATAAAACCAGCCTGGAATGTTTGAAAGTGTTAACAGGACACACAGGCTCTGTCCTCTGTCTCCAGTATGACGAGCGTGTCATTGTAACTGGCTCTTCGGATTCCACAGTGAGGTGAGTGATTAGCTTCATGGCGCAGACCTGTGTTCCCTCTGTGGGGGAGGCCCCAGGCTTCCTGTTTTCTTGGGTCAGCACACATGCTTTCCATGTTTGGACTCATCAGAACCAAGTTTGATATCGATGAGTCTGAGCCATGTAGGCAGGAGAGCTCATTTTTAAGTGTGTCGTCTTCCCCTTGCCAGTGTTATAGAGATAGCAGCGTGCTTTCCTGTAGAAGCGCGTGGCCTGGCCCAAGGCCTGCCTTCTCCTCTTGGAGCCTGTGGTCTGGAACAGAGAGGAGGAAGGTTGCTGTTCTGGGAGAAGGGTGGGCGCCAACCTGCAAGTACCAGGGGGTTTGGGGGGTGGACCAGAGTCGGTTTTCAGACCCGTCTGAGAGTCTTGGGGAAAGTCAGATCTGAGAGCAGAGAGTGCTAGGTGTCTGTGTGTTGTGTTGTTGAGTTCTCACATCAGCCTTGGTAAGCCCGTAGATGGTATATTTATTTTAATAAAGATATTAGGAAGCCAAGTCCAGAGAAGTTAGATAATTCCTTAGAACCACGCAGTCCCTCCATTCGGAACTTCAAAGGTACATTGGTCAGGACTGTGGGCAGCAGTCTTGTGGTGGAGACTTGACTTCTCAGCTGCCACCAGAACAGAGTGATAAAGGTGGACATGGCCTGTCCCAGAGCAGCAGTGAAGCACTGGCTGCTGGCTGGGTGTGGAGGAGTGGGCAGGGGACTTCCTGAGATCCTTCCCACCCCACCGTGGCCAGCAGGCTTCTCCACTCCTGGTGGACTTTGTTAAGAGAAGTGATGTGTCCAGCAGAGAGAGAGAGGACGTGCGGCAAAGCCCCAGCTGGACTGCAGGGGATTGAAGGATTGGAGAGCGGAGGCACTCCTTCTTCTGGGCTGACCCTGGTATTGCAGGCACCTGTCCAGGCACCTGACCCTGGATTCTCAGGCTTTCTGGTCTCCTGTCCTCAGCGGACCTCTCGGCCTTTCCCTGGCTCACCACCTCCAGACTGAGATTTCTTCTGCAGATGGCGTCTCAGCCTTAGAGGATTTAGTCTTTCTTCTCTGTTCTGGGTGGGGGTGTCGTCTTACAAGATTGGGGCTACAGAAAAGCTCTTTTTTTTGGAAGGGCTGCTCCTAAGAACTTCGTGTCTCAAGCCTGGAGCCACCAGGAGACCCTGGCTTTGTCCCTGAAGTGAAGCAGTGGGTGTGGTCAGTGATGAGACTAGAGTGAGGCTTGCCAGAGGACAGCAAGCACCTCAGCTCAGCCGCAGCCTCCTCCCGATTGTCATCCCAGACCCACTGGAAGCCTGCTTCCTTTAGGGACCATCTTGGCCCTGGCATGAGCCTGCAGCGCCATCCCTGGGTACCTGAGTGTCAAGTAAACCTGAGCAAAGCCAGAATTAGCTGCCTCTCTGAAACCATTTCTGAACTTCTTGGCAAACAAATTGCAGCTGGGGTTCCCCCTTTTAGCATGTGCTTGGGTGTGTTCAGTGGACGCAGTGCTCAGCTTCAGAAACTGTCCCTGGCCGTCAGTGATGAAGCACCGTGGTTTCTGTTCTCTAGAGTCTGGGACGTGAACACAGGGGAAGTTCTTAACACATTGATCCATCACAATGAAGCCGTACTGCACTTACGCTTCAGCAATGGACTGATGGTGACGTGTTCCAAGGACCGCTCTATTGCTGTGTGGGACATGGCTTCTGCCACCGATATCACTTTACGCCGTGTCTTGGTTGGCCACCGTGCTGCAGTCAATGTGGTAGACTTTGATGATAAGTACATCGTGTCTGCCTCCGGTGACAGGACCATCAAAGTAAGTGTGCCTGCATCCTAACCCTGCCTGTTTCTGACCTTTATACGTCAGAGAGATGGCTCATGGCCTGGTACCTGGCAGGATCTCTGTTTGCTCGTGAGCCCTTGCGACCCTCCCCATTGTGTGCTTCTGGAGTCACAGACAAATCAGAAGGAAAAGCCATGGGTCATAATGGAGGACAGTCCTCAACTTGGTGACACAGCTTTGTTGATAACCTTTTAAGGGGAGGAGAACTCACTATTGGCACACGGGTTGTGTGTGAGGAGCTTCCCACAACCGGCCTGCCCTCCTGGCACCCTGCAGAGGTGTGGCAGGTCTTAGATTTGATTTATTCTCATGATGTTGAGAGCTTGCCATGCCACAAGCCCTATGCTGGACGTTCAGCCCAGGTTGACCAGAAGGTGCAGGCTAGGGGAGCACACGAGGTGGCGGGTGTGGTTCTGAGTCCGGTATCTGTTTCACCCTTTGCAAATTTTAGCTTTCCTATATTTTCATAACAGCTTTCCTGAGGTTTATTTTTAATCATGATATTTTTTTAACCTTTATTTATTTATTTATTTATATTTTTTATTTTTTAGCTGCAGTTGGACACAATATTTTATATCTTTATTTTTATGCAGTGCTGAGGATCGAACCCAGGGCCTCTTGCATGCTAGGCGAGTGCTGTAGTACCTACCGAGCTCCAGCCCCAGCTCCGTGGGTGTGTTTTCCACACCACTAGATTCAGTGTTTTTGAATGTGCGATCCAGGGGCCCTTGACGTTCACAGGGTTGCCCGGCATCTCCACGGTCTATTCCGACCACTCTGATCACATTTCCATCTAAATCCCTAAGGCCTGTTAACAGTCAGCCTGGCGGTAGTCAGGCTGCCTCTGCCTCTGCCTCTGCCTCTGTGGATTCGTCTGTTTGGGGCGTTTCTTATAAACGAGGTCTTACTTCTGTGTCTGGCTGCTTTCATTGAGTGTCCTTTTTAGGGCTCACCCACGAGCATCACTGCACACATCAGGACTTCATTTCTTCTGAGGGTCAAGTAAGAATGCCATTGTGTGAGTGGACCACATTTTGTTTGTCCAGTTATCAGTGGATGTGCCTTTTGTTTACTTCCATCATTTGGCTCTTACTCATAATGCTGCTGTAAACATTGGTGTGTAAGTTTTTGCATGTTCATTTGTTTTCAGTTCTCTTGGAATGACAGCTCTGGGTTGGACATTTTGTGGAACTGCCAAACTGTTTTTTCCAGAGTGTCTGCAGTAAGAGTTTGATCTTGCTCTAAGAACTTTCTGTTAGTGACCAGCGTTCGACAGCATTCTGATATTTAGTAGCCCCACAGATCTTGGACTGAGTTGTGTCAAGCTTTAGGTTTCGAGTAGTTTGGAAGCTGAATGGCCAGTTTGAGTGCATTAGCCTACTCACTCCACACTCACACCAGTCAGTGCAAGATCAGTGCTTGGAATTCAGGAGAGTTTGGGGCTGATTATAGAGCAGCTCCTTCATAATATCAGTTGGCAGGATTTCTCCCCACCTTTGCCAACTCTTGTTACTATCTTTTTGATTATAGCTGTCCTGGCGTGTGTGCAGAAGATTCTCTGTGGCTCTGGTTCACATTCCCTAATGACTAATAAAACTGAGCATCTTTTCTATGCTTTTTGGTCATTCAAATACCTTCTTTGGAGAAATGTCTACTTAATTCTTTTTTTACACTTCAAAAATTGGATGATTTGTCGTCTTATAATTGAGTTGTAAAAGTTTTGTTTTGGTTTATTTTTTTAAAATATATATTCTGGATACAAGACCCTTATCAGATATATGGTTTGCAGATATTTTCTCCCATTCTTTAAGGGGTGTCTTTTACTTTCTTGCTGGTGTCCTTTGAAGCACAAATGATTTTAAATTTATTGATTTCCAGTTTATCAATTTTTTCCTTTTCTTGCCTTTGCTCTTGTTTTTATATCTAAGAATCCACTGCTGAAACCCATGTCACACAGCTTACTCTTGGGTTTTCCTCAAAGAGTTGCATAGCTTCAGCTTATTTAAGTCTTTGGCCAGTTTTGAATTAACATTTTTTATATGGTATGAGATAGGGGTCCAGCAACTCCTTTTGTTTTTCATTTTTCCATGTATATATCTGTCCTGTTCAACCACAGATGCAGCTGGTACAGTAAATCAGGGTGCTCCAGTTGTATCTCCTGTTCAGTGTGCCTGTGGACATTGAAGTCTTCCAGATAAGTTCACAGGAAAGGAGATTGTTCACTCCACCTCTGTAATACTGAGTGGTATGTCAGAATAAATGGAGATATTCTAGAAGCTGCTGGGAAAGAGGAGGAAAGGTGAAGCTTTTTATATTAGTTAACACTGGGTTTGACATGTCAGCTGGCCTGCAGTCAGAATCTGGTATCAGCTCTCTCCTCTGTTGAGTGAACGTGTGCACCCTCCAGGAGAAGCTTTCTCCTTGAAGGTCCCAGGGTTCACAGACTGCACAGCTTCCCTCTGTTTTTCACTCCAGTTTTATCACACAGTAGCTAAGAAAATCTTATGCTCTCCAGTCTGTCCCCTAGCTTCCAAATTTGAGTTAGAAGAGACTATTTTATAATCCTGTCTTTGACTCATTCTTAAAAGCTCTCATATTTCCACTTTTCAAAAGGCACTTTGTGGGAGGACTTTTCTGTGTTTATTCTTGAAGACATGGCTTTTGTCCTGCAGGTCTGGAGCACGAGCACCTGTGAGTTCGTCCGGACTCTGAATGGGCACAAGCGAGGCATCGCCTGTCTGCAGTACAGGGATCGGCTGGTTGTCAGTGGATCATCAGATAACACCATTAGGTGGGTGCACTTTGGCATGCGAGCAGGGTAGACTTATTTTTGCCATAGTATCGATTTACCTCCCAGTCCTGTTTGGTTCTGTGTGCTCTGAGTAGGAAAGCTATGGGCCGTGGGTGGGGGTTCTTCCTAGAGCCCCCCAGCACA
This sequence comes from Urocitellus parryii, assembly GCF_045843805.1. Taxonomy (NCBI): domain Eukaryota; kingdom Metazoa; phylum Chordata; class Mammalia; order Rodentia; family Sciuridae; genus Urocitellus; species Urocitellus parryii. The sequence goes on along the minus strand of NC_135531.1, from coordinate 158,809,639 downwards.
CAGGCCTATGCCCTTAACTCCACCATGACCACTTACTACCAGAGCCTCCGAATGGACGGGGTGCTCCAGCCCGGCGCTCTGCTTCCCTCGCCTGCAGACCTGCCTCTCTGCAGCAGATAACAGTCTGCTTTATGTCTCCCCCAGAGATGGCATCTCAGAGTCACCCCCTCCTGCTGGCTGGTTCTCTTCCCTCCCTTTTCTCTTTCCCAGAGCCAGTCTCCTTCCTTTTTAATGACTAGACGTAGATATTTTATATCTTAAGAGCATCCCTTATTACCTGTTCAAGCCATCTTTTCCACTGTCCTGGAACATGTTAGTAGTAGCTTTACAGAAGTGACCGTCACTGTGTGGTTTATAACCAAATTGCCTAATGTTTGGGAAAAATAAATATTATTAGAAAAAATAATTAAAAACAAGAAAAGGAAAGGAAACAAGCAGATAATAACAACAAAAGACTATAAATGCCATAAATTTTCTTTTTTCAGTCTTATTTTATTTTTAATTGATGTAGTAATTATATGTATTTATGGCGTATTGTGCATCTAAAATTTAGGTCTTATTTTCTTTTAAGATTTATAAAAGTTAGTTTAGAGCTTCTATTGTGGTTTTCTTCATCGTGCTTTGTAATATTGCTTTTATGTTTTGTCAATAAAAAGTCCTTTACTTCCTCATTACAATTTTTGCAGTTTTATAAAATAGTGTGTATTGCTTTGCAATTGGTTGAAAGGAGCCACCTTGGAGTCATAGTAGCCGTGCCAAATGGCTCTGTTCATCCTGGGTTAGAGGAAGTAGTCTTACTTTCGGAAGCAGATCTGCTGGGGCCTGTAGTCAGGTGTTTGTGGGGTTGTGATGGGAGTCCCTGAGAAAGGCATCATGCCTTAGTGTGCACCCTGGCTTTGCATGGGCTGGTTTGCTGTGGTTTCTTTTTGCAAGTAATGTGCAGAAATCAACCACAATAGAGAAAACCAAACATCTAACTCTAGAATTATATAAATCAGATGCAGAGGAAAAGGCTTCAATGTAGTTAGTTGGTTTTTATTTCCAATTCAACTGTACATGCCTAATGCGTCTCCCACTCAGGCCCCGTAAACCGGGCAGCCCTAGTATACTGTACACGTCAAGGAAGAGGTGTCCCTAAGCCTTTTGAGGATCAGGAGGCCGCCGTGCTGGTCTGCCAGTCCTGACTTCAGTAGACGTGGACTTTGGCTGCAGTCTGGTGAGGTCAGCTCTCTGCCCCTCTTGCTCCTCTGCATTTTTTTCTCCCACGACCAGCAGCCTGGTTTCCTCCAGGAAAGTCCTCCCAGACCATCTAACTATGTGCTGTCAAAAACTCAGACACCGGGCGGATACCTAGGAACTAAACATAGTGGGGGTTTCTGTTGGGTGCTTTGACTCAAATAGTCAGTGTCACAACTTAGATGGTGTGAAAACAAGCACAGCAGAAAGCCGGATTGCCTCTCCTTAATTAGTGCTAAAACACACAAAGGGTGTAAGTGTGCTCACATGTGCAGTGTGGACTAAGGAGTGTGATATGAAGAGCTCAAGGCAGCAGAAACCATGTCGGGAGGAGCAGAGAGGAAGAACTGGAGGGCTGGGTGAGTCTCACGTAGGGGTTTGTTACAGTTGTCTCTTTCTCTTTCAAGGCTGTGGGATATCGAATGTGGCGCCTGTTTGAGAGTCCTGGAGGGACACGAAGAACTGGTGCGATGTATTCGGTTCGATAACAAGAGGATTGTCAGTGGCGCCTACGATGGGTGCGTGTTTGAGGTCTTCAGACCCGCGGCGCTGTCGGAGCCCGCAGAGGAGTAGGGCAGCTCTGTGTGTCGCCCTGCTGGAACTCTTTGCAAAGCTGGAGGGCAGATGTTGTGATAGGTCACTGTATTTCCTAAGGTTTCACTTCCTACCAACCTCGTACACTCAGGGGATAAGTAGCAGGGGATTTGATTCTTGTCCTTTGTCCTAAATAAACCACACCTTTCCCCCCCTCCTTCTGGTGAATTCATTAATAAATTCCTTTTTCCTTTTTGGTGAATTGAGCATACCCTTTTAAGAACACCCCCTGGTGTTTCAAGTGAGCAAATGGCGACCGTAACCTTTGAGATGACCATATGTGTATGTCTCCCTTCTGGTCAGTTGGTCTGCTTGTACTCCTGTCTCTCACTCTCAGCATTTGCTGTGTTTGGAGAAAGGCACCCCTGGAGTTCCACACAGAGCCCTTGCTTCTGTCCACAGCACCTGCTTAGCCCCAGCAAATCTCCTGGTGGATAACTTTGTTAGTGTAGATTATCAAGTCAGGAATTGAATTTAGATAACCTGAAGTGTTTTTTTTTTTTTTTTAAATCTCCCTTCAAATATTTCTTTATGATATCAGCAAGTCTGAGAATGTTTACGTCCTTTTTTCCCCCAACATCAAGTGTGATTGGTTCAAAAACTTGTAGAAACGTTAGCATATTGCCTACTGGGCTGTACGATGGGCAGTTCAGGTGCACCCCTTTTTGCCAGGGAAGTGCTTGGCAAGATAGAAGACGTTACCACTCATCACAGCCTCATTTTTTTTTTTCTAGGAAAATTAAAGTTTGGGACTTGCAAGCTGCTCTTGACCCTCGAGCCCCGGCAAGCACCTTGTGTCTGCGCACATTGGTGGTATGTGATGTGTTGAAGCAGGAGTTGGTCCCTGGGCCGTTGGCAAGTGGCCCTACATGGGCAACATCAGAAAGCTTATGTATCTCACAGCCTGCCTTCAGGGAAACTTGCTTTGGTTAGCCAAAATCAGGGGTATTTGACATCTACATGACTGTGAGCTCTGAAATAGGAACACAGGCTCCCTCCTTTGTGGGTGGACTTGTGTCCTCATACATGGAACATTTCCTTCCTGAAGGCTTGGCAGATCTCCTAATGTGGCTGTGATAATGCTGTGTTTTCACCTTATGTACTGTTAGTCTGCACTCTGTGGATTATTCCTCTTGGCATATAGGAATACTTTATTTTTTAATAGACAAATAATAATTGTATACACTTATGGAGTACATTTATGTGATGTTTTAATCCATGTGTACCTTATAGAAAGATTCAGTCAAGTGGATTAGCATGTCCACCATCTCATCACTTTCTCTCTTTTTTTTTTCCCCCCCCTTGGTGAGAACGTTAAAAATCTATCCTTTTAGCAGTTTTGAAATATACCTTATTGTTAACTGTGGTCACTCTGCAGTGCAGTAGATCTTTGAAACTTACTCCTCTAATCTAACTTCCCCACCTCTCCTTCCTCCATTCCCTCCCTTTCTGCTCCCTGTTTCTCTGAGATTGACTTCTTTAAAGTCTATATATAAGTGAGATCACACACAATATTTGTCTTACTGTGTCTGGCTGAGTTCTTAGCATAATGTCCTCCAGATCCATCTGTGTCAATGAAAATGACAGGAATTTCTTGTTTAAGGTTGAATAAGAAAATATTTTATATGTTAATCTAATTTGAGCAACTTTACTAAGCCAATTATTTCTAATGGCCTAGTTGATTGTGTTGTATTTTTGAGGGGATAGAAGTCTGAAAATATTGATAGATTTTTCTTATTTTCAATAGCTTTACTTTTTATTTCCAATTCTTCACTTCTGGCATTGAGTAAAATGTGTAGAACTGTAGTGAGGGCCTTTCTTGTTTTCTTCTTGATTTTAATGAGAATCCTTCTGATGTTTCACCAACCAATTTTGATGTCAGCTGAAGCTTGAGATAGGTGTTCTTGGTCATAATTTTTCTTCTTTGACATATTATTGGTCCAGGACCTAGGATACAAAGTTTAATGACAAAAAAGACCTGGAAGGAAAAAGAGTTTGTTCTTGGGTGAAGGGCAAAGCACAGCTCCTCAGCCTTCACTGACTCTCACTGAGATGGCCAGGAGCTTTCCAGATACCACTGCTTCATCGCTGTTGTCTTTTGTAGGAACATTCTGGACGTGTTTTTCGGCTACAGTTTGATGAGTTTCAAATCATCAGTAGCTCCCACGATGACACTATTTTGATTTGGGATTTCTTAAACGTGCCTCCCAGTGCCCAGAATGAGACCCGTTCTCCCTCCAGAACCTACACATACATCTCCAGATAACAGTCTGCACCTTTACCCATTTCAGGTGAGTCACCCCCCGCCCCCAGCATGCTTCATTTTGCTGATTGGATTTGGTCTTTTGGGGATGTGAACCAAGGTAGCTCTGTATGATGCACCAGCTTTTGCAGAATTCTATTGTAAGTCTAGATCTTACAGGCACATCAAAACAAGGCTTCCTGCATGTGATGAGTTTTCATATTGACAGATGATTGAATGTGGTTCCTGTTTTTTAAAAAATAATTTTTTCTTAATGATTTCCCCAGTTATTTCCATTTGGCACCAGTGAAGTTTCTTTAATTTTATTTTGGGATACAAGAATCTGCTTTTTCTTTCATATCCTTAAGTTCTATTATTTTAAAATAAAACAAAAACAACCACCATCAACAAAATACTCAGGGAGACTCAATTCCAGGTCCTAGGCACTCATGGCCTTCTAGAACAATATGCCCAACTCTCAGGATTCTGCAGGGGCCAATGAGTTCTGTCCACCTTCCACTCTGTAGATTTGGTACATATTTGCACCTGTTCATACTCCTGTATAAAGACTGTGGTTAACGACATTCCTGCTTATTTAAAAGCACTACTTAATTCTTCGTAGCTTTTAATTCCTATGTCTTTTCTTGTGTTCGCTGACTGTTAAAAGTGCAGAGTTTGGTACAGGATGCACCTGGTGCAGCGTGGTAGGCTGTGGCCAGTGGTGAGTGCAGGCGTCCACTCTGGCCTACAGCTTCCTGGCTCTCAGGCAGCACAGGTCAGCTACTCCCTGTCACAGGCTTTCTAGGTGCTGCTGTGGGTCTCTCTGTAGGGCCCCAGCTCGAGGACACCCGCCTGCACCTCCTTCATCCTTAGGCCTTAGGCTTCACCCTGCCCAGATGTATAGCCAGCTCATGCTGTTGGCCTGGTCCTGACCTAGCTTACAAGCTCATTCCAAACCCAGGCTCTCTACCTCTGCTCCTGCCCACAGATGCTGCCCCCCATTCCTGGCAGCCATCTCTGCTTCTAGTCTGGCCTTCCCCTTACCCACTTCAGATCTCTTTTCTCTTCTCTTTAAAGCCCCCTCTGGTCTCCTTACTGCACTTGCCCCTGGCTCCGCTTCCTCCCTCCTGTGCCATCTTCCATCCACCCTTTCTCCATGGACACTCACCGCCCTTCATCCACCTTCGCCACCCATGCCCTTGCCCACCCCCACCGATGGCTCCTGGCCAGAGCCCTTTCAGCACTGCCCCCCACCAAAAGAAAAGTACAAAGAAAATCCATGTGGAGAATTGTGAAATTTGTGGGGGAGAGAAAAGACTGGGAACCTGTGGTATCTGTTCAACAAGTTGCCATCTTTTCAGATCCTCCTCAAGATTCTAGGATCCAATTACTAGATCTCCTCCAGGGAGTCCTCACAGAGGAGCCCAGTGCCAAATTTGACCTACTGCCTTGATTTTTTTTCCTGCCACTGAAGACTAAGAATAGTTTTTACACTTTCAAATGCTTATAAAAAAACTAAAAGAAGAAGAATGATGTGAAAAATTATACGATGTGAAAAATCATGAAATTCAAATTTCATTATTCATAAATTAAGTTTTATTGAAACACGGCCATTCCTATTCCTTTCTATATTGCCTGTGGCTGGTTTCATGCTTCAGTGGCAGAATTGAGTACTTGTGACACAGACCTTATGGCCAGTGGCATCTAAAATATTTGCCATGTGGCCCTTTAAGAAAACTTGCCTTCCTCTGGCCTTACCAGTGCTGTTTGAGGGTGGTAAGCCAAGGGTCTCATTGGGGATGGCGAGGACACCTTTCCTTCATGCCCTATCAGTTTGATTAGTAGGGAGTGGCCAGGAGCTGCTTTTGGAAGGATTCTGGGGCCCCAAATGACTGAGGGTCATGACAGGTTGGTGTCATGACCCTCAGTCATTTGGGGCCCCAGAATCTTCCTCGTGCATGGAGGCAATTGGGAATGACCTGTAAGCCAATGCGCAAACGTTCGCCATTCCTGGCCTCCTGTATGTTGGTACTGTCCCTGTGATAGTGACCTCATCCCTTGCCACTTTCTCTGGCCCATTGCTGCTTTCCCAAGTCTGTTGAAAACACACATTGCAGAGTGGTTGTCCTCATTGAACAGACTCTTCAAGCAGACACAGGGGATTGCAGCAGGGAGCAGGGATAAGGGTCTCTGGAATGATTGCTTCCACCCAGCACCCCCCGCCCCCAAAGAAACCCGAGGAAAACAACAGCAGTAAAGGAGTGGTCCAGATGACCCTGGCAGCCTTCCTGCTCTTCCCCGCCCCCGTCAGCCTGCCCTCCGCCTGCCTCCGGTGAGCTCCTCTGCGCTCCGGCTCTGCTGACTTCCTTGCGCCTTCAGGACCCAGCTTTAATTGCTTAGATGCGCTTAGCGGAGTTGTGACCTCTGGCCACCCGTCACCTTCTTTCCTCCCCGGCAGCCCTCCTCCCTCCCGCCTTTCTCTCCTTACTCCATCCCCAAACCCAGGACTTCAGCCACCTGAATTCTGCTTCATTGCCCTGAACACCCTTTAGCAGTCAGACATGACCACCTCCTCCCCTTGCTCGTGTTATTAGGGAAGGGTAGACTTTCCTGTGGTTAATTTATTATTTGATATTGAAATGGTTTGTGTGCCCATCTTCCTCACAAGATCTGGAGTTCCTTATCACAGAGCTCCAGTACCTAGTTCACTGTTCTTAACTGTCATTGGTGTTTGTTGGACAAGTGGCTTCCAAGGCCAGTATGATATGTGTGCTTTTCCTCCTGGGCCACACAAGAATTTGGCCATAAATTAGTAAATGTATGTGAAACCACAGTGTGTTTGTGCAGTCACCCTCAACAAATATAGATCTTAATTCAGTCAAACATGGAAATTAGTTTCTGAGCTAACACAGACAGACACTAGACAGCTACAGTCCTCGACAGCACCTAGATGTGTTTGTATTCCTTTGCTTTGTCCCCCTTGCCTGTGCTGTGCCTGTGGTTTTAAAATTTTAAACAACAATATTGAGGTGTGATTGTGTAAAATAGATGGTATCCATTTAAAATGTACTGTTTAAGTTTTTACAGAGCATATACCCCAGTATTTGCCTCCATGATCAAGATAAGAGTATTTGTGTCACCCCCAAAGTCAGCCCACCCCCTGCAGTCTGGGCAGACATTGACCTACTGACCTGTTTTCTGTCAGGTTACTCATTTTCCAGAGTTTTCCTGTTGACTGGAGGAGTCATTAGCTCTATGTGACTATTGAGCTCTTGAAATGTGGCCAAAGTAACTTTGGGAACTGATTTTTTTTTTTTTTCTTTTTGCGGGAAGGAAATGGGGGTCTCACTGTTGACTAGGCTGGCCTGGAATTTGTTATCTTCCTACCTCAGTCTCCAAGTAGCTGGGATTACAGGCGTGCATCATCATACCCAATAGGAACTGAATTCTTAATTTGTATTTCATTTTATTTTATGTAAGCTGAAATTTCAATAGCCACACATGGCTAGTGACTGCTGTCTTTGAACTAGTGTAGTTGTAGGAGTTTTATATTTTTAGCTTTTGCATTTAGGTCTTTGATCCATTTAGACTTAATTTTTGTGTGTGGTATAAGAATGCTGTTCTTTTTTATACAGTTAATTTAGTTGTGTCACTATTTAAAAATCTTCTTTTCTGCACTGAATTGCCTTAACACCTTTGTTTAAAAAAAAATCAACAACTTAAATGTAGGTGTTTTGTCTACATTTGAATTCATGATCCATGTGACTATCCTTTTGCCAATTCTATACTATCTTTGTAATAAATCATCCATCGTTTTTGTGAAAAATGTGTTTTGACTATCCTCGATCCTTTGGGTTTTTTAGTTTGTTTTTTAAGTCATATTCTAAGAAGATGGTTGTTGGGATTATGATTAAGACTCTATTGAAAGAGATCATTTTGGAGAGAATTTCCATTTTAACAAATATTGAGTCTTCAGTGCATTAATGTGGTATTTCAATCCATAAACATGGTTGATCTCTTATTTAGGTATTCACCTCTCAAGCAGCCTTTAATGTTGAAGTGTTCTACATCTTTTGTTAGATTTATTCCACTCTTTTTCTTTTCTAAAAGGAACTCTTAAAACTGTGCATGTCTTGCTGGGTACTGCTCTAGCTGCATGCTGCCACAGCATTCATTTTTCTGCATAAAGTAGGACATAGGGGAACAAGTTGGGGGCAGTGGCGCACACTATAGCTCCAACTATTTGGGAGGCTGAGGAAGAGAATCACAAGTTCAAGGCCAGCCTGGGCAGCTTAGTGAGATTCTGTCTCAAAATAGAAAATGAAAAAGGCTGGGAATGTAGCTCAGTATTAAGGTGCCCCTGGGTTCAATTCCCAAACCAGGGAGCAGAGGGGGAAAAGGAGAATATAAGAACATAGGTTATAAGAGAAACATATAAAATAGAATATGGACAGTCCCAGCTGTAGCCAGGTTTCTGGGAGGAATAGACTCAGGGAGCAGGTGTCTCATGGAACAACATAGGAGTATGTTTCTGTGTCCTTGCCCTCAGTTTATTAAAGAGGCATGTGAGAAAAATCCAAGACTTCCATACCATACCTTTTATTTTTTCCTTTCTGGTGTATGTAATAGAACACAGTAAATTTTCACCAACGACAGCTTTTGCATATGACTGCAAGGGCTCTGGAACAGAGTTCCTCTGGTTGGGAGGTGAGGCAGGGTGGGGGTACTGCTTCTCTTTGGCTGTGGTGGAAAGGAGACTGGTCTTTTTTTCTTCCTGACCGTTTCCCACTTTCTTTTTTGGAACCTAAGAACAATTGCCTTGTTCCAGTACCCAATTGTAAGTTGTGTTTTGAGCCTTTTCAATCTCATCTGCCTTATAGGTAGGTACTACTCCCCACATCCCAGTGAAACCCCAAATGTGTTTGTCTCTTCAAAGGGAATTGCTTTTGACAGCCTTGGCAGTCCTCTTTTCCAAATTCTTTTCTTTTATTGAACATGAAAAATGAAGACCATGTGATTTATGAATAATGAAAAATACTAGCCTAATGATGATTTACCCTTGCAGTAAACTATTCACCCCTAAAATATCAGGTAAGAATATCTCTGTGCTAGGAAATGTAGCAATAGATTTATGTGTCAAATCATTTAAAGACAAATAGTGACTCCTGATAGCTCTATATACAGTAGCACAAGGCTTCTTCTCTGACTCTGTGATTCTTTTATGTGGGAAGCAGGTATTAACAGTTTGTCCCTCTTAGGGCTGTGAGGTCAAGTCCACACGAGACCTGGCCTACAGCTCCCTGCCCAGCCTGCAGCCCTGCGTGTTGCCCATGCGCCTGGGGTGGGCTGGGGCGCGCTGGGGTGCGTCCTTGTCTAACCAGAAGAAACATCCACGCTCCTGTTTTTATTTCCCAGGGTTTCCTAGTCTTGAACTACTGGCTACATGGCTACCAGATGCCTAAGGGAGTTCGTTCACAGTGGCACGAGGCTGGAAGTGGTTCTAGACGCTGGGTAGATGCAAAGCAGCCTCACTCTCCAAGTCCGACATTTCCCACCTCCGGTTCCGGCTCTGCTTTGAGAAGGAGTCCTTCACTTCACCAACTTCCAGTAGAACAGAAGCCCATTCCCTATCCCCATCAGTGAAAAAAACCTACTGCTTCAAATGTAAATTGTTCATATAAGAGGAACATGCAGTCTGTTTTCCAGAAGTAAATCGACCGTCAAGAGAAGACTTGGCTCTAATTTATATGCTTTGCACTTTGGTCTGATATTAAGAAACAACATTCTTCAGTGAAGTTTTGGGTGCCAAACACCTACCCAGAAGGTCCAGGGCTTTCCTTTTCAGAAGTTTGCGTTCTCCTTGTGACTGGCCAAGTCATGAATTCTGACTTGTATTAAGGACAATGTTGGACAATGGAAAAATCTCTCTGGATTGTTTTGGTCATATGTTTTGGATTATACTTCCTTTCTGTACCAGTTTCTTTTAATTTAAAGAACTGCTAAGCCAGTTATATTATCTCGCCACAGGTAATATAGCTCTTTTCTTTGATTAACTGTTCTGTCCCCAGCATCTCCTGATATCTGGTAGAGTGACGCCTTCGTCCATGTGCTTGCCTCCTAATTTAAGATGCCGTATCCGCATGTAGATATGATGTATATAACAATTTCACCTCGAGGTCGCTGGAGCTGGCCCTGCACCGGGACACTAAGCAGGGTGCCCGCTGCATACGGCTGGCTTGGGAGCCCGAGGCCAGGGTTGTGAGGGTGCCTGGACCTTCCTGCAGTATTCATGCGCTGTTCTCATCCGACACTGTCCTGGTGTGTGTGGGGTGTGTGTTTTTAAATGGGAACTTGTTTTAAAATGTAACTTCTAAAGTTGAACACAGATGTTTTATTTGTTGTGCAGTATATGCAATAGAGAGGTACCTTACAACTTGTCGTCATCGTTGTTCTTTTCCTTATGAGTGCTCCTGAGTCCTCGTGGTCACGTCCCATAGTGTTCATTTGGCTTCACTGTCAGCACCGTCCTTCTGTGCGATAGCAACCCTGAGAAAGAAAGAACAAGATGCTCCGTGGACTGGGTCTCCTGGCTCCAGAGTTCACGCCACCTGGCCCCGCCAGGGCGTCGAGGGCCTGTGGCACGCTGCAGCCTGCAGAGCAGGCAGGCTGGTCCAGAGGCCCCCCCTTGAGGGCAGGGCACCCCAGAGCGACACGCAGCCTGAGGTCTGTGAGGGCCCTGAGCCCACTGAGAGAACGGCACTGTCACTCTGAGCACAGGGAGTGGACATTGGCATCCCGGTACCCTCTTCCCTCCTCGATAGTAGGTCTTGATTTGCCCCTTGCCATTTATTTCCAAAGATCAAGGAATGTCCATACCACTTGAAAGGACCAATAAGCCACTTCTGTGAGTGCAGCCTCTTCCCGGGAAGCACACCCTCCTCCCGAGAGAGGGCCCTGGGCTCTGGCCTTGCGTGGAGAACGGTGTGGGATCAATGTGTCTGTGATTCGCTTATCGGGTTGGATTTGCTTTTTAGTTTCGCTTTTTCCTTTTTTATATTTTTAATATATCCTTCCCACATTTTACTAAATTAATTTGTTTTTGAGAAGTTGAGTCTTAAAGTGTGAAAAAGAACCCTCCCTTCATGAGGTGGGTGCCGTGAGCTTGGCAGTGAGGGCAGGTTCACCCTGGGCCCCTCTCGCCTCCCAGCCGTGCGGTCTGACTGGCTGGGGAAGCCCGGGAGGGGGAGGCACATTTTCTGAATGAATGGATATTTTTTTGTTTTTGTTTTTGCATGTTTAATATAGAAGTTCCTCTCATTCCTTGGGAAATCATGGCCTTTGAATATGCACACAACCTTTGAACTGTGCCTACTAAATTATAGCAGGGGACTTTGGCACCCAAGGAGTCCTGGCTCTGGGGTTACTGCAGTAACCCCAGCTGTACTCTGGACTTTATTTTGCTAACATAATTGAGCAACTGTAAATTACTGCTATATTAATGTTTTAAAACACTGGGATAGTCTAATTCTAACTTGTAATTAATTATGTTTGCCAATTATCTGTTGGAAATAAATTTGTGTCTGAACAGCTATTGAAACAAATTGTACAGATATTATTCATGACAGCTTTGTACTGTGGAATGTGCTTAATAAAAAACAAAGAGTTTGACCTCTGTCCAATAAATTGCTAAGTAATGTCAATAAATCGAGTATGAGTATTCTGCAGTCCACCTAATCTGGCTTCATGCGATTGTTACTTCAGCTACTAATTGAAAGCCAATACAATAATAAAGTGTTGCAATACTCTGATGTTCTGTTAAGAAATTTTTCAGAAAACCTGTTACATGCTATCAGGATTCAGTGACATGTCATTAAAGTTTATAGACTTTAAAAATTATCAACTGTGTAAAGTGAAGTTGAAGGCTCAGAGCTTCTGACCTGTGAGAACTTGGCAAAAGACGTGTAATTCCGTGACTTGAAGCTCTTCCGAGAGCGCCCACTTGACCCCCAAGGTTGGCGGCTGCCTGGGAGAGGTCTTGCCCAGCGGCCCTGCTTCCCTTCACACGTTCCAGATTAAATGACCAGCACAGAGTGACCAGCACCAGTTCCTGGGAAAATAGGAGAGTGGCCTCTGGTGAGTTCCAGGTGGCTCCTGGGTGAGTGGCCCGCCCGGGCTGAAGCAAGGGGCGGAGGAGGCGCAACAGGCGGAGCTGCAGGCAGGAGAAACACAGTGGCCCTGCATGGCCCTGGCTGGGTGAGAGCCAGGAGGACAGTGAGTCTCCAGGTTCTGTGCCCAAGTCCCTCGGAGCAGCTGTGTTCACTGGGTGGCTGGGTTTTCCCCAGCCACCAAATGGGTGATGTAGACTTTTTGGATGAAATTAGAGTATTTTGAGGCCATTGTCCTCACCCATTTTTCTTGTTAAAAAAAATGTTTTAAAAATATGTAATATTGCCTGTGCTGAAGAAAGCCATTTTGCAAAGCATAAAAGAGTGGAGTCCCTTGTCCCTCTCCCGGCCTCCAGTTTCCCAGCCAGCTTCCTGCATGTTCCTCGGCACCCTGTCTGCACTAGGTTGTCCCCGCACACACCCTTTTGTTTTGTGTTTTCCTCCTGGGGCTAAGGCTCCAGCCCTGGGCCTGGCACTTGATAAGCTACCCCAGAGCTCCGCCCCGGCCCTGGCCTGCTCTTTCTGTGGTGGCATGCCTGCAGGAGGGTGCTGCATCCCTCATCTGCTGTCCTGAGGGCTACTCCGTGTCAGTCCGGGTGACTCCACCTCACTCCTGTCAGTGGCCGCACAGTGTTGGGTTGTAAGGACAAACCGTAGTTCAGCTGGCTGCAGGTGAAGGTGGGATTCTGTTCTTACCATTTCCAGGTGGTGATTGTCCTTTTTCACAGGGCTGTCCCTCATACCTGGCCGCATTAAAGAGACTGTTATTGGTGATTCAGGATGACAGCAGAGTTGGTCCTAGACATGGCCACAGAGCGGGGAGACCAGGAGCTGGGTGCTGGGCCACAGCCCTCCCGGGTGCTTCCCTCCCTTCCTCCCACAGCTGCTGCTCAGTAAACACAGTGTCTTCCTCCTTAAAAGGTGAAGTGTTAGCAAGAAATCCGCAGCTCCTGCTCCCATCCCTGAGGAGCGTCTGAGAGGTCTCGTCCACCCTCGCCCGGCCTCTCACCAGAGCTGTGGCGGCCCCAGCTGTTTGTTTTCTCTGTTGAACAGGGAGAGTGGAGGCTGCGCCATCTGGCTGCCAGTCCCTTCCTGATTAGCAGCCTGGCAGTGCCCGCTTTGGACCTTTGCTTCTCTATGGACTAGCCCAAGTCCTGGAGGGATATGCCTCGGCTCCGGGAATCTAGATTCTGTCACACCCAACCGGTCACAGTTGGCAAAATCTTAAAAAAGTCTCCCTGGTACCTGTTCACCATCGCTGAGCTGGTGTGACTTGAAGCATTTTTATTAATAAAACTAGTCACTGAGTGAGGCGTTGTGTCCCAAGTTCAAAGGACTGAGGGTGTCCCAGAGGAAAGGGCAGATTAAATGACCAGTAAGGACTGACCAGCACACAGGTGTCACCCGGTACGCGTGTGTGTGAAGAGGCAGGAAGAAGGGGAGAGAGCTGGCAGCCGTTGCCCTCCCTCCCGCGCTCAGCGGCAGGCGGACTTGCTTTCCCGCTAAGCAAGGCAGGGGGAGGCTGGAATCTGCAGCTTCTGGCGGACCAGGAGCTTGTCTGAAGGCCTCTGGACCCTTGCTGGTCATGGCCTGAGCTTGGCCACTGCCCATAGGCACTCGGATGTGGAGTGGCTGGGAATGTGGCCATGGAAAGGTGCTTCTCTGCCCTGGGTGGCAGGCCCCTGAGACTGAGTTCAGTGCTTTAGGAATGTGTCTGTTGGGTATGGCCCTGCGAGAGGACAGTCGGGCACATCATAAGTTGTCTCGTGAGGGCCTGGCAGCCTGGAGAGTAGAAAACCCTCCAAGAGGATCCGCATTCGCCCATTGCTTCCACCTTTGTGGCCACCTCTTGCCCTGGAGTTGTTTGGTTTCATTGCTCAGAGTATGTTACAGTGGGGCTGGGCCTGGCTGGGCTGGGCGACCCAGTAGTCACAAGGCCCACGGCTGAGTGGGGACAGGCCAGAGCGACAGCTTGAGTTGGTTGTGCTGAGGTCTCGGTGAGTTCAGCCTGGGCGCCATCCTCCCTTCACCTCCATCTTCAGGCCCCAGACGCTTCTGCTCTTGACCCTTGTACTGCCCAGTCCCCGACAGCTGCGAGGGCTCCGAGGACTTGGATGGAGACACTTTGCAAGGACTGTTTGTGGATCAGCTGGCAGACAGGGAGGAGCGTGCTCACCGAGGCCCGGGCTCCTCAGCTGACTGGCAGCAGGCCCCGTGGGCACAGGAGTTCAGTACTTGGACTAGAAGGTAGAGATGGTATTTTAAGGTGCTTCGTAAAGATTAAATGATATAACCTGGAACTGACCTCACCTCAAGGTAGTGTAGGGACGGGCTGGCATGGTGCCCGCCGGCTCTACTGGGGCCATCTACACAGGACTGATGCTCAGGAGGTGGGGCGTGGTGGAGTTCGAGGTGGTGTGGCGTAGGGTGGCATCATCTGCTCAGGAAGCCTAAGGCCATGGGAAGGCGCCCTCTGCCCCCAGCGAGGATCGAGTTTGTTTGAGGGGAGGTGGGTGGACCTGGTGCACAGGAGAGTGTGCACACGCGGGAGTTCTCTGGTTAGTTTTGTTAGGGACGACAGCCCTCAAAGGCGGCCCACCTGTCATCTCCCCAGGGTGTCTCTGGGAAGAAGAGGCCACCTGAGCAGGCTCCTCTCCGAATCACAGGGCCTCCAGTGGACAGAGTGGAGGTGGAGGCCCAGGGCATGTGCAGGCGGAGGGAGTGGCAGTGACCAGGGAAGACAGTGTTTACTACCAATCAGTGACAGCAAGAGCCAGGCCACCCGGGAGTGCCAGGCCTGCTGGGGGCCTTTCTGCATCTCCAAGCCCCCGCAACCTACCCGCAGTGTTGTTGGGCTTAATGGAGGAAGACCCTGAGGCCCAGGCCTGTCTGGTTTCGGTGACCACAGCTGGCCTCCCTGCAGGCCACCCTGCTGTCTCCCTGGGCTCTGTGATGCCAACAGAGTCCCCCAAGGAGCCAGACTGGGCTGTGCTGTCTCCTGCCCTGGTGTGCCCCTGCCCTCTGCTCTTGGATCATCGCTGTTTGGCAAGCCTTCACAGCACCCATGTCGTGGTGGAGTGCGAGAAACTGGACAGATGGGGCCAGGCGTGGCCACCAGAGGGGGGCTGTGGGCGAGAGGCCAGCAAGGAGAAGTCAGGCCTGGAAGAGGCAGAACACAGAGCAAGGGAGGGAGGCTAGTGTGGAGGGTGCGGAAGAGAGGAGTGCTGACAGGTGGCGCATATTTAGTGTGCATCTCTTCTGTGCCACTAGAGGGGGTTGTAGGGAAACTCCCTGCCCTCGGGGAGCTTCCCTCCAGTGTAAGCTCAGCAGGGGTTGCATCCGCAGGGGCCCAACACAGGAATGAGCAGGTTGAGTTCAGATGGAGAGAGGAGCTGTGGAGACTTGACCTTGGGCAGTGGTTGGAGCCAAGACCCCCATGGTAACAGGAGCCAGCCACAGAGTGAGGCAGGACAAGATGTCCAGGTAAGGGGACAGAGGTGCAAAGGCCCTGAGGTGGGAAGCCCTGAGTGGGCAGCTGGCTCGTAGGCTCCGTCTCCCAGATATGAGAAGGAGGGGGTCGATCTGAAGGGTGGACTGCTGCTACATTTGGATTTGGACCATGAAGGTGCCCCAGAGAGGCACAGACTCGGATTACTAGAAAGGGGCAGGCGGTGGCCTCCAAAAGCAGAGTCCTGAGGAACACCCACTTGAGCACACAGGGCCCTGGGGACACGCTGTGACAAAGCCAGGGGAGGAGCAACTGGGAAGGCAGGGCACGTAGCCCTTGGACCCTCCCAGAACCTGAAAAACCCTCTTGCAAACCCTAGTCCCCAAGCCCGGGGCCTCCTGGGGACCAGGCATGGTCCCGGCTCAGCAGGGCACCTGACCGCGCGCCACGCCCAGCCCAGCACCGGTTCCCCAGTGGCCAGGGCGCTGGCGGCAAGGGCAGCCAGCGCCCGGAGCTGGGAACCTTCCCCGCTGCCCATCTGCGCAAACAGCCGGCCAGTCTGCGCCTCAGGAATGAGGAGATAAAAGGACCATCGGGACTTTTCCACCGAAGCCGAAAGCACTTTACAGACGGCTGCGAGCTCCGTTTCAGGAAATGTCATCATGTCTCCCGGGAGGGGCGGCGGGCGGGGCGACTGGCCGCAAACTGCGTCCTCGCGGGGAGCGCGCGGCTGGTCAGCCCCGGGTCAGGGCGCGGGGCTCCCAGTGCCCCTCGCGAACACCTCACTTCTTAATAGTTTTTCCTTTAAAAACAGCCCAGCCTTCTTTGGCAGATGGTGACATTCCATTAGCATATGGAATATTTTTCAAAACACATCCGGGAGCGCCTCTCCTCCGGAGGCAGCTGGGCACCGAAGACCGGCGTTGGAGAGGGGGCCGGGAGCAGCCTGCCGAGCAGAAGGCGCCCACAGCCCGGCCGGCCGCGGGGTGTCCCGGGTTGGCACCCTGGCCCAGAGGAGCTCCCTCACCAAGCCACCCTGAGGACCAGGGAGCTAGAGAGGGATCGGACTGCAAGGCGACAGCAGGACTGGGCCCTGACCAGTAGTCACCTGGGTAGCCTTCTGTGGATGCAGCCTCAGGGAAATGAGGGCGCCTTCTTCATTGAGCACCTACTATGTGCCAGATGCTGGCTGCACCATACACAATGGTCCGTCCTGAAGTTATCTGCCACCCAGTGGGCAGAGCAGCCCCCAAAAAGGTCATGTCAACACCCTGCCCACTGTGCTCATGGCTGCCACTGTCCTCAGGACCAAGAGTGAGCCCCATGCCCTGGTCTGCAGGGATCTCCCCGATGCCGGGCTTCTATTGCTGTGCAAATCGTGCTTGCCTCTGTCCCTTCCCCTCCAGCCGCATGAGCTTTCCTCGTGTCCTTCAGTGCTGCCTCAGGACCCTGGCACCCGCTTCCTCCAGTTTCTTGAACGGCCCATCCCTCATCCAGGTCTCTCAAGCAGCCTCTCCTGGAAGGAGGCCACCCTGGGTGGTAATCTGAGCCTACGACCCTGGGCCATGCCCCATTTCCGCCAGGTCACTGGGCCTTGCCCTGTCTCCGCCCACCCCACAGGATCTCCCAGTGCCGAGTTTACAGGTTTTGTTCAGGGGGACCACGTGCTGAGGACCCAGCGAGGCAGAGAGAACAGACCACCCTCCCGCAGGACGAGGCAGCAGGTGGAGCACATCACGGCTGTCCCTGTCACCTGCAGGAGGGTGGCTCCAAGACCCAGGGACCAGAAGCCCTGGGTACATAGGCCCCTCATCTCCAAAGGAGTGGTGTTTGCAGAGCCGGCCGCGACCTCCTGGTGCCTTCAAGGCTCTTCAGACGACCCCTCAGACCACAGGGCATGACCGCTTGACAGCTGGCTGGCGTGTCAGGGACTCGCAAAGGAAGGGTCTGTCCACAGTTCCCCCAGCGGTTGGTTGGCTGAATCCGAGGACTCGGAGCCTGTGGTTATGGATGCTGGCTTACCTCGCCAGAAACGTGGCCTTCCTGAGGACAGGGACCTTCCTTGTCCTGCTTGGAGGCCACAGTGGAGTTGACAACCCACACTTGATGGACAGGTGTCGAGGACACAAGGTCTGGCCTTCCTGAGGACAGGGACCTTCCTTGTCCTGCTTGGAGGCCACAGTGGAGTTGACAACCCACACTTGATGGACAGGTGTCGAGGACACAAGGGGCAACTTGAGGATCGCTTGTTGGGAAGTCTCAGGATCTGAGCCAGGTCCGCCTGCCTCTGAAGCCGGCCGCGGTGCTGCCACCCTGCCCAGGCCTCTTGCCGGTCTCTGCCGTTGCTTCCTCCTCCCGAGCCTGGTGTCTGGGTCCCCTGCTCCCCAACGCCCCCCCAAGCCAACCCAGCCTGGGCTCTTCTCAGCATCCTGTCCTCAGCGGGGATAGGAGCTCTCTGCATCTCTTCCAGTGACAGCCTTTGGCTCTTGAGTCCAGATTTCTCATCAGAATGAGAACTTGAACCACAGCAGACCCACTAAAGCTCTTCAGATTCTGATCAACCAATTGGCAAATTGTGTTCAATAAGGGACTGAAAAATAGTTTTGATTTATGTGTCCTCAGCTGAAGAGTATGTTCCATGTATTTGGCTGTTAACTCAGAAGACTGGAACTTCTAGTCCTCCACTTTCCCTCCTCTGTTGACTCAGGGACAGAAGGTCAGTTCAATCTGGCTTATGAAAAGGAGGGCATTTATTAGCTCATACCACAGGTAAGCTCAGGAATGGTGGGGCTTCAAGGTTTGGCTGGATCTGGCAGGGCCAGGGTCTCAGTATCTCTCTCTCTTGCTGTCCTCTCTTGTGGTTTTGTCGTAAGGCAGGCTCTTTCCACATGGTAGGCAGGTGGTTGCCAGCTGTCCCCAAAGCACATCCTACCTTTTGAGAATTTTTCTGGGGGAGCAAAATCTCTCTTTGCAGCAGGATCAAGAAGTCTTGGAATTAAGTCTTCTTGGCTTAGTTGGGTCATGTTTCCACCCTTAAAGCCCACTGCTGTTGTCAAAAGGATGCCACCCTCTGATCAGCCACCACTGGAGTCTGGGCTTGGGGCTCACACCACACAAACCCCCATGGGCTGAGAACAGAAGGCAGACCCCAAAAGAAGATTATGATCTCGAGGCCCAAAAGGAAGGGGGACTGGAGGCTGGGCTGGGAAAACCTGGGTCAGCTGCTGTGTGTGCCCCAAGGCATCCCTTTTCTCCTCGTGAAGTGACGAATTTGGCATGTGCTTTGAAGCTTGACTCTGTCACTTCCTCCCTGATCACAGTGCGGGAGCCACATCCCCAGCCTCCTCTAGAGTCCTGTCCCTTTTCGCGTGCCTGTTAGAGGACCCGCAGGCAATAAAGGGGAACAGGTACTTGTGCTTTCGCGTCGTCCGCCCTCCTGCGCACGCTCTGAAGTGAGTTGGCCTGGTTCAAGGGCTTCTTGCACACCAGGATCGGGTTTTGCAATCTCCCCGTGTCCCCAGGCTCGTCACCGTACGAATGCAGGTGTGTTGAGCTAACAGACCTGCAGGTTCCAGGGCTCCCGGCGCGCCGTGGAGCCTCCCCTTTCAGGGCGCTCGGATTCTAAGCAAGCGCTTCAGTTGGAAAGCCACAGAGGCCGCGCCCTCGGGAACCCCTTCAAACGTGGGCTCTGCGCACGCGTGGGGCACGTGCCATAGGCTGCCGTGAGCCTGCTGTCGGCTCCAGCCTCGCGATAGGCCATTGACCAGCCAATGGGTGAGCCGCCCTTGAGTCAGGTGCTCACCTTTGCCCAATCAGCGGCCACCCCTTGTTCCGGTGTGGCCTAGAGCCTGTGGCCCCTCCCTCGGCCTCCTAGGGGAGGGGTTTCCCTGTTAGACACCTGGTTGGGGAGCGCACCGCCGTTCACAGATCTGGCACAGATGCCACCAGGAGAACTGTGCTTCGCTGCCCACACCAGCTCCTTCGTTCTCTTTGACAAGGTCAATACAACAGGTGACATGTATGAACAGTATGTTCCTGAAACTACCTGGAGGTCTTAGGATGAGCGTGTCCCTGCTGCACGGCTCCCAGGTGGGTAGACAGCCAGGAGGACTGGCGCCCACAGAGCAGCCTCCTGGGTCTGCAGGAAGCCCCCCCTCCCCAGCCCACCCGCCTCTGCAGCCGGGCTGGAGTCGCACTCCTCTCTAGGTCCCAGGATCTAGCACGACGCCTGGCAGTTAGATGGCCTTAATCCTACTTTCTGGAGTAGCCATTGCTCAGCAGGGACGCTGGGACAGGGCCGAAGAGCAAAGCGGAGAAGCCTCGGGCAGGGCTGAGCCCCTGGCCTCGCCGTTCCACCGTGGCTTGCTCTCCCTGGCTCGGCCCTCACTCCTCGTTAGAACCCGTACTTCACGTTATCTTGGGTCCTTTGTGGGCTTCCATTCTGTGTCCTGCAGAGCGATAGTTCCATGGACACTAATTATTATAACTAAAAAAGATTCTGCGACCAAGTGAGTCTGGGAGGTGCCAAGATCAAGAGAGCCTAGCGGCTTGACTTTCTGTGCTCAAGCCATTGTCACCATCCTTGAAGGTGGGAGGGTTTGAGCTTCTCCTGCTTGGCCGACCGGGGCCTGCCTTCCTCTCCCTGTGAAGTCTCCCTGTCTCTCGGGGCTGGTGTTCTGAGGAGGAAAACACCCAGCAACGCCAGCGTAGACGGGAAGGAACCGCTCTGTCCCCTCCACTGGGCACATGGGATTTGTGTCATGCCATCCTCTGGTCCATTATGCTGGAGTCGGCAGGCAGGCGTGACCAGGTGACTGTCTTCAGAGGTTGTTGCGCCCCCCCTGCTGGTCTCTGGTGAGGCTGAGGCCCTGTGGTCGTTACTGTGACAGGAGAAAGGCTGTGCGGGGACGGGGACCATTTCCTTGCACTGGGGTTGCGTCATGGTGTTGCATGCTCCAAGAAAACACCACGAGGGTGTGACACTCCCCATGACCCCAGATGGCCTGGTTGTTGTCCCCGAGTCTGAAGGGGCTGGTGGGAATCGCCAGATGGTGGGTCACATCCCCTGGGTTCCGGCCATGCCACCGTTGACATTCAGCAGGGACCCTCCGTGTCCTGGCGGAGTCCCCAACTCGCAGGCTGTTTGGCCTCATTCCTGGCCTCCACCTCCACATGTCAGTAGCCTGTGCCATCCTCCCTGCCTCCTCACTGGGACAATGAAGAAGATTTGTAGTCATGGTCAAATGTCCTCTAGGGGACACATCCCCTGCCCCTCGGTGAAACTTACTGCTTTAAAGGAAGCTTGCCCAGGAGTCCCGAAAGGCTTCCAGAGTATTTCAGCCTCATCTCACGAGGCACTGAGTAGCCCTGTCATACTCACAGAGCATCTGAGAGCTGCTAAGACCTGCCAGCCAAGCTCTTCCTCTGAACAATTGCTTAAATTGTCCTAACTTATTGTTGAGTTTCTCAGGAATAAGTTACATAGAAACCAAGACAAAATGGCCTAAGCATTTTGGCTTACGTCACTAAATAATCCAGCAGGGTCTAGCTTCAGGTATAGTTGGCTCCAGTTGCTTAAGCAACGTTACCAGGAATTGAGAATTTTTTGCTGATTTCTGCTCTTATTTCCTTGATGCCAGCTCCATTCTCAAGACAGGCTCTCCCAGGTGCTGGTGAGATGGCTCCTGTAGGCTGCTGCTCACTGCTCCCGATCCAGAGGGAAAGCGGGGCTTCGCTCCCCTCAGTTTAATGCAAGTCCTGACCTGGGTCCCACTGGCCCAGGAGACTGCACTGCTCTCGTGAGCTGGGCCTGACACCCCCCCAGCCAGGGCCCCCAGCTCCTGGCCAGTGGCTTGTGCTGCTGGTTATCTCTCTGCAGATCCAGGAGACGGTCCTCCTGCTGGTGAGGGTCTGACTTAGGCACAGGTTGGAAAGAGCCCCTCCCTTCCTCCAGCCCCCATTCTACCCTCCTTCCACCAAATGCCAGTTTATGGGCCACCAGAGGCCACTTTCGTGGCAGTGTTTGTCTTGGGTACAAACCGCCTTCTCCGGGTCCTCTCGGAGCCCCTGCCCTCTCCTCCTAATCCTCCTCAGGAGAACCGTCACTTGGGTTATCCTGAAACCCGAGCCGTGAGCATTCACAGGCGCCACCCTTTACAACAAGGCCATTTCATTCTGCCCAGTTCTGTTTGTTTAAACTCTTGCTGGCAGGATCCCGGCTCAGGGGCAGGGCTCCACAGTGTCCCCAGGCAGGTGCTCTGAGCACTGCAGGTTAAGAGCCAGGACAGGGGGTCAGCGGCTGGCCTGTGGGCGTGTCGGAGAGGCCATGCCCACCGAAGGACAGTGCCCAGGCCTTGGCAAGAGAACAGGAGGCTCAGAAGGTGGTGTCCCTTCTCCACGGGCACAGACAGGTTAGAGGGGGGGTGGTGAGATAGCCTATGGTGCATGGCGTAAGGCTGTGCGGTGACAGGTGGGGAGACGGTGATAGGGCTGGGAGGTGGGGGCTTGAGTTCTCCTGAGTGGACATGGCGCTCCATCAGGGACTGGGTTCTGTCGCCACGGGCTACAGCCCCAGCCATGTTGGTTTTTACTGGGACACAGAGTCTGGCTCAAGGGCTGAGGCTGGCCTCGACCTTGCCGTCCTCCTGTCTCAGCCTCAGTGGTTGGGGTTACAGGTGTGCCCACCGTGCCGGCCGCTGCCTGGGCCTGTACAGCACACCTTCCTCACCTAGGATTGCAGAATGGTCAAGAGCAAGGACACTGGTGTCAGCAAGGCCGGCCCTGCCATGGAGTGGCCGAGTGACTCCCACAAACCTTGGTTTCCTCTTTTGTCAGACACGCTGGGAAGAGGAGTCCAGGGGATTTGGGAGTGAACAGAGCAGCCCGCGGGAGTGGGAGTCTGATCGGCCAGGTGCGCTCCGTGCGCAATGGCCGACCTTCTGGGCTCTGCTGGCCTCCATGGGCCCCGCACACAGTAGGCCAGCCCACACCACTGAACTGTGAGAGGTGGTGCCCGGCACCCGGCTCCCCACCAGCCCACAGAGTCCTCCCACGTGCCCTGGGGGCACATCGCAGCCTCAGAGGACCCAGTGCTCTTCTGTGAGGGGCCGGGGTCCTCCCTGGCACATGGGGTGGGGTGACACTGTCTGTGTAGTGTGCAGCACATAGTAGGTGCACAGCCAAGGTCTTATCCATACCTAGCACTCGTCCCAAGGCCCGAAGGGACTCACCTCGGAGGGGCCAGGGTCACGCATGTTCCCTCCCCTCCTCCAGGAAACCCGGCACAGACCTGGGTGGCCGTGCACTCAGAGGGGCAGGCAGAGAGGGGAGCCCCAGGCAGGTGGTGTGCAAGGGCCTACTGTGTGCCGATGCCCGGCCCCACCCAACCTTGTCTCTGGAGCACCATGGAGACTGGTGTGGGAGCCCGCGGGGCGGAGACCACCCAGCCCAGCGACCACCCAGCCCAGCCTCTTCCCAGACCAGACCCAGGGCGCTGGCTCTGTTGACCTGGTTCAGGGCCCAGGCCTTGCCCCTCCTTCCCTCTCGGGGTGCCAGTGGGGGTCCACTTCTCCCCAGGCTTTTCAGATTCCTCTCCAGCCTGGATTGATCCCATCCAGTAGTGGCTTGGACCACTGTGTGGCGCTGGCCCGGGAGCCAAACCCTCGGATGAGGTCAGAGGTCTGCTGAGCCCGCTTGGGAAATGGGGGGCTTGAGGCTGTCCTCCAGTGTTTGAGGGCTGACCCCTGCTGTCCATCACAGAGCTCGTTTGGCCACAAGGCTGTCTGCCCAGCTCTAGGCTCGGGGTGAAGGCTCCAGGCCTCCTACTCAGCCGGAGGGCAGCATTTGACCTGTGTCTGTCTGACCCCACCGCTTGCCTCTCTCCTTGCTTCATGTGCTGCCTTGTACCTGGGCTTTGCAGGAAACCCAAGATCTGATACCCCAGGGACACCTGTCTGCAAGACAGTTCACACAAAACACTTTAGGGTCTGTCCATGTCAGCAGAGGCAACAGAGGCCCAGAGAGGGGCAGTGACTTTCCCAAGGTCACACAGCTAAGAGGCAAAGTCAGGATGCGAACCCACCTTTCCCATGCTCTATCCACTATGTTCTTTGGTCCCAGCCCTGGAAACCCTGCTGGCTGGAGAGCCATCGCCGGAGGCTGGGGATGACACAGATGTCCACTGGATGTCATTATTTCTCCACCGAAAGTGAGCTAGTCTTTTCCTCGGCAGTAAGTGGACTTTCCCGTGCTGGGGCAAGGAGATGGCAGATAGGGGTGCCCCTCTGCCGGCTCCCTCTCCTTTTGGCTCAAGGACAGGAGGTAAAGCTGGCTTCGTGTTTCCCAGGGTGGGGAAGGTCTCCGTGTGAGCTGAATCCCCTCCCCCTGGACACTGGGACCGTGGTGGCCTTCCTTTACCCCCACTGCTCTCCCGCCAGCCTCTGCCCAAACCCCCTTTCCTTGGCTCAGGGTTGCAGGTCCCTGGGTGCCACTCCTGTCCTGGGTCTTCAGGAAACAGCCGCTCTTCCATACCCACGCCTCCCCGGGGAAGCAGACCCACTGGGGTTGGGCTGGGGTCCGTCCACTGTCCTCGAGTGGCGCCCTCTGCTGGTCCCTCGGCGGCCTGCGTAGCCTTGAGGATGCGGAGGTAAGGAGGATAGGCTCCTGCTGGGGGGGAGGGACAGTGGGAGCCCAATGGTGGGCACTTGCTGAGGTTCCAGGCAGGGCTGTGGATGCCCCGTCCAGGCCACCTTGGGCATCACCTCCACTCCGCCCCACCTAGCTGGCATAGGGGAGGCCAGGGCCGGCATCAGTCTCCCCTGACCAGGTTGTGAACAACCCGGGTGGCCAGCTAGATGGCTTCCCAGTCTTGTCCCACCTGTCCCCTTCCACTAGGCTGGGGATGAAGTGGGGCGTAGGAGGTCAACACGAGTTCCAAGGACGTGGGGAAAGTGGACGCAGAGCCCCCAGGGAGGCCGGGATCCTCTCCTCTAAAGCGTGCTCTTGTCCTCTTCCCCCCTCCCGGGGCTCCCGGGCTGAGTGGTCTGTTAGGGTGCAGTAGGCTGCAGATGACGGACAGCTGTCAAGATGTGCATCTGGAGCCACCCAAAGGCCCATGTGCTGAAGGCTTGGCCTCCGGTGCAGCGTGACCAGAGGTGGGGCTGGGGTGACTGGGGCACAAGGACGCTGACCTCCTCAGTCTGTCCACTATGGATCCCTGGCTCCGGGGGCCGTCAGAAGGTGGAAGAGACGCCGGGAGGCGGGGCCTAGTGGGAGAAAGGTCACTGGGGTGTGCCCTTGTCCCCAGCCCCTGCCCTTCCTTGCCATCTCTGCTTCCTGGCTGCCTTGGTGAGGGCAACTCTGCTCCGCTGCCCACTCCCCGCCGTGGTGCGCTGCCCCCTACAGGCCTAGAGGCGATGGAGCCGGCTGACCTTGGACTCCACCTCTGAGACCAGGAGCCAACGTGAACCTTGCCTCCTGTGGGATCTCAGCCTGTCCCAGCCCTGGAGAGCTGAGGGGTCGGTAGCCAACTAAGAGGAGCATCATCCATCAGGACATCTTAAATGTGACATCAACAGGCACGCGGTCCCAGGTGGCTCAGTGACAGAGTTGACACAAGGACTCTCTGGACTCTGCCATCTTTGGTGTCTTTCTTCTAAAAGTCCAGACTTACCGCCTCATTGCCTCAAGACGGTTGCCATAGCTTGGAAGCAACACATCTTCACGCTCTGGGATCAAGGTGGAAAGTAGAGGCTGTCCCTTTACCAAGGAAGGAACTTCCCCAGGGACCTTTGGGAACATCCCTTTGGCCAGCTCCAGCTGGATCCCCGACCCTCTCTAGCAACAAGAGATGGAGAAGGGCGTGTCCAGTAAAGGGGGATGGACTGCCTGGCTTTCTTTTTTTTTTAGTATTTATTTTTTAGCTTTAGGTGGACACAGCATCTTTTATTTTATTTATATGTGGTGCTGAGAAATCGAACCCAGCGCCTCACGCATGCCAGGCGAGCGCGCTGCCACTTGAGCCACATCCCCAGCCCTTGCCTGGCTTTCTTAGATCAGTCTGAGTCCCCTAGCACTGGGCACCCCTGCCGAGACGGAGATGCCACTAGCAACCAAGAAGCAGGGAGGGGCTGGCACCTGGGGAGGTTCCCCTATGTCCTCCCCAAGCAGTTCCATTCTAGAAGCAGGTGTGATCCCACTCGGTGGCCCTGCTGTGGTGGGTGTCCCTGGTGGGCGGGGGATGGGATAAATAGCAGTGGGGGATGGTAGGCGCTGGCAGCCTGGGTGGCAGGGATGCAGTTGTGTGTTTCCCAGCCCAGGACAGCCAGCATCTCAGGACCAGCGGCGGTTTGCTGTGTGTCTGAGCAGTGTGAAGGCTGGGGAAGCTGTGGCTGCAGGGAGCGCCCTGTGTCACCCACTGCTGTGATCCCCCGCAGCCCACACGTCCGTCCCTCCCACACAGATGTGGTCACTGCTGAGGTCTGAATGTGCTTCCTGTTGTGGGAAAGTGATAAGCCAGGCAACCTATCCCCCGTGATCCCTCTCTGCCAGAACACTGAGCCCACAGTGTCCCCCGCGCTGGGGTCTGTTCCTGGGGTTCCAAGTGCCTCCCGGGCGCCCTTCAGTCCACTTGCCAGCATCTCCAGGCCAGTCCAGCCGCTGGGAACAAATCTGATAAACTTACCTGGGAGCCGGGTTGTCCCTCCTGGCAGGTGTCTCGTAGGCTCTGTCCTGCTGACTTCTGAAGGGACTGGGGAGGAGCAGATCGTGGAGGCTGGAGTCACCCACTTTGGCTGTCCCTACGACCACTGAGTCACAGACCCTCCGTACTTTTCCACTGTCGCCTTCCTGGGCTGCCCGGGACACGCCCTTCCTGGGCAAGGCAGGCGGGTGGAGGATGCGTGTGGACGGTTCGCAGGGAAAACAGCGGTTCCACGTGGACGAGGCCTGGTAGTAATCGGGCGGTTTATCCCGTGGACATGCCTTGGGTTTCCTGGTGGTTTGCACTTGAACTCCGGCTGAGGGAGGGAGGACGGGGAGGAAGGAGGGAGGGGCAGGGCTGGGGCTGCCTTGGCCGGTGCCTGGTGCCCATAGGGTGGCCTCCCTGCTCCTCAGCTTCCTTGCTCTCCGGGTCACTCACGCCGGAGTGGGTCCCTTGTGTCTGTTAGGGTGCAGTAGGCTAAGAGTCCGGCTGCAGCAAAATAACCCGGGGGTGACGAACAACTTGTGTACATTGATACAGCAGGAGTGGGAGCCGTTTATTGTAGGACAGGAGGGGTATATATACATGCCACACAGCTTATCTAATTAACATAAACTAGATACAGCAGTCAACCAATAAGGAATCTCCACACTTAATGGCTCGCTGGCGCCACCTCACAAACCACTCCCCCTAGCAAAATGCCAGGCGCCATCCTGACTTGTTTACAGACTCTAACATGCCACACAGCGAGATCCTGAGCATCTTCTCAAGACTGGGGACATGGCAGAGCCCCAGAGGACGAACAGGCACCGCCTCTGCACAGCCTGGAGCCTGTGTCCCCCAGATCACAAAGTCATGGTATGTGCAGAGGGAGGCCATTAGGTCCCAGGAGTGCAGTCCTTCCCACAAGATGAGCAGCCTCAGAGAAGGGACTCCCTGTTCTTCTGCCATCGGAGGACACAGGGGAAGTCGACAGCAGCCCAGAAAGAGGACCCTCACCAGAGCCTCCACGCTGTCCCCTGACCGGGACCTCCACTCTCCAGGACGCCGAGAGAGACATGTTTATAAGCCACCAGTCAATGGTGTTTTGTTATGCTCAGACCCCTCCTTCAAGGAGACCCCAGATTCCCCGAGGGAAACATGGGCAGGAGACGATTCCTAGGCAAAGTGCATTCAGACAGTGTGAGGTAATGACAGGCGACACTTCTAGAACTTTCCACACACCAGAGACTGTTGGTGGGAACTGGGTACTCAGAATCAGGAGGCACAGAGGTGTAAGGAGCTTCCCACGTCACACAGCAAACAGATATGCACCACTAGGGTGTCCAGCTCTTTATGGCCCTGCTGTACAGCCCCGCTTTGGAAAGGACTTGGGTTTCCTGAAAAAGAAAGGGTTCCCAGAAAGACGGATGTTGGATCTGGGCCTTGAAGGTGCACAAGACAGGACAGTGAGGTGAAGGACGCAGCAGTGTAGAATCCTAGTAACCGGGCATCTGCCACATGCTGCAAGGTTGAGCGTCCCCTCCCAGACTCACATTGTGCCACTGAAACTGGAGCAAAAGGTGGGAATTTGGACCAGGTCTGGGGGCTGAGCCCTACCCGGGGTTGCTGTCAGGAGAGTGGTCTCACTATCTCAGGAGTGGGCCCCTGCCCCAACAGAGGGAGCAGCCAGGCCCCCGTCCCCCTGTCCTGTGAGCGCTAGCTTGCCCTTGGCTGTGCCTTGACACAGCGTGGAGGCCCTGGCAAGAAGCCAGCACCGTGCCCTGTGCTTCCTGCCTCCAGAAACCTGAGCAAAATCAACCTCTGCTGCTCCTGACTCAGTCTGTGGGGGTCTAGGGCAGGCGGGGGCAGAGCCTGAGACTGGACCGCAGAGGGTCAGGTAAGACTGTCTGATTTTATTTTTTAAATTTCTTAGACTATCTGAATTTTAAATGAAGGCAGCTCAGTGGAGGATGGGCGCCAGGTGGGGTAGATTGGATGGGAGAGTCGACACCTTCTACGTTAGCCTCTGTCACCTGTGACCTCTCTGCCTGGACCTTCCCCAGGGCACGGCCCCTGCTAGCTCCCTAGTCCTGTGATTTGGCTGGTGCTGACTCCACCCTAGACTTGAGGTGGCCAATCAGGCTCTTCCACACCCCTCTGCAGACATTGGCTGGGGCGTGTCCACGTGGCCCAGAACAGGCCAATGAGACTTAGTGCTGAGATTTTTGCTAGACCTGTTGGGGAGGAGAGTCCACCCGGGTTGCTGAGCTGGGGGTGTCCCTGGAGCCTCAGGGGCCCACCACGCTGCCCATGTAGGGACAGTCTCCTTGGCTGCCACCACAAATTACACAGATTGGTGGCTGACACCACGGGAATTAATTTCCACTGTTCTGGAGGTTGGAGTCAGGATCAAGATGTGGTGGGCTGGCGCCTTTGGCGATCTCCTTCCTGTCTGCAGATGACCATGGGCTTCCAGGGTCCTCCATGCTCTTCTCTCTTGTGCATCCGTGTCCTGATGTCCTTTTGCTGGAGTGACACCTGTCACAGTGGGCCCTGGGCTGCAGGGCCGAGGCCCATTGTATTTAGCAGGGGCTGTGTCCAGCCCCTTGGCTCCCTGCTTGATTCCTGCTGAATCCTTAGCAAGTGTCTTGATGGACACTCGGCTGAGCTGAGGGGACCCAGACAGCTCTTCACTGGAAGGAAATGGAAACAACTTCTGCCTCTGACACCCTGGCCTCTAGGGCAAATGAGGCACATTGGGACAGCAGCACCCAGATTGCACGAAGATCTCCTTTCCTTGTGAACCCATAAAAGGTAGAGACGAAAGTGGCTGAGGCCAAGCAGAGTATTTATAGCTTTTTCCCCCCTCTTTTTCTTGGTGGTGCTGAGATTGACCCCAGGGCCTGGCGGATGCTCAGCACTGAGCTGCACCCCTGGCCCAAGCAGAAGGACTTCCAAGGAGTGGCTGCTTCTTCAAGGTCAAGGATGAGCAGGGCTGCTAAGGTCCACCTGAGAGGCTGTTTCATGGTTGGTGGGAAGGAATTTCTGACCTTCCACTTCTGTGGTAAGAATGTCAGTCTCCGGGGATTGGATCAATCCCATTGTTTTCAGGCAGAACAGGGAAAAAAGCAAATACAGATATTCCTGGACTTAAGATGGGGCTATGTTCCAGTATGCCCTCATAAGTTTAAAGTATTATAAGTTGAAGATGCATTGAGCCCACATGACCTTCAGAACCTGGGGACATCACAGGACTGACAGGGCTGCTTGCTCAGGCTGCCCAGTAGAAAGAGAATTATGTAACAGTTTTCTGTTACTGTAACAAAATACCTGAGATAATTAGCTTAAAGATGAAAGGTTTATTTTGCTCATAGTTCTAGAGGTTTCAGTCCATGGTTGGTTGGTCCATTGCTTTGGGGCTGTGGCAAGGCAGCACACCATGGCAGAGGCGTGTGGCTCACTCAAGGCAGTCAGGAAGCAAGGAGAGAGAGGAAGGTGAGGGGCCAGGGTCCCAGTGTCCCCTTCAAGGGCATGGCCCCCGTGACCCATGACCTCTCAGTAGGCCCTACCGCCAAAGGTCCCATCACCTCCCAACAGCACCAGGCTGGAGAACAAGCCTTGAACACATGGGGCTTTGGGGACACTCAAGATCCAAAGCACAGCACCAGACGTCATCATCCCAGGACAGGAACTGAGATCCACACACATCCCAAGTGTGGTTTCTGCGGAACACATGTGGTTTAGTCCCATTGTGAAGTTGAAAAGTGTTAAGTCGAACCCATCCCAAGTTGAGGGCCATCTGGTCCAACAGCAATTGTTTATCCCCCCCTGCCGGCCCCTTCTTTTAAAAACGTCACCAGCCTGATAGATTGTTAAACCTACCTTCACCCAGAAAGGGCCTGGGGTCTGGGGAGCCTAAAAATGACCCTGCCATCATGGCTATTTCTGGGCCCAGTTCTTACAACATGAAAGACACCTGCTCCCACCCCCGGGGCTGGTCATCTTGGAGGCAGGAAGCTCAGGATCTTCGTGGTGAGGAGGACTCACCCTCGGGAGCAGGTGGAGTGAGGGGCTGCTGTCTAGACAGGGCTGGGCCTGCGAGGGGGAGGAGAGCCCACAGGAGCTCTGGCCGGGCTGCAACTCCAGACAGCCCTGAGCCATCCTCAGACGAGCAGGGCCTGTCTGGGCTCCAGCCAGAGCTGACCTGGGGCCCTTCTCCCCCCAGTTTCAAAGGAATCGTGCTTCCGCCAAAGGAAAAGCTTCACTTTTCACAGCAAAAATGTAATAAAAGCAGAAGGACACTCAGGACGCCGCCTCCTTTGTCCCCCTCTGTGGGGGAGGACAGTGAGAGAAAATTAATATGTTAGCTATAAAACTTTGTCTCGAGGTCGGTTTTAGAAAAGAAAGACCAATACTAATTGAAAACATCACTTCTGGGGCCTTTAAATCAAGGGAAGCAGGTGCAGGTTTGTGGTTTTCGAGGGAGTATTTATCTTGGAAGTGAGTGGGACAAGTGCCCCAGATAAGGTCCCTCCAAAGTCAGCAGACCTTCACTCTTCAGCCTTTAATTGCTTCGAAGGTGACTGAAAAGATTAGTTGAGAAGCTGAAAGGAAAACCAGCCCTCACCCTTCTAGATCAATCAACCTGCCCCTCCAGGGCTCGCTCTCTCCAAGGCTGGGAGGGGGGCACCGCTCAGGGTGATTCCTAACACCCGCTGCAGGGGACCTGCCCCGCAACTGGGAGGAGGCCTGGGCCTCCCTTCTCCTTTCAAGCTTAACAGAACTGGCATTACCCCTACTGTCCCAGAGGCCTGGTTTCCTGTGTTTCATCTGGTTATGAAGGGCCAGAAATTTCCTGTTATTACATTTTTAATGGGAACATAATTGTCCCAATTTAAGGCGTAGGATGTGATGTGTGCATTGAAGAGTTCACCGACCATGACCAAGTGGGATTCATCCCAGGGAAGGGACAGTCACCCAACATGAGCACACCAATAACCCCCAACACCACATTAACAGAATGGACAGAACCAGGCAATCATATCAACAGAGGTAGAAGAAGCATCTGGCAGATGCAACATCTCTTTATGATAAAAACTATTAATAATTTATATATAGAAAAGGAATAGTTCTCAACATAATAAATGCCATATAAAACAAACCCACAGCTAATAGGATCCCAGAAAGGAAAGTTCTCTCTAAAATTCACAAGAAGACGGATATGTCCTCTCACATTTGTCACAGTATTGGAAGTCCTAGCCATAGCAATCAGGCAAGAAAAAGAAAGAAAGAGCATCCAGGTTGGGAGGAGGAAGTCAAGTTGTCCCCTTTGCAGAGAATGTGATCTTACATTCAGAAAACCCCAAAGGGCAGAAAGTGCAAGGCCAAACAGTTTTGGAATAAGCAAGTGCTCTTTCTGTGCACGCTGTGGGATGAGTGTTTGAAGGTGTAATATGTCCCTGTAGCCCCACAAGAAAATCATGTGAGGTCATTTTTTTCTTTTAAACTCTCTTTTGATGTTTGCAAAAATAGAGGCTCAGGGAGAAGTGTCAGGCCAAGGTGGAAGTAGCAGAGTTGAACTTCCAAGCCAAATCTGTCTGTCCCTCTGACTCTGCTATCACATGATCTTGCCTCTCACTTGATAAGCAAGGAGTGACAAATCAAGCCAAGAGTTACGAAAATATCTAGAAAAACTTTCCTTCCAAGAATGTACCACATCTTACTGTCTTTGGAAACTATTCAATAGGTTTATTTTCAGTAAAATATACTTTATTGCCATGTTTTGGGGGGAGGAATATGAGTTTCATGAAAAGTGGTCAAGAAAAGTGGTCAATGGAGAAACCTATGAATGTATTAGTTAGCTGTTGCTGTGTAACAAATCACCCCAAACTTAGTGTCTTGAGTTCACATTCCTTATTCCACAATTTCTGCAGGTGAGGAATCTGAGTGGGCTTAATTGAGTCTTCTGCTCTCAGAGTCTCTCACAGGCTACGTTGAAGTGCCATCCTGGGCAGCTATCAGCAGAAGGCTGGGCTGGGAAGGATCTTGTCCTAAGCTCACTCCCACAGCTAGTGGCAGGATTCTGTTCCTTGTTGGCAGATGACTGGAGGGTGTCTTAGCTTTCTCCTGCTGTGACTAAAGGATCTGACCAGAACCACAGTAGTGGAGGAAGAGTTCATCTGAGGGCTCACGGTGACCAGGAAGCAGAGAGAGACTCCACCCTCCAGATACAAATATACCCAAAGCCATGCCCCATCCCACCTCCAGCCACAGCCACCACTTCAGTTATTAACCCACTGATTAGGCTCAGGCTATTGTCCAACATTCTCCTCCAAACTTTCCTCCGTTGTCTCTCATCTGAGCTTTTGGGGACACTCCACATCCAAACCATGACCGAGGGTCACCTCAGTTCCTTGCTATGAGGGCACCTTCACCATGGTCGCCTACTGACAAAGGAGGCTCTAGGTGTCAGTGAGCAGTGGAAGCCACCCTCCTTATAAGCTGGCCACGGGGTGACATCCCATCACTTCCGCTAAGTTCTGCTCATCAGACACAAGCCACTAGGCCCAGCCTGACTCAAGGGGACGGGTTTCAAGAGACGTGGATACCAGGAGGAGGGGCCTGCTGGAAACCAGCTGGCACTGCCATCACACATCAGAAAAGTGGACATGGTGGCCTTGATGATGATGATGATGATGACGAAAATAACATTGGGCTGGTGAGTATAGCGGGCATTTCTGGTGACTTCTGCTGTTGCGCCCTGGACTGAGTCCGTCCTCGGCTCTGTCCCATTTAGTCCTCGTGGCACTTTTGTTAACTTCCCTGGGTCACTGCAGAGAGACTGGGGTTCTACCAGCTCTAGGGGTTCCACTGCAGAGGTCCTCCCTGCGAGTGACCATGGTCCTTGACTGGAGGCATTGCTGACCCTCAGGTTGGAAAGCTCATGGGGAGTTCTCCTGCCTCATGGAGAGGCCGTAAACCTAGGCTGCCACTTTGGAGGGAAAAATTTGGCAGGATCTATTAAAAAATTTAAAAGGACATTAAAAAAATGTGCCTAGCCTGTGACCCTAGTGAAATCACACTGTGGAGTATCCACCCCAGACAAGTCCTCAATCGTGAGCATGACGAGCTGCGTGGATTTTCACTGCTGTGCTTTTTCTAAGAGAAAATAGGAAAACGGGACACTGTCGGAGTGGTCATCCAGTTAAAAATGGCCAGACAGGTGCAGGTGTCCATCACGTGGAAGTTAGTGTATCAGGTAAAGAGATGAGGGGCCTTCCAGGATGGTGAACAGTGTGGACGAGGAAACCAGGTGGCAGAATGATACCCTCAGTGGGGTGCCACTTATTTAACCCCCAACATTACAGACTGTGTGTGTGTGTGTGTGTGTGTGTGTGTGTGTGTGTGTGTTCGGATGCCTAGGAGAGGTCTGGAAGGGGCACACCAACTGACCGCAGGAGGGAGGAGGCTAGGGTGACAGGGTAGACCAGGGAGACTTCAGCTCTGGCCGATTCTTTGAAAGCGAACATTGTCACCTGCCGGAGTCAGGCCCTCTCAGTGGGGCTGTGCAAATCACCCTGGGGCCCAGAATCAGGAGGGTGCTTGCTGCTTCTCACCCTAGGGAGATCTGAAAGATTTTCTGGGGGCTGCACGGCTTTGGATGTCTATTCCACCCCGCTCCCCCACTCCTCCTCCTCCTCCTCCTACTTATCCTCCTCCTCCTCCTGCTTCTCCAGGTCACTTTACCACTGGGCTACATCCCCAGTCCTTTTTAGTTTTTAATTTTAAGACAGAGCCCTAAGTTGCCTAGGGCCTTGCCAAGTTGCTGAGGCTGGCCTTGAACTTGTGATCCTCCTCCCTCAGCCCCCCACGTCCTCCTGTGTTGTTGGGATCACAGGCGTGCGCCACAGCACCTTGGCCCATTTCTTCTTGGTACAGGATTATTTTTAGAGTTTAACAGGCATTGGCTATCATAGGGTAGGCTCGGATCACTTGGAAATCTATGTCTCTCAAAAGTAATTGAGATGCTATCTTCAATCTCAGTGACTTTCATGTCAGGAACCACAGGAAACCATTTCATCTTGACACAGCAGGTAAGCCTGAGTTGTGTGTGTGTGTGTTGTTTTTGATACTCAGGCTCACTAAATTGCCCAGACTGGCCTCAAATTCGCCATCCTCCTTCCTCAGCCCCCAGAGTAGCTGGGATTATAGGGTGCCTCTGCATCCCATTGAATAGTATCTTTTTTTTTTTGTTACTGGGGATTGAACCCAGGGGTGCTTAATCACTGAGCCACATCCTCAGCCCTTTTCTTATATTTTATTTTCAGACAGGATCTTGCTAAGTTGCTTAGGGCCTCGATAAGTTGCTAAGGCTGGTTTTGAACTCGCGATCCTCCTGCCTTAGCCTCCCGAGTTGCTGGGATCATAGGTGTGCACCACCGCACCTGGCCAAGAGTATCATTTTCTAACTTGCTGTCTTTATTCAGACTCTGCCCAACCCTCTAGCCCTTGGTTTACTGGCTGATTTTGGGGGGCAATTCAGCGTAGCTGCCCTACATAGAGAGACAGTTCCTTGAGGTTGGTGGATTTCTCCTCCCTCCTCCCACCATCTTTGCACGATGGTGCTCGAGGACCTTAAGGGAAGGAGCCAGATGGCCCAGGCACTGCCCTGATTCCCTGCCAACTGCAGCTTCGCCATCATTGCTTGTTCTGGTAGCTGAGCCTGTTCAACCCACCAGACTTCAAGTTCTGGGATTCTGAGCCGAGCGAGAGCAGAGGCGGCTGTAGTTAGTGCCTCTCTGAGCAGGGCTTCCCTGCTGCTCTCCTGGGAGACCACCTCTCTCCTCCAAGATGTCGTTAAAAGCCACCAGAGGCAGCCAGCGTGGATTAACCATTATGGAATTTTCTAGTAATTTCTTTGGACATCATAACTTCAACAAGCATGGAGTTTTACAGCAGAGATCGACCAGATATTTGCCAGTGCCTAAAAAAGGTCATCAGATTCAGTCAGCAATGATCAGACCTTTCTTTTGCTATATTCTAGTTTCTTTTACTTTCATTACCTCTGCTTTCTGGTAGCAATATTTAATTTTTTTTTTCAAATCAGCGAGGACTTTTAGTTGTATGCAATGGAAAGGGACTATGGCTTAATAAAGAGATTAATAAGGAGATTATTTAAAGGATATTGGGTAATGTAGAGTTGGTGTAGAAGAATCAGGTTCGGGGCTCAGCTGTCCTTAGAAACGCTGGGCACTGATGGGATGAGAACTCCTGGCTCTTTCTTGGGGAGAATGGTATTTAGAAACCAAGATCTGCCTGATAAGGTGCTCACTGGTACTGGGCTATTGTTGCTCCTAGATGCTCTCCGTGATGGAGCTAGGGAGCTCGTGAACACACAGGCTTCATTCTGTCGCTCTCTGTGAATCAGCTTGCTGACACTGTGACAAGTTCCTGAATAAACAACTTAAAAGAA
Organism: Urocitellus parryii; assembly: GCF_045843805.1. Lineage (NCBI taxonomy): Eukaryota > Metazoa > Chordata > Mammalia > Rodentia > Sciuridae > Urocitellus > Urocitellus parryii. Next base: position 158,773,801 of record NC_135531.1, on the reverse strand, counting down.
GGAGGTTTATTTTGGCTCTTGGCTTCAGTCCACGGTCAGTTGACTCCATTGCCTCTGACCCGTGGCAGAGCAGAGCCATAGACCTCCCAGTGTCCAGGAAGCAGGCACACAGAGAGGAAGGAACCAAGGGCTCCAATGTCCCCTTTGAAGGCATGCCCTGCTGATCTCCCCTTCTTCCACTCGGCCATTCCCTTCCAGAAGTGCCACTGATTGGTGATCAATCATGTAACACGTGGGACTCTGGAGACACAACAGGATCCACATATCATCTAGACATCTCTCTCTCTTCCAGCGAGCGCCACCCTCTGCAGATGGCTGCTTTGCTTGGCCACACCTCGTGGCTTTTAGACTTTCCACTCCCAACACGTGAGACAGGCTCATTCCTGCTTCCTCCCTTTCCACAGTTGTCACATTCTCTGGTGAGGAGAAGCCCAGGATAGAGTTCCTGATCTGTCTTAGTGCTCCTGCAGGTCATCAGTCTCTGGTCACTGCCACTGCTTCCCACCTCCTAGTCCACATGGCTGACCTGAGGTGCAGCCATGGGGCCCTCCTCACTGGGTGTGGTCAACACGCTGCGTGGGCTCACCGTAGCTGCCACTGCTCCCAAAGCCACTCTCCCCACCCACACAGACTCTGAAGCCACCAATGCCACCTTCCTTCGTGGGTCTCCTTCTCGCCCCACCTGTGAGACCCCCATGCAGACCCTCTTCCTACAGGGCCACTCATGCTCAACACTGGGTCACCCCGCCATTGCTGTCACCCTGTGTAGACATGCCCCTCACTGCCCTCAGGCCCTAAAACTTCCCGGCCACCCTCTGCAAATGGCTGCCTTGCTCGGCCACACCTCGTGGCTTTTAGACTGAATCTGTCAGGAAGGGAAGGGAAAAAACAAAACTAGATGATTGTTTTTAATGACGCCAAACCCCCACGTCACGTGGACGGACTCTAGCTTGCTCTGCGCCTCTGGGCCACGTGAAGGACAACGCTCTATTTTCTCCTTTTCTGGAGACCACTCCAGAGACCCGCTGTGGACATGACCCCTGTGCATCTCCAGTGGATTTCTTTGGGACTGATTCCTAGAAGGGCGCCGGGTCCTGACCTCAGCTTCCCAGCTCCTGATCTTTGCAGCCCAGGGCGCTCACGGTCCACACCGCCTGGGTCAGCCAGCAGGCGGCTCTTCCCAGCCCAGGGTTTTCCACAGATGAAATTGTTCCACTTAATGACGTCACCTGCCTTTTTACACCAAGATGGACGTTGGGAGCTCTGTATAAATACGCTCCACCAACAAGCCGTCGTGTCGCCACCTCTCAAAGATGGGCAGTGCGCTGCAGCGAGGCTGGCTGACCCACGAGGGACAGGTGTCCGGAATTTACTGGGTCCAAGCGCGAAGGCTGCAGGAAGGTGGGCCAAGGGCGCCACAGGTCACTGTGCTTTTCCTACCCTAGATGTTTTGACTCGCGGGTTTCCTCTGTCACTGTCCGTGGTTGTTAAAATGGACTGAGAGGTTACCTGGGGACGCTGGGCTGCAGGGGAGGAGGAGGACCAGGGGCAGGGCTGTAGGACAGACGCTGGCAGCTGGGCAGGCGCCATGCGCCAGGGCCCTCCTCACAAGGCCGCTCCTCTCCGCTTGCTCCCAGAGAAGGGGCCGAGTCCCGCGCAGCCTGGGAGCAGCGAGTGCCTGTCCAGCGGCGGCCCCCCAGAGTGCGGGGCTGCGTCCATCCATTCACTTGGCTCTGCTGGGACCATCCTGGGTCGTCGGGGACCCAGGAAAAGAGACGTGCCCCTGTGCTCAGGGGGATCACATCCAGAAGACAAGCAGAGCCCCTGCCTCTCGGGCCGCAGTCCCTGACCCCGAGCAGAGGTCCCGGCTTTAAGCAGGTGGAGGTGCGCGAAGGGCAGAGGCGGGAGTTTCCTGGAGACAGAAGGCAGCCGCGCAGAAGAGGTGCGCAGAGGTTCGAGCAGAGGTTTCGGAGTCAGCTCACAGCAAGTCTGGGACCTCCCACGTGTCCGCCCTCTTTCAGGGCCTGAGCGGGGAGGGGATTTCTTACCCCAGACGTTAGCTAGCAGGGTCCTGCAGGCACCGGGTTGGGGACACTGTTAAATGACTCTCTTTTGCTCCCGGGATCTTTCCAACCGTCCTACTGAACTCTCCAGGTGGAATCGGCGATGGCTCTCGACCACCTCAGCTATCAGTGTGCACCCTGATGGCACTGCTGTCCTTTCCCCTGTGCGGGTGGGCAGGCTTGGCTGAGTCCCTGCCCCTTCTCTGCACCTCCTTCAGCAGTGGCTGCTGATTGGAGCTCTCCTCATGGTGGGTGCAGGGTCCCAGTCTCGGATACACCATCCAGCCTTGGCTGTCCCATGTCTGCCGGCACCTGTGAGTCACAAGCCAGCTGCTGTGCCTGGGTCAAGGACCCAAATGCGTCCTCTGGGGTGCTCCTGGCAAAGGTGGGGTGCCTACTGCAGCCTCTGTGGTCTGCCCTGCAGCCTCCCTGCCAGAACCTCTCCCAGAACCTCAGCTATAGCCACACATGGCCACTTGTGTCCCTTGGCTATGCCACCATCTTTTTTTGGGGTACTAAAATTGAACCCAGGGGTATGTAACCACTGAGCAACATCTCTGCCCTTTTTATTTACTATTTTTTATTCAGAGACAGGGCCTTACTAAGTTGCTGAGGCTGGCTTTGAACTTGCAATCCTCCTGCCTCAGCTCCCCAGCCCCTGGGAGTACAGGTGTGCGTGACCACGCCGGCCAGGCCACCATCTCTCACACTCCACATTTTGCCTGTTAATCACGCCCTAGAATGTTCTTTCTTGCCTCATCCATCTGGTAAGCACTGCTGCCATTCCTGTCTAACCAAGGACTGGCTCCAAAGGTTGGGGGGCACATTCTTATTCATCTTCTTTCTCCTCTCCATGATTACGGGCCCCTCGAGGAGCTGGGCTCTTTCTTCCTGTGACTATTGTCCCTTTCTGTCCTCCCGCTCTGTCTCTTTCTCTTGCCCTTGTTCTCAGCATGAGAATATCAAGATCTGGTAGAGTGTATGCCTGACTTTGCAGCTTCCCAGGGTGGGGAAGGGGGTGCGGGTTTAAAGGTGGGGTTCAGGCACCCCTGGGCCACATGGGTGGTGACAGCTCTCGAGTAGAAGTGGGTCTCCCAGAGCCTGGCCTGCTTGGCCTTCCCTATCCCCAGGCACCCCCTCCTGTTGCCCAGTGGCCCCTGAGACCACTCCATGGGAAGAATACTCGTTGGACAAACTCTGGGAACCAGTGAGTTCACGGAGTTGGGCCTCCCTGGATCTCGGCCACTGAAACATCAGCTAGCCGAGGCCCCGACTCCCCTGGAAACGGGGAGCTGGCCAGTGTCTGACGGCTGCACGGGCGTCTGTCTCCCCTCATGGGAACAGCCAGCAGCCGGGCAGCACAGGGATCGGAGTCCATATGCATTTTGGGTGGGCGAGTATTGGTGGCACCCTGCAGCCAGGCCCAGCACCGACTCCCCATGTCTCGGTATCAGCACCCCATTTTCACTCCAGAACTGTCTGCCACACGGCCCTTGTGCTTCCAGAGGAAACCAGTCCAAGTCCTGGCTCCAGGAGGCAGAGCCTGGCTGGCCAGGGTTGGAGCTTCAGTTTACAGCTTCATGCCCTGGCCTCAGGGACTGGCAAGTAGCCCAGGGAAGCATTTTCTGGGAGCTTCTGAGAAGGAAGGTGGGTTTTGTTTTGTTTTATTTTTGTTTCTTCATAGAAGCTAAGTTGTGGGATCCCTCTTTTCCCACTGGACTAGGGTGCCCTTCTTGCTTCTGGCAGCCCTTTTGTGGCCCAGAGGAGAGGCAGACATGGGCAGAAGGAAGAATGGAGACATGGAAAGAAAAGGTTCTCAGAGGCTTCACTAGCTTTGCTGAAACCTTACGTCACCTCCGATGGCTCAGTAGCAGAAGCCAAATAAGTTCTCTTGATTCCTTCGTTTCGTGTTGCTGGGGAATGGGCTGTTTCTAAGTGATTTAGCGAACCATTGCCTCCATGGTTCCTCTCTTTGGAAGCATTTCTAGCCCATCTTCCAGATGCAGTCTCTGAGTTATACCCTGCGCTAGACTCGGGGGACATGCGAGGAGGTCACGGATTCCTGCATGACTGCCAGGGACCACGTCTCCTCCTGCTCCCCGCCCCTCCCGTCATGGTCCATATATCAGGCCAGCCCAGCAGCCAGATGACAGCAAAATCTCAGACGCCGGGGTGGGGGACTATACCTTCTAATATTTTTCTTGTAGATAAAATGTTGTCTGATTTCCTTTCTTGAGCCCTCTCTATGGATTAGGGTGAGGTCAGCCATCAGACAGAGCCTCAGGGGCTGCACAGACTGGATTCTGGGCTGAACTTTGGAAGGATGCTCTCTCTGGCTCTTTCCAACTGTGACAAGCTGTGGTTGTGAAGGCAGGTCAAGGGACTCCAGTGCGTCTGCATGTGTCGCCTCCCCCCCCCAATCGTGTTGTCCTTTGGTCCATTGAGGGTCATTCAGTAGCCCTTTTGCAGATGTGGACACTGAGGCCCTGAGAGGCTCCATGGATAGCTCGTGGCCACACAGAGGTGGGCTTGGGACATGCGGCATTCTGCGACCCCACGTGGAGTGCCCTTGCTGTAGAGAGGGTCACTCTGCTCGGGAGAGGGTCCACCAAGGGCCAGTGCTGCAGTGCCGCAGTCTGGCTGGGCACAAAATCACGAGCCACTCACAGCCTTGTAGATTCAAACAGCAATTCTTTATTCCCGAACTCACACTGGCACTCTACACACGTTCTTGGGAAATCCACGTTCTGGGCAAAATTCACGTATTCCACCAGGCTCTGAATTCCAAATACTCTCTGAATCCCACGAGAACTCAACGGGAACTCAAGGCGCCTGAGGCAGCAGGATACGCCCTATTCCCAGCAGGGTACACCTTAAACCTGGAACCGCCCTAAACCCAAGGAGCAGGATACTCCCTAAAACCTGATCCGCCCTAAACCCGGATCTGCCCTGGTCCTTGAGCAAGGTCACCTTACTCAAGCATACATGCAATGTCACTGCAAATGACCTGGGTCCAAAGGCAAGCCCATTCATTCCTACTTGGCAATGGCCCTCAGCACTGCAGCCCGGTGGGGAACTTTTTGGAGCTATTACTCTACTTTCTATTTTTTTTTCTTTTCTTAAAATGACTCAGTTCAGCCAAGGGCGCTTCGAGAGGCCAGTTTGCAGCCTCTGTCCCTGCTGAGACCTGGAGGGGTGTGAACCAGTCCCAGCGAGTTTGCTGGCTACGGCTGGAAGCAGCCGGGATCCAGACTGGCCCTCCACCCTGGGGACCACGGAAGGATGTCTGTGGTTTCTGAAGCCACTGAGCAGAATCAGGGGCAAGGCCAGAGTCTCAGGGCCAGGCGTGCAGAGGGAACAGGGCGTGTGCACACGGCAGACCAGCAATCCAGGACCAGAACCCCCCAACCTGACCTCCTGAGCTCTCCCCACAAATGTCCAAGCCCTCCTCCCTTCAAGGCAGTCTGGATTTTAGTTAGTGTTCACGGTGGTCCCTGGGCAGAATTTATAAGAGAGAAGACAACTGAACTTTGGCAGGAATTTAGAAGGGAGAGGAAGGGAACTGGAGGGACGGGATGTGCACACGGCTGCCCACTCTTCAATGAGACCTTCCTTACTTTTTAATAAAATGCTGCCTTGATTTCTTCGCTTGAGACCTTAAGACCCCAGGCCAAGACCTCAGGACGGCCTTGGGAGGGAGTGCAGGTTGGGCATCCCTAATCTGAAATTCAAAATCGGAAATGCTCCAAAATCCAAAACCTTTTGACACCTGGAATGTGATGGGTCACAGTCAAGATTCAGGAGCTCTGAAGATACTGTGTGAAATCACCTCGGACTCAGCCATGAAGCTGCCTGTGAGACAGAAATGAGATCCTGTTTAGACTGGGGTCCCATCCCAGAGGTAGATCATTAGGTAGATGCAAATATTGAGAAATCACAAAATAAATCTGACATGAAACAGGTCTGGTGTCCAGCATCTGGGATAAGGACCACCTGGTCTGCAGTGCCACCCCAGTGCCACAGGAGTGGCAATGGGTCTTGGAAGGGTGGAGAGACTCCTTATGTCCCCTGATCATTATCCTGGAGTCAGGGTTTGAGTCCCCCCCAATCTCTCTTCAGTCATTACTTATCTTCTCCGCCTCCTCATGCCCTAATCTCAGCAAACCGAAGGAACAGGGGTCCTGGAGCTCTGACGCCAGTGGCATCCATCATGTTTTGTTCAGGTGCATACAGAGGGGTGGGCCAGGTCAGGACGAGTCACATAATCATAGAATTTTATGGAAAGTTCTGACAGTTTGTTCACTGGGCATGCTTTGGGGGTTAATTTTGATTCTTGAAAAAATCACCCTGCTGTATCATTTACCTTGTTGGCTGGGATGAGGGCAACTCTGCCTGAGGGGTCGTCTTGGTCTGCCCTGGTGCCATCCCTGGTGTGGACCACAGAGAAGGAAAGCGAGAACCTGCCTTCAGCCCCTGGTTGGCCCCGCTCTGTGCCCAGGGCCTGGTGGGCTCTTCCGCTGCGGCTTAGCCACTGCCTTTCGCCTTGTCGCCTGGGGACGCTGTGTGCGGGTGACGGAGCAGAAGGCGCATCCGACTGGGAGCGGACTCTGCGGGCTTGAACCCTGGCTCTGCCATCTCCTCCCTCAGCAAGATTTGTTTTTTTCTGAGCCTCAGTGTCCCCTTCTGTGAAATGGGTTTATTGACCAAGGCCTTGCTGGACAGGGAGAGAGAGGGGTTGCAAGATTCCAGGGGTTCACCTCGGGCCAGGTCAGGAGAGCCAGTTCTCATTTTCTCCTGCTCGTGGAGAGTCGCCCATGGATTCCTCTCATGTTCCAGGAGGTTCCGCTTTCCGACCACCGCCCAGGTGAACTCGACCTCCCCATGGAGGCCTGGCCTCAGGCTGGTGTTCAAGGGACACGGGTCCACGGAGAGAGGCTGCGCACTGCAGACGTGTGCTCCGTGCGCTCCGTGCGCTCCATGCGCTCGGTTCTCTCCGGGAGGAGACGTGACAGCTTTCTCATGGTTCTCAAGGCGTGGGCAGCCCCCCCCCCCCCAGCAGCTTCCCTGCTCCCCTGTCTCGTGATCGCTACTTCCCAACCCTCTCGGGAGCCCCAGGCACGCCCCGCGCCCTCAGGCCAGCCACACAGGGACCTTCACACAGTGGCTGTGGCTTCTTGCCAGCACGGGTGAGGGACTTCCCACCGTCCACCGGCCAGCGGGAATCCGACTCTAAAATACCATCTTGGCGCCTGCTTCTGCCCCGTCCGTCTCTGGTAGGCTGGATTCCCAGGGGAAGGGACGGAGGCAGCGGTGCCGGGCACATGATCTCTGGGAGCCTTACGCTGCATGTAGAGGGGCAGCGGCCTGGACAGGGGATGCTCACCTCGGAGGGTTCCTTCGATCCTTTGAGAATTCAGTGGTCGCGGCCTCTTGGAGACGTCCTGAATTGAAACAAAGAGGTGTCCTTTGTGTCCCTGCACCGACCAGCTGTTGATGCGGGCTTCCGTGGGAGTGGGTGGCTTGGACCAGGCAGCACGCTTTCCCTGAGGGATAAAGAAGAAAATGATTTTGGTGGTTGTTGATGAAACTGGAGTTGTGGGATGAAACTGGCTTCCCTGCCCTTGCTGGCTGACTGTCTTGTGCAGGCCGAAGGCCTCCAGATGTCCTTCTGGGTTCTTTGCTCACAAATCTGAAGAACAAAATCCACAGACAGGGACGAGTGAGTGGAGTAGGATTTGTGTAAACAGAAGAGAGAAGAGAAAGCACGCCCACGCAGAGGGGCCCGATGGCGCTATAGGGCTGGGTCTCAGGAAACTGAGGCAGTGCAAAGAATTCCCTTTCAAACCACATCTCTGCCATGAGTCAGAAAGGTTTCAGACACGTTGCTAAGAGTGACAGGAATGAGCTTACTGAAGACATAGGAAAAGGGACGGGGGGTTCTCCCTGAGAGGAGAGGGACAGCATGCCTCTCCTACACTCCAGTTTTATTGGGGATCCAGAGAAGTTTCCAGAGAGTCCCACCCAGGTCCACCACTTGACTTTTGACTGACAAACAGCAGGGTGACATCAGTCCCCACTGTTATGGCAGCTCTAGGTCACCTGGGCCCATGCTGACCTATTATTATAATTGGATTCTTTACCATGCATTCTTACAGATTTTATGGTTAGGAGGAATCTCCCTGAGTTCCCAGATGTGGTCTATGAAAAGGATCTCCAAAGTCTCTCCTTCAGGGTAACTTGGTTCCTCTTATGGACATTATTTAGGGCCTGCATTTCTCCTGCAGATAAAGGTAGCTTGCTGAGGACTGGGACAGCCTGTCCTAGTTAAGCCAGTCAGGGCTGCAGCTAAATTGCTTCTTGGAACAGAAAGCATGTAGGGGTCAGCACAGTGGGATTATAGAATTATTCCCTTAACCTCGTGGTATGGTTTGGATGTGAGGCGTCCCCCAAAAGCTCATGTGTGAGATGTTGCAAGAAGGTTTAGAGGAGAAATGATTGGGTCAGGAGAGCCTTAACCCAATCAGTGAATGAATCCCTTGGGATTCACTGAAGGGTAACTGAAGGCAGGCAGAGTGTGGCTGGAGGAGTGAGCATTGGGGGGTGTGGATTTGGGGTGTATATTTCGTATCTGGCAAGTGGAGTTTTTCTCTCTCAGCTTTCTGATCACCATGTGAGCTGCTTCCCTCCACCTGCTTTCCTCCATGATGTTCTGCCTCACCTTGAGCCCCGAGGAATGGAGCCTGCTGTCTGTGGACGGAGACCTCTGAAACCGTGAGCCCCAAATACACTTTCCCTCCTCCACAGTTGTTCTGGTTGGGTCTTTTGGTCGCAGCAATGAAAAAAATTGCCTGAGACACCATGTTCCCTCTGCTCACAGCTGTCTGGCCCCCCTCATTAAGACAACAAGAAAGACTTTATTGTGGAGTATTGCCACGGTGGGGGAGAGTCAGGCTCAGCTCTGAATACAGCAAGGACCAGTGGGAATGTATATAGTAAGTCAGGTAAGGGCCTTAGTGGATGGAAAATTGGCAAGAGGGGATGTGAAGGGTTTGGGGACTCTTGCTTAACTGGCTTAAGAGGATTCTTGCAAAAGGAGACCAAGAACTTAGAAATCAAAGTGTGAGATGAAGAACTGCTGAGCTACCAAGGTGATCAGCTGCCGAAGGTGAGGGATTCTCCCTGGGATGACAGGATTCCTGCTACCATCACTGTGCCAGGATGGACCTGGGAGCTGATGCCAATCAAAAAGAGGGCTCAGAAAGCCTTGAGCTGGTTCAAGAAGGGAGTCTTTGCCAAGAGCAACTTCCAGGACAGGTCTCGGTCGTGAGCCATGGTCAAGTGCAGGGGGAGAGTTCCTTGGTCTCGTGGGTGGCCCCGGATCCGTGAATGTCTGGTGTTCTAGGCTGCGCGTGGTGGCCATTTCGGGCCTTTGCGTTTCCCTAGTCAGCACTAACAGGCTAGAGTTGAGCAGAGGACCAGGAGGCTGCAGGAGGAAGAAAGGGGGCTGCTGGAATCTTTGGAGCCAGACTTGAAACTAGACGACTTACACCAACAGCCTTTTGCAGGCGCAGGCTGCATGAGTTAATGAATAAATTGAGTTCATGGGTGTCTGAGCCTCTCCCCACTGGGAACCCAAAATAATTGGCCATCTGGAAGAGTCGTGGCAGCTGCAGAGTCTTTCAGCCACTGCAAAGATCCTGGGGGCGGCTGTGGGTCAGGTAGGAGAACCAGTGGTTGCACAGGGTCATGAAAGCATTGTGACCGAGGTTTCCCGAGGTCTCCAGCCTTATGGTGCAGACGCCTAAGTTTCATAGGCTTTTTAGCAATTCACACAATGAGGGTCCCTATCTCGAGAATGTCTCTCAGAATGTCTCCCTAGTGTCTCTTTGGTTGTCTCTGAGAATCCTTGGGGCTAAATAGTCCTTTTTGATGTCCCTTGATAATGTCTACTGCTGAAAAACTACCTGGCGGGGGTGCGGTGAGGTGGAGATGACCGGCTGAAGATGCCCCTGGAGCCACCTGCAGGGACCCGGATGATTCCAGGCAGACTGGGGAGGGTGCCTTCTGCAAAAGGCAGCTTGCCACCACTTCAGGAGGGCTGCAGGAAGCCAGGCTCTCTCACAGGAGCCAGCAAACAGTGTCTGTGATTACTATGGGTGGCCAGACACCTGCCTCAGATGAACGGACATGGTGGACCAAGGATGGGAAGACAGAGGCCAAGTTCTTCATGATGTGACTGAGGCCCCGGATGGATAGATTCTGAAGTGCGCCCGCCATCACCCACAAGACTCTGAACAGACCGCTGGCTATCTCGAGCCAGGTTGGGGTGGGTGATCTTCTCACGGTTAGTTGAAGCATTTGGACCCCAGTTAGCTCTTCTTCTGCCCTTCACTCCTCTCCCAAAAGGATTCAGAAGCAAATTCTCAAGACTTAGTTCTTTGCCACTTGCAAATACCTCTGCTCTCCCTAACCCAAGCCCTCCACAAATCCTTCCATGGACACCCTTTGCACATGGAGCCTCAGTCCAGTCTCAGCTTAGGGTTCCCCACAAACACAGAGAGCCCAAGGCACTTCATGAGAGGCAGAGTGTGGCATCAGTGGCTGGTGAGTTCAAGGGGTTGGGAATGGTACTCATTAGTCTTGATCCCAGCCTCAGACCTCTGGCTTCAGATCCCACCTCCACCTTAAGGTGGGGCAAGGTGGTTCCCTTCTGTGGGGCTCTGTTTTAAACTAGGTTTGATAGCATTTATGGCAAAGCTTTGTTTAAAATGTATTTTTTATACCTTTGTTTTTTTTTAAATTTATTTTTATGTGGGGCTGAGAATCAAACCCAGTGCCTCCCACGCACTAGGCATGCGCTCTACCACTGAGCTATGGCAAACCCCGGGGCTATGGCAAAGCTTTTGAGGATTAAGTGAGATAATGTATGTATGTTCCTGTAACCTCTGCAATTCCTCTTTAAATCACCTCTGGGGGGCTTCTACCTAATACAGTGTAAATGCAAATCATCGTCAGACTGTATTGTTTAGGGAATCATGGCAAGGATAAAAGCGTACCTTTTCAGTACAGTTTCTTTTTCTTGAATATTTTTGAATCTCCCATTGATGGGATTGTCAGATGCAAGCCCTGCAGATGCAGAGGGCTTCCTTAGGTGGTTCAGCAAGATCAGCATACCGTGAGTGCTTAGCTGGTGTGGTCTGAGCTGCCTGCTCAGCAGGTGTCTGCCCCCCTGCCTTCCCAGGGGGGCTGCACGCCCTGGGCTGTCTGTCTGTCAGTGGGGCAGAGCAGGCTGCCTCTTCCTCCTCACGGGGGATCCACACAACTCAGTGGTGGCAGTGGGGCAGGGCGGTCGGAGACAGAGTTGCTGGTTGTTGTTCTTGAGACTCTGCCCTTCCTTGTGTGTGAGGGATTGTTCTGGAAGAGTGCTCTGGGGCTCCAGAAGGAGGCTGGCCACAGCTTTACTTCTTCTTTCATCTTGCTCTGCCTCTGTCACATCTTTATTGGGTTTATAAATTCCTTTTTCCCCCTTTCTTTTAAAAATCACTGTTTATTTGTAGAGTCCCTAGTTTTAAAACTTGTGCAATCCCTTAAATGTCATTTTTCGCCCTGTCTGCTCCTAAGGCATGAACCAGCGCCTCTTACATAACGCGGCTCAGCGGCTTTTGAAAATAATGATTCCCAGCCAGCACTTCCCAGGGGCGACCATCCCGTAACACAGACAGCGCAGGCCCCAGCTGTTCGTGTGATTTAGTTTTTTTTTAAAGTGGAGGCCACAGCTAGCCCTTGCCAATGAGGCCACAGGCCACTTGACCACTTTAGCCTGGCCTAATAGGGACTGCAAGGTGACCACTGAGTTTACTGAGACGTTCCCGGGAAGAGGATGGTCATGCCTGGTTGCAAGGGTTGAATGAGAGGGGCCTGGAGGGTCACAAGGGAAACAGGTCACAAAGGTTCAGTAGAGTGCCCACTGATGAGCCTGCGCCTCCTGCCTGGGCTCGGAAAACAGAAGGAGCCCCTTCCTCTGGGATACCCGAGCTCTCAAGGCACAGGATGGCGACTCCCCTGAACAGGTGGCACTGTCCACTGGAGTCTCATCCATGCCAGGGGAGGTCGACGGGCTTCCGGAGCAGCAGGTTCTCATCCCAGTCCAGAACTGGCTGGCCTCGAAGCTGGGAAGCATTCTGTGTCCTGTTTTGTCACCGAGTCACATGATGAGGACAGCAGCACTTCTGTAGACTCAGATTCCTCAAAGGGAGAGGGTGAGATGTCTGTCACATGGGACTCTCGTGGAGCTTGGCAGAAGGCATGGGGGAGGCTTTCTGGGCTCAGACCTCATCCAGGTGGGATGTGTCCCCATATGGGCCTCATCTGTCCCCATGCGGGCCTCATCTTGCAGGTTCACTGAGCTCAGGAGGGGTGAGGCTTCCGAGACCTGGACCCGGGGTTTTACACCAGAATTCAGCAGTTTGCCACCCTGTCAAGGGGCACCCCCAGTGCCCCAGGCCCCAGCACCAGGCATATGAACTGGTTCTGCCCTTGTGGCGCTCAGGGACTCAAGTTCAACCTGGGCTTAGCTGAGAGCTGCTGGTCCGGTGCCTCAGCAACTCCTCAGGGAGAGGCAGCCCATCCCGGGTGCCCTGAGGAGCGAGGGAAGCAGTTTTCAGAGAGCAGCACAGACCCAGTGGAGGTGGAAGCACAGAGCTGTTGTGTCTGGGTGTCTGGGCGTCTGGGTGCCGTGGCCGAAGGTAAGGTGGGTGGGGGCCAGAACTCAGAGGCTCACAGGCAGTGCTGGTTGTGTCCTGGTCTGTTTCCGGTTGCCACATTGGAACACCTGAGGCTGGGTAATTTAGAAAGAAAGGAGGTTTGTCTTGGCTCGTGGTTTTGGGGATTGTGGAGAGTCCCAGATTGGGTGGACACATCTGGTGAGGGCTTCATGATGCTTCAACTCACAAGTAGATAGGGGAAGGGCAAGAGGGACATGGGGAGAGACAGGACACGGGGATGACTTGTCCTGTAAGGGCTCTTCCCAGGATGGGCCCCTCCCTGCAGAAAGGTGCTGGTGCCTCTTAAGATCTATCCACAGTCCTGCCAGCTCAACACTATCTTACTGGGAATCCAATCCCAACAGGAGCTTCGGCAGGGTCCAGCGATGCCCAAACCTTGGCATCTGGACTCTATTGGTTGTGAGAGGCAACGGAGGTAGGTTGGTCCCTTGCGGCAGGGGACCAACATGGCAAGGAACAGGGCCATCGGACCCAGAGTCACATCTTCCTCAGTGCATCCTCAAGATCTAAGAATCTCCTACTTCCTGTAGGAAAGTCCTGAGAGGCCTCCAGTGGACTGTGCTGGGGACAATCTCTGGACCTGTCCCTGCAGCCGAGGGGAGGGGACATCTGGACTGACTATGGGTCCTGTGTTCATTTGTTGGGCAGGCCATGGTGGTCACACCGGCTGGACACACATTGGTGGACACATAGTCTGCTCTCCTGGCGTTAGTCCCAGGGTCATACACGATGATGGTTCACATGGCATCTAGTTCGTGTAAGGCAGTGTGAGTCATCTGGAGTCCACTGGAGACGAAGTAAGGGTGACAGCAGGATGTCATTGGCTATAGGCAAGCCCTGTGCCATGCTCCATGAGGGGCTTGGGCTTGGGTGCCTGCAGGGGCCCTGGAGCCAGTCCCTGTGGGTATCAGAGGACAGTGACACGGTTGAGCCTCAGTGTTTGCTGATTCCTCATGTGTGAGTTCACTGACTGTCTGAAATTTACCTGTTGGAGTCTGGGCAGCACTTTTGAGGTCATTCACAGACTCCAGAGGGCAGGGAGCATGGAGTCAACTGAGCTGGTGGGGTGCCAGTCCTCTGCTGAGGTCAGCAAGGGGAGCTTTGCCCTCTCGCCCCAGCTCTTGCCCGGGGACCTCGAGTCTTCTCCAGGTCACTTAGGAGTCACGTCACTTGCCCTTTCTTGGTGACTTCACTGTTTGCTGGAAGGCCATCTTGGACCACGAGGGCAGAAGGGTGTGCCAGGCCTAAAGGAGAAAATGTGCGCATTGGAAGAGCTTCGTCCAGGTGCAAGCTGAGGCCAACAGCAGCAACTATTAAAACCAAACAGAAGCTGTCAACCAGGCTGCCTACCAATCTGTCCATGGGATCTGTGATAAAAACATGGGCACGGCACTGTTCATCACTGCGAGTACTGGAAACAACCTGAGTCCACCAAATGACTGGGTGAACACTATGTGTCCCTTACAATGGAGGGACACTTGACCATGCACAGAATGAACCCATGTGACTGGTGGCAGCAGAGATGGGATAGGGGTCATCTTTTGGAGTGAAGGAGCCAGTCACAGGAAGACGAGGACCACAGAACTTGCTGGGATGTGCCCTGCAGAGCCGTCACCTCACAGAGGGCACAGCTGGCTCCTAGAGTCAGGGAGGGGGACAGGGGCTGTTGACCAGTGAGAACTGGTTACAGTGGACAGAGCAAGATCCTGGTGTGCTGCCCGGCGCAGCAGGGAGACTGTCCACACCATGACGTGCTGCACACCTCACCAAGAGACAGAGAGACTTTGGGATTTTCACCATGAAGACATGTTTAGAGACAAGTGTTTTCCACCTGCTTTACACATTACACAATGTACAGACGATCAAAACATTACATGGTGCCCCCGGACACATACCGTTTTGGTATTTCCATGTATCAGTTAAAAAAAACAAAGAAAAGAAAAGAAACTTAACAGAGCCTTGCGGGAACCACCCTCCTTCCCCTGGGAGCCATGGGTCCACATCCTTAAATCAGTGCCTGGGCTGACCATGTAGAATGTGACCACGGTGGGGACAATGACAGGGACAGCACCTGTGGAGGAGTCTGCCTGCACCCTGGAGCCGCAGGGAAGGATGGAGGGGTTTCCACAGGAGAGCCACTTGTCCCCTCTGGCTACCAGGTGGGGACTGGCTGGGAGGAACCCAGACGGAAGGCAGAAGAGTCAGAGGTGGTTACAGAATCCTAGTCTGTCTCCCTCCTGTAGGAGGTAAGAGCGGGGTCCCTCAGCACCCCTGCAGGGCCCGCCGATACCAAGATCCAGGGACATTGTTCAAGGCCTGCACCTAAGACGGGTGCTGCATTTGCGCAGAACTGACACGCAGACCCAGGTGTCCTTGGTGACACTTCTAGGTGACTTGCAACACGCAAGAAGAGGTGATGTTGTGTGAACAGTCCCTACACAGTATTGTTTAGGGAATAATTACCAGGAAAAAAAAAATCTGTGCATGCTCAATGGGCACACAGCTCTTTCCCCTGAACACTTAAGTCTGTGAGGGGCTGAACCTGCGGGGGTGGACGGCTTGGATCTGCAGCGGTGGCTGACACCTGAAGTTGGCAAGGGTGGGGGCAGGGGAGGAGGGCCCCAAACATTTCAGTGCTTAAAAACTTTCTACATTTGACTTGTTTTTATTAAAGAAACGGCTCGCGGGTCTGCGCCACGTGTTTCCTTCCGTGTGAGCAGCGGGGACTTCAGCCCTTGGGGACAGTGCAGCGGCTGTAAAGGGCTGGTGGCTGGGGACAGACACACGTTCTCCCAGCGCCTCTCTGTAAATGGCAGGCAGGACCAGCTGTGTTTTCTCTGCCTTCTTACATCACCAGCCATAAAACCCTCACCGGGAGGGGGGACGGTGCTGACGTCCTGGGCTGTGATGTATGGGACCACGGAGTCTGCGGAGGAGTTCGCGCAGTCGCAGTGGCTCTGCTGCCGGGTGGACCCGGCGCACGCAGCCTCTGAGATCCTCTTGGGTTGCTCTCTAGGTCAGTCATTTCCTGCCCTTAAGCCCTGGCCTCTGAATACAGCTGGCGTACCCTGCAAGGTCTGCAGCTGGCGAGCACCTCCCTGGCCTCCCCACCCTCCCCCTGCAGACCCCGAGGCCTCTGCGCCCTCCTGCAGGTGCCCTGCTCCCCTAGGCTTTGGAGCTGGGTCCGCACCTCCTTGGCTTGGCTGCCTGCTGGTGGCCACTGGGGGACCCTCTGGAAAGCCTCTGCTGAGGACTGGAGTCTCCTGTCTGCACTCTGGACTGGTGGGTAGAATCCAGTCCTGATCCAGGTACAGGTGGGCGTCAGTGTGCTTCTATTCTGCCAGTGGACAAAAACTGCGTCCTGATTTGAGGGAGAAAGGGTCATCTGTGAAATCCAGTGAACTGGACTCTGTTTAGGTCCTTGTTTAGAACATATAAATGTAAACTGAAAACACTTTCCATGTGTTGCTCACTGATAATGGCTCACCTTTCAGAGTGGCCACCGCATGCCAGGCTCCGTGCTTAGCTTTTCCTTGATTGGACTGTCTTAATCGTCCACATTATTAGCTTCTCTCTAGGCTTCCAGAGGTCAGAGGGCGTCCTGAGGCCTATTGCTCTCGAGTCAGGGTCTGGATCCAGGTTGTTGCAGCCTAGAGCCCGTCTTTCTTGTCTTTCTTGCTGCTGTATGAGCTACACCAATGTCATTGTCGCTGACAGAAACCCTTCCTGCCCTGTGTGCTCCCCACTGTGGCCATCGGCTGGGACAAACAGGGTGCAAGAAGACCCAGTGACTCAGCACCCGGTAAGGTTGTGTGCTCAGAGCTGGGGATTCTGCAACCTTCAGAACTGAGGATCACACGCTGGAACACACCATCTCCCAATACTCACTCCTGCGTTACTGTCACCAGGTGGTGCCCCGTATGTGGGTTGCGCAGGACTCCATATGTATCCTAAGTGTTTTCAAACATGCTCCAAAGAGAACACAGACGCCCCTCCTGTTCCCTGCCCACCCCCAGGTTGTCATTATGGCTAGTTTGCCACCTTCTGCAGCCTGTTTCCTGCAAGCTTTCTGACCCTGTGTTCCTGCGTCTGTGTCCTCGACGTGCTCCCCTCTCTTTTTAGTAACTGGGATCCCCTCATCCGGGCTGTTTTGCAACTTGATATTCTTTCACTCCATACATCTTGGAAGTCATTCTACAGAGTCCTGCCGTTCTCTTCTCTCGATGTCCTGGTCACACCATATTCTGGAGAATGGATTCGCCTCGATCTATTTCATCCACTTGGCTGGGCACTTTGTCAGCCACACAGATCATTTGAAAAAGCAAATGACCCATGGTTATCGAGTCTAATAAAATAAGTCATAAGCTTGAAATCAGGGAAGGTCATCAAGGACAGAATGTTAATTAGGTTCCAGGAAAAGAGAGGGCGTGGGGTGTCTCCTGGGCCTTAACCGCAGCGGCACCTGCCCGCGGATGTCGGCTGCACTGAGGTGTTGGTCTCCTGCCCACCTGGATGTCGACCCCGCTCGCCTCCCTGGTTTTAACATTTCCAGCTGGGCCCTTGGAGATCTCAGACCACAGGGCCTCTGCCTCTCTCCCTGCTACTCAAGCAGGTTCAGCTGCAGGTTGCCTGAGTCACAGGACCCTCTCGGCACCAGGACAAGAGCTGGTTAAAAACCTCGTTGACTCAGAGCTGCCAGAAAGTCTGCAGCCACTCACATTCCACACAGGCATCCCACCACTTTGAGTCAGTAAAACCCAAACACCATTTTTTTGTTGAGACTTTGACGAGCCCTGGAAACCACAGAGGGGCCGGCTCGCCTGCGCACATGTCTGAGTACGTCAGGCAGGTGTTTCCAAAGCCCTTATGCTACAGGAAAACGTATCCTGATGTAATCTGACTAATTTGGCTTTTGCCTGGCTTTCGGGAGAACTGGCTATTTGTAATGGAAACAGTTCTCGGGCCACTTCAGATGGGGCTTTGTAATGTGAGCGGGTGAAACCCTGCAGGTGCTGCGGAGGCTCCTGTTTTCATTTTACATCTCAGGTTTGTTTACTTTAATGTGTTTCTCTGGAAGAAAAAGAAAAAGCAACCAGGGAGGAGCTTAGCAAGTCATTTTTCATTTCAAAAAAAAAAAAAAAAGGGATGGGTTTCTACTTAGAAAATTAGCGTGGAGAGGGTGGCAGGGGCCCTGATGGGGACAGGAAGCACATATGGCCTAGGAGGATATGTTTGCTGAGACTAATTCCCCAAAGACGCGCGAGCAGGATCCAGCGTACCTGGAGCCCTTGGCAGAGGCGTCAACGGGAGAGTGGGGAGCAGTGTTTTCCTTGCTAATTCTTGGCTACTGAATAGGGGTTACCGAAAGCTCCTTTTCCCCCCTTGGAGTTAGGTAGTTTTAAAAAATTGTAAAATTATGAATGCAACTTGGTTTTCAATCCAGGGAGGGGAAATGGTTTTCAGGGTGCAAAGCCCAAGGGATGGGTGGGGAGGGCCAAGTTCAGGCTCTGAAAGCACCCACTGCCAGCCTGCCTGGAGGTGAGGGCATCCTCGGACAGTGAGCAGGTGCAGACTTGGGTCCCAGCTAGGCAGGAGGGAGGGACGGGCTTTGCTCCCCAAGGTTGAGGGCAGTGGGTAGCAGAGAAAACGTGATGTCTTTGTCACCTCCGGCTCTCCTGTTCCCTGGAGGTTGGGTTCCACTAGACCCGAGTCCTGGGTGAGGACATCTATCTAGCCTGTCCATCCTCCTCTGGGGCTGGGTGAGTGCCTTTGTCCTGTGTTCCCATGATCTACCCTGAGCTGGGCTCGGGGCTGGGCAGGGAGCTTGGCCCCTTTGCCAGTTCCCATCCTTGCCATGAATTGCAGGTCATCACTGATGATTGTGGGCCCATGAGCCGGCCGCGTCACAGCCTCACAGCCTCTGCCATCCTGGGGCTACCTCACTACTCATTCCTCCACCTCCTCCCCTCTCTGAAGACGTGAGCAAAGTTGCTTCTCTTCTCCTCCAGAGGGTCCCGTCTTTGCATGTTCAGGTGCCTATGGGGGCTCCTTGCCCCCAGCACATATATTTTCCTTACCAAGGAGAATTCTGGTGACTAAGATGCTCAACCTCTACATAAATGTCCCCATATGCGCCTCCCAGAGCATTTAAAACCGTGTCATATAGACCCACAGAATCGAATGTGGTCACAGCCAGTTTAGACCATGCCGTTTTGCAGGTTAGGAAATGGATGTCCAGAGAGGAGACTTACCTAGGGTCACCATGAGGAAGTGGTAGGACTGGGCTAAGACCAAGGCCCCAGACCCCTGCCCCAGGCCACATGTCTTTAAGTCTCCCCGTTGCTTTCAGGAAGGGACCGAGCACCAGGCATGTCTCCTGCTGCATGCTCCTGGCTCCCCCAGCACAGTGCTCCTCTCTTTCCCCCTCCTTTACCACTGCCTGGAGCAGGGAGGCAGGGAGCAGAGAGGGAGTTGGGTCTGAATCCCTGGAGCTGGCTGGTTGCATGGAATCAAGCGAAGATAAAGCCAGAGAACGTCTCTGAAAGTGATCGTGCTCCGTATGCCGGAGGGTTGGTTGGGACAGAGTTCTTACGTACTGCTGGCGGGAATTCGTACGATTTCACCCAAAAGTACTTTGGCATCATCCATCATGAATATGATATTTTCCAGCCATAGTTGGTTGAATATGTGGTTGAATATGTGGAACTCTTGGATACAGAGGGCTCACTGTATCTGCGTTTCTGAGAGGATACATTTGGAGTGGAGTTTGAAGGTCATAAAGCATGTCTGTCCATCTTTGTCAGCTCACAGTCCCCACTTACACCCCTGCACAGGTGTAGGTCAGCTGCAGGGGCTCTGCGTCCTTGCAAAACTTGCTGTCGTTTTAGAAACCTAGACATGCTCCTTGTATGTGGCAATGCGTAGATTTAATTAGCCTTTCCTGAGTAACAAATGGACCAGTTCATCCTGCCCTCCTTTATGATCCGCCTGTTCAAAGTTTTGCCCATTTTGTGGGGGGACATCTGTTTCTTTCTTATTGATTCACAGGTGTTCTTTACATGTTTACTATACAAGCTCTTTGTAAGATGCCTGTATTGCAAACATCTTCTCCTGTTGCCTTTACGTTCTTACTCTCTCGATGGTGCTGTTTGATGGACAGGTATTCTGCATTTGAAAACAGCCTGATTCAGTGGCATAGTTGACCTCCCATCCGTGATGGACAATGCAGTTCTTTCTCTGCTCATCTGTCTGGCACCTTTGCCCAGCAAGTCTGGGATGGTGCAGGTCTGGATCTGATCAGATTTGCCCTTCGTGCCATCTAAACCTTTCCATCCTTGGTAATTTCGTATTTATTTGTGTTATCAGTTACTGCGAGACTTGTTTCAAAACATTTCAGTTTGACTGTGGATGTGGCTATTTCTCCTTTTAACTCTCTGATTGATGTCACACTATTAAGATCATTTTAATTTAGGATCCTTACATATTCTGATTGAATTGATCCCTACATGATCATGAATTGCTCTTCTTTATGTATATTAATACTTCTGTTTTAATGTCTAGTTGATTTTGTATTAGAAGAGATTTACCTGATTTTAAAAATATGTATCATCATCGTCATCATTATCTATTTCTATTTATTTTTAATATTTTTATATATTTTTTTCCATTTCTTTACTTTCAACCTTTCTGGGTCTTTTTGTGTCCATTGTAAGCAACAAACATTAAGAAAAAAATCCAAATTAACAATCTCTTTGTTTTAATTATTTAGTCCATTTGATGTTTATGAATCAAGTTTCAAAGGATATTTCTATACAATTTTTTTTTTTTTTTGCGGGGAGTAGATGCTTTTATTTTGGGTTAATAGGAGTGAAAATTTTGGATGATGGAGTTGGTCTATTATTTTATTGTTCTTACTGTTATTGAGGTATAATTTGTGTATAATAAAGAGATTTGAAATATGCAGAATAGGGGAGGGGAGGGGGGATAGGAAGGGTAGCAGAATACAATAGACACTAGTGTGGCCCTATGTATAAACGTGGCTGTATAACTAGTGTGATCCTGCAATCTGTACATGTGGAAAAATGAGATGACGTACCCCATTGAATCAAATGTATGATATGTCAAGATCATTGTAATGTTTTGAGCAACTAATAAAATATTAAAAAATAAAATAAAAATAGACAATGAAAAACGAAAATTTCTACTGATGAGAAGTAAAAAAATAGAAAAAAAAAGAAATATGCAGAATATATTTTTTTCTGGATTTTGCTAAGGAGCACAAATTTTGATATAAAATAAAGTGGAAACCGGATATGGAGGGGTGTCTTATGGAGCAGGAGCCAGGAAGCCACAGGCATCTTGCTGAGCTCTGTCCGGGGAGTGTGGCCACGGGATTCCCTTTGTGACAGAGCTTACCAATTCCTCCCTGTGTGCCCCGCAGCCAGCCTGGTGGGCAGGTCCCGTTGTGCCCGTGGCGCTAGTCTCTTGTCCAGGTCTCACTGAAGCTGGTTTTGTCTGATGCCCTCTGACACTGGGACCCCACTAGATGGGAGGCCATACTGATTCCAGGCCCCAGAACATTCTTTCTGTCCCACATGGCCCTGGTCCTCCTGGTCATTAGAGTGGGGGATGCCTGCGTGCAGGGGAAGGCCCCCCTGTCAGAATTCCCAGCCCGACCCTCTTCACTCTTCCCACTCCTCCAGCTGTTGAGCTCCAGGCCAGCCACACCCCGGGGACAATGCTAGAGCAGAGGGCATTGGCGGGGCCTCTAGGTGTAGCCTTGGAGTCGAGGCAGACTGGGAGGAAGTGTGAGCCGGGGACCCGTCAGGGCCCTAGGAAAATATCTGAAGGTGGATTCATTAGGACTCTCGGGCTTTAATGACCAGGGCGGGAGGAGAGAAGTCATAACAAGTGACATTTATATAGTGTGTCACAGTTTACACAGCTCTGCATGCGCATGACCTCATTTAATCCGGAAGGAGCGCAGGGTGGGGGTCAAGCACGTGGCCCTGTGTCCCCCGTCTGAGTCTGGGTCCCGGCTCGCCACTGGCCGACTGGGTGCCCCTGCCTCTGCAGGCACTGCGTCCAAGTTGTGCACGGGCACAATGAGGGTACTGACGGGCGCTGTGGAGTGGGCCTGCCGTGGCGATGACATAGGTGACGCCTGGGAGGCTCTTAGAAGGGAGCCCAAGCTCAGCAGAGGGCTCTCGTCACCCAGCCGCCTGGCGGCCCGGGAGTTGGGGACATACCTGCCTTGTGGGCCAGCCCGACGGGGCTCCAAGGTCACACGGTGGGGAAGCGGGGGACGGGACGGGCAGGGCTAGGACCATGCTGGCGCCCTGTCCTTTCAGTCTTCGTGACCCCTCTTCCGACAGGCACGTGGCCCAGCTCTGAGGAAGGAGGGGTGGCTGTGCCTTATGGCCGTGCCAGGCGGGACACAGGCCACTTGTCGGGCCCAGCTGTGGTCAGGCAGTGTGGCTGAGAGCACTTACGGCCGGCCAGACCGTGACAGGAATGACAGATATTTATCATAGACACTGTGACAAAACAGAGGTCTGTGTCGCCTACCAAGGGAGACCCCTGCTGGAGCCTCTGCGCCAAGGAGGAAAGGCCCCGCTAGGTCCCAGCCCTGGGCCTCGGACGTCCTGTCCTCCCACCCCAGCTGCTGGAAGGATGAAGTAGCCCATGTGACAGAGGGGACAGAGACTCTGGGGTCAGAGTGCACGGTGGCCCCGGCCCTGGGTGCTGAGGGAGGAAGCTCCTGTTGCTGTCTTCCCCCTGCAGGCCAAGGGGGTTTCCTCCTGGAAATGTCACACAGACAGGCTCCTCCGCGGCCCCAGGAAGGCATCTTCTTCATCACCCTCCATTGTCCTCCTGACAGCCGGGTTGGAACCAAATTGGACTTGGTGCATTTCGCAATTTTGTTGAACAAATCTGTGGATTAAGTGAACAAATTAGATCCACATTTTATTTGGCATCTTCGATAATATGCCATGTAGACTGGAAACGGACGTCCCCGGGCTGGGAGCAGAGTCCGGGCCTCTGAAATGCTCGCTTCCCAGGTCCCCCAGGGTGATTCTGACAAGACCCCGGAAGCCTGACTCCAGATCTTTCCTGAGACCTGAGATGTGGCCTTCCGGGCCGGACTGAGCGGTAGCATCGATCTCTGAAAGTGGCTCCTCTCTGTGACCACCTGTTACTCCTTTCTCTGGTTCCCCGGCTTCCCGGTGGCCCCTGGCTGGCTAGGTTCTGTAGCTGGACCCTCAGGTGGGGTGCCCAGTGCCAGCTGCAGGCCTTAGCCCTTCTGTGAACTCACAGGCCCATAAGTATTGATGCAGTCAGCTGGGAACTAATTAGGTGCCTTTGGCACTACAGCCAGGGGCTTGTAAATCAGTGTAGATATTTTTATTTCCCCCATCTTTGTTTTTCTTGCTTCTTTGCAGAGACAAGCTCTTAGTGGGCAGGTAGGTGACTTCTGCTCCTCTATGTATGTGTTCTACATGTAGTAGCTTGCGATGAATACTTGTCTTCATCTAAGTTTAACTGACTTATGATTACTTAGCAATAAAGTGAGAATTTCTAAGACAGAAAAAAGATGATCTTGCAGAGCCTAATTGAAGGGAGGGCATGAAGAACACTGATCAAGTGAGGACATTTTTTATTTATTTAGCAGTATAGGGAACAAAGCCCAGGGCCTCGAGCATGCTAGGCAAGCCCCCTACCTCCAAGCCACATCTCCAGCCCCTCTCTATGTTTAAATATATATATATATATATTTTAGTTGTAGGTGGACACAGTACCTTGATTTTATTTATTTATTTTTTTATGCAGTGCTGAGCATCGAACCTAGGACCTCACACATGCTAGGCAAGTGCTCTACCGCTGAGCCACAACCCCAGCCCCTTCAGCCCTTTTTATTTTTATTTTGAAACAGGGTCTCACTAACTTGCCCAGGCTGGCCTCAAATATGTGATCCTCCTGTCTCAGCCTCTCAAGTTTTTGGGATCACAGGCCTGCACCACCATACCTATCTTTGGTGCTGGGCAGGTTTGAATCTTGGCAACCCACTTATTGAGAAGAAAGTGTTATCAGTGGTGTAGTTAGTTGCTCCGTTTTTGCCTGTTAAACTAGAGTTAGCAATAACACCCAGCCACCTACATCAGCAACGGCACACAGGAATGTCCCTTCAGGTACCACAATGGATCATCTCTTCCCCCAAACCTACGTTCTTGAGAAAAGCAGGTGCTCAGACATGAATGCACTCTCTCGCCCAGTTTGGGTTTAGAATGTCAGATTTTTATTTTTAAAACCTGAGTTCTCTAAATGATTGTGTTTTCCCCTCATTATACAAATCAAAGGAATTAAAAAGGGACCTGACCAAACCAAGAACACAAACAAGAAAGACGTGGGGGTGAGCAGCGAGCCAAGTGGAAGGGCCCAAGGAAGCTGCCTCGTAAATACCTAGTGAGAGAGGGAGAGGGGGAGCCTGCCAGGGATGCAGACTAATTAAGATGCTTTGATTACCCCTGATGCTGACCTCATGTTCCAGGAGGAGGCGTGGGTGACTGAGCGGTGAAGCCATTTCCTGCTGACCACTTTCGCTTTCCCAAGACGGAGACTGCCCCTTCCCTGGTCCCCTAGTGGACTCCCTGGTCAGGACCAGAAATCATGGCTCAGCTTCTTCTCTGCTGCCTGGCCGAAGCTTGTGTAGACCCTCTCCCTCTGTCCCCTCTCTGCATGTCCTGGCCATCATGCTTGCCAACTCTGCTTCTCTGCATCTTCGTAGCTTGCCGCCTGGCTTCCAGCCTCTCCTCAGCTGGACACAGCGGAAGCTGGGCTAAGTGGCCTTCCAGTTTGGCCAAACTCTGAGATGACCTTGTCTTGATTTTTCCACTTGAAGTTTCTCTCATGAGCCTGTGATCTTGTTCACCGGCGTGGCCCTCAGCCTTCTAGACGGAGTGGAAGGAGATTGAAGGGGGGGCTTCCTCCCAAGAGACCCCTCCCTTTGCCCTAAGGCACATCTCCTGAGTCCCCTGAAGCTGAGTTCCTTAACAGGCCTCCCGGACCACATTTTGGTGACCTTCAGATTGCAGGCGGCTGGCTTTGAGGTTCTAAGAGGTGGTCCTGTGCTTCTTTTTAAGTGTGTAATTGAGGTTTATCATACGTAGGGTGGGAAAGCAGAGAGTGAGAGATCCCCTAGTTATTATGGGGCTAATTTTGGATTTTTGAGCCAGGCTGCCACAGCTGAAGGGATCAAGGGTGGTCACTCCAAGGCCATCCCAAAGGCATGCCAGGGTAGACCCTGGCTTGGCACCGGGAGCTCCAGTCCATGAGATGCGTCCATCCTTTCCTAGTCCTCCTGCAATTTGACCTTGGAAATGTAGAGAACTGCACTGTCCAAAGGAACTGGAAGGTGTGAGAAAGGGAGTCATTATGGTCTGGACATGAGGTTTACCCAAAAACTGCTGTTAATGAGATATCCAGAGGTGAGGTGATTAGATTACAGGAGCTGTAAAGTAATGTGCTCGTCCTTGTTCGAATGCAGTGGTAACTGTAGGCAGGCAGAGCTGGGCTGGGGGAGGTGGCTACGGGGGTGTGCTCTGGGAGGATTGCTTTGCCTGCAACCCCTTCCCACTTCCGCCCCCACTGCTGCTTTGCTGCCAGGAGGGGAGCAGCGTCCCCCCAGCCAGGCCCTTTCCCCGTGGTGTGCCATCTCCACTCAAGCCCTGGGCAATGGAGTCTTCTGTCCATGGACGGAGACCTCTGCAACTGTGAACCCCCAATACACCTTTTCTCTTCTGAGTTGTTCTTGTTGGGTGTATTGATCACAGCGATGAGAAAGCTAACTAAAACAGGTACTGAAAGTGGGGTTATTGTGGGGATTAACCTGCTCATGTGGTTCAGAAGTCTGTGTAGCTGGTTGGCAGGAAGAATTTTGAGAAAATATTTAGAATATTGTAAGTAGAGCTAAGTGGGTGGTTCTGGTGGGAGCTCAGAGGATCAAAATGCCACTAGGAATGCAGACTGGGCTCATGAGGGTCCAGAGGGGATTGGAGACTATTAGGAACAGATCTAGAGGCTGCTCATGTTATATTATGGCAAAGAAATTTGTCTACATTGTGTCCATGTCCTGAGACATGTTGATGGACTCTTTAATCTGGTGGAGGAGATTTCAAGGCAGCACAGCACTCAGGAGGTGGTATAGATATTGCTAGCAGTTTTTAGCCAAGTTTACTGTGATAATCAGGAGCAGAAAGATTTTTAAAAACTTGCAATTTGGCTAGAAAAGTGAATGTAAAACTGGAGTGTGAGGAAGGGGTTGTTGTTGAAGAGATTATAGTCACTAAAGAGATACTAAGTACTTTACAGAAAGACACTAGTAAAGTTGGCTTGAGGGCATCTCAAGGCTTGGCAAGATCACATTCATCATAAGCTCAAGTGTGTAAAAGTAAAAATTCCTTTGAATCATGATGGGTATCCTGCTTGAATAGGGGGGACTAAGGAAGTTATTTCACTATGCGGAGATACACAGGTGCACTGAGAGGCCACTGCCGCCATGATCTCTAGGAGCTTAGCTATGGTGTGAGCTGGAAGCAGATCTAGGTGTCATTCACGTGGTGCTGGTTCTGCAGAAATGCAGGATACTAAAGTTAAGGGGTCATGGAGGTGTCCACCAAGATTTCAAAGGAAATCACTGTGGGTTGCTTCTCAGAAGGCACCACATGAACCTGTAAAGGTGAAGCCAAAACTGGAAGGGGGACTCCAGAAACTAAGAGATGCCAGTACTGTGGACTGCCTGCCAAGAAAAGCTACTGGCTGTGGAGAGAGCAATGCTGCAAGAGAGGCCATATAGGCTGCCCAAGTCCTTTGGAAATATCTCTCCGCCATGTGTTCCAGATGCTGTATTTGGAGTTACCAGACTATTTGCCCACCTGGGTTTCCATGTTGCTTTGGCCTTATTTCATCTTTAATGCCACTTTTCCTTCTTTTGGAATGGGTATGTTCACTCTGTGCCATTGTATGTTGGATATATGTGCCTATATATGTGCCTTGCTTTTGATTTTTCCATGGGCTCACAGTCTCGTGTTTGCCTTGAGTCTCAGAGGAGACTTTTGACTTGGGCTGGACTTTAGACAATGCTAAAGCTCATAAGACTATCGGCTCTTGGAGAGGAACTAAATGTGTTTTGTATTGTGAGATAGACATGAGCTTTTGGGAGCCAGGAGCCGAATGTTGTGATTTGGATATGAGGCGTACTGTTAATGAAAAGTTCCTGTTCGTGAAAGAATATTCAGAGGTAAAATGAGTAGATTATGAGAGCTGTAACCTAACTGGCCCATCCTCATTTGAATGACTGGGTGGTGACAATAGGTAGGTGCATGGAGGATGTGTGTCACTGGGAGTGTGCCCTGGAAGGGTTGTTTTTCCTGCAGTCGTCCCCTCCACTTTGCTGCAAAAAGGGGAGTAGCTTTCCTCTGCTGGGTCCTGTCCCCCTGATGTGCTGTCTCACTTTGGGCCCAGAGCAATGAAGTCATCTGCCTATGGACTGAGACCTCTGAAACCCTGAGCCCCAAATAAACTTTTCCTCCTTTAAGTTGTTCTTGTCAGGTGTTTTGGTCACAACAATGAAAAATCTAGCTAAAATGGGAATGGCTGCATGGGGCTATAAGAAAATCAGAGTTATGGAGATGCAGAGGAGCAGACAGAAGGTTGAAAGCATGAGAAGGGACAGAGGCACATAGGAGAGCTGGCACTAGAGAGTGGCCACGTCAAGGTGAAGTTGTTGTGCTGGAGAAAAGCCCCGGCGCTGCTGCTGCTGGAGCCCTGGTGCCATCTTGAATTCTTACAACCCTCATTTCCAAGCTCCATGGTCACAGGGCATGGTGTGTTCCTGGATCTTAGGGAGATTCTGGCTCCCTTTTTGTGTCATATAACTCCTTTATTGCCTGAGTTACCCTAAGAGGCTTGCCGTTCTTTAGGGGCTCGCTGCCAACATGACAAAGGTATCCACTGGGGCCCACACCAGCAAGGGCTGCCCTCGTGGGCCCTGTGTGTGTGCAGGGGAGCCTGGGTCAGTGTCTGAGAAGCTAGTTCCTCTGCTCACAGGCTCTGTCTTCACAGAAGGACGTTAATTCCTCAAGGATATTGGCCCTCTTGCCTTTTTTAAAAAAGCATTCTTAGTTTATATATATATATTTTATTTATAAATTTTATTTATAAATATTTTATTTATAAATACATATAATTTATATATTATATATTTTACATACATAAATATATATGTAACTACATTTTATACATAGATTGAATATCCCTTATCTGAAATGCTTGTGACCAGAAGTGCTTGGAATTTCGGATTGTTCTGAATTTTCACATATTTTTAAATGAGATATCTTGGGGATGGTTTTAGCCAGCTTTTGTATCATTGTGACCAATATAACTGACCATGAATAACGTAGAGGAGGGAGTTTATCTTGGCTCACGGTTTTGGAGATTCAGTCCGTACTCGGCTGACTCCATTGCTCTGGGTCTGAGTGAGGCAGCACACCATGGAGGAAGGATGTGGTGGAGGAAAGGAGCTCAGGGCATGGCGACCAGGAAACAGAGATCCACTCACCAGACGAAGTCTAAACCCAGAGGCACACTCCAGGGGCCTACCTCTTCTAGCCACACCCTACCTGCCCACAGTTAATCCATATCAGTGGAGTAACCCACTGATGAGGTTACTGGTCCCATAACCTAATCTTTTGTCTCACGTGTGAGAGTGAATGCTGTAGCCAGAAGGTAATTCATACAATGTGTTCTGCCTGCTGTGCCCATGAGGTTAGGTGTGGAATTCTCCACATGAGGCATCATGTCAGTGCTCAAAATTTTCAGATTTTGGAACATTTGGGGTTTTTGGATTTTGGAATTAGGGATGCTCAACCTGTATAACATAAAAATATAGAAATACATATAATACAATATGTAAGCATGACAAAAGCATATATATTGCAGATACAGTAAAAATTAGATTGAGATGGGGAATAGTGTCTAAAGCGTATGTTAGGGTAAAATTGTGAACAATCATCTGGAGTGGAGGTGCCTGCCTATAGTCCTAGTGACTGAGAAGGCTGAGGCAGGAGGATTGCAATTTGAGGCTAACCTCAGCAACTTAGTGACATCCTGAGCAACTTAGACCCTGTTTCAAAATAAAAAATGGGGCTGGAGATGTGGCTCATGGTTAGGCACCCCTGAATTCAATCTCCAGGAATATATATGTATATATATATATATATATATATATATATATATATGTCAAAAATTATGCCTGAGAATCTTCCAACTACCTATGGAACCTATATTCATGGTTTGGATAACAGTATAACCACCACAACCCTGTATGATAGAACGTGATTATAAATGCAAGCAGATACCAGTTCCTTCCCATAGAACTCTTCCTAAAGAGGTGCAAATGAGAAAACACAGATTCTGGTTCCCATCCTTGCCAAATACTCAAAATGGAAAAAATTGTGATCATGATCTGCATGACTTTTTCCACCCCAAATGGCAATTGATTAATTCCTGTGGGCAAAGAAGTCTCTGTGCCATTCCCTGCAAGGCAGATAGCTTCTAAGATTAGTTTAATTGGAAGCCTCGTGGTTTCCCAAGAGTTCAGTAGATTTAATAATTGGCACATGCATAATAACTCCATTAAATCAGGAAACAAAAGAAATCATAGAAAGGGAACAGTAAACAACCCAAACAGTGAAGCTGGCATAATTCCCATAATGAAAACTAAGCTCTTAAGTTTCCTGGAGGTGAAGGGAACAAAGGGAAATCCTGGACAGGAAAGAGGGCTGTAGATTCATATACATTAACTGAAAGAGGGGGGTTTTCAATTTTTTTCATCGGTACAATTTTTTCATGGCTATCTTGTTATTTTTGCCATACACTCTATATTCTAGTCCTCATTTGTAAGCAAAATACCCATTTTGTGTCCTTCTAGAATTTTTTTTGTGAATAGCCAAAGATGTCATGATTGTCCCCAACAGCTGTTCCCCTCACCACTTGCTTTTTTTAAAAAAATATTTTTTAGTTGTAGTTGGTCACAATACCTTTATTTATTTTTATGTGGTGCTGAGGATCGAACCCAGGGCCTCTCACTTGCTAGGCAAGCGCGCTACCACTGAGCCCCAACCCCAGCCCACCACTTGCTTTTCTGCACCTTGATTGTTTTATTTAATAACAACGTGCAGGCTTTTCCAAATCGGTGGACAGAGTCCTCTTTATTTGGGTGCCATGATAGAGTACTGTGGTCTGGGTATTTCACAGACTGTAGAAATGTATTACTGTCAGTTTGGAAGGCCAGGAAATCCAAGATCAAGGCACTGGCAGATTCAAGGTCTGGCGAGGGCCTGGTCTTCACAGATGATGGCCTCCTTTGGTGTCCTCGCTTGGCTGCAGGACCAGTGAGGTTCCCTGAGGCATGAGGGTGGCGTGCTCATGAAGGCCCCAGCTGAGTCGCAGCACATGGTAGTAGGTTCCAACACGTAAGTTTTAGGGGAGCACCAGCATTCAGACATGGCAGGAAGCTCCTTATTCCTTCTCAGGACCTCGTTCTCTGGTGTAGTCTAATTGTTTTCAATAGCACCCTACTGAGGTCATTTGGCTTACTTCCATTTTTTTATGCTATTGTAAACCAAGCTTGGGTGAATAACCTAATATAGCCAGGTGCGGTGGCGCAGGAGGATCGTGAGTTCAAATCCAGCTTCAGCAACATAGCGAGGCCCTCAGAAACTCCGAGAGACCCTGTCTCTAAATAAAATATAGAAAAGGGCTGGGGATGTGGCTCAGGGGTTAAGCACCCTTGGGTTCAATCCCTGGTACCAAAACAAAACAAATGGAGCATTCATGCATGTGCAGGAGGGGTTGTGGCACTTTCCCTCCAGCAGATTGCTGGGCCAGCAGTGAACTGTCACCTAACTGCCCTGCCCTGGGGTTCTGTGCAGTCAGAGGATGGAGCACCATGAGACAACACATGCCTGGAGCAGAGCCCTCCTGCTGCATCCCAGGGGAAGGGGAAGGATGAGAGAATGGTTTATCAGGCTCCAGGCACACCCTGGAGGTCCTCTGACACCCTGGAGGTCCTCTGCCACCCTACCAGGCAAAATTTTGCAAATAATCAAACCGAGTCTCCAAGAGGTTAAGAAGTTCATGCATCATCTCAAGGAAGTGGTAGTGTCTTGGACCCAGGCCTGGCTCTGAAGCCCAAGTTGGTTCCCATGGACCACAGTCCTGGGGCCAGGGAAGACCCGCCCCCCCCCCCCCCCAAGCAGGCCCTGGTGTCCTCCTGGGGCTGCTTCCATCAGCGTTCGGGAGCATGGACAGCAGACCTGGCTTCCCAACCAGTTTATTCTCGTGCTGCCTGGATCCTGCATCAGAGCCCAGCCTCCTCCCTGTCCTCTCCCATCGGCCCCAGGGCCCCAGGGCCCCAGCTCACAGGGGAGCCTTGTGGGTGGAGCAGGGCTCCTCCGGGTGTGGGTGCGGCTCTCCCAGGAGAGCGTCCAGCCATGATTCCAGGTCCCGCACCAGCCGCTCCAGCTCCTTCACTTCTTCCTCCAACATCTCCAAGAAACCATGCAAATTCTTCTTCACCCAGTTCCTGAGGACTTTGATCGGCTCTTCAGCAGGGTCGCTGGGGTGATAGTAAAAGCCCTGAAAGGCACAAGGGTTTGTACGGTGAGATCTCGCCGAGGGCTTCTGGTTTCCCGGGGTTCCCCAGGGCCCTGGACATGCTGTGCTTTGTGCCTGGAGCACCCCTCCTGGCCTGCCCCACCTGGCCAGCTCCTGTTTACCCCCCCCCAGCCCAGCTTGCCAACCACACCCCTCCGGGAAGACCTCCCGGTCTGCACCTCAGTAGTCCTTCTGTACATTCCTAAAGCTGTTACCTGGGGAGACACAGGATGCTGGGGGTGGCCACATTCCCTGATCCTTTCAGACATCTCCCAGCTTCTTCCTGTAACAGGCACAAAGGCCACCTCTTAACAGGAGCAAGTGAGGGGTGGTTGGAATAAAGGATCAGTCTTCCCCGGGGAAGGGAAGGTAGGAAAATGCAGTTGAGGCTCCTCTGCAGACATTCATCCCGGGGAAACCCCACCCGCCCCTCCGTTCTCAGGTTCCAGAAAGGCTCACCTGATATTCCTGTGGTCAGGTACAGCACCAAGACCAGCAAGGCCAGCAGCGTCTGGGGGCAAGAGGAGAAGGGGAGGGTCAGGAAGGGGAGTCCTGCAGGCAGAGGGCCTGGCGTCAGGGGGGACCCTATGAGAGAGTGTCTAGAACTCAAGTTTATTTCTGGTTATCCAAGTCACCATGCTTACTGCCAAACCCCCAAATGCTGCGGAAGTTTGCCGAAAGGGAAGGCCCACCTCTGCGCTCTCTCCTTGAGTCCCTTTTGAATTTTTTATTTTAATTGATCTTTAAAAGAAATCAACTCCAGCCAGGCACCATGGTACATGCAGGTAATCCCAGCCACTTGAGAGGCTGAGGCAGGAGGATCGCAAGTTTGTGGCCATCGTTGGTGATTTACCGAGACCCTGCCTCAAAGCAAAAAGTTAAAAAGACTGGGGATGTAGCTCAGTGGTAGAGCACCCCAGTTTCAGTCCCCCAGTACCACAAAGAAAAAAATAATTAACTTAATCGCAGTATAATTTATAGACAATGAAATGTACATATGGGTTTCAACGTATAGGTAGATGAGTTCTGACAGATGTCTGTACCTGTGGACTACCTATTGCCCCAAAGATCTGAAACGCGCCCATCATCTTAGGAAGGTCCCTTTGCTCCTTTGCAGACAGCTCCCTCCTTACCCTGACTCTGCTGGAGGGAGCCACTTATGTGCTCCCTGCCACCCGATGGTCATTTTTGCCTGTTCTGTAACTTCGTAGAAATGGAATCGCAAGGTATATGCCTTTGTGTTTAGTTTCTCTTGCTCAATATGCTTCTGAGAAGCTTCCATTGTTTCCGTGTGTTCTGTTTTATTGGTGAATGTTTATGTGATATGAATATAGCACAAGGAATCTCTCCACCCGTTGATGGGCTCTTGGTGGCTTCTGGTGTGGGGCTATCATGGATTAAAGTGCTGGGATCATACAGGCACACACCTTTGTGTGGACATGTTCTCATTTCTCTTGGGCTAATAGCCAGGTATGGAAATAATGGGTATTGTGGTAAATTGATGCCTAGTTTTACAAGAATCCACTCAACTGTTTTGTGGGTATTTCTTCCATTTTTATATTTCTGCCAGCAATTCATGAGAGTTCTAGTTGCTCCGTATCCACGTCAACACTTGGTACTGTCAATCATAATTTTAGGCTTTCTATTGCTGTGTAGTGGTATCTTAATCTATTTTTATATTAATGATTCCTAATTTATATATCTTTTTTGTGATGTGTCTATTAAAGTCTCCAGTCCATTTATTTTTTTTATTGGACTATTTGTGTACTGGCAATAGTCCTTTATGTATTTTGGATATTAGTCATTTGATAGGTATTTGTCTTGTGAATATTTTTTCCAAGTCTGTGGTTTGTCTTTTTATTTTCTTACCAGTGTCTTTTTTAGATCAAAAGGTTTCAGTTTTGACCAAGTCCAAATCATCAAATGTTTTCCTTTTGTGGGGATGCTTTTAGTGTGAAGTCTAGAATACTTGTCTGCTTCAAGGTCATGATTTCCTCCTGTTTTCTTCTAGACATTTTTTATTGTTTTAGCTTTTCATTTAGGCATCTGATTCATTTTAAATTAGTTTTTGTATGTAATGTGAAATAGGGATTGAGATTTTTTTTCATATAGATATCAAGTTGTTCTAGAATTGTTTCTTTAAAAAGACAAATTTTTCCTCCTGGCATTACATTGGCATCTTTGTCAATAACCTGTCCACATATGATGTGCACCTATCCCTTTCTCAATTCTATTTTGTTTCATTGATCAACATTTCTTGACATCAGAGCTATAGCAGTATGAGTCTGCATCTGCTAATGCTGCCATACAGAATACTACAGATTGAACGGCTTTGACAGTAGAAGTGCGTTTTATCCTAGTTCTGGAGACTGTCAACCCAGGTCAAGGTGCTGGCAGGGTTGGGAGTCGTCTCTCCTTGGCTTTCTTGCTGTCACCTTCTCATTGTGTATCCACAGGATTTCCCCCTCTGGGTAATAAAGGTAAAAATGTCTTCTTATAATGACATCGGTTTTATGGTATCAGGTTCCCTTGCTTAATTACTCCTTCAAAGTCTTTCTGCAAATATAATCACTTTGAAGTTAAGGTCCTAACATATGAATTTGGGGGACACAATTTTCTCCATAATGACTATGTTGTCACTATTCTGTTCCATTGATTTATATCTCATACAACTCACACTATCTAGATAACTGTTGATTTATAGTAAGATTTGAAATCAGATACTGTGCTTTTTTGGACTTGGTTGTTTTTTAAACAATTTTTGGCTATTCTACATTCTTTGCAATTTTGTGTACATTTTAGAGCCATTTTCTCCAATTTCTATTTTTAAAACTTTTGGGATTTTGATGGATACTGCATTGCATCTGTATATTTGGTAAGCATGCAGGTCTTAAAATATTGTATCTCCCAATCCATGAACATGGTATATCTTGTCATTAGATTTCCTTTTCTTCCTTTTCTTTTCTTTTCCTTTTCCTTTTTTTTTTTAGGGTTTTGTTTTAACTTTAATTGACAGCCCAGAATAATGCACATTTTAGTGGCGAAGTATTATATGGTTTCAGACATAAATCCTTTGGTCAAGTAGTTACAATATCCTTCATCGGTTATTTCACATTAAGTACAGATTGTTGAAAAGAAAGAAAAATCAATGCTATGCTAAGCAGAACACAGATAAACATTTCAATTTTCTAACAAAACTGAATCTAGCACCTTTAAAATAAGTATTAGTAACCATTTCACAAGTACGGAATTATCATTTCCCTAAGGGTAAAGGTCCCATTCATCAGCCGTGCAAACTAAAGATAGCATTTTTCAAAGTTGAGATTAAATTGTGTCAACACACAGCAGCCCACACAGTAGAAGGGGCGCTTCTTGGTTGAGCTGGATGTAGACCCAGGGTAGACAAGGGGTTCCTGCTGGGTCTTGGGGTTCCCGAGGTTTTGACCATGGTCTGGAAAGACTTAAATAGAGTTAAAGATGTGTTTGAGCAGGACAGAGTTCTTTTTCTGATGGGCTAACTCCTAACATTTCCAGTCCAACCCCAAAGGCTTCCACTCCATGGGTGCACATGGTAACAACCCTCCCTGATGTGACCCTGACTCCAGTGGGGACATCTGAGTGCAGCGCTCCATACAGGTGAGGAGCCATGGACCTGAGTTCCCCAGTGGACACAGCTTGGCAACCATGGCATTCTAGGTCAACTCAGGTTCTTAATCCTCTGTGACTGGATGACCTGCATGCAGGGAATGTGCACGTGAAGCCTTCCTGTTATCACTATTTCAGGCACTATGACTTAAAGCTTCCCAGGGTGGTCCTGGCACACACTCTCAGAGTTACCATGTTTTCCTTCTTGTGAGCACTCCATTCCGTCTTTACACTGAACCTTGGAGCTTCAGGCCTTTTAACAAGTAGAGCCAGACATCACAGGAATCTCTGAGAGGCAGACTCAGGAGCCAGTTATTTGCATTATGATACTGGGGAGAAAAATCACTGCTAGTACATGTTTTCTCTTAATCATTTAGCATTTACCAATGGCCCAGACCAAAGGTCACTTCCAAGTAGAAAAGTTCTGATTCCCACTTTTCCATTGGCCCATGTGTAACACACAACTTACTCTGTTCCCAAACACCTGTGGCAGAACCTGCTTGCTTGGTTGTCACCAACACTGAGGGGACTTCGGTCACAGATGCCCTAAGAATGATGATCATCAGCAGAGTGCTGCAAATGGTTCTCACCAGCCCTCCTCTGCTAGAATTTGCCTGGTTTCCTTTAATTTTCTCCTAACAATGTTTTGTTGTCTTCGAGTGTAGAGGCCTCCCAAGTATTGTGTGGTTTCTGATGCTCCTATAAATGAAATCTTAAGAAGTTAACTTCCCAATTGTTGTTTGTCTACAGAAATCGAATTGAGTTTGTAGCTTGTGACTTACTCCAGATAGCTCTCTTCTTGGACAGTTTAGGATTTCACAGATGGAAAATTGAGCTGTCTATGAAGAAAGTTTCCCTTCTAGCCTTTCAAAGGGTTGTTAACCTTTCCCCCCTTGACTAGAGCCACCGATGAAATATTAAGTAGCAGTGGAGAAGCTGAACATCTTCGTCTTGTTCCCTGTGGAGGAACGAGGGGAAGGGGAGGAAAGTGGAAGCCTTCCATCAAGTGTGCTGTTGGTTCTTCATTGTGGGCTGGTATCAGGGAGGGGCTCCCTTCCATTCCCAGTCCTCCGAGAACTTTAACACGAACAAGCACTGAATTAGGAATACTTTTTTTTTTTAATCCACTCTAAAAGTATTCAACAATCCAAAGGATGTAGGACAGCCAAAACAAATTTGAGAGATGATGTAAGGGTCCCCTTACTTCGGTAAATTGCGTCACTTGACTTTTGAATATTGAACCAACCTTGACTTCCTTCAGTTGACTCCACTTGCTCATGATACATCAGCCCTTTTATGTATAGTGGTCCCCTGGCCTCCATGGGCCATGGATTTTAGGACCCCCCTTCTTGTGGATGAAGGAAGCCAGGTGCAAAGAGACACCTATTCTAGACTCATCTACATGAAAATGAAGACCACACACAACTCGTCTATGATGACAGAAGTTAGAATCCTAGTGTGGGGTGTGAGGGGGACTGAGGTCCTTGTGGGTGCTGGGAATGTCCTGCAGCTTGATTTGGATGGTGGTGGCCAGATGTGTGCACCCAGCCCCAAAGTCGACCCACCAAAGATGGGGGTGATATATTTCCTCTCCTTGGACTCTGCGAGAAGACACTGAGAGCTGCCCCATCCTGTAGCACACTGGCGTGGTTCAGTGGTCTGGGTGACTTCTCCCTGTCCCACCACTCCTCTATCAAAGTGCTTTCCAGGTTGGTTTCTTTCCCAGCGTGCTTTGCTTCTGCTAGGCTCTCTTTGATGCTAGCAGGAGGGAAAAGCAGGAGCCCACTGGGACCAGAATTTATCTACAGTTGTTTCCTTGTGCTGTCTTGGGGTCTGAGCGGAAACATTTCTTCTCTTTAAGCTGATTTCTCCATCTGCAAAACTCGAGTTTGAAATATAAATATGCTCGTGGTGGTCTTTTTATTAGGAGAGAGGGCCTCTGGCGGGGGGGGGGGTGGCTTGGGAAGTGGCCTGGGAAACAGCAGTTAGTGGATTTCTTCCCTGTGGGACTTCTCAGGGTCTTCCTGATGGGAACAACCATGTCAATCCCCAGACACAGAACTGTCTGTGATTTTCCTAAAGGGACCCTCTGCAGGAGCAGCTGCAGGGCCGGGAGCCAGCCCGCAGGCCCATCAGAGGCTGGGGTCCAGCATAAGGAGGCATTTAGAACAGGGGCAGCGAGTGAATGAGGATCTTTGGAAAGCATGTAGGCCAGTCATCCTCTGCTCTGCTCAGACCCTTCAATGGCCTCTTGTCCTCAGAGTGAGGCCCAGGCCTCCACTGTGCCAGCACAGCCAACCTTCCCAGCCTCCTCTACAGCCTTCCGGACCTCCACCTGGGAGGCCGTGCAGGGCAGGGCCCCTCTTGCTCAGGATTCTGGAATCCGATGGACCTGGTTTCAGTGCTGACATGTCCCAGCTGCATGGCCTTCAGGCCTTCCTGATCCTCAGTTTACACCCCTGAGAATGAGGTGGGTGGCCTGTGCCTCTCGGGAGTACTGAGGTCAGGGGAGACCGAGGGGGAGGAGCGCCAGGCTGTGCCCAGCAGGTGGTCTTCCATTCTGGCCCAACCCCCAGGAAGCTGGATCCCAGCCCTGAGAAGTCTCCAGAGCTCTGTGTTCAGACAGATTATTTTAGGAATCCAGGGACCCTTCTTGGCCATGAGACAGAAGCCTGGCCCTCCTGGCACACCTGGTCTGCTGCTGATGATGAGGGTTAGGAAGAGGGTGCTGACGAGGCTTGGGGAAGACGCACCCGGGCCCCTTGGGGGCTCCCCTGACTGGCGTGCAGGGTGAGGTGGGTGAGGACCGTTTCTTCTTGAGGCCATAAGGGTCTGGCAGAGGGAGCTCAGACTGGAGGAAGACAGCATGCCCTGGCCGCCTCACCT
This sequence comes from Urocitellus parryii, assembly GCF_045843805.1. Lineage (NCBI taxonomy): Eukaryota > Metazoa > Chordata > Mammalia > Rodentia > Sciuridae > Urocitellus > Urocitellus parryii. The sequence goes on along the minus strand of NC_135531.1, from coordinate 158,735,709 downwards.
GCTTCTTGTCCTCACAGTGGCCGCCCCTTCTCGCCTCCAGCAGCTCGCCAGCCACCTGCCCCATGCTCTCCATCTGTTGGGTTGCCATGTCCTCAGCTCACTCTGTCTGGATGGACCTGGGACAGGCAGGTGGGCCTGGGCCCCGCCCCCACCTCTGGTCACCAGGCATCTCTCAAGCATGAGTTCTGATGTCACAGAAGGTAGGGGACAGGCAAGCCCCACCTTCCCACCACCCTGAGCCCCTTTCCTCACTTTTTTTTTTTAACCCATATAAATGCAGAAAACAGGGCTGGGGATGTGGCTCAAGCAGTAGCGCGCTCATGTGGCATGTGCAGGGCTCTGGGTTCCATCCTCGGCAACACATAAAAATAAAATAAAGATGTTGTGTCCACCGAAAACTAAAAAATAAATATTTTTCTAAATGCAGAAAACAAAAGGCTAGTAAGAAATGTGTTACATTTTAGTGTGATTTTTTCCTGATCTCTTTTCTTCTATATTTGCAAGTTTTATTAAAATGCAAATTTTATTTATTTATTTTTTTGTGGCAAGCACTCTACCAACTGAGCCATATCCCCAGTCCCAAATTGCAACTTTTAAAATGCAAAACCTAGTAAAAGCTAGTCTTAATTGAAAATTATATGGGGACCATTGTAGATTCACCTGAAGTTCTAAGAAACAACACAAATATCTGCCCCAGTTTCCCTAGAGGGGCGTCTTGCACCACTTGAGGACAATATCACAACCAGGACGTTGATGTAATCCACCAGTTGTATTCAGCCCAGCCCAGCTTCACTTGTACTCATGTGTGTGTGTGTGTGTGTGTGTGTGTGTGTGTTTAATTTTGAACAGTTTGTCATGTGTGCAGGTTCTTGTGCCCATTGCTACCATCAAGATACACAAGAATTCCAAGGGCACAGGGGGCTCTGAGTTGCCCTTCAATGACTTCTGCTCTCCCAACCCAACCCCAGTGTCCCTAACTCCTGCACACCACAAATCTGTTCTCTATACTCTGTCATGTAAATGCAACTGAGCAGCAATGTAATCTCTGGGATTGTCCCCTCTTCTCACCACTGCCACATACAGTTGTTTCTTAGTATTCACAGCAGATCAGTCCAGTACCCCAGGAGATACCAAAACCCAGGACGCTGAAGCCTGATGAATAGAATGGCAGAGTGCTGAGAACCTGCACACGTCCTCCAGACACTCTAAACAAGCCCCCCCTCCCATGACTTGCCATTCCTAAAACTATATAGTCACTGAGTAAATAACAGTTACACTGTATTCTTTAGGGACTAATGACAAGGTAAAGTCTGCACTGTTCAGTACAAAGTTTTTTCCAATTATCTTTGATTCATGGTTGGTTTTGATCCAGAGAACCTGTGTATATGTAGGGCAGAACCCACGAAATCCCCTGGAAATTCTTCCAAGTTGTTGCTTGTATAGTAGTTGATTACTTTTTGCTGTTAAATAGCATCTCATGATATGTGTGCACAACACTTTGTTTAAGCATTCACTCGCTGAAGGACATGTTTAATAAAACTTGTTGAATACCTGGCTGTATCCCCTATGGATAAAGCTGATATGAACATTTTTCTTAGGTTTTTGAGTAAATGTAAGTTTTCTTTTGGGTAAACACCTCTAAGAGTACAATACTGGCTCACATAGTAATTGCATGATAGTTTTCTTAGAAAATGTTAGACTGTTTCTTGGAATGGCTTTGCACTGTACCTTGCCCTCAGCAATGTATACAGGACTCAGTTTCTTCTCATCTTCATCAATATTTAGTGGTTGGACTATTTTATCTTAGCCATGTTGATAGGTGGATGGTGAGTTGTGGTCTGAATGTGTATTTTCTTGCTAACTAATGATTTGTGCATATTTGCCATCTCTGTGTATTCATAACTTTTGCCCATTTTCTAATTGGATTGGTTCCTCCACAGTTGAATGTTGAGAGTTCCTTGTATATTAGAGCTATCAGGGCTTCCTTGGAAATATGGTTTGCTAATATTTTCTCCTGGTCTGTAGCTTGTATTTTTATCTCTTTCATATAGACTCTCACAGAGAAAAAGCTTAAACTTTTGATGAGGTTCACTGTATCATTATTTATTTATTTTATGAGCTGAGCTTCCTTGTTAGGGTGCCCCATCTCCTAAAGATTTTCTCCTATTAAAAAAAAGTTTCCTAGTTCTATGCCTTACCTTATAGTCTATGATTCATTTGGAATTAACTTTGGTGTAAGGTGTGAGGTTAGATCAAGCTTCTCTTTTGTTGTTGTCTAGGGTTGATAAATGGTGCTGGAGTCAATTGCTCTAGCATCATTTATCAAAAAAAGGCTCTCCTTCCTCTTTTGAATCATTTTTGTATATTTGTAAAAAGCCAGTTGAGTGTATGTGTGTGGTACCACTTTGGGGCTCTCTATTCTCTTTCATTGATCTGTGCCTCTCTCCCTGCATTAGTACCACATGGTCTTGATCGCACTTGCTATATAGTATGGCTTGATATTGAGCATAGGGATTTTCTCACTTTGTTCTTCATCATTGAAATTGTTTCAGCTCTTCTAAGGCCTCTGCCTAGCCTATAAACTTTAGAATAAGCTTATCTTTCTCTTCAAAAACACATTGCTGGCTAGGATTGTGATAGGAATTGTGATAGGAATTGCATCAACCTATAGATCTCCCAGAGGAGAATTGACTATGATGTGTCTTTAGTCCATGAACATGGTATGCCTCTCCATTTATATAGGTTTGTTCTGTTTCCTTTTAACTGGCATTTTGTAATCTTCAGCACATAGATCCCATATGTGTTTTGTTAAGTGTATAACTAAATATTCAATCTTCTTTGGATTTCCTTGACATTTAAACTGTTAAGAAATCAGTAATTGCCACATTTTTTATGAGTTAATTTTCACAAAGTTACATATGCGTAGTTTCTGATTAGGTGAATCTGTTTTGCTAACCATTATATATCTAACATCCATATGCAGCCTGCTCTGTAGTAAATGTTTAGTATATTTATTGAAAGGATGAATAATGAGCAATCTTAAGTGTAACTCTGACAGGTCCTGACCATGTCTGGTGAATACATTTTGGTGTTCGAAGTACTTGGCTCAGTAAATATTTGTGGGATGAGTAAAGCAGGTGGTATGATTTTTATTTTACCAGGGAAGAAGCTGAGGACTAGGAAGGCCTTGCTAATGTCACACATCCTTCTCAAGTACAGTTCTAAAGTCTCTTTATGTACCACAAAGTGTTAATGTAATTTCAACTAAAAGCAAAGAAAGTGGCCATTCTTGTCACTTTATTGTGGGTAAGTAGATGTGAGATCTTCATTATACTTTTTGAAATATCAAATGCAGTTATGTTTCCTCCTTCCCCCAATCCCATGCCTACTTCAGCTTGGCTCCCACAGGTATTTTATGCACTTTCCCCTCTCTCTTATATCACTATTGCCATCATTGACAACTAAGATAGTTCAAGAAGTTTCTAAGTACTGGATAATGTGCCAAGTGTTTGCTACATAGTGGCTCTAGGTGATAAATGATATTATCCCCCATTTTACAGATGGGATACTGAGGCTTGGAATGATGAAGTCACCTTCTCAAGGTTACACAGCTCATCAGAGGTGGGGCTGAGATCTGAATTCCACCAATCTGATCACAGCATCCTGGCTTTTGGTGGCCATAGGATATACTGCCTTTTCCGTGGGAAAACTCAAGTCCAGGGGAAGAATGAGACCAACCAAGCCAGTAGGAGGAGAGGGACCTAATTCAAGTCTCTTGCCTCCCACCTCGCGGCCCTTGGAGAGGCCATTTGCATAATTTTGATGACCATGCACCACAGCTGCTGGCCTTTATGCCCTAAAGACTTACAAATGCAGACATGCAATGCTGCCCATTAAGTTAATAACAGCACTCTGAGAGTCATGCGTTACAATCCCAGGAAGATAAGATCAGCTGAAACATTTTCTGGGAAACCCAACGAGTACTTTTAGAAACCCCCATCGAAGAGCAGAGCTTCTGGGATTCGCTTTGAAGGCCACTTCCTGGGGACTTGGCATCAGGTCAGAGAGGAGAGGGAGGAGGCCCTGCGCATTGTGTCTCCACGCATGCGCAGCAGCTGGTGCAGGTGGAGGGCGGCCCAGGGTCCGCACAGCGCTGGGCTCCTCCTCTTCCTGGTGGGGAAGAGGGAGGGGCGTGAAAGGAGGGAGGGACTGGGGGGTGGGGTCAGCGAGCCAGGGAGCTGGCGGCTTTCTGCGCAGAGCAGGACTGAAAGGGAGCTGGAAGGGGAGGGGAGGAAGGTGGGAGGATGAGTGAGGAGCTCCCGGGGGAGAACTTGGACTCGCATTCCCCCAGTTGCACCCCGTCAGGTCGGTCAAGGGAGGAATCGGCGCCCTTCTTGACAAGGGAGACCTAGCAATGCCTGAGTCCTGTCCCCGAAACACACCTGGGGTCAAATCCTGGTGTCCCCATACTCTATTATTTGGGAAAGTGACATCACTTCTCTGAATCTCAGTTATGTGAAAAATGGGGCCAATAGCAAGGCATCCCCTTGGGGCTACTGGGAGGCTAAATGGGAAGAAGTGACCAGAGAGCCTCCAGTCCTCTCCCGCCCCTCCCACCTCTCCCCCCCCCCCAGCCTTCCTCTCGCCCCACTCCCTTCCCGGTTTCATCCTCCTCACTTTTCAGAATATTGTCGGCTGGCTGCTCCCTGTAATCCTTCCAGGTAATGTGAGAACGCAAGGATCTTGCACCAAAGGTCTATCCAGACTGCTGACAGAGATGGGGTCACTTTGGCCAACCCAGCCAGGAGCAGCTGGGGCCCAACAGGCTGCTGAAGAAAGGGGCCCAAGCTTCATAGGGAGGAGGCATTTGGCTGGAAGAGAAGGAGGATCTGGAGCTGTCTGCGCTGGGGGCAAAGCCCCTGCAGTGTGGGCCAGAACCCAGCCCTGGCTGGTCTGCTGCCCTGCCATTAGTTTGTGGAAAGAAGATGCTTCCTTTTTCTTTTGCAGTGTTGGGGATGGGACCCCTGGCTTTGGACATACAGGGAAAGTGCTTTGCCACTGAGTTAAGTCCCCAGCCCAAGAATGACACAGGTGTAACAGGGATTGCAAGCTCAGATGCACGGAGGCATCAAACAATCAATAAAATGAGGAGAAGGCTGTGGGGAACCAGCCCGCATGAAAGGGACCATGGTGGATCCTAACACATGGGTCTAGAATGGCTGCCCACCGTGAAATCTCCTGACTCACATGTGGGCAAAAAAAATCCAACTTTAGGAAGACACACCATGTTTCCTAAGGGCAGGCGCTGTGTGACCACCTGCAGAGTGACGGGCACCTGCTGGAAGCCTCGCAGGAGCCCCCATGGGTGTAGGTGTCCGTGGCAAGCCCCAGCAGGCCCCGGCTACCTAAGGGACAAAAAGGTGAATTCTGGAGAAGTGTCCAGGGCACTGCGGGAGCTGCCGGGGAGCCTGAGGCCGGCGGAGGGACGGCTGCCAACAGCCAGGCGAGGTGCTTCCCAGGCACCGCTGAAGCCCAGAACGCACCCTGGGCAGATGCATGCAGCAGGTGCTCTGAGTCCGACGACACACAATAATTCTAAACTCTCATAGTGTCTGTGTTCGTTGCCTATGGTTTCTGGAACAAATTCCTATAAAAACAGATGGCCTAACACAACAAAAAATTAATTTTCTTTTGGTTCTGCAGACCACAAGTTCAAGGTCAGAATCCCTGGAGTCAGCCAGGTTGCACTCCCTTCGCAGGTTCTAGGGGAGGGTCCTTCCTCCTAGCCCCTTCCACCTTCCAGGGGCTCGTGGCAATCCTGGGCTTTTGGCTAGGTCACTCCAACCTCTGCCTCTGGGGTCACATCCCATTTCTCCCTTGCGGTCGCCTTCTTCTAAGTGCACACGGATTGTGCTGGGCCCACCAGATAATCCAGGATAACCGCCACATCTCAGTTTTTAACTTAATGACATTTGTACAGTCCTATTTTGCAATACAATATTTACAGGTTCCAGGGAGTGGGACATGGCATCTTCACGGGAACGTTTTCTAGCCTACCACTGTGAGTTGGGGCTAGTTGTTACAGATTCAGAGCTCTGGGCAGGCACAGCCTCTGGGCTGAGTCTTGTCACAGACCTGCCCCAGGCACCAGGCGGTGGAGTGGAAGATGGGGCTTCAGCTGCTTCTCTAGGTGCAGGCGATGGGTGGGCATCTCCAGGGAGAGAGGAATTGGGGTGCAGAGCAGACCGTGGCTTGCTGTCCCTCCTCCCATCTGCACTGAGACAGCTTTGAGAGGAAGGGGGACATCTTAGCCATCAGCTCCATGAGGCCAGGTACCATCTCTCTCTTGTGCCGAGGAGCTTAGCAAAATCCCTGGCACTTAGTAGGTGCTCAACATGGGTTCTCATCTTGCTGCCTCCCTGGTCTGTCTCTGTCTCCTGCTATTCAAGCAGTAAGGACGTCCTGGGGTGCCAGGGGCAGATGTATACATTTACATACAGCCTTGGCCTTGGCCTGCCTGCTGGGGACACAGGCCACACCAAAAATACCCTTCTGCATGCCCCATTAATCAGAAGGCTGAAAGAACTGTGAAGAGTGGACCAAAAAGGGGGAGAATCGGGATTAATTTATGAGGCGTTGTGCTGCCTGGATGGCTCATTGCATCCCGGGCCTGGCAAGGTGGCCGCCTTCCTCGCTTTGAGACTTACTGTACTTCCACATCCAGGGGCTCTTTTGTAACATGCCAAGTATTCGCCGTTATTGTTCTAGGCACCTCCCGTTGGTCATCGGGCTCATTTATTTCAGTCGGAATTTCAGGAGCAGACACAACTCTTATTACTCATTGCTTCAGAGAGGGAATAAAAGAGCAATTGATATTTGGAAAAATGAAAAATATGTCCAGAACACTTTGGGTCTCGAGGCCAAGAAGGAAAATAAAAAGGGGGGGCAGGGGGAGGCTGGGGGAGAAGCCGGGCAGGCTCACCTCCGCATGCACTCTGTCCTGGCCTGTCTTGGAGACACGGAGTCTAGAATGTCTACAGACAAATGAATCAACTGCCAGGGCCGGGAGGGCCTCAGACACCTGGGTCCTTCCGCACATGACCTCAGCCTCCACCTGCAGGAGCAGGGGTGGAGAGATTGCAGCGAGCGGCGAGGGAGTCTTCAGTTAGTTGAGTGTGCTAAGTCGGGTCCTGGGCTGGAGGGTGAGGGACAAACCCCAAGGGGGTGTTGAATTCCTAAGGCCGCTTGCTCCGCAGTCCCAGACTCTTCATGGAAAGTTCCCCCAGGAATGGGATTCGGAGTCCAGACAGCGCAGCTGCCCTGCTCTCAGGAGCACTAGGGTCTGGGAGCATGGGGGCTGCTGCTGGTGATCCAGGGGCACGGAGCAGGAGTGGCCCTCTGGAGGCCTGCAGGTGGGATTCCTTTGTGTGGTGTCAGCATGAGATCGGTGATTTTGCTGTCCCTGGAAGTCCTGGTTGAACTCCAAGGAGAGGGGAGATTTAGCTCTGTGTCACCCAAAGCAGTCACGGAGTGACAGTGTGCATGGAGGCTAGGGCTGGCCATGCCCCTGGGCTCCCTGTGATGGACTCAGGGGACAGACAGTGCCTCCTGTGCTGTGAGACCATGGACTGTGCATGGTACCCAACCTGTTCTTGGTGTCCTTATCCACAGAGAGGATACAAATACCCACTCTAGGGCCGTTGTGGGGAAACACAGAGCATGCGTGCAGAAACGGGCCTGTAGCCATGGCAGCCCCATCCCCTGCCAGTTGGTGGGCAGCAGTGTGCTCCTTCCCCAGGGGATCATGGTGGCAGCGCTGGGAGGTAGAAACCTAGACTCCCCTGTTGCCAGTTGGGGAGCTGGGGCTGAGGGGGTTCAGGGCCTCACCTGCGACCCCCAGAGCCCAAGTCCTCCATACCCACTGCCTGCCCTGCAGACCCGCCTCTCAGGGAGCACTTGGAGCAGGTGTGTGGGCGAGGGGAGGAGGTCATCTCCTGACCAGCCGGGCCCTGCTCCTTTTCCTGGGGCCCAGGGAGACTGCTGTGTCTTCCATTGAGCACAAGTTGAAGTGGTTATAGGAACATATTGAACTAAAAGGATTCTTAAATAGTAGTTTCTCTCAGAGGCACAAGATGCCCACACCAGGAGGGACATCTGACAGCAGAGTCCAAGGGAGGAGGGGACCAAATGCTCAGTCCTTGGTGCTAGGACAGGGGGAGCAGCATCGCTTCTGTATGTTCCAGATGATTCCGTCCCTTTCTAATTAGGTACATGTGAATTTGAGTAGAGATGGCCAAGGGCCCCTAGATGGGCAGCCCGTGTGATGGCGCCACAGACACTGGCCTTCCTAGCAGAGACTGAGTGCTCAGTGCCATCTATCAAATGGCCGTGGCCAAGGCCTGGAATCTGGGCCTGGCGTCCAGGGCTCTGGGTTGAAATGGCTCCAAGGCAGATCAAAACATCCTTTCTGGGATGTTTCTGGGCTCATTTGTGATGCCCCAGTTCTGACTTCTGCACCCCGACCACACCCTGTGTCCTCTTTCCTGGGGTCCAGGGGTAGTCGGGGTCTCTGGAGGAGGCCTGAGTCTGCGTGGAATCCCTGTCCCGGTCCCAGGGGTCAGAAGCTGCAGGCCAAGTCCATAAAACCCAGTGGGTGTGTAGCCGTGGCCCAGATCCAGGCCCCTGCAGGCTGAGCCAGGTTCTCCGCTTGGCCGTCGTGGGTTCCTGGCAATGGGGACAGAGTGATCACTGACACAACAGCTGCGTGTCAGGTTGGGGTTTCATAAGGGACACCAGGAAACCTTCTCCCGGGGCCATCATGCTTCCTGGGCTTTGTGGATGAGCCTAGAGAGTGAACTCAAAGGAGCCTTGATGGGATCGGAGGGTGGGGCGGTGTAGGGTCTGGGCCTGGGCCTGCTTGAGAGGAGCCGATAGGAGCTTCCAGGGCCTGGACGCCTGGACCCAGGGCTCCCTCACCAGCCGTGGGTCAGTGGAGGGTGAGCTGTGGAGCGGAGCACTCCCGGTTCCAATGCTGTTGGATACTTTGTGTGGCCTTGCATCAGTTCCCTCGTGGTTCTGTGCTGCTTCACTTTCCCCATATACAAAATAGGCCTGACCATATGTCACCCATGTCACAAGGCCCATGTGTCCACGTTGGGGTGACTCAGAGTAGAGGGGACCAGAGCCTTGTGTGCTGCTGGTCTCTGCTCTCAATGCCAATAGTTGATGACAGCGGCCAAGATGGTGGGATGTCAGCAGCCCGCGTGGCCGAGCTCCTGCTGCACCCCGTCTCCCAAGCCTGACTATCTCAGTCTTCACCCTCTGATAGATGCCAGTTTTCTCTCTGCTTAGCAGAAGAGGAACTGGTCACCACGTCCATGAAGCCACCCCTGCCCCCAAAAGCCGCACACACAGTGAACACACACTGTGGTGCTCTGAATGCCACAGGCCGCTCAGGCCTGGCAGGGGCCCCTCCGTGGCTTAGTCCTTCAGCCACAGGACCTCTCCATACCCACGTGGACCACAGAGGTGAACACTCCCCCCCCCCCAGTTGTCAATATTTTAAGAGTGAAGCTTTCCCTCTTAAATCGAACTTTCTGGCTCTTTCTGAAAGATGAGTGTCTGGCTAAATGGATGAGTTCTTGTGTGGCTTGCTGGGTGCTGGGTGCTCCTTCTTTCTTTAGATGGGTCCTGGTCCTGCGGGTCACCAGGCAGAGTCATGCTACTCATCCAGCCTTGGAGGCCTTTGGCTTGTGATCCCTACCCTTGGATCTTCCTCCCCATTTAGTTACCTGACCGCAGTGCCTTGGATTGTTGGTGGACACCCCCTGTGCAGTTTTTTGGTCAGTCTCCGCAGGACACCACTCCTATGCAGGGGAAATACCTTCTGTCTGGGGCTGTGTGGGTTCCAGGGCTGATCAGATTAACTAACGTGGACGGAAAGGATTCGGTGACCTCAGAGAGGCTGTGTGTCCATCACACCTCCATCCTGGTGGGGTGGTGGATTGGAACCACTGGTAATTAAGCCCCTGCTGTGTCTGGGAAGGGGGGCTGAGACCAATGTCCCCATTCTATGAATGGATAGTGACACCCAGGAGAAGCAGAGGCCTCTCCGAGGTCAGGACTGGCTTGCTAATTGCAGAACTGGGATTCGAACCCAGGTCTCTTGGTTCCCACGTCTGCCTCTTCCCACACATGCCCCAGCCAACTCTCCACGCCAGGCTACTCTCTGCCAAAGAGAAGACCTTTGCAATGTTTTGAGTCCTTGAAGGCAAACCAAAAGAATTCCCTACTCGCGGCTGGCATTTCAAGCATGGGTTTATGGCTTTTCTGGTGAGAACCGTCCAGGGGCCTATCGCCCCGCGTGAAATAGATACTTTTCCAATCAAAGAGTCAAACCAGAAGTTGGCTCCCTAAAAAACCACTTGTCTGGAACGTTCGCCAGCCCTGAAGGTTCGCAGCGAGGATGCTGAAGGCAGCCTCAGACGTGCGCAGAGCCGGGCGGAGGGTGGGAACCCGCGGCCCGCGGTGGAAACACATACAGGCCGCGCCTTCGGGGCTCCCTGGCTGGCCAGGCCTCTCCTTGCCGAACCCCAGATGAGCTCTTATTTTATGAGATTTTTCTTTCATGAAACAAAAACAGCAATTAAAGAGAAAAACCTTCTATAAACAAGTGTCTATACTTCTCGTTTGCTTAACTTTTTCCAACCTTATGAAAAGTTGGAACCGAAATTGCCTTCGGAAGGAAGGTTCGGGAAGTATTTTCTTTCAGGTTCATTCAAAATAGTCTCACCTCCTTCTCCGCCCCTTCCCGCAGTCTGATGTTTCCAACGGTCTCCACCATGTCCTGGACACGCTGGGTGTTATCATTAAGCGGTTTATAGGGACAGGCAGGCGACCAGAATGTCATTTCTGATCCCCCGCCCCAGTCTGGGTGGGATCTGAGACCCTAAATGGTTGGATCATTTGCAGCAAAGAGGTTGGTTAGTTCCAGCTGGGGATCGGTCGTGGGCTGGTTAGGGACTAGTTAATTCATTCCAAACGGTCAAGAGGGTGGTGAGCAGACAGAACCTGTGGTTGGGAAAGGCTTCCCTTAACCCTTCCTGAATTCTGATCTGAGGTTTGTACAAACAGACATTCTGTGTGGGGTGGAGCACAGCCAGGAAGTCTCTGAGAAAACTGTATCTTACACATTTTCTTTGAGACGGCCAGACATAAATCTTTGAGGATATCCGTCTTCCTAACAGAGCGGCTGGGTTTTATGGTTACTACACCCTGGTTAGATTTTAATGGATAAAATACTTTTTGGAGTCCAAGGAAAGGGCCAGTATTCCCTGAACAGATGAGACAGTTTTCCAAGCAGAAAGAAATGCCTATTTTCTGGAAGTCGGAGACCCTACACAACTAAGGGGAGAGGGTGCATGTGTGTGTGCATGTGTGTGTGTACACATATGTCTGCACATGTGTGTGTGCACGTGTGTGTGGATGAATGAAAAAGAGTACTTTTGCATACTTGTTTTCAGGATAAGCAAGTTTAATTTTTCTGCTTCTGAAATCAGTACAGTTGGACTAGGTCAGTTGGCTCCATGGTGAAGTAAGATAAATATGTATTTGTCAACCCAAACCACTCATCTCCATGCCCTTTGAAAACATCATTCATAATACTAAGAAGCCCGGCTGCTCACCCATGCATTCATTTTGACCCATAATATTTCTCCTTCTTCCCTCCCTCCCTCCTTCCTTTTCTTCCTACAGATATTTTTCCAAGTACCCACTATGTGCCAGGTGCTGCCCAAGGTTTTCTTGATCATATGGGGCTTTGCCTGTCTCTTCAGCTCATTTTTACTGAGCAACTACTGCAGGCCACGCGTGGCTCATGTTGCAGACTCAAGGTGCATGAAAACAGAGGAGGCCTTTGCTTGAGAAACTGACTTTTATTCCAAGTTCTTGATGGGTCTGTCAGTCACCCTGGCCAACACGGTCTATATCTGAGTACCTACCGCTCTGCCCAAGACACTTGCTTTGCTTTTACTTTTAAAAACTTTTAGTTGTAAACTAAAATACGAATGGAGAAACTCATGCATGTGTGTGCGCGCACACACATACACACACACAAATGTATATGCTAATGAAGGATGTTAAGTGGACAGGACACCCTGCCAGCCCCCTAGAGTTCCCTCCTCCCTCCTCCTTCACCCTCCAAGCAGCCAGTGTCCCAACTCTTTGGCAATCCCTTCTTCCTTTCTCCTTAGGGTTTTATCACCCAAGTGTGCCACCCTAAAGCCATGGCGTGAATGTGTCCCCAGAAATTAATGTGTTGAAAACCGAATCATCCAGTTCATACATTTATGGCCTTTGGAGGTGGGGACTCTTGGGGTGATTAGGATTGGATGAGGCCATGGGGGTGGGACCCAATATGGCACTAGTGGCTCTGTAAGAAGAGGAAGAGGCCCAGGTAGCCTGCTGGCTCTGTCTTGCCATGCGAGATAGGATGCAGCACAGGCCCCCCAGAAGCCCACCAGAGGCCAGCACCGTGTTTCTAAACTTCTCAGGCTCCAGTACTGTGAGCCCAATCAGCTTCTCTTCTTTATAAATCACCCTGCCTCCCGTGGTTTGTTAAAGCAACAGAAAGGAGACTAAGCTAGCTAGACGCTCTAGTTTGGTTTTGTTCATTTATTAAAGACTTGACATTTCTTTTATGTCTCTTATCTGTAAGGCTTCCCTCCTTCCTTTTCATTATCCTATCATTTTGGGTTCAAGAATCTGAATCAGTTGACCTGTCTCTTCTCCCACACTTGGGATTTCCCATTGCACTCTCTTTGTACAGTGTAACATGCTTCTCTCTTCCTTATATTTCCTGTGAATTGGCAGCTGTCAGAGGCTTGATCAGATTCGAGTCCAATCCCTTCAGCAGGACGGAGCTGGGAGTATATATGCCTTTCATCAGGAGACACAGTATCTTTTTAAATTTTTAATTTTTTTTTTGTTATGTTGGCAGCAACTGCTGGTCAATGCTAGATCTATGGAGTCGTTGCCCCCCCCCCAAAAAAAAAAATGGTGATGGCCAAGTACTGCCATGCTGTTTTCCTGTACTGGCTGGAATGATTCTCAAGGACATGCTTGCCCTAACTTGCTGTTTGATTGCTTATTTGTAAGTGTCTATAGGAAATACATAAGGCATGCTTGATTCTTTATTTCTCCTGCCTTGAAAACTGGGCAAATAAGCTGGATCCCTACCACCCATTAAAAGCAACAAGTTAGGTTTTAAAAATATAACTAAAATCCATCAATTTAACACGCTTGATGGACATACTGTACAAAGAATGTGCCGTGCCCAAGGCACAAGGCTTAGTCCAACTACTCGGAAAGATGCACAATTAAAAACTTATGTATCGATTTTTTTCTGCAGTTTTCCATTTAATTTTTTTGGGGGGGAGGCTGAAGATTGAACTCAGGGGCTCTTGACCATTGAGCCACATCCCCACCCCTATTTTGCATAATTATTTAGAGACAGAAGTCTCACTGAGTTGCTTAGGGTCCTGCTAAGTTGCTGAGGCTGGCTTTGAACTTGCAATCCTCCTGCCTAAGCCTCCTGAGCTGCTGGGATTATAGGCATAAGCCACTGTGCCCAGCTCCATTTAATATTTTTACTCTTAACCTGGAATAATTGAAACTTTGGAAAACAAAACAGAGTAAGAGGGACCACTGTGTGTCTCTCTTGTTTGTCTACCCAAGGGACAGGTGGCTGGAGGGTTGTCCACTGGCTTCCCTGACCCCTGCCCCTGCTGGTGTAGGGGAACCCCCAAGGGTTAGTTCTACACCTCTACGCTGCATTTGCAGAAGGCCTCCCAGGGCACTTCTGAGGTCAGAAAGTCTCTTGGGGTAGGAAGCAGCATGCACCTGGTAGGCAGCACCTGCAAGCTGGAGGTGCGTTTGAGATGGTGTGGACACGTCTGCCATCTGAGGCTGAACCCAAGGGGAGAAGAAGGGCCTGCTGCAGAGGCCATGCTGGTCCTGCTGTTTGTGAACTCCCCAGCAGCCACAGGACTCAGTGCTTCTTGCAAAGGGTGCATTAACTCAGGGAGCAGGCGCTGAGCCCAAGTCTTGGTCTCCAGAGTCTGAGATTTTTACCTGCCAGGTCACAGTGGGCCCTTTGCAATTTCTCCAACTTTGCTGTTTGATTGCTTATTTGTAAATGTCTATAGGAAATACATAATAGGTAGCACACAGACACATGCACACAATAAAAAGAAAAAGGAGACTGTGATAAGTCCTCAGTTCAAAGTTGGGAAAAGAGATGAACTCAGAGTGACTGGAGGAATGGATTGTAGAATTACAATACTAGCTACCACTTTATTGAGCAAATAATTTCTCTAACCTCTTCCTCCTCCTCCTTTTGTGTGTGTGTGTGTGTGTGTGTTAGGGATGAAACCCCAGGGCCTCACGCAAGCCAGGCAAGTGTTCTACCACTGAACTACACAGCCAGGCCTGTGTCTTGAATTTTTTTCAACTCTAGAACAAAAGTAGTGATCCTTTGTTATCCAGGGAAGTTTGATTCAGAACCCCTGACAGATACCGAATCCATGGATGCTCAAGTCCCTTCTATTGAAATAGCCCAGTATCTGCAGAGAACCCCTGCACATCCTCCTGTAGGCTTGAGATCATCTCTAGATGACTTATGATGCCTAGCACAGTATAAATGCTATGTAAATAGCTCTCATACTGTATAATTTAGGGAATCATGACCAGGGGAAAAAAATCTGTATTCAATTAGCACAATACAATTTTTTTCCCCTGAATCTTTTTGATCCCAGGTTGGTAGGATCCGTGGTTATAGCAACTGCAGATAGAGGGTGGATGAATCTCATTCAGATTTTACAGATACCTGCGGCACAGGGAATTAAAGAAGCTCTCCCAGGTCACAGGGTCACCAGGGATTTTAGCTAAAGCCTTTCTGGCTTTGGGGTTGAGCTAGCCTCCTTAAATGCAGAAGAGCCGCAGAGAGGACCCCTGTGCCCCTGCCCTCATGTGTCTGTTCTGCCTGGAAACCTGGCTCAGGCTGGATCAGGAATCAGCAGCCGGTCCTTGCCCCGCACCCCAGGCGGCAGCTTCTGGCACAGACTCAGATCGGCTTCTGCGCCTGGGGAAGTCGATTCCTGCCGAATCCAGCCCCTGCCTCGTCTGAGGTCCACCCATCTCTAATTTTCATATGAGTTATATTAAAGAGTCTGATGGGAAAGTATGTCTTGTTTTAAAAATAGAATAATACAACAATAAATCAAGAAGAAAAAGCAAACTGAAAAAATGCAGAAAACAGATGAAAAGAAAAGGGAAAAAGTGAACGGTATAAAAATACCCTCCACGCCAGGCACTTCAAATGTGATTTCCTGTGGCCTGCACTTTGAAGGTGCCTGCTGTTACGCCATGGGCGTCGTCTGAAGGCCCACAGGGCAGACCAGAAAGGCGTGTGGAGACTTGGAGGCCAGGGTGACATCTGACCTGCCGCTGCTCCAGACGCGCCCACCGAGGACACGTCAGATGATTTTCCGCCTGGTGGCACTGGGCCCGCGGGTCTGCTCCACCCGCCCGCGCCCACCCAGCCCCGACAGCTTCCTGTTATGGGCGGCGGGCACACAGTGGGGCCACGGGCAGAGGCCAGGGCGCCGACTTCCTTGCGGGTTGGTGCGGAAGACTTCAAAAGCCACGTCTGGTATGCGGAGAAATGATTTAAAAGTGAACTTGGGTGGCTCCCAATGTGACCTCCTCCAAGTAAGCAGAAAGGAAACATACATTATCTCGTGTTAGAGAGCAGGCGCCTTTGAAGGCACGGCCAGCTATTTATGAAATCCTAACTGATTGCTGAAGAAAGCCCCCCATCCCTCGACCCTCCTCGCAGCCGCTGGCAAGGCCAGGAGGACACAAAACATGATGTCAGGGCGCCAAATTCCAAGTTGGCCAGGACTGCGTGACAAATTCGTAATTCTAATCAACCAGGATCTCGAATGTATGCCCCAAGAATATACTGTCTACTTCAGGGATGCACTTGTCTGATGTCAAACGTTGCCAAGAAAAAGCAAAATAAACATCTTTTCCAACAGGCTGATTTGGGAGGGGCGAGGGGTGGTGGTGTAGGAGTGGAAACAATAACATTTCAATAACATGAGAGAAAAAAGAACAAATCAAGACTTGACTGACGCAGCCCGCGAGGCTGCCCAGCTCAGATGTTTGGGGCCGAGGACTGCGCGCCTGCTGGGGCGGGAGGCTGGCCGGCCGAGCGGGCTGTGGATGGAGACGGACCCACACCCCCGGAGCACCTGACACGAGGGGCTTGAACCTGAGAAGCGTCCCGGGACGAATTGGGACCATATTTATAAACCACTAAAATGTTTCTGGCTTGCCAGGCAAGAAATTGGCGGCAGGCATCCTCGGAACAAGGGGATGTGTGTGAAGGTGTGTGCGCACGCGTGTGTCCAGGCCCCTCGGGCCAGCTGCACTTGATTAGTAACCTCCAGCGCCTCGCGGCAGGAGGAGGAGGCGGGTTGTCAGCACCCTGCTGTGGCTCTCTGCTGGGTTGCCACCCTTCCGTGCCTTAGGACGGAGCCTCGGGAGGGGTCCTCCGAGGGGCTGCCTGTGGGGCGGGCGCAGGCTCTGGAAGACAGACTCCGAGTGGGAGGGAGAAAGGGGCGTGTCCAGGATGCAGCCCCGCCCCCACCGTGTTGATTCCGCCCACTGTGCTGACTCCGCCCCCTGGAGGAGGAGCGGGCGCCCGCGGTCTCAGACTCTAGAAGTCCTGGCTGTGCCTTGGAGCGAGAAAAAGAAGGGACCAGGCACTGACCGTTGAACCCGAACAAAACTTTTAACCTTTCGGGAACATACAATCAGGAATCGTGGGTTATAAAAGCTCCAGGCTTTATCAGGATTGATATTATTTTATTAAAGGAAGCAAAAACGTTGCATTTCGAGCTGGTCTCTCAATTGGCCCGTCCCTGCTGCCTGAAATTTGTTTCTGCCTTGGATCAGGCATTGAAGGTTCATGTTCAAATGAAGTCCTACCAAAATGGAAGCCTGCTGAAGCTTGGCCTGGCTCCAAGACGGGACTCCTAAACTTTGGGGTCACTGAACCTGGTGTGACTCTGTGTGCTGGCAATGCAATTCAAACACTGACATGAAGTTTACGTGGAATTCCAAGGTGTGAGTGGATCCACAGAAATGGGAATGCGGACCCCGCTCATGGAGACCTCTGAAAGTCTGGGACGTGTAGACTGGATATGTTCTGAAGGAAGTCAAGAAGGGTCCCGGGCAAGAAGCACAGCCCTGGAGGACAGATGAATACTTTGGGGCATGGGAGTTGAAGGTTGGAGCTAGCTCCAGAACTCAGGGGGTCAGGAAGTGGTTCCAAACCCCACTCTGCCACCTCTGCACATGCCTGGGCAGTCTCATCCCTCACATGGCATGCTCAGGACACTCAAGACATGTCACACAGTTCTACGCATTTGTGACGTGAGATACCAATGCTCCCCCAAGAATTCCATATGACTTTGGCCATTGGGGATGTGTATGCAGCAGTTCGTCGAGTTCCGTACACTTGCCAGCTGTTATTGCTGTTGTGCTGAAAGACAGGTGCCATGTTCTAGGTCGTGTGTCCCTTCAAAATTCAGTCTTCCTTGAATGTATTAAGGGATGGAGACTTTTGGAGGTGGCTAGGTCATAAGGGGAGAGCCCTTGAAAAGGCTGGAGGGGGCTAATTTGTCCTTCTGCTATGTGGGAATGCAGCAAGATGGCAGCTGTGAGGGATCTCCGGGTTCCTTGATCTTGGACTTGCTGTTGTTTACAAGCTACCTGGTCTTAGGCGATCGTGATAACAGCCCAGATGGGCTAAGACCACAGGAAGGCAGCTATGTGGCTCCTTGTTACAGAAGCTCAATAGTATCTTAGTCAACAATGAGCACGTGAGAGTTCAAACATCCAAACCAGGATGAAGCCTGAGGGAAAGCCGTGGTCCAGGTGCTGCTGTGGTGCCAGAGACCCCCCACCCAGAAGACCCTTGCCAAAATTAAGCTTCTCCTCTTGTCAGAAGATTCTTACAAAAAATATCCACAGGCAGAATTTCTGCAGAGGGAATTGTGGTTGTTGGTGGTTTCCTCCTTTTGTAAATGCCAGGTTTGCACACACAAGGTGTTGAAGTGGCACCCCTTTCTCCACAGAAAAGCCCTCTTCACCATGGCTGATTTTAGGACTGTCAGCAAAAGAGTCTCTGAAAAAGAGTCCAATGTAGATAAACTTCCTATTTTTGTGTCACCCTGTTTACCTGGCCACTGGCCAAGAAGATACCAGCACTCCAGGTGCTGGACACCCCCTTACTAGTTTTCACAAATGTATCAAGTATAGTACTTTGAAGAAATGTACAAACAAGGCCTCTGGCCTTGAGCTGGGCTTCGCAGAGACCTCTACATTTTTAAGATAAGTTACAAATGAGCTCCATGGTTACAGCTGGCAGGGAAAGGAAAGAGAGGGGAGAAGAAGTTCTCCCCTTCTCAGGTGTTGTCCTTGAAGGGTTAACTTGCCCAGAACAATGAACTTCTGCAGACTGTGAACTTCTGAGCCCCTCCCCTTACATGCTGGGTATAAAACTCTGAAACTCCCTGAACTTGGGGTTCAGGGGATTGATTGATTACAGCAAAAGCTGTGCCCTCTGAACCTGGCTGCAGCCAAATAAAACGGTTTCCTGCTATCTTCAGTGCTTTGCCTCGTTTGTGCCTCGTTTGTGACAAAGTTGGGGTCTGTAAGCTTGTTGTGCAAAAAGATATTATCTCTGTTTTCTTGGTAAAGACTTATAAGACCTGTGTCTAGCCTAAAAAGCACTTTCTGGGAACTCAAGGAAAAAAAATTACTTTTATGTAAACCTCCAAGCCCTTCCTCCCACTGGGCGTAAAGTTCAAAGAATTTCTAGACTCATTGTCTGGAGAATGTTCTAGGCTATCCAATAGACCCCTGGACCGACTGCAATCAATAAACCTGCTTCCTGAAAATGCCTCAGGTGTCCAGCCTCTTCTGTCCTGGGTCAGTATTATGTGGACAGTTCTGAGCATGTCAGTTAGGAATCTTTCTATCACAAGTGATAGAAACCCACCTTCGAGGGACTTGAGCCAAAGAGCAGGGATTTATTCCTCCCATGATTGTTTCTCTTGCTGATTATTTCACTTGGTTTTTAGTCATATGGTCCTATTTCTTGGCATGCCTAGTAACTTGTGATTAAATATCAGACATCACATATAAAAATTATAGCATCTCCAGATGATGTGATCTTCTCCCAGAGAGAGCTCATTTGCCTTTTCCTGGGTCTGGCAGATGGCTAGTGTGGGGCTGTCCATTAGCCTCCTCCCACCCTGCTGAGTTGAGCTGCTCGGCTGGCTTCTGGTGCTCTGTGATGTCCAGGTGGGAGATTGGCGCATTCCTGGGACCCCTCCCATGTCGGCCCTGAAATGCCACTCCTTGTCTCCCCAGCACTCTGAAATTTCTGAAAAGACCTCTCTGCTCTCAAAAGGCTTTCTGTTAAGCTTGAGAATTTGGCAGTTTGTTGGTTTCTCTGTTCCTCAGCAGTGAACTCTGCCCAGGAAACGTCTGGGTTTTCATCCTTTTTCCTTGCACTTGGAATCAGCAAAGTCCCCAAGGAAAAAGTGCCTTCGGAATGCCGACTGGCCTCCTCACAGCTCCTGCTCCCTGAGCCGCATCCCCTCTGGTTCTGGTGGTCTGAGCAGCTGTCCAGTGCCTCTAAGCAACCACACACAGGACTTCCGGCGGCTTCTCCAGTGGTTCTCAGAGGGAGTGCCGACTTTACCGTCGGCTCCGTTGACGTGGAAACAGATGTGTCTGGTTTACAGTATCAGAGAGGTCTAAGGACAGCTCTGGAGCCCCAGGATCATCAGAATCCAGATGTCCAGTGACGTTATTAGGCCCTTCCTGAGATCGACCTCGCTCTTACAGACTTCCTCCTCATCCACCTTGCCCTTGATCTTGCAGGGAAGACCTCTAGCATCACCAGATTATACTGTAGCAGATTAGCGATCTGCAGAAGGAGAAAGGCTTATTCAACAAAAATCCCAGGAAGAGCTCTCATGGGCCACGTGTGAATCATAATTCCCACCATGATCCAGTCACTGAGGCAAGAGAATAAAATATGATAATTATTTAAGGCCTGGTGGGTGTGATCAACCCCACATGATCCTCTGACTACACCTGGAGGAGGAACACTTCTCAGACAGGAAAAATGGAAGTGTTATTTTTTGAGAAAAAAAAGGCCAGGCACAATCAAATCTATCCTCTTTATTAGTCTTTTTTCCATTCCTATAACAAAATACCTGAAGCTGGGTAGTGGAGAAAAGAGGTTCATTCAGTCACAGTTTTGGAGAGTTGAAACCAAAGCTCTTATGCACTTATGTGAATTCTGAAGTGGTCGAATGTGCGGTCCGTCAGTGTCTTAGAACTCTGTTGGTGGCTGTTCTTGCTTAGCCACATGCCACTTGTCACTGGCCTGTCTCAAAGGATCCAGGTACATTTCATTGTCCAGCGATAAAAATTTATTAATTTGTTCTGAGACAAGTATCTCTGGAATTGTTTATCCGGAAATCTTAGAATTATAAAGATTTTGGAAAAAAATAAAAGCTGAACTCTTAAGGAGCCCATAAAAACTCAAGAGAGGAAACAGGATTCGTTGCACACTCCAAGGGAGGAAAACTCTGGGGAGGCTTCTTAGAAGATATGTGTTTAGAGATGGGAGTCTGTGGATTTGATGTGTCTGTAGGTGAGGTTAGCAGGGACCACAGCCTCTAGTTGACTCAACAGAGCAAAAGCAACAGGTGGTGAGTAACCATTCCTCTCAGTTGAATCTCCTTCCAATTCAGTGAAGTATGTAAAGATTCACGTAGAGACAGAGATGAGGCTAGAAAGATAGCAGGCCCTAAGTGCAGAGGCCAGGTTTTTAATTTTTTTTTTTTTTTTAGTTGTAGATGGACATAATACTTTTATTTTGTTTTATTTTTATGTGGTGCTGGGAATCGAACCCAGGGCCTCACGCATGCTAGGCAAGTGTTCTACCACTGAACCACAACCCCAGCCCTCTATTTTCTGCTTTCTGTCTCTCTGAATTTTTAAATTCTGCACACCCCATACAGTGGAATCATGTGATATTGTTCCTTTATTTTATTTATTTATTTTTATGTGGTGCTGAGGATCGAACCCAGGGCCTCACATGTGCTAGGCAAGGGCTCTACTGCTGAGCCCCAGCCCCAGCCTGATCTTTGTCCTTTAATGTGTGGCTTATTCCCCTTGGCATGTTTTCAAGGTTCGTCCACGCTGCTGCCTGTAGCAGAACTTTATTCTTTTCATGGCTGAATAGTATTCCAGACTAGGTGCATTCCATGTTTCATTGGTCCACTCATCTGCTGATGAACATCTGGGTTGTTTCCTTGTTTTGGCTGTTGAGAAGAAGACCATGATGGACGTTCACGCTCAAGTGTCTGTTTGAGTCTCTGTTTTCAGTTCTTTTGTGTAGATACTTCCGTGTGGGATTGCTGAGTCAGATGTAAGCACATTTACGTGAAGCTCTGTGAGCCACTGTCGGGCTGTTCTCCACCATGGTTGGACCACATGACATGCCCATCGTCAGAGTGGAGGGTAGATGTGAAGTGGGACCTCATCGTGGTTTTCCAATGAGCGAAGATACCGAGCAACTTGTCTTCCTTGGAGAAATGTCTGTTTAAGTCCTTTGCCTGTTTGTAAGTTGGATTGTTTGTTGTTGTTATTGAGTTGTATAAATTCTTTATATATTTTGGATATTATTAAGTCCTTATTAGACGTATGATTTGCAAATATTCTGCCTCATTCTGTAGATCATCTTTCACTTTTTTGGTAATGTCCTTTGATACCCCAATGCTTTCAATTTTAACAAAGTCCAATTTATCTATTTTTTTTCTTTTGTTTCTCAGGCTTTTGCTATTTGTCAGAATTTGCTTCCAAATCCTGGTTCATGGAGACTTACATCTATGCTTCCTGTGAAGAGGTTTAGAGTTCTAGGCCTTACATGGAGGTCTCTGGTTCCTTTGAGTTAATATCTGTGTATCATGTGAGGTAGAGGCCCAGAGTCATTCCTTTGAATGTGAGGATTCATTTGACTCAACATCATTTGTTGACAGTGAATGAACTTGGTCCCCTTGTCCTGAAAATACACTGGCCATGGTTCTGGGGGGGCTATGGTTTGGATATGAATTGTCCCCCAGGGTGTGTGTGCTGGAAGCTGCTTCTCAGTAGGGTGGTGTTGAGATGGGGCAGATCCACAGGAGGTGGAGCCTCTTGGGAGGTCTTTAGGTCATGGGGATGCTGCCCTTGGAAAGGATCAGTGCCCGTCTCTCCAGAGGGGGCCAGGTCTCACGGGCTGGATGAGCTTCTTGTGGATCGTTGCTGTGAAGCAGATCTGGCCCTCTGGGCACTCTCTTGCTTCCTCCCTCCCCGTGTGACCTCCTTGTGCACAAGTGCTCTGGTCGTGAGATGCCACCTGCTGTGAGGCTGTCCCCAGAAGCTCACGCTGGCTCTGTGCTCTTGGGTGCTCCATTAACTGGGATCTTTTCTTCTTCATAGAACTTTTCGTTACTGTCCAGTGTCCTTTCCCTTCAACACGAGTGACTCTTCCAGCCCTTTTGGTGGATAGGTCTCTTGGGTGAGGAAGTCCCTCCGCGTTTCTTTAGTTTTTAGTTTTTAGTTTCTGTCCTTCATTTTGCAGGACAGTTTGGCTCCAATAGAGAGGTTTTAGTTGGCAGTTCTTGTCTGAGTTCGGGCACTGTGAATACGTCACCCCGGTCTCCCGTGGCTCCTAAACGTTTTCTGATGAAAAATCAGCCGACAGTCGTATTGAGGCTCCCTTGTACGTGAGAAGTCACTGGTTTCCTGTTGCTTTTCATATCCTCTCTTGGAACCAAGCCTTTCGTTAACTTCAAAGGCCCCCACATTCTTGGTACTTTTCGGATGTAGATGAATTTTGGAGGTCCTTACCCCAGAAGTGCTTCTTCCGATCTACTTTTATTCAGTGGAATAGCTGTTGCAGAAGGGTCCCGAGACAGGGAAAAATCGGCCCATTTCAGAAACTGAGGTTGGGTCAGTGAGTGGAGGAGGAGATGGGGGGATAAGGTTGGGGATGGAGGCTGGGCCAGCTAACAGAGCCGGACATTCATGGCAAGGAATTTCGATTTCATCGGACATGGATTAATTAACTCTTTGAGTTTCTGAAGCAGAAATGTGATATGATCGGATCTGCATTTCAGGAAGATTGCCGTGACTGCTCAGGAAGCGTGGATCGGGGGAGAAGAGTGGCAGCAGTCAGGAATCTGATGGCGTCACCTGGCGAGAGGCCACACAAGGAAAGGCTCCTTAGTCTTCTTTCTTTTAATCCAGCCTGGGCTAGTCAGCTTTGGGTCACTCGGACAAACACCCGAGACGATCAACTTGGAGGAAAGATTGATTTTGTCTCAGAGTTTCAGAGCTCTCGTCCAGGATCAGCGGGATCATTGCTTTGGGACGGAGGCGAGGTGGACCATCATGGTGGTGGGCGTGGCTCAGGAAGGCTGCTGACCTCTTGGCAGCCAGGAGTGGGCGGGAGGAGGAGGGCATCCAGGGACAAAAACTGCCCTTCTAGGCCCACCCCAGTGACTGTTCTTCCAGTCTGCCCCCTCCACCACGAGTGGCTTGCTCTCTGCTGCCCCTCCCATCGGCCTGGATTGACAGAGGGCAGCTACTCGCACATTAGCCTTCTTCACCCAGACGACACTGATGTGCTAGAGATGACACCGGCTGGTCACATGGAGATTTGTCATGTCCTGGGACCAGAGGGCATAGCCAGCCTACTGCCACATCTTCTCCCCCTCTTCCAGTACCAGGGGACAGTGCATCTCTGCTCCCGTTTAAAATCAATCTCACCATCTCCGGCTGTGCTGTTGATTAATGAAGTCAATCATTTATTCCACAAGCACTTGTGTCAAGGAGAATTCATAATTAATATGATCACTACAATCTCATTCAGAGTCTAGGACAGTACCTGGTGCACACTGAGCCCCTGGTCAATGTCCATAGATGAATTCCTTTACTCCAGGATGTGCTGGCTGCACTCCTAAGTCCTGATCCTCTGTGAGATCAAAGCCAGGCGTATATTTTTTAAAACCTTTTTATTTAGGTGTATCTTACACACAGCTCAGGAACAGGCCAGAGGTGACTCGATGGCCCTTTGCTTGCGCACACTGGCTAACTGTGGTTCAGATCAAGATACGGAACTTGTCCCATACCTTGGAAGACTCTTGTGCAACTTTCTGATTTTTTTTTTTTTTAGTATTGGGGATTGGACTCAGGGGCACTTGACCACTGAGCCACATTCCCAGCCCTATTTTGCATTTTATTTAGAGGCAGGGTCTCACTGAGTTGCTTAATGCCTCACTGTTGCTGAGGTTGGCTTTGAACCCTCGATCCTCCTGTCTCAGCCTCCTGAGCCGCTGGGATTACAAGTGGATACTTTTGTTGAACATAGACACATGAATACAAAAGACTTTGCATTTTCTTTTACAAGTGGCCATTAATGTTTTAGAATTAAAAAACTAAAAAGTAGGCGCTGAAGAAGAGTGAGGAGCTAAGCTAAACTCAGGACGTGCGGCGGTGGGCACCCTTGGGCCATGGGTACCGAACTGAACGAGGATTCAGGATCAGGAAACTCAGTCAAAGAGAATGTGACCCAACTGTCTGCTCTAAAGTGGTTTTCTGTCAATAATGATCCTTGCCCGTCAGCTCCCGTATTAAACTGGAGACGCCTTCTGTCGGCTCACACTTAAAACACAATTTCCTGATAAAACCTCGTCGATAACTCTCAACATGTCTACAGGACGCACAGATCTCCCAACCGTCTGCGGCCTTCCAAATAAATGGAACGGATGAATCCCAGAGTGGAGGTGCAGGAGGAGCCTCCAGGGAGGTGACAGGGCCCCTGCGCTGGGCCTCAGGCGCTTGGCATGGGCCTCCCACCAGCCATCGAGCCAGGTGCTTTCCTGAACCCTAATCCATTCATGTCCAATATCAGGACAGAAATGTGAAATCCTGTCTGTGTGACGAGGTTTCTGTAAGGAAGAGCTGAGATCATACTGGGCGGCCCTCTTGTCCTCTGCTTTGGTAATCTATGTGTCTATGAAGCACTTCCGAGCACCTGTTTCTGCACCAGGAGACAAAATGGTGAGCAGTGTACCTGGTTCCCGTGTATCGACCTTCACTTGCAGGTCACAGACAGCCACCAGGTATGCGCCAAGCTCCCTGGAGACTGTGACTAGGAAGAGGAGGCACTCAATTTAAGAAATACCTGGTCACAATGAAAAAATGTGAAAATGATACTTACACGCCTCAGACACTTTGCATTAGCTCAAGACATCACATTTGCACCAACCCATCCATATTTTGATGTGGAAAAGTCTTTCTTGGGGTCTGAGTTTGCAGAGTGAAGTTCTGTGTATGTTTTTCTTGCATAAGGCACAGGCTCTGTATGAATCAGTGCAAGTGCCTCATCCTGCTGGACTTTACAGAGTGCCTCACTCATTGTCTGAAGCTTTCTCTTTGCCTCCTTCTAGCAGAGGACATGTCTTCTGGGCTTGCAGTTATTGAGTCTTTCCAAAGCAGTCAACTTAGAAACAGAGATTTTCCTCTAAAGCTCAGATGTCAGCCATTTGCATAGTATTTAATTAAATTGTGTAATCATAACACTGAGTACCTCTGCCACAAACAACTGAGTGGTCAGTTGCGGAGGTCTCTTGGTCAGGAAGCAACTCCTGGGGGAGAAGTTCATGGGCAGCTAATGGCTGGTGGTATGGGAAATGATGCATTTGGCTGCAAGTAACCGTCTGCAACTAAAATTAGCTTCCAGGTCTCACTTCCCAACACCCTCAGGGCATGTAAGAGATGCTGTTTCCGTGTCACTCAGTCAGATGCACGGACCCGTGTGTGGAGTAGGAACTGAAACTTGATTGCACAGATGGGACTTCCTTGGGCTCTGTACGATGCGGCCTGGGGCTTTTCCAGTCCAGTCTTTCTAGTTCATTTTTTTTTTTTTTAAAGAGAGAGTGAGAGAGGAGAGAGAGAGAGAGAGAGAGAGAATTTTTAATATTTATTTTTTTTAGTTCTCGGCGGACACAACATCTTTGTTGGTATGTGGTGCTGAGGATCGAACCCGGGCCGCACGCATGCCAGGCGAGCGCGCTACCGCTTGAGCCACATCCCCAGCCCTCTAGTTCATTTTTTAAACGCTAGTGGCAACCCCCCAACGCGACCTTGTGCCCCAGTGATGGGGTGCAACCCACGGTGTGGAGATACTGGCTTAAACAAGGAAGACCCTGTTCTTTCACATAGGAAGCCCCCCCAGGGACTGGAAGCCGTTGAGAGCCCACCGTGGCCTGGCAGTGTCTTTCAGGTCACAGTATTTTCTGTACATTCCTTCGGCTGTCCCCAGAGCACCAGGGATCCTGTGCGAGATGGCTCCCACCTACAGCAGTTGGTTCGTGCAGACACGACGGCACCCCACGGAGAAGAAAGAGCTACGCTTTCCCAGCAGCCCTCCCCACCCCGTCCCCTCCTCCTCAGGTCTCGTTGGCCAGTCTTGGTCACAAGACTCTGTGCCTTCTCAGGTCCTACTGGGCAGGTCGGTCACATGTCCGTGCCCAGCTACCAGGGAGGCTGGGAAAGCAGGCGGCTGACGTTGTCATCCTGCGCCCGGGTGAGGCAGGCAGCCGGAGTGAAGGGTGGTGGCCTGCCCATCCGCTCTGGGCACCCGGCTGTATTTTGCAGAGGGAGGGGATGGGAGGGGGGGGTCCTAATCCAAGGAGCTGGCCAAGCAGAGGCTGAGAGGTGAGCCTAGAACTGAAGTGTGGCGGAGGCTGTGGGAAGGAGCAGCCCAGCTGTCACTGGGTCACAGGGCAGGGCCAGGGTGTCAGGGAGGCCTCTGGGGAGAAGAACCCTGTGGAGCCAGGGCCACAGCTGTGTTCTGGGCAGAGGGGAGGGCTTCTGAGAAGGCGGGAGGGGAAGGCAGGCGGAGGCAGAGATCAGTCAAGGTAGTAGGCTCATTCCACCACCGTCCACCGCTGTCCTCTGCTGTCACCTGCCATCCACTGCCTACAGCCCAGCACTGGACTAGGCCTTGAGAGCCCCGAGTGGACCAGGACAGCTCCCCGCCCTCAGGAAAGTCCCTGTCCGTTAGGCAGCATGATGAGCGGATGTTCGTAACTAGAAACCATGAGGTGGTTCCAGGCCCGGTCTTTTGAGGAGCCTCCCGACTGATTTCCGGTGGTGGCGCTCATTTGCCAGCCCCTCCTCTCCAGCACGTGACATTACCTGTGATCTTGGTGGCTGCTGTTCCGACCCGTGACAGACGAGATCTCACTGTGGTTTGGGTTTGTGTTTACCTCGTTGCCGACCGTGTACATTTTTTCATGTATTTTGGCCATCTGTAGCTCTTCTGGGAAGTGTGCCGTGTCCCCTCTGACAGGGGCTGAAGGCGTGGAGCAGGGGACGGTCCTCCCAGGCGAGGCCAGCCTGAGCTGAGGCCTGGGGGCAGGAAAGTGGAGCCAGCCCCCCCCCCCTTAGTTGGCGGCACGGAGAGGAGTCGGGCCAGCCTGCTGGACCTGGTGCTGGGCCCCAGCCACTTGTGGCCCAGCCTTGGCACTCCGAAGCCCTGAGTGTGACCTTGGGCCTTGAGAGACGGAGGGGGTGGCTCAGGTCTGGTTGCTGTTAGGCACTTTCTCCCTGAAGCAGGGTGACGGCTGGGGGTGGCCTTGCCTGGCCTGTCGCTTGGCACCAGCCAAGGTGCCCGCCAGGCTCTGAAGGAAGACCAGAGGGTCGGAAGGTCTTCAAGGGAGACCATGGGACAGGGAAGTGGGCCTGCTGCTGGGGCGTCTCTGCTCCGCCTTGAGGGGCTGCCCAGGTCTGTCACACAGGTAGGACACACCGCAGGACCCCCATGATGGTGTTGGGTGGGCCCTCTTGGGGTCCCTGAGAGGCCTCTGAGGGGCTGTTGGGATGCGTTGAACAGCGTCACCTTGAGGGGCTCTCACCCTGGGTGCTGTCGGCGTGGGTTGTGGGGCGTCCTGTGGGGCGTCCTGGGTGCTGGAGCGGGTTGGGTGGCATCCCTGTCCCCCGCACACCAGATGCCAGCAGTACCTTCTCATGACAACTGAAGAATTCTGCAGATGCTGCCACATGTCCTCTGGGACTGTCAAATGGCCTCAGGTTGAGAGTCAGGGCCTCAAGGTGTCGAAGGGCACTTTAGACCTCTCTTAGGCAAGAGCGTCCCACTGGGACCACAGAAACACGCCACCGTGCGGGGCGGTAGGGTGGTATGTTAGAGGAGGACACCTGAGAGCAGGTGCCCCAGGGCTGCAGGGTGCTGTGCACAGGGCTCGGGGTGAGGAGGGAGGGTGGCGGGTCTGCAGGGGTGGGGGCGGCCTGAGGGTGCAGGAGCAGCTGGGGGTGACCTCTGGAGGGTGACCTCTGGTGCCTGGCTTGGGCCCCTGCAGGAACCGGGCAAGGGCACTGCAGGAGAGTGACTTTGGTGGGTGAGAGGAAGGGGGGCAATCCCCGAATCCAGGTCCTTTTCTGCAGCTGCTCCTGCTGCTGCAGGGCTGCCTGACGTCTGTCCCCTCCGTGTCTCTGAGCACCGGCTCTCACGGCTGCCACTGTCCAGGCAGGAAGTGTGAGTGAAGACAGGCTGGACCCTCCTCCTGGCTGGGGCAATCTTGCATCTGTCCTGCAGACCCTGGCTCTGTGTCCTGCAGACCCTGGCCCTGGTGTCCTGCAGACCCTGGCTCGGGCCTGTCCTTGCTACTGTATGACGTGAGTTAGTTCAGCCTGAGTGCACCCAAGCCTGGGGTTGGACTTCAAGCCAGTATTTGAGGGGTCCTAGGTCTTAATGGGGGGGGCGAGGAGCTGGAGAAGATGTTGCCACCCCCTCCTGGCCTTTACACCGGTGGAGGACACATTGGGGTGAAGATCTGGACAAGCTGCAGCTGGCCCTTTAAGAACTGTTCTCAGCTCAAGGAGGACTTTGCTGAAGGTGACCGCCGGGTCCTTTGGTGAACCTGGTCCACTGAGGGGATGGGCCTGGAGAGGCTGCATCGTGGCCTCCCGCCAGGACTCGAGCTGAAGGAGGTGGATGGCTCAATGCTGGGGTGGTCCCTCCTCCTCCCGTCCCCACTGCTGTCCCCTGCCCCTGACCTCTCTCCTGTCGCAGTGGTGAGCCTCTCTGGGACACCTGGCACCCCGCCAGGCCCCAGGTCTGTCAGGAGCAGAGTCTGCCCTTGAGCCAGGAGATGCCGCAGAGCCTTGGCGAACTGCCCAGTGCTGCCCAGCACCACGGCCACCCTCGGGGACACGGGGATGGTGCCGTGCTGATCAGGAAGAGCGCCCGCCTCTATGCCCTTGCAGATCTGTCCCTTGGCCTTAAACGCCCTGCATGGGCCCATGGCATCTTCTGTGGCCACTGGTGCCCCACTGCCCTGGTGAGGAGCCTTGGTGCAGCTCAGGGGGCAGCGTCCACTTCCCCAGCCTCCTGGTGGCCAGGGCCCAGTGGGCTCTATGTGGGAGACGGTCTCGGCATGGTGGCAGAGCCCTCCAGAATGGGCCTCGGGTCCTCATGAGGGAGCCTCCCAGGGTGTCCAGGCACCTCTGCCATCTGAAGACACCATGGGAAAAGGACCGTTTGTGAGCCAGGAAGCGGGTCCTCTGGAGACCCACCTTCTGCAGGGACCTGGGCTTGAATCCCGCCCTCTGTGACCCTGGGTGTAGTTTCTGTTGTTGATTAGCCACCTGGTCTCTGGCGTTTTGTCACAGTAGCCTGAACGGATGAGGCCCCCACCTCTTCCCTGGCTTGGCGGATTCCATTCCTGGTCAACCGCTCCCTGGAAACGACTCTTCCAGGAGCCCCGGGTCCCTCAGCAGTCAGAGCTGAAGCGTCCGGGCTCTCGGGGGACCTTAGGGAGACAGAGACGGTTCAAATGCACTCACTGAGAACGGGCGAGTTCGTCCTTCTCCTGGGTGGCAGGGAGGGGGCGGGAGGGGGACATAAAGCAAAGTGAGCTCATAGGTCAGCTCCTGGCTGGGCCACATGCCAGCTGCTGGGTGGTTTTAAGCAAGTTACTTAAGGTCTCTGAGCCTCCATGCTCTTCTGGCAAATGGGGCTCTGAATAGGACTGTGCTGGTAGGATTGCTGTGGGATGTGCGTTGAAGAGGGCCTGGCCAGAGACTGGCCAGTGCTGGGTGTCAGCTGTGGTGTCTGTGGACAGCAGAGGCAACCCAAGTTGTGGGGTGAGTTCTACTCTGACTCGGCCACCAGCACCCTGGGGTCTTGGCAAGACCCTCAACACAAGCAGGTCCTATGTCACCTGAGAAGCAGGACCCAAGGGTGAACCCTGCAGAGGTGGAGAATTTCGAGAGCCTGGAACCAGGAAGTGGGAGGCCAGTGTCCCCAGACACCCTCTTGCTTCCTTCAGACGCTCTCACACAAGCTTCCGATTCCGCCCATGTACGGTGTCCCAAGTTTACACCCCCAAACCATCTGAACCCCAGTTCTCAGCTCCCAGCAGAGAATCTCAGGTGGACCCAGAGTGGAGAGGAGTCTGTCCTTGGCCCACAGCTGTGGCCAGTAGGTGAGGTCATGGGGCCCAGGTGTGGTGCCAGGGCCGGCCCCAGCGAACTGAGCTGTCCATCAAGGCAGTCAGGGAGCTGGGGGAGCTGGGCGGACTTGCCCTCTCTGTCTCGGCTCCCGGTCTACACCGAACGTCTCTTGGGTATATTGTTTAGAATATTCTCAGGTGCAAGTAGCTGAATACTCAATGAATAGATGTTAAATTAGCAAATACTTCTATTCTCTTATATGAGAAGAAGCCCAGAAGTAGTTATGCTGGGACGGGCTCTCCTGGCTCCGTCTTGTCATCAGGAAGCCAGTGTCTTTGTATCCTCCAGCTCGGCCATCCTTAGCCTGTTGCTTTCTGTCTTTAGGTTTGTTACTTCATGATTGCAATATAGCTGCATCAGCTCCAGTCGTCCCAGATTCACAGGATCATACCCAAACCAGGAATCCAAGCCTCTTCTCCTGCGTGGATTACTTCTATTGAGGACTCTGTTAGATTTTTTTTCTTGTATCAGTCAGTACCACATATGCAAGGGAAAGTATCTGCTGTCTTCAACTTCTATTATGGGATAGGGATGTCACCAGGAAGGAAGAAAGTGGAGGGCAATGGCTGTTTCAGGCACGTGGTCATCTCTGGACAGTGCCATCTGTTGTCTGCATTAGCGTAAGGGACGCTCAGTGCTGTGTGCTCACAGAAGTTCAGAAATCACTGTGTCCAGGAGGCTGCACTTGGTAGCCTCTTGCCTTACACACAAGCCGAGGTTTCGGATGTCTGTGTGCTGAGTTTCACGGAAGAACCCGGATGTGCCAGCGTCCACTTGAGCTCCACTTGGTTCCTCTCAGCTCTTCAAACATGGATCCAGAGATGTTTTCACCTTGACTTTCTTCTTTTCATGGTAAGAAGACACTTCTTTAAACAGCCTGTGGGCCAACACTGATGAAGGACCCGATGGCCGGGACTCGGGTGGATGTGCCTGGCCGCTCTGTGCCATCGGGAACGGCTGCTTTTCTTTAGTGCATAGCTTTGTTCTTACCTGGATGTTTGCGGGGGAGGAATTTCAGGGCAGCTGTGAAGTTGTTTTTTTTTGGAGGGGGGGTGGGGGTCTAGAACCTGTGTTCTGTGTTCTTTTAAGTAGAGTTTTTCTGTCTCACTCGCCAAGGGGGAAGGAGGCCCAAAGAACCAGCCCCGGGCCCTGGGCGAGGTCCGGAGGTCACGGGTGTGCGTTCTAGGAGCTCCGAGAGGCACTTTGCTGGACTTGGGGTCATTGGTGTCCTGGTGGCAGCTGCCTGGACCCGCTTTACCGAGACCTTTGGTCAGCTCCTCCCCCTTCTGAGCCTCAGTCTCCCCACTTGGCAAAGTCAAATCCCAGCCTGGGGTCTGCGCAGGGCTCTCAGGAGTTGGCGCAGAGGCTGTCTGAGGTCCCGTCCCCCCAGACGCTGGTCCCAGAGGCCAGGGTCTGCCTCTACCAGGAGTGTCTCTTCCTCCTCTGTCTTCCCTCCATTGTGACCATCACCACCATGTCCCGGCAGCTGTCCTGGGTCCTTGCTGAATCCCGGGGCACACCTGCAGGTAGCCTCACACCTGGCCTCTCTCAGATCAAGAGACTCCAGCCCAGAGACAGGAGAAGATGTATCCCAGGCCACCCAGCTGGACGGCACAGAGATCAGGAGGTCCAGCCCAGAGACCGGGAGGCCCCGCCCAGACCTCGTCTTTTCCAGACCCACTCCATGCCCCCGATGGTGTCTCAGGAGCTCACATTCCTCAGAGAAACCTCTCCATGGCAAAGCTGCGACCTGGGGACCAGCCCAGGGAAACTTCCATGCAGGGCAGGTTGCTAGGAGCCTCCTTCCCAGAGGAGGAGAGCCGGGGCTCCCTAAGCCGCCTCTGCCTCCAGGGGTTGCACCCCGCACAGGACATCTGGACATGCTCCCTGCTGTGTGTCCATCCCCTCTTTTGGTGACAGCACCTCACTGTTCCTTTAGGGGAGTGACCTCAACTCCACCCTCAGTCCATGCATTTGGGGAGATGGACTCTTCCCCTCTGCCCTCATTTCCCACCTGCACACCAGGGATGGTCACTTGATCTGGTACTGACCAATCATAGTGCTCCTTCCATCTGATCAAAGTTCAAGGCCAAATGCTCAAGGTGTCTCATGACCCACCCTCCTGGGGCTTTCCTAGAATTATTGGGAAAGACGAGTTGGGCCGTGGGCCCTCTGCGTGTGAAAGTCTGTCTAAGAAGCTGACTCAGAGGGAAGCAGAACAGAGATGAGAGAAGGCATTTTGAGCACCTAGATCCATCAGCTCCTGAAGCCAGTGTTGTCTCCTATAATGGGAAAACTCCAGGCTGACTTGGCTGTTGTCCCCGGGCGTCCTAATGACAGAGGCCCTGGAAGTAGCCATCCTTGCGTCATTTTCAGCACACATGTCTGAAGAAAATCCTGGATTTTTTTTTGGTGTGTAGAACATAGATGACCGCCACCCGGCCTCCCCGGCACCCACTGAGTAGGAATGCTGGGTGCAGACTCCGGCAGCCTGGCTCTTTCTGTTGCAAGCAACTGCTAGTTACCTCACCGTGGAGGCTCATCAAAGGCTCCCCGCAGTGGGCACTGGAATCCGGGGCAGGCAGCACCCCGGATGGCCCCGGGACGGGCTGTGCGTCTCTCTGGGTGGCCGCTCCGTCCTGTGCCCTCATTCCAGCCGCGTTCTCCTGGGATGGTGCCGCCCTCCCACGGGCTGCTTCTCCTGGGCTCTGCTCCCTTAGGTGGTCCCAGGCAGGAGGCCCCTCTGTCCCTGCCACCCCCACGGACTCCGTCAGTTTCCTCCTCACTGGGAAGTTGAAGGGACGTTGAGGGGAAGTGGCACTGGCCAGCTCACCTTTCTCTGAGACGTCTCGGCTGGTGGGGTCTGGATTCTTCGTTCTGCATCTCCTCAGGCCACTGGGCCTGGGGTCACTGAAGGGCCCTCCTCCTGGGGAAGCCAGTCAGCGGTGGTCATGGGACCTATAAGGCTCCCCCTTCAGGAAGCTCTGCATGGGGCAGCCCTGCAGTTGACATCTGTGACAGAAAGACGGTGGGGAGAATATCCTCAAGTGCCTTTGAGTCAGATCCTGAGGAACATTTCACGTGAGGGTTCCGACTAACAAGTCACTCCTCAGGTGGCCTGTGGGCTGTGGTAGCTTTCTGTCCCTGTGACAAATTACCTGACATAGTCACCTGATGAGGACAGAAGGTTTACTGTGGCCCAGGGTTTCAGTCCATGGTCAACTGCCCTTGGCTTTGGGCCTGAGGGGAGGCGGCCCATCGTGGGCAGAGCTGTTGAGGGAGCAGAGACGTTCACCTGCAGCATCCTGAAAACAGAGACGGCCTGGGGCCAACAGCCCCCACAGGGTCACGCCCCTAGTGACCTAATTCCCCCCCCCTGGGCCCTGCCTCTTGAGGATTCTCCCAGAGGCTGTGGAGCAAGCCTTTAAGACAAGGTCCACGCTGTGGTGGGTGGGGACACTTGACCAGAGAACACTCCAGAACATGCTCCCCAAGAGGGTGGTAAAAGCTGGCCACTGGCTGAGGGAGCCACGGGAGGCCACAGGATCTAGGAGCCCGGGAAGTTCTCAGAGCAGAGCTGGAACCCGCCAAGGACCCAGATGGGTCATTTTTACAGAGAGAAATGCGGTATGGGAGGCCACCTGGGACCAGAAGAGGGAGTGCCAGGAGCCAGGCATGACCTCGACACTGTGACTGACTGCACACGGGGCTGGGGCGGGGCGCAGGCCAGGTCCCCGCCGTGCGGTTTATCCTGAGCTTGGCAGCCGAGTAGCAGAGAAGGGGAGCCACCGGGTCATCCTGTACGTGACCCTGGGAGAGCCACGGCATCTCTGAGCTCTCACTTCTCCTCTGTGAGGGCGGAGGACGCTGAGCCTGGGCTGGAAGGTGCCTTGAAGACTGAGCTGGAAAACGGGCGCCCAGAGACACCTGCTTGGGGCAGCAGGGCCTGGGCAGCCGGGCTGTCCACAGGCCCCTCTGTGTCCGCCCGCCTGGGCGTGCTTCTGTCCCTGGGTTTCGGCCCTTTGTTCTCTTGACTTGCTCCCAACTCGGCTGTCCTCTACTCCTCCCTGTCCTTCTGCACACGAACCTTCCCCATTGTCAATGCTCCAACCCTCTGCCCACCGCCCTGCCCACCGCCCTGCCCACCATCCTGCCCACCTCTGTGCCCACCGCCCACTGCCGTGCCCCTTCTCCCGGGGGCAGCCCCTCTGTTCAGCATTTACACACCGCAGCTGGCACCACCCCCTGCGCTGAGCTCCTCACCAAAGGAAGGAGATGGTGAGTTAGTCCACCCCCCGCAGAAAAAGATGCCACACCTCTTGGACGACACTGGGGAGAGACCCTGGAGCCAGACAGAGCAGGGACCAGACCCTCAAGTGCCCTCTTCTGGCTGCTGGGCCTCAGGCATGGGCCCTCACCAGTCCACAGAATGAAGAGAGGAATGCACAATCCTCGCGGGCTGCTGGTGCCTGGCAGATAGTAGATGTTCAGCTGTACCAGTGTGATTCTGCCTGTGAGGCGTCCTCTGCCTTCCCTGGCCTCACTCTTTGACCTTTGATGCTCTCTGCTCTAATTTTAGCTTATGTGGCTTTACAAATCCATGGGCCTCCTTATTAGCTTCTTGCCGTGTTCCCTGGGGTGCACTCATCTATTTTGTGCCGCCATAACAAAACATCTGAGGTTGGGAACTTTGTGAAGAACAGAGGTTGAGTTCATGATTCTTGCAGCTAGAGGGTCCAAATGGCCTTCCTGGCCATGGGACAACATGGAGGAGGAGCAGAAAGGGAGTTGGGCACCTGCAGAAAAGATCACACAGGTGGGGTGGCCTCACTTCTGAGCATCTGCTCTCCTGAGAATTCATGGTGGGAGAGCAGTATGAATCAGTCCCTTGGGGACAGGGACCCCAGATGCTACCACGCCTCACCAGGCCCTACCCCTCTGGGGACCAAGCTTCCAGTTCAGGAGCTCAAACCACACAAAGGCAGCCAACGGACTTGGCTGACAGGCTTCCCACCCACTCTGCTTACTGCTTGGGCCGCTGGGACCCCTGGAGACTCCCTTTTCTCCCCTGCAGTGAGAGATCCCAGGTCAATCCCTGCGGTGGTCACGGTCCTTAGCTGAGACGATGTCCCAGGAGGACAGGGTGTGGACCTGGAGTGTTCTAAGTGCTCTGGAAATGACATTTTGGTTGCACGTTACCAGAACCCTGGACTCTGAGCCCCTGGGGAGCAAGTCTGCTCCTCAGCCCACCCTTGGCCTTGCAGATGGCCTGGCGCACCTTGGACCCTTGGCTCGCTTTTGTTCCTTTCACCTCCTGTAACAAAAACAGAAGTGCTTCCTGCCAAGATGGCCGGAACACTGGCATCCCCATAAAATGTACCTGTTTACAAAATGCCCCTTTCTAAGCTCCCGAGAGAGAGGGCAGGATCCCGAGGTGAGCGCCCGCAGGACTTCCGTGCACGGTCCAGCTGCTGGCCCGGCTCCCGGGGAGGCTGGAGAACCCGAGGCCACAGGCCGCCTCCTGGGGAGGCCTTGCTTTTCAATAGCTTCTTGACTTGTTTATGTGTCTTCCTCTCTTTGCTCTTCTGAGAACCTTTTTAGAACTTCACCGGGAGTCAAAAAGCACACTTTGCCCAATTTGGCGGCCTTTTAACCACAGGGCCTGGTCCTGGTGACCAAACCGAGACCAAACCGTAACCTCCTGGCTCTGGACACTGTTTACAGCTGGCCAAAGACCACTTTGGGTTTCACAGTAAAAAAGGGGTTAGAAAATCGTATGAAAGGGCTCAGAAGACTCACGGACATCAAATAGCTCTTACAAAACCAGAGTTGTAATTAGTTAAGTATAAATGAATCAGAACCATATGGCTTAAGAGTCGAAGGAAAAAAGAGTTGGAGGAAAAAAATGTCCTTTGGGATTTAATCAAACAAAAAAATGCTGGAAAAATTGATGATGTTCACCAAGCCCAGACCCCACCGGGTCCCCGGGTCCCCCTGAAGCTTTTCCGTCCTTCCCCGTTTCTTCCCAGGAAGCAGGGCGACCTCTGGATCCCGCTGTCGTGATGGTGGGTGTAGGTGTGGGGTGCGGGTTAAGCCGGAGAAAGCCTCCGTGCATCTGGGAGCACAGAGAAGGTGCCCCGGCCACCTTGGCAGCTCAGAGTGGCTTCCTTGCAGAGAGGACCCAGGGTGGTCAGGCTTACAGGCAGATGAGGAATGGAGGGGCGAGGGGTGTGGCCACGTCAGGGGACATGCATAGAAGGTAGGCTGAGTCCCATGCCACTTAGGAAGCAGGTCTTGGGTGTGTTCTTGTCTTCCTTGACCCCTAGGCAAAGATGCCTGTCCCCTCTACATGTCCTTCAGTCCCGTTGCCCGAGGTATTGTCCCTGTGGTGCTCTTCGAAGGCGCCTGGGTCTTCCTTTCTCGCTCAGGGGTCTGCAGCCCCGGAAGGTGATCTTAGGGCAGGGAGCCAAGCCCCAGGTGCTCGCTGCAGCCCCAGCAGCTGACGCAGGGTCTGATTTGGAGTGGTCACCCAAGAAGCACTTGGGAGATGGACAAATGAATGAAGGGAGAGTAAACACGTGTGGCCTGGAGGGCAGGGGGCCTGGGGACGGGAGAGAAGGAAGGTGGTGCCCAGCAGAGCCAGCTGCCGGCATTGGGCAGTGCGAGAGGCCCCCTAGGGTAATGCACAGTCCGTGAAGGGTTTCAGGAGAGAGTGTGACAGTCAGCGCTGGGCTCTCCTGGGAGGAAACGAAGAGGGCGGGAGACCTAGAGCCAAGGCGGGCGGAGGCAGGTCCAGCCCCCGTCTGTTGGGCCTTCCCACCCTCTCTGCAAGGCATGTAACCCAGCGCTCCCTATAGAATAGGTGCCTCATAAATGCTGCGCAGTTAATAAATGATAGATGCCCTGCCTCCCAGCGGCTGCATACAAGCCATTATTTTCTCATTTAGAAAATGGATCTTGTGGCTCACGGTGGAAAATCATCCTCCAGAAAAAAAAAGCAGAAGCGCTGGCCTGCCGGCTCCGTCTCGAATGTTTTCCCTGAACCAGGTCCCCTTTCCGCAGGGTGGCTGCCCTTGGCAGCTCGGGTTACATGGAGCTGGGCTGACGCTGCAGCAGTCACGAGTGGGCGAGGTGGGGCGGGCCGGGCTGCGGGGGCCGCAGGTTGCTCAATGTCCCTGGAAAGCCTCCGAGGACAGAGCCCGGCGTTATTTGGTGGAGGATTTCAGGTGCTGCGCCATCTCTGTGTTAGGAGAGAAACAGCTCAGGCTGCGGCGCTGCGGATCGCGGGGTGTTATTGCTGGAAGCCCCAGAGGAGCCCAGAGGCGGCTCCCCCAGCCAGGGCTGCGCCTCTCTCACGAACCATTGGCTTCTCCAGCCACATCAGGCCACCCCATCTGTCCACGCCTCTGCTTTGGGCCCCCCAGGCTCTGGGAAAAGAAGCCTCCTCTAGGGAGAGGACACCCCCTCACCGGCATAGACTCTTCCTGGCATTCGCAAGCACCTGCTCTGGTCCCAAGTGCATCCTAGGTGTATCCTCACTGGAGTAGAAGCTCAGAGGTGAGCCGCTTGCCTGAGGTCACACAGTCGGGATCAGCGGGACGTGGGCACTGCTCCCCCCCCCACCCGCCGTCCTCACCTTGGGTGACTTAGACCTCTGCAGATGGAGCCGTCCCCACAACCAAGCCCAGCCCTTCCCTCTGAGCCATGGAACTGCCCCAGACAATCAAGAGGCATCTGTCTTCTCCTCTGGATTCAAATGGTGACATCTGCAGCCAGCATGTGTGGGTGGGGACTCGGCAGCCAGCACGGCCTATTAGTTGCCCCTCCACTTCCCCATGGGGACCCTCTCTCTGCCATTGTGCTGGCCATGGGGAGCGGGGACCACGGCCAGTTTCCACCAGGGGGTGGGTGTACGGTCCAACCTAGGCCTCCAGATGTTCCCTCCTGGACCTGAGTGGTGGGGACCCTGGGGACGGGCTGGAGGCTCTCCAAGCCAGAGGCAGCAGTGGCTGCAGGCCACCAACCCCGTGACCTTGCAGAGGCCCGCGCTGCTCAGCCCTCCGGCGATCCCCCCGTTGCTGGCCATTTTCCAGACTTGACTGCCGATGTCTGCCAATTCCACGAGCCCCTGATGGCCTTCCAGCAAATTCCACTTGATTACCACACAGCTTGCAATCAAGAACCCTGACGAGCACACAGCCACTTATTAGGCCCTGAGCATGAGCCAGACACTTGACATGTGACATCTTGTTGGATCTCCAGACACCCTGGTGAGGGGAGCGCAACTGTGACCTGTTTTCCAAATGGGGACTCGGAGGCTCTGAGGCGGTGGTAGCAGCCCCCCACCCACCCGCCTGCTGGATCTGCACATGACGTCTCCTGATTTTGAATTCTTCGCTTTCTTCTTCTTCCATCTGCCCAGGGTTGCAGGGCCTCAGAGGGTGGCGTTGGCTGGCCTGGGACTTGTGGCCAAAAACACTTTCACAGTCTGATTTGCTCCCATTCATGAACCCCTGCCAGGACGGGGTGTGAGGGTTTGGTCTGAACATGGAAGAGCTGGGTTCCCTGGCCCCAGAGGGGCACCAGCCGGGAAATGGTGGACCCTTTAGTGAGTTGGGAGAGGAAGCCCTCGGCCTCTCATCCACCCATCAGAAAGGCTTGTGCTGTGACCTCTGTCCTCAGGACTCAGGGCAGGACAGATGAGAAGGAAGCCACCGAGATGGGGAGTCCTTCCATCTCTGTGCCGCTTCTGTCGCCAGCGGCCGGTGTTTGGAGGAGTTGGAGCTGTGTGTGAAGAAGCCGTTCAGTTTCCTGGGGGGGGGACTTTGGAATTCCTCCAACCCAAGATTCCCCACCCCCACGGCCTTCCCAGGGGCCCCTCGGGATCAGACATTTTTAATGACGTGAAAACACATCTGGATGAATTGAGAGTTGAGACTGCAGGAGAAAGGGACCAAATCATGTGTTCTTTTGTCAACAGAAATGCAGCATCCAGATTCATGACAGCCACCTGCCTCCGCTGCGCAGGCCTGGGGATGGGGCTGGCGGTCAGATGCCCGAACCCGACGCGCAGCCGAGTTTTCAGAGGACCTGCCACGGCAGGACGAAGATGGTGCCCATGCAGAGGACCCAGGGCCTTGACCGTGGAGGTGGTGAGGAGCCTGGAGCTGTGCCCTGATGCTTCTGGCCACGGGGCTAAGCTCTGGGCTGTGTTTGTGTGGACACACGTATGTAAAATCTCATTATTTTAAAAAAATGCGATTGTGAACATTGACATCCATCGCAGAGGATGGTGAAGGCACAGAGGCCCACTTTCAGCAGCTCAGAGAAAAGGGGGTTAATTGGGGATTCACAAAGGAAATTCTCTTGAAAAGATGGGACAGAGTCGAGTCTGCCCGTGTGAACCAGAAAGCAGTTGGAAGCCGGGGTTTCCTGTCTCTCCCTCGGGGTGGCTATTGGGCACCTCTCCAAGATGCAGTGAGCCAATCCCCCTGCCTTCGTAGGGTTTCCCCACAATTCTGGCTGGACCAGGATTTTGGCACAATTTCTAACCCCATCTCCATACGACTGAAGAAGTTTAATGCCGTCCTTCAAGTTTGCTGACTCTGAATCTGGGGGCAGAATGTACCAGCTGTCAGTCAGCATGATAATGCTGCGTAACAAAGACTAACCCCACCGTGCCCCAGGACGATAGACAGTTACCTCTGCACACCGGGCCATGGCTGCTAGAGAGTTTAGCTGGGCTGAGTCGAGGTTGGCAGAGCTTGCCTGTGCACCGTGGTCAGCTTTGGGTCCACTCGGTGGCTTTGTGCATCGTGGTTAGCCTCTCAGTGGGCTGACTTGATGCCACTCTGGGTATGCCATCCTCTAACAGGGCTGGCTCACCCCTGTGCTTATGGAGAAGCAGGGAAGCGAGATGGGGAAGGAGGGGAAGCACTCCAGTCCTCTGGCACCCCAGTCTGAGAACCAGAGCAACCTGACTTCGGCTGAGTTCTACTGTTCAATGCAAGTCAGTCTGGAGGTCGGCCCAGGCTCAAGAGCAGATGAGATAGGCCCTGTCTCGGTGGAGGAAACTGCAAAGCCATGTGGCAAGGGAACTGGCTACCAGGGGCGTGAAGAACTGCAGTCACTGGTGCAATTACTCAGTCACAGAAAGGGAACCTGATTGGCTCTCAGCCAGGCCTA
The DNA here is from genome assembly GCF_045843805.1 of Urocitellus parryii. Lineage (NCBI taxonomy): Eukaryota > Metazoa > Chordata > Mammalia > Rodentia > Sciuridae > Urocitellus > Urocitellus parryii. The sequence continues at coordinate 158,694,789 of NC_135531.1, read as the reverse complement.
CAGATCGGCTCTGCTGGTTCAGGGGCTCAGTCATCCCCAGGTGTCTGTGTGTGGAGCAGGGAGGACAGGAAGAGGTACGGTGAGCCGCTCCCTCGACGGTTGCCAGGTCAGGATGACGTAAACATGTCTACGTTGTTTACTCTTGAGGCAGTTCCAGTTTCATCAGGACAATGGTGACCGCTAAGACTGGATGTGGGCTCCTCAGCACCCCCATGCATGCTTAATTTTGGCTTAAGCCTGTCAGTGTGTATTACGTTCCTAATCAGATTTCTTGGTTCTGAAATGGCTTCGAACCTAGCAAAACTGGGGCAAAGACAACTGAGAAAGGCTGTTACTTAAGCCATGATGGTCGGCACGAACTGTCTCCTGCTGAGTGTTGGCTCTAGGCAGCCATCTTGCCATCTTGAGGAGCTTGTAGACCTAGAAGAGCAGAATGGAACTTAGAGACGGAGAGACCATGCCCCTTGTTTATGGTGCTGAATCAAGTTGTACCCGAAGCCATCTTATTCTGAACTATTAAATTACATATATTTTGACTTAGCCCATTCTAAATTGGTTTTCTGTCACTTTTTACTTTAAAAGGCCTCTACTAGGGTTCTGATCAATATGACGAGGAAAGAGACAGACACCTGGATCCTGTGAGTATAGACTCACTGACATCACTAGTTGGTGATGTCATGGTACACACCATTGAACCATCATTAGTTCTGGGTCTATTACTGTGTATCGTGCAGGAAATGAAATTGCTGTATTTGGATTTTGGATAATTGCTGATGTCCTTTTCAAAAATCTCTCCCCATTATTATCAACACAAATATTGTGTAGCTCACACTGTCCTAGATGATCTAGGATAAGAAACACAAACAAACAAACAAACAAAACCCCAGGAATCTGCCACTCCCTGGGAGACCTCTCTGGGTCTCATTTACCTCCTGTTTAGGGGGCAGTTGGAGAGAGCTGGCCAGGGGACCTTCTCCCCAGGAGGACGCTCTGCTCCCACTTGTTCTGTTCTGCAGCCAGGACAAGGAAAATATCTCCTGTCCGTGCTTACCTGGGCTAAGTGCTGCCCGGGTACTGCCCTTCATTGAACTTATCCACTGTGTAATTGAATGTTTTCTTAACTTTTCATTTTGATATAGCACCACACTTACAGGAGGCTGTAAGAACCATATTAGAATTCTCCAACACCCTTTGGCAGGATTCTCAGGGCTCACGTTGCCTGTCTGCCGTTCCCTCCCTCCCTCCCTCCCTCCCTCCCCCTGCTCTGTGCCTAGGCACGTGATGCCCCTTGGCCCCTAATCACTCCTGTGTGTCTTGCCCATGAACAAAACCTCACTCATACAACCACACTATAGTGATCAAAATCAGGAAAACTAACAGGAACACAGTTCTGCGTTCTAACCCCACAGTCGTGGTCACAGTTTACCAATTGGTCCAGCGAATTCGTTGCTAATAGTTCATTTTTTCCCAGTCGGGGGCCAGTTCAGGCCTGGGTTGCATCCTCCCGTCCTTTATTCTTTAATACAGAGCAGTTGCAGCTTCCTGTGTTATTCATGATCATGACCCTTTTGAAGACTGAAGGCCAGTGGCCAGTTAGAAGGGCCCTGAATTCGGGTTTCCCTCATGCTAGCTAACAGCTGTGTTCCTGTTATGCATTTGGGCAGGAACACCCCAAAAGCAATGGTGTATCTTTCCTAAGGCCTCATGTCAAGGGATATGTGGGGTTGATGTGTCCCCGTTTGATAAAGTTATCTCTGTTCACTTAAAGTGCTGTGCCTTAAATTTCTTCGAGGTTATGTTTCTCTTTCCTTTTGCGTGCAACAGGTCATTGGTGGGGAGTTAGTTTGAGACTACGTAAATATCTTGCTCTTTGTTAAACGGTCATCCACTGGTTTTCTTACTCATTATTAATTTTTCTAGCTGTATTATTCCTGTGGTGTTAATTAAATAGCATCCAGATGTAAGGAAGAACTCTCTCTTCTCTCCCATTTATGAATTTTCTTTTAAAGAACAGTTTATCCTTATGGACCTAAGGATCATTATCTTAGTCAATGAGTTAAAACCTATTCCTGTCATTGTTGGACATTCACATTTTCACGGATGGGCAGACGAGACAGTCTGGACCAGGACAGTCAGTGATGCTCAGTCTGGGGCTGGGTGTTTGATGTCCAGGAGCAGGATGTGTGGTGTCCATCATCTCTCAGATCATGCATTAATTGGAAGCAAAAAATATAGTAGGTTATGCAGTTGAGAATTAGGGAGATACCGTCTCTGGTCACACAGATGTCATCAGGAGCACACTGGAGAGAGAGAAGAAATAATAAGCTAATGGGGGTGAGTATAGGTGAATTGTATGTGACTATTCTCTATATTGTATTTTAGTCAGCTTTTTTGCCTCTGCGACTGAAAGATCTGACCAGCACAACTGTAGAGAAAAAGTTTATTTAAGGGCTCACAGTTTTGGAGGTCTTAGTCTACAGAAGGTTGGCTCCATTCTTGGGGCTCCAGGTGAGGCTAAACATTCATGGTGGAAGAGTGCGGTGGAGGGAAGCAGCTCATATGGTGATCAGGACCAGAGAGAGAGGTACCACTCAGTTAATGCCATTAGGGTTTAATTGGCTAATTAGGTTAAGGCTGTGACCCAGTCATTTCTCCTCTTGCATTATCTCACACATGAGCATTTGGGGGACACCACACCTAAACCACAACATATTGTTTTCATTCTTGCAACTTTTTTTCAGAAATTGAAATTATCTCCAAATTCAAAAAAAATCAAAAAATTATAGTAAAGCCTTATGCCTTTGTTGTGTTTAAGGCATAAGGCTTTACTATAATTTTGTTGTGTTTATAGGTGATTGCCTGGCAAAAGTGAATTAATGCAACATGAAAAAAGACCTGATGTGATTATGATTGAGATGACATTGAATCCATAGGTGCGGAATGGGCATCTTAATAAAATCTGAGTCTTCAATTCTATGAACATGGTATACCTCTCCATTATTTATTTAAAGAATGTTTCTTTCAGTCATGTTTTGCTGTCTTCAGAATAAAGGTCTTATACATACTCTATTAATTTTTTTCTAAATATCTAATTGTTTTTACTGTTGTTAATTTTTTTCTTAATTTGTTTCCTAATATGTGCCAATAATGAAAAAAAATTACAATTGATTTTTAAGTGTTTGTATCCTATGACCTTGCTAAATTTATGTAAAATTCTCATAGTAATTTATATATTTCTTAGGGTTTTTTAAATAAAAGATTATGTCATCTCTGAATAGGAATTATTATTTCCTTACCATCTTTGTGTCTTTTTCCTGCCTACTCCAATGGTAGAAACTTCCAGTAACACATTAAATATTAATCTTAAGCAGACTTCTTTGCCCTCTTTCTGATTTTAAGAAGAAAATGTGTAAAATTTTACTATTAACTATAATGTTACTTGCAAATTTTTCATAGATGACTTTCACTAGACTGAGGAAATTCTTTTCTATTCCTAATTTACAGAGAGTTTTTACAACAAATGGATATTTTGTTCTGACAATGTTTTTTTCCTCATCATTTGCATAAGTTTCTCCATTCTGTTAATATAGTCAATTATGTTCATTAACTTTGGAATGTTAAACCAACCTTGCATTCTCAGTTATTAAGTAATATCCTCTTTATTGCTGAATTCAATTTGTTAATATTTTAATAAACATTTTAGGTCTATGTTCACAAGTGATATTGATCTGTAATATTCTTTTTTTAAATATTTTTGTTGGGTTTTGGTGTTGGGGTTATGTAGCATTTATTAAATAAGAATTTGTAAAAGATTAATATTGCTTTTCCTTTAATGATGTTACTATATCAGTGAAACCATCTGTGCTTCAAGTTTTCCTTTGGGGAAGGATTTTGATAATGATTAATGATTAAAATTTTTCAAATATATATATTTTTAGAAAATGGAATATCTTGAACATATGTATTTGAGATGTTCAAAATATATATATTTCAAGATATTCTATTTTATATTTGATCCTGGAAAAAGTTTGGTGACTTATGTTTTCCTAAGGAATTTGTCAATTTCATGTCAGCTGTGGAATTTATTTTAATATAGTTTTAAACCATTATTTTCTTAGCCTTTTAGTGCATTTCAGGTTTATAGTTACATATTTTTTCTTGCTGATATTGGCAATTTGTATTCACTCTCTTTTTTATAGTGAGAGTTATTAGGAGTTAATAAATTGATTTTATCTATTCAAAAAACCACTTGTTGGTTCTGTTAATTTTCTTATTATTTGTTATTTCATTGAAATTTGCTTACATTTTGCCTTCTATGTGACTTTTATTTAATTAGCTTGTCTTTCTTTAACATTTTAAGGCAGAAAACATTGATGATTAACTGTATACTTTCCTCTTTTTCCATATAGGCATTTAAATCTCTTCATTTTCCTGTAAGCTAACTCTAAAAAGCTTTGATATATTATATTTCTATTATTACTCAGTTCAATGTATAATTTGATTTGACTTATGATTTCTTCTTTAAATATAATGTGTTATAAATGCATTGTTTAGTTAAGTATCTGGAGTTTTCCTGAATATATTAAAGTTCTTGATATCTAGCTTAATTATAGATTAATTCTACATATTATGTAGAAGTTCAGTCTTCTGAAATTGATGTGTTTTATGTTCTGCACAGAGTGATTCTGTGGTAGTTGGATATAGAGTTCTATAAATCTCAACTAGATCAGTGTGGCTGATACTCTTGTTTAGGTCTCCTATGCTCTGACTTATGTCTAGTTCTATCAGTTACTGAGAAAAGAAAGTAAAAATGTCCAACATAATTTTGGATTTGCCTATTTCACCCACTAGTTCTGTAAAATTCGCTTCATGTATTTTGAAACTCTATTCACTATAACAGATCACATGCATTTATGGTTTCTTGAGTCTTCCTGATGAATTGACTCTTCTATAATTTTAAGTGCTTTTCTCTGGTGGTCCTCCTCCTCCTGAGGTCTAGTATACCTGTAATTAACACAGCAAGCCCAGCTTTTTGGTTCACTTTTGGAAGGTGTATCTATTTCTATCCTTTTTATTTCAAGATATCTGGGTCTTCACAGTGTTCTTGTAGACAGCATACAGCTGGATCTTACTTCCTATCCATCTAGTCATCTCTGCTTCTTAATTGGAGTGGGGTCTTTTTTAGTATATTAACATTTATTGCAAACCCTGATATGGTTGGGTTTGCGGTCTTTCTCCTTGTCCTATATTCTTTTAATTCATTTTTTTATTCTTCTGCATTACTTGTTAAGCCAAATGCTTTTTAGTACCTCATTTTAATTCACCTATTGAACTTTTAGCTATTTCTCTTTGCATTTTATAGAGAATGCTCTAGAGATTACATATCATTAACTTACCAGAGACTACTTAGAGTCACTACTACTTTTTTTTGCAAAGATCTAACAGAAGATTGGAGATGAGAATATAAAGGAGGTGGCTCAAGTGGTAGGGCGCTCGCCTGGCATGCATGCGGCCCAGGTTCGATCCTCCACAACACATACAAAAAAAGATGTTGTGTCCGCCAAAAACTAAAAAAATAAATATTAAAAATTTTAAAACAAAACAAAAAAATAAAATATAAAGGATCAATGAACTTGAACATAGATAACAGATATTATATTTTTGCAAGATCATAATATAATTATTTATGTATGTTGTATCCCAACCTTTATGCCATTATAATCATGTAGAATTCATATATGTAAGTATATAGCCCATACTATATTGTTATATTTTTTCTTTAAATTTCCATATATTATAATCTTTTATGCTTACTCACGGATTCATTATTTTGGTGCTCTCTTTTCCTTTTTGAAGACCTGGGTTTTCAACTGATGTCACTTCTTTTCAGCCTGAAAAGAAAACTTAATGTATCACTTCATTGTATTTCAAGCAAGAAAATCTCTACATTTTTATTTACCTGAAAAAATATTTATTTTGATTATTATTTTTTTTTTTACCATGCTGCAAATTGAACGCAGGGCCCAATGCCTACTAGGCAAGTGCTCTACCATTGAGCTACCTGCCCAACCCTGTTTTTTTTTTTCCCCTTTAGCATTTTGAAGACACCCTTCCGTTGGACTTTATTGTTTTTTATGAGACATTAGCCATAATTTGTGTAGTTCTTCCTTTGTATTATGTTCCCCACCTCCATCGCCCTGTTATAAAATCTTTCTCTTTTTTTTCTTTGATATTTTAGCAGTTTGGTTGTGATGTGCCTGGAAATAATTCTCTTTGTATTTATCCTGTGTGGATCTTGAGGAGCTTTTTGTTTTATTCTTCACTAAATTGGTAGGTGAAAGTGTGTTACACCACTAGATATGTTTTTACAGGTCACTGAAATTCTCTTCATTTTCTCTGCTTTTTCATCTCTAGTCTACAGATTAAATAATACCTGTTATTTATGTTCAAGTTCATTGATCCTTTGTACTTTCATCTCCAATCTTCTGTTAAAGGCACCCAGTGAATTTTTCACTTCATGTATTATAGTTCTTAGTTCTTGAATTTCTATTTGCTTTCTTAAAATAGAGCTTCAGTTTCCTGCCTGAGATTCCTCGTCTGTTCTATCATTATGGCAACATTTTCCTTTAAATCCTTGAAAATATTTGTAATACATGTTTTGCAATGCTTTTCTGTGAATTCAAACTTTTGGATTGCCTTAGGGCTGGTTTCTAATGGCTTATTTTTTTCTTGACTGTGGTTCACACTTTTCTGTTTATTTCACCACCCAGTAATTTTTTTTTTTTTTTTTGTATATGCAAGGCTTTGAAGGATGTAGAACCTTTGGACTCACCTGTCTTTTGTTCCAATGAGCAGTTAACTGGGTTGAATTCAAATTCCAGACTCCACTTCCCCTGTGGTGGATAACAACTTACTAAGTTGTAGCTTTTTGCTGAGAAGGTTGGAACTTTCCCTGAAAACGCATGGTTTAGGAGTCAACAAGAATTGGAAGTGGTTTTTCATGCAGATTTTGGAGGTTCCACATCCGTGAGCCCTTCTGCCCAGTATTTCCTCTTCACGTTCTACTTTTCCGCAGCCTTGAGCTCCATCCTCTGGCTCTGCAAGCCAGTATCCCTGAGGCTTTTGGTTGAAGTTCTCGCCGCCCCCCCCACCACCACCCCCGGGGCCCGCAGAGAGTGCAGTGCTGGAGGGGGAAACCAGTCAACTTCTCCCCACTTTGTCTGGTTTGGGTGGCAAGGTGACCACTATCTTCAAATAGTTGTTCTGTCCTGAGTGTCCCCGTCACTTCCAGGAGGGCTGCCCCACAAGTTATTCTATCACTGCTGGAGGGTTGCAATCATTGGGTAATCAGTAAGTAAAGTAGTGACTAAGTAATTCATTATTTTAAGTGATAACTGATGATAAGTGAACAACAGTGGAACTACTCCTGCGATCACACATCAATTGGCCTGTTTAGTGGCCGCCTTCCTCCCTGGAGGGAGATTCCTGGCAGAGCCTATCTTGATTCCGTTCACCATTGCATTCCCGCTGCCCAGTAGTTAGTAGTCATTCAGTAAAAAGCAGCAGGATGGATTATAAGATGTCACTCAGTTCTCACATCTTCCTCCTGGTCTTTTCATCTCTCCTGCTGCCCCTCACAGCGAGCCTCTGACCAGGCTTTTCTGTCTCCAGTCGGTAACTGCGTCCCCAGGGTCCCACGCTAAGGTGACAGAGGAAGAGCAGAGGTGGTGTCTTCCCAAGATTTTGCTTTTAAGGGCAAAGAAACTTTCCTCTGCTGGCTTCCGGCCTATTTCGTTGCCAGAACTGTCCCTCGTGCCACCTTCCCAGTCAGCCACTCTGCGTGGAGTGGACTGCACAGGACTTCTGCTGGAGTCACTCGAAGGAGGGGTGGACATCAAACACAATCCTAACTGCTGAGCAAGGAGCTGGGGAAGACATGACCACTGGCTGTCGATCCGTGGTGACCCCTACAAAGGCTGGACTCTGACTTCAGGAACGCAGGCTTGTGCGGGGGGAGGCAGCGTCACCCTCACAGACCTGGAGGTGGCACATCCCGGATGCCCGTGGGGGGGGGGCGGCCAGCTGGGAGGGAAGCCCGAGGTGTAGTGGGCAGCGCGCAGGTGGTCCACAGGGCCTGGGGCTCTCCTTGCGCCCCTCTGGCCCCCCAGCCCTGTGCGTGGAGGGCCGGGGGTCCCCAGCATCCCAGGGCACAGAAGGCGGTTCTTTTCCTCAACAAGATCCAAAAAAACCCAAAAAAACCAAAACACCACCCAAGAAAGACCCCCACAAAAAACAAAAAAGAAAGTGCCACGTGCCTGGCCGTTGCCTTTACAAGACCCCCCGCGTTTGTGAGTGCTGTAACTCAGTGCCTTGAGATACTGGACACCGTCCAAAGTCACCGACTGTGGAAAGCACCCTACCTTTCCCTGGAGGGCCTCAGTGACCCAACTTTTTTTAAGGTGGACACAGTATCTTTATTTTATTTCTATGCGGTGCTGAGGATAGAACCCAGTGCCCTGCGCATGACAGGCCAGCGCCTACCACTGAGCCCCAGCCCAGCCCTCAATGACTCAATTTTAAAAAGAGTCTAATGGCTATCACCTCCTCGAGTATAGTGCCTCCCCTGAGGAGAAAGATAAATGACCTCTAGGAGGGACAGAGAAAAGCTGTCTCCCACGCAGGGACCAGGCAGGAGGCTGGAGTGTGATCTAAAATCTTCTGGGTGGTGGCTGGGGGTTCATCTGAACTCTTGCCTTTGGGTGGGGTCCCAAATGGCCTCTCCTGGGTTTTGGAAGAGGGTCCGAATTCCGAGGTGCCCAGCCTGTACCTGTCACAGGGTTAGTACAGGTAATCATTTTGCCATTACTTTGATCATTTCTTCTATAGCTGCGTCACTGTGCAAATACAAACTAACACTATGTGTTTTTATTTAATTTATTTATTTATTTATACCAGTAATGCAGCCCAGGGGTACTTAACCACTGAAGCACATCCCCAGCCCTTTTTATTATTTTTATTCAGCAACAAATTGTCACTGAGTTGCTCAGGGCCTTGATAGGTTGCTGAGGCTGGCTTTGAACTCGTGATCCTCCTGCCTCAGCCTCCTGAGCCTCTGGGATCACAGGCTGCATGTTTTCATTGATAGATTAAGTGCTGCGAGCACCCTGTTGAGATGAGGATGAGATGGTGTTGACTGTAAAGTGACAGGGTGCTGTCACTGAGAGAGGTGGGCTGTGCTTCCAGCTACAACAGGTGTCAGACCATGTGGGCAGGAGGGGCGTGCCTTTCCTGTCCTCTGTGAGGACCAGCCTTACCCTGAAGCACAGTCGGCTTGGGCCCCAGCAGCTTAACACAGCCACGTTAGCAGGGCTCTGCTCCTTGGGGTCTCTGGCAATGTGTTGGCCCGCCAGGGGTGTGGAGTGTGTTCCACGGCCATCCCGCCACATGTCTGGCACCAAATGGCCACCTCCGTGGCTGGTCCATGGCCTCCTTCGACCATCCTTATGTCATCTCCCTCTGTGCACCTGTGTCCTTGTCGCCTCTTCTTCCAAGGACACGTGCTGGCTTGGGCTGGGGCACTGCAACCGTCCCATTTAACTCAATTATGCCTTTAAGGCCCTTCTCCAAACACAGCCACACTTGAGGGACTAGAATTAGGACTTCAACAGAGGAATTGTGGGGACACAATTCAGCCCGGAGACTCCCAGCCTGGTGGGGGCTCCGTCTCAACATTGGCACCAGTGACTGCTGATCGGGGCAAAGTTCCCGGTAGACCACACCTGCTGCCCCAGGGTGCCCCCCAGGAACCCCGCTTGGCCAGTGCCAGTCCCGTGGGCACCTCTGATGTCAAAGGCTCGGTGGCTGGGGAGTGAAATGCCACATGCTCTTCCACTGAGCTGCACTACCCTTTTTTACATTTAATTGGAGGCCGGGTCTCACTAGGTTGCCCAGGCTGGCCTTGAACTTGCCATGCCCATACCTCCTGAGTTGCTGTGATTGTGGGGTGAGCCGCCCTGCCCTACGGAGACTGGTCCTTTGTGATGAACTTTAGCTTTATTTCTCACAGTCCTGGAGGCCAGAAAGTCCGAGGTCAAGGTCCAGCCTCTGGCAAGGCATCCTCACTGCACGAGGTGTGGCAGAAAGGCAAAGAGAAGGCGCTCGGCCACCAGCGGTCTCTATGCAGCACTGACCCCTCACCAGCCTGGAGCCCGTGCGACCCTCTCCTGAGTCCTGCCTGATACTGATGCCTCGGGATTAAGTTTCAACATGATGTGGGGAGGGGACAAGTATCCAAACCACAGCAGGCTTCCTCAAGGGCCCCCAAGTCACACAGAGGACCATGTCTCCTCCTTGGTGTCCCCACAGGAATGGAGTGTGCCGCAGTCTGGCTGGGCACAGTTCATGAGCCACTTGTCAAGCAGAAACGAACTTTATTTTTAGAACACACACCGTACCACACAGCTCTTCAGGAAAACCTTCAGAGCCCAACTGCCACCACGGGCTTCCCACAAGCCTCTCAACCCCCCCCCCACTCCTCCTGCTCTTGAGGCCAATTGGCTGGGTCGCGTGGGCGGAGCCAAAAAAGTCCCCCAATGAGCAGCTCCGTGGTCTGAAAGGGCGGGGAAACAGCCCAATGAGCATCACCGCAGAGGAGCCAATCAGCTGGCAGCTGGAAGTTTGCTGGGGCTCCTTGGCTGTGGCTCTCAACAGAGTGCAGGAGCTGTCCCGCGCTCCCTCTGGGTGAGGACTAAGGGCCAGTGATTGACACGTGGCAGCCACAAAGCCACGCCAGACCTGTGGTGTGCAGCGCCCAGATCTGCAGTGGAAAGCGGGGGTGGCATCTGCGGGAGGCTACTGCTGGCCTTGGGGGCCTCCTGGTGCCGGTGAGCAGCCCAGCACCCTGCACCTTGGCTCTCTCCACAGAGCACCTCTGTGTGAAAGAAAATGGGACCCAGAGAAGTTGGTGTGACTTGCCCACAGCCAGTGAGCGGGGACCCCCTGCCCTCTTCCTCAGGTCACGAGGCAAAGAGTCACCCGGGGTATTCACTATGCATCAGGGAGGAGAAGCTGCGAGGGTCAGAATGAGGGCGCGAGGCCTCCATTTGGGTAGTGATTTCTGCCGAGCGATTTCAGGCTTCGGCATAGAGGAAATGTCAAGGCCGGTGATGAACTTATTCCCTCTCGTAATCCCCTTCACGATGCAGATAATGTGAGCAAGGTTTATTTGTTTGTTTATAACATGCTTCTTCTGAGTCAGGCACAGTGGCACAGGCCTGTAATCCCAGCTACTCGGGAGGCTGAGGCAGGAGGATGGCAACTTGAAGGCCGCCTCAGCCACTTAGAGATACCCTGTCTCAAAATAAAAAATAAAAAAGGGCTGAGGATGTGGCTCTGTGCTAATCAATCCCTAATGCTGCCAATAAATAATTAAATAATAAATAATAAATTGCCCAGTCCCAGGTATTACGCTATGGCAGCACAAAATGGACTAAAACAGAATCACGCTGGAGATTTTTTCCCCCCAGAAGTCGGTGCCAGGGAAAGCTCTGCTGAGGAGTAGTTTCTCTCCCACAGTAAATATGAGCCACCGATGCCCGCCCCACCCACCTCCACCCTGGCTGCTGGGAAACTCAGGACACATGACTTCAGCTGGACACTCGATCCCCACGTTGGCCCCAGGGCTGGGAAGCTGAAGTCCTGGTGCGGAGACTCTCAAGCGGGAGGAGAGGCCAGCCAGCGGAGGCTCTGCTATGGCTCCTGCCTGTCCCCAGGAATTCATGTGTCGGGAATTTAATCCCCAGAGTCATGCATTGAGCTGGAGGTGGGTCCTTTGGGAGTGATCGAGACTAGATGAGGTCACCAGGGTGGGGCCCCATGACTGTGTTGGTGGCTTTATAAGACAGGAAAGAGACCCACGCTGGCAGGCTTGCCCTGTCTCAGCCTGGGATCCCTCCCCGAGTTCTGTTGCAGCAAGAAGCGCTCATCAGATGGCAGGGCAAGCAGTTGAACTCCCAGCCTCCAGAAATGTGAGCGAATTCAACCTCTCTTCTGTATAAATTACACAGTCTCAGGCATCTCGTTATGGAAGCTGGTTGCTCAGAGGACTCGCTTAGGCCAAAGGCATGGAGTGAGAACATGCTGTCCCAACCTTGGCCTCGAGGCTGAGTGGCCACCTGCTCCCTGGGTCCCCGTCACCAGTCAGCCACTTGGGGAAGGGTCCCCAGGGGAGCCCAGAGAGGTGACACAGACCTTCCTGCAGCCCAGCAGCCCCAGGCAGGTGTGGGAGCCCAGCGGGGCCCAGTGGGTCTGCCCGGCGGCACACAGGCACGCGCAGCTGAGCCGGGGAGCCCCTCCGCTGGTCTGCAGCCTCCAGGGAGGGACACGTTGGCTGTTGAAGCCACTGAGCTCTTGAATGCTGTTATAGGACCAAAGCTGACGGGCTCTCCCCACAGTTACAGTACACAGCAAGCACTACATAAGTGCTGCTTTGTGGAACTGAGGACATGCATGACGTGGTGGCTTCAGTATTTCCCAGCTGGCTTCAGAGTTGGCAGAGGGAGCTCAGGGCCAGGACAGTCCTGGGGCTGTCCTGGGGTCACCTGAAGCCGCTCCCTCCTGTGCTGCGCGGCTCTCTCCTCCATGATGTGCCTCAGTTTCTCCTTCTAATAAATGAAGAGTAAACCCGGCCTAGGGAAAGGGCAGCAGACTCTTGGCCACAGTCAGGCCATGTCCCCGTCCTGCAAGGACACCGCTACCACCGCTCCACCCTCCTTGGAGGTCACAGATGGCCCTGCTCTTGCCGCCCTCGGGCTGCTGGGTGGAGTGGGATAGTCCTGTCACTCAGGCTGCCCCACCAGGGTGGTCTCTCCACTGTCCCTCTTCTTGGTGTCACCAGGTCTCACTGGTGGCTGGCTTGTTCTAGGGGCAGGGAAAGTGAGGGCCTGGCCTCCTGAGTTTTGGCAGACAGAGGCAGATGTCTGTCTGCCAAGATTCGTGCCATCAGGAGCTCCGGGCACAGCCCCGGGTGGCAGACACTGTGGCCACCACAGAAGGAGAGGCTGCAGACATGCTTCCAGAGGGGACGCATGGCCCCCTGTGGGCTCAGCACAGCAGGTGAGAGCAAGCCTGGGCACCACTCAGAGTGGCCGCGACTCCCTGTGACCTGAGCAAACAGAACACAGGATCCACTGGCCCCATCAGGCGCTCATGCTGCCCCCAAGGTCCTGGGGCAAAGCCACACACACTCCAGAGCACCCTGGAAACCCGGGGCCTGTGCCCCTCTCAGGGTGACCAGCAGCTGGACGAACAGCAAGCCAGGTTGGCGAGAGGACTTCCAGAGCCTCTGTCCCTGAGAAATCATCTGGGAACGAGGGGCCAGGTAGAACCGCAGGCAGACGGGCAGGCAGGAGGCCGCTGGTAATGGAGGCCAGACTGGCTGGGAGGCAGGGGACCCCCACGTCCCATGTGGAACAGACACAGACCCTCTGCCCTGGCTGCAATCACGGGCAGCTGCTGCAGGTTCTGCCTTCAGTGCCCGGAGCCCACGGTTTGCAAGTGCTTGAGAGTGGAGGACGGGCTTCTCCAGGGGGACAGCCTCGTAATACGTTTTAAGTGGGGTGGTTAGACAGGGGTGACCTGTGTCTATGGGGACACAGGTGCCTCCCAGGTTCTGATAAGGTCCTGCTCCCCATGTAGGAAAGGCACACCCATACTCAAGGTCGCCTGCAATTTCATGAACCCACCAAAGTTCACCCACCGGAATGCAGCAGAGTGTAGCATAAAGAGCCTGGTCAGCCAAGTGAAGGAAGCCCGGACTTCCCTGGGGACATGCAGATACTGTGACAGGTCAGAGTTACTGTCAGCTCTGAGCAAGAGACACAAAATAACCCTGGCTGAGGCCAGATTTATCTTTCTCTCTTGTAAAAGAATCCCGAGGCTGACGGTTCACAAGTTAACCGATCCCACCTTGTCGTTAGCATTCCAAACTCTTTTCCACCTTCCAGCTCCAAGCATCCTCAATACCTGTTTCAAGCCCCCAAATCTCTTCATGGCCCTAGATGGCCCCTGCTGCTCCAGCCATCACAATCTCTTTAGAAACGCGCTTTCTTGGAAGCCCTTCCCAGTGACTCCATATCACTGGGCAGAACTTGGGCCCATATCTGAAGGGTTGGAAATGTATTTTCTCAGTTGGACCCACTCCTGATCCTACCAAAATCAAGGACCGTTCTCCTAGGGGTGGGTAGTGAGCTGCCTCTGTTGGAGAGAGGTGGCAGAGCCTTAGAGGAAATTGGGGACTGAGAGCAAGACAGACAGGAGGTGAAAAGGGCAGGAAGGAGCCCAAATCTTTTTGAGGGTGACGGGGACAGAGGAGGTGGATGTGGAAGAGGAGGGTTGATGGGGCTGGATGGGTGGACACGAGGTGGAGCAGAGGGAGCCTGCCCTCGTTTCCAGGTTGGCGAACCGTGCAATTCCCCCCAGAGTGAAGAGGTGGGGACAGGTTCAGGGGAATCTGATGGCATGGGGTGACCACGGGGAAGATGACGCACCTGGGAGTCCCATAGCGTCCCGAGTGTCCCGGGATGACCACTGGAGTGCTTCAGCGAGCTGGGCCTCATGTACTAGGTGTGTGCCTGGTCCAGAGTCTTGACCCAGCCCCATGACACTGGTCCAATCTCTGTCACTAGACGTCCCCTCTGCCTGCCGTAGGACATCATGTGGACAGGTCACTCGGGAGACCCTCTTCCATATCTGGCCTCTTGAGCTCAGTCTCTGTCCTGAGGCTCCCCACATGCGTCCGTGGGTGGTGGCCTTCTTTCTCTTTCGACCCCAGAACCCTGGGGTCCCCAGAGCATCCGCCTCCCTGTGGCCAGTGCCCGAGGCCCACGTCCTTAAGGCCGCACCTGTCAGCCGCCCCAGGGCCCAGCCTCCGTAGCTCTGTTTTCAGGGTCACCTTCACAGCCAGGGTCCCCCCCAGTTAGGTCACAAGCCAACTCCTAAACCATCAATGTGGCCAGCTGGCTTAGCCTGACCACGCCGTCCCTTTCTGGGCAGGTTGGAGCCTGGCCTGGGCACAGGGGCTGTGAGGTGGGGCTGGGCCTTCCCCTCCCATGCAAGGGAAAAGGCTACCGAGGCTGGGGACACCCCCACCCAGGACAGGAGCCCCTCCACCACGTGCCTTCCACTCTGGGTGTCTTGAAAGCAGAGGTGATGGCTGCCTGTCATTGGAACAAAATACTCAAAATGATTAACTAACGAAGAGGCAGAAACCAAAGGGAGGACACCTTAGGGTGTCCCCTAAGGGCTGGCCAGTGACCTCAGGACCTCCCCCTGGGCCCTGCCTCCTAGAGGTCCCACTGCCACCCAGTAGCGCCACCTGCTGACCAAACCTTTAACTCAGGGGCTTTTGGGTGACACTTAACTCAAACCCCAGCAGCTCTGGGTGCAGATATCTGTCCCTCCATGTCCTTGCTGTGAGGACACAGACAAGTCCAGGCACCGGCTCTGGGAGCCTCACTTCCACAGGGGAGAGTGGGCAGCCTCCATGGAGTCTGCGTGGAGGAGCCGACAGGCGCAGGCCCTTGGCACCCAGGCTCCGGCAGGCGCTACCCGGTAGCAGTTTTCTTGTAATTATTGTCATTCCCGGACGTGGGCCTCTGGGAGTCCAAAGATGCCCAGGGACCAGCTGCAGATCATTAGGCTTCATGTGGCTGACATCTGGGCTCCGAGAAGCCAGTGCGGCCGACGTGCCGCAGCCACCCACACCGTGGGGACACAGCTCACGGGCCCGGGCTGCCGGTTGGGCCTGTCAAGCATCTGTGTGGGGACGGGGAGGACCAGGCTTCTGTCCAGTCTGCTGTCGCAGGGCTTGTTGGATGAAAGCCTGTTAACAGGCTGACCCGGAGCTGCCCGTGACTGGGGACCAGGGCAGGAAGCAGGAGGAGGCCTCAGAACCAGCGGCCAGGCCTGGTGCTGCCTGCGTCTGTGTGTGGAGACTTGGGAGGCTTCTCTCCGTCTTACAGGATCAGGACCCCTGGCCTTAGGCTGAGCACGTCACTGTCAGGATGAAGGAGCACGGCCACCCTTTGGTAGGAGGTAGGATCACCGTCTGATTCATAGGCGGCTCAGGCAATTTCAATGAAATGCCTTCAAAAGAGAAGAGCGTGGTGGCCTTCCCTTAGACTTTGACATGCAGGCTGAGCACCAACAGGGTGACCATCTCAGGCCCCATGGACAGAGCAGTCCTCAAGGAACACAGAATAGGGGAGAAGGGACCAGGATCTGGCTCCAATGGAGCACAATGGCACCTGCTTGGGTCCTTACGGGAGGGACAAATGGACCTCAGTCTCAGGGCCAGATCTGACTGCGAGGAACAGGGGCGTGCAGTCCAGCTCGTGCAGGAAGAAGAGGAAGCAGTTCTGCTGAAGATCAGTCTGGGCCGCACTGCGGTCTCTCCGCTAGAATCGGCAGGAGTGGCCTCAGGTCTACCTGAGTCCGAAGCGCAGTCTCTCTTGGTTTCTCTGTGCAGCCTATCCACTTCGAAGCAAAGATCTTGTTTGATGTCTAGGAGGGTCTCATGATGTGTCCACGTGGCTAGGCTACAAGTCTCCCGTTATTCAGGAGAGCAGTAATCTAGGTGCCGCTCAGAAAGTGTCTGATAGAAGCGATTAATGTCCATAATCAGTTGACTTTCAGGGTGGGCCTGGATCAATCAGTCAAAAGACTGTAAGAGCAGAACTGAGGTTTTCATGAAGAAAAACTCCTGTCTGAAGACAGTAGCTTCAGCCGTGCCCTCTTGAGGACCTGCCCTGGGGTTTTGGATTCACTCAGCCACCCCCCTCCCCCCGCCCAGCCTTGCCATTGCATAAGCCCCTGCCTTGCAATAAACCTCCTCATGCTTTCATGGTTCTGCTTTGCTGGCTGCCTGATGTCACTGCCTCTGTCCAGACTCGTCTCCAAGCTCCTTTCTGGGACAGCCCTTCATGTTCCACTAATGTTCATTAAAGTACGCAACAAGTTTTACTGAGCACATATTATATTCTAGGCCCCACACAGTGGAGAAACCCAACATGGTCTCTGACACAGGCTTTAGTCAAAGAATCACACAAGCCAATACACAGCACAGCCTTTGCTAAGGGCTCAGATGGAAAAGTCGAGAGGACCGGAGGTCTGATGCCACCTGAGGGGCCAGGGACAGCGACCCTGATGAGTGGCTTCTGGATCCCGGCTCTGAAGGAGGGAGTGCACTCAGGGGAGGAGCAAGGTGCGGCCGGAGGGTCCTGGGCAGGGGGCCAACGTGGCACAGGGGGTGAGGCGGGAGGGAGAACGGCAGTTTTGAGGATGGGCACAGGATGGGGGCTGGAAGGAGAGCCGTAGGAGATTGGCCCCAATGCGAGGCCCCTGGGCTGGGCCTGCTGGGCCTCGTGGGCTGTCGGAGGATTTCAAACCTTGTTTCAAAGCCCGGGAGCCGCTGAAGGATTCCTAGCGGGTGGATGATGAGGCCATTTCCCACTAAAAGACTCTCCAGGTGACTGTGTGGGGGGGACAGCTGGGACCAGGGTGGGCACAGGGAGGGCAGCCAGGGCCTTGCTGTGTCCTGGGGCCTCCTCTTAGCAAAGGAAACAGCTGCTCCCAGACTGAGGACAGCGTCTCCCCTCCAGAACCCCCCACGCCGTCCTGCCCCCTCCCCTCCATCTGCAAGCCGCCAGTCCACCCACAGGGTCCTCCCCACGCGTCTCCTTGGGAGCTGCCTGAGCCCTTGCCGAGGCTCAGCCGCCTCTGCACCCCGTGAGGGCACTTTTCCCCGGTCATGCTTTCCCGCAAGGTGCAGCCTTCTCTGCACCATGAGCCCTGGACGCCAGCCAGGCCCACTTCTCCAACTCCTGGTCTTTGGAGATCAAGCTCAGGGCGAACCATTGATCGAATGAACCTACCAGTGTCGCCAGACTTCTCCCCGGGGCTCTGCGTTTCCAGAAGACGACAGCAGGCCACCACAGGAAATGACCCTGGGACTTCCACCTTCAGGATGACCGGGAGAAGGGACTCTCAGAGTGGTATGTTGGAAAGGCTCGCACAAGTGGTGCCCTCTGTCTCATTGCTGGTTCTCGTTGGCTGGGGAACCGCAAAGTCGTGTTTTTTTTTTTTTTTAAATTAATAATTACGCAGGCCAACATTTCCTAAAGGGTTTCCTTGGAATTTCAGTACCAGGAACATTAACAGGTGCTGTGGACACAATTCCTTGAATAAATGGTGTCTGAAGTTCAAGTTCAAATTTAGAACAGGTTCCCCTAATCCGCAAGGTCCCTGTGCCACTCACTAGGGAGAAAGGTGGCCGCAGCGTTTCCAAACTCATTTAACCACGGAAGCAGAACAGCTTCTGGTCAGAGGAGCCATGTGGCTTTGGCCACCTCCCCGGGAGTCACTCTGGTTTGTAAAGCAGCAGTTTGCCATGAGCTACTCCATGTTGAGTATGGTGCCAAGATGGGATGAGACCACACCTTGTTTGTACAAGGAAACCACCACCATCTGCCCAGGACACAAGGGACAAATTGATGAAAGACTTTCACATGACAACGTATCAAACTAAACCAAGGAGCCCCTGGACAGTGGACATCCCAGGTCACATCAGGAACACCAGACACAGGAGCTCCGCAACCCACAGAGGAGCGTCCCTCACTCAGGCCCCATAAAAGGGGAGCCCCTCTCCCCCCAGGCTGAACACGATGGCACCTTGACCCTGTCACCTTGACCCTGTCACCTGGTCATTCTTCACGAGCCTTGCCCAAGGAAAATTGCCACAGCAATGAGCCTCTGCTGTCCTCTTGCCGTGGGCTTCTCCTGCCTGTGACTCCCATGCACTGCCCACTCCAAGCTGACGCCTCCCGCTGACACGGGGACACTGAATGTGCCATTTTCTGTCTGGAGCCTCTGCTGTGACAACTCTGCAGTGCTGGTTTGTTACCGTCCTCATCTGACCCTCGGTGACTCCGACTCTGAGTCTCCCTGTGTCTGTGTGCCTGGCGCAGCATCCTGCGACCCTGAGGCTGCTTCAGCCCTTCCTCAGTCTCTCCATGATCTGTTCATGTATCACTGGGTGACGTGTGTGCCACTCGAGTGCTGTAGAAACTAGACATCAAGATTGGAATAAAGAGCCTGTGTTTGCCCAGCACCTGATGACCAGGTGACCCACTGGGACAGTGGCCCAGCCTGTGAATTCATTGTCATTCACAAGCCCTGGCTGGCGGAGGGACCCAGCGTGCTTGCTGTGTGGATGATGGCAGTTCACGACGTCTCCTCTCCAAGTGGGGTGCACTGGGTCTCCCCGCCCCTGGACCCCGCACTGCCCCCCGCTGGCCACCAGCCGGCTGCCTCACTAACCCCAGGGAGGCCAGGGGACCTCTGGTCATGCACACGCCCATTACTCCATGCACTGCGCCTGGGTATGGTCTCCAGGTCACGCTCACCCCTTCCACACCTGTCCCCCCAGGCGGGGTGCGTCCATGTTGCTCTGCGCTCTCTGGCCAGCTCCTGGAGCCAGGCAGGGCACACCCCTCCCAGGAAGCAGGCGCTGCAGCTGCGTGGGGCCTCCCTGGGCTTCCAGGGCCACCCGAGCAATGCCCATCACAGCTCCCAGGGTGCTCAGTTGCCCAGAGGCCTGCTGTACCCAGGAGGCTGGGGGACGGTCAGAAGTGCAAACTGGCCAGAGCAGCGGGGGCCAGGCCCCTCCATGCTGGCTCCGGGCAGCGAGGGCTCCAGGCAGCGAGAGCCAGGTGGAGTGGGCCTGGCAGGCTCTGGTGGCCTCAGGGAAGTGTGACTGGGAGCAGAGGGAGAGCTGGCAAGGTGGGACTGTGCAAGTAGGACAGACCCTTGATCCCAACAAGATGGAAACCTTTGTATGAAAGAGTTTTATTTCAGTACAACTATGATAGCAACTGCCTGGAAACGACTAAGATCCTAGGGGCAGAGCATAGCTATCCATGTGCACCACACAGGCCGAGCCATGTCACGGTCATTTAACATAATGTTTAAGAGTTGGAGATGATCCAGGGAAATGCTGAAGGACTGACAGGTAAGTATATACGTGAACGTGGATGTGTAGACACACATACACATAGACACACAGGAAACAAACAGGCACACCAACACACCAGCACATCAAACAAGCAGAGTGATTCAATATGCCCCAAATATAAACATGACATGAAGACACGTGAAAAATGAATATATAAAATTAAAAAATCAGAAGGCTGAGGCAGGAGGATTGTAAGTTGGAGGCCAGCCTTGGGAACTTCGCAGGACTGTCTCGAAACACAAAAAGGCTCAGGTTGTGGCTCCATCCTTGGTACTACACACACACACACACACACACACACACACACACACACACATATGTATATTTATTATCGGGAACCTAATATACACAGAAAGAGATACTGGAGACCTACACTAAAGTATGAACAGATGCTGGATGGTCAGCACCATGGTTGTACTATTTTCTTCTTCCTATTTTTCTCTTTCTGTTCAACATATTTTCTTTCTTTCTTTTTGGGGCTGGGGATTGAACCCAGGGGTGCTTGACCACAGAGCCACATCCCCAGCTCATTTTATTTTTTCATTTAAAAATTTTTTTTGGTTCAAGCCTGTTTCCTATGTTATCTTTTTTTTTAAAAAAAATATTTATTTGTTCTAATTTGTTACCTGTGAGAGCAGAGTGCATTTCAGCTCATAGTTCACTTATGGAGCACAATTTTTCATGTCTCTGGCTGTACACAAAGTAGAGTCACACCATTCGCATCTTCATACATGAACTTAGGGTAACGATGTCCATCTCATTCCACTGTCTTCCTGTCCCATGCTTCCTCCCTACCTCCCTCCCTTTTGCCCAAAGTTCCTCCATTCCTCCCATGCTCCCCCGACCCCCATAATGGATCAGCATCCACATATCACAGAAAACATTTGGCCTTTGGTTTGGGGGATTGACTCACTTCACTTAGCATGATATTCTGCCACTCCATCCATTTACCTGCAAATGCCATGATTTTATTCTCTTTTATTGCTGAGACATATTCCATTGTGTATATGTACCACAGTTTCTTTATCCATTCATCCACTGAAGGACATCTAGGTTGGTTCCACAGTTTAGCTATTGTGAATTGTGCTGCTATAAACATTGATGTGGCTGTGTCCCTGTAGTATGCTGCTTTTAAATCCTTTGGGTATAAACTAAGGAGTGGGATAGCTGGGTCAAATGGTGGTTCCATTCCCAGTTTTCCAAGGAATCTCCATACTGCTTTCCAGATTGGTTGCACCAATTTGCAGTCCCACCAGCAATGTATGAGTGAGTTTTTTCTCCCACATCCTCACCAACACTTATTGTTGTTTGTATTCTTAATAGCTGCCATTCTGACTGGAGTGAGATGAAATCTTAGAGTAATTTTGATTAGCATTTCTCTAATTACTAGAGATGATGAACATTTTGTCATGTATTTATTGATTGATTGTGTATCATCTTCGGAGAAGTGTCTGTTCTGTTCCTTAGCCCATTTATTGGTTGGCTTATTTGTTTTTTTTGGTGTTAAGACTTTTGTCATTTTTTTTCAATTGTCAATGGGCCTTAATTTATTTATTTATTTTTATGTGATGCTGAGGATCGAACCCAGTGCCTCACACATGCTGGGCGAGTGCTTTACCACTGAGCCACAACCCCAGCTGTCATTTTATTTCTTATTTTGAGAGAAGGTCTAAGTTACTTAGGGCCTCACTACATTGCTGAGGCTGGCCTCAGACTTTCCATCCTCCTGCCTCAGCCTCCCAAGTTGGTGGGATTGCAGGCATGTGCCACGACTCAACATATTTTCTTTTAATAAGTATACGTTACTTGAACAAGTCAGGCAAAATGATTTGTGGCCACCAAATTCATATTTGGTGAGAAAATGCAGATACAGGATTTGGAAGCTGCAGAGAAAGAAAAGGGAGGGGAAAAAAAGTTTAATGGCAAAACGAATTTTTCACAGAATGACCCCAAATCTTTTCCTCATTGGAAAGCCCATCCCACCTTACGCAACTGGAAAGGATAGTAACTATTTTCCCATCTTAAAAAATGAAACTACAAAAAAGAAAACTAAACTTGATAAGTGCTCGATGGAAATAGAAGGAATACTTTAAACCACCAATTCCTCACTGGGTCCTTATACCAGGAAGGCTGCAGATGGTTCATAGAGAATCTGTAGATGTGAAGTTTTATCCACATATTGTGAGTCTGGATTAACTTTGGAGGGGCATGGTGTCATCAGACCTGCAGCAGGGCCTGTCACCACAGAAGAGCTTCAGAGTCACAGCTGGGGACAACCCAATGGCATAACCACTGCCCTTTTCCTGGACTCGTTTAACCAACATGCATGTGGCGCCCACCTGTGCCCGACGCTGGGAGTCGGTGGTGAGCTCACACCCATTGTCCCCGCACTGCCCCAGGACCTGGGACTTCAGCACTCCACGTGGACACTCGGGCTAGCCTGCCGGAGTTCCGTCCCCTCGTGAGCTTCAGGGCTGTGTGAGCGATGGTGACTCCCGGGCCTCCAAGTTGGGCGTTGATGGGACACTCCGAGGTGCCAGGCCTGCACTGCCACACCCAGCCTCTGGCTACGGGGCTGAGCCCTTGCAGTGCGGCTGGCCACACAGGGACCTACGCATTGTCCAGCTCAAACACGCAACGGAGTGTGAAGACAGCACAGACACAAGATGTGAGTTTCCCTGCTGGTCACACGCGGCGATGACTTCTCTTGGATCCACTGGGTTAAATGAGACATTAAAATTAATTTTGTTTGTTTACTTTTACTCTTTAAATGTGGCGCCTAAGAAATCCAGAGTTTCCTGTGTGGCTGGTTCTGTTCCTATTGGACGGTGCAGGGCCGGGCCCTGTGGGGACGTCGGACAGTGGAACGGCCTCTGACGTGTGGGCCCAGCTCGGAAAATGGATTCCTCAAAGGCTAAGCGCTGGCAAAAAGGGGAGCCGCATTTGAAGGCAGAGAGGGTGGACCTCAGGTGGGCAGGAAGTGACTGTTTCCCATTTCCTTTTGCCCACCTTTGAGTCATTTGAGGGACCCATCCTAGAGGTCCCTTCCTGGCACGAAACTCTGGTGGCCATTCCTGGGGCTCCCCCACCCCTGGTTAGGACAGGGAACATCTTCTGTCGTCAGTCACCCCCTTCCCACTGTTGCCAGGGAAACACCCTTTGAGGGTTTGGAGAGACAGGGAACCCCAGTATGTAGGTCACACCACCCAGCTCCTCTGGGGTCCAGCCATCCCTAGGTCACTGCTGTGGGAGAGGCTGAGCCCTCCGTCTCCCTGCACCCAGAGGGTCCTTGCCTCACCCCAGGCCCTGCTCCTCTCTGCACCCACCCCCCCCACGTCTACACTGCCTGGCCGTGACTCGTCTCTGGCGGGCACACAGGTCTGGGACACCACAAAAGGGCTGGGTCCAGCCTCATTCTGTGTTTCATTTGGCACAGCGTTTGGCTTTCAATCTCACTTCAACATCAACATTTCACTTAAAGTGATGAGTCTTCTCTCTCTCCCTCTCTCTCTCTCTCATTTCTTAAAAAATTCTATTTAAATTTACAAATAAAAACTGTACCCGTGCTCCTTGGTAGGGGCCTCCGTTCCGATCAGCGGGTGGTTAAGTTGAAAAGACTGTAAATTAACAGTGCACTGGACGTGTCTTGCCTGCTAATGTCAGCACCGAGCCCGAGGGTACTTTGGACTCGCTCAGATGGCTTGCGTTAGCCCACCTGCGGGCAAAGCCACCGAGCGCAAAGCCTATTTCATAATAAAATCCCAAAAATCTCCTGTAACTCACTGCCCTGCGCTGGGCCCGAGGAACAGGACACTGGCAAAGTCGAGAAATTACGAGTCAGGCCACAAGAAATTGGGAACCAGCTGTGCTGTGTGTGTGGTGCATCACACATATCTCAACATACGTGTGCACTGGGCGATGGCTAGGCAAGGTGATTGACCCCGTTACCTCACGTTCTTATCATTTATTGAGGGAAAATGCTTAAAAATCTACCTTCTTCGGAGTTCTCAAGGTCTTGGGGTTTTGCACAGGGTCACTCAAGCATCGACAAGGACAGCCACCCTGGGTCCATGTTGCTATGGCAACAGATGGTGGGAGGTGGGCTGTAGGACAGAAGCCGTTTCTCTCCTTTTAGTGACGACATAGCTTTCTATAGACAAGGGACCTTCCTATCCTCTGGGGACTAGAAGTGAACCAAACGTGGGGTTAAGGAAGGGCCAGGGAGGTACTCAGGGTGTGGCATTTAAGGAGGCGCTCATTCCTGCACCCCTCATTGGGAGCACTTCCTGTGCACCCAAAGGCCTCCCCGCCTCCCCTGGTCTCAACACCACCGTTGGCTTTTGCTTTTTTTCCTTCCAAAATATTATCCCCCTGTCCCCTGCCACCTTCTTTTTGGGTTCTTAAGGCCAAGGGTCCTGTGTGAGTCCGAGGAGCACCTGCTGGGTTGGCTGGAGAAGAAGGCCTAGCCATTGCTTGGGCAGGAACCATCCAGAAAAGTGGTGGCTGAGGGGGACAGAGGTGGCTGAAGGGGACAGAGGCGGCTGAGGGGGACAGAGGTGGTAGGGAGCAGTAGGCGGACGTGGGCCAGGAGAGGCTTTATTTCAAGGCAGGTGAAGAGGGAGAAGGTAGGATGGATGTATGGGTCAGGGGCAGGGGACTGACGGAGGGAAGGGGCCGCACATCCCAGGGAGCGGGGAGGGGACAAGGTGGGCACAGTAAGCTCAGTCCATGGCTGCCGCTGCCTGCCGCCCTCCTCCGCCTCTGCTCCTGGCAGCCCTCAGAGCTGCACCCTCCTCCTGCAGAAGAAGCAACCAGGCCCAGGAAGGCCACACGGCTGGCCCAGGGCCTCACAGTGAGGTCTCCCCTGGAGGATCTGCGGTTGAGGGCTGGGGACTCTGGCTCCAGGACAAGTGCTCGGGCACACACAGCTCTCAGGGTCACCCCAGCAAGGAGCCCATGCTCAGCGGGGTGAGGGTGGGACTGTTGCAGCCTCACCCAGCTCCACCAGGGGCATCCTGCTGCCTCTCAGGGGGTGCTGCGTCCTGCTCAGTGGCGGGAATCGGAGTGGACGCCTCTCAGGCCTTTTGTCCCCATCCTACTCCCAGCCTGCTATGCTTTCGACAGGAGGTGTCCCCTGAGGGCTCACGTGTGAGACTGTGCAAGGATTTTCAGAGGTGAAACGCATAGATTATGAGAGGTGGATTAATCCACTAAGCGGATTAACTGGGTGGTAACTGTAGGCAGGGTGTGGCAGGAGGATGTGGGCCCCTGAGGGCATGATTTGGGGTTTCTGTTTTGTCCCTGGGGAGCGGAGCCCTCTCTCTGCCTCCTGTTCGCCAGATGGTGACCGCTTTCCTTGACCACCCCCTCCCACCACAATGCTCTGCTTGACCTCAGGCCCAGAGCCATGGAGTCTGCCAACCAGAGACTGAACCTCTGAAACCATGAGCCCAAATAAACTTTTCCTCCTCTAAGCTGTTTTTCTTGGGTCTTTGGGTCACAGCAAGGCAAAGCTGACTAAAACAGAGCCCCGGTTCCCTAGGAACCCCAATACTGGTATCGTTATACAAGGGGACACAGGGTAATCCATGCCCATGTTTCTGCATCGTCCACAGGTCGTATAATAGTGACCCGACGTTGCCTGTGAGCAATCAGATTGCCATCACGCCCTGGTGCCCTTTCTGGGGACACTACCACCCTCTGCCATGCCCCAAGCCCAGGAGGACCTCATCCCAGGGAACCACGTCGTGGTGACCATGGCCACACACCGTGGTGGTGACGGGGACTGGTGAGGACAAACTCAGCTCCGTCTGATTCCAAAGGGAAAGGGAGGGACGATTGCACCTTGGCCGAGAGGGGCCCCTTCTCCTGACAAGGGAAAGGGTCGCAGCGTGCCCACAGGGACAGTGTGGGGCATGGACAGGAGGCCGAGACTGAGGACTGCTTCATTTCTCACAGAGGCAGGAGGTAAGGAGGGCAGGTGGGAACTGTCAGGGCCGGGGGTTAAAGGAGGAGTTGGGTGTTGGGGCCGCTACATTGAGGAAGCTCACCGGGGACCCCAACAAGGACTGGGCCGCGTTTGGAGACCAGAGTGTCGGTGATACCAGTGAGCCAGCAGCTCCCTGCAGCCTGGAAGCCGAAACCAGGAAGGTCAGTCATTGCAGCCCTCTAGAGTGGAGGGTTTGCTAAGCAGCAGGGGCAGGACCCCAGAACCAAGGGAGCTACTTAATAGTAATAAAGACTGGTTCATACCCATGATGATCTGGTTTAAGATGGCACATCTCTTTTCATTGTAACAAAACCCTGACCTTAGCTGGCTTGAGTTGATTGGCTTACACATCCAGCAAGTTCAGGGATGTGATGGTTTCAGGCATGGCTGGATCCAGGCATTCAGATAATGTCATCAAGACACCCTTCTTATCTGGGCTCTGCTTTCTTGTGCTGGCTTCACTTTCAGGTAGTTTCTGTCTTTGCAGGGTCCATCTTTGCCCCCCGCAGCTCTAGTCTAAAACCAACTGGCTCAGCAATTTTCACTGAAAGGAAGCTTCCCTTTCCCAAGAGTTCCAGAAACTTCCACACAATTTGTGCGTGTATTAGACTAACTTAGATCACGTGTCTAGTTCTGAGCCCATTTCAATGTTCCAGAACGTGATGATTTCATTGCCCGGGTCTGGGCTGTATGACCTTGCCTGGAGCCAGCTCTATCTGAGACCCAGAGGGTGCAGGTACACAGAGAAGCGAGGAGGAGGCTGAGGAGGGAGGTGGAGAGCAGGTGAGGTGTGCGTCAGGGGCCGGGGTAGGGAGGACAGTCCAGTGCTGTCCAGAGGAGAAGCCGGTGTGAGCAAGAGAACCCTCAGGGCAGATGCTGGGACCACTGAGGACAGGGTTTGCGGGCTGCAAGCAACAAAAATTTCCTTTGTCCCAAGCAAAAAGAGCCTCACTAGCAGGGTCTTCTGATGAATCCCAGAACCGACAGAGAGTGAGGGGTAAGGACTAGACTGTGAACGGGAACCAAGACCCCGCTGGGGCCGGGGAGGCAGGAGCCACGTGGCTCTGCTGCGCACGGCTGCTGCCCTGTGTGACCTCCAGCCACTCGACCAGGCTCAGGTTTGTGACCAGGACCACAGAGCGAGCATCCTGCGCTGGCCTGCCTTGGGCCTCCGCCCAGGGGCTGGCCCGTTGGGAGAGGGAAGGAGCCCCACCTCCCACCAGGAAGCCCTAAGACACCGTGGGCCGACCAGGCTGGATGCTGGAAGGACAGAGAGGTGGCGGTGTTGGTCATGGATGGCGTGAGGCCCGGGGCGAGGGGTGCTGCTGTTCCGTCCCTGGGTGCTTCTGTAGAACTGTCCCATGGGCCGGTCTCACCGCTCCAGAGGGGAAACAGTGGGTGACGTCACTCACCCAGGATGGCGGGTGGCAGAGCTGGGTCCCAAACCCACCCCTGCCCGTGTCCAGAGCCCAGGCTCTGTCCTCCCCTCCCTGGGGTGGGGGGTCCACCTGGACCTCGGCAGGGGCAGGCTGGCCCCTGGGACTTGATTCAACAGACTCAAACCACAGCCCTCAGACGCCCCTGGGGATGGCACCTGCCCCCAGGGTTGGTCCCTCGCTGGAAAAGACCCCTGCAGCAGCTTGAAGAAAGGACAGCGATGTCCCCACCCTGTTCCCAGCCACGGACCTGGGTGTTTGTTTTGTCCCTTGTTATTTTGATGTCCCCTCAAAGGAGAAACCCGCTGGGCATATGGAGTGGCTCTGGGAGGGGTCTGAGTCCCGGGGGAGTGGACTGGCCATTAATGACCTGGCGCCAGGGCCAGCGGCTCCTGGGCTCCCCACACAAGACCCTCCCACCCCACCCAGGGCAGGGACGGGGCCATCCTGTGGCTGAGCAGGACTAACACATCCTGACAGCCCGGAACCGCGTCCCCAGCCTGGGGCGCTGGCCGCTCGCTCTGTGCTCCTTGAAAAGGAAAAACTTCCTGTTTGCGAAGAGAAAACAGCCCTCCCCACGGCTGGCCGCCCCGACATCAAAGTGTTCTTACAAAACAGCATCCCGATGGCTCGAGTATCAATGAATCAGGGACATATGGATCCCATTTGCTGTGAAGCACACACGGCCCTAAAAATCCCCGAGAAACACCAGCTAAATGGGTCAGGTTTTATTGAGCCCAAAATCTCCAAGAAGACAAGAGTTTTGATGGTCACCAAACCAGAATACAGGTCTGGCTGCCCAGAGTGACCGTGGGGCGCCCCGGGGGTCCCCAGGCCACGGTAGATGGAGCTATGGGTCTTGAGAATATGCACCAATGAAGCTGGAGTTCAGTGCAGGTGGGTGTGGGGAACTTTCCTTTCCGGGGACATTTCCAGGGTGTCCGAGGAGAGCCCCACTCGTCCTCCAGACAGTGGGTTTGAGATTCGCAAGGTGTGACTCGGGGTCGGTGGTATTGGGGTGTCCCCACCTCTGGGAAGACACCCAGGACAGGAAGTGCCGACAAAGGTCCCCAGGGATCCCCTCTCTTCCCACCCTGGGAACCCACCCATGGGACAGAAAATGGAAGGAGAGAGAGAGTCGGAAGAGGAAAGGGAAGAAAGAAAGAAGGAACAAACAAAGGAGTGGAAGGGACGTGGGAGGGAGACGTCCTGCGCCTTAGGCCCTGGCTTCGTCCCCCTGGTCCCGTCCCCCCAGTTTGTGGCCCTGCTGTGTGGATGTGTCATCCGGAGACGCTTCACCCTCAACGCGCTCAGACGGGGTCAGGTTAGGGCTGCTCCTCTCCAAGGCGCTGTCCCAAGGAGACTCCACACACCGTGGACCGATCTGTGGGAGCCGCTTAGAGGGACAGCTGAGAGCCCTGGAAGAGGGCCCGGCTTCGTGATGAAACCTCAGCCCAGGCCAGGGCCAAAAAGGGGGCTGTGGTGGGGGGTCCCGCGGCGTGCATGGAGCCCCCGCTGGTGCTGAAAGACGAACATTCCTGTCTTGGGGCCCCGATCTTCCTTTCGGTAGGTGAACCAGCTCTGGCCACCGGCCCCTGGTGCACGAGGTCACCAGGTTTCTATTTGACTTTTAGTTTTTGGATTGTGCATGTGTGTGCGCACGCGCGTGTGTGTGTTCTTGTCACTTTCAAGTGGAATATGGAACGTTACAAACAAAGCCCATCCTTCTCCCATCCGGATCGCACACCAGCTGGGTGGGGGTGGAGCTGAGCGGTAGGGGGGTGCGCGGGCTCGGCCCACATGCGTAGCACGTTTCCTTTTGAAAATCCCAAGGCCTGGCCCACGCTGACACGAAGTTATTATGTACTTTTGTCGTACAACAAATTATCATCCTGTACGGTTGCAACAGGCATTTCTACAGAGAATGCAGGTTGTAGCAATTTTGTCACACAGAGTAATATGTCACAGAGACCATTCTGGATTTAGACCAATATATACAGTTTCTGGCCTAAGCAGTAACACATGTTTGGAGGAGCGATGGTTTCATTTTACTGGAATGGACAGTGAGTGGAAACACATTCCAGATTTCTACTTTTTTCCCCCCCTGCCCTAAAATTTTGGCAGGCAGAGTTCTGCTTGCTCTGGAGGTTTTCAGCTGCTCGGG
Organism: Urocitellus parryii; assembly: GCF_045843805.1. NCBI lineage: Eukaryota > Metazoa > Chordata > Mammalia > Rodentia > Sciuridae > Urocitellus > Urocitellus parryii. The sequence goes on along the minus strand of NC_135531.1, from coordinate 158,665,132 downwards.
GACCACGCCGGCGCTCCGAGTGCACCGGGCCTGCGTGTCGAGCGACGGTGACTCATGAAACCGAAAATCGCAGCTCACCAGGTTTCCCAGAACCCCTCCAAGAGCTGCTTTAAATGAATGCAAATGGCACTAAGATTTTGCCCAATAATATGCTAGCTCAAGTTCAGAGACTTTCGACAGCTAATTTTATGCTTTCAGTGTCTGGCCTTATGAAAACCACACCCCCCTGTCCCCCCTACCCCAGAAGAGCCCCTGAGTGGGGTTAAAGATGGGCAGCCAGGGAGAGCCTTGCATTTGCTCTAGACCCAGGAGGTGCCCAACTCAGAGCTGCTGGGGTGTCTCTGCTGGAGTCCCGAGGGGACACTGTGTCTGTCACCTTGCCACTTTGAACAGAGTGAGACCAGGCAGTCAGGTTGCTCACCAGTGGCACTGGATCCCAGAGTCAGGAAAAGTGGCCCCTGAGCTGGAGAAAGGAAGGACTCGCTGGAGGGACACCTCTCTTGGGCTGTGTAGCAGCTGGAGTTCTCCTGGATTTGGTTGCGTGGTTTTTTTCTGGGGTGTGACTGACAGTCAGGCCGTCTGCCTGGCACCAGTGGCACCTGGCGGGGGGCCCAGAACACAGCAGGTCCTTGGCAGTCCTCTATTTTCCACAGTTACTTTGATGGCACCCCAGGATCATGAGCGGGTTGGGTGTAGGGACCCCGAAGTTCCTGCACACAACTTTCTCCCACTGGGCGGGGGGGGGGCTTCGTGGAAGTGGAGAGAACCCTTTAGACAGCTGTCCTCACCTGGGACACTCCTGTCCCTCAGGTGGCATTCGGCACTATCTGGAGAGGCCTGGCTTGTCACCAAGGGGGAAGGGGCATCACGAGCACCCTGTGGGCAGGGGTCAGAAGGCTCCTCACATAGGACGGTCCCCACAACAAAGAATCACCTGGCCCCAAGTGTCACCAGTGCTGACCCCGAGAAGCCTGGCCTTGAGGAAAGGCAGGCCCCAGCCTCGGCCTCATCAAAACAACCCAAGTGGCTTATCTTAAAGACGGTTTTAAAAACAGCGACGAACACCAAGTGTTCCACATACTCGCTTAGGAACTAAGACGTGGCCCAGCAAAGTTTCACGTGCACAGTGAAGACCAGTTGAAGAAGCCGTGTAGGTGACAGAGAGGCGGGCCAGAGCGGCTTCTTGTGGGCAAGGGGCAGTTCCACTTTGGATCACTGCGGAACCAGGCAGAGGCCCCTGGTTGTGATCCGGAGCCTCTCTCCATGGGAAGGGACCCATGGCTCCTGTGGACCATCACTGGTCACAGGTCAGGAGGGCCATTTGGGAGGGAGGTGGCGTGTCCAGGTCCAGGATGTGTCTGCCCCCCCACCCCGGCTCAGCCCACAGACACTTCCAGACCCTGGCAGACGGGAGCAGCTGACCCTCTTTGCTCCCAGGAAACAGTGGACCTTCTCTGGAGGCTACTTCCTGTCTCTCCGTCTGCAGCCACGGTGTGTCCCACCAGAAAGCAAGCACCTCCTCTCTGCTGGACCGGTAGTGGAGGGTGGCCCAGGCTGGCCCGGGCCCAGCCAGAGCCTCAGTGGAAGAGGTGACACAGTGACTTTGAAAACAAATAGCTCCGGGGTCTGGTCCTGACTCTCACCCCATGGCCCTGAGACCTCGGGCCTCGTTCTGTCATCTCTGGCATGGGCACATTGGGCTCTCCCCCGGGGTCCAGCCACAGAAGATTCTAACAGAGGAAGAGCTTGGACCGCCTGGTGCAGGCCCGGAGCCGGCTCCCACGTGCCCTTCTCTGTCTCTCCACGAATGCTTTAAGCTCCCTCAGCCCATCCTCTAGGTCTGGAGGGAAGGGACCTGCCCAGCTTCTCGCTGTCATGGAGTGGCAGGAAGAGGCCACACCAGGCCTGACAGGCTCAGAGTCCAGCTCTCTGGTCGTCCACCCCAGGCACCACGTCTGCCTGGCCGGAAGTTCCCCTTTTCTCCTCCTTGGCTGACACGTGCCCCCTGGTCTCCCTGACTTGGTCCCAATGTCTCAAAAGACCTGGGAGCCCCCACTTTTCCTTTCAGAAGCAAGAGAGGCGCTCAGGTGACATTTGATGACATGAGAACTTACGGCAGCGCTGCCTCCTGCCCCCTTCACACACATGCACACACATTCACACACATTCACACACGGTATGTGTTCACACCACGTGTGCAGACTCACACGGATCACATGCGGGCTCTGTGCACGCACCCCGTGTTCGACACCCGCACACCCACACACAGGCCTGCAGCCGTGCACGAGCTTCTCTCACGCAGACGCCCGCACGCCTCTGCGCACATCGCACTGGGCACTGTGTGCTGGATGGCAGGTCCCAGGTGGCCTGAGCGCTGCTCCTCGTCCCCCCTGTAGGGCTGCCTGGGGACACCGTATGAGTGGGTGGGATTCTTGCTGAAATCCTTGTGACCCTGTGCGTTTCCAGTTCCTCTAATCCCCCGTCAGTTGGAACCAAGCTGTGTTAGTGCCACATGTTATGTTCCGGAAAGGCCTCAGCTGGACCCACAGCCGCCACATGGAGCCAGGGGCAGGGCCAGGGGAGGGCTGCGGTGGCTTCTCCATAAGGGGGGCTATGGTCTCAGGGGCAGGTGGCTTGTGGCACCTCCTGCTTCCTCAGTTTGCCCAAGCCCAGCAGCAGCTCTGGCCCAGGTCTGTCCCTCAGGGTCAGGAGGACCTCCCCAGGGAGACCTGGATCTGAAGAAGAGAGGAGGGGAGGGGAGGAGTGGGGAGGGGAAGGGAGGGAGGGGAGGGAAGGACAGGAACTGCCACATGCGCTCCCAGAGGACAGGCGTCCTGCTTCCTCCCAGGGACATTCCTGCTCCGTGGCTCAGACCTGCCTCACTGCACCCTCGAAACATCTTCAAAGTCTGGAAACCTGAGGACGTTGCAATAAAAAGCAGCCTGGGGAAGCCCAGGTTCAAATTCATTCGGAGCCCTTGGCCTTGGCAGCAAGAACTGGGTCAGGGGAGCTGAGGGCGGATGAGTGACAGGAGAGGACCACAGAGCACCAGAGATCCAGCAGCTGAAGGGCCCTGCAAACCCTCAGGGCCACCGGAGCCTGTCTGGGTCCCTGGCTCCGGCACCCTTGCAGCAGAACCGGACACTCTCCTCTGGGGCCCGAGTGTGCGCATCTGGAAAACACAGCCTCCACGCCATTCCTGAGCCCCCTGCGAAGACTGGACACCGTGTGCAGAGCGCCTGGCACAGGGGACGCGTCCTCAGACCCACCTCCTTCCTGACGTGGAGACCCTGTGGTGCCCCAGGGGCCCCGCTCCACCCCACGCCTCCAGGTCACAGCATTTCCAGGAACAGGTAGCCCAGGCGTCCCCTGCTCCTCCCAGGTGATGGAGGGGAAGTCTGCAGGCCCCTGTGAGACCAGTCCTGTGCTGGCCGCCCAAGTTAGCAGGTGGTTAAAACAGGGTGACCAGAGGGCTGCACCATCGGGCCCCCCAGATGGGAAGCAAGGATAGAAGGGAAGAGAGACGAACAGCAAGGGGTTCCCAAGAGGCCAGGCGCCCATCTCTGTGCCAAGCGCGTCTCTGCAGTCTGTAGGCATTGCCATCCCTGCCCCTGAGCAGAGGGACACGTGGCTCTCATGGGGGCCCTTCAGTCCTGCCAGGCTGAGCTGGGGCAACCTCCAAGCCCTGGGCAAACGCTGGGCATCGTTTAGGTCGAAGTGGTGGCTGCAATGCCCCGGCTGACCAGGTCATTCAGTCCTGCCATTGCCTGCTCGTCCACGGGTAGGCTCTGCCTCCCACGGGAGTGGACGTGGAGCTATATGGGGGCCCACCCAGTGGGAGAGACCCCAGGCATGGGAGCAGCCCAGGAAGGGGCCCCAGCCCAGATGAACAGGGTGGGAGTGGACCTGGAAGTCCTCTGAGAGTAGACCCCTGAGCCAACTCACTCACATCCAGGTCTCCAGAGGACACTGCGGCCTGGGCCTGAGGTTGGGAACTGCCCTTAAAACTGTCCTTAGGTGCCTGGATTATGAGGAAAGGCCTCCGAGGCCAGGAGAGGTGCTGTGAGCCAGGGTGGGGAGGGAAGTCCAGTGGGAGTGTGCCTTTGAGGGAGGGGACTGTGTGGAAGGTCCTGCAAGGAGGCCTTGCCACCTATCTCAGAGCCCCCTTCACCTGGGTGCCAGGAGTGGCTCTGTGTGTTGGGCACCGGGCGGTCAGGGTGGCCTGGGGGATAGGATCTGCCCTGTCTACGATGGGAAGACAGTGAATGAGCTTAAAGGGGAACTGGGGACACAGGCCACAGCCATCCAGCCCTGTGGAAAGAGGTAAGGGGGCAAGGAACACCCAAAGGTGAGTGGATAGGAGGTGACGAGCCACAGAGAGACGGCCAAGGCTGAGGCACATCCAGGACAAGTGACATTCCCCTGCAGGGAGGAGCCAAAATGGTTTTGTGTGACTGGAGCATCCAGGGAGTGAAGGGGCAGGAGAGACGAGCAAGGGACACATTGTGGGGACATGACCATGGGGACAGGGCTTGCAATCACCAGGCTTGCGATCACCAGGCTTGTGTAACTTTCTGACTTTACTTTTTCTGGATCCTTCTTGTTCATTCTCTGCTCTACCCTGCAGTCTGTCTGTTAGTTGTGAAGGTTGCCATCATCTTCTGCTTAAATCCTCTGGAGTCTCCCAGTTCTCCTTGGGGGGAATCCAAAATCTCTACCTTGGCTTCCAGGGTTACCCAGAGTCTTTAGAGTTGGAGGAGTGGGCCCTTAAGACCTTCAGTTTGGGAGCAGGTGGATTGGGTTCCATTCCCGGATGCATTACTATTAATTGACCTCAGAGCAACAGCTTTGCCTTCCTGTGCTTCAGCTTGCTCATCTGAAAAGAGGGTGCAGGAAATGAGATGATGCCGATCTGACATCTCCTAGAAAGCTTCCAAACAACAACAGCTCTGGGGTCCCCAACCACTTGCCAGCCTGGCCATCATCTCTTCCTGCTGTGTCCCTTATTGCCTGGTACCTGTTGATACTGGAAAGATTGGTGCTGTTTAATGACTATCTTTGCTTCAACTGCACACTCCGCCCATCAGGATGACTGCCTGACACCCTCCTCTATCTTAAGACCCAGCTCAGGGGCCACCTCCTCTGAGAAGCCTTGTCTGATTTTCCTGCCTGTGTCTTTTCCTTGACTGTGCTCCCCAGATCACCACAGACAGCAGTGATGCACCTTCCGCGGTCTGTCTCACCTCTAGGCCTGGAGCACTGGGTAGTTCAGTCAAGTCCCATTACCTGGGGAACCTCAAGGGTGCAGGGCAAAGTCTACCCCCGGCTCGTCACACAGAGGAGAAACCACTGACTCGGTCACTGATTCTGACCTGTTTCAATCCGCATTTCTCTTTTCCTGGGTGGGGGTGGGGACGGTCACCCCTGAGCTAGGTACTTGCTTAGGGGGTCCCTGGAATTGTTTGGCTCCAGCCCAGTTTGCTGGAAGGCAGATTTGCTGGTCTCAGGCAGCTCCAGGTCTCTCGGTTGGAAGCTGGGCTAGGCTGCCCGCTGGGCAGGGATGGTGGTTAGTCACACTGGGTGTGATGGGCAGCTCCATTATACCCAAGAAGTAGCTCTGGGTCATCGGCTGGGCTCATGTGTGGGAGAGGTGGTCGCCTCTCCTTCCAGTCCCCCTGCTCTGGAGCGGTGGGGGCCAGGAGCACCACCTCCCCTGGGTTTCAGCCCCAAGGCTGCAGAGGGTGGGGGACGGCCCAGTGGACCTCGAGCTCCAGCCAGACAGGCTCTCAGCCACGCTTCACTCTCCCAGGAACATCTAGCCTGGTTTCTCACTGCCAGTGTGCGCCAGGCCTGGGACGGGTGCCTTCATCTCACTTCACTCCAGGACTCCAAGAGCGAGAGGCAGTTGCTGTCCCCCTCCACTTCACCCAGGAGGGGACGGGGCACAGACAGGTTGGATGACCCAACGTCGTGCAGCCGGTGTCGCTGGAACTTGCAGTGGGGAGTCTGACCTGGAGGGTAAGCTCTTGCACCTGGGGGGGTCAATGTCTCCCAGTTCACAGATGGAGAAGCTGAGGCCAGAAGAGGAAGGAATTGCCCCACCCCCCGACAGGTTGACGTCAGAGACGCACGTCCCCCATGTGGGAAAGTCCAGGTCTTCTCCTGCTTCCACTTAGTGATGCAGAAAATGTGGGCTGGCCTCTGGGGAGGCCCAGACCTGGGTCAGTACTTGAGTGACTTGGACGGGGACTCCACCTCTCAGAACCTCAGTGTCCACGTATGTGAAGTGGGTGGCATGACTGTCCCCACCCCGTGCAGCAGTGGTGGGGTCCTAAGGCAAAGGGGTTCTGCGCTGGGCAGGCCAGGCTGGGGAGCAGGCCAGCCTCGCGGTGGGGCCCCCTCGACTCGCACAGAGGGTGGGAGAGTCGGTGAGAGTGTTCCAGTGACAGATGTGGGAATGCCACGCAAAGATGACCCCCTGGGGACGAGGAGCACGTCCTGAGGCCTGGGGAGACCCCTCCTGTGCAAGGTGGGCGGCGAGGCAGGCTCCAACCTCGGTGCACCACTTCCCTGCTCCTGGACCTCAGGAAATCACCTACTGTCATCTGCAGGATGAGAGGGACGACTGTGGCCCCACGTGCTCCTGGCAGTGGGCGGCACCTGAGTCCAAGTGGTGCACGCAGCGCCCAGCTGGGAACATGAACATCGCTATTGGATCCACACAGGCTTGCTGCAGGTCGGAGCCCTGGGGACGACGGGCTGCAATGTGTCCTTAGTAGTTCACGCTGTAGTGGGGAGGCAGAGGGGGAGCAAAGGTATCATGTGGTGCAAAGGACACTGTGGACTCTGAACCTGGACTGTGAACTCTGAGCTCTCTCATTGGCCAAGCCAGAGAGGGAAACAGGATGCGCGGTTTTGTCTAGAAGTTCATGAGACAGATTATTTTTTTTTTCCCTGTTGTACTCATGCAGAGGAAGGAGACACAGAGAGGTTAGGATACTCCAGCCAGGTCACACAGCTAGTGAGCTAGTGCTGGGTTCCAGGTCTGAGTCTTTGTCAAGCCTGTGGCCTCTCCGAGGTCTGTGGCTGCTGATCACAAGACAGCACTTTGCCATGCTCTGCCCAGCCGCCTGCACCCTCCATCCCCGTCCCCACATGGGTGGATTCCAGGTTGCAACCAGGAGTACAGTGGCCAGGGACCTTGGACCTGAACTTCCCAGTGCTGGGCTCGCTGCAGTCACTTGGAGGAGAAGATAGTCTGCGAACTGTTTGGGGCACATTAATCAGGAGGCGGAGAGGTGAAAATAGAATCCCCAGAGGCTCGAGCAGTGAGACGGACACGTGATCATTTGGCCTATAAAGCTGGCGATATCCGCGGTTGCACCCAAGAGTCTCCACCTCCTATGTGGCTTTAGAACCTAAAATAACTCACTTGTTCCCTTGAGCCTCTTCCCGGGAAACAACCCCCAGGACTTCATGAGCTGGCAGGCTGCATCCATTACTGTCTCCAGCAAACACGGGCCTCTTAGCTGGCCACCGCTGGAGGGGTGGCTGTGGAGAGGGGCTGTGGCCTGAAGCTGGGCCTCCCGAGTCAGGCCTGAGCCCCGTTACCTGCCAGGTCAGTTCATCTCACATGATGGTTGGTTGTATGTCTCAACTCACCTGGCCACAGGGCCCGGATCCTCGGCCAAACATTATTCTAGATGTTTCTGCGAGGGCACTTTTGGATGAGAATAGCATTCGCATGGATGGACTTTGGGTGAAGCCGGTCCCCTGCCTGGTGTGGTGAGCCTCATCTTATCAGGTGAAGCCCAAGTGGAACAGAAAGACCAGCCTCCCTCTGCAGAGGCAGATGCCGCAGTGTCACCTCTCCTGGCCTCCAGCCTGTGGCCACCTGTGGGCTGGGACCCGGCAGACTTTGTAACTGTGCGGTTCCTTCCAGTCTTGGTCTGTCTGTCTGTCTGTCTGTCTGCCTACACACACACTCACAAGAGGCTCTTTGACTCACAGTGGGGTCGTGCCCCACAAACCCACTGCAGGTCAAATACGCCTTCAGTGCCCTCAACAAGCCCAGCTGAAATCAAAGGCCCAGGCCAAGTGTGGGAAGTGGGGACAGGGCACGCGTATGACACAGACATGTTCTGCCTCTCTGAGGATCCCTGACCAGCTCCCCTGGGGACAGGGTGATGGCGGCCCCCAGCCCGGGCTGAGGAGCTGACTGTGAAAGGCCTGTGAGGGTCTGAGGCCAAGGGCACCCAATGGGTGGAGGCGCCCGTGGAGGAGCACCTGCCAGGTCAAGGGCAAGGAGGCATCTCCCACCCCAGCCCCGAAGAGCTGGAGCTGTCCTGAGCCAGCTCCAGGTGACTGAAGGGGGAAGAGGCACTGTCTGTCCATCACGTCCCGGGTGGCAGTCCTCGTTGTCGGTTGGTAAGCTCGGGCGGCTGGTGGGCAGCGTCTCCCAGCCCTGCCACCTGCCCCAGCCCCGTCCCGCTCTCCCCAGAAGGCGCCCACCCCAGGGCCATCTCCTGCTCCGTGGCTCCCAGCCGAGACCTGGCGCGGCCTTACAGCCTGGTGTCCCCACGCCTGAGCCAAAGGCCTGTCTGGGCTGCCCGACGGCTCGCGTGGCCAGAGCCAGGTCAACAGGCCCCTTGGAGCAGCTCAAGACCCCAGAGGCTGCCGGGCGTCTTGGAAGACCACCACACCAAGGCCTCAGGGCTGTCCTGGGGAGTGGGCCAGGACTGCTAGGGCTCCATGAGGGTCCCCCGGTCCATTGGTTAAAGGCGTGGTCCCAGCCTTGGGTGCAACTGGAGGTGGTGGCTCTAGGGGGCGCCTAGAGGGAGGAAGCTGGGTCAGGGACTTGGCCTTGAAGAGATATGGGCACCTGGCCCCTTCCTGTCCCTCTCTTTTGCTTCCTGGCCACCACAAGGTGGGCAGTCTCCTCTGCCGGGTTCCCCTGCCATGACATGCCACTTGCCCCAGGCCCAGAGCCATCAGTCCAACCCATCATGGACTGAAATATCTGAAACAGAGCCTCTGCACGTGATCTGCCTCAGGCCCGTCGTCACAGTCAGGGAAACCGACCGTTCACGTGGCTGGACCCCCAGGGGCCTCTGTGGCCTGGTGCTCAGACACGAGGACTGTCACGTAGCTCCCTCCGTCTCAGTCACGCCAACCCGGCCCAGGACACTCAGTCTCAGTTCTCCAGGGAGGGAGGGGGCAGGTGGCCCCTTTCTCTCAGCTTATCCAAGAATTCTGGGAACCTGCTGCAGACCCAAAACCAGGGCCACGCACCGGATCTTCCTCACGTGCCAAGGTCCTGTGGTTTTTGGAGGGCAGGGGCTGCTCATTGGTGACCTCCACTGCCTGGGGCCTGTCTGGTCATGGTGCCATCACTGGTCTTCTGCCAGAGCCTGGACAAGTGTCCCCCAATGGCCCATGGTTGTAAGTTTGGTCCCATTCTTGTCACTGTTGGGAGGTGGCGAAAGCTTACAGAGGTGGGGCCTGGTGACTAGTTTTAAGGTCACTGGGGCACATGCTTGAGAGGCATGTGGGACTCTTCCTCTCTGGTCAGTTCCTGGCCTTGAGGTGACAGGTTTTGCTCGGCCACACTCACCTGCCATGATGTGCTGCTTTGTTACAGGTGCAACAGGAAGAAGCCAATCAATAATGGACTGTGAGCCCAAACAAACCTTTCCACTTTATAAGCTGATGACCTCTGGTGTTTTATTATAGTGACAGAAAGCTGACCAGCACCTCTTCTAAGGTGAGACAGGTAGCTTCCTGGTTGTCCAACCTGTGCAGCTGTCCAGGGCCCCAAGGTCCACTCTTATATTGTATTAGGTATTATGTGTCGTCTAGGGAGGGCATGAGGAAGATGGGGGGATGCATGCAGGTTGTGTGCAAATACTGTGCCATTTATACAGATATTGATACATGGGAGTCCCCTGATGTCCCCTGCAGAGGCTGAGAGGTGTATGGTATTCCCCGAGAGCTGGATAAACAGTGACTCCCTCCCCTGCCTGCATCCGCAGCCTTAGTTTGGGACCTACTGCTTCCATTTTGATAGATGAATAACATTAAGTCCAGAGAGGTTCTGTGATTTTCTAAAGGTCACCCAGTGGCCCACTCTTCCCAAAGTCTCCAAACACAGGAAAGGGGAGGAAGTGAAGGCACAGGTCCATAAATTTGCTGATGATGTAATTTTTTTTTTCTCTTCTGAATAAAGAGACTTGGCTCGGTTTGTAACCTGGAGAAATGCAGACTATTTCCCATTCCACACCCAACACACCACAGACCCTGCGGCCTTGACCGTCGGCCTGCGATCCTCACCTCCCCGCCGAGCTCTGAGAAGGTTGCCTTGATGCTCCTTCTTCAACAGAGGAGGAAACTGAGGTCCCAAGAGGCTGAGAACCCCGCCCAAGGGCCCAGAGCTGGAGAGTTCCAAGCTGGGCAGTGGCCATGGGTCCTGGCCCCGGAGGTGACCTGACCCTCACTTCCTCAGTGGGGACAGTGCCCCTCGGAGCCTTGCCATGCTCTGCACTTGGGAAAGTTGATGCGGGTGAACAGCAGAGACAGGGGGGCTTCCCACTGTCCCCCATGGGCCACCCACTCAGGGTTTTGAATATTAAACCTTGACCTTGGCTCTGAGCCAGGAGCAGGGAAGCGCCGTCTGCTCCTGGGGCCCCGCCGCACCCTCCTGAGCGGGCGTCTCTGCTGCAGCCTGCCCTGTGCCCCGCAGCCTTGGAACCGAGGTTCTGTGTGGGTAGAGGCTGGCGGATGGGGAAAGGCCTTGACATTGCAGGGTCCTCCAGAACCTGCCCAGACGCAGAGGGAGCCGTGCCCTTGAGGGGACTGGCCAGGGGCCGATGAGGTCAGGGTTCAGAGGACGCTGCAGATCCCGAGTGTCGGAGCAGTGGGCAGGCGCCCAGGCAGGGTGGGGAGACGCCTTCCAACCAGCAGCTCCGGTGCTGTGCCCCTGGAAGCCACCTCTTTCTGTTCCTGAACAGACCCCAGATCTGATCTCTCTCCAGCCTGTCCGGCCCCGTCCAGCCTCGTCCTGCCGTGGGAGCTGGCCTGGAGCCCTGAGATGAGCCCACAGATTTACTTTCATTTGATTTCCATCCAACAAACATGTAAAGACGGGGACACACGCACTGGGTGACAAGGAGGGCAAAGAGCCCGGGCCATAGTCCCGCCTTGGGACAAAGGGTCTGCCCCCGGGGCCAGCTGCCTGGGTCTGCAGGTCCACCCCACCAAGGACAACTCCGTGGGCAGCTGTGACCCTCCTCTCCTGACCTCTGCACAGAGGGAAGCAGCACAGGGGACAGCGTCTGGCTGAGCCAGCTCATGACCGACCAGGTCAGGGGCAGGCACACGGGGACAGCATGTGGGCTCTGTTGTTATGTTATCCACAGTGCCTGGGAAACTGTCCCCAAGCCACCAGCAGGAGCAAGGCACAGGCAGCTAGGAGTCTCGAGGTGGCCCTTCCAAAGCAGCCACATCCATCTGACACCTGCTCCTCGCATCTGGTTCCCTAGGGAAAGTCCTCGCTGGGATTTTATTGGGTACAAGGACAGGTGGGTCCACCTGCCGCTGCCTTCCTGTCCCTGGCGTGGCCTCCCGGGGAGGCGCTGGTCACGGAAAGCTGAGGTCGATATTCTCATCAACACTGAGCCCCTGCTCCTGTTTGTGTCCCACGTCACTCCGTCACTCCACCCAGTTATCCAGCTCCAGGCCTCAACAAAATAAAGACCTTAATAATAAAAAAAAAAACATAAACAGTCCTTTGGCTGTCGGATTCCCTGCGGGGATTTTCCTTGGAGTTGAGTCACGTGATCCCAGGGAATACAACCCGTCTGTCTCTGAGTCATTTACTGATTAATTTATGACGGCAAAATAGGGCTTTGAAATGACAACGTTTTGTCCAGAGTCTCCGGATCATTCTTATTTACACTTAGGACATCAAAAAGCTCTTGTGAAACATTTTGCTAAGTGCTGGGTGGGTTTTCTGGTCGACATTTGGTTTTCTTTTGAGTTCGGGGTGGTCACTGCCCTCTGCTTCCTCCCCTCCCTCCTCCTCTCCTTTACTTTGCTGAGGATTCAGTGGAACCGGACTCCTGGGACCTTACCTGAGATTTAGAATTGTCACAGCGAATGAAGTGGCCTCGAATCCATCTGAAGAAGCCCCACACCCACATCCAAGGCCTGGACAGCCCAGGAAGCTGGAGGGACCTGGGGGTGAGGGACGGGGACAGGTCGGTGGGCCACAGGAGGCCCCAGGAGCAGGGGACATTCAGAGCATGCCCCCATGCTGCGCTCAGACTAAAGGGAAAAACAAAACAGAAGACACAGATTTCTACAACGAGAATCAAACGGTCTCAGGATATTTTTGAGGAATTTGAAGAAGGAGGGAAAGAAAGAAACATAGGATTTTTTTTTTTTGAGAAATTTTGTTTGTTCAAAAGTAAAACAAGGTCAAGGGTAGACTCCTGACTTCCTGTTTATTTTTATCTTGGATCCTTCCCTCTCCCCACATCCAATTCCTAGCCAAGTGCCAGGGAAGTCTCTCTCCGCGGTCCTGTGTTGTCCACCTGTGCGTGCCAGGGTCTCCCCACCTCCTGGGACCTGAACCGACATTCCCCTCTGCCCACCTGTCTCGGCCCTGCCCTGCCGCCCACCCCAGGTGCTCTCCAGAGCCCAAGGTGGTTAGTGTGGAGCCTCGGTCCTCCCTGGGGACTCTCCCCCTGGTCCCCTCACCTCTGCTGAGGTCTGTGCTATGCTCTCCGTGTCACCGATGGGAGGCTGGGACTCCGTTCCCTTGGCCACCTGGCTCACCCTCCCGGGACAGGTGCCAGCTCCTGAGCCTGGCCACAGCCTGCAGGCCCCTGCTTGTCCCCTCTGGCTGCATCTCACAACCCTCTCCCACACACTCTGGCCTCCAGCTAGGCCAGACCATGAGTTCAGCCTCCATGCCTGGCACAGGCCGTGCCTCTGGCAGAAACTCCCGGCTCCTCCGGGGCCCGCCCTGCCCAGCCCTGTCCATGGGTCCCTCAGGGCAGAGGCTTCCCAGAACAGGAGCCAGACTGAGGGAGGGAGGGATCTGAGCACATCCAACAACACTGTCCTGGGAATTGGACACAAAGGGACCCACCTTTAAGATGTGCTCACCATGGGACTTCATAAGATGCTGACCAGCTGCTTCTGGTGGATATGTACCCCTCAGAGAGGGGATTCTTAAAGTCAGTGTGAGTGAAAGTACTGGCTGAGGCTGGGGAGAGACTCCCCTCTGCTCAGTCTCGAGTTCCTGGATCAAGCCACTCTTGAAACCCATTCCCTGAACTTTTCAGAAACATGAGCCAATCTCTGCCCCATTTCCTCTTAAACCAATTCAAGTCAGACTCCTGTCACTTGTTGTGGAGCGTCACGGAGACACACCACCAGGTTGATATGTCCCTTGCCTGCACAACCTCGGGACCTGGGACTACTCGTGGACTTCCTGTGTTTGCAGGCAGCTGCACTCTGTTCGTTCACCCATCTCTGCTGTTTGACTCCGAGCTCCTGTGAACAAGGCCTGGGCGTCTCCACCCACCCCCTTGTCTTGCACAGGTGACGGAGCAGCGTCAAGCTGACACTGAAGCCACGGGCTTGGAAGTGGATTGGACCCAGGATCTGTGTAGCTGAGGCTGAGCACAGACCCTGCCTGCTGAGACTCGCCGTCCTGAAGCTCATGATCAAGGGCCGTTGTAAAGAATAAGCCAGGTCACGGCCAGGGCCCTGAGAACTGGCAGCGGGGAGCCCGCGGCACACGGTTCTGGGTCCTGCCTGTGGAACCGGGTTGTGGCGGCAGTGCAGACCACAGGTGGGGACGGTTCACACACAAACACGGCCACAGTTACCGCAAAGGGCGGTGACGCAATTCCCGGACACTTGGAGGCTGGGGCTGGGAGGAGCTGGGAGCGTGGGAGGGAACAGACAGCTCTGCGGTTCTCAGGGTGGGAGCCGCATGGGATGCAGGCAGAGGAGGGCCATCTCCCTTCCCTGAGGCCCTCCGCAGTCTGCACCCTCCCTTGGGACTCAGACCTGTGGCTCTGGGAAGTGCATGGCTAGGAGCTCAGCCAGCTAGATTTGAGTTACAACCTGGCTCCCCACTTTCCAAGCTGTGTGTCGCTAGGCTAGTTATTTAGCTTCTCAGAACCACGGCTTCCTCATCTCCAAAATGAGGCTTTTTTAAAGAAAAATGAGGTCATCAATTTAAGTGCTGAGATCAGTGCTATTTCCCAAGAGTAAATGAAATTTTCAAGGGATTCCGGGCCCAGCTGTCCACCCAGGCTGGCGGCAGGAGCGTGGACTCCAGAATGAGGAGGCCTGGGACACCGTGGTGGAGTGTGGCGGTGGCACAGTTGCTGGCCCTGGAGCCCTGGTGTCCCACCCCAGACTCCGCCAGCCACCCCCCTTCCCAGGGCCTCCATGGTCCCCTCTGAGGGGAAGATGATAACTGCACCTGCCCCACCAGCAGGTTTTGCTGATGACAATGACCTGAAACTTTGTCCCACCCTGGCAAGTGCCCGGTCCCTGTCAGCTCTTGGTGACTTCTGAGGACTGAGCGGCTCCCTCTTGCAGAGACCTCCGACCCAAGGAAACGAGGACAGAGTGTGCAGGCCAGGCTGTGAACAGCGACAGTCCCCACGGGTGGGCTGCCTCGTGGTCAGGCCCAGTGACTCAGCGAGGAGCAACACGGGAATTGCTGAGAGCCCCGGCCGGCTCCCTGCAGCCCTGCGCTGCCCACCCAGCATTCCTGGCTTCCCCCGGGGTTGCCCAGGAGCCCTGTGCCCTGGCCGTGGAGGCTGGTACTCGTGCCACCCGCTTTCCAGCTGCAGGACCAGGACTCTGCCAAGGCCCAGGACAGGGCCCAGGATGGGCACATGGTCCCACAGGGCCCCTGCCTGGGGACAGTGAGAAGAGACACCTTTCCTCTCATCCCAGTGCTGTGACATCAAAGGTGGGAGTGAGCTTCAGAGGACGGAGGCCAGGAGGCCCGGGGCAGGCGAGGGGGCAGAGGAGGGGAGAATGGAGGCCAGCCGGGTTCCGACAGTGTGAAGCAGGCCCTGGGCACCGGCCCTCCAGCTCTTGGGAAGCATCCTGGGGTGTACCCGGGGGGTGGTGGACAGACCACAGAAGTGTCCCTCTCATAAGCAGCAAAGTGGCGCACTCCAGGCCGAGGCCTAGTGGAACACGCTCAGGTCACACTGCTGTGCGCAGGGACCCTCGACCCTCACGGCACCCGCAAGAGCCGCAGGGCCCCATCCCACGGCAGAGAAAGCCAGGCCTGCTGGGCCACTCATTGGGCCAGGGGGGCCCTCAGGCCAGGACCCCAATCCCTGCCCCCGATGGTCTTCTTCCTCCCTGGGAGCTGGGTTGGCTCCTGTGTTGGATCCTAATCATCTCTGAAATTGTCAAACAAGACACTCGAGTGAGACAGAGAGCCAACGTCACCAGCCATGTCCCCAGCTGCAGACCTCTCCTGATGGCCACTCCACCATCGTCTAAACACTCCAGCCTAAGGAGAGACTGGCTACAAGGGGCCAGGCCGCCCTGGGCCAGGCGGGGCTGGCACGGAGTGTCCTTGGGCACCACTCTCCTCCCACAGCCTCAGTTCCCTGTCTCTGAGGTGACAGGAACTGCGAGGGGGCCACTTCTGCTCCAGGGGCCTCTCCGAGCCAAGGACGTCCCCGGGCTGCACTTCACTTAGGCCGTTTCCAGAGTCTGGAGAGCTCGCTGGATCCTGGGCCCAGGGGTACTCAGCTGCCCTTCTGTGGGTGCCTCAGGACGAGGTGTGCCATTGTCCCTGGTACTGTCCCCACGGCTGGCTTCGGTTTCCCTTTCCCTCCCACGTGAGAGCAAATCAGAACAATGAAGGGAGGCAACCACCTGGCAGGCCCCACATCGCATGATGGTGACCCGATCACTGCTGTTGGTCACGGCAGTGGGAGTGTGACCAGGCGTCTTCCCGCTGACCCTGACCCTGACCCCGCCCGTGTCTACACAGCAGGTCAAGGGCAGCACCGGCTCCAAGGGGCGTGAGCACCCGACACACTTGTTGCAGTGGCTGGTGTCCCGTCCCTCCTGGGGAGGGGACAGTGGCCTTCATCCTGAGGGTCCTGCTGCCCCACCAGTGAGGGGAGGAGATGTGGAGTCCCAGACACAGCCCGGGGGAGGACGGGGAGGGGAGCACAGCCGGCCAGGGACAGGCAGTTGGATGTCTCCCCACCCTGCGGTTCCGACCCCCACTCCCCTCGACCCCCAGTGCTGCTGTCTGTCTGTCCAGCCAATGGGCCATCAGAGCCTCACAGCCCAGGAGCCGGGGGCATGGATGACGAAGGGTATCCTGGAGAGTTCTAAACCGTTCTACCTCAGGTAGACCCGAGGCCCAGGGCCCCACCCACGTCTGTCTTTCCACCACTTTGTGAAACAGGAGCTTGGGCTGCCCAGGGGCAGGCTCTTCCCTCTGCGTCCCGTTAGGCAGCATCTGTCCCGGGGTCCTGCTCCCAAGCCTTCCATCCTCTACTCTTTCAAGCCCTCGTTTACTCTCCAACTTGTAAACCCTGGAGATAATCCTGGCTTCTGCCCTTGACGTTTATTTACTTGGAATTTTTATTTTGCAACAGTTCTGGGTTTTCAGACAGAACAGAGAGCTCCCGTGCACCTCCTTGCCCACCCCTGTGCTAATGTCATCGTGTCACTGAGAAGCGTGGAAATGCCTCCACTTGACGCCGTTCACTAACCTGCTCCGAGTGCAGACTTGACTTGACTTTCACCGGTTTTTCTGCTGCTGTCCTCAGCCTCTTTTGGGACACAGCCCAGGCGAGACCACAGTGCACCCCTTAGAGATCTCCAGCCCGCGACCCTTCAGCACTTTCTCCGTGTTTTACTCACTCATTGACCCATCAGCCCATCCGCAGGGTGTCAGGCCTGGGCAAGGCCCTGGGAACTCAGAAGTGAGACAGGTGACGTGCCTGACTTCTCACCGTGCAGAAGACTGGCGAGGCACCGACCCCAGGACCAGAGCAGGAAGGTGCGGGAAGGAGAGCGTGTGCCTATGGAGTGCAGGGCACTGCTGGTCAGGCAGAGGGACCACCCCCTCTCAGGAGCCCATGAAATCACATTAAAGAGGCATCCTTCCAAGCGGGCAGGAGCACCGTCCACGGGCAGTGACTTGCTTCATCACAGACACACACATGCCCCATGTCTGGTAGGCAGGTGCTCCGGGGTACGTGGGGTTTCCCAAAATGATAGGTTGAAGTCCCAGTCCCTGGGGCCTGTGACTGTGACCTTGTGTGGAATCAGGGTCTTTGCAGATGTAACCAAGGTCAGACAAAAGCATCCTGGATTAAAGTGGGCCCTAATTCAGTCGCCAGGGTCCCTGTGAGATGACAGGAATCTGGACAGAGACACACAGGGAGAACACCATGTGACAACCGAGACAGAGACTGGAGTGGTGTACCCACACGCCGAGGACTGCTGACAGCCACCAGAGCTGGACATGCAAGGAAGAACTCTTCCGGAGCCTTCAGAGAGAACGCGGCCCGGACGACACCTTGATTTCAGAATCCTGGCCTCCAGAACCACCAGATGAGACATGTCTGCTCTTCTAAGCCACCCTGTTCCCAGTCATTGTTATGGTGGCCCCTGGAAACAAACACAGCTGCTTCTACAGCAGCTCTGATGACCCCACCCTGGGTGCCCTCCTCACACATACTCCCCTCTCATGTGTGGCTGGACCCAATGACCTGCTGCTCAGGAACAGAGTATAGCAGAAAGGACAGAGGGACCTTCCAAAAATAGGCTATCAAAGAAGGATCCTGGCACCGTCTCTGTCTCTCTCTCTCTCTCATCTTGCTTTTTCCTTACTTGCTCTGAGGAAGCCGGTTGCCACCTTCTGAGCTGCATGATAAGGCACTGAGGGTGACCTTGCCAACAGCCCACGGTGTTGAGGTCCTCCTCCCAAGGACCGTGGGAAACTGGATCTTGCCAACACCCATGTCAATGGAAGCAGATCCCTTCCCAGTCGAGCCTTCAGATGACTGCAGCCCTGGACAACTCCCGATGACTCCTGGAGAGACCTTGAGCCAGAAAATCCTATGGAGCTGTGTCCAGATCCCTGAGCCCAGGAGCTGGGACATGATACGCCTTGTTCTAAGCCACGAGATTTGGGGGCCATTTGTTCTGCATCATACAACAGGGCAGCTGGTGATCTGCAATAACCAACGATGGCCAGGTGGAAACCCTGGTCCGTTTTTCCAAATCTGTAGATTTTTTCAGGAGAGGTTGGAAATCTAGATGTTCTAAATGCAAAAAGTCTCCAGTTAGAACAGGATTTCTCAGTCAAGAATGATCCCTCCCACTCCCCCAGGACATTTGGTGGCATTTAGGGGCATTTTTAAATTGTCATGACTGGCAGATGCTACTGGATCTTAGTGGACAGAGGCCGGGGTGCAGCTAAACATCCCACAAGCAAATACCATCCATCCCAAGACAAGCAGTGACTGTCACAGGGCTTGGGTTGCTTCTCGGCTCTCCAATTGCCTGCATGGTCAGAGGAGGTACCAGTGTCCAATGGCCCTGCAAGCCGTGCCCTGTGTCCCCTAGGCTAGCTGTCACAGCTCTCTGGTTTTGCAGGTCACCTGTATACATGCTGCTTCTGGAGGGTCAGCCTTTTCTGGCTGCATGCCCAGGGACAGGCCATTATCAGCTGATACGGACAATCTGATTACTTCCATATTTCTCCCTTTCTGCTCTTATTTTGGCTTATCCTTTGAATACTGTCTTGAGCCCTGGTGTAGTGTGGTCTAGTCAAAACACTTGCCGATCCCAACCTCAGAACACGCAAGACCCGACATTAACAATTTAGAACAAAACCTTAAGTCGACCAACAGAGTCTATTTTTCTATCAGCCAGCCACTTGTCTGGAAGTCTTCCAGGGTGCAGTTCTGACTAATGACTGGATTGAGAAACCTCACTGCCACCCACCGGGGCTTTATCCAGTACCACACTTCATGAACCCCAACCATAGATTCCACCAGTGAATTTGTTGGCCAAACTGCATCATAATTACCAGGCACGGTGTTAGCTAGGATAGGAATTGCTAGCTGTCATAATAGTCTCCAAGTCACAGTGGCTTAGTCAATAGAAGTTTCTATCTTATCCTGTAAAGTCTAATCAAGGACTCTCATCAAGCAACCTTGTGGGTGGGGATTCAGAGACCCAGATGCCATCTATCTTGATACACCAGATTCCTTTAAAACCCCCAATCTCCTCCATTCGACTAGTGGATGGGGAAAGAGAATATGGTCCTATGCATGGGGAGCACTGCAGGGCTGGCTCCCAAATACCAGCTTGCTCCCTCCCCCCTGGGCTGTACTCACTACAAGGCCACAGCTACACAGGAGAGGCAGGAAAGGGGACCTAGCCGTGTACTCAGGAATGACCAACCATCTCTGTCGATGACATCCTCCCATGCCACGTGCTTTATATACACAATCTCGCAAAGTGAGCATTCTGATCCCCATTTGACAGATGGGAAAACCAAGGCTCAGAGAGTGGACTCTCTGTCCTGCCAGGTGTCACAGCTCATAGGCGTCAGAGTGAGATGACTGCTTGATTTTCTGCACTGAGCTTCTGCTTTCCTTTCACGGTTAGGCACTGGATCCCCTTGGGGTCCACCTTTGTTCATGCTTTATAGAAGGGACACTAGTTCTATTTTTCTCCAAACCAAATATCGAAGAATTTTTTTCATGATGTTTAAATTCTTTTTCAAAAGGGTTCAAACAAGTGTACCTTCCTAATGCCAGAGCAGATGCATCCTTCTTCCACTCATTCTTTAACGGGATGCATTGTTATTTTTAAAACCAGTACTACTCAGTGGTAGGAAGAGGCTCATTCATCCCTTCGGATTGCTAATGAGATGCTTTCTCTCCTTTCTCCCCAGATGCACGTGCTCTTTTGCCAAGTGTCATCTGAATTACCTGCTGGTCTACCCAGGAGGGCAGGACAGCCTCCCGTCAGGTGTGTCCATCACCCCCCACCCCCGCTCAGACCCACAGGACACACGAGAAAGACCACAGTTCATGCTCTCACCTCTCATTTTTAACGTGCAGATGTGCTAAATTTTTCTGCCGTCAACTCTATCCATCTCTTCTTTGTGATCTTTTCTGATGCTTCTAAGTTTAACCAACCTTTCCTCCCCAGAGGTCTGATAAATATTCAAGTCTTTTCCCCTCCATGGTTTGGTTTTTTAAAATATTCAGGTCTTTGGTGCATCTGGAATGCATTTTGGTGCACAGCATGCTGAGGATCTCACGGCAGGTCTGGGACATCAAGAAGATGGGGCCTCGTTCACACCTCCAAGATCCCCTTCCCTGTCCAGGGCCGGAGCTTCCCTTTCCAGGCAGCCCAAAGCAAAGATGGCATAAGTGACTGGAAGGACCACGGCCCCTGATTAAAGACATCGTTATTGTTGTTGTACACACTGAAACACTCGGCATGTACTAGAGATCTCTCTGCCTTGCAGAAATTGCGTCAGAGCAGTGAACCATCAGACATCCTAGGAGACGGAAATTATCACCCCTATTTTACAGATGAGGAAAACTGAGGCTGAAGTAATGCCCAAGGTCCTACGTAGGGTTAGTTTTTTTATTCCTGAGCCCCACTTTTTATGACTATTCATGACCTTGCCGTCTAGTCATTAATAGAAAATGTGCTTGTTTTTTGTTTGTTTTTTTTTTGAAATTTAAGGTAGAATAAACTTACCCAAATTTGCCTTTTTCTTTTAAAGCAATGTTGAAATGTTCGAGAGTCCCCAAAGTAGAAGGTACTGAAGAGGGTCTACCCCGAAAGAACCTTACACCATGCCACGGGCCATGGGCCACCGTTGCCTTGGAAACATGAGACGCACCTGCGTGATTCTGGAAGGATTGGCTCTGGCGCCCTAATCAAGAGTACACCAAGTCTAGGGAAAGGAGCGATGGCCAGAGATTTGGGCCAGAATGGGAATTCTCCTTCAGCCGATTCCTGTTAAAGGAAGATTTTCATTTCTGTGAGCTCGGAGGACCCATGCGTGACGGGGGAAGGAAGGAGACCGAGCAGAAACGCAGTCTGAACACCTGGCCTGCCACGTCCCCTCCCTGGGCCTCAGCATCCTATAAATTGGGGCTAATGATTTTGACCCCTTCTGGGGATAGAGGAAAAATCCAAACTCAGCACCCCCCACGGGTCCCCTGACACCAGATGTGGGGGTGGCTTTCTCCACGTGCCAAGCAAGGCAGCAAGAGTCCAGCTGGTGTCCCCTGTGGCACTTCCGCTTTGATGCAGAGCCTGGAGAGGGTGCCAGATCCCACAGGCTGGGAGGCCAAGGTTGTCCCCCACTCACTGCAGAGGTGGATCGCAAGCCCCAGGTGGTCTTCTGACCCACCCCCTCTTCAGGTTCCCGGGGCAGCTCCCAGGGCTCAGGCAAAACGCTTGTGTTTCTGGTTTATCATAAAGGATATTACCAAGGCTGCAGGCACAGAGGGGCAGAGAGGGAGGCACAGGAGAGGGCCGCAGCGCCAGGCGCCCTCCAGGAGCTGCTCAACTCTCCTGTCGGGGTTCGGAGGCCATGTCACAGGTGCTCCTGATGTCATCTCCCAGTTCAGCCCGCAGTCTTCCTCTTGCCGCAGTCTGGCTGGGCACAAAATCACGAGCCACTCACAGCCTTGTAGATTCAAACAGCAATTCTTTATTCCCGAACTCACACCGGCACTCTACAAACACGTTCTGGGGAAATTCACGTTCTGGGCAAAATCCACATACTCCACCAGGCTCTAATCAGCAGGATATGCCCTATTCCCGGCAGGGTACACCTTAAACCTGGAACCACCCTAAACCCAAGGAGCAGGATACTCCCTAAAACCTGATCCGCCCTAAACCCAAGGAGCAGGATACTCCCTAAAACCTGATCCGCCCTAAACCCGGATCCACCCTGGTCCTTGAGCAAGGTCACCTTACTCAAGCATACATGCAATGTCACTGCAAATGACCTGAGTCTAAGACAAGCCCATTTCCACAATGGAGAGTCCTTCCTCTAAGCAACATGGGGTAGGCTGACAAGAAAATTTCAATGCGTCATTCCTACTTGGCAATGGCTCTCAGCATCCTCTCTTCCCCAGAGGTCCGTAGGGCTGCAAGCACCAACCCTCTAATCCTGCCTTGGGCTTTTTGGGGGCCAGCCCCTCTCCTGAAGCTACCTAGGGGTGCCAGCCCCATGAGGATTTGGGGATGTGCTCCACTGGCCAAAGTGCACATGGGAAATAAACCAGGAAAAGCTCCTGGGTCAGGAAAGATGAAGGTAGGAGTGGAAAAGGGTGGAGACCTCCCAGCCTGGGTTCAAGGCTTCGCTCCAAACTGCCCTACGGCACCCTCGGAGCCGCTGGGTCAGCTGACCCTCCCTTCCCCTTTTAGGATAAGGGAAGAAGGAAGGCTGAGGGAAGGCAGCAATGAGTTCAAGTTCAGGAGGCTTCAGTTCCAAGTCTCGGGGGGCTAGGTAAGCTGATGCCGTGATGGAGCGAAGCCCACGGGACCCAGGCAGCTCTGCCCAGAGGAGACATGGGTCTTCTCTCTTGGCAACGATGCCAGAGACATCTTCCAAGTCAGCAGGTGAGCCCTCCACAAAAGAGTGGGTACAGGAAGTGAGAGGCTCCTTCTGACTCAGCGACGGGCTGGCCTCAGACCTGCTTGTCTCAACTAAACATCACCGACGAGAGGCGGTTTTTAACTTGGCAAAGTGGAAGAAAACAGGTCTTAATAACTAACTGAGCCCAGCAGCTATTCTGTGAGCTACAAGAGTCCTGATGTCATGTTTCTGAAGAGTCCAACTGATTCAGTCTTCAGCCTCTGTCACCGAGGTGACCAGGGTGGACAGATACAAAGGCCAAAATGCAGACAGAGCCACAAGTGAGAAGAATCCACAGAAAACATCCCCCTGCCTGGGACGGCTGTCAATGCAGAGAGTATTTTATGGTTTGTCTCTTTGTTTGCCAATTTGAAAGAATTCTCTATTTTAAAAGTCTGAAAAACCCATAGAAGCATAAATAAGTAGCACAAAAACTCACCCCTAATCCCATCAGCCAAT
Source organism: Urocitellus parryii (assembly GCF_045843805.1). Classification (NCBI taxonomy): domain Eukaryota; kingdom Metazoa; phylum Chordata; class Mammalia; order Rodentia; family Sciuridae; genus Urocitellus; species Urocitellus parryii. Next base: position 158,641,971 of record NC_135531.1, on the reverse strand, counting down.
AATAACCACTTTACATTGCGGTATTTTCCCCTGTAGAGTTTATTTGGGCTTTTGTTTCTTAAATAAATGTGATAGCTGGCTCAGACCCGTCAGCTTCCCAAACCGGATGAGATGAGGCCCGTTGCATCTAGCAAATAGACACGTTTCTGATTATAAAATGTAATATGCTGGGCTGAGGTTATGGCTCAGCAGTGGAACGCTCACCTCGCAAGGCCCTGGGTTCGATCCTCAGCACTACATAAAAATAAATAAGTAAAGTAAAGGTATTGTGTCCAACTACAACTACAAATAATAAATATAAATTTAAAAAATATATATAATATGCTCATGAGAGACAAATTTCAACAAAAGAATGGAAAAAAATTAAAATCCCACCATGCAGAGAATTAACATTGAGATGAATTTTCTTCCTGTCTTTCTTTGTATTTCTTTAAGTATGATATATATTTTTGCTTAATTTTGTACTTTGCTTTCTTGTCTTAACATTATATCATAAGTATTTCCGTGGGTTACTAGCATTCTTTTAAGGCTACATAATATTCTTGGTATGGATATTATGTAACTTATTTAACTATTTCCTTTATGGTGAACACTGGATTTTTTGTGAATTCTTTTTTGAAACTCTTTGCCCACAGCTCTTTTATTTCTTTAGGATTGATTAAAGTTTTTGTTGTTGTTGTTGTGTTTAGTGGTGCTGGGGATTGAACCTGGGGCCTTGTGCATGCAAGGCAAGCAGCCTGCCAAATGAGCCACATCCCCAGCCCTAAAGCTTTCAGTATGTATTGATGTGTCCTCCTTTGGAAAGGATAGAAATGCAGCAGCATAGGGGGCCCACTTCATCACATCATTGACAGCTCTGCCTTTTTTACTCTGCAAAAACAAACAAATAGAAGCAACTGCTAACTGAGTAGGTGCATGTGTTATTATTGAATTAGGACCCAAAACACTGAGTATCTTTCTTAGGCATGGTGCTGCCACCAGAAGTCAGCCACTTTCTCTTAACTGAGTCCCCCCATTCTGACTGTGATGAGTGTTCCTTAAATTCAGAGGATGTTTTTAACTTCTTCAAGTTCCAAAAGCTAGTTCAAGTTTCAGTTTCAGCCTCTGTTTCCTCTGTCTGTAAAATGGGAATGACATCTAGCTTTCAGAATCTTGTCAATCATGATGATTGACAGGATAAAGGACAAAAACATTCACCTACTAAGCATCGGAGCTGGAGCCTGGCAGCAGTCCCAGGGCTGTCTCAATGACCTTCTTGGGCTCTCTTCTTTTTCCCATCTTGGAAATCATGCCCAAAGTCAGGAAAAGTAGTATTAAGCGACCAGATTTTTAGCTGAGGAAACCAAAGCTCTGAGAAGCAGAGAAAGTTGCCTGAAGTCCTGGTAGCTGGTAAATGGCCAAGTGAGGTCCACAGTGGTCCAGAGCAGGGAATAAAGAAAGGCCGAATACGGCCTGCACATCTGTTTTACTTGGCCCAAATACTCAAAAAACGAAGAAAATAGAACAAAATCAAAGAAAGCCAACTTTTAAAATCAGGAGATTTCACATCAGGACTCTAAGATTTCTGGCCTCTTGAAATTGATGATGGGGTGGGCGGAGCTTAATGGTGACAGTCCCTTTGCAAAGGCCACGCACCTCCCTTCCCCAGGTCTACCCTGGATGCGCCAGATTCCAGGTCCTGCCTCGCTCCTGGGTGCATAGAGTTCCGGCCCCCGCTCTGACCCACTCCGCTGGCCCGATCCCAGGACCAAGCTCTGCTACCCTCCGAGCGCGTGCGCACCAGGCGGGCATGGCCCGGAGCTGGTCCCGGACCTGCCGGCGGCGTGGTAATCAAGGAATTTGAATGTGCATTGTTCCCGCCCAGAGCCGCATTCATGCGGGGTGAGCTCACCCTGGCCCGCTGCCTCCTTCCCCCAATCTCTCCAATTAAAAACATATTACCTTCCCTCTCGGCCCGGAGCAGCCCTGGGCCGCAGCTTTATTCTATAAACACATTTAGACAAGTTCAAAAAGGAATGATTCATGCTGGACCCGAGCGCTCCAAACGCGAGGCTGCTGAGCGTTTTCACAGAGCAAGCGTCCTGAGCCGGACCAGGCCTGGCCCTCGGGGGGTATCATCTCTCCTGCACCAAGGCCGGGGATTACCTGGCCGCAGCTGGAAGGACTTACCGGCACAGCCACCTTTCGGCACCCCCTGGCAGCCACCACCGCAGGGAAGCGCAGGCCAGCCCCTCCCCGCGGGAGGTGTCTAGCGCCCCGCCCCTCCCGGCCAGGTGGGTCCCTCCGCCTCCTCTGTGCCCCTGCAGGCTCCAGGCTCATTCTCCCACCTGCGGCTGAATTGCGTCCCTTCCCCCACCCCAGTGCCCCTCGTGGAGGGCGGACCCTAAATGGCCTTTCAGGCCTCTTCCCAGGATGTCTGGGTTCCTGGCAGGTGTCAGAGTAATAGTAGAAATAAAGACTCAGCGGGCACCAGCAAGAGGACTTAGCAATCTGTATATATTCTTTATTTAATCATCACGAGGACCCAGAAAGTCCATGCTGTTTGGAAGAAACCCATTTCACAGAGGAGGAAATTGAAGACTTGGCAGATTGGGCTTCCAATGAACTCTACCCGTAGGGATTGCTTTGGTTGTTGGAATGAAAGGGTCCTTGGATCATTTGGGCTTGTCACCTGATTTTAGAGGGAGAAAGGGAGGCTCAGAGAGGGAAAAGGGACTGGTCCCAGAATGGACAACGTCAGCAAAGAGCCCCTGGCCTCAGGCCTGACCTACAGCAGGGCCTGAATGCATTTTTCTGGAACTAATGAATTGTTGAGAGCCACAGCCGAAGGGGCCCCAGCAAACTTCCAGCTGCCAGCTGATTGGCTCCTCTGAGGTGATGCTCATTGGGCTGTTTCCCCCGCCCATTTCAGACCAGGGAACTGCTCATTGGGGGGCTCTTTTGGCTCCGCCCACATGACCCAGCCAATCTGCCTCAAGAGCAGGGAGTGGGTTGAGAGGCTCACTGGAAGCCGGTGGTGGCAGTGGGGTTCTGAGGGAATTCCTGAAGAGCTCCTGGGGTACAGTGTGTATTCTAAAAATAAAGTTCATTTCTGCTTGGTAAGTGGCTCCTGAATTGTGCCCAGACTGCAGCAATGAATAGCTGTGTGGGTGTTATGGAAAACCCCTTTAGACCTAAATTACCAACCTGAATGACGGTGGGACCTTGCTCATATCCAATCCCCTGTTAGAACAATGCAGATCGGCCAACGACCCACGCTGGCGAGGCTTGGAGCAACAGGACTGCTCTCATCAGCTGCTGGTGGAAATGCAAAACATCACAGCTGCTTGCGAAGAGAGTGTGCCAATTTTTTACAGAATTAAACACACTCTTACCATATGATTGTATGTATCCTCGTGCTTGGTGTTCACTCAAACGAAGTCAAACCAATGTCCCCACAAAAGATCTACACAGGCACGATTCCGGCAATTTTATTCATTATTGCCCCGATTTGGAAGCAACCGAGATGCCCTTTAATGAGTGAATGAATTGATGAACTGTGGTCACCCAGACAATGACTATCGCAGCGGAAGCCCTCAGCTGCTTGCTTGAACCTTGAGGTCTAGCCTGGAATTCCCGTGGTAACCGAGGAAGAAAGACCAAGGGGGACACCTGGGATGAGCAGGGACAACCTCCTAAATCCCAGTTATGGAGACAGGGGACCTGGTCCTGCTGCTGGGAGCTGTGGCGATGAAGTGGTGTTTGGTAGCCTCTGGTACAGGGGGTGCAGAGGGGATCCAAGCTGGCCAGAGGCTTTGTAGGATCCTGAGCAAAACCCAACACCCCCCCACACCCGCCAAGGCCTGAGTTCTTCCACCTGAATCTCACACCAATGCATCACTCCTGGCAGGTGACCCAGGCCGACACCAACGGTCACAAATTATGTTGCTGGTATGCACTTTTGATAGGACGTGGTGGAAATGGCCCTCACCTCAGCAGTTGTTCTCCCAGAACCCCACAGCTCCAGTCTAACCAGGAGAAAATGTCAGACAAATTCCAATAGAGAAGCATCCAATCAAACACCGGACAAAGCTGTCAACAATCATCGAAAACCAAGGCGGTCTGAGAAGCTGTCACAGCCCCGGGGAGCCTAAGTAAACAGGAGGACCAAACACTGGGAAGATCCTGGAACAGAAAAGGACTTTAAGCAAAACCCAGGTGAATCTGAATGAGCTGCAGACTTCAGTAAGGCAGCAGCTCCCACTCACTAACTGTAGCAAAAGGACCACAGTAATGAGAAGTGCTCACAGGAGAGCTGTGTGGGTTGGGTGGGCTGGCACCAGAGAATTCTGTACCATTTGTTTAGTTTTCTGTAAATTTATAACTGTCCTAAAAATAAAGATTATTAATTAAATGAATTCTTTTAGTTTAAAAAACAGCCCATGTGCACAGTGAAGACTTTGAAGTTGGGTAACTTGGGTTTGCATTTGGACTTTAATACAACTTTGGGCTATGCAAACTTCACCTTAGGCAAATCATCTTAACGTCTTTATGCCTCTGTTTCATCATGTGCAACATCGGACTCAGAACAGTGAACTCACTGGGATGTTTGGATAATTAAGGAGTGCTTTCTTACGAAGTGCTCGGAAAAGGCCCTCCACATCTATGGTACCCCTTACGAGACACATATTACAGACACCAACTCATGGACACGTGTGCTGGGATTAGCACTGATGCATGATTTATTTTTATTGTTTTATTCTATTATTTTTTAAAAGCTAAAACTGTCATCATAAAACTGTCATCTTAAAACTGTCAGGCATGGGCTGGGGTTGAGGCTCAGTGGTCAAGCGCTCACCTAGCCCAAGTGAGACATTGGGTTTGACCCTCAGCACACACAGAAATAAAATAAAGATACTGTGTCCACCTACAACTAAAAAATACATATTAAAAAAAAACTGTCAGGCAGTTCTATTCTTAGCAATAGGAAAATGGGGGGGGGGCTTTGTGTTTAAGCCCAAATCACCAGAGCTGCTTCTGGTTCTGCGGGACTGGCATGGGCACTTGCTGGTCAGCTGTTTGGTGGGCCAGCTTCTCACCACCTACCTTCCCTACATCCACTGGGCCGGAAGGTCACCTGCCGGGAGCTGAGCCAATCTGCTCAAGGGGACTTCTGAAAGGCAGGAATGGAGCCCCTATCACTCTTCTTTGCGGTTCAAAGTTCTGAGAAGACTCCTGATGGTCAGGTCTTTCCATCTAGGAAGGGATCTGGCCTGGAGTCGATGGCTCCCTACTATGGGCAAGTGGGGTGCCCCTGCGCCCCTTCTGAGCACCTCCTGGTTCATCCACTCTGACATCGCCTCCTTTGGAAGAAGACCTGTAGCTGGGTGCAACACTAGAAGGGCAGGGCTTTCTGTCCCATCCCACCTGTAGAAGGGCTGACCTGACTGGCCAAGCGGCTGAGGTCCAGAGCACAGCAGGTACCCCCTGCCCCTGCTGGCCGTCTCCTTTGGCGTTGCCGCTCTTCCACACTGCTGGAATAAAGGGACTTGCCACTGGGCTCTGTTCTCTCTAGAAATACCATGTGGTGACAGCCACCGCCAAAGATGTGATCAGATCTCCCAATGACCTCTTCCAGAAGATAATAAGCAGGTCTCCTCTGCTGATCTGGGTAGGCCTCATCCTGACCACCTGATCTTCATAGAAGGGTGTGTAACAAAATACCTGACAGAATTAGCTTAAAAAGAGAAAAGGTTTATTTGCTTTCAACTTGGGAGATGCCAGTCTAAGTTCATTGAATTAATTAATTCATTCGGGGCTGGGGATGTGGCTCAAGCGGTAGCGCGCTTGCCTGGCATGCGTGCGGCCCGGGTTCGATCCTCAGCACCACATACCAACAAAGATGTTGTGTCCGCCAAAAACTAAAAAAAAAAAAAAAAAAAATATTAAAATTAATTCATTCATTAAATTGGTTGGTTTTGTCAGAGGACAAGGCAACACGTCACAGTAGGTGCTAACTGCTCACGTCATGAGCCAGCAAGCAAAGCCCAAGAGGAATGGGTCCCACAGTCCCTGGTGAGGGCACACCCCGATGGCCTAGGGACTTCCCACAAGACCTCACCTCCTAGAGATTCCATGACTACCAATAAGTCCCACCCCGGGCACCAAGCTTGTAACACATGGGTCTTGGGGGACATTCGTCCAAACCGTTACAAATAGCACAGAAGGAAGGACTTTTTCATAGTAAACAGGAGACACTGTGAGAGGCTGTTAGGAGAAAGGGGGCTTCATTTTGCACTTGAGCTGGAGAAGTGGGAATTGGTTACCTGCATAAATGTCCACACACAGAGACACTGTTAAACACCTGTGAATGTGCACGCAAGCACGTGCACACACACACACACACACACACACACACACACGCAGACAAGTGCTGTCCACCCTGCTATTGTCTTGGCAAGAATATTCTTTTTGGCACCCCGCTTTTCTTCCCAGTTTTGGATTCTTGGAAAGGGGCTGCCACGGAGGGCTGGGGACTGGTAAGGAGGAGCAGGGCAGGGACAGAGCCCTGTGGAGAGCAGCTCATGTGTTCTGCAGTCAACAGATGGGCAAGGACAAATGACAGGAGGGTCTCAAGACTCCTTCTAAAGTTCAGCCATATTTTTAAACTGATCTGAGCCCCCAAAACTACAAGGGAAAGGATACCATCTGAGAACCAACAAGTCAAGGCTCCCTAAAATCCGCTGACCCAGGCCTTGCCACATTGTGTATGTTCCCAAGTGAACACTGGCCACAACCTCATTATGGCCACTAGTAATGTCATGCGCAGACTAAGAGTGCCCTGCTACAAATAAATGTGAGGCCTTATGAATAATTTAAACTGACAAAAGTTTAAAGTGTAAAAGAGGAACAATTGTTGACTTCTTGGAGATGGTGAAACTGTATTTGTTTGTTGTAATAAAAAAAAAAAACTTGGTATGCACAGTAAAAATCCTTCCTCCACCCACAAACAACGGGGTGTTATTTTAAATAAATATAGAAATCTTGTCACCAATTGAGTGTGAGTATCATAGGCCCAGCCGTACCTGCCAGGGTGGCTCTCTGAACATCTGCATCGTTTCCTAAGTTGGGTCTGCCTGTGACAATAGGTGCTGAGCATTTCCTCGTGGTTTTTAATATTATTTCAAGTGGCTGAGCTGATTGTCCCTTGCCAGCGTAAGCTCGCGGGTCTTAAGATGGGAAAATACTTAGGAGAGAGAATCAAACTGGCCGCCCACCTGCCCCCCCTTTTCTGCCCACCTCCAACCTGAGAAGAGTAACTGCCGCTGGGAACTTGGACATTCTGCATCCTCAGAACAATCCTGCACATCTGGAGGAACGGTTACCAAGATTAATGTCAAGCTCAGCGTCAGAACTCCCCCTGACATTTCCTCAGTTTATCCAAACAATTTAGGGGCGCTCTCTGGGGATCAGGAACCACGCTGCAGCGCAAGGCCAGCACTTAACCTCTTGAATCCTCATTTCCCCGGAGACCTGAGCACCAGTTTTATTCCTTAATTGCTAAAGCAAGAGGTCGTGCACAAAGCCAGTGAAGCAAGCGCTTGAAATAGTTTAGACAAGAATGCAAAAAAAAAGAAAAAAGAAAGAAAGAAAGGAAGAGAGAGAGAGGAAAATCTCCACTGGGTGTATGGAAATTATGTTTGAGTGAGATTTGAGAGTCAGTAGAAAATAGAAATGGAATGATAAAGAAATTGGTGTTTTTGAAGCCATTACACGTAAGAACAGAACCTTGAACCAAATGAAGTACTTGAAAGTGAGTCAGAGGATATTCTGCTATCTCTTCCCCCTCACCTTCAGAGGAGATTGAGTTTGGTTTCAAACTGGTTAACTTCTGTTTCACAATGATTTCTCTTTATGGAGAACGTGTGTCTTGTGAGCAATGTGTCTTCCATATTGCTTTGGCTGCCAGGGGCTCAGGAACTCACGGATTCAACTTAAATTACCGCATAGGTCTTGCATATCGATGTTGTAATATTCCCTCTGGTTTTGATTTCCCCCGCCCCCCGATCCTGGTTTTTATCTAGTTAGATTTTTGCTTTATTGCATGTATTTCTTGTAAGCCGCCTCAAATCTTTTGTTAGATAGATTTGTAGATCAAAACAACTTGGATTTGTGGTTCAATTTAAGAAGAAATGAACATTTCGGTTTGGTTTTGGAGTGCAGCAAATTAGTGTGATTAGCTCTGATTTGAGGTTTACAGTTCTATTACGTTCAAGTCCTTGGTATTTAATACATCAAAGGGCCTGAGAGCTTGCACTTAACCTCCCACGTGTTAACACTGCACAGTGCATTGCACGCCTGTTTCCAATGATCACGCCGAAAGACACCCCTGAGAAGCCAGCCGCAGCCCTGCTCGACCCTTGCCGGGGAGGGATGCGTGTGTGAGCTCTGACCTCAAACGCAGAAGCAAGAAAGAGCTCAGGGAGGAAAATGACCACAGGCTCCACACCCTGCACACTTCCCCTGCATTTTTCCTGTTCCAAGAGTTGAAGGCCCATGTCTTCTGGATACAGAAAGCACATGTGCTCCGTTGCTGAGAATGCCATTCCCATCACCCCAAGGCCACACTGTGCTTTCGAGCCTGTCCCCAGGAGCCAGGAGCCTTCCCAGCAGAGGATGCAGAAACTCAGGCCCTGGAGACTCAGGCCCCCAAGGAGGGGAAAAGGTCCTGACAAGGCTCGGGCCTGGAGTCGAGAGCGTGAATCTCCAGGGCAGCCCTGTGGCTCCCCCAGGAAGCCCTGGGATCCATGCAAGACCACTCATGCTAACATCTGGCAGAGGGTGTTTGCTGGGGTGGCGTCGGGCACCGGGAGTTCTGGCTGTCGCTAGGACACTCCCTTAATTTGACCTGTGCAAATTCCTGCTGGAGTGGAGATCTGCAGTGCCTAGTCACGTGCTTGTACCCATCTAATGAAAGTCCCCAGTTTTGTTTTGGTTTTGTTACTAGAGATTGAACCATGGAGGCACTAAACCACTGAGATATATCTCCAGCCCTTTAAAATCTTTTAAAAATTTGAGACAGGGTCTCACTAAGTTGCTTAGGGTTTTACTATGTTGCTGAAGCTGCCTCCAAACTTGTGATCCTCCTGCCTGAGCCTCCCCAGCTGCTGGGATTACAGGTGTGCACCACCACAACTGGCACCCCAGCTTTTGTTAAGATGATTTGAATTGGTTCTCAGATGGGGCTCATGCCAACCTGTATTCTGGGAATAAAGGTGATCTATAAATAGGCCAGGCCTTACAAAGATTACAACTTGGCTTGAGCAGACAGTCCCTGGTTGCATCTTCCACTGAAACAGTTTGCCAAAAGCTAACAAAAATCCTCCCTGGAGGAAATAACATCCTCTGGAAGCCTCTATAATTTCTGATACAGAATTTCTAATGTTAAGTCAAAAGTTATCAGAACAGGACCAAGGGGAAAAAATGTATCATAGAAACAGATCCACAGGGGATTTAGATATTAGAATCATCAGGCATGGACTTCAAAAGCAGAGATCAACATTTTAAAGAAAATAAATGACAAGTTGAAAAATTTCACTAGAGATCAAAAGTCTACACAGAAATCAAGTGAAAATTCTAAGCATGACAAATATAAAAATTGAAATTATGAATATAGGCAAAGATTTTAATAGCAAGTTAGACACAGCTGAAGAGAAGTTTAATGACCTGAAAGATGGGCCTGTGGAAATTATCTAGATTGGAGCATGAAAATGAAATGCAGGCAAATACAGAAAAAAACATAAAGCACATATGAAAGTGGTGAAAAGGACTTTCCTAGTTGTGACTGAGGTCCCAGAAAGGAGAGGACAAGGCAGATCTCTAAGGACATAATGGCCGAGCATGTCAAACAAAACTGATAAGAAATGTCAGACCTTGCCAAGTTGCTGAGGCTGGCTTTGAACTCACAATCCTCCTGCCTCAGCCTCCTGAGCTGCTGGGATTATAGGCGTGCACCACCACACTCGGCCAAGGAGGAGATCTAAAAGTAGCCAGACTAGGGCTGGGGGTGCAGCTCAGTGGTAGAGTGCTTGCCTAGTAAGCATGAGGCCTTGGGTTCCATTCCTAGTATCACTGCCCCCTCACCAAAAAAACTCAGCCAGACTCAAAATGATGCTTTACCTTCAAAGAAGCGGGTTAGAACCAGAAACTGAAATGAGGTAAACCAGCAAATAAAAGAAGAATAGATTGAGAGTGCTAGAAGAAAGTGAGAGAGTTGATAACCTGTGAAAATATCCTTCAATTTGTCTGAGACAATCCCAGACAAATACACAGAGAATTTGCCATCAGAAGACTTTCCCTAAAAGCAACCCTAAAGGAACCTCTTTGGAGAAAATAAATCTCACTCAGAAAGATGCAAAGAAGTTCAGGAAGGATGGGGGACAGGGAAGCAGGGAGGGCACAAACGTGGGTGAGTCCAGAGAGTTTGCTCTCAGACAGCAGCAACAGTAATGACATCGTGTGGGTCTCAAATCAAGGTAGAATCATACAAAAGATCAAAATATTTGATAGCAAGAGCATATTAATTCCAAAGAGGCTAACTAAATTAGGCTTAACCTATGATCCACAGTGGGGAATGGGATGGACTACTGTCAGGCTTTAAGAAGTCGGGAGGCCCCTGGTAGCTGCAGAGACCATTCCTAAAGGAAGAATGCAAAAAACGTCAACTTGCAAGACAATATGTCCACCAGAAAAGCTGCTCTCCATGAAGAAGGCCAGAAGGAAGAACAGAGAGCAGTTGGGACTCAGGGACAACAGGTGACAGGAGGAGCGCCTACTCCCCAACCCAGGGAATTCCACCACAGGGGTGAGCTGCGCACTCCCATGAAAAGACTGTGGTTGTCAAGCTTGGATTAAAAATGAAAATTAAAAAAAAAATAACTACGTGTCACTTTTAAGAGTCTCGTTTTAAATCTAAAACCTGGAAAGACGGATTGAGTCAAGGATAGAAGAAGACATGCAAGCTAATGACACTCCAAAACCCCAAACCAAGGTAGCGATGGACAGACCCAAAAGGAGACAGAGACAAACCCTGAACTGTGAACTGAGGGGACCGGAAAGGTCTAATCAACCCAGGCAGCAAAAGTCCCTCCTGAGCGTTGGAGCACCTGCCCAGATGGACAGAGAGCGCTGGGCTTCCCCCATCGGCTGGCCCCGGGGTGCTAGGGGACCGCGTCCCAATCCGTCTCCTGCCCCTTCCTCTTTCTGTTGCCCTTTGGATTTCCACTCGTTGCCTCAAACCTGATTGGAATGAGGAAAGGTACCAAGAAAGGAATCAAAACCAGAGGTGAGCAGCCAGGTGAGCTGAGTTCAGGAGTCTGAGCCCCTCGGTTTCCTTTCCAGCCCGGCCACCGCGACCTGCGGGGACTTAGACTTAAGGTTCAAATGGGAAAATGGCGATGACGAGGGGTCCCATCCAGGTCCCTAGCACCACGCAAGGCAAGTACGGGCCCAGCGCCTGCGCAGAGCAAGCCCCCGCGGAGGTGGCCCTTGTTACTCTCCTGTCTGGACAGTGACATGGGAGGAGACCCTGAACTTGCCTTCTGTCCACAGCCCTCCAGCCAGGCAATCTGCTGAGCCGGCCCTTTGCCTGCAGCGTCTCCAGAGCAGGAAAGAAAAATGGATGGAGCTGGCATTTACTCCAGCCCAGCTCCAGTGAAAAACTGTAAAACAGGCTGCGTGCGTCGCTGGACCTGGGGTGGGGGGCAGTGTCCTCTGCATCAGGGATGGGAGTGGGGGTGCCGACCTCAGAGCCACCAGGGATGAGGCTCTTATGTGCCCAAGGTCTTCACAGGATGTCCTTGACTGAGCTCATCCAGAGGGAGCCAGAGGGGCCTGGTTGTCCCCATCCCAGCAGGGAGGGCAGGCTGCCCTGGGGACAGGATCAGAGCGCATCCTGAAGCTCTTTGTTTGGAAATCACATCCAGCTGTTTCTTTGGCAAACTTCTATTCCTTCTTCAGTGAGGCCTCTGGGACTGCGCCCCCCACTGTCCCCTGGGCCCAGGCACCTGCTGTTACCCCTTGATTCCATTCCACAGCCATCAGCTAATGCGCCTGTCTCCCCTTCAGTTGGTGCTGCTTAGATAGGATTCGCATTGCATCGAGAGGGCAGGTGAGATCCTTCAAAGTCCCTGATCCTTTTGAGCCCTAATATTTTCACTGCATGGCATTCAAAATAAACGAGGCACAGTACCATTGGAGAAGGTGGCAGTCAAGAGTTTAGCAGCCCCTCAAACCCTACAGGACAGGGATGGCAATTACGCAGTGGCACGCGGGCTTCCACTGCCTACTACCAGTCCTAGGGCAGACATTGCTAATCAATCGCCGAGGCTCTCTTTCCAGCTGAGCCTGGGATCCCTCTCAGCACCACCCTCCAGGCAGCCTTGAGCAATAATGGCAACAGGCGAGCAAGGTGAACTCCTGCACACTCCCTGCCGGGGTGTCCCATCTCTACCCTGGCTGGGACAGTGCAGTACTGCGGCGGCGGCTTCAGGGGAACCCAAATCCCTGGGCCCATCTTGGCAGCAATACTTAATGGGGGGAAAAAAAAGGAAAAAGAAAGAAAAAGACTGAGAAGAAGAATTGCTTCTCAAATATTTGGTTTCCAACATATTTATTTGGCTCTCGGAGCCTACTGACCATATGCATTGCATCTGTTCTGGATCGAGATTCAAACATGGTTTCTGATTTATTAGCTTAAAAAAAAAACACGCCTCCCCAGGTACCTGCACTCAAGATGCCGCTGAGGGAGGCCCTGATCTCACAAGGACGTGGGCACCTCGCTGGGGCCCTTCGCTGTGAGCAAACCAGTACTTGATTGACTTAAAAGCAGGGTGGGGAGTGGCGGGGGAGTCAGAGCTCTGCCAGTTGTCAATGTGAGCCGCCACCCTGGCAGGTCTCACAGGACCCTGTGAGGTTTCCTAGTAGAGGCTGTGCCTCCCGGAGGTAGAGGCTCAGAGGGATTTGTCAGGCCCTCCTGGGTGGCCTCTCTCTGCAGTTCCTGTGGAGAGGTGTCTCTCTCCAGTCCCTGGCCCTTCCCCAGGGTGCCTCTGGGCCTTTGTTGATGGCTGTGCTCTCCTGGCTGCTGCACCCTGCCTGCCTCACGCCACCCACATCCAAGGGGAAGGGGAGAGGTAGGGCATTGACTACGGTCCTGTCTGGGCCAACGACTACCCCTGGACTCAGCCTCAGGATCTCTTACGTTCTCGGTTTTCTCATCTGTAAAATGGCCATTGAATGGATCATGTCTCTGTGGTTGCCGTGACGATTTGACAAACTGATAAAGGTTGGAGCCCGGCTCGGGGTTGGGGTTGGGCGCTCTGTAAGTGATGGCTGTGGCAGCTCGGGCTGTGGCTACATGGTGGGTGTTTCTATTTTCATGAGACACCAAAAGACTGGGCTCTCACACACACTGGGTGCCTCTGAATCCCCCCCCTCCCAGGACCGCGGCAGTACACACTGTCTCCCCAGCCCACCCACAGAACCTGCATTTCAGTGATCTGAGATGTGACCTGGGAATTGGCTTTTTAGGCAGCACTCACCACCCTTTAGAAACACTTTGAATGAAGAGAGAAACTTGCCCCAGTTTTACAGATAAGGAAACTGAGGTTCAGAGAGGTAATTAGCTGGGATGGGGTCTGAAGCAGGCCTGCCAGATTCTGAAGCCTTGGGATAAGGTCCCAGTTGGGGCTGCTTCTGTGGGAGGCCAGCTGAGGCTGGCTGCGAGGACTCCCGCTCTGCCCTGCAGCCACCTCTCTCTGGGACCCATCATCTCTCACCATGTCCATCTGTACCCAGAGAGGGCATGGTGAATTTGCCCATGCATCGTCCTAGGTTTGCCTCAATGGGCCCCGTCCCTGTGGGACCTCTCCTGGGACCAGAGAGAGGGAGCAAGAACAGGAAGTTGGAAGAGAAGGAGCAGCAGGTCAGAGTGTTCCCCAGCCTCCATCCACAGGCGGTGACTCGTTACTCCACCTAAGCCAAACCCTGCACACCCTCCTAGGATAAGAGCTGGCGACAGCCCTTGGCTCCGGGCCCCATACACGGTAAACTGTCGGCAAGGGCTGGCTCATCCTGCCTGGGTTCAGTGGCAGTCAGGCATGCTTTCTGAGCCAGGGAACTGGGGAGCTGGGGAGAGGGTAGGGGGAGGGCTGCCATCTGCTTTATAGGAAGCCGGGTCACAAAATCCTTTTAAAAGGGAAGGTTTCCTGGTGGCTTTCCACTTCCTGGGTGGGATCTTCCTGGTCCTCGCTCAGTCCCGGGGGCTCCCGGTGGAGCCCGCGTCTCTGAATGTTTGCTGTTGGATGAATGAACTCAATTAACCACCCACCAACTGGGGCGGGACTCTGCCGAGAAGAAGAAGCAGCTTTTATGCAGATCAGCCTCCTTGGGACGCTGCAGCTGTCACCAAGCCTCATGGGCCTTTCCACCAACATCAATTTCCAGAATCCACCGACTCCATTCTGTCTCCTTGGCCACCGCCACTGCACCCGTGTGCTCTGTGGCCGTCCGACTTTTAGGTTCACCCCATTCAGGCCGCTGTCACTCAGCCTCAAAATCATCCTAATGCTGGAGTCTGGCTATGCTGCCCTGGAAACCCTCCCGGGGCCTCCCACCACCGGCTCCATTATCTCCAGATTCCTCAGCACCAGGCCGGGCACCTCTGGGGCACCCAGCACCTTACACTTGTTTCCTTGGAAACCTGGAACTGTCTGCTTACCTAGGTCCCTCCCGGCTGGGTCGGCAGGTGGTGCCCAATGGTCACACGCCAGGTGCAGAACACAACAGGGGGCCCTCCGTCCATCGGCCCAGCCCTCCTGCCTCTGTGTCCCACTCCAGCCCCTTGGGTACCCAGCTGGACTGAAGCAACGCCTGATTGAAACGATTTGTGTTTGTCCTCCAGAGACGACTTAAGGTGTGCAGGCAGGTGGGCACAGGCTGTGCAACACTTACCATCTGACATTGGACTCGAGCATCTTTGGATTTTGATATCTAAAAAAAGTGGGAGTCTGGAACCCCATGGATACTGAAGGACGACCATATCTGCCAGGTTCCCCGTCCTGGAGAAGGCACGGGATGCCTCCTTTGGGGCCTGTTAGGAGAGGCACATGTTTTTACCTTGATGCTGGCTAAATGCGTGAAAATTCTTGCAAAGCTCAAAACAATGGCTGGAATGAAAGCCACATTATTTAAACGCTAAATTGAAACACATTCTTTCAAAGAGAAGCAGCCACTTGTCTGAATCGCAGGACTCCTGGGAACCCCCTGCGCCCCAGTCACACCATGCCTGCTCGCTGCTGGTCCAGCCCCTCGAGCTGATCAGGCCGACCGGCTATGCGGGCATCTGGTGACCATCATCCGAGGTGACCACTCACCCCTTGGCAATCTTTGCTTACTTTCTCCAGAAAGGCCACGTCGACCACCCCAGAAGCCCAAGCCGACGTAAGGTGGTGCCTGGGGAGAGGTGGTCACTTGGTGAGGGTCAAGACACTCTGGTGGAGGCTGGAAGCAGGACGCAGTGCCCCCAGGAGGAGCACTGAGTGGAGGGGGCACCTGCAGCATTTGCTGTTGGAATCTTTCATGAGAAACCAGGAATAGGAGTGTTTATAAGGAATCTCTCTGTTTTAAAATGTTTTAAAAACCTCGAAGCCCCCGAGGTCAAGCCAGCACCCTCTTCCGGCCGAGCTCAACCTGGTTCACAGCCTCTGCTCTTCTCCGCATCAGACACGTGACGCTTGGTCTCCTCACTCATCCTCTCACGGTGGGACCCGATGTCTTATTGGGCCCATTTCACAGAGGGGGAAACTGAGGATCAGAACCACTTGCCCAGAGCCACTGGGCAGACACAGATCCACATTCAGATCCAGCTCTGTTGATTCCACGGCCAGTTCCTGAGGCCAGGACTGTGGCAGGGCCTGCCCTGGGGTCCCTGGTATACGGGGAGGCTGGGTGGGCCCTGAGAGGCCAGGCTCCTGTCCCTCACAGCAGCAGGAGGGACTCGTTGTGCCAACTGAGGATGTGGCTGTGAGGCTGGACCTGGCTTCCTCCATTGTCCACAGCCACACAGAAATGGACCCTTGGAGCGTTGCAGATGTGGCCAGTGGGGCAGGTGGCTGAGAACCTTCCAGACCCACCTACAGAAGGCAGGTTCAAGATGCAGGGTCCCCTCCCCGACCCCTGCCATCTTGCCTCGCCTGTTCCCCCCACCTCCCTTCCCGACCCTGCCCCATCCTCCCATCTCCATCACTGCCATTTCTCCAGCCCTCGCTGTCTGTTCCCTCCATCCCCCAGGATTCTCTCTCCTGTTCCCTCCCTTACGTCTCCCTCTCACCGTTTCTCTCCGTCCTTTAGGAAACCGCACGCGCACAGACTCCCTTGGATGTCCTCACACCGCGAGCAAACGGAGGGTCACCAGCCAACGCCAGCCACGGCACAGGCCTTCCTTTTCTCTTAGGAGAGGGACAGGCAAATCCCTCTCTCTCTCCCTCTCTCTCTCTCTCTCTCTCTCTCTCTCTCTCTTTCTCTCTCTCTCAGACACACACACACACACACTCATGACTTGGCACCCTGTGGCAAGTTAAGTATTTTTCCACGCACAGCTGAACTAATGAATCCAGCTAAAAGCTCCTTCCTTCTGCATGTCCCTAAGATGTCCTCTGTCCCTAAGATGTTCTTGGTTTACTCCTCAGTTACTCTACTTCTCCACAGCCCTCCCCTACACAAGCACACACACACACACACACACGCGCACACATACACACATGCATGCACACGTGCACACATACATGAACACACATGTGCACACATACATGAACACACATGTGCACACACATGCACACACATACACACATGCGTGCACATACACATGCATGCACATGTGCACACATGCACACACACATGCGCATGCACACATGCACACACACATGCACTCACACTCACACACACACACACACACACACACACACACTTATTGCTGTTCCTTTGAAGGAAAAGCCTCTCCTCATCCCGTGTCCAGCGGGGCTCTCCCACCAGGCCCTTGGAAGGGCGCAGGCCTGGGTGCTCCAGTGGTCCTCCACCTGGACAGCAGCATCCCGAGAAAGTGCATATTCTCCACACAGGTAGAGCCTGCAGCTCAGAGAGGCAAAGCGACCTGCCCAAAGACACACAGACTGTCTGGGGTTGAAACCTGAAGTCCTGAAGCCTCCACATGGCAGTCTGGGGAATTCTGCAGGCAACACTTGAGCCCTAGAAACAAACTTCCAACGACCTCCCTTGAAGCGGGAGGTGGTGTGTCCACACTGCACCCGTACTTCCTCGCCTCCTGCAGATAACAGCCAGCTTGGGGGTATCCCCAGCCCTGTTGCCTTCGCACCATGTTATCTCATCCTCTTGCAACCCATGGTCGCAGGAGGCCAGGGCAGTTACCATCCCCATTTTGCAGACGGGCAAGCTGAGCCTTGGAAACAGAAAGCAGCTTGTCCAAGGTCCTTGGTTGGGTGGCAGAAGGGCAGAGGCCAGAATCCATGTCCCTGAGCCCTGCTGCGGGTAGGTGTGTCACAGTCCTGCAGAGCCCATCAGCAGGGGATGGTTTCGTGGAGAGCTGCTGCACTGATATGGTAAGCACTAACCTTGTCTCCTGGGTGGCAGACACCCTCCACTGGCCTCCACTTCCACATCTATCCAGTGGAGAGGAAAACACTACCAGATTTACTATCAGAGAAGGAGACAAACTAGATTTTAAACAAACCTAAGAATGAAACAGCACAGTGATCACTCCTGTAGGAGACACTGCTGGTGCTCGGCATGCCCCTGCCTGCCCCTCTGTCCATGGGCTTTGGTCAATGGGTGAGAGCAGAAGTTATAAAGAATACTTCCTGGCCAATGCATGACCTGCTGGCATGAGAGCCCCTCTTTCTCTCTTGTCCTGCATAAGCTGGGAAGGCCTTGTGCTCCAGATGAGGCACCCAGAGGATGGTGGGCCAGGATCGCAGAGCCATTGTGTAGACAAAATTGCTCTCTTCTTTGGCCTAGACCCGGAGCAGACTACAGCGCAAGCAGGAAATGTGTGCTCAAGCCATTGAGATTTGGGGACTATCTGTTATTGTGGCCTAACCTAACTTATACTGGCTTGTAGTTATCATTATTTGGGTGTGTTTGTTATGGAAGAGTCCCAAAATGACTTCAGGATTTTCACATAAGAAGCACCAAAGAAATGTTTTTTGCTTGGATAAAGAAACGAATGATCAAAACTGAGTTCTGGTTCTGCTGTCATCTCACTGCATGATTCTGGGCAATTTATTTCCCTCTCTGACTTCATTCCCTCATTTGTAGAATAAGGTCATTAATGTTTTCCTTGCCTATTTATAGTATCCACACTTTTAAAACTCTTGGTCCTTTTGGAAGACAGGATATTTGAAACTCAGGAATGTGGGGTCACAGTACACCATGTTCAAGAATTTTAGGGGGAGAGCAATAATAGACGCAGACATGCTTTATAGCATGTGCAAGTTAAGGGACAAGTGTCCAACTCAGTTCCTGCCTTCAGCGCTTACACTCCAGAGGGAGGTGCGGGTGCATGCAGCACTTACTCTATCACCTACTCCTCATCCATGGCAGACATTACAAATCGATCACTGCACCTCAAGCAGACATCTCCAGTTGATCGATGCTGAAATGAGCACCACAATTAATTTATTTGCTATCCTGGCTACAGAAGGAGGAAAAAAAAAATCTGCCGATTCCAGACACCCATACTAAGTGCTTCAATGGCCCCAGAGGGAAGCCTCTGCTTCCTGAACATGGCCTCCCAGCCAGGTATTTCCACACACGATTTCACCCAATCTTAGCAAAAAGCATACAATTTAGAGTTTGTGATTCCCACTTCCCAGGTGAGTCTTCAAGACCAAAGCCTGGGGCTCACCCAGCTGGTAATTGACAGAGCTGTTCTTGAACCTGGGTCCACCTGTCTCCAGAGGCTGTACCCTTGACACCTCTCCACACTAGCAGACGAGAAGGACTCACAGACATCGAGAGACCACCTCAAGTTTCCATGGAGAACTGACACAGAGCTGTTGCTTTTCCAGCATGAATCTTTACTCCTGCTGGAGTCAGAGGGCCTGCTGGGGCTCTACTGGTCTCCGGGGAAAGGCAGGGCATGCTATTTTGATATTGAACCTGTGCCCACGAGCCCAGCAATGGACCAGCCTTTTACACATCTCAGAAATAAAACTCACAGAATCATTTCCAGCTTGGCTCACGCTGTGGGCACCACCCCAGGGGCCCTGGCTCTGCGAATTCTCTCATCGGCCTAATAGGAGAACAATTATCAGAGTCAGGATACAAATTTAGCGCCAGACACTTCTTTGGGGACTCAGAGGATTTGTGACTTATGGCTTCATTTTGAAGAGCTGCAGATTGTTGACACAAACTCGGGGTAGTTTCTGAAGGAACGAAGCTGCCCGCATGGCTGATGGTAGAATCATTAGGTTGTGGCTGCGGTCCATAAGTGGCTAGAAATTCTAACCCAGCAGCTGGGGCGCAGACTGACCTCTCTATAATTAACCCAAGAGGGTGTTTATTTAACAATCTCAATTACAAACTCATTAAATGACATTAAAAATAAAAGAGGAGTTGCAGGAGCAGCAGGAAAGGAACCGGGATGCTCTTCTGTCCAAGCGTAACAGGACAGGACGCTATTTGAGTGCCTGACAGGCTCTGAGACAGCAGCCATCAGTAAAATCTCAGCCTGAGCCAGAGAGGGTAACTTGGCCCGGCTGGCCCTCCGCAGGCGCGTTTTACAGGGAAGTCGAACAACCAGGGTTTGGATTCCAGCTTTGCCACGTGAGACTTGTGCAGGCCACCTCACCTCGGGACACCTCCACTGCCTCCTCAGAGGATCCCCGGAAGAGATCAGCTGATGTCAGTCACCACGACAGCTAACGCATCTTGTGCACTTAGGTGCCAGACTTGACTCCAAGCACTTTAGATGTCACAACTCATCCAGTTTTCACAGCTGTGTTGGGAAGTAAGCAGGTCATCACCTTCCATTGTATAAGCCAGGAAACTGAGGCACGGAGCCGTTAGGTGACAAAGCCACACTCCAGGTAAAGGAGTGGGCTGTGGAGAGTGGGGTCAGCTCTGGGCATGGCCGGCCTCTGCCCTGCCTTGGGAAGAACCTGCACCACCCACCAGAGTCCTCAAGATGTGACTAAGAGGAATCAAAACTCCTTTCTCTGTCTTCCAAGTGGGGCTTTCTAAGGAATCGCGCACATTTTTCTATCTGATATAAATAGCTTTTTGATTTTTTTTCTCTCTGTGTCCCCCTCCAAATATCAGTCACTACTTGGGAGAAAATAACTGCGTCTGGTTGACGGTGACGAGGTCAGGGCTCCTTCAGAGAGTGCCTGTGGGTGCCGTCTCCATCTTGGCCCGAGGAATCACGGCGTTTATTTTCAGCCGGAGCGTTCTTATATTTAAAGCTTGTCATCAGGCTGAAGTTTGTTTATTGCATTCCATAATTATGATGAATCTATTTTAAATAGAAAAAGATTTAAAATGTAGGACAGCTGCAGAGAATATGGTGTCAATCACCGAGAATCAGCCCACATCTGGAGCTGGAACTTGGGTGGGAACGGCTTGTTTTGCATTTTTATGACCAGATGCATCCAGATTAGATGTACCTTATAAACCTCACCCAGACAACTGTCAGGGCCAATCAGCCCTAATTGAACGTGACATTTTCTCCCCAATCCACCCTGAGTCCAGGCCAAGAATCCCCCACATCACGCACAGGCCCTGAGTGAGCCCTTAGCGGTGCGTACAGAATCTGTCAAACACAGGCCAAATTAAACACTGGTCCTTGTTCCACAATGACTACCAATCAGAGCAGAAGGACATCTGGAGGTCTCGGATGCCCCCCTTGGCCCCGTCACCTGGAGGCACAGTCAAGAGCAATGGGGGACCCGGGGTCTGCTGATGCTCTACGCCTCACGTGCCCCTGCAGCTGGTGGCAGCCCCCCAGAGCGCCGGCGTCACACTGGCACGTGAAGCACACCCCCTCTGGTCCTTCCCACGGCCCAACCCGTGGGTGTGACAGGCCAGGAGAGTTCCTAAGAGGGGCAGAGAGGCTGGCTCGCTGTGCGGCAGGACAGCATGGACGCTCACCCGTCAGGGTCATTCGAATGACGGTGGCCCTCAAACTCCCCTGGGGATGATGGCACAGGTGGGGGCAGCGCAGGGTGCTGCCATGACCGAGGGCAATGCTGGCTTTGGTGCCCAGGACCCTGGCCTGGCTGAGCCTTCTGCAGTGTGACCAATAGAGCCGTGGAGTGAAGAATTGACCCCTCCATGTGACGATGGCACCCACCCAATCTACCCCCAATCGATGGCCTCTTGATCTGGCCTCTACAGGCCGGCTCCCGAAGCTAAGGGGTATAGGATGCGCTTTGAGAGCGCCGGCTTATTCCAGAAGGACAAGACATCCCACGTGGGGTCACCACTGATGGCCAAGTGCCAGAGGCTGCAATGGAGGGGGGAGAAGACCCAGGAGGGGAAGGGAGGAAGGAGTCTGTTTCTAGAAACAGCACCCAAATCATCACGATTACTCGGTAGGTCTGCAGATCAAAGCAGGGTGAGGTGACAGGTATGTGTGAACAGTGAAATCTCCGCCATCCAAGGTTTCTACTCCTCCAGCTGGAACCAAGTCAGTCTCGTAAATGAGCCACCGATTGTAATGAAAATGCTGTTGCCTCTGGTGTTCTAACTCCTACTCCACGGGTTTGTCCTGTCCAGGCCCTACAGCAGTTGTGTCAAGGAACAGCTCCTATTCTGACCTTTGTACAGATGAAGAAACTACGGCCCAGAGAGGTTAAGTAACAGCCCAAGATCACACAGAGCCAAATTTTAAATTATATCTGGCAGAACCAAATTTTAAATCTGGTTCCATGAACGGGGCTCATGGGAGTCATATGAGTTTCTTTTCTGATGCTACTAATTAAAGGACATCATAGCTAGTTTTGGTGACAAAAAATGAAAGCCCAAAGGGTAGGTTTTTCTTGAAATTGCCTCTTGAACTGATCTGAAGGAGAATCCCAAATGGAAGACAACTTGACGACTAAATGAGAGAAGGACGGGAGCCCCCAAACCTTGGCAGGACCAGAGTCTCTGGAAGCCTGTCCTCACCAGCACGCCTGGTTTTAACAAGTACCATCATTTGTATCTGGTTGAATGGCGAAGAGATTTCCACAAGTCGGAGGCTGGGATGAAGGATGGCACTGATCTGGTTACAACAAATTCTATTAAGTCAGAAATTCTGTCTGACAGAGGTTTTCATCAGCCTCTCGCCCTACTGGAGATGCTCTCTCAATGAGAACACTGGTTTGGGATTTGTCCTTTGTGAAACAGAAATGAAATTAACAGGCAATTTACAAAAAGCTTTCGGGCTTAGAGGTTGCAAATTCAGAGGCCTCCAGGGACCCGCCAGAGGCAGAACATGAATGAAGTCGAGTGTGGAGAGTAACAGGGAGGGGAGAGGACTGCGGCCAACTGAGGACCGCGCTGGCCCGGCTGCCACTCGGCTCTAGACAAGTGTCTCATGGTGACATCGGACTGACACATATTTTACTTTTCAAAAGAAGATGGAATTCTGGTCTAAGGGCTCTTGGCAGTTGAAGGTTGACACATTAAAATTTCTAAAAATTATGTGGGCCCAACCAGACAGGCCTGTTCTACAGTGAGTGACATTTTGCATGTTGGCTCATGACCCTTGTCATACCACACCTCCTTGACCCTCACAATGGCTGCGCGGTGGGCGCCCTGATGACTCTCATGTAGCAGGGGAGAGAAGGTGACCAGAGAGGGCAACCATCATGTCCACAGCCCCCTAGTTGGCTATCCCACAGAATGCAGGGGCCTGCTATACACCGAGGACTTCACTTCAAAGTATCTAAAGTCTTTGTCAAACTGGACAAAACAGGTGTCTGTTGGTTTTTCAAGAAGCAGACGGTGTGGCTGGGTACGGTGGCTCACACCTCTAGTCCCAGCAACTGGAAAGCCTGAGGCAGGAGGTTCACAAGTTTTGAGGCCAGCCTCAGCAACTTTGCAAGACCTTCAGCAACTTAGCATGACTCTGTCTCAAAATAAAAACTGGGGCACGGCTGAGGATGTAATTTAGAGGTACAGCACCCCTGGGTTCCATCCCCAGTACAGGGGAGGGGGGGAAGCAGTCATTGTTACTCAACTTTCCTTACTGTGACAAAATACCTGAGAAAATCAAGTTAAAAGGAGGCAAGGTTTGTTTTGGATAGTTTCAGGTCCATGGTCACTTGGGCCTGTCGCTTGCTTTGGGCCTGCGGCAGCACATGCACCCTAGTGTTGGTGTGTGTATGTGTGGGGGGGGAGCTTCTCACCTCATGGCAGCTTGGAAGCAGAGAAGGAGGAGGGGTGGGAACACATCATCTCCTCCAAGGGCCTACTCCAGGGACCCCACTTCCCTCCATTAGGCCCCTTCTCCTCAAGGTCCCAACACCTCCCAAAAGAGCCAGGGGCTGGGGACCAAACCTGCAGCCCACGAGCCTCTGGGGGACATTTAAGATCCAAACTAGAGCACAGTCCTCCCGGGCCCCTGTCTGTCCCAGATCTCCCTCTGCCACCCTACACCAGTCATTGGAGGTGAGGCACCTGGATGATCCAGGGAGAACTCACCTCAGATCTGCAACTTACTTTCACCTGCGCAGACCCTCGGCCCTCCGAGAGCACACCCACAGCTTGCTGGGGTTGGAACGTGGACGTGCCCTCGGGGACACCCCCAGCCCCCTGCTTACCCCTGCTGCATGCATCTGCTTCTTTAATTTGATTGTGTAAACCCAGAGCCCCATTCTGCCTTAGCTGGCCATATAGACACAAACCCTGGGCTTCCGGTTACCTGCCGCCTGGCAGCTGCTCCCTGGGATGGGAGACCCCGGGAGGCAGGAGCCCAGCCCCAGGGACTGGTCACTGTTCCTTCTGCACAGCTCAATGTCCTCAGAGGGTGCTGGGGTGAAGTCCCGGTGTCTTCTGTGCATTTCCCAAAGAAAACGTGCTTCAGAGTCCCAGAGAGAAAAGTCACCCGCTGCAGCCCTGGGGCTGAGGACCAGCTGGTTGCCAGGGAGCTGCACAGTCTGTCCCCATTAGACTGCTCGGCAGAGGAAGTGCTCAGAAAGCGAGGTCCCTTGCTCATGACCGCCAGCACCAGGTGTCACCAGCCCAAAGAGCAGCATTTGCACAGCATAACAGTCTCCCCTGCACAAACCGCTCTGAACGGAGCGCTGGTCCTATGCGGCAGCTCCTCTCTAGCTTTCTTCCTTGAAATGTCAGGGTGCCCTGACATTTTTTGCCAACGGAGGTTGATGGGTTTTCCTTTCTCTGTACAACAAACCAGCCACCAAAAAGAAAAGCTTGTTCTTTAATAAGTATATATATTTTTTTAAATAAGGGCAAAACTCTCAAGTTGGAAAGCATTCTGGGAAACGGTCTCTGAGAGTTGGGCTGGGGGTGAAGTTCACTGGCTGGCACCCTCTGGGTTTGGAATGGGTGAGGGCAGAGCCAGGTAGAGAGAGAAGTGTGTGCTCTTACTCTGTTTAGGGCATCCTTCTTTCGGCAAGTCCTGAGGGAGCGGCTTGGGATGATGGGGAAGAATTGGGGTCTGGCCCAGGGTTGAAGTTCCAGTGGCTCTACCTACCAAGCTGTGGGACTATGGGCAAGTGACTTACCCTCTCTGAGCATCGGTGTCTCCAACTGTTAAGTAGGAACGGTAGCCATGCTTATGCTGCACCTTCAGGAACCATTTCTTAAACTGGGAAATGGACTGTCAGATTGTGGAAGGGTTTTCACTTTCCAAAGGGAGACACTGCAGTGTCTTCCTGCAGTTTCTTCCGAGAAGAATCGTTCCATGTCCACTCAAGGAGACCCCCCAGGTCCAGATGGGGCTTCCACCCACACCTACTCCCAAGCTTGGTTTGCCCATCTGCAAAGTAGGGATGTCCGTGATAATGGCCAGCCCTGGCCCCGCGAAGGTGAACCAGGCAGTGGCCAGGTGGCCGTGAAGACACTTTTGTCGGTGGAGAGAAGCAAGGAACAAGCTCCAACTTAAATTCAAAGGTGGCATGAAGTGCCCCCAACATGTCCCCTCTCACAGAAGAGGAAGCCCAGAGGCAGAGGAGCTTCAGGGTGGGCTGATTGGTGGCTTCAGGGTGTCTCCAGGGGCACAAGTTCCTCCACCTGTCTGCCCTCCATCCACAGCAATGGCTTCATTCCCAGGACACTGAGGACATGGCACCAGGAGTCCCAGGTGTCACATCCAACAGTAGCCTCCAGAAGAGGACGCAGTGCCTCTTCTGTGACTCACTTGTAAAGAGAAAAGCAAGCCCAGTGGTGGGCATGCCCTCCCGTCCACCAGTAGAGTGCAGGCCATGGCTGACCCGTGACCGCCAAGGGACCAGGGGAGGGCCGGCGGTGGGCCCTGTGGCTGGTGGCTTTGCAGGCAGGGAGGCAGCCCATCCAAATTAGAGTCTCTTGAGGGGGGGGGGGGGGTTCAGTGGGGTTTTCCCAGGTGCACACCTGAAACTGAGCTTCCCTATTGGAGAAACCCCCGGGAGAATAAGGAAGCGACCAGAGATGATGGAGGAGTCAATTAAGGGTGCTTTATCAGGCCAGCTGTCACCACGGGCGACCTCAGTTTGACCCACTGAGAAGCCTGGGAGGTGGTCAGGAGCACACCTGCAGTGTCCTGGCTGGACCCGGGCTCTTCCTCCATGTCCCTGCAGGCCATCTCTGCCCCAGGCTGCTTCACTCAGCGGCCAGTAACCAGCACATGCCAACCCCGGATTCAGGCCTAGCAAGTTCCAGAGGCAGAAAAAGAACCTGGTGCAGAGTGGCAGGTGCTGTGGGTGGGAGGTCCAGGGCGAGGGGCAGGGCGTGGGCGGGGCGGGGGCGGGATGGGGCTGGGAGAGGGCTGGGCGGGGGCGGGGCTTCGCTACATCTGAAACAGGGGGCGGGGCCTGGGGTGGCCTCCTGCGGGGCTCACCTTTGGCTGGAAAGAAGTTTCTCTGCAGCACAGCCGGGAGCCCCGGGTGTCCAGGGCACATTTGTCCCTGGATAAGACTGTTTCCTCCGCTCCTCAAGGCTCAAGGCTTCTGTCACTTGCAGACTTAAAGTCTTCCCTGGTCTCCTGGGCCTTTTGTCCTGGGACCGTGGCACCGCTGGGATTCTAGAGCAACCCAGTGACAGGCACCACAGGAAGACACTGCTCCGTGGACCCAGGGATCGTGTCCACGCAAGGCAGCTCAGCCCTCCCAGCATCCCCAGAGTGGAAACGGCACTGTCCCCATGGCACACACGGGAGACTGAGGAACAGGCGAGGGGTGACTTAGCTGTCGTCCTAAAGCAACACCTGCCTAGAATTCCGACTCAGCACCGTGGTCTGGTAAAAGGTGCTGAGTGGGGCCACTGTCCCCAGACGCTCCTCTCAGCGACAGACAGACAGAACAGGGGAGAGGAGGAGCAGGAGCCTGGGGAGGGGCTCCCTCGGGTGGTGGGCTGCCTAGTGCCAGAGCATGGAGGGTTTGATGACAGTGAATAAGGAACCTGCCACAGGTGCCAGGGGTCACTCCCACATTCACAGAAACAGAAGGTTCAAGGGCAGGAATGCTGTGCAGGAGCTGGGCTTCACACCAAGCTCTCTCTGCCCTCAAGTTCTTTCCCACACACGGTGGCTCTGTGGTCAGGCCCTGCGGTGGGGCCCAGAGCCACAGCCACCAGGAGCCTTTAATGTGGCTCTGGGCTGAGCCCACCCGCTCCGTGGTCTCTGCCCACTGTGGGCATCAAGGGCCACGGGTGAGAGTGTGGGCCACGCTGCCCAAGTGGAACTCGGGAGGAGCCACAAAAGCCAGCCACACAGGGAATTTTTAATTTTCTAGTAGCCACATGAAAAGAGTAAAGAAAAACAGGTAAAGTTAACTTTATTAATATATTTTGCTTACCCAAATACTTATCCAAATGGAAGTTCAGCGTATAATTGACACAAAACATCACAAGGTTGAAGTTTATGTCTTCCTTTTTTATTTGTTTTACTGAGGATTTTGAGTCCAGGGTGTGTCTTATTGTATCGAGGGCACACTGCAGTTTAGAATGTCTGCATTTGTGGTGCTAAAGAGCCCCCCGTGGCCAGTGGTACCATACTGGACCAGGCAAGTTTGGGTGATTCAGAGAAAGATGATTCTCATTCTTCTCTCCTTACCTGCTATGCACATGACCACAGGCTGACCCCCGCCCCCCCCACACACACACACACTTCAAAACTGTGTTTGCCATTCTTAGGAACCAGTGCTTACTAACCCAAGGAAACAAGAATCTCTAATGGCTATAGTTGAATGTGTCTCCCAAAACCTTGTGTTGGAAACTTAATTCCCAATGCATGGTGTTCAGAGGTGGGACCTTGGGCAGCCAGGGTCCCTGAGGGCTCTGTAATGAACAGTGCAGATTGCAAAAGGGCTTGAGGAGGGATCTCGTGGCCTGCTTGCCCTTGTCCTCTACCTTTCCACCAAGGGGTGACCTGCAAGAAGGTGCTCACCAGACGCTGCCCTCCATCTTAGTCTCCCTGGTATCCAGAACCAGGAGCCCCCTAGCTTCCTATTGTTTGTCAGTCACCCCATGGATGGCTTTCCATTACAGGGCACAGAGTGGAGCAAGGCAGTGATGAGGGAATGCCAGTCATCACCGATGTGGGCACAGGCCCTTGGACTCCCAGTTTAAATTCCAAGATTTGAACCTAAGGCAGTAGCCAGGGAAGTGAGATTTGCATGCACGGATCCCCTTCCAAAGCTTAGCATTGGCTTCCTGCCACTGCTGTAACATATGACCACCGACCTAGGGCTTAAAGCCACACAAACTTATGCTCTTGAAGGCTGGAGGTCGGAAGGTTAAAACGTGTCTCGCTGGGTTACGTCAAGAGGCTGGCAGCTGTGCGGCCTCTGGAGACCCTCGGGGAGCATCCGTAGCCTCGCCTCGTCCAGCTCCTGGAGACACCTGCCTGCATCATGTGGCTCACGGTCCCCTTCCGACCAGCAATGTCATCATGCGGACCTCTACTTCTGTCTGTCCATCTCCTTCTCTGACGCTCCTGCCCTCCTTCCCCTGATAAGGAATTGTGTTTCTACTGGACCCACCTGGAAAACCCAGGATGATCCCCCATCTCTGGGTCTGTGATCAACCCGCAAAGCTCTCTTTGCCACGGAAGGTGACCCACTCACAGACTCCAAGATCAGGGTGTGGAGACATCTTTAAAAACCATCATTCTGCCCCACACACGGCTAAAAGAAAAACCAATAATCCCTGGGACCCAGCTTGATGAAGAATTCCTGGCCCATGAGGACAAAGGTATGATTCATAAAATCAATTGATTTGGCTTCAGTAAAACTGAAGAGCTTCGCTTGGTAAAGACTGTGTTGAAAGAATGAAAAGACAAGGGACAGACAAACCTTGGCAAACCACAGATCTGAAAAAGGATTCGTGTGTGTGCGCGCGCGTGTGTGTGTGCGCGCGTGTGTGTGTCAGTGTGTATTGTTCAGCAGTAACATCATCATCAATCCTATACGAAAAATATACGAAGAGACATTTCAACCAATAAGCATACAAAAATCTGTTCTGTCATTAGCCATCAGGAAATGACAATTAGGACTCTGGTACATCACCACACACCTGATAGGACAGTAAAATGAAAAATTGTGAACATGTGGAGTTGGTCAGCTTTCTGTTATTGGGACAGAGTACCTGAGATAATCCAAAGGGGGACAGGTCTACCTTGGCTCCAGGTGTCCACCCATGGTCTTGCCTTTGGGCCAGAGGTGGCAGAGGACATCATGGCACAGAGGGCGTGCAGGAGGAGGCTGCTACCTCATGGCAGCCAGGAAGCAGAGAAAGAAGGGACATGGGTCCCCACGTCCCCTTTAGGGACACGCCCACAAGACCTCACTTCCTCCCACTAGCTCACCTCCTGAAGGTTCTGTCACTTCCCAACCCCACCATAGCCTGGGGACATTGGCCTTTGGGGGACCCTCATGCAAACCGTAGTTAAGAAGCAAATGCTGCTGAGTTTGGAGAGAAGCTGGAGCTCGCAGACTTTGCTGGCTGGAATATAAAATGGTACAACTGGTCTAGAAATTAGTTTCAGAGTCTCTTAAACGAAATAGACACCAAAGAATCTGGCAGTTGGACTCTGGGTGCTTATCTCAGGGAGAGAACAACACAAGTCTACACAGAAACTCTTCTGCAAGATTGTTCATAGCAGTTTTATTTGTGATGGTAAAAAAAAAAAAGCTAGAAACAACTAAAATGTTGTTTTTAAACAACATTTGAAATAGTGGAAGAGCTAATAGGTGTGGTACAGCCATACCAGGGAATACTATTCAACAATGAAAAGGAAGAAGTTGATATATTCAACAAGATGGATGGACCTTAGGTCTTTGTGCTGAATGAATGTGACGTGTAATATGTTACATTACCACATTGTGGTGGCAACACTGTATAATAGAGGTAATAAAAAAAATGTTGTGGGACTGGGGTTGTAGCTCAGTGGTAGAGCATTTTCCTAGCATGTGCAAGGCACTCGGTTCGATCCTCAGTACCACATAAAAATAAAGAAAGAAAGAAATTAAAGGTATTGTGTCCATTTACAACTTAAAAAAATTTTAAAAGGAAATTGTTTGCCTAACATTCTTAAAGTGACAAAAATATAGAGATGGAGGAGGTTAGTGAAACCCAGGGTTCGGGAGAGGGGATGGGAGAGGGCAGAGTGAATATGAAGCAGTAATGGAAGGGAAATCTTTGTGGGGATGAAATAGTTCTGGGTCTTGATTGTGGTGGTGGCTATACAGATCCACACACGGGATAAAATAACAGAGCTCTATACACAGACTGTAGCAATCACTGTCAATATCCTGATTTTGATGTTGCACTACAGCTTTGTAAGATGTAACAACTATGGACAAATAGATGAAGGCATGCAGAAACTGTCCACACTGTCTTTCCAACTTCCTGTGAATCTACAATCATTTCTAAACTAAACATTTTTAAAAAAGAAAAGGAGACAGAGATAACCTAAGTGTCCAACAATAGGGGATTGGTTAAGTGAACTGCACTATACCCATGCAATAAAATGATGTGGGGCCATTTAGAATACTCAGGAAAATCACACAGGTAGACAAAGAAGACCAGAGTACACGACAGTGCGTGGCGTGAGGTCCCCAGTCGCAGTGAGGTGTGCGTGTGCACTGGCAGGTGGAGGCCTGGGAGGCCACACTGGGAGTCAGCAGCCGTGATTCCAGGTGACTTTTGAACTTCTCAAGAATGCTCAAATTTTTATGATGCACGTAGACCATTTTGAAGATGAGGGAGAAATAGCTTTTCCTCTTTCCGAAAAAAATAAGAGTAAAATGGCAGCGCATCCTGTCGTGATGCTGTTTTCCCATCCCCAAGGCAGCCAGCTCCGTGAATGTGGGAGACAGGCCCTCCTCCTCCTGGGGGAGGCGACCGTGAAATGTGGGCTTTGCTTTCTGGCGAGAACTGAACCAGGAGGTGGAGAGATGGAGACCACCAAAGGCCACTACACGTCAAGAAGGAAACCGCACCTGGTCTATTACAGCTGCACCAAAGCACATGCACTTGGGGGTCCCAGAGAGCTGGGTGACGCACTGAGTGCTGGACCGTCCCCCAGCTCCCGTCCCCCTGGCTCCCGTCCCCCTGGCTCCGGTCTATTCCTCAGGGTTTTCACTCTCAGCTGAGAAGCACCTGCGCTGAGGTCTATAGGCACAAGCTCTTCTTCTGTAGCCACCTCTGCTCGGTTGCTCTCTCTGACCCTAGAGGCCATCGCCCCTGAACAAATCACCCCAAGGCTCTGCTGGAGACTGAAGTGCGTGTGTGCTTTGGGGTGACAGTGAAGATGTGCACACCTGACCCAGATAACAGCTGTCACGACAGGAGTCCTCTCGATGTGACGTGTTCACTGTGCACCCGGAGCTGCTCTGGAACTGTCCTAGGTGGTATGGTCCCTGAGGTCCGTGGGAGGGACCCAGTCCAAGGCCAAGGCAGCGAGTCCCTAATGGAACTTGGGGGAGCCCCCTTCTGTCCGCCTCCAAAGCTATGCGCTTTCCCCTCGGAGACGTCAGGCCACTGCCACCCAGCCCCCATTTTCCTGGGTTCCCCACATCAACAATGGAGGAGAACGGTCCACCTGGGACCTGTGGCTTCTGCTCAGGACAGGAGGCAGCAGCCCAGGTCAAGCACCTGTAGGTGCCACCTAAATGGCCCCTCCTGACGGAGCAGGTCCCTGGATGCTGAGGCGGCTGGAGCTGGGTCGGCATCTCCTGCGCACAGGCTCCCCCTTATGGAAATGAGGGACATTCCTCGCAGCTCCATCGTGACTGGGGACCTGCTGCTCCACCCCAGCCAGAGATGCTGCGAAGGCCCCACCTAGTCCCGCCCAGCCCAGCACCTGGAACCGGCTCCCCGTTCCTGCCAGCCCTGTGCCCCATGCTTCAGGCTTGAAGGTGCTCCGGTCCCTCCAAGCATGTCCCTCCTTCCCTGCCCCCCTCGAGGTCACGTTCTCGGATCCGCACATTGTAGAACATGGACAAAGTGACCTAAGATGACAGGTCCCTGCGGAGAAGTGATGATATTTACAGGGACCTCCTCAGGCAGCCTCCTCCTGCTTAGACACCAGAAGAAAAGCACCTCTTCCTAAAGACGCCCCCCCCACACACACACACCCTGCATCTGTCGGGCTTTATGCCCCAGGATGCTGAGGACTGCGTTCCAACAGAGACCAGGGCAAATCTCATCCTCACCGTGAGCCTCGGTGGTGTCATCTGGAAAGTGGGTCTGACAATGCTCAGGATAGAGGTGGCCTGTCCATGAAAGGCTTAGGCAAACATTTATCTGCTCCTTTAGGTCCTTCCGGAAATGTCACCACCCCAGAGCTCACAGTGTGGCACTCTGGCGGGTTACAAACTGGCACTTACTTGCTTATTCTCCAATTTAGTTCCTCAAGCAACATTTCCTGAGTACCCACCGGCGAGCCGGGCCCAGTGATGAGCTCTCTGCCTCTCTGCCCAGCAGCCTGAGCTCGGGCGTCTAGCTTACCTGCAGGGAGTGTCTGGGGACGCAACAGGTGAAGGAAGCAGGGGAGACAGAGGGGACAGCGTGGTCTCCCTGCACCTGCAGCCCACTGCGTCAGCTGGACTGGGACTCGGGATCCTTGGTGATCTTGTTCTTCCCTCTCCCCGAAATTTCATTGACTCAGCTGCAAAGTGGGAGAGCGTAAGGTGCCTGGTGAGGGTGCCCAGTCCCGCCTCTTTGGGCCAAAAGCAGCCCTGCCTCATCCACACTGTCCCCGCTCTGTCCCCCAGTGCTCTTCCCAAGCATCCCCACCCATCTTAGTGCCCCCATAGGGTCCTCTCCCATGTCCTCCTCAACCCCCAGTTATCGTTCCTGCCGTGCTAGACTTGGGCGGGGTGGAGCAGGGGGCCCTGGGTCTGGAGTCCACACCTCAGTTTCCTTGTCTATAAAAGAACCTGGGAACGCCTCCCTGGGGCTCGATTGTGAGGCTCTCACTATGAGGCTCCTTTGTGTGGGATGCAATGGGGTTTTGTCACATCCGGACCCTCCACGGATGAACAGCATGGCCCGTGGTATTACCCTCCCTGGTGGCCCTACGGAGGTGCAGCCTACAAGACGGCTTAGAGGGGACCGAAAATGCAGGATCTCAACTGCAGGGCTTTGCCTGGGAAATGCCTTCCGGCTTCCAGAAGGAGAAGATTCCGGAGCCACCAGGATGAGGGTCAAGTTTGCAAGCGGAGCAGCAGGGATGTGGCATGGGCAAGAACATCCCCGGAGGAGGGGACAGCAGGGACAGAGCTCTGGGCATCGCGGTGTCCTGGATCTGGCTTTGCTCCTCCAGGGGAAGATCCGCGAGCTCTTCAGGTGGGAGGACGGCCAACGGGGGCGTTGGGAGAGGAGGGAAGGAGGCAAGACTCCCTGATCACAGAGGCGGGGGGGGGGTCTGTGAATGCCAGGAGGCTTGGGGTCTGGATTTTAGACCAAAGCAAGTCACGTGCGAGTCAGTTGGACAGAGCAGAGAGGGTTGCTGGAGACTGAGAGCAGGGTAGCAGGAATCCAGGAGGGAGAGGGTGAGGACCGGGTGAGGTCAGGGCCATGAGGACGCAGAGAAGGGAAAGTATTTGAGGGATGTTCCCGAGATGGTCCCAGTGACGGCTTGACTGTGGGGTGTGAGCGGAGGAAAGGTCTTGCCATCTAGCTGGAGGGCCAGACAGACACCCGGGAACCAGAGTGAAGTGGACAAGCGGGAGGATAATTAAGTGCTAAATTGTGCAGCCTAATTTATTGTTTGGACAGTTGCCTTGGGCTCTGAACCCCGCTGCTCTAATGAGCTCATGACATCAGCCATCAGGAAGGCTTGCCTAGCCCATCGCCTGTCCCGGCGGGAGCCATCTGTGGGCACTGCCCACGTGCCTATCTGGACAGACTGTGACTTCTGGGCTTCTGACTTTCAGTTCACAATTGGGGGTCACCAACCCCTGGCAAGACCCCTTTCTTAGAAGAACCCGGAAGCACCCAGCACTGCCAGGCGAGTTGGTCCAGAAAAGAAAAGAAGCCTAGAGTTTGACCTTGACCGTGAGGCAGGAGCCTTGGGGACCCAGAGGGTTGGGATCACATCCAGCCTCCCTCCTGCTCATGGGGCCTTGGGCAAGCCCCCAATCCTCTCTGAGCCACAGAGCCCTGTCCATGGATTCAACCAAACATCAGGGGAGGGTCCGAGGTCCTCCGTTGCTATGAGAGCATCCCCCAATGTTAAAAGGTGTTAGAACAACAGACAGGTAAGAACACTGTGTACCTGAGTGTGCCACACCCCAGGCTGCGGCTCCTGGGACGCAGAGAATGATCCTGTCCCCCTGTCTTGGTGGGCAGGACGTGAGGACACCTGGCTGGAAGGCTCGGGGCTGGGGGAGGTGGGGCTGCTCTTAGGGGGCAGGCCATAGTTTGGATAGTTCAGTCCCCAGCGAGGCACTGTGGGGAGGTAGTAAGACTTTAAGGGGTGGTGCCTCGTGGGAGGTTTTTGTGTCACCCGGGATGTGTCCTTGAAGGGCATCGTGGGACCCTGGTTTCTTCTTTCTCCTTTTTTGTTCCTAGCCACGAGGTGACCAGACTTCCTGTGTCATGTGCTCCTGCCGTAACGTGCTGCCTCGTCACAGGTTCAAAAACCACAGGGCCAACCGGCCACAGACGGAAACCCCAAACCTGGGAGACGAAACATCCCTCTCCTCTCTTTAAGTTGACAGTCTCAATGTGTTTTGTTGTAGGGATGGAAAGCTGACTAACACAGAGGGCTTTGCGCCACGCGGAGAAGGTGGATCGTCCGCACCGAGGAAACACGAATTGGATGGAGATGATAGCTGCCAAAGTCCCCCAGCTCCTCTCCCCAGGCCACCAGTCCTCTGCATACTGATGGCATCTATGACAGAGAGATGGACTATGGGATGTCCTGCTTACAACATGCACCCCCGCCCCCTCTGCAATAGGAGATACCTGGCCTAGGATAGCACCCACTGCATTTATGTTGAATAAATGAATGAAGAAAGTTGAAGTAGTAGCCAAAGACGTTCACACGGAAACAAGGTCTCCTTTTCACCTATCCAGCCACCAAAGGTTAAAAAATGACTTCCCACACCTGATGTTGATCCCAGTGAGAAGAAACGGTTCTCCGGGAGTTTCAAGTAAAGGTTTAGCTGTAAAGCTTCCAGGGGACGGATGTAGCTTTAAGAGAATGCCCGTCCCCTTTCACACCGTGAAATGCTGTCTCAGGAGGTACAGAGAGAGGTCTCCCCACAGAATCCTGGAACTGGTCCTAATGCTCGCGAGTTTGGGAGGTCTCCATCAGAATGTGATGGACACATGGACAATCTTGATGGAGACATGTGAATGTGACAGGTGCCCGTGTTGCATTAAAGGGGAGGATCTGTCCCCGGCCCACAATGTGATGCTGTTGCCCCTGAGTATCTGAGGAGGACAGGTTCCAGGACCCCCTGCAGATACCCAAATCCACAGATGGTCAAGTCCCTTATAGAGAGTGGCATCGTATTTTTTCAACTTAGGCCCATCCTCCTGTAGACTCTAAATCACCTCTAGATCCTTCATAACACCTGGGACCTCGCCAAGGCCACGCAACCGTTGTTAGCCTCTATTGTTTAGTTGATAGCGATCAGAAGGGAAAGTCTGTGCATGTTCAGTACAGACAGCACATTTGTTTCCAAATATTTTCAACCCTTAGTTGGTTGAGTTCATGGGCGCGATAGGTACAGTTTGGGGCCCACTGCCGGCTGAGACAGCCCGGGGAACTGGCTGACTCTGGGTACCTTGCTCTCTCCTTTGCTGCCTCTCTGTATTTTGGACATAAAAACAGAAGAGCATGCTGTGGCTCTAAAACAGTGTTTCCACACTGGATTTTTTTTTTAAGCCAGGGTGGAGGTGGGCACTGTGCTCCTGGGGGTGTGGGGACCAACTGCACCAGGGTTTCTAGCATCCCCCCACCCAGGTGGTCCGTCTGCTCTCCAGGATGCTCTGAGCTTGGCCAGGGAGACCCCAACTCTCTTCCAAGTCAGGGAGCAACAGGGGCAGCCTCAGCAGCTACGTGTGGACAGTACCTGGGACATCCCTTTATGGGAGGAGATGCCTGGAAACGTGGGGACTGCAGGACTTTGGGACATCTCCCCCTGGCGAGGAACCTCAGCCCCAGGCTTGGTTGGTGAGGACGTGGCCATCCTCGCCACACCGGCTCCCCAGGTCCTGGGCCCATCTGGAGCCAGGTGGCAGCCCCAGCTCTGCTTGCAGCAGTCTCTTCTCCCTTGGAGCCTTCTTGTGTGAGACCGAGGGCCACAAGGTCTAGCCTCCCATGTTGAGAGCACCCATCGAGGAGCCAAAGGGTGTAGGTGGGACATGATCCCAGGGCCCTCCTGCTGCCCACTTCCTCTTCTCACTGGCCTCCAACCTTGAGAACCCAGGGAGGCTCCTGGGGTCTCCCTCTCCCACCCCCTGCTTGGATTTCCTGGGCACCGACGTCCAGTTCCTTCTGTTCCCAGAGGAGGCAGCCAGAGAGCAGGCCTTCCTCCTCCACCCAGGAGCTCCGTGGAGGGTGTCCTGCATGGTAAGGGCCGGAGGGAGGGCCCCTGTCCAGAGGCCAGAAGGGCCGCTTGGGACCCTGCAGAAGGGCATCTGAGTCTAGAAGAGCAACTGGAAGGAACGTTGCCTCCTCTTCTCTGGATTTGAGAGAGTGGAGGCCAAGGGGGCTAACCCTGTGCGTGCGTGTGTGTGTGTGTGTGCACGTGTGTGTATATGTGTGTGTCGGGGAGCTGGCTAGGTGCACTCGGTCCTTCACAGGGGGGTCTCTGCACCTCAATGGGGGGCCCCCTGGACATCTTCCTGTTGGTCAGGAGGGAGTGAAGCCCACATGGACCAGAGGGCTCCCCCGTCCCCACGTGGGGTGCCTTTGGGAGAGTGGTTTGTACCCGAGTCTTGGTTTCCCGATCTATGGAATGGGTCAGACCGAGAAGATCGCAGGAAAGATCAGTGACAATGTCCAGCCACCTCACCCCAGGCCTGGCAAACCGTAAGAACACCACAGAAGACTGGTATTTTTCTATTAATAATTGCTCTGTTGGACCCCAGATCCCACACAGGGGTGGGGACAGAAGCGGGTGGAGGAGCACCATTCCAGGAATACCAGGTCGCCTTTCTTTGAGATCAAACCAGGTGGACACAAATACCCTACAGCTAAGGGGCCGTCCTCTTCCTCCTCCATCACACGAGACTACGGGGCGTCGCCCACCAGCCTCTCCCCCTGCTCTGCGCTGGACAGGTCTCTGGGACACTGTTTTCAGTAACCGTCCAGAGCAGACAGCCACCCCCCACCAACAGCTGAAGGTGGACAAAAGAATATAAGCCCTACTGTGTGTCAGATGTGCCGCTGGCATTTGCAGAGGAGGAGCCGAGCACCTGGGGCCGCCCGGGCATGGCTTGGCTCTGCTCTCGCCTCAACCTTCCCACGGCAAAGGGCTTTGATTTGCAAAAACTTATGCTTTCAAACAGGGCACTGTCGACAAACCTGCAGTGGAGTAAAGTGTGTGTGTGTGTGTGTGTGTGTGTGTGTGTGTGTCTGTGTGAGTGAAAGAAAAACAAAACACAACACAAAAAATGTCCCCAAGTTGTCTCCCATCAGGAGAGCTCTGCCTTTTACCCCCACCCCAGGGTGGCCACGGCATTGTCAGCAAGCTGCAGACCCCCCAAGCCACCAGAACATTCTGTACCTTGTGGCAATTAGTCCCCACTTGGCTTAAGGACTCCGACATCAAAGGAGGTCTCCTTGGGGAGGCCGGGCAGTGCTTCAGAATGGAGCCCTTTCCCCTCATTAGAGGGCTGCAGCCCCCAGCAAAGCAGCCTCTGGACAACAGACACGGCCCCATCAAAGGGCCCCTTCCCCCGGGGAAGGCCTCTGTAATCCAGTGTCTGAGCATGCCCTGCCCCCTCCCCTGGACCAGCTCAAAAGCCGTCTGGGGACACCTGACCACTCTCGGGCAAAGCCAAGTGAATGCATTTCCAACACAAAGCACCATTTTCCTGTCTCAGAATCCCCCAGGGCCCTGCTTTGAGCTGCCTGCCCTCAAGGCCTAGAGGACTCACATCCTGTCCACTTACAGGGGGCCCGAGTCAGGCCCCTCCTCTGCAGTCTCCCCAGCCTTTGAAAGCCCCAGAACACAAACAGGCTAAATTAAGCCACTCTGCAATGCCTCTCCAACTCTAATCTGCTCCCCGGGTAAAGTAGGTGGCCAATCTGGGGCCAGCCCTCCTGAGAGCCAGGGGGAGAGGACAAGCCCCCTTGAGGCTGCCGCCTTCCTCTGTGAGCACAAGAGACTGTGTCCTCTATCTACCACAGGGAAGTCCAGGGTTGAGAGCAGAAGGGCCACAGTTCACCATGCACTTGCCCTCTACGCACCCGGGCTTCCTTCCATCCATCCATCCATCATCCATCTATCTCTCCATCCACACATACATACACCTACCAGTTCACTGGTCTGTCCATCCTGTCACCCATTGGCCATCCCATCCATCCATCATCCATCGTCCATCCATCCATCCCACTGCACGTCAGACCCTGCTTCACACCCTGGTGTTCCAGAAAGGAGTTCGATTCAGATCCTGCCCTCATGGTCTCCAGGAAGAACAGATGATGCTTGGGTCCACAAGAAAGGGGTACTCCAGGGGCAGTCGAGCTCAAGGTGAAGTCTGGGGCCACCAAGAAGATAGTCCTGCAGGTATAATGGTACCCGGAAGGTACAGAGTTTGAACAAGCAGGAAGGGGAAAGGTCTGAGACAGCCAGGAACATTGGGAAACTTGTCATTGTTTACTGGTGAGTTGGAGGTGGGGGTGAGGTGGGAGGGCGAGTGAGAGCTGGAGGTGGACCCTTCATTCCACGAGCTCCACCCCCTGATGGAGCCTCAGACCTGCCTGTGCACACACACCGATCCCCACACGTGCAAACAGGTGTGTGCACAAACACACGGTGTGGTTACTTTTACGTGTTGACATGCTCGTGAATACAAATGTGCTCATGGGCAAGCACATACACACTGATGTGCTCCCACACACGGACACACGGCCCACATTCAGACGTGCTCCCACGCACAAGCACGCTAACGCGTAGAAACTCACGCACACCCAGTGTCCCAGCCTATAAATACAAACTCTGCATACACACACACACACACACACACACACACACACACAGACTCTGTGTGACACTTATGTTCACTCGTGTATCTGCACACGCACATGCAGTACCAGGTAAAGGCCAGGAATGCGATGCCTGCCTCTCATTATTCCCCGTCATAAAAATGTGCCCCAGGCAGTGAAACTTGGCAGAGCGGGGCCATCAGCTGTGCTCCGGGCTGGAGCCGTGTTGCTGAGCTCCACTTGGCTCTGCCCAGGTGGGGTTCCTGCGCTGGTGTCGGCTGCTGTCCCTTCTTCCCAGCCAGGGCTGCCTCTGTGAGAGCCGCCTGCTCCTACAGCCACTGCCCTGCTTGGTGGTGGGACAAGCCCGAATATGTCCAGCATCTCCCCCAAGGGCAGGGTGGCCAGAGCCTGTCCTATGACATCTCCTAGACAGTGCCCAGTCAGCTCTGGGCAAAGCTCAACATTACAGGGGCCAGACCAGTGGGCTCCCTCTTATCCTCCCGCTCTACCTCCCAGGCTCCCCCTGCCAGTGCTCTGCTGGACACCCTGGGCCTGCCCTGGCCTCTCCTTCCCTTCTGATGTGATGAGACCACGACAGGAGTGGTGTTCACCACCACCATCACCATCACCACCACTACCACAATCACTATCATCACCACCACCATCACCACCACCATCATTACCACCACTACCACCACCACGACCATAATCAGCAGCATCACCACCACCATCTACTATCACCACCACAACCACCACCATCACCATCACCACTACTACCACAATCACCACCATTACCTACTGACACCAGCACCATTACCACTACCGAGATCCACCATCATCACCACCACCATCACCATCACCACCACTACCACAATCACCACCATTACCATCTGCTGTCACCAGCACCATTACCACTATTGTGATCAACATCATCACCACCACCATCCTCACTGTCACTACCACCACCATAATCATCAGTTTCACCACCACCACTACCATCTACTATCACCATCACAACCACCATTATGACTGTCACCACTACTACCACCATTATCATCTGCTGTCACCAGCACCATTATCATGATCACCACTATCATCACCACCATCATCACCATCACCATTACCACCACCACCACAACCATAATCAGCAGCATCACCACCACCACTACCACCACCACCTTCTACTATCACCACCACCACCACGGTTACTATCACCACTGCCCTAATCAGCACCATCACCACCATCACGACTATCATCACCACCACCACCGCCATCATCACCTCCATAATCGCCACAACCATCAGTTACTACTACCACCTCCTCCACCACCACCAGCAACCTGCTTACCTCCCCTCTTTGGACCTAGGCTCAGACATCACTTGTAACAGCAGTGTCCTCAGAGTCCAGAGGGGCCTCGCTCTCATCTGCTCCTCCAGCATGCAGGGATGCCAGAGGGCACCTCCACGAGGCAGGGATCTTGCCTTGTTCGTCCGCTGCTTGGTTAATATATGGCCGGGGGGACACACGCGGTGACCATCTGCTGAATCCAGGGACGTGCTTGGCCTCCACTAAGGCACTCAATGGAGGACAGTGTCTGCAGGAGCCGCCCTGGGGCTAAGGGCTGGTGAATTGGTGCAGGTTGACAAGGGACTGGGGAAGGGCCCCAGAGCCACAGCCCGTGGGAAAGCCGAGTGACCTGAGGACACGGGTAGTCCGCTGGGAGGCTGCAGCCAGAGCCCAGGCAGTGGGCGAACGGCGACAGGCACAGGAGGCCCTGGCAGGGGGACAGCATTGCTCTTTACCTGAGGACAACGGGAGGCTCTGGAGGGCTGAAGGCTGGTGGTCAGACGTGACTCTGCATGAGCATGGACTGCTGGGGGGAGACGTGACAGTTGTGGCAGCTGCCTAGGAACCTCAGCTAGTCCAGGAGAGAAGGTGGAGATGGCTTTACTCAGACCAGAGTGGGGGGTATGAGATGGAGAGAAGTGGACAGAAGGGGAACCACGGGCCAAACTCCAGGAGCTGCAGGCAGCCTTGGATTGAAGTGAGGAGGAGCCACGTTGCCTGGGATCTGCTTCCACAGGGACAGGGACGCTCTTAGTGGGAGGGCACAGGCCAAGGGCTCATGACTGTGTTCCTATTTATTGCTGTTGTCGTTAGCGGTGGCGTAACAGGAGCAATAACACCAAAGGATTTCCTAAGCCATCTGCCAGAGGCACAGGGGTGTCATCTTAGTTTGCCTTCCCAGAAGCCACCCTTGGAACCAAGATTCTAAAGCAAGTAATTTATTAGCTTCCTTCGCTTAGCATAATATTCTCCAACTCCATCTGTTTATCTGCAGATGCCATGATTTTATTCTCTTTATTGCTGAGTAATAGTCCATTGTGTATATGTACCACATTTTCTTTATCCATCCATCTATTGAAGGGCATCTAGGTTGGTTCCACAGTTTAGCTATTGTGAATTGTACTGCTGTAAACATTGATGTGGCTCTGTCCGTGTAGTATGCTGTTTTTAAGTCCTTTGAGTATGGACCAAGGAGTAGGATAGCTGGGTCAATGGGTCCATTCCAAGTTTTCTGAGGAATCTCCATACTGCTTTCCATAGTGGTTGTACCAATTGGCAGTCCCACCAGCAATGTATGAGTAAACTTTTCCCCCACATTCTGTCCAACATTTATTGTTGCTTGTATTCTTGATAATTGCCATTCTGACTGGGATGAGATGAAACCTTAGAGTAGTTTTGATTTGCATTTCTCTGATTACTAGAGACGTCGAACACTCAGCAAGGTGGGGAAGTGAGACAAGGAAGAGAAGGCAAGAAAGGTATGTTATCAAATAGGTCACAACCTTGGGAAGTCAGAGTTCAACCTGGCAGAGGATGCTGGGAGCCGCTGAAGCCCACCTGGAGTCACCCCGCTCAGGGCTAAGGAAGCTGGGGCACAGTACTCCCCCTTATCCTTGGTTCACTTTCCGTGGTCTCAGCTACCCATGTCAACCATGTTCAAAAATATTAAAACGAAAATTCCAGAAACAAGTAATTCAACAGCTTTAAATAACGGCTATTAAAGTTTTTGTTCATTTTCCTAGTTATTATTGCTGATCTCCTACTGTGCCTAATTTATGAATTAAATTTTACCATCAGCCTGTCTGTGTAGGAAAACACATAGCATGTGTAGGGTTCAGTACTGAATTTCAGGCACCCATTGGGGGTCTCAAACAGAGTCCCCAGGGACAAGGGGATACTGTGTTTATACACAAACTCTGGCTGGTCATGCAAGGGATGCTGCTCCCAAGGGTGTTAATGCTTCATCCCCTCCAGC
Source organism: Urocitellus parryii (assembly GCF_045843805.1). NCBI lineage: Eukaryota > Metazoa > Chordata > Mammalia > Rodentia > Sciuridae > Urocitellus > Urocitellus parryii. The sequence goes on along the minus strand of NC_135531.1, from coordinate 158,599,782 downwards.
TTCTCCCTAGGGACAGATAAGGCTCAGAGACAAGAGACTGAGTGAGGTTCTGGGAGTTGGAATTCGGACCTGTGTGCATTGCGATGGAGAGACGGAGGGTGTGGGAGACCACCTGCCTCCACTATTGGCAGTAAGTGGTCCTGTAAAGATCCAAACCCAGGGCTTCTTTTGTTTTTTCTTTTTCTTGAGGTGCTAGTATCAAACGTGGGGCCTGCACAGGTCAGACAAGGACTCTACCTTGTTTGCTCCCTCAGCCCAAATCCAGGTATTTTTAAAATTTTAAATCTGTATATAGACAAATACATGGATGTTTGGCCAATTTGATGAACAGACAGGCCAAGGACAGATATGTGAACAGATGGACAGGTGATTGGATCAAAGAGATGGGTGGTTAGGTGAGTAATGTGTGGACGGATGGAGACATGAGTGGGTGGGTAGGAGGAAGGGCAAATATGTAATGGGAGGAATGGGAAGATGGGTGGACAGATGTATGGGTGATGGTGGATGGACCGATGGAGGGGTGATGGTTGAAAACTTCAGCATACAGGCAAATGGGTAGATTGTTTAAGAATTGTATCCAGGACGAAATGCATGGAAGGATGAGCGGTCAGAGGGGAGGCCGATATATAGGGAGCTGGATGGACAAGGTGAATGGAAAAAGAGAAGAGCTGTCTAGGGCTTCGTAGAGCAGAGCCTTGACAGTGACTGTGGTGGAAGTGAGCTCAGCTAAGGTCACCCCCATCGCCTCTCACCTCCCACTGTCCAGTGAGAACCATCTTGGATTTCTTAACTCCAGAGTGAAAGACAAGGCATTTGTGTTATCTTAAGCCTCAAATTTTGTTATGATTTATTGCAGCAACAACAGAAGACTAAGACGACAACACCATGATAATGACGGTGATGGAGATAACAATGGAGGTGGTGGTGGAGGCTGGAGTGAAAATGGAGATGATGGTACCAGATGGTGGTAGCAGAGGTGGTGGTGACATGGACAGGATAGGTAGTGATGGTTGCAGTGGAGGTGTAGTGGTGATGGTGGTGGTGCTGGTGGCAGTGGGGGTGATAATGATGTGGTGTTGTTGGTGATAAAGATGGGAGTGGTGATGATGGTGGTGGCGGTGGCAATGGTGGTCTTAATGATGGGGGTATTGGTGGTGGTGGTGAAGGAGGTGGTATTGTTGGTGGTGGAAGTAGTGGTGAAGGTGGTGGTAGAGGTGAGGTGTAATGGTTGTGATGGTGGTAATGGTGGTGATGGTGGTGATGGAAGTGATGGTAGAGTTGTCGGTGGTGGTGGTGATGGAGATGGTGGTAGAGATAGGAGTGGAGGTGGTGGTGGGTGAGGTGGTGATGGAAGTAGTAGAAAGGGTAGGAGTAGAGATGGTGGTGCAGGTGGTAGTGGAAGTATTGGTGGTAGGGGTGAGGTGGTATTCATAGCGATGGAGGTGGTGGTGATGATGGTGATGGAGATGGCGGTGGCGGTTGAAGTGAGGTGATGAAGGGGGTGGTGGAGGTGGAGGTGATGATGATGGTGGAGAAGATCGTGATGGTGGAGACGATGGTGGTAAAGGTGATGTGATGGAGGTGGTGGAGGTTGAAGTGAGGTGATGGAAGGGGTGGTGGAGGTGGTGGTGATGGTGATGGTGGAGGTCATGGTGGTAAAGGTGATGTGATGCAGGTTATGTTGGTGGTAAAGGTGAGGTGGTGGAGGTGGTGATGATAGAGGTGGTGGAGGTGGTGGTGGTAAAGGTGAGGTGATGGAGGTGGTGGTGGTAAAGGTGAGGTGATGGAGGTGGTGGTGATGGAGGTGGTAGAGGTGATGATGGTAAAGGTGAAGTGATGGAGGTTGTGGTGGAGATGGACATGGTGGTGGTAAAGGTGAGGTGATGGAGGTGGTGGAGGTGGTGGTGGTAGAGGTGAGGTGATGGAGGTGGTGGTGGTAGAGGTGAGGTGATGGAGGTGGTGGTGGTAGAGGTGAGGTGATGGAGGTGGTGGTGGTAGAGGTGAGGTGATGGAGGTGGTGGTGATGGAGGTGGTGGAGGTGGTGGTGGTAAGGGTGGGGTGATGGAGGTGGTGGTGGTAGAGGTGAGGTGATGGGGTGGTAGAGGTGATGATGGTAAAGGTGAAGTGATGGAGGTTGTGGTGGAGATGGAGGTGGTGGTGGTAAAGATGAAGTGATGGAGGTGGTGGTGATGGAGGTGGTGGAGGTGGTGGAGGTGGTGGTGGTAGAGATGAGGTGATGGAGGTGGTGGTGGTAGAGGTGAGGTGATGGAGGTGGTGGTGGTAAAGATGAGGTGATGGAGGTGGTGGTAAAGGTGAGGTGATGGAGGTGGTGGTGGTAAAGATGAGGTGATGGAGGTGGTGGTGATGGAGGTGGTGGAGGTGGTGGTGGTAGAGATGAGGTGATGGAGGTGGTGGTGGTAGAGGTGAGGTGATGGAGGTGGTGGTGGTAAAGATGAGGTGATGGAGGTGGTGGTGGTAGAAGGGAGGTGATGGAGGTGGTGGTGGTAAAGGTGAGGTGATGGAGGTGGTGGTGGTAGAGGTGAGGTGATGGGGTGGTAGAGGTGATGATGGTAAAGGTGAAGTGATGGAGGTTGTGGTGGAGATGGAGGTGGTGGTGGTAAAGATGAGGTGATGGAGGTGGTGGTGATGGAGGTGGTGGAGGTGGTGGTGTAAAGGTGATGTGATGGAGGTGGTGGTAGAGGTGAAGGTGGTGGTGGTTGAAGTGAGGTGGTGATGGTGGTTGAGGGATTCAATTTACAGCAGCTCAGTCACTTCCTGGAATTCTCTTAGAGATCTCTGGAAACATTCTCTTTCCTATATTCCCCTGACCCCAAATTCTGAAGCAGCTTTCCTGAGCCGGAGCTGGAAGGGGAGCATCATGCGAGAGGGGCTCTGGGCTGAACCTTGACTCTCAAGTCACAGAGGGCTGGGAGGCAGGTAGCAGCAGGGCTCAGGCCTGCAGGGCTTGGGCTCCTCAGTTAGAGGTCATTTTATGTATTTATTTCCCTCTTTCTAATCCCTCTCCACGGAGGGCCAGATCTGCCCCTGGATGGCCATGTGTTCCAGGGCCTGGAGGACTCTGAACTGTGATCCAGGAGATTCCCCAGTGGCTTGAAGCCAAGAGTGGACAAAGGACACCCCAGGGTCATCCAGCAGAATTGGGACTACAAGGAGGCCTATAGGATTCCCATTTTGTCATGGCCCCACAAACTCTTTGACCACTGAGTCACCCAGGAACAGAGAGGGAAAGAGAAGGCAAAGGAGACCAGCCTCGAGGTCTGGCCACTGGAGCTTCGCCCCCTCTCGAGCTCCTCAGGCTGCTGCTGGCCTGGGCATTCCCCCGCCCAGCTGCACCACCCAGGGAGCCCAGGGCGAGAAGGACAGGCTTGGGACAGACTCTGGGTCTCCAGGGCGGGATCTTGGCATGGTCCAGACACGTGCAGGGCCCCCACCCCACCCCAGGGGGGTATCAGCCACAGTCACATGTGGGCCAGAGTGGCGCCAGGCCCCAGTCTGGCCCCCCCAGGAAGACCGGCTGGCACCTGTGGCCCAGCTCCAGGCCCCTGCCTCTCCCTGCACGGCCTCATTAACACCCTCCCTGGGGCTGGGGAGGCCGGCACCCGGGGTGGAGGACAGAGAAAGGGCTGAGGCAGTGGAAAGAGTCCCAGCTTGTGCCCTTAACTGGTTGAGGGACTTGATACATCATCTCTCTATTGGATTTTGGTTTTGTTACCTGTGACACAAAGATACACAAAAAAACAAGCCCAGTCAGGGGACCACAGTGGAGCAACTGTCAAGTGCCAGGCCCTCGATGTGCTTGGCACCGATGGTGTGTCATCCGCTCGCAGGACTGACAAGGGCGCCCTGCTGTCCCCAGGAGAAGGCCGCAGGAAGCCTTGGCCACACCTTGGACTTCTCCACGGGCATTTCCATTCCCTGGCCACCAAAGCCCCTTGTGGAGTGCAGGCCTGGCCCCATCCAGACCCCAGGACAGCCACCTCTCTGGGATCCATAAAGTGGGCCTGCTGGCCCCAGGGGAAAGGCTGGCGGCAGTGGTGCGGTCAGTACTCTTGGCCCGCCCCCCGGGGTGGCTCGCCAGGGTTTCTCGTGTGCACAGTTGGGGCTCCCGGTACCAGCTCAGGGCTGTCTGAGGGTGTGAGGAGCAGAGCCCCGAGTCTCCCTCCACCACCCTCCCTGGCTCTGAGGGACGGTGCACTGCTAGAGAGGCCTGGACGCCAGGAGAAGGGGGGAGGGGCCGCAGAACAATGGCCAGGCCGGGCTGTGGTCTGCCCTGAGTGAGGCGAGTGGATGCTTTCTTGTCATCAGACTTTCCAGTCACCTGCCTGGGAACCTGAGGAAAAGGTCCGCAGCCAGACACATGTTCTTTCTTTTGTTCCAGGTGCCAAGTTTGAAGGGATGAATCGGCCATCTGTTCTCCCAGCTCCGCTCTGGCAGGGGAACCTCTGCCTTCTAAGCCACCACTTCCCGTCAGTTGCAGAGGGGTGGGGACAGGTTGGGGCTCCCCCACCCCCGAGGGGCCTGGCCGGTGGACTCTCCATCCGCTGGGTTCCCTGCTGCAGGCCCACTCCCACTCTGGGTCCCGGATGCCAACACCTGAGGGTGACCCTGACCGTGGCTTATCCTGTGAGCATCTCTGAGCCTCGGTTTCCCTGTCTGCAAGGTGAGGGTGGACGGGGACCAGAGCCCTGTGGTTCTGACACACAGAAGGGACAATGTCCTGTGAGGTCCAGGAAGGAGAGGCCTTGTCTACATGGGCAGCTTCTAGGGCAGAACCAGGTGGCTGGGGCCTTTCCTGGGAGTTGGACACCAGAGTCCTGACCTCTTTGCTAAAGCCCTTTCTTCTCCCCTCAAACAGGAATCAAAGCCGGGGTTCCCAGCCTAGGGACTGGCTTCCCACAGGAAGAGAGCTCAAGTGTGGAACCCCCAGCTAAGGTTCTGCTTAATCTAGGGTCTCCAAGGGGGTCTGGGGCAGGGTTGTGCTAGGAGACAGGTAGCCTCATTTTCATCTGATTCTTAAGGGACCCTGTGACCCTCAAAATGTCCAGACCAGGGGGCCTGGAACCTGGGGGGCAGCCTGCATTCTAGAGCCACAGCCCCAGAGACACAATGAAGCTGCCCGCATCCCAAATGCTGGTCATCCCTGAGGTGAGCCATCCACCCAGATGTCCCTGGGCAGATGGTGGGTCCGGGGTCAGGAGGAGACAGGCATAGGCAGGGGATCAACCCAGCAGGCACTCGGCCACCAGGGGAGGAAGCAGCTCTGGGGCCCGGTGGGGAGGTGGGGGGCTGTGGCCTTGGACAACACAGATACCCCCTGCCCTCTGCCAAGGAAGCCAGAGCCAAAGAATAGTCAGAAAAACAGCTTTTATTCCAGGGGATCCCAGGAGAGAACTGGGCTCAATTCTGAAAATAGCAGGAGCCAGGGAGGGGTGGCTGCAGGAATCAGGCTGGGTCAGAGGGTGGAATGTGTCTAAGAGGACACCTGGGGGTCAGGGACATCTTGGCTAAACCTACCTGGCAGGACTCCGGCTGAAGACAGGCCAGGTGACCAGACATCACCAGGGGGATGGAAGAGGATGAGGAGCCCACCAGATACCAAGAGCAGGTATGGAGAAGGGAAGGGGCAGGTGTCCTGCTAAAACCAGATTTTACCAGGACTTGCCCAGATGGGCCTAACGCTATTCAGGAGTCTGACTCAAGTTGGCCGAGCAAAGACTGTCGCTCCTCACTGACGACGACGCAGGCTACATCAGGATCAAGGCCGTGAGCAGGACTCTCTAAGCCCCATTTATGCTCCTCTGTGGCCTTGGCAGTCCAAGGGCTGACTCTGTGACCTCCTGGTCTCTATGCAAGGGACCCTGCCCCACCCTCCAGCCCACTCCCTCACAGGGCAAGGGGGCCCGGCCAGCCGGCCACCTACTGCACTAAGCCCGCCCCTGGCTTACTTTAAGAAACCTCCAGAGCCATGACATACATTCAGGCCCCATTTCACAGACCAGGCCACTGAGGCTCACCGAGGTCAGATAGCACAGCCAAGGCCACTCAGCTGGTGTGAGCTGATGAGTCCTGGCTGTCCGGGTCCCTGCCTTCCATGTGTGCTGGGGCTGCAGGGCAGACCTCCCCCACTGAGGCCGCTGACCAGCACTTCTGGGCACAGGCGTGTCCACGTCCCCAAGCCTCGCCTCAGGCACTACGGGCCTGCGATGCTGGCAGGTAACCTAATCCCAAAATGATTCCCAGCCCTCCTGCTCCGGCACCCCTACCCCAGTGCGCCTGCTGCTCTCCTTCCAAACTGATTCCAGCCCGGCACGGGGAGGGGGGGACGGCAGAGCTCCCCGGCTTGAAAGAAAATTCAAAACACACGTGTGCTGCTGCCTGAGCCCGGGAACCCTGCGCCCTCAGCCCGTGTGGCCTGGCGCCGCCCCTCCTCCTGCCTGGCCCCGCCCCTCCTCCTGCCTGGCCCCGCCCCTCCTCCTGCCTGGCCCCGCCCCTCCTCCTGCCTGGCCCCGCCCCTCCTCCTGCCTGGCCCACCTGCATCTCCCAGGGGCTGCTCTCCACACTTAGCCCTTGCTAGGGGGAGCCAGCTGCGGCTCAGGACCTGAATACCCCTGGGCCTGGAGCCCTCCGTCTCTGAAAGGGACACCGAGGCCCACAGAGGGAAGAAGGTCTGCCCCAGAGAACAGGCTGAGTGGGAGCGAGACCCCAGACTCCTCCGGGGCGGGAGGGGTCAAGGCCCAGGCTGGCCGGAGCCCAGGCTGCCCCGGCGCAGTGTGTCCCTCCTGAACTGCGGCCTCCTGTGCTTGCTCTGTCCCAGCTGGCCAGGGCTCAGCCACCCTCAGCCTCCGGAGCTAGAGTTTGAGGAGGGAATGGGTGGGCGAGAGGAGTGTGGGGCTGGAGCAGGAAGCAGGTGAGTCCAAAGACCCAGCTCGGCCTCACCCTGTTCAGCTGGGCGTCCTTCTAGCAATCAGCTTGTGGCCTCCAAACATGTGGCTTCAATCTCTGCTTTGCCATGCGGAGGCTGGGGGAATGGTGGCTGCCAACTCCGTGGATGGCTCTCCGAGCAGCCCAGCTGGGCATGAGCTGGAAACGAGGAGACGTGTACCCGCTGCCTGCTGCCCGCCAAGGCACTGCACACTTGGTTTGCAGATTGGATTCCTGTTTGGAAGGGTGTAGTCTGGGAACCAGCTGAAGAGCTGGGGACAGGTCTGGGGCTTCAGAGGGAGCAGAATGGGGTTCAGAACCCAGCCCAGGCACTCGGGAGCTGGTGGTCACAGTCTGGGCAGCCAGGGGGCTTCTTTTCTGCATCTTCACAAGCGACTGCAATAAAGCCTGTCGGTGGCAGGCAGGCCTCGGCCCATCCTGGCCCTTGGCATGCTCAGTGCACGTGAGTGCCCTTCCGGACCACCTCTCTGAGGTCGGCTCTCTGTCCTGCTGGACTCCCACCTGCCAGGGACTGCTCTCTGGCTTGATATACTATGTTCCAGAAGTCTGGGGACCAGGACCTGAGCAAGCTTCGTCAGAGGTGGCCAGGTGTCTCTGGAAAAGGCCCTTTCAGTCTCTGGACTTCGGTTACCCAAAGTGGAAATGCTTCTGATAGTGCATGGGGGCCGGTAGGGTGGCTGAATGACATGGACACTCCAAAACTGACCCCAGGGACTCAAGGGGGAAGGACAAAGATCCCAGGACTCGTGGTCTCAGGTTGGGTGAGGGTGGGATGAGGTGGCTGGCTCAAGTCCAGTGATAGGAGGGCCACCCAGGCAGGTGTGACAGGCATCCTCCCCACCATTCCTGACTCCAGCTCACCTGCCCCTCACCCCACCTCTCCTGATGACAAACCCCAAATGACCCCAGTCACAGGCCCCAGTGGACACACTTCTTTGGCCTGGCGAGAAGCATTTTATCTTCCCTTGGAAACCCCGGTGATGCCACCAAGAGACAGCATCTAGGGCCACAGTGTCATCTGTGGGGCCAGGGCCCTGGAGCTAGCATAGTAGATGTTGAGAGCCACAGCCCAGTAAGAATGACCTGGCATTTGCCAGAGGGAATGGTTGAAAGGTGACCAGCGAACCATTGAGATGATGATCTGAGTTAAGCTATATATAATTGCTGTGATGCTGGATTGATTGTATTGTATATTTGACCTTTACTGTCGGGCAATGGGGCGGCTCTTGCTGCCTGGGCGCCCGCTACTTTGGAGTTCCCGGGCAGTTCTCGTGGGGGTTCGGAGAGATTGGACGGAGCCCGGGAGAGGGAGTGTGTTCCCGTGTGGTGTGTGCAGTGCCGGTGAGAGTTGGGGAATAAAGAGTTGCTGTTGGAATCTACAAGGCTTTGTGGCGGCTCGGTTATTTGTGCCCAGCCAGACTGTGGCAGTTAGATACCTGGAGAGCTGAGGGGTGCCCCAGGCTGGAGGACCCGTGACTGGTAGGGGCCGTGACCCACCCCTGGTCAGGAGGTGAAGGTCTGGGGCTGTTGGGCTGGGTGAGATCCCAGCCCTGCTCTCCGCTGGCTGCAGGACTCAGCAACACACTTTCCTTGTGCAGCCTCAGTACAAAAAAGTCATTGTCCCCATTCCATTATGTTGTAGCAAGGGCTGAGTGTCATCTGCAATAGCTTCAGGGCCACCATAGCAAATCACCACAAATGGGAGCCTTAAAGCAAAAGAAGTCCCTCCTCTCACAGCTCAGGAGCTCAGAGGCCTGCAGTGGAGGTGCCAGGAGTGGCCCTTCCAAGGCCAGAGGCCCTGCTGGGCAGAAACCCCAGTGCTCCCCCAGCTGCGGGTACCCTCGGTCCTCCTGGGGTTGAAGAGCAGTGCCCTGGCCAGCCCGTCTTCACCTGGCTCCTCCCCCAGAGTGTCTTTGTCTACATTTCCCTTTTCTTATAAGGACTCCAGCCATTGGAATTGGATCTGACCTCCGCTTGATTATGTCTGAGAGACTCTATCTCCAGAGAGGTTCACGTTCCCAGGTACCAGGAGTTGAGACTCTGGGGGACACACTCCAGTCCAGTGCACCAATCACAAGACCATGGAAGGTGCTCGGTAACCGGGGTTGGTGCTTGGATGGATGTGCCCAGGGTGAGAGCTAAAGAGGAAGGGAACTGTGTGTCCCCGAAGGCATGCTTGCCCTCTCTGTGCCTCGGTCTTCTCATTGATGACATGGGGATGACAGAATATTGTCTCCCTGGATGTTCTGAGGATTACCTGAGGTCATGTCTGCAAAGCCCCTGGTTCACAGGTGCTCAAGAAGTGGCAGTCCCCTCCCAGGAAGAAATGCCAGTGCCCTGAGTTACAGTGGCATTGCTTGTGACAGACGGGGAGACAGAAGGAAGGGGTACGTTGGTGCTAGGGCAGGGGCAGTGCAGAGGCTGGGCCTTGGAAGGAGGAGCTGACAAGCCCTTGACCTTGGAATCCATGGGCATCTGTACCCCAAGGCCTGAGCTGATGGCCAGGACCCAGTGTTGGCATTCAAAGGCCAGGTAAGACCAGGGGCAGCCGCATGGATCCGGCACTGTGTTTGTTGCTGGAGTGACTGGAGGTGTCAGGGGGCAGGGCGGGGAGTCCTGGTGCAGGAGCCAGCAGGGTCTGCAGCTCGGGCTGCATCAGCCAGAGCCTAGGAGAAGGAGGGGGTATGGGGAGGGGGGACAAGGGAGGAAGGGGAGTGGGAGGGAGCCTGGGGGAAGGGGAGGGTGCTTCCAGATGGGAAGCAAGGAAACACAGAACCTGGGGAGGCCCTGGAGGGCAGAGTGTCTGGCTGGGGTTCTATAGGCCCCTTCCCACCTCCAACAGCAGCTGCCACCACCCCTACTGGAGGAGACCTTGGCAGGGGTGCAGGACTGTCGAGACCCTCTGCACCCCCACTTCCTGCACCCCCACTTCCTCTCTCCTCGCCACCTTCACACCCTCCTATGTCTTTCCTATCTTTGCTTCTTCACCTCAGACAGGCCAAACGGTACACCTGATCGTCCCCAATCCATGGGAGCGTCATCCTCTGCAGGTGGGCTGAGGTGAAGATCTGGGGCCGGTTGGTTTCCCCAATTACCTGGGCGCATCATCATGAGTGGGGAGGACTGAGAGTCAGAGGAGAAGGGGTGAGGCAACAGCAGCCGAGACCACGGCTTTGACAACGGAGGTGGGCGCAAGCCACAGAGCAGAGCCACAGGGGAAGCCGGACAAGTCCTCGAGTCAGGCTGTCCCCTGGAGCCCCAGGAGGAACCAGCCCTGCTGACCCCTTGGTTTCGGCCTCCGAGTCTGTAAGAGAAAACCCCTGCCCCATCTAGTCCACTGAGTTGGTGGCCTTTTGTTACAGCAGCCAGAAGAAACTAATACAGCGGCCTTGCCACTGTCCTGTCCCACTCCCCTTCTCTTCATCCTCCCTCTTGCACCACCTCCTCTTTCTGCATCTCCTTCTCCTCTCCCCTCCTCCAGCCCCTTCTCTTGCTCCTCCTTTCCTTCCACATCAGCTCCACCAGCTCTGCCACCCCCTCCTATTCCTCTTCCTTCCCAGCACCCACCACAGAAGACCGTAGCTTTTGGGGTTCAAATCCATCTATGGCCGACTATGTGATGAAACAAGTCATTTTACTTCCCTGATGTCAATGTCCCCAAGTCACTGGGTTCTGTGGAGAATTAGAAGAGATAACCTTGGCATTGGAAATGGTGCACGGTGGCCCCTACAGAGATATCGCCCATTTCTGGCCACTGTGTAATCCGGGCTCCACTCTGGTCAGTGATGGGCACCTGCCTGGTGGGATGAGGCTTCTCCCCAGAAAACTGACCAGTCCCATGCAGACCCCCCAACGCCCGCCCAGGCTCTCCGCAGACCCCAGCTGTGGTGGACAGGTGCAGTGCTGGCTTAGCTATTCTCTGCCCCACTCTCCGGCTCTGCCCGCTGGGATCCCCTGTGGGGCCAGGCAGCGTGTGAGTGACGGTTTCCCAGGAGCACTTGCTAAATCACAGTCACACCTGGGAGGACGACAGTTGGCCCTGGTGCTGCCAGCGCTCCCAGACCCCAGGTGGGCAGGCCCAGCAGCAATTCGCTCTCGGAGAAGAGAAGGCAGTAATTACCTGTTCTTCTCTGGGTCCCAGAGAGGCCCCCTCGCCTCCCGTCCTGGGAAATCAAGCCTCGTCTTCCTGCGGCTGCTATTCCCCCTAGGGTCCCCTAAATGAGCCCGCGAAGGGTCTCCTGCGGATTCATCAAAAGTTCTCCCATCTCTCGGTCACGCTTCGGGGAAGAACATGCCCCCGGTGCTCATCCCGGATCATGGTCTGGGTGGTCCAGGAGCAAGGATCAGCTTGCTTTTGTCTTTTCACTGTGTCCCCATATTTCAGATGCAGGCGCTAATGCTCAGAGAAAAGTGAGGGCTCTGGGTGACAAAACTGGTACTGCTGTCCCGCCTGCCTGTAGGCGCTGTGGAGCCCGTCTTGTGGAACCAGGGGCTGAGGGGACCAAGGGACACTTCAGAGGCACCATCCACTTTCTACCTTGCAGGGATTGTCCCCTGCCCCAGGTGATGAGCCAAAACTCTGCCGGGAGGCGGTTTGCTTCTCTTGGAAAAGGGGGGATCTGTCCCTGTGCCGATGAAGAGCCGCACACGCATCTGACGCCGTGTCCTGGCCACCTTTCTCTGTCTCCCTTGCTGGCCGCCTGGGTGAGTGGCCTTTTTTTCTGATCCTGAAAGCCTCCTGGTGACTCTCCTGTCACTTCCTCGTATGGACTGCTCTTCACAACTCCTTTCCAGATAAGATGCCGTAACAGACGCGTGTATGCCACCACGGCTGACGTGAGTGGTGGATTTTGAAGTTTGGCTGTGCTGGGCGTCATCCGACTGGACTGGAGCAGGGCTGGCCACACCCCTAGGCAGACTCACCTGCGGTGTGCACAGCAGCTGCCACCAACGGTTGACTGAGCACAGCTACCTTCGGTCACCAACTTATGCGACTTGCAGAAGCAATAAGCCTTCAGTAGAGACCGGGCTTCTGACTCTGACCTTTCCCAGGTGAGCGATGTGTGCGTGAGCCTCTGTGATGCTGCCAGCCCCAGCCCCTCCCGTAAGCCCGCAATCGCAAGGTGGAGCGCCGCAGACTCTGCGTGGACTGCGTGGCTCGCATCCTGTGGGTGTAAGTATTCAATAAAACACACGAGGTGGCTCTGTGCAGGTTGTGTCCAGAGTGTGTTTAGGGAGGCTGGGCTGCGCCGTGCTAATCAGGTATAGTAAGTGAACTTCAGCTTAATAGTTCCTCTCTGAACGTGTTTAGCAGGAAGGAGCCTCTTCACAAGTCCAGGAGCACTGATATAGGCCAGGCAGTGTTCTAGACACTAGAGACACAAGTAAATAAGACAGACAATAAATAAATAGATACATAATATCATTATTTTAGAGGATGACACACGTGCAGAATGGGACAGAGAGTCTGGAAGGGGCACACAGGAGGTTCCCTGCAGGAAGTGACATTGGAGGTGAGAATGAAGCTGTGCAGAGACCGGGAGGAAGAGTCCTCCAGGCAGCAAGTGCAAGGGCCCTGAGGCCAGTGTGAGTGGAATGTGCTAGGAAGGGCTTACAGTGGGAAGATAGAAGAGTTGAGAGATGGGCAGAGGCCAGATCACATGGTCTAGGGGCCCTGGAGGGCTAGGCTTTCTCTTAATTCAATAGGGAGACATCGGAAGGCTTCAGGTACGGGGTACCCTACGACAGGAACTTTTCCCATATCGCGCACACAGATGAGCTTCACTTCCACTAAGAGCTTGGTTCGCACTTGAGAAGCTAGCTGTCTTTCCAGAATAATAGCTGTTTGAATTCTTTCGTCTCCACATTGATCTGCAACCCCGCCAAGACCACTCGGGATCATATTTTTCTGGGTGTACTTTTCAGTGTTTCTCCAAAGCACATTGTCCCAGAACGTTGCCAGAATATTTATTTTTTTCCAAAGAGCAAGTCGTCAATACTGCGGGCCAGAGCTCTCTGTGAACTTTCTAATGTGGCCATGCTCCTGGATCTTTGCTATGTTGGTTATTTTCTCAAAGAACCTCAGACTTATGCTCATGGTCTCTTGTTATTTACTTTCTGAAACCACATTTCAGAGAGGACTTCACAACAGAACAAAGCCCATGGGTAGCTCCCGAGCAAGGACAGCCGGTATTTATTGAGCACTTACTGAGTGCTGGGCACAGGTGACTTTACCATTCTCACCATGACCCTCTCTCATCTTATAGGAACCAAGGCCTAATTGCCGCGAATCACACCGAGGGGTCCCAGGGAGTAGAGCCCTGGGTTCCTCTCGTCAAAAAGGATCTCCTCGTCCTCTCATGCTCCGGCACGGTGCTGAGACCTAGAGACCTGGCAGTGACTGAGAAGGACGTGGTCACTGCTCCCAGAGAGGGCCTGGGAGGCAGGCGAGATCCCGCAGAAGAGTGAGGACAGACTGAAGGAGCTGACAGACACCAGGAGTCCCCCCACGAGACTCAAAGGTTCAGGGAAGGCTCCTGGTCGACCTGAGTTGTGAGGCCAAGAATCCTGAAAGACAGGGAGCAGTTCTAGAAGGGGACCTGGACAACATCCCTCCAGTCAGCTGACACTCACCCCTTGCAGGGGACCCGAGGGGTCGATCCTACAGATACTGAATCAGGTCTGCATCCTGAGAGTAGCACATTCTTCAATACCCAAAGCACATTTGCAAAAACTGGCCACAAACATGAAAATATCCCAAAGAGCACTCTGGACCACCATGAAGCTGCATTGCTAACAAAAACCTGCAGGTCCTCCTATCTGGACACTCCAAACCGTCTATTCCACAACCCCTGAGCAAAGGAGATGTTACAAGCTGAAATTCTATTGAGACTTTGAAAATTAATGATAATGAATATGCCCCATTATCAGGATCTGTGGGATTCATTTAAGGCAGTGATCAGAGGAAAACTCCTGACCTTAAATTGCTAAGCGCCCCCCCCCCACCAAAAAATTGAACTAATTAAGTTCCTTGCTCAGTAACAACAGCAAAACTAGCCAAAAAGGTAAGGGGGGCATCATAGAGATAAAAGTGGAGAAAGACGAGGCAGACAAAAAAAAAATCAAAATCTTGGTTTAAAAATTAGTAAAATTTACCAAACACTAGCCAACCTCACCCAGGATAAGAAGAAGAAAGCACCAATACACAAAATATGACATGACCAAGCAGACAGTGCCACAGAACCAGAGGAGACTTTAAAAATCACACATGGATACTTTGCAAAGTTTTAGCTGATAAATTAGATAAAGAAATGATCACGAAAGCACACAGGTATTTAGGTAATAAACCAGATTTCTCATTATTAGAAAAAGACATTATAAATTTTTAAAACTCTGCAATATCAGACCGTCACATGAAATGTCAGTAAAACGACTTGACTCTCAGGGGACAGATGAATGGGTGGACTGGCAGGTGGGCCGAGGGTCGGTACACAGGTGAGGACAGACAGGTGTACCGCGGGTGCCAGGAGCTCTGCCCTCTAGGGGGCCTAGAAAGAAGGACATTCAGGAGGAATGAGCACATCTCATTCTCAGATCTGGGTTTCTCAACGCCATTCTCCAATCAAAGGAGCCAGAGTTCTCTGAGTCGGTAGATGATTCCAGGACTGAGACGGGGAACGACTTTTGGTGACATCAAGCTAAAGTGATGTGAAAAGAGTCATGGGAGCCAACTCGGCATTTCTAAGGTCCAAAGCTCCAGCAGGAGGAAGGCCCAGCTCTTCTGACCCGTGCAGAGGGAATGGGGAAGCCCCTGGACCAACACCACGGTGCTCTCCCTGCACAAAGTCCACTAGAGACTCTCAACTTAGTGGTGGAAACGTGAGGAGAAACAGAACTAGAAGGTCCCAAAACATCTCCCCCAAGGTATTTATTAACTATGTATATTTTATATTCATGGGTGAATATATCACAGTGAGTTCCACCTTTATATATACCTATAAAACATCCATTTAAAAACAACAAATAAATAGAAGGAAGACCAGAGGGCAGCAGGGAGACAGGGGGAGGGAGGAAGGGAAGGAAGAGTAAGTACTGGGGACTAAGATGAGCAACTTCCATTCCTCACCTGAATGGTTATGTCAAAATGCACCCCACTGTTATGCATGACTGCAATGCACCAATAAAAACATTTTTTTTAATTGAAAAAATGATATTAGCTTTATGGTTGAAAAACCTGACAGGGGCCACCTTGGCCAGGCAATGGAGATCAGGAATAATGGAGATCAGGTCAACGTCGGAGGTCCACAGTCTGATGCACCCAGGGGACCCAACACCACCTCTGGGTGCTCTTGCCGATGAGACAAAACCTCTGTCCAATCCCAAGAAAATATCAAACAAACCCAGACTGTGGGGCATTGGACAACATAACCCACGAGTCATCACTGAAAGTATAAAAGTCATGATACACAAGGAAAGACTTGAAGAATTGTTACCTGGTGCAGGGAACCAAGGAAAATGACCAAACGCAGTTCAGGAGCCTGGGTAAGGATCGTGGAACAGAAAAACGAAATTAAGGGGAAAACTGGCAAAATTATAACACGTCCTTTACTTGAAAGTGTTGTACCCAGTGTTAATTTCTGGGTTCTGACAATTGTGCTACCGTTATATAAAATGTGGTCACGGGGAAAGTGGAATGAGAAATATATAGGATTTTTCTGAACACATTATGCAACTTTCTGTAGCCTAAAATCAGTTCAAAAGTAAAAAAGTAAAAATGGACTGACAAAATAAAATGTGACTGCAAAATAAGATGGACTGCAAAGGAATTGAAGTACAAACTCACAAAGATATCTGGAAAATACCCCAATGTTTTGAAATTAAGAAGACTTCTAAATAACCCATGCATCAAAAAAGTAATCCCAAGAGAAAGCAGAAAATATTTTGAACCGATCAAAAAGGAAAACACAGCGTGTCAAGATTGGTGAGAGAAAGCTAAACAGCAATTAGAGGTAAGTTTGTAGCATTAAATGCTATTAGGACAGAGCAAGAGTTTCAATCAATAATCTGCCCCCCTCCCTTAAGGAAGTGGAAAAAGAAGACAAAATTAAGTACAAAGTATAGAGAAAGAAAGAAATAATGAAGATGAGATGAAAATTAGATATAAAACAAACACAATAGAGAAGATAAGTGAAATCAAACCTGGTTCTTTGAAAAGATCAATAAACTTGATAAACTTCCAGCCAGACTGATGGTGAACAAAGAGAGAAAACCCCAATGATCAATATCAGAACGAAAGAGGGGACGTGGCTGAAGATCATAAAGTCATTAAAAGCACAAGAATGAAATATTATGGAAAACTTCTAACAATAAATTTAACAACTTTGGTGAAAAGTGCAATTTTTTTGAATTAAAAAAAAAATTCAAGGTCACTCAAGAAGAAATAGATCACTCAAATAGTCCTACATCCACTAATCCATGATGATCAAGCAGAGTTTATCCCACTTACAGAATATTGGTTTGATGTTCAAGAATCAATGTATATCACCATATTGAAAATATGATCATCTTCATAAATTCAGAAAACTCAGTCAAAAAATTTTAGCATTAATTTATGAGGGTGGGGAAAAGCCCTCTCAGTGAGTTAGGAATAGAAGGAAATTTTCCCAGACTGATAAAGGCCGTCTATGAGAAACTTCCAGCTAAGTTCATACTTATTATGTGGCAAAAGACTAAGTGCTTTCTCCATCACATCTGGAACAAGGCAAAAATGTCTGCCCTCCCTGCTTCTCCTCAATATCACTTTAGAGAGCCTGAAACGAAAAAGAAGTGAAAAAAGCATACAACAGAAAAGACAGAGTAAAATGTCCTGGATTGGCAGACAGCCTGGTCATCTGTGCAGAAAATCCCAGTGTTGCAATTTCACTGTTATGCAGAGATGACGTGGCAGATGGCTAGGGGTTTTGGTTTGGATATGAAGTGTCCCTTGAAAAGCTTGTGTGTTGGAAGCAGGATCCCTAAGGCAGCAAGGATCAGAGGTGAAGCTTTGGGACAATGATTAGGGCTCTGACCTCTCAGTGGATTAATCCACTTGCTGGATTAATCCATTGATTGCTGAATGGATTACTGGGTGGTAACTGTAGGCAGGTGGGGTGTGGCTGGAGGAAGTAGGTCATCTCTCTCTCTCTCTCTCTCTCTCTCTCTCTCTCTCTCTCTCTCTCTCTCTCTCTCTCTCTCTCTCTCTCTCCCTCTCCCCCACTGCTTCCTGGCTGCCAAGAGCTAATCAACGTTCCTCTGCTGAGCCTTCCTCCATGATGTTCCACCTCATCTCAGTCATGGAGCAATGGAATCAGCTGACCACGAACTGAGCCTCTGAAGAAAGCTCAAATAAACTCTTCCTCCTCTAAGTTGTTCTTGTCCGATATTTTGGTCACAAAGATGAAAAACTAACAAACATAGTGGGGTAAGAGAGGACCGTTTCATAAACGGAGCTGTAAAACCTAGTTACCTATAGGGAAGAACTGAAATTAGATCCTTACCTCACTCAATACATGAAAATTAACTCCAGTATATGAAGCCATTAAGTGTCAGAACGCAAAACTTCAGAACTCTAAAAAGAAAATGTAGATGAATATTTAAAAAGAGAATACAGAAATCACCAACTCAGATAAATTTGACCACCTTTAAATTAAGAGCTTCTTTTCATCAGAAGACACTTAAGAAGCTGAAAGACAGACCACTAAACAGGAAGTATCCACAAGTATCTCACTACATGAAAAGTGAGAATCAGGATCCAAAATATATACAAAGAACTTTTATAAATCAACAACAAAAAGAAAGCAAATCATTAGAAAGAATGGGCAAAAGATGGGAAAAGTTATTTCAAAGCAAGAGAATATACATGGCTATTATAATACGGAGATGTGTTAATGTCATTATTAAGGAATGTTAATGTCATTAGTAAAAATGCAAATCAAGGCTACTTAGACTTGCAGAAATTAAGAAATTTGACAATTCTAGATTTTGTAGATTGCTAGTTCAACAGGATCTCTTCTATGTTGCTGGTGAGAGTAAAATTGGTACAATTAATTCCGAAATCAACTTGGCTTTGTCTTATAAACTGAACTTTGTATAATCTGAAGCCCAATAATTTCCAACCCAAGGGCAGACCCAACAGAAACCCATGAGAAGCTAAAGCCTATCCACAGGAGAGTGGTGAAATAAACCGTGCTGTACACACAGATGGTTATTTTACAACATTTAAATGAGAAAACTACAACTCCATGCAGCAGCACGGATGGATTCCGCAAACATACGTTGAAAGAGAAGCAAGTCTGGGATTTCTGGAACACACTTTTTGTAACAAGAAAATTTAAACAACATATTGTTAAGCCATACATATGTGTCTGAAAAAAAACTATAAATATATATGTTCTCAAAGCAAGAAAATAACACACACAAAATTCAGGGTAGTGGTTTCGTGTGTGGGAAGATGAGAAGAGAGAAAAGCACCAAGAGAAACGTGTTGATGGGAATGTTCTAGGGTCTGGTGGGTCATTGGGCTTATAATGTTCCTTGTCTAATTTGCAATCAATAGTTAAACGAGGAACGCACACCAACCAGTAACCATGGTACCTGGCTGTTACTCGGCTCACCATCAGGTATTTATTGTCACAAATACCTTTGTGTAATCAGCTTAAAAAGGGAACAGGTTTATTTGACTGACAGTTTCAGAGGGTTCAGCCTGGGACCAGTTGGCTCCAGGGTTTTAGGCCCATGGGAAGGTGGAACATCATGGTGGGATTGTGTGGCGGGGAAGCGTCTCCCGTTGAGGCATCTGGAAAGCAAAGAGAGAGACAGGAAGGGGTCAGGGCCCACTGTCCCTATCCCCAGTGGCCTAAGTTCCTCCCACTAGCCTCACCTCGGAAAAGTTCACCAGCTCTCAACAGTGCCACGGGGTGGAACTGAGCCTTCCACACATGGGCCTTCGGGGGACCTTCAGGATCCAAACTGTAGCCACCAGGAAAGTCTTATCAACTTAGCTGTGTACTCCCAAGAGTTGAAATAGAATCACATGCTCAACACCATCTCTGGCATACAGCAAGTGCTCAATGAAGGTCAGGGGGTAATTGTGGTTTCTAGAGTTGGCCTCGCGCCTCCTGATTCTCCAGCTCAGCTCCTGCCCTTCAGGAAGCCTCGCCTGCTCCTCCCACTGGCTCCGTCTCCCCTGACCCTGGAGTTCCCCCTCCCTGCAGTCTGGGCTGACTTGACCTTGACCCTTCCAGGCTGCATGGACATGGGCTATCTGCTGGCCTGTCTCCCCCACCAGACCTTGGGCTTCCTGTGGTAGTGACCATGGGAAGGGTCCGGGCACGGGATTGGGGCAGTGTGTTGGAGGCTGACTAGAGGCAGGGTGGGTACTTTAGTCCATGTTCTGTTGCTAATAACACAATACCACAGACTGGATAAGTTATAAAGAAAAGAGGTTTATTTTGGCTCATAGTTCTGGCCCCAGATCAAGGGCCTGCATCTGGCAATGGCCTTCTTGCTGGCAGAGTCCCAAGGTGTCACACGGCATCACACAGAGCCGGGGAGCGAGCGTGCGCACGCTTGTGTGTGTGTGTGTGTGTGTGTGTGTGGTCTCTTCCTCTTATGAAGCCACCAGGACTCAGACATGGGCCCCACCCTGATGACCTTCTGTAAGCCTAATGGCTTCTCCAAAGCCCCTCTAGACACTCCTCAAGACGGCACAATGGGGAGTGTTTTAGTCAGCACTTTTTGCTGCTGCAATTAAAGGACAATTGTAGAGGAGGAAAAGATTATTTAGGGGCTCCCAGTTTCAGAGGTATCAGTCCACGGACAGCAACTCCATTCTTCAGGCCTCAAATGAGGCAAAACCTCATGGCAGAAGAGTAGGGTGCAGAGAAGCAGCTCAGCTGATGATCAGAAAGCAGAGACTCTGCTCTCCAGATAGAAAATACGTGCCCCAAAGTCACGGCCACAATGCCACCTCCTCCAGCCACACCCTACCTGCCTTCAGTTAATCCCTCAGGGGATTAATTCACTGATTGGGCTGAGGCTCTCCTGAGCCAATCACTTCTCCTCCAAGCCTTCTTGCATGATCTCACACATGAGCTTTTGGGGGACACCTCACAGGCAAACCAGAACAGGGATCAGGCTCTAACACAGCTTGGGGGCAGATTGAGGATGACTCAGGGGCACCTTCCAGCCCAGCTCGCAGGAGATAAGCAAGGAGGTGTCCTGCAAGAATGGAAAAGCAGAACAAGACTGCAAGTCCATCTGCTTTTCCAGCACCTCCTCTGGCAACTGAACACAATGTCGGTGATGAAACATTGCTCCATAGTACACACACATATACAGAGAGCAATGAACACTGCTCCATAGTACACACACATATACAGAGAGCGATGATTTGTTGGTGGTGGTTTGAGTTCTTTAGAGCTCGGGGCTGCTCTTGATGTTGAGTTTTGATCATACAGGACAGAGATAAGCTTCCTATTACCACCACATCGTTGCTTCTCGTTTATTGCGAATTGCACTCTGCGTGGAGGTAGTTTGCAAACCCGCCTCCTGCAGCTCTGTGTGTTCATTTTGAAACTAAGTCCCCAACATTCCTTCATCCTTGGGCTTGCTCTAGGAGAGCCTCGGCCTGCACCTAATCCTCGTGGTACAAAAAAAAAAAAAAAAAAACGCTATATGGCTAGACCAGTGCTGGCATCGCAGTGGCAAAGTAGTGACTGCAAAGAAGAAACAGGCCCGAGTCTCTCCAGTTCTGTCAACCTTTGTGACACTTCAAGTTTAAAATAAAAACAGGAAACAGCACAAACTGCAAGCTGTACATTTTTAGGTGCAGATTTTAGATCGTGTGCAATGTAGTTTACCTAATTTGAATGCTGTATTTAAGATGAAAATCATTTCCATTGTCAATGATTACAGCTAAAGAATAAAAAGGAGAAGATAGTGATTATGACTGCTTCTTATTTTATTATTACTGAAAATGACTTTGAAATTCAGAAGACAGGAGTGTTAAAAAAAGATCTGTAGCAGATGCCACCACACGGGGGTGGGGGGGGTGGCAGGGACCAACGCCCAGGACTCCAACCCCTTCCTCCATGCATCATTCAAAACTGTGCCCCCGCCCCGTAGGATGGACACATCCCACTTGTGTCTGCTCGAGGTCAGCACAGGGGCCTCTCAGCCAGTCCACTAAGCCCTGTAAGGCTCCCAGAGGAGGGGCAGAGACTGGCTGTGCCTGTACCCCAGAGAAAGTGTCCTTAGGGATGCTCCCCCGCCCCCACAAAGGGTCACAGTTAAGAAGGAAACTCTGCCTCTACCTCTTAGTCACTCTGTGACCTTGATTGAGTCACCTCCTGAGCCGAGATCTATATCAGAAAAGCAGGGGTCATGATTCTTACCACGGAGCGTCTCGCCCAGCAGCTGGCATGAGACACCTGCCAATAAGGAGTCGCTACCCTCACTTTTCCCAAAGACAGAACTAGAGGACCTCTGAAGGCCACAGGGGGAAGCCGATGGCCAAGCCAGGACCCTGCTCTGCTGACGGGAAGCTTCGCAGCAGAGCTCTGTATCTGCAGCACCTGGCGAATGGAGAGCGTGGAACCTTCCAGACTCAGGTTCACCCTCTCCCCGCCATTGTGCCGCCTCCTGTCCTGTGCTTCCTCCTCCCTCCTCCGTCAGCGCTCGGCCCTGAGACCAGGACCAGGCGCTGTGATGTGGAGAGAGGGGCCGGAGGGGAACCGTGCGTGTAGCCACGTGGCAGCCACATGGAGATGGGGGGCCAGCACAGAATAGTCAGCCAGGGGACTCGGGGAGCAGAAAATGATTTCACTGATTAGAGTCATGGCAGCCAGGAAGTCATGGTCAGCTCCATCAGCAGGGGCTGGGGAATGGCGCTGTGGGCGCGCCCACAAGTCAGATCTTGGAAGGGAAAGATGTTGTTTGAGGCCATGGAACAGCATATGCAAAGTGCAAAGTCACCGAGGCATGGAGGATTGCAGCTCCCTGTCGAGCCACCGGGAGGTCCCCCAGGTGGGGAGCACCATCAGAGAGGCCAGGGATCTGCAGCCTCTCCAGACCCCGACGCCCCCGACGTCTGCTGGTGTCTCTGTGGCAGCACATTCCTCTCCCTCGGGAGACTGGCAGAGCCCAGGCTGGTGCCCTGTTGTCCCCTGCACCCCCTTGGCCTGTCACCGGCTCTGTGCCTCCCCCCCTGCTGCACCAACATTTTCCTCCTGTGATGGATGGAAATTTCCCTGCCCGCTCAAGTCATACTCCTCCTGATTTGTTGTTTTACACACACTGAGGCCGGAGGCGGATCCTGCATGATTCATAAAGAAAAACGCGCTGTCTGTGAAGGAGAGTGATTTATAGGCGACGTTTTCCCAGGTCCCATCGTTTTCCCAGCGATGAAGCTGGCCAGGGAGGAAGAGGAGGAGAAGGAGCCTGGTCACTGCAAGCAGCCAGCATGGTTCCCAGGTCCTGGCAGCGCCCCACCCGCCCCACGCACGACTTCCTCCTCACCGGGATTTGTCAGCGAGTTTGGAGAAGCTGCAGCCTAGACAACCAGGGGACAGAGGGACCCCAGGTTCCCAACACCCTTCCCTGCCCTCCTGGCCGGTCCTACCCCTCCACCCTCCTCGGGTATGAAAATAAATGAAGTCAAGTTTCCCGGCCCTTCTCTGCTGGAGGGGGCGAGGGGAAGGGGCAGGCAGCCAGCTGACACCCGCCTGACCCGAGCCATACATTGTGAGGGTCACAGGGCTGAAACAGACACACAGCTTACAACAGGGCTGGTCCGTGGCCACCAGGACTCCAGGGCTGGACAGCCCTGGGCTGGGGAAGGTCAGGGCAGTGGTGGACTTCACCGTCAGGAGAGGAAAAGACCAAACAGAATCGGTGGAAGGAAAGGACTCACTCATTTATGACCCATTCCCTAGACAGGGGAACCCAGGGGGTTGCTTCTCGAGGGGGGGTTGACCACGTGCCCAGAAAGCAGCAAGCAGAGCAGAGACCGCTGGGGCCAGGGGCGGGAAGCAGGGAGAACTGGGGTACCTGTGAGGCTGGGGGGATGAGAATGGGGCACCTGCTGGGCCTGACCTGGACATGGGGAGGAGTCCCCTCAGGAGGGGGTTTTCTGACCATTAAATCACACCACCAGCACCTGGACCCGGATGTCACTGGAGCCCATCTGCAACCTGACGGACTACTCCCTGTGTCTCCCGTCCTCCAGATCCCAGGCCACTCTAGGCCCCTCTCTCCCCTCCTGCACGCGCTCTCCTCTTGCCTGCGTCCCTCACGGTGATCCTTGCCCTGCGCTGGGGATCACAGAGGTGCTCTGCCGTGGACCCTGTCTCCAGGGGCTCACCATCCAGGGGGGCGTGCCAGGTGGCCTGTCTAGTGTCAGTGGGCCCCGGAAAGGAGTGCCGGCTCTGCCCACAGCATTTGGGGAAGGCTGGACCAGGCTGTGGAGTGTGAGTAGGAGTCTGTAGGCTGGGGAGGGCTGGGAGGAGGGTTCTGGGCAAGCAGAAGAGGCTGGGCCATCAGAGGCACCAGCAGCCATCTCCACGTGCCCCCAGCCTCCCTCTGCTCCTGGGACCCTGGGCCACCAACTGTTCTGCCACTCTGTGGCCCCTTTGCTGCTACAGGGCCTGAAGTCCCTGTCCGGGTCCAGCCGGGGCCGCCAGGCCTCCAGGCTTCCCCACAGTGTCCTCTGGTAAATATGCCCAAGACACATGGGTGAACCGTGAACCCAGCCTTCTGGGGATGGATCCGTGGAATAAAAAGCACATTCAGTAGCGAGCTGTTTGTTTCTGTTTTCCTTCTCGAGTAAATGGAAACACGCACTGACTCACTTCTCTCGCAAGTACAGTAGCTTTCCTGAGCGGCCGGCAGGCCCGGCTGCCAGGAAAAAGTGGTGGAACGTTCGGGCTCTGGGAACAAGGGCCTCAGTGGCCGCTGTGGCCGGCAGTGGAACACAGCTGTCAGTGGCTGACAGGAGTTTCCAAGGGTGGGGAGGATCCGGCCTTGGCCTCCCAGGGGGCCTGACCATCGCCAGGAAGGGACTGGAGACCGCTGTCCTGCAGGCTCATTTTCTGACCTGCGGATGGCGGGTCCCGGGCAGCAGGCTGGGAGACGGGCCCTCGGAGGGCTCAGCCATCCCGGTGGTCACTTCCTGCCGTGACCCTGGCTGGCCACTGAGCCTTTCTGGGCCTTGGTTTCCGATCTCTTCATGGGGCCCTGTGTGCTGACTTTCACTCTGGCCGATGACCGATGTTTGGCACTGTGTGCGTGAAGTCCCGTGGTAGGTGTCTCAGGTGCTTGGTTTCTCTTGTTCCACTTGATGTGTACATGACTCAGCCTGTCAGTGCATGAGCAAGGCAGTGGCCCACCTTGTCGGGGCTGTGGACCATGCCCTCCACTCCCCCAGTGCAGGGAGCTGGGCTTTTCTCTGCTGAGTTCACCTGGATTCCCTCTTCGGCGCGCTCCAGGTGTGTGACCAGATGGAGCAAGCCCTAGTGAGGAGCTGGGCAGAGAATTCATGGGGACAGGACGGGACAGGTGATCTGGACTGGAAACTTCTAGATGCCCTCTCCTGCGGTCCTGCATCGCCCAGGCCCTGCACACCCATCCCCCACCTTCCTAGCAATGAAGCTCAGGTGCCCGCACTTGGCAGGGTAGAGGTTCTGGTAGAGGCCGAGCCCCAGAGGCCCCAGTGGCCAGGGTGAGGGACGTCGGGGGAAATGAGGAGCTGCGGGCGGCTGCCAGGCAGTGACTCCACAACCAAAAAATGTGCTCTTGGCCAGCGGCTCCTTCCTCTCTCTCCTCGGCCCTTCAGGCGGCCAGGAGTTGGCAGGCCTGGGTGCAGATAACGTCGAGGGCCCCAGGCCCTCTTCTGTCATCGCCTCCCCGATGTGAAACCCAAGATCTTGTTTATTTATGAGGAAATTCTGTTCTGCTGCTCGACAAATGGTGTATGGGGGCCAGGGCACATGGAGCGTGCAGCCAGCCCAGCCAGGCCTCGGCATGCTGCGGCTCAGCAGCCCAGCGGCAGCTGGAGGGCCAGCGCGCCACACCCCTCACCAGGGCTGGGAGTGAAAGAGAAGGGTCCTCCCTCCCCCTGAGCAGCCAGAAACCCCCTGCCTTCCCCGAAGTGCCAGGGGCAGCAACAGCCCCGTGGCTCAAGTGTAAGGCGGCCGTGGGGCCTACACCAGCCACTCTCGGGGACCCCTGCTCTCTCCCTGGAAGGGAGGGCAATACGAGATGGTTCATCAGTCCCCAGGG
This sequence comes from Urocitellus parryii, assembly GCF_045843805.1. Taxonomy (NCBI): domain Eukaryota; kingdom Metazoa; phylum Chordata; class Mammalia; order Rodentia; family Sciuridae; genus Urocitellus; species Urocitellus parryii. The sequence goes on along the minus strand of NC_135531.1, from coordinate 158,574,504 downwards.
GACGGGAGAGGGAAGGGAGCACCTACCAAGGACCCACTGTGCGTTAAGGGTTCCCGCCACGGGCTCCCGCCAGCCCCTTCCATTCGCCAACTGGGCTGTAGGTAAAGGCACAGCCTCGTTCCTGATCCGGGGCTGAGCTCCAGCGATGGGCTACTCCACGAGACAGTGGGTGCTGCACCAGGGCTGGGTGCCTCCAGGTGTGCCAGCTGGGAGGGTGCAGGGGAGCCCTCCCTCAGAGGCAGGCAGGATCCCCGATGGCAGGCGGCACGGAATCATCAGATGTCTGACTCCAGATTTTCCTGTAGTGTCTCCCTTACCTCTCCAGGGGCGTGTCCTCCAATAATGTGTTCCAGGGTCCCCGTGGGGATGCAATATGCACTGCTGGAGGAAGATGGCCCATGCAGCTCCCCTTCTATTTCAGGTTAACCTGAAAGATGTGCCAATGGCTGACAGGTCAGTTGCCGACCCCAGATTTTCTGGTAGGTTTCCTGGGCATGTGCAGAGCCTGTCATGCTTGCTTTGTGGTACAAGCAGGTGAGACCCCCACTTTCATCTGCTCTGGAAGAACCATAGGCCTGTGTCTATACTGGCTATGCTGGGCAAGAAGAGCAAGACCCGCTTCGGCCATGCAGTGAATTGTGAACGGGTCAAATATCTCCGTGAAAAGGCAAAGACTTCAGCCTCAGGGTGGCACACAGGACATTCTCACACATTTTCCTCACCAAACAGATCTGCACAGAATCCCAAATCCCCAAGGACTCCCCTTTGCCTTGCTAAGGGGACTCCTACATCTCTGTTTCACTTTTATCAAAAAAACATTTCAAACAGACTTAAAAGTTTAAAAGAAATGAAACACCCATGGATCCACCACTGTGGGGCACGCCCCACCTGCCCACTGTCCTACCAGGTCAGTCCATCCAATGGGGGTGCATTGACAAGGTCACAGCTCCCACAGTCCAACCACGTCACCTCTGAATATCACTGCACCATCAGACGCCTCCCATCCAAACCACCAGGCAAACTGGCTTCGCAAGCACCATCAGAACCATCCACAAGACCCCGCCATCTCCTCGCTCCAGAGGGAGAAGTATCCCCAGGTGCACTGTCTCCAAGGGATGCCCATCGGGTCCCCTGTTCTGGGATAGTGTGGAAGGTCTCCAGCCCTCTCATCTCATTTAAAATACAGTGCCAGCGTCCCCATGTGAGTGATCGTCCTGATCACCACAGTGGCCTTTGCTGAGGCCCTGCCGTGACAACAGGAGGGTGCACTGAGACGGTGTATGTAGATGCCACATGCAACTCCAGCTGCCCCCCGTTCCCTGGCCCCATATAACACCACCCAGGCCTCCAACAGTCCTCCTGTGAGAGTGCTGAGCTACAGCGGGTGAGGTCACTTGGCCTCTCAGCTGAGCTTGGAAAGCTCCCGACCCCAGGGCCCTGTTCTTTCCACCGCTTCTTGTGCATTCTAGCTCCTTCTTCAGAGTGAGGTCAATGAACCATCATAGCAGTAAAATGCAGCAACAATACAGCTCCTCCCTCTAGGGAGAGGAGCCCTTCCCCGGACCTGGAACGATCACCGGTTCTCAGGACTTTCCTTCCAAGAGGGGAAGGAGCCCGAGCCTCCTGCCTGGGCGTTCAGGGCCCCTGGGTAAGTCAGAGCCTCTAACTCGGGTGCTTCCCGCTGCTGGGGCTCACCCCAGGCAAGTGACCTCTGCTCGCCTCCTGAGCCCACAGCAGAGCCATCTCCTTCCCCGATGCCGTTACTGCACTTCTCAGTCTTGGGGACCCCCTGCCACCAGGGGGCCTCTCAGTGAGCACCTCCCAGCTTCTGGGAGCACCGTGGCCTGGCCGGTGTGCTGAGCTCCACGCAGCCAGTCCTTCACAGGGGCCGTGGTCCCCCCAGGAGCTGGGGAGAAAGGGACACCTGAGCCACCATGATCCAATGCTGGTTGGTCACCGTGTTGGTTTCCAAATCTCCCCAGAGCTGCCCTTCATTGCCGTGGCCCCTGGCCTCCTGGAGGGTCCTGCCCTCATGAACAACCTAGCGCTGGAAGAGACAGAATTCTTAATTTTTTTTGCATTAAGCTAATGACTGATAACTTGGGTATCGTAAAACTTGCACATATGTGGGGAACAACTCAGGATGTGCGTTTAGTCCTTCAACTGCACGTTTTATGAAACCTAAATAAATGTCAAGTATTTCTGAGGAAAAACGAAGCACCGGAATCCAGCTATGAGTGTAATCGACGGGCTGGAAAAAAAAAAATAGGAAAGGTGTCACTGAGACTGCGTACAGTGACTGCGTGTTGAAAGGACAATGTTGGGCTGCGTCGTGTGAAGACACCTATCATTAACATTGACTTACTGTCTCTGCAGGTTTTGAATGCTCTTAAATGACACATGTCTCACGTTACGTCAGACTGAAGGTGCTGCTCTAAGCGGGTCGCCCAGGGCAGCCACTACTGTGGATCAGAGCTGGCCGGGCCAAGCCCAGCCTGTTTGCCGTCCACGCACAGGAGACAGAGCCTGCACCGTGGAACTCACCGGGTGGTGGGGGAATGGGCCGTTGTCACGCGGGAAAAGCTGCACTGGACACATGAGAGACTCTGGATCTGTGGGTTCTGCCCAGCAGGGAGCCCTTTAGGAGAAGGCTTTTGAATGGATGCCAGAGCCAGGAGGGCTCTACCTGGAGGGCTCCACCTCAGGAGAGGCCTTCTGAGCCAGGAAAACAGCGCAGGCCAGGCACGGAGGCCTGAGATGCGGAGCAGGCTGGTGGCGGGGACCGTCAGATGCGGCTGCAGCCTTGGCCTCGGTGGCAGCACTATGCAAAGTCACCTGGCCTCTGCCCCACGAGCTCAGAGACAGAAAGCAAGAGCCCAGCTCTGGTCCACCACCTGACCTCTGCTTCATGTGTCCCTCTCCCTCCTTCCCTGGCTGACTTCCAGCCTGTGACGAGGCTGCCCACCGAAACTAGAGCTCAGAGAACAGAGCAAACACCACAGCTTCGGGGGGAAGAAAAAGGCTCCAGATACTGAGAGCTGGCCACTGCGGACAGCACAGGCTGAGCGACGGCGGGAATTCTGTTGTCCATTCCATGTTTGTTAAACACCTACGAGAGGCAATGAGTATGGAGGCCACCAAGTCCTGACAGCGCAGTAGTTTACAAAGGTTGGGACGTCAAGGCACGTCCACTAAACACTGAACTAGTATTGCCAAGGATAGACCAATCTGGCACAAAGTAGGTGCTCAGTAAGTATTTTCCGAGGCATGTCCATGGGTGTTCATCGCAGCATTGTTTACACCAGTGAAAACCAGAAGCAGAGCAAACTTCCACCAACAGGGAGTTGAGGTCAACGAGCTTCGGTGTATCCCCACTAAATGTTTTTGTTTGTTTCCTTTTTATTTGTCACCAACAGGTGGAGGGACTGATAAATGGGTAGATAGAATGTAAGAACAGAGAAAGACAAAAGTGACAATGTTTAGAGAAAGCCTGGTGGCCAAGACAGTGTGGGGGGAAGTGCAGTGGGTAGTGCAGAGTTCACCATGTGAACTGAATTTTCCTCCAGGCATCTCGCCAAACAACCCCCAACCCAAAGGTCCCCAGGAAGACCCACGTGTGCACACCTTCCTCCAAGTCCTCCAGCACCTTGCCTGCACCTCAGGGTGTCACAGGCTTTCTGCTCTGCCAACGGCCTGCTGCGGGAACCCAGAGGTGAAGCCAGGAACTTGGCTGGGGACAGATGCTAGAATCATCCTGTACATTTCTCGGGACTTCTCATGTCAGCCCACCGTCACCAAGTACTTCCCAGAAGTCTCTGTTCTTGGGTGTGGTCTGAGGGCCCGCTAAGGGTCCACTGGGATAACACTCTTGGTCCGCAGGGAGGCACGATTGGAGGGTGGTCCTCATGGGACTTCCTGGTAGTTCTCCCAAGAGGGCGCTTATAAAAGCCTAAGTCTAGCCCCCTCTAGTTCTTCCTGCCTCCTGCCTTGAGATGTGACCACCCTGGCACACATTCCTGCCATTGCCATCCATCCACCATGGGCCCTGGTTAGAACTGAGCCAGTGCCAGCACTGTGCCCTTGAAACCTCCAAAACCATCAGCTCGATCAACCTCTTTTTCTTTATAAGTATCTTGTGTCAGGTATTTCATTATAGTGACACAAAGCTGACTGTGACACCCAGGAACATCCTTGCTCCTCCTCCACACCCACATCAGGGACTCCTTCCCTCTTGTTCTCCACACCTGTTCCAAGGCAAGTCCAGTCACCATGTAAGCTGAGACAGTCCTACTCCCCATCCACCTGCTGCCCGGCAACAGGCACCCCTGGGTGGGGACCCACAGGTTCACACGTGTGATACGACAAGGACACAGACCTCTGAGGACTGGTGAAAGGAGCTGTCCCTAGGCTGGACTCCCCTCGCAGAGGAGATGCAGCTTCTCCCTGCTGCTGGTCCTCCAAAGCAAAGGACCATCTGTCCCAACTGAGCACCATCCCCGGACTCCCTGGGGAGCCTCCTCTTCCTCATGAGTACCCCTCCCCCTACTCTCTGCCAGCCCCAGAGGTGAAGCAGGACACCTTTCCCACTCTGTGGCCGACAGGCCCAGCCGCTTTCGACAGAGCTCGTCCTGGTCAACCATTTGCAGCCTCGGAGCTCAGGGCTTGGACCTTCTCAGAGCTTCTCCACAAGCCTCAGCTCACTCATCCCGCCTGAGCACAGGGAGGCTCCAAAGGGAAGACTTGAGGCCCATTTCTTAAGTGAAACCTCTGAGGCCCTGGCTGGGAAGTTGAGCCCAGGCCCCGTCGAGAGCCTGGAAGGGCTACCCCCAGGATTCCCCAATCCGTGTGTCCCTGAGGAGTTGAGGACACGCACCGTCTGGTTTTGTTCCCCCGAAGGCTTGGGGCTTGCAGTGAAAAGCGCTCCCGTTTGGGAGCCTGGTGGCCTGGGTCAGATCCTTCCTGCAGCCCCAGTGGCCTGGGAAACCTTAGCGGAGTCACAGCTGAACCCTACGGAGGCCACCCCCCACCCCCATGCACCTGCCTGAGAGGGAGAGAGGGTGTTGGGAAAAGGACCCCAGGCAGCCACTGAGGCCCCCGCACAACAGCTGCGCCCTAGACTCTGCAGGGCTTGGTCCTCTGCTGCGTCCTCCGTCCACACAGGCCTGAATCCCAGGGAAGCTCTGCCAGGGGGCTCTGCAGCCCCGGGCCTGACCTCCAGGACCCAGAGGTTGTGAGGAGCGCTACGTAACTGGAGGCCAGCAGCATATCTACCCTCCTTCTCAGAGAACCACTGCTCCCTGGCACACAGCCTCAGGGAGACTGCAAACCCCAGGCCGCTCACTACTCAGACAGCCTGTGGCTCAGAGGCCAGACACCTCGGGGGCCAGTAGGACACCAGTAGGACACCGGACTGAGCTCTCTGCAGGCTTTGGATCTTGACACCACAAGGCAAGGAGGGAGGGGGCGAGGAGGGAGGGGGCAGGAACCGATGTTTCCAGAGAGCAGGCTGCGAGGTGGCTGCCGTGGTCTCTGAGGCCCAGAGAGCCCAGACACCCTTCCTTCTAATCTAATTCCTCCTGTATCCCACCACTTCCATGGCCTTCAGCGGAGTCCTTCCAGTGGTCACTCTGCCAGTACCACAGGCCAGCCCAGGTCTGTTGCTCGCCATCAGTGAGCTCTGAAGAGCAGCAGGCAAGGGCAGGCATTCAGTCCACCGGGCGGCACGTGAATTGAGCAGAGAATGAATGTGTGTGAGAATAACGGTGTGTGAAAATAAAGGGTTCACGTGTCATCATGGGTGCATGTGTAAATAACAAGTGTGTGTAATAATGTGTGCATGTTATAAGGAGTCAATATGATAATGTGTGTGAAATAATGATATACTAATGAGTGAATATAATGTGTGCATGTGATAATGAATGTGATAATAACTGTGTGTAATAATGTGTGTGATAAAGGTGTGTATAATAACACATACATGTAATAATGAGTGGGCATAATAATGAGCATATATAATAACAAATGTCTGTATAATGATTACATGTGTGATAATGAATGCATGCAATAATGTGTGCAAAGATAATGAATGCGTGTAATAATGTGTGTAATAATGAATGTGTGTAATAATGAGTGCATTAATGAGTACATCTAAACTGTGTATGTGTAATGATATGTGTGATAATGTGTGTGTTATAATGAGTGTGTGTAATGATGAATGGGCATTATAATGCCTGAATGTAATAATGAGTGTGTGTACTAATGAGTGTAATAAAAAATGCTTGTGTAATAATGAGTATATGCAATAATGTGTGTGTAATATGAATTCCCGTGTAATGATGAGTGCATGTAATAGTGAGTGTGTGAATAAAGGATACGTGTGTAATAACGAGTGTGGGAAGGGGCTCCTCCCATGTGCTTCTCCACCATCTTCCCACTCTGACTGTGGCTGCAGTCAGGGTCCCAGCTCCTTCCCTGCATAGGGCCTTGACACATGCGGTCCTTGAGACGCTCCTCCTTGCCTTCACTCCAGTAACTCCTCATCTTCATACTCAGCCCTCTGTCCCCCAAAACCTCCACCCATTAGGACTTGTTAAGGTCTCTCCTGGAGCAGGGGCTTCCTGCGAGGGCACCTCTCTCAGCAGAGTAAGCTGCTTTCCTGCCATTATGTCATCAATGCTTGACCGTCTAGACAAGGTCAAGCCTGACTGCGTCTCCACGCCTGGCCCAAGGCTTCGAGGACAGCTGGCACTCAGTGGCCATCTGATGCAAACGCCCATGAAGCTGCACACTCCTCGGAGGGAGAGAGCAGGACACACTGACCCTGAGAGCTCTTGGCAACCCCGTGGTCGAATTTGAACCCACGGCTCAGTCCCACGCTGGGGTCAGCTCTGATTTGGAGGCTCCCTGATGAGCCCCGGAGGCCAGATGTGGGTGGGTGGGGGCAGTGGGCAGTAGGGACCTGAGGGAGCGGCTGGGTGGGAGGCTGAAGTGTGGAGGATCCCCTCTCCCCTGCTCTGGGCAGCGGGCAGCTGGGAGCCCAGGCCTGGCGCAGCCTGCTGCCTGCTCTCTGGGGCCGGAGAACCCGCTCTGAATGTTCAACAGCCTCGTCCCCGCACACCAGGGAGGGAAGGAAGCCCTCAGGGCAGCACCTCTCCAGCTGCCCAGCTGGAGCCGGGGGAGACTCCCTTCCAATCCCAGGGGTCTGCTAGTGGCCTCCGAGTGGACAAAGGCCACAGGCTGGACGACTGCCTGGTTCTTGGGGTCATGAGCCCCTGACTGGGACCCCCACTCTCTAGTGCAGGGAACAAGGACCTGCTGGGTTCCCCACAAGCCTCCTTGCCAGGCAGGTGGCTCGTCCCTACACAGACCCCGTCCACTCCACCTGGCATCAGGGACAGTTGGAGAAGTCATGGGCCCCTGAAAACCAGTCTCCCAGGAGCAGAGCTGGGAGGCCACCGGGAAGGAGCGGGCAGGGAGGGGCACCGCGGCTTGGGGTTTTTAAAGAAGTGAAGGAGTGACGCCGGCTTGGCTTCTGGGACTTCGGAACCTGGAGCTTCACAAATAGCTTTTGATCTGAAGTTTCCAGGGACTGAGCGAGCACTTCAAGGGACATTGCCAGGAAGGAAATGAGCTTCTCCCTCCACTCCCTCCCCTCTCAGGTGAGGACTGAGGTCACCAGGGTGGTGTCACCAGGGGTGTGGCCCCACCCACTCACTGCAACCAACCCAGCTGCTGAGGACCTGCCGTCATGCCAAGGCAGAGCCTGCCCGCCTGGCCAACAGATGGGCCGGATGACAAGGCACTGCAGAGCCCACGGCATGGTCAGTGCCCCAGAAAACGGGCTGACCACCCACAGACCAGGAGACGGACCAACGGCCCGCTATAGACCCACTGGTTGACAGATGGGTCGTCCCGTCAGTGAGCTTGTGGAGTAGAAGCTGCCCTGGATGGACAGACTTGTCTGCAATCAGAGAGAACTCGGCCTGCCAGGACGTCACTGTGAGGGACAGGTGTCCCCATAAGATGATCGAATGCAATAAGAAAGAGATGGCAGGTACCAAAGGGGCTAAAATGCTCACCGCAGGAAGACAAAAGAGGACCCTGGCGGCCACCGGAGCCACCCGACATCACTGATGTCCAGAGTCGCATAGAGACTGGAATTTTCCAAACCAGCGTGGGCTGGACTGCTCCGTCTCCCTCGTGGTGAATGGGTCAAGTAAGAACGCAAGGGACTTCAGAGTGGCCCCTCTCCTGTGTCCACATCATGAACTCTTCCTCTGAGGCCCTAGACTGGGGTTGTAGAGCAGTCATGGTGACGTCCTGGTTCCAGGATACAGGTAACCCTTCCTCCTCCTATTTTCTAATTGCATCCTGTAATGAGGCTGTATGTGTTTTGCAGTGGAAAAAAATGACATTTATAATTTCAGAAGGAAAAACAAAAACAAGCTTGGACTCTTCCTCTCTTGCTCCGTATCAATAAACATTTCTCCATTTATGAATGGGAGGCGTCTTAAAGACCTGCTTTTTACCTTCCCGTGTCAACATGGCTTACTGAGAACCCGTCCCTCTGCCTCCTGCATTGCCAGATCAGCCCCCCGCCCACGTCTGCACTTCCTGAGATACATAAAGGAGTCACCACCGCGTTCCTCCTCCTTGTCAACTTCCAGGGGCTGCTGGATGCCTGGGTGACACTAACTGGAATCAATGGCCTTTGGTGGCATTCAAAGTTTCTTCCTTGTGGAGTTCTACTCACACCCAGGCACACATGTGCAGGCACACACACTGGTGCAGAGCACACAGACCACGCCCCCCGCCCCATGCCAGCTCCCTGACCCCTCCCTGCCTTTCCCTTTCAGAGCTCACAGCTTTCTCTCAGCCAGGAGTAGAAACCCCACAACATGTGTGCCCACCATGCATCTCGTTCAAGTGGTGTTGACTAACCTTAGCCCAATAATTCGCCTGTGATGGTAGGTACTGTGGGACCTCCCGGGAAAGAGAGAAGGGTATTGGCTTCTTTTTGCACCCTTATTATGCCAAGCATTGAATTCAGAGGGGATATTTTAGTGTCCTCCATGGCTGAAATGCCAAAGGTCAAGAAAGACATTGACCTGAGGTCACATGGCAAGGAACCAGCTGATGTGCCCATCTCCAGTGCCTCTGCGTGGTCATAGGTGGGGGAGTCCCCCACTCACTGCTCACCCCTCGGTTGTGCCTAACCCACTTAGTCAACATTCACTGAGCAACTACTCTGTGCCAGGACACCATCAGGTGCTGGGAATATCATGTGAACAAAGCAGTGGTGATGTCCACCTTCACGGAGCCATTTATTAAGAGACAGACAAAACAAGACGAAGAACCCACCCGTCTATCTACCTGCCACCTAGACCACCTGATACGCCAACCCTCAATGAAGAAGGAACCAAAAGCTGGTGGGGGTTAGATAGGGAGTGACGTGGGAAGCCCGCCCAGGATTTCATAACGCCGGTCATGTGTGCCGCGTCACAGTTTTCAAACTTCACAGGGAATCGATCCTTGAAGGACAAGATTCCACAGATAAATCGAAGGACGAGATAATCACCAGTGCTAACAACTTGGCCCTCCCAGGGTGTGCAAGGCGGCTCAGTGTTCAGCGTGGACAAACAGGACCGTGGTCGGACAGGGAGGAAGCACAGGCTTGGGACTATCCAGGTGGCTCTCAAGGGGCCATGAGACTGGGAATAAGGAGGACCAGCATCAGGATGGATCAGCAGAACGGACTTGAGAGGGAGACATCCAGAACCTTCCTGGAAGGCCCTAGAGCTAGTGTTGTGAGGAGGTGAAGGCCTGAGACCCAGGCAGGGGCTTTCCCCCCAATAAACAGTCTCCAAGGAGCCTGAACAAGAAAATGGACAGGATTCTTGGTCACACCAAGGCCAGGTTATTTCTCACTTAAGACAACCAAAATAAAATAAATTGCTTACAAAATGTGCGAATGTTAGCCACAAGTGCTTTGGGATTCGGGGAGATGAAGAAAGGCAAGCTCCTGCTCCTCTCGACACATGCTCCTCCCCACAGATGGGACAAGAGCCACAGGCGTCCCTGCGTGGGCCCAGAAGCTTCCCCTGGCTGCATCCGGGCTTCTGGGGCCAGCTTGTGTCCCTCACTTATCTTCCAAACACTGCGCCAGACCCACTACGAAGCTCGAGTCCTGTTACAAAGCCCAACAGAAAGCTTTGGGGTCCTTCCCTGCATCTGCATGCTGTGTGGTCTTGGGCAACGTCCCCAGACTCGGAGCTTCCAGTTTTCTGCAAAATGAGAAAAATCACAGCTACTTTTCAGCTACCTTTACCATCTTGCCATGAGGATAGAGAGAGATTGGCCGCCTCCCTCCCTGCTGCATGCAAGTCCTGGTAATCTGGCGAGAACATCCCCCTTGGCCTTGGAGAACTGCTCTTGCCTCTATCTCAGACCAGGCGAGATGGACTCCCGCTCCAGGACTCCAGGACAGATATGTGATCAGCCTGGCTGTAACCCAGGGCATCTGCTCTGGTTGGGACCGGAAGTGTTCCTCAAAAGCGCCTTGTAAATTGCAGAAATTATCAGAGGTAGAATGGCTGATGGCTGGACTGACCTACGCGGTCCATCCTAGTTCGAATGGACTGGGTGGTCACTGTGGGCAGACGGCGTGTGGCTGGAGGAAGTGTCCCCTCCCTCTCTCTCTCTGCTTCCTGGCCCCCATGAACCGAACAGCTTTCCTCCGCTGAGCCCTTTGGCCATGATGCTCCACCTCACCGCAAGCCCAGAGCAGTGAAACCAGCCAACCATGGACTCACCCTCTAAAACCATGAGCCAAAACAAACTTTTGCTCCTTGAGTTGCTCTTGTCAGGTATTTTGGTCACAGCAATGAAAACCGAGCTGACACATCATCTACCGAGAGTCAGTCCTGGGACATATACTTGAACCTGGGGAAGTCTGCTTTTTGCTAAATGCAGAGCTCATGGGAAGTAGTCATGAAGTGGACAGCCATCCTCTATCACAAGGACAGAGCCTGCCCGAAGTGGATCTAAACTGGAAGAAAAGAAATTTAAGAAATGAACGAAGATTGGCTGGACATCTAGATTCAGCCATACCTGAAGCTGTACTACCGTTGATAAGCTCCTCTGAATAGCATGAGGCCTTTTGAGTTAGGTGTCTATCCTGCCCGTTGGCTGTGGTTTGGGAAAGTGTCACCCAAGGACCTGTCACCAGCCTAATGAAGGTTGTGGAACCTTCAGGAGGCAGGGCTTAGTGAAAGAAGTTAGGCCACTAGTGTGCCATTAAACAGAATACTGGGGCCCTGGCCCCTTCCTGTCTCTCTTGTTGCTACCTGGCAGCCAGGAAGTGAGCAGCCTCCTCCACAATGTGCTCCTGCCATGACGTACTGTGTCACCCCAGGCCCAAAGCAACAGGGCCAAGTGACCATGGACTGAAACTTCCAAAACCATAAAAGATAAACCTTTCCTCTTTTTAAGTTGACTTATCACAGGAATTTGTTACAGTGAGGAGAAGCTGACCAACACACCATCTAATGAGTCCTGATAGGGACCTCTCCTGGGGAGAGACTTCCACGGACAGAGACACTGGCTAACATGGTAGGTCGTTGTCTGTGATGGGTTGGAGGAGGCTGGGGAGGACACTCGAGGGTTCAGGATCTTCATCGACACTGCCCAGGGCAGGAAGTTAAGAAAAGGAAGAGAGGAAAGGATCCCTAAAGCCTAAAAAGTGCCAGATTAAAATCATCCTACCATTGGTTGAATATTGATTACTCGATGAATTAAAACACATTCGTGTATTCAACGTGAATTTGACCCATCGGCTGCGTGCTCAGGGACTCCTGCCTACAAGATGGAGAGGCGGCCTTGTGGGCCCACTGTATGGCCGGGGCTCCCAGTGCAGAGCACTGCCTCGTGTCCCCCTGGGGAGAGCCTAGATTCAAGGCTCTGCCTTGGGTCGGACTTCAAAGCCTGCGCCCTGTCATCACTCCAGGCCGCTGTGTGTGAATCGGGCTCCCTGGAAACCTCACCCTCAGCCTCTTCGCCCAGGGGAAGGGGGAGGCCAGGCTCCACGGACGGCTCTGTCTCCGGAGTCAGCCTCGCTGCAACCCGCTCGGCCGTGTTTATATTCCCCTCAGACAGGCCCGAGTGTGTCTCCCCAAATGGGCTGCGTTGGCCTGGTGGAGGCTGTAGGTTCTGTCTGAGGCTCCGACAGCAGAGGAACTGGCACAGGCTGCACTTGGCCTCCCCGTGGGGCCGGTGGCTGCACAGACTCGTGAGACCCCCGGGGTGCAGAACCCACGCTGTCCATCCACTCCACCCTCTCTCGGGGAGACACCCAGGCGAAATGACAGGGGAGCTGGGTTGGAGTCCAGAGGAGCAGCTGGACAGGCCACTCCCCACCTCTGGGCCTCCTTTTCTTCACCTGAAGGGTGGGGGCAGCAGGGCCACCTGAAGGTTTGCGCAGGGACGAGACAAGAGAGACTCATGTTTCCTGACCATGCCTTGCACAAGCCGGTCCTTGATGAGCCCAGGGACCTCTGCCCTCTCACCAGAGCCCAGCCCTGCAGTTACCTGGCTCACCTGGGTGCTCCCCACCTCCCAGGCCAGCCCCCGCGCCCCCTCCAGCCCTCACGATCCCTGGTGGCAGTGGCAGAGAGGCCAGCGACTCCCAGAGCCCCCGTGCGCCCTCATCAGCTGCGGCAAGGACTGCCAGGGATTCCGGCGGCATGTGACTGGGACTGGGCGCCACAAACAGGCCCGCAGGGAATCCCTTCCGCAGAAGATGTTGGCACGTCTCTATAGCAACCCGGGGAAAATATTTCATGCAAAAGTCCATCTGCTGTAACACAGAAGGAGCTCCAGCCAATAACTGAGTTATAACAAGTTATAAATTAATCCTAATTTGCAAGCTTTGTTTTACCAAACCACAAAACACACACACACACACACAAATATACATATACACACACATGTATACGCACACACGCTGGATCTGTGTATTCTTCACACACGCACAGGCACGCACGTGGCGGACACAATGGCCAGGCAGCTGTGAGGGTCATCTCACCTCTTGGAGCTGACTCACCAGCCGACAGAGCCTTGGTCTGAAGGCTGGACAAGTGACCCCAGCAAGCTGACCTCGGCGGCCTCCCAAACTGCAGCTAGGACGAAACAAGTCACACGTTTCCTCGAGCTTCGGCGCAAAGCCAGCCGAGATCCTTTGGGGAGCCCCATCGGCTCCTCCCAAGGGGGAGAGACGAGTTTTTACGTCGTGTGCCGACTCCTCCGTAGGAAACGCTCTGCAGAAGCTACCAAAGTGGAAAAGGACAACGTGAGAACTCGCGTTGTGGTGCTTTCCATTGTCCCTGTTGTCCACACTTGGGAGTGGCCCAAGCGCTACCCTAGACATGGACGCCACCGCCGCGCTGTGCATCCGGCTACGCTGTCTGCGCTCTGGAGCCAATGCCCGTTTGGCTTCGGATCTCGCCCCTCGCTTTTCTCCTCACCCCCTGCTTTCCGTGTCTGTTCTGTGGCCTGGGGAGGGGGAAGTGGGGAGGGAGGAAGGAGCCAAGCCAGTGTGAGACCCCAGTGTCCTCTTCCCAGCCACGCTAGGGAGCCACCAGAGTCAACATGCCACCCTGATCCCAAAGAGGAATCGCCAGGACCTGTCTCCCTCCCTCAAGCTGAGCACGGTGGCGAGGGCTTGCCTTGTGTCACTTACCCCCCCCCCCCCACGACTCCTTGAGGAAGATGGGTCTTGTCTGCATGGGACATCATATTTCATTGGTAATGGGCACAGAGAGGTGCAGTAAATTGCTCAGGGTCCCCCAGCTGGGAAGCTGTGTGATAGGAATCGATAGGCACTTACGTCTGCACCACCACCTGGGCACCTCCTGCATGCCTAGAGTCACATAGGGACTGTCCCCAAGAGCGAGCTCTAGCAGGTGACTTCTACCTCAGAGACCCAAAGCCGCATCCAGTCCCGGTCCTTAACCCGACACGCACTTGGACTTTAAACCGTTGCCTCCTTTCAACGTCACCGTGTGCCAAACAGGCAGGAAGACCCCTGCTCCAAGATGAGCACACTGTGACTCTGGCTGCTCAAGACGCCTCCTCAGGTGACGCTGTTGGTGCCAGAGCCCGGCCCCGTCCAGCCCATGTGCCTGTCTCCTCTGGACGGGCGTCCCTTGGGCTCAGGGGCAAGGGCATCACTGCCAACAGGGCCCAGCACCCCCACCACGCCTTCCTGGGCTGAGCAGGCTTTGGCCTGGCGTCTGAGAGCCCGGGGACTTGCTGACATGCAGCGGGGCGGGCCCAGGCAGAGGGGTCAGCGGGGGAAGAGGCAGGAACACCCTGTTTCCAGATCTGGAGGAGAATGGAAAGTGGAGACTTGGAAAAGGACGGAGCTGCCTAGAGGGATGTTTCCGAAGGCCGGGGTGAGCAAGCCTCCCCCACCCACCCAGTCGGTGTGCGCATCACCATGCTGTGGCCCAAGTCCCCGGAGTCGGGCCGCTGCCAGGGACAGTCCCCGAAAGGCTGGAGACATGCTCCCTGAGGCCCCCTAACCAGCTAGGAGGGTCCTTGTGGCCCACCGACCCTCTCTGTCCTCCTGGAAGTAAACCTGACTCAACAGACCAGGCCCCTGGTCCGGCCAACCTCTACCCCTGCCCTCTCTCACCCCGATGGCCCAGGACAGAGCACACTCCAGAGCCAGCAGCAGCCTCTCCTGCGGCCAGCTTCAGGCCGAGCTGGTCCTCTCTGAGCTACTCTGGAACCATGAGGTCTGTGCTCCCGCCCCAGGGCAGAGGGGCCATCTCAGGACCTCGCAGGCTGGCTGCTAATCCACCTCCAGGAGGGCAAGCTAGAGGCAGGGCCTCCGCTGACCTCTGCCCTCCCCTCATCCTGGCCAGGAAGGGGCAACCCTGAGCAGTGCAGGACTCAGGAGCCCACCTGCAGGCCAGCAGGTCCAGCCCCTCTTGTGCGTGGGGACTTGCTGCATCAGCAGAGGCCAGGAGAGGCAGGGGCCCCCCACCCCCACCCCCAGGCCTCCCTCACCGCTCATTTCCTAGCAAGTTCCTCTCCAAAAGCTGCCCTTAAACAGCAGAGAGCCATGTTCCCAGGGGCTTAAGGACAGACTCTCAGCAAGGCCACCAAGTGTGGTGGCCGAGATGGTGGCCGAGAGCTCAGCATCCAGTAGCCTGCTGTGGTTAGATGACTGTCCCCCCAAGTCCGTCTGCAAACCCAGGTCCCCAGGTGGGCAGTGCTGGAGGTGTGGACCTACAGGAGTTGAGGCCTAGGAGAGGTCTTCAGGTCATTGGGTGAGCCCTCTGGTGGGGGTTATGGAACCCACCATGCACTCCCTCTCTGCTTCCAGGCTCCAGACTCTGAACTCAACATGGAGACTCACTCCAATGTGCCCATGATGTCCCACCATCCCCAGAGGCACAAACCCAGGGGGCTGCTTGATCTGGGATTTGGACCTCTAAAACCATTCCTTCATACGTAGCCTGTGTCAGGCATTTTGTTGTAGTAACACCAAGCCGACTAACACATAGACCTTGCTTCAAAGACTGCATCTGCCACTTCCAGCTATGGGAACTTTCATCCCCCCTTGGAAGCTCCAATTTCCCTATCTGGAAAATGGAGACAATAACATCACCTGCCTTATGAATTTGGTTAAAGGAAAGATGAGGTGATTGATGTGAAACCCCGCCCCTAACCCAGAACAAGGCTCCAAAAATGATAGCTACTGTATTTTCGTTGCTGTCACTTCCAAGCCCGGCCCTGGGCCCAGCTTCGCATATGCACACGTGCACAGGGGCGAGGAGCCCCCAGAAGGCACAGCCTACGTCTCTGCATCCTCTTAGGATGTGGGAGTTGGATAGGATGTTGGAAAATATCTGAGGCCAGACGGAAACATGTCCTGGCCATCATCCCTGCCTGGTATGTGGCAGAATGAGACTGAAATGTCCTTACATCTCAAGATTCCCTCTCCTCATTAATCATGCATTCGACAAATATTTACGTTGACTGCCCCGGTGTCAGGCCCTGGGCTTGGGCAATGAGGGAGAGCAAGATGGCCCCACACCACGGAGCTCGGGCCGGGGTTTCTCCCACTCTCAACACCCACGAGTGCACGCCGGAACCTGGGATCCGCCAGCCACTGCGCTGCTCTGACTTGCCTTGGGCCTGAGCCTGGTTTTCCTCCCTGGTTCTGGGCTCCTCGAGGGCGGGAGAGCTTTCTACTTAGGCTGGACACACACGTGATGCCCAGGACCGCTCTGAGCTGTACTCTCCCCATGCTCAGTCTTCCCCGTGGGGCCAGGGGACATCTGCAGGCAGGGGCTCCCCCTGGCCATGTCCGGGCCTGGATCGCCGTGGCTGGGTGAATGGTGAGCGACTGCAGGGGAAGACGAGGCTGGGAACTCACGTGGTCATGTATCCAGCCTGTTGTGAATTTGCAGGCCCATCAAGGGGCCCAGGAGACAGACATGGGCAATGGCAGGTGTGCCCTGGGGGGGTGGGGGAGAGTCCCAGAGGGATCTTGAGCAGGGTCATGTCCTGATCAGTTTTTCATCTCTAATGGTCCCTTCTGGGACAGTGGGAATGGACCCTGGGCTTCCAGGAGCTAGGAGGGAGCCATAGCCTCTGGCGCAACGTCAACAGGGGCATGCACCAAAAAGTCTGTGGACATAGCTTCACAGGAGCAGAAACCGATGCCCGTGGGCAGGAGTGGGAATGGGACAACCATGACACAGACGGTGCATTGTGCAGCGGTGGCCACAAGTGAACCACGGCAGCGCCTAGCGACAAGCCTGTCTGGCGCGTGAGTTGGTGATGGCGTAGGACCCCCCACTGCAAATCAGATTCAGAGGTGCAAATCCACGGACAGCAGGGTCAGGGAGGAGGCTCTGCTTCTGAGAGCCGACCAGCTGCTGACTGAGAGAGCGGTGGCAACCCGGCCACGTGTCTCTCGTCACCCAGCAGGCGAGCTCAGGCCAAGGCTGGGGGAAGATGAGGAAGAGGCAGATCCTCTTCATCCTGTCCTTGTCAGTTTTCTGTTTTTATGACTGAGCGCTCCAGACTGGGGAACTTATAAAGAATAGAACCTTAAGACCGGTGCGGTGGTGCACGTCTGTAATCCAGCAACTCAGGAGGCTGAGGCAGGAGGATCCCAAGGTCAAGGCCAGCCTCAGCAACTTAGTGAGATCCTGTCTCAAAATAAAAAATAAAAAGGCTGACCAATGTGATCCTGCAATCTGTACACGTGGAAAAATGAGAATTCATACCCCATTTGAATCAAATGTATGATATGTCAAGATCATTGTATTGTCTTGAGCAACCAATAAAAGAAAAGAAAAGAAAATTTAAAATAAATAAATGAATAAAAAGGCTGGAGATGTAGCTCCTGGGTCCAATCCCCAGTGCCAGAAAGATTAATTTATCTCACAGTTCTGGAGGTGGGACGTCCACAGTAGGGAGCCAGCAGGCAGTCGGTGTCTTGCTGTAACATTGGGGAGGGCATCACCTGGGGAGACGGAGCAAGCATGCTAGCTTGGGTCTCTCTTCTTGCTTTTAAGAAGCCACTAATGCCATCTTGTAGGCCCCATCCACATGACCTCGTCTAATCCTAATTACCTCCCTAGGCCTCCCTCCAAATGCCACTAAGGTATGCCTTTGAGGATGAAGTTTCCAGCCCATGAACTTTAAGGGACACATTCAAACCCAGAACAGTGCCACCTCTACCACCTCGTATGGGTCAGAGCAATGTCAGGCAAGCCCAGCTCTCAGGGATGGGGACTAGACTCCACCCCTAGATAGGAGTCTAGTAAAAGGGGCAGGGAAGCAGGAAACCGGATAAGGCACCCCTGTCTGCAAACCCTCTCGAGGGCTCGGCAACGCAATATTAGCAAGAAAATTCATTTCCAAAAATTATGCATGAGGGCTGGGGATGTGGCTCAAGCGGTAGCGCGCTCGCCTGGCATGCGTGCGGCCCAGGTTCGATCCTCAGCACCACATACAGACAAAGATGTTGTGCCCGCCGAAAACTAAAAAATAAATATTAAAAAAAATTACGCATGAAATGACATCCTTTTATAAAATGCAAAATGAGACTTAAGGAGGCAGATGGACGAGACAAGATCGTATCATGACATCATCTCAGGGAGCAATAAAGCAAGAGCCACAGGACAGTGACGGCCCATGGGGAGCACAAGGCCAGGAATGCAGCAGGACAGTCAGGTGTTGGACGCTCGGGATTGCCAGAGCTTTTGTTTCCATTGTTAAAGATTAAAATTTCTGATTTTCTAAATTTGATGTTATTTATTTGTTTTTCCAATACCAGGGACTGGACCCAGGGGTCTTTGCCACTGAGCTACATCCCCTGCCCTTTTTAATTTTGAGACAGGGTCTTATTAAGTTGCCTAGGCTGGCCTTGAACTTGAGATCCTCCTGACTCCCGAGCCACCCGTCTGCCCAGAGATAAGAAAACGGCAAAGGAAACCACGTGAGAACAGATGACGGCCGGCCTGCTGTGGACACCTGAGGTCCATAAAGGGAAAGAGAAACAGAGAGAGGGAAGGAAGGACCCAGGGAGGCCACACACAGGTCAGATCTCAGGGCATGGGCCTCTCTTAGGTGTGGGGAGTGAGGGAGCAGGAGGATCAGGGATTGCGCCCAGCACCCCAGCTTGGAGGAGTGGCCCCTGAAGCCTGGAGGCCATAGGGAGAAGGTAATTTGGAGAAAACCAAGCAGTGTTCTGTGGAGATCACAGAGCGGCCCGACAGGATGCTGGCTCTCTGCAGCAGTGGGGAGCGGTCAGGGCCAGAGAGGCAGGAGCCCCCGCAGATGCAGAGAGCCCTGCGTCGCTCCAGGATGGAGGGCCTCCCTCGGCCGCCTGGCCTCGCGGGGCCCCTTCCAACACAGCCCCAGCCAGGATTTCCTCCCAAGCCCTCGGGCCTCCACCCTGACACCCCGGGCCCAGCGAGCGAGCTGGAGGTGGCGGCCGAGGGAGCCCCAACTGCAGCTCCTCCCCGGCAGGCCAGTGGGACCCCAGAGGGGCTGGCTGTTTGTGAGGATGACATGTTTATGGCCCAGCGTCTCCTTACTCATGCTCTTGGCTTCCCCTGGCTGGTTTGGTTGGGTGGATCCCAGTTCTCCTGGACCTGGAGCCTCGGGCTGGGGCTGAACAGAGTCTCCCTTGAACGGTTCCAACCCGGGATGCTTCCAGCCCCTTCCCCCGCTCCCCCGGCCTCGGCCTTTCCCACACCCAACCTCACTGCAGAGGGCCACTTCCCAGGGCTGGGAAGGGCCTGGTGTCCCCCTCATCCAAGCCTCTTTTCATAGGGGAAGAAACTGAGGCCCCAAGAGAAGGATGCCCAAGGTCACCCAGGCAGGTAGGGACAGGCCGTCCAGGAGCCCGACTTCCAGATGGGCTCCGAATCACCCCCCGGACACCGGCTTCCCTGGCCCCGTTTGTTTGGGGAGGACAGTGGGCCTTTCGAGCCTGCCTGCCGGGAGCTCTCCCTCTGGGGAGGCGGCAGACAGTGACGACTCTTTGCTTTTACACTTTAATTCCATAGGAAATTGGAAATTGCCCGTCAGAGGTGTCCGGGTGGCCCAGCTGCCGGCCGCCCCACACAGACCGGCTGCCCCGCCCCGACCTGGCGGCCACGGCGCCCCCTTCTCCCGCTCCAGGCCGGGTGGCCCTTGTGGAAGCTCCCCTGGAGGCTCCAGTGGACGCTCTGCCTGCTCCTCCTTCCAGGGCAGGAGGACCGAATCCAGCACAGAGCGGCCAGGCCTGGCTGGGGACCTAAACCCTGACATTTAGCTGTGCTGTTTCCACCCCAGGCTTTCAGGAGTCTCTGGCCCTCGGCTCTGGCCTGGCTTCAGCGTCGCCGCCTGGCCAGAGGTGACAGGTCATGGGAGGAAGGGGCTCTGAGCCCCTCTCCTGGGTCTGGGACCCAGGATGTCCTGAGCCCCATGTTGCCTTTCCAAAACTGGTCACCTCCCACGGTTTCTGAGACAGCAACAGGTCACTTACCTCTTCCCTCCCCTGCGCACCCTGCTCTTGAAGTCCTCTGCTGGTATCCCCGCCTTGTCCCAAGAACCAGCCCGAAGCTTCTGCAGGTCAGTGCTGCTGTGGCCTGGTATTTAGAGGTTCAAGTCCCTGGCCTCGCTCTGCCAGATAAACCCAGAGCCATCGCCTTTGGATTCGGGGCCTTGAACAAGTGCTGCACCTCCCTGCGCCTCTGTGCGCTCATCTGTGAAGTAGGAATGGTGATGATTCCACCGACTGTTTCCAAACGTGCAGGGCTGCTGCAGTGGTACCTGGGGCGGTGCATGTGAAACACCTGAAGATTGTCAGTCCTGTTAACTACCCCAGCGCCACAGCAGACCGAAGGCTCTCGTGAACTGGCCCTTTCAACAACCAGCAGAAAAGAGCAGAACAGGCGTGGGCGCTTCGGTACAGCCAGGGTGTGGGGTCAGAGCCTCGTGAAGAGCAGGACTCTATGGCGCTCGGCCTCTGAGCTCTCCTTCTGGGCAAGCAACCAGCTCTGGGGCAATCCCAGCACCAGGGCCAGGCCACAGGACGGAGGCAGCTCAGGAGTCCACCTGTGGCCCTGAGGAGACACACCTGACCCAGCTCAGGAGTCTGCCCCAACATCACTGGTTGGAGCAGTGATGTTGGCTGGTTCTTGGGACAAGGCGGGGATACCAGCAGAGGATGAGCAGGTGTGAGTGTGCGTGTGCAAGAGGCGTGGGGAGAGTGTCCCAGACAAAAGGAACGTCGTGCACGTGTGCTTGATGGAGTAAGACACTGAAAAATGAATAACATCTGCTGTGTCTGGAGGGAGGTGAGGCTGGAGGGTTAGAAGGAAGCCAGGCCTTTATGGTTCTGGGGTTGGTCCAGAAGGCACTGGGGAGCCACTGAAGGGTATAGAACCGCAGAGTGGGAGGCAAGACTTGCTTCTTAAATCACCCACTCAGTGTGGGGGGGTGGATGGCAGACTCAGGCGGGAGGCAAGGAGGCTCTTAGTGAGGCCGTTACGGTCATCAAATTGAGTAAGAATCAGAGTTCATAGGACACTTGAGGTCACTCCCAAACTGGCCCTGGCCTCCCCCATCTCCCCTCCACTGAAGCTGAGTGGTTGTGGGTATCAACAGAGACCCACGGGCGGGAACTTGCCTGGCTACACGGACTGTAGTGCACTGTAGAGAGAGAAACGGTGACCTCTGCGGGGGTCAGTGGCGGGGTGCCAGGCGTGCCCACCCGACTCCTGCCAGGTCCAAGAGCTTTGTGGCCTCCCTGAGAGGCACAAGATTCATTTCAGTTGGTTTCCAGATAATTCAGATGGGCACTTGCAGCTGGGGACACAACCTGGGGTTCTATACCATTCACTCCAACCAAGCTGCTGCCCTGCCTTGTCCCCGTGGGACGTCTGGCTGGAAAAACAAAATCACAAAAACGCCCGTCTAAAGCTATGGGTGGAGAGGGGCAGACAAGATGGACCCTTGCTTTTCTTTGGTGGGGGGGAGGATACGTCCCAAAGCGGGTGTTAGAGTTTATTTACATGCTTAGGAGACTCAAGATTACTTAAGTTCCAAAAATATGGCGGCTCTCCACTCTGCTGGCTCCACGTTGCCTGAGGCTCAGCCCCACTGTGCACAGACGGTTTCACTGGGACGGGGAGAGGAATAGCATCTGTGTCAGGGGTTTTATTGTCATTGAATCAAGAAGCTAAAAAAACAAGAAAGAAGGCAAGAAAGCCGCCCCAAGGCCCTTCTTCCATATCAGAACACGGTGGGTAAAAGCAAAGACCCAAGCCACCCGGGAATGACCAGGGGGCTCCCAGGCCTGGGGATGTGGCTCAGAGATCTACAGAAGGTTAGACCCCCATCCCAGGTGGTGGACTGAATGTGCAGAGAAACCTTCTCACTACAAACACTTAAAAAGGCTGAAAAATACTCAAACCTCTTTTCAGATGCCTTGACAACCTTGTAGGAAAATATAGCAAACCCCATAAGACACACACCACAAGAAAGTGTGGCTCCATAAAGATAAGCATTGAAGCCGGGCGTGGTAGCACACGCCTGTCCTCCCAGCGGCTTGGGAGGCTGAGGCAGGAGGACCACAAGTTCAACGTCAGCCTCAGTAACTTAGTGAGACCCTAAGCAACTTAGCAAAACCCGTCTCAAAATTAAAAAATAAAATAAAAAAGGGCTGGTGGTGTGGCCCAGTGGTTAAGCGCCCCTGGGTTCAATCCCTGGGACCTCTGCAGATCTCAGGAGCCTGGAGCTTGGGCTGCCACTGGGTGCACGTTGGAGATAGAAGGCAAAGCCCGAAACCCACACAGGTGGGAAGTCAGATGAGAGGCCCTCTGTGCAAACCTGGCACCTCTGATAAGGTCACCTACAGGGAGACAGGGGACCCTTGCCTGCCAGCCTTGGCTTTAAATGCATTTGTAAAAAGGAAGAAGTTTCCCATGAGATTCTTTAATCTTGTCTTTGTTTCCAAAGTGACTTGGGGACTAATTTAAATGACTTACATAACCTGAAAACCCCAAAAGCAAAATTTTGGTTGATAGTGGTCTCATTCTCCAGAGAATGAATGGGAGATGCCTTGGAGGACTGAACTTTGGGACCAAAGAATTTCTCATGAGCTCTCAGCCAAAATTTATAAAGCACACGAGAAACGACTGCATGAGGGAATAAGAGTTGTCCAAAACCACCCTGTGGCCTTCCACCTCCAGTAAAATCGAGGACATGAGAAACGTCTGGTTCCACAGGAGAAACCTGGGCAGAATTGAAACCATGATGAAGGCACAGAGGCCCTGAAGACCTGAACCCCAGGCCAACACAGCCACACCCACTCTAAGTACGAGCACACTGTCACCACTACGGACACTTCTAGAGGACAGTGGCTCCTACACGACCGTATGGGCCGTCACAAGCCTGGAAGAATTTCCAACACAGCACAGCGGATTCTCCAGACATTTCCCACTCCATGTCCTCTGTGTTTGGGGGCATCTGTTCTAGTCAGTTTTTCCACCCCTCTCACAAGTTTTGCTGGAAACGCAGCAATGAAGAGAGAGTCTGTGAACAGCAGGTCTCAGGCTGTCTCATAATAAGATTCTAGCACCTGACGGAGGGGAACTCAAAAGCCGACCAAAAATACCTGAAGTGGCTCGAGCCGCCACCCACGGCCTGGCAAGATTTTTTTTTAAAGCAACAGCTTGGAAAGGTGGAGGTTGGGACAACCACAGATGATCCCAATCCAATTAAAGCTGTGACCCAGACACATCTTAACTAGATCAATATGCATGCTCAGATATTAACTTTAGCTATCAGTCATCATAAAGGGTCTTCGTTTGGGGAGATAAACTGAAAAATGTGCTTTAGTTTTCACTGCTCATTATACATGACGTTTGAAATACAATGAAAAACTTTTGAGTCATTTGAAGAAACGGGCAGGGGGAGGGTTGAAAATGATTATAATAAAGAGAAAACACAACCATTAGAAACAGACCCCCCACAGGCAACCGTTATTGGGGTTGGCCAATCAGTTCTTTAGAACAAGTGCTGGAAATATGTTTACATTTTCGGAGGTAAATGAGGTTATAGTAGGTGAGGAGAATGTGTGTTTCTGCAGAGAATTGTAAACTACAAAAAAAAAAAAGACAAAATGGAAATTCTGGAACTAAACTATATAAGATCAAAAGTCCGTTGGAAGCCAGGCACGGTGGTGCACTCTTGTAATCCCAGTGGCTCAGGAGGCTGAGGCGGGAGGATCACAAGTTCAAAGCCAGCCTCAGCAAAAGTGAGGTGCAAAGCAACTCAGTGAGACTCTGTCTCTAAATAAAATACAAAACAGGGCTGAGGATGGGGCTCAGTGGTTGAGCGCCCCGAGTTCAATCCCTGGTACCTCCCACCAAAACAAGTTCATTGGATAAACCCCACTAAAAAGAGGGGTGCAATGGAAACCCCCAAGAATCTTACTCTCCACTTTACACCAATGGCATCTGGAACTCTGGAGTCTGTGGAAGGCGCACAGGTTCCAGGGAGATCGTGCAGGGTGACTGTGGTCAGTTTCAGCTTTGAGCACAGTGGCAGCTGCTCACCCCACCCCATCCCAGGGAGGAGCTGTGCAGATGCTCCTGGGGCAACACGCACACGGTTTTCTTGAGCCACCATAGGCAAAAAGACCCCGTCCTCTGTGTCTGGGGCATCTGTTCTAGTCCACTTTTCCACTGCTGCCAAGAAAAACTATAGGAAGAATAATTTATTGGGGGGATCACGGCTTCAGAGGTCTCGGTCCATAGACAGCCGCCGCCATTCCTTGGAGCTCGAGGTGATGCGGGACATCATGGAGAAAGGGTGCGGCCCTCGAGGTGACCAGGAAGCAGAGAGCGAGACTCCACCAGATACAAAACATACCCCCACAGGCACACCCCGCCTGCCCTCAGGTCCCACTCAGGGAGTCACATCGGGGGATTAATTCACTGATCAGGGTAAGGCTCTCATAACCCATCATCTCACCTCTGAATGTCGTTGTTGTTGTTCTTTTCAGTTATACATGAAGTAGGATGTACTTTGACATATCAAACATACGTACATAGCTTCCCATTTCTGTGGCTGCACATGATGTGGAGTTATGTTGGTTGCGTATTCATAGATGAACACAGGAAAGTTATGTCCGATTCCTTCTACGGTCTTTCCCATTCCCATCTCCTGTCCCTTCCCGCCCCCCATTCCCCCGTCCAATCTCATGAACATCCCCTCCTCCTGCCCCCTGCAGCCTGTTGGGAGTCAGCATCCACGTATCAGAAAGAACACTCGGCCTTTGGTTTGTGGGGATTGGCTTATTTCACTTAGCATGGTATCCTCCAGTTCCATCCACTTACTGGCAAATGCCATAATTTCATTCTTCTCCATGGCTGAGTCATATCCCATTGTGTATGTGTATCACATTTTCTTTATCCATTCATCTGTTGAAGGGTACTTAGGCCATAGCTTAGCTATTGTGAATTGAGCTGCTCTAGACATTGATGTGGCCGCATCACAATTGTGTGCTGATTTTAAGTCTTTCGGGCATATGTTGAGGAGTGGGACAACTGGGTCCAATGGTGGTTCCACTCCAAGTTTTCTGAGGAACATCCATGCTGCTTTCCAGAGTGATTGCACCAATTTTCAGTCCCACCAGCAACATGAGTGAACCTCTTTCTCCACATCCTGGCCAACATTTATTGTTACTTGTGTTTTAGAGAATTGTCATGCTGCTGAATGTTTTTGCTCACACATGAGCTTTTGGGGACACCTAATATCTAAACATAACAGCATCTGGGGTCTGGTCTCTGTGGCTTCTGATCACAGAAGTGCCAATGGAGGCCATCATTGAGGAAGAGAATGTGATTTCCAGAGTCACCATATTTTTAGATTCAAATTTCCAGTTTTCGGTAACAACAACAACAACAAAAAAAAAAATCACAAGGCATCCAAGAGTGGGAATATGGCCCATTCAACGGAAAAAAAAATAAGTCCATCAACTTGGAGGCAGATCTACTAGGTCAAGACTTCGCATAACTATCTTAAGGATGCTCAGATATGCAGAAAGCTGAGGGAACAATGTGTAAACATAGCAGAGATATCAACAAAGAGACACAACGCCTGAAAGAAACCAAAAAAAACGAACCTACAGCATAAAACACAATGACTGGAGAGAGAGACTCACTCGAGAAATTGAAGTAGAATAGAGGGCGGATGGAGCTGGGGTTGTGGCTCAGTGGTAGAGCGCTCGCCTAGCCCATGCAGGGCCCTGGGTTCGATCCTCAGCACCATATAAAAATAAATAAAAGGACTGTGTCCAGCTACAACTTTTTGTGCTCGCTTCGGCAGCACATGTACCAAAATTGGAACCATACAGAGAAGATCAACATGGCCCCTGGGCAAGAAGTGAAGGCAGACTTGAGCTCCCAGAAGAAAGAACCAGCAAACTCACAGACACAGTGGGGAAACCACTGAATCTGCAACAGAAAGAACACAAATTGAGGAAAAGTGATGGGCACCCCGAGGACCTGAGGGAGGCTATCGGGCAGACCAAGGTGCTCCATGGGAGTCCCGGGAGAAGAGAGGAAGGGAGCGGGGATATGTGAAGAAAGAAGGGCTGAAAACTTTCCAGAATTGGTGACAAACATCCCCCAAAGCTCAATGGTCTCCACGGAAGATGAACTCAGAGAACCCACAGGAGAAACATTATGATCAAAATTCACCTCATAACATAAACTGCTGAAAGGAAAACAAGAGCATCTGGAGCCCAGCAGAGGAAAGGGACCCTCCACCTACCAGGGGCCCTTGGTGGGACTATCCAAGTGTCTCTCACCAGAGCTGGGGAGGCCAAAAGGCCAATAGTGTTCCAAGAAGCCCGTGTCAACCGAGAACCGCCGTCCAGGGAAAATGTCCTTCAAAACCACGGGCCAAGTTAAGGTCCACCCAGGTAGACAGAGGCTGAGGGAGTAGAGTCCGCTAGACCTGCCTGACCAGGCGTGTTCCATGGAGCTGCGGGTACAAATGAAGGGCCCAGCCAGCCGCGCAGAGCCGTGTGCAGGCACAGAGATCTCAGAAAGGCCAACACATGGGCAACTGTGAAAACCAGCATCATCAGAACGCTGCACACATGCCCTGGATGTTTTCTGCATGGTGTAAAAGCCTTATGTAGGTGTTCTAAGCTTACAGTGGGGTTTCATCCTCAGACTCTCATCATACCTTAAGTCTGCTGTTCCAGCACACCTCACGACCAACTCCAAACCTCAGCAGGCCAAGCCCACCCTGCTCAGAACATCTCCATTAGACCTCAGACAAAATCACCTATCACAAAGCCTATTTTATGATAAACTCAATATAAAATATTTTGAATCAAAATTCAAATTTTGAAACACCATTTCTACTGGATGCATATCGTTTTCAGACCAACACAAAGTTAAGAATTCACAAGTTGAAATCTTGTAAATTGGGGGCCATCTGAATACTTTTTAAAAAAAAATTAGCTAAAAACTAGTATTATTGTAACAATAGTTTGTGACAATGTATTTGTTTCCTATACAATTTAAGCAACCAATGCATTTGAAAGAATTCTTAGTTTCTGTTTGGGGACGTGCATGTAGGAAGACATGATATTGTAACATCAGTAAACTGAAAAGGATTGGAACAGAGGTGTCAGGGGAGCATAACTTTTTAATTCATTTTTTGAAGTTAAGCTGGTAGCAATTCAAATTAGAGTAGTATAACTTTCAGGTGTCTATGAGAACTCATAGTAATCACAGTGAAAACATACAACCAACAAGATAAATTTTATGCCATCTTGTATCCAATAAGGAATGACCAGGCCTTAAACAACACAGCCATTATGGAGAACAGCATGCAGAATCCTTTGAAAATTAATAGGCCAGGTGCCATGGTGCAGGCCTGGAATCCCAACATCTTGGGAGGCTGAGACAAAAGCCAATCTCAGCAACAGCAAGGCACTAAGCAATATATACCACGTTTTCTTTATCCATTTTTTGACAGACAGGCATCTAGACTGGTTCCATAACTCAGTTATTGTGAATTATGTTTTTATAAACATGGGTACCATGTATCACTATGCTAATTTTAATTCCTTTAGATAAATACTGTGGTATGGTCTACCTGGGTCGTATGGTGGTTCCATTCTTAATCCTTTGAGGAACCGTCATTCTGATTTCCAGGGTGGTTTTACTCATAAAATCTCACCAACAGAGCACATGCTCCTTTTCCCTCACATCCTCTCCAGCATTTATTATTTTTAATTCCTGATGGCTGCCATTCTAACTGGAGTAAGATAAAATATCAGTGAAGTTTTAATTTGCATATCCTCAATGGCTAGAGCTGTTTAGCATTCTTCATATATGTGTTGACTGTATTTCTTCTTTTGAGAAGTGTTTGTTTAGTTAATGTGACCATTTATTGATTGGGTTATTGGGTTATTTGTTGCTTTTGGGGTTCCTTATATACCCCGGATATTAACTGTCTATCAGAGGAGTGGACTTCTCCTATTCTGTAGGCCCTCTCCTTACATTCTTGTTTCCTCACTGTGCAGGAGCTTTTCAATTTGATGCCGTCCCGTTTATTAATTCTTGGTACTACTTCCTGAGCTTTAGGAGTCCTACTGAGGAAGGTGTTGCCTGAACCTATATGTTGGAGTGTTGGCACATGTTTTCTTCAGGCAGATGCAAAGTTCTGGTCTTTTCCTAGTTCTTTGATCCATTGAGAGTTGGCTTTTGTGCAGGGTGAGAGCTAGGGATTTAGTTCCATTCTTCTACATGTTGGGTCTTACCAGATGACAACGAGATTCTTTTGGAAAACAACGCAAAGAGCAACATGTTACGGTACCCAAAGGAAAAAGAAGAGCCAATTCACCAAGAAGTTTATACCCAACAAGCACACTTTTCAAAAATAAAAGCCAAGTAAACTTTTCAGAAGCAATCCATCACCAGCAGAATCACAGCACAAAAAACATTTAAGGACACTCCCCTCACACAGAGGGGAAAGGAGAGTAGATTGGATCAGCCAAAGCAATGAAGGGCACCAGAGAAGGCAGCACAGGGATGAAATGAAAGTTGTCTTTGAATCATAATTTGTTCTTTAAAAGCATATGAATGTAGAGTTGGCGTATTACTTAGCTATGAGTAAAAAATACAATAGTAGCATACAGACTGTGAGGGGAGACGTGGATGCATACCATTGCAAGGTGCTTACACCACATGTGAAGTGGCATAATATCACTTGACATTGTGTGTGGAACTTGCACATGTTGTGGTTTTAAGTATACTATAAGTGAAATCAGATCACTTGACTATGATAAGTTAAAAATGTATACTTTAAACCCTAAAGCAACCACTAAAATTGCAAAGTTAATAAGCAACAAAGAAGATGAAATTGAATCATAAAAAAATTCAAATTCAAAAAATGCAGAAAAAGAGAGGAAGGGAACAAAGAAGATGTGATAATAATAGAAAACAAATATCAAAATGTTAGATTTAAAGCTGACTGTATGATTACATTAAATATAAATGTTCTAAACACCCTCAATTAAAAGGCAAGAGATTTTTAGCTTAGATTTTAAAAACTTGACTATATCTGGCCTATAGAAAAATGCATTTTATATATAAAGACAAAAATAAATTGCAAATTGGAATTGGAATTTTTTATCACGCCTCATCAAATGAAAGGTGGGTTACTATAAGAATATCAGACAAAGTATATTTCAAAGCAAAGAATATTACCAGGGATAAAGAAGAAGATATTTTGTCTTGGTGAAGCAGGAATCATCAAGAAGTAAAAACTCTAAATGTTTATGCACTTAATAACAGAATTTCAAAACACATGATACAAAATCAAACCCATCACTATATTCAGAGATTTCAATATCCTTGTCTCAAAAACTGATAAAATAAGTAGAGAAAAATCAGGAAGGATACAGAAGACATGAACAACACTATTAACTGACTTGACCCAAATGGCATTGATACAGCACTCCACCCAACAACAGCAGAAGACACATTCTTTTCAAGTACGCAAGAATCATTTACCAACATAGACCACATATTGGGCCATAAAACAAGTTTCAATAAACTTAAAAGGATTCTAGTCCTACAAAGCAAGTTCTCCAACCACAATGAAATCAAATTATAAATTAATAACAGAAAGATCTCTAAAATCCACAAATATTCAAAACTAAATAATATACTTCTAAATAATTGAGGGGTCAAGAAAAAGAATCAAAAGGGAAGTTACAAGTATTTCAAACTAATGAAAGTGAAAACACAACATATCAAGCTTCGTGGGCTACCACTAAATCAGCACTTATAGGGAAATCACAGCACTAAATGTGCAGAGTGGAAAAGAAATAGTGACCTCAGCTCTACCTTTTGAAACAGAAAACAAAAGAACAAATTAAACCCCCAAAAAAAGAGGCAGAGGAAAGGAAATCATAAAAAAATTCCAACAGAAATTGATGAAATATAAAACAGAAAAACAACAGGAAGATCAATGAAACCAAAATCTGGCTCTCTGAAAAGATCAAGAACATTTAAAAGCCTCTAGTCCAACTGGTCGGGAAACAGGAAGAAAAATCCATAAGTAATACCAGGAGCAAGAGAAATGACCTCAGTGCAGAATATACCACTACTGCTACTAAAGAAAAAGAACTGTCAGCGAAAGATCATCCCAGAAGCACAGCTCCAAGCCAGATGGTTTCACTGGGAACAGGACTCAGCATTTATGGAAGAAATAGTACCCACCGAACACAGACACCTCTAGAAAATGAAGAGAAGAGAAGCCTTTGAACTCATCCTATGAGGCCACAGTACCTGATGCCAAACCAGCCTAGGAAATTACAAGACCAATGTCTCTCATATTTTGCACAGATACAAAACCCTAAACAAGATTTTGACATATGGAATCTAACAATGTATAGAAAGGATAATGCCCCATGATGAGATGGAGCTTAATACTAGGAATACAGGTTGATTTAACATTCAAAAACCAAGGTCAAGGTGAAAACTAAAAAGAAAATCCATCAGCTCCTCTCCATAGAGGCAGAACAAGCATCTGACACAGCATTTATTTCTGATTTTTCAACCAGAAACCTCTTAGCAAACCAGGAAGAGAAGGAAATTTCTCAACCTCATTAAGGATGTCTACAAAGCCCCCTAGGGCAAACATCATACTTAATTGAGAAAGGCTGGATGTGTGCTCCTTAGGATCAGACATCAGCATGACTTTTTGGATTTTTGCTGGGTTTGGGGGCGGTTTGCTTGTTTGTTTTTGATGCTGGGGATTAAACCCTGACACATCCCTGGAAAGTGCCCTCCCACCAACCTCACTCCAGCGAGGTCATTCCCCACACTTCTTCTCAGTCATGCACAGGAAGTTCTAGCAAGTACGAGAAGGTAAGAAAAACAAATAAACAAGACGCCAAGACTGCAAAGGAGGGAGTAAGTCTTTCTTCTTTTCACAGACAACACATTTTTAATAAAACATTCAGAGGAATCCATAAAAGTTTTACTAGAATAAGTGAGTTTCCCAAGGTTACAGGACACAGATCAATATACAAAAATCTGTTGCGTTTATTGGCTAGTAATGAAAAGCTTGACGTAGCAATTTGAGAACCAATACCATTTATAAAAGCACCAAAATGGTAACTATTTAGGGTTAAAACTGATAAAAGATGTGCATGACCTAGACACTGGACATTAGAAAATGTTACTGAAAGAAATTAAGGAAGAATTAAATGGGAAGACAATGAATGAGAGGGCTTAATATGCGGTGGTGCACGGCTGTAATCCCAGCAGCTCAGGAGGCTGAGGCAGGAGGATCACAAGTTCAAAGCCAGCCTCGGCAACTTAGGGAGGCCTTAAGCAACTCAGTGAGACCCTGTCCCAAAATAAAAAATAAAAAGGGCTGAGGATGTGGCTCAGTGGTCAAGTGCCCCTGGGTTTAATCCCTGGTACCCAAAAAAGCCAAAAGGTGTCAAGTTTCCCAAAATTGCAACATTGATCTAAGGAATTAACACAATCTCAATCAAAATACCAGCAGAGCTGGGTTTTGTTTTGTTTTGTTTTGTTTGATTTGAAATTGACAAGCTGATGCTCCAACTCTTCTAGATAATATAAAATTCCACTCATCTAGTATAGCTGGAGCCACTTTGAAAGGAATAAAGTTGTGGGACTAAAAAATCATCTGACTTCAAGATTTACTCTAGAGCCTTAAGGATCAGGACAGCGTGGCACTGGTGGAAAGAGAAAAACAAAGATCAGTGGGACATAATAAGGAGGTCTAGAAATAGACCTGCTTACACAGGAGCAAGTGATATTTTTATGAAGATGCAAAGTAATTCAGTGGAGAAAGAATGGTCTTTTTTAACGATGGTGTGGAACAACTGGCTATCCTTATGCAACGAAAATTATAAAGGAGGAGAAGAAAGAACAGGAGGAGGAGGAGGACACGACGATGACGACTTTGGTACACAACTCACATGGCTTAACACTCAAAATGTGCTATAGACCTAAGGGTAATACAAAATCTGCAGAACTTCTAGAGGAAAGCATAAAGAAAGATCTCTGTGGCTTAGGACCAGGCAAAGATTTCTTAGCCCAAATCATCTGACATCAAAAGATAGAAAAGCAAGCTCATAAAGTAGGCTTCATCACAATTAAAAACGTTTGTTTTTCAAATCACAATGAAAAGACGAGTCGCACGACAGGAGATGGTATTTGAAAATCATGATGTGATAAAGGACTTCTATCCAGAATAAAGAAGAGCCTCCAACTCCATACTAAGAAAAAATGAACCGCCCAATGAGAACCCAGGCCAAAAACAAAATAAAATAAAATGAACAGATACTTCCACCAAAAAGAGATGCGGGGATGCTTATCATCCTTTGCCTTCAGGGAGATACAAGTGAAAACCACGGCGGGGGTCCACTATCCTGCCCCCCCCCCCCCCCCGTTAAGATGGGGAAAATTAAAGATGCTTCAAGGAGTCAGTATCAAGGGCTGCAAAAGTCTGCAAGGTCTGGAGCAACCAGAGGCCTCGTATACTGCTGGTGGGAATGTGGAATGGTGCAGCTGGTTTGGAAAACAGTTGGCAATTTCTTAAAAAGTTAAACACAGATGTACCATATGTTCCAACCACCGCACTCCCAGGTATTTACTCAAGAGAAATAAAAGCCCATGTCCGTGCCAAGGCTGGTACAGGGGGAAAAAAAAAAAAACTGTTCACAGCAGTCTTACTGCACTGTCCCCAAACTGGAAACGACCTAAATGTCTATTGACGAGTACATTGTGGTATGTCTACCTCACAGAATACACACCTCGGTTAAAAAAAGAAATCGATGACTGATATCTGGTGTGTGATTTTAGCATGTGCACTTTATTATATGTGAATTGTGTCTCAATAAAATCATTTTAAAGCGCAGATTGTTGATTTGATTTTTTTAAGTAATATCCAACTCTATGCTGTAATCAGGCAGTTCATTCTAAACATGAGCCCACAAAGACAGAAAATAAGTTCACTTTTAGACACAAGAATTGAGAGAATTTACTAAACACAGGGTAATTCCACAAAGGAGAATTTTTGAAGTGTTGTGTAGAAATGGAAAACAAGAGAATGGTAAACATGAGCTAAATCTTTACAGAGATTTTACTTTTAAAAAACACAAAAAAATACCTAGTCTGGGAAGGGCTATTTTATTTACCCGAGTAGAAATAACATGTTTTAGGAGGGGAGGGGGGATAGTAGAGGATAGGAAAGGTAGCAGAATACAACAGTTACTAATATGGCATTATGTAAAAATGTGGATGTGTAACCCATGTGATTCTGCAATCTGTATTTGGGGTAAAAATGGGAGTTCATAACCCACTTGAATATAATGTATGAAATATGATATGTCAAGAGCTTTGTAATGTTTTGAACAACCAATAAAAAAAATTTTAAAAAAATAAGCAAAGAAATAACATGTTTTAGGAAGAACTGATTGGAATTACAGCATTTGGAGATGATCTGATTGTTCAGTAGAAAGGCAGAGATTCTCACTAACTTTCTGTCTGATTTAGTTCAATATGCATGTTAGACTTTCTGGGGCATTTTTGAAAAATTAAAAACAAATTTCTAAGTAACTTATTGAGCTCCTTAGGGAGCTCTAATATATTGAAACATTTAAATGTTTATAGTTGAATGATAATAACAAATCTTCATACCAAAACTCACACGATGCAGCTACCACTGAACTTTTAGGGGAAAGCTTAGCTCTGCACACAGAAAAAGAAGAAAAGCTCAGTTTTAAATACCTAAGCATTTAACAGCACGAACCCAAAGAAAATGTTTAAAGTCTTGTAAGCGGAGAACTTATTGAAAAGTAAAACATACAATAAACAGGATCAGCAAGGTCGAAATTTTCTCTTAAAAAAAAAAACTAATAAAGTAGAGGACTCTCTAGTCAGACTAATAAAAAAGAGAATGAGAGAGAGAGAGAGAGAGAGAGAGAGAGAGAGAGAGAGAGAAGCACACACAAAAAAAATAACAAAATTAAGAAGGAAAAGAGAAATAAAAAAGTTGCTATAGATATTAAACAGACAATATGAAAAAATTACGACAAATTTTGCAATTTATAAGAAAACTTAGACAAACCCCTGATTTCGATAACTTCATTTTGGAAAATCAAGACTGTGTTCCTGGACGGAGGGGAGGGTGTGGAGGAGGACTCTGCTCCAGGAGGTCTCTGGGGGACTCAGCATGCTGCCCAGGTGACCCCAGGGATCCACCTCCATGCAGCCAGTAGGAGAGAACTGTGATGGACCAGCCCAGGAGGGCTAACGTCACTGTGCCCAGGTCCCACTGACCAGAACTCAGGTGCACCACCATGCTCCTGGCAGAGGAGGCTGGGACCTGTGCCTCAGTCGAAGCACATCACGGAGATGCCTGTAAAACACACGTCCATGGACACCTCACAGGTCCCAGGACTGGACCCCTTGGTGCCTCCCCCATCAAACGCCCTCCTGTCCTCAGTGGCCACTCTCTCAGCTCCCTGGTGAGCTCTTCTGGTTTTCTATGTCGTTTTTTTTTTTTAACCTATGTACTCATTTCTGGGCTTTTCATTTTAAAAAATTAAGGTGCTTTATGTTTAAAAAACACTCTTCGTTGGAGCCTTGGGAGTCCTTCCGTTCAGAAGCAAACAAACAGGGGATCATGGCAGTCACTGCCACTGAAGGGGCCCTGGTGAGCTGGGCTCCTGGAAGTCTTAGCAGCTGCCTCCATCCTCACCCCCTGAGGGGAGGTGCTTCCCTCTCTAGGTTTTCCAAAGGAGAAACCTGAACTTGGGAATGCACGTGGCTATAATGGCAGGACTGGGATTGGATCCCAGAACTCAGTCCAAACGTTTTTGTTTGTGGGTTTTTGTGCTGGGGATCAAACCCAGGCCTCACGCATGCTAGGCAAGCAGTCTACCCTGGTCCTCCAACCTCAGCCCTCGGGCCAGGTTTTTAATCCAAATATTTCCCTGGATACCATAGGCCTACTGCTGCCCAGCGTCAGTGCACAGGGCTCGTGGTGGGTTCTACCCTCACTCTAGAAAGGGACCCATGGAGTAGGCCTAGCCCACTCTACAACCTCTGCCATGGTCACTGGTTCAGGGGTGATCACGGGACCCAGCCAGACTCGACGAGCTACAACAGTATCACCTTGGCAGGAACTTGAAGGCATGAGTGCTGAAACTCGCGGTGCCCTTGCCACAAGGGTAGGTTCGTCCTCAAGGTAGAACCAGAGAGCTGGATCAGAGAGCTAAGAAACCAAGAACAAGAAACTGAGACCCGATGATCTTCTGGGTTGCCCTGGATTTAACCATGAAGCCCCAACTACTTTAGTTTACATAAGCCAATAATTTTTTTTTTTTTTTTAGTGGAAGCCCATTTGAGTCAGAGCTTCTGATACTTGACTAAAAATACTCCAAACTTTTACACAGATTAAACACTGTCCACAAATGCATGAGAAAATTCACTGCAGATCCTTCCATCCTTAGATCTTCCAATTAGAGACCAGAAATGCACCTTCCCTAGCCATGGAGTAAGACCCTTCTCCCTACTTCCTCTCCCTGCAGAAGAGGTAAGGGAGATACGCTCCCCTCTGAGTGTGGACCACTGCGCACCTGATCCCAGGAGACTGGGGTAGGAGGGGGGATCCTCAGTTAAAGTGATAACAAAACTAAGATCCTTCTGAACTAAGGTTACAAACAATCAAACGTAGATGTAGCAGAATCCCAACTATAAAGTGAAACACTTCTGTTCTTTCACAAAAATTCTTTGAATGATCTCTTCCAGCTACCCAAATCAGAATATAGAAACTTCACCCTTCTTCCTTTGAATCTGCACCTGGTTTTCTCCCCTGCAGTTAGGAAGGATAACATTCCCACTTCCGGTTGCTGGTGGCCCAGGTCTCTGCCACTGGTCCCACCCTGCCATCCTTCCTACCCAGGTCCTCCAGCCATTCGTGCCCAGGGACTCCCAGGGACTCCCTGCGCCAGGCCCCTGGCCAGCTCCTGGGGTGAGCCTCAGCCAGGGTCCAGCCCCAGGGAGAGGCCCCTCCTCAGTGACAGAATCCAGGTCCCAGGACCAGCAGAGCAGACAGCAGAGGGTGAGGGAAGTAACTGAGAAGTCTGTTGTTCTCAGTTTCATTAAAATGAATTGAAATTTAATTCAAATAACCATAAAATTCACCCTTTTAAGTGTATAATTCAATGTTGGGTTTTTTTGTTTTGTTTTTTACTATATTCACAAGATTGCACAAACGCCACCACCACACAACCCCAGGACATTTTCATCACTCCCAGAAGCAGCCCCACACTCACCAGCAGGTCAGTGGAAATGGAGAAAATGCCGCACCAGGCTCCTGGTGTTGGGGTCCCCCCTTTCCCTAGAAGGGAGAGCAATGTTCTTCCTTCCCTCACGTCGGAGAGGCCTTGATGGCGAAGTCAGCACAAACCACCAATTGCATGCACACAAGGCCCAAATGGTCAGAAAGCACCAAGAAAACTACACATGGATGACAAATTCCAGCTGGGAGTCCCTGGAGAGTGCTTTCCTCCTTTGACAAGCAAGGGCTTCAACCTGGCATGCATTCTTTGTTCCTCTGTGAAGAAGAGCATTGCCCAGAGTCAGAACTTTAAGGAGGTGCCACTCACCCAGCCAGGGCAAGGTACGGGGCAGGTTGGCTGACTTTCGCTCCAGATCCTATAAACCCTGACCTTGGATCACTCAAGGCTCAGACTTCCTGTCCATCTTCTATAGTTTGGGCTTCTTGTCTGCCTGCTGTATGAGTTCCCCAAAAGTTCATATGTCGGGAACTTAATCCCCAAATTCACACGTTAATGGGGTCTGGAGGTGGGCCCTGAGGAGGTCATAAGGATTAGATGAGTTTATAAGTGGCCTTTAAGATCAGGAGACCTGAGCTAGCACACCTACTCTGTCTCCTACACCCTGCGCTCCGCCATGTGGGAATGTGGACTGAAGTCCCCACAAGATGCCGAGCAGATGGCTGATCCATGCTCTTGGACTTCCAGCCTCCAGAACTGTGAGCCAAATAAACTTCTACGTTTTATAAATTACCTGGTCTCAGGTATTTCTTTTAACAACCGAGAGCAAACTAAGACACCATCTATCATTTGAGGATTAGAATGGGTTTTATTTAATTTTAGTTGAAAAATGAAGGCAAACCCCAGGTTTATGAACTCAATCATAATGATTACTCCAGGGAAATTGAATTGCATCACTTGTGCTCCATAATATAAAACCTAAGTGTAATGATGGGTAGGTAGATTCTTGGATGCAGAGAAGTGATTGCATGGAGCAATGTCATTAGCAGAGAAAGAGTCTACAGCTTCCCAGCAAAACTGCCTTCATTACAGTGACTCAGCTTTACAAATTCAATTGAAGTTTTTCTTTTTTCCCTGTACAGCTAATTTTCCTTTTCTTTGACCACATTCCTTCATTCCACCAACATTCACTGAGTGCCTCCTCGGATGACTGGGCCATGGGCAACCCTTTTTGTTCTTGGAGAGGCCAGTTTATAGGAGCAGACAGAGTTAGAAACAGATCTTCACGGTCCAGTTCTGTGACAGACTCCTGGACAAGAGTGGATGACACAAAGCACCCACTTTGAAATTCCCACAGCACTATTGATGGCAATAGAAACCTCAAAAGCATCTAAATGCCTCAAAGTAAGGAAAATGGCTGGGATCATATCATGTAAAGGGGTAATGTTGATTAATACAATTGTATAGAAAAGGACATTCTGTCTGTAATGAAGGAAAGGATTTCATTACCCCCTCAAGTGCACATGTGTGCTTGCACGCACACACACACATGATCTTTTTACAAGCGTGATTACAAGTGATTCTAAGCAGAAGTCTAAGACTGACAGCCAAGGGATCAGCTCAGGCAGACATATTATATTTTTCCCATAATGTTACATTTTGCCCATGTAGTGTTTTAAATTTGGTTTTCTCTACATTTTTTTTCCTTAATACTGGAATTAAACCTTGAGCTACATCCCTATTTTTTGTTTTGTTTTGTTTTGCTTTTGTTTTGGGAGATAGGGTCTCACTAAGCTTCCCAGGATGGCCTCAAACTTGCAATCCTCCTGCCTCGGCTCTCCAACTATCTGGCTCACAGGCACGCACCACTGTGCTTGGCTTATCAACATTTTTAAATGAAAAATTTCAGACTTTTCAGAAGACAAAATTATTTTCTGGCTTTTTTTGAAGCATGAGAAGAAGGGACCCCAGTGATGCATGGCAGGCTCCCCCTTGGGGTGGGTCACGTGCTAGCCAGTGCCACCGTCCTCACCCACTGGCATCCTGCAGCAGAGGCTGTGGTCACCACTGCTTGCCCAGCAACTGGCCTGACAGACTCAGCTTTATGAGCACTTCATGTATTTGAAACTGAGCTCCTTAGAGAAGACAGAATTGTCCCTGAGAATGGACAAATAATGAAGGGACATTCTGGGTGGGAGGTGGGGGAGGGCGGAGGGGGAGGAGAGAGATCCAGCTGTCAGACTATGAAAGAATGATCAGAAAAAAAAACCATGTCCAGAAACCCTGGGGGGCAAGCCGTGGTGAGAGGGTGACACCCCACCAGCCTGGATGGTGCTCAGCACACAGCAGGTCAAAGCCACCCTGTGTCTTGGAGGCTGCCGCAGTGTTATTTCTGGGTAGAATGACTCGGTGGGGATGGCTTGTGGCGGGAAAGGAGGATGGGCCCTGGAAGAGACCAACATCTGTGGGTTAGGAAGACAACTTTCTAAAATCCTGGCGATTTTAGAATCTACAAGGACAGAGTCTGAGAAGTTCCTGCCAAAGAGACCAGGAAGGTCATCATGGGGGATTTGTCACCTGGACAGCAGGATTTCCCTTCCCTTCTCACATAATAATCCCCATTGGCCACTCATATTGGGCATGCCACCACCATGGCCCATTATGGAGGGAGCATGGGACCCTGATACCAAAAACTGTGAGGTTTGAGCATCTCAGATGGGAGGTCACAGCCCAGAGATCCAGAATGGGGCAACACGGTATGTGCTGGGTCCTCTGAGGAACAGAGACCTGCTTGGAGAAGAAAAAGTTCTGTCAGCTCTGGAGCAGAAAGGAGCACGCTTCCACACAGACTTGAGGCTGGCACTGTTGGTGCCAGTCCATACCCACGGCCTCCTCTTCCAGACTACATTTCCCAGACTGCCTTGCAGCTGGTTATACCATGTGACTGAGTTTGACCAATGAGATGTGGGCAACTGTGATAGCCAGACCTTGCCCATAACACTTCCTGGTCAGTCCTCCCAATTTCCCTTGTGTCTGCTAGCCAAGGCCAGGGGCACAGTTGAAAAATTTGTCCCTGCCCTGTGAGTCCCAATCCCAGAGAGGTAAATATAGGAGTTGGGTATTGTAGACACTACCCATTGGCCAGCTACGGGTTGCTTGAAATTACTGGCAACTGTTCTGCCCAAACTTGGCCACCTGTTTCAAATACACAGCGAGGCCTGGTTCTGCCATTCCCTGCGAGTCATGGGCCGTGTGTGGTCACCTTCAGCCTCCCCTTGGTTTCCAACAGGCTCCGGTTAACCACGATGATCCCACTTCCGTTTCTTGCCTCCTCTCGGTGTGCATACCCAGAACACTGAGTCCCGTTGGAACAATGGAAAGTGAAGTGCAAGACCATGAGCAGAGGTCACGGGAACACACGGGATTCATATTTACCCAAATGTATGGGGCACGAGTGGCTCGGCAATCATGCTGTCAGTTTCCTGCACTGCATATGTCAGAACAGCTTCCTGTTAATTCACGTTTAGACTTTGGGTTTCAGTGTGTTTGAATACAAATATCCAGGGACAAATTCTTCGATTGACTACATCAGAGACAAATTGTTCCATTAACCCAGCAGAAGAGCCAGGGGGAGACTCCAGGGCCTTCGGACGTTCCAAGTTCCTGAATGGCTCCCCTCCCCAGTGACCTGCGCTGGACTGTGACATGAGCTAGAAATAATCCTCCACTGGATCAAGTCCCTGAGGTATGCCGGGGACTGTTGTAGTCACCGCCCCGTTAGAGGGAGATGACCCTTCAGAGGGAGGCTCAGAGAATGGGGTTGTATCCAGCAATGCAGGGACAGTGCCCCAAACCAGGCCTCATCTGGGTCTCCCTCCCTCACCCACACCCAGGAGGGCCAAGCCCCTGGTGCTCCAAGGACATGTGAACTCCACAAAAACCTAAGTACCTGGCCCCACGGGTGCCAAGGAGGGGCTAGACTGTTGCACCCAGCTGTAGAACCCACCAGTGGCCCCCGAGCCACCTGGATCCTGACCAGGTCCCTGTTCCTCAGTGGGGAAGGAGGAGCAGCAGGACCAGGACAGGAGCCAGTCCTTCTGAGAGACCAGGAGGAGGCGAAAGGGATGGTGGAGGACGTGACTCATGCAGTCCCAGGAGGGGATGTTCAGGAAATAGACCCACCCTCCTGCTGCTGGCGAGGACATCGATCCCAATCCCACTCCCACTCCAAGCCCCATTCAGGAGAGAGAAAGATGAGCAGGGGGAACAGGGGTCACTGGAAGGTGAATTGACGGTATAAATGTCCCTTGGAGGGGGATTGGGTGGGCAACCAGCCCTCAGGGATAAGGAAGGGTGCGTCGTGGGGAGAAGGGGACGTGAACAGGCAGGGGGGTCTTGGGGCAGTTGGAGAGGTCCTTCAGGAGTATGGGTGATTGACAGCTTAGCAGATGCCAGTCCCTCCCTACATGACCTTGGCACTCACCCTTCCTGTACCCAGTGACCCAGAGGGGACAGCCTGGAAGCTCCTACCATCTGCCTGAAGGCTTGCTTGCTGCAAACAGGATGGGTCAGAAGTGAGGGGGTTGGCATTGATGCAGGGCCCTCGGCCAGGCTCTGGGGACTCTGTGGCTAACACCCTTGCTGCCCTCCCCCAGCAGGCTGACGGGAAGGCAGAGCTGGCAGGACTGAGCCTGGGTGGCCCACCCTGGTAGCTGCTCCCAGGACTGACATCCTGCCCTCCGTCTCCCAGCCCCATCTCCCTGGCCAGCACTTCCTGCCCTC
The DNA here is from genome assembly GCF_045843805.1 of Urocitellus parryii. Classification (NCBI taxonomy): domain Eukaryota; kingdom Metazoa; phylum Chordata; class Mammalia; order Rodentia; family Sciuridae; genus Urocitellus; species Urocitellus parryii. The sequence continues at coordinate 158,533,328 of NC_135531.1, read as the reverse complement.
ACCTTCCAAACAAATGACCTGTAAACACACCCTCATTCCAGCCTCTCCTGTCAGGGAGCCAGAGTGCGACAAGAGGGGAGAGAAGGTTTCAAGGGGAGATCTGCGAGGGCAGAGGGTGGCCTTTGCTGAAACCAAGACCGGGCTGCAGGGCGGCTGTGGCCAGCATGGGCCTGGCTCCTCTTGACTCTCAGCCGCTTCAGTCTGCTGCTCTTCAGGATGGGGACCATGCCCAACACAGGTGAGGCCCTCTGTTCAGACCCCAGGACTCCATGTCCCAGGGAGGCTGGGGACAGAGCAAGTGCCGCTTCCCCTTCCAACTTCAAGAGCCGGTTGGGGGGTCTTGGCAGGGTCAAGAGTCCTGGTCCTCCCAGCTTCCCAGAGCTTCAGGTCTGGGTGAGGGGCCTCTGAAATGGGGTGTGTGAGGGGTCCCCATCAGAGGGGTTCAGGACTCTGGAGGGAGCCTGGACCTGGCCCTCAGCCAGGGACTGTCCAAGAACATCCACCTCTCGCCGCAGGAGACTGCCGAGGCCGTCTCTGCCTGTATGCATTCTCAGGTTCCTTGAATTTAGGACAGAACTGAATATCGACTATACTGCAAGGGCCCCTGAGTGTCCCTAGGGATGTGGCAGAGATCATGACAGGCACGATCCTCACCTCAGGGACCTTCAGTCTCCAGCAGAAGCACACTGCAATTAAGAAAGCAAACCAAATAACTGTGAATTGAGGAAAAGCTTGGGAAACAGGACCACGTGTTAGTTGCTACAAGGGAAACCACTTCAAAGACTGGCCAGGGAGGGTCTCTCTCCAGTGATGTCCCTAGGGCATCTCAGCTGAGAGGTGACAAGGGATTTACTGACCGGAGAGAGGGACTTAACCAGCACCCAGGGTTGCCCTGCAGGCCAGGAGGAAGGTGCTGGAATTTCCATTACACAGGAGGAAACCAAGGCTCAGAAAGAGACACCGTTTGCTCAAGGTCAGCCTGCTGGCAGGAGGCAGCTCTAAGCTCTCCTCTCCACAAGGCCTGCATCTTCCCCCGAGGTCTTTGCTTGTGTCCTTCTTTAAACAACCTCCTCTGCTCTTCCTCCTCAGGTCCTGGCTGAATCCCACCACTGGGCTCAGACGTCAGTCACCTCTTCCAGGAAGCCTTCTCTGACCTACTGATCCTGAATTAAGACCCTTCTGTGACTCCACAGGCTGCTTGCACACAGGAATCGCAGTGTAAACTGTTTCGTTTTGTTTCTGATAAAGTCTCCTTTCCATCCCACTCATGATTCACAGCATCACAGCGGAGTCCACCCTGCAGGTAAATGGCTCCCGCCCCCCGCTGCTGTTGATTGGCCTGGAGGCAGGGACTGATAGGAGCTAAGCCAATGAGAATCCTTCCCTGGGACTTGAGCGTTGGAACCCAGCAAGAGAAGTCTGTCTGCACAGATGGCCAGAACGGAGACCACTATGAAGCAGGAGCCCTGTTCTGCGGGAGAACTGAGGAGCAGAGGCCACAGGCTGAGAGAAGACTGGAAGTCCCTGCGAGGAAGGACAGAGGTGAGAGGTGATGAGGGAACACCCTAGGTCCAGTGTCCATCTGTGGTTCCAGCCCATCTGCAGGACCCAACCAGCTCTTAGGCCAGGAGCACCCACGGTACCCTCATTGCTCATGACCAAAAGACCCCAACCACAAGATGCTCAGGAAATGCATATTCAGAGATCAGTCCAAACGTGGGACAGATTCCCCACCTCGCCGGGTCTTTCCTTGACACTGGTGAAAAACAACAGCTCAGGCCAGGCCAGCGGGCAGCTCCCTGAGCCCAGGAGAGGGGGACAGCAGGACTGCCCAGCACACTGGACACATGGCCCCCGGGGTGTCAGTCCCCTCTTCCCGCCCTCACACCCCTCCACAGAAGTTCGAGGGCATTAGATGTTTCCTCCCAGTGACCTGGCCAGACCCTGGGTGTGAGCAGAGGAGGCAGCCTGGCTCTGCTCGGGAGCCAGAGGTCACCAGTCAGAGCGGATGCTTTGAATTTAGACCTGGGTTTATGAGCCGAAGCGGCCGCCAGCGAGGACAGGCCCAGCCCTTCCCAGGCCAGGGGCCGCGGGAGGAAGGCTGCTTTAATGGAGGGCCTGTTTCTCCCAAATATTACGCTAGGCAGGGAATTTGGACCAAAATGAAAGCAGAAGGTCTAATTTTAGAGAGTACCTACAAATGAAACCCGACCCGGCCAGCGGAAACGCCTTCCTCCGGCCCAGGCCAGGGCGGCTGTGATTTTCTGCTAAATTAGGCAGCTCCTGCAGACAGGTTACCGCGGCCTCGGCCTTCTCCCCTTCCCTGCACTCAATGGTTGGACTCCTTATTTCTAAATCTACACCGCCCGGCCCCTCATCCCCCTTCTTTTGCCAAAGCTCCTGGTCACCCACCCCGTGTTCCGGCCAGTCAGCCCCCTCCTCCTCCTCCCTCCTCCGCCCTGCCCTTCCCCAGGCAGCCCTACCGAAGGCCAGGGTGTCAGGTCGGGCTCACGGGACAGTGGAGCTGGGCACTGCTGTACCAAACCAGGTGGCAGCCAAGGGATCGGCTGTGGGCTCCACAGAGGCAAGGCCACTCGGCTGTGTCCCAGGCTGCCCCCAAAGTGCTCAGCACCAGCTCTGGTGAGGATCCAGTGTAGCCAACACCTATGAAGCCTTAAGAGAAAGACAGTCACCTCCTGGGAGCCGCATCCCAGCCGAGTGAGGAAAGCAGAGGCCAACCGACCCTCTCCTACGTCCCTTCTTTCTCTAATGTGATTTGGCCACCAGCCAGGAGAAAAAGTGTGTGGCTGCCACCACCTCGGATGCTGACCCGCGACAGAGGAGGAAGGCAGCTGCCACAGACCCCAGGCAGGCTCTTCCCCCGTGGCCCCTGTCTGCAAGGCCCTGCTGGGTCTCTGACCGTCCGTCAGCCTGATGTCCGCATCTGGACCACAGAATCTCAATCCCAGCTTCCCAGAGTGGCCTGCACCTGTGACTCCTTCCCCAGAAGGTCCCCACCTCAGATCCAGCTCTAACAGGGACCTGGCCAGGCTCGGGGCCTGGGGGGAGTCTCGCCAACCTGCGGACAGGTTGGAAGGCATCCGGCTCCCAGCCTGGGGCGAGGCCCTGGCCAAGCTGGGGATCCCGGGCACCTGCAGTCGGCCCCGTGGTTGTGGAGCACAGGCCGCCCTTCACGCAGCAGGTGGCCCGGAGGAGCTCCACTTGCACCTCCCTCCCCAGTGGCCCCGGACCATTTGCTTGTCCTCTGCCCCATGATTCATCCAGTTTCCCTCCTCAAGAGACCTCCCCAGCCCCGTTCCCGGGAAGCGAGGAGAGACTTCCTAGAAGATGTGTTTATCTCTGAGCACTTATTTTCTTTGCAGGATTTGGGTATAGATTTTAGTGGAAAAGGGCACACTCTGTCCTCACCGTGGCTTCTTAAGAAGCGTGCTATGCCTGTCCCTCCCACCCCACTGTCCCCACTTGGGACTGAGCTGCCCGGGGCCTTTGCACTCCTTTCAGGCTTTCTTCTTTCTCCCCCCCTTCCTCTCTCGCTTCTCCTCCTCCCTCCCTGGCTTCTGAATTCCTTCTCCTCCACGCCGCCCACTCCCTTCCTCCTCCCTCTCTTTCTCTCACTTCTCCCTCCCTCCTTCCCTCAGGCCTTTTCTTTCCCTCCTTCCTCCCTCCTTTCCTTCCATCCTCCCTGTATTTCTCTCTATTGAGTCCCCTCTGCAGACCCATCTTAGTGCCGGCTCAGCATCCATGCTAGCTGGGCAAAGCCCTGCAAGTGCAAGCCATGGCCAACTGGGCACCCCAACACCCCAGGACCAGGTGGACACTCACCTGCCCACCTGCCCAGGAGAGAGACACAGATGCAAACGGGAGGAGGTGTTGTCTGATGAGGAGAATAATCCCCAGGGAGAGGGAGCTGAGGGCCCCATGGCATGAGGGTGACAATCAAGGTCCTCCAGGGGAATCTGGGACGGACTCGTGACCTCTGGTGTAAGATGTGGGAGCCCAAAACAATGAACCTGGATCGAGGGCTTTAAGAGTGGTGAGGAGGAGAGCGGGGGCAGCCCCGAGGACGGGTTTACAAGGGGCCATTAGCAATGGGGTGTTACTCAGGAAGGGGGAAGATGCAGCTCAGAGAGGAAGCGCAGAGAGCCGGGCCCCCCGGATCTCCTGGGGGCTTCAAAAATATGGCGTCTGGGCCTCACTGCCGAGCCTGAGCCCATTGTTCTGAGATGGCATCTGTATTTTGTAAAGGTCCTGAGAATGCTGGTGTGCAGTTGTGGGTGGGACCCCTGGTGGGACCCCTCCCCAGCTCGAGAATCAGGGGATAACTGAGCAGAGGAGGCAGAAAGAGGAGGCACTGGGAGGGAGGCCGCGGGGGCCACACATGAGAAAAAGAAAGAGAACGGCTGACCCTTGGTGGCAGAGTGCCTCGCGGGCCAGGGCCAGAAGCCTCGGCTCCATTCCAGCTTCCCAGAGAGCCACGGGAAGAATTCCAGGGGCACCTGGGAGGGCTTCATCAGAGGAAAGGGTGCTGGAGAGAGGGAGGGACAGGTGACGGCCAAGTGGAGATGGGACAGGTTTCCAGACCTGTGGAAGACAGGTGGGCTCACAAGGCCTGGGTCTCTGCCAAGGTAATCACCAAGGTCACCTAGTAGCATCCACCTGCTGGGTGCCTGGCAAGTGCACGGCTGTCATGTGGCAGCGTGACAGTCGGTTCCATGCATCAGCTCGACTGTGCCATGCATCCAGATAGGTGGCCAAACGTCATCCTAGATGTCTCTGTGAGGGTGATCGTGGGCAAGGTTAACATTTAGACTGGTGGATTTGAATAAAGCAAATTAGTGTCCATAACAATAGTGGACTTCATCTAACACCTGAATGAGCAAAACCTGACTCCCTCAGGCAAATTCTGAGCCTGGTGCAGGGGCCATGCCTGTCATCCCAGCAGCTGGGGAGGCTGAGGCAGGAGGATCATGAGTTCAAAGCCAACCTCAGCAACTTGGTGAGGCCCTAAGCAACTTAGCCAAAACCCTGTCTCTAAATAAAATATTATAAAAAGGGCTGAGGATGTGGCTCAGTGGTTAAGCACCCCTGGGCTCAATCCCCAGTACAAAAAAAAAAAAAATGTTAATTCTGCAGCAACGGCCTTTGGACTGGAGCCACAGCCCTGGCCTCTCCTGGGTTCCAGCCCACCTGCAGATCTTGGATTTTGGGATTTGCTAACTAACCCCCATAATTATGTAAACCAACCCCCTTCCTCCAGCTCAGTAACACAGTGGGGATACCTCAATTCCTTGGCCACAGTGCAGGGGTGTGGCTGCCAGTCCATGTCACCATGATGCCAACTTCCTCCCCAATGTCTTACCTCACTCTCTACAAGACTTGGTGCCCTAGAACTGGGGGTCCATCTGGTTTCTCTCTGCATAAACTGAAATCTCATAAGTAAACTCAGAGCATCCCGATGCCTTCAGCAAAGACAAAACAAAACCCAACTAGAGAGTAGCCTCCATGCTGGAGTAGGCCCACCAGGCCCAGGACTCATGATTCAGCACACAGCGGCCATCAGAGGGGGCTTCTTCCAGCCGTCCTCTGTGTCTCAGTGTGGGTTTCACCCTCAGCCTGGTACTCACGTGGCCACTGTGATGCCAGATGTCTCGGCCACACACCACAGCATCAAGGGATTATGGGAGACTCCCTGTGGCTCGTTCTTAGGAGAGAGGAAATGTTTCCCCAAAGCCCTGAGTAGCGTCTTCTCATATCTCATAGGCCAGAATGGGGTCCCACAAACCAAACCCCGGTGAGGAGGATTAAATCATCTTAAGTGGCTTGGGCTACTTGGATGGAAAGACGGTGAAGGAAGGAAGGAAGACAACCCCGTTCACTGTCCTGCACCCTGGGACCACCTGTGCTGACGAATCCCCCGTATCACACATCTGTCTGATCACAATCCAGTGGAAGACGTGAGCTGTTTAGTCTAAAGGCTACGCACATTGGCCATGAGTCGCCTGAATTGTGTCTTACCGTGGAATGTCCTACGCAGGATTTCCAGAGCCATCAACCATTCTACAAAACGTTACCACCAACAAGTCCCTTGCATCAGTGTGGCTTTCTGTGGCCTATGAGAGATCGCATGAACAACAGGGATCCAGAAAGAGGGTGACAACAAAATGCTCAGCACAGTGCATACAGTATGTCACCCAATTCCTCTGGAACTCCAGAGAGTACTTGTCACTGTCCCTCATCAATCTGGGGTGCTTCAGATGCAAGCCACAGAACCCTAAGGACCGACGGCAACCTTACCTCCGAGAACAAGGGTCCCAGTGTGACCGACAGTTCTGCATGGTTTGGGATCCTTTTATCCTTTCTCTCTGCCATCCCCAGGGCACAGAACTCTATTTCTATTGTAAGACGATGGTTGTAAGATGATGGCTTCAGCTACGCCCTCCCCATCTCTGCACTAACATCCTCCAGGCAGGAAGTGAAGGACAAGAAAACATTTTGCACAAACTTCCCCCACACTTCCTACTGGTTCAGATTTGGTCACATGCCAGCTCCTACACCAGCCGCTGGCTGAGATCAAATATGACGCATCCCAGGCTGAGCGTGTCACCACGTGGCTGAAGCCCTTCTGTTAGAAGGGGTGATGACGTTTGATGGGCAACTAACAGTCTCTATCACATGCCTACTTTACAGATGATAAAGAGAGGCTCAGAGAGGTTAAGGGAAATGCCCAAGGCCCTCACGCTGCAAAAAGCAGAAGAGAATTCAAATCCGAGTCTAGATATTCCAGATCAGGGTCTTTCCACAGTGCCCTGATACCCTGAGAAGTTAGCCCTGAGCTCACTTATTGTACATTTCTGAATTTTCCATTAGTCAATTATCTACTTCCTGCTGGGCTCTACCTGGAAAGCCCAAGCATGGACAGGAGCCTGCACTCAGTGACCAGCTGGCCCCGTCAGTTGCAGCCACCCAGATAAGGGCTCCCAGTTCGCAGTTGGGGACGTGCTCAGACAGCTCTTCAGCTTTCACAGCCGCGCCATTAATGCCCCGCTGTCACAGGGAACGGCTCCCCGTTGGTGCTGAGCCACTTTTATGACGTCCAGTGAGCACAAGAGAATGGCAGACAGAGCCATTTATGGACTTAATCTTAGGGCCTGCGGTGACATAAACGTTTAATGCCTTTTCCAGGTGTGTGGGGGGGAGGCAAGTGCATAAACCTGGGGCTGACAAAGGACTGGCGTGGGGAAGGTCAGAGTTGCAGGAGGGCAGGGTGGACAAGCGCTGGGTAGGGATCCGGGCCCCTCCTTCTAGTTCCTTCTGAGATGCTGACCAGCGGCAGGAGCCAAAGCAGGCCGCTCCTCTCTGGGCTGCTCCCTCTCACCTCCTTGGTTTTGTTCACAAACACCCTGGAGGAAAAGAACGAATCCCTCCATCTTTGTTTTCTCTTTAATGGCTAAAGTCTGGCACAAAATAGGTCCTCGGAATGTGAATAAATGAATGAATGAATGAATGAATGACCCTTTTCCTTGGAGGGGGAGTGACATCTGAATTTTCCATACCTGAGACACAGGAGGAGCTCATGTGGGAGTTTATGTAGGGTCTAAAGGCCTTTTATATAAGGAAATAGAGCATCTTCTGATTTTAGTATCTGTGAAGGGTCTTGAGACTCATCCCCTGAGGGCACTGAGGGAGGACCACAGTTAGAGTCCACTTACAGCTAACCTCTATGCATAGGTAGATGTGCAAGCGCCACATGGAAACAATCAGAGGATTATACAACAAGACATTAAGTGATAATATTTGTATATTTTCTTTCTTCATGATTTCCTTGTGTTTTCTTATCATGCTTCCAAACCCCTTGTGTAATTGCCGAAAATATTAAGTTGAACCATATGAAACTGTTATTTGGGTAGATCAAAAAGTCAAGCGGGGGTGGGGGGGTGGGGGCTGGGGTTGTGGCTCCGGGGTAGAGCACCTGCCTAGCACGTGTGAGGCCCTGGGTTCCATCCTCAGCACCACATAAAAACAAATAAATAAAATAAAGGTATTGTGTCCATCTACCACTAAAAATTCTTTTTTAAAAAAATTAAGTCAAGCAGGGCTGGGGATATAGCTCAGTGGTAGAGCACTTGCCGAGAAAGTTCAAGGTCCTGTAATAATTAAATAATCTTAAAAACAGTCCAGCATCTGCTTCGTATGATTGATGAAGTCCACCGTGAGATCGCCTCCCATTTAGTCAGGATTGAAGGCTGGGTCAGAAGGCCCCGAGCAAGAACAAAGACCAAGAGACCAAGGCTGCCCGCCCAGCGGAAGCTTGCCCCCACTGTGGCACCAGTTTGGGGAAATAAAAATGGGGAAGGTCCTTAAAGCCATAGTTCCTCTGTCAGCAGCTGAGAGGCCCAGTCAAGATTCACCAAAGGAAGGAGGGGAGGAGAGACGAAGGTCGCAGAGGCCACCTGTGTGTCCCAAGGAGGGGAGGAGAGATGAAGGGAGGAGAGGCCACCTGGGTCAGTGGCAAGAGCGTTCTGGGTGCTGAGCTTTTCACATCACAGTTTCTGGAAGGGGCAGGGATGTCACCACGTATCTGTGACAGTCACTCGAGAGAAGTGCGTGGTCAGTAGGAAAAGGAAATCCCTGAGCTAGACGTTCAAGAGACCCTTTCATCAAGTCCCTCAGCCATGCCTCAGTGGGCTTCGGCCATATCAGGAGGTTTGTCACAGAAAAGGCACCCCGCTCCGCAGCGGGAAGCCACAGGTGAGGAGAGATGGCAGAGGGCAGTCTCCAGGCCTTGGTGATTCAGGGGTGGCCACAGCTAGCCTCAGGCCCTGCCCTCAAACCCAGGGTCCCGATGGTTGGTGAGAACCATCGCCACAGCGGAGGGAGGGAGCCCCCTTCCGCCATGGGGCAGGGGCAGTTTAGCTTGGACACGCTGGGGAGAGAACAAGGGAGAAGCACTTGTGCAAGGCATCCTTCTCCACAGAGGGCTCTGCCAGGACCCCAGCGGATGCCTAGAATCACCAGATGTGTTATCTATGATGTCATTTGTAAATCAGGCACCACCAGAGATGATTGGCCACAATAACTACTAACGAAATAGAGCAACCACGACCATGTCTTGCAATAAAAATCACTTAAAACTTAGGAACTATTTATTTCTGGAATTGTCCATGTAATTGTTTCAGATTCCAGTCGACCACAGGTAAAGGACACCAAGGACAGCAGAACCACTGGTGGGGACGGTACATCAGCTCATTAGAAAGAAGGAGGAAAGGGCTACAGAAATTATAAGACTCAGAACTTGGGGGGGGGTGTAAATTCAACCAAAAATGAGAAGAAGCTAAAATCTCTGTCAAGGACAAATTAGTTAAGCAACACACATACACACACACACACACACACACAAACATACACACACACACACACACACACACACACACACACACATGATAAAGAGGCAGAGGATATCAAGCAATGATTCATGAAAAATCTGTATTTTTTTAAGTTAAGAGAGAGGGAATCTGGCCTCACTAGTAATCAATGAGGTGGGGCTGGGGTGCAGCTCAGAGGAGGAGCCCTTGAAGGTCCCGGGTGCCTGGCTCAGAGGCAGAGAGAGAAAGAGGGAGAGAGGGAGAAAGAAAAAAAAATACTAATAAATTAAATACTAATACATATTAAAACAAAACACCAATATGTCAATCCTCTATTGCCAAATTAACAACTTTAATTTTTCCAAGTGTCCAAAGGCCAACGCTGACGTTCCCATGGTTGTGTGGAAACCTGTGGATGAATCTGCCTCCTGGAAATGAACAACTCATGACAGAATTTTCTAAGAGTCTCCAAGACAACCATTGACCCAGTAATTGTTTTATCTCAGCATCTATCTTAGGAAAACCATCCTTCTCTTACAGAAATAAAAGCTTAGTTGTTTAGAGTAGTTTGAAAATTGAAGCAAATTAAATCTTCGATAATATTGGGAGGGTGAAGTAGACGACATATTCACTTAAAATACCATTTCAGAGATTCCCGTGGTGTGAGCTACGTATTCACAGAGACCAACAAAAGCATGCATCAAATGTTCCTCACACGATATTAAGTGAAGAGAAATCAGGAACAAGACTGCATAGATAAGAAAATCCAAATCTCGTACAAGTAAAAGCTAAACAGAATAAAAACAAGACAAGAAGGATGTCCCCCCAAGCGTGAAGCCCGATGGGGGGCGGCTGAGCCTCGGTGGCTTGGGGTCTTCTTCACCGTCTCACCATGGGAACAACATGGACATCAACTCTATTTGTTGACAGACGATGAAGACGATGAAGACGGAGACTGTGGATCTCCTACTCCACAACGTCAAGGCATCAATGATCATGTGCCGCCTGGCGCCCCCCCCTCTGGACTCTGTTCCTCCCTGCAAGGTCCTGCCTCCCCATCAGAGCACAGAGGGCGTGGCCTTGACCCACCCAGGGAAGGAAGGTCACCAACCCAAGAGGCTGGAAGGGCAAGATGCTCTGTGACACTAAATCCCATGATACACAGGCAGCCCCCTGGGGGACACAAAATAAGACAGACACGTACCTTTCTGACCCGGCCCTAAAAAAAAAAAAAAAAAAAAAAATCTAGAAATGTTAAAAAGTGGGTGAAACAGAAAAGAACTCCTCAAAAGCAGATTCTTTAAAAACTCAAAGGGGATTGAAATAGTTTCATCTCCAATGAGATGTTAACGTTGACAGAATTTCTGTGAATTTGGTGACTGGTGGCAGAAGCTGCACCCCAGGAGAAAGGGGACTCCCTCCTTCCCTGGCTGACCTGGTGCTGGAAATCACCCCAGGCTCTCCTCTGTGAAATGGGTGCACCCCTGCTTGGCAGGGCAGGCCAGCACTCACCATTGCCTCAGTCAGGACTCAGAGGGCTCAGGCAGGGCGTCGGGCTCGACTCCACCTCCCTGGAGGGTTTGCCTGTGGATTAGCAGCTGCGTCCCAAGTGGTAATAGTGGGTCCAGCTCCTGCACTCGAGCAGACCTGGATCCGCCAATATGTCTAATGTGGCTTCTGTCAATCATCAAGCACATATTAAGCAACTACTACACACAGGAACTGTGCCCGTTGCTGGAGACCTCACCATAGACAGGTCAGCCAGGGGTCTGAGCATCTGGAGGTGACAGTCTGCAGAGAGAAACAGACCAGAAAGCAGGCTTTTTTTTTTTTTTTTTTTTTTTTTTTTTTTTTTTTTTTGGTACCCAGTGACGCTTCACCCCTGAGCCACATCCTCTTTTAGTATTTTATTTAGAGACACAATCTCACTGAGTTGCTTAGGATCTTGCTAAATTGCTGAGGCTGGCTTTGAACTCTCAATCCTCCTGCCTCAGACTCCTGAGCCGCTGGAATTACAGGCAGGAGCCACCGCGCCCGGCCAGCTTCACCTTGGGCCAGTAACTCCACTGCTCTGTACCTCAGTTTTCTCACCCGTGAGGGGTGGACACTGGCAGTTCACCCCCAGGAGCTTATTGAGAGGCTAAAATAGACTACTATGTATTGAGCACCCAGAGACCACGGGCACTGTGATCCTGTGGCCAGCACTCACCATTAGCAGGACTGTTCACCACAATTAGGGTTAAAATCGGTGTTGACGTAGGGTCAGGGTTAGGGTTACCATAAGAAGCACTGGGGACACAGCCCCCCTCATCCAGCCTGGAGCTGGGTGGGGAGGGGAGACGTCTGAAGGAAGCCCCGAGGAAGGACGGGGGGCTCCCTGGGGAGAGGGAGGGTGGACAAGTGTCCAGGGGAGAGACACTTTCCTCTATGTGTGAGAGAAGGACAGACAGCAAACATGCTCATGCAGAAGCTTCCAGAAGTCCAGCACGGCTGAAGCCCAGAGGGGAGGGGAGCGGGCAAAGCAGGTGGCAGGAGGTCACTGGGGGCCTTTGGGCCACATGAGGGAGGGAGGCTGGCTGGAGGCAGGGGAGGGGCACGGCCATCGTCCATGAAGGACCCGGGGCCCAAACCCGGGCCGGGCAGTGAAGTGGAAAGAAAGGGCAGGTTGAAAGGACCCAGGGGATAAGGGGAGGAGCATCGAGAGGAGGGTGGCTCCGGCTCAGGGGACAAGGACGTTGGTTGGAAGGTCTGGTTTTCGCTTCCCGTGTTCCAAGCCTGTCTTCACCACAAGATCACGAGGCTCCTGGAGGCCAGGGCCGTTGCGAGCATGGAACCCCAGGGGCCTGGCACCCTGTCTCCTGGACTCTGGCCCCTCCCAGGCTCCAGCCATGCCGCTGGCCGAGCCCCTGCCAAGCCCTTTACCACGGAAAACCACACCACGGTGGGTTCCCAGAAATGTGGAAAACATCCCCCAGGAATCCAGTCGTCCTCAGGGCCCTCCCGTGCAGAGGAGAGGTGGCAGAGCGGGGAGCCAGGCCGCCAGGGAGCACCGTCAGTGGCCCTCAGGGAAGCTTGAAAGTGAGCTGGGGAGGGCTCCGCTGGGGGTCCAGGATCCGCACAGGGCTCCCCAGCTCTCAGGAGCCACCATGGCCAGGACAGGAATGTGAAGGCAATAAAATCTCCTACCCACCCGACCTTCCCCCGCTGCCCTGCCCTGCCCGGCTCACCCACCCCCTCACGGCCACTGATCCAGCATCAAAGGTCCCTGGCGCTGAAGGAGGTGTTCCACACACATGGCCTCCCACTATCCTTGTCTAGCCCTGGCACGTGAGATGGCCAATGGGCCGGACACAGGCTCAGAGAGGTGGACACCCTTGCCCAAGATAGCACAGCCCGTTGGGAGGGATGTGGGATTCGAACCCAGCGTGGCCGATGCTAACACCCTGGCTTTTAACTGCCAGTCCAAACGCTCTAAAGCGTGGAGCCAATGGCCATGAGGTCAACTCCACGGGCACACATGTTTTGTTTGGACCCGACACTGTTTTAAAAAGTGGGAAATTTCACATAAAAATCCAGATTTCCGGCTTCTCTGTAGAAACCAGATCTGGCCCACATTTCCACAGGGCCACTATGGCTGGGCCGAGGAGTGGCTGCCCCTAAGTGGGCTGGCACTTTGCACACCCTGCCACCTGCCCCAGCCCACATGCCCCCTTGATGTCCTCTGACCACCCTGGGAGTCCCCTCAAGTGGGGTCCTGAGACCCCTGCGTGTGGCTACACCCCCCCTTCCCTGTAGTAAGTGGAGGATCTTCTAGGCCAGGCCCGTGGCCAGAGTTTCCTCACCTCTAAATCGAGGCTCCCAGGAGTGCACAGGTGACAGGGTGATGCGGAGAAGTGCCTCGGCTCCCCAACCCTGGTCTGGGCCCCACAGCCCTCTCCCTGTCCCTTCCTGGGAAACAGAACAGGCTCGGCCAGGCTTGCAGTTCCCCTGGGCCGAGCGGGTGCACCTCTGGGTGCCCACAGCCCTCGGCTGAGCCTTTCCTGCAGCTCCCAGGCTTGAACTTCCGGTTCCTCCCGTCCCGTGGTCTCTTCATAATGCTTCTGTGAAGCCAGTGAGGAGCCTTCTTCAGGCCTGAAGCCCAGGGCTTGGCACACAGTAGGGACAGGCTCAGTGAGGAGGGCCTGGGCCCAGCCTTGGGCCCCCTCTGTGCCGTCCACCTCCCCCTCCTGCGCTCTCATCTGTCTCGGGGTCTTAAACTGCACGCAGACCAGCAGCTCCCAGGTGGACCCCGCCCAGACCTGTCCCTGATCTGAGGCTGTATCTAACTGTGTCCCTGGCATCGCCCCGAGACATCTAATGGACATCTCGGACTCGGTGTTCCTGCAGGAGCCTCCACCCCCGGCCTCTCAGGTGATGGCATCTCCATCCTCCAGATGTTCAGGCACAAAATAAGGAAGTCACCGTGATGACTCTCTTCCTCCTGCCCATGGACTACAGATGGCTCTCGTCACCTCCAGGACAGCTCCCCTGGTCCAAACGCCATTGTCCCTTCCCTGGAGGGCTGCAATAGTGTCCTAGCTGGTCAACCTGTTGGTGCCCTGGTGGCCTGCTCTCTGCACGGACTTGGCGTGACCCCTTAACACTCAGGTTGTGTGTCTTCTCTGTCCCCTTGGAACTCAGAGCAGAGGCCAGAGTTCTTCACAGTGGCTCACAGGGCCCTGCGTGGCCCCTCTGGACTCAGCTCTCCTGGCCCTGGAGTGTCAGAGACACCCCAGCTGCAAGGCAAGAACAGGGATGGATCCTGCCTGGACGCCAAGATGGTGTTGGGCCCTCCTGTTGCCTGGACGCCAAGGCGTTGGGCCCTCCTCTGGCCCCACTCCCCTCCACCCAGGCTGCGGTTCCCTGCACCCCAGCCCCCTGGTCTTCAGAACAGACTCCCCACACCCGGGTCCCACAGGAGGCGGTAGTTACCGGCTTCTCGAGTTTACACACCACCTCCAATATTCAGTGACCACCGCGAGCAGGAGACCTGTCCTGGGTCCTTTCTCCATTCCTGGTCCTGGCACTCAGTAAACATGGGATGGGTGGATGGATGAAGGGTGAGCAGGCGGGTGGGTGGGTGGTGGATGCATGGGTGGGTGCGCGTTTTGACGGGCGGCTGGATGGAAGAAAGGGTACATTGATGAATGAGTTACTGTTTAACTCAGCTGAGGAAAAAGGGGCAGGAAATTCTGCTGAAGAGGTTGTTTGGGGTTTGGATTCTGCGTCGAAGGCCTGCAGCAGCCGAGGCCAGGGACCCTGCCTTACGCACCACCTGCCTGACGGTGATCAGACGCCGAGCCACAGGCACATGTAGAAGGCAGATGGAAGCCCAGGACGGCACAAGCTCTAGAATCAGGCCGATTCGGGTTTGGACCTCATCCCTGCAGCTCCCTAACTGGGGTGGCACGAAGTCCCAGTTCTCTAGGGGGGCTGTGGGGACAGCATGATCCTCTCCTGTGGCCGCCGTGAGGACTAAACGGTATGAGACTGACGCGTGTTCTAAAGTGCCTGGCACACAGTAGGTATGCAGAGACGGGCTGCCTAAACCAGAGAGCGGAGCCTCGGCCAGGTCTGGCACCTCAGAGTGACTCCCCGTCTTGCCTGCCTGAGTAGCTTTGATGAGGGGAGCCAGAGGCCCAGGCCAAATCCTCCGTCTATATCCGCCCATCTCCTGGCCACTGGCTGAGTGGTCCAGCTGGCCAGGCGCCCTGTAGAGAGCACAGGTCAAGCTGGCTGGGCCCGGCTGTGTCCCTCCCTGACAGGTTCAGAGGGCCCTTGGAGGGACCAGCCACCTGCCCTGCCCCACCCAGTTTAGAGGGAGGACTTGGTCTCAAAGCCCAGAGCCCCGACTTCTCAGGAAACCCTCACATGAGGAACTTTCCATCCACAGTGCAGGAATTTTCTGCAGAAAGGGAAAAAAAAAAAAAAAACTAAAACCCTTCATCCTTTGGCCTCTGGGAGAATATTCCTTTTATGTGAAACTGGCAGGGAGGAAAATTCAAGATTCCTTCTCTTTCGCCTAATTGATATCAACATGAAATATTCTGGTGTTGTTTTAATAAGACTTTGGTTTTCCAGCAAGAGTAGGGGAAAGAAAGAAAAAGAAAAAGAAAAAAAGAAAAAGAAAAAGATCTTCTCCTGGACCAGAATATTTTTAGCAAAAATATTTTGCTTGCATCCTCAGCCCCCCCCCCCCGCCGCCCTCCCCTGTTCCTGCCTGGCTTCAAAGGCACGGCGGTGCCGTTCTGGGGTGCTAAGCGGTGGCCCACGCCGGGCAGCCCCTCCTCCCCTGCATGGCGGGCAGGCCAGCCAGGGAGTGCCAAGCCAGGAAGATATTTTTTCCAGAAGCGGCATCTGGCTTCTTGGCAGCTGCACAAGCAGTTGTGCCGGCGGCCGGGGCTGGCTGGGGTCTGTCCTGTGTTTAGGCTGCTGCTCCTCTGACTCTCACCCACAGACACGATGTTCTCTCTCCAGGCTGGGCCCCTCCCGCCTTCACCCTCACCAGGGTGGGAGAACCTCAGAGCGCCCCAGGGCTTCGCGCCCCTTGCCTCCCAACAAGGTTTGATGCTGGAGACCCACCTGGGCTCCACTGCTTGCCAACTCCATCTAGCAGGTCGGGTAACCACTCTGAGTTCTCAGTTTCCTCCAGTGGGAAATTGGAGTCCTTGCCATCTACATAAATGAGTCCGCCTGTCTGCTTGACCTCTGCCTGACCTTCCAACTGAACCTCTTAACACTCTTCCCATCACATATGAAATCCCCTCAGAGTATGGCCTCCTTGGCTTTCTTAAAACTCCAGAGTCTTTGTAACCCCAGGGCCCTTGCACTTCCTGAATGTGCTCTCTTTGCCCAACTTTTGAACAGCTGGCTCCTTGTCTTCCTTCAGCTCACCACTCAAAGGCCATTTCCTTCAAGAGACTCCCTGACTTCCCCATCTACATCAACCCCTTCCTGATCGGCTGTCCACAGCTCTGGAACTTTCCTGCAGAACACTTAGAAGAACAGGAATTCTCTATATTTAGTATTCTTTACTCCCCCACTGTCCCCAAACTGGTGGCTTCATGAAAGCCAAGATCTCATCTGTCTTGTCCATTTTCAGTGCCAGGACCCCACACCGTCCTTTCTGGACAGTTTGTGAATGAAGAAAGTCTCCCAAGTCCTTTGTAGACTCCTCTTGATTCTCTTATCAGCAGCCCCTAGGCTCAGGAGACCCCAGCCCTCCCTCAGAGAAGAGCAGTACCACCACTGACTTACAAGTCAGGATGCTGGGACGCTGAGGGGCTGGCACGCTGTCACCAGCTCTGCCCACCCCCCATTGCCCTTTCTCCTACTCCCATGACTGGTCCCCCCTTGTGCCTTGTTAGCTGGAGGCTCAGCCTTGACACAGCACTGGAGACCGATGACAGCTCCCACGCAGGGCCCCCCGTGCCATGCTGTGCTCTCCATCCATCCCTTCAGGAAACTTGAAACAGCACTGCACGGGCGATTGCTGAACCCATCACAGAGATGAGAAAACTGAGATTCTCAAGAATAAAGTCCCTTCTCTGGGCACATCCAAGAAGCAGAGGAATGCCCTTAGTAGGGATGGAACACTTCCAGAACAAGAGCCTTCGTCTTACAGTCTGTTTTCTGATGCAATAACTGAACAACACAGTCAGGGAAATTTACAGAGAATGAAGGTTTATTTAGCTCACAGTTCTGGAGGCTGGAAATCCAAGCACACTGCGTCAGCTCAGCATCTGGTGGGGGCTTCCTGCCATAACTTCACATGGCAGAGGATGGATGGGTGGATGGATGGATGGGTAGATGGATAGATGGGTGGATGGATGATGGGTGGGTGAATAGATGGGTGGATGGATGAGTGGACAGATGATTGGGTGGGTAGATGGATGGGTGGATGGATGGTGGATGGATGAGTGGATAGATGGTTGGTGGGTGGATGGATGAGTGGATAGATGGTTGGTGGGTGGATGGATGAGTGGATAGATGGTTGGTGGGTGGATGGATGAGTGGATAGATGGTTGGGTGGGTGAATGGATGGGTGAATAGATGGTTGGGTGGGTGAATGGATGGGTGAATAGATGGTTGGGTGGGTGAATGGATGGGTGGATAGATTAGACGGTTGGGTGGGTGGATGGATGGGTGGATAGATAGGTGGGTGGGTGAATGGATGGGTGGATAGATTGGATTGGTGGATGGGTTGTTGAATGAGTGTATAGATGATTGGGTGGGTGGTTGGATGGTGGATGGATGAGTGTATAGATGGTTGGGTGGGTGAATGGATAGGTGGATAGATGGTTGGGTGGGTGGATAGATGGTTGGGTGGGTGAATGGATGGGTGGATAGATGGTTGGGTGGGTGAATGGATAGGTGGATAGATGGTTGGGTGGGTGGATGGATGGGTGGATAGATGGTTGGGTGGGTGAATGGATGGGTGGATAGATTGGATGGGTGGATGGGTTGTTGAATGAGTGGATAGATGGTTGTGTGGGTGAATGGATGGGTGGATGGATGGATGGGTGTGTAGATGAGTGGATAGATGGTTAGGTGGGTGGATGGATGGGTGGCTAGATGGTTGGATGGGTGGAAGGGTTGTTGGATGAGTGGATAGATGGTTGAGTGGGTGGACGGTGGGTGGATGAACAGATGAATGGAAAATGAATGAATGGATTCCACAGCTAGAACATGAATCTTGATTTCCCTGTCCTCATTTGGCCTCTATTCCCCATCTCAGGCTTAAATCTCATACATGTCCAGATGCCATCTTCAAGGTATGTAGCCTTCCCCAGGAGCTGACCTGTTAGAGAAACCCACACAGGTTCTGTCCTCCCCATCCTCATCACCCCACAGAGGGACCGGGTCAGAAATAATAATTACAGACAATGAAATTTATTTCTCCAGTCACCGCCTGAGACCTCAGAACGAGAGCGCTGGAGAGCACCTGAGGTTGCAGGGAAACTGGGACACAGAGAGAGGAAGGCACCTGTCAGTGCCACCCAGGCTTGGGTCCCGGGTTGAGCTGGGTCTGGGCGGGAAGAACTTTGTACCT
The DNA here is from genome assembly GCF_045843805.1 of Urocitellus parryii. Classification (NCBI taxonomy): domain Eukaryota; kingdom Metazoa; phylum Chordata; class Mammalia; order Rodentia; family Sciuridae; genus Urocitellus; species Urocitellus parryii. The sequence continues at coordinate 158,514,854 of NC_135531.1, read as the reverse complement.
GGTCTTGTGCCAAACAGGTGGGACCCAGGAGCCACCTGGGGTCCTCTACCATGAGTGCAGCCTCGCAGGTCCCTCTCTGCAGATGGCAGGCTGTGGCACGTCGCAGCCCCCACATCTGGGGAGCAGCGAGCTAATCGGCCTTGACACCCCTGGCCTCACCGGCAGCCCTGACAGGCTCCCCAGACACAATCACACACACCTGGCACAGGTTCTAGGCCAACAAATGAAGTAGACTGTTCCTCAGTGAAGTGAAGGGGCACCTTGGCTGCCCACGCTCCTGCCTGGATTTCCACCCACTGCCAACAGCACATGTTCCCTGCTCTCCCTCCCACCTGGAGGGCCCTGCCCTGCATTCCCGTGGAGTGGACTCTCCCTCCCTGTGCAGCACCTGCACATCCTGCTCCTTCCTGGGGTCCCCCTCCCCAGCCCAGCTTGCTGCTCCTGGTGGCCTCTTGGCAGAGCTATGGCTCCAGCACTGGCCTGAGAGCCCCCCGCAGAGAAACCTTGTCAAATCATCCTAGCATCCCCACTCTCCCTATCACCCCCAGGACCTGGCCATCTGGGACCTGGTCACTGAGGTCCTGCCTCCCTGGAGGTGCTCTCTCCTGCAGTGGCTGTGGGGGTAGGGGCAGGGGTCTTAAGCTGCCATCAGTGACACCTTCTTGCCAACTCGGGTGAGTCCTGTATGGCAGAGGAACATGGGCCTGCCACAGCTTTCTCAGGTGGCCCGTTAGGGACTGAGCCTGACCAGCCGGTGAGCTTGATGAAGGAGACTGGCTTACATGAATGCTGCTTATTTCTCTCAGGACACTAAATCCTTGCTGGCTGGACACAGGTGGGTCTCCGGCACCCACACCAGTCTGGTGCAGGCTGGGTGTCTTGCAGCTCAAAAGCTGGCTTGAACTGGGCGGTGGGGGCCCGCAGAGGTGCAGGAGGGGCTGTGGCTTCAGGAAGGCCTGTCCTGCCCTCCCCACGACCCCCACACCCAGGGGCCTGCCCAGCCTGCCCACTAGCTCTGTGGGCAGGTGGGTGGGAGGCATCTCGTCTCCTCCCTCCCTCCCCACCCACCCGGCAGCCAGCTGTGTGGCAGACATTCCTGGGCCTGCTCATTGATATTCAGGAATGGAGCTCCAGCGGTGCCCAGAGCTGGCCCTGCCTGGGCTCTCCCCCGTCTCCAGGGCCTGCACACCCTCACCAGCCAGAAAGAGCATCTCAGGCCACAGACTCCAGCTGCTGGGGAAACTGAGGCCTGAGGCGGGGCTCTTGACCAGCCCAGAGCATGGCCCCGGGGTACGGGTGCGGGGGGTGGGGGGGCTCTGACCCTGCTCCTTCTCCACAGCCCCAGGAGCTGCAGTGTCCCCGGATCTTCCTGTCCAGGTGCTCCCAGCCCCACGCTGCTCTCCAGAAGCACCACCCGGGAGAGGGCTGGAGCCCAGGCCAGGCTGGCCAGGCTTCCCACCCCGTCCCAGCGGGAAGAGGAGCCCGGCCCTCAGCCGTTTGCCAGCCCCCACCTCGCACCTCGGGGGTTTTTGCAGATGGCTTGTTTTTCCTTGGGGTGTGAAAGAGCCAACCTCCTCTCCAAGCAGCTGGCTTGGGCCAGCCACAAACTCCCAGCTCCTGAGGAGAAGGCCCCTGACCCAGGGGTCACGGGGGAGCAGGGGTGAGGGGGCGCCCTCCCAGAGCCAGCTGGCAGTGGCCACAGGGGGCCCACCCAGGAGGGGGCAGAAAGGAGCCCACCTCCTCCTGCTAACCACCCCCACTGCACTGCCTGGGGCTGCTGGTCACACTGTGAGCCAGCAGGGTTCAGCTGGGGCCCAAGTGTCCCTCGAAAGGACCCAGCAGGTTCTCAAGTCCTGAAGGTCAGCTGCCCGTGCACCTTCCACAGACGAGACCCGGGCTCTCTGTGCAGTCCCCCAGCCCAGCTCCCCACTCCTCTCCTTCTGAACCCTCTCCCTGTCCCTGCCCCTAACCCTCCCAGTGGGCCCTGCACTTCCCGCCCCTACCCCCAGGCAGCCCCCGAGAGCTGCCCCGACTGAGGGCATGACCCCCTGCCTTCCCAACAGAAGCTGGGGTTTACCCCGCAGAGGGAGACGATGGAGGTGGCACCCCCGCGCTCCCCACGGTCACTTTCTGACCTCTGCTGCCAAAACACTGCTCACTCGGGGCTCGTCCCTGACTCCAACAGCCTCCAGCCACCCCCCACTCCCCAGGTCGCCCTCCCCATGCCACCCCCTGCCAGTGCCCCAGATCACCTTGGCACCATCCCCACCAAGGCTGTCCCCTCTGTCTTGGACGCCCTCCTCACCTGGGCCCTCCTGCACCTCAGATCTGCTGTCGACTGACCATCACAGAGGCTGCGCCCGCCTTCCCCACCGAGAATTCCAACGCAGCCCCCGCCCTGGCTCACGCTCCCCGCACACCCTGCACCCAGCCCTGGCAAATGCCCCTCTCTCTGAGTCCCCCGAGTCACAGTCCTGAGCCCCAGCCCACGCCCCATGGCCGCCGTTGCCACCGCTGTGCGTTCCCCCTTCCTGCACCCTCCGCCTCCCTCGCCTTCCCCAGCCGAGCCACAAGCCCCGGGACCCATGGACCCCTGCTTCTGCCTGTCCCCCCCCCCCCCGCACACAGCCAAGCCCAGCCGAAGGAGCTGTCCCAGAGGACAGCTGGTCTCTGGACCAAAGGCCCACGGAGGTGACGACTCACTCCAGCCCCCGCTGGCCCTTCCCCCCTCCACAGTGGCTGCTCTGTCCTTCCTGTCCTCTCCTCAACCCCCACCATCAGGACCCCGGCCCTGCCTCTCAGGTGGTGGCTTGGTCGGGGTTCCTGAAGAAAACGAGACCTTCCCACGGGACCCCCTGCATGTCCCGCCCGCGCTCCCCACTGCCGGATCCCCTCCCCGTGGAGATGGTGGTCAGCTCTGGGCTCCCCACCCCTCCCATCAGCTGGTGGCCACCGCCTCCCCTCTCCTGAACCTCCACTTCTCCTCCTCTGCTGGGTCTCTGCCGCGCCATGTCCTGGTGGCCTGGCCTCCCATCTCAAGACACAAAGAGAGACCCACGGCCTTCGTTCTGCTCCTCAAACAGTTGATCAGAAGAACAATCCGCAGCCTCCTCCTCACCTGGCCTTTATTGTCCACCCTCTGGTCACGGCCATGACCCGGGTCCCACCCTCAGTCTCCGGGCCTACTTGGCCTCCCAGCAGCCCTGGTGGCCCCTCCCTGCTTCCCCCAGCCTTCTGCTCGCCCTTCTGGATGTCACCTGCCCTGCTCAGTCTCCCTTGGGGCCAGGGTAGCCAAGATCCCAGTTGCCAAGACCCAGGGGCCGCAGGCCATTTTATCTGGGGTGTCACCTGCTCTGTCCACACTGAGCTCCCAGAGCTTGGCCTCCCCGGCTGACTCCCACTCCACACTCCTGATCCGGGTGTCACCTCCCACCCCTGTGGGTTCCCAGGAAACCCCCGTGCCAGTGACTTCCGGAGGGAGCCTGCGCCCAGCCTGCGCTTCCAAGCCGTTCTGCGACTCCAGAGCAGAGTCACTCGTTGCTTCACCCTGTGTCCCTTCTGACTGGTGGCTGCCACAGGCCCTGGGGTGATGAAGTAGGGATCTGGGCTCCCCCGCGATGAGCGCTGCACCCACCGCCTTCGTGAGGGCGCCTGGGAGGCCACCTTAGTAGAGGGAACCTGAGGTCCCAGAGGAGAAGGAACCTGCCCAGGATCATGCACAGAGGAAGCCCGGAGCCCGGCTGTGAACCCAAGCCCCCCCTGCTCTGCAGCCCCTGCAGCAGGAGGCCTCACCTGGTGTAGCCGGGACCCCTGCCTTAGATTTTGAGCTCAGGTGAGCAGTTAGTACCTCCCCACGAGGGCAGGTGATCCTGCAGTTCAAACAGCCTCTCTGTCCTTAGAAGTGCAGCCAGAAGTCCCATTTGCCAAGAACCAAAGAAATGTGCAAGGGAGTGTTCAGAACCCAGCCTGGAGCCAGGGTTCTGGATGTGCGTGCCAGCTCTTTCCCTGACGAGCTCTTGAACCCTGCTCCAACAAGACATTGACTTCAGGCCTCGAGCTCCTCGGCTTAAGAACCAGAGCTGTAATAGCAAAGGTTAAATGAGATAATCCATGAAGAGCTCAAAACACAGCGGCATCCTGGAGCAGGCTGGTATTTATGGAGAACACACTATGTTCTGGAAATCAAGGTGGATGAAGGGCACAGAATGGAAAAACAGACTGGGTGAGGGATGGGGTAGGAAAACCAGCCTCTGGGAGATTTGGGTCATTGCTAGCTGAGCTGCTGTGTCTAAAATGAGCTTGCACTTGGGGTGAAGGAGCAATGCAGTCACTCTCTCACACCTCTGTGACCTTGCAGGCTGTCCACTCTGCCAGGGATCTCTCCCCTCACCCACGTCTAACTGGGAAACTCCTGCTCAGTCGGTGCCACCCCACCCAAGAACTGCCCCCTCTGTGAAGTCATCTCTGATTCCCATTAAGCAGGTTCAGTCTCTCTCCTCTGGCTGACTCTAGCATTTTGTACACACTCTTAGAGTCACTCATTCACTCACAGACTCCATCGGTCAATCAACAAACACTTGCTGAGTACCTAGGTCCCTATAATAGGCACAGAGGTCACCAACAAGAGCGAAATGCTGGCATCTGTTGGGTACTTATTATGAACCAGGCAGTTTTAGAGGCTATCATATATTCTTCACAATAACCCTATTAATAGGAGCGATGCTTGTCTCCATGATACAGACGGGAACACTGAAGCACAGAGAAGTCAAGTTACTTACCCAGGTCTCACAGCTGCTAAGGGGGAATCCAGGGGTGCTGCTGGTGCTCTCTTCCACTCCACCACACACTGCCTCTCCCGGGGCTGGACGAGTCACAGTCCACCCTGGAGTTCCTCTCAGACACCTCATTTCTTACTTCTAGGGCAACCCACCACCCTGGCTTGCCTGGGACCGGGGAGTTTCCTGGGATATGAACCATCCAGTGATAAATGGGAAATTCCCGGGCAAAGCAGAACACGCTGGCCACTCCCCTCTTCCCATGAAAGGTGGAGGAATCGGATCCACACCGATGGCTCTCCAACTCTAGGCCACCCTCCCAAGCAGCCCCAAAGGAAGGAAGGCAGCTGAGTCCAGTGTGATCCTGTCAAAAGGCAGGGAAGCCCCTCCTGGCTGGGGGTCCCAACAGCCCACACCCTCCCCCAGCCCCCAAGGCCTGCTAGGGGCAGAAACGGGGGTGGGGGGACTGGCTGGAGGCCACGGGCCAGGAAGGCCACCTCAGAGCAAGTGCCAGGCCCACCTCATTCCCAGAGCCAGCCCTACCCTCTCCCCTTCCTCAGCCAAGGGGAGAACTGATCATTGCCCTGCCCAATTCAGTCAGGAACCAGAGGGGACCAATTCTGCCTGGTCCCCTTATGGGATGAGGAAGGGAAGGGCCTCTGCACCTCCGTCTCTCCCTCTGCACCTCCATCTCCCCCTCTGCACCTCCATCTCTCCCTCTGCACCTCCGACTCCCCCTCTGCACCTCCGTCTCTCCTTCTACACCTCCATCTCCCCCTCTGCACCTCCGTCTCCCCCCTGCACCTCCGTCTCCCCCTCTGCACCTCCGACTCTCCCTCTGCACCTCCATCCCTCCCTCTGCACCTCCGTCTCTCCGTCTGCACCTCCGTCTCCCCCTCTGCACCTCCATCTCTCCCTCTGCACCTCCATCTCCCCCTCTGCACCTCTATCTCCCCCTCTGCACCTCCATCCCTCCCTCTGCACCTCCGACTCCCCCTCTGCACCTCCATCTCCCCCTCTGCACTTCCATCTCCCCCTCTGCACCTCCATCTCCCCCTCTGCACCTCCATCTCTCCCTCTGCACCTCCATCTCTCCCTCTGCACCCCGTCTCTCCCTCTGCACCTCCATCTCTCCCTCTGCACCTCCATCTCCCCCTCTGCACTTCCATCTCCCCCTCTGCCCCTCCATCTCTCCCTCTGCACCTCCATCTCTCCCTCTGCACCTCCGACTCTCCCTCTGCACTTCCATCTCCCCCTCTGCACCTCCGTCTCTCCCTCTGCACCCCCGTCTCTCCCTCTGCCCATCTGCTCCTTTCCCAGCCCCCTGGCCAGTCCTGCAGGTCTGCTCAGACACACTCCTCTGCCAGAGAAACAAGAGCACAGAGGAGAAGGGAGACAGATTCCTGGAAGCTAAGGAGAAATAAGAATGGGGTGAGCTGCACTAAGCTCTGAAACAGAAGCCTGCAGCCCACTAGCATGGACACAGGCCACCGGTGCGCACCTTCCACATGCAGGCTCCTGACCCCGCATGCCCACAATCCACTGCCCACTATCTTTTCCCTGCGTGGTTGAATGCTTCAGAAGGCCGTGGTCATCTCTCCCCTTCTTCTTTGGCTTGAGCATTTCTGTAACCCAAAGACCTTGTAGACCCCTCGACCTCCAGCAGCATCCATAAGGGGTCTCACCTCCCCCCTTGAAATCCACCCTGCACTTCACCTTGGGACCCTCTCTCCTGGCTCCCTCCTGCCTCTGGCTCTCTCTCCCAGCTGCCTTGGCTGATGACTTTCCAGCCCACCACCCCCGACACAGTGGAGAGACTCTGGCTCAGTCCCCAGACAGGGACTCCTGCATCTGTACTATCCCTGGCGATGGATCTCAGAAGAATATCAGTCTCTCATCTCTTAATATACTTCCTGAATGCTGATGACTTCCAAAAAATACAAGTCCCCCATGAAAGAAGAGGCTCCCAAACATACATCTTCAGTCCTGGTAGGCTGTTCCTATCCATCCTCAACACCCCATCAACATCCCCACAGAGATCCTCAACACCTCCACTGAGATCCTCAACCCCACCCCACCAAGATAGTCCTCCCTTTATACATGGTTTAGCTTTTTGTGGTTTTAGTCACCCATAGTCAACTACAGTCCAAAAATATTACATGGAAAATTCCATTAATAAGCAATACTAAGTTTTAAATTGCACACTGTCCTGAGCAACATGATTAAATTGTGGGCCAGCCTGCCTAGGATGCGAACCATTTCTTTGTCCAGAGTATCCACACTGTATGTGCTACTCTCTCATTAGTCACCTAGGAGCCATCTTGCCTCTGGCTCAAGCACCCCTTGTTTTACTTAATAATGGCCCCAAACTTCGAGAGCGGTGAGCTGGCAATTTTATTATAATATATTGTTAAAATTATCACATTTTATTTTTGGTCATTGTTTACCTCCTGCCATTCCTAATTTATAAAATAAACTTCATCATAGAAATGTATGTATAGGAAAAACATAACACATAGAGGGTTTGGAATGTAACCCCAGGGGCCGGGGGCACTTCTATATTTGTGGAATGAATGAATGAACAAAGTTGTAATGAGCAAATAATCATTTGAGCCATCAGTGAATAAACTCATCATAGACACAGGGTGATAGGTGAAGGGCACACAGAGGAATGGATTCCTGGGGCCAAGAAAGGGTGAATCTCCTAATGAGCAAGCTGAGCGCAGCGGCCAGACGCCAGGAGTCTGTGGGGGTCCACCCACGGGAAACTCCAGAGCGTGCACACAGCTCTGCAGGGACAAGGAGCAGATCAGTAGCTGCAGGGGAGGAGGGTGGAGGGGGACACACCACACTGCACACAGACCCCCAGTGATGGAAACGTCCTGTACCTGACCGCGGTGTGCTTTGGTGGCTCCATACATCTGTCAAAGCTTATTGAACTGTCCCACTCCAGGTGGTGGGGTTTTGGTGTAGAAGTCGCACCTCAGTCCTGTTGATTGAAGAAGAAGGAAGTTGACCAAAGGATCGATCCATCGACTAGCTCATCACCGCCCTGCCAGCCCGGCCCTGGGCTCCATGCTCACCAGCGAAGCCCTGCTTTTCTTTCCTGGCCAGAGCTTTTTGCGCAAGGATGGGAATTAGTGCCGACTGTTAGGGGGCAGGCCGCTCAGAAAACATACAAGTCCACTTTGTCCGAATTGAAGAGTCTTTATTTAGCCACCGGCGACTGCTCCCCACGGGACCCATAACTGTCTCTGCAAGAAATGGCCTCTGAGCATTTCAGGGTCTTTATAGGCAAAAACCACATCCCGGTTGATGTAGCCGTAGCAAGCAGGGCTCCAGAAGCTGGATGGAGGGTTAGCAAGACAATGCGATGGGTACCCTGGTATTTCCCAAGGGACTTTCTAGGTTGGCATAGCAGCAAGCCAGCAGAAGGGAAGCAGTCAAAATGACACTAGTTGAGTACAGTTAGAGAATGATTACTAATGTCCAGACAGTCCAACTCTAACTGGGTACATGCCCAAGAAAAATGGGAACCAAAGAGAGAGCATTTTACACTGTGTAAGAATTGCCATCCTGTGTTGCCAGGCATGCTCTGCTAAGCAACTGTTGACAGGTCCAGAGGGAGTGTCCCTAGGGGAGAAGCATTTCTCATACAACATGGAGTCTCGGGGTAAAATGGAGTCTGTGTGGTCATTGCCTGACCACATAGCCTGGCCCTCACACCACTCCATGTCAGACGCCTCATCTAGACTATTTCAGTTCTTCCTCACAAAGACCTTGTGCGGTGGACAATGCTCTTCCCATTTTACAGATAAGGGCACCGAGTCTCAAGAAAGAAAGAGGCGTCTCTCCAAGACCATTCAGCCCCAAATGGCAGAGTCCTGATTCACACCCAGGTCAGTTGGACCACCAAACTAATCCATTCAGCCATCCACCCAGCCACCCATCCATCTTTCCACTTATCTATCTATCTATTCACCTACCCACCCAATCATCCATCCACTCATCTGTCCATCCATTCAGCCATCCACCCAGCCACCCGTCCATTCATCCATCTATCCATCCATCCACCCATCCATTCACCCACCCACCTATCTGTCCATTCACCCAACCACTGTTAGGGTTTGGATGTGTGTGTCCCCCCAGGGCTCAGAGACGATGCAGGAGTGTCCAGAGATGAAATGATTAGCTCATGAGAGTTGTCACCTCATCGGTAGGTAGATCGGTTCCCTGATGTGGATTAACTGGGCCATGACAGTAAGCAGGTAGGAGTGGCTGGAGGAAGTAGGTCACTGGGTGTGTGACCCCCCGGTGAGCAGAGCTCTCTTCCTGCTTCCCCACTGTCATGTCCCATGCCACACCCTTCTGCCAGGATATTCTGCCTCGTCTCCGGCCCAGAGCTATGGAGTCAGCCGACCCTGAACTGAAACTGTGAGCCAAATAAAACTTTCCCTCCTCTAAGTTGTTCTTGTCAGGACTTTTGGTCACAGCAATGCACAAACTCAGTGTGTGTGTGTGTGTGTGTGTGTGTGTGTGTGTGCGCGCGCGCGCGCGCGCGAGTGCACGCTCGGTGCCTTGGTCGTCTCCCATTTTCCTATCTCTCAGAGAAGGCATTGCTACTGCCAGGGAGGACACATGTGTTTGTCATCATGTTCCAGCGTCATGAGAAGATTCAAGGAGAAGCAGTAGCCAGGCCAGATGTTGTCTCTGCTCCCTGGGGGACAAAGACATCATCCCAGCTGGAGCTAGAAGTTCAGCCAGTGGTGTCTCTTTTGGGGTAAGAGAAATTGAAAGGGGCTTTTCTATGCCCAAGGATGGGGCCAGGCATGGTGACAGCAATGTCATTAGGCATTCACAGTAAAACTGGGATACGAAAATACGGAGGAGTCCTCCACAGGACCTGGGCCTGTAAACCATGCCACACAAGCCCAAGGAGGAAGGCAGGAGGGCTGAAAACCGACACCATTGAGACCTTAACAACATTCAGGGCACCATGCCAGACACTCGCAGGCTCACTTCGCTGGGCCTCCCAGCACCCAGCTGGGGAGAGAATATTCTATCTCCCTGAAGAGACTGAGGCTCAGAGAAATGAAGGTAAAAAAATCCCATGAATGGTCCATGATGTGCTGCTTTGTCCTCTGCCAACCTTTTCTCCCACCAAACAGACCTTGCCGACTTCAGCATTCCCCTAACTTGGCATTTCACACTGAGAGCTACAGATGCCCCAGACATCTGTCCACCCACACATACACTCAGTCACCTCTCCACCTGTCCATGTCTACACCTGACACACCCAGTCATTCCACTGCCCACATTCCACTCACCCACACACAAGCCTTCACACAGCCGTCCGCTCGCCTGCACACACGCTTCACCCATGCTTCACCCGGTTACAACTGAACTACCCAGCCAAGCACTCAACCACCAGGTGGTCCACCCACTTTACCAGCCAACCAATCACCCAACATACACACATCCAGCTATCTCCATGTTTACCTACCTATTTACTCCCTCCTTATTCCAGGACTTACCCACCCATCCTCCCATCCATCCACCCACCCATCCATCTATCCACTTATCTATCTATCTAGCCACCTACCCACCCAACCATCTATCCACCCATCCATCCATCCATCCATCCATCCATCCATCATATACTCACCTACCCATCCATCCACCCATTCATCCATCCACCTACCCATCCATCTATCCATCTACTCACCCCCCACCCCCCCCATCCACCTATCCACCCACCCATCCATCCATTCACACACACAACAAGCCACCTACTCTTTCCCATCCCCTCCACACGCCCATCTACTCATCAGTTCAGCCATCCAGCCATCACATTCCATCTACACAAAAACCCACATGTACTATGGTGGCTGACTTCATCTGTCAACTTGGCTAGGTCACATTACCCAGGGGTTTGGTCCAACACTGGTACAGATGTTGCTGTGAAGCTTTGGTGGGGGGGGGTGTTTTAGAAAAGATTAGCATTTGGAACACCAGATTTGGAGTAAAGTTGATTACCCTCCATCATGTGGGAGGGCCTCATCCAATCAGCTGAAGGCCTTCAGAGAAAGAAGACTGAGGTTCCCCGTGAAAGAACAAATTCTCCAGAGGCCCTCAGAGTCTAGCTGTACCAGTCCTTCCCCGGAGGCCCAGCTGCCAGCCTGCCCTGTGGATTCTGGCCTTGCCGGCCGCCACAAGCTTGTGAGCCAATCCTCTAAAATCAACCTACAAGTCTATACCCACATCTGTTTCCATGCCTACCGCCTCCTGTTCCGAGTACGTGGAGAACCCGAGTAACACACATGTGTACACCACAACCACCCCCATCCAAAGCATCCACCCCACTCACCCTACTTGGAGCTTTCTGAGAACCTTCCTACTGTTCCCTAGAATGTCACATGAGTTTGACTATAAAGGCACTGAGTTTCCTCAGTGTCCCTGAGTCCTGTGGGTGCTTCAGGGAGCTTTGCCGAGATCGCTGTGACTTCCAGTGCTCCCTGCAGCCCCCAGGCATGGGCTCGGATGCACGGCCTGGTGTGAGGACTGCCTGAAGAGGTAGGTGAGCCAGGGAGTGAAACGGTCCCCTGTGTGCCTGGGAGGAAGCCACCCGGAGCCAGGTGGGAGCCGTGGAGGTGGACAGAGGCGTTTTTACAGAAGCACTGGCAGGAAGCAACTGAGAGGAGGTGATGGAGACCAGCAGGACCCTGCGGCTCCAGCTGGGGCGACGGCCTGTGGAGGAGCCCGGCTGAGCGCGGGAGATGGCAGAGGAAGGGAAGGCACGGGCCAGTGGCTCTCAGATGCTCGGCAGAGACCCCAAGCAAGTAAGGGGACCTGCAGGGCCAGAGCTCACGGAACAGAGCTGAGGGTGGACCCCGAGCCAAGGAGTGAGTGGTCACAGTCCCACATGAGCTGAGGGTCTCAGGGCCACCAACAGACCCCCATATGGAGCAGTGAGGGGACTGTCCTTCCTGGGTCCGCCTCCCCCTGCTTGAAGCTCCTGGGGAGAGCTGGGTCCCTCCAAGCAGCTCGCTCTGTCTCTGGGGCTCAGGGAGGTTCCCAGGAATAGGCCAGCTCCACGGGTGTCCTGCACAGATGGAAACGGGGCCACCCCGTGCTCTGGCCAAGGGGTGGGCCCCCAGCTCCAGCTGGAAACCCCATTTGGGGGCAGGGGTATGTTGCGCCGCTCCCTGGGTGGCTGGCTGGGCCACTCAAGCACAAACTGTTGTCTCTGCCATAAATTCCCCCGGCCATAAAGTCCCTCCCCGCTGACCCCTTGGTTGGTGTGAGAAACTGAGGGCAGGGCAGGGCAGGGCAGGGCAGGGTGATGACCTCCTGACTCTAGGGCCACTGGCCTCCCAGGCCACCCTATTATTCCTTTCAAGGTTTCATGAGTCAGGACCCCAACACCGAGGGACATTCCCCAGCCTGCAGTCAGAGCCCCGCTCAAAACCCAGCAGTGCCGTTCCCCTGCACTCGGCCCTGCCCACCGCGTCTCTAGCCTGGCTCCTTCACATTGTCTCAGAGGAGTCCTGCCTTGGCCTCTGAAGGGGACTCTGGGGGTAAACGAAGAGGGACAGTCTCGTGCCACAGACAGGAAGAATCTCTAGGAACACTTCACCCCGTTTCATCTCTCTGAGCCTCAGGTGACTAACCTGCAGAACCGGGACCATCACGAGACCTACCTCCAGGGGGGTGTGAATAAAGGGGACACCTAATGAGGTCCCGCTGGCTACACAGGGGGTGGATGAGGACCGGGAAGGCCTCTGACTGAAGGACAAGCGCGTCCCCCTCGTGTACATTTAAAGGATGCCGAAGTGATCGGAGGACACCCTGATGACCAGGGAAACAGGATGAAAAAGGATTTGGTGAGCTGGACGTGCGTGCACACACCTGTGATTCCAGCTGTCTGGGAAGCCGAGGCAGAAGGGTCACAAGTTCAAAGCCAGCCTGGGCAACTTGGTGAGAACTTGTCTCAATATTAATAATAATAAGGGACCGGGGCTGGGGCTCGGTGGCAGAGCACTTGCCTCACGCCCATGAGGCACTGGGTTTGATCCTCAGCACCACATAAAATAAATACATAAGTAAAACAAAGGTATTGTGTCCATGTTCAACTAAAAGAATTTAAATAATAATAGTAATCATAAAAAGGGCTGGGATATGGCTCAGGGGTTAAGCGCCCCTAGGTTCAATCCCCAGTGCCAGAAAAAGAGGGGACGGTGAAGGCTTGGCGGCTCTGCCTGAGTGTCACCTGATGGTAGCACCTAGCTGAGTCCCTCTCCAGGAATTGCCCTCAGCTGAAATGAGCTGCTTCCCTCCAGGTTCTGCTCCTTTCTGGGGACAGGTAACCCCGTGGGACTACAGAGACCCTCATCCCCAGAGGCTGGCCAGTCAGCCCTGCTCTCCTTCCCCGGGAGGACTCCCTCCCCAGCCTGCAGCGAGGCCCTCAGAACCTTCCACGACCTTCTGTGGGTGAAAGGGAAGGTGCCGCAGCTCAGCGCTCCTAACTCAGGACAGGTTGAGGAAGGTGGTTGTCACGACAGAGTGGGAACATGACTGTCACCCAGGGTCATCGATGCAGTGGACACAGAGAGTAAGAGGCTGCCAGCCATTTACCGCAAATTCAAGGAGAAGCTCGGGAGCCAGACGCCCTCCCTGGAGACGGAAGGGCCTCCCCGTCCCCCAGGCCCCGAGCTCCTTGTGACTGAGCTGCCAAGGAGGCCAAATCCTTGATGCCAACTCAGATTCTGCTTGGAAGGAGGGCAGCCTGCAGATGGGCTTGGGGACATCTGGATCAATGTACTCTTCAGTCCGTGGACTCCTGGGTGCTGTGGCCCACCACCCCCTTGTAGCGGGGAGCATTCCCCTCCTGTCTGAAGGAGACGCAGAGGCCTCCACTCTGAAAGACAGGACCCACCTCACTCAGAATCGACCCCCGTCTCCTTCCTGGCCACCAGACCTACGAGGGCTGATGGTACCCCGACCTACGCAAGAGGCACGAGGATGGCTACGGGACAGGAGGGACTCTGCAAACTCAGGCAAGCAGCTCCCAAAGCAGCTGCCGTGTGTCTCCGGCTACAGCAAACTGACATGGCCAGGCCACCAGACCTAGGCACTGCTACCTTGCCGCAGTCTGGCTGGGCACAAAATAAACGGGAGGTCACGAGCCACTTGTAGGATCAAACAGGAACTACTTTATTGCCCGAACCTAACGGGAACTCTCTAGAACTCCCCGGAAACTCCACGGGAATCAACGGGAACTCAAAAGTAGTGGGCACCTGAGGTAGCAGGAGCCCCATTGCCGGACAGCAGAGGTTTATATACACAACTGAATACACAGCTTGTTTCAATTTAGCATCATCCAGTTACAGCAATCAGTCATTATCTTAATAATTATACACAGCCTCACTTAATTATCATCTTAATGGCTCGCTGGCGTCACCTCCCAACCACTCCTTCTGGCAAAATGCCAGGCGCTATCCCAACTTGGCTGTGGCTCTCAACACTACCTCTGTTAGGAAGAAGGACCAGAAGGCATTTGTGTTGATGTGGGGTGGACAGCGGGCTTCCCAGGGCTTAGTTAATCCCCTGACCTCTGTCGCAATGCACTCCAAAGACAGCAATGCACTCCAAAGACATGTGGGCACCCCGACGCCACACAGAACATCCCCCCAGCCCACTCTATTAAAAAGCCTTAATTTAACTACTTTAGTTGATTAAATAACAGGTCTCCTGCAAGGATGTTAGAGACCTTAAGAGACACACGCTTTACAGAGAAGAAGACTGTAAGACCAGGGGCCACCATGTCAGGGGTGGCTCAGGGGCCTGGAGTACAGGGTGCGCCAAGTCAGCCCCCTCTAAACTAGGAAGGAGCTCACTGCGCCCACAGCTGCCACCGTGGAGAGGGAAGCACAGTGCCTGGTGGGGCTCGCAGGGGGACAGAGAGAGAGTGGGAGAGAGACACTGTGGGGACAGAAGGGCTCATTGGGAACTGGGCTCTTCAGACTCACAGAGTGTAAGGTCAGGAGGGCCCAGCAAGAAATCCCACAACCAGACAGGGCCGAGGGCGAACGGGGCAGCAGGAGGAAGCAGACCCCCACATATCCCCTCTCAGGGTCACCACCCGACCTGAGCTTCCAGCCTGAAGTGCCCTGGAGCTGCCGGTTCAGCCTCACCAAGACCCCAAATGGAAAGAGCCTGAGGCGGAGGCGGCAGACTGGCAGGGAACTAGGGAGCTGTAATGTCACCTTCACTGTCACAGAGGCATGTTCAGCCGGCCCTCGGCAGAGTAGGGTGTCATGGGGCCTCAGAGAGAGCCCCTCTGACTTCCACTCCAGGTCCTCGTAGCCCTGGGGCCAGGAAACTCTGCTCCCTGCTCTGGGAGACACCAGCTGGCTGGTCACCAGCCTCAGCCAATGCCCCCAATCCCTTCCCACACTGCCTGTCCAGGGAGGGACTTTCTGAAGCACAGCCCTACCCACTGGCCACACGTCCCTCATGGTGTTCAGAGTGGAGCCCAACCCCTCACAGACTGCACAGTTGACCGTCACCTTGAGCCTGTTGCTGTCACCTTCTACCACTCAGCCCTGCTTTGCCCCAGCACACACACATTCACTCTCACACACTCACACACTTACATACACACACTCATGCACGCACTCACACACACAGTCACACACACTCATGCACACATTCACACACTCACTCATACACACACTCACACTCATGCACAACACACACTCACACTCACACACATACTCACACACACACTCACACACACACCCCGCTGGTTCTCTGTGCTCCAGCCACTCTGAACTCCTTTGGTTTCCAGAATATTCTGAGCATCACGTTCTCTCTTCTGAGTCCCAGGCTTGATGGTCTCTGGGTGAAATACCCTTCCCCACCACACCCAGTCTCTGCATTCCTCAGAGGCTGAGCTTAGGGTCTGTCCCTTCCAGGCGGCTTACCCACGGGCACCAGGGATGGGCTAAGTGGCCCTCACTACTTCTGCAGCTCCCAGCCCCCTGTGCCCTCCACTCTGAGAAGCTGCAGGGACCAGCGCTGTAAACCCCGCTGTGGTGCACTTTGAAACACACCAACATCTGTATTCGTGGACACTCTCCAGAGAAACAGGACCATAGTATATAGAGGTACATCGGGAGTGATCCTGAGGGGTTCAGCACGTGACCACGGAGTAGAGACGTCCCTCCATCTGCCACGGGCAAGCTGGAGGCCCAGGAGATCCAGTGTTGCCGTTCTAGGCCAAACCCAAAGGCCTGAGGGGAACCCACGGTGTTAGTCTGAGTCCAGGCTCTGGGAAACAAGGGGGCCAGGACTGTAGGTCCTGGTCCACGGCCAAAGGCGCAAGAACAAAGCACACCGCTGTCTGAGGGCAGGAGGAGAAGGACGCCCCAGGTCCAAGGAGACAGTAGAACCCACCCTCCTCCACCATGTTGTTCTGTTTGGGCCCCCCACTCAGGGGATGAGGCCACCCACCTTGGAGAGCGCAGTCTTCTCTGCTCAGTCTACTAATTCAGACGTTAATCTCTTCCAGACAGACACAGACACAGCTGGAAATAATGCTTCACCAGCTATCTGGTCATCTCTTAGCCCAGTCAACTTTACATAGAAGATTAATGATCCTAAACTGCTAACCCAAATTCAGCCCAAATCTGCTCTTTGACTTCATCCTTGACTTTGGAAAGCAAATAGCCAAGGGCAATGCCACTGTCATTTCCGGCATCGCCAACCATGCAGTGCCTGGTTCATGTGGTCACGTGGCTTTCCCATCACTTGCAACTGCTCTTGCAACTTTAGAGCTACATCCAAGGCACGCTCTTCCTTATTGTTGGTCTCTGGACCATCTAACTCTCTTTCCAGCACAATTTTATTTTATGAACAGCCCTGGAAGATAAGCACAGTGTTTTTCTCCAGAGCAAAAGGCACATCTGTCTGCTGTGCACTATAACAAGGAAAGTATCTTCCTCCAGGGCAAAATGCAAGCCGATCCCTGCCTATCACAGAGGATTCAGTCCTCTTGGCTCAGATCCCTGGGCTTTGACACTGACCCACTGCATGGGCCTCCTCCTGGGTCCCTCCACATCAGCCCTATCAGAGAAGGTCACCTGCCTGCTATGCTGTAATTTTGTCCTTTGTCTCTGTCCTTTGTGTCTGCCAGCACCGTGATGCCCACAGGCTAGCTGGTTAGCTGGTGAGTAGGGTACAAACTCCAGCCCTTCAGAGCTCCTGGTGACAGTCTATTGGAATATGAAGACAGAGCATACCTGGTCTGGCTCCACGGGAAACTGGCTCTGAGACCTGAGGACCCGTCCAGGGCACTCAGGCAGAAGAGATGACCCCTTGGCTGCCTCTCCCAGTCTGGGCAAGGAGGTGGGGACAAAGAAGTTTCCAGAGCAGCCCTCTGGCCTGACATTTCTCTTCCCAGTCTGCACATGGGCCCTCTCCAAGGAGGGCTGCAGTTAAACCCCCTGAACAGGAACACTGAGGCTGGGACTTGGCAGGGAACAGGCGGGGGCAACACCCAGCAGAGGTGAGGTGCTCCCCGGCTGGGGCACCACCTTCTGCGCTTTAACCATGATGCAAATGGCCATTTGCAGCCAGGTGGATGGGGCGGAGCAGATGGCTGAGACGCCCAGAAGCCTGCTCTGAATTCACAGCAGACCTCTGGGGGCTGGAAAGCCAGGGGCTCTGTCTCCTTCCACGAGGAGAAGGTGGAGGCATTTAAGGAGAAAGGCAGGGAGGGCTCGTCCCCGCTGGGCACCCACTACGCATCAGGGACAGGCTACGAGGAAGGGCCTCTTGGCATGGCCCAAGCTCCTGTCCTTCCTCTGCCAACTCCACACTCCAGGGCCACCACATGCAGGGTTCTGGTCACATCCGCAGGCTCTGATCAACACAGATCATAAGAGCAATGGCCTGAAATATTCCAGAAGAGTCGATGAGCTCTCGGGAAGAGAATATTTGGGGTCCTGGGGGCCATACGAGCCCTGCTGTGAACAACTCAATTCCACCATGGATGTGGTTGAGCTCCAACCAAACCGTATTTTTATCTATAAAATAGATTTTTTTCTGGACTGGATTTGGCCCCCAGCCCATACTTGGCCAACTCAAATGTCAGAGTAAAGGTACAACACATTGTAGCCTGTTTAAAATATTCAACACTGAACAAATTAAAGAGTTTTAACCTCCACAAAATACAAGATATTCCTAAGAGACTTAGGACTTCTTAAAACGTCAATCTATAAAACACTATAGGACACACTGTATGGTGAGACCTGTCTTCTCTTATTTACCTTAAGATGATTCTGAGGCAATAGTAGGTGATCAGTGAGCTTTGATTTCAGATGAACAATGAATAGGGTGGTGCTAAAATACACAGTACTTGGTTATCTTTTTTTTTTTTTTTAAACCTTTACATAATGACATACATAAAATTTACTGCATCTTTTGTTCTTCCATTTGTAGGCTGGGGATAAATGAATAGAATAACATTTTCTATCCAATCATTTCCCCTAGCCAGTTTCCATGTTCCAAAGTTTAATTAACAGAACAGGGAAGATACCCTGAACTGAACTCAACACTTTGGAAGTACTTGGTTATCTTAGATTTCAGGTCAACAATGCAGACTGTTTTAGTGTACCTCCCAGGATACACATGTATATCCTGGGATATCATTTTTATTTATTTGTTGTTTATCTGACATCGAATTTACCTGATGCCCTATATTTTTATTTGCTAAGTCCAGCAATCCTGTAAGTGTGTGCAATTCACTTGAAGAGAATGTTGAAAGTCTGAACCCAGCGTGGTGATGCACAACTGTAATCCCCTTGGCTCCAGAGGCTGAGGCACGAGGATGCCATGCTTAAGGCCAATCTCAGCGACTTATTGAGACACTGTCCTAAGAGAAAACACAAAAGGGTTTGGAGACATAGGTCACTGATGGCTCAATCCCCAGTACCAAAGGAAAAAGAAAAAAAAGAAAGTCTATATCGGCAGCACTTTGTGATTGTAGGGCCAGGGCCAAATGGATGGTTCCTGAACGCCCCGCTACCGCCCACTAAAGCCTTGGAACCAGAGCAGAAAAGTCACCTTCCAGGCACGTGGATCGAGGTCCACCCAACGTCAGGAACCCAGGAGGTTCAGGGCAAATCGAAGTCTTGGTTCTACCCCACCATCTGCAGAGCAATCTCCCAGCTGCCAGGCAGGTGACACTAACCTGCAAGACCAGCCATTTGTATCTGGGTGAGGAACATTACCAGAGACAACTGGTTCCTGCTTGGGTCACTGGAACCAGAACTCCCCAGGGGGTCCTGAATGCTATGAGCAGAGGAAGAACTCCTCTGTCCCTCCAAATACCTAACCTTTGCCCTGAGGTCACCCCAGCCCTGCTGGTCATTGCCCTAGACAGGAGCTCCCTCGTGCCAAGGGGCTCCAAGGCTTCTGCACCCCAGGTCTCCCAGACGTCTTGATATGCATTTCTAGCTCTTCCCGGCCCTGCACGTCCCCCACAGCCCAAGGCTGCTCACGGTCAGCCCATGGCTTATGTGATGAGTGCTTGGTGCTTATCTTCCCTTCTGAGCTCCGACAGGCTGAGCCCTGCCTCTTAGGATGTTTCCTAAAAAGATTCTCCTGGCCTGGCAGACCCTGGCTCCATGGCGTGGGCAGGCTGGCAAACGAGTGGGCTGGGAACCCCACTTTAACTACAAGGCAGAGGGGTGTCGCTCCTCAGGCTGGGTCTGGGCAGCCTGTGCTGAGTGGAAAGGGGGCAGGAGAGGAAAGGGAGAGCCCAAGGCAGGGGTCTTCTGCCCCCAGGACAGCCCTTCGCTCCGTACTTGCCCAATCCCGTGAGGCTTGATGGTGCCCGGGAGAGACCCAAGACAGGGTGGATGGGCTGACCCGAGGCAGCCTTGGCCCCTCTGCCCCCAGCCAGAAGTACAGTGGACAATGGCCAGGCCCTGGAGCTGGACACCCTGGACAAATCCCAGCTCACCCGTCCATGCACATGTGGCCTTGGACAGGCTGCTAGGCCTTTGGGTCTCAGCTCTGCCCACAACTGGGGAGAAGAAACACACCACCCCGCTGCTATGGGGTCCAATAAAACTCACCTCAGAACGCCATGGCACCCAGGAGAAGCCCACGCTCGTCTGGTGGACTTGCCCGTCCCCGTCTGTCTCCGGGTCTCTGCTCCTTGCTGGGCAGGCATTGGGAGGAACAAGAGGCCATGCTGGACGCAGCCCCAGGCTCTGAGAGGGAAACAGGGCCAAACATAACATCAGATGATTAAAAGTGTGGACTGTAAACAGCAGCCCAACTGGCCAGCAGACTGCGGCCAGTTGCTCCCCAGGCCCGTGGCCACACCACCTGCTGCCCTGTATCTGGGATGGGCCCAGCTCCACGGGCACAAGGCAGACTGGCATGTTTTCCTAGCTGAGCCCTGGAGTCCTGGCCAAGCCCTGTCCTCAGGCCAGGCTGTGCCAGGGGCAGAGAGAGCTGCCCATCCTGGCCATGCCCTGGACCAACAGGTGGTGCTTGGTGCACACTGCCAGGGTGGGACCCCATGCTGTCACTGAGTGACTGTGGCCAGGTCATTTTACCTGAGTTCCCAGGGGCTTCATTCCAAAAAATAAGAACATTAAGGGCCACTCTGTCCCTAGACGGCAGCTTGAGGGTTGGCGGGAGGATGCACTGAAAGCCAGTGCCTGGCAGAGTGGCAAGCAGAACTGTGTCCCCAACCTGCAATGTCCCATTGGCCACTGCCCCAGCCAAGCGCCCACGGCCCCTTCTGTAAATGGGGGTGCAGCCCACCCACTGCCTCACAGGCTCCTCCCCACACTCCGGCCCTTGAGAAGACTCAAGGAGACACTGCTCCAGCCACACCCGCCATTGGCAAGGGCCGGAGGTTCTCTTGGGCACATTCACTGATTTCTACGTTAATTACTGGTTAATTAATTATTCCTCTCCTTCCCTCTGAGGCAGCTGAGTCTGGCAGGCCCCTCAGGAGTCGCCACAAAGACCCCGGGCGAAGGGTCCAGCAGGCTCCTTCCCCAAACAGGGGCCAAGGCCTTCTTGGCCAGCACAGACCAGGACACAGAAGGAAAGGACAGTTGGTGGCTGTGACAAGAGAGGGTTGAGCAACACCCTGTAAAGGATTGAGGATCTAGCCTGTCTTCTTTCCACCCTGAAGTCCTCTGATCCTCAGCTCCCAGAGGGCAGGAGGGGGCCCGAGACACTCTAGCCCAGAGGCCTGGGGAAGCCCCTCGTAGGGAGCAGGAGATGCTGGTCACATCCCCTGAGGCTGGCTCAGGACTCCCGCTGGCACCCAGGGTCACGACCCTGCCGTGGCCTGCCCAGCCTGGCTGAAACCCAAGCCAGAGAGAGGGTCCCAGGCCAGCCAGTCCCGTCTTGTCTTCGTGGGATTCTGCCGTGGTCCCAGCGAGCTTCCTGCTAGAGTCAGTAAAACGTGGCTGTCCTCTGTTCCTGGAAGACGGCCGAAAGGAGCCAGCCACCGGGGCTTTGCTGACCAGCCACCCAGCGGGCCACCGCGGCAGGGCCTCACCAGCTCCTTCCCTTCGCCTGAGTGCTCCCCACTCCTGAGCTGGGACTCGAGCCTCTTGGCCCCCGAGGACCAGACCTATGGTTCAGCACAGTGCTGGGCACGCTGGGGGTGCCCAGTGGACAAGAGTGGACATGTCCCCTAGAGGAAATGGGGGGTGCCTGGTGACTGAGGGACCAAATCTACAACCGAAGGAGGACTGCAGACAAAGATCACTTCCTCAGGGTCTCTAGGGATCCCCAAAGAAACACGTGTGTGTGTGTGTGTGTGTGTGTGTGTGTGTGGTGTGTGTGGTGTGGTGTGTGGTATATGGTGTGTGTGGTGTGGTGTGTGTGATGTGTGGTGTGTGTGGTGTGTATGTGTGTGTGTATGTGTGTGTGTATGTGTGTGTGTATGTGTGTGGTGTGTGTGGTGTGGTGTGTGGTATATGGTGTGTGTGGTGTGGTGTGTGTGATGTGTGGTGTGTGTGGTGTGTATGTGTGTGTGTATGTGTGTGTGTATGTGTGTGTGTATGTGTGTGTGTATGTGTGTGTGTGGTGTGTGTGGTGTGTATGTGTGTGTGTATGTGTGTGTGTATGTGTGTGTGTGTGGTGTGTGTGGTGTGTATGTGTGTGTGTATGTGTGTGTGTATGTGTGTGTGTATGTGTGTGTGTGGTGTGTGTGGTGTGTATGTGTGTGTGTATGTGTGTGTGTATGTGTGTATGTGTGGTGTGTGTGGTGTGTATGTGTGTGTGTATGTGTGTGTGTATGTGTGTGTGTGTGGTGTGTATGTGTGTGTGTGTGTGTGGTATATGGTGTGTGTGGTGTGGTGTGTGTGATGTGTGGTGTGTGTGGTGTATGTGGTATGTGCGGTGTATGTGTGTGTGTGATATGTGGTGTATGTGGTATGTGCGGTGTATGTGTGTGTGGAGTGTGATGTGTGTGCTGTATGTGTGGTGTGTGTGGTGTGGTGTGTGTGGTGTGTGTGGGTGTGGTGTGTGTGGTGTATGTGTGTGTGTGTGATGTGTACTGTGTGTGGTGTGGTGTGTGTGTGATGTGTGGTGTGTGGTGTGTGTGGGTGTAGTGTGTGGTGTGTGTGGTGTGTGTGGGTGTGGTGTGTGTGGTGTGTGTGGGTGTGGTGTGTGTGGTGTGTGGGTGTGGTGTGTGTGGTGTGTAGTGTGGTGTGGTGTGTGTGGTGTGATGTGTGGTGTGTGTGGTGTGTGTGGTTGCGATGTGTGGTGTGTGGTATGTGGTGTGTGTGGTGTGTGTGGTGTGCATGGTGTGTGTGGGTGTGGTGTGTGATGTATGGTGGTGTGTGTGTGTGTGTGTGTGTGTGTGTGTGTGAGACACCAGGGCCATCCTGTGATCCGCTTCCCGCCTCCCCGGCCTTGAGTCATCCTCAGCACGGTCCTGTGACCTTTCACCCAGGCATTCGGTAGCTACCTGTAGTGTCCTGCCTGAACCCCGGTGGCCCGGGGCCTCTGCGTTCTCACCTCCCTCCACCCCTCTCTCCTCCGTTGAGTGAACACTTGTTAAATCATTACATGGGCTAAACTTTGGTTTTGTGGGTTTTCCTCTTTTCCGCAAAGGATCAAGATTCACATTTCCTGTCTGCCCAAGCCCCTCCCCCGGGCGCCCTGTTAGGGGTTCTGGTTGTCACACCACCGTTTGCTACGGAAACTCAGGTGGCCTTAGTCTGTTTTGTGTTGCAAGACACCTGAGGCTGGGCTCGTTGGCTGAATGGAGGCTGACTGGCTCACAGCTACGGGGGCTCAAGGCCGTGGTGCCAGCCTCTGCCTGGCTCTGGTGAGGCCTCCTGGCCGATGGAGCCCTGTGCACGAGTGGCCGAGTGGCCATTGGCGTCTGCAGAGGAGGGACCCAGGGAGTTCCCAGGGGCACTTACACACCCATTCTTGCAGGAACTAGTCCAGTCCCACGAGACCCGCCTACTGGGTGAGACCCTGGGAACAGACAGGCCCCAGTCACCTCCCTCTCTGCCCCACCCCTTGGCGGTCCCACCCCCCAACACCACATGCTGGAGGCCAAGTTTCCAGCACAGGAACCTTTGGGGACAAAGCTTACCCAGGCCATAGCAGCAGGGTGACAGCACCCACCCCACAGAGTCCTAAAGTCCTCAGGACATGGCCCTCAGGAGGTCCTCCTGAGGTGACTGCCTCACAGGAGTAGGGCAGCCCTGGGGCCACTCGCTATGGCCTCAGCAGGCCACTCGACCTGCCTGAGGACAGTGGGCCTCCTCAGCCGTCCCCCAAACCCAGCTCCCACGTCCTGTTGCAGGTGGACATCAAGACCCAGCTGAGCTCCGTGTCACACGGTGTGGCAGGCAGTGCCCAGCCCTGGTGGCTGCACCAGCCTGGACCCGTTCCTGTTGCCTGGGCGCCGTGGTCCTGGCCACGCTCTGGAGTGCCCTTAGCAGTGACTCGGAGTCAGACTTCAACCACCTACTTGACTTTCTACCTGAGTTATGGTTCTTTTTATCTTTTTAAGAAAAGCTCACCAAATGTCCAGCCTTATGATTTCCCCAAAACACATCTGCCCTTACAAAGTGCACAGGCGTCGTGACGCCCGCCCAGAGTTCTCCTCGGTGGTGGCCAGGCCTGCGGGGGTCCTGTCACCAGGCCCTTACCACGGAGCATCTCCGGTCTCTGTCTGCCTGGCCAAGCACCAGGAGAGAACCACTTATTTTTTTTCCCTGCCCTGGCACGTTATCCAGGGGGGCTATGGGTCTGCCCACTGAGCAGGGGTGAGATGGGGCCTCTTGTTTGGGATGCTTGGGGGAGGGATTGAGAGAGATTAGGGGGCCCCGAATCTCTGTCCCCAGAGCCACGCTTGTCTGCCGCTGCCTTCCATACCCGTGTGTCCCAGAGTCTCCAGTCAGGGCCAAGTCTCCCCACCAGGGGCAAGACAATCACTGTCCAGCAGCTGAGGCCCAGGACTAGAGTGTCCACCCCGGTCACCAGGCCTGGACCCAGGGGCCCTTAGCAGGAAGCCAGTGCTTCAGGGGGCATGAGCCAGCCCTGGGCTCGGCCGGGAGCCTGGGCTCTTCAGGGCCCTTAACTGGCCCTGACCTCTCCACTCCACAGCCTGGAAAGCTTTGGTGCATGGATCAGGGGTTCTCAAACCAGGGCCTGAGGGTCCTCGGGTTACTGGGCCGCCCGCCCCCTCTGCTCCCATCCCCCTCATCCCCTAAACCCTGGGATCCTGGCTAAGACCCGGCTAAATGAGGAGAGGAGCCTGGGGCACACGCCGAGAGCTCTGGGCGAGCAGGCCTGGTGCCATCCAGCAGGCCTGGGCAGGACAGTTCACCGGGACCAGCCTCAGTTTGCCCCCGTAATCTGGAAACCATGCGAGAGCACGTCCCTGTCAGACCCCTTCAGGAGCAGGTGGCCCTCGGCATCACACATCCGTGAAGCCAAGCACCGTCACCAACAACCCTCAGGAACGATAAGGACCTGAGATCCTGCACCCACTGAGCTGCGTGGAGTCCGCGGCAGACACTGGGCTGTTCTGTGTAAAGAACTCCAGCGCCTGCAGATTTGGGGACCCGAGGGGTCCTGGAGCCACTCCCCTGGGGACACAAGGGACTCCTCCGGACAAGGCTGCGTATTCCGAGCCCTTGGTATCGTACTGGGCACACGACAAGCATCCCGGGAACGTGATCCAGCACTGTGACTACTGAAAGGACCTGCCACACGTTGACCCAGGCCACCAACAGGGTTTGCCAGGGTGTCCCCGATGGAGTGAGTCCTAGCACCCCTGGGTCCTCGGCTCCAGGCCTGCGATCCACCCTGATGAACGAGGAGTTGGTCCCACCCCATCACCGACCAGCTGGGTGACCTTGGGTAAGTCATCTCTCCTCTCTAGAGCTGTGGGAACACGGTGTTATGACAGCCTAGGGGTGTGCAGGGACTAGAACAGCACCCAACACCCAAGAAACGACCAACACGTGCTGTCACTGAGTCCAGCTGGGGGGAGCACTTGGGGTGATTTCAATCAGGTTGGGGGGTGGGCGCCCTCTAGTGGTGGAGCCCCACCGGGTGGGTGCCACCACCTTCAGCCTCAGGGGAGGAGGTAGCCAAGGGAGGACAGTGGACTTAGATCTTGGAGGGGGATCTTATTGGGACTGTGGGTGAGTTCCAATGCTAGGTCACCAGAGCTGAGCCCAGGACCAGTGATCCGTACACAGGTTTGGCCAGAAGGGCAGAATGGAAAGTTCTGGCTTAGGTTCCAATGAACTCCGCAAAGAAGGAATGGGCAGAGCCCACCAATGAGCTGAGAGGCAAGAGTGAGGACCCCTGGGAAGGTCCCACTCTCTCATCTTCCACTGGGAGACACACCTCTCCTCCATCCTCCTGTTCCACTCACAGATGAGAAAGCTGAGGCCCAGAGAGTGAAGGGACTCTCCTGAGGTCACACAGCACATCCAGGGCAGAACACAGGCCAGACAGGTCCAGTGCGCTCTGCCTCATGCTGCCAAGTCAGCCCGGCCCAGCCAGGCAATGAGAAGCAGAGGACATTTCATTGAATCATAGAGGGAAGTTTCGAAGAAGGGAAAAGCATCAGGCGGAGTTCCCAGGGCTGGAGCCGTGCCCAGCCAGTCCCAGGGCTCAGGGAGGGTGGGAATGACGCAGCCTGGGCCCGTGGAGGTCTCAGGAGCACCATTCGCCGGGAATATGCAGGCAGCGTCAGCCAGGAGGGTTGTAGAGGCGCCGGGAAGGACGGCCCAGCCCAGGCCCAGGCTGACTCCAAGGGGCTCTGTGCGTGGGCAGAGTGTGCTTGGGATCTCCTTCTCTCACAGTCCACACACGCACGTGCACACGCATACGCACACCCACAGAAGCAGGCAAGGAGCTGCGCAGAGCTTCTTGAGTGGAGACAGAAGCCCCGACAGCAAGGAAGGGGTCAGCTTAGAGCAGAGAAATCCCCAGAGACCCATGAGAGGGGCGGCCAGGAGCCGCGGTCCAGGCCCAGCTGTGGGCTGAGGCCCCGGTCAAGGCCATGGACACTATCAGTTCTCTTCTCCACTCAGAAAGGCCGCTTCCTCCTCAACCTGGGGGGCCGATCCTGCTGTGTCGTGATTTCAGCTCAGCTGAGATTCGCCTCCCCTTTGTTCATCACCCAACCTACAGAGGAGGAAGCTGAGACTCAGAGACAGAAAGGGGCTGCAGAGCCATTTCTACCCAGCACGACTTTCCATCCCTCCGTTTGATTTATCCTCCCCCTCCTCCTCCTCCTCCTCCCCTCTCCTCCTGCCCCTCCTCCCCTCCTCCCCCTCCCCCTCCTCCCCCTCCTCTCTCTCCTCCTCCTCCCCCTCCTCCTCCTCCTCCCAATGCTGGTGATGGAACCCAGGCTCACACATGCCAGGCAAGTGTTCTGCAGGTGCTCTCCCTCGGAGCTCCCACCCCCTCCCCTGGCTTTGTACCTTGAGAGCCATGGAATTAGGCTACTGGGACAAGAGAGGCAATTCTGTTCACCACGTGCCTCCAGAACGCTCTAGAGGTGCTAGCCATAGCCCACCATCCAGCACTGACCAACCACCAGGACCCAGGAACTGTGTGCTCCCAGGACTATAGAGTGAGGTGAGGCACAGAGACAAGCAGAGGGCAGACGCTGGTGCCAGCTGGATCCAGGTTCAAATTCTGCCTCTGCTGGCTATGCGCTGTGAGACCTGAACGTATTGTTTAAATCTCAGCTGCCCTGCTTCCTGACCTGCCCAGAAGGTGTTATGTCCACTGCAGAGAGCGTTAAGGGTGGGTTATGGGGGGTGAAGAGCTGCCCTTTAGGTATCCTTTGGGATTGGGTCCTGCTCAGTCACTGACTGACCTGGTCCTCTAGTGATCCTCTGCTACAGGGTTATTGACAGCTGCATTTGCTGGTAAGAAAGCTGGGACTAGACGAAGAGGGGACTTGGACTCAGCCCGTCTGGTCCCCAAACACCACACGACACTGTTCACTTATAACACAGGAAAAAGACCTCAGATGTGCCCTGGGGCTCCGGGGCTGGGTTTGAGAGGAAGTGACAGGCGGGATTCCTTCAGCCCCCACAGACACCCAGCCTGGGACACCCACAGGAAACTGACTCAGGAGAGGGCTCCGGGTGGGCTCTGGGCTCCCCCACAAAATCATCTGCTCTTCATTGGCACGGAGGCACTCCTCTGGGCCAGGCTCAGGACTGGACACTCTGGACAGGGACCGTGCTCCACAGCCACTCGAGGAGCAGGGCCTGCTCCCAGACACCAGGATGGAGAGGAGGCAGGAAACAAGGGCATGCGTCCCAGGGGAGGCCACTCACTGCCTGGTCAGGAGGCACTCAGACCAGACCCCCGCCCCACCTGGGAGGCTGAGGTCTCCCATCACCCTAGCCCAGCCCTGGAGCTGCCCCTTTAAGAGGTCTGGCTGGGCCCTTTAAAAAGAGAGATGGCTGAGGCTGCTTCCCACCATGTGCCCCCTCCAGCTGCAGCTGCAAGAGTCCTGGCTGCTAGACCATGCTGAGCGGGGACCAGGGAGCCCCCTGCTCCTCCCTTGACCTCCCAGCCACCCCTCCGCCCACCAGCCCAGGTCCCTGTGCCTGGGTCAGGCCCCTCCACAGCCCAGTTGTCCCACCGGCTCTTGACCGTTCCCTGGCTGGACTCCTGGCTGGGCTGCCCCCGCCCTTCCCTTCCCGCTCCGTGCTTGGCAGCAGGGGGAGAGTCCGTTCCCGAGCAGGGCCCAGGGGGCCGGCCAAGGCCAGCGAGTGCAAGGGGGCGGAGGGCAGTGCTGTCTAAAGGGAACCCCTTCCCCACGGCGCCAGCTCCACCCGCCACTGAGGTGTGGGGCCAGGGCCGGCAGGAAGCAGGACCAGCCTGGACTTGAATGCTAGAAGCATCTATCTGCACAGACGACTGAAGCAAGGGGCTAGGCTTCTAGAAGAACAGACTAGCCAGGAAGAGTCCAGGCTCCTGCCAGGACAGAAAGGCCCTGTCTGGCTTCCATCAGAAGGGCCCGCGGCCACAGGTCCCCGCGAGCATCCTCGCTGCACCTAACACTAGGCTAGGCACCTTACAGCCCTGAGACCAGTCCACACCTGTGTCTGCCCTCCTTCCCAATCAGTGGCAACCATGGCACCCACCTAGTACCTGGAGAGCTGTAGGGGGAGCACCGGCAGTAGGCTTCTCTCCATCGCCACGTGTTCCTCCCCATGGCCCTGCTTGCTCTGCCCTGGCCCCAGCCCGGTGTCATCAGTCCCTCGGGAGCCCCAGCTGGGGGTCCCTGAGCTTCCTTGGTAATGGAAAAGTCCCTCCTCCCCTCTCTGCCATCCTCCTACCTGCTGGGAGCCCGTCAGCAGAGGACGCACAGGGCCGTGGTGTAGCTTCCTGCAGAAAGAATCAGGCTCCCTGGGACTGTCCCAGGGCATCCTTGTGCTGTCACCCACCTGAATCAAAGTGAGGTGGCAAGGGGCCACTGAGAAGGGACGGCCTCCCAGACCTGCGCCAGGAGGCCCAAGGTCAAGTCTGTGCCAGTCACTTGTAGGCAAAGTGGCCTGGGCCCTCCCACTGCCCTCCTGTCTGGGAGGTGGGCTGCGTGGCAAGGCTGGAGCACAGGCCTTCGTGGCCTGGACTGAGAGGGGCCGGGAAGGCGATGGGGCCCTCGAGGCTGCCCCCGCCTTTGTTTGCTTTATGGAGTAAAAGAAAACACTTTGAACATTTTATGGGGATTTGGGGAGGGGGGAGGGGTCAGGAGGAGGCTTCATCCAAGAGAAACAGCCTCAGAGGAGGAGGATCGGCCAAGAAAACCCGAGGGCAGGGCCAGGAGGGTTCTCGAGCTCAGCCCCATGAGAGCTGGAGCAGAGGCAGGAGCCGGGAGCCAGAGAGAGGCCACAGGAAGAGACCCCTGGGCTGTGGGTCCCTGCCATAGCAGCAAGGCAGTCCCCTGCCCCTGCAGCAGCCTGGGGCCACCGGAAGCCCCACTTCTCCTCCTAGGGCAGGTCCATCCATCCGGTCCACCATCAGGGTCTCACCCACTCACTCTCGGGTTAGTAGAGGACAGACTCTCAGGGGAGCCCACCAGAGACGGAGGCCAGGGGTGGTTGCTGAGGACCCCACCAAGAAGGGGTGGGTTTGGGCCCACCACCAAAGGCGGGTGGAGGGTACCAGGTGGAGGAGCAGGAGGGAAGGGCAGGACCTGGTGCTCCTGATGGGCAGGGAGGCCCGGGAAGGGAAGCCGCACCCCAGCAGGCCAGCCGTCCCCAGCAGGACCCTCACTGCTGCGGGCCCTCACCACTGCCCCAGAGGGTCTCTAGTGAGACCCCTGCTGGGACCCCTCCCACCCGGCCAGGGAAACCCTCAAAGGCCACCTCTCCCACCCCTGGAAACCCACCTTCTGCTTCCTCCTCGAGGGTTGCAGATGTCCTCTGGCTCCTGCCCTCAGAGGCCAAGGTCTTGCAATTCAAGCTCAGAGATCATCAGAGCAGCTGGGAGACTGCAGGGTGGTTTTCACACGGAGGAGGCGGCAGCAAGTGAGGAGATGAACAGAGGCCTGGGAACGGGCAGGCGGCCGGGCTCCCCTCCCGCATCCTGGTCGCCCTCGCCGCCCCCAGCAGCAGCGAGGGCTCCCCCGCAGGGGCCCTGGAATTCCAGGGGTGTCCCCAGATGCACTCTGGTTCCCTCAGGGTGGAGCATGTTTCCCAAGCCCTAAAGGGTCTTTCAGCCAACTGTGTGATTATCCCCAGGGGAATCCCAAGGGCCCTTTGTCTCAAATTAGCACCTGAAGACATTAAAAACCACCAGATCAGCACTGCCGCTGGGAAGGCTGGCTGCCGCCCAGGACGCCAGGGGAAAGAGCAAGACTGGGAGCAGCTCTCCACTGAACTCCTCCGCCTGGGGCAGCCTCTCTGGACTTCTGCATAAGGATAATAAGTTGATACTGATATAGTGAGAGGTATAGTTTATGGAGAGCTTACTGCTGTCCAGGTTCTGGACTAAACACAGGACGACTCTATGAAGCAAGTCGGTTTTCACCTCTTTACAGATTAGGGAACTAAACTCAGAGAAGTAACTTGCCGGAGGTGACCAAGCAACAAAGAAAAGAATGAGGACTCTGACCCAGCCACTCCGACTCTAGGACTCCACAGACAGCAGACTTAACTTCTGTGCTGTATGGCACAGTGCTTTTGTGTATTCATTGAACAAATGCAGAACATCTTCTTGGGCTGGGCAAAGGACATCAAGAGAGAAATCGTGTTACAGCCCTCAAGGAGCGTCCAATCTAATGGGCAAGAAGATAAATAACGGATGGTAGTGCAATGTTATTGCTATTATTATAGATGAATATAAGATCTTAGATGTATTAGTCAGGTTATTTAATGCAAGCTGCTTTAACAAATAGCCCCGGCATCTCATGGTCTTAACAAGACATCACATGGTGCAATGCATTGGCGGGGCTTCTGCTCCGTGCAAGTGTTCCAAGATCCAGGCATCCTTGGAGTCTTTTACTGCAATCCTCTGCTAGAAGTCAGTCAATAAGCAAAAGAGAGACATCACAGAGGGCTGCATGAACATTTTACAGTCTGGACCAGAAACCATGCCTTGCTTGCTTGTATTCCACTGGCTAGAGCCAGTCACAACACCTGCACTTACCTGCAAGGGCAGTTGGGAATTAATCCAGTACTGAGGAGTAGGCACCTAACAGGTGTCTGTCACAATGGGGGAGACAAAGGAGAAAGCAGCAAAGTCTATGTGGCTGAGCAGGTGAGGATCAGTCTGGGACCAGTGGTGCAGTGGGCGGTGTGACCAGGACATCCTGGGTGAACTGGAGCAGGTCTAGAGTTTGGAAAATTAGAGGAAGTGACCGGGCAGGTAACTAGGGAAAGAGCCACAGAGATGGTACCTGCGCTCTGATCCCAGATTTGTGCACTATGGGCCCCACAGGCACAGCCCCTAGTGCAGCGTCCTCGTGGGTAAAATGGCCTCTAGAGCATCCGCCGGAGGTAAGAGGCGCAGTCAGCACACGCAGGAGACACTCTCTAAGCAGAGGCCATCCCTGTCCTGGTGGGCCCTTGAGTCCACACCCTAGCGGGTTACCCTGGAGGAAAACATTTCATCCGATGGCCACCACTCCCAGCCCTGAGGCCCTGAGGCAGGGAAACTCCATGGAGAGGCCATAGGCTGCCCCAGGAGGGAGCTGAAGACCTCCCCTCCTGACCTCCACCATAGGCAGCACCTGACATCATTGGGGCCATTATTTAACACAAAGGAGCAGTGAAAGGAGGGGGTTGTCCCCAGGCCTCACAGGCCCCCAAACAGACCAACTGGTTGTGGCTGCCTGGGGACTACGGTGAGATTTCTGGGGTCTGCTCCGGGTTCCTGGGAAAGCATGCCGGCATAGATGAGTGCTGTCTGCCGCCTGCGGGGCTTGGGCACAGACAGTAGCATCACATTCGGGGGAGATCATGAGGTGCCCTGATCCCCTCACCAACCTCCGCCATGGATCATGGCTGTGGAAGATGGCTTCAAAGTAAGTCTAAAGTGCTCACTAAGCAGAGCACCGGCCTGGTCACCTCCACCAGCACTGGGACCCCCGAACTCTGCAAGGGGCTGAGGTGCCCTAAGCCCAGCACACATCCGTCTCTGCCCTTCCCTTGCCTAACAGCAGCCCTGTTTCCTCTTGAGGAATGTCCTCATCCCTGGTACCCATTGGCATCTTTTCTAATTTGCCTCTGCCCCACCCAAGTTTGGAATTCGAATCTCAAAATGGTGAGACAAATCGATTGGAAGTGGTCGTTTCCACCACAAGGGTAGCTTGCTGCCCAGGTGTTTTAAGCTCAGAGTGAAGTGAGTGTGAAGCTCAGGTGTCAGGAGTGTCCCCTTCCTGACACTCCATCACAGATGTCTTCAACTAGCCCTGCTGCTGTTTGTGTCCCCAAGTCCCTTAGGATAGAGACCCTGGCTCATTCACTGATATATTACGAAGGTTTAGTGAGCTGCCTGCTTGAAGTGTTCAACAATTCTTGCCATTCTTGGATGACTGAATAAATGGATGCAAGAAAACAGGTAAGTCCTGCATCAGATAATAAGACTGAAACATGAGATCTGCTTCTCACTTGCCATGTGACCTTGGCAAGTCTGTTCCTGAGACTCAGTTCTCTCATATTTAAAAAGGAAACAATGACACAGTCCCAGGATTGTTGACAGGTTTAAATGAGATACTGGAGGTGAGATTGCTTTATGAACTCTAAATGGTGTGAGGGTGATTATTCTCATCACCAAGGTACAGAAGAAGTTGCAGAATACAAAAAAGCAAGCTCACCCTAGCACGTGTTTTCTTTGTTCAAAACAGTCTGTGATTCAATGTCTTTATTAAACTGAAAGTTCCAGAAAACTTAATTCAAACCAGCTTAGTCAATAAGAGAATCTATTGGCTCAAGACCTTGGAAATTTTTCTGGCACTGGCTTCAGGTAAGGTTTGACCTAGTGGTCTAAATGATGTCACCAAAGACCTAGTTTCTAAGCACCAAAGACCCAGTATCTACACACTAATTGGTGGCCCAGTTCCTGAGCACATGGTAAAAACTGAAGACATTTTTGTTGGGAAAATAAACAAAATTGGCCTTACAAACATAAACTTTGATGATTCAGGAATCAGGGTCTTTGGTTGCTTGCAACAGAAACTCACTTCAGCAGAAGAAATGCATTGAAAGAAGTGATCGAGAGGCTAGAGAATGAGGCTTGGAATTCAACAGGATATTGGAAGGGCCAGGTCAGAAAGGGCCTTATTAGCCATCGCGGAGTCCCAAGTTCAGCGGGAAGGCACGGGGGAATCTAAGCAAGAGGGCAAAGTGCTTCAGTTTGCATTTAAGAAAAATTCCTGGGGCCGAAAGCTACAGGAAAGATGGAGGGAAGAGGAGGGGAAGGAGATTAGAAATGAGGTGGTAGAGGCCCAGCTGGGGCTTGAGAACTGAGATCCGGCAATGAAGGGAACAGACAGGATATGGAGTCGGGAAGTGGCAAGAGCGAAGACCAACCCACAGGTCCCAGGCCTGGCCCCTGGACAGGCATTGACCTGCTCACTGACACAGCAGAGAGGACAGGGGAGGGGACCCCCCACTGGGTCCCTGGTGGAGCTGGCGATGCCACTGGTCCTGCGCAGGCCTCTGCCAGGCAGGCAGCCCAGGGCCTGGCGGGGAGAAAGCTGTACAGAAGGATGCCCAGTTTGGTATCGACGTCAGGGTAATTCCAAACTCTTTTGGGTACAGAGCTGAGCCTCTAGAGCCAAGTTCTGGAATGCTCTTTGCCTCTGGCTTCCTGCCACACGCATCATCTGCAGAGAATATTCAGAGATGTAAACATGATGATTTCATCAAGGTCCTCGTGTTAGGGGACACATGTGCAGGCGATGGCAGCCCATCAAACCGTGGAAACTCTGACCCGGGAGGCTGAGACACAACAATGAGGCGGCTCCCTCCCCTGCACCCCCTCGGCCCCCGCCCCTTCCACAAACGTGGTTAATTAATGTAATGAATTACCGCGAACCTGGACGGCGCCTCGGATTTGCTGACAGCTGATACAAACAGAGGCGGTGGCCAAGAATCCCAGCGCGTGCATCACACACACACACACACACACACACACACACACACACACACGGCTCCACCAAAAATAGCTTGCAACTGGGTTTGTAACTCGGTGACTTTTCCATCTGTGCTGGAACATGGCAAGAAGTGACAGCCCTGCGCTGCAGAGAGGAGAGCGGGAGAACCTCGAGTCCCCGACACTCCGGCGGCTTGGGGGCCTGCACGTATCTAGGGGCCTCTCCTCTGCCCTCCCAGACGCCCCCTCACCGGCTCCCTTCAGCCACCCTGCACTCCGTGAAAGAAGGCAGGACTGGCGCTTCCTGAGGACCTACTGTGTGCTGGGCTTTCTTTACCCAGTAGAACCTTTGGGTTGTAAGCAACAGAACTCCAGTGGGAACCTCCTGGGGCCACAAAAGGGGATGGATGTGGGAAGGGCCTGGAAATATCTCATAGATAGGCTCCAGCAAAAACGAAATACCGCGAGCCAGGAGAAGGACAGGGGCAGCAGGAGCCAGGGACCCACCCACAGAGCCCAGAGCCGTGGACAGGCGGACGCAGTCGCTGACTCTCGCTGTTCACAGATGCCATCTTTGGGAATTCGCCGACTTGCCACACCCGCCAGCACCTCCGGAACACCCTGGCCACAAACCCGCCGGTGGGAGGCAAACCCTCCTCCCACCGGCGTGTCGTGAACAAGTCTCCTGGTCAGGATCCAGGTAGTGCCACCGTTGGCTCATCGTTGAGCTTTTTCTTAGTGATTCTACACCAAGCATCGCCCTGAAGCACCTTGCAGAGAAAGGCAGGTGCCCGGGAGCTTCACCCAGGCAGTGAAAGGTCCCTGCGGCCGGGGCTAATCCATCAACTACACCTGTCCAGCAAGGTGTGCGAGCAGCGCATGCGCACCGCAGGGCTCTGGGGAGTGGATTGGGTGATGAAGACGCTAGGACCTGAAGCTCACAGGAGCCCACCTCTGGGCAACGGCCCGGGTTTGCTCATTTCTGCAGCATGATTCCAGAATTAATAAGGATCGGCTGCATCTCCTCGATCTGGCCCTCTCCAGCCTCCCTCTCTCCAGCTCTGGGCCCTTAGGAGAGAAAGACGCAGGCTAATGGTAGCTGCCCAGCCTGGTGCCTCCTGGCCTCCGTCACCAGAGAGGGCCTTCGTTTAAAACGCCTGGGCCAACACAGACTGTAGAGGATGGGCAAGGCCATCTAAGGAGAGGCGTCTCCAGGTGCACTCACTCAAGCTCCAGGAACTGTAGTTCCTGAAAGCCGCAGGAGGCCGAGGCAGGAAGATCGCGAGTTCAAAGCCGGCCTCAGCAATGACCAAGCACTGGGCAAGTCAGTGAGACCCTGTCTCTAAATGAAATATTTTTTAAAAAAGGGTTGGGAATGTGGTTCAGTGGTTAAGCACCCCTGGGTTCAATCCCTGGTACCAAAACCAAAACCACCACCACCAACAACAACAACAAAAGAACCCTGTTCTCATGTGACTGGGGAAAGGACTGAGCAGCCAAGCAGGTCGCCCACCTGCACAGGCAGGTGCACATGCAGGAACACGCACATATTTAATTCTTATTGCACAAATTTTACTATGTCCACATACCACCTGCCACAATGCCAACTAGTTTCCCTTAATTCTTTTTCCTTGCTTATATGTACTTAAAAGGAAAATTAAGATTTCTTCCATATATAGAAATTAATCATCAAAATAAACTCATAATGATTAAAAAAAAAAGCAAATGTTAGTCCTTAAGCCATGGACCCCCTCTCACCTACAGCTGAGCACGTTTACAAATCGGCTCCTGTCCCCACTGGGCTGCTGAAGCTCTGCCCAGAGGAGACTGCACCTCTGTGCATGGGGCTGGTACAGAAAAATACTAAAAGCCCCTGAGAGCCAGGATGCCGGGGCTGCGCCTGCATCTCCTTTCCAGCCAGACCCGGAGAAGAGGCAGAAGAGGAGGAGTGGAGGGCAGGGGAGCAGAGGAGGGAAGGGGCTCCCCCTGACCTGGCTGAGCCTCTGACCTCACCTCTCTGGACTGGACCTGCCGTGAACTAACATTTCGCCATGTGCTGTTTCTGCTCAGCACCTTTGTCTGGATCGTGTCCTCCTTCTGAAATACTCTCTCCCTTCTTTTCATGCCTCGTTCTTCAAATTCCACCTCCTCTTTATATCAATTGGGAATCTTTCAGCAGCACATAACAGAAAACCCAACTGAAAGAGGTCTGTATGCAAGGAAGTTTGTTACCTCAATGAGAAGACCCCACATAGCTTAATTCAGCAGATGAACGATGTCATGAAGAGCCCAGGTTCCTCCCATCTCTTTGCTCTGCCATCCTGTAGTTCCTGAAAGCCTGTAGTTCCTGAAAGCCTGTAGTTCCTGAAATCCGCAGGAGGCCAAGGCAGGAAGATCGCGAGTTCAAAGTTGGCCTCAGCAACGACTAGGCACTGGGCAAGTCAGTGAGACCCTCGGTGCAACAGCTAACTCTCTATGAGGTTGCAAAATGGCTGCAACATCTCCACCATCACATCCTCACCAAAATCCAGACTCAGAAAAGGGATCACAGATTCTTTGTGTCTGTTTTTAAGATTCTAGAAACTTCTTTAGAAGCATGCCCCACCCCACCCCCCCAATTTCCCCTCGTAGTTCATTGACCAGAACATCATCACTCTCCCCTTTAGCCAGGTACTGGCAGAAAGAAAGCAATTAGCATGATTGGATGAGAAATCAGACCCACCCCTGAGGATGAAGATGGAGGGAGGTGTCTCTAAAGCCCATGACCCCACCAGGGAGCACGGACTGAGCCAAGTCTGCATTCTGTAGTGAGAAGCCAGTCATGTTCTTTTCCATACCTCCTTTTAAATACCTCCCTACCTGGATAGAACCTCTGTGGCCAGCCTTCTCTCCCCTTCTAGACTCTTCCACAGACCGCCACCTGTCATCTACCTCTGTCACCTAGATTTGTTGGATTGCCATACACTCAATTTAACAGATAGATGATGGGTACATGATGGTGTGTGGGGTGCGCGCCTGGTGCTGGGACCACACCAGGACTTGGACCTGCTGGGCAAGTGCTCTGCCCCAGACACCATCCCAGTCCCCCTACAATTTATAACTAATCTGCTGTGAACCTGTCTCAGTCACCAGGCTGCAAGGCCCTGCTGAGGGTAAGAATGGGGTGGCGGGGCCGAGCTCCTTGCACTGAGTCTGCTGAATTGCGGGTGAGGGAGGGCGGAAGGGAGCGGGAGGAGGGGAGAGGGGACTGGCGGAATGCAGGCTTTGCTCACAGACAAAACAGTCCGCCCGAAGGGCCAACTCTTTGACTGGGCTGGAGTGTCTATTGTGGGAAATAATCATCTGTTAGCTTAACAACCCCTTTTACCTGAATTACATGTAACAGAATACACGGTATTGCCTGGCGGCAGGGAGGCAGAAGTTCAAGCCCACCTCCGTGCTCTCTAGGGCAGCCACTAATTGCCTGAGGTTTAGGTCAAAGGTTATTGCAGGATTAAAATTGCCAGTAAAATAAAAGCAAGTCCTGGATTCCCAAATTAGCTAATTGCTCCCTCCTGGGTGGTTTCTCTTCTAATAGGAGCGTTCTCGGGCCAGCAGGTGCCCCTGCCCCACGGAGCCTGATTCCCAGCCCTCTCCTGCTGACCTCAGCCCCATTCTCCCCAGGCGTCCCCCATTCTCCCCAGGCGCCTCCCAGCTCATGTGGAGGGTGTGGAGGGGCAAAGTGTGTGTGGGGGGGGGGGGAGGGAGCAATCTGAGAGTCCTGTCCTGCTGTCAGTCGTCCCAGGAGCCTGAGGTGCGCTCCAGAACCTGTCCAAAGAGCCAAGTGGCTGAAATGACGCAGGCCCAGGAGGAAAAGAGGATCCCAGGTTGGAGGTGGGAAATGTAGGGCATGTGGGGATGACCTGAGACCTCTTGTCACACCAGAAAGCAAAGAAACCATCAAAGCATGGGTATGAGATGGACGGCATTACCCCAGGGACATGTATGACTGTCCATAGGGTGCAACACTACACCGTGTACAACCAGAGAAAGGGACACTGTGCTGCAATTGTGTACAATGAGTCAAAGTGCAGTCTGCTGTCATATGTACCTAATTAAAATAAATTAATTAATAGAAAGAAAAAAAAAGCACGAGTACGATGGGAAAAGGACACTTGGAGTCCTCACTGGCCAGATGTGGATGACTGCAACTTCAAAAAGAATAGCCATTGCTAGGGTTTGGAAAGCATTAAGTAAGTTTTAAAATACAGAAGTTCTTAGAAAGCCAGGCATGGTGGCTCACAGCTGTAACCCCAATGACTCAGGAGACTGAGGCAGGAGGATCGCAAGTTCGAGGCCAGCCCGGCAACCTAGAGAGTCCCTAAGAACTTAGTGAGACTGTGTCTCAAAATAAAAATAAATAAATAAAGGGGGGAGGCTAGGGATGTAGCTCCCTGGGTTCAATCTCTGGTTCCAAAAAAAAAAAGAAGAAGGTTCTTGGAGACCCTTAAAAAAGCTCACTGGCCATCTTTGGAGGATGCTAGTTAGCAACATTCTGAAAACTAGTGAATGAAGAGAATCAGACACTGCGGTCTCTGGGTAGGGATGGCATGCGCATCAGAGGGTAGCTGATGGAGGAACATTCTTCTGCATAGAAGTCCGTCAATAAATGGAGAAGTGGTGGGTCAGAAACTCATTTTGCCAGGCTCCCAAAATCATGGGTTCAGGCTCAAGTGTGTTGACTTGGCCCAGCTGACACAGTGGGAGAGCTCCTTGCTGTGGGCTGTCCTGTCTATTGTGGGTGACCCCAACAGCCTGGGCTGTACCCTCTAGAGCATCTGGCCTCCACCCCCAGATGTTGCAACACACTGCCCCATGTTCACGGGGACAAAACCACCCCCCGCTGAGAACTACTGACCCACACGTGGTCCCCAGTGGCTGCTCAGCCCCAAGGTGAGGTCAGAGAGGAGCTGACCTCGCCTGTGACAAAAGCAGCCCAGGGAAGCTGAGGAGGCTGGGACCCATGGCCACCACCCAGCTCCACCTGCCCTGGCCTCGGGGTCTCCAGCAAAACAGAGACCACGCAGGTCCCTTCCAGCTTTCCCATTCCCCATTCTTCCCAAGAAGTGGCCAACTGCTCTGGTACTGGACTCAGGTCCTCGCCCTGGCTCGTCCTCCTCCTCCCAGAGGAGCGGGGGGGGGGGGTGTCCTCCGCCCTGGCTGCAGCTCCCTGTCGCGACTCCCCCTTCTCGCCGCTTGGGTTTCTGCAGCACCTCCTCCTCCACGCAGCCTTCCCCACCCCATCCTTCATCCTTCCCCCTGCGCCTCGCAGTCACTGTCAACCGTCCCCTCCACAGACCTGCAGGGGCAGAGTGTGCCAGGGGCGTCTCTAGCTCTAAGGAAGCCAGGACAGAGGTGGCACCAAGAGACGGGGGGAGGGGGGGGTGCAGGAGGCAGCAGGGAGATCAGGGCCCACGGTGCATTGGCGTGGCCGTGCGGGGCTTTGATTGCACGTGATGCCGGGCAGGGGCGCAGGGGTGCAGCTGCCCGCTCCCTACTGCCCCGGCCCCCCAACACGCTGCCCTTGCCTGAGCCTCCAGACTCGCCAGTCCCTGTCCACCTCTGCCTGGCCCATTTCCTTCTGCAGTTGAACCTCCATTGAGCCTTCTAGCCCCTCTGCATCCCTCCTCTGCCCAGGCACCCTCTCTGTGCAGCCAGAGCTTCAGCCACCCTGCGCACCCTCTTCTCCCGCTGCCTGGAACCCCCTACCGCAGCGCAGTGGCCGCATGGAAGCTGCACCCTGTGGGTGGCCAGGGGGCCGGTTCCCGCTTGATGTGGTCCTTCTGCGTGTGGACGCAGAGCACACAGGCAGCGCACAGCCTGGACCCACAGGGTCTAGACATTTCCTTGCTCATGAGCCTCTTTGGATCATTTTGGGATACACACACACACACACACACACACACACACACACACACACACACCGCGGAGTGGATCTCGCCTGTAACCTGTTCATCTAAATCTAATGTGCCCTCTCTGGGGATGAATAAACCACAGGGACGGCAAAAACATGCATGCCCAAATTTTAAAAAGGGGTGTGGCCAGGTGCGGAGGCACCCGCCTGTAATCCTAGTGTCGGGGGAGGCTGAGGCAGGAAGATTGCGAGTTCAAAGCCAGTCTCAGCAATGGCGAGGCATTGAGAAACTCAGTGAGACCCTGTCTCTCAATAAAATACAAAATAGGGCTGGGGATGTGGCTCAGTGATCCAGTGCCCCTGAGTTCAATCCCCCATATTTAAAAAAAAAAGGGGGCACACAGGGGATGTGGCTTTATGGCAGCCAGCACCACTCTGTAGACGTTAAATGACAGTATCTTCCCTCCAAGTCGGGATGAGGGGGCCCCCGCCCAGATGCTGTTTTGCCCTAAGGCATCCTGCCCCCTCAGCCTGGAGTGCTGACCTCCTCTTTGAAATTGCAGGACAACACTCCCCCAAGACCCAGCAGAGCACAGGAGAAGTGCAGACCAGGGGTCCCCAAGGCTGGCCTCAGAGCAGCAGTATGGGCCTCCTGTGGAAGCACTGGACATGCACCTTCTTCTTCAGGTGCCGCAGACCTGTGGGGCAGGCCGCCCTGTGTGCTCAGGCTCCGGGACTGCTGGTACTTACCCATAGGTGACTCTCACTGGTACAGACCCCTCCTTGCTGTCTTTATAACCTTTCTCCTGGTGGCACCACCTCACGTTCCCTTGGGAAGTCCCCTCCCCACCGTTGGACCTTACGGTTAGGTGGCATTGACTCATCACTCCCCCATCCCGTCTCATGACCTGGGCTTGACCAGTTCAAAGGTTCTGTCTCCCTGATCATAGTGGCTGGTTCAAGAATGTGCTAGAGAGAGGGTGGATCCAATCAGAATCAGCCTTGGGACTTTTACTGGAGTCTCTGGGAAAGATATGTTTCTGCAGAAGTGATTAATCCTGTAGAACGTAAGCCTGGAACGACAGGGAAAGCTTCCCCAAGAGTAAAGCAAACATAGCAGAGAGCCAGGAGAGGAAACTGAGCACCTGGATACAGCTTTACCTGACGCCAGATGCCCGGGTACTTTCCTGTTACACAAGCAAATGATCTTCCTTATTGACGCAAGTCACTTTCCATGTGTTTCAATCTCTTGTAGCCCAAGTAATCCCGAACAACACAGGAACGGGAGCGAAGGTGCAGCCTCCTCTCTTCAGAGGAGAGGCAAGGTCGATACACCTCGTAGACGTAGTTCCAAATCCTGGCTTCACAGTTGCTTAATAACTGTGTGACTCTGAGCCAGTCCCTCTGCCTTTGTGCTCCTCCTTCCCTCATGAAACAGGAATAAC
This sequence comes from Urocitellus parryii, assembly GCF_045843805.1. Classification (NCBI taxonomy): domain Eukaryota; kingdom Metazoa; phylum Chordata; class Mammalia; order Rodentia; family Sciuridae; genus Urocitellus; species Urocitellus parryii. The sequence continues at coordinate 158,473,590 of NC_135531.1, read as the reverse complement.
ATGCCTTGAGGGGGTGGGGTAGACTGCTGGGTGGTGTAATAGTCACGGGCCACATTTGGGAAGTCACACTGGTGACCTGGAGCAAGCAACCTGGCGTCTCTGAGCCTCAGTTTCCTCATTGGCAGGAAACAGGTAAGAGTTAGTATCTCAGAGGACTAAGCATGCTCTGAACCAGGTGGACCAAGGGGACATAGGTCCAGGACAGTCTTAAAATCAGCCCGAACTGCTGACCCACCCCAGAGGGTGACCTCGGGCCTGCAGCTGCAGAGCGGTCAGCCCAGAGAGCAGGAGCTTTGAAAGATCTCCCTCCACCGTAGAGCTGAACAGAAATTCTAGCAAGTGCTAATTAGGTCTGCGAGGCCCATGGGGGGGGCGGTTAATCAGGGGCAGGCTCTGCAGGGGGCCCCAGGAAGTCCTACCTGCACCTCCCCTCCTTGCCAGGGCTGAAGCCTCAGCCAGGAAGCCAGGCATGTCCCCGGACAGCCTGCGAGGCTGAGCCCTGCCGCCATCTGGTCCCCAACTGTGCCTAATGTTTCTACCAGACCCACCGGCTAATTGCGTGGTGGGCGCACCCTTCACATCTGTAACACCTAATTTACCATTGTTCCTCTGGAGCCCGGTCCCACGGCTGGGGGGAGGGGGCCCTCTGCCCTGTTTATGGGGCTTTCAGGCCCTGGGCATGGCGGCCTGGCCTGGCAAGGCTCCAGCCGGTGGGGAGCCAGCAGGGCATCCCCTGAGGTCCTGCTCCGGGCCTGGGGCCACGCATCCCCGCAGCCTTCCCACAAGTGCAGCCTGTGGCACTGTCACAGAGAGGATCCTCCCACCCCGCCCCACCAGGGCCACAGCATGTGTCTTGCTCCAAACTTTGGAGCTTGGTTCCCACTGCATCCTCAGCAGAGGCGGGAAGGAGAGGGTCAAGAGAGCAGGGCGGACTGGGAACAGCAGGCCTGGGCTGGCGTCTCCCTCTGGACAGGGGTGGCCACCTGCCTCTAGTCCCAGCTACCTGGGAGACTGAGGCAGGGGGATTACTGGAACCCAGGAGTTCAAGGCCAACCTGGGCAACATGGCCACACCCTGTCTCAAAAAAAAAAAAAAGTCTCAGCTGTGCCGTTTTCTCCCGGGGGACCTCGAGTCCGTCCCATTCTTCCATGGCCTGAGTCTCCCAGGCTCTTGTGCCCATGGAATGGGGGTCCTGGTAACAGGGACAATGCCAAGCACTCACCTTCCTGGGAGCCCCATGCCAGATTAGGGAGTGGCACGTTATGGTGACCTCAAGGGAAGCTGTGGAGTAGGAAGAGGGTCAGTCACAGGGGCAGAAGACCCACAGCGGGGGAGGTGTAAGGGCATATCGTCCCCAAACCCACGTGTGTCCTGGACTTGGGGCCCAGTGTTGTTCTTGTCCCTTGAAACACTAGGGCCGGGTCCACCTCTCCTGGCTCAGCATGCAGACCTTGGGCATCGTCACAAGGGGGGGGGGGGGCTGAGGCCCAGTGCCACGGCCACCTTCTGCCCTGCTCTCTGCTCACTAGAAACCAACTTGGAAGGATGCTGAGAGGGTGTCCTGGTCCCAGGCTTGCCTCCGTCTGCATCTCCTAGGTCGTAACTACTAACTGGGCATTTAACAGGCTCTGTCGTCACTTGCTGGGTGACCTGGAGCAAGGCACTCCCCCTCTCTGAGTCTCAGCCACCTCCTCCCGGAAAGAGCAGAGGGAGGACAGGAGGGAGCATTGGCGGAGGCCTTTCCAGAAGGAAGAACTCATTGTTTTTCTTTAGCATAACATCAGCCCTGCAAGGTCAAAGGTGATGGGGCTCTGAGCGTGCCACTCCCAGGAATGATGAGTGTGCCCCAGACTGCCCAGCAGGCAAAGTGGCCAGAGACACTCAGGGGCTCCAGGTCCCAGGTCTCTGGACACTCTGTGAAACAGTCACCTGGAGGGTGCAGGGGGCTGGGGAGACCCATCCCCAGGCACCGGGAATACAACTTGTATCGTCCTCCCTGGGGGGTGGGGGAAACAATGGGCATTGAGACAGAGCCCATGGATTGGTAGCGAGAGAGGCACCTGGAGAGAGTCGGAGAGCAGAAAGCAACCAGACCTGGACAGACTGGCCCAGGTCCGATTTCAGCTCCTCTGTCTACTGGCAGCAGGACCTCAGGCAGGTGGCTGCATCTCTGAGCCTCTCTGTAAAGTGGGGCTGAGAACACCTGCCTCAGACCACCTGGGGGCCAACGAGATGGTGCTTGGTTCAGAACAGGAGCTCTGGAGCACGGCTGCAGCTGCTAGGACTGGAGTTCCCTGTCCAACTGACTACAGAGGCCCCACAGCCTCCTCCCCCAGCAAGTGTCCCTAGGAAGCCACCATCCTGGCTGGAAGAGCTCCCTGCTGTCCACAGTGCTCATCATGAACATGTTCCTTGTAACTCGGGAATGTCCAGGAAGCTCTGTCTAAACAGAGCGGGGCCCACATCTTCCCGAGAAGGGGACTCTAAAGAGGCAAGAGGAGGAAATGACCACAGGCCCTACAGCCCCAGGGGTACAGGGGCAAGGCTTTGGGGAGGGCCTGGCGTGTGCTGGGAGGGACGCCAGAGCCAGCAGCAGCAGGCAGCCCAGGGCCAGGGTGGATGCCCAGCTTGCCCGACTCAGGGTGTTGGGCAGCACTAGGTTAGCATCTGCCGTTCCTTCTCCTTTAAAGTGCAAGGTCCCTCAGGCCTGGCTGCCCATCGCACGCCAAGCCAAAGCTCTGGTCACTCTGCATCCCTCCAATGCCCCCTCCCTTCACCCTGCTCCGGTCCCAGGCCTCTTTGTTCCCTGAGCCCGGCAGGCTCCAGCCTTCTGTCCCCTCCACCTGGAGTGTGCTTCCCCTCCACGTGGAGGGGGGTCCTCCCTCCTCCTTCAATCCTGCTCAGAAAGCCCACCTCGGAAGCCCCGCCCCGACAGCAGCCCCGCCCCCAACAGCAGCCCCGCCCCCGCCCCCACCTGGCCTGATTTTTCCTGGGCTGGACTCTGTGTCCCCCAGGGTTGGCCTGCTCGGTTCTGTCCGTGTCCCCAGGGGAAGCACGCACCCTGAGGGCAGCGGCCGTTTGGGTCGTGGTGCCCGGGTGAGACCGGCCCCGGGCAGGAGTGAACCTGGTCTGCGGGGTGGGGAGGGAATGAGCGCGGGACCTGGAGCAGCGCTGCTCCACTTGACGCCTTAATTCCACGCGGATCCTTCCAGTGCTGAGGCCACAGAGCGTCCACCTCACAGGGAGGTTGTTTCAATAAATGGCGTTGACGGAGAGTGAAGGCGCGACACAGGACTGCTGCCTGGGGACGACAGAAGCCCCGGGGCTGCGCTCTGGGTCAGGACCCAAGCTCAGGGACTCAGGGCGAGGTTCCCCGGGGGCCACTGTGCGGGGTGGGGCCTGGGGGCGGCCCTTGGTCTCTGGGCTGTGCCCTTGAAGCGGCCTTGGGCCTCCTCTCTCTCTTTTGCTTCTGCCATGAGGACAGCAGTTTGGATCTGCACAGGGACTGTCCCCCCATGTGCTGTGTCTCCACAAGCCCAAACATGAAGGCCAAATGATCACGGACTGGACCCTCCAAACTGAGCCCAAACAAACCTCTTCTTAGGCAGTTATCTCAGGCCTTCTATCACAGTGACAGAAAGGGTCATCCCAAGGGTCTTGGCTGTCACCTGCTTACTGAGGGGCCTGGGCCAGTGGATGATCTTTCCGGGCAGTCTCTTCATCTGTCAAGGTGGGAGTGCCTCTCCCCCACTGAGCTATGGCTGGACATGGTGGCCCAGTGGCCAGGAAGCCACCAGAATGTGCCTGAAGCAGAGGTTTCCACCAAGCAGCAGCCACATAGAGAGGGGCCCCACCATGTCCTCATCTAGCGACCTGGACATCTGGCTTGGAGATTCCCAGCCTCGGAATCCTCATCTAAAACCTGGGGTAGTAACTGTACCTTCCACACAAGCTCCTGAGGACACAGGGAGGCTGCCCACCTCCAGAACTTCACAGGTTCTAAGGAAGTGTCCAGAGCTGGGCAGGAAGGTGGACACAGACATGCGGGCAGGGCCTGGGGGGAGAGGGGCTCTGCACCTCCACGTTGGCATCACCCCAGCAGGGAACCCTTCCCTGCCCCATCCCCTCCTCTCCGAGGGCCTCATGGGGACCTGTCTGGCCAGTCCCAGGGGAAGGAGCTTTCAAGAGAGGCAGATGACAGCAGCAGGACCCCAGAAGAGCGGTCAGAGGCCTCGGTCACTCTGCTGTCCCACGAGGAACACAGTTTACCAGGAAGAGACATGGGCTGGAGCCAGGAGAAGCCAGAGCCATGTCTCCCACTCAGCCCAGGCTCAGGGCGGGGCCCACGCCTCCTGTCTACTCTCAACCCGGGCCACCTGGAGAACAGGCGCTGGAGCCACACTCCTCGCCCCCCAGGCTCGAGTCTGAGGACAGAAATCCCAGGTGCCAAACTGACCTGGACCCACTGACAATGTCCCCTGGTCTAGCCTATCTGTGAGGCAGGACTCTGTGTATGTGTGTGTTGTTCTTCAATGACCTCCCAGACCTAGGGGACTGCCTGGCACTTAGTAGGTGCTCCATGAACACATTTGAGTGGATGCAGCCTTCACTAAATCAACAAATGAAGGGAGGTCCCACTGGGTTCCTGAAAGTGATGCTCCCCATGGGCTCTGAACCTCAGCCCGTAGGCCATGCACGGGAAATGCTGGGTGACAGAGTCACAGTGTCCGGTCAGACTGTCCTCTCTCTGAGGCTGCCTCCTCAGTGCTGAGCGAATCCAGGAACAAAGGACCCAAGGCCCTAGCCAAGGAGCAAAGACTAAGACCCACAGGACATGGAACAGCTGCCCGGCCCCAGCCCGCCCCAGCCACCACTCGCCTCGTGGATTTTTAAATAATTTGTCGGTTGTTTTTAATTGTTGAGGCAGTAATACTTGTTCATGAAACTGCAATATACAGAGAGGTGAAATAAATAGCTTATATATATAATATATATATAATATAGCTGGTTTTAAAGTATCCCCTTTTCATTGGTGTACTAGTCACGTGAGCGAGAAGGTCCACAGCAGCGTCCTCCAGGACCGCGCACGCGCAGGGCGCCGCGGCTGGACGAGGCCGTCTGTCGTCGGAGTCGGGCGCGGAGCGCTGGGCGCCTTCCCTGCGCGGTGTCTCGGGACAGCAGACAATAAATAACTGACTGCAAACCAGAGAGCGATTTTTGTTGAGTCTGGGCAGGGCTGGGCTGGGGACATGGGGACGTTGTGGGAAGGGGCCCTACTTTCTTTTTTTTTTTTTTTTCTTTATTCTTTTCCTTCTTTCTTTGCTTTCAGAACCTTTGGGAAAAAGAACTTTGGTTTCTCGGAGTGTCGGCTCCCTCGTTGAGTCCTCTGGGGACAAGTTAGAGCTGCACTCCTGCAGCGAGAGGGGCAGGCACCCGTGGGCTGACAGCAGTCCTCTGCATGAGTCTTGTCACCGGGGTTTCAAGTCAACAGTAAAATCCCATCGCCCCTCCCCCCCAAGAGTTTTGGTTCAGTTTTTTTTTTTTTTTTTTTGTCTTCTTTTAAACACAAATGTACAAAAATAGAGCTTCTTCCTTATTTTTCGTGTAAAAATATTCCTCTGATGCCATTCTCGGGGAGTGTGAGTGGGTCCGGGGGCCTCGGCCTAGCCAGGGTGCGTGGGGCGGATCCTCCGAGACCGCTTGGTCACCGTCGTGTACTTGAAGGGCTTCTGCAGCTCTGCCTGCCCCTTGGGGTAGCGCTTCATGAAGTGCACATCCTGCTGGTTCTCCCGGGTCTTGGGGCCCTTTCGAGGCCGCCCCTTCTTTGTGAAGCCCACATACCAGCCAGAGTACTTGGCCGACATCAGAGCCGTGTAGTTGTTCTCCAGAACCTTCTCGATGAACACACACTCCTTGCTGGTGCCATCAGGCTGCAGGAGAGAGAGGAAAAGTGTTAAAGAAAAACGATCCAATGGTCCTTGTGGACCACAGTCCAGGGGCTGTGGCGCTGGGATTTTGCAGCAAGGGAGAGAGACAGAGCTCAACTCCCAGCACAGCACAGGCAAGCCAGAGTTCACAACTGAGGAGCACAGTGTGTACAGAGGATGGAGATGACTAAGAGGAAATGTCAGGGGTCAGGGGGATTCTAGGGGAAGCAACTTAATGGGGTCTCTGCTGAAGGCAGGCCAGCGTGACCAGACACCACCTGGGGGGAGATGGAGCTGTCAGATATGGGGAGTAACCAAGTGTCAAGGGCAGAACCGCATTGCACAGTGGGCCCAGGAAAAGCCTCAGCAACCTGACCAAAGTTTGGCCCTGCAGAGTCTCTGACAGGAGGAGATGACAGAGGGGAGCACAGGAGTGAGGGACAGAGCTCAGAGGAGCCAGTGTGACAAGTGGCCTCTGTGACCAGCTCACAGTGGCCACCTGACCCAGGTCATCCATTCACAGGGTGGCTTCAGACCTTTGCATAAGTGACCTCGAAAAACAGAGGCCTATTTAAACTTGAGGAATCCATAAGGCTGAAGCAGAAGCGGCCATCGTGCCACCCAGAGGGGAACGTGTGTCTGGCCATCATCCCATTGTTGGGCTCTGGATCAGGCACATCTGAAGGTCAAGTGACCTCACTGTCACATGGGCCAGTACTGTCCCATTTCCTCCAAACCAGCTGACCCTGTGTCCTCTCACGTGCAACAGAAAGGAGCCTGACAGGTCTGCCTGAATCCTGACCTGAAGCAGCTACTCAGGCCAGGTCCACTCCACCAGGATGAAGCTCAATGGAAACTATGCCCCAGCGTGGACTGGCACCCTTCAGTACTTGTGGGTGGGAGATGAGTGTGGCCAATGCCTGTGCCCACCCAGCAGATGTGGGGACCCTCCTGGAAGAACCAGGAGCACTGGATTCAGAGGCAGAAGCCAGAGGGCCTCTAACTTCCTGGGTCACCTCGGCTTGGCCACCTGCACTCTCCCAACCTCAAATTCCTCACCGTCAAGTGGGACCGTCCCTGAGATACTGTGAGGAACGCTGCTTCTAAGCAAGCCTGAGCCACAGGAGGGACATGCTCAGGTTAATATTAAAGAACAGGGGGCTTCTTGGGACTGGCCTGGCTCCGTGGATGTGCCTGGACAGAGAGTGGGGTAGGCAGGGCTTCGTGTCACCTCCCAGAGCCGGCCAGTTGGCTCAGTGGAGACAAGTGTGGAACACATGGGAAGGCCTGGGTCAGCACCACTCGAGTTTCCAACCAACGACTCCACATTCAGGCTGGGCCCACTCCTCGTTCCGGATGGCCGCCCGGCCAACTTGGAAGCCAGAGGTCTGGCTGTGTGCGGACCGAGGCGCAGGCTCCAGCCTTTTGTCTGAAGTGGGAACCAGGCAGCAGCTCCCAGGAGCGTTCACCTCTGAGCGGAGGGCAGGCAGGGCCCTGCAGACGCGCTGAACTTGCAGAAAGGGAGGCGGGAGAGAGCCCTCTCGGGAGACCGCAGAGTGGACAGGCGCAGGCCTGGAGACACCCTTTGGGACCCAGGGGACAGTGAGAGTGGGACCAGCAGTGAGGGAACGCGGCAAGCCAGGAAATGCAAAGGCAGGCGAGGGGTGTAGTGCCTGGGCTCTGGTCTCCCAAGGAAAATTCTGGAAGCTGCCTGTCTAACCTGAGTTCAGGTTCTTCAACTGGTCTTCAGAAACAATTAGAGCAAAGGGGACAAAGGCTTCGCCATGCTGCCTGCCACCCAACGGCCACCCAAGGACCCTGCTAGGAGCACTTTCACCCCTCAGGGGTCAGCTGTGTGCCCGCCTCCTCTGGGAAGCTCCCAGACAGAGCCCTTCAGCTCCCAGGCCTCCTCCCCTCCTCCCTGGTCCTTCACCGAGGCTCTCTACTCCTCTTCTGAACCCCCTGGTCGCCCACCCCCCCATTCTCCCCCAGACCATTCAGCGTCTCTGCCTCCTCCTTAGCCCAAGCCAGGGACAGCCAGGCATCTGCAGGTAGATGTCTGAGAGCCTCACTGATACGGTGGGGGTGACACGAACAAATCTAAAGAAAACAGACTCCACCGCCCGGATGCTTGACCAGTGCCCAGCGATATCCTAGGATGTCCCTCCTGGGGGACACATTGATTAGGGAGGAAGAGCAAGAGGAGGGCTGGAGACCCCTACTGGCCCCGCTAGTCTCCCTACGCATTCCTTCAGCATCTATGTGTCGCTGACCACAGGTCAGACATGGCCACGTCCAAGTGTCACTTCTTCCTCTGAACAGGCGAGGTCCACCCTCTGCCCAAGGGAGGACACAGAGCTCGCCTTGGACCAAGGGGCTTGCCCAAGGTCACGGGGCCTGCAGAGCTGACTTGCTCACTTCTCTGTCTATTCCAGAGACGTCCACGGGCAGACAGGACAGGGAAGAGCAGACACTGCCCACCAAACCCTGCCCCAGACACACAGAGCCACCATCAGCCCACAGACGGCTCGTCAAGGCGCTAGAACAAGCACCAGAGCTCAGAGGCCACAGGCTGGGCTCCCCCAGAGCACTGGGCGCCGCTTGGGGACAGCCGGGAGGTCTCTCTCCGGTGATGCCAGTGCCCCACCAGGAGCACAGGCAGCAGTGGGTGAGGACCAGCAGCTGGCCACACCTGAGCCTGACCCTCACCTCTGCTCCTGACAGCAGGTGTGGCCTGCTGATCCCCTGCTCGGATTGAAACACACGCAGGCCCCAGCCCCAGAAGCACGGATTCAGTTGGCTCAGGCAGCAGAGCGTCCATATTGAGAGGGTGTCAACAGCTCCTCCCAGCACCTCAGTGACACAGTAGAATTCGATCTCCTCCCCCGACTCCCACCTCCGACCTCCTTTCCATACTGGATTCCGAGTTCTTCTATTTGATCTGAAGACTGAATCCTGATAACATCATCTGGTCCCTGGATCAAGCCTTACCTAAAACCAGACCCGTAGACCCTTTTAGCTGTGTAAGCCAAAAAACTCTTTCTGCTTGAAGCATTTTGAGTTGAGTTTCAGTTACTTACAACCAAAGTGGTCTTAAAGGGATGCTGATGGACAGGGAGCCCCCACCCTAAAAGGGTCTGAGGCTCTTTGCTGCCCCAAGAGGACCCCTCAATGGTCGTACTTGCTAGACTCTGAAAACCACTCTGGAGTGAGGGGAAGTGCCGTCCTGGGCCAGGTGGATGTGGCTTCAGAGAAGTGGCCTGAGCACGCAGGGGCTCACGGGTAGGGCTTGGGCACCACTGGCACAGGTAGCAGAGGGGGTGACGGCATGCAGGCTCTGGCCAGCGATGCCCACGGTCAGCACCAGGGTCAGGAAGCTGCCCTGTTGGGCCACTGCACAGGAGCTAAAGGAGTAGCTTGGTGACCTGGCTGCGAGAGGGAAAGGATCAACTTTATGGAGTCCCACCTCCTTGCTTCACAATGAGGACGCTGAGCCTCAGGGCCAGGGGAGCCCTCTGACCCCGCGTTCCCACGGAGGCCATTCTGGCTGGAGGCGGGGTCAACCTCGGAAAGCAAGAACCCTTCCTACTTCCCTGCTGCTCCTGGAACCCCTCTGCTGAACATGGGCAGGTGGATCCCGAATTGACCCTCAGGAGCTCCCAGGCTGGTGGGGGAATCAGACCCAGGACAGGCGGTGACAGCCCAGGTGAGCACAGGGGCAGGGGAGGGTGGGGGAGGACTCTATGGGGGAGTGACCAAGGGCCAGGGATGGCTAGAGGTAGTTTAAGGCTGAGCCAGAAGGAAGGCCACTGGCCAGGGCCGACTCCGGGGCCTGGGGGTGCGCTCTGGGCAGGAGGTGGAGGGCGTTGGACTCTAAGCGTGGCCAGGACAAGCCTGGGCGGCGGAGGAGCCTGGGAACCCACACCGGGAGGCGGCCGGAGCAGCCATTTCTGGCAAGGTGTGGGGCCAGAACCAGGCGGTGGCAGGAGTTAGGGAAGGAAGGACACACCCCAGCCATCAAGGAGGGGAATCCCAGGACCTGGGCAGCCAGGAGGGCGTGGCCCGGACAGCAGCCCAAGGGGCCAGAGGGGGCGGGCCTGGCAGGCCAGGGAGTGGGACAGGTGGACGGGGCACCCTGGGCCAGGTCAGCACTGAAGAAAGGAGCTGGGGCGGGCGCCCCGGGGCAGAGGAGGGAGCGGCAGGGGGCCGTCGGCTTCCTCCTGCCCACAGCCCGCCAGCTGAACCGTCACCAATATTAATGACGGGAGAGAGGGCCAGGGGGCAGGAAATCAGAGCCGGCTCCTGTGGAAGCGGTGACTCAGCGGCCAGCCCAGGGGTGGAGGGCGGGGGGATGGCCCAGGGACAGCCTCTCCTCTGACCCCAAGATGGCCCTCCTGGGGTCAGGATGCCGGGAACAACCGGGTGAGGCGGCGTGGTGGGCAATGGGCATGGGAGGTGCCGCCAGCCCCTTCTTTGGGGAGCAAAAGAGAAAAACGAGCCTCAAACTCAAAGCAGGTTGGGCCTGGGAGGAGGCCCAGGCGGGCAGCAGAACAAAGTGCCTGACGTGGGGCTGGGCCGCCGCCGCAGGAAGCAGCCAGCCGGCCGGCCAGGGGACTGGCCAAGCCAGGGGACCCGGCGCCCACGCCCGGCCCCTGCCCCGACCCCCTCGCCGGCCGCCTCGCGCTGGCGGAGTGAATCACTAATTAAAACCACTCCTCCATCCCCGCCGCTCTGGGTTACTATTATTTTGTTCTCTGAGCTGCTTGGGCTGGTACGTGCAGTGCAGCTGGAATAATCTCCTTCCAAACTAGGCATTGAATCCCGCCTAGCTCTAGTGTGGCATCTGGGACAAGTGCCCCTGGACGTGGCCAAGCCTCTGCTTTCCCACCTGTGAAATAGGGATGGTGCTGGTACCAATCTCTGGGATTATTTGGAAGCATTTTTGCTCAATGCCTGGAAGAAAGTAGGTGCTCAGTTAAAGGAAGCCGGTACCAGCATGTGACAATTCCCTGCACCTCCCTGGCCCGTATGGGTATGGGGCGGGGATAAGAGCTGGGGATTCAGAAAATCAAACCTGCCTTCACAAGAGGTCCCCAGCTCCCTTTACCCCAACAAGGCCCCCATGAGCAAAAATAATCCCCCAAGGCTTTGCCCCAAGGAGGAGGGTGAAGAGAGTCCCTACAGAGAGGGGACAGAACCTGACTTCACAGAGCTACCCCAGAGGCACCTTCCACTTAACCCCCAGGGGTAGCAGAGGGTGACCTTTGCAAGCAAGCAGGAGAGGAGGAACGCAGAGAAACAGCTCACGCCCCCAGCCCTGGGTCCACCCCACCCGCGCCCCAACCCGGCCCTAATTTGTTACATGCGGCTCTCTTGCCAGTTCCAAAGTAATAAAATCTTCCTGAAATGCTAGAACCGTGAGGCCCGGCGCTGACGAGGCGGCCGGCTTCCGGAGGCCGCTGCTGGGCGGCGCTCTAAACCCCTGGCGATTGTTAAAATGATCGCTGCAGCCACAGCCCTTGGCCTGCCGTCCCTCTTCGCAGACGTCAGGGACACGTAGGCAGGAGGCCGCAGAGCCCCTTAGGCTTCTCTCCGGGCTGAGCAAGCCAGGTCTCCTGCCTGCCAGGAGAGACCAGGGCCCTGCCTGCGACCAGAGTCCAGCCACCGACGCGCCTGGCTGGCTGCAGGTATCGGCACAGAGAAGGGCAGGAGGAGGTGCCCGTGGGAACTGGGCCCGCACAGGCACACTCCCATCGGCCTTCGGCTGGCAGGACCCCACCGGCCCAGCCCCCAGGTCCAGGAACCGCAGGCCACCACTCACCTTCCCCACCAGCTTGCCTTTCCGGTTCATGCACAGGTAGAACTCCGTCTCCTTGCCCTTGATCCGCACTTGGCTACCGAAGGTGTCCGTCTCCACTAGGAGCTGGGCTTGGAAGGGCAGAAGGAGAACAAGACAGGTTTTTTAAAGTCTAGTCCTAAAGGCTCAGCAACCTGGTCCCCGACTCTATCCCTGGTCCCTCTGTCCTCCCAAATCAGGCGGGAGACAGGCCTCTGTCAGGTCCCATGAAAGCACCCTGCCCCTAGGGCCCAGAGAAGGACGTTGGGGGCATCTGTCCCACCTTCCGGCCTCTCTGCTCCTACGTGGGACCCAGAGGGCTCCTGCTGCCGTTCTGCCCCGTAGCTAGACACCAGTGTTCCCTCCTCCCCGTCACCCCAGTTCTCCAGTCCCCCCACTCCACTCCCTGCCGCAGGTCTGAAAGCGGCACCCCTGAGAAGCCTCGGTCTCTGGATGCAGGGAGCGCACACAAGTCAGTTGGAGGCTCTTCCCCAGGCAGACACCAGAACCCCTGCAGGTGCCTGACACCTCTGCCCGAGATGCAGCAAGACACTGGGAGGAGGCACATGCCCGGGAAAGGGATTCAAGATGTTCCACTTCCCTCCCGTTGGGCACCAAAGCTACAGGGTAACTAACTATCTCCCAAGGGCCAGAAGTCCCAATCAGGACCCAGTTCCTCCTCATCCAGGGTAGGACACACCATGCTAGACCACCGTGTTCCACAAGGCCTCCTTCTGGGTAACCAGTGCCGATCCTCTAAACTCCTGACTGAATGGGAGGTCAAGAAACTAAAGGGTGACTGTCCCTCCATTAGGCATGCTCTGTCCAGACCCTTCCCTTCTCTCTGCCAGACCACACTTTTCCCCAGCAGGGTGCTGTGTGACTTGAGTAGGTCATACAACCTCTCTGAGCTCCCTTTGCTCTCTGCCTGCGAACCCCCATGTCTGGTTCCCCCAGCAGCACTTCCCCTCCCACAGCTGCTTTCTTTGGCTGTGGTAATTCTCTCTCTGCATTCCCTGACCCTCTGCTTCCCAGCACCTGCCCCTCCCTCACCCACAAAAGTTTAATTCCAGTGACAAGGGACTTGCTTCTCCATAACAAACATCACAGCCCCAAATTCCTGAGTACAGTATCCTTGGAGCCACAAAATGTGTACCTCAGTGCCCCTAAAATACTCTAGGTATGATTTTAATAAAAAAAAAAATCACAAATATAGCCCCTGGTACCCTGTTGTGCAAATTGAAACCAGGTGGAGCTCGGGATTTCCAGTAATTAATTCAGCCCTCCTTTGACACCGCTGCTAATTAAACACCACCACCACCCTTTCCAAGGGGGGAAAGGAATTTACATAAAATTTAAAGATCTAACAGGAATCCAGGCACTCTGGGGACGGGAGGCCGACTTCTCCACAGCCCCCAGGGGACACTGAGTCAGGAACCTGAACCCACTGAGCTGGCGAGGCCCGGCCGCCCCGCTGCCCCTGGTCCAGGCCCTGTCCCCGGCCGGAGCTCCACTCCCGGGTGGCTTCCTCCGTCCCCTCACCACGCTCTGGCCTCGCAGTGGTGAGGGCTCGGGGACCAGGACAACCCGGGGGCTTCCACGGGGCAGCGGAGGTATTGGGGTGCGGGCGTGGAGCACAGGGAGGGGAGGCGCATGCGCAAGGACCCGCGGGCCTCGGTCTCCGCACCCAGAAAAGGGACCCCACCCGCGAGGACGGTAGGACACGGCAGCTCCGCTCTCTGAGGATGGGGAGGGGCGGCAGCAACTGGGGTTTAAGTTTCCTAAAAACTGAAAAACCAAGCTGTTTTCCTAAAAAAAAAAAAAAAAAAAAAAAAAAACAGTGGAAAAACCAGGACATGTGCGCACAGGGGACCCGCTCCCAGGGCCGCCTGCTGCCCAGGGAGCGCCCGGCCCGGAGCCTTTCCGGTTCCAGCGGTGACCGTGGGGCTGGGGCCCAGGACACCCCAGGTAAGTCCCAGGGAGACTCCGCTCTGCCGGCCTCCTTCCTCAGAAGAGCCTCCACCGTGCCCAAGCTCTGCCAGCCCACCGACGCCGCGCATGCCCACAGCTGGAGGGTCTCTGGAGGAGGCCGCTGAGGTTCAGACCCCGCGCCTCTTCTGCAGATTCCTGAGCTCAGGGACGAGGTCCCAGCTCTGGGGAGCCCTGCCTCCCAGCGAAACCCCCACCGCTCTTGGCCAGGGCGGCCAGCGGGCTCCTCGCCTCTGCTGGAGCTGCCCGCAGAGCTGGCCTGGGCCGGGCTGGACTGCACCTCCACCCCCTCCGCAGCACCAGGGGGTCTGCGCCTGGCCGCCTCTGTGCCAGAGGAGACAGAGCCTGTCCTTCCCGCCCACCCCCAACAGCCTGCAGAGGAGTGACCTAGACTCTGCTCAGCGCATGACATAATGAGGAGGGACCCGGGCCAGAATTATGTAAAGTCCTCGGGGAGTAATAGCAGCCGCCGTTCTCAGAGAGAGAAGGAGAGAGACTCCACCCAGGCCAGGTTCGCCCAGCGTCCCTCACCCCCTCCCAACACCCACGTCCCCAGGATGCAGCTCTCAGAAGCCTGAAGCCTTCTCTCGGTTCCATTCTTGGGGCCTGTGGCAGGCCAGGCCGAGGGGTGGGTGGTGACTCCTCTCCAGCTTGGGCAATTCAGCAGGGGCTCCCTCTGCCATCCTGGCCCACTGGTCTCCCCTGCACACATCAGCCAGAGGAATCCTTCTAAAATATCAATTTAATTACATCTCTTCCCGGCTAAAAACCTCCTAAGGATCTTCAACCCACTTAGAATAAAATCCAAACTCTTGATTAGGACCTACATCCCTGGCCCCTGCCCTCCCCCTCCTCCTGCCCCAGCCAGCAGCCCTCTTCTCACACACCCAGCATGCTCCTGCCTCAGGCCCTGGGCACTTGCTGGGCCCAGCCTGGAGGCTGCCTTGCCCAGAGCATCCCCTAGGGGCTCCTCATCTCCAGATGGCCACTCAGATGTCACCTCCTCAGAGAGGCCTTCCTTGACCAGGCTGGGTAATGTTGGCGCCACCTCCCCAAGTCCAGCCTGCCTCAACCTCCTACACCATCCTGTGTTAAAGTTTGAATAAGGGTCCCCCCAAAGGCCCCAGCAAGAAAGGCTCGGTCCCCAGCCCATGGCACTGTTGGGAGGTGGCAGAACCTGTTAAGAGGTGGGGCCTCGTGGGAGGAAGTAGGGTCACTGGGAGTATGTCCTTGGAGGGAAAATTGGAGCCTATACCCCTCTTGCTTCTTTTTGTGCTTCCATGTGACCCTGAGGTCAGGGCCTCCCCTGCCACTAACTCCTGCTGGGACATGCTGCCTCACCAAGGCCCAAAAGCAATGAGCCGACTGACAATGGGCCAAACCTCCAAAACTGAACCAAAATAAACCTTTCCTCTTTTAAAGTTGATTCTCTCAGGTGTGTTGTTACAGTGACGGAAAGCTAACACAATTCGTTACCCTGTTCATTGTCTGTTCCCACTTACAAGAAGGTAAGTACGATGGGGACAAGGATCTATCTGCTTATTATCTCTGTGACATCCAGCCCCTATTCCAGGCCTGGCTCGTGGGAAATGACCAATAAGTAAGTTCTAACAGGTCCATGAACAGCTCACCAACTGTATGACCAACACTGAGAAGTAAGGAGAGCTGGGCGCGTGGTACACACCTGTGATCCCAGCAAGTCAGGAGGCTGAGGCAGGAGGATCTCAAGTTCAAGTCTAGTCTCAGCAATTTGGTCACCTACACAATTTAGCAAGACCCTGTGTCAAAATTAAGAATAAAAAGGGGGCTGGGGTGTGGCTCAGCGGTAGAGTGCTTGCCTCACACCTGTGAGGCGCTGGGTTCCATCCTCGGCACCTCATAAAAATAAATAAACAAAATTAATGTATTGTGTCCATCTACACCTAAAAATATATTTTTAAAAAATTAAGAATAAAAAGGGCCGAGGATAGAGCTCAGTGGTAAAGTGTCCCTGGGCTCAATCTGCAGTAGCAAAACCCAGAAGCTAAAACGGAGACTCGGGGAGGTGAAGGGACATGCCCAAGGGCACTCAGCTGTGACACAGGCGGAGGGGTGTGGACTCGGCCTCTGACTTCAGTCGATTCCCTTGACCAGTCTGTTCCTTCCTGCTGAGGTTCCTGGTGTCACTCAGGCCACTTGCTAGAATGCTGGGCTCCCACTCACTCATCCCCAGCCTCAGTATCAAAGATAAAACCCTTGCTGTGTGACAAAGGAAGAAACCCTTTCCCTCTGAACCAGGACAAGGTGACCTGTTAAGACCCCTTTAGCTTTGTCTGGCTAGATCGTATCAGTAACTCACATTTATGGAGAGTTTCTGAGGAGCAGGCACTCTGCAAACTACCTTCCATGTGCTGTGTCAGTACTCCCAACAAGAGTCCTGTGAGGGCTGGGCACGGTGGCACACGCTTGTAAACCTCCCCTGCCCGCCCCCAACGGGGCTCAGGAGGCTGAGGCAGGAGGACCGAAAGTTCAAAGCCAGCCTCAGCAACTTAGCGAGGTGCTAAGCAGCTCAGTGAGACCCTGTCTCTAAATAAAATAGCAAAAAGGGCTGGGGGTGTGGCTCAGTGGTTGAGTGCCCCTGAGTTCAATCCCTGGTACCAAAAAAATTTTTACATAGTCTTGTGAGGTTAGAACTCTGGTCCTCATCCCTACTGCTCAGGCAGGAAGACTGTCCCCAGGGCCACACAGTGAGGGAGCTAAGAGTCACACCTAGGCAGGCTGCCTGAATTTTGGGTCTTAGGGGTCTACCTCCCTCTCCCCCTCCCCCTCCCCCACATCCCCTCCTGGGAGGAATAGTAACAGCACTGAGTGGGGGTGGTGTCTTCTCCTGGGCTTCATTCCCGTGGGCAGAACTCAGGGGGCAGAGAGGCCATCAGAGCAAGAAACAGAGGCCCATCCCTCCCGCCTCCACTTCCAAGTGACTTTGAGGAAGGAGGGATCCCTAGGTTGACCTTGAGAGGCACCCAGGACAGAACTAGATGACAGCCAGCCAGCCAGGGAACCTTCCCTCTGGAGAAGGGACAAAGGCCCTGCACAGACCCAAGGAGGAGTCAAGATGGGGAACCCCTGCCACAGCTCCCCCAAAAGGAGAGCCCACTGAGCAGGCACCCCCAGGGATGGCCCAGCCATGCTGGGTGCAGGAAGGTGTCAGGAAAGGACCTAGAGCCCCACCGTCTCCCAGGACCTCACCACAACCTGAGGCGGGGCTGTGACCTGCTCACAGGTGCAGAAATGGGGCATGAACTGAGCAGCTATGTCACCTGGCCAAAGACACACAGCAGGGCTCCTTGGGGACAGGCAGAGCAGCCCAGAGCCAGAGACTCAGGCCCAGGGACAGGAGCCTGAGGGCAGATGCAGCACAGGCCTGTGGTGACACAGGAGAGAGGAGGGGCTCAGATGGCCAGGTGGACTGCGGGACAGGTGCTAGGCCTCCCTCTGAACACTCTGGCCTCAAAGGTGGGGACAGGAGTGAAAGATGCCGAGAGGCAGCTGGAGACCTAGGGAGGGACAGAGCCAGCCAGAGACACAGGAACCGGGGCCCAGAGAAGCACCACAGAGAACATGGCCAGACCGTGGGCAGGCTCCCCAGGACTACGGGGGCTCGGGCCACACAGGGCGCACAGGGTGCTGCAGCCACCCGTGGCGACAGTTCTAGTGCTGACAGAGCTGCTGGCCCAGTGCCCGGCATCGTCCTCCAGCGAAGAATGCCCTTGGCCCCAGGGGTGCTGGGAGGTCACACTGGGTCAGCCCTCCCTGCTGCTCTCTAAAGGTGGGCCAGGTGGACAGACAGGAGGCCAGGAGGGGAGGAGGGTCTCCTCCCTAGAGACGCCCCCCCATCTCCTCTCCCTGTCCCTGTCCCCCCCACACACACACACACACACACGCCCACTGAGACCTGTCCTCCAGTTCCCCTTCTGAAGTCCCTGGAGGGCGTTCGCAGACCATGTGCGCTCACCAGAAGGGAAGAGGGGAAGAAAATCAATAGAGCTGATCAGAAGCTGCATTTAACCCTCACTGTCGCTGTAGGTACCACGGCAACTGCGGAGTGGACAAGACAGGGGACCACTTCCTACTGGGGACAGAGGTCATGTGACAGGAGCCCAGAGGGCAGGAGACGAAGCTGAGAGGAAGCCCACCCCCACCCCGGCCAGGGCAGGTCTGTGGGTTGGTCCAAGGCCGGAGGAGGAAGGAGGAGCCGTGACCTGCCACACACACCATCGCGCAGCACGGTGCCAAACACGCCCCGGTGCCCCAGTGACAGTGACCCCGCCACACCCCAGGCGCACCAGGACCCCGTATCCACTTGCTCAGATGCATACTGAGCACCTCGGTGACAGGCTCGGGACACAGGGTCTGGAGGACCAAACGGAAGCACCCAACAGACCAAGAGCCAAATACTAAAGAGCCAAGGGGCCTCCGGGCAGCCATCGAACCAGGAGGAAAACCACCATGAAGGGAGGCGCAGTCACGAGAACTCTGGGGACAGTGTCCTCAGGCCAGGGGGACATGGCTCGAGGAGCCAGGGGCAAGGCGTGGGGGCCCAGCGGTGATGGGGGCAGTCTCGGGGGCTGGGCCTGCGCAGGCCTTTGGGAAGACTCAAGAGCCTTTAGTCTAAGTGACAAGAGTGCCCCTGCACCAGGGCGGGAGTGACGTTTGGACTGGGGGTTGGACTCAGAGCCGGGGTCCCTGCAGCCCCAGCCACACCAGTCATCCCACACCTAGCCCTCCAGCAAGTACCAGCAAAGGGACACAGGGACAGGAGGGCCCCGAGACCAGTTCAGCAAAAAGCCCCACAAGGTGCCCCACACCTGGGCCCCCCTTCCTGCTCTGCCCTGAGACCTGCCCTCAGAACCACGTGACCAGGCCTCATCCATCTGCACCCCACACACCAGAGCCTCCCAGACGGGAGAGGAAGCCCCCTTCCCGCCGGGGCCCTTTGGAATTCTCAGGAACCCATTCCCAGGGGGGAACCCTCCTCCCCAACTGCCCCTGTGTCCAGGTGGTTACTAGGTCTCCCTTAGTCCTCACCTAGCCTGCAGGTCCAAGGCTGGCTCTCATTTCAGTGACCCCCATTCTGTGGAAGAGACAACTGGGGCCCATGGTCTACACCGCCTGAGTGGAGGAGCCCAGGTTCAAATGCCCTCGGACCGCAAGCCCGCGCAACCCAGGCAACCCGCCCTCAGCCAGCACTCCTGGCCCTGCTGGTCTGCTTGGAGCTGCTCTGGGCACTCTTGGCCGGGAGGCTGGCTGACCGCAGAATGGGGTTTTCAAACTTTTTTATTTATCCTCAAATAGAGAAGTCCTTTGTGCAAGTGAAATCAGGCAGGAGTGACCAATCCTGAGGCCTGCAAGACCAGGTGGGCCTCCACAGTCCCCTCCATGGCGGGGACTCTGACCACACCCTGTGGGGGGCCCTGGGCCTCCCTGCTAAGAGTCCATCCCCACCACTCGGCCGCCCACTTCCCACAGCTGGACATCCTAGGCTCAGCCCGTCCACCTCAGAAACAGGTAGAACAGGGACCACTGATCCCCATTTAGCAGAGGAAGAAACCCAGTCCAGAGCCAGAGACTCTTGCCCAGTAATGGACCTGCAGCGGGAACCAGGTGTCCTGCTGTTTTCAAGGCAGTGCCCTCCTGCAGGACAGAGGTGACCAGGACCAAGGGCAAGAAGGCCCCTGCCTGCCAGCACACTCCTCCTCGGCCGCCAGCCCTCTGGCCAGCTGTGTCCCCTCCAGAGCAAAGCTACGAAAGCACCCTGTACCTGGAACAGGCCACGCCTGGCCACCAGAGTGCTGGGAAAGCTTCAGGGGACCACAGGAGACCCTCTTGCAGAACACCAAGGGCCCTAGTGTGGCAGCTGCGGCAGCACTGGGAGGTCTCCCAGAGGACCACCGCAGCTACAAAGCACTGAATGAGTTGGGCAGGGGGACCGGTGCCTGGCGTGCAGGCAAGGACCGGGGTGCCAGCTTCTCGGCCTGAGCCCCTGGTGTCTGTGAGGACTCCTGACCCCAGGCGTTCAGAGGGACTCCGTCTGGACTTGGCGTGGGCTGGAATTCTGAGCAGCATGTTAGACAGTGCTGCGATGCTGGCTCAGTGGGCGTCACAGTCCCCAGCTGCGCCCCATCCTGAGAAGAGGGAGCAGGTTCCGGAACAGCGCTGGGCCCCAGGCCACCCCTCCCCCAGGCAAGGCGGGGGCCCCTACTGCAGCCCCACAGAGCAGCCCAGCCTCCTGCCCAGGCCACATAAATCACCCTTCCAATAATATTTGTATTGATCATCTAGATTGGAAACCCCGGTTGGTCCATTGTCTCACTTCCTCTCCCAGGGCTCACAGATGGGGTCCCTCGGCCTCATCTGCGTTTCTAATGGGACTTTTAAGTGGAACAACAGCAGCCCGCAAGGCCCCTGTCGCCCTGGGTGTTGGGGGCCTGGAGGATCCATAAATATAGTCCTTAAGCGACGAAGACTAAGTTCAAGAGTCTGTGGCGGGAGAAGAGTGTCCAAGATGCACTGGTTCCTCGCAACTCAGAGATGGGCTCCATGGCCCCACCTGAGTGAGCACAAGGAAGGCAGGAGCCCAGGCCCACTGCAGACCCCCACGGGGGACACAGGCATTTGTCAGGACCCCAAGGTGATTCACAGGCTTGTTAACATTAAAGAAGTGCCACTCTAGGCCCAGCCTCCTAGGGTACAGAACAGAAAAGGCCCAGAAAAGGCCAAGAGCTTGTCCGAGGTCACACAGCAGGCAAGGCTGCCTGAGCTCCCAGTCAGGCAAAGGAAGTGGGGGGACAGGTGGCTTCAGAGTGACAGGCCAGTCACTTCTGGGCTCCTCTCCCTCCCCAGCTCCTACCTCCTTTTCCAGGGTGTGGACAGATGGTTCAGGCCAGAGTCTGGCCCCCTGTACTCTTCCAGGCTGGCGGGGCCAGCAGGAGCTCTAGGGGCTCCCCGGGAGGGCACCTCCTCCTGCCCGGCCAGCCAGCTGCCCCTTCCTGGCAGCAACTGGACAGAAGATCCCAGGGAAAACCACCACCTGGGTCTGCCCAGCAAAGCCAGGCATCTGCAGAGGGACCCAGAGAGGCGGCCATCAGAGGGCCCAGGAGACGGGGACAGAGAAGCTGTGGACAGAGGGAGGGACAGAGATGGACAGAAACAAAGAGGAGAAGGGGCCAGAACCAGGCCAGGAGAGGGGAAAGGGGGGCCGGGAGCCAGTGAGGAGTGGGGGGCCGAGAGCAGGCAGCTGGCCCCAGCAGCAAGAGCCCAGTGGCGGCCCTGCCCAGCCTGGCCCGGCCCAGCCCCCAGTGCTGCCGCAGCTGCCACACTAAGGCCCTACCACGGGGTCAGGCCTGCCCTGGGGCTTGGGGAAAATAAATGGTGTCCAAGATAAAGGGTCCAAGAAATTATTTGTCTTATTGTCATGTCCTGACCGCAATGGGCAGGGTTGCTGGGCGGGGACGGGGAGGGAGGCATCATCCCAGAAAGGCCAGAGTGGCAGGCCAGCAGCACTCGAGGACGCTGCCCCAGCCACCTGCCTCGGCCACCCATGGCCCCGCTCCTGTGGGCCGGGATGCCTCCCAGGACCCAGGCAGGAACCCATGGGGCAGTGCTTTCCAAGAGGACAAGGACCAGGAGGCGAGGCCCAGCCTGGTGACTTTGGATAAATGACCTGTGGGCCAAGTATGCCTTCAGCGACTGTCCCCAACACACCCCTCAGGGCGGCTCAGGTCTTGTGGGTGCAGCTTCAGCATGGGGGCGTGGCTGAGGGAGCCCAAACTCCCCAGAGGAGGACCAGGCCCTCCCAGGGTCAAGGGCAGGTCAAGGAGACCACATTCCACAGTCGAGCATCCACAAACTCAAGCTGGAAAGCCGCGTGCACTAGAGCCGCCCAGGCACCGCGCATGCGCCAGGCTGGTCCCCCACCCCCACCCCCAAAGAAGCGCATCCAGAGTGATCTGGAGGCCGGAGGCCAGAGGCCTGTGCCTGGGGCTGTGCAGGGCACACAAGGCGGCCACCTGCTGCAGGACCTGCAGGGCCACCGGTGCCCCCAACCACCGCCGCTCTCCGGGGCGCTCCCTGCCACAGCACCTCTGGTCCCACATTCAGCTAGGACCGCGGATCCTGGGGTCGCCACACCAGGGGACCAAGGCCCAGGGGCTCAGCGCTCAGGGCGAGACCCAGGACGAGGCCTCCAGGGGCGGCGGCGGGCACCTACCATACTTGTCGCCGTCCTCGCCGCGCGCGCTGATCCTGCGGCCCAGCACCTGGATGTGCTTGCCGCTCGTCCTGCTGTAGAGCTGGTACAGCCGCAGCTGCTTACGGCTCACGTCGTCCCGGGCCCGCGTCTGGTTCTCCACGTGGATGCGGAAGTCCACGTTCTCCTCGGCCACCAGCACCTGCGGAGGGCGGGGACAGGGTGAAGGCCATGGCCACGCTGCTCCACAGAGCTGCCTGCCCCGGTGGCCCAGCCAAGAAAGCAGCCAAGAACCAGCTTCGGTGAACGGTGGACGCACCCCAAGTTGCTGGACGCCGCCCCACAGCCCTGCAGGGAAGCGGGAAGCCCCGTTTGCCCTGTGGCCAGCTCCTCCTCAGAACAGTGGCACCAGCGCCCCACCCCAGGACATGGCAGGATGCCGTGAGGACACCGAGAGCCAACCGGAAGAAAAAGACCTCATCCACCAGAGGGGGGAGAGGGGCACGGGCAGAGAGCCGCTGGGGGAGGCCTGGCAAGTCTCCATCTGGGAACCGATGGGCCAGAGGCCACAGCCATGCTGAGGCTCCTCCCCACCCCTGTGGCCCTCCCACTAACTCACATCCCAACCTCAGGCCCTTCTTGGAGAACCCTCCAAGTTCCATCAAAGTTCCCTTTATCACCTGGGGCTTAGCTCGGATCTGCCCAGCTCCTCCAAGAAGCCTTCTCTGGTTGCACCAACACCCAATTCTCCAATCTCCCATCCCAGACATGGCCTCTCATCAGGGTAATGGGTACCTACTTCCTCATGGCCTCTTGCTAATCTGGTCCACTCCAGCCACCTGCTAATCCATCCTGCACCAAACCTGGTCCTCATAGACCCCTCCCTGGCACACTCCCCATGTCTTGCCATCTTCTACTGCTCCCTTTCTACCAGCTACCCTGGTTCCTGCCTCAGGGCCTTTGCACTTGCTCTTCCCTCTGTTCCCCTGGTTTCTCCCTGCCCTCTCCACTCCAGGTCCTTACTTCACCTGCATCTCTGCTCAAACAGGCCTTTCTGGACCGTCCTTCTGAGGCGGCCTCCAACTCAGCCCTGACCCCTGATGTTCTGTGTTCCTCTGTAGCACTTATCAACCTGACATACCATCTCCTAGTCTGGTTTTTGTTTATCTGCCCCCAACGGACTGGGGATATCATGAAAGCTGAAGCTATCTAGCTATGTCCTCCTTGTGCGCTGCTTTTCCCCAGCACCGAGGGCAGTGGACACCCACACACGGTGGATGGATGGGTGGGTGGACAGGTGAATGCTGACAAGACTCAGAGTCCTGCCGTGCCACTTATCATGACATTAAGTTTTCCCATAACCCATCCCACCTTAAGCATAAAGCTGAGCAGGTCCTGAAGCCTGGCCGGCAGGCAGTCCCATGTCTAGCAGAACGCGAGACACAGGGGACCCTGTTCCCGGGATGCCCCACCCATGCCGCAGCTCTAGCTAGACCTGCCTGCAGCTGACACTCACCCTGATGCTCAGGGACAGCAAGCTCCAGAGGCCCCTCCTATGGGCACGTGTCCCAAGACACCTCCATGCATGGACTTCAACCCTCCTGGAATGACTTCCGGAGTGGCCTGGCCCTGTCCCCTCCCCCAAGGGTAGGCGCCAGCATCCCCCGCCGGCCCACCCCCACTCACAGGAGGCCCTATCGACCAGAGGTCAAACCAATCTCCTCACCCCGGGCCCCCAAGGGGCACTCCCTGCCCCAGAAGCTGGCCTCCCATTAACGATTTTCTCCCTGGCCCACTGGACAGAGGCAGCGTGGGTGACCCAGGGTCAGCAGAGGCTGGAGGGTGACCCTTCCACAGGATGTGGGGTGAACAATCCATCTTGCCCAGCTTCTGTGATTTAAGCCACACCCTGAGGCCTGATCAGTCCCGGGGTAGGGAGTAGGGGTGGCCTCTCCAGGCCCTGGGCAAGGCCTCTGGTGGGCTCAGGGCTGCCAGCGTCCTTCAGCTTGGCTGTCACCTGCCCCAGGCACCTGCCTGGCCCCCACCTCCAAGGCTGGGAGGGTCTCCGCACATGCAGCTGTCCCCGAGTCAAGCTCATCGGGTCATCCCTAGGTCTCCACTCCACCTCCAGCAGGCCATCAGCAAATGCTTGCCAATGTGGCCCAAAATGAGAGACCCCTGGAGGTCAGTAATGACCCTACTTCTTACCACCCAAGCAAGCAGATCCCACAGGGGGATGGCGGGGGGAGTTCTTTTTCTTCCCTTTATTTTATTTATTTGTTTGTTTGTTTATTTTGGTGCCAGGGGTTGAACACAGGGGTACTTACCCACTAAGCCACACCCCCAGCCCTTTTTTATTTTATTATTTTGTGTGTGTGTGATGCGAGGCAAGTATTCTATCAACCGAGCTCTATCCCCAGCCCCTTACTTTTTCTTTTGAGACAGGGTCTCACTAAGTTTCTTAGGGCCTTGCTAAGTGCTGAGCCTGGCCTCGAACTTGCGATCCTCCTGCCTCAGCCTCCTGAGCCACTGGGATTGCAAGGGCTGTTTTAAGCTGTGGAGAGCCCTGCTGTCCTCTGCTCCAGGCACTCTGCTGAGAGTGGATATGCTTTTCTTCTACCTGCCCTGACCACCCCAGCAGCTGAGTCCTCTTCACAGATGGGTCCTCAGGCCTCTGCCCAGAGCCACAGGGCTAGGTGGGTGAGCAGAGCCCCAGGCTCTGCCTCCAGAGCACAGGCATGCAGGGCTGCCCGGCCCCGATGGCCCCTTTCCCTGTCCACTAGTTGGGTGACAGGTCACTTGGCCTCAGTGCCTGAGCGGGAACCCAGTCAGGGCCTTCCAAGGACAGTCAGAGCTGCCGTCTGTCCACTGAAAAGCCGCAGGACAAACACAGTCCCAGCCCCGTAGCTCCTTCAAAGTGGACAGAAGGGCTTCGCGGCCCATCTCGCCCCCACCTCGCCCCCCCCTCCACGCGTGGATCGTGTTTTGGGAGGAAGTAGCTTTTCCCACCAGGGTGGGGGGGTGACCTAGAGTCCCCTGGCAGCCTAAGACCCCAACTTCACCCCCTGCCCTTCCCCCAGTCTGAGGTTTCAATGGGGGCGGGAAATGTTCCCTCCCCAGCCCAGGAACTGCACAGAGGCAACGGGGCCAGGCCTGCCAAAACCCCGGGGAGAGAGGCACCCCCTGGGCCCGGGGACCCAGCCCACCTGGCCGCAGTCGCATGCTCATCTCACATGGCCCAGAGCACGCAGGAAGACAGTGTCCCTGCCCGAGCCCTGCCCTGGCTCCCAACTCCTGCAGGACAATGTCCAGGTGGCCTTAAAATCTAGCTCTGCCCTAGGTAGGCGGTGGGCCCCTCTGAGGTACAAGAGATCTGGCCATCTTGTGGGGATCGCTATGGTGTCCATCCCACTGCGGTGTCCGACGCCACCAGAGCTCCCTCTGGCCTGAAGCCTTCACCCTCTGCTCTGAAAAGCACACTCGTGGCTTCTTCCTATGTCTTCCCAGGCCACGTTGCCACCGGCCACTAGCCTGTGCCCCGTCATACACACTGCACAATCACACTCCACACCAGGAGTGGGGCCAGCCCCGGGCTGCCCAGGTCCACCCCAGTTTCCTTAACCCTCAGTTTCCCATCCGCAAAATAGAGTTTGTTTGTAATATTTACCTCAGAGAAAGATGGTGTAAGTGAACAGCGACCACATTTCTCTGTCTTTTAAATGGCCGTGACATGCCGAGCTGTGACTGAATCACCCTACAATCACCCCAGCAGCCCCAGGAGGTGGCTTGCTTACTATCCTCGTTTATCCAGATGGAGACTATGAGACTCCAGGAGGTTATATCGCTTGTCCTAAGTCATAGAACTGGTGAGGGGACCACCTTCCCCTCTGTCCACCACTTTGACTCACCTGCGGCCACCCTCCCTCAGGCGCTTCATGCCCCACCTCCACTGCCACGTCAGTGCTCCCTGCTTCTCCTGGATTCCACTGTCCGTAGCTACCCTTATAAACCAAGGACCAAAAATGTTAAATGGGAAATTCCAGAAATAAGCTATTCGTAAGTTTTACATTTGGTGGCATTCTGAGTAGCATGACAAAACCTCATGCCGCCCCCATATTCAGCGTATCCACACTATATACACTACCCACCAGGTAGCCACTCCACAGCTGCCTCAGCCATCAGGGCAACTGTTTCGGGACAACAATGCTTGTTTGGTACTGTCCTCCACCTGGGGCATCCACTGGGGATCTTAGGACATATTCTCAAGGATAAGGAAGGAATGACTGCATTCCAGGACAGTGGCTGGCTCAGAACACAGGCCATGGTTGAGGGGTGAGGGATATTGTCTGTGAAACGGCTGAAGACCATGAACTCCTCCTCGCAAGCAAGGAGGACGGGGTCCCACTGCTGTCCCCCACTCCAGCTCCCGATTGTTGAGGTCTCCGGGCAGCCTGTCCAGAAGGGGTGGTCTCCCTGGCCCCAGGTAGGCAGCCACAGACTTCTGGCCCCGTTCCCCCAGCAGCAGAAGGTCAGTCTCCCCAGGACTTCCAGAGCATCTCCAAATTCTGGATTCAAACCTGGTCCCTGGTAAGGTTGGCCCCCTCTCTACTCCCAAAGGCAGCTCCCCAAACTCTTCCTCGAGAGCAGCCTGGACTCTGGCCAGGTGCCGCTGCCAGCCATGGCACCCTCCCGATCACTGTTGTTGAGAGCGACTCTCACGTTGGCTCCTACTTCTTGGGCATTTGCTCTATGCCAGGGCCCAGGATGCCCATTTGCCCGGCACTGTCCTTACTGCCCATGTGACCAGAGCAGGTCACAATGATGACTGTCCCTGTGCTGTAGGCAACCCAGGGAGACACAGAGAGGCCAAAGGACCAGTCAGAGCAGTAGAGAAAGCGGCAGAGCCAAGATCTGAGTCCCTGTCTGCTTTGCAGCCCACAGGGTCCCCGCAGCAGGCACTCCTGTGTAGTACGCAGAGGGGGGACCGCCACCCCTGGGCCTAGCTGGACTCAGATGGGCAGCCCCACCCTCAGCCCAAGTGTCTGGCTTCCCTCCTGTCATGCTCCCCATGCCCAAGCCAGCCTGGAGAGCAAGGAGGGCCGCAAAGGGCCCTCCCCACCCCCAGCCTGTCCATTAAGCTCCCAGAGCTATCAATGTATTGATTGGCAGGGCCGAGCCATCCGCATGGCGGGCGTGGCAGGGTGGGGGCTGGGCCCGAGGGTCAGCCTCCCTCTCCCCATACATCACCGACTCCTACAGATTGTCAATATGGGTGCCGGGGCACGCGGCCACACCCGGAGCCAGCCTGGGGACAGGGACAGCCCTGTCGAGCACTGAGCCTGCTTCTCTTCTCCCCTTTCCCTTACAGGCAATGCTGGCTTCAGTCCTGTCCCTGTAGCCCTGGGGTGGGGAGAGCAGTCCCCAGGCCTGCGATCACAAGCCAGCCCTGAGTTCTGGCATCCAGTGCCCACCGGGCTATGCCAGCACCTCCACCCCTGAGCTTGACGTCACAGGCACCCCAATGGCCCACCAGGCCTGGTCTGCTGGAGACAGCCATGCCCGCACCTGCAGGGCTCTCAGCACACATACAGCCTCAGACCCCTCCACCTGGCCTGCTCCTACCTTTGGGCTCCATCGGGACATCGTCCTGGATAGTCCTCCTGTCCTGAGCTGGGCTCCAGGCCCTTCCACACAATCCCCACTAGCTGCTGGGGCTCCCGCTTCCAGCACCCAGCCTTGGTCTCTTCCAGACCCCAAGGGCTGGCAGAGAAGCTGACGCCCTGTGCCAAGCGCCTGGAGAGTACAAGGAAGCTCCATCCAGGTCCTCCATGCCGGGTGAGAACCAGGTGCCATGGTACCACGGCAGGGTCAGCCCTCCCTGGACTTCAAGATCTGCATACGGCCCACAGCAGGCCTCAGACACCCAGAGCCAAGCAAGGGCCGCAGCTCATGTTTACCTCCCACTGATGTCAAGCCTGGCACTGTGCCAAGTGCTCCCCCCAGAGGACCACAGTCCACCCTGGCAGCAGCCCCCAGGAGGCCACAGCATGAAGAGACCCTCAATTTGCCCAGTCACAGAGCCACTGAGGGACCAAGGCAGGAGTGACCCAGTGGGTTGGAGATGAAGCCTGAGACCCTTCTGTGCCTGTGAGTTCTAGCAGAGAATATGGGGGTCGAAGGACAGGGACAAAGTGCTGTGGGATTGTGGGATTCCAAGGTAGAAGGTGGATGGGAGCCCGGGAGGCTGGTGGGTAAGTCAGCCCAGTGTCCGCCCAGGGGACCCCAGGGAAGAGCTGAAGCCCCTGATGTCTCCTCCGGGCCCTTGAAAACCAGTCCAGCCAGACAGGAAGCAGCGTCCCATAAATGTTTATGGATTGCTAATGAAGAGCAATGCCATATTTGAGCCCCTACTGCATACCTGGTCCAGGACTGGGCTTCTATTACTCCTACCAACAGGTCTGGGGAGCGGTATGATCATCCCTATAGTACTCTGAGGCAGTCAGAGAGGTCAGAGGCATTGCCCAAGGCCACACAGCCTGTGAGTGGCTGAATGGCAATTAAATCCAGACCTAAGGCCAAAGCTTATGCCACCAGCAGACTGGAGGAGAAGGCCTGTTGTCACCAATCCAAGAACCCTGCTGCCTTCCTCTAGCGCATCGCATGCCCCAGACACACACGGCACATGACAGAGCGACTACTATTGCTCAGGTATTTATCAGCCTCGATGCTGGCTGCAATACCCCCAAGACCCCTGAGAAACAGGAGCTTCGCGCTGCCCAATTCTGCAATGTCCCCACCGAGGCGCAGGGGGTTTAGATCAGGGAAGCAGCACAGGCGGGATTCAGACCCACGCCCGGGCCACAGCAACTCAGAAGCCACCGCCCACCTGGCTGACCCTCAAGCGGGTAAACCAAGGCTCAGAGGGAAGGCACAGGATGGGCGGTGACAGAGCCAGGGCTGGTGTGTGGCCCCGGGAGTCTTTCCGCTTGGTGGCCCACAGGAGGCTTGCCTTGGACCCTGTCCTCCTATCAGGAAGTAAGGGTTGTTTTTGTGTTTTGTTTTGTTCTCCCCCATTTTATGTGTGCAAAAGCTAAGACCCAGGAAGGTCAAGTAACTTGCACCAGGTCACACAGCAAAGAGAAGGCAGAGCTACCACTGGAGCCAGGCTGGCAGCTCCAGAGCAGGTGCCCGACTGTGGCCCTGAACCTCTTGTCCTTACCCGAAGAATTCCCTCCTTCCAACAGCTGGGGAAGCTCTGCCCAGATGCTGAGACAAGTCCTAGCACATGCTGAGCCCTCCGCTGAGCGCACCCTACCTGCTGGGGCTACATGGGTGCCTTCTGCCCTCTCTGCGTTAGCCTGACGGGACTGCACCCCCATTTCCTACACCCAGGGTTTTCCTGCTAGAGGACTAAGTCCTGCTGAGGATGGACCTCCCTGCCGGCCTCCAGCCTCCTTCTGGGGCCCGGGGCACCCGTAGAGCTGCTCAGGAAGGGTATACAGGCTGCACACGGAGACCTGATGTGCTGCCCAGGCCCGCTGGCACTGGCTGAACCAACCACAATAAAATTTTAAAACCCACCTCTTATCTCCACACAGGTGATGCTTTGGAACATCAGGAATGTTGGCAGGGGGCCTGCCTCCCTCCCTCCCCCTCCACCTGGGAAGGAGGCTGGAAGGGGGGTGCGAATGCCCAGCCCCACCCCACAAAACACCCACCTCTACCTCCAGGACCCTCTCAGAGCAGCACGTTCCAGGGGCGGCAGGTCCAATACCTCGAGCCCAGAATCGCCTCCCTCAGCACCCTTCTGGGACTGTTTCGCCACCAGGATTCCTTCTGATTAATGCCAGGATTCTCTGGAAAAGTCAGCCTGGCACAGTGGCATGAACACAAGATCTTGCATCCAGAGGGCGGGGACTCAGCCGTGCCTTGAACAAATCCCTTCCTGTCTCTGCCTCGCTTTCTCCGACCATGTGGGAGGAACGTCATTCCTTCCTACCCACCATCTTGTACAATGGTGGGAGGATTGAAAGCAGCTGCCTGATGCCACAGACACTGTGAAATTCTTACGAGCACCTTCTTGGTGGAGGGAGATGCACCCTGCCCCACAGAGCTGGGAGCGGTGGTGGACACACTCCTGAGACCTGGCCATCTCCTTGCCAGGATCCGAGCTCTGGGGCCAGGTGCCCTCTAGGGCTTATCCTCAGGTCAGCAAGAAGCAGACTCCCCCCAAGCAGCTGTTGAATGAAAATCTGCCTAAATGGAAGATGATGATCTTTAAGAAATTGAAAGTGCCCGAAATAAATAAACCAAAGTGCCACCCAATAGGACAGTTTTCCATCCTCCTCTTGCCCCGAAGGACACTGTCCTCATACTAGCCAGCTTGAAGGAAGGGTCCAAAGCCCATGGAGGAAGCTGGGTGGTCAGACAGAGAGGGACGTGGAAGGAAACTTCCAAACCAGAACACCTCTTGCACAGGAAGTGGCCGAGTGAGAAGGACAAGGCACTAGGAGGGACAGGGGACTGGAGGAAGCCTCTCCCTCCCCCTCCCCCCACCCCTGGCCTGCTCATGCCCGGCTTGTCTGGGAAGGCCTGGACCTAGCTGAGCCTGGCGGTGGGAACAATGTCAGGCAGGTGCCGGCTGAGCCTCCTGAAAGGCCCGGCCCGTGTCATTGTCACAGCTCAGCCAAGTGCAGAAAAGCAATTTACTGGTCACGCCACCTGCTCCGGAGGACATTTCTAAAATTCTTCCGATTGGAGCTATCCACAGTGCCCGAGTCCTGGGGATAAGGGATGAAGGGATCTTATTAAATTCCCAGCTTCCCGCTTCCCAGGGTGGCTGAGGGCGGGACTCAGCACCCTGGGGGTGGGCGAGGACAGTGTCTAGCATTCAATGTGCTCATGGAAACGTGGCTGGGAGGAACCTGTCCTGACCCGGGCTGAGGCCTGGGGGCAGGGGGCAGACTATTCCTGAGATGGACCAGACCCCCAGGACAGCAAGGTGGGGAAGGGCAGGATGGGGGGACCCCTTTCTCCGCCCTGACGACTTTCCGGGGAGGATGAGAAGTCACGCAGCTCTGTCTCGCATCGTTCCAACCCCAGGGCCACTTCTTTCACAAAGGATGAAACTAAGACCCACAGGAAGCCACGAGCAGGGAACGATGGAGCTGGGGTCCAGGCCTAGCCCACCAAATCGCCAAGCCCTGAGCCCTGCCCACCATTCAGGGAGGCAGGTGGGCCCTGGGTGCACTGTGGGCCTCGCACTGAAGGCGCTCCAACTCACTATCTAGGTACAGGCTGCCCACATGGAGCCACTCTCCAGTGTCCGCACAGCACCACCTCCACTGGGATCAGACCCCCAACTCCTGGCAACTCCCCCCATAGGGGCTGTCCCTCATTTTTACCACTAAGGACCACACAAACTTTGCCCTTGAAAGGGTAAGTGGGGTTGTGGGCTGCCAACCTCACCCAAACCCCCTGGGGAACTACTTCTTTACCTTTCAGGGGTCAGAGTGTTTTCGGAATCTGTGGGTTGCTGAGAACTCTCTTTCAGACATGGCACATTTGGGCACAATTTTTTGTGCACTGTTTCAAGGACACCCCTCCCCCTATAATCCCACTCTTAGATGTATTCCAAGGGCACATGAACCAGCTGGAAATGCCAGAGGGGACAAAGGAGCAAAGGCGGGAGAGTGGCGTGGAGGCCCCTCACCTGCAGAGGGCTGCCTCTGGACCTACCCCAGGCGGGCCTCCAGCTCCTTCTAATATGCTGGCTCCAACTCTGGCCCAGAGGTGGAGCTGGGACACACAGCCGGGCTCCCTCCCTCACACTCTCCTTGGAGAAGACAACCCCCCCCCCAGCAGCCCCTCCTGGGCCTCACTTCAAGAAGAACCAAGAATGGGATGCACCCTGAAGCTCCGGCACCCATGACCAAAGGCCCCTCTCCTGAGAAGCAGGTTCTTTAGCTCCGGCCCCTGGTCCAGCCGTCCAGCAAGGAGCCTTCCCCAGGCCAGACAAGCAGACCCTCTGCAGTGACCCTGGGGCCTGCCCTCTGCTTGGGGACTCAGCTGCAGACTAGGCAGGCCATGCCTGGCACTGGCCTCTCTCTCTGACACCAACCATTCCCCACCCGGTCCCCCACCCCCATCACTACACAGGGTCACATCTGCTTTGGCAAACAGCCAGTCTTAAGTTACTGACTCCAGTTGTATTGATTCAAGGAGTCACTGGGGACCCCAGCCTGGCCAACAGGAGGAAAGAACCCATCAGCCTGTCCCTCCAGCCACCCTCCTCCCAGCCTCAACTGGCTGCCCCCAGTTCACATCCATCCCAAGGGCACCAGTCCTCTCCTGCCACCAGCATCGCAGCAAGTGACTGCCGAGTCTCACCAACCAGCCCTCAACACACACATTCCTGGTACCAGAAATCTGGGAACTTCAATTTCCATGTGCGAGGCCATCTCTGGGCATCTCCAGAACCCAGAAGGCTCAGGCTTAAGCACCTTCCCAACCCTACAGGGACACCTGCCTTTAAGGCAGAGGGGGAAGGGGCAGATAATCCTCTTTTGGCCTGCGTCCAGCTCCTCCCAGATCCCCTCTCTGGCCGCTCTAGGTGGGTGGGGGTTCGGGCAGCTGGGCTTCCCATTCCCTCTGCCCCCACCCCGCCATGCCGAGGCAGCCCTGGTCTGGTTCTAATCGGGCCTGAAGTCGGCTCCCTCTTTCCCTCCCCCCGCCCTTTTCCTTCATTTCCACGGCTTTGGAAGCCAGAGCGTTCCAACTGTCTGCGTGCCAAGACCTTCCCGAGTCTGAAAGCTGCTGAAGTAACAGATCAGATTTTAGCAAGTGCTTTCCAGGCTGAGAGCCAAGCCCTCTTCTGATTCACGGAGAGCAAGAGTGAACGCGGAGCAGGCGGGAACCAGCCGCCGGCTGCAGCACCTTGGGCCAGGGCGTGCGGAGCGCCGCCTGTCCCGGAGCGGCCTCGCGGACAACCTAGCTGCCCAGCGCCTCCGCGGGACCTAGACCAGGCGCTCGCTCTCCCTCTCTGGTCGTGCTCTCGCTCTTGCTCTCCTTTTCTCGCATACAAACGCCTTTGAAACCACAGAGTAATTTACAACTGCAGCTCTCTCCTTCGACTCCAAATCCTCTCAACTGAAAGGAGTCTTTTTGTTTGGAAGAGCGAACGGCGATGTTAAGGACAGTTGGCAGACAAAATTCCTAAGTCCCAACTCGTCGCTGACTTCGGGAAGGGGTCTTAGGGCCGGGCATGTTGCTGGGACTAAGCCCGCTAGCTCCAAGGGATCTCATCCCAATCGAGGCCGACAGGCGCTGCGACAACCCACGCCGGCTAGCGAGCGACAGCAGAGTCCCTTGCCCTTGGCTCATCCGCCAGCGGCGCAGGGAGCGCGCGGAACCGCCCTTTTGAGCCCTGGGAACAGGTGCACTGGGCTTGACGCCCGGGAGGGTGGGGCACACGGAGGGGGCGCGGCCCCGGCAAGGGGGGTTGGCTTCTGCCGCGAGGCAGAAGAGGGGGGGTCAAGTCAGGAGCCCACGTACCTGTACCTGGAAGCACAGCAGCAGGAAGTGTAAACACCTGCGGAGAGAGATGGAGAGGTGATCAGTGGGACTAGAGGGAGGGGGCTTTCGGACAGACAGACACGAGGCGGAGTCAGGAGCACAGACGTGCGGGAACACGGGCAGACGGTCAAGCAGGGTGGGCAGCCCCGCACGCGGGCGCTTACAGGCAAGTGCAGGCGGAGGGCGCTGAATACATCGCTGGGCGGGGGGGAGGCGGCGGCTCCTAGCCCAGCCTGCACATGTCCGCTCCGCGCGGCCGGGACCGGGCGCCTCCGCCTCCGCCGCCGCCGCCGCCGCCGCTGCTGCTGCTCCCTCCTCGCCGGCTGCTGCTGCTGCAGACTCTGCTGCTCCGGGGCGCTCCGCGGCGCGCCCTGCGGCATCAGCGCCCCGCGCGGCTCCTCCCGAGCGCTGCGCCCTCCGGGCTGGCGCGGGGGCTGCGGGGCGGCCGCCGCTGTGCAGGAAGCGCTCGGCTGGTGCGGGAAGCTTGCTCACTGCTGTCCGGCAGCCGTCCAGGCGTCCGCGGAATGCTGGTGCCCGGCTCACTCCGGGGGCAGCATGCGAGACAGGAATAAAAGCTGGGGCAGGCTCTCTGGCCGGGGCGCGGGACTGCGCGAGGCCAGGGGTCAGCGCTCTGGGGCTGCGGCGCGCGGCTGCAGCGCAAAAGCGTCACGGCCGCTCCGTCCGGGCGCCCGCCGGCTCATGTCTCCTCCTCCGCGTCTCTCCGGCCGTGCGCATCGCCGCCTCCCACCACTGGCGGCGGCCGGGGCGTTTTCTACGCGCGGGCGGCGAGGGGGCGGGGGGCCGGGGGCGGGCCCGGGCCCGAGCCGGCACAATGAGGATGCGGGGCTCGGGGCTCCCCCCTCGGGGCGCGGCCGGACGGGCGCTCAGCTCGCCTGGGTGCGCCGCGCCCACATCAAAGGCGGCCCTGCCTGCTCGCCAGGCTGCCGCGGCCTCTCCACCGCCGCCTCCTCCTTCTCCTGGTGGCTCCGGGTTGGAGGGGAGGTGCTCACTCTCGGCGATGGGACCCGCAGCTCGGAAGGGCAGAACCTAAGAGGCTGGAGTGGGTGAGCGCTGGAAGCCGTCGGAGCTTTGCACCTGGGCGCAGTGACCCGCGCCACAGCGCAAACGTTGGCCGAAATGAACAGAGAGCGGTTCCCAAGAACGCAGTTAGGTGCGGAGCGACCTCACTCACCCATATTTGCTATTCACACTCACACCCACCAGCGTTGGAGTGGGGAACCGGGAGAGGGCGGGTCAGGCCCAGCCCCCAGCTCCACTTGAGGGACGCCGCTTTTACCCGCCAGGAGTCCACACAAGATATTGATTTTCCCAGCCACCCTCCCGGCGGAATGCCCACGCTAAGTGAGCCTTCTTCCTCTCTTCTTTCCCTGCCGCTGGAAGTGGGGAAGGCTCCGGGTCATCTCTCCCTTCTTCCTCCTCCAGGGCTCCGGGTCGGTTCTTGGGATCCCAGCTGGGCTCTTGCGTTAGCGAGCTAGTTTTGGAAACACATGGCTACCACCTAGCGGCTCCAAGGCGTCACTACAACCCCAGCTTGTGAGGGATATATGCTTGGGAATAGCCAGCAGGACTCTGGTCAGCGACCACTCTAGGGCCCTCTTCCAGCCTCCTCCCAACCGGGCTAAGATTTATTTCCATTTGTGTGCTATTAAGGAACTTGCCTCCTTTGGTAGGATCCTCAAAAGATTGGTTCCGCCGGTGCCCACCAACCGCAAAATCCTGTCCTTCCCACTCAAACCCCTTTTAGAGATTGCTGCCACCAAGCTCAAACTAGGACAGATAAAACAGGCCACAGTGGAAAAGAAACTAGAGAGCAAGCTCAAAATGAAGAACTCAGGAATTCGGACTATGTGGTTAAAAGCCTTCTGTCACCGGCTGTGGTTCAGAGTTCCACCCTCACTCAAGCATAATAAAGTAGGTAGGTACTGTCAAGCAGAGCTATTTTCAAGTCACAGATCTGATTATCAGTATTCTGTGTTCCAAATATCAAGCCTCCCTGCAAGTTATTTTAAGTTCCTATTCAATGCTAAGGCTATTCTAAACAGCCTTGGAGTCAAGTACAGAGAACCTTTACAAAACTAGGTACCAAGTGACTGCAAAGTCTTTGCAAGAAGCTGCCGAACTGAATTTATGCAGACATTCTGCCAGAACTGGCCTTGAGAAGTTACTACTAAATGAAGATGAACAAACCCCAGATAGTTTGAAATGACCCACCAGAGTTAGGTGTAGTGGTGCATGCCTATAATTCCAGGTCAGCCTGGACAACTTAGGGGAGACCCCATTTTAAAAAAGGGGCTGAGTGTGGGGCTCAGTGGTTAAGCGTCCCTGGGTTTTATCTCCAGGGATGGGAAAAAAAAAAAAGACCCACCATCAACAGACATGGACAGAACTAGGCTTCAGAAGTTACTACTAACTTCCCAAGTTCTGGAAATGAACCAATCCCCAGATAGTTTGAAATGACCCACTGGACCTGAGCCATCGCCATCACCTTTGATCTTGCTTTATTAGAAAGAAAATATGAGTCAAGGCTTGGTTCTGGCCTCCCAAGACAGTGTTTAGCAACTCCTGGCTAAGATCATATTTCCATGCTGTTATACTACTACTATCTCTATTAATTTTTAATGGAAGGAATATTGTTCCATCTAAAGGGTTCTGTGATCTTAACAATTTATCAGTCTCCTCTACCACACAAGTAAGACTGACCAAGAAGTCCAGACACAGTTCTTAGTAGAAACATAGGCATAGGTCCTGGATTTGAATGTTGTTTCTCATTTCTACCAAGTAATCCAAGACTGCTTCCTTGTCTACAAAACACGACTCAGAACACTAAACTTCCATGGGTCACAGAATTAAGAATGAAATTCATCTGGCATATATTAAAGCTCCAAATGTTTTAGCTGTTTTTTAACTAATAATTCTGGTTTTACATTGTCTTCACATTTTCTTCACAATTTCTAATGAGGTAGTAAGATTATTCCCTAAAGTTGAAGCAGCATCTAACCAGAATCTTTTGACTACAATTTATTAATTTCACATTATTCCTTTTCTCCATTATTCTATATCTTCAAACTGTTTCACAGGTATAAAGATACGCTAACAATAAACTACTCACCATATGCATGTCTTAAATGAATTCTATCTGGATTTGATGTGTTCACATAGCACTAATATATTCTACATATTTCTCCTCTGATTTTCCAAATCACAGCCTGCCAACCAGAACCCAGTACTAAGCAATAGTCCCAACTGTATGTAGTCCTAAATGCCAAATAGCTCCTTCCAAGTCTAAGAAAATGAACAAAATGAATCTGGAATATCTTCTAACACTAAAAAGCAAGTCAAACCTAGAATTTGATTGCAGTTATCAAAGAGTCACCTTTTATATGTGGAGCTCTCAGGTAAGCACTCAGGGTACAGCAATGAATAATGGACTTAATGGAACCTAGTAACTAAGGCTAGTATGAATAGTCATCTATGTTGAGGCCTGTCTCCTGCCAACTCAGCGAGGTCTGTGATAGCAAAAGGTAGCTTCAGAAGGGTCAAAGGGGGCAATTTTAGCAACCAAAAGTGAATTGAAATACAAATAAATAAAAATCTCTATGTGGGACCTGGGGTTGTGGCTGAGTGGTAGAGCACTTCCTAGCATGTGTGATGCACTGGGTTCAATCCTCAGCACTAGACAAAAATAAAGGTACTGTATCCATCTACACCTAAAACATTAAAAAACTTCTCTGTGGGATAAATCCACTGGTTCCTTTCAGAGATTGACAATATAATTTACATAATTTCTTCAATAAAAGTAGGGATTTTGGCTTACTGATAACGCCAAAGAAAATGCCTGAATTATAAATGGCATTGACTAAAGACTAAGCCCATTAAGCATCCACATTCAGCAGACTGGCCGAAGGAAAATATACTTGTCCCCAAAGTACATAAAGTGATCTTCAGACCCTCCTGAACCAGTTTATCTACTTAGTGACAGAAAACAAAGGAAGAACAGTTGCTTCTTATTGGTCTTTATGGTAGAGACCTGCCTACAATGGGTTCAAACTTGAGCATGCACAAGGACACAAATTCATGATTCTCTACTGTAAGTACCTTATAGTGCTTTTAGACTATTAAATCCAAATGATAGGTATCACCTAATAGTTTTCACTATAGAAAGATTGTCAAAAGTAGTAAAATCTAGAAGGAAGTTAATTTTCAGATTGCCATCATACTCAGTTGGCTACCTAGTAGTACTAAAGTTGAGGAGATGGGAAAAGCAGGCCTGCCTGGGCTTTCAAGGATGGATCGGATTCAGTATAATGAGGCACAAGAGGACAACCACCGAGGCCAACTGCTTTCTCTCAGCAAGTTCTTCTGGGCTTCCTGCCACAAGTGACTTTTAACTGAAGTTAAGTTCGGTCTCCAGATACAAACTCAAGACACTAAAAAGTTCAGACCTACATTTTAAGACATTTTATTAAAATGGAGGCAGATAGCATGTGTGAGACACTGGGTTTGGTTCTCAGCACCACACATATAAAGATCCATTGACAACTAAAAAATATTTTTTAAAAAAATGTAGGCAGGGCTGGGGATGTGGCTCAAGCAATAGCGCAATCGCCTGGCATGCATGCGGCCCAGGTTCGATCCTCAGCACCACATACAAAGATGTTGTATCCACAGAAAACTAAAAAGTAAATATTAAAATTCTCTCTTCTTTCTCTCGCTCTCTTTAAAAAAAAATGGAGGCAGAATTCCATCAACTCTATCCTGAATCACATACTACCAAGTGCCAGCACAAAGGAATGATTCTAAGTTTAATGTACTTCTTGGTACTATCTCTACCTGTAGCACTTAATCTATTAATATCAAGCTGGCTGATAAAGGGAAATTTAAAGTAGATGATCTTGATAGCAGCAGTCAACATGCACCTGAAGTCCCAGCTACTTAGAAGCCTGAACCAGGAAGGAGTAAGCATGAGCTCCAGGCAAGTATAGGCAACAAAGCATATCCAGTCTCAAAAAAATTATCTTTCAAACCCAAAATACACAAATCCTCTTTAAAATGGCAATGTATCCCAGCAGACAGAAGGAAATGGTAAATACTGTCTTCTACAATAAACAACACTGATGTCCTAGAATGAATAGGGAAGTAAACAACCATTCAATAAGAAACAGGGAATGGGTGAAGTTGGCTTTCATCAACCCTTTTTTTGAATATCACTTCAAAAATTACAACCTGCTCCCCCAAAAAAATCTAGCTTTTGGTAACATCCAAAGAACCACCACTTGGGAAGTTAAAAACACAAAGTTGGAAGACCAAAAATAGTCTTAAAAGTGTAAACAAAAAGGAATGAGGAAAAACATCCAAGAGAATCAAAGCCTAAGAATCGAAGTGGGACACTGCAATCTCCTCAGAAACTGGCCCAAGACCTAGACAAACAATTCTTCAGAAAAATTATCATAAACAAAAACACACTAGAATGGCAAGAGTTAAGGTGTATGCTTAAGTCAAAATGAAAAATAGCCAATAAGGCAGCATTGAGTTTGATACCATCCATTCCCATGTTGTTGCATGCTACATACGGCTTTGCTATGCAGTGGTTGCTTAGAGCCACATGGCTTGGATCACCATACAACTGGCCTAAAGCAGAACAGTGAGTGTTGAGAATGTGCCCCTGACATCCTTACGTTATCACGTGTGACAAACTTTTCTTCCATTCATCCAAATGTACAATTTTGGACAAACAGGAAAGTCACCTAAGTCATTTTGTTCAGACCTAGACCATAAAAGTCTGTTCTGGGTTCTTGCCACATAAGAGATTTCCTCTGGGAGGCATGGGTAGGTAGATAGAGTCTGATGAACTGTTTGGAAGTATTAATAGTTTTGATTGTTAACTAACAGGATCTGGATGGGAATGATCACTAAATACTCATGATGAAAAATTGGTTTACTATGGGGAAAACTATTTGGCAGAGTAGGCAGGGACTTTCCCATCAGATTTTAGGATAGCATTGGACAGCTTTAATTATGGATATTTACTTCTTTGACAAAGTATAAAAAGGCTAAATAATAGAAAGAAACAGTGCTACTTTATTAAAATACTGAGTTTTATTTCACATGTATATTTTTGTCTCCCCACCATTTCCATGTCTGACCACCACTACTACTATGTCCTATCATAACATTCCATACATACTTAGAAACCAAGCAAAGGGTGGAGTTCCATCTTTAAAAACTAAACAGGCATTTTGGACAACACATTCTTGGCAATAGAACCTTGACAACATTTATCAAACACGGTAGGGAAAGTTCTCACTTTGCATTATAAAAAGGACAGCCAGATATCAACTGTTACAGAAATGAAATAAGACGGAAATTTTTAACAAACTGTTTAAACTATTTTCTTAAAGAGACTTCCTCCACTGCCAGAGATCTTGAATAGCCTGGAAAAAAAAAAAGAACTGTGGTTAAAGAACCATAATAATTCAGACATCAATAAATTAAACCATGTCTCTCTGCACAATTCAAAATCTATTTTTTATTCTACCACAAAAAAGGTTCACACTCCAGGTAATTGAGAGCTTAACTCCAAGTCAAATACTTTAATTATACCATTCAAACATCACTGGCCCAGAGATCAGTTAGAATAGCCAGAGTTAGCAAAGTTACATTTCTGTTGCTTATCTAAAATAAACTAGATGATGATCTGAATTTCCTTAATAAGCTCTCTGCTTATAAAATTCCTTAGTTCTAGGACATGCTCTATTTATATATTAATAGTTTCTAGTTTCAAAAATCTTGCCCAGTGAAAATGCAACTTGTATCAGACTTGTTTTTTAACTGATTTGAAGCACTGGATGCCATCTATGACAAGACTTACCTATGAACCAAAATGTTATTGTTTTTGTTTTGTTTTTAAGAGAATTTTTTAAATATTTTTTAGTTTTCGGTGGACACAACATTTTTATTTATGTGGTGCTGAGGATGGAACCCACGCCCAATGCATGCCAGGCAAGAGCACTACAGCTTGAGCCACCACCAAAATATTTTTGAGTGCTGACACAAAGCTCAAATGGTTTCAAACATTTGACTTGTGGATTAGGGATGCTCAAATGATTATAAGACTTTTAAAGCCAACAATATAAAAGCACCTTCTCCTCCAAATCAGAATTTGCAATACTTCTGATCCCAAGCATTTCAAATAAGAGATGCTCAACCAGTGAACAGTAAATCAAGCTATAATATTTATCATTTACTAGTACTCAAACAACTTTTTCCTGGCACTCAAAAACATGCTTTGAAGTTTTAGTCAGAAAATACTTCTGGGTAGCAATGAACTACCAGCAAAACTCTCATACAGGGTATGAAAGACAAGTGCCACTTCAGTTGTCTTGACATCTTCACTTGAATTTTTCCCCCAATTAGGGGGGGCTGAACTCAGAAGGTGCCCTATCACTGAGCTACATCCCCAGCCCTTTTTATTTTTAAGATATGGTTTTGGGCTGGGGATGTGGCTCAAGCAGTAGCGTGCTCGCCTGGCATGCGTGCCACCCGGGTTCGATCCTCAGCACCACATACAAATAAAGACGTTGTGTCCGCTGTAAACTAAAAAAAAATAAACATTAAAATTTAAAAAAAAAAGATATGGTATTGCTAAATTGCCTAGGCTGGCCTCAAACTCACAATCCTCCTGTCTCCAAGAATAGCTGGGGTTACAGGCATATACCACCATTCCCAAGGTGGATTTTTCTTAATAAAAAAAAAAATCTCATTTACCAATCATAAAAAAAAGCCTTTGGTACACATAAGTTTGTATCAAACTTTCCTCCATGCTGAATACATAATAGAAGTCCTGATAAATATCACTGAACAGGATCTATTCTCTACATAGGGAAAACCTAGCAACCGTAGGTGACTACATTTTCCTTTCAGTTAACTGAAAATAAGAATGAAAGGGCTGAGGCCTTGGATTCCTCCACAGCACAGCAAAAATACAATAACTTTCTTGTATTAATAAAGTACTTTCATGGGCTAGGGATTTAGCTCAGTTGGTAGCGTGCTTGCCTTGCATGCACAAGGCCTCTGGGTTCAATCCCCAGCACCACATACACACAAAAACTAGCAAATCTTACAGTATGTGGTCATTTGCTTTCTTGGGAGTTAGTATCCTTCTTAGATGCTAAACATAAGACCATTTTGCTAAAGTCAACCTAAAGGGTGAAATTTAGAAGCAAGTTACTCTGTATTCACTTTAGTTCAGTGTTAATAGAAAAAAAGTTCTCAGTTTCTGCCAACAAAATTCTTGTGTTTCCATGTATTTAAGTATTATCTGTGGTTAGGAAACTTTTATAAGTAGCCAACACTTCAATAGATTAAAAGGATAATCATAATAAACCAATGAAAAAAATTAGATTTGGTCATATCCCCAGAAAATTCAGTTACCTCCTGGTCAGTCATCCGGAAGCAATTCTTCACATAATTGACGAACTTGGCTTCCACTTTGGGAAGAGAACCACCCTATTGAGAAAAAAGCATTGAGAATAAGAATAGAAATATATTCTTTAGGTCTTTAGGCAATTCCTCTAAGATCTGTGCTTTTACATGTTATCAGTCATTTCTTGTCCCTTCAAACATTTGCATTTTTCAAATGAATTTTTAGGCCCAGAAAAACATTAGAGACTTCAGGTTTGCTGTAGGTTCAAGTTCAGAACAGTCACTCTAGGTATGGAGACACAAGCCACATTGTATGCAAATACGGCAACTGGGCTGCCTGTCCATATTATAACAAAGCAGTTGTATTACTCTCTTCACCCTGAACCAAATACAAAGTAAATACATGCCCCCTCCCTTGAGAACATTGTCCCAAGTGGCCAAAGCCGTATAAAAAACAGTTAACATTTGTACACCAACATTGTACACCAATATTCAAGGGTTATATGAAGCTGAATGGGGATGAAATTGTAACTATAACCTCTGGCACTTCTTTCCAATTATGAACATGAGCAATAAACTATCAGTATCAGCAATGTCTAAAACTTTGTCATCAAAATGCATAAGACATTATTATTGAATACCCTGAAAATTTTATAATAATCATTTACTACATCATACATTTTTTTCCTATTTTAAGTTAACTGGTTTTCCTTATCCTAACTAGGTATTTTAATGCACTTTAGTAAGATTGAGAAGCTTCCAAATGCCAAAGGGACTATGCCAAAGATATTTAACTGCCTCTTATCACCTAGATAAATAAAACCTCCCTGTAATAAGTTCCCTTTCAAAATTATTGTCACATACATCCTTATTTGATTCATTCAAATATTTATTGAGCAGCTAAGGAGATACAAAGGTGATTAAAACATGGTCCAAGAGAAGATGAGGCATATGCACAAGAGAGCAATATATAAGGTTCAACTGAATTCACAGCAGTCAAAAGTGCTTTAGGAAATCAAGAGAGATTGCTTCCAGCCTGCAAGTGGGTGTGGGTGGCAAATCAGGAAAGGGGATTGAGATTAAAATAGAAGACTTCAGCCTGGATTGTTGATGATACTCAGTATGGACTATATTTGTCTCTCCTTTTCCTTTCTCCCCATCTTTGGGCTTAATTTACCAGTAGTGCCCAGGGCTGTTCAATGTGCCTGCAATTAAACCAAGGAGATAGGACCACATTAAAATGGAGGGGAGGGGCATCATTTTAGCACTGTATGCAAGGGATAAAAATAAGTCAGTGATACCAGGAAGGCTAAGAGGTTACAGTGTGACTAAAGCAAAACAATACATTCTGGTGCTACAATGCTAATTTCCAATCCACTCATCACTGCATAAGGAAATCTTCTGAAGTCAGGTACAGCCTACAGAGCACAGGAGAAACATGGGGAAAGAGGTGGCAATAATTCCTCCTCACCACCCACATGTATGCTCAAAAACTGGAGTCTTAGATATATCATTCTTAGAATTAAAAGATTGTCTCAAATGTTTTTCCTTGACACTTAAACCAATTATTCCCTACAACAAAAATCCTGAGCTCACTACAGTGTCAGTCCCCAGTCAAGTAGCAAGACAAAAAAATTAACCCTCTTCTCATGTTTCTGTTATTTAGAACAAAAGGGAGACTACATGTAAGCCCACTAGATACTCAAATTTTGGACATTACCCACTTGTACTGGCTGGGAATGTCTTGGTATGAAGGGAAAAAAGAAATGACTCAATTTATTAGAAAAATGTTCGAGTCAAATATGAACTATCAAACACTATTAGCACCAAGCAGGCAAAATTAAAATCTACTTTTGCAGCTATTTACAACTGTATTTAAGATTCCTATGCCCTCTGCTGGCTGTTCAGCATAACATAACCAGAAGTACACAAACAATATTCTGATTTCATTTTAACTAGTTAAAATCAAAAATGCAGCTCACAAAAAAATGGGCCTGTTGGCTGTTTAAAGTGGAAAATTCAAGCCAGCTGCAGTGGTGCACACCTGTAATTC
The DNA here is from genome assembly GCF_045843805.1 of Urocitellus parryii. Lineage (NCBI taxonomy): Eukaryota > Metazoa > Chordata > Mammalia > Rodentia > Sciuridae > Urocitellus > Urocitellus parryii. The sequence goes on along the minus strand of NC_135531.1, from coordinate 158,429,542 downwards.
CAGTGACTCAGGAGGCTGAGGCAGGATTCCAAGTTGGAAGCTATCCTCAACAATACGGTAAGACCCCATATCTCCAACTGTAACATGAAGAGCTGGGGTTGTAGTTCGGTATAGAGTGCTTGCCTAGCATGGCGTGAGGCACCAGGTTCAATCCTGGGGCTGGGGATGTGGCTCAGTGCCCCATGAGTGAATCACAATACAGAAAAAACCCTCAAAGCACAAAAGGGTGGGTATATTAAAATGATAAAAAGGAACAGTTTGTCCAAACCCTCATAGACTTTTTTCGGGGGGTTGGGAAGGGGACTAAGGAGTAAACCCAGGTAAAGTTACCACTGAGCTACATCCCTAGCCCTTTTCCTTTTGAGAGGATCTCAGTTAAGTTGCTGAGACTGGCCTTCAACTTGGTGATCGTCATGCCTCACAGGTATGTGCCACCACTCCCAGCCATAAGCCATAATGATTTGAGATGCCAAACTTACTAAGATCATTTTACTCACTTTTTCTATACTTGCTTGCATTTTTGCTTTAATGTCTTCTACAGAACTAGGTCCTTTTGGTGTTTTAGGAGTTTTTTCCTGTTTTTTGAAGGATTCTTGACCCTGTTGAAAAAGTTCAATTTCAAATGATCATAAAAGTGCAGCATTTAACTAAAACCCACTTTCTGGATTTCCTTATTCTTATAATCCTTATAAAGGCAAGTATACAATAGAACTGCTGTTTTAGTACATGCCATACACTTATTTTACTGAAGTCATTCCTTTAAGCAAGAAATACCTTATAATGGTATTAAACAGGAACATTTAAATAATAAAAAGATTACCAAGAATGAAGCAAGGTAGTTCATGTACCCTGACTCCTAGAGCCCACCCCAAGGGACTCCATAGTAGGGCACAATTACTAGGGTTCTTTAAAACTCCATATTAGATTCTAACATGCATTCAGGGTTGAGTGTCTCTGCTCTGGGCAAATAAATACAACCTTACATATAAATTAATTATAGGAAACAGTTTACATCATAAATCTTTCCATTGGCCTTCTCCCCCACTGGAAAACCAGCAGCCTCCTATCTTAGAGTATATCTAAATATATCTTAGAGTATCCAGAAAAATGAGCACATTTTAGTTATCACTGTTCTCGAAAACACCTACCAAATTCCTAACAGACCAGATTGTCCACAGAACAATTTCTGAACTGCTTTCCCAACCACTTCATTGAAGTAGGCCTACTTTTAAGTGTATGTTGTCACTTACTTTTGATCTTGGTGTTGTTGGTTTAGAGTCTTTTCCATTCTGGTTCGATTTTTGTGCATTTTTGGCTGGAGTATCTCGAATAGACTGCAATTGGAAATTAATCAGTGTCACCCTCTCTGCACAGTAGACAGGGCAATACAAATAAAATATCCCACATCATGCTTTAAAAAAAAAGCAGCCTTTTAACAAAAAGGTTGCAAAGGGTTAATGAACTATTGGCCCCAAACCATCCATTTCTCACTGTTTAAATTTTAGAGTCAGATGTGTTGCGCATATTTTTAACATCAGCAACTTGGGAGGCTAAGACATGAGAATAGCAAGCTTGAAGCCAACCTGGGAAATCTAAGGAGACCCTGTCTCAAAATCAAAGGCAGCTCTGGTAATGCACAGGCCTGGGGTTCAATCCCAAGAACTGGGGGTGGTGGAGTTCAGCAAAGCTATGACTCAGAACCAATTTCAAGTATGAGATCACTTCAAGCCAGTTTTCATTAGCTACAAAACAAGTGAATAGCACTTTTAAAACACCCATCATTTTTGTAGGAGATCTGATAACCTTCTACCATTGTATCTACTCACTTTCTTCACTGGAGCTTTTTCTTCAGTTTCCTCATCATCAAAATCATCATCATCATCACTACAAACAAAATAAGCCAAGATATGAAGAACTTTCAAAATCTTTGGGAGAAGTGATGTAAGAACTAAAAAAGCAAGATCTAAGATCTGAGAAAACAGTTCACTCCAGCTTTGTTCCTAATAGTCAAGAAGTAGGAGTATCCATAGCGGTTGAATAGGTAGGTAAGAAAATATGTCTATACATGCAATGGAATGTCAGTATTTAAAAAAAAAAATCCTGTCACATGCTACAGCATGAATAACTATTGAAGATATGTTAAGTAAACAAGCTGGTCAACAAAGGGTAATCACTGTTATTTATAACAAAAAAGTATAACTGTTGTTCCCAAGGGATGGGAATTGCTGGCTTATTCAATAGAACATTTGAATAACAGCAGACTGTAATATCAATCAAATGGCAACAGTTTCCAATTATACAGACTTAACATGTATTAAGTTCTAAGAACTCCGGTTGGCTTATTTTGTAAAAACTTATCCCAAAATTCATAGAAAATATTAATAATAACTAAAGTACCAAAAAAATCTCAAAAAAACCAAGCTCAAGGACTCACATTTGGTGATTTTCAAACAATAGTTAAGACTTGAGTATATAAGAGCTGAAACTATAAAACTCAGAACAGAAACATTTTCATTATAGTGGCTTTGGCCATGGTATCATAGTTTTTTTGACAGTCACAAATGAAAATCGACTGTTGTGCATTGGCTACCATCAAGAATAGTCAACCCTCAGAATGGGACAAATGTTTTGAATGGCAAAGACATTTAATTTCAAATACATACAAATGGTCAATAAATAAATGACCATTAAGAAAAAGCAAACCAAACCCATTCATACCACAATGACTACATGCAAAAATAATGGCAAGTGTTAGAATATGGACAAATTAGAAGCCCCATAAACTTGAAAACAGTTTGGCAATTTCAAGGTAATCCTAGAATTTACAGGACCTAGTTCAAAGTGTGTATCCAAGAAAACAAAAAAATGTGTCCACTGATATTCACAGCAGCCAAACAGTGAAACAACCTAAATATGCATTCTGATGAATGTCTTAAAAAACCAATGGATAAAGCCTACCCATACAATGTATTACTAAGACAGAAAGTTACAACCAATATATGCTCCACAGATCAATTTGAAAATTGGGGACTGCCTAAAATTGCAATATTCTGATAAATACGTTCTCAGTTGTTTTCAACCTTGCCCAAACTAAGACTAATATGTCACTAGGCAATCTTACAGGACTTTTGTACAAGAATGGTGTCATTAAATGTTTTGCAGCACATGACTTTTTAACTATAGTTATAATATGTAGGGGACTGGTTCCAGGACCACCTCAGATACCAAAATCCAGGGATTTAAAGTCCATTCTATAATGACATGGTATTTTCATGTCACCTGTGAACATCCTCCAACATAATTTTTTAAAAGGACTGCTTGGAATCAACTCCAATGCTTTAAACATTCCAATTACTTATAATACCTAGTATAATATGGGCAAGGGTAGTTAAGAGTATATCCTTACCAAGTGTATTGGATTTAATCTCCAGCACAAAATTATACTGTATGTAATGCTTCAGGAACAACAAAGAAAAAAGTCTATGTACAGGGGCTGGGATTGTGGCTCAGTGGCAAAGCACTTGCCTGGCACATGTGAGCGGTTGGGTTCGGTCCTCAGCACCACATAAAAACAAATAAACCAAATAAAGATATTGCATCCCGTCTATAACCAAAAAATATTTTTTAAAGAAGTCTATGTACATGTTCCATAAAGAAGCAATTTTTTTCTGAGTAACTTTGATCCAAACTCAGAAGTAGAGAGTTTGCCAACTGCACATGCAAATAAATTTAAAGAGGATGTTAAGGAGAAACTTTCCTGCTTACATATATCAAGGGCTCATACTATAGCCTTTCCATCCTCAAACCAGGACCACAGATTTCCATTTTAGTTTTAAGAATTCTGGGACTATGGCTGAGTACCGTGGTACACACCTATAGTCCCAGCCACTCAGAAGGCTGAGGCGGGAGGTTCAAAAGTTTAAAGCAAGCCTCAGCAGCTCACGAAGCCCTGTCTCTAGGTAAAATATAAAATAAAGGGCATAGAATGTCGGTCAGAGGTTAAGTGTGCCTGGGTCCAATCCAAAATAATTTTAATTAAAAAAAAAAACCATTGGGACTTCAGTTTAGATTTCCAAAGTTAACTACCTTTGGTCATCATCTTCATTGCCATGTCAGGTGGTTACCATCACTAGTAGAAACTTGTTCCCAGGATATCTATTAACTGTCTCTTATATGCACACTTTCCTTATTAGCTTGAATTAGGCCTTGTCATCTACACACTAGTTCGCCATCATACCCAATATTAGACCCGGAAGAGCACAAAAGTGAATTATTAATCATGGTCACATTATTCATTATATGCATTCTAAAAGAGAAAAGTTTCACAAGTCCCAACAGAATCAGGATTCCAACAGGTCCTACTCCAAAGCCTTCCTGAAAGGGACTGTTTTAGTAAATATGCTATTGGGTACTCAGAAATCTATACAAAGGTATACACCACACTAAATCTCTCTTGGGGTGTATTTTAAATCTAATGGTAAATATTCCTAAAATAGCAGCAATCAAACATACAGCTCATTTCTGGGTTCAATAAGCAGGTATTCTGAAGCAATTTTTTCATTCTTTCCCTTCATTGACATGTTCTGAGAGTTAATTCCCCATCCTCAGTACAATCAGTCTGGCTATAAGGTTGCTAAAAGTCACTGATATTCTCAAGTAAGACCAGTGAAGACTTGTGCATGTAACTGTTTATAACCACAGCAAGTAAGCAGAATCCTGTTTCTAGCCATATTTTAAATTCAAGAAAACTTTAATGTTACTTTTAGAATCTTATTCTGTACATTAGGAAAAAAAGAACTACAGGTCAAAGTCCTTTATAAAGAAGCTTTAGATGTCTTATTAAATGAATTTAACCAGAGCTATTTCATCAGATCCTGCTCTTTCACCCAAATCACATTGTTATCTAGCGAACAATACACCAGCCTTAATATGGGGTCCAATGAATTTTCATCAGGAGAAAGCTGCCTCCCGTTAAATGAGAAATGCTACAAACACTAGCTTTCTAAAGAGTTAGTGCATAGCTGTATTTTACTGGGAAATAATATCAGTATTAACTCCACTCATTAACTCAAACTCAGTCAAGCACTTCCCCCTTTTAATTTAATGATAAATTATTAACTAAAAAATGACTGGTAAGTTTAATAATCCCTTCCATAAACACAACCATGTTGAGTTTCCATGAGTGTACTACTTACTCTTCATCATCATCATCATCTTCTTCATCATCATCGACATCTTCATCAGCAGCAAGTTTTACTTTTTTCTTAAAGAAAAATATATACTCATGAGCAAAAGCTGGTTATCACCACACCCAAGGCTCTAATACAATTATAGTACAACCATGTCCCTACCTGGGGAACCTTGCTACCACCTCCAGGGGCAGATCGCTTTCCAGATACACTTAAGAGTTTCACATCCTCCTCCTCTTCATCTTCTGACTCTGCATCTTCCTCCACAGCTAAAACAAATTTAGACACTATAAAACTCCAACAAGAACTCAGCAAAAATCAGATATATATGCTGTAGCATCTATCAAAAAAAAAGCAGATTCTATCCTATAAAGGGATCAAATATTTTAAAATTACTAACTTCCCATAGTATCAGAAAAATCCAAATTGGGAAGAAACCAAGTACCTAAATAAGTAGCACAATACAATTTATAAAAATAACTTACCTACTAAGTGCTGGCCACTAATATGCACAGGCCCTGAACCGCACTTCAACCTTAAGACCACAGGTGGTGTGATTTCAAAGCCCCCAAGGGAAACCTAAAAGGGAACGAAATTTTTTCATTAAACATCGTGAAGAAAATGTTGAACACCTAGCATTATGGGCAAGTCCATAACCAAATCATACCAATAAATCTGTTGTTCTACCTAAAAGAGAAACAGCCGAAACCACATTCGACAGCTGAATGTTCACACAGTAAGATGTAGCTGTCTACTTAAATAACAAATAAAATACTCCTTGAATCTTCAAGCGCTCTTACCGTTGGCTGTACTGACATTTTCAATGTTGCCAGTGTTACTTTAATTGGACTGCCTTCATAATTCATTGCCTCTGCTTCAACAATGTGTAATTCATCCTTTGCACCAGCCCCTAAACTGACCTGATTAAAAAGAAAAAAAAAAGTGCTTTATGGTCAAGTCCTATCTATTTTATAACCCCCATCTATTATGCATTTTTTTAATGGTATAACCTTTTCATCATCACCATCAATGGGAAACAAATCTGCAGTGTTGTCTCCTAGTGGCAACGTAAAGAAATGTGTAAAACTGCATACACAATAAAGGTAAAACATTTATTGGGCAATTACTACAAAGGTGAGAAATAGACCAGTCTATGGGAGACAAGAAAGATTACTGCTGCCCAGTAATCTTATATCTAACCTTATAAAGCACCTGATGAACCCAAGAACTACTTTTGACTGGACTTCACCTGAAACCCAATGAAAATGCCAAGTGCTTTATCGAAGTTGTAGGGATGACATCTACATAACACCATCTTACAAGCAGACACAAAAGCAAAAGTCTTATACCACATTAATAGAAAGCAGGAAAAGGGATAATTTGAAAGTTTAAGTACCGTTCTTAATGATAACTGGTGCTCATTTTCATCATTATCCACCTTAAAGTGATAATCTTTGTCAGCTTTTAGCTCACAACCTGTGAAGGGGAGGAAAAAAGCAAATAAAGCAAGGATAAAAATAACACCAATTGTTTACAATCAAAAGGTGCTGGTTAACCTGCTAACTAGGTTTTCACTACTCCAGCTACCCTAGAGGGCAGCAAAAGATTCTTCCTGGATTTTCATGAGCTCTATCTACAAGCACCAACTAACACCCATAAAGACTTCATAAACTCCAATTTCTTGTTACAGAATTTCATTCTCAACTACAAGGAGACAGACCCTATTGCCACTGGTTCAACAATTTAGTACATCTGTATCTAAACCTCAGATCTTAAATCAACCTAATGAATACTGATGATTTCCCACCGTTTTAAAAAATGGAATTATCTAATCTGGAAAGTGGAAATTTACAAATGAGTGGTTGCACAACACCAATATTAACAGTTTAAAAATTAAAACAACAAAAAAAACCAAACCCTACAACTAGGAAAAAAAAGCCAAGTTTGTTACAGTAATGTTCTAGTCTTTGAATCAACATGATGTGATAGAATTCAGACATTGTTTCTGGTGATAGACCCAAAAGACGTTTCCAGTTTCCGACAGAAAAAGTTGCCAAAAATCACTGATATAATCTGAGGGATTTTCACTATTCAAAATGGCTAGGAATAAAGCCTTCTCATATGGTAAGTGAATGGAATCCCACTCCATGAATGTTAAAATTACTAAATATTGTCAGAATGAAAGTTTAACAAAGCCCCGGTTAAACCTTAGGTCTTTAATTGAACTCAGTCTTACTAGTTTACCTCTGCTGCCCTTTCTCCCCTAAAACTAAACCTCATTTCTATTATTGAGTCAGATCTTTGACATACTTTGCAAAAACTGTTAAATCATTTCTACCATCTTCAGTATCGTCGCCTCAATATGGGGATGAGGGCATGGACCGCACTGACACTAACAGGGTCTAAAAATGCCAACTACCATCATATTGTAAGCACCAAACAAAGACCTCCAAAATCCTGTTACTACCAACCATTGCACCCCATTTCCCATCCAATAACCTCCTGTAAGCCACTGGACCCCAGGCTCTGGGGTGACAAAACACCCGTGAGCCCCGGATGTTAAGCCCACACCTCCTCCCTCCCCCAACCACGTGGCAACCACGTGCTCCTAGCCGTAGCGGCCTGCTCACGCCCCGCCGCGCCTCCCTGCCCCCGGTAACTGGCCAAAGCATCTCGAGTAATTCTGGACGCCAGAGCTCGGGACCGAGAACTAGAGCAACGGCAAATTCTACTAATGCCCTCCCTCCACGAAAGCACCCCAGGCCTCGCTGGGAACAGCACACAATCGCCACGGCCACCCACCGCGAGTTCAGTAGCAAAAAATGCCACCATGCATCCACAGGCCTACAAACTCAGCCCTGGAAAGGAAAGCTATGCCCAGGGCCTGTATTCCTACCCAGGCAAAGCAAACATCCAGCCCTCCAGTCCCGCATCGCCTCAAGCCCTAGGCCTGGGGCCTGGGACCGCTCCTTCCCCCCGCCCCTCCACGCCGTCCGTTCCCCCAGGTCTCACAGCCTCCCATCGCCCGGCCACCAGGGCCCCGGCAGCGCCTCCCGTCTTCGCAGGCCTCCAACAGGCTTAGCTCCCTCCACCAGCTCAGGCCTCAGTTAATTCCCGGCCCCCCAAGAGCCAGGAGGCCCTGTACGGCCTCGCTTGAACACTCCCGAAAGAAGAGTTACCGAAAAGGTAGTTCTGGGGCCTCAGGGGGCTCATGTCCATATCCATCGAATCTTCCATGGGGTGGTAGCACGCACTTAGGTGGGAGAGAAGGCGGACGGAAAATGGGTGGCTGCTCTAAAGAGACGCGCAGGACGGAATCACGCCAGGGAAAGGACGCGGGCTCCCCACGCATATATATGGTCTCCGAAGATCTCGCGAGAGCCCTCCAAGTCCTGCCCCGTGCGCGTGCTCGAGAGTTCCCCCTCCCTGTACGGTCGCGCTCCTGCGCAAGCGCTCTTCAACTCTGATCTTTTTTACCTCGCCCCCCACCTCTTCCAGGTACTTCGCGGGCTCCCACTGAGCACGCGCACTCGTACCGTGCGCAGACCCTCCGCCGCCGTCTCCATTGCGCACGCGCAGTGGCCTCATAAGCGCGCGCTCCTACCTCCAACCCTTCCACGTCCTCTCCAGCTCTGCGCGCCGGCCTTGCTCCCAGAGCCTGCGCAGCCCACCCTGCAAGATGGCGACGTTATTTCCTCGCTGCTCCATCCTCTGGGACCCTCCCAGGCCTCCTGGGGTCACGGGCACCTTGGGATTTTTAATTTGCCGGAAGGCCTGGTCTCAGTTAACGGTTTCCCTAAATTTAAAGTTTCAGGTGCCAGAGGCGGAATAGATTGAGGCTTATTCTTTGTTGAGGAGAAAAGATGTAGTTACTGGCCAGACTTGCTCATCGGTGCTTTTAGAGCTCTGTCCTTCCCAAGGTCCCAGTTCTCATCTCCAGGTCATTGGGAGGTCAAAGGGGACCTGAGTTAGTCTCCTCGGAAGAGCAAGCGACATCCGCAAAGATCAGGGTGTGCAGCCTCCAGGAAGGCGCAGTCTTGATCGCTCCCGTGAAAGGAAGCAGGACTGTAGGGAACGCAGGAGGCCGAGTCCAGTCTTTGGGGATCAGCGTTTTAGACTGCAGCTTGACACGACCCCCGCACTCCGAGGTATACCTTTTATACCTCCACATACCAAACAAATTTAAGAATTACTGTGAGGAATAAACTGATACCAACGCCTCTACTCCCTCTTCCCACTCTGAATAATAAGCTATAATGCACGTGATCCAATACTAACAATTAAAATCCTAAATTTGCAGAAACCAGAGAGCATCAATATGTGAATGGGTCCAAGCACTTCCTCACCTTTTCCTAGACCCCAAGTAAAGAAGAGTCTTTACCTAGATTCTTGGATCCTTTAAGATGTAAAATATAAACAATTGCTAAAGAAATAAGTAACAGGAAAATTGGGAAAGGGGGTGGAGAAGATGATGAACAGGATCTGTACCTTCAGAAAGGGCAAATATGATGCCTAAAGAGAAGTGCAGGAGGAGGCTCTAATGTCCTGTGAACTCATGCAAGTGAAAGTTGGAACTACTTTGTAACTGCTCCCTGGATTCTGGACTCTGATTATTTGAACAAAACTCTATACACAACCTGAACCATATGGGAGCCATCGCTAATGTTTTTTAAATAGCATATTTGTTGTTTTGATGTTTCAGGCACCTAGTCTGGGTATGAGCTCAAAGAATCCAGATGTTAAAAAAAATGCACTTTTTCATATTTGCAAATACAGAGAATGCTTACTGTCTTTAAAAATATATAGGCCTATACAACTCGAAAAGGTAAAAATACACCTCTTTCCATCTCTCTGTTTCTAATCCCTAGGGGTAATCACTATTCATAGTTGGATGAATCTCCTTCCAAACATCCCCTCCTTACTGGTAATTTAACCCAGGAGTAATTCTTCCTCTGAACTAAATCCCCAATACTTTTGATTTTTTTTTTTTTTTGGATTGAACCCAGGGGGTATTCAGCCACTGAGCCACATCCCCAGCCCTTTTTTGTATTTTATTTAGAGGCAGGGTCTCGAGACTGAGTTGCTTAGCACCTCACCATTCCTGAGGCTAGCTTTGAACTTCAGATCCCCCAGCCTCAACCTCCAGAGCCACTAGGATTACAGAGTCCCTTTTGATTTTTGAGACAAGAGTCTAAGTCATCAAGGCTGGCCTCCAAGTGTAATCTTCCTACCTCAGACTCCTAAATCTCCAGGATCACAGGGGCGCACCACCATGCCCAGGCAGACTACTTTTTAAATGTATGTGTGAGTATATATATGAGAGACAGAAAAGTTGTATGCTGTGGAGGGTGTATTTTTTTTATTTTTTATTTTTTTAGTAGTAGATGGATACAATATCTTTATTTTTGTTTGTTTATTTTTATGTAGTGCTGGGGATCGAACCCAGGACCTCACGTGAACAAGGCAAGCACTCTGCCATTGAGCTACAACCCCAGCCCTGGTATATTTTTTTAAATATGGGTGAGTCACATATTACTTTGCTCTTAATACTCAAAAATATGTTTTGGACATTAGTCCAAGTTAATACATGATATGGATATATTGTAATGTTCACTGCATTGATGGTCTACATTTTTATTCATAATTTTGCTATTAAAAATAATGCCTAAACCAGGCACAGTGGTGCACACCTGTAATCCCAGCAGCTCAGGAGGCTGAGACAGGAGAATGGAAATTTTGAGTGCAGCCTGGGCAATTTAGCAAGAACATGTCTCAAAATTTTAAAATGTTTAAAAAGGTTGAGGTACCTCTGGGTTCAATCTCTAATATAAGGGGGGAACGTATACTATAATAAACATCTTTGTACTTATATCCTTATAGGTGTCTGAAAGTACTTTTGGAGGGGAATATATATATATATATATATATATATATATATATATATATATAGTAGAGCACTTGCCTCACATGTGCTAGGCAAGTGCTCTACCATTGAGCCACAACCTCAGCTCCTGTGAAATATATTTTAAGACATGGAAGTGCACAGTGAAAGGGCAGATACTTAAAATACATGTACATGTAAATGTATCATTTATTGTTTGTAGAAGTAATCACATTTTATATAATCTCTAATTTTCCTGTTTCATGTGGCTGTCTCTCCACTATATAACATATAAAGGCCTACTGTATTATTTTTAGGAATTGAATAATGTTCCATTATATAAACAAGTGTACAATTTTTAAATTCCAGTTTTTTTTTGTTGTTGTTTTTTTTTTTTTTTTTTAATATTTATTTTTTAGTTCTCGGCGGAGACAACATCTTTGTTGGTATGTGGTGCTGAGGATCGAACCCAGGCCGCACGCACGCCAGGCGAGCGCGCTACCGCTTGAGCCACATCCCCAGCCCCATCCAGTTTTTTTAATATAATCAATTTTATTTATTTGTTTGTTTATTTATTTATTTATTTTGGTACCAGGGATCAAACTCAGGGGCACTTGACCACTGAGCCACATCCCCAGCCCTTTTTGTATTTTATTTAGAGCCAGGGACTCACTGAGTTGCTTAGCACCTAGCTTTTGCTGAGGCTGGCTTTGAACTTGAGATCCTCCAGCCTCGACCTCCAAAGCCGCTGGGATTACAGGTGTGCACCACCACACAGTCTCTAGGTTTTATTTGAATTCTTCATTGCTAATACATTTTTGAGGGAATTTTAAACATGACAAAAATACAATCCTATGGTAAACGCCCATCTTCAGCAGTTATCATCACATGGATGTAGCTTGTCTTGCTTTATGTATCCCCTTCCATCTTTGGATTTTAGTATTATGGGGGGTGGCAGCAGCGGGGGCGAGGGGGAGGGTGGAAGTTCTAAAACTAATCTCTTGTGAATACTAAAGGACAACTGTATGACTATTTCATATCACACCATATCACCACACCACACACTGTAGTGGCACCCCCTTTCTCCACAGAAAAGTCTTAACAGGGCTTCTCCAGAAATCTTCACATGGCTGATTTTGGGACTGTCAGCAAAAGAGTCTCTGCAAAAGAGTTCAATGTAAATAACTTCCTATTTTCTCATCGCCCTGTTTTACTTGGCCACTGGTGGGGAAGATACTGAAAAACCAGCCTCTACCTCAGAGCAAAGCCTGTCCAAGGAAGGGACCCACAGAGCACTCCTAGGCACATTCCCACCCTGCTAAGTTGTTTATGTACAAATAACATGAGAGATCTGCTGCTCCAGGTGTCCCTGACTCAGTCAGGCTAGGTGGGGATCCATAGCAACCCCCTAGCAGCCACCAATCAACATGAGACAGGGAAAATACCTGGGATGCCAGATGACCCTCCCAGTAGTTTATGGTGGTTGATAATGTGTTGGGAAACTATGTAGTTCAGCATGTACACCCTTCTAGGCTTAAACCAATTAGTTCAAAGGAATCCCCCTCTTGTAGTAACCAATCACCCCTACCCAACTTGTTCCCGCCAGTGAATGTACTAATCATGTTTTAGAGTTGTTGTCTGTTTTTCCCATGGTGTATGATGATTTGCTAAGAGATGCTATGATTTAAGTGAAGACCCTGCCTTCCCCAAAGAGTATATAAAACTGCTGCAAACCCTAGGCTCAGGCCTCTCAGCCTCACCAGTTGCTGTGTGTGCACATGGAGGACCGAGCTAGCTCGCAATAAACACCTCTTTGCTGCTTACATCGATCTTGGTCTCTGGTGGTCTTTTGGGGGTCCTGAATGAATTTGAGCATAACAATACCAGCACTCCCGGGTGCTGGACACCCCTTTACTAGTTTTTCACAAACAGTATAGTAGTTTGTAGAAATGTGTAAACAAGGCTCTGGCCTTGAGCTGGGCTTCAGAGATGTCTACATTTCTGAGATAAGTTACCAATTGGGCTCCATGGTAACAGCTGGCAGGGGGAGGAAAAAAAGGGGAGAAGAAGCTCTCCCCTTCTCAGGTGTTGTCCTTGAAGGGTTAACTTGCCCAAAACAGTGAAAGAAAAAGCTGCTTTTATGTGAACTTCTGCAGACTGTGAACTTCTGAGCCCCTCCCCTTACATGCTGGGTATAAAACTCTGAAACTCCCTGAACTCGGGGTTCAGGGATTGACTGATTATAGCAAAAGCTGTGCCCTCTGAACCTGCTGCAGCCAAATAAAACTCTTTCCTGCTATCTTTGGTGCCTTGCCTCGTTTGTCCCTACAACAGCACAATATGGGAGGAAATGCTGATGTGATTACCAGCTATGCCCTAATGTGTACATGTTTCAAAACATCATGTTGTAGATCATAAATAGATCATTATGTCAATTAAAAATAAATGAAGATGAACAAATATTTCCTCCCCAAAAGCTGTGTGCAAATTTGTGGACAATGTTCATTTGTAAGCATGTGCTTTTGGATGACCATGTAGGAAAGAAAGGCTGCATCACTGGGAAATCTACATTTAACTTTTAAGACACTATCAAACACCTTACATTGCCACCGCGGTGCATGGGAGTTGCAGTTCCTACCCATCCTTGCTAATACTTTGGAATTTTGGACAGTCTTGTAAGTGTGTGGAGGCGTCTTGTGGTTTCAGTTCTTTGAATTAAGTAACTAGCGAAGGTGAGCAGTTTTGTGTGTTTATTTGCTGGCTGTTATGGTTTGGATATGAGGCATCCCCCAAAAGTTCAAAGGAGAAATGATTGGGTTGTGAGAATCTTAACCCATCAGTGAGTGATAACTTAAGTGGTAACTTAAAGGGTTGGGTGTAGCTGGAAGAGGTGGGGAAAGGGGGCGTATCTTTGGGGTATATATTTGATTTGTATCTGGGAAGTGGAGTCTGCTTTCTAGCCATCATGTGGCCACCATAATGTCCTGCCTCTCCTTGAGCCCTGAGGAATGGAGCCTGCTGTCTATGGATGGAGATCCCTGAAACTATGAGCCCCTGAATAAACTTTTCCTCTTCTAAAATTGTTCTAGTCAGTTCTTTTTAGTCACAGCAGCGAAAAGCTGACTAAAACACTGGCCCTACAGCTTCCCAATGTGTGGTTGAGGTATCTGTTTCAATCTTCTGCCCCTGTTTTTCCCTGTTTTTGTTTTTTTCTGTTTTGTTTTGTTTTTATTTGTTTTAATGTACATGCTCTACCACTGAGTGACAACCCCTGGCCCAGGTTATTTGTTTCTGCGTCTTGGATTTGGGGACATCTGTATATATTCTGGATACAAGTCCTTCATCATCTCTGCATTGTGTAAATATTTTCTTTCAACCTGTGACTTGTCTTTTCATTCCCTTAACAGTGTCTTTTGAAGAGCAAACGTTTTTAATTTTGAAAAACTTCCACATCAATTTTTATATGGATTATAGATTTTTTTTGTAGCATGTCTACCCAAAAGAAAAAAAAATGTGCTCCCTCAAAAAAATCCTACTTTTTTTTTAGAAGTTTTTTTTCCTTCAGTACCTTTTTATCCTCCCCAGAAGTTTAAAGATGTTGCCCACTGTATTTGGTGGACAAACACTCAGTCTGTGTGGCTTTTGTAACAGGAAGACAGCTGTCATTTTTATATTTGTTCCTATGTGATGCCTTTTCCCCCAACTGCCTTAAGATTTTGTCTTGGCTGGGCATGGTGGCACACGCCTGTAATCCCAGCAGTTTACTGAGCCTGAGGCAGGAGTTCAAAGCCAGCCTCAGCAATTTAGTGAGTCACTTAGCAACTCAATGAGACCCTGTCTCTAAGAAAATATAAAAAAGGGCTGGAGATGTGGCTCGGTGGTTAAGCTCCCCTGAAGATGTTCTCTTTATCTCTGATTTTAAGCAATATAATCTAATTAATCTTGGAATGGTGTTCTTCATGTTTCTTTTGTTTGGGAATTCACCAAGTTTCTTGAACCCAGGTTTCTGTAAATATATAATTTCTATCATTTTAAAGCTATTATTAGTTAAAATGTATTTCTATCCTCTCTTTTATCTCCTAAGTTTTTTTTTGCCCTAAGAGCCCGGCTCTTGCTGTGTTGCCCAGCTGAACCAGAATCCTGGGCTCAAGGGATTCCCTCCCTAGCTTAGTACCAGCACACCCTGCACACCCTGCACCGGCCCCTCGGGATTCCAGCCACATATGTATTAGGCTATTTGAGTTGTCCCATGGCTTGGTGGTCCTCTCGTCATTTTCTTTTGGTCTTTCTTTTCTCAATGTTTCATATCTGATCATTTCTACTAGATATTTTCATCTACAAGATCTATTATCTAATCTGCTGTTAATCTCATCCAGTAGGACTCACATCTCAGAGATTTTGTTTGTTTTTTTTTTTTTTTTTTTGATCTCCAGAAGTTCTGCTTTGTTCTTTTATGTCATTCAGGGTTTCCTGTAATTCCTATGTTTTGCTCCACCTTGTTGACCATAATATGCTTATTCTATCATTTGCATTATTTCTGAGTGTATTTGAGGGCCGTGTGTATGTTGTTTGGTTTTGCAGCGCTGGGAATCCAACCCAGGGCCTCATGGGTGTCTACAGGTGTGCACCACCATGCCCAGGGAGACTACTGCCTTCTTTTCCACCTTGTGGTGCTGGGGATCAAACCTAGGGCCTTGTGCAAAGGAACACTGCCTTTTAACCTAAGGTCTAAAATTTCCCAGCAGATAAACATCACTTGCATATTATTATCTTATTTTATTTTATTTTTTTTTTTTAGAGAGAGAGAGAGAATTTTTTTTAAGATTTTTTTTTGAGAGAGAGTGAGAGAGAGGGGAGAGAGAGAGAGAGAGAGAGAGAGAGAGAGAGAGAGAGAGAGAATTTTTAATATTTATTTTTTAGTTCTCGGTGGACACAACATCTTTGTTTGTATGTGGTGCTGAGGATCAAACCCGGGCAGTATGCATGCCAGGCAAGCGCGCTACCGCTTGAGCCACATCCGCAGCCCACATATTATTATTTTAAAAGCCACTTTTCAGAGTCCATTATAATATGGATAATTCTTGGCATATTCATTTGATATAATTTTATTAAATGCCAAATATAAATGTCAAATATTCTATATAATTTTATTGAATGTGAAATACTTACATCAGATACTGTATATTTACTCACCGGAAACCCATTTCTGACTTGGACTTTCCCTTATAGAGGTTGGAAAGCTACATACTCCAAATCCCAGCGTCCCTCATGGTCAGGGTGACTAGGCGATGCATTCTGAGTGAGACATTTACACAGGAGTCCAATGGAAGAAGAAGGGTGGAAAATCTTTTGTCCTGTCTCCTTTTTTCCTATATGTAACAAAGTTTCTGGAGTTGAAATAACTATTTTATGTCTATGAAACAAAAACAAACAAACAAACAAAAAAACAAGGATTAAAGTCAGTTGCTAAAGATGGCAGAATGTAGAACTAACACAGCTTATTTCCTTATGGCATCGCAAAGCAGCTAGACCAAGTAAGTGATGCCTGCTCTGAATTTCGGGGAGACTTGCTGCTCCCAAATTCAGGACTTTGGAGCAACTTATGTCACCTACTACCGATGACTGTGCCCCTTTTGAGAAACAGCTTATGGTTTACTACTGAGCAGCAATGGAGACTATAGACACTTGACTGCAGGCCGCCAAGTCAGCATGTGAACTGGGCATCTGACTCATCACTTCACAAACTTAGGCTTGCACAAAAGCACTTTCTTTTCAGATGGAAGTGGCATATATGAGTCCAGGCACAGGGAAATCCAGAAGACACAAGAACATTTCATGAGAAGAGGCCCAGAGGCCTTCACTGCTCCTTTCTGCCAATCTGCACTGCACAAGACTGTATTTCCAGAGAAGGCCACAGGGATGTCTATTGTCTCACTTGCTTTTCTGTACCTTTAACTGACCCACCTCAAGAAATAAAATCTAAGCAAGGCACAGTGGCCTGGGTCTGCAATCCCAATGACTCAGGAGGCTGAGGCAGGAGAATTGCAAGTTCTAGATCAGCCTCAGAAACTTAGCAAACCCTCAGCAATTAGTGTGACCCTGTCTCAAAATAAAAGATAAAAAGGACTCGGGATGTGGCTTGTGGTAAAACACCTGGGTTCATTCCCTGGTATCAAAAAAAAAAAAAAGCAGAATAGAAAGGAGAGGAAGGAGAAGAAAAGGAAAAAGAAGAAAAGAAGGAGGAGGAAGAGGAAGAAGGAAGAGGGATTCTGTGTACCCTGTCCTTGGATCCATGCCTTGACCAATAGAGTAAAAGAGAGTGATGCTCTCCAACTCCCAGGGTTCCCGGGCACTCACTCTAGGAACGCCACTGCCTCAGCAGCCTCGGATGGGCCTGAATGGACAGGAATGCCCTTCAGTCCTAGCAAAGTCTCAGACAAATGCAAATGCCAGCACCAACTTGCCAGCCAAAATGAGTCAAGTTGAAAGTCCTGCCTACAGACCCCAATCACTGCCCAAAGTATCTCATGGAATAGAGATGAGCCATCCATGCTGAGCCTTGCCCAGACAGTAGATTCATGAGACAAATACAGTATTGTTATTTTAAGTCACTCAATTTTGGAGTGGTTAGTTGAGTATAGATAACTGACACATACATCCATGACCCTGAAAAACCATGAGAAGGGAAATCCTCTCAGTGGGTAAACCTTTGAGCAGCATACCTGGACTTCCCTTTCCAGAAAAAGAGATAGCCAGGGATCCAAATGTGCAGTGATTCATGGGTAGTGACTAATTTTAGGCAATGGTCAGGAACTTGGAAGGAGCGTGATTAGAAAATTAGCGCCAAAGTCTGGGGAATTCCTTTCTGAAAAGGGCAGAGTGTAGTAGGTATTTTTAGTTCCTGTGATGGCTTATCAAAGAGTAGCCTCAGCAGAGAGGACCCTCAATCATCACATGGACAAGAGGACACATTCTGTCAACTTTGGTCAGCCTCCTTCTCCAGTAACCCCTGTCCTTGCCCCAAAAACTCTTGAGGAAAAAAAAATGGTCAAAATGGTAGAAATGGAAGATAAACAAGGTCTTACCAACATGGACTTTCATAGCCCAACCTGTCCACAGCAAAGATCAACAATGAGCTTCTGGAGTGTCCCCATTCCTCAAGGGGATCAACCAGTCACACAGCCCGGGATTGCTTTCATTAGGTCATGTTGGCCTTTTGTTCTGATTAAAATAGATGCTTTGTATATGTTTCCTTTCCCTACCAAAACCAACCTCCATGAACTTAAGACTTTTTCACTGACACAGTGTATCATTGTTTCTGATGGAGGAACTTCCTTTATGGCAAATGAAGCAAAGCAATGGGCTTGTGCCTAGTCAATTCCTGGGCTCCATGTTCCCTGTCTCCATGAAGCAGCTGGCCTCATAGGATGGTGGAGTAGCCTTAGGAGGATTCAGTCACATTCTCAGCTAGGCGGAAACACCTTCTTAGGCTGGGACAATGCTAAGTCAGTGACCAGGACATAGGCAAGCTTCATGAAAATCAAGGAACAAAGTGGAAATCGTGACTGTGAGAAGAGCCACTGTGATTTCCACCCCTGGTCCTCCTGAGAGTTGATTTTGCTTCCCTCTGTCTTAGCTTGGGCTCTGTTGGTCCAGAGGTCTTAGTTCCCAAGGGTGAATGCTTCTACCCAAGCACACAGCAGGGCTTCCATTCAACTGAGACCATTGGCAGGCCATTGCGGACCCCTACAGCTCAGTGGGGATTTCTGCACTAGCTGGGGTGATGGACCTTGAGCATCAGAGAGAGGCTGGGTTGGTGGTACCCAGTGAGGCTAAAAAAACAGCCTCTATCTCAGAGCAAAGCCTGTCCAAGGAAGGGACATACCTTAGTCCTTGGAAAGATCCACAGAGCACTCCTAAGCACATTCCCACCCTGCTGAGTTGTTTATGTACAAATAACAGGAGAGATCTGCTGAGCCAGGTGTCCCTGACTCAGTCAGGCTAGGTGGGGATCCATAGCAGCCCCCTAGCAGCCACCAATCATCATGAGACAGGGAAATACCTGGGATGCCAGTGGTTTATGGTGGTTGATAACAAGTTGGGAAACCATGTAGTTCAGCACGTACACCCCTCTTGGATCAAACCAAACAGTTCAAATGAATACCCCTTTTGTACTGACCAATCACCCCTACCCAACTTGTTCCCACCAGTGAATGTGGTAATCATGTTTTAGAGTTGTTATTTGATTTTCCCGCAGTGTGTGATGATTTGCTATGATGTATGTGAAGTCCCTGCCCTCTCCAAAGAATGTATAAAACTGCTGCAAACCCTGGGCTCCGGGCCTCTCAGTGTCACCAGTTGCTGTGTGTGTGCGCGGAGGACCGAGCTAGCTCACAATAAACACCTCTTTGCTGCTTACATCGATCTTGGGTCTCTGGTGGTCTTTGGGGGTCCCGAATTCGAGCATAACAAGGCTGAGAAGGAACCTATCCAGAAAACATGGGTTCTCTTGGGGTGCATCTTAATTCTCCCATGTCCTCTGACCAAACTTAATGAAAAACTATAACTCAAAGGGTTACAGGGTACCAAAGCTGGCATATGATGCAGCAAAAAGTAATCCAAAAGATGGGACCTGCGTCACCTTTTTGAAAGACAGTGTGCCTTTAATTGTATGAGAGGAAGAGTTTAAAAAGCAACTCAGAAGTGTAATTTTGCTGTTGCCCTTGTTTGGAAGATAAATGAGATAAGAAAAGGTGGATATATTTTGCCAAACTTCTTACACTGGAACTGTGTCATCTGGAATCCTCTTCCCTTAACTCCTAGGTGAGGCCAAGTCAAGGGAAATATTTGCTTGAGGTATGAAACATAAGAAAGGAACAGCACTGACCTTCATTGAGGCCTGAAGGTCAGTGTAGGCCTCAGGTCAACATAGACCTGCAGCTCACCTATGGCTTCCCTCTCTTGCTGGTTCCTCCTCTCTCGGATCTTCTCCTACAGTTCCTCAGAGTTTTGATGTTGAGAGCCACAGCCCAGTCAGAATGATGCCTGGCATTTGCCAGAGGGAATGTTTGAAAGGTGACACCAGCGAACCACTGAGATGATGATCTGAGTTAAGCTTTATATAATTGCTGTGATGCTGGATTGATTGAATTGTATATTTGACCTTTACTGTCGGGCAATAGGGTGGCTCTTGCTGCCTCTAGTGCCCCTACTTTGGCATTCCGTGAGTTCTCCCTGGGGGTTTGGGGAGATTGGACAGAGCCCGGTAGAGGGAGTGTGTTCCTGTGTGGTGTGTGCAGTGCCGGAGAGAGTTGGGGAATAAAGAGTTGCTGTTTGAATCTACAAGGCTTTGTGGCGGCTCGGTTATTTGTGCCCAGCCAGACTGTGGCATTCCAGGAGCACATGTGGCACAGGGTACCAGCTTCTTCTATGGGTGGCCCAGGGCATCAAGGTTGAAGGCTTTGAAAACAGATGTGGGTTCCAGGTCTTCATGGATTCCACTCTGTCCTCATTCTTCCCTGCTGCACAGTGAACTTTTATTCCTAACTGCTAACCCTGCTGACCTGTGCAACTCCAGCCAGGCCACCAGACTCAGAGCCTCCTGTCGACTTTGTCACCACTGCCCTTCACAGCCCTGGCTAAATGACTTCTCTCTGATCCTCTAAGTGTCCTCTTCCAGATTTTGTAAGGGTCCGGCGAATGTTGGAGGAAGAGACCACCGAGAGACCGACTCATGCAACAGCAAAAGGGGTTTATTGCAGATCCAGCATGCTGGGGCTCCGTGCTCACTCAAGAAGGGAGAGTGGCCAAGAGCCCCGAGCAGGGGTTAAGCAGTGCTTAAGTACACTTTTTTAGGGAGGGCAGGAACTTTACATACGTCATGGTCCCCTTTAACAAATCATCATACACCACGGGAAAATCAAATAACAATTCCCAAACATGATTAGTACATTCATTGGCGGGAACAGGTCGGGCAGGAGTGATAGGTCAGTCCTAAGAAGGGGGGTACATTCAAACTGATTGGTTTGGGCCCTGAATGCCTACGTGCCAAACTGCACAGGGTACAGGTTATTAAACAACTAAATGGTCAGTACCGGGCATTGTCTTAACTGCCTCAGGAATTTCAGGTTCTGTGTGCAGTTCAGAAACTTTACAATACCTAGTCCTTTACATTTTAACTCAGGCTTTGCAGCTTAGAAACTTTACCCTTTCAATTTGACTAGCTAACCCTAGCCCTGACCCTGACCCTGACCCTGATCCTGACAATTTCACATACACTTCTATAAAAAATTGTTCACCTGAAGTTTTAATTTAACTGACATAAAGTTTTTAACGTTTAAAAAGAGAACAAAAGAGGAGATAAATCTGCATGCCTAGTGTGTGTCCAGTTTTGTAATAACATACACACGTGCATAGAGAAGAGATTTAAAATGCATCAAAATGAATAAGATGATGTCCAGGATTAGGGGTGAGAGAGGAGTAAATGGGCAGAGAATTTTTAGGGCAGCTAAACTATTCTATATAACATGATACTAGCAGATGCATGACCTTGAACATTTGTCAAAACCCATAGACTTGTACAACACCAAGAGGGAAACTTAAAATTGGGCGATATAGATTGTCCACGTAGGCTCACCAGCTCTAACAGTGGACCACTCTGGGAACAAGTGGACCACTCTAGGGCAGTGTGTGGAATAGTGCGGGGGTGGAGTGTGTGCGTGTACATGGGGGCAGGGTACATAGGCCCTCCTGCTCCTGTCTGTTCAGTTTTGCTATGAACCTAAAAGTGCTCTAAGAACCAAAGTCTATTTGGATGCTACAAAATTAGCATTAAGATTAAATGTCTATTTAAAAAATAAGAAATTTCCTAAATTAAAAAAAATCTAACCTCACACCTCAAAGAACTAGAAAAATAAGAACAAATTAAGACCAAAGTTAGCAGAAGGAAGAAGATAATAAAGATTAAAGTAGAAATAAATCAGAGAATAGAAAAACAACAAAAGAAATCAACAAAACTAAGAATTGATGTTTTTTTTAAATAAAATCAATAAACCATTAGGCTAAGAAAAAAAGAGTGACATACAAATAAATAATATCAGAAAAGAAAGAGGGGACATTACAATGACTGTCTCAGAAATGAAAGGATCATAAGGGACAATTATTAATAATTATATGTGGATAAATTTGATAATCTAGATGAAAGATACATATTCTTGAATCAAGAAGAAACAAAGCCGAGTGCAGTGGCCCACGCCTATAATCCCAATGGCTCGGGAGACTGAGGCAGGAAGATCACGAGTTCAAAGCCAGCTTCAGCAATTTAGCAAAGCACTAAGCAACTCAGTGAGACCCTGTCTCTAAATAAAATACAAATAGGGACTGGGGATGTGGCTCAGTGGCCAAGTGCCCCTGAGTTCAATCCCTGGTACCAAAAAAAAAAAAGAAAGAAAGAAATAGAAATAGAAAGCCTGAACAGACCAATAACAAATAAGGAGACTAAATGACTAATCAAAAATCTCCCAATACAAGAAAGCCCTGGGATCAGGTGAATTCACAAGTGAATTCTACCAAACACTCCACCAGCCATGCCCCACCTGACCACAGTTACCACCCAGTCCATTCAAATTAGAACAGACTCATTAGGTCACATGAGAAACTGATGTGACTCCATTTTTAAAAATAAATAAATAACAGCAGCTTCTACCTCTGAAAGGGTAAAGTTTCTAAACTGCAAAGCCTGAATTAAAATGTAAAAGACCGGGCATAGTAAAGTTTCTAAGCTGCAAAGCCTGAATTAAAAAGTGAAAGACCAGGTATTGTTAAGTTCCTCTGCTACACCCAGAACCTGAAATTCCTGAGATAGTTAAGATAACGCCCTACTGGCCATTTAGCCTAGGGCCCTGTGCAGTTTGTCACATAAGCATACAGGGCCCGAACCAATCAGTTTGAATGTGTACTCCGCTTAGGAGTGACCAATCAGCCCCGCCCGACCTGTTCCCGCCAATGAATGTGCTAATCAATTTTCCGGTGCCTCATGCTGATTTGTTCTGATGTATGCAAAGCCCCCACCCTCCCCAAAAAGTGTACTTAAGCACTGCTTAGCCTCTGCTCTGGGCTCTGGGTTGCTCTGGCTTCTTGAGTGAGCCTAGAGCCTCAGCACGCTGAATTGGATCCTCAATAAATCCCCTTCTGCAATTGCATGAGTCAGTCTCTTGGTGGTCTCTTCCTCCGACTTTTCACCGGACCCTTACACCTCAAGGCCTGTCCTAAGGAAGGGGGTGTGACCCTTGTCCTTGGAAAAACCCACAGAGCACTCCTAAGCACATACCCACCCTGCTGAGTTGTTTGTCTGTAAATAGCAGGAGAGGTCTGCGGAGCCAGGTGTCCCTGACTCAGTTAGGCTAGGTGAGGACCCATAGCAACCCCCTAGCAACCTCCAATCAGCATGAGACAGGGAAAATGCCTGGAATGCCAGGAGACCCCCAAGTGGTTTGTGGTGTTTGATAACATGTTGGGAAACCGTGTAGTTCAGCACGTATACCCCTCATGGCTTAAACCAATCAGTTCAAAGGAATCCCCCTCTTGTACTAACCAATCACCCCTACCCAACTTGTTCCCGCCATTGAATGTGCTAATCAATGTTAAGAGTTGTTTGACTTTCCCTCGGTATGAAATGATTTGCTGTGTGATGTTGTGACGCATAGGGTATCCCCCCAAAACCTATAAGGTCTCACTGAACAAAGGACCGGGGTTCGCTCCCTGGGACCGCTGCATCGGGAATGGTTGTGAGTCCAGGCTTGAGCTTACAATAAAGACTCTTGTGTGATTGCATTGGATTTGGCTCCTGCAGGTCTATTGGGGTCCCACGAATCTGGCATAACACACACAATCTTTACCTGTGAACCTTCTTGCATTAGCACAGGGGCTTTGGGGGGCACTTCATACACAAACCATAACAGCATAGTACTAGAAGTCCTAACCAGAGTAATTAGACCAACATTCTGAAAAGAAAAACCAAAGAAAGAAAAGGCATGCAAATCAGAAATAAGTTAATTATCTCTATTCATAGGTGACACGAGATCACATAGATTCAACAAGTGCACTGGATGTGTTTATTAGTTCTAACAAGGTTTTGTTGTTTTGAATCTTTATGATTGTCTACATGGTATCATATCATCTTCAGGAAGTCAAGAAAACAATCCTATTTAACATAGAAATAAAAGCTGGCACAGTGATGTCACCGCTGTTTACCGGTGACGAGTCCTTGCTTCCCCAATGCTGAAGTATAACACAGAGAGGCAGCCGGGGCAAGTTTAGAGTAGATGGTGGAAGCTTTATTAAAGGAAAGCAGAAAAGACTTCTCCTGGGAGGAAGAAGGGCACCCAAGAGGTGGAATCCTTGGAAGGGGGAGATCTTCCCTCTTTTATAGCTAAGGCCTACTTTCAGCTTTCCCACATTCCTGTCACATTCCTGTCCTTTGTTCTGTTATCTTGCAGTAAAGTAATGTAGGTGGGAAAGCCTAAAGGGTGGGGGTCTGGTGGGTTGAAGGAGTAATCTGGGCAGGAAGGGCTTTTGGATTAGCATCTCAGAGTTTGCTGGCAGCTGCTTCATTAACATTTCCTTGGGATGGGCTCCTGGCTTTAGGGACATTTTCAATTCCCCCAAGTGCTGCTCTGGTTTCCTGGGTTACATTCTCAATAATGGCCTCCATTTTATTTATCTTACTGATATTAGACCCGATTTACCTAACTACACTAACTACCTATCTTTAAATCTGGCTTCAGTGGTCCACTTCTATAATCCCAGTAACTCAGGAGGCTGAGGCAGGAGAGCAAGTTCAAGGTCAGCCTCAGAAGTTCAACAAGATCTTGTCTCAAAACAAAATTTAAAAAGCTGTGTGGGGTGACACATGCCTGTAATCCCAGTGGCTCTGAAGGCTGAGGCAGGAGGATCCCAAATTCAAAGCCAGCCTCAGCAATGTAGTGAGTCCCTAAACAACTCAGTGAGACCCTGTCTCAAAATATTTTTTAAAAGGGCTGGGGACATGGCTCATTGGTTAAGTGCCTCAGGGTTCAATCCCCAGTACCAATAAATAAATAAATGGAACAAAAAAAATGGTAAAAAAAGGGGGGGCTGGGGAATATGTAGTTCAGGGGTAGAGGGTCCCTGGGTTCAATCTCCAGTACCAACAAATAAATAAATAAACAATAACAAAAAGAAAAACACGTTTACAAATAAATTTAAAAGAGTGAAGGGCGTATATACTGAAATTAATCAAATAGACATGCTGTGTTCATGGATTGGAAGAATTGATACTCCTAAAATTATTCATACTATGCAACACAATCTATGCATTCAAGACAACACCTATAAAAATTCCAACGACTCCCCCCTTTTTATTTTTTTACAGAAATAGAAAAAAATAGTCCTTCAATAACCAAAGCAATCCTGAGCAAGAACAACAGAACTTCAAAATATACTACAAAACTATAGTAACTAAAACAGTATGGGGGGCTGGAGTTGTGGTAGAGCATTTGCCTAGCATGTGTGAGGCACTGGGTTCAATCCTCAGCACCACATAAAAAAATAAAAAAATAAAATAAAGGTATTATGTTCATCTACAACTATAAAGTACTTAAAAAAACAGTTTAGTACAGGCATAAAAACAGACATAAAGACCAACAGAACCACTCATATAATTTTATAAAAATTATAAAAATTTGTCAATGATACCTTGAGAAAGCTTTTAAAAAGCAGACAAGGAAAGTGGCCAGAGAGAAGGTCACAGTGTGGGCCAGCCCAGGGTCTAACAGGAAGGACACAAAATGTTAATAAGTTCCTTCTGAGCTTAGCCTGTTGCTGGTCTGTGAGCATGCACACGCTGGGGTCTGACCCCGGGTCCTCCTGCATCAGTCGAGGGCTCTATTCTGGGCTTACACCCCAGCCAGTCACTGTTTTTCAGTGTTGCCAAAAAGTGTATTAGTGGTATAGATTTTAAATCAGCATATCTGTTAAATTCCCAGCCAAGGAAATTTAGAAAATAGTGTCCTTATTCCATAGTTTGATTAATGGGTTTAAAAGATAAAAAATAGTGGCCAAAGTGTTTCCCAGAACAAGGAAGAAGTTAAAATAACTTTTTCCTCCCCGCCCCGACCCCAGTGGATGCAACCCAGCCTCCTGAGTGCTAGGTGAGAACTCCCAGCCCTGGCCCAGGGCTTCCCGGGACAAGGAAGATGTTGCCACTAGCAGGTGACACTGGTAAATCTGCACACACCTAGGCCAGCGTGCACCTTCTGAAGGTGTGAATCCCATCATGAGCTTCCACAGACACAGCTGGCAAGGTGAAGGGCAGTCTGGCTCCCTTTGGAACAAGGAGCAGCGTGAAGAATGAGGATGGAGTGAGGTTAACTTAGAAACCCACAGCTGGCCTCTGCTCCCCACCGCCCTCAGAGCTCGGGGAAGCAGTGAGGAACCCTGTGCTGGCCTCTCTCCTGCAGGACTGCCCACCTGGGCGCCCATGCTCACCTTCTCTTTCATAGGCATTTTCCATCTTCCATGTATATTAACATGTGCCATGGGCCTCCACTTCCTTATTCAGTGGATATCTGAAGGGCTGAGCCACTGAGGGGTGATGATCCATTGACAGAGGTGAGAAGACCCGGGGGCCAGTCATGCTTGGGCTGGCAATGATGAAATTAGGGTCGGTTTTGAAAGTGCTGAGTGTAAAATGGCCACTGGAGATCTAAGAGGAGGATGTAGGCTCCCAGGACTCAAGGGAAGGAACTGGGAAGAAGGAGTTCCGCCAGTGATCGTGGTCTCTAGCCTGCCTGCATTGGGCTTCACTCTCAGTTTTCCAGTTTTGAACCCTAAACACTGACCACCGGGTCCTGGCCTGGGACGGTTGTTCCTGGAGAGATGGGTTTGTCTCCTTGCTCACCCCTTCTCTCTTGCAAGTTAGAAGAATGTGATAAACACGTGGAGGAACAGCAGAGGGCGCTGTGAATCTAAACTGCTCCTAAAGCACAGCAAGGTTCCTGGGGCTAATGGATTTCAGCTTCTGGCATATGCAAATAATGGAGAAAGGGTCTATTCCACATTTTGGCTTATAACTTAAAATAAATCAGTATCCATAATGTTTTGCCTTCAAATATCATCAACTTTATCTTGAAATGCAAACTACAAATAACAAAAATTGAAAACAAATGGATGATTTAAGTTATGGTTATGATTTTATGAGCTCTTTAAATTCACAAACATTAGGCAAAAGTCAGTACTGAAGGGATGATGTATCTTATGCCTAACAATGTGCAGAGTGAAATTCCAATCAAGAATTCTACCTTAAGAGTTAAAAATATATTTTAGAGCGGACACATTATTTTTGCAGTATTTCATTGATGTGATATTAGCAAATCTCCTCTCCCAACCAGATGTGAAATAGCTTTGATGGTATAGATTACCTGTAGGACTTAAACTGCATGAACTGAAGGACAGCAAAGGACAAAATAGTAAATATGTGTGCACTTTGGCATTTAATTTTTTTTTTTTACTATGCAGTTTTATGTAGGATTAAATGAGATAGCCTGATAATATTTCTGAATACAACAGTGCCTGGTATTCACAAGGCACTCAATAATTGCTGGTTCTTTTCTTTCTTTGCTCTCTTTATTGAATTTTCTACTCAATCTACTTCTTATAAAAATATTGTGTTTCCCACAAAGATTGGTCACATTAAATATCATTCTCACTTATTGATTTGGGATGTTAGAAATGCAAAAGATGAAACACAGGGGCTCATGCAGATTGAAAGTTAATTTACAACTGAGAAACCACTCTGTGGGTTTGTCGTTGCTGCTGTTTGTTTTTGATAATGTGCAGTTGTAGAAATTTACGAAGATCCTTTCAAGAGGGCAATGTCCTGCCTGCAGAGGCGATTTGCTTGGGTATGGATCAGCTCCGAGACTGACTGTCGCCCTGCTATTGAATTAGAGCTATTATTTTTGACAAGTACGGCAGCTGTATCATCACTTTAATCACCCAATAATCCACTGTGTCTCTTTATGCTAATAAATAAAACATCCCTCGTTAAATATTTCCTAGTAAGCAAGAGCAGACCTGTAATCTCCTCCCCCCATATGTTACAAAGTAAAATGATATAACAGTAATCAAATCAAATCAAATCATGTCTAGGAGTTTTATAGACAACTAATAGCTACGATTGCAAAGTGCACATCAGATACCAATTGAAGGGTACTTCTCTCTTTAATATAATATACTATACATATTTCACTAACTGTCTCATGATATCAAATGAATTTAACAAGATGATTATGTAGGTCAAATTACTTAGTAAGTTCTTTTAAGAATGGCTTTTAGACCCATTATGACTTTTAATGGTGCAATTTGTTAAATGATTGGAATTTCTAGAATCCTGCCTGCTAGTTCAGGTCAGGAACACTCGCTCTGCCCTGGTGATGATCTATTTTTAAAACATACTTCCAGCATCTGGCCATGGAAACGAAAATGACCACCAAAGAGCAACTTCTTGAAGCTCATTTCTCATTTTTAATTATTTAAACTACTTCCTTATGCAGATGATAATTTGAATATTCTAATTTCAAATAACCTTCTGACCACATTTCTTTCCATTCTGTATGGAGATGTCCTCTTTTTCCCCTAAATTTTAAATATGGCCCTTCTTATTTTTTTTTAATTTAAAGGTTTCCATTGGCTTTTAAAAAAAAAAATCTTTATTTTTATGTGGTGCTGAGGATGGAACCCAATGCCTCATGTATGCCCCAGCCCTTCTTATTTTTGTCAGAAGCTATGGACCAAATAGGTAGGACAAAAGTTTAGGCTTTCCTAAATGGTGAGTTTGCTTTGAAACCTATTTTTTACTTTCCTTTTGTTTAGTTATCTTTTTGCAGTGCTGGGGGTCCAGCCCAGGGCCAGGGGGCATAGTAGGCAAGGGCTCTGCCAGGGAGCCACACCCCCAGCCTGAGTTAGTTTATTTATTGTATGCCCCAAACAGTAAACAGAAAAGCCAAAGGCACATGATTGAAACACTCAGTCTTTGTCTTGAGAGCAATGTCATTATTTACATTGCCTTTTGGCATTTATTTTACTCAGCTTGAGAAAGCTTATTATTCAAGGTAACCTTTAGAAAATTGCCTATTGAAAATCACAAAATCACATAGTGATTTCTTTCTTTCTTTTTCTTTTTTTTCAACAGGGTCTCTTTTGCTCAGGCTAGTCTTGAACACCTGGGCTCAAGCTTCCTCCTGCTTCAGCCTCCTGAATGGCTGGGACCACAGCTTTGTCCCTGTGCCCAGAACACAGTGAGTCCTTGTGTCCTTCCCTTTAAAGATTATTGTATAAAGTAACTATTACATGCTTTCATGTAATAATTGATCTTCCAAATCAACATTCTTGAAAAATCAATCTGACATCTCTGGTTTGTATACACCCTCCATGGAAATTCTCCTAAAATCCCAGGCAGCCTTAAAATCCCCAACTCTGATCAGTAACCAAAGCCAGAGCTTCACAGCATGCAGAATTGCTCTGACTGTAGAGCAGACAGCATTCTGGGGCACAAGTTCCTGAGGGGCACACTGGTTCAATTCTTTTCCTGCTCTGGCTCTTGCATGAGGTGACCCTGGATGCATGTCCCCTGGCTTCTCAGAAACCTGGTAGCAGCTCCAAAATGAGGCTGACAACTTTTGCTACCTGCTCCTTGGGGTGGTTGTAGGGTTTAATGAGTTCCCCCCACACATTCTCATTTTCCACTCAAGCCTTCAGTGAGTTGTAGGTAGGGGCAGAGTAGAAGTGGAATATGGGAGCCTGCTTGGAAGTCTGGCTGAAAGTCACTCCAGAACAGTGTTATTTAATTTTTCTGCTTCTTTTAGTTCAATGGATGCAACATTCACAATCCTCTCTCAGCCCATCAACCACAAAAACTTAATTAGATATTATATCTCCTTGGTTTAAAATAGTATTTAATTTTACATAATGTGTTCAGCCAAAATATTAGGATTCCCTAAACAGAAATGTTCTCTCTATTTTTTCCCCTTGGGTTTTTCTTTCAATTTTTTTTGGTAGCTTTTAAAAAAATTATTCTCCTTAAAGTCTGATTTCGGCAGTTTCCCTCTGTGAAACATCACCAACTCCCCCGTTACCACTACTTAATTGAAGATGTAATCCCCACTTAGCGACTCTGGAGCCTCGCAGATACCAAGTGCAGCAACGAGTAAATATTAACATTCCCGTTAAACGCGATGCCTCTGATTCCTTTCCCCCACAAATTGTCTTCCTGCTCCTCCGAGTGTCATCTGAAGTGAGATCATATTAACTGTGCCTTATATGGGGCTGGGAGCGCTGGAGTCGAAATTAATGGGCAAATATCCTTTTCACTTACGGAGTAAATGAACACTCGGTCTTTGAGCCAGGGCCAGGTGTGACAGGAAGTCGCAGGCCACCCAACCAAGAGCGAAGCACTTCCAAGCATTTTGCTGCTCGATGGGGGGGGGGGGGAAGGAATCAAAGGAAATTTTTAGAATGAGTAGCTCTTGGAACACAACAGTGCACGGCTGTACAACATCAGGCTCAGATTACTCGCTTTAAAGGTGTCGCCAAAAGACTCGGGCTGCTTCAGTCCCTGGGAAGGCTAGCATTTGGTCCATTCCTGTCTGTTCCAGGATAACCCAATTCTGCACCAGGACTCCCAGTCTGCACGGGAGAATCGTGGCCCCCGAGCCCCTGAAACTCAAAACAGTGGTGGGACCCAATTCCAGGGGAAACTTTTAATTGACACATCACAACGGCCCGTGTCGCGGGCACCGTGCGAGGATTCCACTCCTGGGGACGCCGTCAGCGGTTCCGTGGGCTGGAGTCGGTTCCTTTGTGGGGGCGGGAGACCTGGGAACGTCGCCCTGCCCTTCGCGTCCTCTCTGAAGCTTGCGATGACTTGTTGTGGGCGGTCGTCACCCAGCTGAGCTGCCGCGGTGGCATCTGTGAGTCCCGTCAGGTGGAAACTGGGAGAAGTAAAGAGCCCTTCATTTTCCTTCCTTGCTGCAAACATTGATGGTTCCCCGAAGAAGCGTTTGCTCCTCGAATTACAGCAGAGGGCACCAGAGACTAGGGCACCGCCAGCTCCGCGCCGGGTGGCTCTCCCGGCCTCGGTGCTCTGGCCACGGTGCCCTTCGCACAGGTGCCTGGCACCCCAAGGTCACGACCATCTCGCTTGCTCGTTCTTTTTTTTAATGAAGATATCCTTCCCCGCTCTTCGCGCTGGTCTTTCGCGCCTCGGAGGCCCCGCTTTGGGGAGGCCAGCCTTCTCTTTGCCATGTCTGGAGCCATCTTGAATGCGCATGTCCCCATTAGCGCGGACACATTTGTGCGCATAGATGCGCATGTATCATTTTTTAATCAAAACTAGAAGGGAAAATTATTACATAACAACAATCGCAGCCCTACCGAGGGACCTGTCACGGCGGTCCTACGGGGCATTGCGAACATCTGTTCGGCATCAGTTCCCCACGAAGAAATTATTCTTACGCTTATTTGAAAGACAGGTAAAGCCACGGTCAGACTGGTAAGGCGACTCGGGACAGATGACAACGCCACCCACCATCAGCCAGAGGAGGAAGCTGGGGAGCACGGCCGGTGGAAGCTCTCCCGGTCAGACAGACATTCATTTGCTATTCCAAGCAGCACTTAAGGCTGACATGAACTGCAACAGCCAAGAATCTTGGTTAAAATGCCCGTTTCTTTGCTGCAGCATCTGGGAAGCTTCCAGGCCACTTACCGTACTTGGTGGCCACAGCTGCTCTGGTTGATTCCTAAAGCATGGGCTGCAGAGGAGGAAGTGCCAAGTGATCAGGGGGATTCCTGGTCCTTCAGAATGTGGGAAATGAGACGGCTTCTGTGTCTCAAGAATAAGGAGTCTAGAACCAGTTAGAACTAAAAAAAAAAAAAAAAAAAAAAAAAAAAAAAAAAAAAAAAGAAAGAACGAAAAGAAAAAAAAGAGGAATAAAGAGTCTATCCTTACCAGAGGGATCACCCTGGGGCTCCCAAGGAGGCATTGGGTGTCCTGGGGTTCCCTCTTATAGAAGGACCTAGAAAGGAGTCCTCTTGACTGGGCTTTTTGCTGCTTTGATTTCTATCTCTGTTCTGTTCCTTTGAGGGGCTCAGAGAATCCACATTTGCAAACTCAGGTTTGCAAGATATATATTACTATTCTTTCAAAGGGCAACTCAGTTTCCTTTATGAGCATCATTCTGCCAAACAGCAGACTCTGGTCTCAGTTGAGATCTAGTTTCCCTGGATCAGTCTCAATCCTAGAGGCCACCAGGCATGAAAGGCCTGCAGGCTGGCATCTGGGGCATGACTACCACCTCACCTTGGTCTCTGGTCCACAAAGGATGCTGCCACCTGGTCCTTCTTCCCAACCACAGAACGTCTCCAGACACTGACTCTCAGTGAGAGTCACTGAGAGTCACTCCAGACCCCTCCTGGGGACACAGAGTCATTTTGCATGGCCGCTGTGCCCTCTGGGACTCGGCCCCAGGCCCGTCTAACTGCACAGCCATCTCCACCATGATCCCTCATGTTCTGTGGCCTTTGTGGGGGGAGTAAGGCACTGGTCCCTCCAGGACAGGATTCTTCTGGAAGTTCAGGCTCTCTGCCCTCTTAATGCCCACTTCCTTCACCCCCTTCTCCACAGCCTGAGAAGCTAGAGCTGCCCGAGGGCAGCTGTAGGGCTCTGCACCTCCTCTCCTACCCCCAGGGCTCAGGCCCTGTCCCTCGGGCTTCAGCTCAGAATCACAAAGGATTTTCCTCATCCTTCTATGTGACACCCTTTCCCTGAGGTGAGGATGCCACTTGGTCTTGTGGACTAATAAGGTTGAGGGGAGGGGGAGGCCAGAGGGTCAAAGAAATGTAAGAAGAAAAAACATCCCTCAGAAATCCTAAATATTGTTTTGGCCTATACCCAATAAAATCAATCCACCTTAAAATATAAATAAGGAAACAAGAGCAGGTGTGAGAAATGGAAAGTCAAGTCCAGAGGACACAAAAATGTCCAACAGACAGCCCGCTCAGTGCCACAGTTAAGCTTAGGACTTGTCTCTGTGCTTCTGGCAGCCAAAAGGGGTGACAGGGAAGGAGCACTGTCCCTTTATGTTCTCATTTTCAAAATACAGCAAATATACAAATTTATCAAGAGAAATAAAGAGGGTTTCTTTTGCTCTGACTTCAAACAAATCATCACTTGGGACCTTAGGATGACAGTCCCAGGGGGGAAAAGGTGAACTTGACATCACAGCAATCCAGAAATGAGCTCAAGTGGCCCTCAGGTCCTGGTGGCTCCAGACTAGGAACTGGAAGTCAGAGCAGAAGAGCAGCTCCGCAGCCTGGCATCCTTGCTTAAGTACAGAGTGTTTGGAATTGGTGAAAATGCACACACACACACAAAAAAAAAAAGAAAGAAAGAAAGAAAGAAAGAACATTCCAATACCCCCAGAGGGGCATGAGTACAGTGGTCTCTCCTTATCCATAGGGAAACAGTCTCCCAGCCCCCCAGTGAGTGCTTAAAAGTGCAGATGGTATTGAACTGTATACACTGATAGAATTTTTTTTTTCCTATATGACCTGTGGTGTTGCCACATGCACCAGAGTTAATCTATCCTTGCACATTTCATGTCCTGGTGCTTCCTTTGAGTCATGACTCTTTCACTTTGGGGCCACTGTTAAGTCAAATAAGGGTTAATTGCATGCAAACTTGCAATACCTCCACAATCAATCTGATAACCAAGACTGCTGCTGAGTAACCAAAGTGGGCAGGTGGCATATACAGCATGGATACACTGGACAGAGGAATGATTCACGTCTTGGGTGGGATGAAGTAAGATAGCATGAGATTTAATCATGCTTCTCAGTAGGACACACAACTTATGAGTTTATTTCTAGAATTTTCTACTTAACATTTTTTACTGTAGTTCAATATGGAAAGTGAAACTAGAGATACAGGCCAACTACCATAGTGAAAAATCTATTGTCCTCTCATGACTATCACCCACTCTCCGGTGCTCCTCCCTTGGACCATTGTGACCCCAGCTCCTCATCCATGCCTCCAGAGTTGATCTGTGTCTATATAAAGGGTATGTAGCCCCACTAGTACTTTTAAAGAAATACAAATTATTATGCACACCATTCTGTACCTTGCTTTTCACAATAGTTTTGGAGATAATTACATGTCATTTTTTTTTAATGTTTACATGATACTTCATGACATAGGGACTCTGTGTTAGTAAACCAGTCCCTGTTGAGATTCATTCAGTCATTTATAACCAATTGCTTCTCCCTTCCTCTCTTCCTCCCCATTTCTTTTTTTCTAATACTGGGGATTAAACTCAGAGGCACTCTACCACTTAGCTATATCCCAGGCCTTTTTTATTGTGAGCTGGGGCCTCAATAAATTGCCCAAGCTAGACTTGAACTTGTGATCCTCCAGCCTCAGCCTCCTGAGTTGCTGCACCTGGCTCAAATTGCTTTTTTCAGAAATACTGCAATAAGTCACTCTGCACATACTTTTTAGAGTAAACTTAAGTGTTGGTTAAAGACCTGTTTGTAAAATCAGCCAATTCCAGGGAACAGACATGCTAGGTTAGGAAATACATTGTTAAATTGAACTACAAGAAGTTGAACAATTAACTTTGCCATCAACAAGGTATAAAAGTACCTGTTTTCCCTACTCTTGCCAACATAATACAGCATTAATTTTTTTTCTCTTGGCCTATTGCATAATATTCTCTTGCTTGATTATTCTGTCCTATTTATAGAGGACAAAAACTTCGATGGGGAAAATGCCCCAAATCAGGATCATCTGCATGATACAGGCAGGACCAGTTAATAAAATGAAAATTCAGAACCCGTTGTTCAGAAATTACTAAGGGCTGGGTGTAGCTCAGTGGCAGAGCTCTCCTGCAGTATGCATGAGGCCCTGGATTCAATCTCTAGCATCAAAAAAAAAAAATAGACATAAAGAATTTTCAGATGGTGACAGGAGACCGTTAACCTCAGGGCAGGACTCTCCTGAGCATTCAGCCCTGTGTGAAGGGTCAGGCTGAGCCTCGTGAAGCTTCCCTTGCATGCAGGGGTGGAACAGAGCAGCAGATTATCAGGTTGTCATTAAAAATGACCAACTGGAGACTTCCATCAGGGTGGGGAAGAGACGTGAAAAAGGAAATGTCAAATTGTTCTTGGACAAGGCCTTCACAACATGGACCCACTTGAGTTAACAGAAATCAGACGTGTGCTCCCCGCATCTCAGTGCAGAGCTGACATGCCCAGGATGGTGGGACGGTGTGAACTTGCTGTGGCTGAAGGTGGCTGTCATAGGTGGCTCTGTGTAGCTAGCGCTCTTGTTCCTGTTCAGATTCCCCCAAAGCAGACTCGGTGGCTATTTGGTGTGATCCAGGAGGTGATGGCAGGAGAGTAGGACATGAGACAGGAAGGGGAAGGGGCATGTCCCAGCTGTCCCCACAGGGTGGGGGACTCAGGGGAGAAGTCAGAACATGCCTCTCAACTGGTCCAGGCAGCCAGGGGCTTAGGCTATCCTACTCATCAGTGGTGGACAGCAACAGCAGCACTCCTGGCCCTCCCAAGCAGGGGTCTGGAAAAGCCCCCAGCTGTGAGGCCCAGGGCGGACACCAAGGAGTAGTGCACTGTGTGGGAGCTAGTGTCCCAGTCCACTGGATGTCACTCCTGGCACCCACATGACCGTCACATGCAGGGGCTGGCCACACAGGTGCAGGTAAGCTCACACTGGCCTGAGGGATGGGACTGTCATGTGTCACCCAGTAGGTTGGCACTGTTCCATGAACTGAGGACTCAGAAGGTGGGAGGGTGGCAGACACCTGTGCTGGGGGAGGATCTGAGTCCGTCTGAGCTCCTTATAAAGAAGAGATGGTTTTGACTCATTTTCTGGCCCAAGGCTGAAGGGCCAAACCTGGCCACTTTGCTGTCAGGATCAGAAGCAGTGCCGGGATTTCGAGGTGAGGACAGTGTGACAGCACATGTGTGTCCTCTTCCTCATATTGGACCACCAGGACTTAATCACTCAATCAAGGGCACCCTCTGATAACCTCCCCGAGGAGCCCCCGCCCCTCCAAATGCCAGCCTAAGTACCTGCCCTCCCTATATCTCACATTGGGATTAAACTCCAGCATGGGTTTCTGGGGGACCAACCAGATTCAGCTGGGCTCACAGGCAGAAGGGAAGGAGGAGTGAGGACGTGGGCCACCAGCAGGGCTTGCAGAGTCCTTCCGCAATATTTTGCAAGAAATCGTGGAAATAGCACAGCTTTGGGGGGACAGCCTCTGGCATGTCCCTTTTATTGTAATTCTCTGTTGAGGCAGGACACTCGCAGTCCTGTGGGCTCCATGCCCTGGTTGGGGGTAGACCAGTGGCTCTTGCGGGCCATGGCCCTGTCCTCCCAGCCTCCCTCCTTCCCAGGGAGCCTACAGGCCCTTCACGGAGGTGTGTCTTCCACAGTCACTTTCTGCAGGCCCTATTTTTTTGGCGGGGGGGGGGGGGGCGGGGAGGGGAAGAAATCCTTTTGCTTTTTTCCTTAAAGGGAATTTTGGGTGCTAAATTAGGGTTTTTTGTTGTTGTCCTTTGTTTTTTTTTGGAGGAGATGTTCCTTGGGATCTTTGAACGTTAAGACTCTTAAGAGAAATTGAATAGATAGAAATCGTTCATAACTGAGCCCTCCCTGCTCCAAGAGCTCAGGAGGAAGTGGCCTGTTCAGGAGGGGGTGGTCCCTTCCCAGAGTCACCCACTGGCTCCTCCTCGAGGTCCAGCCACTTGAGTCTCTGGAGTCAGCTGCGAGTTCAAAGCCAAGACTCCTGAAGGAGGCCAGAGGGAGAGGCGGCGTGGGGTGGGGGACAGCGGGGCTGGCGGGCAAGGGCATCTGTGGCTCTCGTGTTTCTGCCAGATCTGTCGCGCGGCTGCCTATTTTTTTCCTTTGACGGGGGTCTGCTTGGAGATGCATCTCTTCCTCTTGTTCAAGGGTCTCCTCCTTCAGGAGGGCCTCCATGGTGGACCCGCCGGCCCTGGCCGGTCCTCAGAACAAAGAGCAGGTGTCCGACCTGCTGCGGGGAT
Organism: Urocitellus parryii; assembly: GCF_045843805.1. Classification (NCBI taxonomy): domain Eukaryota; kingdom Metazoa; phylum Chordata; class Mammalia; order Rodentia; family Sciuridae; genus Urocitellus; species Urocitellus parryii. Next base: position 158,392,315 of record NC_135531.1, on the reverse strand, counting down.
GGGTGCGGGGGTGGGTCTGCCTCAGAGAGCTTGCGCCGCTCGGTGACAATGCTGCGGGTCTGCCTCCCCGTCGGGAGGGGGTCGGCACACACTGCCCCCCCCCCCCCGCCTCCGGGTCTCTGTGGCCGCCAAGCCTCCCGCGCAGGCCACAGCCCCTTCTGGACCCGGCTGCTCTCCCCCCCCCCGCCCCCGCAGCTGGGAGGCTTCACACTCACACAGCCCGACCCTGAATTCCGCTTCCAGTCTCCAAACCCTCCTCCCTTGTGGCCACCAGAAAGACGCCCTGCGCACTCCTAGAATAAAAGCCACCAGTGACCCCGGCGCTAGCACCTAGACATGGTGACAGCTCCACGCAGGGGCCCTTGCTCACTTGCTACACAGTCCCCGCCCCCCCCCCCGTCCCAAATGCCTGTCCCACACCCCATCTCCGCCCTGTGCCACTGCAAGACGGAGATGATGTCGTCTCAGCCTCTGCACATGCGCTCTCCTGGTGAACATCTGTCTGCCCTAAGGCCTCCTGGGGTCTCTGGAGCAGGACTGTGGGTATTCATTGTGTTTCTTTTTAGCTGACAAATAATAATCGTACATATTTATGGGTACAATGTGATGTTCTGATATATGTGTATATTAAGAAAGGATTAAATAAGCTAATTAACTATCACCTCATCTCCTTATCACCAATTTTGAAATACACAATATATCATTATTAACTACAGTCTTCATGTTGTGCAAGAGATCGCTAAAATATATTCCTGTTGTCCAACTACAACTTCATACCTTTTGGCCAATGTCTCCCCACCCCCTCTGGTAACCACATTCTCCTCCACAAGCGCAATGCTGGAGCTTAGATAGGAAGTGACCTCCTGCACTGTTTGTTTTTCTGTGCATGGCTTATTTCATCATGTCCTCCAGGTCCATCCATGTTCTCACAAATGACAAGATTTCCATCTTTTCAGGGCTGAACAGTATTCTACTACATACATCTACCACATTATCTTTATTTATTCAACCACTGAATGCTTAAATTGCTTCCACATCTTGGCTATTGGGAATCCTGCTGCAGTGAACATGGCTTCCCCTCCTCCCCCTCGGTGCTGGGGATCATGTTTATGGAACACAAAGTTGAATGAACTGACTTTGAAGTTACCTTCACTTGTGAAGCTTCCAACTCCTGCTCTTCTGTTAGGGGAAGGTTTTGACAACAAATTTTGATGAAGGAAGGGAGCGACTGGGAAATGTCATTAAGAAGATAACTGAAAGTTGACATGGTGGTGCACACCTGTAATCCTGGCAACTCTGGAGGCTGATCAGGAGGATCACAATTTCAATGCCACCTTTGGCAACTTAGTGAGATCCTCAGCACCTTAGCTAGGTCCCATCTCAAAATAAAAAGGTGGGGATGGAGCTCAGAGGTAAAGTGCTGCTGTGCTTAACCCCCAGAAAAGAAAGAAAGAAAGAAAGGAAGGAAGGAAGGAAGGAAGGAAGGAAGGAAGGAAGGAAGGAAGGAAGGAAGAAAGAAAGAAAGAGACAGGCTGGGGTTGTGGCTCAGTGGTAGAGCATGTGCCTAGCACGTGTGAGCCTCTGGGTTTGATCCTCAACATCACATAAAAATAAATAAATAAAATAAAGGTGTTGTGTCCAACTACAACTAAAATAAAATATTTAAAAAAAGAAAGAAAGAAAGTGAGTGGCAGGCTGGGGGCGGAGCTCATGGTGGAGGCTCTGGAGCCTGCCCTGCACAAGGCTCCCAGTTCAGTCCCCAGCACCACACACACACACACACACACACACACACACACACACACACATGTGCTTGCAAACACACGCTCACACACACACACACCTGGACTCCACATGGCCCTTGTCTTGAGTCCTCCTGCCTTACCTTGCCTTTCGTGGCTGGCTCACCAACGGGTCCACGGTGGATCTGGGCACCAGACAGGGCCTTTTCCCTGAGTCACCTTCCAAGCTTCTGCCCTTTCTGTCCATGGACATGCGCCTGCTGTGCCACCACCCGGTGCCCACCTAGTGCTCTGCATTGGGAAAAGCTACTGGTGTTGACGTGCAGGGACATCCATTTTCATTACGGAAGAGGGCCTCCTTGTCGATTATTTAGATCCCATAGAAAATGATATGCTGAAAATAAGAAATCAGCTCTCCGTCCTGCTTCAAGCTGCCACGGAGCTGCCACCGCACACGCGCAAATGTCCTAGTGTGCTCCCTATGAAACGCGCACACTGAGGTGCACACGGCCCTTTGAATCTGTTCTCCAGACTCTATGAGTGCGGTTTGATGGAATCACAGAGGACTCTCAGGAACCCTGCACAGTGGGAAGCACAGGGTGGCGGTGACTGGAACCCTCCTGAACTCAAGTCCGACTGCAGAGCTGGTCAACACACAGCGCCGAGGTCACCCCAGTCACTTAGGGTGACAAGGCCCTCTGCACAGCCCAGACTGGGACGCAATGTCCCTGGGCTCCTTGGTCCAGAGCTCAGCTGTCCCCCCACCCCCAGCTCCGCACACAGCAGCCCAGCTGCTTTATCTCCTGGGCACCCCACATCCAGTTTCCACTCTGGATCCCTACAGCCATAGGAAAGTGCAGGGTGTTTCCAGCTCTATATACGTGGGCGCTGAGGCCTGAGCGGCTTGTTACTCTCCAGACCTGGGGAAGAGGAGGGGTGGCAGCGTCACTGCCCTGCTCTATTGAATGCCCTCATTTGATGTCTCCTTGGGCTTTTTGAGTTGCTTAAGAACAAATTTTAAAACACACAAACAAAAAGCCCTAGGGGCCCAGGTGCTGCTGGGTGGTAGAGTGTGGCCCAGCCTGTGTGGGGCCCTGGGCTCCGTCCCCAGAGCCACACAGCAATGCTGACAGCAAAGAGCCAATACCTGGGCACTGGCCAAGAGTTTGGGTGGCCGTGCTGCAGGCCGTGTTCTGTTTCCCTGCTTCTCTTCTGCACCTGGCCTGTCACTGGAACTTGTGACTTCATTCAACATACATTGACTTACCCGGGCTGCAATCCCAGTGGCTCAGGAGGCTGAGGCAGGAGGATCCCACGTTCAAAGCCAGTTTCAGCAACTTAGCGAGGCCCTCAGCAACTTAGCAAAGCATAAAAAGGGTTGGGGATGTGGCTCCATTGGTCAAGTGTCCCTGGTTCAATCCCCAGGACCAAAACAAACACACACCAATCAAAAAATTCACCTGTTTTCAAAAAGACTTTAATTCTTTGCAAATCACAGTGTGATGCTGTAAAGAGCAGAAGTCTCCTCAAGCTAGCATTCCTTCATCTGCTGTGTCCTGAGATCATCAGTTGGGTGTCTGGCTTCGCAGGTGTCTGTCCTACATGTATACATGGCACCCCTGTGTGTGGAGTTTTAATGGGATTGAATTTTCAAGTTGTTTTGCAACTAACCGGTTTCCCTTTGTAAAGCTTCACGGGCGTCTTCCTGTGTAGGTATCCATTTCCCATCAGAGTCAGCGTTGACGCCTGCTCTAATACAATGGAGTTTATGTGACTGATCTCTAAATGATGGACATATGATTAGTTCCAATTTTTCACTCTTATAGCCACTGCTAAGATGCACCATCAGGGACAAGTCATTTTGGACACTTAGGCTAGAACTCCTAAAATGCCTTTTTAAAAAATTAGGTAAAATTCACATGACCTGTAATTCACTTTTTTTTTTTTTTTAAAGATGCTGTGAGTGGAACCAAGGGCCTTGCCCATGCTAGGCATGTGCTCTACCACTGAGCCACATCCTAGTTCTACAATTAACTATTTTAAAGGGTGCAAATCAGTGCATTGACAGTGCATTCAAAATATTGTGCAACCATCGCCTCTAAGCACCCCTAACTTGTGAGTAATTTCTCCCAGTTTCCCCTCCTGCTGTCTCCTGGTAAGCACTGATCTGCTCTCGGTCTTTGTGGACTCACCTATTCTGGACATTTTGTGTATATCTTTGTTGTTTTGCTGTTGGGAATTGGACCTGGTGCTCGTCTGTTGAGCTATATTCCCAGCACTTTTAAAATGTTTAATTTTCAGGCAGAGTCTCACTAAGTTGCGCAGGCTGGCCTCAAACTCACGATCCTCCTGTGTCAGCCTCCTGAGTAGCTGGGATTACAGGTGTGCCCTACTGTACATGGCCGGACAGTTCATGTAACTGGAGTGATACCACCTGTGCCTGCTGCCACGGACTTCTTGTTCACATGGTGCTTTGGTTTCAAGGCAGGCTCTTGCTCGTGCTAGCGTGGGTTGGGACTCTACTGCTTGTTATGGCTGAATGATGTTCGACCGTGTATATGTTCCACGGTTTATTTGCTGCCAGGCTAATGTTCCTTCTCAGGCAAAGGTCCTGAAAGGTGGGTTGCTCAGGGCAGCCTCCCTGGCCCTTCCCAGGGTGACCCTGGTCTCAGGCACTTGAAGTGGCCCAGGCTGTCTTGCCCTGGGAACGGCTGCCCAACTTTTGCTGGCTTTGTTTTTCCTCTTTTAATCAAGGATAGGATGAAAGAGCCATTGGTCCTCAAGTGCCTCATGATGTGGAGGGTTTGGAATTGGAGAGAATGTTAGGAAAGTAACTGGTTCGGTCAGTTTTTATTACGTGTGCTAAAAAAGAATCAGCTCACTCTACAAAGGATTCCCGCTGCTCCTAAGACCTGGCCCTTGGGGGCTGGAAAAAATGGCAACAATAATAACCCCTTACACTTCAGCCAGCACTGCCGGGCTCGGTGGCAGGGACTCGGGCGCCTTCCTGCAATGCGATGTGATGCATTTACCCGGGGTCAGGATGTCTCCTGACACTCAAACCGGGGCTAGATTCATTTCTTCTTCTCACTTCCTTCTTTTCCTTGGTCCCTTAGATCTCTCTCAAGTGCCTGTCATGTGCCACCATGTGCCAGGCCTGAGGATCTAAAGATGCTGAGAGGTGGCCCCTGCCCATGCCACTCGTGCACAGCAGGGAAGACAGGGTGGGGCGAGGGGGGGTGGCATTCAGGGAGAATGCCGCCTCTGTGGGGCCAGTGGGACAACAAGGATGGAACACACGGACCCATGCAGATGACAGTGTGGCTCTGATTGCTGTTTGGCTCCCTGCCCCCAACCTGGATGCCCACCTGGTTGATGTCAAGTGAACCAAATGTGCAGCTGAAGAGCGGGATCTCTGCCCACCCAGGAAGGGCCCCTGCAAGAGTCAGGGAGCGCTGAGGTTCCCAGGTGCCTGGGTTCAAATCTTCTCTGTCCACTAACTGTGTGGCCTCAGGCAAGGGCCCTCCCTCCAGGGCTTCCTTCCTCACCCCCCAAACGAGGATGACACTCTCTCCCTGCTGTGGAAATGAAGCTGGGTGTGCATAAGCACATCGCATAGCAGGTTCTCAGGAAGTGTCCTTCATCCTTTCCCAGGTTCCTGTCCATCCATTTTCCCAGAACAACAGTCCAGCTTCTTTCTCCAAGGCCGGCCCCAACTGGGACAAAAGATCACTGGTGTTCCAGGGTACGTCTAAGTGGGCCTCCGGCTGGCCTGTCCCTCTCCTACTTTGCAGAAAACCAGTTAACACCAGTGTCCCACACCCTTGTCCCCAGTTCCCCTCCCCGAGCATGGGCTCTCTCCGTTCAGGTTCAGCTCCGTGCCAACCTGTTTTACAGGCAGAACGTCCTCTCTCTGCCTGTCCCCCCAGGAGTCCCCACAAGTGCCCGAGCATCACCCAAATCTGGCCTCCGCCAAAGGCTGCAGCCGCCGTCGTACTCTCTTGACAAATTGAGCCCGAAGCGTTAAGATCGCTTCTGTTAGAACTTTCTAACAGTGTCATAAATCTTTTATTAACATTTGGTATTATACTAATTAAAACTGTTCTCTGTATGTATTATTAATTCCTGTAGCACTTCTTGCTGGGGTGACATTTTTAGCCAGCTAAGCAGAATGGAGCACAGTAAATAAGAAGAAACTCATTTCCAGACAATTAGCCTTGCAGAAAAATAAGTTGGTTAATGGAAGGCTTGATGATTACAAATTTTACCTAAATAAACAGGGTATCTTAATGGTAACTCTTCAAGCTAAGTAAACAGATTGGGGTGGTAATGTCCTAAGCAATACTTAAATGTAACTGTTTAATAAATTGGTAAATTACTCATTTCATCTTAGAACAAAATGGTAATACTGTAGTAATAACCTAGTATATATTCCGTAAATATGAAGCATTATCACTTTAGCTCTGTAGAAATCACCACAGTGATATGTCAGCATTGATCTAAAACTGCAGCATTTTATCTCAAGTTTATTACCCATTTTTGAGAATCGCTGAGATTTTCAGAGCATAATGGCAATAAAAGAAGAATTTAAAAAGCGCTTTAATGTGCATAAGTTAATCAGAGGTATCCTCGGGGGGAAAAGGAAATTTGGTAAAACATGAATTATAAGCATCATTTAAACTTACTTTGGACACTAGAGATAATAAATGGCACCATAATTTAGAAATAGCTTTTAACATCAATGACGGTAAGTACCACTTTACTGTTCATAAGAATTGCAGAGCGGTGGTGCTGAGGCCAATTTTATTAGCCATTTTTTTCTTTATAAAAGCAATCCAGCCCTTTCCACAACTGAGGAGACAGGAACAAGAGTTACGTGCTAATATGCAAAATGCATTTAAGTTTTTTGAAATAGAGAATAATAAATTGTGCCAAAAGATAGAGTCTAGAGACAAATGAATGATCATTTAAAAAGAATAAGGCACTCGCAGAGTTTACATATTTGGGGAAACTTGATAAAAAAAAAAAGCCAACAAATTGTTCATACATTTTCCCATTTGCTAGAGCAGGCGGGGTGCTTTCAAATCTGGAAGATGAAGTCATAAATCCCAGCGATTGGAGATGCTGCAACAGGAATGTATTTCTGCAAATTGTCGCCATTGACAAATCGCTTTTAAACTATATACAGAGCAGGTTCAACTTTCTTCTCAGAGCAGGAGAGCAACCTTCCTGCAAGGAAGTCTCAGATCTGACCTCTACTTACCAAGCACATGAAGTCATACAATTCAAAGGTAGGGACCTCACGCTTCTGGGGGACAGTCGCCAGGATTCCACGAGCCACCTACTAAGCACACAGTGCTGTGCTGAGCATGATGGGGCCTCAGGAGAAGCTTGTCTACAGCAGCCCAGAGCCAGGCTGGCAAAACCTGGTTTATATGGAAGAAGCAAATCTAAGATGCCTGCCCAGACCCTGCCTTTCTAGTAACTCCAGGTTCAAGGTCTTTTGCTTTTCCACCTGATGAATTTGAGGACACACACACACAAAAACAAAAACAAATCCACTTTGCTTGATTACAAAATCTTAGCTGCATCTAGCACAAATGCCCCTTCCCTCCTCTGCGGTAGAACATGTCCTGTGTAAAAGGTCTGGGGACTTCACAAAGGCAGCGCCCTCTAGAGGCTGGTGGGGACAGATGCAAAAGTGCCCTGAAGAGATGGGGGGGGGGGGGCAGGAGGGAAGGACCAGTCAACAAGGAGCAGCTCCGGGCAAGGAGACGTTCCTGTGTCCTGCAGGCAGAGAGCAGGTCCCCAAGTCCCCAGCGCACTCAGCCACGAGTTCTCTGTGTCCCTCTGGCTTCCAGACACCCTGTCATTGTCCACTCATTAATTTCTGGCTCTCAGAGACAGCCCAGGAAATATCAAGTTTGCCTGGCCTCCTCTCGGGAGCAGCTACATTTTGTGTAAGAACCACCTGCCATCTAACTGCATTGGCCCCCTCTCCCTAAAGCACCCGGCTGTGGTTGGAGACTTCAAGGTCAAATTTTGAGATGCTCTGGGGCACCTGGACTATAAGTTTAGAAGACCGTTGTGTTCACACACTTATGAGACCTTGGGCAAATATGCTCTAAGAAATTGCTCAGCCTTAGTTTTTTTAATCTGCACAATGGGGTTACAAAACTGTTTTATATGATTATCATGAGGACAATATGAGATCCAAAGTACAGAGCTTGGCACACAGTAGGTGCTCGACACTCATTAGGATTCTTCACCCTCTGCAGTCAAGAATACCTGGATTCCAACCCATACCATATGTGACATCAGTAGGTCATTTAAACATTACCAAACCTCAAATTTCTCAAGGAATATTAGGGTCTATCAGCTTTCTTTCTAGCCTTATTCCAAGGGTTAAATGTGTAAAATGCTTAGTCCCCAATCTGGTCCACAGTTGGTCTTCTATAAATGTTACTTACTATTACTGTTTAATGAACATGTACTGAGCACCTGCATTGTGTTAAACATCAGCCACCAAAAGAAACTGAAGCCACAGAGTGCAAGAGAGTGCCTTGTTGCTCTCAGGATAACTGGCCACCATTTCTGAGGAAAACAAGAACAACATTTGTGTTGTGAGGATTCACCTACCACTAATAATAACAGGAGGGGATATATCCTGACGATGCAGAATGGGAACACTGAGGCTCAGGAGCTAACGTGGAATAGCAAAGCTGGGATTTTAACCCAGTCCTGTAAAAAGGCCCATGGATGTTGTGGGCGTTTTGGTGCAGGATATAGAGCCCATTAGGTGCCATCTTTCTTCCCTAGAGCTGAAAGTCCTCAGGTCCCACAGCCAAGCTGTCACACTGTCACTAGCAAGGTTTCACTAGAGGCTGCTTTTAGCCTGGGCTGGGTAGGAGCTGGGTAGCGGAAGTTTCCAGAATCCCTTAGCTAAGCCACAGGAACCAGCACCTTCCAACCACCTTCAGGGGGCTCAAAAGAGGAAAAAAGAGTGTATGATGGTACTGGCAGCAGCGAAATGCCAGAAAAAAATTGAAATGTGATGCAGAACTGTGTTTTATGTCCAACTTTAAGGATGCAATATTCAAATGTGTCAGAATTCCCCTTTGGCAGTCACAGGAGACCCTGGCTTCAGGAACCAGGAGGTTTGAAGGGCCTCAGTGGATAAAAGCCAATGAACTGGAGTGGCTCCACCTCCATTAAAAGTCCTGACACCAGAGGGGCCTTTGAAAGGACTGTCACTTCCCAGAACATCAGTTTTCCCCATCTGCAGAATGGGGGTTACAATGACCACACCTCCTCAGGTTTTCATGAAGTTTCCATGGGAGTGTGCAGGTGCTGTCAAAAAAACTGGGCCTGTGCTCTCGGGACTCACCATGGGTGGTGCAGACGCCTGCAGCCCTGAGAGACTCTCAGAGGTGAGGGCAGGCACCCCTCCCTTCTCTGCTCAGACAGATCCCAGCAGTACCTCCCAACAAACTTGAAACTGGAGGCATTAATTAAGTCCACCGGACTCAGGGCCCCCTCTGTGTCCCTGGGTTGGATTTCCTCTTTCCCCGCCCCCCACCTTCCTGAGTCTCACTGAGTCCTAGGAACAAAAGTGCCCCAGCTGTGGCGGCCCTAGCAGCAGATGCACACTCGGTTGTTTAGCATACGGGATATTCACTGGTGCAGCACACCTTCTCCAGCCTCAGGCACCCTGCTTGCTGGGACCCTCCAGGGTTAGAGGGAAGGATTCAGGCTGGGTCTTTTCCTGCCGCTTCCCTCTGGCAGGGGCGAGGAATGAATTCTTCCCCAGTGGGGAGGAAGGAGGGAAGGGATGTGCTGCCCACTCAAGTTCCAGGGCCTCCAGAGTTTCCGCACCTCCCAGATGAGCCCACTGATCAATAGGGCTGCAGAGCAAAGCCAATGCATTGCAGGTAGCGGGCTAGTGCCTGAGGTCTGGAGGCTTTTAAAGGCAATCTAAGGTTCTAGCTCTGCTGGGCGATTTGGTTTCTTAAAATCAGGGGAGTCTGGGTCAGCACAAATCTCTATAATGAACCCTCAGCTGGTGGGGCTTCCCAGGCTGCTCTCTGTGCTTGGCTCAGGCCCTTCACTACCGGCCCATCGAGTGCCTGGGTGCACATCACGTCTGGAGCCAAGTCAGAGCCAGGGTGAACCTCCTGCACCTGCTGCCCTTTCAGCTTCACAACTTTGCATCGTAGAATGGGAACACAAGACCTTTCTGGGGACTCAATGGGGTAGAAAGTAAGGGGGAAATGGCTCAAATACTCTGATCAAACGTTTTCTCCCATTCCACCTCCTCTATTGGAAGCATACCAAAGGGGTTTAATAACTTACTCCTTAATTGGTAGCCAGTCTGGCTGAGAACAGTTGTTTCAACTCAAATGAGGGGCAGATACCAGCCTACACATGACACTAGGATACTCACAAGTTTGACGAGATCAAGCCAGGTCTAGTCTCCACCGTTAGAGGAGGAGGAGAGCTGACAGTGGAGGACATTGCTCCATGCCTAAGTTTTCCTCCCACAGAGTGACACTTCTGATGAACCCCCCATGTCATTAGTAGGTGCTTAATTAGATGTTTATCCAAGAATAGATTTTAAATGCTTTAAAAATGATAAATTGATCACTAGCTTACTGAAGTCACTTTCCCCCTCCACTTTCTCTGGGGCGCCCTATTTTTACCGTTTCAGAAACCAAGATGCAGAGACAAGCCACTGACTCAGGGACACACGAACTGAACTGAACACAGGACACAGAACTGAACGGAGGACGGCTGGCTCCCTGGGTGTCGTGAGGAAGGCACGGATCCGCGAGGCAGTTCCGCGAGGATTTTCAGTCTGAATCAAGGCCGTGGGCGCCTGTGTCTGAGCGTCGCGGAGGGAAGACGCTCCCGACCCGACGCAGTGGGTGCTTGGAAATGGAGGGGTGCATTTCGCTCTCCCAATGAGAAACTTTCACTTTTCCAGCATGTAGGCGCCTAAGCCACGTCGAAGGTTCTCCGGCCTCGGTGCACAAGGTTTTAGTGGCCCCGAGGATGAGATGAGGATTTTGTTTAGGGTTCTCTGGAACCTTTTAGCGTGCTGGCTAATTTAGGCCCTCAAGGAAGCCAGAGGCCACATTCTACCGCCCCTAACCGGAGCACCGGGCCCTGCTGCCTTGAAGCTGGGTGTACTGCTTTCCATAGCGGGGGCGAACAGCCTGGGCCGGGGACAGCCTGGGCCGGGGCGGCGGGAATGTCTCAGCTGGCGGCCGATAGAGCACCGCGCGTCCTTGGACCCAGGCTTCTCCGCCCCAGCTGCGCGCCACCCTTCCTGAAGCTGCCGAGGCCCACAGGCGAAATTGCCCGAAGTTGCCCGCCCCAGAGGAGCAGCGGTGGCACTGGTCTCCGGCTAGAACTCTAGGAGGCCGCGGTCAAGTCTCACTCTTTCTGCACGGATGGCAAACGTGGCCCATCGCGCAAGCCTGTGAGGCTAGAGAAGGAGGCGTCCCCGGAATTCGGAGACCTAATCCACCGCCTCGCCAGAGCAGGAGAAGCGGGGACCCTGTGTCGGGGTGGTTTTAGGAGTCCCCGAGCCGCCTCCCATCCTTCACTGTGCCAAGCTCCATTCTCCCCCGACACGCACACGCACACGCACGCACACCCACCTCCCCACCACTGCAGGGAGCAATTATTTTGGGGACAAGAACGTCGAGCCGCTGTGGCTGCGCGACCTGAAACTAATTTCGGAACTTCTCTGAGCCTTATTATTTCCGCCTTGCAAATTGGGGAGGGGCGGGCAAACCTCGCAGGTGCGCGAGTCCTCCTAAATCCCACTGTGTGCGGAACTCCCGGGCGGCCTCAGCTGTCCAAGGAGCCGCTGAAGCAGCACCATTCCCACTTGCAGAGGCGGGCGGCTGTCCCAAGTTCCCTGCACCCTTTCTTTAGACCGTCCCCCAATCCCGGCCTCTACTAGTCGTACAGCCTCCCAAGGAGAACTGAGAGAGCCTAACTCCCTCTCGGCCTGGAAGCCTCGCCCTCCTTGCCGACGTCTTCGTACAAGCCTGCCCGCCTCTGTACAGCCCTGAAGGCAGGGCATCGGGAGAACCGGCGCGACTGGTGGGTACCGGGGGCGAAGCTGCCTCTGGTCTCCTGGTCTGCATCTGTAAAATGGGCATGGCTTAGGAGCCGCTGGACCCGAGGCCCAGGAAGGCCAGCTGGAAAGGCGGCGAGGCGACGACCCCAGCTTGTCTAGACGCGCGCTGTTTCTCGTTCTCAATTCCCTCGGCCACCAACCTGGGCGCCCACACACCCGCCGGCCTCCCGAGACTCGCCAGGGCCTACGGCTGGGAGAAGATCGCTAAGCAGGCGACCCTTCGTGGCCTCCCGGACTACTCTAGATACCTCTCCTCTTAAGCTCAACCTCAACAGGGCTTGCGCCACCTGAATATGAACGCGCTAGGAGCGGAGACCCAGAGCCGTCTCTAAGCCCGGCGCCCTGAGACTCCCAGCAGAAAGGACCCCTAGAGGTTCTGCACATCGGGAGGAGGAGGTAGGGCGCTACACAAGCCTTGCCCTTCTTGGCAATCGATCCTACCCACTGGGGGCATCCACACTGCTCTGGCCACACACGTGTGGGCTCAGTCCTCTGACTCGAAGAAACCCCTCGCCTGTCTCTGGCTCGGCAAGCCTTGGCTGGGGCAAAGTGCTCAGAGACGGCGGCCCTGGGTGAAGGGCCTCAGAGAACACCAGGTCCTCAACCCCTTGCCTGTCTGGGTGCCCACCACCAGAGACCTTTTGTGCAAAGCGAGGGGCCTGAATGAAACAAAAAGACAACGTGGGTGTGTCCCCAAAGAGTTCTAAGAAACAAGAGGACCGCCCTCGCAATATAACACAAATTATTTAGAAAAGCAAAACAGTAGACCTTATTATGAAGCAATAGAATTCAATGGAGGGGAATTGAAAAGTGAGGCCAGGCCCCAAGGAAGGGGCTGCTTAGCCAGCAAAGAAGGAGTCTCTCGTCCTCAAAGGGCCAACCTTTTCCATCGGACTTTTTGGCAGAGAGAATGAAATCACTTCAGGAAAACACTCATGGAAAAGACCCGAATCCCCTAGTCACCCTGGTTCTTCCCTGTGGGTCTGAATACCCCCAGAGGCTCAGACTCTGGATTAGTCGGGCTTTGGGGTGAAGGTGAGGGTCGCAGAGCTGGGAGTTTGGAGGTGTGTTTCTTAGTCGCCCTCCCCTTCCTCCAGCCCAGCAAGTGCACACAATCCTTCAGCCCGCATATAACGAAGACTCCCAAATACCGAGCCCACAGGAAGGTACAGGGCCGGGAAATGGGTGAGCTGGGGCTGCGCCTGGGCCGCTCCTGGGCCCCCGGGACAGACATCCCCCGACAAAGTGCTTAGCCTTGGGGAGCGACTGGCAACTAGGCCTGGGGGAGGGAGTAAGGGAGAAGAAAAAGAAGGGAAAGGAGACAAAGTCGAAACACAGGCAAAGAGATTCTGGAAGCCGAGACAAAAAGAGAGAACGGTGGGGTGGCGGGGGAGAGAGAAGGGAGACAGAAGTCAGCCTGGGAGAGGCAGAGAGAGGATGTAACAAAGAAATGGATGCAGAGAAGTTAAAAACAATAGAGAAGGAACCTCGTAGAGAAGCGGAAAACCATGACAAAAGGAAAAAGATAAAGTAATAAAAAGACCAAGAGTAACAAGCTAAGATAATAGAGAATATCCTAGAGACATAAAAAAAGAGGCCAGGAAACATGAAACTTTTCTAAAAGAAATAATGATTAAAAACAAAAATTAAGGGGCAAGAGGAAAATTTTAGGGCCGCCCTGGGTGTATGTTTGTCGTTGTTAGAAGGGGCCACTTGCTCTTGATCTCGCAATTCCTAAACGTCCACCTTCCCGCGGCTGTAAACCTGGGAGGACACGGCCAAGCGGCGGCCGCCCGCAGGCTTTGGGTTTGGGTGTTCCGGGCGCCCCGCCCCCTCTGGTCCAGCGAAGCTAAGGAGGCTGCAGTGACGTCACATGACGTCACACCCCACCTGGGGTCTCGCACAAACCTGAGAGCTAGCCGGGATCCTGGGGTTGTGCTTTGCTCTTGCTCTCCAGGCGTTTGGACACCCTGGACATGCACCCGCTCTGCGCTCACAGTGCGCCTGGATACACAAGAGCCAGGTCCACGAGTCAGGCCCGCGGCCTCCGAGAGTGTGTCGTGTGTCGGAAGAGTCCGTGCTTTCCCCTGCCTTCTAGGGAATTAGATGCTATTCCGTATCCACCATCCGGAGAACGTGACCTGGCGACGGCCTAGATACCAGCCCAGGCCTGGCCTTCCCCTCCTCAGCTCTCCTCGGCGCTGGTCTTTGACCTCCAGTGCCTTCCCAAGGCCCTTCCCCGTCCGGCACCAACTGACCTGCACCGCGCATCCTCCGCGGGGCCGGGGGCTGGGGTTCGAGTTGACGCGAATATCGGAGAACCTCGGGGAAGTGGACGTGCCCCCGCACACCACCGCTCGGCTCCTACCGTGCAAGGCCGGGGGTCGCCGAGCATGATTGGAACGAAAACGAAATAAAAGCGGCGTTAAGTGAAATAGCTAACTTTTTTATTAAATAAAACGACTTAAATAAAAGGAACGGAAAAGGAGAGGAGTGATCCCAGGCTAAACCCGGGGTGCCCCGGCCCCTGGTGCTTCCCCCAACCGCCAGGTCGGCTGCCCCTCCTCCAGCGGCCCCTGCAGGGGAAGCAGGTGGCCGGTTTCTAAAGAAAAAAAGCCAAAACTTTTTATTATTTACACGTTTGGGCAAAAGTACAAAGTATAATACAGGCGCCCAGCCCGGGGGGTGCGGGCGGGGGGCGGAGAAACGTAAGGCGCTTTCTTTGTCAGCCCGGGACGGGGCGGGACGGGGCGCGGGGCGGGGGCTCGGATTGTGCAGCCGCGCGGAGCCCGGCCCAGCCCCCCTTCGTGGCCGGGGGGTGTGCGGCCGCGCCCTAGGGCCTCCTCGAGCTTGGCGGCCCCTTCCCCTCTCGGCCCCGGTTCCCCCCAGCCCGGCTGAGGGTCCAGGGCGTCCCGCCAAGTGGGGCGGCGATCAGTGGAGACGTAGAACGCTGGTGGCTCACACCAGCGAGGTGACGGCGGGGACCTTGGAACTATCCTCCTCCCAGGGTTGCAGATTCTGCAGAGCAAAGAGCGACGAGTTGTGCAGACAGAGCGGGTCGGGCTGGATGGAGTCGTTGAGGCTCTTTTGGAAGGCGTCGTGTTGCAGCTGCAGCATGAGCCGGCTCGCCTGCTGCCGCTCCGCCTCCCGCTCCTCCGCCGTCTGCCGCCTGCACCGGGGGAGGGAGAGGGACAGCACTGTCAAGCTCCCGGCACTGTGGGGCCACCGGCACGGCCCTGGCCCTCCTGGGAGCGGAGGCCAGCCAGGAACCTCGAGGCATAGAGCCCGTCTGCCTCCGGGCTCGATTTACTCCGCAGGCCCGCGTGTAGGGAGACTGGACTGGGGCCGTTTGTTTTGTTGTGCACCGCTGGGGCGCCTGGAGGGAACTCGCCCGCCACCCACCTGCACGCTCGGATATTGTGGCTTCGCCAACAATAAAGACTGTTTCTTTCTCGGGATAACGGGGGCAGGGCGTGTGAGTAACTGACTCGGCCCTGCTGGCAGCAGGGTCACTGGGATCCGCGAACGCACGAACTGGCTGTGCACGGCCAGCGCGGCGTCCCTGGGCGGGTCAGTCTGATCCAGTTCTCCCAGGCCCTGCTTGGAACCCCTTTCCTGGTGCCAGGGCTTCGCTGTTTACCGGTTGGATCGAAAAAAGAGTTTGGATAAAAATGGGACTGGAGTGGGGAGTCGAAGCAGGAGGGGGCCGCCAGCCCTCTGGGATAGTCGGAAATCCGAGAGGGAGAACTCGAATGGGAAAGGGAGGGGAGTGGACTAGAATGGGGGAGGCCCGGGTGTGTGTGTGTGTGGCGAGGGGCAGGTGAGGGGGACACGAGTGAGTGCCGGAACAAAACACAGAACGATTTGGAGGGACTCAGAGATGCAGATGGAGATGGAAGAGAAGCCAAGGCGTGGAAGAGACGGGAAAGCAACAGCTCGAAAGGCGGCCAGGAGGAGATAAAATCCGTTAGGGAGGGGGAGGCGCAGCCCCGGGGAGTTGGTAGGGGGTAGCGCGGGTAAGTGGGGAGAGCTAGGCTGCCGCGCGGGGCGGGGCAGGTGCAAGGTGGGCCGGGCCGGGCCTCTCTCACCGCCACTTGGTCCTCCGGTTTTGGAACCAGGTCTTGACCTGCGCGTCCGTCATTTTGAGGGACTTGGCGAGCGCCGCCCTCTCGGCCGAGGCCAGGTACTTCTGGCGATGGAAGCGCTTTTCCAGCTCGCAGATCTGCACCCGGGAAAAGGACGTCCGAGGCTTCTTGCGCTTGGGCGGCGTCCGGTTCTGGTAGGGGTGGCCGATGCGCCGTGTCACCGTGAAGGGCGTGAGCGCGGCCGCCGCTGCGGAGACACACGAGGCCCCCTGAAGCCCAGCCTGGCTCGGCCACCGTTAGGCCTCATGTAGACCGGTGGAGCCCGGTGGAACAGAGTACTCCTGTGTTTTGCTGGTCCCACGCGTCCCCAGCAGCACCAAACCAGTCGGGAGACTCCCCCGCCCCCTTCCTCCTTCCCCGGGACGCCGATTTATTTTCCCCGCAACTCTCGGATTCCCCTCCCCTCCAAGGCGGCCTGGGGCCCTGGACACTGAGGCCTCCGCCGCGCTTGGCCTCTGGAATCGTTTCCGGGAGTGGAGCGCATAGGGCGCGGCGCCTCTGGCCCCGAGAGGGCCGAGGCCTGGCGCCTGTTCACCCGTTCTGCTCACCTGTGAAGCGGTCTTTCACAAAGCGGCGGCTGCTCTCCATCCAGGGGAAATTGAGACCACCCAGGCTGGAGACCGTGGGTACGGAGGGCATGGCGGGCAGCGCGCTTGGCAGAGGCGGCGGCACGGCCCCGGGCAGCGGCCTGTGCGCTGGCACCCGGATCACGCCGGCGGGCGCTAGGCTCAGGTTGACACTGTAAGATCCCGCGTCCTCGAACGGAGCGCCGAGGCCGGCAAAAGAGGCGGGCAGAGACGGGTACGTGGCGCCCGGACGGCCCCCGGGGGGCCCTCCCAGGTAGCTGGCGCCGTCGGGGCCCCGAGGGGCAGGTGCGCTGTCCTGGTCCGGGCTATTGAGGATCTGGTCGATGCCGAAACTGATGGGCTCGTGCGGGTGCGGGGTCTGCGCGCTGGCGGGCGCCTCCATCCTGGGCGGGCGGAAGGGCTGGGCTGGGCTGGGCGGGGAGGCGGCTGGATCCCCGTTACCGCGCGGCCATGGAGCGCCCGGCGCCTCTCGTCGCACTGAAACTTTGCCAAGAGTGCGCGGGCCCGACAGGCTCTGTGTCATCTTTCTTGAACCGAACCTGGAGTTTCCGCTGCTAATTCCTCTCCCGCCGCAGCCATTGGCTGCGATCAACAAGCCTCTCTTCTCTCATTGGCTCCCGGCTTTCAATAAAGGCCTAATTCATGGAAATAGGAGCTTAGGGACTGTTCCAAGGTGACATCATTTTAACAAACGAACAATAGGTCAAATTTATTAGCCGGGATAATGGGCGGTGGATATTAGCGCCCGAACCGCAGCCTCCCAAACCCGAAATCTAACGAAGCTGCAATTAGCAGACGCTCCCCGCTCCTCCGGGCCAGGGCCGCTTCCTGGCTGCCGCCTGCAGCGGGCAGGGCGCTCCGCTAGTGAAATTGTTTTGCCGAGGGGGTTTTCGTTTTCTCCTAAATTTTTTCATCTGAGCAAAACCCAAACCAAATGAATCTTTCCAGTTACAATGGAGTTGCAACCCCGGAACGATCCTGCGACATCTGCGGAAGCCTCTCGGACTCGACCTCCGCGGGAGCAACGAAAGAGGCGCATCCCGGGGCGTAAGCTCCGCGCTCTCTGAGCGCGGGGTGAGAGGAGCACCGTAGCGTTCTCCCGCCACCGAGGACACCGACCCGTGTGGGGAGAATTCGCCCCAGCTGGGGCTTCGGCCGCGGCGTCGCGGCCACTTTGGAGACGCTCCCTGGCTCCGGCCAGGCGGACCGAGGCGTGACTTGCAGGTGCCCACGCGTGCGGGACGGGCTGGGCTAGGGACCCGACAGCAACCAGTGGGGAGCGGAGATCGGCCGCTCGAAATTCGTTGCAAGGTAGATGGGGCTGTGGTCGCGCGTGGCGACCCGTCCGAGGTTCGGCAGGTTTGGGGACCTCGGATTCCCGAGTGGCAAAGACGGGGGAGGCTCAAATTTAGAGCAAATAGCGGGATTCTTCAGGAAATGCGAGCAGCGAGCCCCACCCGGCTCCGGTCCAGCCGAATCGCGGGGACCACTCCCTGTTCTGTCGGTGCCCCTGGGGGCTGTGCCGCGGGCCAAGGGCACAGTGCACAGAATCGCTCGCGGAGCGGCGGACACCTTCAGCTTCAGCCTCGGGGAGACCTGGAGAGTTGTTACCTCCAGGCTATTTCTAAAATCGTTAGGGCAGACGCTGGGTCCCGCCCCTCTTGCCGGGCCTCTTCTTGGCGCTCTGGGTCTGCGGACAGTGGTGAGAGCTAGCATGTGCAGTTGGCTAGAGCATGTTCAAATTTGGGTCAGGTCACTTCCTAACTAAGTAACCTTGAGCAAGTGACTCCTTTTTTTTTTTTTGAAATGGGAAATAATGCGCGCATCGCCAGATGTTCGTGAGCCGTGAGCAAGATGTTGACGGAGTGCAGAGCCCGGGTGCTGGCCCAGAGTGGGCACTGGGCAGCCGCCACTTTGCTCCCAAACCTCCTCCCAGCGTGATGGTTGATATATTAGGGCCCTTGTTTATTTTGTTCATAGTTTTCTTTTATTCGCAGAGGTTCAGTATCTTGGAGAGAAAGATGAATTTGCCTACTGGTGGGGTCAGTTTCAGAAGACAGGGGCAGGACAGGAGGCTGTAGGTTGGGGATTCCTCATCTCTGCTCCTCAAAATCCAGGGGTGCGGGGGCGGTTTCAGCATTTGCCTGCAGTCCCCTGGCCTGGGTCTGGAGTTAGGTCATTAGCCCGATGTGTGACCTTGGGCAAGTTGCTGGCCTTTGCAGAATCTGTGTTGGGTGGAGACTGTAAGACCTGGAAACAGTGAGAGCAGGACGCCTGGGGGCTTGGCAAGGGCCCCTCACCCGCTTCCTGGGACAAGCACCCTCAGATAGGGTCTGTATCATTGCTCTGGCTCTGGGGGGTGGTGGGGCCTTGGGCTTCTAATTCAGGCACTGCTTACTGGCAGTCTGGGGGCTGTTGGGTCCCTCACTGCTCCTCTTGGAGCTTTATTTTCCTTATTTGTAAAGCAGAAAGGGCATTGGCTACCCCCAGAGTGGCTGTGAGGACTAAATGGGAGAACATCTATGGAACAGGCTGTGGAAAACTCTGGCGATTATATAATACCTTTCATGGCAAGCAACTGTCCTTGGGAACTCAGAGCGTGCCAGATGCCCGGTGGACCTTGTTTTTCACAGATTCCTGTGAGGTAGGGGGGCTATGGATCCCAGGTTTTGACTGGTGAGGGAACTGAGGCTCAGAGTTTGTGTGAGGGACCCACCTGGGGACTGCAGTTGGTCCCTCGCCAGCTCCATCTCCCTGCTGGCCTCCAGAGCCCTGCTCCTGCCACGTCTGTGCACCATTAAAACAGGGTAACAAGGCCCACCCCACAGAGGCCTGTGGCACAGAATTAGGGAGGTGAGGGTGGAGTGGCCAGCACTGCTCCCCAGGCACCTGATTAAGAGCTAGATTCCCTGTCCCTTCACCAGCTGGGGACTCGAAATCATCTTCATCTTCTGTGTGCCTGTTTCCTCATCTAGTAGAGAAACCATACCAACCCCGTGGCTGCAGCGAGCTGGTGGGGGCACAGGTCCTAATCACAGTGCCAGCGTCGGTCAGGGCTCTGTCTCAGTGATTGGGCCCCAGCTTCCTGAGGCCCCTTGTTCTCAGTCATCCAACCACAGGAACTTTGGGCCACTGATCACAAACCTCTCATTCCCAGGACAGAAGCTTCGATTAGATGGCTCAGGAAGGCCATTAAGTTGGGGAAGGCAGAGGTCTGGGCCAGTGGTTCTCGAAGTGAGTTTGTTAGACATCAGAAACTCTGGGGCAGGCCTCTGCAATCTGTGGTTAACAAACCCTCCAGGTGATTCTGATGTCTGCTCAAGTTTGGAAACCAGTGCCCAGAATATTGTCCATCTCATCCAAGTTTTCACATTTATTCTTTTGACAGATGGAAGTCTCGTGTAACTTGAAACTCTCACGTGAATCTGTACTGACATCCTCCACTTTTCATCCTGAGTTGCTCATTGAGCCTCCCCTTGATCACATTGCCAAAGCTTTGTCTATTTTATTGGTCTTAAAAAAAAAAATGCCCTTGATTTCATTATCCTCTATTTTGTGTCATCTCTCATGAGTGTTTTTTTTTCAAATTAATTTATTACTTTGAAGTGGGAATTTAATTTATGTTGCCATTTTTCTTTTTAAAAATAAATTCATCAAAATCTATGCATTTTCCTATCAGCAGTGTCTTGACCAAATATGTTGCGATATGATGCGCTAGACATGGTGGCGCGTGCTGTAATCCCAGAGACTGGGGAGACAGAGGCAGGAGGAGTTCAAAGCCAGCTTTAGCAATTTAGTGAGACCCTAAGCAACCTAGTGAGACCCTGTCTCAAAAGAAAAAAAGGCCAAGGGCGGGTGGCTGAGGGGACAGACTGAGAATGTAGCTCAGTGGTAGAGTACAGCTGGATTTAATTCCCAGTACCAGGAAAAAAAAAAAAAAGGTTTTCATATGTATTTGGTGTCTCCGATACTGTAATTTTTGCAGCCCTTTGTCCCTGCTATCAGTTGAACAATGAGAAGGACATACACTGAAGGAGAGAATGGAAATGCAAATTCCAAAAATTAAGGAAATAGGGGCAAGGACTGCTGGGGATGCAGAGGCTCCTAGGCCACAGCATGTCTGGTCTGGGGCTAGTCCCTTCAGGGAGTCCTGTAGGAGAGGGCAGGGCTTCTGGGATGAGAGGCAGGATGCTGGAATTTCCCACGGGTCTGTGAGCCAGGACACAGGAGGCCCGGGTTTCTCCAGGTTAACTCCAGCACTGACTTGTGTGTGAATTGGGATTCAATTGCCCTGTCTGTAAAATGGGGTAGAGATTGAATTATGGCTAAGTGCATTTGGGTCGTCTACCCTGTTTGAACGATTGACGAGAACACACCGGCATACCCGCCATATCTGGGAAGCCTAGGTGGGAGGCCTGTGGGCCTCCAGCTGTCCTCATGGAGGCTCTGAGGACACCTGCCCCAATCCATTCACCCACTCATTCATTCATTTAGTCACTCTCCAAATATTTATTTATGGAACACCTGCTGGAATGTCCTGGATCATGTCCCAACCTGGGGACTCTCCTGCTGATGGTGGGAGCAGTGCAGCTCGAGCCTCTCATCACAGTCTGTCCCAGCAGGAGGACTTGGGGGACAAAGTTTCTGAGGAGTTCTCAAGTGCACAACACTCTAATCGGGAGGGAAGAACAAGCCATCAGGTGCTGGGTGCTGCTTGGACTCCCAGTGCAGGTCACAGGCTTCAAGGATGATTGTCTTAGGGGAGTGAAGTGTTGGAGCTGGGATTTGAACCCTGGATTGTCTGGACTTCACGGCCCACTTCCCTTTGCCTCATTTCTACTCTGGAGTAGATAGTGAAGTTTCTAAGTCATGGGGCCAAGTGGAGAGGTGGGTAAAGGAGCCCAGGAGTGGGAGTGAGGGCTGGCCACCTGGAAGTCTGTCATCTCCCTGCTGGCTTGGGGGTTCCTTAGGGCAGAAGGGTGTTGGTGGCATTGGATTCCATGTCCTGGGGCTAGGTCCAGGGCCTGGCCCACTGGAGGGTCACCATTAAGAGTTTGGTGTTAAACTGGACAGCTCGTGGCCAGGGTGGAAGAGGTGGAAGGAGAAAGGGTCAGGTTTGGGTGGAGGAATTGGTGTGTGCTCATTTTGGCTTTTCTCATGGCTGGTGCCTTTGTACCTTCCTGCAAGACCCCAGCCAGACACCACCTCTCTGCCGGTCCTCCAAAGCCAAGCACCCCAAGTCCATCTCCACCATGGCCCTGGCTGCTACCAGTACCGAGCTTGCTGGGTGTCCTGCTCACTAGCTGAGGGCAGAGGCTGGGTCTCCTTCTCTGATTTATCTGTCTGGGTGACTGAATGAGTCCAGGTCCTGAATGACTTCCAGGTCCCTGGGCTGGCCTTGAGGGGGTCATGCCTGGCCCGGAGGCTGGCAGTGGCATGACTGGCCCACTGGTCGGAAGGCTGGGTCAGACCAAGGTGCAGGGCAGGAGGGGGAGTGAGGAGGGACCCCCTCCCACACGTGGGGCTGCTGGGGGTGCAGAGGACATTTGAGCAGCCACAGTTGGTGCAGTGTGCTGAGGACTAGGCAGTCCCCGTGGACAGTGGACAAACACTTGTGTGGCTTTCCGGGGACCTCCAACTTGACTTGATCTCCCACGGTTCCTTCCCCCACCCATCAGCCATTTTCCCCATTTTGTGCTATACGACTCTCCTTCCTTCCTGACAGATTTCTCTACTAAATTTGACTTCGTTTCAACACTTTTGTTGGGCAAATTACATTAAGATGGATGTTGCAGGTACCCTTTATGGTTTATTTATTGTGATACTGTTTGTATCTCACGCTTATAAATAACTTATGTTATAGCTTTTGTTTGTGGAAATGTAACTTACATATTTTATTACGCTTTCTGTAAACCTCAAAAAGAATCTTGTCAAGGAAGCGCTCTTATCAGCAATCCAAACTACGGGACGTAAAAACCGACACTAACATTATTTTTTAATATGCCAAGGAGGCAGGTTACTCTTGCTGTAGTTGGAAAGGTTTGCTGTCATCGTAAACTTGCACCTCAATAAAACATTAAGAAGTCTCAGGAACGATTTTATAAAGTTCAGGGAGGAGGATGAATCGGTGGCAGAACCCACAGATACAACACAAAGGGCCCAGGCACTGGACAGGCCTCTCTGAATGCTTGTCTCATCAGGAGCCAGGTCCCAGCAGTTCCATGTCGACACCCAACTCTCCCATTCTGACAAACTCTCCCAGTTTTGAAGGACCTGGCTCAAGGGATTAGAGTAGAAAAGAAACACGAATTTGTTTTGTTTCGGGTACCAGGGATTGAACTCAGGGGCACCCAACCACTGAGCCACATCCCCAGCCCTATTTTGCTTAGCACCTTGCTTTTGCTGAGGCTGGCTTTGAACTTGCAATCCTCCTGGCTCAGTCTTTTGAGCTGCTGGGATCACAGGCATGAGCCTTGGCGTCCTACTGAGGTCCTGACTTTGAATCCTGCCTTGTCCATTTTTTCTAATCATTGTGATCTTCAGTTGGTCTTTTATTCATCCTCTTCTAAGATGGGGATGATAATCCTTGACATTCTTATTGGGAAGCATTAAATGAGATAGAAACATGTGGCTAGGGGCCCCACCACCCTAGCTTCATGGTGTACCTAAGCAGTCAGGGCCAGGGTAAGGAGGTCCAGGGGGCCAAGAGGACTCTTTGGGCCACTCGGGTCATTATGCAGTACAGGGACCCTATGTTCCTGTCTCGTCTTAGAAGGTCTGGATGGCCCTGCACCGCAACACAGAGAGCATCGCCAGGTGCTGAAGTCAGCGTGGGAGGAGGCAACGGGCCAGGCTGAGAGCCCTTCTGGAGCACAGGCCTGACCTGGAGCCCATGCTGTTCCAACAGCACATCTGCTTTTCCCTAGCACCCTTTCAGAGGTGGCCGCGTCACTATGGGCATGTGGGCTCTGTGGTTGGCTGGTGGGGTTGTGAGCAGTTCTCCTGGGGGCTGAGTACGAGACGTCAGTCACCTTGGTGCTGATCAGACGAGGTCGCTCCCACATGGGTCTGTAGGTCTCTGCCCAGGAGTCCCTTCTGTCCCCAACCAAGGCAGACTCTCCAGGCTTGGGGGGGCACAGACCCAGACCAGCTTCCTGTGGGCTGTGTCCACCCACTACTGCCCCACTTCCTTTTCCTCCATTAGGATCAGAATGGAATTTGGCCCTCCGTGGAAAATGAACCTTCCTTCCCAGTTTGAAGGGAGAAACCTGTGGTTCAAACTCCACCCGTGTAGCCAGGGCCTGATGGGAGCCATGGCAGACGGCTCTGAACAGGTTTCCAGGGACCCCAGCCTGCCTTTGTGAGCCCTCCCCTGGGCCTGGCTGAACCCAGTGACCAGGTGAAGGCCTCCAGTGAAGGGAGATGGCAGGCTGGGCGCATCCCTGGAGGATCTGGCTCCTGCCAGCAGGCCGGAGAGCGGGAGGCATGGCTGATAACCCTCACGTGGCCCCCAAGAGAACCGGAGCCAGGGAACCAGCCACTGATTCCTGACTTGCAGGAACTGTGAGGCAATAAAAATTATTTTAAAACACTAAGTTCTTGAGTAATTTGTTATTTAACAACAGAAATTTTGAAAAGCAAATGGAAATGGGCCTAAATATGAAGTGGGTTCGTTCACCGTTGGAAGAGGCCAGGGATTCCTTTGGGGTGAGGCAGATCTGGGTTCAGGTTCTGCTTGTGTGACTTCTATAACCCACAAACGATCTCTGAGCCTCAGTTTCCATGTCTGCACAATGGGGCCAAAGCTGCCACCTTTATAGGCTGTGACAAGGACTAAGGGAGACGCATCAAGGGCTCCCCAAGTGTGTCCCCTTGCTGTGCACGCTGCCCATGTGTGCTCCGCAAGCCACTGCTCCAAGCTCAGAACCATGACCAGGCCCTGCTGATGTCAGTGGTGGAAGCGGCCTCCCCAAGGCCAAGTAGAAAGCCCTCCTCACCTGCCATGGAACCCCCAGGACCCAGCAGTGTGGTAAAGAGAAGCGAGTGCACATTATCATTTTCTTGTGAACATTTTAATGGAAACAATATAGTGCTTTTGGATCCCAGACATTTGTAAAGAAAACAGTGCTGAATGGGATGAGGCTTCTAGGATGCATCTTTGTGGGACTAGTGCAGTTACAAGCCTCAAAGAAACAGGAATCCTTGTCAACTTCTCTTGACCGCTGAGGTTTAGAGAGTCCAGAATTCGCCTTCTCAAGGAAAACAGAGTAAGGCCCGGGCTTCCTTATCCATCAAACACTGGAAGGAATCCCACCAGTAACAGTTTTCCGACTTCCTCCACAGGGAAGACGAACACTTTGAGCTAAACGTGGACGACTCTGCTTTCATATGACAGGCCTGTTGCAAAGCTCAACTACCAAGAAGGGTTGAGACACACTAGTCTGAGAAATGAGATTACAACAGGAGCCTGTGGATGACTGCTTGCTCAACAGTAAGGCCGACCTTTCATGTCTTATCAGAAACAAAGGGCACCGTATTTATTATAAGCCTGAACCACGGACAGAGCAGTGAGACACAAACACCATCTGACAGTGGCGAGCTCAAATTAATAGCCTGGTTGCGCAGCGGCAGGCTGAACAGGCCCTCTGCACCTCTGGGCTGGACTGAGTCGCAGTCCCCCAGCAGTGCGGGTCTGTGTGAAGGGATGGGAACAGGTGTGCCCTGCAAAACCTCAACTGTAGCACCTAGAACTGTTTTGGGCAGCCCAAGAAAGTAGAGCTGCTCCAAATATTATATTTGAGTTCCTTGAGCTTCTCTTAAAAACTAAACGGAGCCAGAAGGCCAGGTGCTGCTGGACTGGAACTTCTTCCCAGGCCTACTAGACTCCTCCTGAAGAGCCCCCTGCAGCCTGCAGTCGCACAGCTTAACTCTAGACTCAACCACTCAGATGCGTGCCAGTGACAGCAGGCGTTGTTTGTGAGTCGTTTAATTGTGTTAGTGTCTCTCAGCTCTATTGGAGGCTGCAGGGGGCAGAGCCTGCAGCTCCCGGGGGAAGGCTCCTTCCAAATGCCCACAGCCCAGAGTCCCCAAAGCGGCTTCTTGTAGACACAAAGCAAATACTAATTTCACTGGTTCAAGTGGCATTTGTCTCAATGTAGGATCGGCACTGAAGTCTGCATCACCAACACGCTGACGGCCTTGACTGTAGAACCACCGCTGAGTGCAAGGCTAGGCAAACCTGGGTTATTAGGCTCTTTGGTTAAATATCGCTCTATGCCCTTTCAGAGCACTGTGAGGGCGGAGAACGCTCTCGGCAGAAAGACTGAACGTGTTTTGCTTTGTCAGAGCAAAGACCGAATTTACACTGTGTGTGTACTGTTATAAATTTGTGTAATTAGGCGAGACTTATAAAAAGGTAGGGAGTCTGTCATTTGTTTTGAAAACCAGATCCCCCTGGGCCAGCCAGCGCTGCTGTCCTGGTAGACTGCTTGGCATCCGGCAGGACTTGGGTCAGCTCATCATGTCCAGGCTGCATGGTTCTGTGTGGCCATCGCAGCGCAGGGCCTCTGCCACATCTCTTCTGAAGACAGAGAGGTTCTGGGTGAACCTGCAGAGAGAAGCAGCAGTCAGAAGGAGGCTCCCTGTGCTGTTGGCTCCGCCCAGCCACCCCCTGCCATCGCTGCTCCACCAGCAGCACCTACCCCTGATCCTGCTGGAAAACAAGGGCTGTCGCCAGACCCACTGACGGCTGGGCGGCGTGCGTGTCTGTGGTCCTACTATTCAAAACATTTGTTAAAAACCCAACTTCACAGAGCGGCAGAGAATATAAAGAAAGGGACGAAAGTTTAGGTGCCAGGAGCTAGACGGAGCTTACACAAGAATGCACGTAATCACAAGTCTCTCCACAGGTAGGTGAGTACCCCCAGTTTACAGAAGGGAAACTGAAAGCGGTGGTTGAAAAAGAGGGGGCCCTGGGTTGACTGCCTGGGTTCAAACCCAGGCTCCCCCTCCGCGAGCTGGGGGACCCTGGGTGAATGCCTGATGTCTCCTCTTGGTGCTCAGTATGAGAGCTACTTGGAGGGACTGTAGAGCTGAGGATTTAGCGAGCTGGCTGAGGCAATGTCCCCAAGACCCCAACACAGCGGCAGGTCTGAGGAAAACTCCCTGCAAAGGCCTGTTCTCCTGAACCCAAGGGCTGCCCAATGCCACTCCAGAGCAGCTCAGGGCTGCTCCAAGTTCCTGGTCCAGGCGAAGGAGCCTCCCCAGAGGCACCCAGGCTCTCCTCTTTTCATCAGCTCTCCCAGTGCAGCGCAAGGCCGGGGGACAGGTCACACGTCCCACCTGACCTGGCCCTGTGTTACTGAGGCCAGGCTGGTGGCCACAGTGCACTGCTGGCGGATGACTAAGGACAGGCACTCTAAGGCCACAATCATGAAGGTGGCGCAGGCAGCTTTCCCCTGAACACACTCTCTTCCCCTCTCAAGGGCTGCTGTCCATGTCTTCCACCAGAGGGCCAGCCCCAGGACCACCTGGTGCTGACAGGCACCCCCCAGTCTGCACGCAGCAGCCCAGTCAAGGTTTGTGAACTAAACGAATGAACGAATAGGCACGTGCAGCCTCGGCGGTGGGTTCAGCTCCTCCTATTTAGATCTCACTGGAAGGACAGGCAGAGGAGGGAACCTACAACTGCCGTAGGTCACCTGCCCATGTTCCACCGTTACTACATCCTGCCACTTAAGCCCCAGAGTCGATGGTCATGGGCCCCATTTTATTGGCCTTTGCCACATGGCCTACAGGGGCAGGGATCACATTTAACTGGGGTCTGCGGTCTGGCCTCGGGGCCTGTGCTTGTTCCAGCCCTAGGAAGCCTCCCCTCATCCTCCTGGCAGCTTTGAGCTCTCCTGTTCAACTTTCCAATTATAGTTATTTTTCGTCTCTCTCCTGTTGGGTTAGAAACTAAAGTCAAGGGCTGTTTTCATTCATCTCTGCATCTTTGTGTGATTCCCGGCACTTTGTTTGGAAGAAAGCAAACAGCAGTCACGTGCTCTGAAGGGAACTGAGCTGGCTCAGGGTCACCAGGTGTAACAGAAAACCCATGTCAACATGCGTGTTAAGTTAAGCACAGTGTCATGATTCTCAACAAGCCTGTCAACGGCCTCTCTGAGATGCCCTGCTGGGCAGTGCTCACCTGTCTCTGTTCTTGATGGACAGGTTCTGCTCCACTCCTTCCATCAAGTTCCTGAAGCACTGGGCAAGGACTTCCTGCTTGGGGAGAGGCTGGCTGTTTATCAGACTTGCTCGAAGTTCACTGAAATGCTGTGGAAGACAGAAGCACGTCAGGGCTGTCACCCTGAGCTGTGTGGGAGGGCCAGGACCACTCGGATCCTTTCGGCCTGCTAAGCTCAAGAGTTTTCGTCTGGGTCTATATTAAAATCTAACCCTGAGAGCAAACCTTGGCACAGACACATTCCCAGGTGGGGATAGCACTGTCCCTGCTCACAAAAATCTCTGTCTCTTGCTGGGGGGCTGGGGATGTGACTCAGTGGCAGAGTGTCTGCCTGGCTTAGGAGGTCCTGGTCAATTCCCATCACCACAAAACAACGACAAACTCTGCTGGCCTCATTTTTCCATTGTCGCTGCTCAGGCTGAGCCCTTGACCGCTCTGGGGAGACTGACCCAGTCTTCCCCAGCTCATCTCCAGGCATCACAGAGGGGCTGAGAGGAAGGGCCCAGGCTGAGAGGAAGACCTTAGCCACAAGCACTTTGGGTGACCTGGGTGACTGAAGGAAGGGCCAAGGGTCTCCCCTCAGGCCTTACTGTCCTCTGGCTACAGAGAATCACTGCTCCAACGCCTTGGGGCTGTGTTCCAAGTCTCTGTGCTTGTGCATTAGAATGGGTGTGCTCGGCTGAGGCAGGGGATTGGAGGCTTTGCTGAGCTCTAGGAGAGACTACTGGCACTAAGGAAAACAATCTGTCTAACCCTCTTACAAATATCTACCCAGCCCCTTCTTCTCTGTCCCGGGTCTGTGGGCTTTTATACAAACAGCTCGGAGGCCGAGCACAGCTCCTGATCATTGCAAAGGGCGTAATTTCAGCACAAAGACCACGTTTTGCCAGGCATGTGTTCACCCTCCCAAGCCCAAGCAGCATGGTATTTAATTTCCATCATACATTAAAACAGCTCACATCAGAAACACACATAATTAATATGTAGTCAGACTAATACTTAAATACTATATATCAGAGGCATCACACTCAAACCACAATGCCTTCCTGAACAAGATCGGGAATGCACAAAACTACTTATTTTTCCCTCTTATAATGATGCAGTGACTCACACCAAATAGAAAATTATTAGTTTTTCATCCCAAACCATGAAATATTGCCTCCATCAGTAAAGTATAATATTGTGATGTCATAAGCTTTTTCTAAACACTGAATTTGCCCTTATTCCCTCTCAATCATTTTAAAAGAACTGCTCTCTTTTATAGAGCTTGGATTTAAATCACAATAACACTGAGGGAAGATGAATGACAGTGCTATTGAATGTGGCTAAAATTGGCTGCTTCAGCACAGGTGAATGATGGGACAGCTCTGCTCTTTTTGATATATTTTCTTCTTCTATTAGTTTCCTTCCAAGGCTGGGATTTTAGTTTGAATTTTAATGTATGCGGCTGCCTCTAATCTCCTGCTCCTTTCCCCAGTACTGTCTTATTGTATGGACAATTCATTCTCCCAAGCAGTAATGTACTGTTCCCACTGACTGCGGGGAGCAGGCGGGTTCAGGAGGAAACTGGAGTGGCAGGAGGTGGCCCAGGGAGACTGTGCGCTTCAGAGCTTCAGACTGCGTTCCCTGACCAAGGGCGCAGGCTCTATGAACACATCTCTGCTGCCACCACCCAGGGCACTGGGATCCTAGGTTTAAAAGAGGGCCCAGGCCCAGGAGGCAAAGGGGCTAATGCTCAGATTTCCCCTGGGATGAGAGAGGGAAGGGGAGGTGACCCGAAGCACTGCTGAGCAAACCATCCACCTCACTCACAGGGTGCCTCTGTTCAACTGAAGACCCAAGGCCTCTGGGGAAGGCCCTCCTGGGGGCAGAGGCCTTGCTATGAGCTGTCAAGGTCCTAGCACACTCAGATGGCTCTGCTCCTTCCTGCCCTTACTGTCACAGCTAAGTCTGGAGGATGGCTTTCCTCTCCTCCCAGGGACTACCCCCAACCCCCATGGACCACACTCACCTTCTCATTGAGCAGGATAAGCCCCAGGAGAGGCCTGGATACCGACCACTGGTTCCGACAGTCTTCAAAGACAATGGTGTTCATGAGGACAGACATCATCTACAAGACAGAGTCCCACAGAGATTGGCCCAGAGGCCCCCTGAACCCCAGGCCTTTAATGAACTCCATCTTGCTAGAGCCAGGAGGCTCTTCCTGGCCAGACAGCTTTGACTCCAGGTGCCTAGGAGGCTGCCTGTAGGAACTCTTGGCAAAACCCCTGCCTGTGAGCAAGTCTCCACCACCAAAAGCTTACTGAGAGTCTTCTGGGAGGGCAGAAATCAGGCCACGGAGCCAAGAGGGTCAGTCTCTGCTTCTCAACCCTGATACACAGGCCTAACTCACCTCTCATTTCACCTAACAGGTCATGTTATGGAGAGGTGATATTTTTCCATAGCCCTTCTCGGGGACAGAAGAATGGGACACATTCCATCTGACCTTGGAATATTATGTTTCCTGATGACTCAGCCTGCTAACGCTTCTTAACCCTTCTTCCTTTGGGGTTCTCCACTCTCCATTTTCTCCTACACACACACACACACACACACACTTTCTTCTATGCAAAGTCTGAGAGACACATGGGGAGGTGGAGAGAAGAATGGTGTCTCCACAACCCCTGCACCCAAGGGGGCGACCCCTCATGGGGAAGGCTGCCCAGATAGACAACAGGAACCAGGCGGGGCAAAGTGCTGTGGCCCGCCGAGGGAGGCTGCCTCTGTCCTTGAGAAGTCAGGGGCCTCCAGGGTGGAGGCAGCCTTTAAGGAGGTCATCAACAATGTGTCTAAGCAGAGAAAGAAGTAGAAAGCAGGAGCGCTGGACTGAGCACAATGGCTTCTGTGATGGCGAGGGATTCATGTGCCGGGAGGAGGAGAGGCAAGCAGAAGTGAGACCCGGGGTCAGGCTGGAAGACCATGTAGAGGAGCTGAACTTCACCCAGATCTGTGGGTAAGAGACGTCCCCTTGCAGATGTGCAAAACATGCTCTTAGAGGTGACCCTGCAGAGAAGCCCAGGGAGGCTGCTGGGATAGTCCGGGCATCACGTAGAGCTGACCACAGTCCTTGCTTCTCCAGCTCTGTCTCCCCTGGGCCCTTCTGCTCCCACAGCTCTAGATCTCTTTTTCCCAAAGGGGTAGGGAAAGTGGCAATTAGGTGGAAAGGCAACCACATCTGGGCTTTGGTCACTTGGCTTCCTTTGAAACACTGGCTTCTGACTTCTGGAACTTTCTGCAATTCGATCTTCTCTGTGATCTTGTGTCTCAGCATTGTTAACTCTGAAGAGGGAAGCAGTGATCCAGCAAAAGGAGGCTGAGGATCAAGAGGCAGTTGGGATAAGATGTAACACGAGGAGTGAGCAGCACTGTCCATAGCCCAGGAGTGTCTCTGAAGCCCTCGGCGGCGCCAGCCACAACACACCACCACTGTCGTTAGGCGGGCTGCACGTGCCGCTGCCACTCCAGACTGCTGTGTGTCCAGTCTCCTGGAGAGAGGCTGGGGCCCGAGCCCGCACGCCCATCAGGATTTGCAGATGCCACGTTTCCGTGCACAGCTAACAACCACCCAGTCACAGAACCACAAATTAAATTGACAAGCAAAACTAACAGATCCATGGAGACAGTCTAAAATATTATGGGCTTCACAATCTGAAGGCAGAATGGATATTTTAATGGAGAAGATTAAAGTTGGAGGCACCAAATTCCTCCAGTAACTGACAAAGCATCCTGAAGCGATGTGCCAATTACTTTATATGGGCCTCCCGTGGATTCATTTGTCTGAATGCATGTATTTATGTCTGTAATAAGTAAGGGGATGTTTGAATAAAATACTTTTCTAAAAATAAAGTTGGCTAAAATGGATGATTTTTCCCCTTTTTTTTTTACTTTTCTGGAAATATGTAAAGTAGCAAGCAATCTATGTGAATGGCACTGACATGGCAGCCCTTTCCAGAATTATTTTTCTAATAATTCTCAAGTCAAGTTATGGGGGAAAACTCCTTTGGAATCTGGGTTCTCTGATTTCCCCCCACATGGAAGAACTCTGCATGTGGAAGGGCCCTCTGAGGTGCTGTGCAGTCCCCATGGGAGGCCTCTGTGGCTAAGGACATGACAGAGGGGACACGGAATGGAGAGCTCTCTGGGCAACTCCGCACCTGCCCACCCCACCCCAGGCCTCTCAATCTCAAGCACAGGAAGGGCCATGAGAGCTGGAGTGACATCTCCCAACTTCTGCAGGTATGGCTGGGATGGTGGGATGGCCACTTCAGGTCTGCCCAGCCCTGGCAACATTTCCTGGGGCCTCCGTCCAAACCGCACGCCTTACCCGCTGCTGTTATCCTAGGCAGCAGCTTCGCCAAAGCGCGGGCACCAGTGAGGGAAGGGGAGCTGTGTGGCTTGGTCTGCTCAAGAAAACCATTCTGTGCACACCTGGGGAGCCTCTTTATCCTCCTCCTTTGTCCTCAGGGGCTTTGGCAGGAGTCTGCAGGAAACTTCTCCATGAACAGAGACCAACATGATGTGGCATGCATGGCTTTGCATCAGTCAGAATTCAGCCCAAGTATGGCTCTGCTATGTTGCATGTGACACGTGGCATTGGGAGAGTTTCTGAGTTTTTATATCCTTACATATAAAACAAGGACTCTGATAACATCTTTGAAGGCTGCTCTGAGCACTGACTTCCTTTCTATCTAGTCAGCATTTTTCAATGAGCCTGTCACAGAGTAGGCATTCTACATGATGCTCCCTTACTACAACTGTAGCTACCCCTCCGGCCTCGTCCACTGGGATCTGTGGCTCCTGTCTTGGTTAGGGGTAGATCCACGGGATTTCGGCCTCCTCACAATGAGCCAGCCTCACTGTGAACTGCAGGCAACAGTATAGAAAGCATCCCTATTTGCCTATGTAACAGTGTGGATTCTGAATGACAGTGACTCTCTTCTTTAAACCTGTAATCATCTACAAAGCAATGTTCTGTATACACCTGCTCCACCCCCAACTCCTCTCTGGCTCGACCCTAGTGAGCCAGAAGGCAGGGGCAAAAGCCACTGGGTGGACTTCCCGGCCCGAACCCACCAGGCCACACTTTGTCCACAGCAAGAATGACGAAATGTTCTCCCTTCCAATGTGTCCTGCTCCCTCTCCTGCTGAGACAGAATAAGCGAAGCTGTGCTTTGAACAAGCTGTGAAGTTGGCTTTACTGCCACAGCATGTACTTTCCTCAGGAAGGCGAGGCTCATGGGGCCTAGGGAAGGATGGCTGCGGAGAAGTGAGAAGAGGCAGGGGGAGCAGAAGAGAACAGAGAAGGTGGCCTCGAGCACATGCTGGGGGATGGCTGCCCAGGGGCAGAGACCAGTGGCTGGGACACCAGGACTTTCTCACCGCGTCCCTAGTGCCTAATCTGTCATCTGGCACACATCAGAGGCTTAAGAATAGCTAGCTACTAAATGAAATGGTGAATACATAAAGGGACAAATGAAAGATTGAGAAAGGACGAACGACTTATCAAGCTAAGGCATGAACAGCTAAAGAGCCGGCCTGGGCACTGCGGAAGATGGAGACGCTCTGGCCTCCATCTAGGATTGGAACTGGAAACGGTGAAATGTCTGAACAGGTACGCTGCTCATTTCTGAGACTTTGTGTGCAGAGCCTGAAAACTCTTCTGAGCCATGTCGTCCCTAGAGCAAGCAGCTCCCAGGGAAAGAGTTTCTGTTGGGGCTTTCAGGTCACCAAGGCCAAAAGCTGAGTATGGCCACCTTCTCTAAGGACAAGAACTTCCGTAAGAGTCAGCTGTGCCTGAAGAGTTTTTGACCCTCTACTGATCATGAAAGCTGTCATCTGTGGAGTCTGAGCACTGACTTCCTTTCTATCTAGTCAGGATTTGTGGGGTGTTGGGCGCTGTTGCTAGTCCTTCACTCACCCTGGGAAGGAAGCACCATCTCCCCCTTCACAGACAAGGGTCCGAAGGCTCCTACAGGAGTAGCTTGCTCAAGCAGCTGCAGCTACCAGAACGTGGGTCCCTCACACTCGTCCGCTGCCTGCCACCTCAGTGGTGATGGGGGTAATGATGGTGTGGGATGAAGGCTCCCTCCTGGACACGGTTACTCTTCCACTTTCACGGACATGTGGCCAGGTGGACCTCCTCTACATAGCCACTGCGCCACCTGCCAATGAGCCAGGCAGCCGCTGCAATTCCTGCGATTAGAATCCAGGGCCATGACTGCTGGAGAGCTCTCAGCAGACCTTCCTGCCTCCCACCTAAAGCTGTTACAAATTTGGTTAACATATTTTCAGACTCTCCAGGTGAAGAGCAGCAGACTTAAATTAATAGACTGTCTCTGGAAAATGGTTCATTGAACATCTTTATAAAAATAATGATTTCCCTCCCACCAATGGTACCACATACGCAGCAATTCAACACCACAGTAAACATCAGTAAGTTAAGCTAATTTCTTCTGAGCTATACACTCCCTATAAAGTGAACACTGCCCATTATTAATTTTCAAGCTGAATAATGTGACTAAATATATTCCGTAAAGTTGGAAAAAATAGGTGAGACAATCACAACTCCTCTTTTCTGCTTTCCATCTGTACCATACAGACAACACTGAGCCTGAAGGGGCAACGTCAACACGGTCCTACAGGGGATGAGTCTCAGTGTGCGACGGACGCTCCAGCTCTCCCCACCCCTGCCCAGACTCAGTGCTTAGAGCTGCTTCATGTTTTGTTGTATTAAAAATTTCTTGCCTGTTGATCAGAGAAATGAAAAATGGGACTGGAAAATGGCCAGAGTAATCTGCTTTGTCCAAAGGGGCTCTGGTTTAGGTAGAGGAAAGACAGACCAAAGAAAAGATGAAAGATCAAATTAAGGGCTGGGGATGTGGCTCAAGCGGTAGCGCGCTCGCCTGGCATGCGTGCGACCCGGGTTTGATCCTCAGCACCACATACCAACAAAGATGTTGTGTCCGCCGAGAACTAAAAAATAAATATTAAAAATTCTCTCTCTCTCTCTCTCCTCTCTCACTCTCTCTTTAAAAAAAAAAAAAGATCAAATTAAAAGCCTTCTGTGGCTAGACCTTGGTGAGTGGGAGGCAGAATGGACAGGAGGACCAGGGCCATGCCAGGGGAGGTATGCGCTGCAGATGAGGCCCTTCCATCTGAAATCCCGTGCAGTGACTATATTCTGTGCCTCTGCCCAAGAAAGACTGTCCTTGCTTTTGAGGCCATGAAGTGGTGGATTTAAGTGCAGCCAATAAGAAGGGAATCAACTCTCAGAGCTGCTTCTGTCTCAGGAATCCTCTGACCCCCTTGGAGGCCAGTGACGGTGGCTCTGACAGCAATGCCACACAACACAGTGGCCTGGGTGGTGCAGCAGGACCTGGAGAGGCAGAGGACTGCCCCCATCTCCACAGCACTTTCCCTAGAGCTCTATGCTGGGGTTGGAGGTTGGGGACTGGGTGAATCTGATGCCACCGTAGAGGAGAAGCTCCCAGGTCCAATGCTGCAGAAGTCAGGAAGTTTCTGTCATTACCAAGCTGCTCCCGAGGCCTTGTGCACAGCTGATATTGAAATGTGATCCCGCTGAAATGAGATACCAGTCATCTTTGGGGAAAAGGAATCAATTGTTCTCTTCGTCTGCTGTCTACCTGGGTGATGTTAGTGGAATGCTATGAAGAATGAATGTTATGGACAAATACCACATATTTAGTTATGTTTTCCTGCCTGGATTAACTAGGCTCCACCATCTAAGTTACACCAGATTTTAAAATATCGGTACATATTAAGCACGTTCCCACATGTTCACAGTGTCTGCGAAGCCTCCGAGTAGAAGTATTTAGCATTTTAAATGAAAAAGAAATGAAAGATGACGTGAGCCTCTCTTTTTAAAGAAACATGGCTGCTGTCAGTCCATCCTCCTCTCCCCTGGAATCACTTGGGGGCCCTGCCTGCATGGCGCTGTCCAGTGTCAGCTTGGCTCTAATGTGAGAATCGAGGGCTGCTCCCTCCCAGGTGCCCTGGCCTGGTATGCAGGGGCCTGGGCCTGCCTGTGTCCATGTCTGCACCAGCTACACCCTGCCACCTCCTCCTTCCTCTGAGTGATAAATTGCCCCTTCCACTCAATATAAAATCTAAGGAAAAACACAACCCAGTTTTGCTGTTCTTTCAGTTTTCTCCATTACCAACTTTATCCCTAGTTCTCAAAACATTCATTTTAATCATGGTTTATTGAGGAAAGAATTACCTGCCAGTCTCCCAGCTTGTAAGAAAGAAGATAAAGTCAGAATGGAACTTCAGGATTAATTAATTGAGAGGACTCTGTGTAACGTGCCTATTCTGAATGTTACAGCACATCACAATGAAAACAGTTTTATTTTCTAGGGGTGAGATAAATTATAATAAATAATTCATTTCAGTGGCAGAGATGTACTGCAGAGCAGAGCAACAAAACTGACTGCACCACACTGTGAGCTTCGTTCTTGAATCTTCATTATCCATTTGAAACTTTTTACGAGTGGTAAATCATATTTCAAGTGGCTGCAGATCTCATAAAGCAGCTTGCTGCATTAAAATAAACCAGAAAACCTGGGACTGGAAGGCTATAGGGTTTGCCACTCAGCACTCTTTGGGAAACTCTTACTCACTCCTAGTTTGCCAACATCAAACAGAACACTTTTCATTTTGATGTCAAAATTAAGCATGATTTGTCCAAAATGCCCTCCAAATTTCCTTTGGGTAGGAATGTTGACGAAACCTCTATGTTGTGGAATAGCTTTCTACTCCAAGACTGTTTTCCCCTAATTTTTATTCAAGTGATGCTGTGCTGCCTAAACGACAGAGTCACATTCTAGAACCTTCAGCCTCAGAGGGTTTCTGAACTAGCAGATGTGTGCAAGCTTGAGAGAGACCAGCACAAGTACCAGTGCTATGTCTAAAAGGACCAGTCTGTGCACAGAAGAGGTGACAGTTGAGTCTTAAAAAGGTACACAAAAACCAGGTGTGGTGGTGCATGCCTATTCTCCTAGAGACTTGGGAGACTGAGGCAGGAGTATCACAAGTTTGAGGCCAGCCTCAACAACTTAGGGGGACCCTATCTTAAAGTAAGAATGATAATAAAAGGGTTGGGGATAGATACAGCTTAGTGTTAGGGAACCCCTGGGTTTAATCTCCAGTCCAAAAAAACCAAACCAAAACCAAACCAAACAAAAACACCCCAAGGCACACAGCCTTACACAGGAAAGAGGATATATTAGGAAGAGGAAGTAAAATGAGAAAAGGCTCAGCAGACCCAGACATGTTTAAGGAATGAATAACCCCCAAATAGGAGGCTTTGGAGCAGCAGAGAATAGAGTGAAGGGTAAAGGGAGAAGACTGGGCAGGTCCAGGCTATGAACGGGCTTGTATGCCATGGGTCTGAGAAGGACACCCAGAGCAGCAGCCTTCAAAGGATTTTTAAGGGTCAGGTGGGAGGATGAGGTCCGCCATTTAGAAAATGAGGCATTGATGAGAATGTGACTCCAGGTCAGGCCTGGAGCCCGCCAGATACCACAGCCACAGTTCAGTGGGCAAGGGATGAGGACCGGCCGGATCCTTGAGGATACACCCTGTCCTCCCCTCAGTGAATTCCTTCTAAGACATACAATGACACTGCAGCTGCAGACAGATCTGGAATGTCAAGAGTGCCCAGTGAAAGGAGGGCCTCAGAAATGCGACCCACAGTGGAGGGTCCCATTGCTCAGTGGTCCAACAGGCAATAGGTCAACTGTGGGATCACCTGGCAAAAGAAGGGAGCTGCTCAGGGCACATGCGCAGACCCTGACAGCACTGGCCACGCCCACAGACACTAATGATGGGGAAGCTCGGACTGCAGCCATCCACGTCGAGGCTGCAGTGGCCAACATCCAGGAGTCCCATCTACCCCAGACCACATGAGGCGGGCCCCTCCTTTACAAAGACACCATCCCCAGGGAGGAGGGTCCAGGCCTCACTGCTTCTGTCACATCATTTCCCCTGACTTCCTGAAGGGACGTGGGTAAATGGACCTAAAAATATTCATCAGCCACCAGTGGAGGATTCTTTTACTTATATTCAAAATGTTTTTGTGGAGAGAAAAGAAGTATTTTTGTCGACAATTCATTGGGCCCCTCAAAAGCATTTTCCATTAAAGTGTTCACATTTAAACCACAGGGGAGGGCACGTTGCCATCCAGGCTGGAGTTTGTCTAAATGGCCACAAAAGTGCTGGCCAAGAGGCTGGGAAGATGATTCAAAGAAGCTACTTAGACGTGGAAGTTCTTTTCCCTTAATAAATATGTTTGGGGCCCAAGGAACGAAGCAGACCAAGAGAGCAGGAGTAGATCCTTGCTCCTGCAGGTTTTCAGACACACACTGTGTGCTTTAGCCAGGCTCCGTGTCAGACCTTGGTGATATACAGGTGATGGGGCCTCAGTGCCATCCCTGGGAGCCACAGTACAGAAACAATGACAGGACAGTGTCATAAGTTCCATAAACAGAGACCAGCACAGGAGGCCCCGAGGCCAGAGGGGCAGGGACAGGCAGGGAAGGCTTTGCAAAGAGGGAGACACGATCTGCCGTGGAGAACAGGCGAAGTCTGACTGGTGGTCAGGTGGAAGCAGGGCAGGTGAGTGAAAGGTCTGGCAATGGACTGGGAAGGCTGAGCAGCCCTGTGCCCTGGAGAGGGTGTGGGAGCGCTGCTGGGAGCCAAGGCCACTGAGCTGGGCGGCTGGCCCCTGTGCTAGAGAACCAGGTTTTATCCTGCACGAAGTGAGGTCACGGAACTGTGCCAGTCTTTCTGGCAGTGAGGCAGTGCTGGGCTGCGGTCTGACTGTCCCTGAGGTCTAGGCCATCTGAGTTTTCCCCAGAAGCAGCACATCATGTGCCTGGCTCCTGTTCCTGCCGTGCTGGCCCTGTGGCCCATACCTTGAGGAATTACACTGCCACTGTTCCCATGGCCTACAACACAGCTTCAGTGTCCCCCGTCAGAAATGGTTCTCCTTGTCAGGAAGCTTTTTATTGATGTTCAGCCTCTGCTTTCCCTTTCTTAATATTCTCCCATTATGCCAATATGCCACCGTGCCATGCTAAGTAATTCCCTTTCCTCCTTGGCATGTACATCTTCCAAGTATTTATAGACTTATCCAGTACACCATTTAGTTGTCACTTAGGCAAGCTATACATATTTAGCTTCTTTAATCTGGCCCCATAAGCCAGCCCTTCCATTCTCCTAAATCACTTGAGGTACTTTCCTCCAGATGCCTGTCAATTTGTTTCCGGCCTCTGTCTAATGCACGGGCTGAGGAAATGACAGGGTGCACAGGGGGAGGGGAGGGCTCCCTCTTGGGATGAGTCCTTCAGTTACTTAGGTGGGACTTTTCTAGTTGCCACACTGGGCTGGGCCTCTGGAGACTATGAATCTCTTGTTATCCAAAAGGTCACCTCCCCTGTGCACATCTCAAGTCCGCCCTATCAACTGCCAGCTCCTCTCAGGTGTCAGGTGCACACTCGCGACACGCACCACGGAGCACCTGTCTGTGCCGGGAACGCTCCCTTTCCCCCTTCTTTCCCCCCACTTTTCATTTCTCAGGCTTATTCACCGCTCAAAGAATCACTGCCCTCCTACCCTGTGTCCAGCCCCACTGGGACAGAGGGGAACAGAAGGTGGCCCTGGCCTCAGGGAGCTGGCGGAGCCTGGGTAGACACTGCCCTCTCCCTGCCA
The DNA here is from genome assembly GCF_045843805.1 of Urocitellus parryii. Classification (NCBI taxonomy): domain Eukaryota; kingdom Metazoa; phylum Chordata; class Mammalia; order Rodentia; family Sciuridae; genus Urocitellus; species Urocitellus parryii. The sequence goes on along the minus strand of NC_135531.1, from coordinate 158,352,695 downwards.
CCCACCAGCTCGCTTCCTTGCAGACTGCAGGGTCGCAGAGAAAGCATCCCGAAAGCACTTATCTCTAATGGATGCTCTTGGTGCCCTGAGTGCACTTCTCTGTTCCATCTAAAGTGAGATGCCACGCTAAGTGCGGCGTTCACAGAGCTCTGGCTAGGCCCTCCTTCCTGGTGGCTTGTCTTGGGGCCCAAGAGATTCTTCTCCAGGCACTTTCCATCCTTGGTAGTTTACTGGATGCTGTCCCTCCACAGGACCTTCATCAAGTATGCATGGACCAGAATGTTTTCCTCCTCCACGGTACCACTCCCTGTCCACCCAGGGAGCGACGGACAGGGGAGACAGCACACAGGGAGGCTCAATCACAGTCCTGGGGAATCTGGGCAGGAGCCCACAGCAGCAGACAGCTCAGCCGTCCGACTGGGCCAGTTCCATGGAGCCCATGGACTCCACGACAGCCATGGTAAGCTTCAAAGAGGTGAAGTAATGAGTCCAAGAACACAGTCAGAAGTGGCCTGACTGGAATTCAGTCTGCATGCTAGATGCAGAACCCATCTGCTCTGACCACTGTGAAACCAAGCTCTCGACACATAAGAGTATTTCCATTAAAACCTTTGGAGAGGGCTGAGGATGTGGCTCAAGCAGTAGCGTGCTCGCCTGGCATGCGTGCGGCCTGGGTTCGATCCTCAGCACCACATACAAAAACAAAAACAAAAAAACCCAAAGATGTTGTGTCCGATGAAAACTAAAAAACAAACAAACAAACAAAAAACAAACCTTTGGAGGGAGGACTGAACTTCAGCAGTCTGAGAGCACTCAGTTGCTCTTCTCCTCAGCATGACACACACACAGAACAAGCAAGCAAGAGTTCTGGGGTGCAAAGCACGAGGCAGCTTAACTCACGAGAGGTTCAGAGAACCGAGTTGTACCCTGTTCTTCACATCAGATCACACCAAAGAGGTCTTTCTTGCACGCCCCTAACCCACAGCCCCTCTGTGGTGACTGCACGCTTAACTTTCTAAGAGCTGAGAAAGAAATGAATGTGAAGGTCAGATTCTCATCTCCGGCATAAAAATATACTTTGGGAATCACATGATTTGCTCTGCAGGTTATCTGAAAAACCAGTCATAACTGCAAAATGAACAAACTATGCCATCACGAAGCCAATCCTCACATTATACTGTGTCCTTCCTTCAAAACCTCAAGGGCTTCTCTTAGCATTCACAATGCCAGTAAGAGATATGAAGGCAGGAGAAATCTTGCCATTTACTGTCCTGCTGTCTCCCTTGGTGGGGTGAAGGGGTAGGAAAAAATGCCAGGAAGCAGGGGTAGGGTGGCCTAGGGAGCTTGGTGTGGTGAATACTGTGAGCCTAGAGACAGAGTCCTCGGTGATAATGTCAATGAGTCTGCTTTTTGTCACTGTGAGGAGATACCCAAGGCAAGCCATGTGTGGAGAAAACAGGTTTCATTTAGCTTACAGTTTTGGGTATCTGGTGGGTGACATTATTATGGCGGGAATGCACACAGAGGAAGGAGCACACTTGAGTCAGGAGCAGGCAGGGGAACCAGGCCTGCTCCTTTGTAACAACCTCTGCAAACTGCATCTTGCCCCCAGCAGCCACAGAAGCTCCACTAGGTCCCACCTCCCAACATCCACCCTGGGGACCTTTGTGGAGACACAGATCACAGCCCTAGGCACCACTCTTTAGTGGCCGTTGAGACTTTGGGCAAGTTATTTCCCCCTTGAGCCTGCATAGTGCTCCCATGCACTTAGGGCCGATGAACCTAGAGTCTCGAGTTCAGAAACCCCATGTTGATCTTATCTGTCCACCAGGCTTCTAGAGATCTGGAAGAGGTATTAGACACGAAGACCTCCTATGAATTGGAAGAATCACCAGGTTTACCTCCTTCTTGCATGCCATACATATGCAGAAGGACTAAGTGAGACAAAAGTCACTCTGGGGTCAAGACTGGAGCCACTCTGCACATACCCCAGGCCATGGTGTGAACAGAGAATGCTTGTCACAGAAAAAACCTCAGCAAAGGCTGGACACGTGGGTGGGGCCACAGCAGCAGCCATGACTTTCAAAGTCAAGTCATCTTATGAAAAGTCTAGGGCTGCGACTCTTCTGGAGGGGACACTTTTCACATATAGGTACAAAAGTGGGCATTTTCCTTTCGAGAAAAAGAAAAAAAGGTAAAGTAAAAAAGAAAAGGTGCCTGCTGCCTGCTTCTCACTTCACAAGTGAAGGCTCGTTTTGCGTGTGACTGAGCGACTCTCTCTCCCTGGCTCACTCTGTTCACGCTCCCTTGAGCATCTACACTGTGAGCAGGAGACATCTCCAAGCCCTGGGTTTTGATATCAGGGTGGCCTCTGAACCCACAGCCAGGAGCCTCTCAAGGGCTCAGAAGTGCAGCTGTGGCGGCTGCAGTAGTTCTAGTCTCTCCCCTGGGCTGTCCTCTCAGCATGGTGGTTCTTTCTTCTCCCCTTGCAGACCAGCTGCCTCTGAGCGTATGGTAGGGAACGGCTGCCCCATTGCTCATGAGTTCTCAACCGAAGTGAGGACCATGGGATGACGAGCACCTAAGTGCCAGCTGCTAAATCTCGGGAGAAAGGATGGAGGATGTGGCTCAGTGGTGGAGAGCTTGTCTAGCATGTGTGAGGCCCTGGGCTCCGTCCCTGGCACCAAAGGGAGGGAGGAATCATTGACGAAGGGCTCTTCTCAGGGCTTGGTCAAGTCTTGCTCCTCAGAGAAAGGAACTCGAGGCTCAGTGAGGGATCTGTGAATCACGTTTCCTCCTGCCACTCTCCCACCCCAAGCAGCCCTACTCCCACACCATCTAGTAGAACGGCACAGAGGGGACATAAAACCCAGGTTCTGCTGCTTATTGGCTGTATGTGCTGAGGGAGTTACCTGACTTCTCAGAGCCTTAATTATAATATTTCGATTATAAAATAGACAAAAATACCTCACAAAGTCGAGAACCTTGACTACAAATGTGCGCATGCACCCGGCACCCAGCACCCAGCACCCCGGAGCTGGCTCACGTAGTACTCTCCTTCCTTCTCCACATCGGGCGCCACTACCTTCTTCCTTCTGTGCTGCCTTTCGGGTCCAGGAACAAAGGCTGCACAGGGTGGCGTGAAGTCTTGATCTTGAGGAAGGCGCCAAGAGGGCTGCCTGCTTTCCAGGGGCAGTTCCTAACCTGATCTGTGGGACACTCCGACTGGGGAGTCCGGGTGAGATGGGTGGGAGGCAGGACATGATCCTGTCCTATACCTCCTTCTCGGGGTAGAAAGACTGCACCTGGGTCAAAACCTGGGCATGCAACTGAAACTCCAGATGACCTGTTTGTGGATTTTGGATAAATCTCGCTGCCAGTGCCACAGCAGCACAAAAGTGCAGATGTCCTCTCTAGTACTTTCTTTCTCTGAGAAACGAACACCACCACGACGATGACAAAAACCATCAGAACTCACTGTCCCTGCATGTCGGCAGGCAGACAGAAGTCTCCCTTCCAAACAGCCTGCTGAACCTTTGCAGAGGTGGTGTCAGAATTTCATCATGGAAAATTCCTAGAGCAATGTTTCAGGTGCAGAAGTTTTTAAAAAGGACACATCTACTGGACTCCTTTTAGTCTTGCTTTACGATGACAACCACTTATGCCAACCTTTGTTGGTGAAGAGCGGAGAATCATTCTGCTTGCTGTGGCCACACGGGTGACAGGCTCTGAGAGCCCTGCCTTTCCCGCTTAGGAAACACTCTCTACCTGCTCTGCACGCATGTGAGGAGAAGGCAGGGCCATTGTTCCCTTTTTACAACTCCTTGGCTATTCTGAGAACATTTGCTCTAGACTAACAGCAAACTGACTGTGCTAAACTGTAGATAAAAGAACGATGACAGATTGCAGTCACTTTAATTCATAAAGAAAACATTTGGAGCCCCTGGGGACACCAAATCTAGCCACTGGCACCCAGTGATTTCATGCCAAGTCCAAACTCCGTCATATTTTTCAGTTTAAAGACAAAGGCTAATGGATATGTGACTTATTTATTCCAAATTCTACTTTATGAGGAGCTGTTTTTTTAAGTGCATTGGAAAACATTATAATTCCCCTATTCTATAAACACACAAATATAATTGTAAAATGACATCATTCTGTTTTCATTTAATTACCCCTGAAATGCTTTCTATTTAATATTCATTACTCAAAAGCTAATTTAAAAGAGAAAGAGATGCGACTTATTCAAAAAGATGTACTGTCATTCACAGCAATAGTTATCTAATATACAGAAGTTAATAAAGCAGATTAATCTACAAGTCCCTTTAAGCCATTCTTGAGTTTTGAACAACTGCCTCTTTGACCTTTCACCTTCATGCTGTGCACCAGTAGCAGGTGCCAGCTGTACAGAAATTATGGCTGCTGCGTTTGGACGCAAAATCTTTTCTTACTTTGCTTCTGACCAGCAGCTGACCCTGTAGGAGTGATTGTTTCTGGTGGCGGCCTAAAGGCTACATAAACCAGTAGCAGATCAACAAAAGGCTACATACACCAGCTGCCTTGCCTAAGGGTACCATCCTGGGCTGACACCTCCACTCCTTCTCCAGCGTCCCAAATTGCTCCTTGTTTGTTTCTAAACATGCATTTCATCCTTGTTGTGTGAGGGGAGGGTAGGAGAAAACCCCCCAAAACAACAACAAAAAACCCCTCCCTTCCCTCGAACTTGACTTTTGAGTATTCCATGTCAAACTGTGCCATTATAATGCTAATCTAGGCCTGATTTAGCAACTTTAATAAGAGGCTAAACCCTCTTGTAATTAGATAATAAAATTTTATTATGTATTTTAATATTAAAAGTCTTAAAATCAAACTCTTCAAATCATACAGTGGTACAAAAACTAAGGTACTTAAATATCATGGCCCCAGAAAATGGAAACCTGAAAAAGCACATTGCGGCTAATTTCTTCTCTTAGAAATGTAAACATGGAATTCCTATGTGGTGCAGTGAAAGCTCCACACTCTTAATTATGTGCAGGGAAGAATGAATCTATTCAAGTATGAAGCACACTGTACCATTTCCAGCAACAGCCTGAGATGGCTTTGACAGTTATTTCTTGGATACAAATTACACAAGTATAAAAACAATCCCCATAATGATTAAATGCAGTTATGTACATAAGAGAATACCAGTGCAAATGGTAACATATTTAAATGGTTTTCCTTCATTAAAAAAATTATATATGATATTAAACCATCAATCACTGCTGAGGCACAGGAGTTTAAATGTATTGTCACTGGCTGAAATAAATGACTTGGAGACTGGATTCTGGCTCACTCAATATGGTGTCTCTGCTGTTGCCTAGCCACCCAACTCTCTGCTGGCTTGGGCTACATCTGGTGGATCCTACCCCTTTCAATTAATAAGGCTAGTCATGCTACCAATGGATTACATCCTTACACTGTGCTTAGAGGTAGGAAAACACATGTCCTAGCGGGATGGGAGGGCCCTCTCTGTTCTGTCAACAATTTGGAAGAAACCTGAAGTACTTTTTTCATTCTTCATGTTACAATAACATTTTCTTGTGGAATTTCCTCAGGGCTATCCTATAGTGTATTATGACATAATCTTACCTTAGAACTACCATTGGGCTTACTATGCTGCAGCAGTCCAAGAACATGTGAGATCAGACAGCTAAAATTGTACTTCTGAACATTCTTTTTAGGGGGGTTTGCTTTGCCGACATTCACTGATGAGGCTCTGCTGGGGCTGATACAAGTATCAAGATGAAGGTGATTTATTTTAGGAAAAAAAAAAGAAAAAAACTACTCTAAAATATATCACTCTGGCTATGACATTAATTTGATGATTCATAAATCAAGAACAGGTTTCTATTTTAACTGTTTTTTTTTCTGTTTAAAAATACTATTTTATTACAGTTGAAATAGTAATCCAATAAATAGTTCTATAATAAAAATGAAATCAAGATGGCAAAGGTATGTTTAATAACAAAGGATCTGGAGTAGAATCATCCTTCTAAAGATGTACAGACAATTCTATAATATCACAGTTAAAATGCCATTTTAGTTTTAAAAAACTAATGTTTTTCTATTTTTAAAATTAACCATTAATTTTCTTAACTCGTCTTTGGGGATGATAGACACAAATTTTTCATTCTTAGGGGTTTATTCCCTTTTGGGATTTTATTGCTGATTGTTACCTATATACTCCCTCTTTAAGTTTCAGTAATATAGCAAAAGCAAAAAAAAAGTTAAAAAAGTGAAACCAAAATAATCACAATATTTTTAAATATTTGCTTGAAAAATTATCAAGTCAGCTGGAGACGGTCACTGCACATGTGCTACGCAAGGCGCCCTGGGAGGCCGCAGTTCTTGAGATTCCTCAGCACCCAGCATAGAAATGGCAGATGGACACCTATACATACGGGGATGGCCTGCCAACTCTTTTTTTTTTTTTTTTTTAAACTTCAATTCTTTTTGTAGTTGTAGATGGACAACAAAATGCTTTTACTTTATTTGTTTATGTGGTGCTGAGGATCGAACCCAGGGCCTCATACAAGCTAGGCAAGCGCTCTACCGTGGAGCCCCAGCCCCAGCCAACTCTTTTTTTTTTTTTGTCTTGTTTTTAATTTTTAATCAGTGGCCAACATTTAAAAATCTGAATTTCGGCTTCTCTTCAGGACAGAAATTTCACTCAGTCTGGGGAGAGTGGGCTTCCCTTCTTGAATAGGGACAATTAACTGGAGCTGTGTCATGGCTGCCCCTGTGGACAGGGAGAGGGCTCCTGCCATTCACCTCATTCAGGCTGACTGCTGGCCTTACAGCTGCCTTAGTGGGGCTCCAGGGGACCCAGGCGTGCTGAGGAGACCACCAGCAGAACTAATGGTAGTGGTCAGCAGGAGGCTCCTTTAAAAGGCAGATTACACCACAAAGAGGTGAAGGAATCAGCGGTGAGAGTCAGCACCAAGCACAGCTGGTCTGGGCACAGGTGCTAACCTCCCGCCTCTATTCACAGGGCCAGTGCTGTTACCGAGGGCAGACACCTTAAGTAGACCTCAACAGCTATCTCAAGGCCTGAAAAAAGCCACCAACACTACCAGACTCTGGCCTCCTCAAGGACACACGCTCTACTAAGCTTTATGCCCTGGCTATAGATCACAGAGAGGAGCACTGTTGGCCTTGCCTTAGTGATGGTGGAAGCCACAGGGCTTTTTCTGCACCAGCTGGCAAAGTCACTTCCCTCTGCTTTGCCCGTCACTCTATGGGTCACCGCCCATCTGTTCTGTCCAGCTGCAGGACGAAGTTGGGGTATAGGATGACGATGCTAAACCACTTTACCTTAAGGACAGCCCCAGTGGGACTCATGTGGCATTCAGCCTGCCCCACCCTAAGTGCACAAAACCTACCACCCGCTGCCGCTCAGGAAACACCATGTACACTAAGGGGCAGCAGCTCTATGGCTGGGCCAGGAGTTCCGAAGGTTGAGTTCCAGGCTGAGACTGTGTCCTCCACAGGCTCTGTGACGCTGGGACAGTTACTCAGTCTCCTCCTGCCTCGGTTTCTGTACCCATGAAATGGTGATGACAAGACTGCACCTTCATAGGGACACAGTGATGAGGTCAGGTCAGGCACATGTAAAGGAGTTTCCCTGAACAGTATGCAAAGAAACGACCCAAATGTGCTTCCATTCTACCAATACTGTCTCTCCCAGAAGCACACAGTGTGTCTGGCACTATGTGTGTGGACAGGACCAGGATCCGAGCAGCACCGTGGAAAACAGCTCTGCCGTGAAGGGCTCCTATCTGCAGTGTCTCACGACAGGCCCGTGGCTGCTTTCAACTCTGATTGAATTGGGAACATTCTCTGTTTGGTTTTGAGATCAATCTACTGATATATTTTTGTTAATAAAGCTACAAATCAACCAGACTGAGCTAATAAATTACACGAAAAGCACACTTTTTTGTTTAAGGATCACGAGAAATAGTTTTTCATAACATTAAGACATCTGGCTAATTATTTTTTAAAGAGGGTAAGAGATGTGACCATGTTTTACCTGCTTAGATATTTTCTACTGTGAGGATCTTGCTGAGGTTCTAAGGCCAAAGTCTCAACATCAGTTAAAGATGCGACTGCACTTTCTCCTACTTAGTATTATGGAATGGCATCTTAAGTATGAAAGATGTCTCATATAGTATGTCAAAATGTTGAGCAATATCGTTTCACTCTAAACACAGAAATGAAAAAAGAGCAGATGATTTCCCTTTTGCTGTAATTCACTTTGGGATGCATGTCATGAAGAGCACTAGACAAAAGCAATTTTCATTGATTGACTGAGTGATTGAGGCAAAGGGCGAATGTTCTTTCAGTTACATCCCTACTGAAGTACGATTCTTACAGCTCCTGACAGCTCTTCACAATTTGTAGTTAAATGTCGTGTTAGCAAAAATAAATAAATAAAAAATGAGAGAGAGAGAGAGAGAGAGAGAGAGAGAGAGGGAGAGAGAGAGAGAGAGAGAGAGAGGGAGGGAGGGAGGGAGGGAGGAAATCACAATTAGAACTTCTCTGGGTCTTTAGTACAGCTGGCTTGAGCTAAATAGATAAATAGACGAGGGCGACAAATTCAAATCTAACTACTCTAGTCCTCTGCACAAAGATATGGGTGTTAGACACTCTAATTACTAAAAATATCTTGAGTTAATTGCATAATCTAATCAGAGATACTGACAATCACATCATTCTTGTTCTACTTCAGTGGAAGCTGCTACTATTTCTAGAGCACCTAGTTTTAAATGGAATTCTGATTTTGAGATGAATTCTGCATCAGCCTCCTATTCTTATCATTTCAAATAGAATCAACCCCATCTCTGAAGTGCTCCTCTAATTCTATAAAACATGCTCCATTCACCGTATTTGAATGAATCTGTGTTATAACTCAGGATATAACCACGTGGATGCTGATCTACTGGTTACAATGCATACACCCCAATCAGTGCTGAAACATTTCACATGACTACTACACAACTACTACTTTACAAATTACTGTAGCAGACCAGTGTCTAACGCACTACCCATCAGTGGTGGTTAGTGACCTGACCCCTGGGACTGTTGGTCTGTTCTAGTTTATCCAACTCTTGGCATAACAGCACTGTGGGAGTCACACCCCTCTCCATGTAAACTGGACTGTCAGGTCAAAACGTGCTGATGAGGCGAGAATCCTTTCTTGATATATATAGATTCACTTAATGAATCTTCAAGCAGACTAAACTTTAATGCTTGTCAAGTTAGATTGGGTTGCAAAATATGGAAGATGGCTTATCTGAAGAATATCCAGAGATGAACTAAAGCCACAGAGCCATTTATAATAAACACATTTGCAGGTGAGAGGCACTTAACCTGTCCTTCCCGGGCTGCGGCACGCAAACAGGAAGGTCCGTGAGGATGCTGGAACCCTCAGCAGGCCCTCGTATGTCGCAGCAGGCCAGAGGAGCTGTACCTGCTGGAGTTTGGAACTGACACTCTTCTTCCAGTTACGCTTCCAGCAAAACAGGTCCAGGTTGGAGGAAAGCAGTTCAAAGTAGTAAATAATTGCAGTATCATTACATCAGTTTAGTTTAAAGAGCTGACAAACCCCCTCTAAACTCCAAGCACAATTAGTCATTAGGGTCTAGTTTTTCAGCACTGTTAAGCAATTTGTAACCCATTCCTTTTAATAGGGTTAGGCATTACTTAACCACACAGATGCCTTGAAAACTGAAACCTCAAGATATGAAGCAACAACCTTGTTCATTACCTTCTGTGATAGGCAAATCATCTATAAAAACAGCTTTTAATGGGCAACCGATGAATAATCAATGGCTCACTTTTCATCTGAGTGTGAGAATGAGAATAATCTAATACAAAGTCCCTCCGGTAAGAGGCCGAATCTTGGGCCCCGCTGCTCTTCAGGGCTGATTTATAAGGTTTTGGAAAGCTGATGTAAACAGATGATCAATGGGACCCATCCTGCTCATAATAACCCCCAACTGGCTCACTCCCTCTTTTCCAGGTCCATCCCTCAGGCTATGCGCTCTGTCCAGCTAATTCTTCCCACTGCCCCTGCCTGCTGCTTTTACTCTGGCCATCCGTTCAGTCCAGCCGACTCACAAGTAATTTTATACGCAGCAGAGAGCGGGTGGAATTGATTTTTCACTCAGCACTCAGTTCCCATCTGAATAATTATCAATTTTACTGCCTCATAAAGGGAAGAGTCAAAATTTCAAATCAATTCAAAAGAGCTTTTGAGACGACAGAAACTGTGCATAAGAATAGAGGTCAAAGTTGTCAGTGACCTGAGGAGATGATGTCAGATATTACTATACCCAACAGTTGACATCAGAGCACTCAAGATGATACAACCTGGTGCTAATGCAAATCATATTTATGCTGACTACCAGCGACCAGTCATTAATATTTAAAATGCTATCTGAAAGCCTACATTCCAAATAAATAGAATGGATTCCACTGTTAATAAAGATATATCACTACTTAGTCGTATGCTGCAAAGTGAAGGATTACCAAGTATCATTAACACACAGAAATGGCTTAAGCCAATAGGCTAGGGTAGCCCAGGAAGACCCTTGGCTCCCAGGGTTTGAGCACTTGCTCAAAGCCTCCTGACTTTGCTCATATTTTCTACCAACTGTCTGCTGAAGTTTATGGGGCAATACTGCAATGTATGGCTGAAAGCTGGCAGGAGGACTTGGTGGTGGACCTGCTCTTTGCCATGGTAGGGCTTGGTCTGCTTTCTGGCCAGTCCACAGATATTTATCTTGTTCAGCGAGGATGCGCTCCAAGTTGGTGGTTCTCAACCTTCTCCACGCAACACACGCAAGGGCTCTGATACTCCCAACCCCATCAGAGTCCCCTGTATCTGGCTGGGGATGGAGATGGCTGGTGGGAGAGAGGAGCACCAAACCTTGATGGAGAGGGCATTCCAGGGGACCCGGCAACACGATAGTCAACGGTGCGAGGAGTGAGGACCAGGCATTGGCGCTCAACAGCCCTGGTTCAAGTTCCGCTCCTGCGTAACCCTGCTGCCCCTCAGTGTGTGCATTGTCAAGTGCCGTGGTAGCATCCAGATTCCAGGGCTGTTGTGAGTGTTAACGGGAAGCCCCCTGCGAGAGCCTCCCCGTCCCTGTCATCACTGTATCCATGGAATTACCAAAACACTGGCTGGTTACTCATCTCTGTCCTTCACAACAAGGAACTTTTGAAGGACAGAAATCAGGTCTTCCGTGTCGGAACAGCTCCTGTCCCTTGTGTGTAGTGAGTACTCAACAGATGTGAGCTAGACATCACCCACCTGCACAAACAGCTCTGGGTGACAGCACTCTGCTATTGCTTAAAACATGAACTATGCTCCCCTCCCCCTCCTCAGAAAAGAACTGGTTAAATGAAATGTCCCCACAGACAAAGTTTACACAATTTCATTTCCATATCAGCAAAAACAACAGCCAGGAAGAAGCCTGTCCATGCTGTCCTATGCTATTTTTATCATTTTTTACTTACAGTGACTTTTCTGCGGGTTGCAGGTGACTTGTTTGCTCACTAATGACACTGTAGCAAGACACTGTTGAAGTATTTATGTTTGTAAATCAAAGTCTATTATGGATATAATTTGGCAAGAGAAAACAACAATATAAAAATATTACATTCCAAACTTAGCGGAAGAGTGTAGTGGCAGTATAGCCATAAAAAATGGCATTATTCTTTTCAAAACATGCCTGGCGTGGTGTCACTGTGAACTGCAAGACTTTTAAAGAACAGTGTTGAATCTAAACCCCATTCGCCAATTAGAAAATATAATGATATGGTTTTATCACTTACTAATTAAATGCTCCTGGGAATATTCTTTCATCTGTCTGAACTGTGACTCCTCATCTTAAATTGGGAGCAACACTAACTACAATCTGATGAGTGGCAGTGCCTAGCTGGCTGCCTGGCAAAGCCTAGGAGCCCAGCAAAGGCGAGGTGGCCTCACCAGACACGCCAGAGCCCGACCAGGGCAACTACACGACACCCTCAGAGGCTCCAGAAAGAAATTGGAGATCACCACTTCTAGTTCCAGTTCTGCCCTCTTTTTTTCAGATCTCTGGAAGAACTGTCTGTTTTTGAATTCTAGCCTGACTGAGGTGAGGTGGAGGACATCTGGATCTCTTGAGGGTGGGTGAACCTGGGGCCACTCCCACTTTCAAGGAAAATACTCAGAGAATAAGCTCTACCGGGTCAGCTGGCTGTTCCCATAGCTTTCCCATGTTCACATGTGAACACAGCCCAGTGAGACTCCATGTGGCACACGACCCTAAGAATAGGATGCTCATCAGAACAAGCCATACTCCACGCATGTGTAACACACCAAAATACACTCTGCAGTCATGTCTGTCTAAGGAGAACAACTGAAAAACAGAAACAAAAACAACAACAAAGAACGCTTGTTCTTGGTGTTCAGGGACCAGGCTGCCTCTGGGCCACTGTTTCTTAAGCTAGGTTACCTGCTGCAGGACATCTGGGTTTTGCTGCATAAAATGTAACAGTCTCTGACCAGCCTGGGCAGCCTCTCTGCAGCGAAGTGGCTTCTTGCCCTCTTTCGCTATGTGCTTGAAGAGGTAGGTGACGATGTAGTCTAGACTGGCACAGCAGCTGGAGCAGACGACCGTATCTGTACAGGCGACAGAGAGAGATTCACTGCATCATGGAAGCGTGTGCAGCTTTGGACACTCTACTGTCTCCATTAAAAGAGAATCACCACCTGGTTTCAAAACAATTCCACCAAACTCAAGTTGCTTGAGGGCACACTGCCTTGCTTCTTTCCTTAAGCCAAGTGTGGACCACAGGGCCTAGCAAGGAGACACCTTCGTATGCAAATTATTCCTAGCTGGCACTAGCCGGAGTTCTCTGTTTGGGACTTAACTGTGTATGTTCAATTCAAGTGACTGTTTATTAAGCATCTACCTGGTGCAAAAAGCTCTGAGCTTTAGGGGAAACCCACCCAGGGTCAAATAGCTCATACTCTGGCACACAAGTCATCACTGCACACTGCTCTGGAGAAATGGGTAACATACGGCTAAGGACTCTGAGGGAGATCACACAGAGATGGGAATCCAGGAGAGCTTGGTGAAGAAGGCATCCCCTGACACAGGCTGGCAATTTAGATCTCAGGAAGGATGTTTTTCAGGTAGAGATCAGTATGAGGCGGGAGAGTGGGAAAGGGGCAGATGCTGGAGCCACAGATTCTGGTTTCAAATCCCACTGTTTCCAATCACCCGCTGTGTTGGTACATGGAAAGCACCACTTCATTTTTCTCTATGTGTTAGTTACTGTGTTCAATGATTTGCATGGATTGTTATTTTTAATCCTCACAACAGCACCCTAATGATTACTCTTGTCATTACCCTCATTTATAGGTGAGGACACTGAGGCTTAGAGAGATGAAGTGAGTTGTCCAGCTGGACCCCTGTGCAGCCAATGTATGAAAATAAGCAAGGAGGCGGCAGAGTTTGGACTCAGATTCTAAACCACTATGTTAAAACCAGGTATTAAGCAAACATGTCCATAAGCATCCAAAGCCTTATATCACAGTGGGCGCTTGAGAAACTGCATGTCCTACTGGTTTGCCATCGTAGTAAGAAGGATGTACTCAGGAAGCAGGACCTTGACTTGAGTGAAGAATCTATAGGGAGTCAGAGAGAAGGCTGACACAGTAGGTTGGGGTCTTAGTCAAGGGGGTGCAAAGGGGGATGAGGTACATTTAATTTGAAAATCAAGAGAGGTGCCACTGAAGGCTTGAGCGAGCAGCTGACATAGTGCAGCAGCCATATATATCGAGACTCTTTGTACACTAAAATGATCATCTCATTAGATTTAACAACTATTTTGTAATTAGGTATTATTTACATTTTTAAAATGAGAAAAGAGACCTGGGGATACAACATAGTGGTAGAGTTTGCCTAGCATGTATAAAGCCCTGGGTTTGATCCCAGCACTGCAGGGAGATGTGGGGAGCGACACACACACCCCACTAAAACTCAAGAGATAAAATCGTTTATCCAAACTCCATGATTTTTCAACTCATAGCTTGACACTGCCCATATTTTAAGGCTAACAATGACATCTTGACACCCCCTGGGAGTTTCTGATTATATTAAAGAAACAATTAAAAATGGTGAATATAGTAGACTCAAAAGAGAAGTAGGTGGATTATAAACTTTGCAAGAGAAGAGTTTCTTACTCATCTTACTCACGGCTAAGATTCTGAGACCCATGTATATCCCACATAGATTAAAACTGAAATACTAGCTGAATCACTTAAAAGAATGGGAAGCTAAAGCTATCCTGAAAAAGTTTTCTAGAGAAGATCTTGAGCTGTATTTAGTAGCAATACCTCGCACTGACACAACACTGTAGTTTAAAAACTCACATCATTTCAGAGACAGGTCATGGAAATACGAAGGAGGAGGTTTTTGGCAAATTCTGAAATACAGAAGGGACAACAGGAGCTGACACAGAATCGGGGGACCAGAGGTGAATGAAAACCTACAAGACAGGCCTGGACAAGGCTTTTAAGAAAGAAGTTTCTTTCCCCTCTACTAGAGCTGTGGCATTTGACTGATCAATTAATTGGCAAATTGATTTTTTATCTCTTCCTGGTAACTGGGTTACTTTGTAGGAGGGGAATTTTGGTTTTCTAACCCTGGGAGACAGAACAGGCCTAAGAGTCAGGCAGATCTGTTGAGTGGGGTTGTTTTTCTTTTCCCTTCATATTTCTACATTTGGAGTCCCAGCCATGGAAGTACACAGACAAGTAACTTAACATCCACAAAGGCAAGGAGGAACGATAGGGTTCCCCTCACCAGCGAAGAGCAATATGCTATCAATCAAACACAAATTTTAAAGACTTCACATAGATGTGGTGACCACGTGCCATGAAGATTGCATTAAAAGGCTCCAATCCTTGGAGTCAGCTGTGGGAAAGCCAGGTGAACACTTCAGAGGCAGAGGCCGGGCAGCACCCTCGCTGTGAGGAGACCTTCCATTACGGCTGATTTATGGCTGGGAGTTTTGAAAAAGAGAAATGGTATTTCCAGGTGGATTGAAAAGTACGGAATCCCAAGGATCAAGGGCATTTGGTCAAACGCAGAATGAACAGTGCAGAGGACTCTACCTTCTTACTGGCTTCTTTATCTGCAGCACAAGATACCGTGTGAGATTCAAATCCTGAGACTCTCCTGACAGGAAGGCCAGGAGATATCAGGAATTTTCAAATTTTGTCCTAATTCTTGGTGTTGAGTCTTTTCAAAAGGATTATAGCCAAATTTAGACAATGCTGTAAGTGATTTTTAGCCTGCTATGTACTTAGTCCTCTCTGGCAGCTTGTTTCACACTGAGGAGCCAAGTGCTCCTTCTTCCTGCGGGGGGCCTGCAGGAAGCACATGCATCATTAACAGTCTCCGGCTCACCAAGGCCCAGGCCAGGCAGCACTGAGAAGTTAACTCTGCAGCAAAGAGTGCTTCACTCAGGGTCAGGGAGGGCCATAACGGGGTGGAGCCCTTGGCTTAAGCTCAACACTCACCACGACACAGGGGAGGATGAAGGTCTTGGGACCTTGAAAGGCAATTTCCAAGACAAAACGCCTATTTGGGAGGTGCAGCAGTTTCAAAAACCGGACAAGTGTGGGTCTAAATCTACATTCCTTCCATGTCTGACTTCCCTGAGCTTCACCTGCAGTCTGTAGCAAGTGCTTAACACTGCCTACACAGCACACCGCGTGAGGACCCACCCGGCACTCAGCTTCCTACCAAGGTGGCCCGCTTCCCTCTGGAGCGCGCTGGGATGGGCAGCATCTCCAAGCTCTTCAGAGTTCCTGGGATTCTGCTCTCATAGTACATGCAGACCACATATTTAAGAATGTGTTTGAAATTATAAGTTGCCCACTTTTATTCTCACATACATTTAATTAAGAATGAACTTCACAGGAAGACCCGGTGGCTCCTAGTGCCTCAGTCTGGCTCACTCCCCTGTCCCAGCAGGGACACTGTTCTCTCCTTCAGAAGCTTATAATCAGGTATAAAACTAGGACAACCAGTGCTCCTGGAGAACTGCCCACCTAGGGAGTGCTGAGAACGCAGGGGTGGACATGGAAGGCCTACAACCACACACTTGAATCCAAGATCGGCCTTCCCTCTGCACTGTTACTTTGTTAAGAGTCCCTTGGTCTCATTAGAATATACAGATTTCAGGACTGATCAAGATCACGCTTTGAGAATAACACAGCTGCTTGCAACTAATTCAAAATCTTTAGTATTACTATGATGTGAGATTAAAAAAAAGACTGTCAAGCTACACTGTAATAATAAAAGACAAGACTTCTTGCCCATGAAGAATTAGATGCTATGAGAATTCGCCCTCTTGCCGTGGTAAACAAGAAAACAGGACAAAATATATGAAACAATGTTTTTCAATTATTGCACAACAAGCAGCATAGGCCTATTAAACCAGAGAAGAGGGAGACAGATGTGGTGGTACTGACAAATATGGAAGCCCACTGCCCAAAGCAGCTTCCAAGGCTGCAGGCCAGGACAAGAAACCCAAGCAAAGCCCGTGATCTCCTGAGCTGCAGAGAGGGAGACTGGTATCTGGGGAGCGGAGGCAGCTGGGATTTGTGGTGCAGACCACTGGAGTGTGGGGCCTGAAGAAGAGAAGAGGCCCAGAGAATTGCAAGGGAGTCCTTTCCAGGGTGCATCTGAACAGTGAACTGTACAAACGGCAGCACAAGCTCCCCATGGCTGAAAAGCAGTGGGCCACACGATCCCTGAAGGTTACGAAGAGTTGGGCATAACTCACCATACAGAGAGCACTGAAGTGTCCTTACAGGGGTCACACCTCAGTAGAGGGGTTCAGTTACTCCAAAATAAAGGCTGCTACTTCATCTCAAATCTCTAAAGGGTACTCAATTGAAAGAACAAAATTCAAAAATCTTGGAAAAAAAAATCAAAAATCAAAATTCAACACTAAACAACATAAAAATCACAATGTCTGGCATCCAATCAAAAATTGCAAGGCACAGAAAATGAAAAAATATGAGCCATAAAGAAAAAAATAAATCAATAGAAACAGATCCAGAAATGACTTTAGTAGACAAGGACTTTTAAAAAGTTGTTATGAATCTTTAAATATTATCAAGGTTAAAGGAAAATATGAATCTGATGGGGAGAAAATGGAACATATAAAAAGGCCTGAACCCAGGCATGGTGACAGCTGCCTGTAGTCCTATCTACTTAAGTGGCCAAGGCAGGAAGATCACTTGAGCCCAGGAGCTCAGGGCCAGCCTGGACAAAAAGTTAGACTTCCCATCTCTTTAAAAAAACAAAACAAAAACCCCAAATTCAGTTTCTGAGAATAAAAACACAATGTCTGAAATGAAAGAAATATTAGATTAATAGCAGATTAGTTAATGTAGAACCAAAGATCAGTGAACTTGTGATACAGCTCTAGAAACTACTCAAAATGAAGTACAGAGAGACAAAAAGCAAACAGAACAGACCCCCCCCAAAAAAAAAAAAAAAAACATAACAAAACAAAACAAACCAGACAGTGTGTCACCGACTTATGGACCAAGACCAAGAGTAAGAGGTACACAGCACACATGTAACAGGAGCCTGGATCTAATGGAAACAGAGGCAGATTTTCTTCAGAAGTAAATGGGAATGATATTATTTGAAGATGTAGATTTTAAAAACCTAGACCACTACTGAAAAATAAAGAGGCTGGCTAAAGACCACAGGGGACATAAGAGGGACTCATGAAAAATGTTCAATTAACCCAAACTAAAATAATGCAGAGAAAAAGGCAAAAACATAGGCAGACAGGATAAAGAGAAATCAAACAATGCTAGTTACACTAACTGGCTGAAATACTGATCAGAAGGCAGCAGCTGTCAGATTTGATATATACATGCTACGTGTTGGCAAATGTTCTTGTCCTATCCCCAGAAACTAAATGTTAGGTTAAATGATGGGGAATTGCAGATGGAACAAAGTTTGCTAATCAGCTGACCTTAAAATAGGGAGGTTATCCTGGATATCCTGGATTACCCAGGTGTGCCCACTCTCACCCACTCTCAAGCTTAAAACTGAAAAAGAGAGGCAGAGGACAACAGTTAGAGGTGCTGTGTGGGACCTGGGAGGCTGGGACAGGAGAGCTGCAAGTTCCAGGTCAGCCTTGGCACTAAGTAAGATCCTGTATCTTAAAAAAAATAAAATAAAAAAAAATGTGTGTGTGCGTGTGAGGAGTATAGCTCAGGGATAAAATCCTCTTGGTTCAATCCTCAGTACCCCAAACCAACAAGTAACAAAATGAAAACCCCCACATTTTTTTTTTAAAAAAGTGAAAGGATGGAACAGGAGAAAATACTAATAAAAAAAACCTGGAGAAGTTATCAGACAAAAATTTCAGAGGAAAGAATATTACCAGAGATAAAGAGGATAATTTTGTAATGACAAAAGTTCATCAAAGGAATTTAATAATTTTAAATATTATGCACCTAATTACAGAGCTATTTAAACAGAAACATTTGATACAAAAACTGACAGAACTGAAAGGAGACAGGACAAATCTATAACTGTCTTCAGAGACTTCAGCATTTCTTTTTAGTTCATGCATAGAAAAAAACAGCACCAACCAACCAATCAGGAGCAACAGAGTACTGCTAGAGCCAGCACAGAGTACTCCCCAGCAGTGGCGCACACATTCAGCTAAGTACTGGAAAGCATTCACCACAGTGAGGGTCATAAAGAGGTCTCAATAAACTTTAAAAAGTATAAAACTCATTGAGTGTATTCTATGACACAATGGAATAAAACTAGAATCAGTCACAGAAAAGATTCAGGATCATCTTCAAATTCTGGAAAAAAAATCAGTAGGGCAATCAGAAAACATTCTTGAACTGAATAAAAACAGAAGCAAAAATAACACTTAAATTTTTGAGATATAGCTAGAGTAGTGCTCAGATTAAAGCATTAAAAGTGTACATTAAGCGGCTGGGGTTGTGGCTCATCGGTAGAGCGCTCGCCTAGCACGTTTGAGGCCCTGGTTTGATCCTCAGCACCACATGAAAATAAATAAATAAAATAAAGGTACTGTGTCCAAATACAACTAAAAAATAAATATTAAAAAATATATGTTAAAAAGGAAGAAAGGTCTAAAACCAATGATCTAAGCTTCTATCTGGGGGGGGGGGAGAAGGCAAAAATCAACTGAAGAAAAAAATGAAGGTCATATTTGAAATCAGTGAAATAGAAATAACAGAAAAAAAAATCACTGGAAACTAAAAATAATGCTTTGCAATAAAACCAATAAACTATAGCTGGAATGATCAAGGAAGAAAAACAGGAAGAGGAGAGGAAGAAGAGGGAAGGAGAAGATGAGAGGAGGAAGAGGGGAAGAGACAAGAGAAGGGGGAGGAAAAGAAAAAAGATAATATGATACAAATTGCCAATATCAGGGATGAAAGAGGGAACATCATTATAGGTCCCACAGAAATAAAACTGGATATCAAGGGGACATTATTAACAACTTTATGTCAATAATGTTAGATGAAATTTAGACACGAACACTAAATATTCAAGATGTAATTAATAACTAAAATAGATATACATCTACTAAAGAAATTCAATGTGTAGTTAAAAATCTTCCACAGAAAACTTTAAGTCTGTTGGTTTCACTGGGAAATTCTATCAAATGTTTAAGGAAAAATAAACAAAAATTATATATAAACATGAGAAAGCAGAGGAGAAAACATTTCTTAGCTCATCTCATGAGGGCACTAGACTGACTAAAACAAGGTGAGGATATGAGAACAGAAAGCTCCATGAGAACTACAGAGGAACACATCCACATCAGTCATAGCCACATGTGGAACGCAAAGCTGACTTAATATTGTGATTTGGACTGAATATTGTTGATTTAAATATCATTCAATGTGATCATTAACAAAAAAGGGAAAACTATATGATCATATCAGTAGATACAAAGAAAGCACCTGCTAAAATTCAACACTCATTCATGATAATACACTCAGCAAACTATGAATGAAATAATTTCTTCCAAAGGATAAAAGACATCTATGAGAAACCCAGCATTATATGGGATGGTTTGAAACTGAAAAACTGCCTTCAAAACTGAAGAGAAGAAAAAAAGATACTTGCTCTACACTTCTATTTAATATTGTTTTGCAGGTTCTAGCCAGTGTGATAAGGCAAGAAAAAAAAAAAGGCAGATGGATTAGAAAGAATGAGGTAAAACCTCTTTATTTGCCAAAACATCTATGTAAGATATCTATAAAAAGCTGATAGAATAGGTGAGTTTAATAAGGTTATAGGATATAAAGTCAACAAAGAAACAAAAAACCCAATTTTGATTCTATAGTATAGCAAAGAAAAATAGATAATTAAAATGCCACTGATAATAGCATAAAATCGTACAGTATTTAGTTATAAATATATTTTTTTAGTTATAAATATTAAAAAATACAGATAAGACTCATAAATTCAAAGCTACAAAAACGTTTTTGAGAAAAGTTGAAGAAGACCTATGTGAATAGGGGACATATAGAATTTTCAGGGATTGAACACTGAATAATAGTTAATATGTCAATTATCTCCAAATTGATCTATAAATTCAATGCGACCTCAATCAAAATTTCCCTACTTTTTTTCCTTTAAAATAATTTTTTTGTTTTTATTATAGCATTATAGTTGTACATAATAATTGGGTTTGTTTTGACATAATCATACATGCATGGAATTTAATTTACTCCCTTTTAGTGCCCAGTTTCCTCCTTTCTCCTCCCTTCTCCCTCCTTCTATTCCCCTCCTCTACTCTACTGGTCTACCTTCCATTTATTTATTTATTGTTAATTGATGACTTTATATGTATATATCTAGCTTCCACAAATGAGAAAAAAATTCAACCCTTGATTTTCTGGCCTGATGTTCTCCAGTTCCACCCATTTATATTAACATCAGTCAGGAACAAAAGGATGCCAAAATTTCATTCTTCTTTATGGATGAGTAAAACTCCACTGTCTACATATACCACATTTTCTTTATTCATTAGTCTATTGATGGGCACCTGAGCTGCTTCCTTGTCTTGGGTATTTTGAGTTGTGCTGCTATAAATACTGATGTGGGCTGTATCACTATAGTATGCTAATTTTAGTTCTTTTGGATAAATACAGAGAATACATAAAAGACTCAAAAAGCTTAATACCAAAACCCCAAATAACCTAATCAAGAAATGGGTTAAAAAAAACAACTAAACAGACATTTCTCAAAACAACATATATACCAAGCAATTGGGGAAATGCACATCATAACTATATTGATATTTCATCAGAATGGCAATTATCAAGAATAAAAAATGCTACTGAGGATGTAAGGTAAAAAGGTACAGTCAGACATTGTTGGTGGGACTGCAAATTCACACAATCATTTTCCAGAGTGGGGAGATTCCTCAAAGAGCTAGGAACAGAGCCACCACATGAACCAGCTCTTCCACTCCTCAGAATTTATCCAAAAAGAACTAAAGTCAGCACACTCTTTTCGTTTCAACAAAAGAAACTGAGAAGTTGATTCTAAAATTTCTATAAAAAGGCAAAGGATTCAGAATAGCCAAAATAATTTTTAAAAGAGAAAACACTAAAGGGCTATGATACAGTATTTTAAGACCCCCTATAAAATTAACAACATACTATTGGCATAAGGTAACCAAATAGATAGGGATGTTTAATCAACAAAGGTTCTAGAACAACTGTTGACTGTCCGAGTGTTAAAAAGAAAATTTGAGCTTTTACTTCATATCATACATGAAAATTAAATTGAAATACATCATAAACTTCAACATCAGAGGTAAACCCATCCAATTTCTAGAAGAAAACCCAGGAGAAATCTTTATGGCCTTGGCTAAACAAACATTTCTTAGAACTACCACCACCACAACAAAAGATAACTTGGACTTCTTCAAAACTAAAAATTTTCTTCTTCAGAAGATACTGTTAGGAAAACACAAAGACAGGTCATAGGCTGAAAAATATCTGCAGTACTTCATATCTGATGAAGATGTGTTTTCAGGATATACAAGTCTTATTACTCAGTAACAAAAACAAAGAACCCAGTTAAAAATATGAGTAAAAGATCTGAACAAACACCAAGAAGACATGTGAAAGACATTAATTAGCATGACAATATGCTTAAATCATTATTCATTAGTAGAATGCAGATTAAAACCACAGTGAGATCCCATTTCCCATATGTTACATGGTGAGATTAAAAATACCAGTGGTAAGTATTAGTGAGGGTGAGGAGTGAATGGAGCCCTCCTACACCACTAGAACCAAACGGTACAGTCACCTTGGATAATGGTTTCTTCAGATTTTAAAAATATACTTAGCATGAAACCCAGACATTCTACTCTAAGTTCCTAGACAAGGGAAATAATTATCTATGATCGATTGATCAATCAATCAGTCTGTCTGTCTGTCTGAGGTAGGTAGGTTGGTAGGCAGGCAGGCAATCACATGAGGACTAGTACATTCATTTTCACAGTGCCAATATTCAAAATTGTGAAATAACATAAACAACTCCAATATCTATCAGTGAATGGACAAACAAACTGAGGTAGTCCACATGATGGAATAATACTCAGCAATAGAAAGAAACTAACGACCTGAGCCAGGTGTGGTGGCACATGCTTGTAATCTCAAGTGACTCAGGAGGCTGAAGTAGGAGGACAGTAAGTTTGAGGCCAGCTTCAGCCACTTAGTGAGAAGACGTCATCTCAAAATAAAATAAAAAGGGCTGGGGATGTAGTTCAGAGGTAGAGCCCTGGTACCCAAACCAAACAAACAAACAACAAAACAAAAAAACACAAAACAAACAATGACCCAAAACCCCAACTGATTTGCAAAATAATATGAATGCCTCTCAAAGGCATCACACTAAATAAAAGAAGCCAGACACAAATAACTTCATATTATAGGAGTCCACTTACATGAAATTCTGGAAAAGGCAAAGACAAGGCAGACAGCGGTCCTTTGAGAAGAGTAAGGAGAAGGAACTGATTTGAGGGGACGTAAAAGAGCTTTTAGTGGTGATGAAAACACATACAACATTATATACAATGGTTGTGGTGGTTCATTTGTCAGGACTGATCAAACTGTTCACTTAAAATCAGCGATATAAATTATATTTTAATAAGCTAATTATAAAATAACATACTATATATCAAAATGTATTTTCCTATTTGCAAATAAGAGTTCTAAAATAATCTTTCAGTTTGAGCTTACAATACCTTTTTGTCCTTTGGAGGATGAGAGTCTCAATGAGCACATAGATTAAGAGACCATGAGCAAGCTTTCCTAGGGGAACAATGTTTTCCATGATCCTTACCAAGAGTAGTGAGTCCTTCTGAGATAGAAGTGAGGACATACAGGAGCACAGGAGGCTCTAAGTTGGTGATGAAGCTCATGTGGTCCTGGGTGAGACATTCCAGGAGTGGATAATACGACTGGCTCAGTTTCCGATATTGCTACAACACAGAGAGGGACTGCATGTCAAACCACAGGGAAGAAAAAATTATGTACAGTACAAGGGCAATTGCAACTTATAATATTGGAAACTGTCAACTTATTTTTATTTTTTTATTTTATTATTTTTTTAAATTTATTTTTTAGTTTTTGGCGGACACAACATCTTTGTTTGTATGTGGTGCTGAGGATCGAACCCGGGCTGCATGCATGCCAGGCGAGCACGCTACTGCTTGAGTCACATCCCTAGCCCTCAACTTATTTTTAAATACAAGGTCAATAAATATATTAAAAAATGGCATAATGATTCCCAATTCAGCATTTAAAAGGGTTCTAATAGGAATCCCTTGATCTCTAGAAATGTTAATTTGAAGCTGTAACAGAATGTTACTTCAGTTTTACTCTACATGGCTAATACCTAAAAGCAGGTAAATATGTGGAAGACTGAATCATTTTTCTGAACTGGAATATTATAACAATGAATAGCACTTAATAGTGGTTAGAAAACTTTTGTTATTATTAGTTTTTGTTTTTTAAGCACAAAGAAATTTGCTGTTATAATAGGACTTGGCATTATAGTCTGATATATTTAAACAATGCCAACCCATCTGACTAAATCATCCTTTGGTAAATGGCTTAGTATTTTCCATACTACAGGCAAAGATAAAACATACAAGAAATATATCTGGAAAATCTTAAATGTAACCCAAATTGATGTCAAAGAAACATGCTGCTCATAAGAAAGGTAAAGCAGAGCAGCATTTCCTAAAGTGAGACGAAGGTAGCTACCTCTGTAAGAATCACTCGGGGTGCTCGTTCTGATCCCGCTCTAGACTCACTAAGTGGAAGGCTCTGAGGTGGGGCCCGCAATGTGTGTTTTTAACATACATCTTACGTACTCTCAAGTTTGAAAATTATTGAACTGGAGGTTTGCTTGACTGTTTAAAAAAAAGGGGGGGGCAAGAGAAAAATTTCTAGAGTGACACCATATTTCTTGGAGGACCTCAGCTGTAGTGAAGAGTCCCCTCAAGGAAGTGAATGTAACATATGGTTGATTTGATCCAAGTGTCTCCTTTGTAATGTCTGTCCTCCGGGCACAGCCTCAGTGAGCATTCTGTGTCACTGGGAGGACGCCTGGTGACTTCAGCTTGAGACATATCCCCGCAGAGGCCAGCCTAGGATGGTGGGGACGCCTTGAGTCCAGGAGTGTTTCTCATGAAGGCCACCCCGCACAGGTCCTCAGATCATCCTTGTAACCCTGGGGCTGCGGTGTGTGTGACCAGCTGGGAAGGCCTGAACCATTCTAAGGATGAATTACTTGTCTGCGTTACCCAAGAAATCACTGCCACCACACTGGGCATTCAGTGGTTTCTGGGTAATCTGACAGATGTTTAAAAAAAGCCTGATAATGAGAGCCCAGTGAAGGAAACAGGAAATTCGAATTACCAACAAGCACCCTGCAGGTGTTCTGATGGATTCAGAGTTTGGAGACCACTGACACACATTAGAGAAACTAGGTGGCCAAGCAGAGAAGGGCCCTGGAGCTCACCCAGTCAATCCACTCATTTTGGAGAAAAAGAGAGGAGAGCCGTTCAAGGTAGGTAACTAGTGCGTGCAGGTCTCCACATATGTAGGGCTGCTCCACCTGTGGTTCTGCACTCTGTCCAGTTCACCAGAATTTTAGTGGAAAAGAAAGCCAAACCACAGGGCAAGTCAGAGGAGCCGAACAGAAGGACTGGAAGACCTCACGGCAACCCTGTTTCTACTGCAGGAAACAGGTGTTTTGGAATTATGAGTCTGGCCGTAAGCAATCAACTGAAAGTGCTCATTACATTTTGCCACGGCACAATCTGGAGCACTCTGGACGACCCACCTGGAAGAGGGTGGCAGGTACCCCTTCGAACCTGCAGTTGATTCTATAAGCACAGTCACTAGGGGTGTCACTAGATAGCGCATTTAGCGGTGAGTGAGACCAAGCATGCTGTCCCAGAGGGGAAACTGCTCTGGGGTTGCTCTCGCTCCCCAGCCCTCGTCCTACAGTTGAGGGCCTGTGGTTGTTGCTGCTCGCTTCACAAAGACGCCCACATTACATGATTGCTTACTAGCAAGTCGCTGTGGGACACCGACAGCAGCATTTTGACAAAGGCCTGGAGTACATTGTCAAAATGGTTGTCCCCATACAACTTGAAGACGCCAAAGCTGACATAATTTCCACATAAGGCAGATTTGAGAGCTGAATAGCAGATGGAGATGCCCTTGAGTTTCATTGGATAAATCTGATCTTTTGAGAGGCTCCCAAGAGACAGGATCTGATTACCTGTTTTAGGGTAAAAGCAGAAAGAGAAAGTGCCATAAGTAGAGGTAATTCAAAGCAGCCACAGGGCACAATGCTTAACATTTCACCTCACTGTGAATGTTCCCTTCCCTCCAGCACTGCTCCAAAAACAGAGCCCTCCACAGAAGTGAAAACTACAAATGCTTAAGGCCATTTACCTGGGAAGGACAAAGGGCCCAGGGGAAATCGATCAGGGCATGGGAAAGTCTGGTGTTTGTATCTGGATGGTGATTACATTGAAATATACAGAAATACGTAAAAGTTTATTGAGTTATACTCTTCAGATTAATTCACTTTTGTACTTTAATATAGATGTTATTCTTTCAATAAAAAGTTTTTAAAAAGTAGAATAAAATAATCCACTAAGAGAAAAAGATAAATCTGATTAAGATGTAAATTACTCTAAATTCTGGGTAAACTTCTAACATTTACATATGAACTAGATCTTGAATTGCTTCACTTTTAGGAGCCTCATAGGTTTGGTTTATGAATTAAATGAAATAGGACACACATTTTTGGCACAGTGCCTAATAAACACTCTTTCCTTTTTCTCCTTAGTTGTTTTCTCAGAAGACCTCAAGAGACAATTGTTTTTAATATTTATTTTTTAATTGTAGTTGACACAATACATTTATTTTATTTTTATGTGGTGCTGATGATTGACCCAAGTGCCTCACGCATGCTAGGCGAGTGCTCTACCACTGAGCCCCATCCCCAGAAGACTGTTTTTAAAACTATCTCAATTCTATGCTGATTAAAGACAAAGAAATGTTTATATAATCACTTAAAAAATTTTCTATTGTAATCTTTAGCATTTACATCAACTTTTTTTTTTTTTTTTTTTTTTGTATTAGGGACTGAACTCAAGGGTGTTTAACCACTAAGTCATATCCCCAGTCCTTTTTATATTTTATTTTGAGACACGGTTTCAGTAGGTTGTTTACAGCCTCACTAAGTTGCTGAGGCTGTCCTTGAACTTGCCATTCTCCTGCCTTAGCCTCCTGAGCTGCTGGGATTAGAGGCGTGTGCCACCACGCCTGGCAACAGTTTGTTTTTGAAATGTGCACTATTAATGCACATTACTAGGCAATATCTAAGAATGTTTTTTAAAAAAATATAGTCATACTGTTTCTTAGCTCTGCTTTCTCCTGTTCAAGTGAAAACTGCTTCTAAAAGTGAACTACATTCAGTTCACAAAGGTTAGAGGCACTGTGGCTTATCCTATGTCAACCTGGCTAAACCAGGATGAAACCCATTTCCCTGTAAGACTGTGAGTGAAGGGGCCCAAAGAGAAGTTTGTGTGAGATCTGGAAGGTAGATGCCCCAAATTTCTTCAAGCTGTGATTAGAATTGGTGACAATTAGAATGTGGAAATGCTTCTAGGTCCCATTTGTTGTTGGGACTACCAGTCCTGCTGACCACTGACCCCATGCCCACCAGTCCACACACTGGGCAGCAAATTTACAGGAGCAGCTCTGCAGAGGCAATGGCCTTTCACTGACCTTAACAAAAAGCTTATTAGTGTATTGTAGTTATACAGAATGGTGGGGTTCACTTTGACGTATTCATAATTGTACGTAACATTTCGATCCCAAGTACTCCTTCTTTCCTTCCTTCCTCTCTCTCTGATTCCCTTCTTCTACTCTGTGGGGCTTTTATTCATTTATTTTTCATCAGTGCATTAGTTATGGATGTAGCTGGAATGCACTGTGACATATTCATACATGCACACAGCATATTTTCTCAATTTCATTCTCTAGTTCTTTTTCCTCCCCTTCTCTCCACCCTCCTGCTTGGTCCTTCACTTCTACTCTAAGCTTTCCCTTCTATTTTTGTTAGATCCCCTTGTTTATTCCTTTCTTCTTTTTAGCTTCTGCACATGAGACAAAACATTTGACCCTTGATTTTCTGAGTCTGGCTTATTTCACCTAGGACGATATTCTCTAGTTCCATCTATTTACCAGCAAATGACATAATTTCAGTCTTCTTAATGGCTGAGTAGAACTTCATCCTATTTACACACAAACACACACATTTTCTTTATCCATTAGTCTATTGATGGGCACTTAGGCCGGTTCTATAACTTGGCAATTGTGGTTTTTGCTGCTATAAACATTAATATGATGTATTTCTATAATATGCTGATTTTAGATCTTTTTTAAAAAATATTTTTTACTTGTCAATGGACCTTTATTTTATTTATTTATATGCGATGCTGAGAATCTAACCCAGTGCCTCACATGCTAGGCAAGCGCTCTACCACTGAGCCACAACCCCAGCACTGATTTTAGATTTTTTGAGGAATCCCCATACTGATTTCCAGAGTGGTTGTACTAATTTGTAATTCAACAATGTTTGAACGTAGCTCCACCACCACATCCTCACCAGCAATTACCATTATTTGTATTCTCGAGGATTGTCATTCTAAGTGGGGTGAAATGAAATCTCAGTGTATTTTTAATTTCTATCTTTGATTGCTAAGAATGTTGAACATTTATTTTTTCATATATTTGCTGGTTATTTGTATTTTTTCTTTTGAGAAATGGCTCTTTAGATCTTTTGCCCATTTATTAAGTGGACTGTTAAGTTTTTTTGTGTTCTTTATGTATTCTGGTTATTAATCCCCTGTTGGAAAAGAAGCAGGTAAAGATTTTTCTCTCATTCTTTAGGCTCTCTCTTCATGGTCTTGTTTCCTTTTCTCTGCAGAAGCTTTTCAATTTGATGCCATCCCACTTGGTTTTATACAATGATACCTGTCCCTCCTCACTCCATTACTTTCATGATCCTAATCCAGCATCCGGATGTTCCTACCCTCTGGACCTCCCTGTAAGCTTGGACATCCCTATTCATGCCATTATTTCAGAAGAGCTGATCAGTGAAGTTTTTCCCTGAACCTTCAACTCTCCCCTTTGGACTCATTTCCTCATCTTTACCCAAGATTGTAAAAAAGGTATAATTCCTAAAATACATTTTCTACTCCATACAGTTCTTGTTCCCTGCCTGATGTGTATATCAGTCACGTTACTGTGAAGAGAACTAACTGGGTATCCATGTGCCTCTCTGGTAGGGAACACCATCTTCCCTGCTACACCGCATGCCTGCGAAGTCCCACCCTTCATTCAGGCATTCCTGAGATCTGCACTGCGGACTACTGGGAGATGGGGACATTGCCAGGTGGGCAGCCATGGAAGCTGGTGACAGTTGCTTCTTTGGCATTACTGTCAAAGCACCAAAAGAAACAATGTTTACCTGAATGAAATAAACCCTTTTGAAGGCTAGAATCAAAAGGAAAATCCCTGTTTCCTAGCGACGATGTTGGCTATACTGGGGGTCAGGAGAAAGGCCCATCCTTAGTTTTGCATCCTTAACACGGGTCATGGGTAAGATGGATGCTGAGGCTATGCTGAAGCTTAGGAGAGGAAAGGTGTGAACTGGATGGCTAAGACCACCAAAGGCAACAATGGAGGACAGTCACAAGCAGTACAAAACTGCCACTGTCACTGTACATGCTAAGGCAGTCTAAGAGATCTCATTAAACAGGAAAACAACTGAGAAGTAAGAAGAGGACTCCTGATCTACATCATCTGGCTTACTAGAAATATCTTCCTCATTATTAGCTTCTATTTACTGCTATTCTCTCCTTCTTAACCTCCACTCTGCCCTTCATGGAGAGGCCATTCATTGTTATTAGCTTCTAGCACTCAAGAGTACCCCTTCTAAACAAGTCTCAAGACGTACATTCAGAAAGGGATATAGACCAAAAGATGCAAAGTCTCTTCTGCTCACCTGAATCAACTTCCAAGTCTGTTTCTATAAGCCCCCTTCCCCCAACTCCCTACCTCTTCCATGGGTGACTGACTGCAGGATGTCCTCTTTAGGTGAAAAACTGTGTAACAAGATAATGCTCTAATGGAAGATAAATGGACAGTACTCAATGCCGGGATGAACTGTGTGGGCTTCTAAGTTGCACTGCCCCGGTGTGAATCCTCACTCTTTCCTGCTACTTGGGTATCTGAGCAGATCATAAGCCTCTGTAAGTCACTGTTTCCTTATGTATAAAACAAGGATAATAACTCCTTTAACTCCCAGGCTCTCTTGTGGAGCAAGGGAGGTGACATATGTTAAGTGCTTACCCACAGGAGCTGGCACAGTGCTCAATAAATGTCAACCATGACAATGTGCAATTCTGGGCTCATGTTTCCCCCAGTCTAGTCTCCTGTGTTTACACTTGGAGGAGCTCCTGTCTGGCACAGAACAATGTCATTTCCCCTTAATCCTTTTCATTTACATATCCAGTGGTCAATACTGTATACGGTCACGGTCACTACCTTTTTTGTGTTCCTCCAAGAGGATGAGTTGTAGGTGGTATGTTTGCCCCCTATCCCACCATTCTCTGTGCCTCAAGAGTTTTCAGAAAAAACAGAGCAAGGATGTGACACACCACAGGAGCATCTCGTGCCAGGAGGAACTGACAGGATGAACATGGTGCCTTTTGGCTTATCAGACAATCCCTGCATTGATTTTACCTTTTCATTTTCCCCTTTCTAAAATTATTTATTTTTCGATTGCAGTCGGACACAATACCTTTATTTATTTATTTTAGAGAGAGAGAGTTTTTTTTAATATTTATTTTTTAGTTTTCGGTGGACACAACAACTTTATTTTATTTTTTTTATGTGGTGCTGAGGATCGAACCCAGCGCCCCGCACATGCCAGGCAAGCGCGCTACGGCTTGAGCCACATCCCCAGCTCTATTTCATTTATTTATTTTTACGTGGTGCTGAGGATCAAACCCAGGGCCTCGCACGTGCTAGGCGAGTGCGCTACCGGTGACCCACCACCCCAGCCCCTCGTTTTCCCTTTTAATCTCTAAAATTTTAAAGTGGTTAGTGCTCAGCTCCCAGGTTCTATGTCTTCATTCCCCATCAGGGCAGTGACATGAGACCTCCTTTCACCCCAAGTCACTCAGCCCATCTCTGTTTCTGCAAACCTGCCAAGGCCTAGGCACGAATAGCCTGGAGCAGAATTGAGGTTGTGAGGGTTGGAAGGGAACAGGATATTTCCCTTTCAGAGCACAAAAAACTGAAACCAGGTAGTGTTGATAAGAATGTGGAATTTTAAGCAACAGGAAAAATAGGAATATGCAATTAATGATCATTGTAGAAGGCACTGGTAATATTCATTAAAATATGAAAAAAAGCACCAGTCCATTTCTGGGAATGCACTGCATTCACCTCTGCTGCCAGTGCCCCCAGATCCAACCAAGTCCCATATCTCTTGCCAAAGGCAAAAGCAACCTTTTTATACATATACTATGCACAGGAGAGAAATATATATATGTATGTATGTATGTGTGTGTATATATTTTTTGCTATTCAATTACTCTTAGCAGAATACAAGTCATGCTATCATTTCTGCCACTAAAAAAAGTAACAGGGGCTGTGGCTGTGGCTCAGTGGTAGAGCACTCACCTAGCACATGTGTGGGTGGCACTGGGTTTGATCCTCAGCACCACGTAAAAGTAAATAAATAAAATAAAGGGATTGTGTTCATTTACAACTAAAAAAATCAAATAAAAAAGTAACACAAAACCTTCTCTAGTCTGCTAGATATTGTTGCCTTTTGTAAAAAATTCTTCAAACAACTGTCAATATTCACTGTCTTCATTTCTTCTCCTCTCAATTCTTTATGCCCAATCCACCAAATATGCCCATTTCAAGGTCACTCTATTGCTGAATGCTGGCGTTTGCTCTCTCCACCTGACCTTCCACCTCCTTTTGTGATTCCTGGGAACTTAAGCTGGGGCCTTGCGCATGCTATTGAGACAGCAGCCGACTCTCAGTCTTCATCTTGATTCACTGGCAGCTCTGATACACAGGTGACCTCTGCATCTTCCAAGACACACACTCCTGACTGTCCTGCCTCAGGGCTCCTCTCCTGTGTAGCTTCCTCCTCTTCTCTTTTACCTCCTAACACTGGAGCTCAAATCAGTGTCCACTCTCTCCTCCAGGTTTCCCTAGTCATCTCACCTAGTTCTGCGGCTTTAAATACCACCTAAGGGCCAGACAGCTCCCATATTAGTTTCTCTAGCCTTGATGTATGTTCCAAACTCCAGACTCACATATCCAAGTTCATATTCAACATCTGTACTTGGATGTCTAATCAACACTCAAGCTCAACATGACCAAAATGGAACTAACAGTCCCCCACCTCCACCTCAGCTGACATCAACTCCATCTTCAACTATATCTGTGTCACTGCATGGAATACTGTCTCATCTGCTCTTCTTGCTGTGCAGTCAAACCCCTATATGGTCCACTTTAACCCAGCAGCCAGAGTGATCTTTCTAAAACTCAAGTTGGATCACGACACTCCTCTGCCCCAAATGTTGTAAAGGCCCTTAATTTTCCTTGGAGTTAAAATCAAAGCCCTGGCCTGCACGATGTGGCTCTTGTCAGTTCCCTTTTGCTCATCTGGCTCCAGCTGCCAACTTGCTTGCTCTCAGATGTGCTTCTGCCTGAGGATCCTAAGAAATGCTATCACCTTATCCTGGAATGTTCCCCAAGACATTCATACAACCACTGCTCACACACTGGAAGTCTGCCTGCACTTCATCTTCTGGGCCACTCTAAGAGTACAGCATGTTCCCAGTCCCTGGCGCTTTTAAAAACCTTTTTTTTTTTTTTTTTTAAAGAGCAGACTAGCAGCACAGCAGAGCTGACAGAAAGGCAGAGATTTCCTACACACCCTCGCTCCCGCGTGCATCTCCTCCTTTGTTGTTGACACCCCACTAAGTGGCATGTTTGTTACACAGATGAACCTCCATGGACACATCATATACACAGTCCAAGGTTCAGCACCCACTCCTTGCCTTGTACATCTTTGGGTTTGGGCAAACGTATAATGACATGTATCAACCATTCTAATTTCCCTGTTCTAAAAATCCTCTGCTCTGTCTGTTCACCATTTCCCTTCTCCATCCACTATTCTGGGCTGTCTTCATAGTTTCTCTTGGTCCGGAATGTCACAGAATTGGAATCCATGTTACATAGCTTTTTCAGAAAGATGTCTTCCACTCTGTGGCAGGCGTTTAAGGCTGCATGGTTTGACAGTTCATTTTCATTGATGCACTGTAGCTGTCCATGATGGTGGGATCTGCTATTACCCATTCGCACGTGCACACTATATTGCAATATAATTTGGCCAGTACCCCTCCCTAGCACTTGCCCCCTTCCTCCCTTGCTTGGTCCCTTTCCTCTATTCTGCTGATCTCTCCTTGATTTTCATGAGGACCACTCCCCACTCTTTTTTTTTCCTTTTTCCTCTCTAGCTTCCACATATGAGAGAAAACATACAACTCTTGACCTTATGAGTTGGCTTATTTTGCTTAACATAATGTTAAATTCCATCCTTTTTTCTGAAAATGATATATTTCATTTTTCTTGTGCCTGAGTAAAACTCCATTTTATACACACACATACTACATTTTCTCTATCCATTCATCCATTGATGGATCCTGATAGTTGGGCTATTGTTAATTGTGCTGCCATAAATATGGATATTCGCATATTTCTAAAGTATGGTTTTAATTCTTTAGGGTAAACACTGAGCAGTGGTATGGCTGAGCAATATGGTCACAAGACTTTCATGCCTGGACTTTAGAGGAACCTCCATCTTGATTTCTTTTTTCTTCCTTTTTTTTTTTTTTTTTTGTGCTGGGGATTGAACCCTAAGGCACTCAAACACTAAGCCACATCCCCAGCCCTATTTTGTATTTTATTTAGAGACAGGGTCTCACTGAGTTGCTCAGTGTCTCATTTTTGCTGAGGCTTTGAACTAGCAATTCTTCTGCTTCAGCCTCCCAAGTTGCTGGGATTACAGGTGTGTGTCACTGTGCCCAGCTTCTACATGGATTTCTATCATGATTGTACTAATTTACAGTCACACCAACAGTGCAAAGTGTTCCCTTTTCTCCACATCCTCTCCACCATCTATTATTATTTATATTCTTCATGGCTGCCATTCTGACTGGTGTGAGATAAAATCTCAGTGTAATTTTGGTTTGCATTTCCCTGACTACTAATGATGTTGAATATTTTTTCATATATTGGTTTGGCCATTTGTATTTCATCTTTTGACAAGGGTCTGTTTAATCCATTTGCCCTCTTCCTGATTGGATTATTTGTTTTTTGGTATTAAATTTTTGAGTTCTTTATATACTTCAGATATTAGTCCTCTGGACAGCTCAGTTCTCAGTAGCACTGCACTACATTCCAAGTCTTTCTGTGTTACTAGTCTCCACTGACTCACCTGGTGAGGGTTACCTTGGTTGTTTCCAGGTTTGGGCAGTTGCGAAACGAGCTGCTATAAACCCCTATGCAGGTTTTGGTAGACATGGGTTTTCAACTCCTTTGGGTAAATGCCAAGGAGCAGGATTGCTGGATTGTATGATAAGAGTATGTGAGCTGTGTGAGAGACCGTGGCACTGTCTTCCAGAGTAGCTGTGCCATGGAGCATTCCCCTGAGGGGTGAGCCAGAGCTCCTGAATTCCACTCCCTGGCACCCAGGCAGTCCTCTTTCCAGCTGCCTCTCCCCCAGAGCACACATTCCCTTCTAGTCATTGGATAGCTCCTTTCCCAGTTTGCTTACCGGTGTACCCAAAGATCCTGGAGTAGGCACTGCTATTCTTAATAAACATCTGTTGAATGAATGGGTAAAGCTCATAAGGCTGACTGTACAAAGCTATTGACCTGAGCACTGTGTGTGATGATGGAAAATTAGATGCTCAGCCAAAGTTAAATAATGAATAAATAATGACTATATGACCATAAAATAAAATACTCTGCAGCTGTTTAAAAAGTTGAGAAGGTGAGGCAGGGATGCGAATGTAGCTCAGGGGTAAAGAGCTTGCCTACCACACCTGGGATTCAATCCCAGCACACACACCCCCCCTCCACAGGAAATTTATATATTAACATGGAGCAATGGTCAAGGCACAGTAAAAACCAGCAAATTCTAGAATAGCAAGTATTTCATGATACCACTTATAAAAAATGTGCACATGTAGACATTAAAAATATGGCAGGAGATATACACTGCAACACACTGTTAATATTACTGGATTTTTCTCCCCATGAGTGCATGATTTTCTTTATTTTTGCAGGACTGGGGCAGAGCATCATGCATCCTAGGCAGGTACTCTACCACTGAGCTGTAACACCAGTCCCTAAGTGTGCTATTCATAATTAGGAAAAAAAAAAGTGAAAAAAGATATTTCTATTTTAAAGAAAAAAGATAGAAAAAAATGGCGGATACCAAAAAATATGATAGAAAAAGATGTAGCAGTATACTGCTAGTGAACAGTGGTCTTATGGTGCTGAGGTGACATCCTTCCTGTCTGCATTATGGCCTAAAAGCCAACGACATAAAAGATAAAATCAAGTGCTGATGTAATTGCTTTTAGGATTTTCACAGTAATGTTGTCCAATGCTTTAATTACAAATTTAGTAACTAACAAAGTATGTTTCATTTCTTTTTTTGAATAAAATATTTTACACAGGTTATTTTATAAACACATTAGTGGAGAAAAAATATTAAAAACCCATTAACTTACAACCAAACTATTTAAAATTTTCTGTGTTTTCTTTCAACTCTCACCATGTGTACAAGTTTTATATTACCTATAGCACAGGTATAATTTGCATTCTACTTTTACATAGCATTGCATATATGTATTTCCTATAAGCTGGTAATCTTAAAAGTATAATTTTAATTGCTACACTTTTTTGTTTTGTATGTGTACCAGGGATTGAATGCAGGGGCACCTGGCCACTGAGCCACATCTCCAGCCCTATTTTGTATTTTATTTGGAAACAAGGTCTCACTGAGTTGCTATTTTGTATTTTATTTGGAAACAAGGTCTCACTGAGTTGCTTAGTGCCTTGCTTTTGCTGAGGCTGGCTTTGAATTCGTGATCTGCCTGCCTCAGCCTTCAGAGCCACTGGGATTTTGGGCATGCGCCACAGCACCCAGCCTCTTGAATTGATATATCCTTCTTAGGGATTACAGGCATGTGCCACCTGGCAGAGTACATTTTCATGGTTCTTTTCCATGGAGCCACACCAAGTAACAGAAAGAAAACAGAGAAAAATGAAGTAATTTCTAGTATTTAAAACTCATGGGGCTAATTTTATAACCATTATATGTGTGTGTGTGTGTGTGTGTGTTTTCTTATTAGTTGAATGTAAATCTAACTATAGCCACAATCATTAGCTGAAACCTCCAATAAACCCTACTACTTTGTATTATCTAGGTTCTCAGCCACAACCACTTCATGAACGAGCTTACATACAAATACTAGACTTAGGCGCTGGGGCAAATCTTGTCCCATATGGAATATTAACAAAAAGAAACTACTTCAAACTACTGTTTGAAGATGACAAAGACTATATGAACATTTAGTAAGAGCAAATGTGGTTCTTTAAATTCTCGAGAACTGATGTATCTTTTTTCTTTGTATGATAGCAGGAATTCTGTAAAATTATATTATCAAGTAGGACAGAATCACGTTGATAGGAAAGAGACAGTACAAGATACTCCCAGATGAGTTATTCTGTCCCTTTCTCTTCTAGCTTGGTATCCGGCAAGCCATCTACCATGCCCACTATCAAAGTGGTTTCACAAAAATACAAATAAATCACACCACTTTGTTTAGAACCACTCAGTATTTTCCTTAAGGAAAATACATGCTTACAGATAAAGTTGAAAGAACTATACACTGAAAATAATAAAACATTGATAAAAGCAACTGAAGAAAACACAAATAAATGAAAATATATCCCATGCCTAAATATTGGAAGAATACTCTGAAAATGTCCACACCACCCAAACCAAGACACAGATTCAATGTGGCCCCTGTCAAAATCCCGATGACATTCTTCACTGAAATAGAAAAAAAAATTTTACAATTCACTTGGAGCCATAACATACCCGGAATGGTAAGAACAATTCAGAGAAAGATCAAGTTGGAGTCATCACATGTCCTGATTCAAAACTGATTACAAAGCTGCAGTAACCAAAACAATATGATGCTAGCATAAAAGCAGATACACAGAGAAGTGGAAAAGAATAGAGTCCAGAAATAAATCCAAACATATAGTCAACTAAGTTTAAGGGCACCAAAGAATACAATGGGGAAAAGACAAGCTCCTCAATGAAGGGCACTGGAAAAACTGGCCTTCCAACATACAAAAAAACCAACCTGGGCCTTCATCTTCTTTGATACACAAAAATAAAGTCAAAATGAATAAAAGACCTGAATATAAGGCAAGAAATTACAAAACTCTTAGAAGACTACACAGAGGAGAAGCTTCTGTACAATGAATGGCCTTGGCAATGATTTTTTTTTTTTTCCCCCCAAAAAGATCACGCCAAAAGCTCAGGCCACAAAAGCCAAAGTCAATGGGACTTACTAAAACTAAAAAGCTCTGCACAGAAAAGGAAATTGAAAAAATAAAATGTGGTCAACAGAATGGGAAAAGTACTTGCCAACCATTCATCTGATAAAGACGTAATATAAAAAATTTATAAAGAACTTGTACAGGGGCTGGGGATGTGGCTCAAGCGGTAGCGCGCTCGCCTGGCATGCGTGCGGCCCGGGTTCGATCCTCAGCACCACATACCAACAAACATGTTGTGTCCGCCAAGAACTAAAAAATAAATAAATAAATATTAAAAATTCTCTCTCTCTCCCCTCTCTCTTAAAAAAAAAAAAAAAAAAAAAGAACTTGTACAACTCAACAGTGGTATAGATACACACAGTGGAATATTGTTCAGCCGTAAAAAGGAATAAGATCTTGCTGTTTGCCACAACTTGGATAACTCTGGAGTACATGCCACTATGTGAAGTAAGCTAGATATAGCAAGAAAAATATCATATGATTTCATATTATATGTGAAACCGGAAAAAAATTTCATTACAGAAAATGAGAAAACAGTGCTTACCTGAGGTAGCAGAGGAGGGGAAGAAATGGTAAACAGCAGGTTAGAGTCTGCAGACTAGCGGGTAAGCAGGATGAGCATCTAATGTACAACAGGACGGTGATATATGATAAAAGGGTCCTGTGTCTGGGATCCAGGCCAAACGAGTGGATTTTTAGCTGGTCTCATCACACACACATGTGAGAACATGGATATGTTAATTTGCTTCACTAAAATAACTTTTAAACTCTCTATTTGTATCCCATAATATCATGTTGTAACATTTATTTTAGAAAGAATAAAATTGTGACTCCTTATTTGATTCAGGTATTACTTGATATTTGGTCCCCCCCACCCTAACATTATTGCCTAAAACTCTATAGCAATTTGAAATCCCTGAAGCTTCCTAATACACCATGCTGTTTTATATTTATGTTCTTTGTAAAAGCTATCCTTTGCTTTAAATGCCCTTTTCAAACTTCTGGGCCCTACTCCTTCAAGAAATACCGTCTTCTCTGACCCCTCCGTCTGAATTAGCCTCTCTTCTGGGCTCCCCAAGCACTCTGAATACTTTTCAAGCACAACATTGAGCAGAACGCATCATGATTCTTCATTTTCCTGTCTGAATCCCCTGCTAGACTCAAGTTACTCAAGGGAAGATCACTAAGCTTCTTTTTCTGTCATATTTATTTCTTATCCCTTGTAACACTCACAGTGTCAGGCATAGTAATTGCTCAATAAACACGAGTTGCTTGGATAAGGGAGTCCATTAGCATTTTTTGCCCATCTATAAAAAAAGCTTTATCTCACCCAGGGAGTGGAGCGAGGAAAGGGGATTCTCAGGCTCTTGGTTTTGCTAGAATGTGTTTCTCAAGATCTTTGCTTTCCTAAGCTTTCTGATCTTGGTTTTGGGATCCAGTCGGGTTTAACATTCCAGGCTACTCTATTTCAAGGCTCCTGAATCACTGTTTTCAACAACTGTTCAAACTCCCTGCTGACGTTTTACTGAGTCTCTGGTTGTGTGAAGCCCAACGCCATCCTCCCCTACCTTGGGATCATTTAAATACAGATGCGCAGCCAAGTTCCCTCATTCTCACAATGCTTCTAAGGACACGTCCTTCATTTTCATGGTCTTTAATATTTTTCTGGACAGGTGACTGACACCTCTTACAAACAAGTCTTGTGCAACTGTGTATGTAGGTGGTTCTGGTCAAAGTGGCTGCAGAGTCCCCTCCTTTACTCCTTTCTGGAGAGCCTCTGGGGTACTGACACAGACCTCGTGGGCTCTGGAAAACCCAGTGTGGAAACCACTGTCTATGTCATCTAACTAGTCACCAGGAGTAAGTAACAGCAGCTTATATAGCACCTTACAAACCCAATTTATGCACCCTAAGTTACACCTTACCGCAGCTGGAGTGCAGACTGCTTGAAAGATGTAAATTCTTAAGCTTAGTGAATAACCTCAGCTTGTTCTACCCATTTTAAAAGTTTAGCTCTTCAGCACTGAGCTTTCTTACAGCAGGCACCTAGGGAAGGGATGGAACAGCTCCACCCTAGACAGCTATGGAAATGACTGTCATTCCTCCCTATGTGCACTTGCTGACCAACAGATGTCACTAAAGACACCAGCACCCAGAGGCACAGAAAGAGAGATTAGAGGAATGGAAATTGAGCCTAAAAACCATCCAGTTCTTAAAACTGAGAAGTAGGTTTCTAAAGTAATAACATTTATTACACTGCATACAACATTTTAACCAAAAATTTAAGAAAGAAATTTCTTTTATTAAGTTGTTCAGGCTGAACGGATCATAGCACTAAGTTTTGAAATACACGTTCTTGAAGCAATTTAAAACTCATTAGAAATAATAGGCCTGGGCTAGTAGAAAATGTGGTAAAATTTAATCCTCATCCAAATGTTACCTGGGCTGTACAAACAGGAAATTGTTCTGTGCTACTGTGGCTGACCTCATCGCTGACCCTGAGCTGTAACGGCAAGAGCAGCTGAGAGCGGAGGCAAAATTAAAAACTTACATCAAAGTATATCATGACAGAATGCAGATAAATAAAACAGCATATCAGAAGTATTATTTTTCTGCCAGTCTCACAGAGCAGTAAGGTGGAGGTATTCCACAAATACAGAACACATCAGGAGCACAGGCAAGGAGTCCTCCCTCTGTACCTCCTGGGGCACTGACCACCAGACACCGCCAGGAGCAGTGAGCACAGAAAAAACCCTCGGCTTACCAAAGGAATAAATAACCTCCCAGTCACGCTCTCCCTTATCCTCTAGACCCCTGAGGGTCTCCCTCCAGTGAGCACTGAGACGCTTCAGAGGTAAAAATACAGGTAACAAAACATCACAAGGGGCAAGAGGCCCCTCAGCCTGGCTACCAGAGCCAGCACCGGAGGGCGAGTGCGTAGATGGAGGTCCAGTGCCAGTATCTGTCACTGTGGCACAGCTGAAGAACATTTTCCATGGAACCTTTGATTTCCCTTAAGTTTGGGGATCAGAATAGTGCTTCACCATAAACATCCAAGGCACATCTTCCTGTGGAACTCTCAGAAGGCAGGAAGGAGAGTAGAAAGACGCATTCATCATCTAAAGTCATAGGGACTTTGAATGGAATTCCAATTCAGCTCCCTGCCTCCCTGCTAGCTAGTTCTATCTGGCTACCTTGCTCATCTCCATGAGCTTACAGTAAGCAGGGCAGGTAACTGACTGGCCAAGGCAGTCCACACCTTATCTAATTGAGCCCTCCCACTGTCCTGTGAGGTATGTATATTTTCCCTATTTAAGCAAGGGAAGTAAACAACTCAGCCAAGGTCACATAAGTAGTGAGCTGCAGATGATGCTACCTACCTTGAGGATTCAACCGGTAAATGTATGAAAAATGACCTAATATAGGAAGGAGCAGGCATATGGCAGCTGATAAAAACTGGAAGTCACTAACACCAGTAATCGAACTTAGAAGCAGAGCCTTGCTTGTCTTCTAGTCTTTCTTCAGGTAAAAGAACATCTTAATGGCTTCCCAAGGATGCTCGGAGGGTTTCTCTTTCCTTGTCCCCTTGCTCCCTTCCCTTCCTTCAGCCTCCCTCCTCCTCCCCTCCACACCACCCTCGAACCTCTCAACCTCTGTGGTAGCACCTGGTCTTTGAAAGACAACTCAGTGGAGATAGGAAGCTTCTGAAGCCCACGGAGCTTCCTTGTGCCTATTACTGGACATATGTGCTGTTCAAGAGAGCCAGCGGTACTGGGAGAGGACGAGTCACTTTCTCAATATCCCCACTGCAAGAGCGAA
Source organism: Urocitellus parryii (assembly GCF_045843805.1). Lineage (NCBI taxonomy): Eukaryota > Metazoa > Chordata > Mammalia > Rodentia > Sciuridae > Urocitellus > Urocitellus parryii. Next base: position 158,311,447 of record NC_135531.1, on the reverse strand, counting down.
CAAGCCCCAAAGGAAACAGTACATTCATGAATGAAATGATGCAGGAAAGATAGCACCGTGATGATAAGAGGAACCTAACACTGGTGTAGTTCAAGCTCTTCTGATGTCTGATCCTTGTGTATGCTGCCCTGTTTCATAATGGGGATTATTATTTCCTTTAATGAAATAAGGAAACTGAGTTAACAAAGTACTGCACTCACTACAGGCAGGGTGGTCTAGGCACGAGGTGCCCTGGATGATGAAGACTCTCAGGCCACAAGGCCCTGTCCAAAGAAGATGCCCGCAAGAGAATGGCTGCGGATGAAGGGGCACCATCGTGAGTGCCCGCTCCATGCTTCCCTGGGCCGGACCTCCACTCAGAGCAGCTCAGTAAACCCCCTAACCCTACACAGGCACCCAGGTCAGTATGTCTTTATTATTCCTAATTTTAGGTATGAGAAAATTAGGCAAAGAGGTTTAGTGTCTTCACTGAAAGTCATGGAGTTGATAAGCACCACAATTGGAACTCAGACCTTCTAATCTCCAAAAACTGTGCTTTTAAGCATATGCCACGCTGTTTTTGGAATCATACATCTTAGTATGAAAAGACATGGACAGGACACAAAACTAAAAGTGGAACAAAGACCTAGGTATTAGATTAGACACCCTGCGCCTACTAGAAGAAAATGTAGGCCCAACTCTTCATCATGTCAGCTTAAAAATCAAATTCTTCTATAAGATTCCTAAAGTGCAAGAAGTAAAATCAAGAATGAATAAATGGTATCAAACTAAAAAGCTTCTTCACAGCAAAAGAAACAACCAGGAATGCTGTGCCTACAGAATGGGAAAAAGTCTTTTACCACCTGCACCTCAGATAGAGCATGAATCTCTAGGATATATAAATAATTCAAAAAACTTCACACCAAAAAAATAAATAACTCAATTAAGAAATGGGCAAAGGAACTGAAAGGTACTTCACAGAAGAAAAAATACGAATGGTCAACAAATATATGAAAAAAATGCTCAATATCTCTAGCAATTGAAGAAATGCAAATTAAAACTACACTGAGATTCCATCTCATTCCAGTCAGAATAGCAAATATCAAGAATACAAGTAACAATAAATGTTGGCGAGCATGGGGGGAAAAGACACACTTACACATTCCTGGTGGGACTGTAAACTGGTACAACCACTCTGGAAAGCTCTATGAAGATTTCTCAGGAAACTCGGAATGAAATCACCATTTGAATCAGTTATTCCACTCCTTAGTCTATACCCAAAGGACTTAATATCTGCATACTACAGTGACAACAACCACATCAATGTTTATAGCAGCTCAATTCACAATACCTAAGCTAAGGAACCAACTAGGTGCCCTTAAACAGATGAATGGATAAAGAGAATGTGGTATATATAAACAATGGAATATTACTCAGTCATACAGAAGAATAAAATTACGGCATTTGCTGGTAAATGGATGAAACTGGAGACTACCATGCTAAATGAAATAAGACAAAAAACCAAAGGCTGAATGTTCTTTCTGATAGGTGGATGCTAATACACAAATAGGGAGGGGGGATTACATTCACTGGATTAGAGAAAGGGGAATGAAGGAAAGGGAAAGGAAGGGGGATGGGAATAGGAAAGACAGTAAAGTGAATCAGACAGAACTTTCCTATGTTCATATATGAATACACCAACGGTGAAACTCCAAATCAGGTACAAACACAAGAATGGGAAGTTACCAGCAGCCTGCAGCAGGGCCCCGGAGATCCAGGCCAACTGATTCGCGTGGCCTGCCCTGCGGCTACAGAAGGCGTGGCGCCTCAGTGAAGCCATTAATTAGCAAGCAGGGAGGTTAGGGAAGGCCATCAGGTGGAATCCCACCAGCCAAGCCCACACGGACCCTTGGGCCGAGCACGGGATCTCAGAAGGGGAAGGAAGCGGTACAGTCCCATCCCCCACAGCGGACACTCCACCGAGGCAGTCAGCGGCCACCATCCGGGAAAGCTGAAGGATACACCGCCACTCTCCTTCAGAGTGCAACATCAAAACAGCGGACACTCCATCCAGGCAGTCAGCGGCCACCATCTGGGAAAGCTGAAGAATACACCACCACTCTCCAACAGCTTGCAACATCAAAACAGCCAGCAGCAGGACCCCGGAGATCCAGGCCAACTGATTCGCGCGGCCTGCCCCGCAGCTACAGAAGGCGTGGCGCCTCAGAGAAGCCATTAATTAGCAAGCAGGGAGGTTAGGGACTGCCATTAGGTGGAATCCCGCCAGCCAAGCCCACCGCCCACGCCCGGAACAGGCCCAGCGACCTGCCAGCATTGTAGTCACGACACCCCAATTGGAATAGGGACAGAGCAGAGCCGCCTTCCACTCCCGGAACAGGCCCAGAGAGCCGCCAGCGTGGTAGACACATCACCCCAATTGGAGTAGGGGCACAGCCGCCGCCCGCACCTGCAAGGGAGACTTTTCAAGTATACAAGAGCAACATAAATAAATAGGGGGTAAATTTCAAAACACAACAGTTGCACCAAGCAGAAAGAAACGCGAGCAGTATGAAAAGACAAGGAAAGAAAGGACCACAAGCAATGCAGGTCAACTCAACTTTAGAAGAGGTAATAGCTGCAACAGATGGAATATCAGATAAAGAGTTCAGGATATATATGCTTCAGATGATCTGGAATCTCAAGGAAGACATGAGACAGCAAAATCAGACAATGAAAGATCACATTGACAAACAAATCCAGGAAGTAAAAGATCAATTTCACAGGGAGATAGAGGTAATAAAAAACAAACAAATTGAAATTCTAGAAATGCAGGAAACAATAAACCAACTTAAAAACTCAATTGAGAATACTACCAGCAGAGTAGAAGACTTAGAAGAGAGAACATCAGACAATGAAGACAAAGTATTTCAACTGGAAAAGAACATAGACAGCTCAGCAAGTCTGCTAAGAAACCATGAGCAGAACATCCAAGAATTATGGGACAATATCAAAAGACCAAATTTAAGAGTCATTGGGATACAGGAAGGCACAGAGCTCCATTCCAAAGGAATAAACAGTCTATTCAGTGAAATAATACGAGAAAACTTCCCAGAATTGAAGATTGAGACAGAATCCCAAATCCTAGAAGCCTACAGGACGCCGAATGTGCAAAATCATAAGAGATCCACACCTAGACACATTATAATGAAGATGTCCAACATACAGAATAAGGAGAGAATTTTAAAAGCTGCAAGAGAAAGAAAGCAGATTACATTTAGGGGTAAACCAATCAGGATAACAGCTGATCTCTCAACACAGACTCTGAAAGCTAGAAGATCCTGGAATAACATATTTCAAACACTGAAAGACAATGGGCTCCAACCAAGAATCGTGTATCCGGCGAAATTAAGCTTCAGGTTAGAAGATGAAATTAAAACCTTCCACAATAAACAAAAGTTAAAAGAATTCGCAGCTAGAAAACCATCTCTTCAAAAAATCCTTGGCAAAACATTACAGGAAGAGGAAATGGAAAATAACATTGAAAACCAACAATGGGAGGTAGGACAGTAAAGGGGGGAAAGTAGTCAAAGAGGATAACAAATCAGGTTTAGTAACATCAATAAACAAATATGGATAGAAGAACAAACCATATCTCAATAATAACCCTAAATGTTAATGGCTTAAACTCACCAATTAAGAGACACAGGCTAGTAGAATGGATCAAAAAACAAGACCCAACAATATGCTGTCTACAGGAGACGCATTTGATAGGAAAAGATATACATAGACTGAAGGTGAAAGGTTGGGAAAAATCATATCACTCATATGGACCGCGGAAACAAGCAGGAGTGTCCATACTCATATCTAATAAAATAGATTTCAAGCCAAAGCTAATCAAAAGGGACAAAGAAGGACACTTCATACTGCTCAAGGGAATCATACACCAACAAGACATAACAATCATAAATATATATGCCCCAAATAATGGTGCAGCTGTGTTCATCAAGCAAACTCTTCTCAAGTTCAAGAGTCTAATAGACCAACATACAATAATCATGGGAGACTTCAACACACCTCTCTCACCACTGGACAGATCTTCCAAACAAAAGTTAAATAAGGAAACTATAGAACTCAATAACACAATTAACAACCTAGACTTAATTGACATATATAGACTATACCACCCAACATCAAGTAGCTACACTTTTTTCTCAGCAGCACATGGAACCTTCTCAAAAATAGACCATATACTATGTCACAGGGCAACTCTTAGACAATACAAAGGGGGTAGAGATAATACCATGCATCTTATCTGATCATAATGGAATGAAACTGAAAATCAATGATAAAAGAAGAAAGGAAAAATCAAGCATCACCTGGAGAATGAACAATAGGTTGCTGAGTGATCAATGGGTTTTAGAAGACATCAAGGAGGAAATTAAAAAATTCCTAGAGTTAAATGAAAACACAGACACAACATATCGGAATCTATGGGACACATTGAAAGCAGTTCTAAGAGGAAAATTCATTGCTTGGAGTTCATTCCTCAAAAAAAGAAAAAACCAACAAATAAATGATCTCATACTTCATCTCAAAATCCTAGAAAAAGAAGAGCAAAACAACAGGAAAAGAAGTAGAAGGCAAGAAATAATTAAAATCAGAGCTGAAATTAATGAAATTGAAACAAAAGAAACAATTGAAAAAATTGACAAAACTAAAAGCTGGTTCTTTGAAAAAATAAATAAAATTGACAGACCCTTAGCCATGCTAACAAAGAGAAGAAGAGAGAGAACCCAAATTACTAGCATACGGGATGAAAAAGGCAATATCACAACAGACACTTCAGAAATACAGAAGATAATCAGAAATTACTTTGAATCCTTATACTCCAATAAAATAGAAGATAGTGAAGGCATAGATAAATTCCTTGAGTCCTATGATCTGCCCAGATTGAGCCAGGAGGATATAGACAACCTAAACAGACCAATAACAATAGAGGAAATAGAAGAAACCATCAAAAGACTACCAACTAAGAAAAGCCCAGGACCGGATGGGTATACAGCAGAGTTTTACAAAATCTTTAAAGAGGAACTAACACCAATACTTTTCAAGCTATTTCAGGAAATAGAAAAAGAGGGAGAACTTCCAAATTCATTCTACGAGGCCAACATCACCCTGATTCCGAAACCAGACAAAGACACATCAAAGAAGGAAAACTACAGACCAATATCTCTAATGAACCTTGACGCAAAAATCCTCAATAAAATTCTAGCGAATCGGATTCAAATACATATCAAAAAAATTATACATCATGATCAAGTAGGATTCATCCCTGGGATGCAAGGCTGGTTTAATATACGGAAATCAATAAATGTTATTCACCACATCAATAGACTTAAAAATAAGAACCATATGATCATCTCAATAGATGCAGAAAAAGCATTCGACAAAGTACAGCATCCCTTTATGTTCAAAACGCTAGAAAAATTAGGGATAACAGGATCATACCTCAACATTGTAAAAGCAATCTATGATAAGCCATAGGCCAGCATCATTCTGAATGGAGAAAAATTGAAGGCATTCCCTCTAAGATCTGGTACAAGACAGGGATGCCCTCTCTCACCACTTCTGTTCAACATAGTCCTCGAAACACTGGCCAGAGCAATTAGACAGTCAAAAGAAATTAAAGGCATAAAAATAGGAAAAGAAGAACTTAAATTATCACTATTTGCAGATGATATGATTCTATACCTAGCAGACCCAAAAGGGTCTACAAAGAAGCTATTAGAGCTAATAAATGAATTCAGCAAAGTGGCAGGATATAAGATCAACACGCATAAATCAAAGGCATTCCTGTATATCAGCGACAAATCCTCTGAAACGGAAATGAGGACAACTTCTCCATTCACAATATCCCCCAAAAAAATAAAATACTTGGGAATCAACCTAACAAAAGAGGTGAAAGATTTATACAATGAAAATTACAGAACCCTAAAGAAAGACATAGAAGAAGACCTTAGAAGATGGAAAAACATACCCTGCTCATGGATAGGCAGAACTAACATCATCAAAATGGCGATATTACCAAAAGTTCTCTATAAGTTCAATGCAATGCCAATCAAAATACCAACAGCATATCTTGTAGAAATAGATAAAAGAATCATGAAATTCATATGGAATAATAAAAGACCCAGAATAGCAAAAACAATACTAAGCAGGAAGTGTGAATCAGGCGGTATAGCGATACCAGACTTCAAACTATAGTACAGAGCAATAGTAACAAAAACAGCATGGTACTGGTACCAAAACAGGCGGGTGGACCAATGGTACAGAATAGAGGACACAGTAACCAATCCACAAAACTACAACTATCTTATATTTGATAAAGGGGCTAAAAGCATGCAATGGAGGAAGGATAGCATCTTCAACAAATGGTGCTGGGAAAACTGGAAATCCATTTGCACCAAAATGAATCTGAATCCCTATCTCTCGCCGTGCACAAAAGTTAACTCAAAATGGATCAAGGAGCTTGATATTAAATCAGAGACACGGCATCTGATAGAAGAAAAAGTTGGTTATGATCTACACGCTGTGGGATCGGGCTCCAAATTCCTCAATAGGACACCCATAGCGCTAGAGTTAACAAATAGAATCAACAAATGGGACTTACTCAAACTAAAAAGTTTTTTCTCAGCAAAAGAAACAATAAGAGAGATAAACAGGGAGCCTACATCCTGGGAACAAATCTTTACTCCACACACTTCAGATAGAGCCCTAATAACCAGAATATACAAAGAACTCAAAAAATTAGACAATAAGATAACAAATAACCCAATCAATAAATGGGCCAAGGACCTGAACAGACACTTCTCAGAGGAGGACATACAATCAATCAACAAGTACATGAAAAAATGCTCACCATCGCTAGCAGTCAGAGAAATGCAAATCAAAACTACCCTAAGATACCATCTCACTCCAGTAAGACTGGCAGCCATTAGGAAGTCAGACAACAATAAGTGCTGGCGAGGATGTGGGGAAAAGGGCACTCTTGTTCATTGCTGGTGGGACTGCAAATTGGTGCAGCCAATTTGGAAAGCAGTATGGAGATTTCTCGGAAAGCTGGGAATGGAACCACCATTTGACCCAGCTATTCCCCTTCTCGGTCTATTCCCTAAAGCCCTAACAAGAGCATGCTACAGGGACACTGCTACATCGATGTTCATAGCAGCTCAATTCACGATAGCAAGACTGTGGAACCAGCCTAGATGCCCTTCAATAGATGAATGGATAAAAAAAAATGTGGCATTTATACACTATGGAGTATTACTCTGCATTAAAAAATGACAAAATCATAGAATTTGGAGGGAAATGGATGGCATTAGAGCAGATTATGCTAAGTGAAGCTAGTCAATCTTTAAAAAACAAATACCAAATGACTCCTTTGATATAAGGGGTGTAAACAAGGACAGGGTAGGGACGAAGAGCTTGAGAAGAATATTTACAGTAAACAGGGATGAGAGGTGGGAGGGAAAGGGAGTGAGAAGGGAAATTGCATGGAAATGGAAGGCGATCCTCAGGGTTATACAAAATGTCATATAAGAGGAAAGGAGGGGTAAGACAAGAGAATACAAATGGAAGAAATGATTTACAGTAGAAGGGGTAGAGAGAGAAAAGGGGAGGGGAGGGGAGGGGAGGGGAGGGGAGGGGGGATAGTAGACAATAGGACAGACAGCAGAATACATCAGACACTAGAAAGGCAATATGTCAATCAATGGAAGGGTAACTGATGTGATACAGCAATTTGTATACGGGGTAAAAGCGGGAGTTCATAATCCACTTGAATCAAACCGTGTAATATGATGTATTAAGAACTATGTAATGTTATGAACGACCAATAAAAAAAAAAAAAAAGAATGGGAAGTTATACTCCACGAATGTATAACATGTTATAATACACTGTACTGTCATGTGGAGCCTAAAGAATAATTAGAAAAAGACTGAACAGGCTGGGCGCAGTGCACGTGCCTGTAATCCCAGTGGCTTGGGAGGCTGAGATGTGAGGATTGTAAATTCAAAGCCAGCCTCAGTAATGGCAAGGCACTAAGCAACTCAGTTGAGACCCTGTCTCTAAATAAGATACAAAATAAGGCTGGGGGTGTGGCTCAGACATGGACAAGAATTAGCTGTACCCTGAAAGTTAAGTAAGGCAAAACTGTATTTAGAAAACATAAAAGGGGGTCTGTTTGCTTCTAGAAGGCAAAATTTCTGTATGATTTTAATGTGTCTATCTTCAAATGGACATAAAAGTTGTGGCAATGTTGTTGCTGATTACAATGAAAACAAGAGTGAATTTATTGACTTAAATAGGTGGGGGCTGGGGATGTGGCTCAAGCCACATGCTCACCTGGCATGCGTGGGGCGCTGGGTTTGATTCTCAGCACCACATAAAAAAAATAAAGATGTTGTGTCCACCAAAAACTGAAAAATAAATATTAAAAAATTCTTTCTCTCTCTAAAAAAAAAATAGGTGGTTTCTAGTTTGCATGTTTGATTTGTAGAACTTTTAACCTCAAGTTCTACAAATCAAACATGCAATTAAAACAGCATGTGTTAGAAGAGGCCTACAATGTATATAGACAAGAGCTGCAGAATGGGTTTCTAACTTAAATAAAAATTCTGCATTTTGAATTTTGTTCCTATACATATGCATGTACATCAAAAAAACTGGGGGGTCTGGGGATGTGGCTCAAGCGGTAGCGTGCTTGCCTGGCATGCGTGCGGCCTGGGTTTGATCCTCAGCACCACATACAAATAAAGATGTTGTGTCCATCGAGAACGAAAAAAAAAAATTAAAATTCTCTCTCTCTTAAAAAAAAATTGGGCTTTAAAAATTTCTGTGAGATCTATTTTTAGGTACTCAAAAAGAAATACAGGAATCACAGGCTATTTTTTTTTCTTTCTTTTTTGGTGTCACTAGGAATGGAATCCAGGGGCACTATACCATTGAGCTGCCTGAGATCAAGTAGGCAAAGAGGAAGAAAAAGAGGACACAAAGAAACACCTCTTGGGTAGAAGTACACTGCAGAGCTGCCCAGAGAGCTGGCACCAGCCAGCATGTGCCAGACTACAGAGAACTCTCGTCCACCCTGTCCCCATGCCCTGAACATAAATCCTAGAGGGCAGAGAATTCCACAGACAACGCTGTCAGAATTGGCAAGTATTAGGATGTATGGCAGTTCTCAGGCCCCAACAATAACCAAATTCCAAGATTTTGATCTAACAGGCAACATTCCTTAGAGAACTCTGCTCCTAGTAGGACAGTGCCCCAAGGTTCCCTGTCATGAAACATTTACTGCTCTTTACAAGGATATTTCACCAAAATTCAGGGACATACTGGTCTACTCATTCCTTAATCCAAGAAAGCAAACTCTCTGATGCAAGTTTGAGCAATTTTGAAAATGCTACAACTTTTTAATATTCTATCTAGCGTATTCCCTTTGCCTACTGACCCTGCAAGTTCATCCAAACGAGAGTCATCAAGCTGGCCAGGCAGGGCCGACCTCCTCCATGCCAGCCAACATGATGGCTCCCTGACTCCCTGCACTCCCTTTAGCCACTGCACAAATTCATATAGATATGAAGGTTTGAGAGAACAAAATAACTAACATCTTTCTTTTCTCCAAAGAGATAAAGTTATATTGCAGAGACAAATATGGAAAAGGACACTCACCATAAGTGCAAATCATTTTACTAGCTTCTCTGAAGAGAAGAATTCCATTAGGAGATGATACATCAAAATTCAAACGCTGGGACCTAGAAAATAGAGCAAGAAATTAAACTATATGTGCAGATAAAGAAACCAAATATAGGTTGAAAATGTCCAGCATTTTCATTTATTGGAAGCAGCAGCAATACAATTATTTCTTACACTACCATTCCAATCAACAACTGTTGATAAAATATGTATGCTAATTTCCTCACTACAAAGATACTAGACAATTAAGAAGGGTTTTCTTTTATTTGCTGATTTAAAGAGTTTATAAAGATAGTATCTGACACCCTGTAACACAGATTTCTGACCCCTCTTCTTTTTTATGCAAAGTGGTTGGTGGATAATAAGTAAAAAACCTTACGTGTACATGTATAAGTTTATACAGAAACGTGGACAGAGTTGTATTTATAATCTGACATCTTCCATAGTATCTGGTACCTATTTTTAAAGCAAGTTCTAAAGTGACATAAAGGAGATGCAGGTACTTTTAATACTGCACAAATTCATAATGAATCATGTGGCCCTTCAAGCAAATTTCAAACACATTAAATTACACTACAGATTATGGTGTCCAGTGCCCCTGGATTAAGTGTAGAGAAACAAATGCAGAAGTTCTCTGAGAATATTCCACTTCCCTGGTTCCTGATCGGAGTGGAACAGGGTCCAGAACTGACAAGCCACCCTGACACAGTTCTACTTTTAGAACATTTCTTTGTCTTTAGTTGGCTCTGACATGCTCTGTTGATGTGCTTTCAAGATATGATTTTTTTTTAAATCAGCAACAAACCAAAAATCCAAAAGCAAACACATTGTTGAAGTCCTGTTTGCCACAAATAGAACTGTTGTTTCCCTATGTGTTTTCAAAATAGCATCACCTGCAATAATGTCTGAAAAATACTATTATAAACATGTGATAACTGTATGCAAACACATACAATTCCTGATTAGAGAAAAGAAATGGAATATATACATTTGCATTACATTCTAGAGAAATACAGATAACATTTTCACTAGGTAATTCTTAGAATATTTGTGCTAGATATGAATTATATGCCTGTGGCAGACATAAAATGCTTTATAATATATAATGCAATGAATTTTTCCTTTACTAGTAAATACTGTATCAGTAACATATAGTATCAACAATCTGGTTTAAAAAATGACATTTGATGGACAAAAATTTCTAATAAAATATAAAGCCAATCTTCTTTTAGTATTTAAAGCACTCCACAAGAATGGTTTAAAAAAAACTAATGTTTTCAAAAGAAAAATACATTTCTTTGCCAGGTCTTTTCCACCTCATTTTAGAGTAAAGATTTTAAATTGCAGTGATAAACACTTGGCAAGACAGAGACAATCAGAGTTGCACCCCCATCCCCTGCTGGCATCTCCCCTTCATGGCGCTGTTTACAAGGAGGCACTGATGGAGCAGGACGGCTAAGTGACAGGTAATTTGGTGCTGAGCAATATTCACAATGACATATTTTAAAGAGGTAAACACAATTAGCTTGTTCAGTTGCTCTCTTTTAGCTACATTTTGTTAATATTTCTATGCAGGGTTTGTGAATCTCTGCTGGTCTATGCAAATTCTAAGGGCATCCAGGCAATTTCCAAGAAGTGTCACAGTTGCTATTTTAGTGAAAACTATGAGTGCATGAATCATCCAAACACATCCTGGCATCAAGGAGGAGGCACAGTGTCCAAGTGGAAGCGGGGACAATCCCTAGTGCTCCCAAGGCAACAGCCACGTGCCCATGAGCTGCTCGGGGACGCAGGTTCTCACAAAGTGGAGATCCCCTAAACTTCTTTCCTGCTCTAAATTCTACAGGATTACAGTTAAGCAGGGAAATAGTTGAAAGAGCTCTCCTTCCTTCCACTTTGTGACTAAATAACGGAGCTGTAGTCTTCTAATGTTTCCATTTCCCTAATCTCCACATGACCCAAGGTCACTGTGTCTCTCCTCCGCTCTCTTTCCCAGCTGGACTTCTCCTCCATTTCTCCCTTCCTCATCTCCTTCCTCCGCTCTTCGGCCCTCTCTATTTCCATTGCTGTCCCCATCACCTTCAGTTCCGCCCCTGGGTATGATGTGGGGACATTCTCCCACTTCCAGTTACGTTGCCCACCTGTTCTGCATCAGTTCTGCGATAAGCTTCAAGATGGGAGTTGTGCACGCTGGCTCCGCGTACCACTGCTCAACAGCCCTCTGCAGAACTGGGAGATACGTAGGGTACCTTCCGTAAAAGTCTGTTAAGGAATTTAAGGGTCTAAAAACAAACAACAACACAAAACTAAACTGTTTCTGAAAATTGATGCCACCTGTTCCATGTTTAGTATACAATGGCAGTAATTTTACGAATGACAAAGTCTTTCCAACCTGTATGCCTATACTTTTGGTGGCTGCATACGCTCTGCATTTATTTGTAATACATCCCATTGATTACACTGTTTTTAGTATTATTTATAAATGGAAGCTATACTTTTAAAGTATCATGCAAGTTACATTTTAAAAAAGTTTTTTTATAGTTATAGATGGACGGCATGCCTTTATTTATTTTTTTATGTGGTGTTGAGGATCAAACCCAGTGCCTCACACATGCTAGGCAAGTGCTCTGCCACTGAGCTACAGCCCCAGCTCATAAGTAACATATTTAAAAAATTATGTTTGTGTTGTAGGAAAGGAAAATAAATTGAGTAAAAGAGGAATAAAGACATACTTTAGTCACTGTTATCAGGGTTTCTTAGGAACTATATAGAGAAAAATATTATGAAATTTTAAAAACACACAGAAATAGTAACACTAAATCTCATGTATCTATGTCCCAGCTTCAGGATCACCTACATTGCTTTTATAAAGTTGTTAACTTGCTTTGCTTGGTCCCACTTATAGCTACAAGAAACATCTGGGATGCCAGCTTGAAGAAAAGCTGAGCAACTATTAACACACTCAGGGTCAGCAGTGCTAAAAGGCAGTCTCATGTGCACACAAGAAGAAACTCTCCAACATCCACATGAGCACCAAGGAGTGTATGCCCTCCCAAAAGCCCCAGATGGGGATGTGAGAACCTGGTACACTCCTGAGCCAGCTTCACCAGCCTTTGGAATTACCTCCTCACCTTGCCAAACAGACACATAAACACAGGACCAAAGCCTAAAGCTACTGCAGAAAAACTTCAACAATGCCACTGCTTTCATTTCTTTTTTCTTTCCTCATCTTTTTCTGATGTTTTCCACTCTTCTTGTCCATTTCAGGTGAAAGTGCTGAAAAGAACCACTGAATAGTGTTCTTTTTCTGTGTGGTGTGGGTAGGGGTCTCTAGGGTGAGAAACTTCTCCATGACCTGATGCCTTGCTCTTGGGACATATCTCTAGCTCTTCAGCATGGCACACCAGGCCCTTTAAGATCTGGCTCTGCTCCTGCAGCCTCACCGCCTGGCACTTCTACTCTCTCTACAGCCATGCACCGCTCCCTGCAAATCTGTGATGCCAAGGTGTCTCCTCCTGACACTGCTTCCTTCTGCCCCAGTCCTGTCCTTCAATACCTAGCTCAAGTTTCACCTCCTCTGGGGTGTTTTACCCATTCTGTCAAATGGCAGGAATCTTCCCCATCTCTGTTCAGGGAGCACTCCCGACCACGTTATAACATAGTGACTCAAGGTTGGCTGGCTGCTCATACATCTATCCCACTAGACAGTGAGTTTCTAAAGGAAAGAAACCTGTGCCTCCCTCCTAGCTCCCTGCTAATTCCTATTTGCCCCCCCCCCACAGTTCAATGCATATCAGTTAATCCAGGAAGCCATTTCTGATACGCCGAAGGCCCCCACCCCAGCCTGAGTTGGGAGTGATTCCTAGGTGCGGCTGTAGGATCCTGGGCTAGCGTCACAGGACACTTCAGCATCAGCTTTCTGAGGGCAGGGACTAGGTACTTGGTATGCACAGCCTGGCACAAATGTAGGTTTCAATAAATATCAGTCCCACAAACCTGCCAATCTATAAATGAGGTCCAGTGTGCTTAAACAGAACTGTTTAACTGTACATTTCACTTTGAAGCTTTAGAAAATAATTTACATAAAGAAAATAAGTCCTCTAAAGCCTTAAGAGTGCTTTCCCCACTAGAGTTGCCATGTGAAAGCTGTGTTTATAATGAAACAAGTATTTAGTGAAGTCCTACTCTGCAACAAGCACTATTGTGAGAGTCTCCAGAGACACCAATGAACAAAACATTAGAGAAACCCTTGCCCTCATGGAACTGATATTCTGATAGGATAGAGAACAAAATAAGTGTTCAGTGTAAAGGAAAATAAAGCAGGGAATGGAGAAGTAGTGAGTGTATGTGCACGGGTGGGATTTCAGTTGAATGAGGATGATACAAATATACTGAATGAGTTTGATCATGAACTTTACTTTGGCTCTTGTCAGATAACTTACTTTTCTATGTCCTGAAAGCTGTTATTTTTGAAAGACGGTGCTCTGTACTGTTCTTGGGGCCAGGGACCCAGAGTTAAGGAAGACACAGTGTTTGCTCACTGGGAATTCATGCTGGGAATTCCAGGGTGGCACAGGGATAAGGAATGTGCAGAATACTAGAATTCTGAGGCAGAGCCAGAGGAGCACAGGTAAGAAAATGTTCCATCAAGAGCTCACCTGAGGGAGCATTAGTGGGAGAACATCTGAAGGCCCACCAGGAAACTGCAGAGATCCAAATATCAGAACTAAGCCCAGAGAGGCCCACAGGTCCCTGTGCCAAGTACTCTAACGGCATTAGGACCGTGGTATTTTTCAGAGCACACGGCATTCACTATGGACAAAACCAGGGGACGTGAGGGGATGTGCTTTTTTCTGTGTGGAATGAGAGTGGTGACAATTCTAATATGCTTCTGACAGAGGTGACTGCCACAGAGAAGATGAGTGATTACTAGAAAGCAGAGCAGAGGTCCACCAAGCTGAGAGGTTGAAAGGGCTCCACAGCGAGAGCAGCAGGCTCAGACTACAGGTGAGATGGAAATCCACTCTAGGAGCTTAATTTTCCAGTGGCCTTGTGAGAGCTCCACATATAAGATAGGATGAAGAGGGCGGGAGCCCTCAGGTAGAAGAGGCACAGACCTAATTTCACCTAGATTTTCTCAATGAATTCTGAAGGTCCACATCAAATAAGTGAAAAACAATGGCATATAGCAACATCTTACTGGACGCTAAGTATAAAAATGTGAAAAGTATCGGATTTTTGTCTACGTAACCACCCATCCATGTATGCTGTGGTTTATAGTTACCATGCGCTGAACCCCAAGAAAGCAGTAATGAGCAGACCTGATTCTTTTCCTCTGGGATTTCACAGCAGAGAAAGCATCAGAATACACCAGAAGGCCAACGCCAGAGTTCTTACTAAAAACCTCCAAGAGATAAGGGTTTGAGGATGGGATTCCTCAACAGAAACAGCTGACCACTTAGTTCATTTAAAGGTTCTCCAGGAAGATGCAAACACCTGGATCTTTGTTCATGAAGGCAACTGTGCTGCTGGGAGCCCCCCCTCTCGGTCCAGCAAATGCCTGTCTATCCTCTGAAGCTCAGCACAACCTGAATTCTCCCAGGAAGCCTCCCTATTTGGGAGCCTCCAAACCAATAATCTCTTCCTTGCCTGTGTTTACCTGGCCCGTTGTAGGTTTTTTGTTTTAGGGAGGGTGGTGGTATTGGGGATTGAACCCAGAGGTGCTTCACCATGGGACAACATCCCCAGCTCTTCTTATTTTTTTAATTTTAAGTCAGGGTTTAACTAAGTTGCTTAGGGACTTGCTGAGGCTGACCTCAAATTTACAATCCTCCTGCCTTAACCTCTAGAGCTGCTAGGATTACAGGTGAGCACCACTGCGTCTGGCTTGTGGCATGCATCTTTATCTTAACACACAGATGAATAACTGTTCATTCCTTTTTGTGTCTACTAGACCGTGAGCTTCTGAAGAGCATCATTCTCCCTTATGCCTGGCACAAAACACAGTCAAAACATGCCTGCTCTGTGAATTTTCAGGCTTACTTTCTTGCCAGTTTCTATCTGTCCAACATCATATCGCCAATCGCTTTCTTCGTGACTTATTATTCTGCTGGGCATAGTCCTAGCTGCTCTGGGAGGTTGAGGACAGAGGACTGCTTGAAACCAAGAGTTCAAGAACCAGCCTGGGCAATAATATAAAAAAGAAAAAGAAATATAGTTCTAATTTTTATTTTTTTGGTACGAGGATTGAACCCAGGGACACTTAACTACTGAGCCACATTGTTTTTTGTTTTGAGACAGGGTATTGCTAAGTTGCTTAGAGTTTCACTAAGTTGCTGAGGCTGGTTTTGAACTTGCACTCCTGACTCAGCCTCCTAAGCTGCTTCGGTTATAGGTGCACACCACCACACCTGGCTATAGTTCTGATTTTGTTAGTCAATCAAAACCTATTCCTATGAAATAAGGATCTACATTCTATAGTTTGGTATTCAAGGGACCCAGACAATCCGTTTCCAAGCATGAAGTGTTATCTACAATAAAACATCTTCTTTGTTGCTTCCTTTCTAGTCCTGGGATGAGGCTAACTGAAAATCGGTCTCTTCCCATTTCCCTATGGACCAGTCCTATGTATTTGGTACGATTCAGGGTCAAGTCTTCAGGTTTACAAAGGCATTCCTGACCCCCAGCTAAACACCATCAATTTCCTATTAGTATTTTGTTACGTCACTGACCACTTTCTATGTGTTAGTATAAGTCATTTATGTAGATAGTGGAGTCTGCTGAGCTAAAGCTCATTTGGGGGTAGGATTTGGGTCTAAGTAATCTCTACCCCTCATGAGGCCTAGTGCACTGGACCAAGAAAGCCCAATGTGTTAACTATTTAAGTGAACCAGGGGGATTTTCTCATCTCATTCTGTTATTAGGAAAGGAAATAGATAGTGGTGGACAATGTGTCTTTTGTGACAGAAACTGTACCAGAACTTTTACATAATCACAGAATCACAACACTTCTCATAACAGAACTGCAAGATGGCTATTAAGATTCCTGTTCTATGGAGGTGAAAACTATGATATGGGGACACCAGGTAATTCACCCATGACCCACAGGCTTCCAAGAGGTGAAACCAGGACTGGGATCTAATACTGTCTTATTGTGAGGTCTATGCTCTTCTGCATTTCGCCTTATTTTGCCTGTCTTTGCATGACATGCTTATGCACGTTAATAAACAGCACTGAAGGCCTGACTGGATATCAGTGAGTTCAAAGAGCATGACAATTAAGACCGAATATGAGGAAACAGCGTCAGACATTCCTTCCCCCGCCCCCGACAATTCCTCTGGATTTTTGATGCTTCAGTCTAAGGACAGCCTGGGACAAGTTTAAACACAGTTATTAAATGCACTACAAGGGAAGGAGTCTCCTTATTGTTGCATTCTTACTATGAGGCAAAGAAGTACACCAGTCATTCTCTTCAGTTCTCTAGTTGTGGAAACAATTTATCAAGATGGTTGCTGCTCACTTTCAGGCAATTTAGTTTTGGAGGGACAGAGTGATAAGCAATGTAGTTTGTAGCAGTTAATGCAGTCAGTGTTTGTAGAAATGTTTTTGAATTAAATAGCTAACCACTAAAATAGCATTTTATCAAATAATTGTCATAAATAAAATGCATTTTGACTTTAAGATGACATGTGCTCTTATAGGAATGTTTCTTCTGCATGCTAAGGATTGTATAACATATTAAAGAATACACATTTATGGGGATAAAAGGCAAATAAACTTCCCCAGCAGTAATGTGGGAATCATCACTGACGGTTTGACATATCAATATTTCAGGAAGAATAAATGACTTTCATATCCATGTTTTTTTTTATCATATACTTATTCATTTTTGCATTACTGAATACTTTGGAAAGAATCTGTACTTTATCACCTGAAACTGCTTAAAGTATTTCGAAATATTTTAATAAAGCCTTTTGAATTATCAAATAATGTAACTTTTAAACAAATTTTACTATTATTATAAATATTTGCTCTTCATCCCTTGCCCAAAGGAAAACTATAAATCTTGTCTCAACTGAATGAACACCATTTATCATATTCATTTCGTTGTCAATACAATTATGAAAAGCCTTTGGCCTTTTCCCAAGGAAGCTGATTTGCTACAGAAACTCAATTATTATAAGCAAGGCCAGTACCAAACCACTGCATTTGGCAATCTAACACAGAGTCCTGCATAACTGACACTTCGCCCTCCGCCCCTGACCCTAATAACGTCAACATCTATGGTCAAATGGAGGAGACAATGGTTTCTAGCTCAAAATGAACAGTAAGTCCTAAGATTTTCCATTTGCTATTTTCTGCCATCTGCTGGACAAAAGTTTCATTTCAGCTAGGTGCGGAAAGAAGGAGTTAAGTAAAGAAATGGAGAACTGATTTGATCCTTTGGTACTGGGTGTGGGGGTTGGTTCTTGACCTCAAATGTTAGCTAAAACTGCTGAAGACGAGAGAGGTGAAGTGCCAACTGCTGAGCTTCAAGAGAACTATCGATACCAGAGTGCCCAGACTGGACTTGGGTAATTTTCCATATAAATGAAAAGTTTTGACTTTGAGAGCTGATGTTTCTGTTTGGAGAAACAGAAAGGGTATGTAGGTCAGTGAAGTCTGACCTTTAAAATCAGAGGACTTATACCTTTCCATGTTAGAACTTACAATCTCCACACATGTACGTTATATGCTTAGGTAAATGACATATCTGATTCTCCAGAGATATGGAAAAATCTTACCTCTAAACCTTCCCTGAGCACATAAATCTGAGAAGTAGGTTTTAACTAACTAAAAATACAAGTGTAAGGGCTGTGGCTGTGGCTCAGTGGTAGTGCACCTGCCTGGCATGTATGAGGCACTGGGTTTGATTCTCAGCACCACATATAAATAAATAAAGGTATATCAACAACCCCCCAAAAAAATTAAAAAAAATACGAGTGTATACTAAAATTAGTGTTTAAATATTTGATAACGTACAGAGTTCTCCTGAACATGGCCATCTCCCCTGCTGGTTATGCTTTTGGCCTTAACTGTGACACGGCAGTTGATGAGAGCCTTTAGGAGTTTCTTTTGCAATTTATGAAGGAAAGAAAGGGTAAGAAAGGTTTGACCTTTCAAAGCAAATCAAAGTGTGACTTAAGAAGCTGCTTAGCTTTAAACTAGAATTTTTTCTCATGTGCTCTGAAAATTACAAGTTTAAAAGGAATGAAGCCATTACTTTCACTTACTCTAGAAGTTGTCACTTCCTATTAGGATCAAAGATGATTTGTACCCACTGTTAAAATGTTGATAACTATTTATGACTAGTGATTATATATGCCAGACATTTCAAAAAAAGCATTACATATTTTAATGGTCACAGTAAGCCTCGATACTGCATAATCTCCTTGTTTTAGATGATGAAACCAGGTCTTGAAGAGAAATGACTTGGCCAGGTTCACACAGTCAAGGAGGGGCTGGATTTGCAGCCTTGTCCATCTGGCACCAAAGCCTGTGCTCTGCCTCCTTGCACGTGATGGGCACTTCTATGGGAGACTTCTTCCCTGTCTGTACTGAACCTTGGCCATGGCAAATTCAAATTTTACCCCAAATGACAAATCCTGACCACTGACTTCCTTTTCTTTTCATGTCCATTAAAATTTTCTTCGGGATGAAGAACTGTGGCGTGATGAATTAAGGCCTGCTCAGCCTTGCTCGTTGAGATGAGTAGATTTTCAAATCTGCTCAACAATGACCAATGGCAGGATCCCCTGATCCCAAGTCAAGATGCCAGTCAGGTTTTCCCTGTACCCCCAACATAAACAATCACAGGGGGAAGCGATTTTTAAGTTGTCAATATTTAATGGCACCAAAAAATTGACCTCTCTGAGCTGGGTCTCCGAACGCTGTGCTCAGTTATCTGCACACTGCCACTGTGCTGTAATTTTTAGCTGATTACACATTAGTTCATTTAGCTTTGTTTCCTCTTCCCTACTGTGCCATACTATTAAACGAAAGCGAGGGGCCTGGCATCCCTCTGTGCACAGAGCTGGTATTGTCACAGTGTAATAAGGATACATCCAGTCAAACAGCATGGTGTAGCTGGTCTTTGTGTTCAGTGCAAAGGCAATCCCTCGAAGATCTCTTGCCAGCCCGATCAACATACGCTGTCAGTGGGAAAGAGACACAGTAATTGATTTTCACGTTAGTGCAGAGCAGATGGAGTAATAATCAGGCAATAATGACCACATATCTGATTTTGATTCATTAGCTAAAATGTCTCGTTCAGATCCCTTTCTATAGAAAACCATAGACTCTTTAAACAAACAGATCATCAGTCTGCTAACCAATTCTGCTTTGCTTCTTATAAACTGAGCTACGTCACAATTCTAGAAGCTCAGAGTCATTTAGATTCTTAACATACTTTGTTTGGATACTGCCAAATTTGGGGATTGGGGGAGTGACCAAGATTGATTATTTCACAAAACTGATATGTACAGGGTCTAGACATTATTTAATAATAGCAAATCTTAACACTGGCTTGCATAAAATCATTCTCACTATACAATTTAGAGTCTACCCTGGAAACATACTGATTTTTAAAGATTCCTAAAAAATGTTTAATAACTTAGGACAAAATAAAACTGGCTAAGTGACCTACTGGTACTATGACACAACCAGAATGGCAGTCACAGTCCTCAAGTAAGGAAAAGCTTTACAGTCAATGTCATGAGACTTGAATTTAAATCCTAGGTTCACTTAATTCTTAATTGCTAGTCAATTTATCTGTCTCAGATTTCTCATCTATAAGAGGGGCAAACAATGCCTCTCTAACAAACTCTGAGGAATAATCTTGTAAAATGCCTCAGCAAGAGTGTGAAACACAGCAAATGGTCCTCAGTATTCAGTTTTATAGGGGTAGTTAAAAAAAAAAAAGAGAGAGAAAAAAAAAGTAAAAAAGGAGAAGAAAAAAAGACCTTCTCTTGAATAAAAGAGATCTGACTTGTATCCTGGACTCTTAATTAAGCTGTCCTTAGGATGATGCTTGGGAAGAGAAAAAGAAACCCATGAACAGATGCTAGAATGTCAGAACAAAGAGCACAAATAAACATAATTGCAGAACAAGGGGGTGGGATAATTGAGATATGCAATTGTGACTTCTGAAGATACTGTTTCAGGAAAAAACGGCCAGAAAATGGCCTCTAAACTTTTCTTTTTATCAGATTTCTCTTTTTCTTCATACTCTGGTAATAAATGAGACTCATCTTTAGGAAGGAGTTAAAATGATCATTAAGGAGGCAGTAGATCCCAACTGTCATCTGAAGGGCTGAAGAGCACTTCAAGGGAGCAAGTGACAGTTCAACTGTCACAAGTCTCTGGCATCTCCTCCTGCCCCCTACTCTTCCTAAGAGCTGACTCAACATACCTGGATGTTGTCCATAAGAACATGCTCTTTCTACTGTCCAACGGTGTATGGAAGGCCCAAGTTCTGAAGCGGAAAAATACTGTGCCTTGAAGGCAATGACCTGCTCCTTCTCTCTTCGTCCCCCATCCTGTTTTTCTGCACCTGACTGGCCTCCTTGTAGGTGCTGTGCACGACCCGCTGCTGCTTTTCAGCATTCTGCTGGGATGCAGCCTTTCTTCACCCCTGGAACTGTTCTGCTCTCTGTCTCGGCTCTGCACATTTCTGACAGCCTCCAGAACAGAGCGCATCTTCTAAGAAGCCTTCTTGGAACAGTTCTGTTCCGGCTGCGGTATGTGCAGTCCAAGGATTCTCTGTGGGCCTCTGCCACCGTCAAGGTGGCCTTTTTGCTGTTTTTACTACATACACTTACACATTACAGGCTACACTTACAAAAAGCTTCCACTAACATACAAAAGACCCACCACTCAACTCTAAATTAGTTACCAAAACCCATGAATCCTGCTTTCTTTATACCTAAGTACAAAGAGCTTTAATATTTTAAACTATCATCATTTTATAAAAATGGTTAATTTTATATTTTTCTTAAAAGATGCCAAGTTAACAGAAGTACTCTAATTAACTCAAATCCATAGTTTTTTTTTTTTGTTTGTTTTGTTTTTTAAATGCACTGGCCATGAAATGGTATCAATGTTTCATTTTAGAAAATGTTGCAAAAGAAGAGAGGAAGCATATAATAACTACATGTAAGTTTTAAATAGGTTTAACTGAGCAGAAAAGTGGAGTATTAAAGTTAATAAGAAATAGATTTCTTAGAGTCAAACAAACAGTACCTTTTATCTCTAAGCAGCACAGAGTGCTGTAAGAGTCTACACAGCTAAACAATACTAAAAGGGTATTTTCTCCCTAGCTCTGGAATGAGATAGGGAAGAGTTAACCAGGAGCTCAATTCTGGGCTACGGAAGAATTGGAGAGTGAGTGGTCATCTGGTTGAAATTTAGGGGAGGAGGAACCACAACTTACCATCTCATTTAAAACAGGACAAAGAGGTCCATTTTAAAAGTTGCCTTTCTCCTGTGACTGGTCATCACTTGACTGATCTGTGAATCGAGAGGCTTCTGCATTTCTAGTGAGGCAGTGTGTGAAGCGGGGCAAGCCTGGCGATCTAACCCTATGGCTTCCTTTTTCAATAGCTCAAGAGAAACCGCTGAGCGCTTCAGTCCACTGCATGGTGAACGGTTGTCTGTGTGCCAAGCGTGAGACGGATGGGCTGGGAAACAGCTGAACCGCGGCTCCTTCCACCCTGACCCCCAAAACAGGGTTTCTAATGGAAAGTCTGACAGACCCTTTACTGTAGTGGCACTACTGGGGGCAGCTATAATATTATCCTCATAATTCTACCATATAATAACAACAAAGAAAAGGAAGGTGAAGGGTCATTGTGCTTTGTCTTTAGAATTAAGATGGCTGTCTTCATCCTTACAGCACACTCTTAATTCTGGAGACACATCTTAATAACCTCTAAATAGTTCCAACAAAAGAGCCGTGTCAGAGGAACGAGCAGGCCCCAAGGTGTTTCAACTGGAGTGTTTTCATCTGCCTTTATTGCTCTATCCCTCTCCAGAATTAAGGCAATAACCTGTGATAAATTATTCAGGAACTGCTACAGGGATCAAAGCAAAATCATTCTGTTAAAGTGCTGTTTGCAACATTTGGCACTTAGTGCGAAAACTTTTAATGTGCGCATGCTGAAAATCAAGGATTTTAAATAATTTAACATTGTGGAGTTTTTACGAAGGGACTAAAGATAGCAGGTTTCTATTTAACTGCTCCTCTACCTCTGAGAAGTTTTCATTCATTTTCCTTAAAACTGATGACGTCATGGCCAAATCAAAAATGATGCATGAATCTGGGAAGTAATAGACTTGAGTTGGTTCTAAGATAGGGAAAGTTACAGGGGAAAAATGGCATTTTGGGGGATAATACTCCAGGGCCAGGGTTTGTTACAGTATTTCCCCATTTTCCCTCTTTACTTTGGAGAGAAGAAACTCAAGACAAAAATTCAATGTTCTCTTCAATTTTATTAGGACTAAGTAGGAAAACAAAACTATAAATTTAAGAGTTTTCTAGCATTTTCTTTCCTCACTACGATATTTCAATTTGGCAACACAGGTCCTTAATGTTTAAGTTTATCCCGGAATCTACATTTGCAAAATATCTATAAATAGGGAGTTAGAAAATCCTGGTAAGGGTTGCAAATTAAATGAATTTGGCAGTCCTGAGGCATTTTCATAGAGATATTTTAACAGCATCACCTCCTGTGGATTGGAATACTAAATGCTTTATTGAAGAACAAAACAGAACTGTTTTTATCTCTAGTACTTGCAAAATGAAGTACCTGAAAGCACTTTTGCATGTATTATTTATTCATCGTGATAGAAAAATAGCCTTAACCTAATAAATTACATTTAAAAGCATTTAGTGCAAAAGTTTTGTTTATGATAAAGCAACAGATTTAGTTCTTTATCGGTGGCTTAAAGCACCAAGTTTCTTTATACAAATTAGACAGATGGTGCTTACAGTAGAATTTACTAAAGGTCTGTCACAACAAATGCAGCCAAGCTGCATATTTAATCACTGCAGAATCTTGTCTACCTGCAGCTGCCAACTGCTAATCCAATTTCCCTGATAAATGTGGCAAGAGACACGATCAGCAATAAAGAGCATCTAACTCCATTTTCCTGCAGGGCGTCTTTTGATGAACATTTAGGACGGAAGCACGGAGTGCACTGTGTGGCCTTGGTTCGTGGCAGCTGCATGCATTCTGAGGCACAGTTCTCAGGTTACTCACTTAATTCTGCCACTATCATTACGTTGCTATTGATCTCAGTAGCTGTTGCCTACACAGCATTACTCTAGATGAAGCTGAATCAGGCAGTTATCATGCATCAAACTTGCTCAAAAGCCTGGAGATTTCCCCTTAATTACTTGTGATTTTATTTGCAAATACCGTTAAAGTGTAATCAAGCAGTCACTTTCCAGGGTCGTTAAGAACTTGCTGGTTTAGGGATATATCACTGGAACTCCATTAAAAATGACTCTAAGAAGATGGTTTCTATCAAACTAGATGGGATTACATCAAACCAGGCTTCAAACATAATGAAATCTTCAAATGAGACAAATATAATTTTTATAAAGATGGTGTTTTTGAGCCTCACTGCCTCTTTTTGATAAAGGACAGCAATAACCACCTTAAAGCTTTAAGGACTTTGTTGGTCAGTAAAGATATTTGGAAGACATCTAAAAAATACAGTTAAATACAGTGGAAACTGACAAAAGAATTTCAGCAAAAATATAAGAAAATCTGCAATTTTTTTTGGTATTAAAATTTTATAACTATGACAGCTTGATAAGCATTTATTTCAAAAACTCCATTTAAAATTAAAAGGTACATACAGCATTTGGCTAATTATTTTTTGGCAGGAGAATTATACATATAGCATCAAAGGCCACTGTTTTTTTTATTTGACCTGTTAATTTTTTTTTTTTTTTTGTGAAGAGGAGCCATCATGCAAAAGGTGGTGAATATTCCAATGCATTTCAAATAATAAAATATGACTCAGCCTCAGCAATGAAGGTGCTTATATTCTCCAGAGTGCACTTATTAGTTTTTTAAAAATAATAATCAGTGTCAATCTATTTAATATAGACTTGCTACATTATAATTTCAAGAGATACTATTTCTATTTACAGAGCTGTGCTTCCCATCCTCCATGTTAAAATATGGGGCTGTTTTGTCACAAACAGCTTGCTATACTTAAGGATTTTACTAATAAAACATAATGTTGTCTTAGATATTATGACTGTTGCCACAGCTGAACTGACTTGTCAAATCAATCCTAATATGGCTCCCACAGGCACATAAAAACCTTATTTAGCTATCAGTTATCCTAATCACTTTGTTCAGTTTAAGAATGCAATACTTCAAGACCAGCTCCTATTTATACATATATGCCTAGCCATTTAATAAAGTCTTGATTTATATAAATTCTTGTTTAAAAAATATTTAGAGATGTAATGTTTTAGCATGTGTGTATTTGTGCATTTCTCCATATGGGTAAGTTGAAATGTAAAGTGCAGAGTAGAGGAAGGCATCGAGATGTTTAAAGTGGTGTGTGGGCCCAGGAGAAATGTTCTATTAAAGAGAGTAACTGCCATAAGAGACAAGTCTGCGCCATCCAATCCTGAACAGACCATCCAAAACCATTCACTGACCTCAGAGTCCATTTTTATAAAAAACTAAAAAAGGTCTTACATGAAAAGTATGATCCAAAGACACTTGCATTTGGGAACACTGACCCATGCATACAGATGCAGGTCTGAGGAGCACAGAGCACACAGATAGATACGAAAGCCCCTTTCTGGATCCAGATATTCTAGAAAGGTCAGAATTGTCTTTCTTCACGTTGAGAAATAAACCCACCTTTACATCTTCTTGTTTGAAGTTGTTGTTGAATATCTGTAATACTGTTTCAAAAGAGACTGTAAGAGGCAGCATGAAATTCTCAAATTCGTCCTCATCTTCGCCTATTAGAGAAACAAAAGGGTCACCATGGTTTAAAATGCAGGCTATTGTACATTAGCCGCACACTGAGTGCTCCACTCAGGCTTAGAAATGTTCCCGAGAAGAGGTCAGCCTGCATTCACATCCATGCCACATTTTGTGCTTTGGCTCATTGAATATTCTGGTGTTTTGCCTTCTCTTTTGCACCAAATGAAATAGCAACATTACTTACTATCCATTTTTTTTTTTTTTACTGGCTCTTTATTGGATTGAACAGACTCATGCCCCAGGCATTTCAGCTCTTTAGCTTCTGGGGCCCCCAGAGCTTCCCTGATGCTTCAAGGAAGGCCTCAGAGACAAGGGTCTTTTCTCCCCCTTCTTTTTGGGTGCCAAGGCCCTACAGGGCTCATAGACTCAGGTGCCCAGATAGATAGTTCTAAGTTATTATTCTTTTTTTATTTATGTGCTTTTAAAAATTTAATTTATTAAATAGATGGTGGGGAAAATTTTAATCTGCCAAAAAAGGATGGGGCCCCTTGGGGATCATTGTGGATTTTAAATACATGCATCGAGGGCACACATCTTCTTACACTAAGCTTCCTTTACATAAAGACAAGAGGAAAAAGAGAGATTTCCTATTAATTTTTCACTTCAAAGGTAGACTGTAGTTTTCTCAAGGATTCTGCCAAAACAGAATCTTTACTTCACCCGTGGATATGCACAAGTAATAATTTATAGTTTCTTTTCAAAAGCAGTTTCCTCTAAATGAGTCTGAGCTCCCTCATTTGTCCCAGGCCACAGTGAACCACAAGCCCCACTTTACTAGTGAAGAAACAGGCAGAGAGAGAGGGGAGTGTCTTGTTAGGGAGAATGACATACATAGCTGGGGGTGGACATATGGCCCGGGCCTTCCGCAGGTGATGGTGTAGGAGAAGATGGACCTGGGTGAGGATGAGTGAGGATCCAAGATCTTAGACAAGACCAGTGATCCTCACTACGGTGCTTGATCAAGACCACGAACATCACCTGGGGACTTGTTAGGAGCCAATTTCCAGATTCCATCTCAGATCAGTAGTTTTGTTCTAACAAGCTTTCCAGGTGATTCAGATGCCTGCAACATTTGAGCAATACTACTCTCCACATTATTTTACAGGTAGGGAAATTGTCAAGGCCACAAACACAAGTGATCCATGGCAGGATCCTTTGACTATTTAGAAGTGGCTCATCTAAATGACCCGATCTTTTAGGACTTCTCTCTTCCCTTCAACTTTACATACTTTGTTTTATGAGTCCAATAGAACCAGGCACTGAGCTTTCCTATGAGGTGTCAATAGCCAAGAAGTCTTTCCTAATGTGTTGTTCTGAACAAGTATCAAGGTAGACCACATGAAAATCCCTGCTCTGTCAACTGGTTCTGTGGCCAAGTGAGAGACCTCTTAGGTAAAATGTCCTCTATCCAGTGGTGATGACATTAGACCTATATGGAAGCTGTTCTTATTTGTCAAGGCCTGCATCAAGTGACAGCTTCTCAATGTCCAAGTTAAGCTCTACTCAGTACCTCTGCAAGAACTCCCCCTTCTTCCTTTGGATTTCCGTGGCATTTGGCCTCTTCTCCCCCACCCCCACATTTCTGATTGGTGCATACAGTTGTGATAATGATGGGATCTGTTGTTATGTATTTATACATGCACACAATCTAACAACATACTTTGGCCAATATCACTCCCCAGTACTCCCCCCCCGCTTTGGTCCCTTTCCTTTACTGATTTCCCTTTGATTTTTAGGACATCCACCCCTACCTTTCCTTTCTTTTTCCCCCTCTAGTTTCTGCATATGAAAGAAAACATATGACCCCTCACCTTCTGAGTTTTAACTTATTTTGCTTAACATGATGGTTCTAGTTCCACTCATTTTCCCATGAATGCCATAATTTCATTTTTCTTGATGACTAAATAAAATTCCACTGTGTATATATACATCACATTTTCTTTATCCATTTATCTGAAGATGAACACCTTGGAAAAGTAAAAGCTTTTTTGGAGAAGCTTTCCCAAGGAAAGCTCACATTCTCTGCTTAAATTTTCAAGGCCCTGGGCATGCTGAGCACACACTCTACCTCAAACTGACTCTTTACTATAGCACAGAGTTCCTTAATTTCCAAGCATTTAAGAATATGATTATCTAATACCACCTACACTGTAATGTCACCTCCATTATACTGTCACCATTTGATCAGGGTTCCTAAGGGGGTTAAGGAAGTTAAAATTTATGGGCAGGGGGTGGAGCTCAGAGGTAGAGGCTTGCCTAGCATGCATGAGGCCTCATGTTTGATCTCCAACCACCTCATTCACACCAAGATAAAATCTGTGCGTATATATGTAAGTTATCACTATCAGCCTACCTGGATAGTATCTGGGACTTAGCTTTGAGAGAGCTGAGACTCTGTCTCTTTGTGTTTCTCTGTGAAAGAGAATGATGCAGGCTTCTGCAGTCAACAAGCCCAGGTGTCTGATTCCTCCACAGACTGTTTAACTTTGGACATTTTACTAATGACTGAACCTCAATTTCCTTATCTATCAAATATAAATAAAAATACCTATCTTTGAGGGTTGTGGTGAAAATTAATTGCTATAAAACATGAAAAAGAGAAGATGCTCAATGAATAGTAGTGATGGCACTAGTATTAAAGTCCTTATTTTCTTAATACTGATATAGAATAGTACACAAATAGCTGAAGTAGACAAGATTGAGTCCTAATTGCAAAACACACATGTACATTATATTTAACCCACACAATTTCATAAGATAAAGTGCTTTCTAAATGTGGAGTTATTAATGAGAACAGTCATAATAATCACTGAAAGTAGATAAGGCTGCTGTAAATGGGCAGATCTATCGAAGCTTGATCCTGGCTCTACCTCCATTAGCTGTCTGGGCCTTTGCATCCTTGTTTGTGATGAAGAGACAAGATATTTACTGCATAAAGCTGGTCATGAGGACTCAATGACAACATATGTGGCACTCTGCTTTACTGGCACTTCATAAACAACAGCCATCAGCATTTTTTGTTGCCCTACATTTAACTGGACTTAGAGAGATGACTGGTAATTGAATGAAGTGAGCAGAGAATGTGAGCTTTCCTTGGGAAAGCTTCTCCAAAAAAGCTTTTTCTTTTCCAAGGTTAAGATGTTTATTCACAACAAAGACAATTCAGAGCTTTAACATCTCAACCCCTCACTTAATATTCTGAACTACTGATCAAAGGACTTCCTGGCTTCACCCCTTTCTCCAGCCAGATTTTGAGGCAAATGGATATCAGGAACACAAGAAATTAGACACCATGAAAGGCAGCAGCAATGTGAGCAGCAAGTCCCTCTGAAAGTCACTTCCTCCGAAAGGCCTTTCCTGACCAACATCCATTCCCCTCACAACTCTTTAATCCCATAAACAACCTTACTTTTCTTATGGGACTTACTGTGACTGCTAATCTACACATTTATGCATTTCTTGTTCATCTTTCCTATTAGAATATAAGCTTCTTGGGGGAAGGAACTCAGGTTATTTTGATCATGGTTGTATTCCCAGTGCCTAGAAAGGCACCTGGCACAAGAAATACTTTTGGTGTGACTAAATAACAGGAGTTAGTTCCTGAGTGCTTATTATGTGCATGCAATAGATTTGGTACTGAATTTTTTGAAAAATATTTATGTGGCTCATTCTATTGCATTGGTGCAAGTCATAAATGGTCACCACAATCCTATGGAGCTGCAGGATCTCCTTCACTATACGGTGAACAGAGAGGCTTAACAGAGTTCAATGGCTTGCCTATCATCTCCAGCTGTACACGTCAGTGGGCTGGGAGCCCCAGGCAGGGCTGCTTCACCAAAGCTCATGCTTTTTCTTTGAATCTCCGATGGGGTACAAGGTGCCAGAGGTGTGGACTGAACTCAGAACCATACAATCCTGAGTTTTGACCCGCATGAAGTCCGAACAGGGCCAGGAACAGTCAGTTTGGTTCTGGTGAGGTAAATGGACCCGGCCCCACCCCAGGAGTTTCAGGTGGAGAGCAGAAGAAACTGTACCTCGACTACCACAATGCTCATGTTTCAGTTATCACTGTTCCTCTGTTACTGGGACTTGATATACTTATCATCTAAGTTGGAGAACTGGCTGTTTTTGTTTATATCACACAAAAAACTTTATACAAAATCTATTAAAGATTTTTTCCTCATTTATATTACCATAGAGGTGTCATTTATTGTTCCTGATGCAAAAGGAGAAAATATGAGCTTCCTTGTAACTTCATATTCAAATATATAGTCTTATATTTAGTATGCCAAATGTGTATGTGATAACTCATGAATCATAATTGAAGCTAATTCTTTTTCTAATGAAACAAGGGCCCAGAAATCAATATGATTTGAAGATATAGTGTTAATTTCAGACTCATATTTTCATTGAAAAGTAAATACTAACATAACATTATAAGTTCTGAGTAACCCAAAAAAGAAATGAAAAATTATTTGGCTTTCAGGCAAAACTAAAAGTATTCATCTCTACTGGCTTTCTGGGGATATAATTCAACAGAAAGTTACTATTTTTATAAGTTCCAAACATTTTTTTCTTGAGATATGTCACATTAAAACAGAATAGTGAACCTTTTATATGTTGGTGATCAGATATTTTATTTGTAGGACATTTCATTCATCATTTTGCATAATTAAAATCTCAAGTGGTGGGACCATAGACTGTGGAAAAGTTTGGCAGTTATCAAAGCATCAGAATTGTCCTTTGTCTCAGCAGTTCCACTCTAAAAAGAACTGAAAGCATATATTCACACAAAATTTAAACGTTCGTGGCAGCATGACTTCATAACACCCCAAAGTTGGAAACAATAAAAATCTAAACTGCTTATCCAAACTGATGAATGAAAAGCAAAATGTGGGACAGCCATACAAGGGAATATTATTCAGTCATACAAAGGGACTCACTACCAATGTGCACTAAAACGGATGAACCTAGAAAACATGCTAAGTCAAAGACAGACACTAAGGCCACATACTGTATGATTTCATTAATAATAAATGTCCAGTATAGGGCAGATCCACAGAGATAGAAAGCAATTAGTGGCATTCAGGGGATGGGGAGGGAGAAATAGGAATGACCATGTAAAGGTACAAGGTTTCTTTTTGGGGTGATGAAAATGTTCTGTAATTGCAGGAGGTAATGGTTGCACAACTTTGCAATATTCTAGATACAATACCACTAAAGTACACATTTAAAAGGGTGGATTTTGGCATCAGAATCTAAAACAATAGTAAATCCCACAACAACAAAAATCTGAGTTTGCTCTCCCTTTCCATTTTAAATGTGATGAACAATGAAACTTTCCATTTCTTCAAACTTGAGTGACAAATGGCAGCTAGATTACAGGGATCTGGGGAATCTGGCAAGGAGAAGCAAGTAATGGAAATAATTATGATAATTATCAGCAGTTACCTAGGATTGACAGTATAATAAAATCTGTGTGAAACACTTTGGCACTGCTGACGTGTCAGTTTGGTAGGCAGAGTAACCCTGAGGTGTCCACTCTCATCACCACGCTTGGAAGTTCAATGCTATGAAGGCAAGTTGAGGCTGCTGACCCACTGATTCTAAAGTAGAAAATTATTCAGGGTATCCAAGCGAGTTCAAGGTTATAGGGGTCCTTAAAAGTGGGAGAGAAGCATTAAATGGGAGAACCACAAAGATGGCAGCCTGAGGAAGACATGCCTGATGTTGCTGGTCCGTGACCAGCCAAGGAAAGCAGATGCCCTCTAGAAGCTATAAAAGGCTCTTCCCTTGAGTCTCCAGGCAGGAGCAATCCTTTTGCTAATACCTTGATTTGAGCTCACTGAGTCCCACTTGAACATCTGACCTCAAGAACTGTAAAACAGTACTTAGGTATCGTTTAAGTCACTAAATTGCAGTAATTTGTTTCCGAAGTATTAGGAAACCGACAGATGAAGATCTGGTCCAAACTAAAAAAAAATTACAAGGGGCAAACAAGGAGACACAGAGGCAGTGGTGAAGCCAATTCACTCAAAGCCATGTGCCATGGGTGATCTGGAGGAGTCTGTGACTTTTGCAGGTCGGGGTGCACGTCACTGCTTCCTAGGGCACCACTCTTAAATTCTAAAGTCTATTATTAGCAAGACTGTGGAGAAGTGTGCTCAGCTGGTCCTTGAAGGTAGTCCAGAACTGGCCTTCATTCCAGTTTCCCTCTCTAGTAACTACAATTCTAGTCATCTCTGAAATGACTTGTACCCTCAGACAGAAACGGATATTTCAGTATCCATCAGAAAGTGTCCTCAGTTCTCTGCCTCTGTAGGAAACAGCCCCAGCCACAGAGGGCAGAGTAGAAGCCTTGCCACGGTGGAGATGCCTCACTCTGGAGTCGGAGTGGCAGTCAGTGCTTCTGCCTCTGGGTAAATGTCCTTCTGGGTTGGCCCTTACTAAGTACTTGCTTTGTGCCAGGCATTGCTTTAGGTTGTTTCATGTACCTTCATCTTATTTAAATCACAAGACAACAACTTTTCAAGGTAGATATTTCCATTTAATAGATGAGAAAAGTGAGGCTTCCTGAAATTCTGCTCTCTAGGGAACAAGAATGTTAAGTTCCTGGAGGAAATACACACTGCCCAGTGCAGACGACTGCCAATCCATTTCTAAGAAACCTACCCAGCAAATATCACCCTGGAGCATGTCATTCCCTGGGGTGCTCTGGACTGTCTACCCTCAAAACCAGGTAAGTTATTAAAACCAGATCTGGACTTAATGGGCTGCTTTCTGCCTACAGGCCCATCTAATTAGTCTTAATTATCTCATTATGGATTCTAAGTATTTCCAGCTGCTTCTTTACCCCTACTGCCCACACTCCCTCCCCCTCCCCCATGTATCTTTTCCAGATAGTCTCTGCCAAGTCATGGACACAGGTGATAAAATAACGTAGTATATCTATCAAGGCATTAGTTATTTCTGATCAAGCCCCTTACTTGCTAAAGCTTCCTGGGATAGCTACCTTTATGTTCCTTAATCCATGAGAACATGCTCTGCCCAATTATTAGACATAAGAACACAGTTTTAAAAATTACATTTGACTTTCACTAATCATCAAATTGTAACATACCTATAGGGCAAATAATAATCATGAATTGGATATTGCATAAACATTCAGAAAGTAATCCTCTCTCTTTTCCTCTAGAGCCCCCAAGCCCTAAACCAATCATTTGCTCTAAATGGTTAAAATAAAGTAGAAAAAGTTACACATCTGAACTGATTGAGAGGGCAAAATCTAAAGGAAAAATTTAGCAAAAGTAGGTGGAGCTATGTGGCCAGCCAGCTACCAGTTACATGACTGACCTTGGGCAAATCATTTCATCTCTCAGAGCCTCAGTTTTCCAATGGATAAAGAGCAGAATAAGACCTATTTAGTATAGTCTGTCATGAGAGTCAAAAGAGACATGGGACATGAAAGTGTTTACAAAATACAGATTTGTAAACAAATGTTATCAGTAATAAAGAAAAGAAAAAGTTCCCTTCCTCTGTGTATTTTTAATTCAGTCTTTATTTACTATTTCTAGAATACACATTTTATTCAAGTCATTTACTTGCTATCCATATTTCTCAGATTTAAGCAAGTGATATCCTCAGGCACTAATTATCTGTTACATGTCACAAAAGTGAGTGGATAGCATGCTACCTTCACTTCTAAAGACATCATCTCTTAACATCCATAAGCACCATTTTAAATATCAGTATCCCCTATCATTAAAAATAAGACTGCTTCTTAAATACCTGAGCAATGCAAGACTCGCTCAAATGCCATCCACACACTTCTCATCTGAGAAGTTCACTCTAAGGTGAAATGATGAAGTATTCAAGGAAAAGCAACTGTTGGTGACACTGAGCAATTTCACATTTGCAAATGGTAAAAACTTCATTTGCAACTAATTATATTTGGTCCTCCACAGAAAGGAATAGCTTCATTACAGCTCTTTCCCACATTTCCCCTCTTTGATATTTATCAACTGAATTCACCTCCATTCAGATTAAACAACATAGAAGGTATTTATTTATTCAACTATTTTATGCTGAACAGCTCCCTGGAGGTTCTCCATTTTCTGGCATGGGTAATACGCTTTCCTTTCGTTTATTAGATTGACAAAGCTAATTTTAAAATAACCCAGGGAGCTTTAAGTGATTCTTGGAAGGGCTAACATGCATGCACATATGGTTGGTTACCCATTTCTTTCTGCATGGTGCTATCTTGAGAAGACTTTCTTGCATTTATTTCAATAATTTCTTAGACTACAAAAAGGACATGGACAACAACTTCCATGCTTTGAAACTTCATCACCTTAATGATGAAATGCTTTCAATTTTGCTCTTTATACAAATGAACATTTTGTCTATTTTAGCTAAAGCAATTTGATAAAATTGTACAACTGTTGATTGCCAAAAACCTCCCATTTTCATCTGAAATACAACCTGGGGCACATAGCATCTAATTAAATTCATACAAAGTGCAAATTATTGAATAGAAACCAAAAAGCATTTCAAAGTAAATACCAATTAACATGACACCCAATTTCTTTCTCCTTTTCTAATCACTCCAATGTGCATGGCTTATAGACAAACATATTCAATTTATTTTGTAGGATTCAATTAGAATATGCTTTATATTTTAATCTAAGAACCACATCCGATGCTTTTATAAGCAGGTTGGTTAGGTATTTATTTATTTTTCCTGTTTGATTCTTATCCTCATGCACCCACTTCCAAAATCAGTGATGTAAAAAGTCTGTCCTCAGGCTGAGGGTGGGGGTATAGTTCAATGGTAGAGCCCCTGCCTAGTATGAGTGAGGCCTTGGCTGAAATCTCCACTATCATTAAAAAAAAAAAAAAAATTATGTCCTCAAACTTTTTGATTTGAGAAGTATTCTCATTACATACTATTTTTATTTCTTCTAGTTAATACATGGATCAGCGCTGCTCTTGACAATAGCACTATCTTTTGCTCCTTGTTTCTGTGACAATGAACACACGATACAAAACTACCAAGCCATACTGTATGGAAACTCTGATGGCAACATTCCTGTCAATCTAGGTTGGGAGACAAGGCTTCAAATAACAAAAGAAAAGCTGTGTTCCATAATCCTTGGAACATGATCATCATGAATGGTAAGAAAAAGCTGGAGAGCAACTGATGATGCAGGAGTGGTCAAGTACAGCTAATCACCGCAGAAAGCAGTCAGTCACTTGTGCCCTGTCCTGGAGAGGCCAGTGATCAAGATTCTCCAGAGACCCTGGCAGGCAGTGGACTGCAGCAGCTAGGGTGATGGCATCTTTGTTACTGTATACTTATATCTGCCATTCATTCAACAAGCATTTAGTGAGCAGCTACAATGTAGCGACACTGATGCTTGAAAAATATGAAAAAGACAAGGTCAATGCTCAGAAGAGTCCCAACATAAATTTGGGAAGAAGAGCAATTCTGGTTCTTGACAAGAGAAAGCAGCTCTGATAATTTATACCAGAAGCCATTTGATGCTTAAAATACATACTGAACTACTTAAAAAGGTAAAACCACTGATAAATATGGAAACAGCTTCTTTGCAAGCAGTGTGGCAATTTCCTGGGGTAGATGCACCAACCTATCCAATGACCTCCATGCCCCAGGCTCTCCCATCAAAGCCTGCTTCTGTCTGTCATCTCACTCAGAATATCTAAAAAGTATTGGACTAAGACATTTTTTTTAACTGAACTAAAAATATCAATTTATACTTTATATCATTATGACTTAAATATTTCAAAGGAATCTAATTCTGGCAAACTTAATAAGAACCTATTCATTATTCAAATTATATGCTTATTTCAGTTTCTCATACCTCAGTTTACATTAAGCAATATTAAATAAAGCAAATTTGTCTTCAAAAAAGTGCAAAGCAGGGTCTTTCTGCATCAACATGAAGATCAATAAGCAGTGCAATGAGGGAGCAGCGTGCCAAGGAAAATCGCCTGCACTGTGTGCAGGCTCCGTGGTGCGACCCTTTGTTTAAGCTCCCACAGACAGATGGGGTTCCTTTGTGTGTGACAACTACATGAAAGAGGAGATCTTGGCCCACTCCACTTTCAGGTTCTCAAGATGAGTGATGTGGGCCTATTTCTAGGAAACCTCTCCAGACATTTCTCTTTAACTTTGGTCTCTCCTTCACTTTCATGAGTGTGACAGGGTCATTGCAACAGCATTTTTAGGGATGGGAAATAGATTATATTGTAGACAAGGTGACAAGGTCTTCTTTAATGCCTGGACAAATGGAATGACAAGAAAGGCAAGCTCCTCAAGGCCAGGGCCCAGTATGCTGATTCACCTTGGACTTGCCGTCAGAGTTAGCACAGTGTGCAATGCTAAATGACTGCTGGGGACAGTACAGAGACTGGGGCTGTTCCTCTTCTTTCCAAGGAAGAAGCGAAGAGGTAAGACAGGACAGTGTGCAGTATGAAAGGCTGTCACTCAGTTACATCTCCCACTTGCCTAAGGTAGCAGATGATTGGGTTTTGCATGCCTGGTTTACACTCTTCAAATATTTATAGACAATTCTCTTTGCCTCCAGCCCTAGTTGTCACTTAGCCAAGTTATACATACATGGTTCTTTTAATCTTTCCTTAGAAATCAATCCCACTAAGCTCCTTAATCATTCCAGTTGCATTTTCTCTCAACTTTTGGCCGTTTGTCTTTCTGTTGATTTATTCTGTTGATATACATGAAAATAATAAGAATGTAGAACATGATGGGGTTTAGTCACTCTTTCATTTCAAGATTCAATGCCTTGTATGTACAAAATAAAATTATTTATCTTCTTTCCTTTTGTATGATCACATTTTAAAAAATTTGTATTTAAGTTGATGGATCAATCAATACATTGTAAGAGAAAGGAAGAAAAAATATCATCAGTGTTATATTCTCTAAGGATGATACTATCATTGATTGAAACTTCTCCTGTGTCTACAACTGATTGATCTAACCCAAAGCATTCAAATATGGGGAAAGTGGGAATCCAGAGGCACACGGTCACACAGACAGGCTTAAATGCCTGCCCTAAGGTTTTGTCTATATGTGTATACTTCTCATTAAATTCACCTTAAAAAAAAAAAAGGCAAGAATTTTTTTGGACAAGACCCCAAACGTAGGAAACAAAAGTAAAATCAGACAAATGGGATTACCTCAAACAAACTAAAAGGAAGCCATCTACAGAATGGGAGAAAATAGGTCCATCCTATACATCTGGCAAAGGGTTCATACCCAGAATATATAAGGAACTCTAAAAACTCAGTAGCAAAAAACAACCTGAATTAAAAATGCACAATTGATCTAAACAGACATTTCTCAAAAGAAGACACCCAAATGACCAACAGACATGAAAAAATGCTTAACATCCTAGTTATCAGGAAAATGCAAATCAAAACCACAATGAGATATTACCTCAACATACCAAGAATGACTCCTATAAAAGATTCAAAAATAACAAGTGCTGATGAGGATGTGGAGAAAAGGGGACCCTTTCACACTGTAGGTGGAAATGTATAGTCATGTATAGTATATGTATATAGTATATGTATATACGTATATAGTCATGTATAGTCATGATGGAAAACAATAGCAGGGGTTCCTTAAATATTTAAAAACAGAACTATCATATGTACGACCCAGCAATCACAGCATTGGGTATCTATCCAAAGGAAATTAAATCAGTATGTTGAAGAGACACCTGCCCTCCCATGCTACTGCAGCTCTATTCAAGCCAAGAAAAGGAAACAACCTAAGTGTCCATCAGCTGGTGAATAGATAAAGAAAATGTGGAGGTAGTATGCAATGGAACACTACTCAGCCATAAAAAGAATGAAATCCTTTCATTTGTGACAACAAGGATGGAAATGGAGATTGTTTTAAGTGAAATAAGCCAGTCACAGAAAGACTAGTACCATGTAATCTTATTCACATGTGGAACCTAAAAAAATTGGTGTCACAGAATTTGGGAGTAGACTGGTGGTTACCAGAGGCCGGGGAGAGCTGGGCAGTGGGCAGTGGATGGACAAAGAAATTCTAGTGGCTACTGCACAGGAGGGTGACCACAGATTCCATGGTATACATTTCAGAAAACTGGAAGAAGGATTTTGAAAGCTTTCACCAAAAAAGAAATGATAAATATTTGACAGATATGTTGAGCTGGGAGTGTGGCTTAGCAGTAGAGTACTTGCTGAGCATGCACAAGCCCTGGGTTTGATTCCCTGCACTATCACATAAATAAATAAATATAATAAAATATATAAATAAATATAATAAAATATATAAATAAATATAAGTAAATAAATAAAAATAAAAGAGTTTAACCTGACTTGAACATTACACAGTGTATATACGTATTGAAATGTTACGTGGCATCCCTTTAATATAATTTTTGTTTCTATATATCAGTTAAAAATAAGTATAAAAATTTTAAAATTACAAACATTAAACATTTCACCATTATAAAAATATCACATTAAAGAAAACTTTAAACAATAAGTAGGGAAAAATTACCTATAATCTACAACCCAAAGACAAAATTTAGCATTTTTGTCTGATTTTTTTTTTTGGTGGTGGTGGTGGGGATCGAACCCAGGGCTTTGTGCATTCAAAGCAAGCACTCCACCAACTGAGCTATATCCCAGCACCCAAATTTAGCATTTTTAAGTTACAGTTATCATTTTTATAATGAGCCTACTTATAATCCACTTTCTTATCATTTTTTAAAGAATATATTGTCATTGATGATAGCCATTATGTTGTACAATAGGTCTCTTGAACTTTATTCCTAGCTACCTAAAATTTTATAGCAAAGTTTTGACCAACATCACCCTGCACTGCCTCTCTACTTCTCCAGCCCTTGGGAACTACACCATTCTATCCTCCAACTCTAAGATCAACCCTTTTAGATTCCACACTTGAGTAAGATCATGTAGTATCTGGCTTTATTTTACTTAACATAATGCCCTCCAGATTAATTCACATTGTTGCAAATGGCACTTTGTCTTTATGGTTGAATAGTATTCCGCTGTGTATATATCACACTTTCTTTACCTATTCATCCATTAATAGATGCTTAAGTTCCTTTCCCATCTTGGTTACTGTGAAAAGAGCTGCAGTGAGCATGGGAATGCAAATGTTCCTTCTACATACTGATTTCATTTCCTCTGGACACATACCCAGGAGTGGGAATGCTGGGTCATAATGGCAGTTCTGTTCTTAAATTTTTGAGGAACTTCCATATTGTTTTCCAAAATAGTTATTATAAAAATTACCTATAATTTTTATAATAACTTAGCATTTCTGAACAATTTCATTTAAACCTTTTTTGATGCAACTCCCCAGAATATACATGATCATACTATTTGCACTGTATAACACCTTGGCCTTTTACTTAATATTACAACACAAAATTTCATGTACAGCATTTTCTTCAAATCATCATTCTTAACAATTACAGATCATTTCATCAAGTAAGGGGATGTGCCATAATTTTATGATTCCCCACTGTTGGACATTAACATTGTTTTTATTTTTTCTTGAGTTTAAATTTTTTACCACAGAAAATCTTCATAAAGCTTTTCTATGTTTAAGATTATTCCTAGAGCTGTAATTTTAAAATCAATGGGCCAAAGGATATACATACAGTAAATTTTGAGGTAAAGAGTCAAGGGAAGTGAAGTGAAAAATACCACCTAAGTACAAAGATTTGTCTTTTGGCTGTGATGCTAACCAGTGAATGCTCAAATCTTAGGAAGGCATAAACAATTGTCAGAGATGAAGCATTCTAATAAATCAAATGTTATACCTGCAGAGTCCCACTCTTCTTATTGACTGAGCTGAAACTCTGAACCTTACCTAGATCTACCATCAGAAGGCGAGTGAGGGCTGTGTAGAAGGTTGTTCGGCACCTGAAGTCACTGAGACTGTAACTGTCACTGATGCCAAGAAAGGGGAAGTGTTCATTCTAATGAAAGCAAAAAGTATCCAAAGTTACCAATGCTTGATCTAAACTACCCAGAACATTCTAGTCATTGATTAAGAAATTAAGACTTACCGTGTGGTTCTTCAGCATAAACTTCACAGCATCTATTTTCACAAGTTTTTTTAAAAGGATATAGGTATTAGAAGTTAAGGAATCCAAGGAAATATTTTTGTCTTATCAATATGTAATAAGTCACAAAATAACACCGGACTAAAATGGCATCAATTTGTACTTATGAAGAATAAATATTATTTCAATAGTATTCCTATAGAAACATTTTCATCCTGTTAAGAATGATAATCCATTATTAACCAGTGCAATTACTTTTCCATTTTATACATATTCTAGTTATGGAAAGGAAGAATGAGTTTTATAATTAAGACAAGAACTCCTTTACTATTAAAGTCTTGATAGTAGAAAATTAAAACTGACCCTTTTACATTTTACGTATAACTTGAGAATTTTTTTTTACTTAATGTTATTTCATAATAAAATAATTATAAAATACCCATAAGAGGCTATCAAGGAAGAGAAAATTATTAAATTCTAAGAAACAATGAGCTCAGTCAGCAGAAGGCTAAGATGAGAACATGGCAGGAGGAGAACTAACAGTTCTCCGGTGGAATGGAAGGTGTTTTTCCTGTTTTTCTACCTCACCTTCATAATTAAGCTGTTATTAAGATTATTTATAATTTCCAGTATGTAAAGAAGAAAACAGAAGCTCAGAGAATTGAATTGCTTGCCCAAGATTACACAGCTGTGGGCTGGCAGTGCTGAGACTGAAGCTGAGGCTTAGCTCTGCAGACCTTGCTGTGTCCATTGTACCACACTCTACAGCTGAACTCAGAATAATAAATTGAGAAATCATAAAAATTAACATAAGACTTAAAGAATTTCTAGTGAGATGTGGGTGCCCAGCACATCTACTCAGTGTGCAAACACCCGCTTTCTGTAGTTGTGGGTTTTTACTGTCCCTCGAGCATCCTGCCCTTGTCTATATTCCCACTCATGTCTTTCTGGAAGGCTGGCTCCATTCATGTCACAATGAAAACCCTGGCTCCTTTCCCTCATATCGTCTCCAAATACAGAATTCTGTAAACTGTCCTGTACAGTGGCACTGAAAAGCATAATTCTAAATTTTAGTTGCTCAGGTGTGGGTGTAAGAGAGGAGGAAACCTGGGCTTTGGCTCGATCACATCATCCATCAGCCGGATGAGTCTTGAGTGGTGTACTCAGCCTGAACCTTAGTTTCCGTCACCAACAAACAAGGAGGAAACCTATGCCCCAGCGGGCCTTACAGGATTGTTCTGAGGGTCAAAGGATGCAAATGTCTTTGCCAACTGTGTCAGGGCAGAGATTTTACAGAATGGATACTATTTGAAAGACTAATTCTCATAATTCCAGGAGATAGGTAGTATCACTTCTATTTTCAGACGCCAAACAAATTAAAAAAAAAAAACTTTCTAAAACAAAACCAATTGGTATGATTTAGATTCAAGTCCCTCTGACACCAAGGTGACCATTACAGTTGCACATCTATGTGGCTCATCTTCATATTAGACTGACAGCTTTCTCAGGGCAGGGCCTACATCCATGCATTTTTCTCAGTAAGCTGCCCAGTGGGGCTCTTGATGCATGGTTTTCTGGCAGGCTGAAGGGCAACAGATCAGATCTGACAGGGAGCAAGTTTTCTCCTGCACTCAAAGATGCAGATTGGATGATTTTACAAAATCATCAATCATGGAATAGAACTGTCACTCAAGCTTCACTCAGTTAAATAGGGGTGGGGATCAATAAACTTAGAAATATCTTAAGTAATTACCAAATACAAATCTCTTAAAATTGCAAAGTTAAAAGTGACAGGGTCTATGGGTAATACAAATGCTGCCATTAACAGGAATCTTCCTGTCATGCTGTTAATAAACAGCAAGTCATGTTTTGACAATAGAATATTTATGGAAGCAATAAACAGAACATTCACAGGAAGAATCTCATCTGCCAAAGACACATTTTCTGCAGAACTGCATCTGTGCACTTTGTACCAAGGCCAGCTTCACTGCCTTTTAATTATACTAAAAAAAAAATTAAGAATTTTTACCTTTTTCAATGAAGAAAAAAAATGAGAATTCATCTGAATATTTGTATTTCCTTAAAGGAATTCAATTCAAAATCAGATATGGTCTTAAGAAGATTTGTGAAAAAGGGCAAACAGACATACTTTTATGATCTTTATGCTTTCATCTTATTCTTCTCTAAGAGACCAGGGCTCTTCTGGTAAATTGTGTCATTTTAATTGGGTAGGAGCACTAGATGGACTCTGGCAAAACCAGGTTAGATTTCAGAGGCCTGCAGCTCCCAGCAGCAAACGTGGTAATGGAGCTAACTACAACAGCCACCGCACTACAAGTCTTAAGTAATGAGAGAATTAAGCAAAGGTCAGACGTGGAACTTGTAAGTGGTAGAGTAAAGGTTCCTACCCAGGTCTGTCTTAAAGCATAAGCTGTCCTCATGAGGTTCCATCACATTCATTTGATTTTAGAGAGGCTAGTGTTTGTTCCTTCAAAGATCTAACTAGCTCCTTGAAATACAACTGAAACTGGAACTAGGTCCAGAAGAGTCAGGGAAATCTTCTCTTTTAGGAGGAACAGGACACACATCCAACAGGACATACCACTGTTTGGCTAATACTAACTCACTAACCAAAATTTCCAGAAATTCATGTCTCCCTGTGGTTATTAAAAACACGGAGAAAGGTGAAGATAGTCTTCCTCAGGCTAGCACGACCAAAGGAGAAAGGCAAGAAAAGATCAAGAGAATGGCTTATCTTATAGATGTTGAAAATTTGGAAAATCTGTATCTTTTGAAGAGTAGGATAACTAAGTCAGGAAGGAACTGGTTTGTTTGTCTGTTTCTTTCTTTCTCTCCTCTTTCTCTCTTTCCCTCCCTCCCTCCCTCTCTCTCTCTCTCTCTCTCTCTCTCTTTCTTTCTTTCTTAATATTTTTTAGTTGTAGATGGACACAATACCTTTATTTATCTATCTGTATGTGGTGCTGAGGATTGAACCCAGGGCCTCACACATGCTAGGAGCACTCTACCACTGAGGCACAACTCCAGACCAGAACTGGTTTCTTAAGTTACAGGAGAACCACACTCTTTACTCTCTACACAGCAGCACAAATTATAGCTTCAACCCATGGCAGGAAACCTTCACTGACATCCACCATATTTCACCCAATCTAAAACACCATCCATGTAAAAGTACCATTATTTTAGGTATATTAAAACTTTTTTAAAAAAAGGTAGTTAAAATACCATCAACTCTAAGACATAGCCTAATTACAAAAGTATTAAAATGTGAAAAGTACATTTAAGAACTGGAATAGTATACTAGATCCTGAGTATAAGCAAGGTAGATAAAAGATGATGAGAAAGAAATGATGAGGAGAAAAAAAATGAAAGAAATATTTAGTAAGCACTAAACAGTGGAGGATTACAACTACTTAAGGTCAGGTTACTAAATCTTTAGCAAGAACTGAAACTTTGAAAGGGACCTAGTTGTTTATAATGTGCCTAAGAAGGGAGAATGGCTCCCAGTGTGATTCAGTAAGAGGCAAGGGCATCAAAGGAAGGCACATAAATGTCCTTGGCCCAAGTACAGAGCACAAATTGTGGCTAAATGATAAATCAGGAAATTAGTTATAGGAACTCAATGTCAAGTACCATTAAAGGACTCAAATTCAAATCAATAATTTTACTTTGACCTAAGAATCAAATGGAAGTGATTCTGGGCTTTTGGGAAGCAAAATGATCAGATCAACCATACTTGAGGAAGGTAACTCTGTGGAACAAAAATCTGAAGAACTTGGAGAAGGTCTGAATAAGGTTACAGAAGAGGAATAGAGGGGGTTGCCACATCTGACGCTACCACAGAAGTGAACAGAGGAGACAGATTATGGGGTGACTTTTCCATGGCTGACAGAAAGTAAATCAGCATTTCTTTTGATGAGAAATGTTAACAGAAGTGTGCCTGAGGGATGTGTGCTGCGACTAGTTTTATTTAACATTCTCACAAACCATCTGGAGATGGTGGTACATTCAGCAGAATGAATCCATGCATTTTAACAGTATACCACAAAAGCAGAATTATTAGTGTTTTATTACTATTGTCCTGTAACAGACACTCCCGTTTTACTGCCATCCGTTACTGTCAATTCATTCTGGGCCTTTGCTTTGGCTCTCATCCTCTATTCTTTCCTGACCACCATTCATATTCAGGATTCACAATCTCAGTGGTGGAAAGGTCAGGGACATGGGGTGGGTGTCTGGTTTGCACATTACTTGGTTATTTAAAAAATATTAAAGCTAATGGTTTGTACATCAGGAAAACCTAAATAACCTTGAATAAAAGGGCTCCCTTTAAGTAGTCATATCACAACGTTAGATAACCACACTATTTTTATGTGTAAAATTTCAGAAAATAAGTATGCAATTTACTTGTATTAAATTAAAAAAAAACTACTTTAATAAATTAAACAACTGACTTTGGGTTCTTAGGAAAAACATAGGAAAGGAAGTATGGAATCAGAGTCAGGTCTATTAGAATTTAAAACCTGTGAGGGAAGGGTCTGTGTCATATTTGTCCATCTGCACTGTCCTTAGTAATCAAACACTAAGTATTTGCTGAACTGAAAGAGGCCAATAAGAAAAAGTCCATCATTAAGATGTATATGGAATTAATCTAAAAATCATTATTCTCTTCTCATTCAATGTAGTATGTAGGCATATCTGGTTACTGAGAAATAAAGCAAAGACAAATGAAGTCAGGAAAGATATGAGGTTGAAAAAAATAAAATCATCATGATGATCAAGTTGCTTTGATAGGAATCGAACCCTG
Organism: Urocitellus parryii; assembly: GCF_045843805.1. Lineage (NCBI taxonomy): Eukaryota > Metazoa > Chordata > Mammalia > Rodentia > Sciuridae > Urocitellus > Urocitellus parryii. The sequence continues at coordinate 158,266,717 of NC_135531.1, read as the reverse complement.
GCTTGCAAAACTCAAAACAACTGAAATAAACTGATAGATTTATAATACATGCAGAAATTTGCCAAATTCCAGTGTAAAGCAACTTAGGGAGAGCCCCCAAAGTCTTTGAGTTTGACTGAGGCCAGAGGAAGGAATTCTTTCTTTCCACCACAGGCAGGCAGGCAGGCAGGCCAGCTTCCCAGTGTGCTGGCTGCACCTTTGCACAGGGCCCTGTGCTTAGGAAGGCCTAATCTTGGTTGAATGCTCTGAGGCAGAGGACTTGAAAAACCTTAACTTTCTAACAAGGGACCCACAGGTTTCATTTTGTATTTGACCCTAAGAATTATGTAAGTGGTTTTGCAATAACAAGAATTACTGAGGTTAGCAGTACTAATAAAGTAAAATCTGAGTTTAGATAAATTCGTGAAATGATGTAGCACCCTTTTTATGGTTTTTTAAAAAAATTTTTTCAGATGTTGGTGAACCTTTATTTTATTCATTTATTTATATGCGGTGCCAATGCCTCATGCATGCTAGGAATACGCTCTACCACTGAGCCACAACCCCAGCCCTATAGGGTCTGTTTTTAAAAAGCTAAAGATATTTTGGGTTTTCTCAGTTTTGAGGATTATATAATAAAGGAAAACTACCAATAGAGGGCCCGACATCTCATTACTAGACATTTGAAACTCAAAGTAAGACTTTATGTTGCTATAAATTTGAGTAAATAACAACAGCAATATTGATCAATTATTTAAGAATAACTCCAAATCATGGCTAATGAACAAACAGAATTTTGAATGAAATGCAACATTTTCTTCTCTTTTCCTCAGCATTTAAAATTGGTAATCTGATTACTCTTGTAAAATTCTTATTTTCTTTCTACTCTCCCCAGAAGTTTTCTTATCTCAGTCACTTGAACAATCTCACACCTTTCCCATTTAGACAGAAATTAGAACTTCAGAGAAGAAAACATTTCAGAGGGCAAGAATTGCCACACGGGGAACTAGATGCTGTGGAGGGGCTGGCCCAGGACAGAGCGGCTTTAGCTCTGCGTACACCAGAAGGAGCTACTTGGGATAAGGAATTCTTGAAATTTCACCTTGGAAATTTAAAGAGTACATTAAAAAAAAAAAATCCCAAAATATATTTGCTGAATGTATTATATATACCCTGTAATGAATCTGATAGAAAAATTTAAGACTTCTCTAAAAAAGAAAATTGAATTTAAAAATTACAATAGTCTTAGGAATTTAGAAAGTTCAAATTCAGCAAATGGCAACTTTGGGTTCAAAGGTAACAGGTTATTTGATTACAACCTGGGAGTTCATGGAAAGGCACATTACCGTTTGGGGAACTAGATTACTCTATCTCTAAAAATGTCATGTCTGCCTATTTCTGGTATGGACAAAGTCCTATGAAGAAATGTCTGTGGGAAAAGCACCTGGCTTTATGCTCAGGGTATGTAATTCAGCTCTTCCCTAATTACTTAGAGGCAGAAATTCTCCAAGTATGGTCAGGCCAGGGCCTTACACCTCCAGAAAAAGGAACTCTGGGAGGCGGGGCCTGACAATCTGTCCTGATCAGCACTCACATTCCAATGCTCACTAAAGCTCAAGGCCACTGCTTGAAGGCAACTGAAGACTTTTTAGCAATTCGTAAAAATGAAGATGTTTTGAAATTTCAATTTTGGAACAAGTGATCGGATCAAAGAATACCAAAATTCAGGGACTGGCTTTGGGCACCGTAAATATGAGTTCAGTTCACCAGAAGCAGATAAAACAGCAAAACCAAAACAAAGTATCTGAAGACATGTACTATAAAGAAATAAGGAACATTTAAAAACTTAAGAAGACAATATGTTTTTCATTTACTTAATAACAATATTTTGTACAACATTTTCAATATTAATATACAGATTTTCACTAATAGAAGCCAATGGGTGATCCTTTTTATTTTGCTCAACTTTCCATTGCTGAAGAAGGCTGTCTTAATTTTAACACAGAAATAATGCTTGCTTTAAAATCAAAATATAAAACTATATCATAATGAAGAAATCATTTGGAAACAGCAAAACATATTGGTAACCAGTGACTGCACTGAAATAGATACACCACTCACATATTCCATTATGTAAATGAACTCAAAGATATTTCATGACTGATCAGCTAGAAGGGACATAATGATTTATAATTCAAATAACTGAGCACTGAAATCAAATTGAGCTAATATATATTTCTAAATATGCAAACCTGAAATAATTGTTAAAAAATATAAATCAATGTACCCATGTTGAGATCATTTGTATCCCTTGGTTTAAAATGTTACAGCTTTTAAACTTTTATCTAATAAGTTTTCTGAAAATATGATTTTTTATTAACTTCAAGAAGTACTCAAAAGCAATAAACAGCTTATAAAATAAAAGGTTATAATATTTGGATTAAAGAATATATAAGGGGCATAATATGATAGAAAAAGAATCTTAAATAGCAGATACAAATAAATTAGACATTATGCAAATTATACTAAAAAGAATACAGATCAAATTAATTTTATATTAAATATCAATTTCAACCTAAAAAAATGAGATAAATCTAAACAATAGCTATGTGCTATAAAATAACCAAGGCTTCTTTCCAGATAATATGCTCTCCAAGTAATTCATTGTGAAAAGGCCAGAGTTTGCAATACTAGGAAGTACTTATAAACCACTTCATATGTTAGAAATAAAGAGTATTTCAGCATTATTATTAGAAAAAATATATAGGTTGAGATTTTTTTAATAAGAAAAAATACATATCTTAAAAAGCCAAAATGACCACTGGAATTGGGTTGTACATCACTTTCCAGTAAAAAGGAAAAACAGCCTGGACAGGTGTAATTTATCATTTTTCTGATTTAATATCAAAGAAATATATTAAAATAATAAAAAGAATCCTGAAATCCTCAAAATTTGTAGTGATAAATAGCCCTCCCTGTCTTTATTGCATTATACCTACTAACAGAAATATTGCATGGTGGATTTTGCCAGACAAGGACGATTATTTTCCAATAAAAAGTTGCATATTAAATTCCAGCACAAAAGTGGGTGTCTAATACTTTGGAAATCTCTCACGGTTTACCAAGGAACACAATTTTAAACTTAACTAATACAAACATATTCCTGGGATGAACCTACATTAAAGGTTTCCATCCAAAGCTACCCGTTTCCGGAATTTGTCCTCATATTAAAATATCAGCTAATTTTAGTGGTAAACTGACCCAACATTTATTTTTCAAAACACGTATCTGATAGTGAACATACTAGACAACCTACATGGTTCCTTCTCACTGGTAGAAATATGAGCACAATAACAACTATAATCTAGTGAGAAAAAAAATCATTTCTGGTTTTAGGTTTAAAAAAATCTGCTAGAGAGAAAAATTTAAATATTTAATGTGGCACAGGAAATTGACTTTAGAATAGATAAGAGATTAATTTGGTGATGCCAATAATCAAAGTAGTCAAAAAGCCCATCATTTCTTCCTATTACTCCTCTGGGCTTTTCGATTAACAAAAATCATGTTCTTTTCCACTGAGAAACAATACAGAGATATTTACTCTTAGATACTCAAGTCATTATAAGGTAATATTTTTAGAACATTTCGCTCTTCTTAACATTAGTTATGTGCTTCCTTTTAGAAAATGGTGTGAGAAAGATGGACACATGGCTGCCGCTCTCTCTGTAGCCACTCATTACCCTGTGACTATAAACAAAGGTGACGACTTAGGAATCCACATATCCACGTGCATTCAACTAGGACTCTGAATAAAAGCCTCATGGCATACAGCTATCATAAATCTTTAAAAAAACATGCATTGATAGATAATGCTGAATGAAAAAAATTCTTATTTTTAAAAAAACCTACAAAATTTATAAAGAAGGAAAATACGTGGCAAACAGAATGCACTTATTAGATTATTAATATGTATTATCAGATGTACAATGAAAAGGATATCCAACAGAAAGGTCATTTAGGAACTGAAGAGTCCTTGAAATTACAGGCTCACATCTTCCCCAGTATTTAAGGTTTGTAACACTAAATGCGAAAGAAAAGTTTTAACTTATAAGTAAGATATTTGCTTAAGCAGGAAGAACATAAAAACATACTTATGTAAGTTAGATGATCTAACTAACAAAACAAAAAACAGGTTGCAATTCTAACAGAACATGTTCTACTCTTTTTATAGCATATGAAATTTTGTACAGTCAATCCACAATAAACATAGATCTCTAAAAGGTGCATAATTCTATAAATTTAGTTTTGTAAATTAAAAAGTGATTTAAGTGTTTTACAGAAGAAATATTAAGTATGTAACCAAAACTAGAGAGTGAAGCAGGAGTCACAAAGGAAGTCAGATAGAGGCTCATGGTTACTGCTAAAAAAATGAGCCATCAGATTGTGGTTTTAAAACTCACTTCTCACTATCACAACTGTTTAGCTGGCTTTGCTCTCTGTAAGCAAAGCAGTGCTATCTACCGGTAAAACAAAGTTTCCAAGTAGAGACACACAATAAACTTAGGCTAAATATACAAAGTTATGTCTGTGACTAGAAACCAGTTAATTCTGCTAGAATTATAAAGATAATTCAGGACACTTCTGGTGAACAGGTCTCTTGAGTGTCGTAGGTTCCTGTGTGAACCAATACATGTCCTACCTTAAGACACCTGAACCTCCCTCACTCAGTGTTCCAACTCCCAAAAAACTCTTCAGCTGGTCTTTGAAATTCAGTATTTTATTTTACTACTACTACTACTACTACTACTATTACTACTACTACTACTACTAATAATAATAATAATAATTAGAAGAAGAACAAGAAGGAGAAAGCTGCTCTGAAGAGTCAGGGCCTGTTATCTTTTTAGACCACGTGCTGATGCAGCCTGCTTACAGTGGCAAGGACGCCTTGGAACATTACTGTGTCTTCTGCACAGTGAGTTGTAAATGTGAACGTAATGCTAACATTGTAGGAAAGCAAAATCTTAAAATTTTATTAAAAATTAATATATGTAAAGAGACTAAAATACAGTAAAAGGATCTATGAGGTTTAAAACAACAGAAGAAAAATTAAAAACCAAAATAGAAACTCACATTTTCGTCATGAATGTTTCTAGAACATGGTTGTCATCTGTAATTCCTAATACTTCTGACATACGGGCATATACCTGCATGAAAAATTTGTTTTAAAAAGCTTTATCATTAACATATATTTTCAAAGGAGTATTCAAATTGAACCAGTTGAGATTCAATGCACTGTTGCACCCACACTGAGGCAGGGAGTGGGTGGAAGGAGTAAACCAAAAGAGTTTTTAGAAAATTGTAAGTCTAAAATTTATTAACTTTTCCCTTTAAAAGTGACCTCTGATTTGAAATCATTACACACCTGTGCACAAACACACTCACATATCCATTCTATAACCATCACACTCGACTCCTTTTTGCTCAAGTGGAAGAGTGCCCCCTCCCTGACAATGTGAGAGGTATGCAGAAGGCTGGCAAAGGGGATGTTCCTGTCCCTCCAGATTCCAACAGCCCATCAGCTAACTTAGGTAATACACGGCAAGTATCAAAATAAGGACTTCAAAACTAAAAATTAAATTCATAGAAATTCTCCTCAAACATTCCCAAATATAGAAGTAGGTCTTACTTTAATGCTGAAACTGAAATCCCAAGCTCAGGGATTCTCTGTTGCAAATACCAGCCTGGGAATCCACTAAACTTCTGATTAGCGTATGCTGATTTCAGAATTGGGGTGCAACATTCAGTCCCAACCCAAGCCAGCTGAGCTTATAAACAAAGCCCACCTCGAGTGGGAGAATGCCACCAGCAGCCAATGGAACGGCATCTAGTAGCCTGGCAGAGCTGGAGGTGGGTTGACACCTTTGTACTCCCTGATGCTCTGGTGTGATTCCAGGTTGTCCCTGCCAGACACCAGCTGCCTGGGATTTCTCCTCTGTGTTTTGGTCCTCTGTGATTGTGTTCTCCCACCTTCTCCTGATCTGCTGATTTCCTGAGGATGGCACTGTAGCTTCCACTCCTGCTTTTTGTTTTTCATATTTAAACACCAGCCTGATAATCTGCCACAGGTCACAAAGGCAACATAATACATAAGGCACCACAAATTTCCCAGTTATAGAATCATGCAGGGGAGAGAAGCTGTTCATCACAGAATCCCCATTTTTAGATTTTTAAACGCTGCTTGAATGAGAAGTTTGCATTCTAGCTTTCAAACTGTGAGCCCTGTGCTGGGAAGGCTCCTGCTCAGTCTGGGAGGGCAAATGGGAAGGAGGGAGAGAAGCCGGGAGGTGGAGAGGGACTTCCACATTTCTGTTCTCCTCAGTTAACTCCAGAGCCCTAAGAAAAGTGTTTCAGTGACTATGAATCTGTGACTTTACCCTGGAGAGCTGGCCTTTATCTCTTATAAGACTGGAGCAACCATGGAGCCTCCAAAGATGTTTGCCTCAAAGGGAGAAGCTGGCGACCAGCAATCATCGATGATCAGAAACCTTTAAGCATGAAGGGCTCAGAAGAAGAATGGTTTAAAGAAATGGAAGTTTCCCTTAGTTTGCCATGATTCAAAACTTGTCATAGAAAGGAGCATTCAAACTGGGTCCCCTGGAAAACCTTAACTGAAATGACATATGCCACACAGAATCCTTTCCACCTCGCCCCAACCTACCTCATCTTCCACTACCTGCCCTCCATCCACCTCAGGCCTTTCCTGCCATTTCAGATCTCTCTGTCCACAGGCTCTTCATTTTGCCTGGATCAGTCTCCTTGCTCCTCTTCCTGATTCCCATTCCAAAGTCCTTCCCTCTGAGGCCTTACCAGCCCTCCAGGAGTGAGCTGCCGTCCCCGTCACGTTCCCACAACGGCTGACCCTCTCCTCCTCTGTGGTGTGCGTTCACACTGTAACTGCCCCACTACACAGACAGCTCCTGGAGGGTGATACTATCCCTATTCTTTGTGTCCCAACACCTGAGATGTTATTTCATATGGTTACTACATGTGTGTTTAATGTGAAAACCAAAAAAGCCATGGTTTGGATCCACAGGACTATATTATGATGTGAATATTACACATGAAAAATGAAGATTCTTCTTATGAAGCAGATGTTGCATTCTATAAGCAAAAGATGAGAACCATAATTACAAGAGAAAAATAAAAGCAGAGATTAGTTTGTATTGTTATTTTAATCTGTGAATTTCTAATAGCTGATATCTTTGAACTTAATTTTTAGTAGCACTCTTGGTCAAATGACATCTTTCAAGTAAGCTGAGATCTTAAAACCAGACAACAATGGGGACCTGGCACCCTGCTGTCTGTCCTCTCCTGCCTGCCTTGCTCTTTTCCAAGGCCACAGACTGCGCCCTTATCTCTGGATGGCATTTTAAAGGCACTTTCACTTGACAAAGACGAAAGCATGAATGGATTTGCTCTGACTGGCCCTGTACAGTGAAAGCACTCTCTCCTGGCAGCCACAGGACTGCCTTTACAGACACAGGACATTAACCATGAATTTCACATTTTTGTATGTTGATTTTTTGGAAAGGACATGACTGTAGCATTGTCTCAACTGGCCTATTTTATTTTTATTGTATTTACATCTTCCTTTCTCTGTTATCTCTTGGTTTATTTTCTTGTTTTGGACCATAGGATGATTATCCTATACTTTTGTCAAATCAAATTTTACCTTTTCAAGGCTTTATAAATGATAAATTTTTATGGCAGAACTCACAATTAATCCAAGTTTTCTTTTAACTATGCCACACTGAATAACAAAATGTAATAACTAGAATGTGATTTTAACATTTAAAACATTTTTAAAGGTGTATCTTTAAAAAATTGATGGTTCCTACCAGAAGATTTCCTGGTGTGACCCTGGCTGGCACACAAGAGGGGAAGCTAGGCAGGCAGGTCTGTTGTGCTCTGCTGTCAAAACAGTTTCCTCAAAGCACCGGATTTGAACCAATAACATACTAGAAAAAACAGTCAACACTGACACATGGCAGTGCTTTAATCCACAATTACCCTGTAACTTGCACTGTTCCTTTTATCATCCATTAGCTTTGATTCCCATTATCCCATCGAGAACTGTGTCAACGCTTTTGTCCTTGGGGACTTCTCTCCACTACTAGGATCTGACAGTCAAGCTTGAGTACTAAACAGGATCATTACCTCTTAAATCCACTTATCTGATCTACTGAATAGTAAATTGAAAAGCTCATTAAGAGCAACAATCTGATTTGTTTTCACGTGTGACAGGGTCATTTAAAATCAATGTATGATTACAGCATTTCTTTTAAAAGACTGTCTCACATTTTCCAAGGCACCTTATCATTCAGAGAACTTGCAGATAATATAAAAACATCTCCAATACAATTTAATTAGGTCACAGACATAGATAATTTGGGGGTGGGAAGTAATTTGTTCAGTGAGGAAATATCTACAAAATTCTATATAAAGTATAAGTCAAGGAAAATTTCTACAGAAAATAATTCTAATGCAAGATTTATAGTCTTTAACATTTTCTACACCTTTTTTTTTTTTTAAAATCACTTCACCAAAAATACTTTCTAACGACAGCAAGAAGAAACCCCAGCACAACACCCATTTTAAAGAAGCATACAGGAGCTGGCGTAGGGATGAAAAGAAAAGGAAAAAAGCCCTCACTTTCACTTCAAGATTCCTACTCTTTTATTTTCAGAATCTTCAAGATAATTTAATTATAATGAAAAGTAAGCAAAAATCTAAGAAACGCAAGTCCCAGTTGTTAGTCCTTCTGCAGAGGAGGATGACGCTACAGTGACAGGTACGTGGCTGTGCCGGTGGTCACTGTGCACACAGAACTACACACCTGCAGGCAAATCCCCGATGCCTCACCCCCCTCTCTTCTTTACTCCTCCTTTACCCCACCTGCTTGTCTTTATTAGACTACAGCTCCCTGCGGGCAGGGGAGGGAGAATGTGGCTGTCCTCCATGTGCACCATGCCTACTGCTTCACAGTGTTTGTTAGGGTTGCACCTGGAAAATGTACATTTCATTCAGTGCCATTTCATTCCTAATTTTATTTATTAACAAAAGGAAAACACCCATAAAAGCATGTTTTTCTTGCTTTGCTTCTAAAGAATTTTTCTTGTAAATATATATTTTTTTAATATTTATTTTTTAGTTTTCGGCTGACACAACATCTTTGTTTTTTTTTTTTTTTTTTTGGTATGTGGTGCTGAGGATCGAACCCGGGCCGCACGCATGCCAGGCGAGTGCGCTACCGCTTGAGCCACATCCCCAGCTCTCTTGTAAATATAATATATTTAAAATCCAGCTCCCAAGGAGGGAATAGTAGCAAACTTTCCGTTATTCAAAAAGGTGTGGTTTTAATGCTTGCAAGTTCCTGGAGAAAGCCTGTCCCGCAGAGCCAATTGGAAGAGTTCTTCTTTAAGTGCTCAGAGCATCCACTGCTGGGAGCCTGGTACGTGTGCTTCTCTCATCACGTGACAGAACGTGACTTTGGAGTACAGCTTTCCCTGTGAATTGGTACCTCCACAATTTCAAGTGTGTGCTCCCTGGGGGTAGGGGAGACATCTGTTTTAGTGGCACTTAAAACACTGTCTTGATGAACTTAGCAAAGGAAAAATTGAATAGTTTTGGTCCCAAACATATCTGAATTTCAATTCTGGTTCTGCCACGAACTAGGTGTTGCTTCAAGTCTTTGAATCTTTGTTACTTATCTATCAACAGGAATGATAACCATATACTTCATACTCTATGGGTTTCTAGAAAAATTAAATGATAATGGTTCCTGGCATTTAGTAGTTACTACAAATGCTAGGCTCCCCTCTGTCCCCTTTCATGAACCCTTCTGCACAGCAAGGTACTAAACTGTCTACTAATACCTTTTTAAGGCAAGGCCCTTCAGATAAAAAATAACAGGAAGGTAGGAAGTGCTTCTCCTGCAGCCATTCACATAGCAGAAAGATAACAATCAAAACCAAAACCTTGAAATGTGCATTAATAACTGGAATCTTTATGTGTTCAATGAACACATTCTAGTCTTAGAAACTGTATTCATTAAAGGCACAGAGCAAATGCTTCAAAATTTCATGATACGAAACCCAAATTCTTTCTACTTTTAAATGGGTATTGCCTTAGAAGCTTAAAAAAAAAAAAAAAAAAAACAAACACCCACTTTCAACAATCACTCATCTGTCCAGCTCTTGATATAGAGAGGATGTTGTTAGAAATGTAAGAAATCATCACTACAGACTTGAGAAGATGTGTTCCTAAAAAACTGTTTTAATACATTTGTTCTCTTATCTCTATTTTCCTACAAATGTTCTTATAAATTTCAGAAGACAACTTGAACGTGCATACAATGTTTCGGTGATTCAATACATTCTCTAACTTCTGAGCCAATTGAATGATAAATATTGCCCGTGCCTTTGCAGGTAGCTTCAGTGAGCTCATACGGTGCTCACAAGGAGGCAGATAAGCCAGTGGGCGAACACACACACACACACACACACACACACACACACACACACACAAGTGCAATTCCGAGTTGTAAGTTTAATTTAATAAGGAATAAAAACATGTGCTGTGATAATTTTCAAAATTGCTTTCTTTTTCCAATCCTAATCCTTGGTATTGGGTATCTGTAGCACTGCTTCTGATGTTCTGGTTATAACTCTGAAGAAACTAATTATGTCAATCCTTAAATTTGAAGTAGATTACAGAACTGGGAAACCCAGAATATTAGTTCCTAAAGGTTGTATGGATATATAATGACAGTCACTGAAATTCAATAACAGCCCTCTATGAAATGTACTCAAAAGCACCACATGAAACAAATTAAAAAGAACAATGAATCTCTCATTCTGTGCAAATAAGAAAATAAGAGAAAACAGTGGTTCTATAGGTTTTCATAAGAGCTGTTATAATGAATTAAGATTTTGGATAATGAATTTTCAGCAAATTACAGCAGCTTAATACCCTTAGGCCTTCTATAAATGTTTAAGATGTTGTAACTTCTCAAAGAGCTTTAGTACACTGTAAACAGGCTCAGTGCAGAAAATCAGCAGTGCTGTGGAATCAGCAACCAGGCAATGCACCATTGGGTGCTCTATCTCCACAGAACCAGCTTCTTCTCAAAAACTCACATCAAATAACACAAAGTTGATACCATGACCCCTCAAATTGTTGTGAACTTAAAGTAGTACTTCAATCTATTAAAATGACTGACCAATTCAGGTTTTAGTTTAAAACCAGTTTGGTTGTCATTTGGTAAAACAAAACTCATCACTGGAAAGGACCCAGTACAATGGAAGCATTGGCAGTCCTCAGGAAGAGAATTTAGGAATTGGGCATGAAATCCATTATTATGAGTAAGAAAGCAATTTGCATATTTTTGTCCTAGGCTTCTGGTGTCCTTGAGGCCAATTCAGTACTTTCTAGAAGAAAGACTCCATCAAAGCAAAAGGTGTTGGTAGCAGTGGTAGAAGGAGGGGTATAAGAAGGAGCTAACAGAGCATTAAATGACTTGGAAGTTAAGATACTGAGTTCTCTCATTAATATCTGAAGCAGAAGAAAACATGAACGTCACAAGGAACTGATCACCACATCGAGAGAATGGATGGCACAAACATCATTGCTGCATACTAAATACACAAACTTAGTGATACGGCATAGATTCAAATTAATCTTGGCTGACCAATTTTTCCATATCATTTAAGATAACATTACTAAATACAGGACTAAAATTAGGTATAAAAATCTTTTGCTAGAAATTAATTTTTAAAAAATCACAATTTATGTTGGAACCCAATAGCAAAAGGCAAGGAATCTGCTCACTTGGTGGAATATCGAGTGGCATCAGATAAAGAAAAGCTGGCTATGGAAGGAGAAAATAAATATGAACGTCAAATTTTCATTTCAATTAGAATAGCTGAACCCGCCATCTGTAGTGGCCATCTTGCTGAAGGGACATACATGTACCTAACAAATCTCTTAAGAGGCATTCCCAATCTGCTTGAATCAGCTATTGTATAAGAAAACTTGGAGCGACCACTTTGGCCTCACATTTCCTTCGCTCCACATCCTATGGCACAAAGCAGGAACTCAGCAGGCTGGGGTGCAGGGCTGCCTGCTGCTGGTGATAATCCCCTCTCCCAGTAGGGGCCTCCACTGATGCATGGCTAAGAACATGCTTCCTCTTTTGCTTGCACCCCAGTGGGGTTTCCATTCCTGACTTGGGCCCAAATCCAGACTGCTAAGGACAGTGGAAAAGTTAGAGGCGTCCAGATGCTGCCAGAGATATTTCTGGGGTAGTTTCTAAATAGTCATTTATTAGAGAAGTACAGGTGTAATGTGAAAACCAGCAAGACTGGTGATTTTGGAGAGACTCTTTCCCTGCCACCCCCAGCCAGATCGAGGGTCTAACTACCACCTGTTCAACAGAAGCTGGCCCATAGCCCCATTTTCCTTCAGGGAGCCACTGACTACGGATCTTCACCAGCATGAACCTAATGCCTCCCGACAGGCCTTCACCAGCCAAGAGGGACCTGGGTCGAGTGCACCAGTTATTGGTCACAGGATACACAGCCCATAGAAAGACTCCCGTGGTGCAACCAGCTGAAAGCCAACCAGAGAGGATGGAGAATGTGCATTTGTCCTGACACAGCTTTGCTCCTGCCGGCTGCCAACTCACTCCATGTCTGGGGCCAGGCTTCTGTTAGACTAGTCTTCTGTGGATGAAGCCATGGTAAAGCCCTGAGTGTATATATTATCTTCCCAAGCCCATTAAAAAAGAAGCTAACGATGGCTATGACACAAGGCTACTGGGATGGTTTAAACCCCTTTGTAGACGGGTTTAAGATCATGGTTTGAAGGGACATTCCAGGATCTTAAAGAACTATTTATAATTCTTTGTAACAGCCAATTCCCAAGATGACACGATTAGTCTTTAGAGCAAAAAAGTTTGTGATGGGTGATGGCACAGGTGGGGAGCTGGAAAACAAGATGTTCTGTTCACTCCAACCTGTCCCCCGACCCCAATGCCTCTCCAAGGTGTCAGCCGGAAACAAACAATGGCACAAGAGGGACGTGTTTTCTAGACAGCTCAATAACATGCTTCTCTGTGAAGCTAAATCAGGACTCCTTTTTTCAGGTGTTAGAACTGGCCACTCAGAAATGTTGTAACCAAGAAACTTAGGCTGCTTTCACATGATGCAATCACACTAAATATAGTCTCTGCAGCAAATACTGCATGTAAACTGAGTATTGAAATCTGGCTGTAAAACATGCCTGCTGTAGGGTTATATAGTATATAAAAACAGAAATCAAGACAATGAATCCCTCCACTTATCACTGTGTGCATGCACCTGTTTTAGTAACAAGAACCTGGGGCTGTAGTGAGACGAGCATTAAGAACTAGTGATCTCACTATAACCTGCAAGTCAATTCACCTTAACAATTTTCCAAGCCTTCTTAGGAACTCTGGATACATCACTCCTCAGTAGTACAACCTACCATACATAGAGTTTAGGGACCTGCCACCTGGTGCCAGGGATAAGAGCAGAGCAGAACGCCTTCTCAATCTTAGACACAGGGAGAAAGTAGCTCGGGATCTTTGTGGCTGCCACTTAAAATATCTTTGGGACTTTGATTTTATTCTGGAGTCCATAGCAAGGCATAGGAAGTCCTGTTCAAACTCTGGATGTGGTTGTATGGATTAAGATGGGTTTGCTTCAATGGAGTAATTCAAGAAACCAATCACTAAAGGCTAGCGCTGAAAAGATAATATATAATATAATATAATATAATAATAATATTTGAGAGGACTGTTTTTAAGAATCAATAGTGTGTTGTTTTCTATGAGGTACTTTTATTATACAAGTGTGGCAGGTGGAACTAATGATTTCAGTTGGCCCAGTCACCTTCCAATGGGCAAGAGAACTTTGATAAACAAGTTCATTTCTGCAGCCATAGAAGTGAGGCTCTGGTATTTGCTCCTGAGCATAGTGTGCAGTAGATAACAATCATCCTATAAATATTTTCACTGAATGAATTAATTCTATAACCCTAGTTAATTATTTAGTTTCTCAGGACCTCTGTTTCTTTATTTAAAAGAATAGTGAAATAAAGAACATCACTAATTAGAACGAGGTAGTCTACTTATGGGGTGATTTTGAGTCAGTTTCTTACCCTCTAAACCTCAGTTTCCTAAATGGTAAAATGAAGATGACAGCAGAACCTAATTTATGAAATTTGTGAGTGGATCAAGTAGTTAATTTATGTAGAGTACTGAGAACAGCCCTGGCAGACAGTAATATCTCCTTGAGTGTGAGCAATCATCATGAGTACATGCAAGGATCAGACGGCCCCTTTCCTTTGAAGTTTATCTGAATCAGATGCTGAAAAATAGACACATGTTCTAAATTGGCATGTGAATAGCTTTAGTAAAGGGTAAAGAAGAAGAGTCAGAAGATTGAGAACACTAGTGAAAGGCAGCATGACTAGTCTTGAGTTCTGTTAAGAAACAGAAGAAGCAGGAAAAAAGATGGGAAAGGAGACAGGGAACAGAATGGCCTGGGACAGCAGGTAAGCCAGCGATGCTCATCTCCATCACCTAAATTCCCAAATGAAACCTCATCTTCATTTTGAATCATCTTAAGTTCCTGCTTCATATTTCCTAAGTTTTCAACTCACTGTGTATTACCAATTCCAATGACTTATCAGAGCCTTCCCAAGTCAGATCCATGAGTCAATCCAATTCTCCAAGTTATTTTTTCCTTTCCTTTCTTTTTCTTCTATTTCAATTAATGCACACAGGCAAGGGGTTCCAGACATCATTATTGGAGTTTAAAGTTATTAAAAGATTTTTTGTGATGGGCCTCAAAGGGGCCTTCTTTTACAGTAAGAAGAGAAAGGGCCTGCCTTCCACATATAACCATATCACTGATCTCTCACACTAGACTAGAGGTTCTGAGTTACTACCCCTGTTGTAGATAGATTATATCAAACATCTAGGATCTAGCTTAGTTCTCTTGTGACTGATGACCAGCCAGGACCAATCTGTGGTTACAGAAATTAGTTTTTTTCCTTGGGAAATAACAGCCAATATGGAGATGAAATTTGTGATGCTGGTCTTATCGGTCAACCCTCTAAAACTGATCAAGCCTGACCTCATACCCAAATACACATATAGGCAGTATGATACTAGAAATCAAAATGAATTTTGAATTAGATGGTTTGGTTGAAGCCCAGGGTCTGACATTAAGTTCCTAATTTGCTAAATTCTGTTTCACATTCAGTATAATAAAGATAATTATATCTACTAAATAAAAGATTGTTGAGAAGACTAAATGAGAAAAAGTAATGAATAACCCAGCAAAGTGAAAAAGTAGAAAATCAATACAGATAGATTAAGGTTGAAGACAAAACTATATTCTCAACTGTTTCCTAGGCATTTCTTTTTCTATATTACCCGAAACCAGAATTTGAAACTAACAGCACAGATAATTTTTTGCTGGCCCTGCCTTAAACTTCAAGGTTGAAGCATATCAGGTGCTGGGCAGCTGAAGCCCGGCAAGAGTGGCACCACACACAGTTCATGAGTCATAAATGTAACTGGTCTAATAAAAACAAGGACAGTTGCACCTGAACCACCAAGCATGGAAACACTTCTAATGAGTCAGCAAAGGGGGCTAAGAGGGAGCAGGGAAGGAAGTAGCCACCAAAGCCTGGAGATCGGAAAGGATATTAAGTGGCTTCAAAGCTTAAAAAAGGTGGGGTGGGGTGTGGGGGCAAAAAACAAAACAAACAAACAAAAAACAATCCTTAAGAATTGTAATCTTGGCAAATGTAAAGCCATCAGTGTACTAAGGTGTCTGAAACACTGTAGCGTTTTCTATAATTTTGTAATTTTCCCTATTAAAAGTTTCTCCACTCAACTTACTAGATGTGAGAAATTTCCCGGAAATGCATTTTCAACTTTGTGCTGGGAGTCAATCAGAAAATATAATTCACACTGGAGAAACTTGCTTCAAAGCCAACTTGCTTAAACACATCTATTCAGTAAAGCAAGGGATACTGGCACTGGGGAGGCAAGCAGGCCTAGGGGAGACAAAATCCCAATAAGTGTGCCAAATGTGCTTTTATATTTCAAGACTCCTTCAACGGAAACATTACGGGAAGATAAAAATTAGGAAAACACTGAACTTAACTAATTTAAAATGTTGAAAAAATATTTTGCATTTATGTTTTATAACCAAGTGCTTTTCCCACATTTGTCCCAAGGCAGCAGATGAGGCGCTATATACACCACTGCTAATACTAGCAATTGGAACATGCTCTTTGGCAAGGCAGAAATAAGATAATTGTTCAATATAGGCTGGCTTTTCAGAAATACTGGAAGCATTGCCTGTAATTATAGACATCTGTCACTGCTAGCCACTCAGTACTAACCCTGACATCAATATACAACCATAGCACTGAACTGCCTGCAGGCATAGCAATGGAGACCAGATACGCTAGGCAGGCAATCATCTGCTTCATCCAAACTATCTGTCAAAGGTTCCCAACCACAAATAGCTCTTACATTTTGTATCCTTAGGATAATATGTTGATTTATTTTAGATTCTCTAATATTTACAGTCTAGGCCATCTACTAAAATAAAGAAACAAAACTTATGGCTAATGGAGGCAGTTACTGTTCACAGTCATCATAAAAGGTCATAGCTCAACCCTCAAATGTTAAAAATTGATGGCAGCTTTAACCATGTGCTATCATACAGATGTTTCCTTTTGTAGAGGCAATTATTTTCAATAGCTATTCAAAATGGTAAATACAATCTTTCATCAGCAAGTATGTTGCCACATTGATCTAATAGAAATGCTCATATTTTAAAGCCTTTTTTAAGGGCATAAAGGTAAGTTTCAATGTCAAATACAGAAGAATCCAGATTGTCAGTTTGGGTTTAGCTTTACATAGTGTACCTTATCTGGCAATATTTTTTAACATAATCCAACACTGTGATGTTGAAAACCTAAGAAATGATATTGAAGGATAAAATACGCAGTTAATGAATGAGCCAAATGACATATTATCTTGCTGGATGTAAACTTATAGAAACACACTTGCAAACATACTTTCATATTTTTAAAAGCCCAAAGACACACTGGGCTTTAAACATCACTTTTTTCCCTCTTTTAAGCAGCCAGAGAAACAAACAGAAAATTATTAGACATTTAGACTAATTACGAATAAAGACTCTCACAATTATCATAATGTGTTACTAAAGCCCAGATATTTCTTGGTCTGATCACAACAGCCTGTGCTGAAGAAAAACTATTAATTACTGACAGACAGTTAGCTTACAAGTGAGCTGCATTTTAAAAACCTCCTTTAAAATACAATTGCTAAATGCCTTACAGTGCTGTAATGTGAGACAGGTTCAAATCTTATTACTTCACTGAAATTAAAACCTAAGTTTTAATACTGTTCAAGTCGAACAATGATTCCACACTTTATTGCTTTTGAAATCCCTTGATGATCATAGGAAAAAATGCCCCGGAGAAAAAAAGACTGTTTTCGATAAACAGAAAATACAGTTTGCACTCTTAGCCTCTTTGTCATCACAAAAAAAGGATTTAATGCCAATTCTTTAAAAAAAGACTTTTTCCCCACAAAATGTGCACCTTGTGTGCCATTTGTAAAATCAGTTCACTTTCTTTTATTTATTACTGCAGCGCGGCAAGGCAATAAAGAAGCTACCGATAGCTAATAAATTACATGCCTTTTAAAACAATTCTCTTGCTACAAAAACATGTAACTACAAAGGTTTACATTTACATGGTACAGCACATGAAATGTCTATATTTGTGTCCTATTAACCATTTTGGCAAATTGGGGACTTCTACCAAATAGCTGATAGGAAAAATAATAAAGTGATCCACAAATGTTCACATGACATAAAATAAAAGCCGTTCAAGAAAACTGTTCTTATGCTGTTTGTAGTTTCTAAAAATCCTCCAAAATTTATTTAAAAAATGTTTTGATAAATTACTTCATGAACCAAAAAAGGTATTTAAGGATTTCTAATTAGCATTAATTTAAACCTTATTCAAACTAAGAAAGGATTTTATCCCCTAATTTATGGTCCTATGTCATGCAGTCTTTTTTTTAAAAAAAAAAAAAAGAATCACAGCTCCTAGTACTTATTTAAAACAAATACTAAAAGGCAAGATTATGAGACATCAGGCACAATGCCTCAATTCTGTTCATATATATATATATATATATATATATATATATATATATGTATTTTTAGAAAGATACAGAAACTATTTATTCAGGAAACATCCATCAAACATATTTTGCTCAGTTAAAATATCTATTTTAAAAAGTATCATCTTCACATATACTTAAGAACTGCTTTTAAAACCTTACTTTGTGAAAGTATGCTACCTTGTCTCTCTGGATTGTTTATGTACAAATAAATTCTGAAATATCTGTGCTCCGATTTCAGGATTAGATTGTTAAATTAATCAGGGTATCTGCTTAATGCTCTCATCCTTTAATCTCTTGGTAAGAATATATTCATGAGGTAATGTATCTCCTTTTATTATTAATTTCCTCCATTTCCTGTAACAGCTATCATGGCTGTGGCTTTTTTGTTTGTTTCTCAAACCTACAAAATTTCAAGTGTGTTCAATTATGCATGAAGAACAATGTTTCAATTTTCAAAGTGCCAACAACTTTTTTTTTTCATTTCATCTTTACTTCAAGATGATAATCTACTATATAAAAGAATAAAAATTTATATTCTGTAGTACTCCATTCAGATCTCCTTTTTATGTATTCTCTTTTGAAATTAGCTTGATTATTATGATTAATACTTACAAATTTGAGGGAAATATATTTTGAAAAGTTTAATGAAATAAATTTATTTCATCTTCCCAGATTATTTAGAGAAATCATTACCATCATAAATAGCAGTATTCTATAGCATATGTAGGGAACCCTAGTATATTTCCTAACTTATTTTGTCTTTTTTTAACGTGCAGTAATTATGTTTGCTGAAATCATGACTTTCTTTATACTGCAGTAGACATTAGATGACAACATTCACAATTATTGACTAGAAAAAAGAATAAAATGCTTACTCTCTTCATGTTTCCCTCCTCTGTCTCCCATATCTCATTCACAAAATTCTATTTTTAAGTCTTGTTTACTTTGGATTATCAAGGCCTAGGGAACACCATTCATCGCATTCTCACTGTTGGATCACTTGGATCGTTGGGAATGTACATTTGAAAGCAGGTATGACCAGGTACCATTAATATTTAGATTTGCAATTTTAAATGGGCAACTAGAACACATAAAGCTGAGAATGAAATAGATTTATTTCATCCTCACAAATTATTTATAGGGAAATCATTACCTTCATAAATAAGTAGTATTCTATAATATATACCTAGGAACGTAGGGTGAACCATAGTATATTTCCTAACTTTTTAATATTAAAGCTCATGTTTGCTCCATAGTCAATACTGTGGTCCATTTGTACATAGTAGGCAATTATATGTATTTCTAATTGTAAATATATGTATTATGAAAAAAAAAAAAAAGAGTGATCTAGCCCAAAACAACATTGTTACAAACACTATGAAGATACTTTCCTTAGTTCACAATCCTTAAAAACAGAACACTGGCTGGTTCCAATCCACTATCTTCTAATTATTTTAATTAATAGCACCTACTTCAGAAAAAATGACTAAGATCAGAATAAAATTGCTTTCTGTCTCCATAAAATCTGACCATTTCACCCTACCTAATCCATATCCAATCAATCAAAAAGAAAACAGTTGATGACACTGCCCCTGTCCTCAAGAATATCACATTTCCCTAGGTAAATAAGAACACAGAGCACAAAATGCTTAAGGAGAAAGACTGGGAATTCTACTTCACCATTTAACAGATAACAGAGCTAGACAGACCTAAGGTCAAATCTTGTGCATGGGTCCTACTAGCTTTTAGTGCTGGGGATTGAACCTAGGACCTTGCACCTTCTACACAAGTAACCTACCTCCTAGCGATATCCCAATCTCTTTCTAAAAATTTCATTTTAGACAGGGTCTCACTAAGTTGCTCTGACTGGCCTTGAACTTGTGATCTTCCCACCGTAGTCTCCAAGGTAGCTGGGAGTACAGGTGTGCGCCACTACATCTGATCCTACCTGTGTATTTTGGTTGAGTTACTATGCTGTTGAATTGGGGTAAATAACACCTCTGTCATAAGATTATTTTGAAGCTTATAAAATATAATGGATGTAAAAGATTTATCACAGTGTCTTCCATGTATAAAACAACAAATGAATGCTAGCATTATCATTAGTTTTAATAAGATGTTTTAACAGGTGTGATCCAGATCCTGAGAACCATAAATGTGCATGTTTGAAGAGAAACTGAAGAATGGGTACCATGTGTCTGGGCAGAAGGAAGAAAAGGACAACATAATCCAAGCCGTAGGTGGTTAGAGGACTACAGAGGGAGCTGTGGGAACTAAAACTAGGCTGTGGGTGGAGCAACAGCTGAAGAGCCCTGGTCTAAAGCAGTGGGCTATGGGGGTGGGGGTGTCCCTGCGTGGAAGGAGTCCTGAGCTGAAAGTTCTGTGCAGCTTCCTCTGCCTGCAATGTGCATGATGGGCTAGAGCTAGGCAGGCTTTATCCTGGGAACCCTTAGTTGCCTCTGACACTGTGTCCCCTCCCCCTGATACCCTGGGCTTTGGAGACATCTTGTTTTCTCATGGTGCAGTTTGTCAGTTAGAAATCTCTATTTCCCACATTCTTGAATGGAAAGTACCCTCATCCATCCTCATACACCCATTCCTTCAGAGAGTTCATGTGCTCAAAAAAGTTCTGCAAAATATACCAGGTACAGTGGGGCACACCTGTCACCCCATTCACTGAGGAGGCTGAGGGAGGACGATTGCAAGTTCAAAGCCAGCTTGGGCAACTTCACAAGACTCTGTCTCAAAAAATAAAAAAGGATGGGAATGTAGCTCAGTGGTAAAGTGTCCTGGGATCAGTTACCCCACCCCCCAAAAATACTTACAAAAATATTAACTCCACAGCTCCAAAAGTAACCCTTAACTGCTCCAGCTGTATTACCTAAGAAAAGTAGTTAGGGCTAAGGGCTAAGGATTGAAAGAAATGCCAACATGGCAAAATTGTGACAGTTTTGACTCTCTTTCCTTGAACCAGAGGAAGGGCCAAGATAGGACAGGAACTTGAAGGAGATTACTACTACTAATGTAAGAACAAAATGTAGCAGTTCAATGGCTCATCTAGTCATTACTGTCTCCTATAAGGTGCCAATAAACTACCCTCCACCAAGTATCACTGATTTCAAAAGGTTGGAGAGGTAGTTCAGATCTTTCTATCTTTTTAAAAAATATTTATTTAAATAAAAAAATCAAAAATCTTCAATGCATGGACTTATTAGGCCTATTTGCATTTTTAGTTCATACAACTGCTTGGAAAAACAAGTTTCATAAATTTTATCATCCACCATAAAAAGTAGAATTTCTTCTTATTTCTCTAAACTTAATTAGATTTAAGGAGCTTCTTGAATTTAAATATTACAGAAATATTTATATCTTTCAATTGGACAAAAACAAAACAAAACAGAATAAAAAAATCCCCCAAATCTGATCTTCCCTCCTAAGTATCAAATATCCTGGGCCAAAGAGACCTAAGGCTGAGTTGATTCCTATGGTCAATATGCAAGCTTTTATCTAAAAAAGGTGAAATATAAATATGGAGTACAACTACTAATATTATGCTTTCAAATTATTTGAATTGAACCTCTACCTACTACCTCTGTGGGGTTGGTTTATCCAGACTGCAGTTTAGAGCAGTGAGAAAGGTCTCAATGAAAGTAACCAACGGGCTGGGGGTGTGGCTCAAGTGGTAGCGCGCTCGCCTGGCATGCGTGCGGCCCGGGTTCGATCCTCAGCACCACATACAAACAAAGATGTTGTGTCCGCCGAGAACTAAAAAATAAATATTAAAAAAAATCCCCCCTCTCTTAAAAAAAAAAAAAAAAGAAAGTAACCAACACAGTGCAGCCATCTGCTTCTGACTAGTAATGTGAAAGGCCACTGCAGACCCCTGAAGTAGACATGCACTTTAAAGATATGTCTTGTTTTTTTTGACAGACATACTTTAGGGAAAACACAAATTAGCTGCTGCACGGTTTCAGAAACATGCCACACTTTCCTTTTAAAAGTAAAATTATTTTAAAAAACTTAAAAAAAAGCAGAAGACAAAGTGCTTACTATTTCCCAATAATGAGAGAAGGAACTGAAGTGCCTATAGGCTATCAAAGGCCAAGAAAGAGCCAGGGACTTCACAAACCAGCAAAGTAAGCTCACCTCTAATTAAGAGAAAGGGGCCCTCCTCAAGGAGCATTCCTCCCTGGGGTGATCAGTACCAAATGCTGCATCATCTGCTGGAGGCAACAACATTTTGGAAAGGCAGTGTATAGTTGGGCATGGTGGCCCACACCTGTATTCCCAGTGGCTTGGAGGCTGAGGCAGGAGGATCCACAAGTTCAAGGCCAGCCTCAGCAACTTAGCAAGACCCTGTCTCAAAGTAAAAAATAAAATAAAATAAAATAAAATAAAAAGGGCTTGGGATGTGGCTCAGTGGTTGAACACCCCTGGGTTCAATACCTGGTTAAAAAAAAAAAAAAAAAGTAGTGTATGAGAGCTGGAGAAACCACAGTCTAAGTTCCTTGCCTCAAGTGTGGCCCTAAACAGTTTTCTCAGCATTTTTGAGTTTGTTTCACCCCTTCTAGATGACGACAGTAATGCCTACTTCACAAGGCTACAGATAGGACTGTGGTAATGTGGACTAAACGCCTAGCATGGTATCGGTTAGCCAGTAGGAACTACTTAAATTGACAATAAAAGTTGCATATCTAGAAAATAGCTAAGCTGATTAAGAACAGGAACTTTCCTTTTATTAAATTGTGTCACGCTTATGTTTTTTTCCCCTCAATGAGAAGGGATGTGTGAACCACCATTGCTGGGTGTCTCATCTTAGTGTATTATACTATGGCCAAAGAGCTATTTAGACAATTTAAATTTTGATATCTTGAATTGGAAAGGGAGAAAAACATCTTAGTCGCATAACATATAACATACTACACTTAAATTAAAAAGTAATTATTCTCTTGAGGACTAGTTGAGAATACCCAAAAGATTTTTTAAAAGAGTCGTACGGATTGCTGGCTTATTGTAAAAAATTCCAAATCACTTTTAAACCTTTTAAAACTGACAGTAGGTAAGGAGAACATAAAAGCAGATGGTTCAGACAGTTTGAATACAAACAAGCAGGTGCTTAGCAAAACAAGACTCATTTGCCAGCGCTGCTGGTTCCTGCCTCCACACCCGTTCGCCTCTCCCCCTCCGCCCCACATCTGCTCACTGGTGCTTGTGTGATACACTCAATTGACACAGAGGCCGAAGACCAACAACCTGCAAGCCAAGAGCTTACCGAGGAGAGGTCTGTGACTTTAAAAGGATTTTTTCTTCTTTGTAGCTTTTTCTGTCTTAGAGAGGTAGAAAAATTTATCTTTCTTCAAATAAAGAAACATTCCTTAGATTTAAGTAATTATTTTTAAAAGAGCTCAATAAAAGGATATTAAGTTCAGGTTCCAGAACTCATTAATATATATGGATGCAAACTAACTCAAAGCTTTATCTATGCTGCAGATTATATGGTATTGTACTCAAGGATAATAAGAGAAGAAATTACTAAAAATGAGCTTCTGGAAACGGAACACAATCACAGTGACCTACTGCATGTGGGACCACATGACACGTTATTATTTTTCTTTTTTTTTTTTCTTGGTACTGGGGATTGAACTCAGGGGCACTCAAACACTGAGCCAGATCCCAAGCCCAGTTTTGTATTTTACTTAGAGACAGGATCTCACTGGGTTGCTTAACACCTCATTGTTGCTGAGGCTGGCTTTGAACTCATCATTCTCCTGCCTCAGCCTCCCAAGCCAATGGGATTACAGGTGTGCACCACTGTGCCCGGCGACACATTACTATTTCTCACAAAGCCTCACCTTTTATTTAGCCTTTGAATAAACTAAGCTGGGGACTTCAAAAGAGATTATGATACATTCAGAAGGAGGCTGAAAACATAGCTAAGCTAAAGAATATAATTATCAGTCTTGTGATGAAAGAGCCCAGACAGAAAACAGAATTCTCCTGTTCAGATTTCCTTTTTGGTGTGACATGGGACTTTTTGGGGGAAATGGGGTGGGGTGGTATATGTGTATAAAACTACTTGGCACTTTAATGCATACTTGTGAAAAATGGGCACAACCAAACCTTAATAAAAAAGAGTAGCATCTTAAGATCTAAGGTCTCTCCTTAGATCAGGGCTGGAGATGCCTAGAATGGCTAGGAAACAGACTTATGCAGTGGCCAGGGGTGTGAAGGTGGTTCATGAATTGGTAAAATTAGCATGTAGAGCTAGATGGCCTGTATGTGGTAGCTGTAGAACCCATGATCCGGGTTACTTTACTAACAATCAGCTTCTTAGTTGGCTGCTCTAGTTTTCAACCACTTCGCTTGGGTGTACTGAAGTTCCAGGCACATGATGACTGATGATGAAGAAGATAATCTGAGCAGCTACCATCTCCTGAGTGCCCATGCAAGCAGCGTGCTAAGCATGTTTCTCATTTAGTGAGGATGGTAACTTTATGCAGCAGGCAGACTGGATCACAATTTCACCACTAAGGAAACTGAAGCTTAGAAGTAGGTGTCTCTTAAGTCATACAGTCTGTTCATAACATAGCTGGGATTAGAGCCCAAGTCAGAATAATGCCAAAGACCACAGTCTCAAGCAATTACTTTTTTTGCGGGGCATTAGTGGAGATTGAACCCAGAGGTGCTTTACCACTGCACCACATCCCCAGTCCTCCTTATTTTTGATACAGGGTCTAAGTTGCTTAGGGTTTCACTGAGTTGCTGAGGCTGGCCTTGAACTTGCCATCTTCCTGCCTCAGCCTCCTGAGCTGCTGGGATTACAGGCACGCACTACTGTGCCTGACAATCAGTTACATTTATAAATAACTGTTCTTAAAGATGCACATATAAGCACATCAATATTAGATAGAATTAAATTATAAAACTGCTTTTAAAGCATATCTCATGGCCTTAGATCTGGTTTCATATTCATTAATTGAAAATTCACATTCTTTAAATGGGTCTTTCCACATATTGAAGTTCTATTAATTAAAGTCATTTACTATCTGGGATTAAAATTTTTACTTTTCTTTAGCTGCTTGAAGAGTGTGTCATAATTTCATTTATTCTTCCATGTTTTTCCTAGACATTAACCAAATGCTAATGAAATGTATATATCAGCCATTGTGCTCACCAGGGTTTCTCAACCTCAATACTACCCACTTGAGGGCTCAGACAATGCTTTGTGGTGGGACTGTCTCATGAACAGTGAAATAGCAGTATTCAGCTATGTCAGCAGCATTCGTTATGTATAAGATGCCACAGTACCCCTTTCCCAAATTATGACAACCAAAAATGTCTTTGAATAAATCAGAGGTCCTCCGGGAGGTGAAAAATGCCTGTGGAAAGAACTAGTGCCTATGTCGAGCAACTTACAGGTACTTAATAACTCAGTGTTCCTGCCTATCATGTGGCAGGTGCTATCACAGCTGTAGAGATGAGGAAGCTACAGGTGCAATTAGGTGCATCTGTGAGGCAAGAGCGAAGTGGTGCAATCAGAATTTAGGCAGTTTGCTCCAACACTGGCACTCCTGCTCAGTACACTGTGCTCTTATACCAAAATAACTCAGTCCTGAAGAGTTGTGAATGACCTCCACACACACCCTCTCTATATATGTGTACACACACACACACACACACACACACACACACACACACCCATGTTACTATTACCTGAGAAAAAGTTTGAGAGGGAAATATAAAATAAAGTTCACAGAGCTTCCAGGCCCCAGCCTGTACCTCGTATCTCAAGGCAGCACAATACAGAAGCCCTTTTCTTTTGCAGGGTTATACACTCTTTGTGAATCTGATCAGAGTTGACCCTCTCCCAGAAAAACATACAATGTACTTCAAATTTTTTTCTTTTTGCTGCTGAAGGATCTTACAAGTGGAGCCTGAGTTTCATCCCTGCACCGACAATTACAGCTGTATGACTCTGAGAAAGAGATGCGACCATGCTGCCTCCAGGTTCCCATCGGTGCACAAGGAAAGGAGCATGTACATGGGACTGCCCTGAAGCTCGAGTTGGTGAGCTGTGGCTAGCACCTGGCAGAGTCCTGGAATTTAGTCACTGTTGCAGTAAGTGGCATGGCACTCCTTGAGAATTCCATCGAGATTTTCTTGTTCTGTCCCTTCTATAAAATCAAGCCTCACTTCCTTTTCAGTAAGCCCTGGATCTTTTGGGCATGGCGCTTCTCCTCTCTGTCTTCCTTCAACTCTTTCATGCATATCTTATAAACCCAATGCCCAAGGTGAAGGGTAAAAAGTAAGGCAAATCTTGGATAAATTCCCTTTCTAATGTTTGAGGTAGAATTTCATGGAATTGTTGGAAGGAATAAGGAAAATTAATGTAAAATGTTTGGCACTGCCTGTTACAGGTTATTAATAAATGCTATTCTTTTTCTTGGGATCTATTACCCACAATATGAGATTTCCTCCAAAATCTTATCCAATGGGTACTTAAAACCTACTTTACCAATTAAATAATAAATTGGGTTTTACCTTATTCTTTTTTTTTAATGTAAAAGGAGAGATAAGGTGCTACACAACCTGGTGGAAACACTGTATCTCAGGAATGTACAGAGCCCATTACGTGGTCTTCAGGAGAACAGAGATGACATGCACTTTGGGGCTATTCCAGTTTACAATTTCATTACTGTCATGAGCAACTTTTAGTGTGAGACTTCTTAAAAGGTGTCCTTGAGTCTTGTTTGCTATGTGTTCTTCATTGCTGTTATACTAGGGCGTTTCCTTATTCTCAGTAGTACCAAGACACTCAGGAACCCCTGAAAAGCTGCGGAGTGAAGTGGGGAGGCCCAGGGAACTATGGCGGAGCAAGGGCAAGTCCACTCTTTTTGAGCTTTCAGAATATAAATCACGATGCTAGGAATTTGTATCATAAAGTCTCTGCTTCTCTTCTGTGTTTCATTAAGATAAATGACTGTTGCTTAGGACAAGGTAAAATACAGATTTTATTTTATAGCACAGGTGGGTTAAGGGATGAATGCAGACTTTGGAGATGGATCGTGAGATGCTGGCTTACCCAGAGCACAATGCCAGCAAAAATGGCCTCCAAAGATCACCTGTTTGGGGCATTGGTTGAGAAAGATTTAGGTTTTTAAAGAGCTACTGCTAAGATTACTATTTAAAGTAACCCAAACTAAGAAATCTAGCTGGACTTTTTTATACACGCAAAAGCCCTTGTGTTTAATGTTTAGCCTTCATAGTCTATGCTAAAGCACTTTTTTATAAAACAATAGCCCTTACGATTTAATATCATGCAAGCAACACACAAATCATTTCACACTGTATTTAGTCACAGAGAAGCCAAATGAAACATAAAATGCTCTCCCAACAGCCTGCCTCTTCAGATCTCCTTGTGCCTGGAGCCAGAATCCATCACAAGCAAGAATACTCAAGAGAAAGAATAATATAAAATCCATGTGTCCTTCCCATTCCCAATACCTCTAAACCAGCGCAGAGCACTCCATGGTCTGTGACATCCACAGAAGATGACAAAAGAAACTACAAATTATCCTGTCTTACAGCAAGTCACAGTGTCATTTCAAGTGAAGCAAACACAGAAAGGGATTACACAGAGAGTCAAACACTCTGTTCCAAAAGGTTTTCCAAATCTCATCTGTGTTCCAGCAGGCAGACCCGTTAGGAACAAAACACCTTTAATAGAGCAAGATGATGCAGTGGACACTTTCTGCCATGGGAGAAGGTAAAAGGGCACCTCTGTAGGCACCAGTCAGGGAAGGGGCAAGATGGCTGAAGGGGAACCTGGAGTTGTCTTTTTTTTTAAACCCTAGGACTAGGGTTCTACACTAGAATAATTTTTTTTGAAATAAATAAATGATCAATCAATCACTTCTCTTGGTAATTAAAAATCCCCAGAAGCACTCTGTTCCACAGGACAAGCCTTGCCTACAGTGCTATGGTGCACTCTTCTTGACCTGGCCCTCTCTATCTGCAGGGGACCCTGTCCCCTCACTGTCTGCATCTCTAGAAGTGCTCCTCCCTGAGCCCACAGAATGCTGCGCCTCTCATGCTTTCATCTGCAGGCTTGGGTTGTACTTTCCCTCGGACAGGAAGAATCACCCCTAACTTTTAAGACCTAGTTCTAATGTATATAATTCCTCATGGGACATGTGTCTTGACTTCTTTCATATGGCACCTCACAAATTCCTTTTCCATTCAGTATTGTCAATTTTTTGTTTGACCATCTGTGTGTATAGCAACTATCAGTAAAGGTTTATGGAAGGTGATTAAACCATGGCATTGAAAATCCTAGTCCAGAAAGTAAAATTACCTTGGGAAGGTCATTTGCTTCCCTGCGCCTTAAACTGCCATCTGTAAGATAAAGAAATGGTGGTGGTGGGGAATCAAGATGTGAAATAATTTCCCAGCACTTACCTAAAGACCAACGTGAGGAACAGATTAAGGAGAGTGCTCTGCTCTATGAAGGGGAGGATAACTTGCCAAAATTCCCCTGCCCCTTAACCACAGAGCAAGGGAAAAAACTTAGACTACATATTTTATGATGTCTTTCAGTTCCAATATTCTATGATTTTTTTTTTTGATACTGGGGATTGAACCCAGAGGGTTCTGAGCCACATCCCCAGTCCCTACCACCTTTTACTATGTTTTATTTTGAGACAGGGTGTTGCTAAGTTGCTTAGGGTCCCACTAAATTGCTGAGACTGGCCTCAAACTTGGGATCCTCCTATATCAGCCTCCAGAGTCTCTGAGGTTACAGGCATACACTACCACACCCTGCTGATTTCTTGATGTTATTCAATACTGTTTCAGAGCAACATGTATTAAGAGTTATTAGATAGGAAAACACCATCATTCAATTGTGCTTAAGGAACAAAATCCTCATTCTGGAACTGTGTCTTCCCATGATGGACTGTTTTGCATCAAATCTGGACTAGCCATGACACACATCTCTAGTAACCATGAAGCCACTGATCCCACTAACTTGCCAGATAAAAGCAGTAGTCTGGTGATCATTAATTTTAGTCACAACATATTGCAACAAAATATTACATTTATTTAAAATAAAAAAATAAGCTGTATAATAATCTTTTAACAAACCAGGCAGGTATAAAATGTTGAAATTTGTTTAAAATAAAAAAAATAAGCTATTGGATAATCTTTTAAGAAACCAGGCCTTTAATACCTATGCCTAGAAAGAAAATGTAAATGCTTATAATATTCATCTTCATGTGTCTCTGTAGTACAAAGAGTTCTAGGTCCAAGACGATTCTCTATGATTCATGAGCTTCCACTGACAGCCATTTAGTCTCAGGCTTAATTTCCTCATCTCTTAAAACTGAGAAAACACTTGCTTTACATAATTGTTATGAGGACCAAAGTAAATAAAGTGTCTGGCATGCTGACTAGTACACGGGAGGCCCTGAAACCACCTACACTTCATTCCCTAGTAAAGGTGAATAAATTGAAAGAGACAGGCTTTTCCAGAATTCTGGAATTTTTAAAAAAGTCTTTTGTTTGGGCATAGATAACTTATAATCAGTCATCTTCCCAATGGTAATTTGTTAATATGAGCAGATCATGCCTGAATATACCCAGTCTAACTGAAAAAGCAAATTTGGAATAATCCCCTACTTTTGCATAAAATAGAAGTATGGCAGAACATTGATTCAGATTCCCTTGCCTGTGATCACTTTGAATTACAAGGCATAGACACCTCACGGGGACATATGTTTACTGAATATCCAGTTGGGGACAGTACCGTTGCCCTCTAGAAATATTTTCCCCACAAATGCAGTCTGAACAATTGAAACTACATAGAAAATGCTATGAGAAAAGTGACCACTCTTGTTTTTAAGAATCACCTAGTATCTTGAAAGAGGAACTCTACAAACATTTCAAAAGAGATACAGAGAACAGAAACCAAAATTAATAGCCCTATTAAAGATCAGAGCCAATGGTCTCACAGGCAGAACAACACTTTTTTTTT
The DNA here is from genome assembly GCF_045843805.1 of Urocitellus parryii. Classification (NCBI taxonomy): domain Eukaryota; kingdom Metazoa; phylum Chordata; class Mammalia; order Rodentia; family Sciuridae; genus Urocitellus; species Urocitellus parryii. The sequence goes on along the minus strand of NC_135531.1, from coordinate 158,236,376 downwards.
TTTTCTGAAATCAGTGTAAAAGAAAGACTTTGAACTAATAACAGGACTTTATATATTTCAAGCAATTAACATCTATTGGTAATTTGCCCAAAATTGTGAATTTCTTAGTTTTGATTTTACTTTGAGGTAATATATCATATATTTTACATGGTAGACTAAACAGAAAAGAAACCAAAAATTAACAACAACAACAACAAAAAAGAAGTCTCAAAACCCATGATGAAGGTGGCAAGTATTCTGTGTTGCAGGTATTATGTAGCATTAGTTCATCATTTGTAATTTAAAAAATGAACTCTTAAGTAAGCAGGCAAGTGTCTTGACTGAATGCTGGCAGTAGCAAAAGTAAGAGCAGCTATTTCTACAAAATAATCATTGTTATTATTTTAGCCTTCTCTAAATTAAGCAATTTTCCAGTTTAGGCTTTAGGCTCCATCAGAGTGTGTATCTTTGCCTTTCAATACTAGCGACCCTGGTAGGGAAAAGAGGAAGTAAAGAGATACTTCTGGGGACCCTCCTTCAAGGAATGGTATAAGGAAGAACCAGGTGGAGACAAGTAAGGAACAGATGGCCTTGAAGCTTTCCTAATATGACCAAGTAGTTAATAACAGTTTGTTTTTCATTCACTCATTCAATTTCATGAAAACAGCTTGAGATGGAGGGCAGTGAGAAGACTGCATGGAATATTATGGACTATGAATAGCTTTTCATGTCTTCATGACACTGGATCCACCAACTACAGTTCATTAGTACAAGGTCACATGTCCTTGGGTGCAGAGCAAATGCCTCCTTCAAAACACCTGTGGATTTTTTTAAAAAGTTGAGTATAATTTACATACAATAAAATTCAACCTTACCCAAAGTATATAGTTTTATGAGTTGACAAATACATAGAGTTGTAACCACAGCATCCAAACATCCATCACTCAAAGAAGAAAAAAATTCAATTGTGCCTAGAATTTAACATTTTACCACACTGCTGTTCCTGCACCCAGGACCGGTTGTTAAACAGGCAAACAGAAGACTCACTACCGGAGGGGCTGGGTAGCACTTTTCAAAATGGAGAATAACATGATATCTTTTTAAAAAAATCTTTTCTATAAGATTTCAGATGCTCTTTATTTATTTATTTTTATGTGGTGCTGAGGATCAAACCCAGTGCCTCACACGTGGGAGGCAAGCATACTACCACTGAGCTACAGTCCCAGCCCCATGACATCTGTTCTTTATAACCGAAACTCTGCTCAAGAGAAGAGATGCTCTAAAGAATTAGAGGCAAATCTATTCACAGTTACAGTTCTATAGTATATTCTTTTATTTAATAAATGTTCAACTGAATTTAATAAATATGAGCTTGATAAATATTCCAACATGTGTCAGACACTGTGCTAGATGATAGCATATACAAAATAACACATGATCCCTAATCTCATGGAGGTTACAATTCTACTAATATACATATTAATAAAATAGCCACACAAACATCATTGGGACTTGCATGTTCCCCTCTCTCCCTCTCTCTCTATTTGCTGGCACTACAAGATGATGCAGGCTAAGCTGAGATTTTCCTCTGATATAGTCCTGGAATGAACCACTTCTCCAAGAAGCCATGGTTATTTTTATTGGAAAACGTAATTTTTAGAAAACAAGATCTGAGATTTCATTGCTTTAAGGCTCTTTCAATGCTAAAGCACATGTAATTATTAACATCTACATGTGTATATATACATATATACACATGTACACACATTTATGTTGTATCTATTTGTATATGTATGAAAAAAAACATGAATTCATACTGACAAGAATCTGATTCAACACCAGAGTTCACTCCAGCCTTGCCTTTTTCTTACCTGTAACTCTTAACAGTGATAAACTGAGTTCGAATAGTCTGCAATACTTGATATTATGAGTTTGTTTTCTTTTTAAAACTTAAGACATTCTGTTATTTATGGTGTCTCATTATATTTTTAATATATGTTTTCCTGGTGATAATAATGTTGAACTTTTCATATGCTTGCTTGTTACCTGTATACCTTCTTCACTGAAGTGTTGTTTACCTCTTTTGTCCAGTTATTGAATATGGTGTTTTCTTACAATTCAATTTCAAAACTTTATATCATTTAGATACAATTTGTCAGAAAGGTTATTTGCAAAAAAAAAAAAAATTTCTCCTAATTAGTGACTTGCCTTTTAATCTATTTGATTTAGTTTGTGTAAGATGTGAAATAGGGGTAGAACATATTTTTTACATATGGACAGTCAAATAGATACATTTGTTGAAAAGACCAGCCTTGCTCCACTGAATTCCTTTGCACCTTTGTAAAGGAAAAATCAGCAAAGTACATTTGTGTGGGTCTATTTCTTTATTATGTTCTAAAGATCTATGTGTCCAAACTTTACCTGGCGTATATTCTTGTCCCTGACCCCCTCTGTGGGTAGACAAGATCCCCTTCCCCCACACTTCCCTTCCCTCAGCTACAATGGCTTTTCATGGTTTGCCTTTCATACTATAGAAATTAATTTTTTTTCCAGTAAAAGAAATAGGACAGAAAGGCTCAGTTGGTCCCACTGTTTCTTCCCCTTCCCATAAAGGATACTCTTCCCTCACTCCCCCACCACCACTTTCTTTCTTGCTGGGGGACTGCCTGGTTGGGTCTGTGGACAAAGAATCTGCAAGAAGGTATAGAATCCTACTTAAGGCTACTTGGGGTTCCCCCTTCTCTTGCTGGTCCACATTTGGCCTCCACCAATTCATTAACTATCAAATCCAATTCTTCTTCTGGCTATCGGCCTAGTCTCTCAGGTAAGTAAGTGTTCATGTTCCTTTTTTCCTAGTAGCAATGATTTCTTCTAAGATTCTTGGCTCCCCGGTTGCCCTGCAACCTCAGCTCTCTATAGAGGTTCAAGGACAGCCCCAGGTCTGCAGTGCATGTAACTTTGGCATGAGATAAGCGGGTCAGTGATGCTCTTTCCACTTCCCAAAGTGGAAACCAGAAATCCTTTGTGTGCTTTAATCCTAGAATTTGAGTCAAAAAGGTCTCAGAAACAATCTAGGTCATTCTTTATTTTATAAGTGGAATATTAAATCCCTAAAAGAAAAGAACTGACTTAATATTTAGTGACACAAGGCAATTCTATGTGTTTACACAGTGACTCATCATACACAGTGCTTAGGGTGACATACAGACAATACGAATGTCAAAAAGTAAAAGACATGTATGAAGACACAAATGGTGCGACTCTTCATTGTGTACAACCAGAGATATCAAAAATTGTGCTCTATATGTGTAATATAAATTGTAATGCATTCTGCTATCATATATAACAAATCGAAATTTAAAAAAGCAAAAGATAAAATAAAATGAAACATAAGAACCAGGTATAATAGAAAGGTGAGTCACGGGGGGAAGAGGAATGAACAAAATTCATGAAAGCAGATTATAATGGTTATAAACAATCGTATAGCTGAACAATGAACTGGTACCAAATTTCCAGATGGCCAAAGTGAAAAGGGAAAGATGATTTTATAATTTATCTGCTATAGGAGTGATCTCTCCCTCCCTCTCTCTCTCTTCTATCCTCTCCACCCCCATATACACAAGTATTTCTTAAGCAAAATTTCTCTTAGGTGGCTTCATGCAGGAACCTCTAAGAAATACAATGGGATTGAGGGCTGGGGTTGTGGCTCAGTGGCAGAGCACTCGTCCAGTATGTATAAGGCACTGGGTTTGATTCTCAGCACTGCAAACAAACAAACAAACAAACAAATAAATAAATAAATGAAAGATCCATGGACAACAACAACAACAAAAAAGGAAATACAACGGGATAGTGTTTTCGACAGTATCCCTAAGGCAAACATAGTTATTATTTATACAAGTCCAGGAGTTAAACTTTGGATGGGAGTGACTGTTTTCAAATCGAAGCCTATTTTCCTCTACAGCGCAGTCTATACTACAGTAACTCCCCAGGAGAACCAGCTGCTGTGCTGACTACCATGAGTACTCAGGACTCAGTGTCTGTTAAAATAGGAAGGCCTGTGTAAAAAATTCTTTCAGACTGGAAGGGATCTTAGCATGTCATCCCAACATCTCATTAAGAAATCAAAGAGACCACAATAAATATTTTCATATGAAAAAAAAATATGTAAAATGGGCAAGCTAAATTCCTAAACAGTTTAAAAAGAAATCTGAAATCCTAGTCAATGTGACAAGATATTCTCTTTTTAGGATGATATTGATATCAATAATGGGACTTTATAAATATTTTAAAGTAATTCTCTGGAATCAGAAGCAGAAGAAAGAGAAGGGGGGGGGGCGGTGGGAAGCTAGTCAAAAACCCTCCTGGCACAGCCAGCAATTTACTGAAGTAAAAAAGGGTCAAGATCCAGACAGAGAAGGAGAAACCATGATGGAAAAGAAGGGGAAGAATCACTCCAGGAGTAAGATTTCCTACAGCGGCTCTGATACATAACTCTCACTGCTCCAGTTTCAAGTCTATGATGAATTTCTGACTGAATTTTACATAAAACGGAAAACTAGTACTTTCTAAATTTCTCATTAGCCACTGAAGACAGAGCTAAAAAAGACCTAGGCTAGGAAGTAATACATATCTAAATATACCAAAAAACACTTTAAAAAGCTCATGACTGTAACTAGAAACAAGAAACTCAGCTAAAATGATACTCCAAGTCTTACTGTAAAAAGAATCCTAACAGCACAGTCTCTAAAAACAAGATTGGTTTTGGATTCTGTTCAAAACGTGTTTGTGCTGTAAGTGCTGGGAAAACCACCTCTTTATAACATAGTCTTATCTAAAGCGAGTCTTGCATTATAAACTGAGCCAGAGTGAGAGATAGACTTCTGTTCTTTCCCTCTTTAAAAAAAGAAAAAAGGAAAAACAGGTGGAGAGATTTGAATAAACCAAAAATTTTATATAAACATGTAGATATACACAGACATCTCATACACATATAAATACCCAGTTAGTATTTCTGGGCATCTTGACATGAAGAAAATTTTATTTCACCTCCCATTTGGCATTAGCCAACTCATGTTTGAAAAAGAAATTATTAATAATATTTATGTGAGCATACATTTATACAAATTAAAGTGGAAAATGTTATGGTGGATCTATAATCCTGTGCCTTTTGGTCAGGATACTAGTTGATCATAATGAGAAAAATCATTTGATTCAAATATCATTTAAATAGAAATCAAGATGAACATAAATGTATAACCCAAAACTAGCTGTCTATGGCAAGTGCATGCCTCCTGGCACCTGTCCTCACATGTAGAAAAGAATGTCAGCCTTTGACTGATTATTTCTTTTTGACATGATTTATCACCCGGTATTCTTTAAACTTGATAAAGCAAATTAATCTTTGATTGCAGGCAGCACTGGAGGTTGCCATTAGTCATGTAGTTTGGTGAGGTTCCTTGTGTTTCATTTACCAGGCACATAGAGAGCGAGCCCAGGAGCAATTGCCTCAGCTTTCACTTCTTCCCCAATCCACCCAGGAGAAATGATCAAAGAATTCAATATACAGTATTTTAAATTACTTCTACAGAACTGACCAACAAAGAGAAAAAAAGAATTTTCTCTTTACCTCATTTTTATAATTATTTTTTAATCAAGGACAAAAGAACACTTGTATCTTATGATCTCAACATTAACGACTCAAATTGAATTTTGTTTCTTTGTTGTAGGGGCAAAGGGGTGTGGGTGTAGGATAGTTCAGATATATAATTTTTAAATACCCTTATGAAAGGGTGTTTAAGAAGTGACTGCAAAAGTACAGATCAGCAAATAGATATTGAATTCTGAAAATATTCTCAGAGACTCGGTACCAAATGCTTATCAAAACTAACATGGCCATCTTCCAAGATGCAGAAAAGAAAGAAATTCTAGATCTGTAAAAATACCATCCTAAAGTATTATCCATTTTTTGCTTTTTAAAAAATCAGTATACAATGACAGGAAATATGTCATGGCTTTCTAAACTCATTCTTTTTTTGGAGGCTTCTCATTGTATAATTTAACATTCCAAGAGCACTTATTGGCTTAACCCCATCAGTCATCCTGATACCTCAGTGTGCAAAAGACAGACAGATCTACGTGACTACGAGGGAACAAATGTCAACTAGAGCCAAGGCTTTCTGCTCTCGGTCCTTGAGTTAACTAACAATGCCTATCAGAGATATTTCTCTCAATTTCATAAACAGTTTCTTTATTGTGCTACCATTAGCAAGTCATCACTCTATATGTAAATCTAATAATTTCAGCAAAACTTTCTTCAACCTAGTCTTAAGTAAAGGATTGGAAATTTGATAGCTAAGAAAGGCGATGATCTCTACTAGGCTAAACACTAAATCTTCTAAAATTATAGGAAAAAAATTTGAGCAGATTTGTAGAGAATTTAATAAACCCCCAATATTTATGACAAGCTCAATTTTCATAACATTAATGCATAACATTTCCATACCTAAAGGGGAGGAAAGGTTCACTGTATAGTCTAAACCCATCTTGTAAAAACAATTTATTCTTTTAGAAAGGAATACAAATAACACAGAACAACCATTAAAAATATGAAACTCCATTTAGGTTTTATGCAATAAATAATCATATTTCAATAAAAATTTCAAATAATCATGTTTTATTAAAATTGAGGTAGGCTTGCTATCAATGTTTTGAACATTTTATTTTAGGTGATACTATCCATCTGTTAATAGAACAAAATTCTGCAAAATGATCCAAATGTGCAAATGAAGGCATCATGAGTAGATGCTCAAAAGACCCTTAAGTGAAAAGTAAAAGCAGTTCCCAATCCAGTACAATGCATGAAAATAAACTCAAAGCTCAAGTACAACAATGTTTGTTTTTAAGCAAAGAGAGTAACTGTAATTAAACAACAACTAGCTTTCTTTATTTCCTATCATCTGTATGTGAACTGAAAATTCTGGTCAGTCTACACAGACAGATATTGATGGACAAGCATCTATAAAAATAGTAACAAAATGTAATCTAAAAATAATCCTTTATTTGTTGGAATTATAGTTTCACAAATAAACTATAAATAATTAGTAATAAATCTTTACATAATGATTATTTAAAAAGCATGAACTTGGCATATACTACCTCTTAATTGCAAACAAAATATATCAGTTGATTTGGCATTATTTATACACACTCAACTAAAAATTAGTTGTAACACATCAGATTTCTGAAAACTATATATCTCCTTATAGCAAATAATGTCAGATATATGCAAATAAAAATGCATATTTTTTCAAAAAACGTATGTAACTATATCATAATTTCCATGTTTTAGCTTAATACATAAAAATAATCCCATGGCTTATTTTACAAACAATTTAGTTGAAAAATGTTTTCTTCTGAAATTGCTCTACCTTATTATAGTTTAGAAAATCAAAGTACATGAGAAGAACTGAAGAACTCTCAGAATGAGATGACTAAAAGAGTCTCAAACATGCCATATTAAAACAAATGTTAGTCTTGTCCCTGTAGATAACTCAAAGAAAAGTCAGAAAAACAACCTGCTCAGTAACAAGGATTGAAGACTGCTCTCTCTCTCTGATGGAGGAGTGAAGCAGAAACTCCAGAAAAGAGCAAATTTGGTGTGCCAATTACAAGTATCTTTTCCTTTTTATTGCTGTTAGCTGTTACTTGTACATTTACTTAACACAGGTCCACATCTAACAACTTACTATTTATATTTGAATATATACTTACTGCTGGGCTCCATTGAGAAACTATAAATTTCATCTATTGAACATTAGCAAAAAATTACATGTGTTTATCATCTGGATTATTCTCAGATTAATAGAGATAAATGACAAAACATAATCAGTAGCAGCTCTGCAACTTAATCATTGCATCTGAGCTATAGGAAGCACTTAATTACTCTCATTTACTAGGTTCAATCTAATGAGAAAGCATTAGCCAAATGAAAAGAATGCAGTACAAACAAACAAAATAGTTATACCATCATTAAAAAGAAACTCTGACAGTGCAGGTGACAGCATAGGCAGGATAAATTACCATAATGTTCTAAATGCTGAGCTGTCAGCATGCTAATGCCATGATCAGATACCCTGGGAATCTCTGCACTATAGCTGTCAGAAACAGGTATCATAAATCACCTCTCTCTACTGTACTGCTCATTATCACAGCTATAGTGTGCATGTTTTTCAGCATACTTCAGTACAAATCTGAAGGCAACACTTATTCTTATGAGTGAGTCTGTTTACTCTCACAGACACCGTAGACAATCCTTGCCTAATAAATGGATATTTTATTTTGCAATAATGAACTACTGGATCTTAGAACATGATAGGCCTCTGCTTTTAATTCATAAACCATTTGAATGAACAGACTGCAAAAACAGCACATTTTCCCAAGCTGTACAATACTCTAGCAGCGAGCTAGATAAATTAACATTACTCCATTTAAAGGAATATCATTATTTGGAAGCTATTCTTAGATCTGAGGAAAAAAACAACAACAATGGCAGATATAAATAAAAACTATCCTAATGCCTAGGAATGCTAAAGTGTAACTGTTATTTTCATATGGAAAATATTTTTGAGTTTACGATAGGTAATCTCCTTTAATCCTGACAACAACCTTGTGCATAAAACACTATTATTCTAACTTGACACACAGGAAAGCTCAGTATGTAAGAGTTTGAGAAATTCAACCTAAGGATCTAAGTGACAGAAGAACCCCAGTCTCTGTAGTTGAAAAGTTCATACCCTTAGCACTAGCAGAGCTGGTAAAATGAATTCTGGAGATGAGTCTATGGACACATGACACATGACAAATCTCACAAATGAACTGTGTAAACATGTATACTAAAAATTCTATCAAACTGCTAATTTCCATTGACCAAAGCGAACAACCAGAAGGGAAGTGAGCTTTTCATCTTCAGGACATAACCTGCAATACAATTAATTATGCAAAGGCAACAGCTCTGTGACTGCAGATCTATATTTTCTAAGCAGCTCTTACCAAAAAGAAAGCATGTGATACTATTAAGAAATAAAATGGTGTTTCACACACACAAAACATTTTCCCACATTTTTTATTGGTACATTATAATTGTACACAATGATGGGATTTGTTGTTGCATATCTGCACATGCACATATTTTTTATTTTTCAAAATAAAAATGTATTTTAAGGTATTCTGAAGTGTAAGATATTTTTAAAATGTAAGATAATGTAATAAGATAATATTACAGTATACTTGGGAAGAAAAGCACAATTCCCAAAGAAAATGAAGAATGGCATTTTCTTATCATCTAGTCTGCTGTTTCTCTTGTCCAAGAAAAAAAAAATGGCATTCTTTCTGTTTGGGTTTCTTGTGTTTGGTGGAAGTAACTGATGGGGAGGAGCGAGTATCAAGAACTGCCATAATGATCATATGAAAAGTATAATTTATTACATGTTGAAACTTTAGTCAGTTTTACTTCAATAATGATATAGCTCTACTATGCTGTGACCAGATCACACAGCAATGAATCTGACGATAAGTCCTTCTCTGATTTATATATACAACACAGGCAATAATTTTTCTTGTAAAAAGTACAGCCCTGATGCCAAATTGATTTGCTTATGTCTATTTTCTTTCCTTATGTTGTGCAAATTGGCTTCATTATTTTTGTAGAATTTGGACTCTTTTCTGGGTTTATCATATTTGTATCCATATCCAGAAATATGATCCATTTCTGGTGCCCTCTCTGTTCTAAGCACTTTGCACATTACAACAGAAAAACTCAGGAAGGCCAGGGGTGGATGTGAACCTGGGACAAGCCTGGCCATGTACAGTGTAACACCATCTTTGTCACAGGACTTTAGTAGCTTTCTTAGATGGTCATGGGGAGAATATTCTCTACTAATTTTCTTCTTTGACAGAATTTTACAGAATTGCTAACTGGAGCTGGTAGCTCTCGTGGCTACTGGCTACCTCAGCGCCATTAGACATCCCTGGAAAAGGGACAGAAGAGTTCTGAGAGAATGCCTGGGCAGAAACAGGGCCCCTGCACCTTCCCGGGTCCCTAGATGGCACTGTGGGCTCAAATGCAGTGCCAGACAGAAGCAAACAGTGGAGGTGTGGGGACAGGATGGGGCATGGGGTGAAGAGAGGGCAGAGAGTCTCTCTTCTAAGTTAGAAGTCCGCAGCTTTCCTTAACTCTAACCCATCTTCTAAAAGTACCATCTGAGTCAAGCACAGGCAGGGCTATATTTTATTTCTGTAACAAATGTATGGCAATAGAATTGTTATGAATTGATTCCTACTGACCTACATTGTAATTTCAGAGGTGAGATTGATAAAATTCATTTTCATTTTCATTGATTTTCAGAAACAAGAACTGCTAGGCTTGTAGTTTTATGTATCTCTATCCATTTCTCCTCTTTCCGTTTTGCCATGAATGAATGTTCCAAAACAACTTTAAGACACAGGGCAAACTCTGCTAGAGGACAAAAAGCAAAAGAGACACCACACATAGTTACTGTCCTAGAGGAATTCCCCTCCTCCCCCGCCCAAAAATAAGCAGCTGTCTGGCATGGCAGTGCACACCTGTGATCTCAGCTACTCACAAGGCTAAGGCAGGAGGCTCACAAGTTCAAGGCTAGCCTGGGCAACTTAGCAAGACTCTTTCTCAAAATAAAAATAAAAAACTGTTGGGGGTGTGGCTCAGCGGCAGACCACCCCTAGGTTCAATCCAGTATGGGGTTCAGGGAACCTAATCTCTTCATCTAGATTATAAGGCACCAAGGGCAGGACTAGAACTAATTCATTTATTCCAGTATTCTTCCCAGACACTCAATAAACATCTGTTGAAAGAATAAATGAATGCCTATGATGTTCACTGCCATTTACCAGCTCAGAGGGCAGAACTTTCATCACCATAATTCACTTCTTGAAACTCCCAGGCCAGAGAGGTGGCATTCAGGGCTGGGCCTACTCTGCTGCCCCTCAGTTACTGAGCTCCTACCTGCACTACTCCCCTCTTTCACCTCGGTGGCGTCTCATGAAGCTCTCAGAGCCCCCCAGAGACATGCCAAGTCTCTCTCAGAGGAAGTGGAAAGGAGCGAGGACTCTGCCTCTTCTCCAGAGAAAAGCCACAGCACTGTCTCCATCGAGAGGATTTATTGAGCTTTTTCTTTCAATAATAGCTGGTATTATTAAAAAAAATAATAAAGCTTTTTACTTAGCAAAAAATTAGCAATGTGATATTAAACTTTTCTAACTATGCCTCCTTCCACCAAAAACAAAAAGTAATAATAAGAAGAAAAATGTTAAGCCTACTTGTCTTTAATTCTCAATTGGTAAAACAGACCATTAATCCACATGACATTTAAAAATTCATATTAAAGCCACAATTTCATTAAAACGTACCTCTTTGTTCATGTCCACTTTTACTAGCCTCTAGAAACTATTCCACCTGAACGGTTAGGCCAGGATTCAGATACTGCTGTAGGTTAGCTCAACTCTGTATGTCAATTGATAGGACCTAATTTTAGGTTCTACCGCCTCATTAAATATTTTACTAGCAGGTTTTTTTTTCTTTTTTTTTTTTTTTTTTAAGAGAGAGAGAGAGAATTTTTAAATATTTATTTTCCATTTCTCGGCGGACACAACATCGTTGTTTGTATGTGGTGCTGAGGATCGAACCCGGGCCGCACGCATGCCAGGCGAGCGCACTACCGCTTGAGCCACATCCCCAGCCCCTTACTAGCAGGTTTTTAAGAGATTTTAAAATTTGTTCTGGGCAAACTGTCCCCTATGAAAAGCCAGTACTGATTGCTGGAATGCTGTTGGGCTGAGCATCAGGAAGGGATGAAACAGGGTGGAGCAGAACCCCACTCCCTGCTGTGCAAACAGAGACAGAGACCACTGCTTCCAACACAGAGGTGGGATATACACACCAGGCAAGTACCACCTACTCCTACATGTCCCTCAACTTTCTCAGCAATTTAGGGTCCTGCCCTCTTTTCACGATCACATGTACAAACTTCACTAAGCTACTGACTTTGTCTTAGGGTTAACATTCTCCTACAGCCACTACATAAGAAGACATTCTCTCATGACACTTTGAGCGCCACTAAAGATTATTTAGTCATTGTTTTAAAAATACTTTAGCGTTACATTAAATCTAAATAATTTCCATCCATAGTGAGGGCAAAATTTAATTACTTATTAAATATACTCCCATCAACTGTCTATTCCCATTGAATCAAAGCATTTATGTTGTTCTCCGTTTATCACTATTACTATCACAATAAACATATCTGCACATTTTTTTTATCCATGATTAATTTAAAAGTAAATTATTCAAAGATAGATTCAGAGATGATAATTTCAAAACAATATATACAGTCAGATGTCAATGAATAACAATTATAAATAAGACAAAAGGGCAACTTTTCCCAGAAATAATTCTATGAAATATTAACATCATTTAATTTTACCAAAAATGATTTCCAAAAATGATAAAGTCAATGTATAAAAGAATAAACAGAAACACAGTTAAACAACAGACAGCATATTAGTTTAAGTAGTTTTTTAAAAAGTTGTAATGATTACTTAAAATTCATTAAAATAAAAATCTCCTTCATTTGGACTGGCAATTAATATATTCAGTTTTATTTAATTAACATACTTTTTTTGAGCTTTTCTAAAATGAGTAAAATTCTTAGCTGATATTATCTGATTTAAATGCAATACTAGATAGAAAAAGTATTAGATGTAAGGAATTTACAACTACATAATTTTGCTGAAACTTTTCTTTTAAACTCATTTTAATGTATGCTATGATGGCATGTGAGTGTTTTCTACACAACTCTGACATATGTAATTCTGAAAGTCGCTTTAGTAGCTGCGCTGCTTCATATTTAAGAAACTGAAAATACCAAAAAACAGAGACCAAAAAATAGTAACAATAAAAACCCTCGCTACTTATGTAACTGCTAAGGTATATAGCTTACAAAAATTTCTCTCTCCAAAAGCAAAAAATGGAATACTTTGCCACATCACCTTTATTATTTTAATGACATAATGGGAAGATGAGTAAATTATAATATCCATCACCAACAAGCCTTCTTTGAGTGAGTACCAATCGACTCTGACCATAATTGATAACTTAAGCCAATAGTACATTCTGTTACAATTCCAAGTTCAAAAGGTTAATTATGGCCTGGCCACAGGCTCATCCAGAAACCTGAAACTGACTGCTCTCTGCCTTCCTAATGAAGATGTACTGCATGTATTACAGGAGCACACTGACAAGTGATTGGGACCTCCGACATCAGTGCAGCAAGCAGGCATTAACCTTCAACACATCAATTTAACTGCCATTCTCACAGTGTATATCCCACCAGGTCCTTTTATTCTATGAGGAAGAAAGCATCCAATAACCATATTTCCCTTGCAAAGGCAAGATTTCCCTTTTCATTCTAATGAAAACAGGAATCGATAATGGTAAGTCAATTTAAACTATGTTATGAATTAACAATACCCAGGAAAGTTAGGAAGGGATTAGAGAGATGAGGAGAGTTATCATTTGTCACCCAAATCTTTAATTTGCATGTAGATTTACTGCTGCAGTGCTCAGGGCATTCGAGAAGCATCAGCACCTTGTTCTTCTGAGGCACTTCTGCTACTTACCTTCTTACCTGTAGGCCATGAAAAGAAAAGGGCCGGCTGCACCATGAGCATCCACTCCCCAAAACCAACTCTGGAACCCTGAGGCTTGTATCAAATACTTAGTGCTTTGTCTGAGGAAGAACAGAAGTAGGAAGTTCCAGAAAAGTTGTAGGGATTAAGGTATCCTCAACACAGCATAGTTTTGCATACAACATGTTGACAATACCTAGCAACAAAATCATTCCTTTGATGTTGAGCGACAGAGAGGCCGAGTGGTGTAATACCATGAGCAAAGAAGGTGAGGCATCACACTGTGATGCCCTGTTGTGTCCCTCTTTATCTACATGGCCTGTTAGGAAAAATCTGAGCCTTTCTGAGACTCAGTTTCTTTCCCTGCAAAATAAAAATAACAATTCCTTCTTTGTCCGTATCATAAAACAGGAATTTTCAACCATGACACACTAGAATTTCAAACTTTTAAAAAAAGATGTCTGGATCCTACCCTAAGAAATTCTGAATTAACTGGGTTAGGATGGAGCCCAGGCATAGGTATTATTTAGTGGTTCTTCAGAAAAACAATTCCTGACTTCACTTTTCAACTTTTTGTTATGCAAACGTTCAAACATATACAAACACATTGGGAACAGATTACCAAGCTTCAGTGAATTAGCAATAGTTTATCAACTTGTACCATCTATTCCCTGATCTTCCAACATCTAAAAATATTCCCACTGGAATATTTTATAGCAAATCCACACTAAATTCACACACTTAACAACACCACCATCTCTCCATGTGATACACCATACAATAGTTTTGGGAACCACGTGTTTTTCCAAATTACAAAAGAAAAACAACAAAAAACAAATCCATGGGGCTAGGATTGTGGCTCAGAGGGAGAACGTTCGCCTTGCATTCATGAAGCACCGGCTCGATCCTTAGCACCACATAAAAATAAAATAAAGATATTGTGTCCACCTATAACTAAAAAAATAAATATTTAAAACAAAACAAATCCATATCCAAATAGATTATTAGCCTCAAGAGTTTTTACTGAAACTGAATGAACAAGTCCATGGAATAAATCATTTTAGTGTAGTGAATACTACTTCCCAGTTACTTTGCTCCTCTAAACTGACTAGTATTTTTCCCCCACAAAAAGTTCCTCTAAATTATGGTGTAAAAGGGTTATAGCTAGAAAAAAAAAATCTCATTCCTCCCTAATGCCCATGATTTTTACCCTTACTCTGCCATCTTACAGTTCCCCAAGTGTGCTGCTCTCTCAAAATAGAAAAACTTAGTAGCTCTCTGCAACCCACCTAGCAGGCCAACCCCCATCTGCCCTTGGAGGCTAGAGGGATATTCCTGTCCTGAAGGCCACCCCATGCTTGGGGCCAGCTGCCTCTTATTGACTCCTGGACTCCAGCAGCCTGTGTTCTCTTCAGTCACAGTATTGTTACAAGTTTTCCTGTCTGCCTCACCACGAAATACAGAATTCTTAAAGATGATGTCTGGTCCATAACAGTCACCCAATATATAAGTACCCAATATAGGAGTTTTCGAAATTGTAGGTCAGCTACTTTCCCAAGTAAACAAATAAGGTATGCTCAACAGGTGCACAAAGGCTTTCCAATTCTCAGGACACTGACACCCTGGAGCTGCTCCTCAGTGGAGGGCCTAAACTAAGGAGGCTGGGTGACTACTCAAATACAACACGAAGAAAGACAAGAATGTATAAAGACTCCTAATCACCTTTCCCCTCAAACACCCCTGAACTCAGAATGTTTCCCTGCAGAGAACCCTGATTTCTGTACCAGGCTACTGTTTAAAGATACAAATTCTAAAAATATATACAGGCTTTTGCTACTCCTTGATACAAAAGAGAGGGAGATCTTTTTTTAAATAAAGAATACCTATCCTCTCCAAAATTTTGGTTTAAAGGAACTACCTGCCAAGAAGCTAGGCTTATTAGTATATAAGACATAGCCACTGTGTATATAAACACACCTCTTGTGATTATTTCCCAATGATTTTTCTTTGATTTAGGGGACCACTGGGAAAAAGAATGACTGTCTTCAAGGATGAGAATAATAACTGTTGTAATAATAGTAGCACCAATGACAGCAGCAGCAAATTTTTCAGCATTTCTAGGTCCCAGGTATGGTGCTTGCTGTCTCCTCACACTCATCCCCTCAGCAGGGGTTACTATTCTCATTCTATGGCAAAACTGAAGCTTAGAGGGGTTGAGCTATTGGTTTAGGAGCAAGTAAGCAGTAGAATCCAAGCTTTTACTACTCTTGTTCAAAAACACAGACCCTCCACGAACAGGGCACCTTTACTCTGAGGAAAAGGACTCACAAGCAAGGCTATGACTCACCTAGCCATGTAATGCAGCAAAGAAACAAATGAAAAGGCAACACTGTGAACAGTTTTTAAATCTCAATGTATTAAAACTTATTTCATCCTCAACATCAGACCTCTCTGTATTTCCATTTTTCTATCTGAATGCATACTTGAATGCTGAAAATCAAGCCAAAATTTACACATGTAAGATAATTAAAGAGTGCAAACAGATTATGGCTTTGCTATTTAGTAGCTATGGGGCCACTGAGAAACTTAACTTCTCACACCTTCATTTCTTTTTCTCTCAAAAGGATGATACTCCATGGGCTCCTTCACTTAATTTATTTACCCATCAAACTGTGAGCAGAGGTGATGTACATGGAGACCAAAAGCTATGCTCTCAGTAGATTAGCAGAGGCATCTGAGGATTCAATGATATGCTAACATCAATAATTTGATCTAATGAAACACTCCATGACTGTTTGTTTTCCCTTTCTTCTACCTGACGACTGTTAATTCCTTCCTTACTTTTCCTTTGTTCTCTGTATGAGATTAGAATGAAAAATTATACAGATATGACAAATTGAGCAGACATCTCACCAGCAAGGAGGCAATGAGATTCCGGTTTCTTTCCTCCATTTCTCACTCAGCTTCAGCACCAAAGCTGAAAACTGTGAAGGGAAATGTTTGCAGGATCTCCTTGGAGAAAGACTTTTTTCTCATGAAAAAGGAAGTTGAGGGCTGGGGTGGTAGAGTGCTTGCCTCCCACGTGTGAGGCACTGGGTATGATCCTTAGCACCATATAAAAAAAATAAATAAACAAAATAAAGATACTGTGTCCATGTATAACTAAATATATATATATACATATATATATATATATATATATATATATATATATATATTTTTTTTTTTTTTTTTTAAAGAAGTTGAGAACCATAAGGTTTAATTACATGGTCATGATTAACATCTCTTAACTTTAACCTAAACTGTTATAATTTGGGGGGTACTAATGTAAGAATTTCTCAAACCTCTCCCATATACTTAAAATTTTCCCTAGGATCTTGGAAATAATTAAACATCCCTCTTCGCCCTCCTTCACTCCCAGTTTTTGTTGATAAACTAGCATTGAAGGCAGACACTAATCTTTGAAAAAGCTAATAAGAACTTAACCCCTTTTAAGGATGCAAAATTCAGGCCATATCCTGGTTGCATTATTCTATTATTTAAATTATTCTTTCCCAGGAAGTTGCAACTTCTGGAAGTCAAATTAATGTGTGATTTCTTATGCTACCTAAAATAACAACCTCCGTAGCATAGCTGTATGTTGAGAACGAACCTGAAATTTATACGGCTGACCATACTGGGGTTAATGGAGTTATATGAAATGAAATTATTACAGGAAAAGAAAAAGTAGAGACAAAATAATGAAAATATGCCAATATGAGTAAATTAGAACTGATAATCATAAAAAGATTGCATAAACTGAATGCATTCCTATTGGGCAAATTTACATTAAAATAATAGTATCCTCCATAATTCCTTTACATGAGAACAGGGTTCTTAAAAAAGAGGTGGTGTTAGAAGACAGGCTCAGAGAACAGCAAATGGCCAGCGCCTACAGAACCTGAGGAGGCCCTGCTGCTTTCAGACACTTAAGAGCTGCTATGGGTTTTTCTAAGAGACAGAAACACCAGGGAATCCACTTCTTCAAATGCAAGGATCATTACATGAAGATGACGATGGCGATGATGATGATGAGTATAAGAAAATTCAGTTTACAAAAGCATTTCCAAAATGCCAGGCACTGGGAACTTTGTAGGTATGATCACCAGTCCTCGGATAACTCTGCAACACAGCTCTTACTGGCCTTATTTTCACTGAAGAAAAAGTAACCTTAGAGTTGGTCACCAGTACTCAGTGGCTTGCCCTAGGCATTAAATCTAGTGTCTTTAACACACACAATTAAACATCACAGCCTGCCCTAATCTGTTGACTGTTATCTTCAATTAAAAGCATACAGAAAAAAAAAAAAAAAAAAAGCACACAGCCCTGCTGTAGTGTTAGTTGGTTCTTTCATTCCTGTCATGTTTTGGGCCTTCTAAGGCAGGTATGCCTCTGCAGAACTCACATGCCAGGAGATATTGCATGCTGGTAAACAGAACTTTCAAAATGACAGGCTTCACTCCTTTAACATAGCTTTTCCCATACAATATTTAATATTTAGATATTTTAGAGAGAAAGAATTTTTTAATATTTATTTATTTATTTATTTTTTAGTTATCGGCGGACACAACATTTTTGTTTGTATGTGGTGCTGAGGATTGAACTCGGGCCGCACGCATGCCACGCCAGTGCGCTACCGCTTGAGCCACATCCCCAGCCCCAGTATTTAATTTTTAACAAAGCATTTTTAAGCTAAGATAACACTGATGACCATTTATAGAATAATTTGTCACGAGCCAGACATGGTAGTCAGTGTTTTAGATGTTACCTTAATTAACAGGGATCCAGGTCCATCCAGTTACAAAGCCAGGGGTCTTTCCAATTCACCACCTTGGCTCAGGCCCAGTTTTTGGTCTGGCCAGCACTGCCCAGAGAACCAGATCAGACTGATGCAGAGAGGTCATCACTGCCACGAGAGACTGCATACAGGCCAAACTGAAAATGACCAGTAAATATCTAGTCACTTAAAAATACAGAACTGTTTAGAGTTCTTGTAGCTGCACTTATAGTATATATGTCTTTTGTCCCTGAAAATATCATGACAATCAGCAGGTGCTTTTCCAAAGTTCTCCATCACAGAGTTCTTGACATTTTTTTCTTGCACAGAGGGATCATTATGAAGGCAGCATTTTTCATCCACAATTTAGTTACAACACCATGTATAAACCACTAGTAAACATAAATGACTGTCCAATATGAGTTTAGTAGTAAACACTGGAGAGAGATTTTTTAAAAAGTATAAAGCAGAGCTTCTGACCTCAAGTAGCTTATAGTCTATAGGAAACAAGGTCACATATAAACAGATATTATTTATGATACGCAGAAAAGTGCATTTCTACCTTGTGTAACAAATTTGGGACACTAAAGCATACTTCTACGGACTTAGCTGTTGGTGTAAAGCAGGAGAGGCAGGAAGTTGTCTTTTCACAACTACATAGACACAAGTGTAGACATTATACATAGATAAGTACTTTCCATTACATGGAACCCAAGCCAAGCAAAACATTAGTGGGCATCACTAGAAGCCAAGCACTGGGCTTAAGGACTAGATATCAAAAGTGAGTAACAATTCTCAGGATGTGAGGAGCTCCTGCCAGCACACAGGAAGGGTTATTTTGCTATGAGGCGGTGAACAACATCTGGGTTTTGTGGATTTTGTTAGAAGCTAGATGAACTTCAGAATGATCAAGTCACTATGATATGAGAAAGAACTCTTAGAAAAAATAAATGTAGGTGACAAATACTGTTAAGCTCTCCTGGTTGAGAATTTCTCCAGCTAGACAGAACCTTAGCAATAATCCAGTGTCAGCTCTCATTTTAAAAATAAGATCTTAACAGGGTGAAGTCACACAGGTAACTGTGTGCCAAGCCTTATACAAGGTTTATCCAAATGGCTGGGAGAAGAGTCTCAGTAAATCCCTTCTGTCATAGTTTATTTTTCTGACACTATCATGAAAGGTGATTAATATGACAAAAATCATGAGTAACAAATTTGGAATATTTTTGATGTAAGACTCATCTCAGAAGAATTTGTCCAGGTAGTCACAGAGCAATTTGGCCAAGGCTTTCATGCCTTCAACATAATTTGAAGTGTGTTATTATTAAAAGTTCACTAAAAGCCAAATGCTAACTAAGCTTAAGAACCAGAGACAAAAAAAAAAAAAAAAAAAAAAAAAAAAAAAAATCAGAACTTAAGAATCCCTCTTAAGAATACTGGAAAAAGGGGCTGGGGATGTGGCTCAAGGGGTAGCGCGCTCACCTGGCATGCATGCGGCCTGGGTTCGATCCTCAGCACCACATACAAATAAAGATGTTGTGTCCGCTGAAAACTAAAAAATAAATATTAAAAAAAAAAGAATACTGGAAAAATATGGTAAATGTGGGCTGGGATCATGGCTCAGTGGTAAGAGCACTTGGGCTTGATCCTTACCACAACAAAAAATAAATAAAGATTCTGTATCCATCTATAGCTAAAAATATTTTTTAAAAAATGTAAATGTGCAAAACAATTGCTACAATATAAGAACATATAATAAGCTATTAAAAGAGAAAAAAGGCCGATTTTGGGGAACATAACTGGGTCTTAGTAGAGATTGATGAATGTTAGTCAGTCTTTTAGTGAGACATGAAAAACTATCTTAACTAGCTCTAGAAGAGAATATTCAAGTTTAGTTTTCACCAAATAAAGAAGAAACCCGTGTGTTCTTTAGAGGTAAAAAACACACTAGGTGGGACTGACACAGAAAATAATAATGTACAAGTACATTAACTAAGAGATTTTGGTGTGATTTTTTTCTTTTGCATTACTACAATTTTTTTTCAGGTTTCAGGTCACATTTCCCAGTGACTTTAACAAATATGAAACATGTCCTAGGGAAAATCTGGTTCTCAAAACAGATATTAATAGAATAAACATTAAAAAAGAGTATCTCATCAAAATAAAACATAAAGTCTTCAGTAGTACCTGCTAAACAGTAGTAGTACCTGTTTAGCAGGTACTACTGTCCTATCTTTGCAGGCAAGAAAGGTGGAGTCTCAAAAGGGAATATGACCTTCCAATTTATGTCACCAGAAAATTAGGGGAAGCGCCAGATTAGAACAGAGGGTTCTGGTTTCTACTAGCCTCTCTCGTTAGAGGTCCTGGGTTAGAATAAATGTTGAATAAAGGGCAGATAAAGCCCTATCTGTATCTGAGGGCATGCACTTCTCACAGACTTTGCTACATTGAAACTACCTGAGTCCCGTGTTCCCTCTACAAGTTCAAAAGCTTCCTACAGGGCCAGCAGTTAATTACCTATTCAAACTTATTAACTTACTAATTTATCAAATTCAGAATTAATACCATGTACCTGAAAACTTCAGGCAGCCAGAGAACATGTGAAAATGGCTGTTCAATCATTCTTTTGACTGGCATCTTTAGAATGCCTGGACTAACAACATTTAAATTTTTAAAAAAATTTTTCTTTAATATGAGAAAAAGTATGTCCCTCTACTTGACATGAGCACAGGCCAGGTAGGCAATATAGCATCACCAATTCAGAGAAAGTCTCTGATTATTAGAAGAAGACCAAGCTTTTGGAGAGCAACAATTCGGCATGCTATATATAACCACTATATACACACTATACACACTACACAATGGAAAAAAATGACTTCAAAACAAAAATTATAACCCTGAAGAGTGACAGAACGTCAGTGTGAGAAGGATTCTGAGGTAATGTAGTTGACTTCACTTTTAAATAAAGAAATAGAGGCTGACCAGCTAAGTAACTGCTTACTTCTAACAGGAGAGTGGGGAATGTGCCAGGGGCCTGAGCCTGTTTGTGTTCAAGACAGTTTACTCATACCAGGATCAACTGGTAAGCACCTATCATCTGAGTCCTTTGTAAGTACTCCAGTTATGTGTCCTTAAATCTAGAGTCACAACAAATTAGGCTTTATGTGAAATTTTTTTTTACCAGTATATGTTTCATGGCATTTATTATCACAAAACTTGAGTTGATATTCTCAGTGTAAATTAGAAAGAATATTTCCAAACCACACAATACGTATCTGACTTTCTCCAAGGGGAATAGTTGTACAGTGAATTAGCTGAGCAACAGCTGGACAGTCAGTTGTTCTGTAATGGTTTTAAAAGTATTTAGGGCCAAAGTATTTTTTATAAGGAGATCCATAATTCTATACCTTGAAACAAAGGACACTGTATGACATATTTAGTTAATATTTGAACACTTGTATCTGATTGCGGCTGATTGTGAATATACTGCAAAATGGTGTATCAATCTAAGAGTTCATAAATCATTCATAAAAAACAAATTTGCGGAGTATACTGGCAAGCAATTCTCAGCCATATCACTTTACCCTAAGACCACGGTGCAGTTCTTATCCGCTTATTAAATGATTCGGAGGTCTGCCACTCAAGTTAGTTTTACTGACCCAGGAAAAAAGAGGAGAGCGACAAGAGATCCCACTGCTGAAGAAAGAGTCAGAGTCAAGGTGAGAACATCAGTTGAGTTCGTGGCCTTGGAGATATACTTTGGAGGAAGCCCAGAGCCTCCAGGCTTCAGCTTCATCATCGAGAAAATGGAGTCGTATCCTGTCATCTACCTGAGCCCACCACACAGTCAATGTCCACTCCAGCACAGGTTCTCAATCTATAAAAACTATTACTGTTCTGCTGAGGAAAAAGTTTAGCATATAAACTACACTTAAGACTAAAGCAAAATTGTGAGATATGGGCCTCTTTTTTTCATACAAAAATGCCCCAAAAGGCTCTATATTACCATGGCCAGTCACATACAGTTTCTTCCTTATAATAATGATGAAGAGTGTTCTATGCAGAATGCTCTATTTGCAGCAGTGATTCATTGCATGCATGGAAAAAATTGCTGACACGTTGAGAAGATATTTTCCCGTAAAAGGTTGAAGTCCTTAAGCAGCAAAAAACACCAACGTCCATCATCTTTAAACCCTATTGATTTCTGGTGAAGATTTAAAAGGCTGTTTACTTATTTCCCATCATTTCTGTCAGAGCTGTAACAGTTCTCTTCCCACTGAATAAACCTCTCATGATCCTCCTGGTGATTAAGGTCAGACAAAATGTCAAACTCCTAATGCTAAGTGCTTTCACATTAAAAATTCATATCAAATCACCAAGTAAAATCCAAACAAGAAGTCAGACATGTAAACAGCTCACAAAAAAGGGCTGCAGTGACCATTACAGAATACAGGTGTATCGCAGATGTGCAAAAAAGGCTTGGCAACAGGTCCTGACATGCCCCCCTTCCTCCAGGCATCTTCACTGACATCTCCTATTTTAGAATTGGTAGGTCAGGCTGGGTTCAAGGAGGGTGTGTGCATGTATACGTGTGTGAGAGAGAATGAATATTTCACATGGACCAAACCAGACCAGTAAGAGGAGGAGGCAGAGAAGGGAGGAGGAAAGGCCTTTAGAACAGGGATTCTAGCAGAAAGAACACTAAAGGGGAGAGGTGAGTTCAGATAGATCCCAGAAATCAAAATGCATAAAGGAGGATGGAGAAGGAACTCCAGAGACAGAAGGCAGAAAGCACTGTACAGAGAGGGAAAAAAAAAAACAAGAAAAGAAATCACAAGAGAGAAGGACTCAAGGGACGAAGACCTCCTTGGTTGTTCCCAAGGCTTAGGTACTATTAACCCAAAGATTAAAACTGCTTCCTGTAGATGACACAGTCTTATATACAAAAGTCCTCAAGGAATCCAGTAAAAATATTACAACTAATAAATGCATTCAGTAAAGTGACAGGAAATAAGATTGATAGACAAAAACATATTTTTACAGCAATGAACCAAAACTAAAATTAAAAAAATTTCATTTTCAACAACATCAAACAGAATAATACTTAGGAAATAAATTTAACAAAGTGTAAAACTTTACTCTGAAAATTATAGAATACTGTTGAAGGAAAACAATAAAGGCCTAAGTAAATAGAAAGACATCCCATGTTCAGAGCTTGGAAGACAGCACTGAGGCGGCAACAATCCTCCCACCAATCTACAACTGGGTCTGACTTCTTGAGAGAAACTGATAAGCTGATCCTAAAAACCACATGAAAAGTGAAAGGATCCAGAACAGCCAAAATAATACTGAAGAAGAACAATTCCTTCTCTATTTCAAAGCTTACTACAAAGCAACAGTCATCAAGATGGTTGACCTAAGGACAAACATGCAAGTCAATGGAAAAGAGGTAAATGACCAGGGTTGCAGTCAGCTGATTTTGACAAGAACATCCAATGGGGGAAAGAAAGTTTTTCAACAAATGGATATTCACATGCAAATGAATGAAGCTAGATCTGAACCTCATACCATGCACAACTCTGAATGCATTTAAAAGCCATTGAATTAAACACTTAAAATGAGTCAAAGACCTAAAGTGAAAGTTAAAACTACAAAACTCATAGAAGAAAGCACAGTTGTAAATCTCTATCACCGTGGAGGAGGCTGGCTTCTTAGATATTGAGTGCTGAAAGCTTGAGCAATAAAATAAAAAAAATTAGATAAACTGATTTCACCAAACTTAAAAACTGTACTTCAACGAATATCAGCAAGAAAGTGAAAAGACAACCCACAGAATGAAAGTAAACATTTGCAGTCAACTATCTGATCAGGGATGTGTGTGTGTGGAATACATAAAGAATTTTTACAAGTTAGTAATAAAAAGACAAATAACCCAATTTTAAAATGAGCAATGGACAATGAATATAGTCACCCTCCACGTTGGTGGGTTCCACATCGGCAGACTGAAATTACTCAGGAAAAAAAAAAAAAAAGCATCTCTGTACTGAACATGTATCAACTTTTTCTCCTTGTCATTTTTCTCTAACAATATAGCACAATAAACTATTCACACAGCATTGACATCGCATTAGGCTATTATGGGCCATCAAGAGATGACATAAAGCATGTGGGGGGAGGTATGCAGGTTAGATGCAATTACTAGACCATTTACATAAGAGACTTGAGTATCCTGGGATTCTGGTGCTGGAACCAATCTCCTATGGATACTGAAGGATGGGTGGACATATTTCTCCACAGATATAAAAATGGACTCTGGGCATATGAAAAGATGTTCAGCATTGCTAGTCATTAGGCAAATGCAAATCAGAACTACGACATACCACTTCACACCTACTAAGACAGATACAACAAAATAGATAACAACACAGGTGGCAAAGATTTGAAGAAGAAGGAACACTCCACACTACTGGTGGGAGCATAAAATGATCCAACAGTGGAGAAGAGTCTGGCAGTTCTTCACATTACATACATGATCCAGCCACTCTACTTTTAGACATAGACCAAGAAATATGAAAACCTATATCCACTCAAAGCTTATAAGTTAATGTTTACAGCAGCATTATGTCTAATAGCCCCTAAAGTGAAAACAACCCTAATGTCTATCAACAGATTGATGGAAAAATAAAATGTGGTATTCAAGGGAATATTAATAATAAAAAGAAGTAATTTACTCACATATGCGACAACATGAATTAACTTTGGAAAAACAGCAAATGAAATAAGTCACAAAGGACAATGTACTGTATAGATTTCATTTAAATGAAATGTCTATAACAGGTAGCTCTACAGAGACAGAGAAGATTACAGGTGCCTAGGGTGGGGAAGGTGGGAGGCTTTCAGAGTGATAGTGAAGGAAGAGTGTTGTTTCTTTTGGGGTGATACCACTTTAAAATTGTGGTGAAAGATGCACAACTCTGAATGCATTTAAAAATCACTGAATTAAACACTTCAAATGATTGCACTGTATGGTGTAGGAATTGTATCTCGATAAAACCATTAAAAATAAGAAAAGTGTTTCAGAAACCAGAGAGATTTACATGCCAGGTTATTCACTGCAGTGCTACCTGTAATGACAAAACACTTGAATCAGTCCCAATATCCATCAAGAGTGTGACTCTAGAGGGATACATACCCTCAAGACAAAAAAAAAAACTTTCAAAAACTAAAATTGCAGGGCTGGGGTTGTGGCTCAGTGACAGAGCGCTTGCCTCCCATGTGTGAGGCACTGGGTTAGATGCTCAGCACCACATAAAAATAAATAAGTAAAGGGATTGCGATCATCTATAAAAAAATTAAAAATTGCTTTCTTTAATCATCATTGATGGTAAAATTGGTATTATTATTTTTCTAAGATTACAAGATATACTTTGGGATATAATGGGAAATTATGTTGGTGTAATAACAGGGATTTGGGGCTCTGGAGATGGAAGGAATAATGAAAGAGTTCTGAGGCTCAGGACCCCCAAGTGCTGAATTTCTATTTGAGTTTCTATGAGTAGGATCTATATGGATTTTACCCTCAAAACAAATGCATATAGCCTAGCTCACTGAACAGGCCTCAGAAACAATGAGGAGTTTAAGAGTCCCAGATTGGGGTCTTTAAGTACCATTTTCCAGTCAAAGGAACAAGAGCTTCTGGAGGAAATGGCAGATTCCAGATCTGTGGCAGGAAACAGGCAACATTCACTTAGAATATTTTGTCAGACCAGACAGAAAGTAAGCTGAGTGCTGGTCTGTGACAAAAGGATTCAAGAGAAGCTGATCTAGAAGCTGCATCTGACTTGAAGAGGCTTCTAAGAGCCAAAGGGGAACAACTGAGTATCAATACTAACTTCAGGGATGTTTGGATCCATGTGTTCATAAGGATCCTAGAGAAAAGCTCAGTTGAAAGATATTAGGGAAATTGATATCTGATTTGACTAAACCAATTGTACCTTGGAGTAAGCAAAGAACTGAATAGGGGATATTTCTTCTATGGACATACCTGGCAAATAAATGAGAATTTGAATAACATCATTTTGCAATGCTTATGAAATAATGGTCTAGGCTGTGATCACCTGTGGTTACTAACATTGGTCAGTAATTATATAGCTTCTTAAAAAAAAATTACAAACTAACTTATGAAGCTGGCTTAACCAAAAAAAAAAAAAAAAAAAAAAAGGCAAAATGTCAAGTGTGTTCTCTAGATCTGACTACATCCATGCTTTGCTTAACAGAAAAGGTAACCTCTGAGAAACACAGCCAACTCTGTCCTTGTGCATACATCACAAAGTGTACTTAGATAAAGCAAGACAACTACGACCAACTAGGTGACAAGATCTCATGGGATCACTGCTGTAATGTGCAGTCCATCTGAGCAAAATATCATTATACAGAGTGTGACTACTGATGAACTGGAAAAAGAGGAACAGAGGAAAATGCTAAACTAAACCAGAGAGATATAATCAGCAAAATCTAAATTATGAGAAACTCTACAGGCTGTTGGATTAAATTTATGCTTAAAATCTCTTTAAAAGTGAAAATGCTACAAGCTAAGTTAGAAGATACACAACACAAACATGTACAGAACGGTTCTGTAAAAATACACAAGAACTTGACCGACTACACATAGTTTCTGGAAGCAAAACTGTGATGTCTGTCAGGCATACACACTTCTCTCTGTATTCTGAATTTTCTATCATGTGACTATGTTAGTTGATAGGAAAAGTAGGGGAATATGTGTTTTTCAAGACACAAGAAGAGCATCAATACATAAAACTACAAAAGCAGTCACAAAATCTTATTCTGTCCTGGAATGCTAAATGGATCTGTACTCCTCCACCAAAAGGGCTGGAGTCAACATGGAGACCATTCCAGAGGCAGACAGAGACACAAAGTGGGGAAGGCCTCAGACAGAGAATAAGAGTGCTAGGGTGGAGAAGGTGGGAATGAACTGCAGACGAGCTTGTCCTAGGATGATTTTGTTCAATGTCAACATGGTTTCCAATCATCTTTTAATTCATTACCTGTTTGCATATTTACTGAATGTCTATTCTGAGAATAAGGGTACTGTGATACAGAAAGCATAACCTAGCTCTCTATCAGTTGATAGACTTTGAGGGTCACAGATAAATGAAAAGGGTGATCATATATTAAAGGTACTTGTGCAAGGAGTTCATGTGCACAACTGGCCTTCACAAACACACACAGAGACTCCTGCCTTCTGACAGCCTCACTTTCACATAGTGGCTTGCCCTACAGATACTGCACGTGTGCTTACCAAATTATTACAGTTCAATCAGTAAACACCTCTACTAAAGCAAAGGGGCAGAGGACAAGCGACAAGAGAGTAAGTAAACTGAGCTTGAAAACAAAGCAGGACTTGGTCCCATTGTTTTGGTTATTTTTTGCCACATTTCACTTACGCTGAAATTTTTAAACAATGTAGAATAAAAGACAGGAAATTTGGGGATGGAGCTGTAGCTCAATGGCAGAGTGTTTGCCTAGCACCTGTGAGGCACTGGGTTCGATCCTTAGAATAAAGGCACCTAGTTCCCCTCTCTTAAAAAGAAAAAAAAAAGGGGGGGGATTTTGTATTAAAAGAAGGTCAAGTTAATAGTAGTACAAATGTCCCTTTCCTCCCTAGTTTGGCTGGAAAACTGGTCAATGATTATGTAAACCAGGGACCATTCCTTAAAGCTTTCCCCACCTCCTCCACGATCCCTAGCACCCATGGTGAGTTCCTTGGTATTTGGCATCAAAGTCAATATTTTAAGTTAGGCACTACATGCTTTCAAAATAAAATATTACCTAAAATCACTTCCTAGGCAATATTATTTTACCCATTTGTCTCTTTCTCACTGGACTATTGGCTCCTTGGGCACTGGCACTGGTAGGACGAACCCCATACTGAATGAACCGTAAATCACACTAGAGGCTCCACAAATGAGAAGCAGAAAATAATCCACAGTTGGGTTTTAGGGACCAAATAGGTAATGTTGATTAGATATGATCTCATTGGTCACATCTTCAAGTGACAATATCACCATCAACAGGATTAATGTCAAGGGTAGAGAACACCAGCAATATAAAATTAAGAAAAGACAATTTGGTGACATACTCAGCAGGAAAAGCCACAGCATCTCCAAAGGTACAACCACCATCATTATTCTAATGTTATTCTGACTTTTAGACTCTTGGCTAGAAAACATGCTTATGGATGTCACTAGTGCATTCTAACCTCAGCTGGAGTCTTTTTACTTTTAACTTGCAGTCTTTTACTTTCCACCCTTACCAGACGGTGACCTGATCACACTTAAACCACCAGTGAAATTCTTTTGTGCATTTTCTTGTATATTCCATGCTAACCCCCTGACACAGATGCCTGCCTGGGTGTCCTCGCTGCCTCCCTTCCTGGCATGCGGTGACTCTGTCCCTCCAAGGTCCATGAGAACAACAAACTTTTCTCCTTTTGCTTTTCCTGTGTCCTTTCTTGTGGCTGCACCTGCCTGGCCACCTCATTAGAGAACAGGAACACGAAGTGTCATCTGATTTCTGCCCCGTGAGTCACTCAGCATTTCACCCAGACTCTCTCCACAGGCAGATCCAACAGCCTCCTTTTCAGGCTTCACCTTATGTGGACAATCAAGGTCACCAGGCACCCCCATCCTTCATAACACAAAACCCTCCTCTTTCAATTTCCTTTAGTGTTGAGGATACCTGATTATCTGGGTTCTTTGAAGCTACTACTTAAGCAGTCCTTAATAATTTATGGAAAGAAAAGGTACTAAATCCAAGGGAAGGCAGCTGCCATACCCCACCCACAGGAAGGTATTTAATGTCTAAGAGAGTTAAGTGAATTTTTGCTGGTGCCAAAGTAAGAAAATACTGTTTTACTAGTAATCTTTGCATTAGCCACTCTGATGTTTATTTCTTTAACTTTAAAAATGTGATTTTTATCAGATGATAAAATTGTGTACTATGAGACTATTCCTAGGAAGCTCCTCCTAAGAATATAGATTTCCAACCATAAAGATTGTCTTTTAGGGCTGGGGATGTGGCTCAAGCGGTATCGCGCTCGCCTGGCATGCGTGCGACCCGGGTTCGATCCTCAGCACCACATACCAACAAAGATGTTGTGTCCGCCGAGAACTAAAAAAAAAATAAATAAATATTAAAAATTCTCTCTCTCTCCCTCTCTCACTCTCTCTTTAAAAAAAAAAATACAGCACAGAACTGGCAGGAAAAATGTTTAAAAAAAAAAAGATTGTCTTTTATTATTTATAATTTCTATCAACTTCTATCTCAGTTGGAGACAGAACTTAGGCATGAGGAAGAAATTCTTAGAGACTGTTTCACTAAATTACAACCTGATCAAACTAAAAACCTTTTTCCTTGGAGTCTCATACAGGAGATTAAAGTATATACATGAATTTCTGCTGCATTTCCAATAAGGTAGCTTGTATAGATAAGCTAACACAAGTTCCAAGGAGGAGACAGGAGATACACACACAGAGATACTAACACAACTGACTGAGAAGCAGAGCTAGGATTCAAACCAACAGCTGCCTCTAATGCTTTCAGTAAACTGCCTTTCAGAAAAATAGGACTGGGTGAGCACTTGCCCAGCATGCTCAAGGCCCTGGGTTCCACCCCAGCACTGCAAACCAACATAAAGTGTCTTAAATTCCAGAGTAGCTTTATTTGAACCAATAAGTAATACTAGTCTCAGAATACAAGTCCAAACACAGATATTATACTGTCTTTTGTTTCCTATCCTGAAATTCAACAAACCACAACCAATGCCCACGTTGTTATTAACTTCAAATTCCTCAAAACCCAGTGGTATACAATTTTATTACTATATTGCTTTCTCACAAAAAGTAAAAAGTACAATGGATTTTCTGACAACATGTCCAACTAGATATTACTAGTTCAATAGTATTTTCTTAGTTTACTTGACCAATCTAGTTTTTAATTTTTCTTAAAACCTGCTTTCTTTAATTAAGTATGCACACTTACAAATAGAAAGAAACATGTAATTTTTTATTTTACACTTTGATTTAACATAGTAAAAAATAATTTCTCTGAAGTTCTCCTACTGTACGAAAGGCAATTTATCATAGAAAGAAAGGAGACTAAAGCAGGACTTAGGTTTAAAACCTGTGCCTGCTAAACTGATTTCTGGCAAGTTATTAACCTCCAAGTCTCAGATTTTTTTAATCTGCAAAGTAGATAAACAACAGGTACTTATCAAGGACCAACTGAGATAGTATGTACCTAAAGCAGCAATGGCAAGAGAAATTCTCTAAAATCAGCTTTCCTTTAGAACATCAGTCTTGAAAACAGTGTGTAAATGTAAACCCACACACGCCAGCTTTTTCTTGTTGTTGATAGAAATTATAAAGACTCCAAAACAAGCACCTGCAGTGGTGAAGCCACAGAGGGCAATAATATGTCACAGAGTGCGCCAGACCATGAAGCAGACAATGATCATGACAGGCAAGTAACAAAAGGATCATCAATCAATAAAGAAATGCTCACTTGCATAAATACATACTTTGACAATGTATCTATACTGAATAAACATTGTACCTTAGAATAATTTTAAATTTATAGATAAATTGCAAAGACGGCATACAGAGTTCCCAGACCCCCTTCATACAGCTTCTTGAAAGGTTAGCATTCTTTTGTAACCAAAGTCCATCTGTCATAATTAAATTGTTAACATTAATACAATAACGTTGTTAATAATCTGTTGGGAAAAAATAAAGGCTTATAACTCTATGCTGAAAAAAAAAATAATCGACGGACTTCATTTTGCTTCCACCAGTCTGCCCCCTGAGTCCTCCTTCTATTCTAGGTTCCAGTCCGTGTTTCCACTTGCATTTGTCACGTCTCCCTGGTCTCTACATTCTGGGACAGCTTTTCAGACTCTCCTTGTTTTTCATAATCTTAGTGCTTTTGAAGAGTGCTGGTCAGGTATTCTATATAATTTCCACTTGTTTGATGTTTTCTCATGTAAGATTGGGATGTGGACAAAGGAAGAATACCACAGATGCACAAGCACCTAAGTCACCTGTGGTAATTGTAACCTTCAACACTTGAATGGGTAGAGTCTATTGCTTCCTCATTTTTTAAAAAATTTATTTTAACTAGGTATATATGACAGCAGAATGCATTTTGATTCATTGTACACAACTGCAGCGTAACTTTTCATTTCTATGGTTGTACATAATGTAGTGTCACCTCATATGTGCAGTCATACATGTTCCTAGGGTAATGATGTCCATCTCATTCCACCTCTTTCCTGCCTTCATGCCTCACCTCCTTGCCCCATTTTCCCCAAGTTCTCTCCCCCTCCCCCATTATGGATCAGCATCCACTTATCAGACAGAACATTTGGCTTTTGGGAATTGGCTTACTTCACTTAGCATGACATTCTCCAACTCCATCCATTTACCTGCTCATGCCATAATTTTATTCTCTTTTAATGCTAAGTAATATTCCATTATGTATATATACCATAATTTCTTTATCCATTTATCTATTGAGGGCATCTAGGTTGCTCCCATAGTTTAGCTATTGTGAACTGAGCTGCTATAAACATTGATGTGGCTTGCGTCACTACAGTATGTGGATTTTAAGTCCTTTGGGTATAGACTGAGGAGTGGGATAGCTGGGTCAAATGGTGGTTCCATTCCAAGTTTTCTAAGGAATCTCCATACTGCTTTCCAGATGGTTGCTAGGAGTTTTGTAAGTTTGTGTTATACCAGGTTTACAGATTTATGCTAGATCCACTATGAGTTACTTTTTTGTTTTTGTTTTGGTACTGGCTATTGAACCCTGGGGCACGTAACCAGTAAGCCACATCCCCAGCCCTTTTTTAAAAATTTTGGCTTCAAACTTGTGATCCTACTGCCTCAGCCTTCCAAGCTGCTGGGATTATGGGTGTGTACACCTGCACCCAGAATGAGTTAATTTTTATGTAAGTGGTGTGGTACACTTAGATTCACTTTTTTGCACAGGCTTCTTCAATTGTTCTAGAACTGTTTGTTGAAAAGACTGTTCTTTTTTTCCCCTAGTTAATTTTTCTTAATGCTGTGTCAACAATCAGTTGACAATTGGCCATCAGATGATTTGTGTGGCTCTATTCTACACTCTTAATTCTGTCCCATGAATTGTGTGTCTGACCTTTGGCCAGCCCCATACTGCCTTGATATACATAGTTTTGAAGCATGTCTTAAAATTGGACAGTATGAATCCTTGACTTGTTCTTTTTTTTCAAAGTGTAAATTATTTGGGGGGTTGCTTTTCTGGTTTTCCTTTCATCACAAATTTTAGGATTAGTCTGTTAATATCTACAAAAATACTTTCTGGGATTTTGAGATAATGATTGCACTGAAGATACATGTCACTTTGAGGTAAATTCAACTAATATTGAATTGCACTAATACGTAATAAAATACAAACTAAATAAATAAAAGTAAGATATTTTCAGTTACCAGTCTGGCAAAAATTATAAAGAGGGTAACACATGGCAAAGTTACAGAGAAACACTAACTTCAGATGCTTTGTTGGTGAGGTACAAATTGGCTCAACCATTTTGAAGGCTAACTACAGTCCATACAAAAAATTTCTAAGAAATTTCTAAGACATAAAAGTGCTTTTATCTGCTAGGATATACAACTACAGAACAGCTCTGTACCAGAATGTTTACTGTAGCATTGAATGTAATTAAAAAAAAATCAAAGCTTCTAATATCCTGGAGACAGGTTAAACTACTAATGATGTATATATAAAATGGAATACAATGCAGTCATTAAAAAGGCAGAACTATATGGGTGAAGAAGAGTAAAGATAAAGTTCTAGGATGGTGTTACTCTATAGGCGACACTCATTACCTGCCTAGGAGATGGTTCTTATCATTGCTATGTCAGTATGGGTGAACAGCAGACAAATAAGAAAACTATTTTAGTAATTTATAAAGAACTTAACTATTAGGGACATTTACATTTCTTCTACTAATGACCTAGATTTAGATTTTTAAAAAATAATTCTTCCTATCTCTAGGTCTTGGGCCTCTTCTGTATCAGGAATTGTTTGCTTATAATGGTCAATGGTCCATGGAAGAGAACATAGTGAATAAATTTTATATAATTCTCAAAGAAATCTTTGATCTCCAAAAGTTTAAGATCAGCCCATCTCTAAGAACTTTTCCAGCTTTAACATTATATTTATTCAGACAATGGGTAGAAACAAACAAGAAAAGCAATTCCAAAGAAAATAATCTATTTTGGCCTAAAAGTTTCTTGTATTCAGGAGGGAGGGTGATTCAGCACACTGAAAACAGAACAAAAATTTCAACTAGGATATTTGCTTTGTTTACAGAATTAATCCTATAGGCTCTAGGTTTCTTCACCTGTATAATAGAAGACTGAATTAACTAATTTTATTTAAAGTCTCCTACAAATAAGAACATTCTCAAATAATCTGTCCTATTAGAGTTCAGTTTTCTTTTTTTTTTTTTGCTTCCTATTTTTTTTATTGGTTGTTCACAACATTACAAAGCTCTTGACATATCATATTTCATGCATTAGATTGAAGTGGGTTATGAACTCCCAATTTTTACCCCAAATGCAGATTGCAGAATCATGTCGGTTACACATCCACAATTTTACATAATGCCCTATTGGTAATTGTTGTATTCTGCTACCTTTCCTATCCCCTACTATCCCCCCTCCCCTTCCCTCACATCTTCTCTCTCTACCCCATCTACTGTAATTCATTTCTCTCCTTGTTTATTTTCCCATTCCCCTCACAACCTCTTATATGTAATTTTGTATAGCAATGAGGGTCTCTCTTCATTTCCATGCAATTTCCCTTTTCTCTCCCTTTCCCTCCCATCATGTCTTTGTTTAATGTTAATCTTTTCTTCCTGCTCTTCCTCCCTGTTCTGTTCATAGTTACTCTCATTATATCAAAGAAGACATTTGGTATTTGTTTTTTAGGGATTGGCTAGCTTCACTAAGCATAATCTGCTCTAGTGCCATCCATTTCCCTGCAAATTCCATGTTTTTATCATTTTTTAGTGCTGTGTAATATTCCATGGTGTATAAATGCCACTTTTTTTATCCATTCATCTGTTGAGTTCAGTTTTCTAGTAAGGAGAATTTGCCTGGTTTGACTGATAGAAGATTAGATTTTTTTTCTTTCTAAAACCAGGAGAAATACTGACATGCTCAGCCTTTAAAGTAATCTTTAAGATTCTGTTTATGAAGTTGCAAGAGTTCCCACTTTTAAATTTCATATTCTTGATAATAATATTGTTGACTTGTATACTTTTTATAGGGAAGGGCAGGTTCCAGGATGGGTGGCCCTTTTTAGAAGGCTAGGCTTCTGGAGAATACATTTATTTTTAGTTTCTAAGCTTTAACATTGTATGTTTAACATTGTGTTTTTTCTTGTGACTTTCAGTACCTAAATCTGTAATTTAATGAATTGCTAGCTGTATCAATTTAAAACTTGTACTTCTATTTTCATAACTTTTTTGCCCTCCCAGTGCTGGGGAGGAAACTAGGGCCTTGCATGTGCCAGGCAAATCACTGGGCCACTGAACCACATACCAGCCCTCAGAAAACATTTTTTATGTTAAAAAAAAAAAATCAACTAATCCTCTATTTAAAATAGTTTCAAAGTATTTTTAATATTTTTTATCCTTGGGACATATATATATGGTTTCTTTAAAATGAATTCTCAGATTAAACTTTTAAAGTTCTCCATCGAAGGAAACACATCTTAAATGATCATATTTATTGTGAACATAAACATTTTTAAATGATTCATATTTACTAAACATCAAATGATATTTCCATTAATTATTATTCATACAAATTTTGATTTTTAATTCTTAGAAGAAATGTATACATTAATGTTAAAACAGGTAGCCGATGGTACATAACATTACAAAGACATACACCCATTACATAACTACAGAATGTTCTGCGACACCCTCTCCTTCACTCCCGTTTACCTGACACTGCATGCATGTGTCCATTAACACACACCACTAATGACTCAATGGGATCATCTATCAGCAAATACTTTGCAGAGTATCCTATGCAGAGTTTCTGTCGATCAGTTGAGAAAAATGAAATGTCACTTCCCCCCCTAAACCATAGAGTCATAAAACTTAACTCTAAAGAATAAAATTGTTTTTTGGGTGGTTTCAGATCTGGATGAGATAAAACAAGCAAACTTACCATTGCCTTTCCCACAGAGTGAAAATATAAACCCCAGGCAGAAAGTACAGAGAAGAGATAATCTAAGGACAGTGAAAAGTAAACCAAAGTGGGCGACTGGGGAACAAGACCAAAATTTAAAGTATTGCTAAGTGAGTGCTAAAGTTTTGTTTTTTCATCCAGTAGTGGCCCAAGGCAGCCTTACACCTAAGAACATGCACGCATCATGTGCATGTATGGATATGTTGCAATGCATTCCAATTTTGTATATAACTATAATGTACCAATCAAAAATAAACAAAGTAAAATAGAGACAAGGAAGACCAAGAGAGTGGAGGAAGAGGGTCAGAGATGGAGGAGGAGAAGGAAAGAGGAAGTATTGGGGATGGAAATGAGGAAAACTGTTACATGCGATGATGAGTATGTCAAAACAAACCCCACTGTTATCTATCACTATGATGCACTAAAGGGGTGAGGAGACAGAGACAGACAGACATGTACTGGGTATGAAAGAAAGAACTTCAAGAGAAGCCTAGGCTTTTTGTGGTTAGGGGATTCATGAAGTTCAGTGAAAAGGAAAAATCCTGTTTCCTTTATTCATTCTTTTCTGTCCAAGTGCCCAGTCTGATAGAAGTCCAGGAGCATGGAAGCTGGGGAAGAACCTAAAAGAATTCCTCTCTGACCAGAGAAGTCTGGTTGTAAGAGGGTGGAGTACGTTCCCACTGTGTTCCCCCTGTCTCTGCCCTCCTGTTCCTTGGCCCTGGATGCAGATGTGGTTACAAGAAATATGTGGCACAATGTTAAACTAAGTCCCTAAATTAACAGCCAGAGAACTATAAAACGCCCCAGGAAACAGCAAAGTGCTAAAGGTATTACACAAAAGAGAGAGGTTAAAAAGCTATCCCATAAAGGATGATCTACATGTCGAGGCTCAGCAACAATCTAAACGTGTATGAATCTAACTCTGAACAGCATACCAAAAGCTCTGAGGACTTTATAGGGTTAGAACATTGACTAGGTCCCAAATATGTTGCTGACTCCCAAATATGACACTGAGCAGATCCTAGAAACACTGCAGAAGTTTTAAAAACTGCTCTGACAGTGGAATCACAAACCAAAACAGGTGGGTTAAATTGTCCTGAACCTAATCAGGTCAATTATTGGCTAAAACAAACAAAAAATGAACATTCTCCTAAGCTTTTAAATAATTTCCAATATCTCATTACATAATAATAATTTTTAAAAAGGTTCAGGATATAATCTAAACTCATATTTCATACAAAGAATCGAGGCAATTTCCAAATTTCAAAGGAAAAGAAAATCAATGACAATTACACTTGTAACTATTCCAATTGTGCTCTAGAAAGTAAGGAAGAACCCTTTTGAATAGAAGATGAAAATTCTCATTCAAATGAGAATACAAGCAAGAATCAAATAAAAAGAACACTGAAATTAAAAATTCCCTTGATGGGCTCAGCAGCAGAATGGAAATGGCCAAGGAAGGTCAGTAAAATGGAAGAGATTGACAGAAATTATCCAATTTGAATGGAGGAGGAAATGATAAAGAGAACCTGAGTCCTGCAGGAAAATAACAATGACATGGCATTTAAGAAGGAGAAGATAAAGACTGTGAAAGCAGAAAAAATATAGCAAGGCCCAGGTATCGATCCTTTCACTGCAACTACTAAGCTGGCAAAACTTGTCAGAATCAAGCATTCTAGAGCTCTGGAGCCTAGCTGAACACTTTCGGCATCCAAGGGAGAGTTGGATACAGAAAGCAGCTGGTAAATCCTTCTGGATCTCAGTGTACTGCACACACCTGCACCTCACCTCCAGACCTGCGTCCAGCATCGAGGAGCATAGGCCTGCGTTCCTGCTGTACTCTCTGCTGCCATAGGATCCTGACTACCAGAGATCAGAGCTGAGTGTGGGACCTGCCTGCTGGTTCACTGAGGAGCCAGTGGCTGGGCATTGTTCCCATGTCCTCAAGTAGAAAGGGATTCTCCAGACACCTCTATTGTCAAAATAATTTAAAGTAACAAAATAACAGATCTAGGAGCTGAAGTAAACCTATGTCAGGTCAATAGTTGGCTGTGGACAATGCAGTACAGAGACTTCAATGACCACACACAATGGAAGTCACTTTTGCAAAAGCAGTTTGAAAACCCACCTAGCAGAGGAACGTAGCCCTAAACAGGCAAAAGCAGCAACCCCTGGGGAGGAATAAGAACCTAAGTTGCAGTTACCATGCCATAATATTCACATTGTCCTCCTCTAAACAAGAAATGACAAAGCACACAAAGAAACAGGAAAGTATGATCCATTCATAGGAAAAAATAAATCAACAAAAATAATTCCTAAGGGAAGACTCTACATTTGTCTACCTAACTAGACAAAGCCTTTGACTGTTAACTATGCTCCAAGAGCTAAAGGAAAACAAAGACAAAGAACTCGTAGAAATCAGGGAAACAATAACAGAACAAGTAGGAATAATTAATTTTAAAAAGTAGAAATTATAAAAAGGAACCAAATAGAAAGTACAATGGTTGAAATGAAATGAAACCACAAGAGCTGAAATTAAAACTTGCTACAAGGATTCATCAGCAGATCCAAGCAAGGAAAACAAAGAATCCAGTACTTGGTCTGAGGCTGGAAGAGGGGAAGGGTGAGAACACCACCTAAGGGACTTAGGAGTAACCATCAAACACACCAACACACACCTTATAGGAATTAAAGAAGTAAAGAGCAGAAGAATAATGGCCCAAAAGTCGCAAATCTGATTAAAAAAAAAAAAAAGTAGACACCAAGGAAACTCAATGAACGAGACAAACAATAAATCAAGAGAGAACTAGACAGGGTACAGTGGTGCATGCCTGTCATCCCAGCTACTCAGGAGGCTGAGGTTGGAGGACAGCATGCTTAAGGCCAGCCTGGGCAATCACAGAGATCCTGTCTCAAAAGATAAAAAGGGCTGAGGTGTAGCTCAGTAGAGGGCCTTGGGTTCAAGCCCCAATAGAGAGATCGAGAGCAAGAGAGACACATAACAGATGGAAGGAATGAACAACAATGGGACATATTATTAAAAAAAAAACTGTCAAAAGATAATTTTATCTTGAAAGTAGTAAAAGAGAAGTAACTCATCATATACAAAGATCCTCAATGAGATTAACAGCAGATTCCTCATCAGAAACCATGGAGGTCAGAAAGCAGGAGGATCACTTACTTAAAGTGCTGAAAAGAGAAACGCCAACCAGGAGTTCCACATACGTAAGGCACTCATTCAAAAATCAAAGAAACGTTAGGCCATCTCAGAAGAGGAGGAGAAAAAGGAGGAGGAGGAGGAAGAGGAGGAGAAGCAAGATAAGAAAGTCTACTGCTAGTTGATCTGCTCTATAAGAAATGCTAATGGAAGTTTTTCAGAGTGCAACAAGAGAATACTACACTGTAACTCAAAGTTACGTAAAGAAATCGAGCAATCTCTGACCAGGGGAACTAGCATTATTGTATTTTTTTGTTTGTAACTCTTATTTTATTTTCAATGATTTAAAAGGAAATACCTAAAATAATAATCATAAGTCTATGGTCATAAGAGCACAATGTATAAAGATGAATTGTTATAATAACATAAAAGAAGAGGGGAAAGATCTATATAGGATCAAGTTAATGTATGCTATTGAAGTTAACTTGGTTATCAATTCAAATTGGATTGTTATAAATTCAGGATGTTAACTATTAATTCTCATGGCAGCCATTAAGAAAATAACTTTTAAAATTACAGAAAAGGAATTGAATGAATAAAAATTGGCACTAGAAAAAAAATAAAACAAGAAGGCAGTATGAGAGGAACTGAGTAACAGAAAAGATACAAAATATATAGAAAACAAAGAACAAAATGGCAGAGCTCACCAATTAAAATATGGAGATTAGCAGAATGAATATAAAAAAAAAAACCCCTTTCCATGTATGGCAATGAGTCACAGTGTAGTGTCCCTACACTTCAGTTAAAAGGATTTCCTGCAACAATTTTTAAGGGCAGGTCTATTAGTATGGATTCCCTTAGCTTTTATTTCTTTTTAAATATGGGAATGTCTATAAAATCAAGGCAAAAATATAACATTATCTCAGGGGTATTCCACTTACAAAAATGCATGAAAATTTATGTAATACAGCACCTACATTCATAATCTATATAATACATAATGCAACTATAACAAAGTGTAAGAAAAAGAGACATTCCATTACATTAAGTGGATAAATATTAATTATAAGTAGATTGTTAACAGTTAAATATGTACTCCAGTACCACAAAAGTTAAGTATGCATATTATAATTTCAAAGCATTTATGAAAATATCCACTTTGTGATATGCAGCAAAAAACTGAGCATACAAAATAAAACGTACAAATATTTCAGTGATCTAAAAAAGAGGCAGGAAAGAAGAAACAAATAAATGCAGAGGGAACAAACTAAATAAGAAAAGGGTAAGCCTAAATTCAGACAATAATCATCACAGGTCTGAATATATCAATTAAGAGAGAGATTTTATGAGTGGACAAAAAACAATTCCTAAAGATATGGTGTCTGTAAGAAATTTATATTAAACGTGAGGATACACACAACTTAAAACAAAAGGATGGCAAAGAGATATTTCAAAGACACACACAACAGTACAACTTCAGGAGAAAGCATTTGTGACCTGGGCGTAGACAAAGATTTTTCAGACATAACATCAAAAGCATGATCCCAAAAAGCAAAAACAATAGTCAATTAAACTTCACCAAGATAAAAACATTTTTGCTGTTTAATGGGCATTCTTAAAAAATGAAAAGATAAGCTACGAAAGGAGAGAAAACATTTGCAAAGGATCTACCAACCAAAGGACTTGTATCCAAGCAAAAAAGCATATGACATTATTTTAAAATAGGGAAAGGACATGAACACTTTTTCAGAGGATATTTGGAAGGTAATTAAGTACATGAAAAACTTTATTTGTTGCCCATTAAGAAAACACAAACTGGGCTGGGGATGTGGCTCAAGCGGTAGCTCGCTCGCCTGGCATGCGTGCGGCCTGGGTTTGATCCTCAGTACCACATACCAACAAAGATGTTGTGTCCGCCGAGAACTAAAAAATAAATATTAAAAATTCTCTCTATCTCTCTCTCTCCTCTCTCACTCTCTCTAAAACAAAAATTAAGAAAACACAAACTATGAGATACTTAATTTTATTAAAATGGCAAAGAATAAACCTCCCACAAAATCCCAAACAAAAAAATCTTGCTGGATTTATAAAAATTAAGATTGTGTTGAACTATATATCAAATTGAAGAGAACTGACTTAACAGTATTGATTCAAATGTTCTAATATTTAATGAAATACAAATTCAAAGAGACTTTAAATTACAAGACTTCCAAAGATTATAAAGAATAATGAGGACAAAGGAAGAGTGAGGTTCAAATTGGTTCTATCTTTTCTTGAAAGGTGAATAGTAATTTATACAATTTTTTGTGTTTCCTACCCTAGCACTTTTATTTCTAGAATGTGTAGGGCAGATATGCTTGCAGAATGGATATGCAAAGATATGCACTGAATTTAAGAACTTAGAACTCTGGGCATCTCCTTTGGAGACAGGTTACAGAATGGTACATTCATTCACGGTGCTTCATTCCATTCCAGGCAGAACTGCCTGGGTGAATGATGGGAAAATCAAGTTCTAGGTATGACAAATGATACTCTGAAGGAGAAACTAAGTTCCACATAGGGCATATCATTTACATTAACTCAAGAATGGATATAAATGTTGCTAAATTCAATTTGAAGAGAGGTAGACAGGAAACAACCTATACTGGAAAAACATGGATGAATCTCAAAGACATACTGAGTGAAAGACAGTGTCAAAAGGCTGAATTCTAGAATTCCATTTTTATTATACTCTAGAAAAAGGTGTGACAGCCACAGATCTGGGGCTACCAGGGGTCAGGGAGAGAGGGAGGTGCAGCAGCAGGAGGAAGGTTTTTACTTTTAGGAAAAGGAACTATTCTCTGTCCTGACATGGTAGTAGCTACATGCACACATAACTGGGTTAAAAATTCAGAACTGTACACCAAAGTGATGACAATGATGATGATGATGATGATGTGAATTTTACTATATATTAATTTAAAACGGAAGAATGTTCTAGGCTGCATATTCTTGTGGAGACTATTTTCTTCCAGAAAGGATAAATCTTCACTATGAAAGCCTTTGTTCATTAATTTCTGACTCAAAGACAATTAGTCTACAAAGTGAAAGTGATTAAGAAACATTATTTTTGACATCCACAATGAGTTATTAATATAAACCGTTTTATTTGAGAATAAAAGTAAAGAAGAAAATCCTTCTTTCTAGCATGTAAAGTAAGAATCAAATCTGCTATGCTATACCATATTTTAAGATAAACTAACAAGCCACTAGTTTTATCTTCTGGGTGGAATCTGTTCATTCTTCTCATAATTATATGAAGCATTAAATTGTATATTGAGAGGTTTTTTTCTTCTCTATTTAAACATCTATTGCCATCCTTCCGGTCTAAATTTGTGTCAAACCTTTATCTTTGTGCAAACTAGCAATAATGTTTTCTCTTGCACAAGACAGGAAAGCATTATAAGCATTACAAAACTGTTCAAATTGTTTGTTAAGTTATACATTATAATTAGTTTGGCAGAGCTAATACAAATCACATTTACAGACTAACAATAATAAAATTGAAGCACCAGTTAAATATCCAAAATAATTAAAGGAATCATTTTTAGCCTGGTATAATTAGCTAATTCACTTTACAAGCATTTATTAAAATGAATTCACATGTTATTATTCCATAGGTAGTTACACAATAGTGTTTATACAGGAAAAAATAATGAACCAAACTCTTTGTATCCAGCACTCCACAATTAAAACGAAGACTCCCCAAGTAATATCAATCTAGGATAGACTAATTAAGTTTGGTTTGATAACCATTCATTTCTTCTATTGCCTCTGAGCAAATTGTTTATTAGAGAAAGTTATTTTACACAAATCAAATCAAACTGGGTAAACCATTATATTTGAGGGAAACTTTAGCCATCAGTCAATTAATCCATCATTTTCTCAAGACACTATTGTTTAACGAGCAGATCATATTATCAACAATTTAGATATCATCTGATTCAATTATAACAGTAAATTTATTGACAGTTTCTCTAATACTTTTATTATGAGTATATTTGGAATTCTCTTTACCTTTGTGAGCCAAGCAAAGCCAATGCAGTATTGTGGTCAAATATCAAATAAACATAAAATTCTCTATAAATTTTGTAATAGCTTTAAAGCATAGTATCACAAAAGAAAAAATAAGCTTTAAAAAATTAAAATTGCTAATAAAGTGAAATGTAATTTCAACATAAAATCACTACTAATATATTTCTTTAATATGCTGAAATAGTACAGTATAACTTTAAAGTTATATTAAAACTTCATTTTAAGAAGGAACATGGGAAAAAATTAATTTGGACTCAACAAATAAGTAAAAGTTTGTCATCAATCTTAATATTTAAGCCATATGCCAAATGAATTAATGTAGCCTGTTAAAGCCAGGTTTCCCTTTTTAAGAATATCACTTTCACAGGAGGCATTAAAACTGACACACATACACACACACACTCTCTCTCTCTCTCTCTCTCTCTCTCTCTCTCTCTCTCTCTCTCTCTCACACACACACACACACACACACACACACACACCACAGTATGAGAAAGAAAATACACCTTTCTACATCTGCTAAAATATCATAAAAGATCATGTACAATAAGATTGACTTTTAGTTCTCAGCAGGAAATGCACACAGGTATAATTAAAATTATAAAAATTAGATAAAATCTCAAACAAAAACATTTTCATTTAAAGATTTAAAAACAGTTCCTGTCTCTATATATTTTTGTCTTTTTATAAGCTTGTATTTTAGAGCCCCAAACATTTTATTAATAATTTGTCAATAGATTGT
Organism: Urocitellus parryii; assembly: GCF_045843805.1. Taxonomy (NCBI): domain Eukaryota; kingdom Metazoa; phylum Chordata; class Mammalia; order Rodentia; family Sciuridae; genus Urocitellus; species Urocitellus parryii. The sequence continues at coordinate 158,192,565 of NC_135531.1, read as the reverse complement.
TTTTAAAGTCTTATGTTGGCTAGTTTAATCTCATCAATCTGATTTTAAATCCCTCAGAGTTACGGACCAAAGCATAAGATGTTTTCTCTACTCCTACAAGGAAGTTGAAGATTTTCCACTGACATACAATAAATATTTCCTCTCAGAATGACAGACAAGTCAGTTCTAGGCTTCTAATTTGGTCGAGCTCAACTGTCTCTTATTATATAAACACAAAAAGGTTGGGATCTGGAAGTGTCTGACCCCACATCACAAACAGATGCCTCAGGGTTGAACAGATAAACACACTAGCATTAACTTGGATATGCAGTAATTAATAACTCCTGTTGAATTGTAGTATCTGTGGACTGGCCTAGGGACCTAATGGTGACCCTGACGCACTGTCAGCCAACTGAACAGTGTGTTGTGTTATGGTTACGGTTTCTACGGTTCTTCCAACACCCCCTTTAGAGGCTTAGGATCTTGGTCACCATAGACAGAAAGGGCTGAACCAAGGGAAAATCAGGCTCCCTCCAGGCCCACAGCCTTATTTCAGTTAGAGCCAGTTGCTTCTGCAAGATTTCATTTCCACTGGTTGTAAATCAGTTTACAACCGCTATCTTATCCAGTATATATTCCTGGAATCTTCAAATTAAAGTATCTTAAGTAACAATGACCCTAGTTTTATTTTTTAAAGAATAATACTTCATTTTACATATTTGCCTCAAAAAGAATTACTTATTACCAAAGTAATCACAAGGAATAATACATCTAAATGACAAGCAGTCACTCACTCAATAGAGATCAATGTTTGCATAGTGCAAACTGTTTAGCATGAAGTCATCAGTCAGTATCCAACCATCAGCTCCATCTTTCTTCCTGTAGTCTTACTATATTCATCCCCTTATATGCCTATTAAGTTCATTCTTATTATTTAGTTATTTTAAGCCAATTACAATAGCCTTTAAAAATACCACACAGTATACTTTATGTAACTATCTCTCTAAACATTTATAATATATACGCCCTTTGTACAAAGCACAAATTTAAGTGGAAGAGGAGTCTTTCTGAAAACTTGATTTTCCTGACAAAAAGATGATGCCTCCCTCTAGAGTGGGTTATTACAATCATTAAGTGGATCCTAGAAAACACTTCACCCATTATAGTTTTACATGTTTTTGATTTATAGTTATGATTAAGAAAAGCAATGCAAAAAGGACACTAGTTAGAACCACTGAATCCAAAAGATGACTCAAATGTGTTGTTACTGCAGTGAAATTCTTTTTGATCAGCCACAAGATATTTACAAATGAACAATTTTTCTATGATCCAAATAGCTCACTGTCAATGATTAATCAACTCTCTTACCACAATTATTTTATTTAATGTGAAAAACAACAAATGTATTTAAGTATAGAATCTACCTATAATGATACCCTTAAGTATGATTTCAACTAGGATACAAGGATTTCCTTTAATAAATAAGAAATGCATTTTCATATATTATCAAGTTAAAATGTGAAGGAGGTGGTAGTAGCATGGCTTGTTTTGGAAGACTTTTACATTTTGACCTATGATGGTTCCAAAAGTGGGGCGGGGGGAATGAGGACTCACAATAAAAATGAAGCAAATGGGTGACATCAATTACAGAAATGGCTCACTATTTATTAGATATCGTATAATGTGACCCCAAATTTTTACAGTAGCTTTCTATGGGATAATTCAAATGCCTTTACATATTCAATATTTACCCTTGTAGGAGAAAGTGAAGCATTGCAGAACTTAAGTTTATGGTTCAAGGTGATCACTGTGAAAATCAGGATTTCAATTTAGTCATCCAGTTTTCCAAGATTAAAGGTTTTCTTACAGACCATGTACCACCCTTATGAACGCACAGTGTCCATTTATGCACGAAAATTAGAATACCTATGATAGGCCTCAGAAGTGTGGGAGATATTTACCTATAATCTCACTTCAGGTTTTCAATGTACCTCTGTTATTATTAGCTACAGGTATCCTTATTTCCAAATACATACATACATGTTAAGTACCCTAAAGCTCAGAGAGATAACAAAGTTATTATTTTCTGCTTCATCTTCAATTAATTTCAGACTTAAAAAACAACTGCAAATATGATTACAAAGAATTCCTATATATCATTCATTTACGTTCCCTTTATGGTCATGAAGCCTTTAAAAGATGTGGCTAGGACCTTAAACAGCTTTCTGACACTAAGTGATACAGCTCTTTCAACTACTCAATTATTCTGCATGCCATGAGCCATGGAGGTGCAAGAAACTGTTAAGACTATATGAAAGTTACTGATGACATCAAGGCTCTTTGCATTAACTCTGCTATAAATACAATCAAACCCTGAATCCAAACCTATATGTAGGGATTTCTATACTGAAGAGAGAGATTTTTATTAGAACCATCACTAAGAAACAAAATTACTGTGCCAGTTTCCTCATCTGTAATTTCTAACATCTTTGGATTTTTGCATGGATCAAGGCGATAACAGAAAAGTCCAGTTCGGGACACAAAGACACTCAGTAGTCTGTGTATTTTATGGACAGTCTATTTAAATACACTATGGGCTTCAGGTGGTAGGGACGCATAGAAGGATGCTGTCACAGGGAACAATGAGCCAACAGGCCTTGAGGAGAGCAATTATTAATAACCATTTTCATATGTTGTTCAAGAAGAAAAGAAAAAAATTACCAATTCTGTTTCTACAAGTAGGCACACATTTTAAAAAGCAATAGCTAGAAGGAGTGTTATAAGTGTTGTATTTTATTGACATTTTATTAGAATTTTTCAAACAGAAAAGTTGAATTGCACAATGAATATCGGTATTATATCTACCATCCAGATTCTAAAATTAAAATTTTGTTATGATTTCATTATCACATATCTTGCCATCCCTCTATCCATGAGAGAGAAGAAATAGTTTCTAAACTCCTTTAATTCATAGTTTTTAGTAATCACTGTAAATGTGGTGGTTTCCATTAATTCCTATCAAAAGAGGTGGAGTTAAATCCCGCTCCTTTTGAGTATGGGATTAGTGACTCACTCCTGACAAACTGAATAAGGAGGACATAACATGTTGCTTCTCAGGAGTAGGTCATGAAAAGCACTTCCTTCCTGCCCTAGTGGGGTAAGTGGGCTGCAGATCAAGAGGAAAAATCCAGCAGCCCCTTGAAACATCCTGCACCTAGAAAGTAAAGCAGCAGGGGACCCTCCAGCCCCAGTCAACTTTTCAGTTTTCAGCCCTGGCTGAATATCTGGACTAAAACCTCATGAAAGACATTGGATTCATTCAGCTAAAGCTGCTCCCAAACTCCTGCTCCTCAGGAATTCTATGACATAAAAAATGCTTTTGTCTAAAACTGCTAAGTTTGGGGATTATTTGCTACACAAATGCAGGATGCAACTAGGAAGAAGTCTGCTTCAGCACCTTTCCCTTTTCTGTTTTTTTTTTTTATGCACACATACCTTTATTTTATTTATTTATTTTTATGTGGTACTGAGGATGGAACCCAGCACCTTGATGTGCTAGGAGAGTGCTCTACTGCTGAGCCACAACCTAAGCCCCCCACCTTCTCTGTTTTAAATATTAACATTCACACATTTTTAACTTCTTCCTTATCTTTCAACCTCAGGTTTTTCTTTCTACTTTAGTTTTACCACATTTGAATTCTCTGTTCCTCTTCATCTATCTCAGAAGAAAGCAATTAGTTCTCAAACTATAAGGCTTTAAGCTTGAAGGAGCTATGGACTATTGTGGAAGGGCTAAATGAAATGATGTTTGCTTTTACTGAGTGCTGGAAATAAACTAAAAACCTATTCATGCCAGCAGCAAAGATACAAACACCAGTTATAAGCTCTAGAAGCACAGACAAGGTAGCTCATGCCCTTGAAATGTTTTACCACAACTTGTCCCAAAACAAACTCTAGATCCTCACAAACAATATATAACATGGGGTTACTGTTAAAAATGTATTCAAATAGTTGAGAATTCCCAGTACACTTAGAAAAGCTACTGGAAGCGTCATTTGACTTTGGATTTTAATAGCAAAAACGAAACCAAACAACAACAAAAACCTGTTATGCTATTATATTCATTATAGATCTTAAAAATTACTAAGGTAGTGTTTTTAATTTATTATGTTTTCTCCCTTCATCTATTCCGCTGAGACAAAGTAGCCTTGCTATTCTGTAAACACAACAAAAACATGATTTTGTCTCAGAACCTTTGTACTCACTGTTCCTGGTATGTTTTTGCTGTGCTTAACTATCATGGCTGGTCCTACACTTTACCAGATTTTTACTTAAATGCCATCTCATCAGAAAGGCCTCCTATAGGGCTGGGGATGTGGCTCAAGCGGTAGCGCGCTAGCCTGGCATGCGTGCGGCCCGGGTTCGATCCTCAGCACCACATACCAACAAAGATGTTGTGTCCGCCGAGAACTAAAATAAATAAATATTTAAAAAAAAAAAAAAAAGAAAGGCCTCCTATAAAAGCCCATATGAAACAATGCATCCAGCACTCACTATTCTCCATATCCTACTTTATTTTCATTTTCTTACTCAATTTATTGATTTTTAAATTATAATTTATTGTTATCTATCCAACTAGACTATTTTTAAAAAAACACTTAAAAGTGTTTGTTTTTCCTTTTTCCCCAAGATTTTGAAGCAGATCAAAGTAATAGATGATTTTAAAGATTTAAAACACATCCTTCGCTAAGCCTTGAGCCTCTCGATTGTCCTTGGCATTGTGCTTTTTGCATTGCTGCTTCTGTTTTTCACGTGGAAGGCTCCTAAGAGTGATGAAATGATCCATGAGGAAGTCCAAAATATCTTCCTGTGATGAAAATGGCTACAGATGATGACAAGTGAGGAATGAAGCTGGTGAAGCAGAAGGCTGTACAGTTCTTACACACAAGAGTGTGTGGGCTGGAACTGGCCTCCGCCCCCCAGCCAGAAGAGCTCTCCCCTTCATGCAGCGCCTCTGTGCAGGTGAGACTACCTGCACAAGCATTCAGGTCGTACACCACTGCAACCACTTCATGTGTTATGAATAAAAAATATGCCTTTACATAAGGGGTGATAATCACATCAAGCTAAGCATAAGAGTGATGCACAGGCAGCCTGTAAAGGTACTATGGCTTGGGAACAAGGTGTCCTCATTTGGAAGATTATGTTGCCATTTCTAATTCTGCAGATGGTTATTGTTGCTTTGGTTAAGAATTTGTATATGAAATATTGTATAACCATGACTATATTTTATATTAGCCTCTTGTTTTTGGTTGTATTATTATTCGATATTTAAATTGTCATGATGCCAAATTACAATAAGGCTGAATCAGAAAGCAATTCTGTACTGAGCAGAACTGAGAGTTTTTTGAAATGACCTTGTCTCAAAAGTAAGTCTACTGGGATTTCTACTGTTCTAAACCATGATCTCCTTGTTCTAACTCATACAGAAGATGGAACAGAGAGTGGATGAACATATGCATGATTTAACTAACAAATTTAATATTGTGGGATTTTTTTCTTTATTACAGACACAATAATTCTTGTATTTTCCTCTTTGAAACATCAGAAGTGTTTTGTAACCAGGCTACAGGCAACTGTTCCACATTTTACCTCTCTTCATTGCTTAGAAAATTGCTACATTCACACCTTTATTTCCACCGAAGAGCCAGAACAACACTGACCTAGCCACACTAAATAAATAAATAAATAAATGTCAGGCTTAGCAGCAGTACAGTGTCTAATCTCACAAACAGCAAAATGCAAATTCAAGCCCAGTCCAAGCATGCAAAGTATGTTGGACCTCAGACTTTGAAAGGACACAGTTAGGAAGAAAGGGGGTGGAGGGGCAGTTAAAAAATATTAAGAGGTATGATTCATGTAATACATAAACAATATACCTGATCATTACAAATATATTTGACCTTTAAAGTCATAAAAACAAATGTAAAAAGGGTCTCCAGTTTTCTATTACTGCCAAGTTTATTTTCCTCATAAGTTTCGCCCTATTACAGTACAATAATCCCTCATTACTGCAGCACAATAATGCACAGTCTATACTCCACCTATAGTTGTCTTGTGTCTATTTAGTTTTATAGCGAGCAAGCAATTTAAGAATGTGGTAATAAAGCCTCAATCACAGTAATGATGTATGATGGGCTGTAATTTCTCTGTGCTAATGGGTTACAAACAGTATTACAGAGATGACGGGAATCTCATTGATTCATTATATGACTGCAATAATATCAAAATGACTTAATATAGATCACTATTAAGTCATGCACATGCTACTAACAACCTCTATATTTCACTATATAGATATATAGGGAAATAAAATTAATATTAGTCTTTCTATATAAAAGTTCACACAGCACAAAACATTTTGTGTTGAGTACCCTAAATCAATGTTTAAAGTTGGAATTACTGCATTGAACTGGTTCTTTGAAAAGAAAACCATTGATTTTAATCTGCTTGAAGCAATCAATTACTCCCTGTCCTCTTTATTCCAAACTGTAATGAAAACTAAACTGCGTTGTCTTGAAAACTAAATGTGAAGATGATCATAAACAGAATTTAAACTCCATGGATTATTCATATCCACCCATTTAGATTTGCCATTTCCATTATGAGTACATTTGCCACGAGCATTTAATGGACATCTAAAAGGGAATTCATTAAAGCAGGAGCTGTTGGCAGCACTTATGGGCTTCAGACTGCTTTATGCTTGCCTTTAATAGCTCACTATTATAAAAGTGATATATGGTGTTCATCCCATTAGTAGTTTGCAGAAAGGTCTGCAAGAGATAACAAATCCTTCTGAATATTTTCAGAACTGAAAGTAAATCATAGTTTGTTTGTTTGTTTTAAGCAGCATATCCTTACAATATACAATTTTAGAGTCAACTAAATTTAGTTGTTCCAAGCCAAATAAGATTTTAGAAACCATAGATGCATTTTATGAAACAGGCACCACCTTTTTGAAATATTCTGTGGTTATTAACTCGAGACATTAGCTGCCCTCAGGCAATCTAACCAATGACATGAAGGTATGGTAGAGATAATAGTAAGATACACATTCTATGAGTTAATGGTAGACACTGCCAACAGAAAAGCTAGGTAGAGCATCCCTAGATAACTGCATACTGAAGGAGAAGACGGTTTCCAGGCTCCTGGATGTATTAAAAGGGTGTTCTTGGAAGAAATTTTTTTTCTTTGTTAATCTTAGGATAGAAAATGCATATGAAGAAATGTAAGACATGATGTTAATGTTAATGCTTATTACAGTAATGCAATCAAATCCTAGGGAAGAATGAGAAAAGAAGCCCTTCGTCATGTCACCTCCATAATGCCTGGTCTTGGCTGTGCTTTATTTCAAACACAACATATTTTACTTAAAAAGTAGCTTAAAGCTTATGGAAGGTCAGCAGCATGCTCTAGCATTAAAAAAAGGCAAATCAAAACTAACAATATTTGGAAGAATCCCATAGCCATATATTTGGTTTCAGGATTCATCAATTATTTTTCTTAGCAAATTTACCTTTCTAATTTTGCTTTGTTTTTATCAAGGTAAAATCAGCTATCATATACACCCCTTATTACACATACCAGCTGGCTCTGCAAAGGACAGAATAGAAATGCTATCTCAGGTAATCTAAACCTTTTTGAAGTCCGCAAATCTTTGTGTAGACAATTAAAAGATGATTCCACTTTGGTGTTTTAAAAACATAAAACTGATCTTTTAAGTGTCTAAATTTTAGTTCATTGATTTATTAAAATAGATACAATTATTTCACAGTATAACGTTAAAAATGTCCAAAGACCACATGTGCACCTACCCAAAAAATTACTGGTTACAAAATTAAGATTTTGAAAAGGACAGAGATAGGAAAATAAAATAGGAAAGCTTACTTAAAACTCACAACCTTTCTACATGTACAAGTGCTTCTAAAGCCGGTCAAATGTAATCCTCAAGTTTAATTCATTCACAGTTTGCTAATTTCTTTAAAATTACAGCCCTTCAACAATGTAATTGATTTGCCCAGCCCAAGAGCATCATGGGAAATCAGTGTGACTTCCTAAGCCTTTGAAACATGCCCATTGTGTTCATTACACTGCAGATTCTTATATTTAATATGCATTATAACATGTATGACATTCCTGGTTTAGTAATATGATTCAGATGTCTAAACATTTAAATTACATATTTACATGATTCAGTTAGGGTATGTTTACATACTCAATACAATCCACATATAGAAACCTAATCATCTTAAAACACTTATAATCTAGTGGGAAATATCTTTCTATTATATGAAACAGAGTCAAGTAAGTGTCTTCTCTGTTCAAAATACCACTGGAAACATTTCTTAATACCCAGTAAATATATTTTGTTCTTTTGCACAATTAGGGGATAGAAGCATAAAGGAATAAATGGGACTTGCACCCAAACACTCTGAGTCTGAGTCCATGCTAACTTAATTGTATGAATATAGAATCAAACAATATTTTATTTAGGTTCCAGTGGTAAAATATCAGGCAATTCCAAGTAATGAATGCTTAAAAAGATGACTTTTCAGCCAAGACAAGTACTCTTGATAAAAACTAGTATAGACATTTTAGTTAAAACAATGCATCTCAAGAAACCAATAAGTAATAAAGGGTGATATATAACCATTTAGCTTCATGGACAGCAAAATTTCAGAGAAAGACAACCTCTCTTCTTCCTAGTGTGACGGATCACTTTACTTTAGCAAACTCATTGAAACATATTAACTTCAGTTTATAATTCATGCATCATTTGGAGAACTGACCAACAGGAAGGAATAAATGCCCAATCTGTTTCTGCTTCTGTGTTGGCAAACGGTAGAAATAGGTATGTTAGAGTAGTACTTTTGTGGTCCTCACAATCAAGACACAAGATCATTGTGATGAAACGAATGTTTTATAAGACTGACAGCTAATGTGCTCTGGTACATAAATGGTCACCTATAAATCAAGTGACACATGATGCACAAGTACACTATGAAGGAGACTATGAGTGTCAGAATACAAGACAGACTTTTTCCTCAATTACAAAAAAAGCTTTTGGACAATAAGTTGTCTAGAGAATAGCCTCATACCCACAGACCTAATTCATGTCCCAACTCATGAGGTAGCATCAAGGTGCAAAACAGACCAAAACAGGTGCTAAGACCACCTGTCTAAGGAGCATGATAAATTTCTTCTTATAACTAGCACAGGAAGGCTGAATCCAGAACAGGAAAATTCTTGTCTTTGTCCTTAGTTGTTCTGATAGAAAGTGAAAGAATCCACAGCGAAACAACACAGACCTTTGTGATGACCATAGGTACAAATGTAGGACCAACATCCTGAATCTACTTTTGGTTTCAAGCCATCTACAAACACAGTTAATAAGCTATTAAAATCATAAGGGTACGAGACTGTAAATTCTAAACTAATTTTAAGTTGTTATCAACCCTTACAAGTACAGTAAAATGAAGATAAGGATCAGCATTAAAATGACAACTACAAATACCTGTCGGGTTTAAATATCTTTCTCTTATCACACACTCTAAGATTTCTGGAATTTATGATAATCAAGTATCCTGACAATAAATGACATAGTATAAAAGAAGAATTTTTAATGATGTGATAAATCATTAATTGCATCCTAGAACAATTGGGCATATGAATTGTATCTACATTTTTTGGGACTAGCAAACTTAAAGAACAACAAAAACAACAACAACATCATCAAAAAAAACTAAGGCTGACTGATTCTGAGTGAGAGCATCTCTGAGTGTGACTTACCTGACAGAAAAGAAACTGGCTTAACATACAGACTGACCTGCCCTCACCTGGACCCTTAGACCGTGATCCCTGGTTCAGATGATGATGGATCAGATCGTTCTCAAGGAGGAAGAAACCCGAGTTGGATAGGTTTGCCACAAGCCCTTCACAGGAAGATGTCAGTCTTCTGTGCAAGACAAAAAAGAAAAGAAAAAAAGGTACAGTGGCAGTGGATGAATTCTCCTTTCTTAGGAGAGGGGGAAAAAATCAGGTATGCATATTTTCCATTAGTTACTAGCTCTTTTCTGTACAAAAGGCAAAGAAAGTCTCTGCAAAAGTTGGGAGAGACAAAGCTACCAAAAGTCTCAAATCACTTTGGAACAGAGGTTACAATAATAAGACGCTAATTTGAACTGATTATTGACATGGCCTTTCAGGATTCAATTTTGAGAAGATCATTAATCAAGATACTGCTTTCATGGACAAAATAATCAGTTGTAAACTTTTTAAAAAATATCTTAGGTTGGATATGGAAGATGCTCACAATCTAGCCTCAGTCCTAATGGTTAAACTGGCTTCACATATTTTAGTTACTCTAGTGGTAATATAGAAGAATATGACCTATCTTTTTAAATTATCTGGCATTTCAGAGGCCAGTAGTACTTGATATGTTTCTAATATATTCCAGTCAGATTTTCCATATATACATAATACCCTTATTGCAGTCTCTAAACAAAATTCCTAAAAATGTTGTGCTTCATCTCCAAAATTTATATTTCCTTCATTTAATATTAGAATCTATATGTAAAACTATTATGCCAGTCTTTCTTACATATGTGCACAAATTTATTTTACAGAATCAATAAGCTCTAGGATTTAACAATGGCTTAACTCCTCAACACTACTAGCTTTTGTTTTTAATTAAAAATGTGTTATATTCTTTTTTTTTCAGTGCCTTAATATATCTAGTATTAATTTAAATGTTCTTCATGGGCAAATCTAAAATTCCAAGGCTCTGGGTTTAGGGGTATCACTTATTTTTTTTTAATCAATAAGCAAAAAATTCCATTTCACAGGAAAGAGATAATATGGTGAGATGGGAAGGGAAGCTAATAAAATATTCAGAATAAGACTGGTTGCAAAAGTTCAATAACTGGTATAAAAATTTAATAGGCTAACTTACTAATAGCAGACAAATTTATATGAAATCAAAAATCCCTTCTTTGAATCCGGGTATCACTTCACATTCTATAAAATAAACAGACATTACTAGGTGTACTGATCTATGTCCTTCCATATAGTTCAAGAGGCAGTCAGCAAAGTTGACCTTTGTAATAAAAATCACTACATCAGACTACAAAATTTAGCAGTTAAACCTACCAATGAAAGAAAATAATTATAAAGGAAGCTCTAATGACTGATAGCAATATTATCATTAACTATAATATGATGCTACTGAGTTAATTCAAATGCTTTATGGACTCTTTGCATATGCAAATAGATGAATTTCTTATGGAAACAGGAAAACTATTTAGCTCTACCAAAATGTCACAGGTAATTCCACTTATATTTCACGAGCATGATATAGATATAAGAGGTTCCATGCCAAAAATAAATTTGCCAATACTGAAAGAAAAGACAAAATTAATACTTCATAATACTGATTTAAATAGCTGAATCTTTCAGAATCCTGAACCATGCATGAATAACAGAAAGAAGCTAAGCTGCACTTTTTCAAAGCTAAGCTGCACTTTTTTTTTTTTTTTTTTTAAGTGCAGCTTAGCTTCTTTCAGTTATTCATGCATGGTCTTATATGGTAAACTCACTTCAAAAAGGGACTCTTGGGGCTGGGGCTCAGTGGTAGCGCACTTGCCTAGCATGTGTGAGGCACTGGGTTCGATTCTCAGCACCACATATTTAAAAAAATGGACTCTTAAAAAAAATCTATTTAAGAGGCTAGATGCATAGCTTAGTCATAGAACACTTGCCTTGGATGCACAAGGCCCTGAAGTCAATCCCTAACACCACCACCAAAAGGAAGAGAAAAAAAAAAAGGAAGAAAGCAAAGAAAATCAAAAGGAAAAAAAGAAAAAAGAAAAAGAAATCCATTCTATTCTAGTTTAACTCCATGTTCTAATGGAACAAAAATAAGAAATATTCTATTATTTAACCTGAATATGTGAATAATTTTTCATCTTAGGGTCAAATCTGTTAATGACAAGTAACAAAAAACTAAATAGCAAATGGACTAAATTCATTTGTAACTCATATAATTTTTACAAAGCTATTCCAAAGCATGTCTTTCGAGATCTGAAGCACATGACTGAACTTTATTTCAGTATTTCTTCAGTGTTTCAGATGTTTGATAATCTAAGAAACACAGGCTTATCTACAATCACTATGTGATTATTAACTATTAATGATATATGCCCTAGTATATATAGAGACTGACTATAATCCATTCATTTAAACAGAGTAAAGGGGGCAAAATTAGCTGGAGACATATGATAAAGTAAAAAACTATAGGAGATTTCCCAGTAATCATCTGATTAGGAGGCAGCAACACATAATGATAGATTTATAAGAGCCCTTTCAGAAAGACCAGCTGGATTTGAATCATGACTCTGATACTTATATGTGACATGTGCCAAGTGATAACCTCTCTTAGCCTCAGGGTCCCCATGTAAAAAAATAAAACAAGGCTACATCATAGGGCTGTTGTAAGGGTTAAACTAACTTGTGCCTGTAGCATGGTGAAAAATAACACATGGGAGTTGCTCCATAAATGGCAGCTATTATCATTATTCTTTACCAAATTTCTCCCAAGGAATTTAAAGCCTCCCAAAGAGAAATGATAAATTATAGGGTTTTGTGATAATTAAAAGACATAATATACTCATTATCTCATTTCACAAATATTTGCTGACTGCCAGAAAATTTCTTGCTGCTGGGATACAATGGTAAGCAAAACAGACACAATTTCTTCCCTTATAAAATTTATAATTTTGGAGAAAGACAAATAATTATATTAATTCTACTTATGGTTAATCACAATTATGATAACTGCATTGAAGACTAAGGACAAAGTAATACAACATGATGTAAGTGGAGGCCTTTCAGGGGAAGAAGTGAGGAAGGCTGCCTGGAGAGCACAGGACAGGAACAGCCAGGCTAAGAAGAGACAAACCCATCACTCCACGGAGAAGAAACACAAAGTGCAGGATTCTGATAAAACATTTGAAGAATTTAGGAATTCAAAGAAAAACCAGAGGCCTACAAAAGGAAAATGGCATAGGGTAAGGCTGGAGAGGGAGACATAGGACAGTTTCTTGAGTAGATGGTATAAACCATGAAAAGGATTTTAGTCTTAACTATGAAATTATAGTCTTTATCCTAAAAGTAATGGGAAGCCATCAGCTTTCATTTCAAAACATTCTGTGTTGTCTGATGAGCCCCACTTTGGATGCAGTAAAGGGACCATCGGAAAGCAACCAAAATGGTCATGGAGAGGTGGCATGGACGAGGAATATGGAATCAGAGCAATAAAACACGATAGAGGGAGAATGGAGACTGAATGGCTGCAATGCTGAATTCTAGATCATCAACAGGAGCAACTGAGAAACCCAAAGGTTTTCTTTTTTAATCAAAAATTTATAGCAACTTTTGAGGGGGACGTCATGAGTTCTAAATAAAACCTGAACTGAAGGTGACAAATGGATGTCAAGCAGACAGTGATTCAGAAACTTAAACATCAGAAGAAAGGCCTAACTAAGAGATACGTCTGGGAGTCATCAGCATACAGATAGTCACTGGAGACCCAGGAGTACATGAGACTATTTAGGGTAAAACAGAAGATACCCAGAGGCCTGGCCCCAAGAAACCATAATATTGAAGGTCAGACTCAGGAAGATCTGACCACAAAAGAAGCAGATCAGGAATTGCCAGAGAAAAAGACAGCATTATATCAGAAAAACTGAGGGAAAAAGAAACTACTCCAAGGAAGAGGAAGAGATCAAATATGCTGAATGTGGCTACGAGTCCATTAAGATAAAGGCAGAAAGCACCTTCGAGCTTTGTAATCAAACAGTAGTAACCTCAGCTCAAGCAACAAGTGTTATGGTCCTTTAAATGTCAGGGGGTGCGCAAAGAGTTTTGAAATGATCATATAAAAAATATTGTTTACTTGTGAGCTAACTACTCAACTGTCAGCATTGCCCCAAGGCAGCTGTAGATGGTATGTCAAGGAACAAGTATTCAAACAGGATTTTATTTATAAAACAGGCACCAGCATTCAGAATACAACCAGGCTGATGTATAGCACTGAAGTCTCAGATCAAGTACAGTCTTCCCCATCACTCCATTCTACAGTGCTGGTTTCACAGATGATTTATTAACTTAAATTGACTTTTTGATTCATTCAGTTGTTAAATGTTTCTCTTTTTCTGGAATGTAAGCTTCATGAGAATGCAGACCAAACCTTTACAATTCATATTTTTATACCTTCCAGCTCTTAAAGCATGGATATAGACCCTAGGAAATCCAACCCTTGTTACTGTTTTTACTTTCTAAGGAATGAATTTGTTCTTCTAACTGTGATACAGTAATAGGTCCAGATTTAACCCATGTCTTAAGCAACAACAATAAAAAATGAAATAAATATATCAAGCAACAGTTTTAAAATAATGGCAAACACACAGCAAAGGACTAGAGTCCCTGTGAAAAAGGAAACCAATAAAATACCCATTCTGAACTGCAGAAAAGAAGGGGGACCCCAGGTACAGTACAGCACAGCAATCCCTAACAGGGATGCCACTGAGTTCTAGAGAAGACAGAGTTTAAGAGTCTTGAGCAACTTGAATTTTCAAGGCAGAGTTCAGACTTTCTGAAGACTTCTTGTCTGAAACTATGAAAGCCAAAAGACAATGGGATGTATCTTAAAAGAAAGGAAACAAAACTGGAATTCTATACCCAGTAATAGCATCTTTCAAAGGGCAAAATAAACAACTTTTCACCCACAAGAGAAATTGAGAATTTATTTCCACCAGATCTGCACTACAAGATGTGTACAGAAAGTTGTTGCTGTTTTTTTTAAACTAATACGAAATTCAAAATATACTGTATGGAAACATAGATCTACACAAAGAAATGAAAAGTGTCAAACAGCACATATGTGAGTAAATATAAAAATTTTCCCCCATTCTTCAATTTCTTTAAAAGATAATACCACTCTTCAATTTCTTTAAAAGACAATAAACAATTAAAAATCATAACAACATATTTAGAAGTTTATAAACACAGATGTCAAACCTAAGGACAACAGCATAAAGGATAAAAGGCTTTAAAGAAAAATTTACTGTTATAAAAGTTCTTACACTCGACATGTAGTGCTATAATACCAATGGGGGTACATATTATAAATCAAAGAGAAACTTCTGAACAGGTATAGCTAATAAAACAATACTGAAGACAAGTAATAAAAAATGCTCAATTAAAAGAAACAAAGGACAGATGGGATGAACAGAACAGAAAACAAATAGCAAGACTGTAGCCATATCGGTTAATTATATTAAAGAGAATTGGTCTAAAAAAAGAGGTTAGTAAACAACAAATAGCAGACTAAAACCAGGTTTCCACCTATTTCTTTACAATGAGTTAAGAGTGGCTTTTCCATTTATAGAAATTTTTAAAAGTCATATTTTGAAAAAAAGTGGAAACAATATTTTGTGACATATAAAAAATGGTAATAAAATTAAAACTTTAGTACCTACATGTGTAGTTTTACTGTAACACAAACAGGCCTAACCACTTACAGATTGTCTATTGAAGATTTTATACTGCCAAGACAGAGTTGAGCAGTTGTGCAAGAGATCATATGGCCTGCAAGGCCTAAAATATTGATTACCTGGCTCTTTGGAGAAAGTTTTTCTGGTATCTGGTCTAGAGGCTTCAATTAAAACATGTGTGAGACGGAAAAAAAAAGCAAGACCACCCATACTGTCTATGTGGAACCTATTTAAAACTCAAAGAAATAGGTACATTAAAGGGATGGGAAAGATAAAACCTGGAGTTCTGTCAAATGGGGTAACAGGAACTGTATCTGCCCTCTTGATCTAGACAATTTAGACATGAACTAACAACTTTCAAAATACTTGCGTCAGACAAGAAGACTAGTGATCTCTGAGAAACAAACAACCATGGAGAGCTCTGAGACTGCCCAGGTACGCAGAACTCTGGCGGAACCAGCAGACTTCCTGGGTGAGGAAGGAGGAACTGGAGCCCAGAAGGCCAGAGTAGCCACAGAGGTCCTGGAAAAGAGAGAGCTCCAGAGACTTGCAGAGGATCCAGTCTGTAGCTTACTCACCAGCATGTGCACACAAGGAAGCTATCCAACATCAAGGGAAATCTAGCAAAAGGATTAGAGAAAACAGCATCCGGGACTCACAGAGATCAGAAAGAGTGCCGGAACCACAGCAATAAGGAAAACCTCAGAACTCATGGTGCACTGAATTTTATTTCAGCATTAGGGCAAAATTAGTCTTAGACTACATGTTCTTCTGGTCCTAGATAACAAAGTTAAAAGGGAAGACCTAAAAGGAACATAATATTTCTAAGTAATTTGTCTCCCAGAAGAAAACACAAAAATACTTACAGGAATGAAAAAAAAATGACAGTCATCCAAAAGGAAAATTAACTTGGCCTGTGGTGAATAAATTTCTATAGATGATAGATTTCTAGAAAAAGATATTAAAAGGTTATGACAACATGTATTTCATATATTTGAAAAGAGAAGAGAGTTAAGTAGATACATAGAAGACATAAAAACAGCCTATTAGAGAAGAAACCCACACGTCCATGATGAAAATGCAGTGGATGTGCTAAACAGGAGAACAGCTGTGCAGAGAAGCAGCTCAACAAGCAAAGAGAAATTAACAGATATCACCCAAGACAAAATGCATAGAGAAGAGTGGCACTGTAAGCTATGGGGCAACTTCAAGTAGTCTCAAGAAAGGGAACGGGTGGGGGGGCTGGGGTTGTGGCTCAGTGGTAGAGCACTTGCCTCACGTGTGAGACACTGGGTTCGATTCTCAGCACCGCATATAAATAAATGAATAAAATAAAGGTCCATCAACAACTAAAAAAAATTAAAAAAAAAAGAAAGGGAAAAGCAAAGGGTGCTAGGGATGTGGCTCAGTTGTAGAGCATTTGCCTAGCATGTACAAAGCCATGGGTTCAATCCCCAGCATCATCATCAACAACAACAAAACAAACAAAAAAACAAACAAACAAAAAAAAAAAACTAAAGGAATGGAAAAAAAATATACCTGGAAAAATAAAAGCCAAAGCTTTCCAAATATTATGAAACTTAAAATTTATAGAAACAAGAACCTCAACAAATTCCAAGCAAAAAAATCTTTTAAGAAAACAACATCAACACATGTGAGAAACAAACCACTTAACTCCAGTAAAAAAAAAAAAAAAAAAAAAGTAAAAATTTAAAAGCAGAAAAAAAAAAGGCAAAAGCAGAAACAGGGTAAATTATACAAAGGACAGAGAAAAGGATTACAGCAGATCTCTTATCATGAACAATATAAATGGGAAAACAATGGTAACTTCTTTAATGTAGTGAAAGAAAAGAACTATGAACCAAGAATTATAGACAACACCTGGAAACACCTTGCAAAGCAGAATGCAAAGTCAATGCTCTTTCAGACACACAAAAGCTGGAAGCATCTGTCACAATGACTTCCCTAGTCGATAAAATTTTACAGGGAATCCTTAAGAAAGAAAGAAAATTATGCCACAGAGAAATCTGAATCTGCACAAAAAGAATGAAAAGTGATGGAAATAGTAACTACATGGATGAATATAAAGGTTCTTGTTTTCTTATTAATTTCTTTAAAAGACAATTGACTGCTTAAAGCAAAAATAATGTCACAGTATCATGACATAAGTAAAATGTATGACAACAACACAAGGACAAGAGAAGAGACAATGAAATACACTGTTGGGAGGTTCTCCTGACAGTGAGTGCTATGGAGTGACAGCATCTGAGAGGGGAAGGTGGCAAGTTGAAGAGTAACTACTAAGTAACAAGCCAGCTACAGCCAAGAAGCCCACAAGAGAGAGAGCTGGGAATAACAAAAACTACTCCAATCCAAAGACAGGTCAAAACAGGGGGCACAGCAGGGGACAACTGAAGAAAAAAAATCCAGCAAGACAATGTGCTAGGAGCCACAGCAAAAATATTGATACAGGTACCTTTGGTTTAGGTGACTGCCAGCTAGCCATTGAGATTATGATTATGTTAAGTTTTACATTCATATGAAAATTGGACTCCTGCTGTTTACCTCGGCCTGTTACGGGACTCAGGTTACTCATGTCACTCATGTAATGGAAGAGTTCCCATTGGTTGGGGAAGGATAGTAGGAGGGAACTTCCGGGGGAGGTGCGCACCGGTTCTGGTGGGTCTACCGGCTTGCTAGTAAGATGCACAGGGATCGCTTAGCGGCTTTTTTAAATAAAGCTTTGTTTCCCGCTTGAGCGGTTGTGTTTCTGTGTCTAGCTGGGTTGCTGGCGGCTCGTGCAGCCGGGTTGCAGCAACAATGGATTAAATCCAAATATATTAAGATAGTAAATGTGCATAATCTATACAACTTAATCTATAAAAAGAACAAACAACATGTGCCTGTTTTCCTGTTTATACAGACCCAGAGAAGCTAAAAGTAGAAGAATAGAAAAAGACACCCCATGCTAACACTAACCAAAGAAAATAAAAGTAGCTATGTTAGTATTAAACAGAGTAGATTTCATAGCAAAAAATACTGCCATTATGGTCATTTCATGATAAGGGAACACTGCATCAATCCTAAAAGTTTACAGAGTCTCAAGATAAGTCAAAAACAGAAGTACAAGAATAGAGAAACTGGGTTGGGGCTCAGTGGTAAAGCACTTGCCTAGCATGTGAGAGGCACTGGGTTGGATTCTCAGCACCTCATATAAATTAATGAAATAAAGGTCCATCAACAACTAAAAAAAAAATGAATAGACAAATTGACAACTGCAGTCAGAGATTTCAACATCCTTCTCTAGATAACTGACTGAACCAAGCACACAGAAAATCAGGAAGAATACAGAAAACCTCAATACTCTTAAAATGTCAGTTATCCTAAATTGATTTGCAGGTGCAAGGTAATTCCAATAAATACCACATTCTTGAGTTTTTGCAGCAGTTGATAAGCTAGTCCAAAATCTATATGAAGAGGCACAAAACCAAAAGAGCCACAACAAGTTTTTAAAACACTATCATCTTGGAAGCCTGAACCATCTCATTTTAAGACCTTCTAAAACCTGTGGTAATCCAAACAAAGTGATCTTGGGACAGAGTAAGCTTATAGGTAAGTGTGATCTAATAAAGAGTTCAGAAACAATGTAATCACATACTCCATAGATTTTCTTTAAAAAACAAACAAACAAAAACACTTTTTCTTTTAAGTTGTAGATGTTCACAGTACCTTTATTTTATGTGGTGCTGTTTAGGATTGAACCTAGTGCCTCACATGTGCTAAGTTAAGCACTCTACCACTGATCCACAACCCCAACCCCTTGATTATCTTAAAAAAGAAAAAGGCCAAGATAATTCAATAGAAGAAAGGATAATCTTTTCAACAGTTTTGAAACAACCTGATACCTACAAAGCAGGTGGGGAGGAAGAAAATGGAACTCAATGCTACACAAAAAAATTAAAATAGATCATAGATCTAAATGTAAGAGCTAAAATTATAGTACTTCTAAAAGAAAATATAAGAAAAAACAGTTGTGTCTTCACAACAGGCAAAGATTTCTTACAGCACAAAAAGCAGGAAGAAAAAAACCTGATAAACTGGACTTCAACAAAATTCAAATGTCTTGTTTTTCAAGGTACAATTAAGAAAACAATAGCCACCAGGTGTGGTGGCACACACCTATAATCTCAGCCACCCAGGAGGCTGAGGCAGGAGGATCCCATGTTTGAGGCCAACCTCAGCAAACAACTTAGGGAGATCCTATCTCAAGATAAAAATAAAAGGGTTGGGATGTGGCTCAGTGATTAAGCGCCTCTGGGTTCAATCCCTGGTACCAAAAAGAAAAAAGAAAAAAAAAAAAAAAGGACAAGCAAATAGGAAATCATGGATGGTGAATAAACATGAGCAATATAGATGTCTGACACACAATTTCTAAAAACCACTGTAAATATGAACATAAACATCCCAAGAAATAGGCAAAAGGGATGGACAGATACTTTACAAAGAAAGATACATGAAAGGCCAATAAGCCCAGGAAAATGTGATCTATACCATTAGTCATCAGGAAAATTCAAATTAAAACTGCAATGAAATTGCTCTATAACACAACAGAATGGCTGAAATGGCTAAAATTGAAATGAGTGACAATCACAGACTGACAACACGGTGAGGAGGTGGAGCGTCTGGAATTCTAGTACTGCTGGTGGGAAGACACAATGGCGAAGCCTCTTTGAGAAACAGTTAATATCTCCCATGCCTTTACTTAACAATCTCACCTCCAGCTATGGACCCAAGAGATATGAAAACACATGCCCTTCACAAACACTTGTACATAAGGTACAAAAAGAAGAAAGTCCACTTATGCCTGGGATGTCCAAGCCATGGAATACTACTCAGCAGAAGTCTTGCTCTAAGAAGCATTAGGAGGTACCATAAGTAGAAGTACTGGATGATTTTCAGTAGTATTGCTGCATCTTCAAATGAAGGCACACACACCCAATGAAGTGTGTCTTCTGAGATGTAACTCTAAAATCAACGGACACTGAAAGCTTCAGTACATCTTTTCAAAATCGACTCTTTCCTTGTCTGAGTTACTAGGAAAGGTATAGATGAAAGGTTCTATAACACAGGGCATTTGAACATGAAGGGAGAAATTTAAAAAAAAAAAAACTGTGAGATCTGATCACGTCTCCAATGTATACTGCTATTTTATAAAAAAAATTCTTTTAATTTCAAATCTAAATGAAAATATTAAGGTGGCAGAAAAAAGTCCAGATTAGAAAGTGATGATTTCTGCATACTAAAGCTGTAATGAAAAATCATAAGGTAACTGAAAACAGAACAAGAAATAATGATTTAAGCAGTAAGAAAACATGTTTTTACTACATTCTCTTTGGGTTTAAATGAATAATGGAAACTTCTCAATTGATTACTTCACTATTTCCACTTTTACTTATGAAAACCATACTTATCAGAAGCCAGACATTTTGCCCAATACCAAGACTAACTTTTTCAAAAACATCATAGGAAATGAAAAACAATATTAATATTACAATTCAAGGTAGATTTTTCTCTGAGAGCACATGTGAACTGAAAAGACTAGAATTTTATTTTGGAAGAACACTAAAGGAGAAGAGCTGACTTTCAATACATATGAGACTGGCAAAATGAAAGTAGGCAAACAACTAGAAACGCAGAATTGACATGAGTGGGATACCCATGTGAAGTCCAGGCTTACTGGGCCATTTTATCTATTTGCTCCATGGTTTGCTATTGGTAGGGGACACTCCTTTTGCAAAAACTTAATTAACAATTACACTTCCTTTAGCTATGTAGTATTATTGACAATATTGTTTAGTTCTAATATTTTCTAAAACAATATTAGAAAAATCTCCAGAAAAATATAAATTGTAGAATTTTCTAATAACTGGTTTTGACTTTTCAAAAATATCAATGTAATGCTAACAAAAAAAGGCAACAAAAAGGTTTTTAGAGAGACTAATAATTAAGCATAATGCATACCTTTGGTTCTTGCATTTTGGGAAAAAGCTATCTAGGACATTATTGGGGCAAATGGAGAAACTCAACTATGAACTCTATGTTAAATAATATTCTTGTATCATTAAAACCTGAGTGCAATAATGGTATTCTGTTTGTATATGAGAGAATCCCCGTACTCAGGAGTATGTGCAAAATATTAGGGATAACTCTCATATTTTCAAATGGTTTGGCCAAAAGGTTGATATACATACAATATTTAATATACAATGTGAATGTATACACACAGAAAAAGAAAGAGCAAATGCATAGAACATATGGCACAAAGGCGTCTGTTATACTGTGCTTTAAACTTTTCTAGCTTTGAAAACTTCCAAAATATGAAACTGAAAAACACAATTTTCAGTATCATGAAAAAAAGGTTAAAATATAAAAAAGAAACAAAGAATAAACTGTTCATTAGGAAAGGGCCAGTGGATACCATAGAGGCCACAGACTCTCCCATCTGTCCTTACTCATCAAATTCCTTGTATGTGCAGAAATGGCGAAAACAAATCCCATCACATAAAACCAGAGAGTGGCGCCATTTCTTCCAGCAATGTCTGACAGAACCTACCAGTAAAGCCATCTTTTCATTTCCATGAGAATATTTTTAGTTATGTATATTTAATTCCTTTTATTAAAATATAAACTATTTGGATTTTCTTTTTAATTTTGATGTTGTATTAAAAAGCCTGTGTCATTCCCTCTATGCTTTCAAACTTTCTGGTGTGAAGTTACAGATAAGGTTCCCCAGTTATCCACTTATTGCCTGGAGCCTTTCTATTTACGACCCTTCTTTCATTCCTGACACTAGTCATTCGTAAGACAGAGAAGCTGTTTCTTCTCTCCCCTTCCTTAATCTGTCTTACAGGATTGTTAAAGATTTCATTAATTTTTTCAAATAACCATAATTTCACATTATCAATGCTCTCTTTTGTTTATTGATTTCTACTCACATTTTAATGATTTCCTGTCTTTCACTTATTTTGGATTTAATTTGTTCACATTTCCTGGCAATTAAAGGTTGAAATATAACTCGCTGATTTTAAACTTCCTTTATAATAAAAACACTGATTTAGCTTTATTCAAAAATCTACTGAGATGTGTTTCATTGTCCAGCTTAAGTCAAAAGTTATGCTCTGAATTGCCGGTATTTATTCTACATGCTGCTCAGAAACCACTGAACTGTCCCAGATCATGGGCTGAGTTTTACAAACTCAAATGTGGAATAACCTGGGCAGTGTTCCTTTCCTATCTGGCCTCCCGCCTACTTCAGGACTCCAAGCGCTTGTGAGGCCACCTCACCTCCCACCCCCCACCCTCCTCTCTCCTGGCCTATGGAGGCTCTGGTCCTTCTTTTCCTCCAGTATTTTCTGCTCTGTGCTTTGGTTTTGATTATTTATATGGATCTGTTTACAAGGTCACTGGCTCTTTTTTCTGTTGTGTTTAAACTTCTGATAATCCCATTTGATAAATTTTTTATTTCAGAAATTCTAGTTTTCAGTTTTAGGATTTTCATTTGATTTTTTAGATAGAATTCTCAAATTTGTCCTGAATTCCTCATATCTTTATCCATACTTCTTTCTTTCATGTAGATTCTTTAACATATTTGTCATGAAGTTCCTGTCTAATAATTTCAACATCTGGGTTACCTGCTGATCTCTTTCTGTGGATTCTTTCCCCTGGACCACAGATCACCCTTTCCTATTTATTCACACATCTATTTTCTGACTACAAACTCTGCTTAATCGCTGGATTCTGTAATGCATTAGCTTCTTCCAAAAAACAGTGAATTTTATTTTTGCCAGCAACTGCATTAGTGGAGGATCACCCTGACCTTGTGAAGGCTTATGCATCTGTTGGGATGCATCTATTTCAGTTTGCATTGGTTCTATCACAAAGATCCTAGCATAGGATAGCATCTGTATTGCCATTCTGGTTTTCAACACTGAGCCTAAGGTGCTTACCAAGTTCCCTGAACACAGAAGGGGTTAAACTCTTAAACTGCTATCTCCAGCACCTATGGAGATCTCTGCTTATAGCTCCTTGAACTTTCTGATATTGCTTCCTTCCCTGGATACCTTGGAATCTTGTCCTGAAGACTTTCAGGGTAAATGTTAAGGTTTCTTTCTTTTTTAAAAAAAATATTTATTTTTTAGTTGTACTTGGACACAATATCTTTAACTTATTTATTTACATTTATGTGGTGCAGAAGATGGAACCCAGGACCTTGCTCATGGTAGGCTAGCGCTCTACCGCTGAGCTACAACCCTAGCCCCAAACGTTTTGTGGTTCCTTCCTTTCCAAGATCCCTCTCGATTTTCAGTTTCTGCCCTAAATCTCATTATCTAACACACCAAAAAGACAGCAGACTTCTGCTTGAGCTGTATTTCTATACATCTCATGAACATGTGCATTTCTTCAAGGGGAAAGTCAGGTAAACATGGACCCAAACTAGTTTGGTGATTTCTTCCAATGTGTATCAATCCTCCAGTTTCTACCAGCTTTTGGTCATTCTCTGTTGCCTTCAAACAGCATTTTTTTTGTTGTTGTTGTTCTTGTTTGTTTTGTTTTTGGTAATGTTTTTGTCCAGAGCTATCATTTCATCAGCAAGATGATTATCTCAAACAAGCTACTCCACCAGTACTACAATAACGACCTTTGACAGCAACAAGTATTTATGTCCCGAGGTCTTGAAAACAATTTTTTTTTTCATAAAAAATTTCCCTAAGTCTACAGGTTGACTATGCTTTCAAGAAATTTTGTCTTTAGAAAGAAACATGGAGATCACCTGGTTTAGTATTTTTCTCTTTTAGGGACTCACAAACCCCTTAACAAATCAATAAATGTAACAAATTTTCTCACAGTAGTGTACAAAATAAAAATATTTGAATATTATCTCAAGAATCCTAAGATTCATTTCTCCCAATCTCCTGGTAGAAATCTTTCCATTTTACATGAGGTAAATCTATAATTTAGATATTCAAGGTCATACACCTGAACACTGCTAACAGGTGTGATTTGGAGAACACCAAACTTATGTGAAGTGCCTGACATTTATTATCTATAAATCTCCTAACAACCAAGCAAAGTGGTTTTATTTAGGAAAAATGACACCTAGAAAGCTAGGGTCTCAGGTCTAAGATCACGGACCTACTGAGTGGTAAAGACTGGCATCAAAATCAAGTTCATCAGATTCCAAAATTAAAATTATTTTACAACATGTATTAATGGCAAGGACAAAAATTATGCAGCAAATCTTTATACTCTATTCTCCAAATTATAGGGCTTGTGTATGTATGACAGGGTACTAAAATAAGAATATAGCAGTGTCAAATAAATGTATTAAATATATTCATTTTATTGAGTAATATGTAAATTACACAAACTAACAAGAAATATTGAGTGAAACTGTGAGGTCTCTGTACCTGCAATAGTTACCAAAATATTCTTTAAAACATGGTAACTATAAACAAGAGTGGTACACAGTACTGGAAAATATAGTCCAGATAAGATTATACTCAGATTTAAAAGCAACTTAGCTTTGATAAGTCCCCAAAGGCCTTTCTTTGATTATTATACTTCAGTTTTATTGTCAATAGGAGATATCACACACACACACACACACACACACACACACAAAATCACACACACCTTATTTTGTATTTTGTATGGATAAAAGACTAGTAAACAAAAAAGTAAGTTTGGGCAAGAATGTGGACAAATTGGAGTTCTTGTGCACTATTGTTGGGAATTTAAATGGTATAATCACTATGGAAAACAGTGTGTGGGGGTTTCCTCAAAAAAATCAGACACACAACTACAGAATTCACAGAGCCAAGATATGGAACTGACCCAGGTATCCATCAATGGATGACTAGATGAAGAATATCCAGTGTATATCACAATGGACTGTTCTTCAGTCACAGAGAAAAATAAACCTTCGGCACTATGGATGAACCTGGAGAACATTATGTTAAGGGAAATAAGTCAGGCAAGAAAGACATATATCACGTGTTCTCATTTACCCGTGCAAGATGAAAAAGTTGATCTCTCAGAAGTAGAGAGTGTAATAGTGGTTACCAGAGGCTGAGGAAGGTAGGAGGAAAAGGAAATGGAGAAGGGATGAATAATGGGTACAGAGCTCAGCCAAACAGCAGAGTATCTTTTAACATTATACAGCACAGTAGGATAACCATGGATGACAACAAGTAATCGTGCATTTTAATAGCCAGTAGACAGGATTTCAAATGTTTCCAACCCCCAAAATAATAAATGACTGAGGTGCTGGATGTGCCATTTACCCTGACCTGATCATTGTGCATTGTATACATGGACTGAAATATCACACTACATAAATATGCACAATCATTACGTAACAAGAATAAACAAATGTGAAATGACTGTATGACCCAGCAATGCCACTTCTGGCATTACTCAAAAGAACTGAGAGCAGGATCTTAAGGTGTATAAAACCCACATTCACTCCAAAATTACACAAGATAGCTAAAATATGGAAGCAATCCAAGAATAAACAGAGAAGCAATACGTGCTATACACATTCAATGGGATGTCATTCAGTCTTGAAAAGGAAGAAAATTTGAACACATACTGCCACATGGATGAACTTTCAGGACCTTATGCAAAATAAGCTGCTAACAAAAATAAAAACACTGTATGAAGTACATCAAGGAGTCAAAAATCACAAAGACAGAAAGCAGAATGGTAGTTGGCATTGACTATAGGCAGGGAGGAGGAATTTTAATGGGTACAAAATTTCAGTTTTCCAAGATGAAAAGACCCTAGAAGGGGATGGGGTTGATGGCTACAGAGCAATAGAAATTCATCACTGAACTGTATCCTTGAAAATAGGTAAGATAGATGTTATGATATGTATATTTTATCATAATAAAAATTTGGGGGGAAAGCCTTCAGAAAGATTAATATGTATCATGTTTTGGCAAGCATGTTAAAATTCATCTATCTTAAGTTACACTGTTCAATCATCTTTGAGAATTCCCATATTTTTCTAAGCATGTGAAAAATAAACTGAATGTATGTAGTTAGTATTCATTTTTAAGTCTGCAAAAGATAGTATCAATTCTGAATCATTTAAATATTAGTTTACAAATATTGCTTATAGTTTAATAGCATTGTAGATACAGCTTCACAAAGACATTGGCCCTAGACAGTAATTATATACTCAGCCTAATGTTTCTGTTAATGGATGTACATTTCAGTGATAATTGAAATGCTTAAGTATAATGTGCCTTTATTAGCAGTAAAAAATAAAGTCAGCTTATACCAAACCAAAAAACTTGGCTATTTATTTTTATAACTGCTTAATTTGTATTATAAAATATGACAAAAAAAGGGACAAATAAAAAATGACAAGCATCCAATTTTATTTACAATTATAGAAATATACCTAAAGCTTAATTATGGTGAACACTGACACTGGGTCTACTTGTGAAAAATGTATTAATACAATGATGTAAGATATAAATAATGGGAAAAATCCTTTTTTTTTTTTTTAAGAGAGTGAGAGAGGAGAGGGAGAGGGAGAGGGAGAGAGGGAGAGAGGGGGAGAGAGAGAGAGAGAGAGAGAGAGAGAGAATTTTTTTAATATTTATTTTTTAGTTCTCGGCGGACACAACATCTTTGTTGGTATGTGGTGCTGAGGATCGAACCCGGGCCGCACGCATGCCAGGCGAGCGCGCTACCGCTGAGCCACATCTCCAGCCCGGGAAAAATCTTTATAGTAGAAAAATAGAGGTCTCCATGCTAGTTTTCTTTCTAACATGGAAAAGCTATGAGACCTTGGGAACGTCACTGACTCTCATTGAACCTTATTATTTAAGTGCCTCATGTTAGCAGATGATTCCTCATTACATGTTCTAGTTCTAAATTTGGCAATGCTATCACAGCATATAAATGTAAACATTAGAAAGCAAAATATCATAAAATGTGATGGTCCAAGTTTACCAGCATTCATTTTCTGTATCTATAAAAAAAAATACCAATGATAAATTTTTAAAATTCCTGAGTGGCTGGGGTTGTGGCTCAGCAGTAGAGTGTTCTAGCATGTGTAAGGCACTGGGTTCAATCCTCAACACCAATAAAAATAAATAAATGAAATAAAGATATTGTGTCCAACTACAACTTAAAAAAAAAAAAAGACCTGAAAGTTCCTTTTCAAACTAAAAATGTTATACCAATTTAAAACCACAGACCTGAGACCTGCACCCCTCTATCATGGTTTTCTTCACTGAAAGTGTAATAAATGATTTACTTTCTCATAAAAAAAAATTTTAGACACCCAAGACAAAAAGTAAAGCACAACAAAATAGACTAGTTAGTAGGTCTATTTTTAATTAGCAGTAGTTATCATGCCTCAAAAACCTCAGCCAAACTATTATGCTATTGAATGAGAAAGGCTTAACACTGGATTTCCTCTACCACTGTCAAAACTGATGTTATTTTTATACGCATATACATTTTCATATTGTATATGTTTAAATAATGTGACGATAAAAGGTAAAATCACAATCATTTTGATAGTTTTACATGGATATTTAAACCTAAGAATAAAATATATTAAAAACAAATGGAATTCTGTCTTCTAACAAAGAGCTCCACCCAAAAGTGGCCTGAATGTTCCTAATTCTTTGAAATGGCAATTGCCTCAACATGACTATTACCTATTACTTACACAAAAAAGTATGCATTAATCATAAAATTCTACAAAAATCAATGAGAAACTTGCACTTGGCAGAGATTATGGCATTCTACAAAACTAAGTATGATAGAAATTGGAGGAAAATCCTTTTATTTTAACTTATATAACAAATTGTGAATATAAGATATTTTTAAATCAATATTTTTCTTTTCATAAAAAATAACACTGAAGAATACAGAAAATCAAAGAAAATAAATTATGACAAAGAAAGAAAGAAAATGAACATCTGGTTCATTTCCTCATAGAGCTTTCCTGTCTCTTTTCTCATATAGTTGAGATATTATACATATTTAATACTGTGTACTGTTTTTCTATTCTCATATTGAAACGTTGTTCTCAAGTGATTTCAAGAATTCCCATAATGATAGATGAGAGCCTGTTTATACTAAATTTACTGCTTACAAACATAATGCAGTGAAGACCGATAATTTCCTTATTTATAAGAAATTTCTAGACATGGCATTACTAGATCAAAGGATATACACATTTTTTTGGTTTCTAATATATATTACAAATAAATTGACAGAAATTATGGTTCAGTATGTGCTTTTATAACAGTTTAGAACAAAAGGCCCACAGACATGGATATCAAAAAACCATTTAGTCTACTAGTATTTATTTAGCAAAAGAAAGCACGTATAAAAGACTGAACTAAGCCAAATGGGCAAACAGTAACCTAAATCAAGCAACTGGGAACACTTCTGTGAGAGAACTTGCAAAGTCATCCCTTCCCCCAGTAGTGCTCCTATAAGGCCTGGGAGGTAGCACTGGGAACCAGGGTTTCTTCAAGTGTTCTTCAGGGATCACCTCTGTCAAAATTACCAGAAGGGCTTGGTAAAATACAGATTTCTGGGTCCTATTCCAGATCTACTGCATAAAGAATCTCTAAAGGCATGGGAATCTGTATTTAACAACTTCTTTCCCTCCCCACCCTACATTACTTAGAACCCCATCTGTCCACAAACATCACACTGACTATCCATAGCCATAATGCAGTTTTGGGATTTAAGTGTTTTATTCCCATTTGGCTAGCAATCTAATTCAATTTTCTAAAAAATGATTGCAAAACAAATAGGAACAAAAACAGAGAGAACTCTTATTCTCTTTAGTAAAATTAGAGAAAAATTAATTACCCTTTGCTAATAGGAAGTAGTAACAATGACAGTGTGACCAGAATGCTCTTTAAAATTTTCAGTATTTGAAACAGTACATCTTAGATGGAAATGAGAGAGTCCTGAACATGATGTCCACATAAAGATAATGCTTTGGAGAATGACAAGTCTAGGTCTGAACTCGTCTTCACTTGTTTTTATCAATGAGAACTTTTTGCCATGCTGTATCTACAAAAATAAAAACCCTTCAGAAGAGAAAACTTTCTTCATATTAACCCAGCAGGCTCAGAGATGAGCTTGGAGATGAGCACTTTCACATATTTACTTCCAAAATGTTTTAGTAACTTTTAAAAACATTTGTATGTTTATAATTTGCTGTCTAGAAGAAAAAAAATATAGAATGATTTAGTGATTATACCTAGGAAACAGAAGTGCTGGGGGAAAGAACAAATAGTTTTTTGATACAGTCTAAATCACTGTCTGCCTAATAGTTCATCATCCGGTTATAACATATCATGAATTACTTATGTTCTTAAATATCACTGGGATTAGTAACTTAGTGCACATAGGTTGGTCTATACTTTCTCAAGCTGTACTTTCAGACAGAAACAGCCAATCAATAGATGTAAACATTCTTAAGGACTTTGGTATTGTAATTACATTTTACTGGTTTGGTTTAATTGAAGTTAAAACATGAAGGAAAAGTAGGTTACAAAATAAGTTGGAGAATAAAAGATAACAGCATTATAACTATGGAAGTCAAAACTACACAAACACCTTTAACCTAATGCCTATAAAACACATTCTAATTGACCATTTGTATTAAAAGGCTAAATGCAAAAATGTATGTGTAGCATCAAAGTTGTCAGAATCAAAATGAATTCACTTTTGTCAAATCCTAATTAAACACTGCCAGGAGGTTGTGAAGAAAGGGAAAGTTTTTTTGTTTAACTTGCCTGATCACAGAAACTACTGCAAGAGCATCCACAAACCTGAGCTTGGTGGATGAGCTACAGGGAGAGCTAACTGGACGTGCTAGGATACCTGCCTGACACATGACCCCACTTAGCACTAAAGAACTAAGGTGAGTCTGTCCTGGGGAAGGCCCTATAACCAATTTTCTGTCTCAAGCAACTTATGTAATCCTCCTAATTCTGCCTTTAAAACCCCTTCTTTCCTTTGCCTCCCAACATACACCTATGCATTCCCCACAATCCACCAGTTTGCCATGGCACGCACATCCCACATCAAAATCTTCTATCACTTACGCTCCAGTAAGCTCTTCTTGGAGAGCTTTTCTCTGAGTTTCATTTGAGGTTGACAGTAATTGGTCACATATTTTAATATCTTAAGATATGCATACAGTGAATTTCAGAAATATTTCAACACAAAATTTCCACATAAAAAACATAAAAAAGTGTTGTTTGTGATGATATATACAGTTTAGATTTAGGTATTTCTTCCAAAGAATATGCTTCACTTTCCACAATTGAATTATATAACTTTGAATATTTATTTGAAAGCAGATATTTTAATATATACCAGAACTAGTTCTCATTTCACTGGAATTTTTTTTTTTTAAGCTATGCTGGGAGATTGGATTCAGGGTCTTGTGCATGCCAGGGAAGGGCTCTACCCCTAAGCTACCTTCCAGCCCTCTCAACTGATATAGGATAGGCGTCTGCTACAAAGGCTATGCTATTACTCCAAATACAAAATATTTCCAATTAGTTAGATGTTTTCAAACACACAGAGCCCCAGATTTGTGTTAAATTAAAGGCATGTTCTCCCTTTATCCCTTTAAATGATATGGGTTATTTAAGGTAGAACTGCCTTAAGACCTTTAACATATGTACCATAAGTTCTTGAGAAACACAGTACACTGACTTTTCCAAATTTCCAAATTTATTTTGGTTAAAAAAAACCCCATTTTAAAACAGTTCTATGAACTTATTAAAGTCACCCAGCCAGATGTGGAAGCACATGTCTGTAATCTCAGTGATTGAGGTAGCTGAGGCAGGAAGATCTCAAGTGGGAGACCAGTCTCAGCAACCTTCAACAACTTGGGGGAACCCTAATAAAAAATAAAAAACAAAATGGTATGGGGATGTAGCTCAGTGGTCAAGCGCCCTGAATTCAGTCCCTAGTAAAAACCAAACAAACAATAACCTTACTGTCTGTATGCAAGGACCTTGTGATCTATAGGAAACAATTTGGAAAATGGTCATTAAATTAGATCTGTGGTCTCTTCGGGTTTCTAGCATTCTGTCATTCTAGAGCAGCATGTACTGGGTAAACTGAAGGAGAACAGTGGCAGGCACATCATCACAACAATCTGAACAGCTAAGGAGAACTGTGCATCTGGGTGCCAGGCACTGTGCCCACCATTCTATATACATTCTCATTAATCTTAAAATTTTCCAGAGAGGTAAGTACTACTATTCCCATTTTCTAGATGCAGAAAGAATGGCTGTGAGAGATTTATACATTTGCCTAACGTCACAGGGCTGATAGAGAAGTGGCAATTAAGTCCATACATTCTGATTCTAAAGCCAAGATCAGCATGTGATGACTGATCAAATCTTATTATAGAGTCTGTACTTTTCTTAAAAAAAAAATTTAAGTTAAAAAAGTTAAGAGTCTATAGAGAGCCACCAATGAAATACATATCAACTGCCAGGAAAAAGGAAGCATCACAGCATTGGACAACTAAGCCCTTCATTCAAATTGGAGCTATCCAAAAAGCCAATACTTGAGGAAAATTTTGATTTCAAAACTCTTGTCTTTACCAACCATATGAATGTTAGCTCTTGGGACAGGAAAACACAGCTTCTACTGACGTAACCATTCCCTTAGAGTATTTCAGCACAATGTTTAACTGATAATGGGCAAGTGGTCTCCCAGCTTCCTTTCTCTCCAGAATCACTCTTTTTAAAATGTTCTTTTGGGTTAGTTTGTAAACAGGCGAAAGGCAGAATCCTCCCCTTCTGTGCCAGTCGGATAGTGGCACAAGACTGTAGAGTTTATGGCTTACTTTCACCTGTACCATTTATTAAGCATCCATCATTCTGTCAAGTAGACAGGGCATTGCTTGTTTCTTAAGGTAGTACTAGTATTTACTCTTATTTTGATAAATGATAAAATGCCCCATCAGCTCTCTCCTCTTCTGGTGGTGATCTATTTGATCTATTCCTTTTCTCCTACTCAAACTGCATATCTGTTGTTGTTTTTTTCTTTAACCAGAGACACAATATAACTGGTAAAACATGTCAGCACAACATTATGCAATTACTAAAAAGAGCAATGAGTATTGGTATTATTTTACTGATAAGGAAAACAAAGTTGGAGAGAGTTTAGAGCCACAGATCTAGATATTTATGGCCACTGTGTATCTCATGACTACTGCCCCCAAAGGGTAACAGGAGAAGAAAAAGAAGTGGATGGGAGGAAACCCAAGTTAAATGTAAACATCAAAACCAAGAGAGGGTAGAAAGTGGAGCTTCTAAACTGATTCCAGGTTTGATTAGGTCAAAAGCCACACCTCAGTCTTTTTCTAAAGGACCCTTGGCTTTAGAATCAGACTGTCTGCTTCAATCACCAGTGCTCCCTGGCACCAGGAAACAATGTGAACTCAGCTGTCTGCCAGGATTACAAGCACTGTGAATACCCGAACACTTGCCCTAATGATGAGATATTTCTAAATTCTCAACCCAAACAAAAAAAGTTGATCTGTGATAACTTGGTTGATTTTCAACAAGAATTAAGAATTACGTTAGATGTTCTAAGATTAGATTATGTGCATTCTTTCAAAGAGAATTCTACCATTACTTTTCATTTATAGGGAGATAACTTAAAAAAAAAAAAAAGACTATCTTCTTATTCTTACCAATAATAGCAGCTTTTATTTCGAACATCTCCACTGAACTAAATTCTATGCTAGGTACTTGCCATGTTTTCCTTTATCATCACAACATAGGTCTGTTCCCAGGTATTGCTCCTGTTGTATCTAGGTGATGAAACTGACACTCAGAAAAGTTAGTAGGTTTCCTAAGAGTGTAAGAACTACTAAGGAGCCACAGCTGCTTCCCCTTACAATGCTGCATCTTTAAACAGATGAATCCTTTCTTAACTGGATTTTGTTGGTAATTACCTGATTTGGAGAAGAAAAGAAACACAAACCATGGTTCTAAAACATGTAGCTTCTATCTCTCCACACTGACTAGAAATAATTAGGTGACTACCTTCACAATTCCTACCTTGGGTTGCTTTTTTAAAAAATGCAAAATAAATAATCATCTTTATCTTATAACATATGACAGAGGTTATATGCAGTTCTCATTATGATGCTTTCTTAAACTCTAACTGCTAAACTTAAATGAGAGGCATTTGGTACAATCTGAAAAATATTCAGTTCAATTAAAAGTAATTGATGCATGGTGAAATAATTCTTCCCAAAGCTGCTGTAAAATCTTCAAAAAAATAAAGCTACTTAATAATTTTCATCTCCTACAGGCTAGAGAGAAGCATTATTGCATATTAAAAATTGGAGTGTAGTTTTCCCAGAGGTAAAAGAAAGTTATTAAAACAACCTATTTATTGTTGATATAACTATCCATTTGTGCCACACAAAAAGTAACAAATTTCAGTACATTAAAAGAAAAGCTAATTAAGGCATAATTAGTATTTTCTGTATTTTGATAATTAGGGGTTAGTTGGCTATTCCTTTTCAAATTTCTATTTGATGCACCCCGACAATGCCTTTAATGAGCAACTAACGCTATTGAATCCCTCATGGCAGAGGAGTTTAGTGACCACTACTACATTACTTTCATTTATCACTGCCTCTTTACCTATAAATTAATCTAGCCCTGTAGCTATGTTGATCTACTTTATATCAATTTCTTCATCCATATCAGCTGAATATGTATGGCATTAACCTCATTTGCTAGTTGAGAAAAGCAGAATTAAAATGAGATCTAATTTCTCGTGCACAGCACAATTTCAAAACTGCCTGCTAATTTCCACCACCTGTCAGTGTGAAAAGCCTTTACTTTCTTGTAATTAAATAAAACAGTATATTTTTTAGCAGCTCTGAAAAATGCTAATCTTTCAAAAGTGTTCAGTGATCATTAATCATTAGGACAGTAAAAGAGCCTTATTCAGAACACCCATTTATCCTTTGTTTAAGTGAAAAGAAAATTTTTTTTGGCTTTTTCACAAGAAGGAAAAACATAAATGTACTAGATGGAATATAAAAATTAACTATTATATTTCATCCCACTGAAGTTTCTATTTATCTGGTTACCACTACATGGCGGTAAAAGGCATTACATAACCTAGAGGCAACTATTTTGAAAAAATAAGAAATATAAAAAGCACACCATTTCTCTGAAACCAGTAGGAATTTAATAAGTGCACATTGTAGCCTCTTATGTGCAGTAGAACCTAAATTGATGAGGCTCTGAACATAGGATAATTGGACAATTGTTATCGACAAGCTGTCTTTAAAGCGGCACTCAATAAGCTGCCCACCCTCTAGAAACCACTGCCCAGAAGCAGCCTCAGGAAGCGGCGCGCCTCAGGACCTGCAGGAAGCTCTCCAGGCTGCACTTCTCTGAATTCCCCAAATACATATGATGTAACCAGGAGGGAGAAGGTGAAAATATTGAAAGGTAGAGAAAAAATAACAGTTTACTGTTTTGATACTAGACAACAAACTGATATTTATAATAATTCTTTTATCTTTCTGCAAATAGTTTAGGGTTGTTTGTTTCATGTCATTGTAACTATACAGAATACATGTAAATTAATAGTCTGAAATTCTGGTTTAACATTCTCATATATTTTTCAATAAGTCTAACTTGCCCATTTTTCTTCCTGGATATTAGTTAAGAATATGAATTGACAATGAACAGTATATATTTGGAAAGAGAAAAATACACCCCCCCCCCCCAATATATTATTGAAATGTTTACCATCAAGATCTTGAGCTAAACTTTTTTTTTTTTTTTTTGGTACTAGTGGTGAAAGTCAGGAATACTTCACTATTGAGCTACATCTCAGTTTTGTTTTGTTTTAGACAGTTTATCATTAAGGTTCTTAGGGCCTGCTAAGCTGCTGAGGCTGGCCTTGAACTTGCAATCCTCCTAACTCAGCCTCCCAAGTTGCCAGGATTAAAAGGTTTGTGCCAATAAACCTGGCTACACATATTTATTCTTCAAACAGTAATATACCTTGTGAATGACTACCTTATTATTCTACAAAAACATATATTACATGAATGATTTAGTGATTAAAAAGATCTAAAAATTATGACATAATGATTAAAACTGAAATGATCTACAATATTCCCCACTAAAACGTGTAGAAAACATTGGACACTGTGGGATTACTACCTTGAAGCCTAAACATCTTTTGGAAATAAACACATTTATTTAAAAACTAACAGTTACTATGACTTCTCTTATTTTTCTAGTCAATTACTCATCAAGTTACCATAATATATACCAGGGGTTAAGCATTCATAGAAGAAACAAAGAAGTGGGATGGATAATTTACACAGACTGAGTAGCTTCTGGGTTTCTGTGGCAGAAGTAGGATGGATTCATTCTTATCCTGATTCTCTTAAAGCAACCTACTTAAAGCAATTATGAGCAAAAGATTAGTATGAAATCATCACTAACTAATTTGACTATAATAACAAAAATAACCAATTTTAGCACCAGCATCCCAGATGAATACATTTCTAACAGAAATTCAAAATTTGCATATGACTATCTCTAAAATGCCAGTTAGTGACATGTTTTCACACATTAACTTCCTTTTAAGCAACTGGAATATTTTTAAGACAGCAAATTCTACCCCAAGACTTCAATAACGAAAGTGCTAAAAACCTCTTAAGTGAAACTACATACTACACATTTCATTTATAATTTTTATCATTTCAACTTCTAAGAACCACTTAAAATTTTCAAACATCAGAAGTTGGAATAAATACACATAAAACTAACAAATCATAACCAGAAAAAATTATCACCTCCCACATTACTTTTATAAAAATCAATTATTTAACCATAATTACTCAAGAGACAATTTAATAAATGTCACTTATAATATAAGAATATTCTTATGGAGTTTTATTTTGTGCATTTATCTACACACCTCAGAATTTACAATCATTTAAAAAATGGAAAGCCAGATATAATACACATGCTTGTAATCTTGGTGACTTGAAAGGCTGAGGCAGGAAGATCTCAAGTTCAAGGCTAGCCTCAGCAACTTAACAAGAGCCTGTCTCAAAAAAGGTGTGTGTGTGTGTGTGTGGGAGGGGTGATGCTGGGGATGTAGCTCAGTGGTAAAGCACCTCTCCGCTACAAACCCTAGTATAGGGGAAAAAGAGAATATAGATTGAAAATACATGTTGGGAAAGCATACATTTCTCAAGTAATCACAGAGAATAATCATCTCTGTATTCTTTCAGGGTCTAGTTTAGTGCTTGGCATAGGGAAAAAAGTGTTTAATGAATGTATAAAGAATTACATAATTATATATAACTCACATTAAGATTGGATGCGTGCGGCCCAGGTTCGATCCTCAGCACCACACACAAAAAACAAAGATGTTGT
The DNA here is from genome assembly GCF_045843805.1 of Urocitellus parryii. NCBI lineage: Eukaryota > Metazoa > Chordata > Mammalia > Rodentia > Sciuridae > Urocitellus > Urocitellus parryii. The sequence continues at coordinate 158,155,460 of NC_135531.1, read as the reverse complement.
GTCAGCCGAAAACTAAAAAAAATTCTCTCTCTCTCACTTTAAAAAAAAGGGGGGGGGCGCTAGGGATGTGGCTCAAGCGGTAGCGTGCTCGCCTGGCATGCGTGCGGCCCGGGTTCGATCCTCAGCACTCCGGGTTCGATCCTCAGCACCACATACAAAAACAAAGATGTTGTGTCCGCCAAAAACTAAAAAATAAATATTAAAAAATTCTTTAAAAAAAAAAGATTGGATGCCAAATTATGGTAGATTTAATTTGGCATGATAAATAATAAATCAGCTTTTTAAAATAATCTAAGTCCATCCTTTCCATTTTATATCTTATATTTGCCAACTTACACCATCATTTCAATTACCAGTGGCTGCTAAGATTTTAACTCTAGGCATGTTTGCCCCAAACCTCCACATCTCATGCATAATGTTCTTGAATCAACACTGAAACACACTTAGGGCTCAGACTTAAAGTTTGACTTGGCAAATCCATTTATACAGCATAGATGTTTTTAAAATAAAATCAGGCCTTTAGTCTTCTCAACATTGTGTTAAGCAAGGTTATAAAATTTTTAAAAATTATATTATGTAGGATGAATTAAATGTAAAGGAGCATAAAGAAATCAGCTTCTTGAAAAGGGGTTATCTGAATATTTTCGTATAATATATGCATAAGATATGATCACTGAAAGAACAAGTCCCTGATCAATAAAACAATCTAGCAAAATACACATTAACTTGGATATGGAAAACTTCACTAGTACAAGTAACACTACCACAAAAACAAATATGATACAGTATATGGCAATCTGAAAATAGCCCAGAAATAAGGTTTAAAATGTTTTAAAGCACTTAACAGAGAAAACCCCAAAAGTCACTGGGATTTATTCCCAGTTAAGCTTCAAAATACCATCTTAAGGCTGGGGATGTGGCTCAAGCGGTATCGCGCTCGCCTAGCATGTGTGTGGCCCGGGTTCGATCCTCAGCACCACATACAAACAAAGATGTTGTGTTCCCTCTCTCTCTCCCTCCTCTCTCTCTTAAAAAAAAAAAAAAAAAAACCTGCAATAAATGTTTTTTTTTTTTTTTTAAATACCATCTTAACTGTCACAGGTACTTCCCCTCTATAATCTGCATGATATATTTGGCACACTGTAGTATTTAAAATGTTTAGATGTTTATTGTTTAAAATGTTCTGAAGCTGCTATTTTTTAAATACAATTTTTTTATATATTTTTGTTTTTTAGGTGTAGATGGACATAACACAATGCCTTTATTTTTATGTGGTGCTGAGGATTGAACCCGGGTCCCGTCCATGCTAGGCACAGGGCTCTATTGCTGAGCCACAATCCCAGCCCTATTTTTCACTTTAGTAAAAAGTATTCACAAAACAGTTTCCTTGTGATTGAGCTTCCAAAACATTCCTCCCCCGCAACTGTGTATCAAATAAAAAAATACATTTTAGCAACAATCAAAATACATCGGAGCACCTGGAAAGCAGCTAGTACATTATCTCAAGGCTGGACACACTTAACATGGCAGCAGACCACTCAAGGCGCTATTATGTTCTGCTTCATTATTCAGTGCTTTCCTACTCGATTTAACAGTATCTGTTAGTAACATGCCACACGGGGAGGCCTTAGCAATTGTAGGGAGACAATGCCATCTGCTGCTTCATGTGTGTCCTCAACAGCAGAGAATCACTGGATAACAAGTGCAGGAACTACACAAAGCACTTCTGAAACCCACATATGGAAAAATAAAACTGAGATCATTCACATTTTTATTTCAGAGAATCTGAAATTATATCGGATAAACAGCAAGTTATTCCACAGAACTACAAAAATACACAAGGTATTCTATCTCATGGGTTCACAACGCTTAGCAACAAGGCTTTCACTCAGGTACTGACAGAGTGAAGAGGACAGATCCCTCACTTGATCCTAACAAAGTTACTGCCTATGTATGAATTACTGCAATCTCCTATTTTAAACATGTGATACCTGTATATAAGGTGACCATGTAATTTATCCTCCAAACAGAGACAGAATTGAAGGTGAAGCAATTAACTAACAATTTTGTTTGGACAACAAATATGAGTTGATAAATCTTTGGCAAATCTGGGAACACAATCACACTATTCATCAATTATTATTCTGTTCCACTCTATCATAACCTTCTCGGTGACTTTAGAACTTTCCTGAAAAGCAATTGGAAAAGTTTAGGAAATACCTAGATCTAGAAGAATGAAAGCAACAAAAAGTGGAAAGAACCTGGGTACATACACCTAGACAAGATGTTGCCCCTTCCATAGAGCCCAATTTATTTTCGCTTCACTTTGGTGTTCCACTGAGGCTCTTGGGCACTAATAAATACCTTCTTTCAAAATGGTACATCCTCCACAGGAGAATTCATTCATATATTAGCACAACATCCTCTAATTAGAATGCTGTCCAGTTGATATCTGGCAGGTGCCAAGTACTTGGAAGAAAGCAAACTTGAGATGTAGGGGTGTGTGTAGGTGCATGTGTGTGTTCTCTGCTGTGTATTGAAGTGGTGATGGAATAACAGATACAGATTATTTTAGAGGATGAAACTATGAAACTAAAACAGTTTCATCCTCTAAAACAGGGCATGAAGAGGGACACAATCTCTAAGACTAACTTGTTTTTTTAAAATTTAAATCCAGAGAGGGAAAGGGGAACTTGCTTCTGTCTCAAATTTCTGGTGTCCTATACTATACTGGGAGGATAGAATTCAGGCATTCTATTAATACTGTGCTTTATAAGTACCACTGATTAAAAAGATCCTTGTGGATCTAATTTTTAAGAAAAATACATTCCAAGATCTAAATAACCCCATTTTTACTAACTTTTGGAATTTCACATAGTGATGAGCTTTTGTAACCAACCAAAGCAAAATGGATGGTTATGATAGGGTTGGCTTGAACAAATAAAGAGACAAATAAAGAACAAAGTTCTTTAACCTTCAACTTTTGGTAGATATTCAGAAGCCAAACTGTGTATGTTTAAAGGACTCTCTCATCACTTTTAAAAATTAAAATCCAATTTTAATTGGATTAAAATTAAACTTTTCCTATGAAGTGAATGGATATCTAGAACATTTGTAACATTTAAGAGTGTTCTCAATGAATAAACTGAGAAAATTTATAAGTACAGTAAGCACTAGCAAATAATGAAATAGAGGAAAGCATTTTTAACATTTACCAGACAATAAACTGATGGATACAAAAATAAAGAGGAAATAATGCAAGATTCTGTTACATCCTAAGAAATTATTATATTTAGAAGAGTTTTAATGTCTTAGATTATCTTAATGCTTTGAATAGGCTGCACACACACACACACACTTACATTTTGTTTTATGATCATGCTGGATAACTGTAATTATACACTAAACTCCTGAGGAGACTATTCACATACTGGAATGACAAATGGGTCATTTGTAGAGGCCTGAATTGGCCATACTTTCTTGCCTTGAGTTCTGCTATCCTGGATAAAAGGTAGGCTGCACAAGACCGCCACGTAGCTCCTTTCCTAGATCAGCTGTTCTCAAGATGCTTGAACCATCTCTCTGTATCTATAGTTCTCTCTCTTAAATAAGTTTCTCTGACACAAAAGCATTTCACCAAATTTGCGCTTTGGGGTTTCAAACCTAGCTAACAGTTTACAATAGCCAAGGGTTGTGTAGCTTCTAAGTATTTTTTTTTTTCAGTCCAGAATCTCATTCTTATTCCCCAACTATTTACATTTTCATTTAAAAATAAAACAAAATTTCCTGTTTCCTGCAAGAACTTGAGAGAGGAAGTCTCTATCTATCCTGGGGTAGGCAGGGGTACTGGGAATCCAATTAATCCTAAAACACATTTTAAATCTATTCTCCTACGTTTAGCTACATTTGAGCCCTAGCATTCAAAGGTATCTAGTGTGCCCAAGTTCTGAGCTTTTTCAGCATTCTTAATACAAATCATTTGGCCAACCACTGGCTTTATTCATTGCAAAAATTTAAGGTTCATTAAGACAGCTAGCACTTATTTTTATTTATTTATTTATATATGACAGCGGAATGCATTACAACTCTTATTACACATATAGAGCACAATTTCTCATATCTCTAGTTGTATACACAATATATTCACACCAATTCATGTCTTCATACCTGAACTTTGGATAATAATGATCATCACATTCCACCATTATTATAATCCCATGCCGTCTCCCTTCCCCTCAAACCCCTTTGCCCTATCTAGAGTTCATCTATTCCTCCCATGCTCCTGCTCCCTATCCCACTATGAATCAGCTTCCTTATATCGAAGAAAACATTCGGCATTTGGTTTTCTGGGATTGGCTAACTTACCATTATCTTCTCTAATTCCATCCATTTACCTTCGAATGCCATGATTTTATTCTCTTTTATTGCCAAGTAATATTCCATTGTGTATATATGCCACATTTTTAAAATCCATTCATCTACTGTCCTAGTTGCTGGCTTCAAGTCCTTAAACTTAACATTTCTCCTACTTTTTTTCCCTTGCAAATTTATGTTTCTTTATTCCTATACTGCCATTAGTTTCAAGAGTACACAAGACTAAATGTGAATATTCAATATTTATAATAATTATAATAATAATTCCTATAATTATTTCTTTATAGATTATTAAATATTTCAAATCTAGAAAAAAGGCACAAAATATAATAAACACCCCCCACACACACACACACTTATCATGAAGACAAAAAACTACATATATTAACCTGGGCATGGTGGCATATGCCTATAATTTCAGCAACTCAGGAAGCTGAGGCAGGAGAATTACAAGTCCAAGGCCAGGGCCAGTCTGGGCAAGTTCAAGGCCAGCCTGGATAACTTAGGAAGACCCTTTCTCAAAACAAAAACAATAACAGAAGGCTGGGGATGCAGCTCAGTGATAAAGTGCCCTGGGTTCAATCCCCAATATACAAAAAGAAAGAAAGAAAGAAACTGCAGATATGGCTAAATGTGCCTTCTCCCTCTAATCCCATTCCTCTTCTCAAGCAGAGTAACTATTATCCTGAATTTACTGCTACCAATCCTGTGTACATCTTTAAATTTTTACTATAGAGTTGATGTAAATATAGTATTTTTAACATAAGAGAATATCATATGTATCCTTTTGTCACTTTTTCATACCATATTATGGAGACTTTTTTGGATTTATCCAAAAAATGAGTAAAACTTTAGGTCATCCACTTTCATTGTTATACAGAATTCCCTTGGATGAATGTATCACAATTCATCCATTCTCCTGCTGATAGTCAAGTTTCCTCTTTTCCTCCACAATTACACAACAGGCTTCTATAAATAATCTTTTGTTAAAATACAACTTTATTAAGGCATAATAAACCTAAGGTGCATACATTATAATTGGGGTCAGTGAATCTTGATGTATCTGTGTACTCCTGTAAACCTCTTCATTAAAAACAAAAACAAAAAAAAAGGGCATTTCAAGCTTTCCAGAAGGCTCCTTGTTTACTTTCCAGATGATATATTCTCCCTTCCCAAAAGTAACCATTTTGACTTCTGCCATAATTAGTTTTGTTATTGAAATCGGTAAGTGGAACCATAAAATATGGATACGTTTTCGTCTTTTTCAGTCATCATTATGGGTAGATTTTAGTAATTCATTCAAATTCTCTTATGTAGCAGTTCTGACTGCTGATGAACACTTGGGTTGTTTCTGATTCTTGAATACTATAAAGAAGCTGCTATGAACACTCTTACATTTGGTAGACGTATTTCCTATTTGTTGTAGGTAAACATTTAAGAGGAGAACTGATGTCATGAGGTAGGCTATATGTTCAGCTTTCATAGATATAATCAAATAGTTTTCCAAAATTTGTACTCTGACCAGAAACAAATGATAGTATGTGGTCTGCAGCCTTGCAATCCACTGTCATCATTACAAAACTCTTGTACATGCATGAGGAGCCAAATACAAGAAGGTTCACTGGGTACAGTTTGGGAAATTCAAAGAACTGGCAATAAGCCAACAAATACCACCACACACACAAAATGACCACATAATGGCATAATAATGCCCTGTAATACCACTCAATAATTAAAATAAACTAATTACATAGTATCATTGTAGACAAATCTCAAAACCAATATTGTTCAAAAAAGGTAAGTTTCTGAAGATCCAAACTGCACAATACTTTTACATAAAGGTAACAGTATATTTTGTTCATAAAAATACCGAAAAATGTGGATAAAGAACAAATCATAGATGAGAAGAACACTAAATTTAGGATAGCTATTACTTTTGGGCAATATACAAGCAAAACAATCAGAGCAGCAATAGGGTCATTAATGTTTAATTCAAAAATACACAGATCTGGCTGGGCATGGGCGTGGTGGCACACACCTGTAATCCCAGGAGCTTGGGAGGCTGAGAAAGGAGGATCATGAGTTCAAAGCCAGCCTGAGCCAAAAAGTGAGACACTAAACAACTCAGTGAGACCCTATCTCTAAATAAAACACAAAATAGGGCTGGGGATGTGGCTCAGTGGTCAAGTGCCCCTGAATTTAATCCCCAGTCCCCACTTCCAAATGCACAGATCTGAAATATAGCAAAGCATTAAGATTTGACAAAGGTATCTACATATGAGGGCATATAAGTGTTCATTACCATTATTTTCTCTTATTTGCTAATGAAAAAAGATTACTATGGTAGCAGTGTGGGAAATGGACAGAAGTGGGAGGATACAAAATGGAAACAAAGAAGACAATTAGAATACCTTTTAAATCCAGTGAGAAATGATAAGCAATTACAATAAAAAGGAAGGAGGGAGAGAAAGGAGTGAATCTGAGAGGTAATTAGAAAATAAAATCAGCAGGATGAGGTATGAGATCGGATTCAAGATGTGCAAGGTAGAAATCTGGGGATGAAATAAGAAAGTAGGAGGAGAGGAAGTCATTAGACAAGGAGTTCCTTTGTGGACCCGCTGGGTTTGAAGGGCACAGTCTCTGTCCTAGGGAGAAAATTCAATAGGAAGCAACATAGCAAAGTTGTTAACAGCCACAGGTTCTGAGTCAGTGTCCTTGTTTAAACCCTGTTTAAGCCAGTTTTAAACGGCTCCAAGCCTCAGTTTCCTTGTTTATAGAAAGAGAGTGTGGTAATGACTATTTCCACAGTAATTTTTAAAAATATTTTTTAGTTGTCAATGGATCTTTCATTATTTATATGTGGTGCGAGGATTGAACCCAGGGTCTCACACATGCCAGGCAAGCACTGAGCCACGACTCCAGTCCCTTTCCACAGTGTTTTTTAAGAGTGAAATTAGATAACACTTGTAAATTTCTAAGCAAAGTATTTGGCCTAGACTAACCATTCAATAAACATCTACAGCAAATACTTTTTTTAGAATGTACTTCTATCATATTTATCACAGGAATCTTCAGTAATTCCACCCTGGTCTCTGAAGCATTTATTTATATAAATTATATTCTGTTATTTACAGAGGTTTTTAATAAAAGTATTAAGATACTTAATATCGTACCTTATTTTAAATTGCTGAATCATTTTACTGAGGATAGTGCATCATTTTCCAACTCAAGAATAAATCCTGAAAGTACTAAACATGAGTTCTAAGCCCAATTCCTATACAATTCTACTAAATATGACCATTCATATTAGTAGAAAGCATACAAGTCATATGCCAGGCCCTCGGGGATGAGAACAATAAACAAGAGAGAAACCACATTAATCAAAATCACAGTCCATACATGTTCTGCTAACAAATACTTAGCATAATAAATGCTAAAATGGGGGTATACAGGTGCTACAGAACAAAGCCAAAAGGATTTCTCTCAGAATCTGAAAGTTAAGAAGGGCATTCTAAAGGATAAGGTATCTGACATGAAAGATAAGTAGGAATTAACACAAGAAAGCAGAGAGGTAAAATTTGATTTTTAAAAACATTTCCCAGGCAGAGGAATATTTTGTTCTAATATCTCAGAAATAGAGTACCTAAGTACTAAAGCAGGAAGTGGCTGAAATGTGCAGAATAGCCTTGTAAGTCATATTCTTTGTAATAAATTAAATGAGATATTGCTTTAAAATGCTTGGCACAGTTCCTGGTCCAAAAATTTTTTTTTGCTCTAATTGTTAAATATCACTGTTAACCAATACCATCCTCCTCTTGGCCATGATTTGGAATTAGACAATATACCCACTAAGAAATGAGCTAGCCTTCCTTAGTCAGTTGCCAGAAACAGGACAGTTCTCCTGGGTATCTATGGTTCCAAATTCCCCATAGAAATCAAAGTTCACAGATGTTCAAGTCCCTTATATAAAATGGAACGGTATTTGCAAACAACCTATGCACATCCTCTCACATAATTTAAATAATTTCTAGATTTCTTATAATACCTAGTACAATTAAAGTGCTGGGAAAACAGTTGTCATCCTGTATTATTTAGGGAATAATAACAAGAAAAAAAGTCTGTCATATTCAGTACAAGTGTAATTTTCAGTTTTGAGTATTTCTGATACACAAATTGGTTGAATCCCTGGATGCGGAACCTGTGGAAATGGAGGGCTGATCATACAATACTTATTGAGTATATTCTTTTATTGGTAAGACAGGAACAGTAAAAACTGTGACACCTGTTTTAAGGAACAGATAGTGTGGAGAGCTCCCAGAAGTAACAGGACAAATATCAGGAACCCACAAAAATGTTTCCTGTTAAGAAAATCATCAAACGGGTTAGAGAAATGAAGAGTGTTAAGTTAGCTTCACTTTGGGGTTAAGTAATAGGAATGCCCTAGAAATAAAGTCACCTTAGGACTGAACTCCTCTAATTAGCAGGGCAAGATACACACACCAAAAATGTTACAGGAATCAACACCACTCTGAGGATGTTTTTACTTTCCTAATATATAAGCCTTTTTCACAAAAAGAGAAACTAATTACAATTCACTTTTTCACAATTAATAATTTAACAATTACAATTATTAAAGTTATATATATGCCTACACACCCCCACACATACACAAATGTCCACATGTATGTATATTATTTCAAATAAAAATTCTAGGGGAAAAATTCCAAATTTCATTGCTCTAAAACAATGTCTAATTTTATATATTTCTTTCTAAGTAATTTAAAGATAATAATTAGAAGGCTTTTCAATTCCACATTAAACTGTTCTGATTTAAGACCCAAGTCAAATGAATACTGGATTAGAAATGTTTCAGGAGTACTCACTTTTGTAAAAGCAAAGTAACAAACTCTTTGGGTGCATTAAATAAGACAATATTATAATGTGACAGATCAACCTTCGAGTAACACATGTGAGAGTTGGTGTCTCACTGACAACTTAAAACATTTATTTCTACCTACTCCATTTTCTTTCTAATGAAAAAATTCTAAGAAAATTTTACTGATATTACTTCTGAGTGAATAAAATATCACAATATATTTGACAAAGGAAGCATTAAGCTATTATCATTTCCTTACAAAGCAAAGCAAAGAAAATTTTACCTGAAAATTTTACCTAAAAGTTGATCCAAAATCAAATAAGTATTTTTGTCATCCTACCATACAATTATCAGAAAATCCCAAGTAAATTGAAGGTTAAATTTCCTAGGACAAAAAAGCCCAAATGAGTGTATAAAGCTTATTTCAGAATTTTCAAATTAAAAAAAAAAATCCTTCAACATCACTACAACCTTATCTAAAATCTTATCCAAATGTCATAAGAATATACTTAGAACTTCTTAAAAGTAGGAATTTAAAAAAACAAAAACAAAAACCCTTACAGATCTTACTTGGGTCCTAATAACAGTTGTCTCTCAGTATTTGGGGGAGAGTGGTTCTAGGATCTCCTCCTCCAGCTACCCAAATCCTCAGATGCTTAATTAAGTCCCATAAATAAAATAGTATAGTATTTGCATATAACCTATACACATCCCTTTTGTACTTTGAACCATCTCTAGATGACTTACAATCCCTAACAAAATGTCAGTGCTGGGTAAATAGTTGTTACACTGTACTGTGTAGGGAATAATGACAAGAAAAAAGTCTGTACATGATCAGTGTTCAGTACAAATGCAATTTTTAAAAAAATGTTTTCCATCTATAGTTGGCTGAATCTGTGGATACAACATCTATGAATACAGAGGGGCAAGCGTATTCATAAGTATATACTTAGGACTCAAGTAGAAGTCCTCAATAATCTCTCATGTGCCTCACGATCAAATTGTGTACATTTGCTGATGCTAAACTTTAAATTATCATATTACAGTCCTCCCCACATTTACATGACTTAACTGTAGCCTTTCAAGTCCATAAATTCTCCTAATCATCACTATTTATCACATAAAAATGTCAAGGAATGAGTGGAATATACTAAAAACCACATAAATGTCAAAAAAACACCCAAATTACTGAAGAGCAAATTTTATTCCCAATCTTGAAATACACAAGGCAAAAATCCATTAAAGTGTCTAAAACAATCCTAGCTAATAGTGATTATCCATGTAAAAAAATATTTACCACTTCTCTGAAAGCCAATCTCCAAAGAAAATGTTAAATCTAGGTATAAAACAAATTAATTTCACATTGCATTTCAATACCAATTCATCAAATAAGTTTAACTTACCAATTAAATTTCATTCAGTTCACAGCTGTTATACATGTGCATCTTTCTTCACCCCCAATAACATTTTAAAAATCTCTAGTAGTGAAAACCTACCTTTGAGGTTCTTTGAAGCTGATCACCAACATATGTTTTACGAAATTGATCCAAGAACCATAAAACTGCAAGCTCTATTTTCTCATTAGAACATCGAGGCAATCCAGTATCCATTAAAGATATAAGCTGAAAAACTCTTTTCATGGAGAGAGAGAGAGAGAAAAGAAGCTTCAGTACAAATTCTTCAAGAAACATTAAGATACTTATAATAAATATATAATCAATGTAAAAAGTGGGGCATATAAAGAAAAGTCCTAAAATCATTTGAAATCCTATCTATGAAAAAGACATTATATTATTTTCTAATTCCTTCTAATCCTTTTTTCCTAAGACATATATACACATGAATACAAATCTGTATATGAACATATAGACATTATTTTACTAAAAATTTCCACATATAAACACATGGCATATACATATAAATGAATAGTATACATACAGATATAAATAACTACATGCATATATTTTAACAAAAGAATGATATTTAATGTGTAGTTTCACATTTTATTTTTCACTATTTCTAAATAATTATTTTATAATCACATGACTGTAAATTAAAATATCAAGAACTATACCCATGTTACATCACTCTAATGAGTCATAAAAGTTTTACCTAAACAAACCCAGAAGATGATTTTAATAAAATCAAACACTTTCAACACTAAAGTATTATTTTACTATTAGTTATTTTAAAAATCATAAATTCTTATTACTATTATTAGAAATTATTACGAGAAAATCACTAATGGACTAAAGGTTAAATTTCCTAGGGAAAAAAACTTAAATATAACAAAAAGTTTAGTCTTGAATTTTCAAAAAAGAAATTCTTCAACACAACCTACTTTTATTAACCCATTTTGTTCTGTTGTCCCAGATGTGGAACACCTCTAAAAGCTTTAGTATATTACATGTAACTACTTAACATAAATTTATACACACATACTACTAAGTACATACTACTAAGAATTAGTGCATAACACTTATAACATTATTAATTATAAGTCCTAGATTACGATTTCCATCCATTTTAATGTACCCACATCAATTTTGTTGAACTATTTCTAGAACTGAAAATTGGGAATTACTGATTTATAATTTTCTGCTGGATGGCTGCCAAGGGACTTGCATTAACAAAATCAGCATATCAGAATACTTTTTGTGAGACAGAAGCAGAAGTTGCTGAGGATGCAACACCCTTTTCTAAATAAATTTGCACAAAAGCAGCTACAACTGTCCCTGACCCACCTAATTCCTAGAATGCATACAAACACATTGAGTATATGTTTTTACAAACATGGATGCTTTTTACAAGACTATATATACTCTTGCCAACAAATAAGGGAAAAAGGGCTATACATCCCCTCCCCCTCACACTCTACTATGTGTGGTCTGAGCTACCTTTCTCCATTTAACAATGTGTCTTGGAGGTCCTCTGTCAAACACAAAGGCTCCTTCACTCTCTTTGCAGCTGCTCAACGTTCCATTATAGGAGTGTGCCATGGTATTTTGACACATTCCCTTCTGATAAACACTAAGTTGATTTAAATTTTTCTTGTGACAAAAATGCTGAAAATACATTCTACGTATATTTTTATAAAACACATTTCTAAATGGCATAAAATTTTGGTGTAGGCTTAGTATATATTTGTCTTATATGAGGTTGACATTTTCATTTTTAAGTCATATGTATGTCCTTTCCTGGGACCTATTTGTGCATATTTTTGGTTGATTTTTTTTTCCTACCAGGTTTTCTTTATGATTTCTGTAAAATTTTACGTAATAGAGAACTAGACTTTTTGCCTATAATTAAGCTGTAAATAATTTTTCATTTATCTGAAATTTGACTATGGCGCTTTTAAAATTCCCCACGCAAAAGTTTTTGTTCTTTTTGTTATGCTGAAAATACTGTAATTTTTTTTTATTTTGTAGATTTTGTATAACTGCAAGATCTTACTTGAATCTGAGGTATTTTACTATTTTTTCATATTTATATCTCTATAACACATTTGGACTTATTACTAAATAATTTTACAAGGCACTATTTTTATGGCTGATAATATTGAGGTTCTGCCAAAATTTAATAATCTTATTTTGCATGTAAACTTATTTTTTTAAAATATTTATTTTATTAGGTGTAGATGGACACAACACAATGCCTTTATTTTTATGTGGTGCTGAGGATCGAACCTGGGTCCCGCCCATGCTAGGCGAGCGCTCTACTGCTGAGCCACAAATTTATATATCTAAACGAAACATAACAATTGCCCTCTCATCTATCCCTATGAAGATTTCTAGAAACAGAATGTCTAGGTCACAGGGTATCAATTTTTTTAAAACAGTGCATGTTGTCAAAGTGTTAAGAAAATATATTTTAAAGTGATCATTTGCTGTATTTATATTAAAATACTTTTTAAAAAGTTCCCTTCACAGGGCTGGCGATATGGCTCAAGTGGTAGCGCGCTCGCCTGGCATGCATGTGGCCTGGGTACGATCCTCAGCACCACATACAAAGATGTTGTGTCCACCGAAAATTAAAAAATAAATATTAAAAAAAAATTCTCTCTTTAAAAAAGTTCCCTTCACTTACGAACTATCTTCAGCCCTGCTAAGATTTACAAAAGGGAACCTACTGAAGAAGTAGGTCACTGTAACCATGTTTAGGTTTCTTCCCAAGATGATGTGTTTATCTGATTTTGGGAGGAGGGACAAAGATGACTTTAAAGTCTGTGTACTGCTCAATTAGCAGATTGTTGGTGTAATTTTAAAATAGATGCATACACCAAATTTCATCTCTGGATCCAGTTGACGTGTCAAGTGACTTAAAGAGGGATAGCTTGCTTTTAATTCTTTACTTTGTAGGACCTCCCTTCTACAAGTTTTTTTTTTTTTTTTTTTTTTTTACTCTATGTACTTTCTCATATTTACTTTTATTTCCTTTCTATAGTACACATTCCCAAATCCAAGGATGATGTAAAACCAAAAGACAAGTTTGTTGGCCAGCCTTTATTACTCATATTAATCTGGTGATTTACATCTCCCAGCAGGAAAGTAGGAAAGAATTCCCAGAAGGGTATATGATCCATTTGTCAAAGGAGTTCTGGTAGCTGTACAGGTTCAGCTGCAAGTGCCTAAAATCCAAAGCAACAATGGCTTAAGCAATACAGATGTTTATTTCTCTCTCAAGCAAAAATCCAAGGCAGTGTCCAAGGCTGGCTGGTGCTCCGTGATGCATCAAGGGCTCAGTTTCCTTCTGTCTTGTTGGTACACTAACCTGCAGTCACTCTGCACTCTAAGACAGCTTCTTCAGCTCCACACATTGCATCTAGCACTTTCACTTAACATCCAACTGCGCAGAACATAATCACTTAACCATATCTACCTTCAAGACAGGCCAGTAATTCTTATCTTTATTCAGAGTAGACATTTGCCCAGCAAAACACTTGGGTATTTTATTACTATAATGAAGAGAAGAAGAAATATGGGGGACAATTAGCAGTCTCTGCCGTGGTATCCTTCAAAGAGTCATAGCCACCTCTAACAAGTGCATAAGATCAGTGCTTATATTTTACACACAAATAAGTATAATATCCACTCCCAATGTCAATGTAATAGTCCTACATCTATATTTTTCTTTACCTTAAATTATTTTTGGTTTAAAAAAGCTTGTAAGAAATAAAAAAGATAAATCATTAAAATATAAATCTTTAAAGAATTTTAATCCACACCATTTCAAATACAAAGAAATGGATATTGAATAACACTTGTTTATATTCCCCTGGATTACCAATTTAATAAGCATTCATTAAGTCAACAAATATTTGCAGGTCTACTGAATTCCAAGTGTGTATTAGATGTTCACAATACCAAACTGAGCAAGATACACACACACACACACACACACACACACACATACATACACAATTCTCTAGAAATCAAAAATCTATCAAAGGAAAGACAATAAAATAAGCAATTAGAATAAAGCATAACTAGTTCTAAAATAAATGCTATAAATAATTTGCAAAGATAACTAATATTCTGGGATGAAACAGGGCAAAGGGTACTAAAAGAGGAAGCATATGTGGCCACATACTGAGGGGGGAAAAAAAAAGCTCATTTAAAACCTAAAAATGTTCAATATAGCTATGAAGTGGTGGGAGGTAAGGCTAGGGAGAAAGGCAGGTGTCAGATCATGAAAAGCCTGAAAAACCACGCTGATTTTTAATCATGGAGGAAAATCCATGAAAATCAGCGTGATGTCACCCCAGAGTTAAAGCAAAGCACTGACATAAACAGATCCATATTTTAGAGAATTTATTCTGGCTGCATAAAGGACACAGCAAGGAATCAATTTAAAAACTACAGCACCAGTCCCAGGTAAAAGACGGCAGCAGACCCCTTGGGATAACGAGAAGGCAGCATGGATGCTAAAGAAAGGAAAAAGGGAAAAGCTGAGGACAACTCTTGGGATGCAGGCGTGGACATTGAGTGGACAGTGACAAGACACAAGGAGGGAGTCAGGGTGAGGAGCAGATAGAAGAGGTGAGTTTCATTTAAGCCACTGACCTGGACCTGCGTGTGGGATAGACCATCCCCATGAAATAATTCAGTGTTTGGAGACCAAAAGACAAGAATCACTAAAACCAAAGAGAAATGCCGAGACACTGCGGGCTCGACTGAGGCTGAAAATGGCGCATCAATGACAGTGAAACCTATCTACAGAAGTGTGCAATTTCTTTTATTGTCACTCAACAAATTAGTGAAAACCCTAAACTCCCCTAGGGTTAAGTTTGTACCCTGTAGGGTCTAAAATCCGGTAGTGAATGTCATCGTCAAAGCCTACTCCTTCCTTCCCTACTGCATGGAATCCACAGTGTGGAGCGGTGGTACCCCCTCGGGAAACACAGCACAGCACAAATGCTGGTGGAACGGGGATGTGGAGGAGGCTACTTTGAAGGAGATGTCTGAGCAGACTAAGGGAAGTGAGGAGTGCTGAAGGGACACCCAGAAGCCCTCCCAGCAGGAGAGGTACAAGTGCAAGGCCTCTGAGGCCAGAGCACAATGGGAGGCTCAAAGGGCAGGAGGACCAATGGGAGAGGGAGGAAAGGAACAGGGCAGCAGAGGATGCTCTGGGGGACAGCTGGTGTCACAGGAGGCCCTGGAGCTTCTGACTAGATGAAGGGGGAGCAATGAGACCTGCCAGGAAAGAAGCTCAAGTTGCCCACGTGAAGCAGGGTTTGAGAGAAGCACTAAACTATCAGCTAGTGGTCAGAGTCTTCAGTGACCCATGACAGGTGACTCCGAGATGAGCAGAGGAGAGCAACAAGGGCAGAGAGAGCCAAAGAGAAAGAGTCTGGAAGAAGCAAACTGAGAGGATCCATGACAGGTAAGACAAAACCCTGGGAATATCTTAAGAGGTTCACGTTCGGCAAAATTAGGTTAACTCAATTGGACTTGTGTGGCCTGAGTACAAATGTATTAATCATCAAGTTAAAGTAACATATTTAAATATGCTAAAGTAATCCATTTTAATTGTAAATTATCATAACATTGTAAACTTTTGATGTTAAAACAGCACATAGACTTTTGGCAGGAGTTGTGCGGTCTTCTTTTAATAGTCAGTGTCCTCCTCAGAGGTGGGCAGGTATCATGACCACATACAGAAGCCAATAGTATTATAGTTCTAGTCACCTCAAACTTCTTCATATGAAAGTGATATTTTACAGTTTTATATGAGCTCATCCTAATTCAGAAACTCAATACTCTAAGACACAATTAAATTGTTCTAAACACATACCCCACCTTGAATTTGTATAGCCCACCCTGCATATCCGTCAACCCCACCACCACCTCTCACCCATCCCCGATCCCTGGCACTTTCTTGTAGTCTCAGTAAGGATTCACAGTTCCTGCAGTTATAAATCCTCACCCCAAGGGAGAAAGAAGACCCACCACAGTTCCAGCCTGTAGTCCCAACTCCATAGGACCAAGAGAAAACTCTGGCTTCCCCAGTAGCTCCTCAAAGAAGTCATGAAACACAACTAAAAAGTGTGGAAAATTAGAAACCCCAGTGGAAAATGTAAACCATTAGAAAGGGGTTGCAGAAAGAAGCCAACAGACAAATTGCTTGCCCTCAGTAGCCCCTACCATGGGCTGTTTTGAAGAACAGGGTTCCATGTGGCCTCTGGTGAAAATTCCTGTAAAAAGCAAGCAACCAACTATGTTTTCTCAGTAATGCACCGCCTTACGCAGTTGACTGTCAAAGTCCATGGTAGCTGTGTGCTGTAAAGTTGTTGAGAACACTCTATCAGTGAATGCTAAATCACTGTTCCTAAAGGAAACAGAGGCTGAGGTTCCTACTAGCATCTGGCTGCATTTTTGTCAACAGATCATGACCTTTTTTGTTTTACTGCTTAAGGACACCATATTTAACATATAATGTTGATTTGCTAACATTGAACTTGGGTGTGAATGAAGCTTCTCCAGCTCAGGTATTTTCTCAGTGTTCTTTAGAAACACGGAGTAGTACTACAGTTGGGTAAACAGTAAGAGCACGAAAATATGACGTATGTGGCACCAATTGAACTGCAAAGGGACACTTGTTTGGACCATGAAAGCTGAAGCAAGAATGCAGAGGACTGACTTTTATGCAAACTCTGTCCCACCTGCACAGGACAGCAAAGGCACCATGCAGACTGACTCAGGTGTGACAAACACATTTATCAAATAGGCGAATTCACAAAAACACAATGTGGAATAATGAATTGACTGCATTTGTCTTCTACTGTCTCCCCTATTTTCCCTGTTCTACTATTCCTTTCTGAAAAATGCACATTAATGCCCACTTTCAATAAAGCCCATAAGCTTTACCTAACATTGTTTTCTAGGTAACGCAGGCTTATACAAAATAAATCTTATTTAAATATGTTTGCTGTTTAAGGAAAAAAATGATTGTTTCCTAATTTGCAAATGTATATTTGCTTTATTTTCTATTACATATTTTCTCAGAAACACTGACAGTGTATATACTCCCCTACTTAGTGACAAAAGCATTTTTTCAAAAATTCAAACTACAACCAAAAGAATATGTAGTGGCCATTTCAATAAATATGTAATACCATCTTAAAAGATGATACAAAAGCAAATTTTTTAATTGGTTAAAAATTAACTAAAGCATTTTAAGAAAGCCTCAAACACTTATTATTCATATTTTCAAATAACTCAATTTGATATAGGAAATAATAAATCTTTAAAATAACTGAAAATATTTATGTCTATTCAGGTTCAAAAGTTATTAAAGATAATTTAAATGTTGAAAAAGGTATGGAATGAAAATAAAATTTGTATTCAAAATTATAATAATTTAAACACTTAGGAATATATTGAGTATAATTATGAGAGAGAATATCAACCAGGTATAATGGTTTTAAGGACTTTACTAGGGTGATAGCATTGAAAGGCCTGGAAAAAGACACAAGGAATTTATTTTTATTTGTTAGTGCGTTACAGTTATACATATTATTGGGGCTCATTCTGACATACTATAGAAGCATGCAATTTAATTTACTCCAGTTTAGACCTCAGGACTTTCCCTTTCCCTTCCCTCCTCCCTCTTTCTGTCCCCTTTCCTGAATTCTACCAGTCTTCCTTCTAGTTGTTTGTAGTTTTTTTTTTTTAATTAGTGCATTATAGATATACACAAAGGTGGAATTCACTGTGGTGTATTCATACGTGTACACAGGACAGTCTGATCAGTTTCATTCCACAGCTCCTCCCTTTTCCTGAAGACCACCGGTAAAAAGACACAAGAATTTTGCATAAAATATGATGATATTTCAAACCACTAGAAGGTGGAATTGGTATTAACTGGTTAACACCAATATTCTGAATAGCAGAATATTGAGATCTTTTATACTGAATAGTTTATTACAAATAAACTAGAAAAGATAATTACCAAAGAATATCAGATAAATAATACAGTTAACATAAAAAAATCACAAATATAAATGGCAAAATAGGAGTAGAAACTATTAGCTGACACCACTAGTAGCCGAAGAAAAATAAATTAAAACAAAACATTTATGCTAGGCATCATGCACATGACTAACACTCCATCAACTCAGAACACTAAGAAAAGAGGACTGCAAGTTCGAGGCTAGCCTCAGCAACTTAGCAAGTTCCTCAGAAACTTAGTGAAACCCTATTTCAAACTTAAAAAAAAAAAACCATCCTGGGGTAGTAAGTAGTAAAGCATCCTGGGGTTCAATCCCCGCTCCTCTCCCCTGTACTCCCCAGCCAAAAAAAAAGACATTGGTTACATAAAACTGACAACAGTAAGAATCCTATTATCTGGCATTCAATTGATGAAACTGATGAAAATGATAACTCTCATAGCCTTTGGGTTCAGAGGATAAACTTACATAGGCTAGGTATATCTTATCCAAAAAAAAAAAAAAAAAAGAAGCATTTCAGATTTCAGGGTTATTTGGATTTTGTAATTTTTGTAGACACTATGGAATAAGCATTCCTAACCTGAAGATCCAAAATCCAAAATGCTCCAACAAAATCTAAAACTTTGTGTCATGCTGGCACTCAGTTTCAGATTTTGGAGCATTCTGGATTTTGGATTTTCACATTAGAGCTGTTCAACATGTACAGAAGGCCATCTGGTCATATGTACTGCAAGTCTGTAAGAAGCTACATACTCTCTTGACTAGCTGTTCAGCTTTCCAGAATGAACTCTAATGAAATTCTTTCAATTCACACAAAGATGAATGAAATAACATACCTGAAAGCAATTTATAATAAGGAAAAACAGAAAGAGCCTAAAGTTCCAAAAGCCAGGGTCTATTTAAATTATGGTACAGTTTATAATATTTTAAGTCTATGTTAAATGTTCACAGTATTATATTTTATTTAAAGATGTATGTGTATGTATAATACATCATTGTTTGCAAGGCAATGCTCTAAGTATTTTAAAAATATTAACTTATTTAATTCTTTATTTTTTTTTTAGTTGTATATGGACTCAATGCCTTTATTTGTTTTTATGTGGTGCTAGGAGGAACCCAGAACCATCATTCGCATGATCCCAATACATATCAATTTTGTAGCTTTATCAGGTCCTAAAGAGCAAAAGCAACCTACATCTTCAACACACTGCTGCAACAAATGTCTAAAAAAATTACTTACTGGAGATTTGACTTCTTAAATTGCTTAACCCCTAAGTCTTGGTTTTTGTCCGCAAGAGCAAGGAAACTAACACTTTTCTCAAAATGCTTTAGCACATAATACTAACTTAATGACTAATTTCTTAACTCTTGATTTCTGTAGGTACATGACCAATACTTACCTACAGGATAACTCTCCATCCATAGCATCGTGCTCATCTGTACTGGTATATGTTAATCTTCCTCCTACAACTGTCCCAACTAAATAAACGAGCCATGCAAGACGTCCTGATAGAAAACAAAAAAGAAAAACATTTAGGAGGTATTGATAGAAATAAGGTTATTTTTCCAAAAATTACAAAATTGGCAAACTACCTCTTTTTCCATACAAGTTATCAGCTATTATAAATTCACTCTTGTTTTGGTGGTACAGGGGATTGAACCAGAGCTGACACACATGCTAGACAAGCACTCTACGTCCCTGGCCCATGAACTCACTTCTTTACAGAAAAGTTCCTTGGGTTTTATCAAGGAAGTGTAACTGTGAGCATGGTACAGATTTTAGAACCAGATAAAATGACTTCTGAATCTCAACTCTAACAATTTGCTATGATTTTGTACAAGTTACCATGAAGACTTATGAAAAAAGTAAATTTGATAACAAAACAGTAAATGCAATGTTTAGGACCAAAGCTTTTATTCAGTCAGGAAATACTATCATAACTCAATGACCAGCATCTTTTCTGAATGGTCAACGTCACAATGGCACCAGTCCCATCATTTTGAAGCTACTTGTACTTGGAACATAATAGTGGTGATAAATTCACTCCCTTTGTATTTTTATGTATGATTTTTAAAATTCCAACGTTTTCAGTGTACCGTTCACACTGTTTTACCACTGAGCCAATCTTAAGGCCAACAACAGCAGAGGATTAAGTAGTGATGCAAATGGCAACACCTTCAGTTTTTGCAAGTCTTACTTTAGGGCAGCCAAAAGGGACAAGCATCTACATCCTCTCTATCACAAAAAACTGAACAAATGAAGATCAACTAACTGTGCAGTCTGTATATCAGCACCGTGCAATAGACTGAGGAGGAAAGCACTGAGGGGATAAAGTAATCATCAGAAAACAGACTCTAGTTCCATTATATGTGTAACAATCAAAAAGCTACCAAAATGAAAGCCCAAGTATTCGAAAGTTATCTTATGTACTGCAGAAGTGTTCTGTGACAACATAAAAGTTTACAGCAATGTCTGCTATCCCCTAGTGACATGTCCTCTAGAGCACTGCATTCTCGGCCAAACCTCCTGTGTCCTGGGCCCTAAATACGCAATGGGTATTTTTCAGGTTCCTCACTTCTACCTTGAGAATATTCTCCCTCTCTCCACAGCAAAAGCACTAAGCTTTACGTGTCTATCATCAAACACAGACACTACTGATACAATTATCAACTCTTCTTCAAATTATTACTCCTTTTGAAGGTATTGGTTCCTGGCTCACTGTCACTCTTTCCAACAACACTTCTATCATAATCGCTACTGATTTCAATCTCTCCAAGGATAAATTTTTTTACTTCCCTTTGGTCTACTAAGCATCTCCAGCCCATGAAGCTATCACCTTTTTTAAAAAAATATATAATTTTTTAAATATCTTTATTTTGTTTACTTACTTGTATGTGGTGCTGAGGATTAAACCCAGGGCCTCGCACATGCTAGGCGAGCGCTTTACACTGAGCCACAACCCCAGTCCCTCTATCACCTTTTTAAAAATGAACTTTACTGAAATATCATTCACATACCATACAATGAACATATCTAAAGCATAAAATCCAATGCTCTACAGTGGATTCGTACCCCACTGTGAACCCCACTGCCACAATACAATATGGAATATTTTGATCTCTCAAACTAAATCCCATAGTCATTGGAGTCACTATGCTTTCTGCCCTGGCTTCACCCTAAGCAACCACTAAGCTACTTTACATTTCTTTATCCTTTTCCCATTCCACACATTTCATGCGTGGGATCACTTAGCTTATTTTCAAGATTCACCCAGATTCCAACATGCATCAATACTTCATTATTTTTTATAACTGAATAACATCACACTGTTTGAACATTTAATATTGTCTAGATATAAGCCCTTTCCGAGTTATTACATATAAATATTTTCTACCATTTTGGGGTTAGTTATGTTTTCACTTTCTTGATGATGTTCAGTGAACCACAAAATTTTTAAATTTTGATGTAGTCCAATTTATTTGTTTTTTTGTTGCCCATTTTGGTGTCCTAAGAAACAAAATCATGATTCTCCCTAAACACAAATCATGACTTACTCCTCTGCTTTCTTCTAAGGGTTATATAGTCTTAACTCTTACATCTAAATCTAAGCATTCCAGTCCTGACACCAAAATGGTGAGTAAAGAAGAATTCAGGTGACTCCAGCCCCAGTTGTCATCTGATTACAGTATCTGAGACATCCCAAAGAAGAACAATGCATCTGAGATTTATTCATGTCCAGAAATTCAGAGATAATAAAACAAATTGTTGTTTGACAAGTCACCAAGTAGTGACAAAAGATCACCAGAACACAACCCTCCAGGTATCCATTTACTCCTTCCTTGATAGATTTTGTAATTTTGTTCTTAGTACTAATGGCTTTCTAACCTGATTTGTATTTTATATATTTATCTTGCATCATTACCTGTCTATTCCAATGGAATGGAAAACATACGTGATCACATATTTTTATATATTGAGTTTTCTATTGCATCTCCAAAGCCTAGAACAGTGCCTGGGCCAGTAGCTATCTACAGACAAGGGTCATGAGTTAAGAAATCATTACCCAGAAAATTAGTATTAGAAATGAACAATAATATATAAAAGCATTAGTACGAAGCTATCAAATATAATCTTGGTATTTAGCTGGATAATATGGTATTTCTTACACACATTAAACCATTCCCTAAACCTCAACAATTTTAGACTAAAAGTGTTCAGAAATATAAAAAAAATTAATTAGTTATTTTGAGAAATAAGCCAGACACAGAAAGAAAACTACTGCAAGGTCTCATTTATACTAGGAATTTAAAATAAATGTGGTAGGGGGTGGGGACACGGACACACACACACACACAGACTGGTGGTTACCAGAGGCAGGGAGGAGAGAGATTAGGTCAAAAGGTACAGACTTGCCAGTTACATGGGATGAGAGCATCTAGAGATCTAACACACAGCAAGGAGACCACAGTTAATAATACTGTACACTGAAAATTCCTGAGGGAAGATTTTAGGTGCTCTTATCCACCCCACCCCAGACACATTATGCTTTGGATATGAGGCACCCCTCCAACCATGGACTAAACCTCTGAAATTTGGGCCCAAAATAAACTTCACCTTCTAAGTTGTTCTTGTTATGTGTTTTGAGTCAACAGCAATGGAAAGCTGACTTAACACAAAAACTGGTACCTGACCAAGCATTTGGAACTGGCCCATTGGAGGAATTTGGGAAAGTTTAAAGAAGCAGGCTGGAGAAGCCTTAGAATGTTGTAAACAGTCTGATGGGCAATTCAGGTAGGAGTTCCCCAGAATGCTTACAGGAATGCGAACAGTAAAGACTGTGCTCAGGAGGTTTCAGAGGGGAATGATGACTCAACTTGGAACTGAACTTGTGGCCACACATTACCACCTGGCAAAGAATCTGTCTGCATTCTGCCTATATCCTGAGACTTTTGTGTGAGACTGCATTTAAAGGTGAATTACTAATTAATCTGTCAGAGGAAATTTCAAGGCAGTAAAGCATTCAGGTGGTAGTATGAGTATTGCTGATGGCTTTTAACCAGGTTTACTGTGAAAAGCCGAGAGGAATGATTTGAAAACTGCCAGAGAAGATGCCCATGTGAACTGGGGCTAAGGAAATTACAGCTACTGAAGAGTTTTTTGGAGAAGCTAAGTACTCTGCATAGACATGATAGGACGTATGCCTGAAGGGCACCTCAGGAATCAACAAGACCACACCTATCAAAAACTCAAGAGTGTGGAAACAGAAAACTTCCTCCTAGCAGGGAACCCTGCTAGGAAGTTATTTCCACAGATTTTGTTTCATAGTGCTCAGCTGCCCAGGCATTTGGGATGCTGCTGCCATGGGACAAGGGGACTGGCTACTGTTCAAGGTGGCAGTGGACCTTGACATCACCCACATGGTGTTGGTTCTGCAGGAACACAGAATGCTAGGGTTAAAGGGTCATGGAGACTTTCACCAAGATTTCAAAAGACTACAAGCCAGGCAACGCATGGTAGGGTCAGAATCACTGGAGGTGGCCTGAAAGATTAATGTGTAAAGCTGTGAGAGGGAAGCAGAAGCTTGAATGCAGCTCCCAGGGATTAAGAGATTCCAGTAACACAAGGGAAGCTTCTGGCTGCAGTTAGAACCAACCTAAGAGAGAGGTCATGTGAACTGCAACCAGCAAGGATGTAGGAACGGGCTTCACAAGTCCTTGAAGATCACATCTTACCACCATGCACCCCAGATGCTGGATAATGGAGCTACAGACTTTGCCCCACTGAGTTTTGGTCATCTTTGGGTCTCATTCCCTTTAAGCCCCTTTTCCTCTATCTTAGAATGAAAATGTTTACTGTGCCATTGTATTTGGGATATATGTCACGAGCTTTAGATTTTTTAAAAAATATTTTTCAGTTGTCAATGGACTTTTATTTATTTATATGCGATGTTGACAATTGAACCCAGTGCCTCATGCATGCTAAGCAAGAGCTCACCACCAAGCTACAACTCTAGCTCCAAGCTTTTGATCTTTACAAGAGCTAAAAGACAAGAATTTGCCTTGAGTCTCAGATGAGACTTTGGACTTGGACATCTAGGCAATACTGGAACAGTTAAATTATAGGAACTCTTGGAGATGGACTGAATGCATTTTGCTTTGTGAGATGGACACGAGTTTTGGGGGCCAGGGAATGAATGTTACAGTTTGGATATGAAATATCTCGCTAAAAAGCTCATTCTAGCAATGGAGCAATGGAGTTGGCCAACCATGAACTGAACTTCTGAAACCATAAGCACAAAATAAAACTTTCCGTCCTCTAAGTTGTTTTTGTTGAGTATTTTGGCCATAGTAACAGAAAGCTGGCTTACAATGATGGATAGTATATTTTGCCTAACTGTGGTATTCACTGCACTATGTATATCAAAATGTCATGCTTTATACCCTAAATATATATTTTTTAAAAGGGATCTATTTTGGTAAAAGAACTGTATTCACAACATTTAAAGAACCACATAAACCCATAAATCTAAGTTACACTTAGGGAGAAAAAACCTGATACATGAGTTCCCATCTATAATGTTTTAAAATTCTCCTTGTATAATAAGACTAAATTTCTATTCTAATTTTCCATTTTTCTATTATCCTGAAATGTTCAAAGCACTTGTTTTAGCAGCTGTTCAAGCACAGAACATTTTTTCCTTAACAAAATAATTATTGCTGTAATAATCTGTAATTATGGTTTATAACTGCAATAATCCCAAAGAAATCAGTCATTATCATAGATCACAAGTAATCGTTAACTACTGTTAATGACCTATTTCTTAGGGATTATTGTTTTCGTAAACCATGACCATATCACCACAAATACGAAAAAGCAAGACAATATAATACAAATGAGATCATAATAATAAACTTATTTTGTAACATTAAAAGCCATTAAGCATCTAAATTAAAGCACACATAACGAGAGCATATAATTTTCTTTGTTCAACACTAACTGAAGTGTTTACTCTGCACAAAAGAAACTGAACACTACTACACACAATGTACAAACTAGAGCCATGTTAGGCAATTTTTTCTTGATAACAAAAAACAAGTATTTTTTAGCAAACAGCAGAAAACTTTAAAAGGCAAAGAGATTTCTTCTTACTGACCTTTTGACTGAAAGGAAGGAAACAAATATTTATTTAAATTTTTCTATAGATCATGTATATTTGAAATGTTATTTTATAAAAACTAAATAATGTATCCAACCATAAAAACTTCTTCTGGTCTGACAATTTATCCAGTACAGACCTATTAAATATTGTTAAATTATTACACTTCAGTTAAGGCCACTCATGTATCTCTGAATGTATCTATACTTTCATTCAACATCCTTTTGAAGGAAAACAGGTCTTAGATTTTACAACTGAGCTATTTTACATTTTATTGTAATATGTATTGTATATAAATGCATATTTAATGTATATGAAATAAGACAAAATAAATAAATACCCCCAGAACCAATAGCATTACCAATACTATCACACTGTCTCCACACCATTCCCTGAGCTTTCCCCTTTACCTACCACCCTGGAGGCAACCAGGATCCTATACTTGGTGCTTGCTATTTTTTGAAATTTTAGTTTTATCACTTATGCATACACTTGTTTGGGGACTTTATTAAAAGTTTCATTCTGTAAGTAACTTCTTGAGAATTGCTTTTCTTCACTAAATACTTGACATTTATCCTTATTGAATACACCTACAGTTCATTCATTTTTATTGCTACATAATATTCCATTGTATAAATAAATTATAATCTGTTTATCCATCTTCAGGTTGATAAGAATTTGAGCTTTTTCCACTTTTTGTCATTATAAGCAATAATGGCGTGAACATCATTTCATATACTGTATTATCTTATGCAGAGATTTTCTAGAGGACACATATAAAAGTAGAAGTACCACGTCAGTAGGTATTCAAATATTTCACTTTTAAGAGAACATCAAATAGATTTCTATTCCATTTACAATGGATTGCTTTTATACTCCTACCAAAAGTGCATAAAAATTCCCTTTGAACCACATTCTAAGAATTCTTGTTTTCCCAGTGTGCTGGGAAAAAAAACCATAGTCCATGTAGATGATTAGTAAGGAAGCCGAGCATTCTCTCATATCTATGTACCATTTGTGTTTCTTTTTTTTTTTTTTTTTTTTTTGCAAAATGCCCATTAGGGTCTATTGATACTTTCATAAAGAACTGGTGGGTAGGGGTGTGTGTGTATGTATGTGTGTGTTGTAAACACCTTTTCTCAGTTCTGATCTTTTAAAAATTTTACCTGAGTCAATTTTAATAGTTTATATCTATTAATTTATTCATTTCGGATTTCTTAATTTACTGACATCAGAAAACACTAAGAATAACTTTTATCTTTTAAATCTTTGCTGTGTCTACCTTTTGTTCCTAATATTATTTATTCATAGATTTTCTTTTCTTTTAGGTTTAGGGTTGTGTGTGTGTGTGTGTGTGTGTGTGTGTGTGTTTGGTACCAGGGACTGAACCACTGGGCCACATCCCCAGCTCTTTTTACTTTTTATTTTGAGACAGGGTGTTGCTAAGTTGCTTAGGCCTCACTAAGTGGCTAAGGTTCACTTTGAACTCAAGATCCTCCTGCCTCAGCCTCGCAAGATGCTGGGTTATAGATATACGCTACCAGACCTGGCAATCTTACTAGTCTTTTTTCAAAACATCCTTTCTTCTTCTTTTTTTATAAACTGTCAGTGGACCTTTATTTATTTATTTAGTATATATTTTTTGCTGTAGATGGACACCACACCTATTTGTTTGTTTATTTTTATTTATTTATTTTTATGTTTATTTTTATGAACCCAGTGCCTCACACATGCTAGGCAAGCGCTCTACCATTGAGCCAAAACCTCAGCCCTCTTATTAAGTCTTTAGAAAGATCTAGCTTCTAATATTTTTATTCTGAGTCTATGTTTTTTAGTTGATTTCTGCTCTTTGTTTCTTCCTTTCTCCTTCCACAGAATTTAATTTGTTCCTTTCATTTCGACTTCTCCAGGTGGATGCTTAGGTCACATCATTTTAGCCTTTTCTTCTTTTCTAATATAAGCTTTTGTTCAGTTTATTTCCTTTAAATTAAATTTCCTACTGCATTCCAAAAAATATTATAATTACATTATTGTGTAGCTCTATTTTTATTTTTTAAATTGTGATTTTTAAATTAGAAAACAAATATACAATTTGGAATGGATTTGAGGCAAACTGTACTACAAGCAGATTTTTTATAAGTGGCTAAACAAAGTTTAAAAAGCAAGTAATAATAAAAGAAAATGTTTCTAGTACAGGATCAGCAGCACACACAAAGTGTACAAGTACCTGAATTTAACACTCATTGTGCAATAGTGCAACTTGTAAGCACACATTATTGACTGTCTACAGACCATGGGGGATCACAACTCCACACTTCAACAATATGCTGACAGTTCCTAAAGAAAACTCCCTTCAAAAAGGCAATAACCTAGGTATTCCCTCTTTTGACAAACTCAATCTAAGTTTGGATGTGCCAAAGGGCTTGGATATACAGAGTAAGACGCATGAAACAATCATTTGACCAATTTTCTAAAGTAAGGTTTGAAGACAGTGACAATTAGGGTAGAAAATACAGAGAAATAAAAATTCTAATTACATGCGTATTTTGTCACAGTAGATGGAAACTTTTCACAGATATATTAAGAAGAAAAAGCAAACAATTTTGTATAAGAAAATTTGCAGATTCTGTAAAATGTCTTCATCTGCTGTCATCATATGTACAAACTTGTCATAGTTTACTTGAACAACAACGCCAATATCTGCTTCCCTGGTCACTCCCTCAGCCTCTTGTTAACTTCTGCCCAGGGTCAGCACACAGTGACGCTCTGTTACACTAAGAGAGCCACTGCCATCTGTCTCAAAAACATCAAATGCTTCTCTAATTTTTTTTCACTTACTCTTCCATCTTTTTTTCACCACTGTCAAAAATTCAGAGGACTGAGCTGTGTTGTGTTACATCGATATGCAGATCATGAATCATGTCCTGGGACTCTGCCTCTGAGGGATTCAGCCCCAGAGCTCTTCTGACAGCCTCCAGCCCCCTGCTGGGGCAGTTCTGTCAGAACATTCACCCAGCAGCGGGAAGCTCCTTCAGTTCTGCACTCTGCTCTTTGGTCAGCTGCTCAGCCACCACAAGCCTCAAGCTTCTCAGATGCACCCACACACTCCATTTACTCACTTCACTGCACTAATGTGGAGCTCTAGTTTTAAACTGCCTTAAGGATGGCTTCTCACATCTCTAAATTACTTGGAAGTGTATTTTTAAAACTCTTAGTAAAGATCTGTTGGCAGCAAACATTCTGCAGGAGTTATTTTTGCCAGACTCTATTCTCTTTCTCTTTTTTTGGTACCAGTGATTGAACCCAGGGGCAATTAACCACCAAGGCACATCCCTGGCACTCAGTATTTTGAGACAGGGTCTAGCTAAGTTGCTGAGGCTGGCTCTGAACTTGTGATCCTCTTGCCTCAGCATCTGTTGGATTACAGGCATGTACCACTAGGCCTGGCCTTTGCCCAACTCTTTAAGAATGATGCTTCGCCATCTTGGTTTCCATTGTTGCTGCTGAACAGAGAGCCACCATTTCACATGACTCTGTAAGTGACCTTTCTTCTCCGGCCACCTGTACTACCTTCTGCTGGGGACTACCCAGTTGAACAGGGCAGTGCTGTTTCTAGTTTTGGACTGACGTAGGCCAGGCTTGCTGTACTAGTGAATTCACATTCTCCATTAATTCAGAAAAACTCTGAGAGTCTCTTTGGTCATCACCTCTGCTCTGCCCTCACTGTTCTGTCCTTCTAGAATTCAACTGGATGGACTGAACATTGTCATACCATCTTTTAAATTTTCATTTTTCTTAATCCTCAGCATTCTTGAAAATTTCTTTAGAACTATTAGTTAACAAATTTCTTCCTTAGTGGGACTAATTCACTATTTAACAAACACTTTCATTAAATTTTAGAACACAAAGTTTTCAAAAAATTTTTAAGTTTTTTTTACATCATCCTGGTCAATTTCACTTTTCATACTCCTACTGTTTGTTCATGTGTGATTCTATTTTTCCTTTAAACATTTCATATATAATTATTTAATATCCTGGGATGCGGTTGTGGCTCAGGGATACAGCGCTCGCACAGCACGTGCAGGGCCCTGGGTTCAATCCTTAGCACCACATAAAAATAAATAAAGGTATTGTGTAAAACTACAACTAAAAAAGAAATATGAAAAAAATATTTTAAAAATCCTTATAAAATTCCAACATCTGAAGGGTCTTTGGGGGAATCCTAATTTTTGTTACAAATACTTATTTGGTTGATTTAACCTACAGATTTCCAAAGCCCTAAATTATGCCTGTTATTCTTCAGAGAAGACCTGAATTTACTTTTCTGGAATCCAGGAATCTACCAATTTGGGGCCATGTCATCCCCTTGCAGAGGGTCAACCTAACGTAGGAGTCTCAGATGTGGTACCCAGACCTCAGGCTCTGCCATCAATTTTATCACTGATATTGATGATCTACCTTTCAGAGCAACCCTGACCCTGCCTTTGCTACTAACTCTCTGATTGGCGTCCAGCTTCTGACCAGGGAAAGTAGGGAATGGTCAGAGGAAAGAGAGGAGTACAGAGAAAAAACCTGAGACACCAAAGTCACTGCTGACTCTTTACTTTTAAAGAAGTAAGTATTCACTGTCTGGAACACAAACTAAAGATGAAAATGTGATTTTATAGGTCGCTGGCTAAACATGATCCAAATTAATGTTTATACATAGAATATAAATCCAAAAAGGCTCTATATAATGCTGCACTATGCCATCAGGTAAAACAAAACAAAAACACTACAACACAAGCTTACAGGATCAGCACATATTACAAAAAGATACTCGACTGGAGACAGGTGGGGACTGAAATCCAGCCTGTCCTCCACTCACCCACGTACATCCTAGTGCTAGCACACCTGTCTGCAAGAAGTGCAATCATTTTTCTAATTTATACAAAAGCACCAAACGTACTACTGGGTTTGTAAGAGGGTAAAATAAATCCTTAATGGTCAAAATGATTTGAGGACTGAACTTTAAGAGACAAAGGCACAGAAACAAGCAAAAAGCTTGAACTTCTACCCTGGAAGCCAAAGGAGAAGGTCTAGGAGGAGTTCTACCTGAGAAGTCCAATAAGAACCCTGTACCTAAAGCTGATGCAAACAATGACCCCCTTAGTGAAAAGGTAAGCTTGGGGCGGGAAAAAAACATACCTAGACAAAGCAACGCAGAAACCTGTCTGACCTGACTTCAATGCTTGGTGGACAGGAGGAAAAAAACTTCTAAGTCAGACCTGACAGGATTTGTAGCCTTAACATAGACCACCAGTGATACAAAAAAGCTTGTTCTAAGTTTAAATGCTAATTAAGTTGATAGCCTCCTCTTCTCCCCACTCAGTTAGTGAACTAACACTTCAATTAAAAGACAAAACATGCTTGCAATGGACTTTTTAAAAAGGAAGAACTATATACTTACTCTATTAAGAGACAGTTTAGATATGAAGACAGACTGATAGTAAATGGATAGATTTATGCAGTAAGAGGGCAGCAGTTGTAGTTATACCAGATAAGATAAACAGTAATACCAGATTAAAAAAAAAAAAAAGATTGTCTACTTTTTCCTTAAGAGAGAATGAGAGAGAGAGAGAGAAAAAAAGATAATTTTAATATTTATTTTTTAGTATTTGGCGGACACATCTTTGTTTGTATGTGGTGCTGAGGATCGAACCCGGGCCGCATGCATGCCAGGCGAGTGCGCTACCGCTTGAGCCACATCCCCAGCCCAAAAGTAGACAATCAAAACTAAAAACTCGATCTTTAAAAGCTAGTTAGGAAGGCAAACCACAGATCAGAAGAAAATATTGCAAAACATGTGAAAAAAGGATCCTCTATAGAATGTAAGGTATTCTTACAATCCCACAATAAAAGCATATGGAAAGGAACCAATTGGCTGATTTAAAAATGAACAAAAGAGGTGAGGTGAACAGACTTTTCACAAAAGAGTTCATGCTGAGCACATGAAAGGTACTCAACATCATTAATATTAGTGGAATGCAAATTATAAACACAATGAGATACCATTAGACACTCAGTAGAACAGTTACAGTTAAGAGGACAGAGAACATCAAAGGAAAATAAGGATGTAGAATAACACTCTTAATATGGTTAATGGGAATGAAATTTTATACACATATTTCATAAAACAGTACAGCAGTATCGCATGCTACTAAAAACACATGTCCCCTATGATACAACATCCACCTTATTTGCCACCCCTGACCTGCATAGGCAGCTGAACTTAAGGTCCTTCGTGTGAATTTGCAGGGACACCAGATAAAACACAGACACAATTTACCTTTACACAAGCTTCAGGATGGCTTCTCCACTCTCGGCCTCAGGCTCCCCAAAAGGGAGAGCAAGAGAAAGTCACAAGAGGCTGGTGAGAGGGAGCGAGCATTTTCGGAAGTGGGCTTTTATTGGGGGGAACTCTTGTTCTTTAGAAAGTTCTATCCAAAAAAGGCCAGAAGGGGCATGGTTACAAAGGTCAGATGAGTGTAACTCAACCCCAGGGGCAACGCCTATATCTGAAGTCCTGCCTTTGCTATCTCAACTGGGACAACACCCAAGTCACCACACAGGTGGTGATTGGTCAGAGCCTCTTGCTTCAGGACTGGAAGGCGTGGGTCATTCAGAGTGGCTCCTCACACTTACTTACCTAAGAGAAATAAAAATCTAAAGACACATAAAGACTTGTCCACAAATGTTAACAATATCACTATTTATATCAGCTAAAAACTGAAAATACAATTCAAGTGTCCATAACTGGTGAATACATAACTATGATAGTCATACTATAGATAACTGTGCAGTAATAAAAAAGAACAAAATATCAATATAGTAACACATTTGAATCTCAAAAATATTATGCCACACAAGGTCAAACACAAAAGACTACTCATTGTACGATTCCATTTACATACAAATCTAAGAGAGACAAACCACAGTGACAGAAATTATACTAGCCGTGCCTAGACCTGGAATTACAGGAAGCCATCAAGGACATGAGAAAATTACTGAGAGTGAACTCTTCCATCCCGAATGAGGTGGTAGTTACATGGAGATACACAGCTGGGTATAAATGCTAAATCCATCAAACTGTAACTTGAAAATTAATAAGTTAAAGGAGAAAGATACTTGTAATTTTCATTAGACAAAGTTTAAAGAGCTCTTAGAAAATAAAGAGGGAAAAAACTAATAATCCAAATGGAAAATGAGCAAAAGAAATGAATACTTCATTTACAAAAATGAACGATCAATTGGTTCTTACATAAATTTTAACATTTAAACTGATATGAGAAACGCAAATGTTAAATTATGCTGAGAAAGCATTTTTCATAGATAGGACTGCCAAAATTCCAAAAGCTTGGTAATGCTGTCCTATGAAGGGTACATGGAAACAGTCTCACACATTGCTGAAAGATAAGTAGGATAGCCCTTATAGAAAACAACTTGGTGAAATTACAAATACATTAACCATTCCACCAAGAGCAATTTCACTTTGATAAATTTATATTATGAACTTGCACACACATAAAATATACAAAAGTTAATCTATACAGCAAAGTTTTTAATAAGACTATAAATAACTCAAATGACTATCATAATAGAAAAAATAAATTATGACACATTAAAAAGTAAAATATTATAGACCTATAAAATATAAGAGCTCATTATACAGTAATTTGAAAACAGATATAAAACACATTGTCAAATGAAAAAAAGCAACAACAACAAAAAAGAACAGTGAGTATGGTATAGCATATTCTATATAAATAAGAGAAGATAAGACTTTATGTAATTATTTCTGTATAAGCATATAGAAACTGGAAAGATAAAGCTAGTAAGAATGATCACTTGCAAGAGTGAAGATGATAGGAAAAAGAATGCTTTTTAATTTTTTGACAATGTAAATACAAAGAATTTGATGAATTAATTGAAATTAGTTCAATGTGAAAATGTTTAAGAGAATGAGTAGACATCTTAAAATGATATGCAAAGACAGGTCACAAAACTAAAAGACAGTATTTACAATTCTAAAACCAAAAGGATTTGTGTCAAAAACATAAAAAGGGGCTGGAAGTGTGGCTCTGTGATAGAGCCCTTGCATGGCACCCATGAGGCCCAGGGTTCTATCCCCTGCACTGTACACACACAAATCAATCTGTGTGTCTACCTATCGGGCTCTTAAAGTCAGTAATTGAAAGACAAATAATCCAAAAGTAAAGAGGAAATGAGCAAAAGATTCACATCTATTTCACTGAGGGTGATAAAACAGTAAGTAAACATGAGATAATGCTAAACTCTATCAGGAGAGAGCAAAGTAAAACATTCATCAGGTATATTCTCTCAACCAGACTGGCAAAAACTCAAGTCTATAATTTGAGCTGTTGGTAAGTGTCTAGGTCAGAGGTCAGTCAACTACAGTCTGTGAGAGCCTCCAGTTTTAAAATAAGTTTTCTGGGATCACAGTCAAACATACACTCTCTAGCTGCTTCTAGCTGCAAACCAGAAGTGAATAGCTATAACAGAATCCTAAAACGTTTCCTATTGGGCACCTTAAGAACAAGTTTGCCAATTCCTGATATAGATCGATGCTAACTCCTGCAGACTGTTGGTGGATGTAAACTAGGAAAAGCACTTTGTAAAAGCGTCTGACCCTGTCTACTGACGCTGAATATGTAACACATAAACCCAATAGTCTCTCTAACACTGAATGTATCAGAAAAAATTGAGAAAGCAACAAACACCCATTGACAAGAGAATCATAAATTGTCCTATATTTAAACATTAGTGCAAGGCAATAAAAATGAGAGCACTACGCACATCATTATAAGCTCTTAAAACGCATTACTACTAATAATAAAGTTATAGAAGAATAATAAGTCCAGTGAAACTCCATTTGTATCAAGTTCAAAAACATACAAACCATGTATTCTTTTCAGAATATACAGTACAACTATGAAGAAAAGGCATCAACTGGTAAACACAAAATGCAAAATTGTATCTTCTGCTGGTAGGAAGGAAGCTGGAAAGATGAATAGGGGGTGCTGCAAAGACATTGGCTCTGACTTACCCTCTAAGACAAGTGATCATGTTTATTAATGCTATTCTCTATGTCTACATACACAGATGAATGTATTCTTCTATGTATTTGATGGTTAATAACTTTCAAAGCTCTACCAAAGAAATTAATAATGAAGACATTATGTTGCAAAGTATTGGTTTTCCCCCATTTAATTTCCATAATTATATTCCAGTAAGAAAAAATATTTAGTACTCTCCTAAATATACTCCCTCAGCAGTACTATGCAACTTCAAAATGTGATACAAATAAAAGGCATCTTAAGAAAATGTTATGCAAATGTAAAGGACAATCTAAAGATTATATTTTTAAAGAGTTGAGATAGGCAATCACTGGACGTAAATTTGACCATGATCCTTTATCAAATTCACTTTCCAATGCAAGGTAAAGGTAACAAATATAGAAAAAAATTTAAAATTATAATCAAATTGTCTTCTATTAGAATTGTATGCATTCAGTTCCATTCTTAAAATGCAGCTCACTTAA
This sequence comes from Urocitellus parryii, assembly GCF_045843805.1. Lineage (NCBI taxonomy): Eukaryota > Metazoa > Chordata > Mammalia > Rodentia > Sciuridae > Urocitellus > Urocitellus parryii. Next base: position 158,120,004 of record NC_135531.1, on the reverse strand, counting down.
AAAATGTGAAAATGTATTTTATTTTTATTCCCTGCCATATTCCTGAAAGAATCTAAAGAGATAGAAATAAATGCTTCCTCCTTTAATAGGGGATTAAAGACAAAATCATGAGAAAAGTGAGGAATAAAAAAAAAAATTAAAGTCATGGTGAAGGCTAATACATCAAGGTAAAACCATAAGGAGGTTTTACACAAGTTGTTTACTGGCTGATATCTGCAATCGACTATAGAAAAGATGAAAACATACAGTTAAAAGTTTTGTACTATCTGCTCAAGGATGATTTTCAACTTTTTTTTTTTTTAATGAGAACATGTCACTTTTTTTAAAAGAGAGAGAGAGAGAGAGAGAGAGAGAGAATTTTTTAAAAAATATTTATAGTTTTATTTTGTTTATGCACCACATAAAAATAAACAAAATAAAACTATAAAAAAAATGACATGGGGGCTGGGGATGTGGCTCAAGTGGTAGCGCACTCGCCTGGCATGCGTGCGGCCCGGGTTCGATCCTCAGCACCACATACAAACAAAGATGTTGTGTCCGCCGAGAACTAAATAAATATTTTTTTAAAAAATTCTCTCTCTCTCCCTGTCTCTCTCTCTCTCTCACTCGAACCCAGGCCCTTGAACATGCTAGGCAAGCGCTGTACCACTGAGCCACAACCCCAGCCGTTCAATTTCTTTTGATATTGATTCTATAGAGAAGTATTCCTAAGAATCTTAAAAAGAATTTAAAATTAACTATCAAGCGACCAAAATATCTAGCAGGTTAATAAAATTAATGATTTATTAGGGGACCAAAAACTGGAGGGAAATACCTGAAAATAATCTGCATTAAGATTATTCAATGAAGTAATTAATGATACCACTTAATATTCAACATATTACTCATGAAATTTACTGACCTTCCTGAATTGCCATATCCACAGTTATCCCAGAAGCTGAATGAAGAAGTTTTTGGTAATTCTGTGCATTCTGGTCAAATAACTGTACAAGAAGAGAGCACGTCTTTTCATATTCACATCTGCTGACAGTGCACAACTGCTCCAGCTGCTGAAACACAGTAGCAGTATCATCCAGTGGGTCATCTAAATGGTCTCTGTGAACACATAAGCATGTAGATAACATCAGAAAGTATTTTTATTCACCACAAACTTTACATTAAATAAAACTATGATGGATAAAGAAACAAGAAGGGCTGGGGTTGTGACTCAGTGGTATGGCGCTCGCCTCACACAAGTGCGGCCCTGGGTTCGATCCTCAGCACCACATAAAAATAAATAAATAAAATGAAGGTATTGTGTCCAACTACAACTAAAAATATTAAAAAAAGAAATAAGACAAATGGATTTGGAAAGCAAGAAATAAAATGTCTATATATCAAGATGACTTGATTATGCACACAGAAAAAGCCAAAGAAACCGCAAAAATGCTACCAAAATAGGTGAATTTACTAAGATCACATAGACTTCAATGTAAATTTTAAAAATAAAACTTCTAGAAGAAAAAAAGAAAATCTTTGTGATCTTGAGTAAGATAAAGATTCTCAATATAACACCAAACACATGATATAACACATAAGAAAGGATACACTGAACTTCATAAAAATGTAAAACTTCTGCTCCCCCAAGACTTAAAATAAAAAGGAGAGAAAATATTCTCTGAAACACATGTATGATAAGACTTCTGAACAGAATAAATGGACCTCTCAAATTTCAGTAAGAAATAAATTACCCTGTTTTAAAAAAAAAAAAAAAAAAGAGCAACAGATATGAGATTTTATAGGCACTTTGCCAAAGAATACATACAGATGGTCACACACATAAAAAGATGCTCAACATTATTACTCATTAAGGAAATGCAAATTAAATCCGCAAAGAGATACTACTATACATCTTTTATACATTGCAGGTTAAGAATTCAAAATGCTGGGGCTGGGGTTGGTGGCTCAGTGGTACAGCACTTGCACAGCACGTGTGAGGCACTGGGTTCAATCCTCAGCACCACATAAAAACAAATAAATAAAATAAAGGTATTATGTTTATCTACAACTGAGAAAGTATTTTTTAAAAAAAGAATTCAAAATGTTAAAGCAACTTTGGAAAATAATTTAGTAGCTTTTTATAAAGTGAAATATACACTTAATGATGCCACTCTGGAATCTTACACCAAAGAAATGCAAACAGGAAAACAAAACATAACAGTTACTGCCAGAGAGGACTACAAAGGGTCCTCCTCCTGTCCGCCCCCCCAAAAAAAACAAACCTTTAGAGTTAATGGAACTATTCAGTATCTCAATTGTGATGTTATTTATAAAAACGCATATTCTTATCAGAATTCACAGAACTTTACCCTAAAGAGAGTAAACTTTTAATTTAATTTAAAAAAACTCCAAGATGAAAATACAACAGAAACATTTAGTTTTTAATACCTCACAACTATGGCAACAGAGTCCAATCGAGACGTGATAAAGGCCTTTGTGATTTCAGGTGCGTAAGTGTCTAGTAAGTGGGGCTCAGTTGATTTCACAAAAGGAACTGATGCTACCATCCTCTGCCACAGAGTTAATAAATAATGAACACTGTTTGGAGCGAACTCCCAATGCTACAAAGAAACAGAGCAAAAGAAATTTAAAATAACTTAATACCTTTCTAGAATAACAGATACAACGCAAAATTACTTTTTAAATTAACTTTTATTCTGATTATATGACTAATGAATGCTTAATACAGCAAATTTCATAAATGCAAAAATGTTAAAGAACCCAATATCCCACAATATTATTCTGTTCAGAGATTATCACTATTAAAATGTTACAATACATTTAAGTGTTAAACTATTTCCTCTTAATCATTCCATGAATATATTTTTTATAGAATTAACATCATATAGAAAATATGGTTTAGAAATTCCTAATCCAAATTTAAGAAAAGAATTCAACCACAACACAGTATGTAAAAAATTATTTTATAGAAGTTTATTACAGCTTCTAAGTTATTCTTCAGTTATTAGCCACTTTAAGTGATTTTTCAATTTTTTCTTATTAAAAATGTTATAATTATTTCTTTTACCTAAAACTTTGCAAAGACCATTTTCAGTAAAGTACTCCAAGTAACAGGTATTTAAAAAAAAAAAAAAAAAAACACCCCCACTAACCTTTATCAAGAAATTGTTCTAAAACTAAGTACAGCTTAACATCAATTATTTTTTTTTTACTTACCTGTAGGCTAGTAATAGTAAAATTAGCAATCAATCTGATAACTTCAGGATACTCCTTGACCATAACTAACTCTCCCAGTTGATAATTTGTCTTTAAACGAGCCAAAAATCGACAAAATTCATGATAATTACCTGGATCAGACAAACCCTAAATTATGAGACAAAAAGTAAGTCTTTTAAAATAAACCAATCTATTGATAATAAAGCTACTAAATTTCAAAGAATTTTATTAAGTATTCTATTTGTTTTCAGAGGTACCTATGGTATCTTACATCAACTAGGTAGGCAATGTAAGAAAACAAATGATTCTTGCTAAATTTAATATTGCTGTCAATTATTCATAATAAGGAATCTAAAGTAGAATTTTTGGAAGAAGCTTTGCACAACAAAGACAAAAATATATCTGGGAACCTATTACACAAAAACAGAGTGTGTGTATTATAGCCTAAACAGAAGTCAACAAAGGTCTTGAAAAGTATTTAAGATGAAGGGCTGAGAGAAAAATATTTAAGATGAAAAACAAGAATGGGCTCTTGAAACCCGAGAAGGGAGTACTAACACCAGACTTAAATAGTGTGTGTACACACAAGTAGACAATTTCTTTTTATGGAACACTTTCTGAATACAGGCATTGTATTTAAGTGTTAGTCATTCAAACAAATTACTGCCATGTAGGGAACCAAGTTTAACAACAAGACAGGACACACAGGTAACTTATGAGGGAGAACAGGTTAAAAAGGAAAAGACCTTGAAAGTTCTCCCCAGTTGCTACAAGCTGCTTGAAAACAGAACACATCTCCACAGTTAATACCTGCTATCATCTCCACAGTTACCACTCTGTAGTCTCTGTAGCTAGCCTGATAGAGAATTCTATGCAGTGTCTGTTTAATACTCAACAAGCCTAAGAAATGTCATTCATAGGCACTCCATGAAAGAAGCAGCCCAGTGATAGAGTGCCTTCCACAGCATGTGTGAAGCTCTGAGTTCAATCCCCAGCACTGCAGGTGGGGTGGTGGGGGGAGTTTTGCTGGGCACAGTGACACACACCTATAAACCAAGCGGCTCCAGAGACTGAGACAGGGTATCATGAGTTCAAAGCCACCCTCAGCATCTTAGTGAGGCCTTAAAAATTTCAGCGAGACCCTATCTCTAAATTAAAAATATATTTTAAAAAAAGATTGGGGATGTGGCTCAGTGGTTAAGTGCCTGTAAATTCAATCCCCAGTTTAAAAAAAAAAAAACAAGAAAGGAAGAAAGAATGAATTTTAAAAGTGTCTAATTATTAAGTATGAATTCCAAAGAGACATTTTATAATCATAGTTTTTTTAATACATGTTTATAATTCTAAAACATATAATACTTAAGATCAGTTTTTACAATGAAACACTGACATAGGGATGCTAAAAATCACTTAATAGAATTATCTAACATGGGTATAGTAATTTCCACAATTTTGGTTGACGACAAGAGAATTAAACAACTAAAAACTTAATTATGTTGGTAAAAATTCTATTTACCAGCTAAACAGATAAAATTCACAGCTACGCTAACATTGAAAAGATAAAATACATGTTTAACTCAAACATTCCTGAGAACAACTTGCAAAATAATCAATTTTGTGAGATAATCACATTTTATTTCTGTAGAAAAGTATTATCTGTGTCCCCACCAAAAGTGATTAATAACCAAGAGGTTTAGGTAAACCTCTTTAAATTACCATTTAACCTTTTAAAAATCTGTAGTTTAATTACAGATATTTTAAACCAGAAAAAAAATAAATAATGAAACAAAATATTTATCTAGGTATCCAAAATCACTATGGCTTTGCAATTCTCTGAAATAGGTATTGCCACTGGATCTCTGAAGTTAATGTGGAATAGATAACTCATATTTGTCCACAAGAGGGCAAAAAGACATTATTTCATAATTTAAAACCTTTTATCCCAATATTAATACTTAAATTTATATTAAGTCCTCTAGTTCAGGTGGACATAACCCTGAATTAATCACTTCAATAGTTTAACCAACGTGGGCAAGGAAATGTAGCACAATGGTAAAAGACAGAACCATAATAAGATATATGACCTTTTTTCATATTCACCTAAAAAGAAAAAAATGGAGAGGAACACAGAAGTCTTCCATGGAAACATCCATTTTTAAAAAACTGCCCATTTCTACTACAAATGAGACCTAAGTAAGATGAATGTAATACTAAATATTTTCTTCCAGAATCATAATAAATTCATGATGAGTTTATTATCTGCCTTTGAGCAGAAATATTATTTCTATATGCTAAGTATTAATTAAATTACTTCATAAATACCTGAGGGTTTTCAAGTATCCTTTTCACTCCCTTAATTAAATTACCAAGGTACTTGGCACGTTCAGGACTGCTAAATAAGGACCTTCTTGTAGAAGCAAACTGAACTAAACACGCAAGTGCCTAAAAACAGAAACAAAAAATTCATTTCAATTTTAAAAGGAGCTATGACCACATATAAGCAAGACTTAATTTAAAATGTAATTAATTTTAATGCTAAAAGAGCATTATATAAAATAATAGCTGAGCATCATCATACCACCACTCACAATCTTTCTATCCCATCATTAAAATTTTTATTTGTATGTATTCTCATCTAATATGCTTTTCGATACCAAATTTGCCAGAGCAGGGCTTAAACATGCCTACATTAAGAAAACTCCCAATTGCTTATGATGCCCCCTCCACTGTGAGCCAATGAACCAAATGTTCTACCAAAGAGAAAATATGATCTTATGGTACAATATGTTAAATACTGTGAAATTATTAATTGTGATTCCTACAAAGGTGGGGGAAATCCCAAAAGTTTACTCAATCCAGAATATCCTAAATTTATTTAGTCATGGAATATTTTACATCATCCATTAGTATGTCTGGAAAATGCTAGAAGAGTTACTTACTTTCTAATGATATTTACTAATTTTTTTTTTTAAAATTAAGTAAGGCTCCAAATTGGCAACTTTCAAGCCAAACTGGCCTATGGTTCCCCTGATTCACGTATTTGCTTGCCACTTTTTTTTTTTTAACCCATTAGGTCCCAAGTTTTCGATTCTGTGAATGTTGCAATGAAACTGAAACAGGTGCATTAAAATGGGCTGGGAATCAAAATCCAGAGCTTAACTAAGATCAGTTGTCAATAAATATTTTAATTTGAAATCTTCACATAAAATGTGTGGCTCTCTTGGCAAGGGTAAGAATAGGTAAAAAATCCAAAAGATTGTCTTTTTAAAAGACATGCTTATTTGCCATTGCCTCTATCAGTTAAAAAAAAAAAAAACACCCAAGTTTAAAAAAATACAAATGCCAAACAAACTTAAAAACCTCCTCATTCAGAACTCTGACTTAGGAAACACTAACATATTAAAAGCAAAACACCCAGGGTTCCCGGACATGTAGAACTGTTTTGTTGTTGTTGTTTTGTACTGGAGGATTAACCTAGGGGCGATTCACTACTAAGCACATTCCTAGCCTTTTTGTTTGTTTTTCATTTGAAACAGGATCTAAATTGCTTAGGGCCTTGCTAAATTGCTTAGACTGGCCTTGAATTTGTAATCCTCCTGTCTCAGCCTCTCAAGCCACTGGGATTACAGATATGCCCAACCAAGCCCAGCAAGAACAGGGTTCTGATCTTAGTAACAATGTGGACTTACTTTGTTACCCTGGGGTGACTTCCCTTAGCCATTCTGGGTGTGCTTTGTTTTTCTGGTACACCTGGTGAGGACAGCATTAGGAACCCTGCAGAACCACTGTGATGATCAGGTCAAACAAGTACCACATCAGAGCATGCCAATAAACAGCAGTTACCATCTCAGGAAACAGATGTCATCTACTTTTTTTAAATTGCCAGTACCTTTTTGTTTTAAAACATAATTACATGAAATCATGATTTTTAAACCACTATAAGCAAGGCTGCTCTGGTTGAAAGACAGAAGGCTGTGATACTGCCTGGAAACATGAGTCCTCAGTGAAACCCAGTTTAAAAGCTACTTCACTACCTTGAACTCTAGATTCAAGGACAGACATGTTTTTTTGAAGTGTAGTTTTGTGAATCCACTTCTCCTTTCTAAATGATAACATCTAAACAAGCATATCACTGGTACATGCTTTAAATCAGGAACATCTTTTTTCAGAAAATGGCAACATTATTTCTAGAAGCTTGAATATTAAACCTATAATTATTTTTTAACATTACCATATCTATTACAGATGCTGCAAAGATGGAACCCACAGTCTCAAAGTTCTATACAATAACAGAGTTTCAAGATTTTTTGAACATGTAACAGAATTTTATTAAAAAACTTAACAAACAACAGTAGTCCTGAGCAAAAATCAAGTAAATAGATCCCTCTTTGTGCTTCATTCAGTGATACCTGGTGGAGGCTGTCTACCAAGTCCAGGCCCTGGAGGGCTGAGGGGCGTTAGAAAGTGAGGAAGGTCCTGGTAAGGGAGCTGATAGCTGGACTTCAAACCTATGGGAACTGTCTAGTAAGAAAGGTATATTTACAAGTTGGTGTGTTGTTCTGGCTCTGGCAGGAGCAAAATCAACAGTTCCTGGTTCTGGCTCAACCATTAAATGGAATGGACTACTGACAAAATAAACAAAACCCAACAAAGAGCTCGAGTGATATGCACCTAGGATGACACAAGAACTACTGTGACAAGTCGACCCAATCAAACATATTAGCAGAGTTTTGTGGATAAATAAATTCCATCCCTTATGTTCATTAAAGATCACAGCTACTTTTCAATCAAGTAATGAATGAGTTTTACTTACTAACTGAGACAGCAGTGGTGGAAGTGAATGATACAAATTGAAGAAAAGATCCAATGTTTCTGGTTCCAGGAAAACTGAGAAAAAAAATGATTTCTGATATCATTACTTTCAATCCAGTGATCTTAACAAATAAAACAAAATCACACAAACTGAGGACAATGAGATCTTGGCCACTTTTTGCAGTTGAGCTATTTTAAATTCCTAGCTACTTTCCTCAGAAAACTGAGATAATAGAGATTAAAAACGAGCCAAGATGATATAGCATCTACAGTTCTAAGTAGGGCAATCTTCCTAACTACTTTCGTCTATATTAAAATAATATGAACACTGTTTAAAATTTCAAAAATTATCAATAAGCAAGCAGTACGAAAAAGTCTATAATATGAAAACAACTACATCTAGCCCCTTCCAACCACCTTTCAACATATTTACCTATACTTCTAAGTAATGTTGTACACTATTACTTCTTTTGGCTGTTTCACTTCAGATATAAGCTTAAGTATTACTCTGAGCCTAAGAGGCTGTAGCTGCTCAACCCCACCCTGCAACTCCACCTCCCCAATCTCCACAATCCACCCTCCCCTTCCATTACCAACATGATTTGTGACTAAATCAACTTTGAAGTATTTACATTTATTATGACTACACAAAAAATATAAAAAACATTAACAGCCAGTGCTAGAAGTTTACTATATCACAATTACAATTCACTCTGTACTTAATCACAGCATTTTTCCTGTGTGTAGCTGTGTCACAAACTACAAATGCTCTCATTAGCAAGATGTTCTCCATGATGTTTTCCACATGGTCAAGAGCACCAAACATTCTCATTTCCACTCTCCCAGCCCTACCTCTCTGATGCTCCCACAGAACTGGCTATTTCCTAACTTTGTCACACAACGGTCTCCTCCCTACATCTATTCATTCCATCGTGGGTTGAAGTCCCTGTTCCTGCATCCCCTTCTTCCACCTTCTTGGTTTACAAATCAAGTAGCTTCCTGAGAGTAAGTACAGAGGGGATGAATTTGGGGAGGACTTGCATGTCTGAAGAGGTCTTTAATCTTGGTTATACTTGGTAATTTCCATCTAGTTGGAAAATAATTTTCCTGCAGAAGTCTGAATCTTCCAGTCTACAATGCTGCTATGGAGAAACTGACTATCCTTCTGGATCCCAATCCTTTGTAGGTGACTGACTTTTTTCTTTCTTGTACATTTTAGGAATTTTTCTTTATCCTCTGTATTCTAAAATGACATGATTATGAAGCTTTGCACATACCCATTTTCACTCATGATGCTGGGTACTTGGTGAGACAGTTTAATCCAAAAACACTTATGACCTGTAGTGCTGAGAACATTTTTGCAAATTTCCTCCTGTTTTCTCTGTCCTGTATTTTGGCCCTCCAAACCTTCAGTGGCCAGGCCTAATTTTATCTTCTAGTTTTTTTTTTTTATATATATATATATTTTTCTCCTTTCAAGCATCTTGCTTCCTTTGTTCTACCTTCTAAATTTCATTAACTATTCAGAACATTCTCTGAATTTCTACTTTTTGATAATATCCTGCTCTTGTTCCAGGAATGTATTATCTTTTGTCATCTCTTTAGGAATAGTGATTATACCTGTTAGAAGCTAACTTCTACTCTTCATCTTGTCTACTCTTCACCTTGTCTATTTCTATTTTTTTTAACTGAACTTTTTGAGATAATTCTAGATCCATATATAGTGGCAAAACCCAGTACAGACTGACCTCATATTTTACTCAATATTTCACAATAGCACAAGGGAATTAACCTGGATACAATTCACCAATCTTATTAAATTTCCCAGTTTTACATGTACTTGTTTGTGTACACCTGGATGTTTTTAGTCTGTGCACTTCTTTATTCTATGTGTTGGTTCATGAATCCAATTACCACAGTCAAGATTCAGAACATTAAAACCCTTTTTATTGGTTTAGTCTCTGACTTCATACTAGAAGTTCTCAAAAACCCATGCTGCTTGTTATGGCTTGGATCTGCAATGTTCCCCAAAAGGCTCATGTACTCAATGGAATGGTCCCTAATGCAGCCATGTCCAGAGGTGAGACTTTCAGGAAATGATTGAATCAGGAAAGTTCTAACCTCATTAATCCACCTGATGGATTAATGATTTGAAAGAATTATTGGAAGGCAGGGACCAAGTTACAGAAAGTAGGTCTGGCGGGGGGCAGGGGACTCTAGAAGGGTTTCATTGGGTGTGCCCCAGAAGGGTTTATCTTATCCCAGTCCCCTTCCTTCTTCTGTGTGTGTGTATGTGTCTATCTCCCCCTCCCCTCCACCTTCACAGCTGCTAAGAGTGAGCATCTTTCCTTTACCACACCCTTCTGCCAGGACGTTTCTGCCTTGGGGCCAGATGACCATGAACTGAAACACCACCTAAATTGTTTATATCAGGTATTTTGATCACAGTGACAAAAAAACTAACAGTGTTCCTCAACTATATCAGGTATTCCTGATTCTGATGTATGCTCTAATTCAATTTTCTCAGGAAAAAAGCTTGGTCTTGTGAAGCAAGGGAACAGTGCAGATGAGGGAGGGAGGGAAAGTCAGTCACCTAGCTGCACAAGTGGCAGAGAAGAGACTATTCAGAATACAGTCTTTTAACCAAGCCCTTGAAGCCTCCTTCCCTCCCTGACTTCAGGGGTACCCTAAATATCACCTTTTTTTTCTGGAATGAAATCATCTTGTTATTTTTTTGTATTGGAGGATTAACCTAGGGGCACTTCACCACTAAGCACATTCCTAGAACAGAGTAAGTTGCAACTCTGCTCTGCTAAGTCACTTACTCTAATTCATTCTCTTTATTGCTCTGGAAAATACGTTGACATCTCTTGTCTACTATTAGATCCTTTCCCATTCTATTCATATGAAAGTTTCCAAACAGAGCTCTTGATTTTTTTTTTCTTCCCAAAACTGTTTTCCATCTATCTCTAGAGCTGTCTTCTTTTTTTTTTTTCCAAAATCAAAATATGGTAGTTACTATAATACATCAGGGGAAACATTTTGAAATTGGGTATCAGTAAACACTTCAGGTAGCAAATTCTTTTGGGTTGCAAAGCACTTTTCTGATTGCCTAGCCTAAAACTAAGACAATACACCCCGGGCAAATATATTGCTTCCTTCTGCATCATTAGGTTGACCACCCCTCATGCTCTTTATTCTTACTTGTTCTCCAGGTTGTTGGAATCTGTACTGTGCAAAGATCATCTGCAGACTCATCTGCTGAACTGCCAATGAAGTCAAAGTTGAGGCAGTTGAGGACCAGTTTCAAGACCTGCATCACCAGATTCTGTTGAAATTGATCTTGAAGATTTAAAGGTTTGGCCAATACCTGAAAAAAGGTTAAAAACAAAACACTATGAGCTGGGTGCAATGGTGTACACCTGTAATCCCAGTGGCTTTGGGAGGCTGAGGCAGGAGGATCAAAGCCAGGCTTAGCAACCTAGCAAGGCACTAAGTAACTCATTGAGACCCTGTTTCTAAATAAAATACAAAATAGGGTTGAGGATGTGGCTCAGTAGTTCAGTGCTCCTGGGTTCAATCCCCAGTACCAAAAAAATCCATTATGAACACATCAATAAATTTTAACTTTATGAATTTAAATAATTCTTTAATGCCAAATGGAAATTAGTTTAAAAAAATTAACAAAATTATATTACTCCAAATATTAGGGGAGAAAAGTAAAATCACTATCTATCAAATTTCTATGATAGACTACATTCAAATTTAATTTTGTGAGATAAGAATAAAAACATTTATACCTGATGCCGTACTGCAGGTCATCATCTAAAGTTATAAGGCAGCACTAAGAAAAATACTCTCCACAGTACAACTGCACAAATGTATACGTAATTATTACCTTAAAGTGGTTTTGAACAAGCCAAAGATTAAATATTCTTCAAGAAACACTAGGACTAACTTCAATTATAACACAGACACAATGGGTTAACAAAAGCTGTCAGAACTGTGATTATGGGAGGACACTCACAAGCTCTGGAGAGCAATCCTGACACCAAAAACAATGCCCATTCTGACATATCAACAGACTATACCATTCTAGAGTTGCCCCATGAAACATCTGCAGAAGCAATGATGTGAAGTTTGGGATTCTCCAAGAATAATAACAAAAAAGAAGTAAAGTGAGCACGTAGAGATTGGAGAGATGAAACAAGATTAGCTGCAAGCTATTACTGTTTAACTGAAGGGTTCTTGAGTGGCAATTATGTCTACTTTTGTATATGTTACATGTTGTATCTACCTACTTTTGCATATATTTTTCCATAGGGAAAGAAAATGTTTAAGACAATAAGGTCTTTTAGTCTGACCTAGTAGGGTACTTATCATGTTACTGTCAAGGTAAACATTCCCTAATCCAAAAACTTGAAATACAAAATGCCCTGTAATATAAAAACTTTTGGAGCATCTACATGACAATCAAAATGATTTGGATTTTTGTGAATTTCAGGTTTTGGATTTTTGGATTGGTGATACTTAATAAAGTCTATGCAAAAATACAAATCTGAAACATTTCTGATTCTAAGTAGGGTAACAGGTACTCAGCTGGAACCATAGAACTGACATAAGGAGAAACTAGTTCTTATAGGAAGTGCTGTACTATGAGAACTAACAAGCTTGAGTGACACAATGGATTCCCTATGTTGATAAAGAGAACACAATGAAGTTATGAATCACAATATCACTAATGTTCAATAGGGCACTAAGTAAAAAATGGGAATTCCTATTTCCCTAAGAAATTGTTAAACTCAGCTAGCTATCTTAGCTAATCTAAGAAAATTTTTGGTGTTTAATGAATCAAACTTAATTATTTCATTTTTCACCTACATCCCATCAAAACATGGGCAGGCAGATAAAGAAATCAAGACTCAATTTAGCTTCTTCAGTTAAGAACCTACAAGAGAAAGACAAACTACTACCTAAAGTTACTAAATTTCCTTTAGATTTTATTTTACATACCCAAGGAGTAAAAGCCAATTTTTTGGAACCCCTTAGAGATTTGTACAAATATATCATACTTACATTAAGACTGTGCACAATAATTCTTTTAAAGGCAGAACTAGGGGCAGAGGGAATCCACTTGAAATCCTTTTGAAACTGTTAAAATTTCCTAAATAACTAGAAAATTGAATAACTAAATAACTTACCTCTTTTAGAAGAGAACACGCTAGCACTAATATGTCTTTGAGAGAAGTGTCACGAAATGAAGTAGCTATTTTCCTGTGTTTTGCTGAAGGTCTAGAATAATCAACCTTAAAAAAAAAAGAAAAATTAGTTTAACCAGACCTACCCCTCACAAATACAAAAAAAAAAAAAAAAAAACCAGCAAAAATGTACTCTCATAGAAATAGGGATTAAAGAATCATAAAGTTCAGAATTAAAATATCTTTTCAAAATCTACCAGGATAAATGATTTTACTCAAGAAGTTGGTTTCTGGACTCTTTTCATTCAGTGCTCTTCTGACAAACCACATGATCTAGAAATTAAAAGGCAGAGCTGATCACACTTTCAGAGGCAACATAAACACTGACTGTAAAATACTAGACCCAAGACCATCAGCTCCTGAACCAGGCACTACATTTCACATCATGCAAACAACTTCCCTGTCCCTTAGATGCCACCTGCAAGGTGAGAAGTCTCTGAGCTCATCTTCAAACCTTAGCACTCTGTAGATCAGCCACTAGATGAGAACAGAAAAATTCTTCTGTATGAAAGTGGTATCTTCGTATATACCACATGTCATTGGTTCATGTCACTGGTGTTATGAATAATATGTCATTCGTATTCTGAAAACCACTAAAAGAGGATACTATAAACAAGAAATCTGATTTATAAGGTAAGCAATACAATTCCTCCAAATATTTTGTTAGCTAATGGCATATAATTTTTAGGACTAAATAACTAGAATTAGCTCTTGAGTCTCTAATCTAAAATACAGTATGTCCAAACTACACTATTAATACTAGCAATTTTTCCATTTACCCATAGGGAAAAGCAAACAAAATTGAGGTCTGATGCCCAAATGATTATCAGCATCAAGGTCTAGAGCTGCTACAGCATTATTATTTATTCCTTTTGCTATTTGGATGAAGAAAGTAAACCATTCTCCTTGCTAATGTTTACAGATTTGCAAAAAGCAGTAAGCTAAAAACTGATTATCTGACACTTCCTAATCTCCAACATATGATTTAGACTACACTTGTACTTATAAAACATGAAGCATACTAGAAGTCTGAAGTGATTACAGAAAGTAGTTACTGGAATCTGTATCCAATATCTAAGATTTGAATTACATTTTCAGTGTTCCTCCCTTAATTAAAACTTCAAAATATCTCCTACAATGCTTTTCTTTAATACAAATAAGAGTATGTGGCATTACGGTTTCAATTTATAAAGTATTCTTCACATATTATTTCACTCTATCTTCAAAACTACATACTATTCTTTTCTTAGAATTGAGAAAATTAGAATTTATAGCATATTATCTTAGCCTAGTCTCTGAATGACCACCATACCCACAGCATGGAGAAAGGAAGGGTTTTATTTATATATATATTTATTTTAGTTTTAGGTGGACACATTCACAATATCTTTATTTTATGTTTATGTGGTGCTGAGGATTGAACCCAGTGCCTCATGCTTGCTTGCCAAGCGCTCTACCACTGAGCCACACCCCAGCCCTGAGGAAATGAAGGTTTGTTGAGGGCATCTGTACACTGGGAGCCACACTGTTGTTCACGAAATCCACCTCATAAGGAATGCCAGTCTCAATTTTCAATTCAAGAGAATGATATACAGACTTAAGAAGTTTGTACAAAGGAGTCAGCAACAGAGCTAAAATATAAATCCATGACTTACCCAGCATCTTCTTCAAGGCTTGTGTGATAACTATTTTATTTGAGCTATTCATTTAGACACTGAATGCTTTGAGATGTGGCACGCACAGACACTTCCTACTGCACACCTCTGTCTCCACCCTGCAGGCACTGAATGAACTTATAAGGCACACATCTGACAACTCTTAACATTGGATTTTCCTCATGTACTGCAGATCACTCTCAGACTGCCTCGTTTAGGAATGCTTAATAAATGCTAGTTGAATCTCAAAATGCCATAAAATTGGGGCTGGGGATGTGGCTCAAGTGGTAGCGCGCTCGCCTGGCATGCGTGCGGCCCGGGTTCGATCCTCAGCACCACATACAAACAAAGATGTTGTGTCTGCCAAGAACTGAAAAATATTTAAAAAAATTCTCTCTCTCTCTCTCTCTCTCTCCCCCTCTCTCTTTAAAAAAAAAAAAATGCCATAAAATTAGGCCAAGTCAAATATCTGCACAGAAGCCATATTCTTCCATGATATGAAGCCAAAGATCACACTTCAGACCTTAGAGCTCTTCTTCAAAGTAACTTGGTTCTGTGGAAGATGAGCCTGGAACCTTCTGTGCCAGAAGGAAGAAAAGCATTCAAAGAATGTGACAAATGCTCACTGGACAAAAAACGCCAGTCTGAAAGGTCTCTTACGGACAAATTTTGGGAAAGCTTGAAAATCAAAATAATGTTAGTAATGAATTATAGCCTATTAAATAAACTTGTAAACCAATCAGTAAATTTTTAGTCTGATGAGGAATATGATATTTTCAATGCCTTAAATTGCCTCTCCAAAAATTTTTTGATTACAACAGAAAAAAGAATGAATCTACAAAGAGACCATCTTAATTAAGAGATCAATATTGGCTGGGTCCAGGGACTATGCCTACAATCCCAGCTACTTGTAGGACTGAGCTAGGAGGGTCACCAGTCTTGGGCACGAACAACTTAGCAAAAGCCTGTCTCAAAATAAAACCAAAAACGGGACTGGGATATAGCTCAGTGGTAGAATGCTTGCCTAATGTGCAAGGCCCTGGGTTCAATCCCCAGCACTGGGGGGAGGATATCTTAAAGTGAACCTCCTGACAAAAACACATGATTTGAATCTAATGACAAGGAAACATCAAACCATCTCAAAATGAGACATTTTACAAAATAACTAGCCTGTAAACTTCACAAGTGTCAAGATCATAAAAGTGAAGGAATGACTGAGTTTTTTCCAGATTGAAGGTGACTAGCAGAACATGAGAAAGAAATACAATGCATGATAAAGTACATTTTTGGGATAACCGGTGAAACTTGAATAGGCTATGAGAATTAGATAACAGTAATATATCAGTGTTGACCTGCTTAAATTTTAATGATGGTATCATCGTGTAGGAAATACACTAAAGTATTCCCTGGGGGTGGGGTATCATGTCAGCAATTCAGCATCAAATGGTCAAGAAAAATTTCTGTGAACTCAGAACTTTTCTGTAAGTTTATTTAAAAAAAAAATACTTGGTTGATCTCTGAATAATACTTTTATTACAACTCCACATTATCTAGTCTTAGTTCAGTAACACACTAAACACAACCCTCATTGCCAGAGCAGCGTATATTCCTATCTTTGCTGTGATGTAGGAAATCAATGAAACTGCAAGTTTCATGATTAGTAAAATGTGTAGAAGCTGGATGGTGGATATGAGGGGTTATTATATTTGTCTCCTTACTCTTTACCTATGAGGTTAAACTTCCATACTAAAACTATGGACCATCTCTGCCAATGTGTTATTATTACTAGTGCTGGAGGGAGCGAGGGAGGGGAGGGAGAAGGGCAGAGATATATATACAGACAAATAGCAAAGATATCTTCACATAACTGGGGTGGAGAAGTCAGGGAGATGACAGCCATGGTAAACAGAGATCACTTTAAATTTTAGAAATTCTTCCTTTTAAATAAAAAAAACCCAAATCTGATTGAACATAAATAGAAAAATAATTATTTTATTTAAAAAATATATATATGGCTATACTGACTCCAAAGGGAGGTGGCAAGTGGCCCCGAGGATACAAGTTCTCCTTGCACACATACACATAACACACACCACAGAGGAGGGCAGTTTTTAAATTTAAACTCCATAACCCCCTTTATTATAAAATTATCCCGTGCAGAACCTAATTTCTGCTTTTGTCCGGTTTTGAAGCACACTATGCACAAAATTGAACAGGAGCGGGTGACAATGTACTCAGCTGCTGAGCTCATAAAAATCACAATTGGGGGGAGGGAGAGCTTCCTTGTATAGAGTGAAAATTCCAGCTAGAAAGTGGCCTGTTTCAGGATGAGTCCTGCTGGGTATCCTGCTGAAAATCAATTCACCAAATCACTTGTCTTTTATTTGTAAATGAGTAAAGTTTTGTTTCTCTTTGTGCATATAATTTATTTCTTACAGTTAACATATTACTATATATACAGAAGATAAAGCAATAATTCTCCAAGTGTTCATGGAGCAAGGACCATGTCTAACTCTCTGCTCTTCGTAGTACATTCCACTATTGCTGATATTCCACTACTTAATTATCCCACCAATAAAACAGACATACACAAAAAGACTTTGCTTAGTCAGAGTTTTTATGTCACAAAAAAAATGACTCTACATATGGCCACAAAGAAATAGTAGTACTTAAGCAAACTTTACGTTCCCATTAGATGGAAAGGCTTACCAGGTTCATTTCCTGAGTCAATTCAGAGAGGATTATTACTCCTATTATGCAGTGCTCCACAGTACCCTTTGGAGAAAATAACCAAGTTTAGCCTACGTGGAGACATGTGATTGGTTGGTTCTTACAGTGTAAACTGGGTAACAGTTACAAAATACTAAATACCAAAACATCACACTTACTTAATAACACATATATTAAAATATGTAGAAAAGTCACTGAGTTCTACAAATAAAAGGATTTCAAGCTCATTTTTTGAAAGATAAATTTCAGTACCCAGAGTTGAAAGGGAAAATGCTCACCTACCTTAGAGCTACATAATATCCTACAAAATATTTCTGGCACCTGAGACTTACCATAAACTAAGCTTCAAATTATGAGTTTAGTTTAAAATTTTTTATAAGACTATAAATAAGTCTGAGGAAAAAAAAATGCTCTTTAGCTCTATAAATTTACTTTGACACATACTGTGCAAAATTGATTTTATATACATATTATTAACAAATTACCCTACTCAAAAAATCACAGTGGAAATATGAAAATAGTAAGTGTAACTTTGAATTACAGTGCAATCATACTAAAACATTAACAGATGGTACATTTTTCAATTTTTTTAATGCCTTTATTTATTTATTTTTATGTGGTGCTGAGGATTGAGCCCAGGGCCTTGCACATGCTAGGTGAGTGCTCTACTGCTGAGCCACAACCCCAGCCCCCATGTTTCAAATCTTTTTTTTTAATTATTTTTTAGTTGTAGTTGGACACAATACCTTTGTTTTTTGTTGTTGTTGTTTTTAATGTGGTGCTGAGGATCGAACCCAGGGCCTCGTGCTTGCTAGGTGGGCGCACTACTACTGAACCACAATGCCAGCCCCATGTTTCAAATCTTAATGCTGTAGTTGGTCATCCCTTCTAACCCTCACAGAATTCTAATAATAATGCTCACTAGTGTAATGAAGTTCAGATTACCTCATAATAACAACGAAACGAACAAAAGAAACACCCCTGAATTCTTCAAGGCCTGATGAGGGTGCCTGATGGAGCCCCTAATTTCCCATTTCCTGAGGCATTCCTTCCCTGTGTACAGACTTGATGTTTCTCAAAATGTGGCTCCCTCGCCAACTGCTGGCCCAGTTGCAAATTCGACTCTAACGTGAAAATGGCTTGGTACTGGTCTAAAACAAAATAAAGAGCATGTACCAGAATAGAACACAGGTAAGTAACTAGATACTGTTCAGTTAAGCTGGCTTTTTTTTCTTGGTGGGGGGGGGCGAGTCTCTCTTGATGAGAGAAACACAAAATTCATTTATGGTTTGACGTAAACTCCTTGTTGCAGAGCAGCAACCTGAACAGCAACCTGCTGCCGTAGGTGACAACTCTTGGATACGCATGTAGAAAGGAGGCACATACACATGCTGGGAGTGTGGCAGCAATGGGGCTGCAACACCAGAGAAAGTGGGTGCCCAGAGGTCAGAACATTACAGTTCTAACAAACCTATAATTTTCAGAACAAAATTCCCACAAGATGCTAACACCTAAATGAACCTTGTGGTACTATTTTTAGAGTACTAAAACAATAAATCGTCTTTCCCATGACTCAAGGCTAGGTCAAGTCATATACCTCAAAACAGTGCTAAATATTCTTTTATGGTATTATAATAAACTTTCAAGATAAAACATTTTGTTTCTTCTGGTCTCCCAAAATTGACAAAGGTACATGCTAAAGCCCAACTTAAAGCTGAACTTACCAGATGCTGAAGAGGGAGTCTGAGAAATGCTAGCCAACAAAAATTATTTCATTTCAGTTGGTTTTCAACTTCAGCTTTATTTTAAAAGAACTCCACATCTATTTTCGTCTATTGTCATGACTATTACCAGTCTTAGTAAATGGCAAGAGAAGGACACTACAGTACTACTCCAAATTACAAACACAACTCTGAAGTAAGAAGCTCTGTCTCTGAATAAAATCTCCTCCTGTGCCAGTGCACGCTGCTCTCCTCAGGGATAAGAATGTGCTTAACTCCTGTCACGTTCCAGATGATCAAATACTTGTTCACAGGGGTCTTAACAACGTGAATAAAAGAGAAGCTATGGGGGCCAGTATTTCAGTCTGAATTTGCAGTACTGCACTATGATGGGGTTACATCTAACACAGGGGGTGACTTTCAAAATTATTCAATGAGAAGGAAAATCCCAGAAAGTCAAAACTGCCCCTAATCGCTAATAAACCTGTGCTGAACCATCCCTCCATCAAAACTGCCAAATAGCCAGGCACAGTGGCGCATGCCTGTGATCCTAGCAGCTCTGAAGGCTGAGGCAGGAGGACTGAAAGTTCAAAGCCAGCCTTAGCAAAAGTGAGGTGCTAAGCAACTCAGTGGGACGCTGTCTCTAAATAAAACACAGAATAGGGCTGGGGATAGGGCTCAGTGGGAGTTCAATCCCTGGTACCAAAAACAAAAACAAAAAACCTGACAAATATTCCTCAAGAACCGCAACACATCACTGTTTTTTCAGATGACACCAGAGCTAAGGTAATTTTCTTTTAGGTAGGAATGTTTATATGAAAAAAAACCATTTTTTCTTCTTTAAATACCCGAGTCATCTTAAGAAAGAAGCATAAGGAACCAAGAGCAGATTCAGAATTCCTACAGCATCCTGGTGCAGGTAATCACTGTAGGTTCTCTTGATTTTCCTTTTCCCAGTCCAAATATCTGAATTTATGTAAATTAAGCAATAACATACACTATGTCTTTAATAATTTAGGTTTAAAATATTCTTGACAAAATGAAGAGTTAATGCAGTATAGTATAAAATAAAAAAGTAAATGGTCAGAACACTTGTTGAAGTGCTAGTTACACACTTTACTAAATAATTATGTGATCTTTTTTTTTATTGTAGGTTGTTCAAAACATTTTGATTCAAGTGGGTTATGAACTCCCATTTTACCCCGTATACAGCTTGCAGAATCACATCAGTTACACTTCCATTGATTTACATATTGATATACTCTATAAATCATTTAACCTTTCTAAGCCCCAGTTTTCTCATTTAGAAAATGAAACCCGTTTCCCAGGGTTGTAATGAGAATTATATATACGCAATATATATACGTCATAAATGAAAGAACATACATTTTTGCAATTAGAAAATACAATTATTTATGTTCTCCTGGTATGAAAATTATGTAAGCATGAATTTTATTGACAAAAAACAACAAAGGATCCAAGGATAAGTAATAAATGATAATTAATATGATGTAATGCTGGTAGCCACAAGCCAAACCATAAAGCTTGAAGAAAAGCAGAATTCTAAACCAAAAAAGGCAAGTAATAGTGTTAAAGTAAGGTAATACTGACTTCTTACCTGAAGAAACTTCTTCACATCAGCAATAATTTCTCTGAAGACAAACTGGTCTTTCTGAACCTCAAACCACCCCAACTTAGTGATTTTAGCAATGACTTGAATAAGAGCTTGGATGACAAAGGGAGCCAGCTTAGGTTGTGATGCCACATAATTCAGAATGTAGTTTCCTACAAAGAAAATATTCTATGATCATTTGGACTTTTTGAGAAACATAAAGGGAATCATGTGAGGACAAACAGGAGGCAATGACAGGTCTTTCAGAGAGATCTCTTCCCATTCCTTGATATGTGTCCTTATTTACCTTCCATAAAGCTTGGTTCAAAAAAGCAAATTTGTTCCACTGCATTTATTTATCAGGGGATAACCGGAGCAAGATACGAACATCACTTTTGTTTCATTGATTCTATCTACTAAAAATGCTGGGTAAATGCAGAAAACTGTGACCAGGCCAAATGGACCGAGCTCTCCATGACATGTGTATGCCTGCATCTGCTAGCCACCTCAGGGCGCCTCACATGTGAGCGGCCACACCCGGCCTCATCTGGTGGTAGGATTTTCCATTCTGTATCAGATAATCTCCTTTCCATCATTTCATAGTCACACAAAAGCTGCAAATCTTAGGAAGGGTTGTACGAACTTCAAATCTTTTCATTTCAAGTCAGAGTGCCACACTGTCTATACTGGTTAGGTATTCCTTAACCACTTAACATGTAAAATTCTACAACCCTTTTGTTAAACTTCTATCTTTTCTCTCTCTCTGTCACTGACAAAAGTTTTTTGTTTGTTTAGTTGTAGTTAAGAAAATTATCTTTATTTTATTTTTTTTTATGTGGTGCTGAGGAATGAACCCAGGGTCTTGCACATGCTAGGCGAGCACTCTACCGCTGAGCCACAATCCCAGCCCACTGACAAAGTTTTTGAACTGTGTTGTCATAATTTTATTTTTCTCATAAACCCTAAGGTTTTTATTATATAACACTGTATCACAAATCTCTTTTAGAACACAGGTCTACACAAAAACTTGTATGTAAATGTTCATAGAAGAATTATTTATGTTGGCCAAAAAGGCAAACAACCCAAAGGTTCATCAGCTAGTGAAGGGATAACAAAATGTGGTCTACACAAGAAAATATTACTCTACAATAAAAAAGGAATGAAATATTGATACATGCTACAACAAGGCTGGAATGTAAAACACTTTGCTAAGTGAAAAAGCCAACTACAAAAGAGGACATAATGTATGATTTTATTTCTAGACAATGTCCACAAAAAGTTAATCTGTGGAAGGAGAAAGCACATCACAGGTTTGTGGTACAGAGCAGGTGACTGTAAACGAATATAAGGATGATGAAATATTCTAACCAAGTTGTGATAATGTTCAAACAACTGTAAATTGACTAAAAGTCACTAACTGTACACTTAAAATAAGTCAACTCTGTGGTATATCATACCTAATTAAAGCTATCTGAAAGAAATGGAGGAAGAGGAAAGGAGAAGGGACAGAGGGATGAAGGATTGGTTTATATAAGCAACCAAACCTAAGCTACACTTTCATTTGAAAGAAGGTGGGAAAAACAGCATTCAATCTAGGGAAAGAACATTTAAGAAAGGCACCAAGGCAGAAACAACCTGGCCTGGGGAAGTCCTTCACACACAATTAACAGGTTAGTATCAAAGAAGCTACAAGGCTGCCTCCACAAGAATGGGTCTTCAATGACAAGCTCATGAACCTTCAAATGGTACTTCACTGATAACCAACCATTAGCCATTGTTAACTACACTAAGAAGGTCAAAAATAGTGTAATAGACACAGAGGATCTGGCACTGAGTTCATGATTGGAAACAATGAGATATGTAAAGTGGTACCATATAATGAAGGACTAAGGATTTTGAAGCTGGCATGATAAAAGCAATTTGACTGTTAAGGCTTCTACACATTTTCCACTTTACTTTTACATGTCAATTATTATGATACATGTCAGATCTATTATATCATGACCAATCTTCTAATCTACTTGCAGAAATAAGAGTGGCAAATCAAAATAAAGAAATAAAAGAAATCCATCATTTCTTGTTGTCTTGAAATTGTCTTGTATGTTTCTGTTTTTTTCCAAATTTCATTCCTACATTTTTTAAATTAGAGTACAGATACTCTTCAATTTACAATGAAGTAACATGCCAATAACCCATCATAAGTTGAAAATCTCTAGTAAGATGAAAATTCTTCTAATATACCTAACCTACCAAATATCATAGCTTAGCAACACATTGCAATGTAGAATATTAGTTGTTTGCCCTGGTGATCCTGTGGCTGACTGGAAGCTGTAGCTTCCTGTTATTGCCCAGTGTCACATGAGTGCTATACCATTATCATCCAACCAGAGAGAGATCAAAATTCAGAATGTAAAGAATGGTTTCCACTGAATGCTTATTGCTCTTGCATCCTAATAAAATTTTTTAAAAATCTTAAGTTGAATCACCGTAAGTCAGGGAACATCTGCATTCCCATTTCGAAAACAAAGATTCTATTTCAAAAATGAATGTAGGTCAAATAGATAACCTAAATGCCTGTATTATTAAAGACATTAGATCAATATAGTTAATAACGGAAAGTACAAGGCCCAGATGGGTTTACTAGTGAACTGTACCAAACATTTAAGGAAGAAATTATACCAATATACCAATTATACCAATTCTCCATATCTTCCAAAAGACAGAAGCAGAGGAAATGATATCTAATTCATTTCATGAGTCCAACATACCTTAATACCCAAACCAAAGACATTACAAGAAACTACAGGCCAATGTCTCTCAACAAATTCTCAACAAAATATTGGCAAACTGAATCCAATAATATATAAGAAAAATTAAACACATGAGATTTATTACAGATATACAAGTCCAATTTGACCCTCAAAAATCAATTAACATCTCATCATTAGGCTAAAGAATAAAAAAAATCACATAATGATATCAAGAGATGCAGGGAAAGCATTTCACAAATGCAATAGCCATTCATGAGAAAAACTCTCAGCCAACTAAGAATATAGAGGGACTTCTTCCTCAACTAGATAAAAAACATCAAGTTCAAATCCAGTCTCAGCAATAGCGAGACACTAAGCAACTCAATGAGACCCTATCTCTAAATAAAATACAAAATAGGGCTGGGGATGTGGTTCAGTGGTCGAGTGCCCCTGAGTTCAATCCCTGGTACCCTTCCCCACCACCAAACAAAACAAAACAAAACAAAAAACCTTACAGATAACACCATATTTAACAGTAAGAAACTTGAGGCTTTCCCACTAAAACCAGGAACAAGATAAGATGTCTCCTCCGACCACTATTTTTCAACACATACTAGAAATCCTAGCTCATGTAATAGGGAAAGAAAAGGAAATAGAAAGAATAGAGATTAGGAAGGAAGAAATAAAACTATCTTTGCTTACAGATGACACAATTATCTATGTAAAAAATCTGAACAACAAACCCTGAACAAGTGATTACAGAACAAGGTTGCAGGATACAAGGTTAATATACCAAAACCGATTGTATTCCATTATCAACAATGAACAGTGGCACCTTAAATAAAATACCCCATATCATTTATATAGCACTCCAAAAATGAAATACTCAAGTATAAAACTGATAAAATATATGCCAGACCTATGCCAGAAAAATTACAGAGCTATAATTAAAAGAAACCAAAGATCTAAATAAACAAATGGCTTAAATCCAGAAAACTAACACCACCAAATATTTGCAAGAATTGGAAGCAATAGGAACTCTCATATGTTGCTGATGGGAATGCAAAATCATACAGCCAATTTGGAAGACACACTCTAGCAAATGTGCACTTTGATATATACCCCAAATTAGAAACTTACATCCACACAAAAATGTGCAAATGGATGTTCATAGAAGTTTTACTCACAATTGTCAAAACTGGAAGCAACCAAAACATCCTTCAATACGTGAATGGATAAACTGTGGCACATCCAGACAATGAAATACCGCTGTTATTATTACAGAGAACCAGAAAGAAATAAAGTTATCAAGTCATGAAAAGACATAGAGTAACCTTAAGTGCAAATTACTAACTGAAAGAAGCCAATCTGAAAAGGCTACATACTGTATGATTCCAACAATATGACTTTTTGGAAAAGGAAAAACTATGGAAACCATAAAAAAATCAATGGTTGGGGGAAAAGAGGGATGAACAGGCACAGGGGATTTGCGGGGCACCAAAACTATTCTGTACAATACTATACATTATCAAAGCCCACAGAACATACAACACCAAGAGTGAAACGTAACAGAGATTGTAAACTTTGGATAATAATAACTTATCAATGTAGGTTGGTTGATTGTAACAAATGTACCACTCTGGAGCAGGATATGCAGACAGCAAGGAAGGCTCTGCATGTATGGGGGCAGAGATTGTATCAAAACTTTGTAATTTCTGTTCAGTTTTGCTATAAACCCAAAAGTGCCTACCAAAATTAAGTGTATTTAAAATGTGTCTGTGTATGGGGCTGGGGATGTGGCTCAAGCGGTAGCGCGCTCGCCTGGCATGTGTGCAGCCCGGGTTCGATCCTCAGCACCACATACAAAAAAAGATGTTGTGTCCGCCGATAACTAAAAAATAAATATTAAAAAGATTCTCTCTCTCTCTCTCCTCTCTCACTCTCTCTTTAAAAAAAAAAATGTGTCTGTGTGTGCGCAAAAGTCAAATAAACAAAAATCCAAATTTTAGACTTCCATTTATAGTGTTTGAATACTTATTTTTAAAGCTACAAACTTCTTTTGCTTTCTTAAACACACAAATTGACAAATGCATGGATAATTTCTTCTCTAGGCTTTCTGAAGTACCTAACACTCAACATGCTTAGGGAACAGGCAAACATATGAGGAAAATGACATCACTGTGTGATTCTGACCATTCAAATTTGAGCTTAAAGATCCTAACACATAACACATTTTAATTTTTCTGACACAAATATAAAAATCATGTTAATCTTGAGGCTAAAGAAATCAACAATCTATTTCTATTATGAGCAGGAAGACAAAAAATCCTATACCTCAATTATTAGAGCTTTATCCATATGAAATACAAACTTACATATACACACATACAAAAACTTAAAAATACATTACTTCTGAAAAATATTTGCTATTTTATAGAACCAGGTTCCAACTATAAGATGTTCTAAGCACTGTTTACCCACACACAAATTATCAAGGAGTCAGCTTTTGGTTTTCAATGTATCACAACTGCTTTTGACATAGCACTCTGAGAAATATTGAAGCTTTCACTTCTCCTGTCATTGAGCTATAAGTCAACTTAAAGATTAAGAGCATGGATTCCATAAACTGAATGACAGCTCTATCATTTCCTAGCTGTGTGATCTTAGATTACACACATTATTAAATCTAACTTCTTCAACTTGTAAAATTAGGATAACTCATGAATTTGTTTGGAGGATAAAATAAGATGGTACAGATCTTAGCAAATATTATTACTTATTATTAAACTAATATGCTTTTACTACATATTGCACCATATTATCACATCATTATTAACACTGGATTAGTAAACGAGAGTTAACTACTAATCTTAAAAAAAAAAAATGACAGAATCAAATAATTCACAAGCCTAAAAACCGCTCTCCATATTTAAAAGTCAAAGTTTTACTTCTAAAGTAAAATTTGTTAAAAATCATAATAAACCACTTACTGATATCAATCCTCTGCTCAACAGGTAAAGGACTGATTCGGCTGACAAGTTTCGAAAGACATGTTGCTGCAAGGAGCTGAGCATAGGATGTCTGTGAAGAATAATTTTTTTTTATTATCATCACAAATAAAATTAGAATAATCAAAATATTACAGGTAGTTTTTCTAAGCAAAAGTAAGAAGTTTTGTTTTTCCAAATTGATAGATTTACAATGTATAAAATGAATCTACTTCAGATACATATATACAGATATATATCTTATTATCAGTGTATATGTCATGTCAGAATAAGATAAGGCAAAAATGAACTTCAAATGTCTAACTTTCAAGGCACAGTACTAAATTAGATGTGAAAGCAAGGTGCTTTTTTTTTTTTTTTGCCACGATGCTACTATATCTTTCCTAAAAGAATATGTGTTAATAATATCAAACTAAACACTAATCACCAAATTCCCAAATCACACACAAAAATATCAATCATCAGAAAAATTAAATCCACTATCTCAACACAGAATTTCCTTACAAAAATGAAAAATAAAATGAGGTTGCACCAAATTTAAGTTTCCAAGTGGCTCATCGTTAACCAGGCAAGGAAAGACACTTAACAATGAGGAATTAATTAAATCACCATTGTTTTATTGTAGCAGCCTAAGTTATGTGTGCAGAGAAAATAAACCTTACTAGCCTTTTGGTGAGAACAAATGTTCAAAAATTGAAGACATGAAGCAACAACAAGTCAATTTAAAAGCAAGACAAATGATTTGGAAAGATTATTCCTAGCTCTCAATGAGTGAACAGATGTTACCAATACTGTTCATATTGTTAATATTACCAAAACTTTCTCCCTGTTTATTCTAGAAATCAACACTAAGTGTGATACAGCAAGAATTAGCCTCTCTGAAGAGTCTGTGTGGAATTATAGGTCAGAATATTTTCAAAACAGTTGAAGAAACATTAATTCAATATAATTATTGCGAGACACTGGTGGTAAAAATATGGAGCAGAAAGGGCTTAGTTGGGCAAATTTTAAAAGCTTGTAAAAAATGTAAAATGTTTAAGCCAGACATGGTGGTGCATGCCGATAATCCAGCGACCTGAGATGATAAAGCAGGAAGATCACCAGGAGCTTAGCAAGACCCTGTCTCAGAATGAAAGGGCTAGAGGTGTAGCTCAGTGGTATAAGGTCCTGAGTTCAATCCCCATTACTGGTGCGCGGCGAGAGTAATATGTTTCAAGCTTATAGTTTCATTAGCAGATATGCTATGGTAAACATTTGAGTCTATCATGCATTAATGAATCAGAGGTGTTAACAAAGTTTATTTACTCCTATGAACTTATCTTCAGTTCTGGGAAATTCTGTCAGAACCAGAAGCTCTGAATATCTCGTCCCACTTCCCAGTACTTTGGTCACTTATCAGTAGTAAAGTTGTATTGCAATTTTTTTAAACTTGGGGCTGAGAATGAAATTCTTCTGGATAAGATGACCAAGCCTCTATTATTCAACACTAAATGGCTTTGGAAATTATCTTTTTCTGCAAACTTGAAAATGTCTCGTAATGAATTCAACCTAAAATTCCAAAACTACCTAAAAGACAAACAGTACTTAGTACTTACATACAGAATGACTACAATGACTAACGACGCCATAAAATCATTTCAGTAACAACACTGACTCACAAGAAATGACAAGCTGCTCTAGACATTTCCTACACTTCTGAAAGTTAAAAACAAGTAGTGAGATCTCTATTTTCAGATTCATTTTCTAAGTGCCAACTGCAGTTCCAACACCACCGTTCAGACCTTGATGCAAATAAAAAGAAAATTTCCATATTTCAAAATCCATTTAGCTGTGCAATTGAGGAGTTTCCACCTAATCTTCAATTGGAAGTGATTAATCTGCAATGTAATGACATGCTAAAAGGCAAATATCAAGAGAAGATATAATAGAATTCTATAAATGCCTTCTAAGTGATGAATATGTTTAATTAAAATCATATGCCCATGGACTGATTTTAGTATTTGGGAGTACCTATCTATGTTAAAAGATATTTTCAAAGATGAAAAATGTAAAATTTTATTACGGATCAGCATTAACATATGAACACTTACATCAATGCTGATAACAAGAAACACAACTCTGAAATTCATTAATAGTGCTAAAAGAACTGTCCTATTGTTTTCTATTAATAGACCTCTATTACAAAAAACTACATTCAATTATTTTGAATTTTACCAATAAACCTTTGAGGACATTTGTTTTCTCTGTTGTTATAGAAATACTCATAAAATATCTTCCATTTTGCCTCTTGGCTCACAAAGCCTAAAACATTTACTTGATGGCTCTTTTCAGAAAAAGTTGTCCAATGCCAAATGTCTTCTTTGATATAATGAGAGCAACTAAGAACAGAGCAGGGAGGAAGAGCAGGAGGAAAAGATTAACATTAAACAGAGACATGAGGTGGGAGGGAAAGGGAGAGAAAAGGGAAATTGCATGGAAATGGAAGGAGACCCTCTATGTTACATAAAATTACATATAAGAGGTTGTGAGGGGAATGGGAAAGAAAAAAAACAAGGAGAGAAATGAATTACAGTAGATGGGGTAGAGAGAGAACATGGGAGAGGAGGGGAGGGGGGATAGTAGAGGATAGGAAAGATAGCAGAATACAACAGTTACTAATATGGCATTATGTAAAAATGTGGATGTGTAACCAATGTGATTCTGCAATCTTTGTAATGTTTTGAACAACCAATAAAATTAAATAAATAAATAAATACATAAATAAAAATAAAAAGTTGTCCAATTCTGGTCTGTATCATGAGGCCTCTGACTCCAGTGCTCATCATATCATTTCACAGTTCTTTGTCTATAGACCTATGCTTTACAACTAAACAATGCCCTCCTTTAGTTCATGTACATAAACCATTTAAGCAGTAGAGAGCATGATTTTATATGTAAGCACTTGCTAAACAATTTCTGAAAGAATAGCTCTGAATATCTAGAAAGTAGAATATCAAGAAGTAGCCAGCATTCTTTCGAATAATTCTTTCATGTTTCAAAGTTAACTACAACCTGCCTCTACCAACTAGATTAAAAAAATGGCCAAAAAAAAAAAAAAGTTGTTCTAAAATGTAATTTTTTTCCCACTAAAATGAGACATAAAAGGATCCAAGGTGGGGTTGGGGTTGTGGCTCACCTAGGGATGTGCTCGTCTAGGGAAGGTAAGGTAAGGCACTAGGTTTGATCCTCAGCACCACATAAATATGAAAGAAAGAAAGAAAGAAAGAGAGAGAAAGAGAGAGAGAGAGAGAGAGAGAGAGAGAGAGAGAGAGAGAGAGAGAGAGAAAGAAAGACACAATACCTAAAACTAAAGAAATATTAAGGGCTGGGGTTGTGGCTCAGTGGCAGAGTGCTTGCCTTGCATATGTGAGGCACTGGGTTCAATCCTCAGCACCACATAAAAATAAATAAACAAAATAAAGACATTGTGCTCATGTATGACTGAAAAAAATGTTTAAAAAAAAGAAATATTAAAAAAAAAGGTCCAAGAGGAATCAAGAAATTATTTCAATTCATTCCTATTCTGCCTCCAGACTATTCCCTAAATTTGCTTCCCTGGCTTTCCAATTCTTTCCCTGATTATGACAATGAAATAAACTATAATAAAAAGATGTGGCAACATCTGTCATTGCTAATACACACGAATTGATTAACACTGACATACATTCAGTGATCTCTCATGGTTAATTGTTGTTATCAAATACTTACTGTTCCTTGTTCTAATAAAAGTTGACACTTGCTGAGACATTCTGGGCTGTCAATAAGTTCCAAGAGTGCTTTCTCAGCCTCTATTCTTTGTGTAAGATCAGTCCCTATGTAGAGGTGAGTACATAATGCCTCCAATTCGGCCAAACTCTTGAGAAGAAAAACAAATTAACATTTTACGTGAATGAAAAAAGGTAAACACATTAACCACAGAAGACAATACAAATATCATGCCTGTATACATTAATCCAATACACATGTGCTGAGCTACAAGCTACTTTCCAGGGGAAACCACGACAATCAAAACAGGCACATCTCCTACTCCTCCAATTACCGATAAATTAATAGTTATGCAATAACTATAGTATAGAAAAGGGAAGACTTGCCTGATCCAAGGAGTTAGAAAAATAACGTACACCAAGACCAAAAAGAGTGAGCCTGATGGGGGAAAAAAGACTAGAAAGGCCTTCTGTCTACTTACCACTAGAAAGGTGGATGGCAAGTAGACAAAAGGAAATGCCAGATGAGGCCAGAGGTTTGGGGGTAGGGGGAAGATCATGTACAAATTTAAGATAATTCAATTCATATTTTCATGTTGTAAAAATTTCAATGGTTCCACCTATTAAAAAAAAGTAACAGTAATTGTAAATATATGCTGATTTGGGGCTTCTGAACTGACTTGAAAGCTACAAGTGAACTATGATGTGATTTTTTTGACCCCTTGGCATTTCTCACAATTTAACAACTAATGTATTCTATAAGCAAAAAGACTAATTCATTCTGTTTACAAATATAATCTCATCTTAAGATAGAAGACAAATAATCTGAAAGAAGAATGGAAAAATGAGCTTGGTATTCCTCTCAGCTTAAAAGATTTTTGTGAAAATCATCTTTCTAAAACAAGCTACTTCACTAGAAACTTCAATCAGAAAATTGTCCTTGGAGGACAAAAATACTGACATAGATTTCAGTGATGGGTAGGCAAATAAGTTACAGGACATTTCTAAAGAAATGACAATTTTGGTCTTTCCTGGCTTGAATTTTTGAGGCAGCATAAGAGCTACACCAGACCATACATTCCCTCAAGTGCGACATCTTTTTATGATAGGAATATACAGCTGTCACTGAAATGGAGTCCCCTGGAGCTCAATGTTCCTCCCACTCCTCTCTTCTGCTGGGCTCCTTCACAGCATTCTCTACTTCCCTAACAGGCCAGAGCCCAGCATCCTAGACTTGAGACTCTTCTGCTAGAGTGAAAAGGAAAGTCCAAAAGTAACGTTTTAAACAGATCCCCAGAAAGGACCTCAATGAACCACTTTTAAACATTTCCCAACCTCAACTGACCCGACAAACTCAGATTACTACACATATTATTCACAATATTAAAATGCACAGAAAATATATAATTCAAAAATACTAAGAATTCTCTTCTTCTCCAGGAAGAAATACAGAAATGAAAAGGACTACTTTTCTTTCCCCTGTCAACCTCAGAAGTCTTTTCCTTCACCTAATATATCTGAAAGACAAAAATTTTAGAACTGATAATACCCAGAATAATTCAACACTAAATTGATCCTGCTGTCATGCATTCACCTAGACTTAAGATTTTTTAAACAAGTAGACTTTCACTGCAAAAAAGAACTAGGTCCGAAATAATTACAGGACCTGTTTAACAAAACAAAAAGGCAAAAAAAAAAAAAAAAAAAAAAAAAAAAGAAGAAGAAGAAGAAGAAGAAGAATCTGGCAAGGTGGCACCTGCCTATAATCCCAGCCACTTGGGAGACCAAGGCAGGGGGATCCTAAATTCAAGGCCAGCCTGGGCAACTTTGCAAGACTTTGTCTCAAAATAAAAAATAAAAAGTGCTGGGGGAGGAGCTCAGTGCCCCTGGGTTCAATCCCCAATACAAAACAAAAAAACAAACAAAAATCCTAACAATAACAATATCAGTGCCTACTTAATGAGGTTTGTTTGGGGAATTAGTTCATGCCATGTACCTTCTAGCTCGAAGTATATATTATAAAGGCTAGTTTTGATTATTACCTGAAAATAATACTGTAATCAGTTGAATTATATCCCCCTAAGGCAGGTCCAAGCCCTAACCCTCCCACAACACCTAAGGTTTCCTAGAACTATGTGACCTTACTTGCAAACAGGGCCTTCACAAAGCCTTACTTAAGTTAAGGATCTCGGGTGGATATCATCCTGGATTTAGAGTGGGTCCTAAACCCAATTATTGGTATCCTCATTTAAAAGAAAAGGCAGACTTGAGGTGTAGAGCAGTAGAGGGCAGAGGGCCATGAGAGGGTGAAGGCAAACCAAGGACTGCCAAGGACTCAACAGCCACACAAGCTAGAGGGAGCATGATAGGGCTTCTCCTCAGGGACTTCCAGAAAGAACTGCCTTCCACTTTCAGAACTATCAGAGAATAAATTTATGTTGTTCTAAGTCACCTAGTCGATGGTGATTTGTTACAAGAACCCTAAAGAACAAATGAAGAAAAAAAACTAATACAAATATTAATATTAATCAAGTGGGAAAAATCAAGGGTTCTTTCATTATAATGGTAACATACATATGCCTTGCAGATTAAACCTTTTTAAGGAAGAATAAAAAATACATTCATAAGGACCCTTACCCTGATGGAAAGGCATTGTCCCACTACCAATTTATCAGACAATCATCTCATTAGCATTTGATTTTCCAGAGAATCTATAAGGAAATTTTATTTTTCACAGTAGATAAATCTGCATCTTAGTTTTATTATGTATTGATATCTGAGAATATGAGAATGCCTCAGAAAATGGATCCATTCCCACTGTGTAGACAATCTGATTTGGGTTATTAAAGCTGCCATACAAGGCTTAAATCAACCATAGAAGTTCATCTAAATAATAAGTCCAACAAGGAGAACTGGGTATCATGTACCTCCCATAAAGAATTTTCACCCTCTAGTAGACAATGATGTAATCCTACTGCCAATCTAAATCAAGATCTTCCTAAGTATTCTGGTCCTACTTGACATATAATTGGCTCTCAACTGGCCTTTGTACTCAGCAATTCTCAAACATGTATCTATCAACAGGTGAATGCTGAGTAAAAAGCCAGGCAAAAAGTATCTATTGTGCCAGGCACAGTGGCACACACCTGTAATCCCAGTGGCTTGGGAGGCTGAGGCAGGAGGATTGCAAGTTCAAACCCAGCCTCAGCAAAAGGGAGGTGCTAAGCAACTCAGTGAGACTCTATCTCTAAATAACAAACAAAACAGGGCTGGGGATGTGGCTCAGTGGGTGAGTGCCCCAAGTTCGAACCCTGGTACCAAAAAAAGTATATATTGTAACAGGAAACAGGTATAGGAGTAGTACAGGAAGGAGGAGGAAGCCAGGAGGGATGACAAACAGGCACAAGAGCACAAGGAAACTTTTGGAGGTGACAGGTATTTTCATTTTCTTGATGTCAGTAATGGCATCATACATACGCCAAAACGCACTTAGTTGCACAATTGATGTATATGCATTTCATGACTCAGTTTTCCTTCAACAAAGTTAAAAGAAAAAAGGAAAAAATGTTTCCAGGAAAAAAATTCCCTAAGAATAAAATTAAATCACAAAAATTCCACTTCAATTAAATTTAAAGCTTTTTTCAATTACTTCCCTATATTTTTCCTGGTTTCTGAATTAAGCATCTTGGTTGCCATTCATAGAAACTCCTTCATTTTAAAAGTTACTCGTTTCCCACAAACTGTTTCTTACTACCTTTTCCTAAGTATCCCGGAAGGCTTGATCCTCAGCCTCTTGGAGCTCTTCAATGATGAATTAGATTACACTTGTTCAAGAGCTTTAGAGTTTATAGAATGTATTCCCACCTTTTTCCCAAACCAATCCTAAAAGCACTCCTGCGAAGTACATATTTTCAGTATGCTCATTTTACAGATGAAAACACTGAAGCTGAAAGATCAGGTACACGGTCAATTCTAAGAAAAATGCAGGTCTACAGGCTCTGAGCACATGCTGTCTCACAATCTGCCACCTGGCCAACCTTTACTCAGCTATCATCTACCTCCAGGTGATGTCCTAACCCTACCTGTAGCCTGGTCTGTTAACCATCTTAATATTTGTCTACAAATGTCTTACTTTTGGAAATCCAGAAAGATGTTAAAAATAAACCTCAAATATCAGAAACTGAATTGAGCATGTTTCCCATAGATTTCAAGTGTCCCTTTGATTTCAAAGGTCTAGACCAGGATCTAGATATATATATTTGATGTTATCTTCAGCTTTTCCCTCATCTTAGGATTTTGCCCTCAACTCCTGGAGGTAATCTATGTCTTCCACAACAGGAGCACATTTGCTTAGGGCAGGGGCTGATAGTCATAGGTTGGAGGTAGGCCTGTTTTAGGGTGGTGACTGAGGGTTATAAGGTATCACTGTAACTAGAGACTGAGTCCAACCACATAGGTAGTCGTCCAGCCATGCCAAAGTCATGAAGCCCCAATGGGTCCCAAAGCTGGCAACAGCATTCTGGCTTGCAATACTTAGTGGTACATATAGCCACGCATTGAGTAGCATGTCCTGAGGACAACAGAGGCTGTTTTAGAACTTTCCCAGACTGTCCTATGTGTCTCGTTCCTTGAACAAATTTTAATGTGCATCCTCTCCTTATAATAAACTACGACTATAAGTATTTTGTAAGTCCTGACAAATTGGGGAACCTGAGGTGGTATGGGAAACCACTGAACTTGGAGACTGTGCCATCAAACCATAGTCTGGCAAACTCATAGAAACACAACTCATTTGTCATCAAGCTCTACCAGTTCTTTTTCTACAAAGACTCAGACCCAGCACCTTCATATGATAATCAGACAGTAGAGCAATCAAACAATATTTTCTAACCGTGGCCTCCATGCCCTGGATTTCTTCAAAGGCTGCTTTAGGAATGAGAATGGAGGGTTGTGGGTCTTAGACGAATCACGGTTAGATCTGAAAAATATAATTTGGTACTCACTAAGTTACCTTAGGAAATTTATTTAACCTTTCTAAGCCTCCCTGTTGAAACTGCAGATAAAAAGCCCCCCTTTCCAAAATAATTATGAGACTAACAAAGAAAAGATAGGGGAAAGGCTAATATAGTGCCTGCAACAAATCAGATCCACAATGAATGATCATCATTCTCTTTAGCTACTGACAGTTCTCAATCACATCTAGATTAAAGCAGGTGGCCTGACTGGATGATCAAGAAGCATGGCTATTGTGTCAGGATCTGAAACCATACTAAGAGTAAAAAAGCTCAGTGGAGTCCTTACATCTTTTCTTATGTATCTCTTCAGTTTCATCAAAATCTCCCCATCCTCAAGAGTGCCTCCAGCTTGCCTGTTCCCAGTTCTCCTTCCTCACTCTGCTCCTCTATCTGGACTGCTTCCTCAAAGATGATCTAAATCCTTTACTTCTTTGGGGACATAGAACTATAACTCATAGCTTTCTAACCAAAATGCATGTGCACTGAATGGGTTATAGAAATAATATGATGCCCCTCCCCAGGCAGCCAGGGAAGGGCTGGGGATAGTGGGGAAACTCCACAGATAGCCTTTGGCTGTTAACAGTTTATGTTAATCAGATACACAATTACCATGATGTGAAAAAGACTATGACATAAAATTTAAGTAGTACCCATTGGCAGGTGATGATAAGGTATAGAAAGTGGAAAGAATATGGAACTTACTGTAACCATGGGCAAGTCACATTGTTATAAAACTGCCTCAAGGAATAAAAATATATATGCACATCTCTTAAGGAATAAAGTGTATACATGTACTCTCTTAATGGTGTTATTCAACTCTAAAAAGGGCATGTGAAAATCAAAACGCTAAGTACTGGTTATCAGTACTAACAAATATTCTGAATTAACTGGTTAACAATATGAAACAATGCACTAAAAGAATTCAAACTGAGAAATGGGAAGCCCCCCCTCAAAAAAAAAAAAAAACCAAAAAACTGTGATGTCTTATTTGTCCAACTCCACTTTTTCAATTTTTTTTTTAGTTTGAGATGGACACAATACCTTTATTTTATTTACTTATTTATATGTGGTGCTCAGGATGGAAGCTGGTGCCTCAAATGTGCTAGGCAAGTTCTACCACTGAATTATAACCTCAGCCACTACAACTCCACTTTTAAGTGTCCACAGCACCCTAAAGTACATTCCTGGGAAACCAATATGAAGAGTTCTGACATCAGCATGTAATTTTTCCAACACTTTACACCTAAGTATGAAGAAGTATTCCAGGACTTGGTGATTTACTCTGCATCATCTTTCAAAGTCCAAAAAAGTTCCACAATACTTTTAATTTATCTCAAGATTTACACCTGCACTATGAACATCTGATTATCTATTTACAATCCATAAATCCTCTCTGTGAGATTCTTCCTGTGAAAATTTCCCAGAGGCCATATTTACTAAAGTGGTAATAAATATGTTATTTTGACCTGGGGACGCTTTGAAATGGCAAGAAGTCAAAAGGTAATGTGTGGGGTTCACTATCTCTTGGTCCATAAAGTCCTGGAGCTGTCAATTACCTGACAGAGTGGCTAGTTGAAAAGAAAACACCCTTTGGAAGAATCAATAAATAAGGAAGTAATAAGTCAGTGTGACCACAGGGGACCCAAAGAAGTCTACAATAGGAATGTGATACTTAGATACACTGTCACCACATTAAGAAACTGCCTACCTCTCCAAGGTCATCTCCTGCCTTCTCCAGCTTCCCCTGGTCTCTTCCCTTTCATATGAACCTGTGCTCCAGCCAGAATGAGTTTCTGAGATACGCCACGGTCTTCCACAATTTTTTGCTTTGGCTCATATTGTACTTTTGTCTCTACAGCTTTCCCTTCTTTACCAGGCCACCATCTAATTTGTTTCAAGGCCCGCTAGACTGCAAGTTTCCTGAGAGGGGAACTCATGAAGTGTGCTCAAAGCTGTATGGTCAATACTCAATAACCAACTAAGGAGAGGATGCGTGGAGGCTCAAGCATCTCCTCCGAGAAGCACAGTAGCTGCACTTCACAGCCTCCCAACACACACCCACACACCCCCTTTTCGGTGCTCCCTGCTCCCCCGTGACTAATTCTACCACAACATTTTTCACGTGTGCTGTAATTACCTGCAAGCTCTAGGAGGGCACCGATAGTATGATGTCACCCTTTATCCCCACACTTGGCACAGTGCTTGAGGCACAGAAGGGCCGCTTGAAGGGTGCTGCTGGCTAGAGTAACTGAACCGCCGCGTCGGGGGCGCCCGAAGCTGCGCGGGCCGTGCCCCGCAGCGCGCGTCCCAGCGCGGCAGCTCCGCGCCCGCCCGGCCCCCGGCTGCTCTCCGGCCAGCCCGCGCCGAGCCCTCCTCCGCAACTCCCCACAGCCCCGGCCCCGCCGCCCCGGCGGACCGAACCCTGCGGGGTCCCGGCCGCGGCAGCCAAGCGGAGGCTGGTCCTCTGCGCGGCGCGGACTCCACCTGCCCCGGCGCCGCCACAGCCGCGGTCCGCGCCCTCCCGCGCCGCCGCGCCGGGAGAGTCCCGCCGGTCTGTCGCCCGCCCAGGCGCGGCCCCACAGTGCGCAGCGAGGACGGGCGCGGAGGCTGCGGCTCCGGCCGCGGCCCTGCGGCCTCCACCGCCTTCCTCGGCCCTGCGCCTCCCGCCGCAGCGTCCCACGGGCTCAGGGGCAGCGGGGCGTGGGCCCGGCGCAGAACGCACTGACCTGGAAGTGCAGCGCCATCTTCCCAGGAGGCGGCGCCGGCCGCAGCCCGAGCGCCCGAGGGCAGGGACAAGGCGGGCGCGCGGAGCCCGCCACCCCGGGGTCCTTGCGCCGCTCGCGTCGGCGTTTCGGGCGCGCGGCGGGCGGGGCTGGGGGCGGGGCGGCGCGCGGAGGGGCGGGGCCTCCGGCGGGCCAGCCAACCGCCCCCAACCGATGCGCCGCCAGGGTCGTGACCTCCGACCCTGCCCTTGACCCAAGTACCGCGCCCAACTCTCTACGTGGACGCCACGTCTTCGTTGAGCCACCGGTGCTCCGCTCTGGCAGCACAAATATCGCTCTTGGCTTCAGCTCTTGTGTCGCCACGGATTTCCTCGTCCTTTACCACCCTTATGCCAACTGCTGCCCTTGACTGCTGACCCGCTGAGCCTAACTTCCATTGCTTCTTTAAAATTGTTCAACTTTATTTTGGTTAAAATTAAACAGTACCTACGAGGTGTAAAACATTGTGAAATTCTGACTTGCCTCTGACTCCTTGTTTGTAGGAGTCTGTTTTTAAAATATGAGCGTGTATTTTACACCTAATGATTCCACTGGAATGAAAATATTTTGGAGTAGACCTGAGGTCGACATCAGGCCTTTCTGGTGCTCTTTATTTCTCTGGAAATTGAACAATTCCATTGGGGCCATTGTGCTTTAGTGTTTTAAAAGAAAAATTAGCTGAAATAATCCTTATGATTCAGGGCTACTAACTATATATAGTTCAGGGCTCTTATTTCAATAAGTCTGCTTGCAAATTCTGCGTTGGTTAACTTGAAAGCATATTTATTTCATCTTAATATTTAAAGGATAGTTTTGCTGGGTATAAAACTCCACACAGGCTTTTTTTTTTTTTCAGTCTTTCAGTATGTAAGATTGTCTTCTGTTTGCCATTGTTTCTTTGGAAGTCAGCTATTAGTCTGATTGTTGATCCTTTGTCTCCTCACACACACACACACACACACACCCCATCCCCATCTGAATTTGATGTCACTAACCCTGGTGTTTATCTTGTATCTTGGCAAGTATTTCTTTAAATATTGCTCTATTTCCTCTCTCTACCTTCCCCATCCTGCCTCCCTCTCTCCCCCTCCCACCCTCCCTCATATATATATTTGAATTACATGTATGTTAGAACATTTTGCTCTATTCCTTATGTCTCAATCTTTTCTGCATTTTTTTGTCTTTTTTAAAATTTTTGTGCTTTAATCTGGATATTTTCTACTAACCTGTCACCCATATGGTAGAAACTGCTCTGCTGTGCCTGAGCTGTAATACAACCCCTCTTGAATTATTAATTTGACTTGCAATTGTATTTTAGTTTTAGATTTTTCATTTAACCCCTCCCTTCCATTTAAAAAGAAATAGATTCCAAGTCTCTAGTAAATTTCTTTCCTCTATTTTTTTTTAATTTTAGTCATATTATTTAAAATCCTATCCAGTAATTCAATAGCCCAATCATTTGCATCCTCTAGGTTTTTGGTATTTGACACTGTTTTGATTGTTGCCTCCTCCTTTCCCATGTCTCGTAATTTCTTGTTGAATTCATACAATGTGAAAGAAAAACTATAGAGGCTTCTGAATGATAGTAGCTTTCTCCAAAGTTAAGTTTTCTTACAAGTATGTAGATAAAGTAAATTACCTCAATCCCAATGGGATTTGGTTTTAGGCTTTTTAATGCCGGTGTATTTCAGTTTTGTCCTTAATCCTAGGTCATGGTCTTTCTTAGGTCTTACAACTGAAACCCAGGTGTTTATGCCACCACCCCAAACCTTATGGATTTTGCCCTCTAATCTCTATTTCACCAGCGTTATGCAGCTGATAAAATCTTGGATTAACTCTTTAGGTGCTGCTGTTCTTCTGGATTTCTTGAAGTCTCCCCCTTGTGTCTATGCATCTTAGGAATTACCTGATGATTTATTGGGAATTTGTAAATAGATTTTGGGGTTCATATTCTGCCATTCCCTTCTCTTTAGACTTTTGGCCCTCAAATCACACTTGCATTTGTTCCCAAGCTCCAAACTCTGCTTCTGTCCTGTAGAGATGTTTCTATTTATCTCTGTTACTCCCTCCTGCCACTTAGAAAATGCTCTGGGGGTGGGGGTGCTGAGTGAATATATATCTTGCCACTTGTGCTTTAATTCTCTCAAGGATTGTGGCCAATTAGTTTTGCCTTCATTGGTTGTATTCCAGTGCTCTCAGTTGTTAATATGTATACTTATATGTCTGGGGTGATGTGTGTATTCCATATCTGTATAATAGCTATTAAATATATGTTTAATAAAAGAAAAGAAAATATGTTTATTTTATAATAAAATATATGTTTATCAAAAATATATGTTTGTTTGGAGTTCTATATATATAATATCTGGATATATATGCATATATATTGCATATTTGCAATACAATATACACTGACAGTTTGTCCTGTCTGTATAATTGTCCTGTCTCAATAATTGCTTCCAATGGGAGGTCTAATCCAGTTCAAGATATTTCATTGTGCCCAGAGTGTTGGCAACTTCAAACTATGGCTTCAACTTGACTAGCTTATCCACAAGCCATGGATCTTCATCTTCACAATTCAACTTCTAAGCCTTAAAATTTTCTGTATTCCATTTTTTCACCCCTATACCCCCAAATTTTTTATTCCTCTTCTGATTTTCATTCCTAGGTCCCAAATCTTTTGATACCCAATCTCAACTTGATTCCCATATTTCCAACACTTCTAGTTTCCACCCCCAAATGTCGACAGTGTTTTCTGACCTCCCTGTTACCTCCCTGCTGTGCAGTAACTTATTATTATAATCAACCACTGTCTTTGTCTAACTTCTAAATCCCAACCAACTTTAAGGCTATTATTTTAAAGTTAAATTTCTGTCAACTCAATTTTCAGGTCCTAGGGGAGGAACAATTATTTTAGTTTGGACATTTGAAAATTTTTTCACTTTAAAATATCCTTGGCACACATGTACAATTGTAATAAGAACAGTAGAAGAGGCTGAGTACCCATCGAATTCACAAGGTAGTTCTGGAAATGAAAAGCCAATTGTTTTTCCCTTTTAAGTGACCACCAAAGATTTCTGTTTCAATTAACCCTCCCTTCCATGATTGTCTATCAACAAAGTTTGCATTTAACATCATCTTTTTGTCAGTTAATAAAATTTAAGATAGAATTATGTCATTACAGCTATTAAAATCAGCACAGAAGATGCTCCAGGATGTCAAATAATTCATTTCTATCACAAAACTCAATTAAAGGAAGGACATTTAGAGCCCTTAGGAATTACAGAATTATCTTCCTTTATGGTGACTAGCCTTATAAAAAAAGACAGATGTTTGATCTTTGTGCTTTTTCAGGGGATTCAATTAACATTTATAATTCTGGTACCTTAGGAATTGGAACACCTAATGCCTGTGTTTTGATTTGTTATTTCCAAGATCAAGATGACAGAAAACCTATAACACAACAATTTTATAAATAGTAACATGAAATGAGGAAGTAGAACACAGTGATTAGGAAATCAGACTAAAGCCAAATAATTCGGATAGATTGGGATGCCAACTTCATCACTTACTAGCTGGTAAACTTGGTGAGTTATTTCACCTCTTTCTGTCTTCATTTCCTCATATGTGAAATGGAGATATAAAGATGCCTATCTTATAGTTTTCTGTGAGAATTAAATGAGCTAATATATATGACATATTTAGAAAGTACCTGCCAAATAATGTGTCATGTAAAGATTAGTTTTTATCAAATAAGATTATGTCATTCTCTGGATATAATTAGAGAAAAAAATCTTAGTGTAACAAAAAGTCAGATCCAAACAGATCTGACTAGATCTCCTTCAGGGGCTTATTAAAGAACCCCTGACAAGAGGGGTCTGGAAGTGAGGGAGGAGCCAGTCACAGAAGGAGAAGTAAACCAGGTAGCTGCTATTGACACAATGTACGTACCTGTGTGCACACACGTATACACGATTAAAAAACCAATGTGACTTTAAATTGAAATGGAGTATGTAAGATATGTTAACTCTAGGAGAGAATAGGGCAGAGAACCAGAAGTACCACCAATCATACACCATTTAAATACATAGCTATTTCCTTGAAATAGACCTGTCAATATTTTAAGTGCTTTCTTCTAAAATTCATTTAGGACTTATCAGTAAGAACAATGCTGGCTAGTTGGTTAAAATATAAAACTAGGTTCTTCACATAGTAATATTTCTTCCTCAGGGAAAGCATGCCATTTCTTAGAAGCCAAGTTTTTTCCTTAAGGGGCCACATTTTCCCTCTGTTAAGGGTTATGTTTCAAGCTTATTGTAAGGATGCCCAGCTAACAAGGCAAATCTCTTATGATAAGGAAAACTAAAGGGCCTAAGAAGATCTCAAGGAGAATGGAATCCTTGAGTTTCTCCATTATCCGTTTTTTTTTAAGATTTATTTTTTAGTTGTAGTTGGACACAATACCTTTATTTTTTTATGTGGTGCTGAGGAACAAACCCAGGACCTTGTACATGCTAGGTGAACGCTCTACTGCTGAGCCACAACCCCAGCCCCTCTCCATTATCCTTTCTTATGCCTCCCGACTCTCCACCCCAACACTCACTCCTGACTTAACCCAAGAACAGCTTATGTCATACCAAGGAGTCAGGGGAGATCAATCAATGCTGATGCCCACATTAACTCCTTTTCCATTGTAGTAACTTTTTTAAAAAGAATATTTCTAACATTTTTTTCTGATTTCAGGAGAAATTCACAATTGTTGCATAAAATATAGAATTTCATAAAGTCAAAGTAAAGTTACCAAGAATGGT
Organism: Urocitellus parryii; assembly: GCF_045843805.1. Classification (NCBI taxonomy): domain Eukaryota; kingdom Metazoa; phylum Chordata; class Mammalia; order Rodentia; family Sciuridae; genus Urocitellus; species Urocitellus parryii. Next base: position 158,076,911 of record NC_135531.1, on the reverse strand, counting down.
AGTCCCTCAAAAATAACCAAATTTTTAATTTTTTAAAGACAAGGATTTGTTATGTTGTCCAGGCTGTTCCCAAACTCCTTAGTTCAAGTTCAAGCAATCTTCCTGCCTGCCTCAGCCCCTTCTGAAGCTGGGAGTATGAGCAAGTATCATCTCACCAGGATCAAAAATAACAAATCTTAATCAGCATCTATCCTTCCAGATCTCTGTCTCCACACATGTATACGTGGGAAATTTTTTTCTTTTATACAAAGGAGACCATACTACAATACTAATTTGCACCATTTTTTATGCTTGACAATCTATTTTCAGTAACTTTTAACATCTCTATTATAGATCTGCTTCATTTATTTTTAAGAATTCCATCATATTCCCCTGTATAGATATATATATATACTGACTTATTTATTTAATCAGTCCTCTGCTAGGAGAAACAAGTTTATCTGATTCTTTTTATGACTATAAATAATGTCTACAGCAGCAATATTGAGGAAACTCCCAGTGTTCTCTGTAACTAGAGGAGGCAGAAAAGGCCGAATTTTGTCCTCAGTGTATACTTTAAAAAAAAAAAAAAATGCTTCTACAAAACCTTTCCAAGTTTGGCTGATACATAGTTTGACCATATGGTTTATTACTCACAAGGACACTGTTAAAAGGGAGGGTCTTAAAGCTATCAGATAGGGTAAAGCAAGGTCCTTGCCAGCAAGACAAGGTCTCTGTAGCAAGAGCACCCTGGGGGAATCACTATGACCCACATAGGTAAGAGGACTTTTGTGTAGGAGGGCTGGTTCTTGAGGGCATCACAGTCTTTACAGGGTGAAGAAGCATCCATACAAGAGTGGTCCTTCTAGGGCTGGGGATGTGGCTCAAGCGGTAGCACTCTCTCCTGGCATGCGTGCGGCCCGGGTTCGATCCTCAGCACCACATACAAACAAAGATGTTGTGTCCACCAAATACTAAAAAATAAATATTAAAATTCTCTCCCTCTCTCTCACTCTCTCTTTAAAAAAAAAAAAAAAGAGTGGTCCTTCTACTGGTGTCAGAGCCAAGCAGGGAAGGAGAGCATCCATACAGAGTTTTGGAGCCAAACTAATATGAAGGGTGTATTGGGGGAAGGGTGGCCTGGCACAGAACTTTGAAGCTCAACAGGCATGAGAAGGGCATCCCTGAAGGGGTGGAGAGGAACTAGCTAGAAATGGGGAGTCAGATCTCAGAAATGTGGGGAAGGGTAGGGTATGGGTAGGGGGTGCCATGCCAAGGAGTGTTGAAGTCCAAGTAGGGCAAAGAAGATACCCATGCAGAAATATTGACAATGGAATTGGTTATATACTGGGGCCCTCGGTTTGGTTAAATGTCCTTCAAAGGTCCTTGTATTAAAAGTTTGATTCCCCAGTCTGAGGAACTGGGGAACTTTTAAGAGGTAGTGAGTGGCTCATTTTAAGTTTTCTAGTCATATGGGAACATTACTTTGAAGAAGATATTGGAATCCTGGCCCTTCCTCTCTTCTCTGTTTGTTTCCCAGCTGCCATGAGGTGGGTAGCCTCTTCAACCATGTACTGTCATCATGAGGCTGCCACAGGCTCGAAGCAACAGGGTCAAGTGACCATTGATTGAAGGCTCTGAAACTTGGAGCCAAAATAAATGTTTCCTCCTTTTAAGTAGATTCTCCCACGTGTTTTGTTACAGTGGTGAGAAGTTGGTCAGCGCTCCAGGATTTACCCTCATTGTCTTATTTTTAAAGCAGCTTCTAGACCTTGTTTATTCAGTACTTTAGAATGGGTCTGTAAGAGACTAAGATTCTTTAAAAAACATAAACCAGAATTCTATGAGAGCCCTTAGAATTTTTATGATTCCTTAATATTATTTAATGGCTAGTTAGTATTCATAATTCTTCAATTCATATTTGTTTTGTTTGTTCTAATAAAATTCCAAGAAAAAAACCACCTATTGCATTTGGTTGATATCATTTTTCATGTCTTCCTTTAATTTACACAGTTTTTCCTTCTGCTTCTACTTCTTCTGACACTAGGTGAATTTATCTATCAAAGAAAGTAAGTTGTTTGCCTTTCAAATGTCCCAGATTTCATATTTGATATTATATCTCTCTTGTGTCATTTAGCATGTTCCTCTAGCCCCTGCATTAGTTTCCTTATGAATGCAATACACGGGCCCCTTGAAATCGTGGCTGCAGGGGCCTCTGAGTGCCTGAAAGGTTCAGCACGGTGAAACAACTTCCTAGCCTTCCCTGTGCAAGCAAGTCATCCCTCAATCTCTTCTCAAAGAAATTTTCCCTTTTACATCCTGGAGCCTGCAGTGAGTGGGGTTTTGCAAATTAGTGAGAAGCCCCCAAGCCATCCTTCCTATTCTCTCTGTGTGAAGGACTCAGCACATCTTTAGTTGCTGTAATCTCCTCAACAAGCATACTTCCCTTGGTCCTAATTTTACATGCACTTCTCTACCCAAACCGCAAATTTTTAAACTCCCTTAGCTCTGTTTTCTGCTCCCAATTTCCACAGTAAACCTGGCTAAAAGCTCCCAGTAATAGCCATGCCACTGACTAATGCTGTGCTGCATTGGGATTTCTTCCCCCTGATTAATTAGTCCATCACTGTTGTTAAATTTAACTTCACACAAAGTCTCAGGACATGAGCATAATATAAACTTTGCCAAAATATAACATGAGTAACCTCTAGTACAATTCCCATGGAGTCCACATTTCCCCTGAAATATCAAAAGTATATTGCAGTTAGCATTCTGGTCTTCTAAGCTCCCACTAAAGTTCTGCTTGTAGCATTCTACGGCTTTCCCAGCCTGCATTTCCAAAGGCTTCTGAACCATATGATCAGATTAATTACAGCAATGATCTTACTTCTTAGTACCAATTTCTGTTTTAGTCAGCTTTTGTATCTCTGTGACCAAAATACCTAACAAGAACAACTCAGAGGAGGAGAAGTTTATTTGGGGCTCACAGTTTAAGAGCTCTAAGTCCAAAGAGGGGCAATCCCATCGTTCTGGTCCCAACAAGAGGCAGCGGATCATGGCAAAAGGGCCTAGCAGAAAACTAGGATGGACTGATTGGGTTAAAGCTCTCACAATCCAATCACTTTACCTCTGCACATTCCTGCATTTGCATGGGAGTTTTGTGGGGGGCAGGGGGGACACATCACATATCCAAACCATAATACAGAAACTCAGTAAATGAGATCAGCACTAATCCCTTCTGAGGGTGACCTCCACGTCACTTAATTCCTCCCACTTAAAAACATTATCACCTCTCAACCTCATCACACTGGTACCAAGCTTCCAAACATGACCCTTTAGAGTTCATGGTCAAACCATATCCAAACCTTAGCATCTGAGAATAGGAAAGCCTATAAAAGACAAAGTACATTAATGGTCATCCACGGCTGGGCAGAGGGTGCTGGCTAATGAGAGTAAAGTTTCTTTTGGATGTAATGAAAATACTTTAAAACGGATTGTGCTTATGGATGTGCAACCCTGTAAATACACCTAAAGTCATTGAATTGTACATTTTATTGAGTTGTAGTGTGTGCTATCAGCTTTTCATCACTGTGACCAAAATGCCGGACAAGAACAATTTAGAGGAGGAAAGACTCATTTTGGCTCACAGAGGTTCAGTCAGTGTTCAACCAACTCCAATGCTCTGAGACCAAGGTGAGGCAGGACATCATGGCCGAGGGGTGTGGCAGAAAGCTACTCAGCTTGTGGCAGCTGAGAATGAGGGAGAGGGAAAAGGAGAGAGAGAGGAAGAAAAAAGAGAGAGGGATGCAGGGAGAGAGAAGGAGCAAGGGGCCAGGGATAGATAGAGTCCTAAGGCCACACTCCCAGTGACCTGATTTCTTCAACCATGGCCCCCCTGCCTATAGTTTTCACCACCCCTCAGTAAGTTCATTCCAATTATTAATTCAGTAAATGGGTTAATCCACTGATGAGGTCACAGCCCTCATAATCCAACCATTTCGCCTCTGAGCATTGCCAAATTTTCTAATACATGAACTCTGTGGGGAACTTTGCAGATTCAAACTATAACACGTGGAATGTGAATTATATCTTGATAAAGCTGTTAGTAAAAAAAGACCCTATTAGGGGCTGGGGTTGTGGCTCAGTGGTAACTCGCTTGCCTAGCATGCATGAGGTCCTGGGTTCGATTCTCAGCAACACATACAAATAAATAAAATAAAGGTCCATCAACAACTAAAAAATATTTTTAAAAAGACCCTGTTAAAAATAAAAAATGTTCTTTGTAGTATAATATAAATAAAAAAGTAAGATCTTATTTCCACCATGTGAATGAGAGAAAGGAAAAAACTATTTTTGAATAATAAAGTATTTATATAGTTCTTTTTAAACTCAACCAGCTGGCAAGGTAAGTATTTTCTGATTTTACAGGTCTCTTCAAAGAAGTTAAGCACTTTGCCCACATTGGTTGTATCTTAAATGGCAGAGCTCAGGTTTAATCAAGGTTTGTTTATCTACAAAGAAAATATTTTTCCATTACATAATTTTGTCTCTATATTTTAACTAGCTTTAAATTTAAATTCAACAATAGAACCAAATCTAAACCAGGTGTTTCATTCACAAATATGATATAACTAAGAATATAGTAAATTACCTTTCAGTATTATATTTACAATTTTTTGGTACTGGGGATTGAACCCAGGAGTACTTAACCACTGGGCCCATCCCCAGCCCACCTTTTTTAAAAAATTTGAAACAGGGTCTCGCTAATTTGCTGAGGGCCCTACTAAATTCTTGAGGCTGGCTTTTGAATTTGCAATCCTCCTGCCTCAGCCTCCCAAGCCACTGGGATTACAGGTGAGCACCACTATGCCTGGCTATATTTACTTTTAAAAAATTACATCAAAATGCCCTAAACTTTTACCAGTTGCCTCAGAGCACATATTTATCCATTTAGAAGACACAACTCAAAGTATAAGTATATGCATATATTTAATTAATACATAATTATGTATAGTAAAAAGGCTTTCTGAAAAATAATATACCTCAATTTTATCTTAAGTGGTACAGTATCTTGGAAGTTGACTTTGTTATGGCCCAAAGTAGAATAAAAAACAAGCTGTATTTAAACCAACTATGAGAAATGTCTCATTCACTTATTTAATTATGAATTATAGTCTACATAGCAATTGAAAAAAGCTGACCTTATCTTATTATTTCATGGCTGATATGGTCCTTGGTAGATAGCTTTTATAAATTTTATGTTCCACAGCTTCTATTTCTCCAATGTTAAGTATTTTTTCATTAATGGTAATCTCAACATGGTCCAACAGTCAATTTAATATTAATCATTCCTCTTGTCCTTGTTCAGGTCCAGAGCAACAATAACCCAGAAATCACATAAATTCCCCTTTTCAATGGCAAAACTACCATATGAGGCCTTTGAACATATTGGGTAGTTCATATCCAATCAAAAATGAATAGCATGAGAAATAAAACAGAAGTGGGCTCGTTTTACACTATTGTTCAACATTAGGGAGCAGAGTTTATATCAATCAAGAAATTAAAGTACAGATGATAGTGGAGCTCTCCTAACCACTAAATTTTTTTTCTGTGTGGGTGCTAAAAGCCTCCAGTATTTGGAAATATTTTTCTCTTTTTGCTTTTCTTCTTTTGGGGGCATTTTATGATTGCTAACAATAACATAAAACATAAAACAAAGTTTTATCTTTGGTTTAAATAAATCAAACCTGCTTGGTTTCCTCCTAAATTATCTACAAATTAGTTACTTATTCCAGGTGAAAGGAAACTCTGGTTTTAGTTAATGTCACATGTAAATCAGTAAGGCTAATCCTTTAATTTCTGTACATATTACCAACTAATATACTCATCATAATCTGTGCTGAAATCACTCATGACAAATTTCCCTGTCTTTTCCACAAAAGGTGTCCCAGACATTACACAGCCCCAGCATGATCACAGTTAGAGCTGAAATCCATCACATTATCTGCCAAAACCCCAAAGAAAATTGGACCCAAATGACTGCTAAACCACATTAGGTTTTGTATTATTTAGCTCAGAGCATTGTGCCAGATTTAAGTAAAATGCAACCTAGAAAGTGATTTTTTAAGGCTTTTAGCTTGATGTTGCTCGTGTGTATGTGTTCATGTGCGTGCGCGCGCGCACACACACACACACAACTAAATTGTTCCATATGAGCAGAAGAAAATTATAATTACATTGATACATTGCTCATTTTGCAAAGCAGGTGGATTCAGGTCATTGCAAGATTCTTAATAACTCATTGACATAAATTAACAGAGTTAAATCTGGTGACTTTTAAAAGACTTGTTACAAGATTCTGGAAAAATCCTACTCACTGAATTCATTTTCTTCTACTTTAACTTCAGGTAGAGCTATTATTATCCATGGAGGAATTAGCATATGGTGGAGGAAAACTAATCAAGAATGGCAAGATTTTAAACTCCCAGTTAGTTGACATCACTAGTCTTTTAGATCCATCTTCTCAGCCCCAGGAACTCACAAATTACCCTGAGAAGTTATGAATTGATGAGTAGAAATTGATGCAGGAGATTTTTGATAGCCTTAAAAGTGATAATAGAAGAGTGCCGCAGTCTGGCTGGGCACAAGTCACGAGCTACTCAAGCAGGAACAAACTTTATTTCCAGACTCCACCAGCACACTCCCCGGGAACTCTCCCGAACACCACCCACTCGGCTCCTCTAGGAACACACCACCTACCCACCGGAGCTCCCACCACCGGAACTTCACCAACCAACTCGAACTCTTCAGGAATCCCCGCGAGAGCTCAACCGGAACTCAATGGGAACTCCGCGAGAACTCAAAAGTCATCATCTTAATGGCTCACTGGGTCACCTCTCAACCACTACTTCTGGCAAAAATGCCATGCGTCATCCCGACTGGGCTGTGGCCCTCAACAGAATAGCTTCTATAAGTTTAAAAATTAAGGGAAAAGGTGGACACTGAAAGGAAAACTTAATAATCATGAACAAGAAATATGACAATTATGTCAGGGTCACTAGACTTCAACTGTCACTGAGGCTGAAGAAGAAAACAACTTTGAAGAAAACAACTCTTTGTTTCTCCCTTACAATAGAATATGTTCAGCATAATAGATTAGAGCTGATTGGCTGGAGACATTATTTTGAAAAAGTGGATCACAGGCAAACACATTCTCATGGCTGAACTATGTGATTCTTGGGAGTCTCGGATTTTAGCAATCCAGTACTGCAATCCTCTGGAGAGCCTTGTGCCTCTGTGTGTGCAAGTCTCACCTGTATGAGAAAGGGTTCTCATTATCTTGCTGGGACAGTGCTGGTTACACGTGATTTCATTTTGAGTATCCGATTCCTGAGATCTCAATTTTTACTTGTCAGGGAGAAAGGTAGTAGAGAAAATTACACCAACAGACTTTTGGAAATGGAGTGGAACAGCCGTATCCTGAAACGTGTGCTTTATAGTGTGTGTGGGTGTAACACTGGTGGGGGGTGGGGGGTGGGGGGTTCTAGGCACTGAGCTAACTGTTGAGCTAACCCTATTTCATTCACGGGTACCTGAAGAAGTGTATGTTGAAGTGCTCAACCACTTTGGAACTCCACGGAGCATGCATTAGGAAACAGGGGTGTCTGTTAGAAATTGGAGCAGCTCATTTTTGAAGAATGAATTATATTAATACAGGACTGTAAAACTCTCTCTGTGGAAGTTGCTGTTTTAATTGCTTTATTTTTCTTCATCTTTCCCAATGTGTATAGTAGTTTTATGTTTACATTGGCTTCTTTATCCTATCAAGGAAAATGCAGCCTTATGAGAACTTTATTTTGCCTTATTATGGCTTTTAAGTGCTCTGAAATAAATGCGAATGACTTCCCACGGACACGGAAGTCTTTTCTACTCACTTATCAACTAATGCAGACTCACAGCCTATGCTCATGTGATTCTTTCAAAGGATGTTTTGGACTCTCATGCCAAAGCAAAATTTTGTCTAAATAGTTATGTACCATGTCTACACTTTTAAAAATCTAAGTCCAGGGCAGATATTAATCACAATTACCAAGTCATTTCTTATTATTTTAAATTCTATCTAGATATCCTTGAATAAAATTTTAGCTGATTTGGGATATTTTAACTATAGAAGAGATACAGGAAATTCCATATTGTTTTGGAATATGTAAACAGAGAAACTTTTGCTATTACTCAGTGAAGTCACATACTTGAACTCGGTTTATTTTTTGATCCTTGTATAGTTTGATCTATGGAGTGCTGAATCAAGCCTTAGATAACTAACTCTGTATACTGAATTTTTTAAAGACTTGCTGGAGGCCAAATAACTCAGATATTAAGTCATTATGAACACAAAATAGATACTAGACTCTTACATGATTTCAACATCCATTTTTCTTTTAAAAATCCTATTGAATGGCGTGGGCATTCTGTATTGCCTGAATGACAAGGGCCTCACAGAGCTGAGTTCTGCTCTTGGCACTCATGTGAGACTTCGGCTCCTTGAACAAGCCCACAGATGTTTTCCTGGTTCCCACAGATGTGACGTGCCTCAGGGCTTGTCCATCTGCCAGCACCTTAGCTTCCAGGACCATGCCAGGTTGTGCCCACACTGACCATGGACGTGGCTGTTCTCATCCACATTCCCATGTTCCAAACAGCAGGCCGGGCAATCCAACCCAGTTCTAGATGGGGTGTTCCCAGGCTGGGAGAAGAGTTCTAAGCCACATTTTCCACAGCCCTGAATGATGTCAGCAATGTTCATGAAGCCCAGTAGGGAGACTTTGCAAAGCCTCAGCCGTGTGTAGCCAGCCCACAGACACCACTGTGGCCACCAGAGGCTTCCTTTCCAAGGCAGTGAACACCAGCCTGGGATCGTTGGTGTTAAGCCAAGACACACACACAAAAAAAATCCCATTTCTTCTTTTCTTTTCTCCCCTCTTTCCCTTCCAAAGCATGTACAAATCTACTACAGGTAATTTCCAGCCAATATTTATATCAGATTCCAAGTCTAGAGACGATAAATAGGGTATTTTAAAATCCACAAATGCTCTTCTGGGACACTGTTTCTTATAAGGACAGGTTGGGGTTTAAAACAAACTGTGGTCTTGACAGAGGAATTGTAATTTTTGCCTCCTGGGTGGTTCTGGAAGCTTAATCCAGAGATGGTAATGTTTTATAATATCTAATAGTGGAGCCCAGAAAGTATTAATGAGGACAAATTATGTAAAGTATAAAGGTTATTATCATGTGCAATAAAAATTATTTTAGGGAATGACTTTCCATTCTTTCTTTTTCCCTCCTACCCTCTTCTCCCTCCCCCTCTTTCTTCCTTCCTTCTTTTTGTCTTATCCATGAGACTATCCATAAGACTAACATGGATACATAGGCCTCGATTTTATTCAATTCTATATAGTATCTGTGACTGGCCCTAATTGGCCCCTGTTTCTATGAGGGTCAGGCCAGGTGAGTCTGGGCCATTATCTAACACATTATAATTCTAAGGTAGCTGCTAAACAATAGTAAAGCATAAGAATACTTATTGGTCAGACATGGTAAAAGTATTCTCCCATGTGTTTCTTCTCTTTTTTAAATATTTTTTTTTTAGTTGTAGGTGAACACAATACCTTTATTTTATTGTTACGTGGTGCTGAGGACTGAATCCAGTGCCTCATGTGTGTGAGGCAAGCGCTCTGTCGCTGAGCCACCACCCCAGCCCCAACTCCCAGGTATTTCTGTTCCCTTCTCCAGTCCTGTAACGTGATGCTGAAGGAGTTTAAAAACACAACTAACAAGGACAACCACCAGGAGAGGGCTCCCCTGCAAATGGGAAACTCAGCACAGTGTTTGGAAGCTGGAACAAAAAAGAACAGGTAGCAACCAATGGAGTAGAGCAGGATGAGAAGGAGGGAGAACTCGTGGGTCTGCAGTGGGGGAAGATGTCCAGGGGCCAGCTTCTGCGCACTGCAGAAGTCCAGGCTATCCCGGCTTCAAAACAAGAGAACCTTTGCAGGCAGGGCTCTGGAATGGGTCCCTTTGAAAATGACCATACAGAAAAGTAAGAGCCCTTTGCAGGTAGCTCATCAAAAGTAAAAACAAGAAGAAACAGAACAAGAAAGAAGGTGAGTTCCCCTCCGTAAGATTTATTCAGTGATGGCCAGGGATAGGAGACTGCAGCAGGGAGGGAAATAAATCTCAGTAGCCTGCAGAACAGGGGGACCTCAGACCCCGTTTCCTGCTGTACTGCAAGAGTGCTGACCACCAGGTTTTACCTTCCAAGTGGGAAACTGGGGACCCTCCCATGGGAAACTGACCTACCTGGGAGATAGAACCTTCAGCTGGTGCGTACATGTTACTTGGCTAGATGTAGACCTTAAACTAAAACTAGTAGGGACAAAGCAGAAAATCAGTTTTGGCTTGCTCTGACCCTTGGCTCTGCCTATCACCAATTGGTGACCATGGGTAATTTTACCAACTTGATCTTAAAATTTCCCTTAAAATTGGGAAAGCCATTGCCAAGTGGTGATGAGGATGACGGGAGGAGCATATGTCGAAGCTTCTGGGGGAGGTAGAGACACTTAATAAATAGCAGCTTTTTTTCATTAGTTCATGGTGATCAATAATTATAGTAAAAGTGAGTCCTCTTGGAATAATTAACTGACTCTGGCACAGTAACCTTTGGCCGAATGTTACTCTGAGCAGAATATTATATTGGCTTGCTTTAGACTCTTGCTAAGTGGCCTGGCTGTTGCCTGAGAAACAGTGATTTAAACTAGACATATGGATTTCTGTCTAAGTATGATAGATGAGGTAAGATAGCAGAGGGAAGAGAGGGGAGCTCAGAGAGGAGGGGAAAGAGAATTGATTTTGGTTTTCTTCAAAGGGCTGGTGTCATTTTTCTTAGATTTGTCATCATATCTTGTTGGATCACTAAAAATCCAGGTGTCAAATATCACTGTGTGCTTCACAAAAGCAGCAGGTTTTATAGAGAAATATGAAAGGCTTGGAGATAGAGAGGGAGAGAAGAGACAGTGTTGACTGCCAGTTACCTTCCTGTCTTCCTAGGACCGGGCACACGGAGGCAGGTAGGACTGAGAAAGAGGGTGGATGGGAATATGAGGACCACACACCAAATATCCTCTGGGTTCCAAGTCTTGGCTAGTTAATTTCCTACAAAACCTTACTTGCGAAGCACCGACCTTAAACTTAAACTAGAGGTAAGGATTCAAGGATTCAGAGATGGAGCCACAGCTCATGATGCGGCTACTGACGCGCCTCATTCGACAGGTGATAAAATATAAGCAAAGAAGCTAAATAATAATTTACCCAAGATTGAATTCTTAGCAGAGCCAGGATTTGTACCCAGGTGAATCTCACTTTCCCACTCGTTTCACTCTCTCTTTCCCTGGACATGATTCATTTTTATGAAATAAGTGCATGCAAGTTCTTTGTAAGACATAATGGGATATATAAATCCAAGGCATTTTAGGTATTATTTAACATTTGAAAAGCAAAAGACATCTGAAAATCAGAGGAGCAGTGGTACTCACGTAAACCTCCATGCATTGAGTTGGCTTTCTGTTTGTGGAACGTGTTGGAAAAGAAGATGGAAATATGAGGCTGAAATGGAGGCAAAGTGGAGATTAGTTTTAATATTTCAAAAGAAGAAACTGCTGAGTCTAAACATTTGCTTCTTGCCTTCCCAAACTGTGCAAGTATAGTATGAGTTTTCTGGGCATAAAATTAAAGAGGGATTGTCTTGCAGATGATCTACCAGAAGTTTAGCTTCTTGCTACACCAAAGAGGCCCAGGACCAGCATCTACGTCTTCACCTGGGAGACTTAGAAATGCAGAACCAGGTTGAGGTCAGAATGCGCCTTCAAACGTGATTCCCAGGGGACCTGCATGCACCCTTTGTTTTAGGCCAGAAGCTAGAGGTTACAGACTAAGAGAAAAAGGGCATAAAGCTGGGGAAGGGGTTTGAAGGGTTACATATATTTTTGATGAAAAAAATAATTTCCACCAAGTACCCTGAGTATTTTTTATAAATAAATGTATTATAAAAAAATCATGGCGATTGCTGTAAAAGTGACTGGACTGTGTCCTCAGAGTGGGGCCGTGGTGGGAGTGTATATTATAAATAAAGATCATTGAGAAAAGAAAGAAAAAGTTTAAATATTAAAAGGAGTCATAACACTTAAGGCAAGCAGCCTCCTGTTTACCAGCTACATTTTAATTAGACAGGGGGGACTTGAGTGAAATCTTGAAAATTTAGTTTAAAAAATTCCCTCCAATATATTCTATAAGTTATGAGTAAAACAAAGGCAGAACTTTGTGGATTTTTCTCTTGTCAAAGCAATTCAGCATCTTATAAAGAAGTTCATATTACTCTGGAGGGTAATCAGGAGGGAAAGATCATTTCTCATTTGGAGAAACCAGCAGTGGGAAGGAGACGGTGCCCCGGGCATCTGCTCCCTGCTGGGGTTAGAGGGCATCTCCTTGAGGCCCACCATCACCATCTGTGACCTTTGCCCTCTTGGTGAAACATTCTGTTGGGAGCCATTAGTAGCAGTGGGAGATAGGGAGATAAGGATTCAAGGATTCAGAGATGGAGCCACAGGTCTCCCGCCTAAACCCATCAGGTCCCAGAGGAGGGAATTAGGAATGTATTCTCTTTGGGGCTGGAGGTGTGGATCAGTGATAGAGAGCTTGCCTAGCCTTTCTGAGGCCCTGGGTTCTATCAGCAGCTCCATAGAAAAGAAGTTTAAACTCTTTCAATTCAAATCATCAGCATGTATTTGGGAAGTATATGCTTTGTGGGCAACTCCATACAATATATCAAAGTGTAAGCCTTAATTTGTTTCTTCCAGGATTTTTAAATCTTTGTTCGAGAAACAATATTTTATGGAAAGGCAGGTGTTGCTTCCTGGGACAGGAAAGAGCAATATAATAATAGAGTGCCTATATTTAGGTCTTGACAGTGGATGAGCTTGTTCAGAGTAAGAGGGAAAAAGGCAGATTTTCCTTTTGAGAGCTATGGAAACAGGTTTGAAGAGGTTTAGTGACCCACTCAGTATCACCCCATGCTAGAAAATTGCTCAATTGCATGAAGAAGAATTCAGATGATAATGAATTCAGATGGTGATGATGGTGAGGGTGATGAGGATGATGGTGGTGGTGGTGGTGATAATGATGGTGGTGATGGTGATGATGGTGATGGAGATAATGATGATGATGGTGATAATGACAGTGACAGAACTGGTGATGGTGGCGATGGAGGAGAAGATGGAGAAGAAGAGCAAAAGATGGGAAAGACAATATGAGGGGCAGTACTAGGGACTCTCCTCCTCAAACAAAGAACATTCCTGCTATTCCTTCCACTCGTGTTGTTTGTTCTGGCTGAAGGAGAAAAGTGAGTGGCTTCAGGGGACTGAAACAGACTGACTGGGGCATCCCAACGTGATCTTGGCACACATGGGGCTTCCCGGAGCACCATGAAGTAGATGTAAGTGAAGAATCCTCTTTGTAACCCACAACCGAGGCTTAAAAAATCAGAGGCTTCACTAAATGCATCTGGCAAGCATTTCGTCTTCCCTTAAATAAAATAAATTCCCTTAATAAAGCCAATGGAGGCAGGGTTGGCGGGGGGTGGAGAGGGTGTGTGTGATTTATTACAGAGCACCAAGAGGGCCTTGATGGCTCTGAACTATCTACTTAGAACTGCTGGCTCTAAAACCAAGTTGTACATTGGTTTCTCTTTTTGTGCCAATCTTACATTTTTAAAAAAATATAACTTTTATGAATATCATCATTAGTGCTATAAGCACAGGGAAGTATAAGTTAATTCTACAGTAAAGTGATTATTAAATCCATTAGTCATATACAGGGAATCCATAATTAACTTATTCTCCAGCATCAAGTAAATGATTCTACTGTGTGCTTTAAGAAAGCAATTGTTCACTAATATGCAAAATACAGCAGAACTATTAGATCATAAAGCTATGCAATCTTATAATTAAATTATAAATTTTACATATTTTAATAATGTGCTTTATATACTTTAATTGTTTTCTACGCAAGATTAAAAGGAGGTGCCACGGTTTTTCTCAGACATATTATATCTTGACCTGAACCGTGCGATACTTAATAATAATTGATGAGTATCTACCGGGGATGACAGCAGTCTTTCAGCAGTATCAGATATTTCTTTGGATTATTGCCGAGGACTGAAATGAAGACGTGCATTAGTCCTAAGTGGAGTTGCAGCTATTCCCTTGGGCTTTCTTTGTTTTCTCCCTTTTGCTATTGTATCAGCCACGGGCATCCACGGTCTGTCTTTGCAGGCCAAGAGTGTGCATGGGCCCATCCTCACTGCCTGGGCTGTATATGTGGGTAAAGGCAACATGCACATTAAATTCTCTGCAGGGGACCTGTGCACCCACATGAGCCATCTATTGTTGTTATTGTATTTTGGATTAAATAATGATGCCATTATTTTCCATGTGCAAAATTAAATGGGCTTGAAAGACCTAGGAGGTACCACGGATCTGTGCTTTGGGGCTGCCTCTGTCACCTTCTGTTTTTCCAAATGCTGATTGCTGCAGAGGGAATCATACTACTGGTTTCCCCTTCTCTCTCCTGGGATAGAGCTACACTTCTTCTGGCGCGGTTACACTATTCCAATCTGCTTTCTGGTTGTCAGAAGTGATGTTGTGTGGAAGACGCCCTCTGCAGGAGAAGAGTACGTGGTTCAGCATCCCTCCATTCACCCAGCAGACACCCATGGAGTGTACCATGGGCCCCGCCCTGAGCCCAATGCCAGAGGTGCCAAGATAGAGAAGATGTGATTAATTGAGGCTGGGTTCATGAAGTAAGTGTATTGCTGAAGGTTACACAGGATGCTTAGGGTGTTAATTGGCAAGGACTTCAATAACCAAGTACCACAGACCTGGTGGTTTAACCAACAGAAATTCATTTTCTCACAATTTTGGAGGCTAGATCAAGGTCTCAGTAGGGTTTCTTCTGGGCCTCTCTCCCTAGCTTACAGATGGGGCCTTTTCCTTGTGTCTTCCCACGGCCATTTCTCTGAGTGGACCTAAGTCTAGCTCTCCTTATAAGGTCCACCCTAATGACCTCACTAACTTAATTACCGCTTCAACAGCTCTGTCTCCAAATCCAGTCGTATGCTAAGGACGTGGGCATTAAGACTTCAATATAGGATTTTTAGGGGACACCATTCAGCCCCTAAAATTTAGGGATCACCAAGGAGGAGCACTGAGTCTCAGCGAGGGAAGGCTTCTGGGGGGGGCGGGGATTAACTCTGATCTGAGTATTAAAAGATAAACAGGGGTGATCCAGGTGAAATGTGGAAATGGGGAGCAGGCAGCCTGTGGAGAGGTCAACCTGCGGTTCTTCTTGAATATGGCTGGAGCTGAGTGTGCAGGAGGTAGAGGGAAGGGAAGACACAACTTCGAGTCTGGGAGGTACGCAGGAGGTCGACCTTGGAGGGCTTGTGAGTCATGCTGAAGGGTCTGTGCTTTATCCTGAAGAAGGAGAGGAACATTGAAGGATTCTAGGCTAGGAATGATGAGGTGAGCTGTATTTTTTTTTTTTTAACAAAGAAGCTAGTATATATACAGGTCCAGTAGAAAGGTCATTCTTGCCCAAAGTCTTTTCTATGTGATTTGCACAGTGCCTGAAATTTTGAACACTAAAGAAGTATTCCTTCCTGTCTTTGTCCTCTTTATTTCCTTAATGGCACACATCAAGGTCTGCAATTATTTAAATCATTGGTGTGCTTGTCTTCGATTGTCTACCTCCCCTTGATAGCAAGGCCTTGGTGATCGGCACATGCTCTGTCTCCTGCCCCTGGCCCTGTACTTCAGGCATGGTGGGAACTCAACACATATTTTCTGAAAGAATGAATGAATTGTCCTACCTTGGGAAACCCATTACATGGCTCAAGCCAATAGGTTGGCTTAGACAGCCTAAGGAATAACACAGAGTTCAGATAAGTTTTGGTAATGGTTAGAGGAGAACTAGGTGAAGGAGGGCAAACCAGTGGGAGGGGCCACCACACTGGCCACTCCCTTGCTGCCAGTTGGGGAGGCAGGAGGGGAGATGAAGATTAGTTGACACAATGCACATGGAAATAATTTGCACCCTGGATTTGGAAGCCAGATGGTCCACTGGCATCCCACCTCTGCCATGAACTAGCCACATGAACATGGGTAAGTGGCTTACCCTCTCTGGGTCTTCATTTCCTCATCTTGAAATGAGGATAATAATTGTTCTTACTGCTTAGGTTATTATGAGGGTTCTATGAGTTAATGTAACAAAAACCTTTTTGATAGGGTCTGACACCAGAGTGATGTCGGTCTTGGCTACTATTATTGTTATGATTTGGATATGACTTCCCTCCCCACAATCTCATGTGTTAATGCAGGAATGTTCAAAGATGAAATGTTTATGAGATTTGTAAACTGACCAATAAATGTGATGGTTTAAATATGAGGTGTCCCCCAAAAGCTCATATATGAGAAAATGCAAGGAAGTTTCAAGGTGAAATGATTGGGTTATGAGAGCCTTAACTCAATTAGAACATTAATCCACTGACTTGGATTAACTGGCTGGCAACTGTAGGCAACTTGGGGTGACAGGAAGAGATAGGAGCACAGGGGCTTGCCTTTGGGGTTCTATTTTGTCGCTGGTGAGCAGAGCTCTCTTTGCTTCCTGAGCTGCTTTCCTCCACCGTGCCCTTGGCCTTGTTGTTTGGCCTCACCTGGGGCCAGGGATATGGAGTAGGCCATCTATAGACTGAGACCTCTGAAACAGTGAGCCCCAAAGAACTTCCTTCCATCTAACTGTTTTTGTCAGGTCTTTTGGCCATAGTGACAAAAAAGCTAAACCAACAGCAGATTAATTCATTTAGTGGGTGACTCATTTGAAAGGACCTTATTGATAACCGTAGGCAAGTAGGGCGTGGCTGGAGGAAATAGGTCCCTGGGGGTGTGCCTTTGGGGTTTATATTTAGTCCCTGGTGAGCAGAGCTCTCTCTCAGCTCCAGGCTTCTGAGCATCTACCCTCTGCCCTGCCCTCCCACCAGGATGTTCTGCTTTATCTTAGGCCCCAGCAACGCAGTCAGCCAACCAATAACCCTAACCCTAACCCTAACCCTAACCCTAACCCTAAGCCTGAGACCACAAGCCAAAATAAACTTTTCCTCCTCTAAGTTGTTCTTGTCAGGAATTTTGGTAATAGTGATGCAAAGGTGAATGACACATTTATTCTAATGAGTCGTTTTATTTGGAGGAGGCTAGATTGATCCCCTTGATTATGGTCAGTACTCCCTCTGCTCCAGGTTCTGATTTGCCATGACAGTAGTCCTCTTTATCTGCGGTTTCATTCTGTGTGGTTTCAGTTACCCACAGTCAATGGCTTGCCCAAATTACCAAATGGGGAGAGAGAGAAAAAAAGGGGTTGGGGGAGAAAGAGGGACCACGTTCACATGCAATTTATTATAGTATGTTGTATGATCTTTCTATTTTATTATTGTGCCTAACTCATACGTTAAACTTCATCATAGATACGCACATATAGGGGAAAATAGTACGTATAAAACTTGGTACTGCTCGTGGGTTCAGGCATCCTCTGGAGGGCTTGGAACATAAGAGATAAGTGACGACTCTTGCATTTGTTTTCTAAAATCAAGGTCTTAGACTTGGCGGAAGGTGAGGGGAAGAATCACAACTTGAGTTCAGTTTATCACACATATTTGACTGTCAGTTCCAGGCCCTGTAACAGAAGATGTGAAAGGTGGACGGTAAGCCCACCTGCCCTTGGACGTGCATTCTGCTGGTGGTTGCACAGGCTGAGAGCAGAGCACCTGCAAGTGTGGCCCACCCACCTCTCACCAGCCTTTCTGGTTCTCAGAGTGGAGTAAGGGCAACACCAGGAAGCTCCTGGGGAGACAGAGGTCCCCTTTTGGCACTGTAAGTCCAGGGCTTGATTCTGCCACGAGGGCGTGGAGAAAGCCAGGGTCAAGCAGAAGCAAGAAACAGTCCACCAGGTGCTGCTCCCAGACCACCCAGAAGAAAGCTCCCAAGACCAAGGGAGGTCCAAACTCTTGGCACAAGGGAAATGAGTGAAGAATCCTGGCCCTGTCGGGCTACCTTACTGGGACCCTCCTACACTGGGCTACCCAAACCAAACTAGGCTTCCCAGAATTGGCTGACAGAGCAAGAGCTTGTTTAATTTGTGAGGACTGGACACTAAATCATTCTTTGTGGCAGCTCTGATATTGGCAGATGGGAGATTTTGCTCTGTCCTGTTTATATAACAGCAGTTGATAGATAGTGACTTCGTAGTTGGATATTTATGAGAGGTTTCATTTCAAATAATATAGTTTTGGCCCGTGGCAATGCTAAGGCTCTTACCCATTATTACCAAGAAGCTAAATCTTTAGGATATTGTAACTATAACTGCAGGGTCCGTTTGATCTACCCGGAAGAACTGCAAAAGTTAATATTTTTCAATGCAATGAAAGCTTTATTATAAAAAGTCTCATTAGGAAGTTATCTGATAGCCTAAAACATATAGGCTATCAGAAGGTCAAGGATATAAAAAAACAACTTTTCATACTTTTCTTTCACCTTATGACTTCTATCACATAACAAGGTAATTAAAAAGGAAAAATAATCTCCTTTTTTCCATTACAGAAACCAAGCCCCCCATGCCTCCCCATACCCTCTGGCCAAGTCCCTGTTCCGAGGTGAGCTGGCAAGGTCCATTCTTCTCTGTTTAAGGACAGTAGCCCTGGCTGGGTTAGGTGTCGAGTGTCTGCTGAGAAAGTGCTGTCCACCTGTAAATGCCATCAAACTGTGAATGGCTTTCCTTTGCCCCAGTTGTGACAGATTATTCCATTTTAGTACCCTTCGGGAGGTCTTTGGGAGTCTGTGGGCTTTAAGTCCTTGTAAGGGAGACCCTCTGCAGCTGGGGAAGTTCCTGGAAAGGAAGTGGGGAAAGGGTGTTACAAAGGTCCTCCAAGGGAGACAGCATAAAAGGAGGCGATCCACAGGGTTCCCTTAGTTTGGAAGAGACAGGATAAGAGCTAAAATGGTTGGAGAAAAACTGGCCAAGAAATGAGATGGCAGATAAAGAGCAGAGAGAGGGCTCCGGTATTTTCCTTTGTTTCTGCCATGTGGCAGCATCCACAGGGCTACCCACAGTGTTGCCGGCTAAAGTAAGTCATTTCCAGCCCTCTTCGTTTCCTGTCTGGCGTTCATGTGCTGAAGTCCTAACAGCCACTACCTCAGAATGTGCCTGCCTTTGGAGACAGGGCCTTTAAAGCGGTGATGAAATTAAAGGGAAGTTATTGGGGTGGTCCCTGATCTAGTATGAATGGAGTCCTTATAAGAAGAGGAAATGTGGACACAGACCAGTAAAGGCCTTTTTTCATGTACTTTTCATCTTACTAATGATTTTATGAAAGAGATCCTTTCGTATTGTAGTCGTATCTCTTCATTATTCGTAATCTTGAAAAGTATTGGGTCCCAAAGTCTGTCTCTACCCAAGAATCTAATTCCAGCATTTTCCATTTTGTGTCTCATAAAGTGTCCACGAGGTTCTTTAATCGACTCACATGCACACACCTTCTATGGAGACAGCTAGGGTCATGGAGAAGTGACCTGTTTGGAGAAGACAGGAAGGCCTTGCTGGGAAGTGAAAATTCAGCCTACAACTAACCCTGTCAGGACCCAGGCCTGTGAGTGATACTTGGTGGGAACTCCTATAAAGACTTGTTTTAGTTTGGCTTGTCGGAAACTATAGGGTTTAATTTTTAATACAAAAAGCTTGGCCTTGGATGCAGCCAGTAACCTCATTGCCCTTCCCCATTCCCTGCCCAAATCTCTCCCAGTCTTGATGCCTCCTGAGGTGAATGTCCTCTGACACTAATATGGTTAGCATGTGGCTGCAGTGTGTCCCCCAGGGTTCATGTCTCGGAGGCTTGTTTCTCAGTGTGCAGTGTTGGGAGGTGGGATCTGTGAGCCATGGAGCCTGGTAAGAGCTCATTGGCATTAAGGTGGCTCTTATGGGAGTCCTGAGCGCTCAGGACAGCAATTTGTTATACAAGCCAGCCCAACCCCTGAATTGCTCTCCTCCTTCCTGTTTTGAGATATCATCTCTTCTCCCACCCTGCTGTCCACCATGCTGTGATGCAGGTACTGAAAACCAACCCTCCAACACTGAGCCAGAGCCACACTGTTTGGACTTTCATATCCCAAACTGAACTAAATGAACCTTCCTTTAGAGAGTTAGCCTGCCTCAGGTATTGCATTATAGTAACGAAAAACCGACTAATAACAGGTGTGTTTTTCCTAAGGGGCCCCCTGCATTTTCTCCTGGGTTAAGCCATAGCTGAAGAGACTAAAGATCGGAGAGTTTTCTTGGGTAGAAGACCCACCTGGAGGTGGTTTCCCTTTCAGCCCTGCCTGAGGCCAGGCTGCAACTTTATTTTCAACAACCCTTTTTAGGACTTTTTTTTTTTTTTTTTTTTTTTTTAAGAAGAGCTTGGGAATGAGGTAAAGGAGGTCTAAAATTTTATTGTACAAAATAAGAAAGTGTGGGATGGGCAGGCTAGAGACTGACATATTAATTAGAAATTCTAGGAACTCTTCGCTGTCTTAGCAATACTAATTTCCTACTTCAACTACCAGGAAAAAGCACGGGTTTTATTTTGGGCTGTCTGACTTTAGGAGCCTGAAAGAGAGCGTCTGTTTTTGAGAATAGGAACCAGACAGTGCTTGCTACCCACTCTTTGTTTTTAAGGCTCTCTTAAATCAAGAGATGGAGAGCCATTAGGTGCCAACAAAAACCTGTTAAACCAGAAACTGTGAGTTCTGTTTTGTTTTACTGATAATGTGTCTTTTATTTTTATACAGCAACCTCCCAGCAAAAGTTCCAATAAAAAAGAGATAATGTTTATCGAGCATGTGACAATAAGCTAGGAATTCTGTTAGGTGTTTCACACACACAGAATTGCTGTGTGTACTACACTGGGCGAATCGTTGCAGCCTATGAAGATGTTTTTCCAGTTTTAGAGAAAAGGAAATAAGGTTCAAAGAGGTGAAATCAGGTCACACGATTAAGCAGTAACAGACTGAGCCAGGGCTTCACCCCAGGTGGACTCAGGCCAAAGCTTAGCTCCTAACTGCTCCAGCGAACTCCACGAACTCCTCCAGGCTCAGTTAATTTGCTTCTCAGCCCTTTGAGTTTGTGGCTTTGCAAATGGAAAGCTCAGTGCATGTTTCTAAAGCAGGAAGGTAAAAGAGGCATGTGCTTATTATTGTTTGCTTTTCTTTCATTACTATTAATTGTCTGGAGACTTCTACCAACTTGTTAAGAATGAGGCAGGAGGTTGTAGAGGCTGAGCATGGGTCTGGAGGCCACATAGACCTAGGTTCCAATTTCAGCTCTGCCACGTCCCAATGGTCCAACCTTGAGCCAGCCACTTGATCTCAGTGAACCAGTTCCCTCGTCTGCAAGGAGGCTTCTATATAAACTTACCTTATACAGACGTAGGGTGGTGAGGTAGCTGGTGTGTGGTTGGCACTTAATAAATTGTAGCTATTGACTAGCATCTTGCACCAGGGGCTACCATTCTTTTATATGACTCGTAACATCAGGTCTATCTGAAATACCTGGGAAAAAGCAAAATGAGAAAAACCACTGATGGACTGACTGCATCGTGGTGATTATTCTTAATATTTCCCCCAGAAAACTGCATAAAAGTTATTTTATGCCTGTGTTCTATTTGGAAAGCATTATAAAACTTTGAGCAGATGACAGCGTGTGAGAGCTCGATGGTACCGAAGCACAGTGTGTTTTTCTGATAAAGATATAACTTTATTGCCCTTTATGTACTCTCTGGGTTAATACGGTAGGCAAATGGGAGATAATTTGAAATACCTTTACCACCATTTATAGTGTCAGAACACACAACTTTCCTCTAAAAAATGCAAACAATTCATGGCCAGGGATGGCATTGTGTGTACATATAAAACTGTTTTTAAAACAATCAACTGTGTGGTGCTGAGAGGGATGGTGTTCTGAGGTCTTTCACCTTGGCAGAAATGAAACAGGATGTTCTTAGAGCCGCTATCCAGGTCAAAGTCTTTCTTCCTTCTTTTCTCCCTCCCTCCTTCCCTTCCTCCCTCTTTTCCTTCTCTCTCTCTCTCTCTCTCTCTCTCTCTCTCTCTCTCTCCTCCTCTCTGTCTCTCTCTATGCCAGCTTTTGTCACCTCCCCTGTAGGAACTTTCAGAGCAAAGGGGTGAAAAACTGTGTCCTCTAGGCTAAAAGTGACTTTAAAAGGCCTTTTTGAGGAAGAATGATCTAGCAAAGAGTCCAGCGATACCTCTGGCTTACATTTCTGGGGATAACACAGTCCTCCTGGCAGATTGAGCAAGATCGCCGAGGCTGCAGGTTATGCTGTTAAATCTCCGTGGGATCGTGGCCTTCTGTTCTTTTGAGACGCTGTCATCTTGTTGCTTCTGCAGGGGCAGAGCACCAGCTTCCCGTGTGGCACCATCTGGGGAGGTGACAGGATTGGCGAAGAATGTGCTGGCTTGGGATAGGGCATCTAGTGCTGCATGTGCCCTGAGTTTCACCTTGTGATGCCTCTGGCCCTTGTCTACCAATATGCCACATGAGCTGGTTGGATTTCCTGCTGTCCCAGCTACCTCCCACTTCTCATTTTCTAGGGACATGTAATATAGGTATAATCATGTATCAAACTAATCAGGATGCGTTTGTGTGACTTACATCAAATATTTCCGAAATACTTTATTTTTTATAATCTCATTTTCAGCCCTACCACAAACCTGTGAGGTAGGAAACACAAATATTTTTGTTCCATCTGACATATTAGGAAACTTAGGCAAATAGAGATTAAGTTAATGGCACAGTCCAGGTCTCCCGACTCTCATTTCTGGGCTCCTCCACTAAATTAAACTGGATTAGTCTTTTGGGATAAGTGTGAAAGGGTATGCAACTGAGTTCTTTGTGGAAAAGAAATAACTTGATAAATTATATTAAATTACTGTAGGAGTAGATAAAAAACAAAGTTCTATTTCCCTTGTTGAGAATTTGCCTTTGAATCCCACTGTGAAATGGATTAGAATATTTTGTTAGGATGGGAGCAATATACAAACCCAGAAAAGGTACATCTCATATTCTTTTAAATGGGTAATTTCTCCGGGGACTTCTTTACATTCTGAAAATTCACTTTATTATTACATCCTAAGGTTTGTGGCTTCAAATGCCATGGCTTCTGCGTCTAACTTTTATTGGTGATATTTGTGTTTATCACTTTCTACTGTCATCCTCTCCCATTCCCTTTGTTTTGTTCCATAGATAGGATTTGATTTATGAATGAGAGCTTTTTGATTCTTCAAGACATATTTTGGTGAATTGGTTCAATAACTTGTTATGGAAAAAGCAAAATCCATCAGGGATGTATTTGCCTACTTCCTCTCAAAAGAAATCTCTCCTGGAAACCCACCCACTCTGAATCCATCAGTCACGCCACATTTCTGTATTTCATCCACATTGATTTGTTTGTTAAATTCGTCCATCAAAGGGTTCACCTTAAAAGCTAGCTTTAAGATTTCTAATATTTGGAAATTAAACAAGTGTCTTGCCCCCCCGAGGTAACATGCACACTGCAATCTAGATTCAAAAGCCTTTCGACTTTGGTTCAGATGCAGAATAAACTGGTGGGTCAGTTGGAAAGAAGTCGTAAGAATGAGAAAGTCACCTGATGTAGAGAGTCCCTTTTATGTAACTCTGGTGATCTCAGTCTCAAGCCAAGTCCTTCCCTTTGTTGTTTTGAGCGGTCTTACTGAGATGCTGGAGTTGAACCCAGGACCTAGGAAGCATGGTTCAAGCCAGCTGTAACACCCCATCCCACCCCCCGCCTGCAGCAGCAGAACTCTGGTTTCGGGGAATCTGATTTTTTTGTTTGCTTCTGAGAGGTTTCAGTCTGTTGGCCTGACTGTCGAGGTTTAGCATCTCAAACACTGGAAGAGCTGCTGCCGCCCAGACTCTGCCTCACTCTCCAATCCCACATTTATCACCTGATGCCTTTTGTCATGTTGCAGCCGTATCAGAAATAGACATTTTCCTGTTCCGTCTCTGCACTAACATGGAAGATTCAATGAGACAAAGGAAGAATTTTGCTTTCTGTCTGCTCTATACATTATTCATATTCAATAATCATATTCAATTGGATTCTTTTCTTCCATGTGGCAGACATACTGTATTATCTTTTCCCGCTGAAAACATGGTTTCATGAGGCTTCTTCTTTTCTACCAAGGTATTTGGCATCTGGCCTCCCATCTGGCTTCCTAGCAGAAACATCTGGAGAGCTTTGAAAAATACAGGATCTGAATCCACAGGTCTTGTGGAGCGTCTGGGAGCTTTTACCTACAAAGCTGCACTAGTGAATCTTCTGACCAGCCAAGCTGGGGAACCACGGCTCCAAAGCACGTGTGTCTCAGTCCCTGGGAACATCCCCGGGTTGGAAGCTTCACTAGCAGGACTCGGAGGACTCAGCATTGTCAAGTGTCGGGGGATGATTTCTTACAACAGAGTGATAGAAAATAAAAGTAGTGAAGGGAAAATGAGCCTGGGGAGAGAGGCTCCAAGGAGACCAGGCATAGGTTTCCAAGAGTCCTCTCGTGCGGTCCCCCAGGAACTGCTTAATTCCTCCAGCATTGAATTGTGATAGGCCAAGAAGCTCACTAGAGACTCAGTGCCCAAGATGGTCCTATCACCTTGGCACTCTCTGCCTACCATGTACCCAAACTCCAGACTCCCTGGAGAAATCAGGGAGTTCACACAAGCAATTTGGGCACACGAAGCCACTCTAACTTACTAGGGAATGCTCCCCAAATCCAAGTTCCCTGATGCTGGCCAGGGACCAGCCTTGAAAATAGGCTAAGGATAGGAGTCTCGGACCTCCTGCATTATCTTTTCTCTTCCTGAATAGTTATATAGAAAAGAGGTAAAAGGTAACTCGATTCAAAGCATGTTAGCCAAGTTTCTGTAGTGGGTAAGAAGAAAAACCTCTGGATGAAAATGGAGATTCAGGTGGTGAAATATGAAACTCCATTCCTTGAAGATCTTCATCAGCAAACTCACTTGTCCTTAATGAAGAAGTGGGCCATGAACTTGGGATGTGGACCATCCACCTCCCTGAGACTTTTTGGTGATTGGGCTCCACATAAAAAAGAATAGATGATTTGCTTGTTTTATGTCCTCAAAGACCACAACTAGATGAACCTGGAGACACTCATTCACTTGTGTCTCCTGTTCCCTTTTCCAGTTTTCCAGATGGAATTGCTTTTCCTTTAATCTCTGGAAAGGCATGATTATAAGTGGGATGAGATGGTCAAGGCTTGCAGCACATCCAAGTCACTCAAAGCTGCAAGTTCCATGACTCCACTTTGAGTTCCCCAAAAAGAAACAATGATGTTAAAATTCAACATCTTGGGCAACCAGGCATTTTCTTTTATGTTAGCAATACTTTGTAGGATGCTTTGATTTTTCTGTAGACACCGGCATCTCCTGCATCTACAGCCTTCCAGGATTACCTGGTGGCATAGAGGCAACTCCTCTGAGGCAGGGGGATGGCAAGATCAATAGGGAGAGCCAACTCTTTATTCCCATGGGAAACTTCCTGGCAAAGAACCTGAGTATTTCTTTATTCAACTTGCACATTTCCTTCCTTCTAAGCAACAATATTCTACCTCAAGTTCATCTATGCATATTTGCTTATATTCAGTTCACTGATTCAGATGATTAGTGGGACAGCACGTCCCATGTACAAAACCCTTCTTTAACCTAACAATGACAGTCAGACTCACTCAGACATTTTTGTCAAGGTGCAAAAGCCCCTTCTTATCGGACTTGTTTTCCATGAGTTTAATAATTTCTTCCATTTCTCTCTCTTTTCCATTTCTTTACATTCTTCTTAAAAGTGTGGGCCATAATTGGATTTTCTGATTTTCAATACAAACATACTCTCTTATATACCTAAATTCTTTACAAAAATTTTGACAATTGTATGTAATTTAATATGTATTAAAACTAAAAATAGGTAAAACAAATACTAAAAATTTTCTAAGTTATGGGTATAACATGTAAATTACCTTGATCTTGTATTAAGTGTAATTCCCTGCTTTTTGAGTCAATTTTTAAAAATATGAATGTTTTAAGAAGCAAGACTCTTCAGAAGTGAACGTGTTGTGGACAGGTGAGCCACTGTGGGCCAGAAGCAAGGTATTGCTGCTCTGCATATTGTAAAATGGTGCACGCCATTGAGGAAGGATCTCGTCTCCATCCTGGATGCCAATCACCAATACCTGCAGGCCACTACAATTGCCTGGCCCAGAAAGCCCACACAGAGCTTTCCTTTTGAGAAAAGGAAAAGTTGCCTGTTCATCATCAGCTTGTGATCTACTGTAATCTCAGGCTCTTTTCCATTTCTCCCTCACTTTCATTTGAAACCAACTTGCTGTCATTTACTTGTTAGTAAATGCCTTCCTTTGTCTATCCAACAACCTGTGTTGAGACTTTTGCTATTCTCAATATCAGGGTATTGAAAATGTTTATTTTCGTGACTTAGAATATTCCTGACCTCACCTAGTTTCATGTCCTTGAAAATTTGATGAGATGAGTCTTAATATTTTCACCCAAGAAATAAATACTTTGTACAAAGTGCTCTGGAAGGATAGTATATGTGGACAGATCTAGAAAATTAAGAACTTTTACTGAGTACTATGTAAGCACAGAGTGATAAAAAAACCTAAGGCATATTCTCAAGCCAAACTATCATTCAACACAAACATAAGAGAATTGACAAATAATAAAGAAGGCTTAAAAGAGAATCTGTGGTATTTTTTGAGGGTTGGACCTTTCAGCATTGCCAAGCCCACAGGTTTAACAGCAATCCAAGTGTCACTGTGCTGTGACATCAAAGAAAAACACCTGTGTGTCACCAGAGCTTACCATTTCTTGTGTAGGAAATAATTGAGATAGATAGATAGATAGATAGATAGATAGACAGATAGATAGAGAGGTGTATTTGTGTGCTGTCTAGGCAGGAGGACCACAAGGGTGGAATAGGTGGGCCCCTGATTTTCCACTACCATGTACACCTTTTCCAAGTGGGACCTTAGAGCACATTCCGTAGAGGACCACTTGATCTGGTGGGTAGTCAATGTGGTGCATTTATTTCACATATTTACAGTTGTTCTTATATCATAGCTTAAATGGGGCTTCGGAGCAGAATTATTTTTAAACCTTTTTTTAAAAAATGTCACAAATATGATAGATAGAACCAGTCAACCACCCTCCACCTCTTTCACCCCACCCTCCACCCATTAAAAACATTTTGTTAAAGGTTCAGGTGATCAGACCCCTAGAAAATGAACTGTGAGCAGTGTCTTAATGGCAAAAGGAGTGAGCTCTCAGGGGTACAGGAAGTGGAGGAAGAGAAACGGCTTTCTAGAGCCACGGTGGGTTTCTGAAAGGAAGGAAAAGCTGTGCGTTTGTTAGAAAATGAAGCTAAAGAACTGAAGAAGGCGATGTCCTCTAAAGCAATGGAAGGCTTCACCTGGCACACCTGCAAGTGCTACTTAGGTGCTGTGGGCTGAGCCTGGCTGAGGAGCAGAGGCCGAGGCCCTGGTGTGAGATGGGGTCAGCTGGACATGGAGAAGACAGCTCACCTGCAGCCTGCACATAGGTTCTGGAACATGTCCTGCGGTGACTGAGAACATTCAGGGCCCAGGGCCAGCATCCTCCTGCTCCTTCAGAGTAAGCCACTCAAAGTAGGCCAGCTAAAAGGATCAGGGATCTGAGCAAGGCCAAGTCTACTTGAGCTAAGCCGCTTGCACCTGGGTAACGCAGCTTGTTATCTAATAGGCATCATTCCTGGTCATTGGAGCCCAGGGATGGACGCTCCTCTTGGAAGGATGCAGGGGATCTGCCTCTGGCAAAGTAGTGCTCACTGTTGCTATCAGAAGTGATAGAACACCAGAGGGCGCTCTGACGGGGTCCACCTGGTACTTTTACTGCCTCGCCAGGATGTGAGTAACGGTGATTCTGCAAGTCTTCATGGCAAGAGTTCATGTTAAGACTCCTCAAATGAGTTTAGAAAATGCTTCCATTTCCATCCCTGATGTAGGAAAAGGGCTTCTGCAGTGTTTGGGACTGATGTGCACTGAGAGTAAAATGGTAAGACACATAAAATGGGGGAATGAAGACCCAGAGTCTTCTAGTCTGGGGAATCCATGATCTTTCAGAAACAAGGCATTTATATTTTATATTGTCGATCCACTAACTTTCTATTCACTTAACATCTGATTTTTCAATGAGAGGACTTATTAGAATTCGGAAACGATTCTGCTGTAATGCTAAACAATCCTCATTATTAAAAACTCACTCTACTCTTGAGTTAGGGCAATGACTACCAGTGAATTGACATAAGCCCACATTTCACTTTAATCAAAAACTTGAAAACGTTACTCCCTAAATAGGCAGCAATGTATTTTATAAGCACCACAGAGGTTTAGTACATAGTTTGCATGGTTAATTCAGAAACAACCCCCAACACTTGAAGGTTACTTGATATATGCGACCATCTTCTTCTCATGGGATATGAGGTAAATTCAGACCAGGGAGCCACTGGGTACACAGTCAGCCCTGGGCTCCATGGGGCTGTCCTTCATAAAAGTGAAAGAGGTACAGGCTGATGTTTCCATTACAAAACCTGTAATGTTTGGACTGCGACACAACTTAGAATTTTTAACAGCTGAGAACTCATCGTTTGAACAGAAATAAGTGTTATTTTAGCCACTTTTGGCACCACTGTGCTAGAGAGCACGTTTGGCCTAGAATTCCATTGACATCATGACCTTGTTCTGTTGGAGACCTAGGGCAAACACAAAGTCAAGGCCGTCTCAGAAGTACATGTAGTATGCCCAGTAGAACACATTGGCTAGCATAAAAACCAAAGGGAACAGTAGTTTGGAATATCGATCAACATTGCTGGGGTTTTGAATTGTGAAATAATCCACAATCCTGCCCATCTTTTCTCTGAAGACGAACTTGAACTTGTCGCTGGTTTTCATTGTCATGTTGCTGTAGTCAACATTGTCACCCGAGATTTCAATGGTGGCAAAGCTGATCTTCCGCTTAAAGCTGGAGAGGGAGCTGTTGATGATGTTAGTGATGCTGACTTCTTCCACCTCCTTCGCCGTCCCCTAGTTCACAAACCATGACGTTAGCTTGGAAGACTTGATTCAGCAAAGAAATAAGTGGGCAGTAAGCTAATGAGAAGTTTAGAGGCCTAAGTGTTGAGTAATTAGGTTTAACAGAGACTTGCAGCCCTGCTGTCCTGTTTGTGGGCACCTACCTGTGGGTCCCCAGCCTGCATGACGAACAACCATCACCCTCCCTAGATCCACAGGGCAGGGTGCCAGATACCAGCTGCGCAGGCTGTAAAGTCAGCAGACCTGGGATTAGATCCCACTCAGCCTCCTACTCTTGTGGACATCTTGTCACCTTAATCCCTCTTAGACTTCATTTACTTGCCTGCAAAATGGGTCATGATATAAATAGCTACCGTGGGAGCTGATGGGGAGATTAAGTGGAATAAATCATGTGAAGTATCTAGCAAGTATTTGGTGAAATTCTATTATTTTCCAGGGAGAAGGAATTAGTGGTTATGGGAGATAATAGAAATCAGCCGGGTCCTGAGTGAGGTCTATGCCACACAAAAATAGAAACTTCGATGCTCCCCTTGCAGTGGCAGGGGGTTGGTGTTCTCTAGCAGGTGGGCGTGGCCAGGCTGCGGGGAATGTAATACAGTCAGACAGAATGTGGTTTGGATTTGGGGACAGGCTATTTATTAGGACTAGGGTCCTGGATGAGTCACCTTGCCTCTCTGGCAGGTTTCTCTATAGTAAAATAAGGACAATAATGGTACCTATTTCACTGGGTTGTTGGGTGGACTAAAAGCTGTTGATAGGTATTTAGCATACAGCAAGTACTCAATAGCGCACCTATTATTACACACTCAGGAAAATAAAAGCATCTGGTGCTTTGGTGGAGGATCTCAGTCACATTCCAACCCCCCTTTTACCAATCTAGAAAACTAGACACTTGGGGGGTAATTAGACCCTTTTCCTGACCCTTCAGGGAGCCTGCAGGGAGCAGAATGAATGAAACCCACATTCTTCTTTGGCTGGCTCAGTGCGTAGACTTCTTTGCCTGTGTCACTTGGACAACATGGCTTTGTGGAGTGCTGCTGGCAACAGCAGGACACAAGGGAAGCCCCTTCTGCCCCTTCTAATGATGCCTTATCTGCCCACTGTTGGACCTAGCGCAGTCTGGCCCATTGCCAAAGGCAGGTACGTCTTTTGAATTGGATCCTACTATTTTCTTTCTTATTCCTGTTGGCCTATTAAAGGATGGTAGGATCGATTCAATTTGGCTTGCAAATGACCCAAGGGTTCCTCAGGGCTGTAAAGAGTAATAGCCAAGAGCAAGGCCCAATGTCTACGGCCAGCAGGACAGAGGGACAGGGCCAGGCTTAGAAGCCCCAGATCTAGATGGAAATCTCCCCTCTACCTCTTACTCTCTGTGTCCCTGAGATAAACCTTCTCGTCCCTCAGATTCCACAACTGAAAAATGGAGATAAGAACCTTGTTGGTGGTTAGGAGCATTTAAAATGATATGATATTTCCAGAAGGTTTCGATCTGGTGTGTGTAAGTACTTAAATAATAATAATTGTCATTATTTTTCAGATAACTGGACCCTGATGTTCTGCTGCTAAATCAAAAAAAAAAAAAAACAATCTTTTCCAATTAGCAGAAAAATGTGCTTATCAAGAAATTTGTCTCAATTTAATTTTTCCATAAACCACTACTTGTATAATTTGAAAATGCAAGAATGCAACAAAATAATTAAATAGTACCTACATATTAACCTGAGACTTGTAAACAACTGATCAAGTGTGGTTGGAAATTAGATTTTTCATGGTTTCCTGTTCTTGTAATTGTATGTTGCTTATGGATGAGAATCATTTTCTGCTGGAATTAAATGTCCTGATATCTCATTGCATTTGGTAAAAGGGATGGCCTTTTTCAAGGGGCCCCATGACTTCCATATGTGCCCACATTGGAAGGATGGGACTTACTGGAACCAAGCAAGTCACTGGGTGACAGACACTAGAACCAGCTCACCTCTACAGGGCAGCCCATGGCAAAGTGACAGAGCACCCACAGGGGCCTCAGGATTCTTACCCTGTCCTTGGCTTCCATCTGCTGCAGGGAGCTGTAGTGAGCAATAGCGTACTCCACCAAGGCCCCAAACACAAAGCTAAAGCAGATCCCCAGGTACACGTCGATGGCTTTGATGAAGCAGTTGGTGTTGGGAAGAGACGTGCGGGACCCGATCATCAGTGTGGTCATTGATAACACAGTGGTCACTCCTGGGAAAAGAGCAGGAAATGTTTCCAAGATGGCGGCCAGTGGACTTTCCTCTGTTATCTAGCGGAGGGTCTCCACTCAGGGGTCAGCCAGGCAAGGACAGGACTCAGAAATGGAGCATATCTCATTCTGAAAAACCTATGACCTTGTGGACCTGGGTTAATTTGCCCATTTTGCACAGAAATGAGCAATGTGGTTTGCTAAACCATTTCCTTCCACAACATCACCGACAGGGGTCACCTGATCACAATTTCCCCTCATCTGTCACTTTAACAAATTTAAAATTGCATTGCTTCTAAAGTTGTCTCTGTCTCTTTCTGTAAAAGACTCTCAAGAAGCCAGCTATTGGATTGCCCTGGGAATACCAATGAAGACAGTGACAGAAGGGGGAAAAATGTACGCGGTGACCCAGTTCTTAGAAACTTACCGATGCAGGTTCTTGCAGGGACAGAATCCAGGGAGATCCAAAATGAAACCCAGGACAGCACCACCAGGAAAGTGGAGGGAACATAGGTTTCCAGAATGAAGTACAGGACATTCCTCCGCAGCTCAAATTGCAAGACCAACCGGGTGTAATTTCCTGACGGGGTCAATAAGAGACAAGAAATCGTGTCTGCTCACATGGTGGAGCAGAGTCCCCACGGGACGGTTGACTGAACTATATTCACATGAAGCCCCCAGTTATTCACCAAAGCCTGGCTCATGTCGAACTGCCATGGTCCCCACAACACCTGGGTATTTTTTGCATGGAGTGGGACTCCCAGGGCTGCTGGCACTGTGCATTGCAAGTTCCACTTGGGCTTTTCTCCGTCATCTGACTCCTACATTGTTGTGACCCCCAGTGTCCTTGACATTTCCTCGCTAGACTGTGAGCCCCCAGCACGCAAACCCTGCACCTTTCAGTTCTGTGCTTACAAAGAAGTTGTTGGATAAGAACCTCCTCGGGGATTACCTGAGACTGTCCATTTCTCAACATTCCCACTGGGTAGACCTAATAGACCCATTCAATGGCATTTGATTTTTTGATGTGTCAGAGGTATCCTGGATTTACTGTACTTTAGGAAACTATCATACCCTAGACGTGGGGGATACGAGCAATGAGTGCTATTGCTGATCGAATTCTGAGCAGGAGAGAGGGCCTTGGGGTGTACAGCATGTGCCGCGGGTTAGAGAAGCAGGTGCTTCTGTGAAGGGAAGGTCATTGCAGCCGACAGGGCAGCAGTGGCCGGGGCCGGGCTGGGGAAGGGTGGAGAGGTTGCCCCAGGAACAGAAGTCTG
Organism: Urocitellus parryii; assembly: GCF_045843805.1. Taxonomy (NCBI): domain Eukaryota; kingdom Metazoa; phylum Chordata; class Mammalia; order Rodentia; family Sciuridae; genus Urocitellus; species Urocitellus parryii. The sequence goes on along the minus strand of NC_135531.1, from coordinate 158,044,065 downwards.
GCTCAGACTAGAGTAGGGAGAAAACAGGAGAGCTGAGGGGACAGCTCAAGTTCCTGCCACCCCAAAGTAAATCCTGGATTTAAAATTCTACCATAAATTAGCTAATGAGCAAGTGATGAGAAAGTAGCAGATGCTCATAATCAAACCCCGTCTTTGAGAAAATCCGTTTCAGTCCTGTGCGAGGAATAGGTGCAGACCCTCTGCCCTCCACCCCTTCTGCCCCTCTGAGGGGTTTCTGGACCCTGAAGGAGTGAAGTGGAGAAGAGAGGAGACTTCTGACTCAGAGTGCAACCCGCCACTTCTGTTCGGTTATTTTTATTTTGTACGATTTGCCACACAAGTTACCTGTCTCCTGCTGGGACCTGGTGACTAAGGTGAAGTAGCGTTGTATGGTATACTGAGCAAGCCGCAGGTTTTCCAGCCCTCGCACAGAATCGTTCCCTCTCAGCCAGGTGAACTCCACGTCATTTCCATCATAGCCCCCTGCCAATAAACAGAGCCCTGGTCAGTGCAAGGGCACCGACTGAACTGGTCTGGAAAATGCTATGACACAGAAACAGTTTGGGCTCCATCCTGATGGTAGTGGGCCCAAGGATGATTCCAGGCAAGACCTCTCACGTGCCACACCAGTGCCTGCTCAGAGTGACGTCACCTACTAGGACATGCGCCATCCATTGAGAACTGGTCCTATGGTAAGCAGGGTCTAAACCTGGATGATGAGCCTTAGATGTGGCCTCCTTCAGAGGCCAGCCTCAGCAACTTAGCAAGGCCCTACGCAACTTAGCAAGACTGTGTCTCAAAATGAAAAATAAAAAGGGCTGAGGCTGTAGCTCTGTGGCCGAGGGCCCCTGGCTCCAATCCCCAGTAAGCAGCGGCCTCCTTCCTCACTGAAATACCATACCCACCAACACCCAGAGGCCTGTGCTGCACTGCTTCCCAGGCCAATCTAAGTAAGTGCCGATGGGTCTTCAGAGACTTCAGAACTAGTCTTTCATATCGCATTGGTGGAAATGCGAAAACCGAAACAAGAATCCTGCAGCCAGCCACTTCAGTGATGCTTGTCACCAAGTGAGTTTGATAATCTCAAAGCCGTTTTTTTAACTTAGCCAATAATTGTAATCCTGGACCCACTTGGTCTCTAATGTTCTCACAAACTTGTAGTCATTTCTGTGTCTCTTCAATAAGTATTATGTGTTATTCAATAAGTATTCTGTCTCAGAATTAAGGAGCTATAATGTTTTTCCCAATTTATACATAAAAGCTCTCAGATTCAGAGGGGTTGCCTAACTTTCTCCTGATAACAAAGAAGCAAGAAATAAAGCCTGCATTGAACTTTAGGAAAGTTTCATCTCAAAGCCCTTGGATGATAATGATGGTAATTATAATATGTCATTTAATTTAGTAAACATTACTAAGTGCCTTACAACATCATCATCTCATTTAATCCTCGAAATATCTCTTTGGAAATATATCTGAATGATTAATAAGCACACAAAAAATACCCAACATTATAGGTCATTAGGAAAATGCAAATCAAAACCACAATAAGATGCTATTTCATACTCATTAGAGTAACTACAATAAAAAAGACAGATAACAAAGTGAGGACATAGAGAAATTGGAACTGCACTGGTGGGAATGTAAAATGGTATAACTACTTTGGAAAAAGGTTTGGCAGTTTCTTGAAAACTTAAATATGTTTTTACCATTTGACCCATATTTCACACCAAGGTCAAGAGAAATAAAATCTTATTTATACAAACACTAGCACACAACTGTTCAGAGCAGCATTACCCACAATAGACAAATGTTTGTCGACTGATGAATAAATAAATTAACCGTGATACGTATACAAGTACATCTCCATACAAAGGAACATTACCTGGCAATGAAAAAGAATGAAGTGCTAATAACACACTGTGACGCCTATGAACCTCAAAACTGTTCTGCTAAGTGGAAAAAAAAACAAATGCAAAAGAGCATATATTATATTGATTTCCATTTATATGAAATATTCAGAAAAGACAGATTCATACAGAGAGAAAGTAGATTCATGGTGCCTGGGAGCTGGTGGTGGAAGGAGGGGTGATTGCAGATAAGCCAAGGGGTCGGGGGAATGCAATATGGCAATGGTCACACAACTTGGTAATTTTACTAAAACTGTGGAATTCTATACTTAACACCTGTAAACTTTAGGGTATGTAAATTATACCGTAATAAACCTATTGAAGTGGCTGGGGTTGTGGCTCAGAGATAGAGCACTCGCCTAGCACATGTGAGGTGCTGGGTTCAATATCAGCACCATATAAAAATAAATAAATAAAATAAAGGTGTTGTGTCCAACTACAATATATATATAAAATCTATTGAAAACCAACTCACTGAGCCAGACACTATTACTTTCCCACTTCACTGATAAGTAAACTGAGGTCCAAAGAGTTTCATTACCCAAAGCCAAATGGCTATGGATGGGAAAAGTCCAGGGATTCCAGTACCTATGATCTTAAACACAAAAATATATCGCCTTTATTTTCCCCACATTTTTATTGGTGCATTACAGTTGCACATAGTGATGGTACATGCACACAATATATTGCCTTCATTTTCTTTTCTTTTTCTTTTTTGGTGCCAGGGATTGAGCCCAAGGGAGTTTAACCAGTGAGTGATGTCCCCAGCCTTTTTACACATTTTTTTTTTTAATTTTGAGATAGGGTGTTGCTAAGTTGCTTAGGGCCTAAGTGGCTGAGGCTGGCTTTGAACTTGCACTCCTCCTGCCTCAGCATACAAGCTGTTGGGGTTACAGGCATCGTGTGCCACATGCCCAGCCATTGCCTTCATTTTCAAAGGCTGCTAGGAAATATGGAGTTAGTGCTGGGACAAATATTTTGAAAAGAATCTGCTTCTGGTAACCAATATCTAGTAGGGGTGGTCTCCTCCATAATGCACCAGCTCTTTAAAGATTTCCAGGTAAAAATTGTCTGTGGGCTTTCCTTTGGAAGCATCCAAAGTTCACTTTGGCACTGAAGTGAGCTGTCCAAATTGGTTGGGATCCCAAAGAACTGAAGAATCTATAAAAACCAAGAGCGCAGTTTCCTACTTGGACACTTTACTTTTGCAACTAGTAAAAGCACAATTGTTACATTAACACACACACACACACACACACACACACACACACACACCCCTGTCCCTGGGTGACTATGGTGAATTGTGGGATGGTATCAATTCATTTTTGGTGATGGCATGTAGCAAAAACCCTGAGTGAGGGTTCTGTACCCGGATAACTGCTTAATAAACATGCATTGAAAGCTTCCCCTGCTCACTGGGGACAGTATTTGTGCAAACAGAACGTGAAGTTTCCAGCGGAATATTGCTCCTGGGATTTGAGATGAGCCCAGCCACGACACATGGAGGGCAATTACTTGTTTCATGTGGGACTCAGATGAGTTCTCTTTTGATAACCCCAAGTTTTATTCTGCTACCAAACAGCTGCATTGCTTCAGGAAGATTCTACATGCATTTAATCAATAAGATAATTAATCTGAGTCTTTAATTAAATGTCTACTTTTGAAAAATGGCTTCTACTTCACCATGGGTGGACTTTCCTGATGCCGCCCACTGTGTCCTTAGGTACAGAGGGTCCATTTGTCTCCAGAGCCTGTCCACAGTCCCCTCAACACCACAAGACAGGCTTAGCTGCCTTAACAAGTCCTATCTGTGGTACTCTTTCCCTCGCAGGTGACAAGTTTGGTGAGCACTTTAGAGTGGCTTATTAACAATGGAGATCATTTAACAGTGCCAGGGAATTCATTTGACACACATCACTTAAGAGTAAATCTTCATTCCTCATCATAAGCAAATCCCTAGGTTGCAATTTAGATCCCTTTTTAGCTGGCATTATTATGTTAAACTTTACATATAGCAAGTAAGTTCTTTTAAAAGTTGGAAGCAGTTGTGTGATAAATATTAACGGATTGCTTTGCATGTTGTCCCTTTTTTTCAAGGCTAGGGATAAAACCCAGGGCCTTGAAAGTGCTAGGCAAGCACTCTACCCGCAGGCCACGCCCCAGCCACGCCCCGACAGGCTCAGCCACGCCCCGGCCACGCCCCAGACACGCTCCAGACACGCCTAGCCAGAGCCACGTCAGCCCCCACCTGGCCCTGCTAACCTCTGCTATGTTCCCTCTTGCTCTTGTGCCTTGGCAGACGCTGTGTCCCACTCCTCGTCCCCTGGGCCAGCTTCAACAGATCCCTCATGTCTGATTTCAAGTGATATCTCCGCTAGAACACCTCGAACTCCTCCAGGCTCCACAGTGCCATTACTTCTTATTGTCACCATCTAGTCTCTGTAATTATTTTAAGTCCTGCTCTCCATGAGAGGACAGACTGAAGGCTGGCACATCATTTCATCTTTGTATTGCAAACATCTACCTCACTATCTGGCACAGAAGTCATTTAGTCATTGAGTGGAAGAAGCAAAGGTATTTAAATGAGGGCTGACAGGTGGAACTCAACCAGCACTCCAGACTCGCTGGAGACCTTAGTGGGAAAATATGCAGAACTAAAGTATTAGAAAGAGTCAAAATATTTTCCTTAGGACACAGAGGAAAAGAAAAACAGTGGCCCTCGTCCTAAGTAATGGAAAGGAGCTAGCAGAGGAATATTGGAGTCCTGTGTGACGATTGTGTCGTAATCCAGTTTAACATTCTGGCAGGATTTGGGGAATCCAAAATAAGCATCATGTGGTTACTCAGTTTGGGGAAAATAATGATAATAAATGGGCACTAGAGAAACTGGAAAGGAGTTATTAAAAGCTTTTCATTATCCCCATATTACTGTTTAAAATCACTTTATGGTATACGCAGAAAATATATATAGCTTATATCATGAACGAGCCACAGGAACAAAATTCCTGTTGACCTTCTAGTCCAGTGGCAGGAATGTATGAAAAGTTTCTTGGTCAAGGAGGCCAGGGCAATAGCACATCACGGTCACACACATTGGTTACATCCTCTCAGGAGTCTTTCCCTCTAGCTTCTCTACTTCCTCTGCAGTGAAGAGGGAGGTTTTGCTAGTGACCACAGTGCTTTTGCACCAGAAAAAAATAAAAGGAGAAAAAAAAGAAAGCTTTTGAGGCTTTCTAGAAACAAGAGGGTTATGTGCTGACAAATGGAAAGGGTGTTGGTAGAAGGTTGTCATTGGTGTCTGTAGGGACCCATGGTTGATTGAATTTTGGTAGACTGACAGTGGGGGCGTGCGGGTGAAGATCATGGCCAAGGGGGATTCAAGAGGAACTCACCGAGCACCACAGACACCTTGAGGATGAGCAGCCAGATAGATGGTATAAATAAAAAGTTAAGAGTTAAACTATCAGGTGTTAGTGTAGACCCATTTTTATCAAGATCTTCTCTATAAAGTAGAGATACTCATGAAACAAGTGAGTCATATTCTGTGGTTACACAATTCTGGGAAATACTACTGCTCCTTCTTGGAATTTCACCTGGAATTTGCTCATTAGGGGCTCTTGGAAGCTCTGCAGCAAGGCAGATTGTCAGTATTTGTGGCTTTGTAGGCCCTTGGGTCTCTGTCATAAAAACTTGACTCTGCTGTCACAGTGTAATGGCAGCCACAGGTGACACATAAATAAGTGGGCAGGGCTGCCCCATGAACCGTGGTTAACAGAAGAGGTGATGGGCTGAGTTGGCACATGGGGGAGGCTTGGGGGCCCCTGGTCTAGACCATGAATCCCACTAAAGCATTCCCTTCCTTTGTCCCTTTGGTAATAATGCATAATAATAATAATAATGCACAATAATAATCCCCAAAAGATGTGATGTTAGAAGGTTTTTCTTTGAGAAGAACATAAATCCGTTTGGAAGGATAGTCAGAAGGACTGAATCCATTGTGAATCAACACCAGAAAAAGAAGGGTCACTGGGTAGGGGACACCAAATTCCAGATCTAGGTCACCCAGGAAAGGGGCCTGTGGGTGTGTCCACTCACAGCTCTCCAGCTGCAGCTTGCACGTCTGCGTGTCCATGGGGTACTTGGACAGGTCCATGTTGCATGCCACAGTCGTTGTGATTCTAAGAAAGAAAAAAACGGGTTCAGAAGAGTGTTCCGAGGACTTTCACTTGGGCTCCTGCAGGGATCATGTGGCGTGGAGACCCATCCCCACAAATTTCTGAGGTTTCCTGTGCTCTTTGTATGTTCAACAACACCCATGAGACTAAGAGAAGCTGGGTCCAGAATGGGGGAGTTGGCAGGCTAGCCACTCAGAGGCCAGCCAGCCAGCATATCACAGAGCAGACTCACGGCTGGCTGGTTTAAGATGTCTTCCTTTCAGTTTTTCAATGTGTCTACAGTCATGACAGTGATCACACGGGGCTTGCTCAGGCTCAGGTGGCTTTGAGTGGCAGAGTTGGAACTGGAGCCCTGGTCTCCTGGCTTCTTGATGGGATCAGGATGCAGAGGGAGTGGAGGGTACCGGGCTCAGTGGCTCTCGGGGCTCAACACCCAGGGACGGTCAGCTCAGTGTCAGAGAAGCCCTTGTGGTGGAGATTTAAATCTACAGGATTTTTTTTTTCAAGAGTCATATATTTTCACTTGGCTTCCTTAATTATTAAGCACAATGAGAGGTGCTCTAGGAAGCAGAGGTCACCACAGCACAGTGCCCACCTTGAGGATCCCACACTCCCCTAAAGGGAGACAGAATAACAAGGACCATTCATCCAGGGCTTGCTGAGTTCTCTACGCCCATTCAGCCCTTTGAGCGGCTCTGGGAGGTAGGCAATACTATTATTCTCATTTTGATGCTAAGGAACCTGAGGCTCAGAGGGTCAAGTAACTTGCCTATGGCCACAGAGCTGCCCAGGACAGAGCAGGGATTGTACTCAAATCTTTATGACTCTAGTGCCAGGCTACAAACCATTACCCACTGTTCGTAATCCTTACCCCAAACTGTGCTGCTGTCTTGCAGACAGACACACGGATAAGCACACATGTGCTGTGGGGACACAGGGAAGGGTACATCAGTGTCGATTGGAGTTGGGGTCAAGAGAGAGGTCTAGTTAGGTTTCTTGAAAGAGGAGTTGAGGTTTGGATTGGTCTTTGCAAAATTCAGGGCCGCTGAGCTGTGTGCAGAAGTCCTGTTAATGGCTAGCTCAGTCTTTGCTTTATAACTTGAGACTCTTACTCTGTATTAAAGATCAGTGTCTTCGATATTTGGTCCTGGCCTCCACCCCCAGGCCTCGGGGAGCCTACTGTGCATGATCCTTGTACCTCGTTTGCACAGGATGAGCCCTCGCTACAGCATGTAGAGACCTCTTTTCCTGTTCTAGCCCTCAGGCTCCATGAGCGATTGGGTGGAAGGAATTTTAGGCCTCAGGAGTTGGGAAGTACGCATGGAGGGCCCAACAATGCAGGTGACAGAGGCTTGGTGGCACTGAGCCTTGATTCTTTGCAAATATGACTCAGACCAGCACTGTCACCTTCTGGAGCAACCTTGTTCCACCGAGTCCCATGAAGGGTCCCATGCACCTCTCTGCCCTTGTCATTTCCTTCATACTTTTAGACTCAGCCCAGAATCTTGTGAGAGCCTCTCCTAACATCACCCCCAAACCACTAACCTACTCCCCACCTTGGGCCCCAGCACTGAGGGATGCCTCTGTTTCTAGTGTCCTTGAAGACAGGCTGTGTCCTGTCCAGCTCTGTTCCCTCGTATCCAGCGCAGGGCATGGCACAGAGCAGGTGCTCTGTAAATGCTGAGGAGCCAGAGTGGATGAGAGAGGGCCCACTGTTATGGGGAAGGCTCTAGGAGGGCAGGAGCATGGCAGAACGGCCTAGGATTATCTGAGTCTTCTTCCAGCTGCTTCGCCTCCCAGCCCCAGTGCCAGCTCACCTGAGCGCATACAGGACTGTGCCGTTGGAGAAGAGGCGGATGAGTCTGTTTCCCACAGTGACTTCGTGGAGGAAGGACTTCTTGGACTCCACAATGTAGGTGTCAGGCACCCAGAGGAACTCCACCAGGCGGGCATCCAGAGTGAAGCTCTTGTTGCCTTCAAACACCAGCCGCGGGTCTGTCCAGCGCTGTCGGAGGTATATGGTGGCGGTGTAGTCCTGAGGGGGAAGCAGGGCACGGAGATGGGTGAGTGAACGGGGTGGGGGTGGGGGGCAGGGAACCCTCCAGAGCAGATCAGGAGGGTCACGTGTTACCCTCCCACTTCCACTTAGAGCAAGTGCGCAGACCTGGGTGGAGAAGTCGTGTGTCACCTGCAGCAGTGAGAGGAGACACTGTGCTCTTAATTCTAGATGATGACTCTCCTACCAGCAGGGAGTCCCGGTCCAGGGCCTTGACCTCCCTGGCCCAAAACCTTGCATTTCCCAAGATCGAATGGCTAAGGATTTTGGTGGGCAAAGTGCTTAGGTTGTCTGAGATGGACCTGGATGCCCAGTGATCTCTTGGCAAACCTCCCCCAGTGGGACCCAGTCTTTCAGGTGATCTCTTAGATGAGAGGGCCCATGGAGGCGGTCATTAGATGGTGGCTTTCCTGTGTCCCCATCTCTGAAGCACTGTGTGATGTCCAGGCTTCCCCCAGCACTTTTATTCTTTTTTCCCATTTTTTATCCCTCACTAAGTGCCTTCTTCACTCACTGGTTTCTTTCCTCCTGGCCTTTGAATCCATTTTCTTTCTGAGACTCAGAAACCCTGTTCTCCCAATTTCCCGCTATCTTGATTCTGGATCTAGTTCTCTAGCTTCTGCGATTCCAAGTGGAGGAGGGCAGTGCTTCCTTCCCTTCTGTCTTGGAGTAGCTAGACAGCACATGCCCAAGACACTCGAGGCCAGAGAGCCTTGGGTGAAATGGAGGGGAACGGCGCTTACCATGTTACTCTCGGAAATACTAGAGATGCTTGCGATGTCCAGAGTCAGTGCTATCTGAACTGGTTCTCCTAAGAATGGAGAAAAATCCAGAAAAACTTAGTAGAAACACACAATATGTCCTTCTCCCCCACCCACCCATCCATTTCACCCCCTTTGGACTACACAGCCACCCTCTGCATGGGTGCATTGGAAAAACAAAACTATTAAAAATTGCAAAAGTAACACTTGCTTGTTAGAAAAAAATTGAAAAATCTTAAACGATGACAAGGCTAATTTCTATCTTACTCCTTCTCAGGAGCAACCGCTGTGTATAGTGCATCTCCCTTTGTATGAAAAATATGCGTAAGTGAATTGTTATCTTACTACATATGAGACATTGCTCCATTACTTTAAAAGGCATAGTGATAAAGCAGATGGAGGATTTTTCCTGTGTTGCTTGCAAGGGACTAATCATGTAGAATGTGACAGACTTGGTAGTCTGGGTGGAGACCACTGTCCTCCCTTCTCTTCATCGAACTAGACTTACCACCAGATGCCATTCATCTTGCCCCCTCCTAGCTCAGCTCCTGATGATGTCCTAACACCTTCTCCTCTTCCTCTACTCTCCAGGAACCCTAAACTACTTAGAGTTCCAGAACCTTCTGCACTTTGTCCTGTGCACAGACTCTGTTAGGCCTCAATTCTGGAGAGCTGGCAGATGAATTCATAGCTCCCAAGACGGCAGGCTCCCAGCCACTGTCTCAGGAGCCAGGCCAGGCCAAGCCAGACGACTTCTCCTGAGACCACAGATGTGGGAAAAAAAACCCGAGTCTGAGCCATGTGAGTTCTCAGCTCCACCACATCCCAGCTCTGAGATTTGAGAAAAGTTACCGAATCTTCTCGAGAGGTAGTGCTGTCACCTGCAAGTTGGGCTGATGCTAATGACATCCTAGGGTCATGGAGAGGGTTAAATGAGGTCGGGGGTATGGCAGTGTCTTTGCCGAGTTTCGGTAAGAGGGAATGTATGTGAAGTGCCTGCCCATCACCTGCAGAAGGTGCTCAGACGCGGTTACCTATTGCGGGTCCTGCTCATCAAGTTATAATAGCTGCCGTCAGAGGCATTTCCCTTTCCTCCTCTCTCTTCCCCAATCCTAGCCAATTTGAGAGGAGAAAAGAACCTTTGCTCACTAGGTTAATAGATGCATTCACTTGCAATAAATAACTGGGAGAGCCCCAGGGGACTGTAGCAATGCATTAACTGGCAGAAGAGAGGTGGAATTCAAAAGAAGCTTGAAAACGTCTCATCCAAAGGAATCAGACAAAGCAGCTTAATTATTAATCTAAGGAAACCAAGCCATCGAAGGGAGGTGGGAGTTTGGAAATGGAGTTTTAGAACCAATGCAATTGAAAGGTACTTAAGTGTTAATACTTGGTGGGAAAAGAGAGATCTTTGATGGCAGACCCTGGAAGGTGCTTTCTGAAAGGGCGGGTTATAGAGTGGCTTCCTGCCCCTCTGGACAGCAAAGCACAGCATCAAGGAGAGGATCCTGGAGTCAGGGAGAAGGGTTTGAATCCCATGCTGGACCCTTAACAGCCTTGCAACCTTGAGCAAATTGCTAGACCTTTCTGTGCTAGTTCACAGAGGTACTAGTGCTGCTGTGGTTTGTTCCCTCTTGTTGTGGTTTGGATATGAGGTCTTCCCCAGAAGCTCCTATGTTAATTCAGGTATGTCTGGAGGTGCAGTAATTGGCTTCTGAGAGCTGTGATCAGTCCATTCTAGTTTGAAAGGACTGACCCAGGTGGTAACGGTTGGCAGGTGGGGTGTGGCAAGAACAGGTGAGTCACTGGGGTGTGTCCTGCCATCCCTTCCCCTCTTCTCTCTCTCTCCCTGCTTCCTGGCTGCCATGAATGGGGCAGTGCTTCTCCAACATGCTCATCTACCACGATGGTCAGCCTCACCTTCGGCCCAAAGCAATGGAGTCGGCCGACCAGGGACTGAACCTCTGAATCCCTGGGCTCGAAATAAACTTTTCTACCTCTAAGTTGTTCTTGCCAGGTATTTTGGTCACAGTGATGGGAAAATGACCAGCACACTTCCCAAACTCATGTTGAAGATAAATTGCCATTTTAACAGTATTAAGGGGCAGGACCTTTAACACGTGATTCAGCATCGGGTGATCAATCATACCCTTGAGGGTAGGATTGATGCGATCATGACCAGCAAGATCGTCCCACTCTTGCCCCCCACCATGGGATGATGCAGCAGGAAGGCAGTGCCCGGTGCTGAACTGGACTTCTCAGCCTCTAGAACTGGGAGCCAGTCAGTTTCTGCTAATTATGAACTACCCAGACTCACTCAGGTCTTCTTTCCAGCAGCACCAAACACAAACAGACTAGGACAAGGCCTGGGGGGGGGGGGGGTGGTGGTGGTGGTGGTGGTGCTGGGCTTGGGAAGATTTTGGCATCTGTCTTCAGTGGATGGCGGGTTAGTTGCCCTCCCTGAGGAATGCAGAGGGGGAGGCACAGAGAGCTCCTGCCCAGAGTTTGTTTGGTTTCTTCCTGGACAGTCTGGTCCAGGCCTTGCCGCAGCTGGCTTTTCTGTGGACCAGAGCTCGCTCCTTCTCTCTGGAGTTACAGGAGTGAGCAGTGCCACCAGAGGGCAGCTTCCTCCTAGGAAAGAGGTCAGTGGCGACTCCTCAGCAGCTTCCTCAGTGCCTGCTGGCAGCCCTTTGCTCTGTCCAGCTCAGTTCCTGAACAGTCCCGTGCAGCTCTTGTCTCTTAAGGGCCTCAGGTCCTAGAAGCTGGGTGCACGGACATTACAGAGATTCCAGGCTGCCCCGTGAGTGTAGGTCCCTTTAAGAAGGAGGGAGCCAGAAGGGGAGGGGAGAGGACTTGTGTTTCCCTCTCTGACCAAGGACCCCAGAGCCCATTTCCACCCCAGGTGGGACAGGGCCTTACATTCCCCTAGGTCCACCCCAGGCTTCCTGTTCTCAGAACGGCCTCCTTGCCCAAGCACCCTGTATCTTGTTGGCCAGTGACAGGGAAACAAGAAGGACAGTGACCTGACTTAGTTGTTTTGAGTCTCGGGAGGAGAGAGACGTTGAGAGACGTTTGAGGACCTGGCCAAGGTGTTCAGGCTCACCTGCCCATCAGGGCTCAGCAGGGCCTGAGAAGCTAGCTCTCGAGGTCCCTTGGCATAAGGGGCTCAGATCCTAGTTATGTGGCCAGGCACCCCTTGGACCTCCACCTGAGGCCTGTGATCGGCCGCTGTCCCTGCTGTGCTCTGGGGTCTACCAGCACCTGCTCCAAGGCCAGCTTCCCATGGGCTGTGGCTGACCTGTGACCTGAGCAGGGAGGGATACCAAGGTGGCCTGTCTCCAGGAGCCCCAGAGGCCCAGACTCCTCCAGTGGACAGCTCTGGATCAAGGACACCCTGGTGGCCTTCCCAGCTCTGAAGAGGTAGAGTCAGGTATCCTCACCCCTTGGCCTCGTTTTTCAACAAATATTAGTTGGCAAGTTGCTGTATGTATGTCCAGCATGGAGCTTCTGTGGGGGTGAGTGAGGTACAAGCAGGACTCCTCAAGGGGCTGCTGTCCTGAGCTGAGCCAGGTACAGTATCACAGGGCAACACTTGGCTATGATTCGAAACAAGGGTCAAAGAAAAGAGATGGACCCTGGAGAAATCAGGGTGGGCTTCTCAGAGGAGAGAGCCTTTTTTTTTTTTCTGTGAAAGGAAAATTGGCATTTTCCTGGGAAGTCATATTGGAAGAACAGTTCAAAGCAGATAAACAGCTTCTGCAGGGAAAGGAAAGTCAGGAAGGCGAAGGACACCAGAGACTGTTGTCCTGGTCACAAAGGATAACCTTACCACCAAAGTTGGGCCTGAGAAATTTGTTATATCCTGCTGTGAGGTTCTCAAAGCCAGGCAGGGAGAGCTTGTCACTTCTTCTGACCTCGATGTTGAACTGGTTCCCCTGGACGCACATCCTGGAAAAGAAAGGGGGGCGGGGCTCCGTTCTACATGCTTGTTCATGAGTGAGTAAACACGGATGGACGTCAATGTGAACTTGAATTCGCCTGTGGTGTGTCTAGTCCCCGGCAGTGACTTTTCTAAGGAGAAGTCTCTTAATTTTCAGCTGATTGAGTTAGAGTCTCCATTTTATGATGCACTTGCTTAGATCAAACTGTCAAGATAATTTGGGGACCCTCAGAGTGTTCTGAACAGCTCAAGGGTTCAGTAGAGGACACTCCTGTCCTCTACTGAAAATGGGTGGCAGGACGTTGTCTTGTTCTGGTAATTGAGGGAGGGGAAAGGAACAGGGTGAGCTTCACCATAGGGTAGGAGGAAATTCAGCAACCACCCACCGTGGGGCCCTTGGCAACAAAGTTCAGACCAAGGCCACGGTGGGGCAGCTCAGTTTACCTTGGAGCCAAGAGGCTCAGACACACGAAGGTCAGCTGGAGACCGTAGCTCATCTTGAGGAGCTGTCCACACAGACAGGGTCTGAGTAGGAATCACTGGGGGGAAGACAGACAGGTGAGGTGAGGGGAGACGTCCGAAGGCTCCCCTGCCTGGGGGCTTCCCCTTCCTGGGCTGGGCAGGCACGGAGGGTCCTCGACTCCCAGTTCCTGACAGTCCCTCTCTCCTGGCCTTCTAAGCAGCCCCTCTCCCGGGGGGCAGTCTTCTAGGATTGCCATCATTTTGGAGGATTGTTTTAAATCAAACCCAAATAAAGGCCGAGCCAGGAAATGCAGCCAGCTGTCCTGGTCTGCAGATTTTGTGAGTTGCACGGCTGTGCTTACTGTGGCCCTGTCCTGCCACCCCGACTGCGTCTGCCCTCACCTAGTCGGGCGCTGTCCCATCTATCTTACAGTCCAGGCCCTGAGGCAGCTGTGTTGGCCATCTTCACAGCCCCCTGGTGTGGTGGGCAGGTGAATCCCGTCTTCTGATGGGAAGAGGCTCGTGGAGAGGACTGTGCACTGGAGTGGCAGGGGTGACTCTGAATGCAAGGCTGGCTACTGTGCCTCTGTATTGTGTTCCTTCAGGACAGGCCTGAGCCTCAGTTGGCTGATCCCTGGGAGCTCTGAAGCCATTTAGCTGGTGTGTGCATGGAGACCTTGGGGTAGGCATGGCCAAGGGGACTGGCCCCTTGGATCTACTCTCATGGGAGAGCATGAGGTCTCTGGACCTCGGTGGCCATGACAGTGGCATGGGGGTTCTTGGGTTCAGGCCGTCTTCCCAGGCAGCACCTGGCTGGTTCACCCTGATCTCCATGATAACTTCTGTAAACCAGGCCACTTCCTAGAGTCTAGCTATTCTGGACCTTCAGGCCAGATTCAGTCCTTCATGATATAACATTGTGCTGAGCAGTGAATGGCTAGTGGAGTGGAAGTTTCAGGCCACGTGTTTGACATAGGCCTTTGGAACTGCATTTAGCAGGGGGGGGTGCACTGAGCCACCAGAGGGCAGTGTCCCAGAAGGTTACTGGGGCAGCTGCAGCTGAGATTAGGGCTGGAAGCACCCAGGCTTCTGCAGTCTGCGGGGCACCTGGCATTCAGAAGGTCGCAGCGGGTGCCTGAAGACAGGCAGCCTATATACCATTACCGACCCTGAGGGCACCTCTGGCTCAAATCTCATCTCCACTTGCAGAAGAGGGCAGGAGCTTCGGATTCAGACACCAGAGTCTCACGACCTCCATTTGCCCCTCTGACCAATGGGAATAAAAACACTCCCTACACCCTCATGGCCTCTCTCCTCTCCCTTCCATTTCTTCCATGGGATTCTTCCGTAATCCCACGGTGACAAAGAGGACCCCAAACTTCAAGTGCTTTCTAATGTCCCCGGTGCTGCCACCCAGAGGGTGAGCTGATTTGGCACCACCGCAGGAAAGACAGGGCAGACACAGGACACTAGGTCACCCAGGGGGCTGATGGCTCCTTTCCTGGCCTGGCTCCGATGAACGGTTCGGGGTCTGCGCTGGGCATGTTTCCGCTCCCACCACACCTGGGCTGCACAGAGGGGCCGCACCCAGCCCCCTTCCCACTCAGGCACTGTTTCCTTGTCCTTCGTCACTTTGGCACAGACACAGGCATTTGCTGGGAAGCAGGAGTGGAGCCTGAATCAGGCCGAGGTGAGGGCAGTCATTATCAGTGCCATGGTCCTGCCCAGGAGGGCCAAGAAAGCAAAGAGGTGCCAGGCGTGCCCTGCACCCGCTGGACTGGCCATCGGCAGCACAGAGGCAAACAGCTGTGGCGCTCATGGCTGATGGGAGGGGCCCTAATTTTGGCTTTGTCACTCTTTCCTAGATGGTACTACTTCCTCCTGAGGCTGAGTTTCCCCCCATGTAAAAGGGATCATGCTGTGGAAGTCAGGAGGCAGAGGAAGGGCTCAAACTCCAGGCCCAGCCCCTTCCATCCCTGTGTCCCATGAGGGTTCCTTGGGATCTCCTTCCTCCCTTCCCTCTCTCCCTCCCTCCCTCCAAGGCCAGCAGCTCCTTACCAGGCAGTGAGAGGCTCTGTTAGGGCAGGGCCTCCTCGGGGCTTCCAGGCACAGTATGCAGGCAGGGCATGCTCTTCTGGGTCCCGAGGATTCCCTCCATCTCAGCCCCAACTCTTGATATGAGATCACAGCCACTCTGATGGGGAAGCCCTAGCTCTGGGAAAGGCAGAGCTGTCGAACCAGCTGGGCAGAAGGAGGTGGGCGGAGCCTCCAGCAGCTCCGCCCTTGGGAGTTCTCATTGGTCCTGGGTGTCTGGGTTGGCTGGCTCCTGGCAAGACAGTTGGCACCCCGGGGGTTTCATTCTGAGTTGGTGTCTCCATAGCCTTCTGGACCCCAGTCAGGAAAGACTCTGAGACTTTAGACCTAGGAGAGTCAAGTAAGGTGGGTGACCCTCTCGGCCATGTCGGGGTCTGGAGGGTACCTCTCCAGCCTTATCCGGGGAATGGGAATCGGCAGTGTGACCTCAGGCAGACCACTTCACCTCTTCACCCCCAGCTTCCCACCCATAAAACAAGAATTTGCCCATTTTAAACACGGGCTTCTGGATGCACATTGTAAAAGTTTCTTTGGGATCAACAGAAGTCCTGTTCTACATTAAGAATTTTAGGTTCCAGGGCCTTGGCTTTTCAGACCGGAAAATTTCAAAAAGACTTGGAGACCCAGAAATTGAGGATTGAAGCTTAGCAGGCCAACGGGGAGAGGTGGGGCAGACTCTGGGAGGAATTTGGCCAGATCTCTCCACCTCTTCTCCTTCCCATTTCCCAGACCTCCCACAGAGGATTCTTTAACTCTCACAAGATCCCTTTAGGGACACCCAGAGACAAGGCCTCCGTTCCCCCTGGCCAGCTGAACTTCCTAACAGAAGCACTATGACAATGTCCACTGAGCCCTGAGTCCAGTGGCCCTGGAACCCAGCTTGCCGGAGGCTCAGGTTAGAACACCCTGGAGGCTTGGTCTTGCTCCCTAGGGGAGGGGGGCAGGGAGGGACTCATCTGGAGGGGCAGGAGAGAGCTGAGGCTGTGACAAGATGTCCAGAGGCACCTCTGGGACACTGAGGTCAAGCTCCTGCGCAGACCCACCAGTCCTGGAGGTGGGGAGGTGGGAGAAGGGAAGAGGCAGGAGGGAGCTCAAGGAAGATACAGGAAGTTAAAGCAAGTGGGCAGGAGGGAGGACCTCAGGGTACAATGCACCATAGATTCCTCTGGCCCCAAACCAACTTCCTTAGAGCTCCTCTGGAACCCAGCCAGCCGAGAAAACATTTCTGCGCTGGTTGGTATGGAGTGGGCCCCTGGAGAGAAAGCCCGTATCATTTCTCCCGGGAGACCTCACTTTCACCTGGGAACCTTGGGGGCGGCTAGAACAGGTACAGCCTAGGAGGAGCCAGTTTCGGGTTCTCAATGAATGGACGGTGGTTTGGGGCTATTTTCAGAATTTCTAAGAGGCTTTCACACAAAACAAAGGCTTGAGAGTAACAAAGAGAACTCAGAGCTGGGAGGTGGGGGCGTGGGGGGGTCCTCTGACTCAGGAACAGGGAGACTTAGATGAAAGAACGGGGCTGGCCGGCTGCAGACTTGGGGAAGTTGCTTAATCGCTCTGGATCTGGATTTGGAGTTGCTGCAAGAATTCAGCAAGGACAAGTGTGGGGTGTGGAGTCTGAAAGCGTTGTACAGAGACCCCACACATTGTGGTGCTAAGGGTGTGATTGTTCTTGCCCCTGATATTGTTAGCATCGCCTGAGTCTATACTCACCATTTGACTCTGTCTATGTGCGTATGTGTTTCTATTTTTAATTGATCTCTATCATGTATCGCTCTTACCTCTCCGATCTTTAATCTACCATCTACCTATCTTAGTCATCATATCTATTTTTACCTTCATTATCTATCTTATATTTAATTTTCTAGACGAACAATTAGATTGTTAGTGCTTTCATTGCTCAGGACTTATATTTCTACGTAAATAATCCATGAATTGGTTAATAGACTGGTTGCACCTGGGAACCAAAGCAATCTGTATTTGAAAGAATAAATTCCAGTAGGTATGATAAGTGGTCTCATCTTCAGTTTCCAACAGTGCTTCTGTCTAGTGCCAGCTTCTTAGATTTCTTTCAGATCAACTGAAGAAATTCCCAGTGTGGAGTTTCCAGGGAAGCGATGTTGTTTTCCAGTGGTTGCAGGCAGCCTGGCTGCAGAACCCTGGCACCCTCTGCAGCATCTGGGTCACCTAGTTCCAACTGTGACCTTAGTCTCAGGACACCTGAGGTCAATGGTATTTCGGGAAGTCCAGCTATGCCACGTACTACCCACGGGCACCTCAATGTGCACCTCCTAGTGCACAAGGCTACACACCCTGCTACAATCTGTCCCAGAAAAACAAAGGCCACAGTGAGATAGTACTTCGTGTTCTATGCCTTGTACATACGTCATGATGCGTAAGGGACACTGAGAAGACACAATAGCCCCACCCTCCACATAGTGCTTTGTGATTTTCTGAGTCTTTTGCTGTGCATGTGTCTTTCTTTCTTGACTATATAATCCTGTAAAGCAAATGAGGACTGTCTCCCATCCTTCCTTCCTTCCTTCCTTCCTTCCTTCCTTCCTTCCTTCCTTCCTTCCTTCCTTATTATTATTATTATTTTTCATTCCTTTCCGTGCTGGGGATTAAACCCAGGGATATTCTACCAGTGGGCTACCACCTTAGCCCTTTTTAATTAAAATTTTTTAAAAAATTTTGAGACAGGGTCTTGCTAAGTTGCTGAGACTGGCCTTGAACTTGCGATCCTCCTGCCCCAGCCTCCCTAGCCACTGGGATTACAGTTGTGCACCTCTGTCCCTGGCAAGGCTTGCTTCTTTATTCTTGAGATGAAGCTACACCAGAGTTCCTAGTGACTAAGCAGAAGCACCACTGTGCACTGGAACAGGCCTTGGATTTTTGAGACAGCTGCATTATTAGTGCCCCTGCTGCTCTTAATCAGGCCTTAGAGGACTCAGCAGCCATCGCCCTGCCATCTCCCACACTGAGCTGGGTGCACCCTGAGGTCAGATGCCTAGTCTTGTTAATTGGAGCTTCTGATACCAAGATCAGTGTCTTGGCCACATAGTGGGTCCTGGGGAAGTCCACACAGCCAATGAATTAATGCAATCAATGGCACAGGTACACCTGGTAACAGCAGTGTATTACTTACATCTGCTTCTAATTCCTATTAATAACAAATACATACCTCTCTGCAACCCCCCCCCCCCCGGTTCCCCCAGCACTAGGGCATAAGATTGCAAACTCTATGTACTTAAAGGACTGGAGACAAAAAGAAATGGCGGGTGCTGGAAACTCCTTTCTTGGCAACGTCTCTGCAGTGGAGAATAGACAGGCAAAGAGGGCGGGCATTTCCCACAGGGATCTGCCCAGAGGCCCCTGTCAGCAAGAGCCATCAGGGCACCTGGGAAAATGCACCTTCTGGGCTTCTCTGCAGACCTGCCAAGGCCTAGGAATTTGAATTTGAAGAAGCTGCCCAGGGAAATTCTGAACCCTGAGGACCCTGCTGCAGGGCAGAGCCTTTTCATTGCCTGGTGACTCAGTTGTTAAGTACTGCTGGTGCCTGTCCCCTCCAGGCTGGCTTAGCCTTCTGGCTCAGCCACACCTGGTAAGTGGGAAAGCACAGTCCACTACAACCCATGACAGAGTACACACATGGCGCATACCACAGAGGAAGGGGCATGCACACTCACACAGACACACATAATACATTTAATGCCATGGAGTGACTCAGGGGAAGTCCTTGGAGAAGGGACACTGAGGCTGAGTCCTGGAGCCTGGGGAGGAGATGGCCAAGTGCTAGGGGCAGGGGGCTCAGGCTGGGTTGGGGCAGCTGTCTCTCAGGGGCTCAGGATGCCCAGGTCCAGGTAGGTATCCTGATTGGAGGCGGGAGAAGTGGCTCCTCCTCCTGGGGGCCTCCACCTCAAGCTCTGGAAACCCTGGTTCTGCAGCAGCAGAGTCGGTGCTCAGCTGGAACCCTCCATGCCATCTGCTCTGAGCCAGACTCCCCTGGTCCCAGAGCCCCCCAGGATTGGGCTCCACACCTTGCCCCTGGGGCTCCTCTCCCTCTGCCTCTTCTTGGGAGCTGCTCAGTACCTGGCACCTTTAGGAGCTGTGCCAGTGTTACAGACCCCAGGGATTATTCACAAGGTGCAAACACCATCCCAGGTGCCGTGGGTCACAGGCTAGACCAATATGGAGGCATACAGGGTCCCCAGCGAGGGGCACCATCCATACCCTCACCATACCCCTGGGAACAGGTGGCCCTGTGGCAGGTTTGTAGCACAGTGCCTATACCCACAGTGAAACTTCAAAACCAGAAGAAGGCAAACTGTGTCCCCAGGTGCCCTGTGTCACTTTATATGCTATAAAGAGCTGTGCCCAGTACATGGAACCCAGCCTTCCCATGTCCCTTGGCTCGAATAATACATATGCATGCACAAACATATACACATACACATGCACACACATGCACACACAATACATGCATACACATGCATATACATGCACATGTACACACACATGCATGCACCTACACATATATGTACACACGCATGCATATACATACGTACACATAAATATGCACACGTACATGCACACGGTACATACATACACACACATACACATACATACACACATGCATTTTTAATTCCATTTTCAGAGGGCAGGGCTGTACACATTCGTTCTATTGATCAACTTGACTCCCGGGTCACTTCCCAGAGGTTCTAAAATGCAAATATCCTTCTGCCTTTCCTACAGTTCCCTAGCTGGGCCTCTCAGGGCTGTTTTATTTACCAAGTGGGCTCTGCCCACCTTGGGTCCCTGGTATCTTCTTTGGAAGTCAGGAAGCATCTTGGGGTGAGGGGGCTGAGGATCTGTGTCACAGGGGCATGAGGTCTCTGTGGTAGCCCTGGGGACTCAGGGGTCTGGGATAGCAGGTCCTGTTGGAGATTAGAGGTTTCTGTCTCCCTGGCTGAGTGACCAGAGCACAGCATTGGGCTGTGACATCTTGGCGCTGACACGTCTTCTTCTGTGGCTGATGCCGGCCCCTCCCCTGGCCAGCCTGGCTTCAGGGTTCCACCTGTGATGTGAGGACCTGGTTCACAGCATTAGCAGGTGTAGAACGCCATGCCCTTGGCGCAGCAGAGAGGGATGCTTGACACATAATTTCACTGTGGCTTCCAACGTGGGGCCCTGAGGAGCCAGTTTCACCCTCCCTGGAAGCATCTGTATTGTAAGACGCTAGCGTGGTGCCCATTGCCAGAACCCAAGGCCCGGGTCCTGGTTCTGCACATGGAAGATCTTGGTAACATCTGGTTCTCAGAGCTCCTTGGTGCCCTCAGCTGCCTGGGTGTCTCGGTGTCTCCTGTTTCCGGAGCCTTGGATACAGGCCTCGGCTACCCCAGTGACCTTCAGGGCAGCTCATCTCTAACCCCGGAAGGACCAGAGGCGGCTAATCTGCTTATGGGTAGAGATCACAATAGGCTCCAGCCAAGTTTTGTAGTTTCTTAAAACGATAGGACTTTTATTGTCTTCCCTTCATCCTTTCAACAAAGGTTGAGGGCCTACTATGTGTCAGATGTTCCTGAAGGTGTTAGGCCCACAGCTGCGAACACAACACAGCTTTAGTGTGGGGAGATGAGCAGAGAATAAATGCAGGGGAGGTGTAGGCCGGGCAGGGCCGGAAGGAGGCCTGGGGGAGCAGGAAGCTGCTAGAGGGGAGGGGGCTGGGGAGGGTCTTTGCTAGATGGGCCCCAAATAGAAAGTGTATTCAAAGAGATGACATTCGAGGACAGACAGAGGGAGGGGCGCTGTCCTGCTCTGGCTTCCCCTGTCTCACCCTCTCCGCCAGCCTCCCTCTAAAGTCGCAGCACAATCAGGTGGCTTTATCATCTTTCAGTGGATATTTCTCTAAATAAAAACCCAAACCCTTTTGGCCTGGCATTCAAAAGCTGTCAGGATATGGCCCCAAGATACCTACCCTCTGTTGCTGTCACTCTGCAGTCAGTGGCCCATGTTGAAGCACTCACAGTTCTCCAAGTGCCCCCCCCACTCGCCTCCCCCCCAGGGGTGCTCAGTCTCTCTGCATCCCTCACCACCTGCTGAGACCCCTCCTCCCTCTTACCCATCAGCTCCTGGCCCTCCACGCTGACCTCCTCGTATCACCCAACACACGCTAAAACACAGAGTGCATGGTCTGTATTCTCACTTGTCCCCACCAGACTGTGGCCCCCAGAGAAATTATTTGCCTCCCTCCATCCTTAATGCGCGACATAGATCCAGACATGCAGTAGGTGTTGAAAGAAGTAATGAATACAGGGACGAATTCGTTTTTGTTCATCTCTATCACCTTTCTGAGCCCTTTCCAGTGCGGCTCACCTTATTTAGCAAGCAGGGCAGATGGGGCCCTTCTCCCCAGAGTCCTGTCTTCCCATGGTCCTCTTTGGTCTCCTTTCTACTGTCCTTCCTTTGCCTGCCCACACCGTGTCTCCTTCCCCACCCTCCTCCACAGCCCGTATCTCCAGTGTGATCCTGGGACATGGGCCCTACAGCTGAAACCAGCCCTCTCTCCTGAGGACCTGCACTTCTCTCTGGGACCCCAGTTTGAGAGTGGCTGCAGGTCCTGGTTGGCTAGAATGGATTCCATTTTAGCTAGGAGGTGTTTTGTTGGCCAGGTGGAGCCGTCTCGCCACACCTAGGACAAAGGCAGGTGCTGCCCCTCTCCTGGTTGCTATGACCCAGGTCCCCAAAGGGTCACCTGGCTTGAACACACTGGCCGGAGTCTGGGCTTGGACTTGGGATTTCTGGTGGCCGCCTTCAACACACAGCTTGGTTCAACCTCTCACTTGTACCCCTTTGGGTTTTGAACTTCAGAAACTTGAATTCTCCACATGGTGTTTGCTGGATTCCTGGCTCTGCCGTGAACCTGGTGTGCAGCCTATCTGATCTTTGTTTTTTCTCTGAGCCAAGATTCCACTTAGTCATGAATGTTTTCAATCATTTAGCACATAGTTGGCGAAGGTTGGCCCCCTTGCCTGGCTGTAAATCAAGTGTCAACAATGTTCTCTGGAAAGGGCCAGAGAGTAAATATTTTAAGCTTTGTGGCCTACCGACTTTGTCACCGCTCTTCAACGCTGCTGCTGCTGCCCAAACGCAGTCACAGGGAATGTGTAAAGGGGCAGGTGAGGCTCTGTTCCAGTCAACTACAAAAACAGGCATTGGGTAGGCTTTGGCCCATGGCCTGGGGTTTTCTGAGCTCTCTTCTAGGCTGTTAATGACTCATGAACCTGAGCCTGTGCCCAGGGCACCACTGTAGTGACTGGGAAGCCTTTAAGTTAAGCGCTTTGAACACCAAATACATTTCTATAACTTTCCCCACTAAGTAAACCCCCGTCTTCTCCTCCTAACCTTGCTTTGTGGAATATATAATGGCGTACATACAGACTGTGTGCAATGTATATGTACATATGTTATAATTTTTCCTGCTGATTTCCCTCTCCAAGGACTTCGATCAGCTCTCCTCATTTCCCCCTTTACCCTGCCCTGCCTTCCTGAGGGAGGTCTCAGGGTTGGCATTTCTTCTGAATTCTTGGGTTATTCCTAGCAGGAACTACAGAAGCATGATCCCAGCCAGAGGCATTTTGCTCTACCTGGTCAACCCTGTGGCTGGAGTTGGCCCAAAAGTGGGGGCAGGGGACTTCCTGGAGGGGATTGGCTTGGATTCCAAAGAAAGAGTCATTAAATGCCACAGTGACCATCCGGAGCACCTGATAGGGGGACTTACTGGCAGTCTTGCAGGGATCCTTTTGATGGATAGGAAGACCTGGGTGTGTCTGCCCCCAGGTCGGGATATGGGGTTCATTGGGGCTCAGGAATGTGGCTCAGGGCAGGGCTGGTTCCCACGTGTGTGGCCTCATGGTTAACCTCAGTGTTTTCAAGACACACTGCCATCAGCTTTCTCAGGGCCTGGGAATAGTCAAAGCCAGGTTCAGGCTCCAGCTTGTGAGAAAACAAGCAGCTGGCGTCTGTCAGGATGTGAGAAAAAGCAGGGGTGTCGGGGACCCCACATGCTGGCTTCACCCTTCTCCTCTCAATGCTGACCCACCCCAGGTCCATGGTGCCCCGGGCAATGGGAGAGGAGGAAGGGTCCCCTCTTCACCAACTCCTCGAGG
This sequence comes from Urocitellus parryii, assembly GCF_045843805.1. Lineage (NCBI taxonomy): Eukaryota > Metazoa > Chordata > Mammalia > Rodentia > Sciuridae > Urocitellus > Urocitellus parryii. The sequence continues at coordinate 158,020,502 of NC_135531.1, read as the reverse complement.
CCAGGGAACCACTCTTCTCTCATCAGAGAGGCAGAAGATGACTCGGGGCTGATCTGTGGTCCCTGCATGCACCTCTAGACCCTCCAGCTCCTCCCTGGAAACCCACCCCCAGGCCCTGGCACTGCTCCCCTATTCATAGCCCATTTAAAAACCCTTTCTGCGGAGGGACTTGTGTGTCATCCATTCACTTCCTCACTCAGTCCTTCAAAAACACCCAACAGCTGCCTCTTATGTTCTGGGCATGAGACAGACATGGCTGGTGTCCCTAAGTACTTCCAGGTCAGCAAATGTTTCCTGAAAAGGGCTTGTGAGGAGACCTGAGGCCTGAGCCTAAGCAACTCCATTTTAAAAACTCCAGTTTAACCTGCAGTCTCACCAGGACACCCACAGAGCCCTCCAGTGTGGCCTTAGACAAGTCACGTCCCCTCACCCTGATGAATAGAGTGAAACCCCTCACAGGTTGTCCTCGCCTGGTAAGAGGGAAAGGCGAGAAGATCAGGGGGGAGATACCTGACCAGATGTTTCTGACCTCAGAGTAAATGACGTCACTGAGAAATCCCGTGGTAGCTGATAAGGATTGAAAGGGGGGTCAAAAGCCTCCAAATTTAGTACAAATAATGATGAACAGGGATTCAGCCGGATGCACTCGAGCTGGAGAGCCTGATGAGGACCTGACATCCCATTGCTTGTCATGGTTCCTGAGCTCTGTGTGATCCCCACTGCTCTAAAACTCTACTGCCTCTTCTGGACCGTGGTGAGAACCGCAACTCTTCCCTACGACCCCCCCCTCCTCAACCGGTGGTCCACTCCACGCCAGGAAAAGCCTGTCTTGGTTCTGGACCTGGTCACCAAGGTCTGAGTGAGTGTGCATCTGCTGGACGTAAAGCCTAAGGCTTAAGACATTTGAACTTAGCATGCAGAGGGAATGTCCGTCATGAGCCTGTCATGATTAAGTGTGTTTGCAGTGCTTAGAATTAATCTAGAATTGTTTGCTGTGAATGGATTGATTTAGAATTGTTTTCTGTGAATGGATTATGTCTATTGCAATGCCTAGTATTAAGGATTGTCGTTTTCTTGATTAAGAACCTATAGAATGAAATTGTATAGAGAAATTTGAGTGAATAAAGCATTAAAAGGGGTGGAAGCGTGTGGACATTCTTTATTTTGCCCCTCGACTGCGTATGTTGCAATTTTGCCCCCTTGCGACAAAGAGCCAAATAGGAAATATTTGCAGCTCCTAGGGCCACAGCCTTTTACTTCTCATGGACTCTCCCTTGGGAGTGCAAAGCAGTGACAAAGGTTTGAATGGATGGCTGGGTTCCAACAAAACTTTATTTATGAGAACAGGCAGAGGGCAGGATCTGGCCCCAGGGCCCTAGTTCAGCTGTGAAACACTAGCACTTGTTAAGGGCTTCATCCCCGTGCTGTGTAGACGCTGCACTTCTGTAAAACACCAGCACGTGAGATCCGAGTACAGGACTCTATACGAAAGTGAGGTCATGTGAACACTCAGGAAAATACAATTGATGGTGAAAAACTAAATAGAATGGCACCCAGCTTCCAAACAGCAGAGGCTGGAGTTTGGTGGAAGCTAGCGCAGCGGATGCCCGTTAAGAAGAGCTGCGTCATCTACGCGGGATGACAGGAGCTCAGGAGCCTCCATAGCAGAGGGGACTCTGGGGTCCTGGAAGCCAAGCAAGCCATGTTCCTAGACTAGGGGACGGTGTGAGTGGAGCCCGGGGAGCCGTCCTGTGGTGACACGCCTTGAGCAGGGTTGGAGGAGCAGGCAGGGGGCCTTGTGGTCCTCTCTTGTGTGCCATGGCCAGGAATTGGAGCTGCTGTTTCTGGGAAGTAAGGAGTTAAGAAAGAAGTGGATGATCACGTTTGTATTGGGGGGCGCTCTCTCTGGCAGCGGCATTGGAATGAGAGAAACTGAAAGCAGAAGGCTAGCAGGGAACTGGGGCAGTTTGGACCCCTCAGACAGGGACCCGAGGTAAGGGACATGATCTTAGAACACCTCCTCCTCAAATGTCCCTCATAGGTGGAGGAAGAGGGGCTAACTTAGAGGATCTCTTTGGCTTGTTTGCTTTCTTTCCCCAGGATCCTGGTCGGGGCTCGTTTTCCCTGGGACCTCAGGACGCTGAGGAGGGCTCCAGGGGCCAAGTTAGAGGAGCCCAGAAAATCCCCACCCCTTGGCATTCACTGGGGAATTGTACACCAACCTCGGCCGTTAATTTTAGGGTATGGGTTTCCACGTCTGGGTGTGTTTCTTGGTGTGTAACACAAGCTGGATAAATCGATTCTTTCTTTCTTCTGTTTTCCTTTTTTTCCTGTTGGCCAATGCAACTTGATACCAGCTCTGAAGTCACCAAATCTAAATAGGGAAAAAATCCAGATCTGACATCTCGTTTCGGAACACACGGAGGTCACTGAGAACCATCTTTCTGAATCTTGGCAGCGGTGTCCGATGGGACGGGGTCCTCAGGGCCTCCTCCTGCCGGGACTTCATGCTGATCAGCTGGGCACGGACCTTTCCTGTGATCTGGCTGAGGCTCTTGTTCACTTAAAGAAACCTGTAAAGATTCCCCATTAACTTTTATTTTGTTTTGTAAGTGATGAAACATACACAACATAAAGTTTGCCATTGTGACCATTTTTGAGTGTAAAAGGCATAGCATTGAGAATATGAATGTCCTTCTACAATCATCAGCACCGCCCACCCCCAGAACCCCCCTCTGCACCCATCAAACAGTAGCTTCTTCTTCCTCCCTCTCCCCAACCCATGGTGTTCCCATTCTACTGGAATCGTGTAGTAGCTGTTCTTTTGTGTCTTAGAATGCTTTCTGGATTCATCCGTGGTGACCCACGGGTCAGGATGTCCTTCCTTCTGAGGTCTGGGTAAGACGCCAGCATGTGCTTTTCTATTACAGTTCATCTATTCCCACACAGATGAGCACTTGGGTTCTCTGCCTTCTGGCTGCTGTGGGTGGTGCTTCTGGGGAACCAGGTGCCACCAAGCTCCCTGAGTCTCTGCTTTCCATATCTAGGGGCGATGCCTTGAGGGAACACTCCATCCTTCCGTATTTCCTTTGTGCTCCTCAGGTGATGGACAGCAGTGTAGTAAATTCCTGTGTGGCTTTTAGAAAGAGCATGGAACTTGAGAGTCCTGGGCTTCTGCACAAGCTGAGCTCTCTGGGTTTGTTTTCCTTCTCTAGAAATTGAACAAACAGCACACACTATTGATTTTATGCGAATAGTGTGGAGATCAAAGGCACTACTAGTGTGTGTGAAGGGCTGGTGAGCTGTGAATCATCTGCCACTCTTGGGAGTGCTGGTCCGTGGTTATTCCTGGGGCTATGCCTGACCCTCCACTGGGAGACTTTCTTACATGTAGCAGACCAGGGTTTGCATGGAATTGACTCTGTCATCAATTTCAGGTGGACCCTGATCAGTGCAAGCTTAGCAGCCTACCCAACCCAAGTAGTGCCAGAGTTTTTTTTTTAGGATGGATCATTGAAGAAAATATTTGCAAGGGCTTTTGAGAAGTCTTATACTTCTGATTTTCCCTTGGAGGGAAGGTATGCGAGGATGCAAGATCTGGAACTCAAGCAGCTGTTTTGCTTACATGAGGTAACACCCAGAGCTTCTGAGAGGTGTCAGAACTCCTAATGGGGGCTGAGGATGCTATTAATATCACCAAAGGACCAACGATGAGACAGGAAGCCCTGTCTAAACTGCTAGGTCAATCCTTGCTCACAGGAGGATATTAGCTGTTTCCCTAGACTTTTGAGTTAAGTAAACCAATGGCTTCCCCTTTCTATTTAATACCTTTTAAGTCAGATTTGATGGGACTCACTTTTTCTCTCACTATCTGATTTAACTCTCTCCTGAAGATCTGGTCACCTCACTGATCCCAACTCATACTACAGGTTTCTCTGGACGACTTCTTTCTTACCAAGTTCTGGCATCAGCATCATAGCATCTAAAAGCAGAAAGGGGCCTCAGTGTTCTTTGATTCAAAGGGGTTTGGGTGTTTTTAATAAAAAATAATTTTTATTTCCAAAAAATAAATCTTGCCAGGATCCCAGCACATGAGGCAGGTAAGCATGAAGCTGGCACTGAGGTGTAGGGGAGCCCAAAACATCTGGCCCCCTGAGACATCTTCAAGGACCGTTAAGGCAGACTTTAAAGACAGCTCACCAAGTGTGTCACTCCTAAGTTGACCTACGTGTCTAAGGTCACAGAGCTTGTTAGGTCTACCAGCTCCCACTGGGTGCTCTTTCCACTGAGGCACAGTCTCCTCCAGCCTTTGTGGTTTGTGTTAGTGGGGCCTCTGCTGCATGGAGCTGGGGTTGTGGGCTGCATTAGCAATCTCAGGTGCATTAGTCAACTTGGGCTGCTATAACAAAATATCCTAGACCAGCTAGCTTAAACCACATTTTATTGTCGTATGAAGACTGGGAAGTCCAAGGTCAAGCTGCTGGGTGATTCCGTGCCTGTTGGATGCTGGGGACACCGTTGGGCATGGCTTGTCTTGCTGTATTCAGCAGGGGAAGCCCCTGGACTTGCTAATCATGTGATGATGAGATGCCCCAGGCCTGGCACCTGGTCTCTAAGCTGGCATGTCCCTGGTAGATAATGCAGGCAAGTCACTGGGACAATATCCAGTCATCAGGGCAGTTGCAGGGTTACTGAGGATTCTAGATAGGTTCCAGTGGGCAGCGGGCCCCAAGAGCCCCAGGCCTTGTCCCTGGGACACTGAGTCCAGGCTGGGAGCCTGAGCAGCCAGTTAGAATGATGATGGCCATTCTGAGCTCGGTACCAGTGGCCCTGTGGAGCTGCCACATGCCATTCCCGGGCTTAGTCACACAGTCTCCTGCCTGGTCCACGTCAGCCTCCTCCCAGCTCCTTCTACCCAGTGGTCACATGGTGCATTCTCATATTTCCATCTCAACTTATTTCTTCTCTTTACCCTGCTTTTCTTCTCCCCCCATGTCTCATCCTCTACCCTTCATTATTAAGTGACTTATTATGCTTTTTACTGTCTGTGGGTCTCCTCTTACAGAAAGTGTGCTTCGTGCTGGCAGGTGCACTGAATAAGCTGGAGAGTAGCTCAGGCTTTGCGTAAAAGCTGTCTGGGAAATGCAAGTGCATCTTGTGTTGTGGAGACTTGGGTGCATCCCCAGGAGAGCTCATTTCTCTATGTAACGTTTCCAAACTCCGAAAAAATCTGAAATCTGAAACATTCCTGGTCCCAAGCATTTCAAATTGAGGATACTCAACCCATGAGTACATTTTGTTGAACAAATCACAGCCACTCCCTGATGGTGGCATTTTGGTCTTCCTGTCTTAGGACACAGAGCCAGGGAGGTGGGATGCCGTGCCCAGAGTCACACGGCTGATGAGGCTGACGGTCACCTCAGCAATCTTTCACAGCCTCTGGGCCCCCGCTGCTGCTTCATGACTGAACTCTTGGTCCCATGGGTTGCTTCTGTGTCCTTCCATCAAACTCTCTTCCAAACTGAGGTGAGACAGACGACGTCCTTGGCTAAGGAGATCTGCCCAGGTAGAGCTGGAAGAGAAGAAGCTTTGCTCGGTGGTGGGGGTGGTGATGGCGGGTCGTGCTGAACTTTTCTCAGGTTCAAGAGTGAAGAGATTAAGGACACCTGGACGAGGGTGGTGCATTAGTCAGTTTTCCATCACTGTGACCCAGGCACCTGACAAGAACAAAACAGGAGGAGAGGTTTGAGTGCAGAGTTTCTGAGGTTCGGCCCATGGTCGCCGACACATTGCTCTTGGCCTGAGTGAGGAGAACCGCATGGTGGAAGGACATGGCCCAGGAAAGCTGCTCAGCTTACGGCAGTGGGAAGTCAAGAAAGCAAGGAGCCAGGGACAGAATATATAAGCCCCAAGGGCACACTCCCAGTGACTGACTTCCACCAGTAACATCTCACAGTTACCACCCCAGGATCCAAATTATCAATCCATCAAATGGATTAATCTACTTATTAGCTCATGACCATAATCCAGTCATCTCTCTCTGAACATTCCTGCATCCAGTAATGAGATTTTGGGGGATACCTCATGTCCAAACCAGAGTGGGTGGGGAGGAAAGGGGTGGGTGGCAGGGAGGTGATTTGGCACAGGGTCTCAGCTCCCAAGGAGCAGCTAATCCTAGGAGGCTAGAGACTAGACCAAGCCCACTTCTGCCCCAGGCTTCTGGCTTGCTCTGCCCTAGATACTAGCGATGTGCCCCTCCAGCCCAGCTGAGAACATGTTTCTTGTGCGTCCTGTGTGCAGGTGTGTCCAACAGTGGTCTTGCCAGGTCTCTGTCTGGACGACCCCAGACCTGCTGCCCTGTAGCTGGCTGCCCTTCTCCAGGTAGCCAGCATCCTCTCCTGGGATCCTAATGAGGGGCCCAGGTCTCCAGCCAGCCCCTTCTAGCATGGGTTCAAATGACTCCTCACCTTCTCCCCACTCCCCTGCTCTGCCACACCCCTGTGCCGTGCCTGTCCCATTTCTCTGGTGACACCCCACCAGCTACCTCCCTGAAAGGCTCATCCTTTCCTTCCCCAGCCACTGAACAGCTTCGAATTCTTCAAGAGCCAGATTCAGGGATGGCCTGTCTGGGAGGCTTTCCTGCTCGCTGACAGACTCGCGCGCGCGCACACACACGCACACACAGATCCTCTGTACACACACCTTACACATATGTCCACGCACACACAAAAAGGCACAGACACACATGGACCATGCAGCCTTCACACACACACAAAGACACATGTACACATATCCCAAGCCCCACTCACAAAGTCACACACCCGTTACATTGGCACATATATCCACAGCCCCTGCACATGCACACATACCTGTGTTCCCTCCCAGGTGCCCCTCACTAGTCAGAAACACAGAGATGCCCGTTCCCCACCATCCACACTCCCACAGTCCCCTGAGTGACAGCAGCAGGTCACTCTGCCTCTGTGCTCTGTGGCATGCTGGGCACGGCTCTTCCCCAGCACCCTCTTCTGGGCTGTGGTATGTTCATTCTCTGATCCTCTCTTTGACTAAGAGCCTGTCTCAGCCTCAGGCCGACGTGGTGCCTGGCACACAGAGGGATGGAAGATGATCGGGAGGTGTGTGCCTGAACTGAAGTGAGCTCATGCATGACGGGTGGGAAAGAGACCCCTGGAAAGGATTCAGGCAGGTGTCCCCCCAGGAGCGGGTAACCCTGGCCGCGGTAGGGTTGGGGTTGCTCAAAGGAAGCTTTACCTTGAATATCCAGAATCAACAAATGGAAAAGAAACAAAACTACAAAACAGGTGACTGTCCTATGCACCCTTGGTCAAGAACCCTGGTCAAGAGCACCAGCCCAGGGGAAGCAGATGGCTCCCAGTCACGCAGCAGAACCGGCACTTGAGCCCTAGGTGGCTGTGTTGACTGAGCCTGAGTCATGGAGCTCATGTGTGCAGGCTCATGATCCCAACAGCACCAGAGACAGGAAGAGGAAGAGGAGGGTCGTCTGCAAAGATTGGTGGGGGTGGGAATCCGTGTCTTTGGGGAGGTTGTAGATAGAGAGCAGTTGTTTTTAATTGGAGGTGATTTTGTGCCCCCAAAAGACATGTGGCAACCAATGTCTAGACACGTTTTGTCTTAGAGGCTGGGGGGAGGGGCGGAGAGAGATGCAAGCACCTTACAATGCACAGACAAAAATGTCAACGATGCCATCATGGAGAACCTCTGACATGGAGAAGGGAATGTGGGCTTTTGGAAGAGGTTTGAACCCAGCTCTGCTATTTCCCAAATGTGTGGCTCTAGACATGGCTTGGAACTCTGATCTTTTCAGTTGCAGAAGGGAATAATTATGCCAACGGCACTGGGCCATTGGGAGGGTTGCAATGCAAAAGCAGCCTCCTCAATCACAGGGCACACAGAAGGCGCTTAATAAGCAGCCTCCTTCCCAAACCAGCCTTTAGAACCCACGGCAGACAACCTCTGCTTCTCCTCTGCCAGAACCATGCAGCGTCTTCCTGCTCTTTTGGTTACAGAAGTATCTCTGCTCTGCCGAGCCTTGCCGTCTTCCGGTCTTGGAACTGTATCAGAGTGTGAGATGGGGTTCCAAGTCTCTCATTTCCAATCCCCCACTTTGAATGTACACATCTTTCTGCTTTGAACATATGCACTGTGTGTGTATGTGTATGTGTGTGCATGCAGGTGTGTGCTTGTACTTGTACGTGTGCTCACGCTATCTGTCTTTCCTCTCTTTTCTGATTAGGTTTTCAGCAAGAAGATGGAAGGGCAGCCCTGATTTGGAAGCACAACATTTTTATCTTTTGATGAATCTGAACCCACACCCTTAGGTATCCTCATGATCTAAAATAATTAGGAATCCCCCCATCTTCCCCAGGATCGCACTGTCTGGCTCCAGCTTTCAGAGGCATCTTTCTTTCTTGTTTGGACAGAAAAAACGTCATGGAACTTCAAAGAGGGATCTTGAGGGATGCTTCCCAGGCCCAAGCACCTGGGGGCATTGAAGCTGTCCTGCCGGTCTCAGGGGTTCGGTGCCCCTTGCAGGCTGCCTGGATAGCTGTCAGAGAGCCCAGGCTCAGAAGAGAGGTCTGGTGGGAAGTTATGAGCCAGCCCTCTTTCCATCTGCAAAGAATTGAACTCTTCTCTGCACCACGAATCCATTCCGTGACCCAGAAGCTGCACAGCGGTCTCTTTAATAGCTGCGGAGACCCGGCATTCCAGTCCCTGTGCTCCGATTGCTCTTGGGCCCTGGAGCACGACTTCTGGGCCCTGGTTGAAGAACTTCTGGTTGGCAGCAGCTGCTGGAGGCCGAGCAGACCACACACAGCTCCCTTTCTCCAGCTGCTGTTTTGGACAAGGCTGGGCAGCAGGGCCTGGGTGCTCGCCCTGCCTGCCTGGTGCCTGCTGTTTCCCCACCTGTGCAGGCCCTCCCCCTGCCATGGACAGATCCTTCCATGGCTCCCAGGAGGCCTGCAGGCTTAAGGACCCAGCCATCCCTTCCTGTGACCTGCCCTGGCCAGTGAGTTGCTTCAGAAGCTCCTTGAAGGCAAAACTAGAAATGCCCCCACAGAACCACTTTCCAGAAATTTCCGGGGTCAATCTGTCTTCAGGCCAAAGGGACACTCACTGAACTCGGATGGATGGAAGAGATCGTCTCTGATCCTCAAAGGCCAGCTCCTCTAGGAAGTGGCCAACACACCCACCAACTGCAACGCCCACTTCCCCCTGCTGGTGTCTTTGAAAAGCACCCACCTCCATCATCTTGCTCCGCATGCTCCCATCCACCACAGGCTGCCTCTCCACCCAGTCCTCTTTCTAAAACGCAGAGCTGATCGTGCTATTCTCTTCCTTGAAAGCCACTAATGGCTCCCATTGCTGTGGTAGGAAGTCCTAAATTCCACCTTCTTCCATTCCCCTGGTCTCCCCCCACTGCCTTCCAAGCTTTGGTCCCTCTGTGAGCTCATTTTACGCCGCCCCAGGCCCCAGACAAAGCCACTTGCCCCTTCCTTACTGCCAGGCTTTGCTGCTCTGCTTCTTTCTCCTGCTGGACCCTTCCTTTCCCAGCACCCCCACGAAGCTCCCACCCCAGGTGCCTCTTCCTTCCCTGAACCTCCTATTGGGATGACTCTCTGTCCCACAGCACGGCCAAGTGGGACTGAATGGTTACATATTTATCTCCCCCATATCAAAAGCTCTTTGAAACCAGAGACTGATTTATTAACCATCCTGCAGCCCCTCTCCCCTTTCCTAGTATCCACGCGCTTGGCATAGACAAGGGATCAAATCAAGTCGGAATTAGAGCGTTTGCTGTAAACTCTTTTAGAAGCCACCAAGGATGAGAGATGGGGCTGCAGTCTTGATGACAGAAACCCAGGCGGAGAGGGGTGAAGCAGAGCCGTCAGCTTGGAGACCCATCAAGAAAGACGCGGGGCCTCCCGGGAGAGCCAGCCCACATGGCTGGAGGCCCGTCCCAGATGAGGCCCCATGTTTTCCTGTTTGGTGGCCTCTCTCCTCAGCCTGTCCTCGGCTCTCTAGCTCCCATCTCTGGCAGTTCTCCAGGGGGAACTTATGTCTGTAATGGTGGAATAATTAGCTCCCCATCCTGGCATGCATTAACCTTGAATTGATGGTGTCAGCTAATGAGAGAGAGGGAGCAGGGGTGCCCAGGAATTATGGCGCCTCTGACTGCTCTCGTCTCTCCAGGGCCCGGCCTGAGCCGAGAGATGGTGCACATTTTTCCACTCCCAGGTGAGAGACATCATTACGGGTTTTCCCAGGTCCCACGTCTGACACCAGTCATCTCTGTTTTAGTCAGATCTTCTCTCTTCAGATAAATTAAACAATACATTTATTCCCACAAAGATGCCTTTACCTGTGGATTTCTGGTTGCCGTGGTAACAGGGATACTCCAATCACAATCCTCACTGTGTGAGCCAGACAAGCTCTTTGGTGCATGTGAGTCTCTGTTTCCTTGTCCACAGTATCCATCTCATAGGGCTGTTGTGCAGATCAGCCTAATATGGGTGGAGACTCATTCCAAAGTGTGAGGCGTTAGGGTTGCCTTTGGTCCAGGTAAGCACTTTGATACTGGACTCCCTTCTGGGCCTCAGTTTTTCTTTCTTTAAAATAGGGAGTTGCGGGCTGGGGATGTGGCTCAAGCGGTAGTGCGCTCGCCTGGCATGCATGCGGCCCGGGTTCGATCCTCAGCACCACATACAAACAAAGATGTTGTGTCTGCTGAAAACTAGAAAATAAATATTAAAAAAATTCTCTTTCTCTTTCTCTCTAACTCTCTCTTAAAAAAAATAATTGAAATTATAAAAAAAAATAGGGAGTTGCATTCCGCCATCAGTAACTCTCAAGGGGGTTGCCAAGGTGGGATGGTCCTTAGTCCCCCCTCACCATGACCAGACAGTTCCCTATCACCTAAACTCTCACTTCATTTGTTCCCCTCCATGACACAAAGGTTTTTATAATAATGGTCATGATGGTCCTAGAAGAATGACCAGAGAAGTGACTTCTCTTGGGTTTACAGGTAAAGCTTCTTGCTGCCAGTGGGAGAAGTCATTGCTCCATCCCCGGCTCCTTCCTGGATGGTTTCTGTCTTGGCAACCAAAGTTTCAGCTCCTGTGATGGTTCTTTCATTGGCATCCTACTTTCCAGTTTATGAACCTTTCATTTTATATGGCGTAATTCACACCTCCCATAACCGCACAGGAAGATGGGAGTAAGCATCACCAGCCCATTCTACAGATGGGAATGTCCATTCATTCGCCCGTCCATCCATCTGCAGGACTTTCTGGGATGCACTTTGTACTAGCTGCTGTGGCTCAGAGGCTTGGTGTGTGTGAATGAGGTGTCACTGCTCCAAGTGGAGGCTCTGGATCAAGGTTAGAGGCCCACTCAGTGCTGGGTTCAGTCGGTCCTGGACCCCATATGGCGCCCCCTGCAGTCTGCTCCTGTTACTACCCCTCATTCTCAGCACAAAGGACCACACGTGATGACTGTTTCCAAGAGAACCTGCCGGTCCTGACTCCCTCTTTGGGTTCACAGTTCAGCCCTAGGCAGGTGAATTGCTACCTGCTCTTGAAGCCCCAGCACTTCTTCTTTTAAAGTTCCACCATCTTGCCCTTCTTCTCTCCTGAAGCTTAACAGTGCCAGCACCGCACTTCAGATTCATCTCTGCAGCCACATCCATCACCTTATATTGCAATAATCCACATACATCTCTGACTTTCTATACCCATGCTGTCTCTACACCTCCTCACAGAGCCACTCATGGGAAGTTGAAGAGGTCAGACTCCTCATACCATCCCTGAATCCCAAGTCCAGGTCCAAGGTCTGGCCTGGACTTTGTAGATGTTGAATGAATGAAGCTGTTTTTAACTGACCATTCCCCTCCTTGAGTAATGTTGGGTTACTCCTTGAGTAATCTCACGTTCTTGGGTGAAGTTCAATGAGGAAGGGGACAGGGAGAGAGGACCATGGTGGGAGGGCGTTGGTAAGAGTGGACGCTGGATTCCAGGCCGGCACTTCTGTTGTGGGGATAGGCTGTTTCGACACACTCACCTCTTGCCCGTAGCTCCTCCATAGCTACGGACGGCTGGAGGGGGAGCTGCCTTCCTGACTGGCCATACTCTCTCCCTTCATGGATGTGGAGTCACAAAGTCAGAAAGGCAAAAGGCAGCCAGGTGACTTCTTAGAGGAAATCGGGAGGAATTCTAGGTGACTGTGCCTGGTGTCAGGCTAATTGTCATCCCCATGTGCGGCTCATCAACTGTCCCAAAGTTCAACTAACTCACCCAAGTCCACACAGCTGGACACAGTCTCCAAGAGGAGACTTGACCTGGGGCCTCCGGACCCTCACTGAAGGCCAGGTTCTGGTTGAGTGAATGCAGAGAAAGATCTAGAGGGAATCCGGCCCTGTGAGGTGGTGATGTGAGGCTGCTGCAGGTGTAGGGAACAGTGGCTGACACCAGGCTCTACCTAATTCCCTACAGAAGGTTCTTAGTGCCAAAGAAAAAAATTACCCTGTGATGCTTATTGGAGCACAGGGCTGGCTTGATGCAGGATCATGGTGATGGACACAGGGACCATGGCAATGGGATTTTGCAATGAAGGACAGTGGCTGGACTCAGCTTCGAATACATCCTGGGAAAATGAAAGTTTATAGCCAGGCAGCAGGGGACAGTGGGTGGAAAGTGACTAAGAGGAAATGGCAGGGGTCGGGGGGATTCTGGCTAAACCAACCCAACAGGATTCTTGCCTAAAACAGACATCTGTGGTCAGACACCCCCAGGGATGGTGGAGTGGGAGGGCAGGTCTGGAGGGCGATCAGATAGCAAGGGAGGGGGAATTCCTGTTGAGACTGGAAGTCATCAGGAAGTCCCCAGAAGGGCCTAGGAGAAGGTCCAGGAGCATGATGAGATTTTGGGTCAAGCAAAGAATCTTTGTCATTCCATTAAAAATAAATAAATAAAAAGGTTGGGAGGTGAGAAAGGAAGGGTGTGGAGGAGACTGTGTAGATCCTGGAGGTGATATGGGTGGACTGCTTCCTGTTGTCAGGGTGACCTCACCTGCAGATTGTCACTCAGCTCAAGAAGACCAGGAAGTGGGGGCTGGTATCCCCTGAAGGGATACCAGGAAGGGTGGTGGCAGATGGGAACCAGTGGCGATCATCTGGAGGGTCCCTGAAGCCAAAGCTCCAAGGCTCTTGTGAGGGACAGGGTTACAATGGGTGGGGTGTGCATGCGCATATGTGCCGGGGTGGAGGCTATGCTCTGTGCAGTGTGGTCATGGTGTCACCTGCAGGAAATCTTCCACCTCAGCTAGCTCCTATTCCATCTGACCATTTGGGCCACATCTCCTCACCCCTGTTTGACCGGCTCTCGGACAAGGTAATTCATTTCATTTTCTCATGAGTCATGTTCTAGAAAAGAAATCTCTGGTTTTAGGGACAGTGATTCATCTGGGAGCTGGCAAAAGGCCAGGGGGCAGAGATGGTCACCTGAACACAGGTGGCCAGCTCCCTCTCTCCCTCCTTAGTCATGCCCAGCTGAAGGTGGCGAATTCCTACCACGAGCCCAGCCTCACGCTGACTGCAGGGGACTCACCAATAGGGTGGGGAAGAGCTCCTTAGAGAGGCTCATGGTGCACAGAGGAGAGAGAAGTGCTAGGGATGCAGCGAGTTTCATTTTTATAACGAAATACCCAGGGATGGTGAGTACTTAGGAAGGCATGGATTTAGCTCACAGGTTGGGGGTCCAAAGTCCAAACAGTGGCTGTTGGATCTGATGAGAGTCCCTGGGCTGTATCACCTCATGGAGGGTGGCAGTCCAGCAGCAAGAGCAGGGGTGGCAGGACAGACTGCACCATAGGACTGGAAGCCAAGCCAAGTCAGGGAAGTCTTGTGACCTCCCACCAGTCTCTACTGCCTCTCAACCGTCACACCGGGGACCCAACACAAAGGTCCTTAGGGAACACGCTCAACCCATTTCTAAATCATAGCATTCCATCATAGGAAAAGGAGCGAAAAGACGTGGGAGAGAGGGTGGAGCCACCTGGGGATTGGGAAGACCCACGAGGGAGGCAGCAACTGGACTGGCTCTGGAGGGCTCAGAGCAGGGGTGTCAGGACAGGGACCTGGCTCACATTTTCTGAAGCCGACCTGGGGAGTTTTATCAGACAGTGGAGATTCAAGCAGGGAGCCGCCCACCTGGGGCATGGAGGTGAAGATATGGAATAATCCAGATGTCACGTGGTTGGTGCCTGGAGACGCAGTAAGATTCAGGTGGGAAAAATCTCTGCTGGGGCTGCAGACCAGCTGGGGTCCCCCCTCGCTTTCAGCTCTGCAGATTGGTGTGGAGGTGCAGACCACTTGATGGCTGTAGCTCCTCAGCTGGCAGGAAGAGCAGAGCAGAAAGCACACCCTGTCCCTTTACGGACAACAGGCATAACTCACAGGAATAGGTCATTCTCAAACCAATAAGAAGAGGTAGATGCACACTCCTTGAGTTCAGAGTTAAATTTGAATAAACAATGAACACGTTTTAGTATGTCCCTAATATTGCATTATTCAGTGCTTGTCTGAAACTGAAGCTTTCCTGGGCATCCTGGGTTTTACAGGACAACTCGACTCCCAGCACAAGGAAAATGGCCCCGTGTGCATTTCCTCTGACCACAGACAGCAATTGCTTACACTTGCTTTTGCTCTGATGCTCTGCTTGAATTTGTTGAAATGATGGGTCAAAATACATGTGTCCAGAGAGTTCAGATGTCTGCATTTCTAGAACAACGAGGGAAATGGAATCCTAGTGTCAGTATTTCTGATGATAAATCATGAGGATCGTGCCTGACACCAGTGTCTTCTAGCTGAGGAGACAGAGCCGATCTGAAAAGCACCAACCAGCCACTCACTTCTGTCCCGAGTCCCTGTCATTAAGCACCTTCACTTTTTTGTGGGTTCTTTGGTGTTTGTGACCATTATGGTTAATGTGTAATTAAACTCTGGAAAACACCTGCTTGAGGCCAGAGCCTGTCTCTGCTCTAGAAACAGTAATTTACTGATTGAGTCATTTACTGTACATACCAGAGAGAGGGGCCACCCTCACCCCCTATAATTCAGAACAAGGTAACCCCATAAAAATTTCAGAATAAAATTCACATTAAATGAATGAAAAAATCATCTATGGATATGATCCAAGAGGATGACAGTATTTTTGGCAAGCTCCCACCTCAGTCAAGGTGACTTGGGGTGGGCGGGTAGGTGGGAGAGGGTGAACTAAGGAAGTGGCATGACTCCTCCAGATTAGAATCATGAGGTCACAGAAGATCAGCTGTGGGGTGGGGGATGATTGGTCTGGATATTTGCAAAAGAAAACTAAAAAGTCATTTGGTGATTTATCCAGGATCCTCCAAGGGAGGTCAGATTGGATCTGCCAGAAATCTTTTCAGGTCTTTGGGGAGGGGTTGGTGGGCCTGGACCCCCTCCCCACCCTGCACTGCCCTTGGCCTATTTCAGCTCAGGAAGGGAGGCTCTGTTGAAGAGTGGGCTTTATTTTTGGATTTGTTTACATGGAGTAGAACTTCCCTCCCTCCCTCCCTGCCTCCCTCCCTCCATTCCTCTCAGTCCTCTTGACTGTCTCCTAGTCCTTCTTATTGTAGTTCCATCTTTCAAAATAAATTACCAAAGAGGTCTTAGTTCTGTTTGGTGCAAGAGCCTGGTGAGCATGGATTCCTTCAAAGGCTGCTCAACTCTGAGAGAACTGGCCCGATCAGGTTGCTGACCTGTGAGGCCCAGAGTCAAGCCTCAAGGTCTTGTGCCTAAGGTCTTCTGCCCTGAGCACCTAACTCAAAAGCATCACCTGGCCACATCTCTGAGCTCTTGGGCCAGATAGGCACTCAGTTTTTGTGGTTTATAACCAATCCTGTCTTTGTTTCACTTTAGTGAACACTGTCTGTATTTTTCCAGCACCTTTTAATCTTACTGTAGAAATTCTTGTAGATGGATAGAAATCTCAGGAGCAAAGGTGGAGTAAACAAACAGATGCATAGGTGGATAACAGGCAGATAATGGTAAATGACATTCAGTTAAACACTATTCTTTTTTTTTAATATCTTTATTTTATGTGGTGCTGAGGATCGAACCCAGTGCCTCATGCATGGTAGGCGAGCGCTCTGCCTCTGAGCCACACCCCAGTCCAGTTAAATACTGTTCTTTAAGAAAAAAAAAAAAAAACACAAAAAAAACAGATGAGTTCCCCTCTGGTGAACCCGGATGAGGGGAAATGGATTCTGTATAAATGCAGTGTCCCTGTGACTGAAGGAGACGAGATGGGACCCCGAGCTGGAGCTGTGGCACCCTCCTTTGCCTTTGAATGTTCCTTTCAGCCATGAGAAAAATACACCCCCAAGCAATTGCTCTAAGTATTTCTTCACTGCCAGCTTCGCCTGGCAAGGTGCCACTTGGCCAGACCTTCTGCATTGCTACAGAGCAGGCGGGAACCATTCATGATCACAGGATCACTTTCGCCATCATCCTGTGCACTGTGCGTGGTGTACACAGAAGCAGGCATTCTTATCTCAGATGAGATAAGAGCTGGCTGTCACTTCAAATGTTGCTGCTTCATGCTGAAGTCTTGTTTGTCCCTAGGGACACTGAGCCAAAAGGAGCGTCCAGGGTGGTATTTCAGGTTTCTCTCTTCTTCTGGATTGTATTTTTAATTCCTATTACTCAGGAGACTGAGTTAAATAATATAAGAAGGAGGCAATGAATGTGATGCTCGTCCATTCATTAAATAAAAATTAACTGAGCCATCTGAAGCATGCCCGTCACTAGGATTCCCTTTCACCTAACAGGAATGAGCGTGGGAGACAAAGGTCCTGTTTGGTTCAGGGGTGACCAGCAAAGGGCAGCCCTGGACCCACATCTTGCCGGGTACGTTAGAACTGCAAATCACCACAAGGACACAAGGACAGGAATGGAGCTGAGCAGGGAACAAAGCTGGGGGACAGGAAGGAGAGATGGCTGGACCAGAGCAAAGACCCAGCCCACCCCACCTTGTCATGTAAATCCAAGGTCCTAAGACAGAGCATTTGAGTCTTTTTTTTAATATTTATTTTTTAGTTGTAGTTGTCAATACCTTTATTTTTATATTTATTTTTATGTGGTGCTGAGGATCAAACCCAGGGCCTCACATGTGCTAGGTGAGTGCTCTACGGCTGAGCTACAACCCAGCCCCAGCATTCGAGTCTTATTATCCATGTCAGATGGTTTGAGCCAGGAAAGTAGGTAGCAAGGTAAGTTGTTAAAATATTGGGTATGGTGCCAGGAGCTAGGAAAACCCAAGAACAGGGGTTGGGGGGGGAGGCAGGGCAGGTTCAATTCAAGGATGACATGACCTCTCCACTCACCCACCAATCCATCCCCTCATCCACCCATCTACTCATTAATTTACTCAGCAGATATTTTCTAGTACCTTTTCTATGAAATGCAAAGATAAATAAAAACAAGCTGCCTGCCCTCATGTAGCTTAGAGTCTAATGAGGGAGGAAAGAGAAAAATAATGGGTACAAATTGAGTTATGCTCTGTGCAATGTATTCTTTGTATCAGTTCCTTAAGCCATTATTTCCCCAGGGAGCTACAAAGAGGGCCAGGAGTCACCCTTACATTCTGTAGATTGTATCCTAGGAGAGCACCCTGATTAGCTTAGGGAAGCCAAGTATCCCCTGATTGACAGTAAGCCTACCTGCCGTTTGGTTTAGAGGAACACACTATGTGTCTCTCCTGAAGCTATTTGTACTGCGGATGTTCTTGAAAAGATAGTTTGTGATCAAAGCAGGGTCTGCTCCCAAGATATGCAGACACTTGAGGACTCTGGAAAAAACGCCTCCCATCACTGACCATCATATCTTTGAGGATGTTAGTGTTTATGGCAACGGAGAAGAATATATGAGAGGGGGCTGGGGCTGTGAATCAGTGGCTGAGCGCTCGCCTCACATGTGTGAGGCACTGAGTTCAATCCTCAGCACCACAAACAAAAATAAATAAATAAAACAAAGATATTAAAAACAAAAGAATATATGAGAGAAGCCTGCAGCCTGGGGACCAAGGTGTTCCTTTGTACTTCTGCAATACTGGAATGGGGCCATCTGAACCAGGCTGGTGACATAGGTACCCAGAGGGAGAAGAGCAGAAGAGGGGAGGTGCCCCTCTCTCTTACTGGCTGATGGGAAAGGCTTTGCTTTGTGAGAAATGTGTGGATTCGCCCAGGAGGAGGGCCACCGGCACGCAGAGCAGGTGTCTAAGTGGAAGAATGACCTCCCCTGGGCAGGCACGGGAGCATGCTGCCTCCGAGTCAGTGCAGAGTCTGAGGGTAGGAAGGAAATGAAAGCCCACTGCGGATCTCCTGTGCACTAGGCTCTGCGATCAACGTTTATGTAACCCTGGAGGTTTTTAATCCCATAATAACCTTTCTTCTTTTTTATTGTGACAAAAGGCACATAACTGGGCTGGGGTTGAGGCTCAGCGGTAGAGTGCTCACTTAGCATGCACGAGGCCCTGGGTTTGATCCTCAGCACCAACATAAAAAAAAGTAGATAAAATAAAAGCATTGTGTCAATGACAATTAAAGCAAACAAACAAACAAAAACCCAAAACCCCAAAATGTACATAACCAATTGAGCACTGCAACTATTTCGAAGTGCACATTTTAAAGTGGCCTTAAGTTCACTTGCCAGGTTGTACAACCACCACCACTCTCTAGTTCTAGAATGTTCTTATCCCCCAGAACAGCAAGCCCGTGCCCATAAGCAATTCTCCTTCCTCCCTACCCCAGCCCTTGGCAACCACTACTCTGCCTTCTGCCTCAGTGGACTTGCCCATTCTGGGTATTCACTGTGACCTTTTGATTCCTAGGTATCATGGTTCCCATTTTACAGATGAGGAAGCTGCTGCCCAGAGAAGTTCATTTCCTGTCCGAGGTCATAGCGGTGGCAGAGGATGGTGGTGGGTTCTGTGCAGATAGAGGAGAACCATCCGTCACTCACGGCCCTCTGGGGTGAGTCCCCTGTTGAGGTGCCCAGGGGTTTGCTTAGGGCAGAGTGGAAGGGGGAATCCTGCCTATGAGGCCTGAATTGGAGGGAGGCAGGAGGGGAGGGGGCTCCGGGAGGGGAAAGGGTCCTAGGTGTTGATGGGGTCAGTCAGGCAGTGGGCCAGGACCCTGCAGTGGGGTGTTCTTGCTATGGGTGTCTGGGGCAGGGGCAGCTCCCCAGTGCAGGGGAGCTTTGGGGACAGTAGCTTTGTCCCCCACTCCAAACCCACAGCTTTGCCTTCTGGGGGAGGCCAGTGCTTCTTTACCCCCAGGGAAGCCAGTCCGTCTTTGCCACTCAGCTGCCAGCTCCCCCAGGCAGGCTGGGGTTGGTGACTGCATGAGTTCACACGGCCTGGGTCAGAGCCACTGCCGGCCTCCACGGGTCTGTGTGGACCTTTGTTCCCTCCCTGGGAACCCAGAGGAGCTGGGCTGGGCTCTGCTCCCCCACTGCAGTCTAGGGCCCTCAGGCTTGGGCCTCCTCTTTGAGCCACATGGGGTCAATTTCTGGGCCTTTGTTGAAGCCTTTGGGACGTGGGAGGGCTTTTCTTGCTTGGGGGCGATGGTGGGTGTTGGCTGTGTTCTTTCAGAGCTGGGGAGGCTCTGGTCTCTCCCTCTGGAATGCTGGCCCTACTTTCCCAGCTGCCTCCCCATCTTCCTGGGAGGCAGGAGGGGTGGGAGGTGGTGTCCCTCGGGGTGCCCTGACTCCTCTGTGACCCTCCTCTCTGAGCATAGCTCTCGCAGAGTGTGGCATCCCTAGGCCCCCAGGGTCTCAGAGGGCCAAGCATTCAGCAAGGAGAGTCCCTCCAGATGGTGGTGGCTGAAGAGGAGGTGGTGCCGGCAGTCTTGGGACACAATTGTGACTGCATCGGGTGGGCTGATGTGATCAGATGAGCTGGGAGGGGTTGTGTGTGACTTCCTGAAGGCAATGAGCAGTCTGTCTGACCCCCCACAGATGTCTGTCTGACGCCTTTACCACGCCTCACCTCTCTGGAAGGAATTTCCAGTGGCAGCCTGACCCCACGGCCAGCCTCAGCCTGTTCTGGAAGGTCATGAAGGTGACCTTGCGGTGCCTGGTTGGATGAGTGGGAACCAAGTGGGCACAGGAGACATCTGGCTGCCCGGAGCGGCTCCTGGAATAAGCGCCCTCTTCTTGCTTGACAGAAGAGCCACCCAACTCTGCCACCTATGGCCAGGTGAAGGTGGGGCCCTTCTCAGCGCATCTCACCTCCTGGTTTCTAATGGGTTAAGTCCCCCAGGTTGAGTGGCCAGGCTGCGCTGTGTGCATGTGAGATGCCCGGGAACCACCCCGCACCGAGTGGGAACTACGAGTCAGCCTTGGGCCCTTCCTTCAGCTCCAGCGTCTCTAAGAGAATGACTAGGTTTGCTCAGAGTTTCATATCTCGGGGAGAGCCCTGTCTCTGCCTTTTCCGGGACATTTCTCTGCTAAGTCCCCCTGTTCTGGCCTTGTCTGGCTCCTGGGGCCCCTAAGGCTGCACAACTGTCCCCCCACCCTCCCCAACATGTTGCAAGCGGCTTTATAGTTCTCATGAGGACAGTGGCTTCAGCTTCATGGAGTTGTCACACTGCCCACACCTTCATCGTCGCGGCTGCTTCTGTTCAGAATGACCAAGCATGGGGGGCTGAGCCTGTTGCCGGTGGCTCAGGAGCAGGCACAGCAGGGGTGGCTGCACATGCTCTGGAGAGCAAGAGGGCTTGGGTTCAAGTGCCAGCCCCACCATCTCGCTCCACTGGAGACTCAGGGCAGGTGTCTCCCCTCCCCTGCTTTGCTTTGCCCATCTTCTGACCATCCTCCTTCAGGGCCTCTGAAGAGCAGCCGAGCCGAGATCCACATAGACGACAGGACAATGCAAGCTGTTGGCAAGAGCAGCACCTGTAGATGTCCCCAGGAACCTGCGGGGCTCAGGGCAAGGTGCACTGCAGGGTGACAGCTTCTGGTTTCTCCATCTGGGAGTCTGAATGACGGCAGGAGGAAGCAAGACACAGCACTCCGTGCGACCTGCTGGGTGCCGACTCCACCCGGTCTCCACTTACATCCCTCTCTCGCCCTGCCAGGCCCCCGGCAGGCACCTGCCTCCACTTCCCAGCCCAGGAGGAAGCGGGCTGAAGGAGGTCAGTGCCTTGCCCAGGTCTCAGGGAGGCGGTGAGTCAGGGGGCCACCGGGGCTGTCTGAAAAGCCATTGTTCCCTCCGTCCCTTCACCTCTTCCTCTTGTCTTAAGCAGAAGGGGACTGGTATTTAGGACCTGCTGACTGTGCCCTTATTTGAGCATATTTTAAGAGCTGGCGCAAGTGATCCTGCAGCCATCTACAAGGACTAAACACAGGTTCCTCATCTCCAGCCTTCCCACCCACCCGGGAAGCATTCAGGTCAATTCGCTGACACGCCAATCACCGCTTCACCACCGATCTGTCCCTCTAGCGACCTGGGGATTTGGTTGCACATGATCATGGCTGATGGCTACAGGAAAGGTTCACCACTGGCTCTGTGACACTTGTCACTGAATGATAACTTCCTTTTATTAAAAAGTGTTACCTTCGGGCTGGGGCTGGGGTTTACTGGCAGAGCGCTTGCCTCGCACGTATGAGGCCCTGGGTTCCATCCTCAGCACCACATAAAAATGAATAAATAAAATAAGGGTATTGTGTCCAAATACAACTAAAAAAACTTAAAAGGTGTTACCTTCACCATAAGAAACCGACACTGCGGTCCTTCAAGGTTCAGGCTGTCGAAAGCCTCCTCGTGTTTGGGGTGGGTGAGCATTTTCAAAAACAGCACCCTGCAGTGTTGGTGGACGGCAGTTCCACAGGCTTGGGCAGGGGAGAGCCCTCGGTGCTGCAGGCCGTAGAAATGGAAGCGCGGATGGCAGAGGGAGGGTCCAAGTCACTGGTGTGAGATGCCATTGGGGGCGGGGTCTTCAGCTATAGGTGATGGAGGGAGTCCTTGGAGATGAGCAGAGTAGAGCCATCTGGGCTGGTGGTCTGAGGCGGCCCCTCAGCTACTGCGACTGGCGTGGTTGTCCAGAGCAAGTGTTATGCCAGATTCGTGGGACCCCAATAGACCTCCAGGAGCCGAATCCGACGCAATCACACAAGAGTCTTTATTGCAAGCTCGAGCCTGGACTCACAACCATTCCTGATGCAGTGGTCCAAGGGAATGAGTCCTGGTCCTTTGTCCAGTGAGATTTTATAGGTTTTGGGGGGATACTCTATGCGTCACAACATCACACAGCAAATCATTCCATACCGTGGGAAAATCCACAACAGCTCTTAACATTGATTAGCACATTCAATGGTGGGAACAAGTTGGGTAGGGGTGATTGGTTAGTACAAGAGGGGGATTACTTTGAACTGATTGGTTTAGGCCACGAGGGGTGTACGTGCTGAACTACATGGTTTCCCAGCATGTTATCAATCACCATAAACTACTGAGGGGGTCATCTGGCATCCCAGGTATTTCCCTGTCTCATGCTGATTGGTGGTTGCAAGGGGGTTGCTATGGGTCCTCACCTAGCCTAACTGAGTCAGGGACACCTGGTGTGGCAGATCTCTCCTGTTATTTGCAGACAAACAACTCAGCAGGGTGGGTATGTGCCTAGAAGTGCTCTGTGGGTTTTTCCAAGGACAAGGGCCACGCCCCCTTCCTTAGGACAGGCCTTGAGGTAGAAGCTGCTATTATTTATTTATTTTTTAAAATGGAGTCACATCAGTTTCTCACAAGCCATTCCTGAGTGCGGGAAATTCAAATTTGGGCAGCAGAGGAATTTAGAGGAGGGCGGAGTCACGAGCCCCTCTCTGGGAGCTCCTGGGTGTGGAGGAAGGTTGACAACCTCAGGCAATGCCACTGGAAAGAAAGCTTCTGTGGGGGGGGGGGGGGATGTCCCATCTGAAGGTTCACACAGATCCTGAGACGCTGGCTCTGGAGAAGACCCAAAGAATTTGAAGGATAAACTGCTATCAAAATGGGGACGCTCTTCCAGGTCAGAAAAATGACAAGCAGGTGGAAAAGACTTGCCTTATACTCCCCTCCAAACCCTCTTTCCTGTCCCTGCTCCTTGGTCTGTAGACTGTCATTTCCAGAAAAAAGAAAAGGTGACCACGTCCAGCCCCAACTGGCCTGTGGCCTTCCCATGCCCAGGACCAAACAGGGCAGGTGGCAAGGAAAGACACACTGAGAATGAGGAGGGAGGGCCACAGACAGGCAGACAGAAGTCCCCTTCCTGGGGCTGCTCTGGGGGGAGCTGGCGATCAGTCACTGCCACCCATCACGCACTGACCACGCTCCTTGCGACCCGACTCTGGTGGGGCAGCACTGTGTTGGTTCAGTGGCCTGCGACCTCTGAGCAGAAGGGGAAGCTAATTCCTGCATGACTTCTGTCTGCTCCCGCCAATCTGGGTGTGGGCAGGTGGTTTCCTCAGGCTGCCTGAAGCTGGCAGAGAGTGGGACCGGCTCCTGTGGCCAAGGCTACACTTTCCTCAGGTCTGCGGTGACGCCCTGGAAGTGCCATTTGTCTGAAGGTCGTGGCTCTGCCACTTGGCCGGGCTCACTGTGTGCTCTGAGCCAGTGGATGGACTCCTGGCCGCTCAGGGAGGTAGGTGCTGATCTTGCTGCTCACGTTAGTTATGGGTCCTCTAGAAGAAGGTGCCATGATGGGCTAACTGCCTGGGTTTCCAGGGCAGGGTCTGTGATGGATGAAGGGGAGGGTGGGTGCAGGATGGAAAGGTGGGGACAGCTGTGCAGTTCTGGGAACCCTCGGCCAGGTCCATGGGGAACCCCCACCAGCAGATGCTACTTATTACAGGGGTTTGGTGGGGCTGCCCATCCTACATGTCACACCATTTGATGGTGGACATGATTTTTATAAATAGAAGGAGCACACTGTAAAATAACAGTTGAAAGCATAGCATGGTAAATGTATAAACCAGGAGCATCACAATTTGTTGTCATGACAAGTATTATAACAATCCTGTGCCAGGAGCAGACAGGGGCTACCTGAGGTGGTGGTGGAAATGTTGGGGACAGCCCGAGGAGTCACATCTAAGAATACCTGGACGGTTCTGGGGAACCTCTCTTCTGAGAACATCACCTCCACCCTACTTTTAGACCTGCCTATTCTTTCTGTCCCTCTCTGGACCTCCAGTGCCCTCCTTGAGGGATGAGACCAGGAACCAGAGTAGGTTGCAACTGCACCCTCTGTGCCCAGCCTGAGCCTGGGGGGGGGGGCTTTGTGGCCCTGGCAGCAGCCATCTCCAGGTAGAGTGGCGTTCACATTATATCCTCACCCACTGCCCAGGTCCTCCTGAAGAAGGTCTGAGTAGCATCTTGTGGTGGCCACAACATTCCCACTTCACAGATGAGGAGGTGGAGTTATAGAGAGGGAATGTCACTTGCCCAGGGTCTCACGGCTCATAAGGGGCAGTGCTGATACCAAGGCTGGTTGATGCCAAAGCCTACCCTCTTGGCATAGCAGGCAATTCCCTGGGCTGTGGGATGACTCACTGGCTTTTAGAGAGGGCTACCGTGGGGTAGGCTCTGGAATCAGGCAGATGCCCATCTACCTTGTCTCTCTGCCACACATCAGCTTGGGCCTGTGAGAAGGTCAACACTGAAGTATGGAAAGTACCAGGTGCAGTGGCCAGCAGGTGACGCTGCACGGTCTATGTCAGTTCCTGGTCTCATCCGACCTCAAGGAGGGCACTGGAGGTCCAGAGAGGGACAGAAAGAACAGGCAGGTCTAAAAGTAGGGTGGAGGTGATGTTCTTGGAAGAGAGGTTCCCCAGAACCATCCAGATATTCTTAGATGTGACTCCTCGGGCTATCCTCTAACATTTCCACCACCACCTCAGGTAGCCCCTGTCTGCTCCTGGCACAGGATTGTTATAATACTTGTCATGACAACAAATTGTGATGCTCCTGGTTTATACATTTACCATGCTATGCTTTTAATTGTTATTTTACAGTGTGCTCCTTCTATTTATAAAAATCATGTCCACCATCAAAAGGTATGACACATAGGATGGGCAGCACCACTGCACCAAGAGGCCACATGAAGTGACTGACTTATGCCATCCAGGTGTGTGCGGGTGCCATCTGAGATGTTCAACAGCATCAAATGGACTAAAGCCACACGTCTTGGACTACGTCCTCACTGTGAGGCAACACGGCACTGTAATTATTATAACTGAGCAATTGTTCCATCTTTCTTTCTCTCCTTCTTTCTTTTGGTACTGGGGATTTAACTGGTGTTCTACCCAGTCCTTTTGTCAATTTTGAAGCAGGGTCTTGCTAAGTTTCCCAGGTTGGCCTTCAACTTGCAATCCTGCCTCAGCCTCCTGAGTTGCTGGGATCACAGGCATGCGCCATCACACCCAGCTTCTTGCCAGGTACCTTTCTGAGGCCTTTACCTGAGTCAAGGTATTCATTCTTAAAGCAACTTGCTGTGACAGGTGTTCTTATTAGCCCGCTTTACAGATGAGGAAACCGAGGCACAGGAAGACAGTGAGGCTGGGTGAGGCCAGGCTGCCCGGCTCAAGGGTGCATTGTCCTCTGAAGCACTTTTGTTGCTGCTTCTTTACCTACTGAAGAGCAGCACAGCAGTGGCCAGCCGCCTGGTCGTGTGATAATTGGCAAGTCCATGAGCCCATCCTGGCCTCACCTCTGAGACCTGGGTTTTCCTTGTTCTTGGCATCAGGTTATTGTGCAGGGGAATAAATGAATGAGACTTTGACAGTTTCCAGGAGATTTCTGTTTCTCAGATTCAGGTTTCAAAAAATCCTCAGTCTTTTCCCCACCCTGGGTGCTGCCTGGTTCCTGTTACTGCCCTGTCTGAGCATCAGCTCTCATTCCTGAAGGGCAGCAGGGGTAACAGCAGGAATGCTCCGGCTGGGGCTGAGTGGGTGCCCGATGTGCCTGGGGCTTGGGTGGATGGATGCTGGGGCAGGCGCCAGCCCTGGTGCTGGGGTGGCTGCTGGTGAAAGGCAGCCCCGGCCACCCCCATCCTCTCCCAGGGAGATTACTGACAACCACCTAAGGGAGGAAGTCCCAACATCCCCATTTTTCAGAGACAGAAAGTGAGGCTTAGAAAGGTGAAGACTTTTGCTCAAGATCAGTACAGCTAACAGATGGCAGAGCTGGAATCTGGTGCCAGTCTGCCCCGCAGCACGGCCCCACTCACTTTCCCTCACACCATTCTGATCTTGTGAACTGAACGCTGCATCATCACTTCTGTTTTATAGGTGAGAAGCTAAGAGAGGTAGAGGCACTTCCCTGAGGACACCCAGCAAATACATGACCACAGTGGGGTTGGAGCCCAAGCCCCCAGGACTCGGAAGGCTCCAGGACACCCTTCCACTCTGGTTCAGCCAAGTGACACTATGAGGAGGGCAAGGCTTTGGTGTCAGGGTCCTTTTGTTATCCAGCTCCAGTCCCCAGCCCCAGTGGCCACTTGGCGGGTCTGGCAGTTACAGAATCCAGGATGTTTTGCTTTGCCTGCCGCTGTGCTATGCACTCCGAGGTATGAAGACCAGAGGGGGTGGGGGGGCACTGTATCAACAGGAGGCTTGGCCCAGTCCTGGGTCACCCTCTTGGTCTTGGGCAGGCCACTCCTTTGGAAAGTGAGGCGTGAGCCCCTTGGCTCCTCAGGGATGCTGGAGAAGAGGAGGCCTTGAAACCAGTGCAGCTGGTCTCACCGCATAGGTGGGACAACTGCTCTCCCCCGCTGTGGCCTAGTGGCTGCCTGCTGACTTCCCTGGGGCCCTCAGCCTCCTCTCCAGATCCACAGTCAGCTCAGCCCCCAGGTGGCTGGTCTGGCCTGTTGGGCCACATTTCCCCCAGTTTTCCAGCTCTGCAGACCTCCCTCCCTCTAAGAGATCTCTGACCCCACCCTGAGTGCCACCCCCTGGGGGGGAATTCCAAGGCAGACAACCCAGCTACCTTTGTAAGTGAACCCAAAAGTAAGTGAAGGAATACTGACAGAATCCCGCCCCCAGGCCTTTGGTATTTAAATACTCAAGTTTGCAGCAAACCTGGGAAGGTCACCCTCAGTTTACTTTTGATGAAAGCAAGGCTCAGAAAAGCCACTGCCTAAGGGCACACAGCAGCAGGAAGGACGCCAGCTAGTCTGTCTGGCTCCCTGGGAGGCTGTTCCCTCTCCCTCCTGCTCTGCCTCTGAGGCAGTTCCTTCTGAGGGTCTTGGTCTGTGGCTGAGGGTCTCTCCTGGAGTTAGAAGCCTGGGCTGTCAGCTTGGTCTGGGAAGGCTGCTTCCTCCCCCAGGCTTTCCAGGATTTAACAACTCCACACCTGCCCCAACCCCAGCCCATCCTCAAAAGCACAGGAGCCCAGGTCTCCTGTCCTCTTTCCCTCTTGGTGATCCTATGCTAGCCTTAAGCACAGGGGCCTGAAGGAGGCTACTGCTGGGCCAGCAGAGGCCTTTGCCTATATTCTGGGGAGCCCTGCCTGCCCTGGGCAGCCTTCTAGGTGGGCAGGAAGGAACTCTGTACTTGGGGGTCACGGTGCTGCTTAGGGTCCAGCTCCACTCTGGCCAGCTCCTGATCCTGGACAGGCCTTTTCACCTCTCCGAGCCTCAGTTTCTTGGCCTATAAAGTGGAGTCATTTCTTCACCTCACTGCAGTGTAGGAGTCACCCTGGGCAGGCAGGACCTGCTCCATCATTTGCAGGGCCCAGTGCAACAGTCAAAGTCCCTTGTTCACAAATTACTGTGAGTTTCTAGGTGGCGGGGAGCAGGGCAGCAAACCAATCTCCTGGCCCTCGGCAACGCGGGATCCTGTGTGTCGGAGTCGCACGCCCTGCTGCCCGCTGGGCGCTGGGAGAGCGACTGCGGCGCGCGTGGGGCTTTTCTAGAGCTCAGTGGAAGGGGCGCGCGGATCCAGACGCCTTCTGTGGCGCGCCAGCCCCATCTAGTGGCGCCAGGGCGAACAGCACCCGCCGCTCACACTCAGGCTGGACCTGGGCACTTGCAGGTCCCACATGCAACTTTGCTTCCGTCCTTCCTCCAGGCAGGTCCTTCCTCCAGGCAGTCGGTGGCCACATCCTCTGTAAGCCCTCCAGGGACTCTCTCTGGCCCCTCCCCGTCATCTTGGCCCCTGGTTTTGGTGAGTCCCTCTTCTGGGCCACCTATGTCCATCACGGAGAGCTTTTCCGTATCCCTCCCAGAGCAATTCCGCCTTCGGGTCTCTCCATGCGCCCTCCTCCAGCTCCCTTCCACCTGCAGCTCCGTCTTGGCATCCAAGGCTGTAAGAGGACCCTAGCTACGTTTGCCTCTTCCACCCCTGGCGGGCCCAGGGTCCTTCCAG
Source organism: Urocitellus parryii (assembly GCF_045843805.1). Taxonomy (NCBI): domain Eukaryota; kingdom Metazoa; phylum Chordata; class Mammalia; order Rodentia; family Sciuridae; genus Urocitellus; species Urocitellus parryii. The sequence continues at coordinate 157,992,055 of NC_135531.1, read as the reverse complement.
CACGTGTCTTTCCTGCCCCTTCCTTTGCAGATACCACTCCCCCACGAGGGGTCCCCATCTCCTACCTGTCTTCCTCCAGGTCCCACCAGTGACAGGAAGCCTCCCAGGAGACTAGAGTCCTCAGGGGTGTCATCCCCTCTAAGGACAGCATCACCCAGGGGCAGTCATAGAGAAGAGCCCTCTGCGGAGGTCCTAGGCAGCCAGGTCAGGAGTGTGCCTAGAACAGGCTGTGGGATTGGACCTGATGGCCTGAAACCCTTGTCCACATTTCTTGGTTTCCTTGTCGGTTAGGTAGAAAGTTAAATGAAACAGGATTACTTTTGTTGGGGGGGGGGGCGGTAAAGATTGGATAAAATAATTTATAGGCATTCAGGATAAAGGGTGGCTCATTATAAGTTCCAAATAAATGTTGCTGTAGTTGTTATTGTCATTACTAAGGCACATATTTATTACTAGCGATGGGACCTTGGGCAAGCAATTTCACCTGTCCAGCTCTCCTGGTCTGGAAAATGGGGAGATAGTTCTCTTCCTATGCCAGGGGCCTGTTGACATCCTGAATGAGGAGACATAGGTAACCTGCTGGGAATGTAGCAGGTGGTTCAGAGATGGGTCCTCTCCCTCACTCCAGGCTCTGGCAGCTCCTCAGATAATCTCCCTTCTTGCTTATCCAGAACTATCTAAGTTTGGTACAGCCATTTTTAACTTCTCATCTGTGATTCTTCAACCAAGCATTAACTCCAAAAGGACCTAACTTAGGACCTAAGCAGGGGTGTCTTAATTTGAGATCCCCAGAGAAACAGAAGTAGGCAGACCCTCATAGGATGCACATATATATGCCAATATCTGCCTGTTTGTCTTCTGTTTATCTGTCTAGAGCGATAGAGACTGATTTATTTTAAGAAATTAGCTTGTGTGATTATGAGAACTAACAAGTCCAGCATTGAGACCCAGGGTAGAGTTGATGCAGCTGCTCCAGTTCCAAGGTCATTTGCAGAATTTCTTCATCTTTCTCTTAAAAGTCCTTCAAATGATTGGATGAGGCCCACTCCTATTATGGAGGAAAACCTGCTCTACTCAAAATCCTCTGGTCTAAATGGTCATCTCATCCCCAAAATACTTTCACAGTGTTGTGTAGACTGGTGTTCCACCCAAGATTGGCTCCCATGGCCTTGCTAGATTAACATGTAAAATTAACTACCACGAGAGAGTGGGAATTTTTATTTTGATGAAGTCAAAGTTATCAGTTGTACTTTTAGGGATCATGCTGTACCAGAAATCTTTTGCCAAGGTCATACAGGCCTCCCACCATCTCTCTCTCTCTCTCTCTCTCTCTCACACACACACACACACACACACACACACAAACACACACACACACACATTTTCTTCTAGAAATTTCATACATTTTGGTTTTGCATTTAGATCTACCATCTATTTGAGCTGATTTTTGTATATGGTATGAGACATGTGTCCACGTCTTTTTTTTTTTGACATATAGACATCTATATGTTCCAGTGTCATTTCTGTTTTATCTATTTTTCTCTTTATGTCAACACCTCCATCTGGATTACTGTAGATTCATAACAAATCTTGATGTAATGTCAATTCTCTGCCTTTGTTCTTTTCAAAATTGTTTTGGCTATCCTAGGATCTTTCATTTCCCTAGGAATTTTAGAATCAGTTTGTCAATTCTAAAAATTAAAAGCCTGCTGGGATGTTGATTGTAATTGAACCTATTGATGAATTTGGGGAGAACTGACATCTTAACACGAATCTTCTGACTCATGAATACTCGAAATTTCTCCTTTTATTTAAATGTTTTAAGTTTCTTTGAGCACTGTTTCATAGTGTTCACTGTGTAGATCTTTGCCTCTTTTGTCAGGCTTACCCCTGAGTATTTAACATTTTTGATGCTATTGTGCAGGTATTGTTCTTCTAATTTCAATTTCTGATTGTTCATTTCTAGCACAAAGACATATAGTTGATTTTTGTGTGTTGACCTTGAACCCCGTCATCTTGCTGGACTCAGTTACCATGGCACTTTTTTAAAAAATATTTTTTTAGTTGAAGATGGACACAATACCTTTATTTTATTTATTCATTTTTATGTGGTGCTGAGGATCGAACCCAGTTGGGCCTCACACATGCTAGGCGAGCGCTCTACCCGTGAGCCCCAACCCCAGCCCCACAGTAGCACTTTTTTATGCATCATTTCACTGGATTTTCTGCACGGATGATTGTGTCATTTGAGAGTAGAGACCCTTTCTAATCTGGATGCCTCCGTTTCTTCTTTTTGCCTGGGTGCTCCAGCCAGAACCTCCAGGGCCACTTTCACAACAGAAGTGGCCAGAGTGGAATCCTTACACAGTTCTTCATCTTGGGGGAAAGCATTCGGCCTCTCACCTGTAAGAATGATGTTAACGCTAGGATTTGGGTAGATTCCCTCCATCAAGTGTGGAAACTCTCACAGTCCTAATATGTGGACAGTTCTTATCATTAGAGAACCATGGGTATTTTTAAAATGCCTTTTTTCTGCATCTATTGAGATAATTTATTGTTTTTCATCTTTCTTCTGTAAATGAGCTGAAATACATAGGCTTTATAAAGTTGTTAAACCAACCTTGTATTCTTGGAATAAACCTCAAGGTCTGTTATCCTATTTTTTAATATTGCTGTGTTGGATTTGATAATATTTTTGCATCTGTTCATGAGGGGTATAGGTCTTCAGTGGTGTATTTTCATGATAACCTTGTCTGAGCTCAGCATCAGGAACACTGGCCTCATTGGAATGATTGGAGGGAAGTCTTTCCTATTTCATGAGAGTTTGTGCAGGATTGGTCTTACTAGTCTTCAAATATTGAAAGGAATTCATAACTACAGTCAGGTGGACCTGGAGTTTTTATTTAATTTCTTAAGTCAGATTTTATTACTGTTTTAAAATTCTTAATTGTAATAAAGTCCACATAACATTTATTAACATCTTTTTTGGGGGAGGGGAAGGGAGTCTGGCCGTGTTGCCCAGGCCTCTAGCCTGGGCTCAAGCCGTGCTCCCACCTCAGCCGCCCAAGCAGATGGGCCTGTGGTTGCTCCCCTAGGCCCCACTCTATTGTCTTAACTAGTCTCAAGGATACAGTTCATCGGTGTTAAATACTTTCATGTTGTTGTGCAACCAATTTCCAGAACTCTTTTCATCTTAAAGAACTGGATTCCATGCCCATGATAAAACAATACCTGTTCCTTCTGTGTTTACTGACCACATTCATGGTCCATGGGTCTTCAGGAAAGGCGCCAAGAACACACGATGGTTTCTTCTCTCTTCCATAAATGGTGTTGGGAAAACTGAATATCCTCATGCAGAATAATGAAATCGAACCCCTATTTCACAACATATAGAAAAATTGAGGTGCATTAAAGAATTCAGTATAAAACCTAAAGTGATGAAACTACCAGGAGAAAAACCTTCTTCACTGGTCTGGGCAATATCTATTTTTTTGGATCTAACCCAAAAGCATAGTTAACAAAAACGAAAACATACACGTGGGATTGCACCCAACTGACAAGGCTTTGAACAGCACAGGAAGCCATCAGCAGAGTAGAGATGACCTTCATAACTGGAGGAAATGCTTGTATTATTCACAGTAGCTGAGATAGAGATTCAAACTCTGTGTGCATCAACAGATGATGGATAGAAACAACATAGTGTCTGCACACGCAGGGATATCACTGAGCCTTAAAAGAGGATGTTCTGCTATTCATGACAACATGGATGACTGGAAGGGCATTATGTTAAGTGAAGTAAGCCAGACACAGAAAGAAGAATCCTGTGTGACTTAGATGTGGAGTCTAGATTCAGAGGAGCAGAAAGCACCGGAAGGTGGGGATGGGGGAGATATTGGTCAAAGGGTAAAAAGTTTCAGTTACACAAGATGAAAAAGTCCAGGAGATCTAATGTATGGCGTGGTAACTATGGTTAATAATCCTGTGCTGTATGCCTGAGATTTGCCAAGAGTGTAGATTTTACATGTTCACACGCACATGGTAACTAGGTGAGGTGGTGGGAGTTAGCTAGGTTGTGGTTGTTGTTTCACAGTGTATATGTAAATCAAACCATCACATTGTACACCTCAAATGTTGAAAGTTTTTACTTGTCAAGTATATCTCACTAAAGATAGAAAAATAAAGTAATAAAATAAATTTAAAATAAAAACAAAAAGAAAAGAATAGAAAAACAAAGCTCCAAAGCTCCCCATTTCCCTCTCCCCAGCCAGCGAGAACCACTGTTCTGTCTCAATGTACCTAACTACTTGTGGAACCCCGTGCGTATGGAATCATGAAGGATTTATTTTTTTTTGACTGGCTTATTTTGCTTAGCATAAAGTCCTCATGTCAGTTTTGATGAGCTGTGTTTTTTTAAGGCACTTTCCCATTTCAGCTAAGTTGTTGAATTTATGTATATAAAGTAGTTCCTAAGACATCCTTATTATTCTTTACTATCCATAGGATCTGTAGTGATGACTCATCTGAGCTGTATTCTGAGAGCCCCCCACCTGAATCCTCAACTTTTAGTTATTTGTACCTTCAAATCCTAGCTAATGAAGCTAGGCATGTGGCTCTTACCAAATTCTAATTACTGGCACCTTGCTTATCTGCAGGTGGCCATCCTACCTTATCACAATATGCATTAGCCTGGTATATTGCAGTCATTTATCAGCAGGGAAAAATGGTAACCAAATTTACTGGAGGGTTTATGAACTGATAATTCCTGGAGCAAATCCAGTTCTTACACTGGTTTGTTTTGGCTTGTGTGGTGTCTTTTAAATACGGAACTAGTTGCTAGAATATAAAAATCAGAGGATTTTACAAATGAGTCCAGGTTTTCAATTTTTCTTGAAAATGGTAGGGTCTAACGATGCTGGGCCCACCCACTTTGCAACAGTATGGCAGGGTCCCCAGAGCGGCTCCTTCATGCTGGGTGTGTGTCCTGTGGTTTGCTACTCACTTCTTTAATCTCCCTGGCTCCCTGTACACATTGAACTTGGAAGTTTCTGTGGTAGTGATTCAGAACAAAAGTCAGAAAGTTTGGCTGCAAATTGTTGCTCCATCACTTCTAGCTACTGGATCACAACCGTGTTACGTAACCTCTCTGAGCCCTGTTTCCTTCTTAGTAAATGGGAATAATAATTAGAACCAAGCTCAAGGCAGTGAGTATAGAATAGGGTAGATACCTGTGAACTCTTCATCACATAGTAAGTGATTCATAACTAACATGTGACATTATTGTGTTGTGACTGTGGAGTAGACAGCAGAGTGGTAAGTTGGATGTGGCACTGAAGTGGGCTTCCTGGACCAGCTTTGCTACCATGCAGCAGTGCATCTGTGGGTTTTTGTTGCCCCATCTGTCCTATGAAGAGGAAGGACAGCATGTCAAGCTATAAGTTACATACAGAAAGTTCAACTCAAACTACCTTAAATAATAAAAAAAATGAAGTTAGCTATATTTGTCTTAAAAAAAAAACAGTAGAGGTAAATGTAACTTCAGGTGATGCTTGAGCAGGCAGTTCAATGCCATCAAGGAATCCATGTTTGTCTCTCTTCCTTGACCTCCATGGTGTACCATGTTTATCAATAGGTGGGCTTCCCTGCAGGTTACAGAATGATCATCTGCAGGCCCCAGGGCTATGTGCTTTTCATCCATACCCAGCAGGAAAGTGAGCCAATGTGTTGCATTGCTCTCCGTAGAAGCCTTAATGTTGGCGCTGTTAGAATTGGCTTAGGTTTTCAGCCTAGAGACAATCACTGTGGCCAGGGGCAAGGGAGAGGGTGATCACCTTGGTCTAGTTCCATGGGCTTTGCTCCTATAACTGGGAAAGTGGTCAGCTCCCCAGCATATCATGGTCTTCAAAGCGCCATTCAGAGGGGTTGGCTCCCCCCAGGGTTGTCCCTCACCTTGAGTTCTAAGCTCTGTCGTCCCAGCCAGCCACTAGACTGGGATGCAGAGCTTACTGGGGTCCTCCAGTGAAGTTGGGCCTTGTTTTGATACTTATTTCTGCTTCTCTAAGAAACCATATGATCATCTTGGCACATGTTCTTGGTGTTATCCCTTTGGAGGAAGAGGGGTTTGGCTTGGATTCATGGACTTTTTTCCTTTCATATTCACTAGTAGCTTTTGTGGAAGCTGCTTTTCAACACCTCTGGTGTTTGCATATCATTAAAGCTAGTTTCAGGAATATAGAGAGAATGGTTTTAATACTCTCTAAGAAATAAAGCTGGGCATGGATTTTGGAGCTTGACAGGTTTTCCAATGTATTTCCAGTTGTGTGGGTAAGCCCTCCCCACCCCCCAATTTATGGGCATCATTTTTTTTTTCTCATTTGAACGATAGGTGTCTTGTGTATCTATCCCACAGAGTTTTATTAGTCTGCTTTTTCATTACTATAAGAAAGCACTGGAGGTTATATTATAGAGAAAAGAGGTTTATTTAGTGCACAATTTTGGAGGCTGAAAGATTGTATGGCCCCATTGGTCCAGTTTCTGGTGAGGATCTAATGGTACATGGCATTGTGACAGGGAGAGGGAGAGATCACACAGTGAGACAGGAAGCTGGAGAGTGGGGAGGGGCCTGGCTTGTTCTTTCATAACGTCCTCTCTGGAGAACCAACCAGGGTCTCACAAGAATGACATCAATTCCTTCTCTGGCAGCATCCCCAGTGACCAAGTTACCTTGCACCAAGCCCTCCTCAAGGTCCCCTCATCTCCTCATGTCGTCACACCAGGGCCAAGCTTCCAGCCCATGAGTGGGTGGGTGGGGGGTCACACTCAAATCACATCCAAAAAGCAAGACACAAATAAGGTCCTGCCCAGGGTGAGCTTCCTGGCATGAGGCCGTGCCCAGCTCAGTGTTGGCTCTTCAGAGATGCTGGGGTCCCCCCTTGTCCCAAGCCTCCCAGCTGCTCTGCCCCAGTGGCTCTCTGTCCTGTCGCCCAGGTATTCTTGTTATGCCACTTTATCTACAGCCATTCTATTTCCTGGAATATGAGGTTCATGACGGCAGGGCACACACCCATCTCAGGGGTGCAGCTTCCAGTTGTGAGCAGGGGGCTGTCTGACTAGAGGAGCCCTGCGCCACCCCCTACGGACAGGAGGGATCTGGGTCGTGGGGCAGGGCTGCTTCTGGCAGAGGTTGATGACCTGGTTTTTCTGGCCTGCCCTGTCCCCAGGCAGGTGGGGCTGCTGGGCAAAGTCTCAGCAGTGTGTGCCACCTGCCTAGTCAAAGTCGAGGTCCGAGCCATGGGCTCGGCAGCTGCGGCAACAGCCACACACTGGAGTCCCCATCTTCGGGCATGTGATGGCAATGGTGATGGTGTGCTGGGTGATTCAGGAGGAGCCCATCCCTTGAGAAGGAAGCAGGAGATGGGGCCAGTGCCGGTGCTGCGACGCTCCTTGGCTCGTACTGGCCGGGACGGCTGTTCCCTGATCTGTCAATCATCCATTTAAGATCGTTCTGAGTTTGCTTCCACTCTGATTTCTGTCCAAGTGGCTCCAGCTGCTGACCTTCCTTTAGCATTGGGTGCCAGGGCTTATTTGATTTCTGATCTGGGAGCTGGCCATCACAGGGAGGGGTACCAGGCCCTCCTCTGCCCTGGAGCAGAACTTCTCAGCCCTGGGGTAGGTCAGCATCATCTGGAGACTGTAGCCAGGGAGGCTGGGGCAACTCTGGGGATTCTGCTGGCTCCATCTGGGATGCTGGCCAGGCACCTGGCACTTCAAAAAGTCCCCCCCCTCTGCTCCCCAGCGACAATGTCCCGCAGTCTGGGTGAAGGCGCTGGCCTGGACCTTCTGTGGGCATCCCGTACACATCTGAGAGGGTCAGAGGCATGGCTACATTCAGGGCTCGATTTCTGCTTATTTTTAAAATTTCCCTTCCCTGCCTTTTACCATCTGTTTCATTAGCCCCTTGTTGGCAGCCTCAGGTACCCCAGAGCTGCACCCAGGAAGTCCAAACTGCATCAGGGCTGAAGCTCTGCCGTTTCCAACTGTGGAGGGCAGCAGCCAGTGGCCATCAGATTCACACAGAAGATGTGTTGGTGGCCTGCTCCTAGGGATCCAGGCCACCCAAGACATCCCCTTCCCCGTGCCAGTTTCCTCAACTATTATAGGGGCTCAAAGAACCCCCAGGTCCGTCTGAACTGACTACAGATGAGTGAGATTTGTGGGAGGCACCCCCAGTTTCTTGGGGGCAAGGAGAGAGTGGGGAGCATTTAATTCCCCGTAATCTTTATCAGCTGTGCTACCTTAGGCAAGTCCCCATATGGAGTCTACCTTCCGGAATGCTCTATAGACTATGAGCATGAAATATGAAAATGAATATAAAGTCCCTTGTGCAGCATCTGGCACATATTAGGGCTTCAGTAAATTGCTTTTTTTTTTTCTTTCCAAGAATGCTACTGTCTGCTCTTAATGTTATGTTAAATGGGAAAAGGAAAATACATGGTGTTTGGCTTAAGTGATCATCTGCTGGTTGTAGGATGAAGCCTCTTATTGACCCCTGCATTCAAGGCCTTGAGCAGGAAGTGATATCCGCCTCCCAGTCAGACCACATGGGCTCTAGGGGGTCTTGGGAGAGCAATCGTGTTGGAGGGAGAGGTTGTGAGGGGTCTTCCCCTGAAGCTGCATTTGCACGTGATCATAGTATTTGAATTTGAATGGGGTGCTGCTTCAGCTGGGACGGAGATTTTTCCGCCTGGCACAAGGAAATGCTAATAACTGGATGCCCTGGTGAATGAATGGACCTTCCCTGTCCCAGCTTACCCCTCCTGCCCAGTGGAGTCATGGAAGAAATGATTGAGAGCGTAAGAAATAGTCCGGTTTATTGATTAGAACATGGTATAAAATCACAGCAATTTGCAGGCATTTCTGGGAGGGCCATGCAGTGCTGGGCGTGAGCAGGGGCTGGAGAGGCGGTACACTCCACTGGGCCATGGCTCCCGCCCTGGGCGTGTTAGGGGACTTGTGTGACTAGCACAGATGCTTGTGTGGGAGAATGATTGGTCCTTGCCTCTGGAGTCGGATGCTGTGGGAGTTTGGGTCATCAGACAACGCCATGCTTCAGAATTCCGTCTTGTTCTACGCGAGTTAGGTGCTGCCTCTCCCCATCTAGACACGGTCAATTCTAATTGTTCAGTACAACACTCTCTTCCCACATAGGAAGAGGAACAGGCACGTTGGTTTGGGAGGCCATCAGAGGATGGTGTGCATTTGGCTGAGGTCCTCTGGCTTCCAGACTCTTCGAGGTCTGCTCGACATGGAGGCAGCGGGCGGGGGCACGTAAGCAGAACACGGTGCACTACTGTTGAAGCTCAAGCAGAGGGACCTTCTGTGGGGCAGCGGCGTGACAAGACGGGCATGCTTCCAAAACAAACTCAAATTTCATCTTGTCTCTCTCAAGAGGAGGGAAGAGGAAGAGCTGGCGATCAGACTGAGCCACTGACGCCAGGCATCTTAGAAAGTCTTCGGCAGGGATTCTTCCAAAGTGTAAAAGGTGTTTCTGTCCCAAGAGTTGATGTGTAAAATCAGAACAAGGGCAGACCAGGGTGCCAAGGTGGTTGTCGAATACAGTGTCTCTAAGAGCCGATGGCTGAGTGTCCCCTGTTATATGACGTTTTGGAACAGCTGGAGAGATCTCATGATGTTGTCATCCTGGGAAGGGAGGAGGGGAAGAGAAGTGGTTAGAACTCTCCAGGGTCCTGGCTGAGAGGTGGATAACTCTGGCGAGCTGGTTTTCCTGTCAGAAGGCACTCTAGGAGGGCATGAGAGGAAGAAGGAAGGGGTCCTAGAACATGGTCAACCAAGGCAAAAGTCCTCCTCTAGCCTAAGGAGGAGTTCAGAAAAAAACAAAAACAAAACACATCATCCAATAAAACTGTGTTCTGTTTGCTTTTCTTTTTCCTCTAAGAAACAAGGGCACTGAGTCAAATGCTTTTTTCTGTATCTATGAAGATGATCACATTTTTTTCTTCTTTATTCTACTCACATGATTAACTACATTGACTGATTCTTAATGTTAAACCAACCTTGCAAGTTTCCATATGAGGGTTATAATACCCTCATAAATCAAGTTGCAAAGATTCTCCTTTTTCTCTCTTCCCTGAGTTTGTACAAGATTAGCATCATTTTGGGGGCTGGGGTTGTAGCTCAGTTGCAGAGCGCTTGCCTAGCATGTGTGAGGCACTGGGTTCCATCCTGAGCACCACATAAAAATACATAAATAAAATAAAAGCATCATGTTCACCTATAACTAATTTTTTTTGAAAAGTAAGATAAAAAGAAGAGATTAGCATCATTTCTTCTTTGTATGTTTGGGAGAATATATAAGTAGAGCTATCTAAGTCTGACATTCTCCTTGGGGGAAAGTTTTAAATTATGATTCAGTATCTTTTTAAAAAAATATGTATTTTTTAGATGTTGATGGGCCTTTATTTTATTCATTTATGCAGTGCTGAGACTTGAACCCAGTGCCTCACATTTGCCAGGCAAGTGCTCTACCCACTGAGCCACAGCCCAGCCCCATGATTCAGTGTCTTTAACAGACATAGGACTATTTAGATTTTCTATTTCTTTTTGTATTAACTTTAATAAGTTGAGTTTTACAAGGATTTTTTTTTTTTTTTTTTTTTTTTGGTACTGGGAATTGAACTTAGGGGCATTTAACCATTAACCTTGAGCCACATCCCCAGCCCTTTTTCTTTTTCTTTTCTTTTTTTTTTTTGCATTTTATTATAGTCAGGGTTTTGCTGAGTTGCTTAGGGCCTTGATAAGTTGCTGAGGCTGGCTTTGAACTCAAAATCCTCCTGCTTCAGCCTCCTGAGCCTCTGGGATTATAGGTGTGCACCACCACGTCTGGATTGAAGGAGTTTATGTCAAACTTACTGGATAATGAACTATTATATTTTTAATGTCTATGAAACCTGTAGGGTGATGTTATTTTTTTTCCCCTGATATTGAAAATTTGAGTTTTCTCTCTTTTTATTCAGTCTTAGCATTTGTCAATTTTATTAGTTTTTTTTTCAAGGAGAGAACTCCTGGCTTTATTGGTTTTGTTATTGAGTGTCTATATTTTACATTTTTTCTAAAAAATATTTTTTAAGGTGTAAGTATCAAATGCAGAAAGTCTTCAAATGTTTGTATATCAAGGAACACACTGCTATATCTATGCATCAGAGAAAATATTTTGAATTACAATGTACTGAAAATGTAACATATCAAAATTTGTGGCATCTAAAGCATTACTCAACTAAAGTAATATTCAGAAGAAAATTTATCCCTAATATAAATATTAGAAAAGAATTATTACAAACCAAAGATCTAAACTTTTATCTAAAAAAAAAAACTGGGAAAACTTCAAACCCTAGAAAATTGAAAATAAGAAAGAAGAAGGAAGAAATTAGAACACAAATTAATGAAATAGAAAGCAGACCTATAATAGAGAAAAATCAACAGAGAAAAAAGTTGATTGTGAATGTCTACAATCTTTTTAAGTTGCTATGTGGCAGTTAATCATATGGAACCTGGAGTCAAGCAACCTGGATTCAAATCCTGGAACTTCCTAGCTGTGTGACCTTGGGCAAGTTATTTAATCTCCATAAAAAATGAGTGCATCATTTTCTTCATGTATACAATTGGGTGGATGGAAATAACTGCCTATGGCGTGGGTGGCAAAAAATAAATGAGTTACTTAATGAACAGCTATAGAAACTGTTGCTGTGATGGAAGAAAATGATTTAAAAGCCACTCTTAGAAGGCAAAGTCAAGAAAACACACCTCAGTAGGGCATGGTACAACACTTATTGTGGTTTGAGTCACATTTCTTAACCTTGTAAGGCCTCAGTTTTCTCTTCTTGAAAATAAATGATCAATATTGCTTTTCAGTCAGTGCATAATGGTTAAATGTCAAGACATTTCTGACCCTACTGATAAGTACCTGCTGGCCTGGGCCTCCCCTCCGACTCCAGGATCTTTCCTTCTGGCTTCCCAGCAACTTTCCCAGGACCCCTGGACCACCCAAAGACCCATCAACTAAAGGTCTAAATGTAAACTTTGCAGAGCTCTTCTAGGGCGCTGGTCAAGGTACATTGCAAGTGGTCAATGTTCAGTCTGATCTAGTTGTTAAATATTTAGAACGCCTCCCTGCACGCAGGACAGCTACTTCACAGGGTTATTGTGAAGTTTATGTAATGCACCTGGAACGTGGTAGGTGCTCAGGATGTGTCAATAACTCCTCGGCTTTCTCACATTTCGGTTCTTGGATAGAGTTCATAGTTAACTGTGTACCTTCCTGAAATAAGGTGCAAGAGGTATAAGTGTATTCCTCTAAAGTAGATGAAGAAATTATTTCCAGTTCAGTCTCTGGAGGAGGCTCTGGAGCTAGACTGTTCATTAGACTTGGTCGAAGTTTGGTCCAAGGACCAGCAACACCGGGGTCAGCTGGGAGGGTGTGCCCTCTCAGGCCCCGCCCCAGGCCTTTGGAGGTGGAGTCTGCATTTTAGCAAGATGGTCAAGGAGGTTGGCTGAACATTAAAGTTCTGGCCATGCTGGTCCAGGGCATTTGTAGGACAGTTCCTAGACCCAGCCCAGATCTATAGTCAAGGCATGTAATATGCACATTCACAACCACCGCAGGGAGTTTTATGCACACTACCGTTTGAGAATAAGAGTGGGTTTTTCCCTTGTAGCCTGGGGAGCAGGGCATGAAGCTAGAGGCAGGTTGAGAAATGGCAGTGTTGTCCACTCACAGAGGTCCCTTCTGGGTTTTCACACCCCAGAACCTGCCTTTGGGCTGCTGCTCAATCCTACTCTTAGCCAAACCAGCCACAGGCCAGGGATCCCTGAACTCCTGAGTGGCTATTGTTGGCTCTCAATGGAGGAATGTGCAGGCTTCTCATTCTTTTCTTCAGGTACCCAAGCCCAGGTCTCCTTTCCCAGATTTAGGGGTATTGTGGCCTGAGGTCTCTCTTACCTCCTGACAGGACTCAAGAAACTCGTCTAAAGTCACGATGCCGTCTTTATTTTTGTCCATTTTCTGAAAGACATGACAGGAAGCACATAAAAGAACCTGATAATCTGCATTTCAAAGCTCACCTTTAAAGGTTCTCACCAGCCAGGCAACTCCATTTGGGCCCTAGTTATAACACTTTGACCTTGGCAAGTTTCTTTAAATCAAAAGACTGGTTCCAGACATCGATTTTTCTGCTGACATCCTAATGTGTTGTATTAGTCTGTTTTCTGTTGCTTTAACAAAATACCTGAGGTTGATTGCTTTAGAAGAAAAGAGGCTTATTCAGCTCACATTTCTGGGGGTTCAAGATCATGGCACTGGTTTGGCTTGGCTCTAGTGAGGGTCTTGTGGAGGATGGCATTGCAATGGTGGGAGCCCATGTGGAAGAGATCACATGGAGAGAGTCTTTCTCTTTTTATAATAACTGGCTCTCATGAGAACTACAGCTTTAATCCATTCTGAGGCCATGTCCAGGGGTCTAAATGACCTTCCAGTAGGTCCCACCTCTTACAGGTCCCATCACCTTCAACCTCCACACTGAGGATAAAGCCTCCCACATGTGAGCCTTTGGGGGCACACTCCAAACATTTCCAACCCTAGCACAGGGAAGCCACTAGCTTGTTCCCTGGCAGGAAGAACACCGGACACAAGAGGTTCCAGTTCCATTTCTGTTGCTGGCTGGGGGAGCTTCCGCTTCCCCATCTGCAAAGTGGACTGGAGTGCGCTCTGAGGTCACTCCACTGCTAGATGAATATTTTTACCCAAATGCCACTAGGATGATGCCACTTGCTTTCTCAAAGGTCAACAGTGTCCCCCTCCTGTACCAGAGCAAGGCACTTCCATTTAGAGGTCGCACAGCCTGACCCACCTAGTTTTAATCCCCCCACCCCTCAGACACAAGTGGTCAGCACCGCACGCGATCAGACAGCTCTTGGTTCACTCAGATGCTCCGAGCGTTTTATGGACTCTAGACTGTTCTGTTCCACTTAGAATTAATCTATTAATTAATCCATTAATACACTTCCCTGTTCTCTTCTGCAGCCTGTGCTTCACAGGGGAAGGGACTCCTCGAGGCCAACACATCTTAGGGTTCCTTCCTGTTCCCCGTAGGGCCACACACAGGGCTGGACACAGGCCTTGGGCTCGGATGCTCCGGTGACCGACCTTAGCGGGTGGGTGGCACATGGCACCCACCTGGAAGAAGACGTCCACGTGCTGCCTGGGCGTGTCCTCTTTGAGCACAGGATACGTGTACTTCCCCATCATGTCATAGATGGCTTTGACAATGTCCATCATCTCCTGGAGAGGGGACAGGGAAGCACATGGGTGGGGACCCCGAGGTCAGGCTCTTCTGAGGTGACAGGGTTTGGGGTCCTGGTTCCCCCCTGTGCTTAATTAACAAGACATTTTTCACTAGACGAGAAGGATTCAAAAGCAAACGGAGGGGCTGTCACCCGGCAGGCTCCTCCTGGAGAGGAGACCAAAGGACGCTCTCCCCGACTGCAGAAGCTCCTGGGTAGTCAGCTGGGTATTGTCCTCAATTGGGGGTGACACGTGGGAGTCCCCATGCACAGGCTGGGGAAGCTGAAATATTATTCTGAATTTCAAAGAAGCTAATGTTCTGGCTTAGAGATTTTAAAAACCCTCACAGGTTCTGTGGCTGTTTTAAATGAAGAAAAAGGAACCAAGCGTCAGGATTATTGATAGGGCACTTGAGTTTTTCTAAAAAAATCTATTATTAATGATTTTAGATTTACAGAAGAGTTACAAAAATAATACAGAAAATTCATGTACATATTCCTTAATATAAGAACTTGTCCAACCAGAGGAAAATGATCAAAACTAGAAGATTTAACCCACTATAGTGCTAAGACCTAAACTGTGGAACTTATTCAAATTGCCTAGGTTACCCCAGGTCTTCTTTCTATTTGCGGATCCCCCACTGCATCTAGTTGTGTGTCCTGAGTCTCCTCAGGCCTGGACACTGTCGATGTAAACACTGGTCAATTAGTTGGCAAAGTGAATCTTGATTTGGAACCTGGTTTTCTTAGGATCAGAAGCAATGCTCTATGTCTTGGTGCCTCATTGCTGGCGATGTTGACCTTGAGTGCTTGATTGAGGTGGTGGCTTCTCCTCGGTTTTAGTGTCTGTCTGTGGATCTTGCTCACAAAAGTTACTATTGTGATGTTTGTCTAATCTGATTCTGTATTCCCTTTACTCTTTCTGTGTTCATTAATTAAACAGAATTCTCCCCATTTTATGTGTATATTCAATTTTTTATTTGTATCAGTATGGACTGATGGATATTCTACATATTTACTACATTTTTTTTACTACATTTTGTTGGTGATAACCCATCATCATTTTTCATTTTTCTGCTTAAATTGCTTCAGTGACTCCTGTAGCCTTTCAACATGTCCCTTCCGGGATCCAGGATTGTCTCGTATTTTCTGTCAATCTGGGGACCAACCACTTCTCCAAGGACACTGGTTCTTGGAGTATTGAGAGAACACCGTGCTACTTTCTGAGTTAAAAATGTAATAGCATACAAATTAACCTACTTTCTGAGTTAAAAATGTAATAGCATACAAATTTTCAGGTCATCTTTGCAACTTGAGAGAGAAATAGCTTTTCATTGTTGTAATAGACTTCACTTTCTTGGTGAGATTTTTTAACATTAGGCATTCATTATTTTTCACGTCATTTCCTGTGAACTTTGTTCAGTTATTTTACTCATTGTGTTTTCTATTTCTGATTGGACGGTGAGAGCTCTTTCTATACTTTGAAAATTGTTAATTTACATAAGAGATATTTTTAAAAATCTACCACATGTTCAATACTGCTTCAAGGAAATGCAAAGGTAAGCACGGGAGATACCCTTGCTTTTGTTAAGATGACTAGCTAGAAATATCAGCCCTTTCTAGGATTACAGGTTGTAAATATTTTAGCTAGTCTGTCATTTGCTTTTCAACTTTGTTTATGATGATTTATGATGTACAGAATGAAAAAGACTTGTAGAGTGAAACTATCAATAGTTTTCTTTTATTACTTCTAACTTTGACTTTATGTGTTTTTCATTCAAGGTCAGGTGTCTGTGTATGACTTCTAGTTCTTTGAGAGTTCAAAATCAACTATATATATCTATGATTAATTTGGATGTATAAGTGGGAATGTTTACTGTCAAAGTAGCTAACCACTTTCCCCAGAATAATTTAATTATCAGTCATCATTTTATTCTTTCCCTTTCTCATAAACCCAGCTCTCACTTGTACTTGGTGTTCTCTTCTGCCCACTGACCCTCCTCTCCTCATTGCACCTGTTATAAAGCTTTAGATCTGTAATTATCTGGTAGAGTCAGTGCCACCATTTTTCTTTTCGAAAATTATCTTTGCTATTCTCATCTGATTACTTTTCCAATGTGACTCTATAACAACTGTGCACATTTTCCTCCCCAAATAGCACTTTCATTCTGAGTAGGAGTAAAATAAATTTAGTTAATTAGAGAATAATTGCTATCTTTACAATATTACTGTCTTTATAACATACTCGCCTTCAGAAAATGGCGCATCTCTCTACTTATTCACGTTTTCCTTTTTGTATTTCCCCCCAAAACCTTTTATCATCTAAATTATGGATATTGAAAAATACCTATGTGCTTTGAATTTTACTATTGTATTATAATATCTTTGTTACAGTTTTCTGTGTAGTTATAACTGACCAACCAACGTCTTTTTGTTATATATATATATATATATATATATATATATACATATATATATAACTTTAAGTTCTATTATTATATATATATAACTTTTATATATAATAATATATTATATAATAATATATATATATATATATATATATATATATATATATATAACACTTTAAGTTCTATTATTTTAAGTTGATTTTCTTGTCTTTGTTTTCCAGATAAAACATAGAATCATTAATAAAGGATGTTGCAACCTCCTGTATTTATGTTTCATTTCTTTTTCTGACTTATCATACTTGAAGAACTTTTAGAGAATGTTAAATAACAGTGTAGGTGAGCTGTGTGTACTCTTGTCTCATTCTTGCTATAACTGGGAACCTCTAGTGTCACTATGAAATATGAAACTGGGTATCATGCTGGGGTATTTATGCTGAAGAAGTATTGTACTCCTAATTTATTAGCAGTTCTTAAAAATATCAAGAATAGATGGTAAATTTTATCGAATGTGATTTTAGCATCATATCATTTAATCTTCTGATATATTGATCTGATGAATTATTTAACAGACTTTCTCTACTATTGAATTATTCCTGCAATAAACCTCATCCTAGTCATATGCATTTCTTTAGAGTACTAGGATTCATTTCATTTGGAATTTGTGATTTATATTTTGAGTGATATTGGACTCTTGTTTTCTTTTTTGCTTGATGGGACTTTCTTTTTCATTCAACACATTTTTTTGAGCACTTTCTATGCCTAGCCCTGAGCACTTCCGCCTTATAGTACACTTTTAAAAAAATAAATCAAACTTATTGAGGCATAATGTTCTTACAACAGATTAATCCACATAAAGTGTACCCTTAGATGAGTTTTGAAAAATGCATACACCCATGTCACTGCCACACACCCAAGATATGGAGTATTTTCATGTCCCTTTGCAGTATCTGTCAACCTCTGGCACCAGAAAACCACTGGTAAAATTTATGTCACTATGGAGTCACTTGCATTTTCTAGAATTTCAGATAAATGGAATCATACAGTATAACTGAATTATCTTCATCCACTGGTTCATGGGACTCAGGGCCACTGATGCTGGCAACATCGTGTGTTTCCTCTTACTGCCGAGTGGTAACCCATTGCATGGACACACCACAATATGTTTATCCATTGTCCAGTTAGCAGACATTATTTGGGTTGTTTTCTGTTTGGGGGCTGTTATGAAGAAAGCTGCTATGAATAGCTCTGCTTTTGGAATTACATATTTTTTACATATTTTGAGTAAATCTCTGAAGGTGGGTTTTCTGGATCCTATGTTAATTGCATGTTGAACTTTATCAAAGATGCTGAGACATTTTCTGCATGTCTGTGTCATCTTACATCCCACCAGCCTGCACGAGTTTCTATTGCTCCACATCCTTCCAGCAAGTGGTCTTTTTCATGGCAGCCATTCTGCTGGGTGTATAATTATATTTTGTTACAGTTATAATTTGCATTTTTTGAAGGCCAGAGATATGGAGAAATTTTTCATGGGCTTATTAGCCATTCACTGATCTTCCTTTTTGAAGTATCTGTTCAGCTTTTTTACCTACTTTTAACTGAGTTATCTTCTTATTGAATTATAAACATTCATTTTATATTTTGGACACCCACCTTTTGTAAGATATAGAACTTAAAAGCCTTTTCTCTGAGTCTCTGGCTTCCATTTGCCCCCTGCCTTTTCAGTGCTGAGGACCTATCCCTGGGCCTCAAGCATGCGAGGTAAGTGCTCCACCCCTGAGCTGCACCCTGGCCCTGCAATTCTACTTCCCTAAAGGTGTCTTCCAAGGAGCTCTGTCTTGCCTCAGAGCCTCTCAAGTGGCTGTTCCTTTTGCAGGAACACTTTTCCTGGCTTTTGCATATCTGGCACCAGTGTGGCAACACCATCTTAGTCGCCTTTGCCACCGTCCCTGCTAAGACATCTACCTATCTGTCTGCATTGGGCCTGTTTACTGTCCCTCCTCCATGCTGCTCTGTGGGAGCAAGCCGGGTCTGATGGTTTGCCTCTTTCTCTCCAGCACCTAGAACACCTGGGAACCCTCACACAGGTGTTGAGCAGCACGAGACGGAATGAATGAGGAATGAAGTTAAGGAAATCTTCTGAGCATCAGTGTTCTCTCCTTACCAAGAGAACCTGGCAGGGCTGAGGTGAAGGTCAGAGAGGATGTCCAACCTCTGGGCAGCATGCCTGGCTCATAGGAGCTCAGCAAATGGGATGCCTCGGATGCTCAACTCAAGCAGACATCAATCACAGTGAGTTTTGAGACAGGCCTGTGAGCATCTCATCAGCTGAACGCGTATTGAGGCTCTAAGTGTCAATCAATGATTCCAGGATTGATTGGCATGATTTCTTTAAAGACAGTGACAGCTCCCTTCTTCCTTTCTCTGGCTTTATTTAGGTGACGCTGTGCTGGGGCGATCCCATGGTAGTCCCCTCTTCTTTAAAAATCTCTTTTCTCTTTAGGGACTGCCTGTCATTTCACCATTTCAGCTTTGGGCTCTAAAGTGTGGCTGCTAACTGGCTAAAATTGCACGTCCCCTATAAGGAGGAGGCCTTCACTAAAACAAATCATGGGTGGTGTGAACCGAATCTGTGTGGCCCAGGACACAGGAGGCTGCCGAATCCTCTCTCCAGCACCTGGGAACAGGGCAGGGCCAGCAGTGGGGGTAGTCAAAGACACCTTGTTCATTTTTCTGGGACCAGCCCTGTGGCCCCAAAGTGAATCTGCTGCGTCATTCAGATAATTTTATCCTCATGTCTGGGAGTTGCTTTCTAGTCTCTTGGCACCTCCATTGTCCCCGTCAGCCCCTGCTCTCAGCTCACTTACCTCTTTGTTTATGTATCCATCTTTATTGATGTCATACAAATTAAATGTCCACCTTAGTTTCTCATGGACAGTTCCTCTCAGTAAAATCGACAGAGCAGTTACAAAGTCCTGAAGCAGAAGAGACAGGAGTGGGTGAGCCACCAAGCTGCTGGGTGGGCAGCCGGCTCTGTGGGTCAGACTCCGTGGGGCTTTTATAGAATGACATCTCTCCCTCCCATCTGGTGTGCCCAAAGGTTATGGCCAAGCTGGCTGAGGAGCTCCCTCTGGGCACTGCCCACGCTGCCCCCTGTGAGGAAGGTGCCCCTTGGGGGAGAACAGAGCTCTGCATTGTGAGTCACCCCCAGGCAGTTAAGTAAGCCACCTCCATTCCAGACTGACCCCAGGTTTGCGATCCTGTGCTTGTCATGCTCTAGCAACTCCCGGCGGGGACTCTGGACAGGGACTATGGCTGCCCATGTTTCCGCCTGCCTCCGCCACCTGCTAGCTCTCCAACCTTGGCAGAGCTGCTCAGCCTGTCTTTGCCTTACTTTCCTCATCAGGAAAATGACAGGAAGCAACTCAGCCCAGCACTGAAGGGGTATTGTGAGGATTCCAGGAGATGGCCAATGCACAACGCTGAGTCCAGCGGGCAAGTGAACGCTTAAACTTGTCAGGCTCAGACCCCAAGTCCTCGAGGACCTGGAGAGTGGGGAGATTTGCTTCTCTCTCTCTTTAGGAAATGTTCATCACATGGATAAAGTTTCTTTGTTTTGACTGAGAGCTTTCCCTGATGTGACCCATTCCCCCCAGGACCCTGTGACTTAGAGGGAGAGGCAACAGGAAGCAGGGGACTCCCAGAATGTACCCAAGAGACTAGCATACCTCGAACTTCACGGAGCCCGCCTGGGTGGTGTCGAAGGCGTTGAAGAGGTAATGGGCGTAGGTGCTGGCGTCTGCAGGCAGAGAGGGGGCAGGTGAGGAGCTGAGGCTCTGCACGGGGGAGGGGGCTTTAAACACAGAGGCAGGGTTTTGGCCAGAAGGACAGGGCGACAGAAAGGAGAGACTGGTGGGCTGAAGCCCACTGGCTCAACCCCTGGGGTTCAGGTGGGTGGTTCTAGTAAACAGTGGGACATGCCCTTGCTCCTCCTCTAGCCATCTTGAGATGATTCTGGTCTCCCTGTGCATGTAGCCTCTGGTGGCTGGCTGGCTGGCTGGCGACTGCGTGAGGGTCTGAGCAGCCACGTGGTGCTATAGAAACAGCCTTTGCTCAGGAGCCGAGACCTGGCTTGGGTGGCAGCTCTGTTACAACAGAGCTGTGTGTCTGGAGGCATCCAAAGCAACCTCTCTGGACATCCATGTAGTAAGACCTATGTCTTGACATTTTTGAAGAAGTATGTTAAACTAGAGCCCCACCTGCCACCCAGCAAAGCCTAACAAAGACAGCTCAACAGAGGTCAAGAAACCGGTTCCCTCAACTTGGGTTGGGGCCTGTGCTGGGCACCTAGGGAAGCACCGTCTGCTGCTGAGGAGGCCCATGGTCAGCAGGGCCTGTAACGTGTTTGGGACTTGGATCTCTGTATTGTCCAGATCCAGGGACAGGATTCTGCAGGAGATGGCTCCTGGGGACAGAATGCAAGGTGGCATATGACACACAGAAGTCTCAGGAGGGACCGCTAATGTGGCCCTAGGTCCCTGGGGCCAGAGCTGTTCCTAAGGATCAGGTAGGTGATGGAGCAGGTGCCGGGGGTCCAGTACCCTTGCTATGCAGCTTCATAAGCATGACTTTGTGCTGTCCGTATCTTGGTGGACTCGTCTATTTTATAGTTTCTAGCAGTTGCTAAACTTCTTTCCCAAACTTCTGGCTGGTCTCAGAAAGAGTCTGGCCCCCTGGAGGAGCCGGTGTGGAAAGCTTGGCCCCAGGCACTTCTGGGATCCCCCTGTCTGCCATGCACTAAGGCGTGGTCCTGGTAACATGCCCAGGGTCTCTGAAACTCGCTTGTTCCTTCTGGGGTCACAATATCTGCTTTCCGGAGCTGCCAGGAGACCTCTGAGGGACGCCACCCACCTCCCTCCCCTCCTGGAGTGGGTCCTTTCAGTGTTCTTTTCTGTTGACGCTTTAGAGAACCCCACAGCTTTAATAAGGAGGAGACAGGAAAGGAGGGTGGACTTGGAGGAAGGGACGGTGCCCACTGGAGAGGGAGCAGAGAGGGCCTTCATCAATGTCAGACTCACCTCCATGAGGAAAGAACTGGGCATAGATCTGCTTGAAGGTCTCTTCATTGACCACGCCACTGGGGCACTCCTGGGTGGAGGGAGAGAGTCAGTGGGACATGTCTGGGGGTCCGCCCCAGGAGAGGAGCCTGGACCCACCCTTGGGGTCCAGGTTCCTCTGATCCCTGGTGGGCAGCCCTGCACAGCACCCATGCATTTCTGTGTCTCTCAGGCGGGTGTCTGGGACGTAATCCCACCTTAGGACCAAACCTGCTTTGCAAAATGATGAGATGTCATCTGAGAATGGACGTCGCACAGGGGAAAGAATTGGGGCTTCAGGGTTAAACAACATGGTTTTGGATCCTGGTTAAAGCATTTCTAAGCTTTGTGACTAGGGTCATGTCAGTCTCTGATCCCCAACATCTTGACCTGTAGAAAGGGGGCCAATTTTCCCAACAAGGTTGTTGGGCAGTTTAACCCATCGTCTCGAGGTGGACCACCTATAAAAACTTAACATAGTGTATGCTATATCATATAATTTTAAAATCAGAACATAATTATTATAATATTAATATAATAACACATAAGTTCAAGATTATGATTTCCAACCCATTTTCATGTCGACTTCATTGACATATTTGAGAATTGTAAACTTAATGTATGATGTGGCACAGAACCACGGTCGATGCCAACCCATGTCGATTCGCCTCTGTTCTGGACACTGTGCCATCTGCTGCCATCCAGCTGCCTCTTCCTTCAGCTGCCTCTTCAAGATCGCAAGGGAGAGGCCCAAGGGCAGCAAGCCAGGTATAGGACAGGCACAACCAGAGCTCAGTAGGAGGGTAGGTGCCCCAGGATTGTCAGATACCTTCAGGAGGTATGGGAATCCCTAACAGCCTTGGGAACACTGAGACTGTGCTCAGTTTGGAATTGACCAAGTTCCGCCTGTAGGCTGCACCTGGAGGAGGGTGACAGGAGCACCTCCCTCTAACCCAATCCACCCCAGGATTTGGGAAGAAGTTTGCATTGAGATTTAAGCTTAAAAAAACAAAATAAAATAAAACCAGTATCCAGGATGGACCCTGAGAACTCTTGATACTTACTTCCCCGAGATGGCAGGATGTATTAATGTAGCTACTACTAACTCCCTGCCCCTGACTCCACCCCCAGTTACCCCTTGGCTTCCTGTGTAGCTCACAGGAAGAGGTTCCAGCAAGAGGAGAGGGGTGTCTGGTCCCACTATCAGTCTGTATTTCATGGTCCACGAATACAGGGACATTCAGGCTGACACGTCAGCCCGTGTGAGCTTGATTAGCTAAGTGAGCGAGCTCAATTGCACCAAGATGAGGGTGTGAGTACCTGCAGCCGAGGCTGGCTCAGGACAGGGCAGTCTCCCATGGTGGCGCCACCCTGTGGAGTTTCTGGCCGCCAGCTGACTGCCCTCACCTGGAGCTGATCTTGTGCCCCCTTTGCCCTGGTGGCCTCCCTTGCACAACCACAAATCTGGGACACTCCCTTGGGGGCTCCCATGACACTGGGAGGCATCAGCCCATGCAGAGCCCGTGTGCCTGCCCCATCTTACGTTTTTGAAGCCTCGGTAGAGCACTTGCAGCTCCCTCTTGGTGAAGTTGGTCTGGGCCTCGAGCTGCTCCAGTCCTTCAGGCCGGTGGCACACTATGGTCATCTCCAGCTCATCTTCAATTTTATCTGGAACCAGAGGGGACGGCATTGGAGCATGACCTCAGAGGCCACTCTTGTCAGGCCACAGTCTGGACTGTCCAAAGATGGAGGTCATGGTGTGGGACATAGGTGGGTGGTGGGTTGGGGTCCACCCGGAACCCCACTTCCCTGACCAGTACTGTCTGTCTCACCATCTGTCTACTCTGTGACTCTAGGTGTGACAGATGCCAAAAGGGAGGGAGTGTCAGCTGTGACAGGGAGGTAGGGAAAGGAGGGTGGATGTGAAACCGATTTCCTTCCTTTCCAAACATCCTTATAGCATATTCAAATTGCTGCCCGCTGGACCTTCTGAATCTGCAGACACAGGTAAGCCGGCAGAAGGACAAACACTCTCCCATCAGCAAAGGGAGCAAATCTATAGAGAAAATTGAAGTCTCCCGGCATGGGACACCTGCAGGAAGACTAGCATGACTTAGTTAAAAGTTCTAATTGTGGACTGTTACATGCTAATTTAAAAATCTGCATTTTACATGGTATTGTTTCATAGTATCTGCAAGATATTCTTAAGTACTAGGAAAATGACTTCAATAAGAGCTACTTTGTATAAATAAAAGCTCTGGTAGCATTTGAAGGGCCCCAAACCATTGAGAGTTGCTTTTGTTCTTCCTTAGAGGGTACTACATGTGGTAACAGTGTTGCACTAGCTGTTTAGAAAGTGCCCAGTAAAGCCAGCAATTTGTCCACTTTGCATTGAAGGATCACAACACTCATGAATTAGTGGAACCTTCCAGATGCTTTATTATCAGAGGCATAAGTGACTCTTTTCCTTTGGGCTCTGCTGGAATGCTTTCAATAAATTTATTCCAATCAAGAACCAATAACCACTTGACCTTCCATGCCTACCCATGTCACGCAGACAGACATCATCAGACCCATGGAGTGAACAACTGTAAATCTGAACTTGCAAAACTAGCAAAGAGATGGATGGGCGTCTGGAACACACACATCATGTCATCGTCATACCCATGAGAGGCTGATCGTCCCTGTGGGAGAAAGGGCTGAGCAGGTGCTTTAAATTCTATGCACTTCTCTCATCAGGGTTGATCTCTTTGTGACAGATTAGCTCTGCAATTGTTACTTTCCCTTTTCAGATTTTGATTCCAGTGAGAAAGGAATCCATCAAAGGAAGTTTGCATTTTGTACATATCCCCAAAGGTAAGGGATAAGGCTACAATAACTTGGTAACAATTCCTAATTGATATCTTTTCTTATGTGCTGGGCAACAACACATATCACCTTATCCTTTTGGGAATGAGGCAGATGATCCAATATAAATAAGGCACTCTGTTTATACAATGTAGTGGCAAGTGGCCCATTTCTTCATAATTCTTGCAGAGCCTTTAATGTTATGTTTGTAGCTAATGAGATAAGTAGCAATTATCTAAACACTGGAACATTTCTATGTAAATGAAAGGGCCGATTCTCAGGAAATAGAAGGAAAAAAAAGAGAAAATGAAAAAAATCCACATAAGTCTAATCTAGGATGCTTACATATATTTTATGTATATTTTAAACTCATTTGAAAACAGAAATCAAATATTGGTTTAAATCTCCTACTATTAGATCCAATACGCCTTTCGTAAAAATGCACATATATTTAACTGTGCATACATTCTTTAATTTTTTTTTTTAAAAAACTGTGCATATATTCCAAAGAAACTTTAGAAGAGGCCACAGAGGTTTTAGTATCCCTCTTATTACCCCTTGCTGTCAGCATGGGCCCAGTAAAGGAAGGGGAAGCAGCAAAAATCAAATTAAAATATAAATAAGGAATTTTTAGAAAAAACGATGCAGTTTTGAAGGTATCAAGTCTACCTGTTGAGTTTTCACTTATCCAAAAGCATGAAACTCTTTTTTGCAGTGGGGTCTCATTCCTTATTCTTCATGGAACCAAATTCTTTCCTAGCTCAGGGAAATTTCTTTGCAAAAGTTAGAAAGAATCCGATTCAGAAATGTTACTTGCTTCCTATCATCTTTATTAAAAATGCACTAAGTAATTATTGAAACATCAACGACTGGACCCACTTCATTAAGGTGGAACCGGAAGTTATTAATAAATGATTTGCCTGCTGTCTGCACGGCAGGATCAATTTCCATATGCAACAGATCCAGTCTCAGTCCCATCTGGGTGTTTGGATAGTGCTCACCGAGCTTTTGCTTTCATTTGCTTTAACAAATCATTGTTATTTGATTTTTCTGTCTGAAAAGAGCAGGGACAAAATGGAATTCACATTTTGGGGGTTCAGAGGCTGGGGAATTGCTTGTGGATATTAGGAACTTAAATCAGAGATTTAATACTGTGGAAATGACTCCCTAACAAGAATCAATTTGAACAACTTCTCTTTATTCAAATGTTTTTATGCAACTTGGTGTTGGGGAGGGGTGAGAAGGTCCCCACCCTTCCCATGTAGGACTTAGAAGACAATTACCCAATCGGTTCAGGTGATTTTCTGTCTGAGTGACTCACCAAGTGATAATCTCTCCCACTGGGGGTAATTATGAGATGGAATAACCCACCAGAGGGTGCTGCACAGATTCCCACACAGAATAGTCCATGACTCAGGGTTTCGGGCTATTCTGAGAGTAGGATGAGAGCGTTAGACCCTCTCAGATTAAGAGACAGCAAACTCTGCATTGTTTGCCTACACCTTCCTGAGTTTCTGTGTCTTTAAAACACACAGGGGCCCATGCTAGGGCTTCTAGCAAATATGTCTTACAAGCTCTGTCACTAACTAGTTTATATCTGTGTCCTAGGTCACATAGGCAAACTGTGACAGAGCTGGACCCCAAATCCAGACAGTCCCAGCTCTTTTGTTGGGGCTACGGGTCCCCACAGTGGCTTCTGCTTCCTTCCAGTGCAATTTGCAAGCTGGTTTTAACCAGCCTGAGGTAGTCCTGTTCCTAATAAGCCCCACGCCTGAGTGTAAATTAGACCCTCAGACTGTGCGGCTACGGTCTTCTCCCCGGTGAGATGTTTCTTGTGAGACTCCTGAACACGGCCATGACCAAAGATCCTGGCTGCCTCCTTCCCCTGGGGCT
Source organism: Urocitellus parryii (assembly GCF_045843805.1). Classification (NCBI taxonomy): domain Eukaryota; kingdom Metazoa; phylum Chordata; class Mammalia; order Rodentia; family Sciuridae; genus Urocitellus; species Urocitellus parryii. The sequence continues at coordinate 157,965,459 of NC_135531.1, read as the reverse complement.
GAAGGTTGCTTCTCTAGGGAGGGGTGTCTGGGTTGGACTTCATGCCCACCCCTTATTTTGAGGTTGCAAATGGTGGCCTGTGGGCTGAATCCAGCCCAATGAGAGGTCTCATTGCAAAACATGTGCTTTTCATTGGTTGCCAATGTTTACAGTGAGAGATTCATGTGTCAGGTTGGATTCTTGATTTCTTTTGAAAAAAATGTGATTATTTGACAACTTAGGTCTCAAATTTGCCAGGTCACTGTCCACTGGAGCTGGGCAGAGACTGTCTCATCTGGGCAGCCGGAGCCTCTGGGCTCCCTCTGGTTCAGTGCTGCCTCTTTTAATCCACTGAAGCTACCTGCCTAGCCCTGGGGACGAATGAGTTTGGGTTCTCAGGTCTGAACCTCCTTATCCCACCCTCTGTCTGCATATCCCCTCCCCCACAGTCTATTTCAACACACCCACTTTGTTGCCCTAGAACTTGAAGCTGATCATAAGAAATAAATGTAGTAAAATAGAGAAAAACTACCTCAGGAAATGTTGACAAGAAGGGAAAAGGGAACACAGAAATTCAGGCCATTTGTCCTATGCAGTTACTACACTCCAGCCACAAATTAGCTCTGAGTTTTATGTACGTCATGTTGCTCATGAAAAGAAAATATGTCAGTTTCTAAGGAGAAGCAAAGCCTTTCCTAGGACTTATCTCTAAAAGAATATTCCCAACTTTTTCTATGCAGGTCAAATTTGCTAACAAGGGGCACAGAAAGTGGGTGAATGAGAAGACTAATTGCACAATAGATGCTTCATCAAGAAGCTCTTCCTTTGCAACTAATATGACCAAAGTACGCAAGTTAATTTAAAGTGGGTTTTTTTTTTTTTTTTTTTTTACCTCTCTGATACTGGTAATACCACCAGGCGATGTCTAGGAAAAAGTAAGAAAACATTTTACCAAATCCATTCAATGAAAAAACAAAACACATTTTTATTGCCCCTCTGAGAATGTGCGGGTCACCATCTCAGGAGCAGAGCAGGACTGACTTCTCCATCCTTCGCCCATGGTCAGAACAGGCAAGAGCCATGAGTCACCTCCCAGCAGGCTCCGGGAGCATATGCCCTCAGCCATGCCCTCAGCCATGCAGCCATGCAGCCCAGAGAGAGATGGGATGGCACTCGGCAGAGGATGCACGGATGTGGATGGGTCCTCAGAAATACCCATGTGTGGGATGGAGGAGTGGCTTACAAGATTCCCTCCACGAGGAAGCCCCCGTTACCCACCTCTGATCGTGATTCAAAGCTGAATATCTTGCAGGGTGATTTACTTTCTTGCCAACAATTATCAGGGACGTTCTACTATGTATATATTAATGAGAAAATAACTCTGTTTCCTGCTCCCTTGAAGCTTACAATCTATAAGCCTTGGCTTCTCTCATCCCTTATTAAGTGTTTGAAGTGACTCAAATGCAGAAGATGGAACAACTATTGGAGAGAAGAGGTCATGCATTAAGATGTGTGGCCTCTAAGCTCTGTTACATCATATACAAGACACAGGACAAAACATCAGGCCTGGAGAACCACCAGTGGTCTGGGGGAGCTGGGTGGGTTCAGTCGATGCCTCCTGTTGGCCTTTTCTGGTGTGTTTGGTGGTCATCTGGTTCTCCCTGTGAGTTGTCATTTGAACCTCCTCCTGTTTTGCCAGCATCCCTGACTAAGAGTGTAGTGGCACAGCTACCATATATACTGTGTCTTAGTGCCCACCCCCAACTCACAACCCCAAGCAGGGATGGTTTATTTCCCTGCTGCTCCTAAAAGTGCTAGTACGCATAGCTGGGTATCCATGTCTTCTGACTTGCATGCCTTGGGAGAGACTTATTTTGTTAGATTTAGTTTGATTACTCTGGTCAGAGGTATTTGTATACATTCATTGATCGATTTGTACTAATAGACTATATTTTTAGAGCAATACTAGGTTTACAGAAAAATGGCACAGAAATTACAGAGCAGCCCTATACACCCCCTACGCCAGGGTCTCCTATTATGAAAATCTGGAATTGGGATGGTATATTTGTAATATTTGATGAGCCAATGTCAACAAGATCATGATAATGGAAGTCCACGGTTTAACATTAGGGTCCACCCTGGGTCACACAGTCCTGTGGTTTTTAACATGCATCATGTCAAGTATCCATGGTGAGACTATTTTAGAGAAGCTTCACTGCCCTGGGTGAAGTGCTTAGGTAGTGTTTTGATAGAGAGAAGTTTACAAATATGGACTGACTTTCTCAGCACCTCAGGCATGTGCATGTGGTAGGTACTAGGAAAGGGGTGAAAGAACACAAGGTCTAACATGTATAATTCTTGAACTGGGGGGAGGCCCACACATAGATCAGGGTTGCAAACACAAATGCCATTTGGGATTGGCAGGGGGTTTGGATGAGTACAGTGATGGGTGGACAGACAGAGTGGCAGGACTGAGGACTGGAGAGCAGTTGCCCCTTGAGAGGGGGTGAGCCCAGTGAGTCTAGACTTTCCAAAAGACATCATAAGTAAAAGATTGTGCTTCCTAGTTCTTAGATGTGATCAATGCACTTAGCATTTAATACACGCAGCGTATGCCAAATATAACACCCCTGGGGGGGGGGTTCTCTGGACTGCTGGCCTCAAACTCTTCATCAGCAAGTCATTCCAATGCAGTGTGGATAAGCCCAAGAACTGGAGGCAGAGGGGAGAAGCTCCTAATCAATGCCACTGGGGTGGCATGGAACTGGTGGGGAGGGATGCCGCCAGAGAAGGCTTCAGGGGAGGAGAGAAGCCATTGAGTCTTGAAGGAAGAGGGACAAGGGAACAGCACATGCAAAGGTGCAGAAGTTGAAAGACCCCCGAACAGTGAGTTCTCTTGCAGCAGAGCTGAACTCCACCGAGAACAGCTAGGAGAGAGGGTCTCAGCCATCAGTGTGAAGGTATCGGAGGGCCAATAGTGAAGCTCCTGCCCAAACAAGTGGATCTTCCTTCACCCCAGCACCTTCCAGAAGTTGAAGACTCAACCACATAGTTGACACATTTTTTTTATTCTACTATCCACTATTCAATGCAAATTTTCCAGGCATGTTAAGAGATGGGGCAAGAGGAAGAAAATAGAATATTTTCTACAATAGAATATTGATCTACAGGTGATCCAGGCTCTGACTGGCACAATCGGGCATGGACTTTAAAATACGGTGAACATATCCTTGAGAAAATAGGTAAAGAGGCTGGGAAAATTCCACCAGAGAACCAGGGTATATTAAAAGGCAATTCAACATTTTAGAATTGAAAAATATATTACCCCAATTTACCAACTAAATAGACCAATTTAACAGCAGGTTAGACATGGAGGAAGAGAGAATTTGGTAGATGGAGCAATAGAAAAACATACAGACAGAGAGAGAGAGAGAGAGAGAGAGAGAGAGAGAGAGAGAGAGAAAAGAATGGAAAATTTAGGTAAGAGCATAAGTGATATATGGAATGCAATGAAAATTTCTGACATATAATTGCAGTCCCCAAAGGGAGGAATGATTATAAAGAGTGATAGAGATCATAAATGAAAGTTTTATAAATGGATGAAATATATGAGGCCACAGATTCAATAAGCACTACAAACCCCAAGCAGGTTAAACCCCAAGAAAACCACAGGGAAAAGCAACCGCTAAACTGCTAATGTCCAAAGAGAAATAGGAAATCTCCAACACAGGACACCATGCGTCAGATAAAACCCTAACTACTTGCTACGCGTCAGCTCAGACAAGGTAAGAGAAACTGCTGGAAAAGATCAGCCCTTCTGGGCTGGGGATGTGGCTCAGGCGGTAGCGTGCTCGCCTGGCATGCGTGCAGCCCGGGTTCGATCCTCAGCACCACATACAAACAAAGATGTTGTGTCCGCCGAGAAATAAATATTGAAATTTTCTCTCTCTTAAAAAAAAAAAAAAAAGATCAGGCCTTGGTGCCCTGCAAGCCTGAATCCAGAAAAGCCGGCATGGCCATGTGCACAGCGGATGAAGGAAAAGTCAAGTTGAGAAGCTTTGGTAAAGATGGGGAGGGGCTTCCTGTTGTGAAAGGCTCCCTCAGTTGGGAGATACAGCAACCGTGAATCAGCACACACTGCAACCCAGCTTCTGAATGCCTGTAAAGCAAAGACTGACGGGACTGAAGAAATAACATCTTCACAATCACATTAGAGATTTGAAAACACCCCTTAATGCAATTGATAAAACAAGCAGACTATAAAAAAATCAATATCAACACAGAAGGTCTGAGCTAACAATGAACTTGGCCCCACTGATCTATAGAGAGCTCTTTACCCAACAATCATAGACCACTTCACATTGTTTTCCAAGTGCATGTAGAATATTTACCAAAAATTGATCATTTCCTGAGGCACAGTCAGTCAACCTCTATGTTTTGCAAAACAAATATTATTATTATTATTATTATTATTATTAGTAGTAGTAGTAGTAGTAGTACTGGGAATTGAACCAGGGGCACTCTACTACTGAGCCACATCCCCAGCCCTTTCAATTTTTTATTTTAAAACAGAGTTGGTGTTGAACTGGCAATGAGCCTCCTGCCTCAGTTTCCAGAGTAACTGAGATGAAGCTTGCCCCCTGCACTCAGGCAGTCTCAATAAAGTTTGAAGAGTTGGAGTTTCAGAATATTTTCTACCCAGGCTGAAATTAATCAAGATATCAATAGCAAAAAAAGAAAACCAGAAAATCCTCTAATGTGAGAAATCAAGCAATTTAGATCTAATTTCTAAGTAACTCATGCATCAAAACAACAGCTCATGGAAATTAGAAAGTCTTGGGAACTACAGGACAATGAAAATACAACATATTAAAACTTGTGGGAGATTACTAAAGCTGTACTCAAAGGAAATTGGGAAGAGCTGCATGTGATTTACATGACACAGTGTCCATAAAAGCACAGAATGCTGTGCTTCCTCTTGAAATCACATTTCCAGTATGACCAGTGGTTCAGCGTTGCCTGAACTATGGTGTTTACATGAAAACTATGTCAGTGATGAACTGCTGGCATTCAGAAATGTCACCTCCTTCCCCTTCAACATGGTGGGTTTGCTCTGGGGAGGTCAGCACCATTTTGATTGACAGCCTCCCCTCATACAATTGGGGTGAAGATCTTTGTTGGTACCTGCAGGAGGCAGAGGGGAAAAGTCTTTCGGTCCTTAAACCTTAAGGCTTAGATCCTTCCAGCTGAGGCCACTTAGACCCTTGCAGCGCGCACACAACTCATCCGCTCTGAATTTTATAAACTTAACAACGAGTCCCGGGAGTGCTTAGCTGAGCTGTGATAAAGATTTTCTGAAGGCTCCAGATATTTTTTTTTCAGTCTTCTTGGTTCAATAAAACTCAAATCATGTTTTGCTCCAAGCATTTGTTCTCTTAATCTTGAAACCCCTTCTGCCCCCTTTAAGCAAAATTGAATTTATACATTTCTCATTCATTTATACTTTAGTCCTGAAAAGGTTTGGAAAAAACAGAGTCTTAAAAAAAATCTCTGAGAGCTGCTACTCCTTTTAGATAGATGGCAGGTTTTCAAGATCAAACGAGTCGAGAATTCTTTAATCGACAGTGCCCTTTCTGCCGCCCTTTCTGCCAAAGCCAGTGTGTTTTAGTGTGACCTTAGGTCAGCACAGATTGAGGCGTATGGAGATGAGAGTGTCTCTTGCTTCTCTCAGGTGGGGGACATTTACTGGCAGAAATAAATGATCAGAAATGCAGTGCAACAATCAAAGGTCCACGAAGTCACCACATGATTGTGACACAAGCCACGGTCCTGTGACACAAGTTTGAGTTATGACTTGTTCTGGTCCCATGTTTTTGACCAAGATGGTCAAAGCAAAGATGTGTCTGGGGAATGGTTTGTCTAGATGCCGGGGCTGGGGAAAGAAGGACCCTGGGAGGTGTTTCATATCACTAGGACTCGGTGACCTCCCGCCTCTAAAGCAATCCTGCAAGGCAGCTGGCCTGTGCCCAGGCAGCAGGGCAGAGCTGGAGCTTCGCTGCAGTGTCTCAGCCGCAGGCGGAAACATCTAGACCTCTTAGTGCTCCTGGGTGAAATTGATTCACTTAGGCGGCTCCGGCATCTCTGCCGCTCTAGAGGGGGCGATTAGTTCAGTGTGTCATGGATCCTGCCACCAGCCAGCAGCCACCTCCGCCACTTCTCCTCTGGACTCAGCAGGAAGGTGCCCCGAAGTTCCAGCATCAGAGATGGCTAGCGAAGGAGCGCTGCTGCCCCGTGTCGGGGAGAGGCGCTGACCAGGTCGGGGGTCTCCAGTGTTTCTGCAGAAATAGGAGCATGACGGGGTGGGTTTTAGTCTTCTCTTGACCAAGGAGCTTAAGTGACGATTCATTGCAAATGAAGAGAGTCCAGGGAGAAAGGGCTCTTTTGGCTTAAGGTGGAGAGATGAAGGTACAGGGGATTGGAAGGCTGGTTAGCCTAGGACTTTCTCCCCAGGGGAAACTCGCGGGACCTGGGTCAGGCTGGTGGGGGGGAAAGCGCCGTCTCTCCCCAGCCTGCCGTGTGCAGAGGGGATCGCACTTCAGTGCGACTGGACAACTTGCCGAGGGTGCTTTCCAGTGGAGAGCTGGCTTTGGCGGCTGCCTGATGTTTAAAAGCGGGCTCTTGGGGAGTTGGGGGGAAGCTCGGGGCCCAGCATTTCCCAATGTCCTTGGTGAAAATATTCCCAGCATGGCCTCGTTCTGGCTGCTGATCCGAGTGAAGTCCAGTGGTCGGGCTTTGGGAAGGGCCATCTCCAGTCCGGCCCACCTCCACCCATTACTGCTGCTGTTCAGAGTAGCTGGCCTACATTTATCCCTAATTAGTGTGCCAGAGAGCACAAACCAAGTTCGAGGGGTAAGCTTAGACTCTGTCATCAAAGCTAATAAGCCCTTCCTTTGTTATTGGTGTGAATGTAAAGTTCTATGCACCAGATAGAACAACCACAAGTGGGAAATAATAGGAGTTGGCCAAGCGAGCTTTTGCTGCACTCCGTCTGGATGTATCCCTGTGTCAGCGCAGGTCTTGGGAGCTCAGAGAGCAGGTAACAGCTTTAGAATTGATCTGCTCATCTCACTGTTCCTAGGAGATGTGTAGATATTAGACTAATTCATGTTATGATCAGACCCACCTGTAACTGTAAATCTAAGTGAGATAAGGTATGTAAATTGCTCTACGCACATAGTGGGTACTCAAATACATTATTCCCATCTGATATGTGTTAGGATTGTAATTTTCAGGGTCTTTCTCAGCAGCAGAACCCAGTTAGACACCGTCTAGGTCACAATCATGCCTTCTCTGATGGATCTAGTTAATTAAAGGGCTTCTCCTCCATGTCGGAAGATGTCCTTATTCTGTGATCATCTTTGCTAAGGAGACACCAATTGCCAGTTCCAGTCCAACCATGCACATTATCTTTTATATGACCCTTAATGGCCATAAGCAGCCACAAGACTAGGTGAAAGATCACCGGCCACCTCAATCTGAAGAGGGCCATGGAGCAGGTGGTTATGTGGGTGGTGGAGACTAGAAACGCAGGCCTGGATTGACAGCAAACCCAATTGAAGAATGGCGGTCATTGAGAATGTGCCTGCTTCTTCCCCCTGGAGTTATCGAAAGGCTTTCTGCCCTCTACCTTTAATAACCCACACAGTCAGCACTGTGTTGCCCATTTCTTATCTGGAGAAGGCGCTGAACACTACCTTCACCTGGACCATGAGCTGGCAGACATGGGGACTGCAGTCAGTTCAGCCGAGGGTGTACGCATGCCTGCCTGGAGGCAGGGCAGTTGTGTCAAGGTGCCATCTCCCCAGGACTCAGCTTGGGAGCCTCTTAACTGTGCACTTAATAAATGAAGCCTTGGCAGACACACCTTGAATTATTAATGAAGTTATTCAGCTTTGATTGTTTCCTTCTTTTGGGGAAAGGTTATTCACTCAAACGCCTTTGATTAGACTACATAATACATCACAATTGGGCATATTTTATGTGCAACTTTATGGTGATAATAGTTCTGTCTCATTTAGAAGCAAATCAGACATTATGAACTTCGTGATTTATTAATGTATTGATTTCTATAAATGTCAGCGAATCTCACATCCCATCAGAGAGCCCGGGAGCAATCAGGGGAGAGCCAATAAAAATGTAAAATGAAACCATCATAAAAAGAGGAAATACTGCCTGTTTCAAAGCCCTGCTGCCTCTTGGAATTGTTTCAGGATTCAGATGTTCCCATGGAGGTACCCTGCCCCGGAGGAACCCTGCCTGCCTGGGGCTGTGAGGGGTGGGCCTCTTTCCTCCCCAAATCTATTTTAACTGAAAATAGGTAATAGAAGCAGAAAATAATGGTGAAGAGAGGGCGTGGCTCTGGGGAGGGTCAGGACTGGTTCCCAGAGTCAGGCTGGGATTCACCTCTTGATGACAGGTCACCTCCCTGCTAGGGAAACTCCAGGCTAAGGCCCAGGTTCCCAGCAGACATCTACGCTGGGGGCCACGCTGCCTTCTGCAGGATTCCCTTCGACTCCCTTGAGTGGTCCTCGGCAACACTCCCAGAATCCACGGGAGCACAGACCCCTTTCTACTCAATCCCACCCACCCTTGAAACCTGGCTTAGGGTGCATCTGTGCTGGGCAGCTCTCTCAGAGCCCCACAGGGAGAGCTCTCTGTTACCTCTGAAGCGCTCATTATTAATCCCCCAGCAGGTGTCTGCCAATCTGGTGCTTCTCCTACGCAGGGGTGGAGCAGGGAGACAATGTCTTGTGCTTACTTCTTTTTTTTTTTTTTAAATTTGAGTGTCCCCCTCCTCCCAAAATATCTTATATTCACTTTGCACACAGTAGGTACTTAGCAAGTCCTCATTATTTGCTAAAAATGAGTAGCACTACAGGAGATAAGAAGGAAACACATCAAGAGTCCAGGGACAGTGGCCAAGGGGAGGTCTGGCCAGTCGAGTGGTTAATCCCACAATTTGACAGTTTCATTTGGAAATCACAATCCGGCAGTCCACAGAGTGTTATCATTGCTTCACTGTTTTAAATGTGAATCTCACCATCAGTTGTTTTATATAAAAAATATGGATGTTTGGATGCTTCCTAGAAATCTGAAATTATGCCATGCCAGGCCCACATTCCCCCATGGCAACGCTCACCGAGGAGCGGCTGCTTGGTTCAGACAGGGCTTGTGCTCTCTAGTAAGCCGAAGTCCCCCACTACTCCCTATTGCCTCCCCACCAGGCCAGTTGTTATTAACCATTGCCTACTGATGTCACTTCCTGGGTCTGCAGTCACTGCTTAACACCCCTTTCCTCAGCCCATACTGTGTCTTCCAAGTGACTTTTATGTGCTTTGTGAAAGTCTAGAAACATGACAGAATTTTTCTTGGGGAGGGGTCTCAATCAGCACTGAGGAGGCAGGATACCCGCACGGAGTCAGGCTATATCCCTAAATTTCGGCTGCAAGCTGATGCAGGCCTGGCCTCAGGGACATGTTAGTCCCTGGTGGAGGAAGATACTCTGTAACAGCCTTGACCTGAGCCTGGCAGCTGGAGGGGATGGCCAGGTGAGGAGGAGGCTGGGCATTCTGGTGGGCACAGCAGCCTCTGCAAGGACCCAGGGTAAGAAGACAGTCCTGTTCCACCAAATGACAGAGGACAGTGTGTGTGAAGGCTGGGACTAGTGGAAAGGCCCAGAGGAGAGGCAGGCACAGACCATCCTGTACTGGGCCTGGGAACCCAATACCACTCCAGGGACAGCAAACAGCAAAGCAAACTCAGAGTTGGTTTCAGGTTGAGAAGTGGGAGGGGAGTCACACAGGATGCTGTTCATGGCTCCCCCGAGGTTTGAGGCTCATCTTGAGAGCTGGGATCCCTGCTTCCTCTCCCACTTGCTGGGACTCCTAGAGGTGTCCCTGCAGGGCCAGGCTCCACCTGGGGACAGAGCTTCCTTCCTCTCCTTGGGGCTTATTACAGCACAGACTCCGTGAACCAAACAGGCCTGAGGCCTGTGCCTCGTCCCAGCTCTCTGCTAGAGAGGGCAAGGGGAAGAGCATTGCTTCCCCTTCTCAGTGAACAAAGCCTACAATGGGAGACATTTGGGGTTCGGCTAGGACACCCAGGGGCTCCGCATTTCCTGTTTAGAACACCAAAGGCTGAGTCAGGTGGGGCTGGAGATCTGACTTCATGGGGCTGGGGCTGGGGCTGAGTGCTTGCCTAGCATGCGTGAGGCACTAGGTTCAATCCTCAGCACCACATATAAATAAATGAATAAAATAAAGGTCCCTGGAAAACTACAAAATAAATTAAAATTAAAAAAAAGATTGTTATCAGGCTGGAGAAAAATCTTCTGAGACTGAAAGTTTTTTTCTTTTCTTAGCTAATTAGTAACTTCCTCCTTTTTTCTTTAGTTATCTCATGACCCTGCGGTGGGGAACAAGGCCTGGTGGTAATCAGGGGGAGGGATTAAACACCAGGAACAGGTGAGATAACTATTGAAGCAAAATCCAGGAAAGTAGGAGGCGATGGGGCCAGGTTCAGAGATGTGGGTTGGGCTGCACCAACTTCAAATTATTTCTCAGAAAAACAGTGTGATGAAATAGAAAATCTCTATCCACCTGGCTCATCTCTACCTATATCGTATCTATCATCTGTCTGTCTGTCCGTCCTGTCTCCGACTTCTAAAATGCACACATTTATACCGTCATAGTGGGTCTCTGAGGGAGGAGCTGTGAAGAGCTTATATCTATACATAGAGATCTTACATTTTTTCCTAATTTCCTGAAATGAATATTTGTGAACTTTAATGTGAAGAAATCCATAAAAAGTTATTGTTACGTAAACTTGGAGGACAAAGGGTGAAGAAGCCATGGAAGGGTGAGTGCCAGAGTGCTGCTGTTGGGGTCCCCCTCTGCAGCAGAGAGCAGGATGCCACATAGACAAGAGGCTCGCATAGACCTGGCAATGGACGTGTCCATCCATCTCAGGCTCAACATCTGGGAGGTGGGAATACTCCCTACTTTCCAGGAGTCTCAGGAGAGTTAAATGAGATAATAAGTAGAGGTGCAATGGGCACAGAATACGTGCTCAGTAAATGCTAACAACCCTCGGAAGAGAAAAAGGCATCCTGGCTAGAGGTAGTGGATTAGACATGATGCTTTCGATGGTGGAGGGGCCATCTCTGAGGCAGAGGGATCGGGCAGAGGTGGGGTGTTGATGGGAGCATCCCTCACTGACCACAGCAGTGGCGACATCTTAGCACCTCCGGGCACCCAGCCCTTGGTGTGCATTATCTCCTGACACCCTCCTAAAACCCTGAGAGCTTTATCTTTTAAAGACAAAGCACCTGAGCCTCAGGGATGTGAGGGCACCCACTAGAGGCCACCCAGGTAGCAAGCTGGGGACCTGAGTTCCAATCCAGGCTTGTCGGAGGCCATTCTTAACTGCTGCGTTAACCAAATAAGCTCTCCCGCCCCACAGGACTGAGTGGAAAGCCCAGCTTTGCCATTTGACACCTGGCGTCCCTGCGGGAGCTGCCCACTCTGTGCCTCTGCTCCTCTACGTGGTGGCTGTGAAGCTCAGGAGGACCAGGTGTGGCCAGGCACCATGACACCTGGGTGGTCTGAACCTGGTGCCCAGCAGTGGTCCTCATATGGTGGTCCCTGGCTCCCAGGTCTGGGGCCCCAAGAGGACATTCCCACAGTGCCCGGGTTTTCCGAGGCAGTGTCTCCAAGCTGTGCTGCTGAAAAAGCAATTTTTTTCCTCTCCCCCGTGTGGATAGATTTTTAATATTTAATTAGGGAGACCTCCCGCTTGCAGAGAGGGCAGCACTTGTTATTAAATCCGGCTGCTTGGGCTCCCTCGCTTGCCCGTGGGATTATTCATTCATTTCCAGTCACACAATTTAATATTGCAACAGCTAATGGGGAGATGTTGATAATTTGTAAAAACTGGTTGGTCCTGAGGCCATAGGAGCAGCTCCACCCCTGGGCCAGCTGTGGAAGCGAACGCAGATTCTCTGGGGACAAGGGCTCCCAAGAGCTTTGGGTTCACATCTGCAAACATCTGTGGAGCGTCTGCTGGGTGCTGGGCACCATGTTGGGAGCCATGAGGACTACAAAGACTCTTTTGGCACAGCTGCTACCTTGAGGTGTCAGGGCCCTGAATGTGTTGAAGGCTGGACTTGGCAGCTGGTGCACCTGGGCTCACAGTGCCTACATCGCCACTCGTCAGCTGAAGCACTGGGCGTTAACCGCCCCGGGGCCCATTTCCTTGGACTTGGTGTTTCTCCCGGAGACTATTCCAAAGTACCAGCCTCCAGCCTGCAGGGCAGCAGCTCGACCAGTGGGTGTTCGGCATGCACCGGCAGAAGGAACTTTCCAAAGAGCAGACACTATGGACTATCTGATATAGGCTGGGCACTTCGATGGCATGGAGATCCTCCTGGTGAGCCAGGATAGGCACGATTCTTGTCCCCAAAGCTTATGGCTTGGCTCACAAGGGACTTGACCTGAGAATCACAGATGCAAATATAACATCACAACTGTGAAAAGAGCTGCAGGGGACAGCTCTGTGGCACCATGGGGGGACAGGGGGACTGGGGAAGAGCAGGCATCACGTCGGAGAGGCTTCCCTAGGAGTGGCGTTGGGCCTGGATGGGGAGGAAAGTATGTGTGTGTGTGTGTGTGTGTGTGTGAGAGAGAGAGAGAGAGAGAGAGAGAGAGAGAGAGAGACAGGGAGATTCTGAGTGTGGAGAGAGGATGGGGAGGAGCTTCCAGGAACCTCCTGCAGAAGTCTCAGAGGAGAAGGACATGTGGTGTATTCAAGGGAAATCCATGGGGTCCTGCCTTTACTTTGAAGCCTTCAATGGCTCCCTATGCCTGCAGGGGAAAGGCTGGGCTGTGTAACAAGGTGCTCAAGCTTTTCTATGACTTGCTCCCCTGCCTACTCTACTGCTACATGCGCTCACTCCGTGGAAATACCATGACTGCCTGGCTGACACTCCCACACCTTGGCACAGTCCTGCCTGCCCTCTGCTAATTTCCTGGGTGCTATTCTATTCCACACCTCCAGGGGGCACCACTGACATGCGCTCCAATGAGCATGGTGACCTCTGGAATGGTGCAATATGCAGCCATCTCTCAAATATCGCCTCAAGGGTCACTTCCTCTGAGCGTGAAGGGTTTCGGTGTTTCCCAGACAGAATTGGGTTGGTGCGTCCCCTCCCACAGTCCAGCCCACTGGCGGACAAATGCGGAAAGGCTTTGCAGTCTCTCCCAGATCCTTGAGAGTTCAGGTTGTCATTTAATATATATTTATTGAACTCCTACTCTGTGCTGGGCACCATTGCAGGTAAGAGCAACACAGCCACCAATTAGTGGGACCCGTCCTCTGTTCAGCAAGAATGACACGTTAAACAATAGCCCTCCAAGGGCTGGGGTGTGGCTCAGTGGCAGAGCGCTTCCAGGCACGCACAAGGCCCTGGGTTGATCCCCAGAGCTGTACAGACGTAAAATAAAATCAATCAAATCAAATCAAATAGCGGTGCAAATAATTATACAAGTGAATATGCAATTATAAATCATGCGTAGAGCCACCGGAGAGACTAGGGCTGTGTGGAAAAGAGCCCAGGAGAAACCTAGCCCAGGCACCGGAGCCCAAGGTTCAGGCGGGAAGGAGCAGCAGGCAGCACCAGGGAGAGGGAAGAGCCCAAGCGAGATCCGGAGACAGAAAGAGTGTGTCCTTTTCAGGAACTAAGAGGTGGAGGGGACAAGAGTGCCAGGAGGTCAGAGCCACCACTTGTCTTAGGAGGACAGTTTTTAGTTTTAAAGCAACTGGAAGCAGAATTACTGGGCTCAGTGTTACCTTGAACCAGAAACTTTCCCAAGTGTTGATTAGCGACAAAATAGACTGCACACAGCTGCATGTCCACAGGGCCAGCATGTCCCCACAGGAGGAGCTGCAGGGTGTATGAAGGAACTGATTGGGACAGTATCTAAGGAGATGGATGGAAAGAGGGCAAAGTCCTGGAAATGAACCCACGCTGTTGAAAGTCAGGGTAGCGGTCACCTCTGGCGGGGGGGACGACACTAGAGGGGGAAGTGGGATGTTTTCATTCTCCCTCCCCCTCCACCTCTCTCTCTCTCCCCCTCCCTCCCTCTCTCTCCCTCTCTCCCTCTCTCCCTCCCTCTCTCTCTCTCTCTCTCTCTCTCTCTCTCTCTCTCTCTCTCTCTCTCTCTCTCCTTCTGCTTACGTGGGGTCTGGTGCAGACTATATTTTAACAAAAGTCTTTATTTTTAGAAATAGACACAGAAGGACCTGTCATAACTGAGGAAGGAATGAGGTCGACTTGGGAGGAAACAGGTGAGAAGCAAATTTTCAAGAGTCTCTGGCAGAGAAGTCACCAGACCTGCTGACACCTGTATGGGAACGCACTGAAGGACAGGGATCAGGAGGTGACAAGGACCATTTCTTCAGCAGCTGGGTGGATGGTGGAAACGTGTCTTGGGGTGAGGAAGGCTGGGGGAGAGCGGTGCCATCTCTGTCTGTACCCCTGGCCCCGGTGATGGGGCTGTCACAGAGAAAAGCCTGGTTAATACTAACGTATCTTTGGCTGCTGTAAAGTCAGTAACCTGTGATCAGTCAGTCCTGGGAGAACTGCCACCAGCCACACATTCTACAAACCCTTTCTTGTTGCAGATAGTTCAGAATCATTGCTTTCTGGACTCAGCAGGCTCAGGGACATTTGCCAATAGGACAGGGCACATTGTTGTCTCTGTGGGTACAATGCCACATTCTAGGCTCAGACATGTATCGTAACTGCTTCAAATGTTCCTTATGGCTCTGGGTGTTGAGAGGAAAGAAAAGAACATTTTAAAAGAATGTTCAGTGGAAGGAGGTCTGTTGAATGCACTGCACACCCTTCATTAACCAACCTCAAGAGATTATTTTTTTCCAGTTCCCATTTCCTATGGTATCGGGGCTTGGTTATTAGTCATCAAGTGGCACAGCTGGAATGTGAACCGTGATTAGGGACCGCTGCTTCCATCTGACCAGGCAGAGGTCAGTGATGGAGACCATCCCAGCTCGGCCTCCTGATGACAGGAGGGAGCCCGATGCTTCAAGAGCACTTGGGGGATCTCCCAACCAGAACTGCTTCATTTTCTCATGGTTAAAAATATTTGCCCATAACGTCTCTTTATAAGATAATAAAAATGAACCATCTGTGGTTCATTGGAAAACATGTCTCAGGCTTATTAAAAATACATGAATTTTTTACTTTAAGATAGGCTGACCACATTATTCAAAAATTGTAAAACTGAATTTGTATTATCTATTATTAATTTATTTTTCACAGAAATCGTTCATACAGATGAGCATTCTAATTACTCCTGAAAAAGTAGGCAGCGGCAGTGAGGTTTCTGGTTGAAATGTTCCTGGAGATTAACTGAAACTGAGAGCACTTCAGCCTTCTCCCCGTTCTTGAGCAACAGTTGTCTGTCATCCTGGAGGGACCCGCCCGGCTTCCTCACCTGTTCTAGATCTGTCTGGCTTTGAGGTTCTCCTCAGGAGGGAGCCAGCTGCTCCAGCAGATGGAAGCCCCGTGGGCTGAGCTGCCTGCGCCTGGGTCTTGCTGTCTCTCTCCACCCGCTCCCTGCCCTTCCCAAGCGCCTCTGCGTCTCTTGCTAACCCTTCCTCCATGCAACAGAGAGGAGTCTGCCTCAGCACCTGCAGCTCATGCTCTATTGACAGGGATCTTGGGGTGCATACTTTGTAAAATTGAAATATCTCAGCCTTTCTCGTTGGATGGAGGCTGGTTTGACTGAGAGCCTCCTGTGGTCAGGCATTTGCCCTGGGAAAGGCAGGGAAGGGGAGGGAGCTGGTGGCTGCCTGAGGGAGTCTGGGTGGCTCCCATTTCACACCTGCCACTCAGGAGCTGGGTGACTTCTGCAAATACTGCACCTGTCGGGTGATGTTGCCTCATCTGTGAAAGACGTTCACTTTTCAGGGCCTTCCAGAAGGTTCGTGGATATCCAAAACACTGTAAGTAATGGGTTTGTCGTAGGCCACCCCGAGTCTACTGCTACATGAGGTGGGGGGCTGTGGGGCTGTGGAGGCTCAGGGTCACCCTACCTGGGTGCCAATCTGCCTCATCTGAAAGGGACAATGTGTGGGTGGGTGGTCTCTCCAGACACACCAATTCAGGGCAGAGAACTCTGGTGGGGTGGGCGGGTAGTTAGGGGAGTGGGCTTGAAGCCTGGGTTCTGGGCCCACAGCCCAACTTCTGGGTTAGGAATTTCCACCCAGCTGCAGTACAGAGGGGAGGGGACACTGGGTTCCTACTTTTCCAGCCTTGGGCCATGCTCTCTGTATTTTAGTTTATTAATCAGTTATGAATCTAGTCTCTAGAAACGTCTTCAAAGTCACCTTGAACTTATGCTGTGTTCAATTTATATTAATTTCCTCTTGAGATGGCAAGTTTCATTAAGTTTATTAGTTTTGGGGAAGTCAAGCTGCTCGCGATTGGTCCTAGTTTGCTTCCTTTAATCTTCTCATTTCAGGCTGTTTAGGGTTCGACTGGTGTTCACATATTTAACAAGCACGCGGCCATCCCCTCTCCCCATTCAGGTCTCAGTAGAGAGAAGGCGTACAGGAAGGGGGTCTGCGGTGCCTGCCCGGAGACGGTGCACGAGTGCCCCCTGTTAATCTCATCCCAGGTTCCCACCAATCCCAGGAGAGGATGCAGTTTGCCATCAGACAACCTAAATCTCAGAAAGCTGCCGTGACTCCCAGGTCCCCCAGAGAGGGCTTGTACTGGGTCTGAAGTGCATCTTGTTCTGCAATTCCATAAAAGAATGTCGCTTCCGTGATGCTGTAAGGGGTCAGCCTAGCATTGCAAAGCTGGGCTCCTCTTCTTCCGCCCTCATTCTCTCCTCACATACCACAAAGATACACGATTTTTCCTGGAGTTGATCAGCTTTGATTCTTTGCTCCTCCAGGCCTGGAGACTGTTTTTTTTAAAAGCCTCCTTACTTTACGGGAAAACTTGGTTGGCTTGGTTGGGGGGTGGAGGTCTGGAGGAGGGGTCCCATCTTGCAGCCTGTTTCATTCCTGTTGCCCCTGGCTGTGGGATCTTAGGATAAAGCCTGGTGACTGCTGTGGTGTGACAATGACCCGGCTGAAGCACAGCCTGTGCATTTAACTCCAGGGTGTTTAACTGCATCTGGCCAATGAAAAGCTGCATGTTTGGGATCTGTACTTAGGGGGTTCTTGGTGGAAAATTGAGGCCCTGTATATCAAGGAACTTTTGAATTATGTCTCTATTAGCGTGTGTGAATGTGTCCCCGGGGAAGCCGGGCAAGCTCTGTTAGTGGAGCAGTTTAAAACAGGATTGGAGGAAGCAGTGGTGGAATATCCCTCAGGGAACAATAATTATAAACAGCAGTTCCATGTAAACAGGTCTTAATGTGTTTTCTATATTGAATTCCTGAGAGTGCGAAATGGGGTGGAGTTTCAGCGCCCCCTCCAGGGCCTTGGCCCTGGGCACTGGCAATGGGAGGAGGAGGTGCTCAGGCATCCCAGACCCTGGTGGTGGGAGCCCTCGAATTGTGCCCAGGGGCTATCTGTGGGCTATGTGATGCTAAGGCTTGGCATCCTTGTGTGATCTCCAGGAAGTGGCCTCCTCTCTTTGTGTCCACTTGGAGCATTTACAGAATCGTAACCCTGAGCCGAATGTTCTCATACAATGCATTTCAAACGAATCCTCCCAACATCCTGCAAGATGGGTGAAGTTACCCTGTTTTACAGGTGAGGAGACAAAGCCTCATGGGGTTAAGTATCTTGCCTAAAACCATCAGTCAGCAGATGGCAGGGCTGCGTTGAAGCTCTGACCTTGGACTCCAGTTCTCTGGCTATTTCCATGACACCTAGTCATTTCCATGTTCTTTGAGTCTTTTCCAGCTAAATATTCTATGAAACTTCTTCACTACCAGAAGCCTGGTGACCTCATCTTGGTTTGCAGCACCACTTTACCTTCCTGAGACTCTAGCATTCAGGGCCAGAAAGTTGATTCCTTCATTTTTTGCTCCATGGCTGCTGCTGGCTCCAGAGTCTTAGGGGTCATGGCCAGGCCCAGCAGGTGACCCATGGGCTGCACCCATATGTCATCCCAACTGATGGCTATCAGAGTGTGGGGCCATAGAGAAGTGGAGGTCCTGGCTGGTCACCTTGAAAGCAAGGACATCATGGGTCTTTTTAAGTCATTAAAGTAGAATTCTTGGATGGTGGAGATTTCAGGGTTGGGCAGACCTCACATATTGTCCAGGGGTTTTTAGACCACCATGCAGGTGGGGAATTCCTTAACTGAGGGAAACCAGACTTAGACACCAGCCATGGGGGAGGTGAAATCGACTTGGGACAAAGTGGCAGACTGGGAGAGCTGAGTTTTCCTTCCCCAATTCCAACAAAGGGGTCCAAGGGGGATCCCCTGCAGATCATCATTAGGGAACCTGTGATCTAATTCAGCCCTCTCATTGTACAGAGGTTGAAGTGATCCCAGAGGGGGTGCCCACGCGCCTCGGGGTGCACTGAGGCTGGAGTCCAAGCCCACAGGCGAGGTCACCCAGAGCTCTACCCCTAACCATGCAAGTGCCAGTGAGGGTCCCAGAGCTGACTTGGGGGGACCTCCAGGTGCTTTGCTATGAACAGGGATGGCCATCAGTTTGCACGTTAATCCATTCAATCAGGTTTTACCAAATATCTAGTCGTGGAGTCCAGAACTCGCCCTGTTCTTAGACTATTCTCTACAACATCAGAGAGTCACTCCAGGGCAGGGCAGAGGGGAACCAAAGCTTCTGGGACTATGTGGGATGCATGTCAGGAAAGGAGCAGAGAGGTCTGGAGCAGGAGCCAGGTTCCAGAGGGAAGCAAGAGCCTGCGGGAAATGGGTGAGAAGCAGTTCTCTGTGTGCTGCGGAGTGCTTGCTGCTGGAATGGGAAGCCTTTGTCTTGGGCCTCCACATGCAGCCCAATAGTGTGCAGGGATCCCCTGCCTGCTGCACATTCAGGAGGAACTTGTTGGTTTATTCAGCACTCCCTGGGCCTGCTCTGTGCTGGGCTCTGCTGGGCAGGAGGGAAGTAGCTCTGCCCATGTCCCCTTTATCTAAGGATAAAGGCAGGCCTGTGAAAAAAGGGTTTGGATTTTGTTTTAAATAAAGCAGGGAACCACTGAAATGTTCACTACAAGGGCTGCCTGATTTGAGGTACATTTTTTAAAAGGTCATTCTGGATAAGAGTGAAGCAGAGAGCAGGAAGACAGCTTCTAGCCTGATGGGCATTACTGTCCAGTTTCTTTCCTGCACATCCTCTCCAGCTCTCCTTAGGTCACACCTCATTATCCAGGCCACAAACATTTATTCACCTCCCAATGCATCTTTAAATATTCACACTGTTCCTTTTGCTCAAAATATCTTTTCTTCTTTTCCTCTAAGACTCCTATTCATCCTTCAAAACCCCTTTAGGATGATCCCTTCTTTGGAAGTCTTCCCTGATTCCTTCAAGGCTGATGTAGCCCTGGTTTCTTCTGCATGAATTCTGGCTTTATGGCTCAGCTATGGACAAAAACTTGCATGACTTGGGCAAATTATTTCACCTCCCCAACACTTGGGTTTTTTTATTTGTCAAATGGAGAAAATCATAGTATCTTCCTCACAGGGTTATTTTGAAGGATAAATGTGACCAGGATCATAGAGGATTTTGTGCAGGCTGCACACACAGATACTCTTATCACTCCGTGTAATGTTACAAATACATGATTGTTTTTCTGATTAGACTGTGAATGCCTTTGAAAGATGGGAACAGATCTTACTGATTCTGTGTCTCCAGCTTGTGTTTTGGTGTCACCTGATTGTTAAATGAATGCATGGATGGATGACTTCCTGCATGACTTCCCACAGACACAGCAGGCTCCCTCTACTATGCAGAGACACTCAGTATTGACTCTTTATTTCCTTAATATATTATATACTCTTTTTTTTTAAAATTGGAAACTCAGGTGGCAACCTTTGCATGTCAGCACCCGAGAATGATGCCCAGCTCCTAAGCTGAGCCTCCTGCCACAGCCTCACCCTGCGAATGTGGTGGGAATGGGCCGCAGAGTCAGGCAATGGCCACTGCCTCTCATCTGTGTGGTAAAGGGTTGTTGAAAAAAAAAAAAGAGAATCCATTCAGGTAACAGACTCACATTCAGTTATTTGCGTGACTGAATGTAAATGAAAAGGAATTTTTTTTTTAAAAGCAGATGAGTTGAATCATTTCTCTTTCTTTGAAGAAGATCAGTCCAGTTAGATGTAGTTCCAGGTCTCTTTTCTCAGAGCCTCTGAGCTGGGATGGGAATTTACACCTCGATTTGTGATGCCTGCTAAACAGATGGTGAATCACCTGCTCTCCTAGTCCACAGATCTAGCGTGTCTTGTGTGCTGGGTTCAGGAGATGCCCCTGGAAGTTTTGGCCTGGAGGAGGGGGCAGGTGTGCCTGGGAGAGGGGGCAGGTGGCAGTGCAGGGTCTGGAATCAGGTGCATTTCTTTGGCCAGATTGGGGTCTTCAGGCTGTGGCTTCGTGGAGGGTAGTGGCCTGGGCCTGGGCAGCTCGGGCTCCTCTTTGAGAGCAGAAAGAATGGGAAGGTTCTGAACCCAGAGTGCGTTCTGATTGGAGCAGGGTAAGTTCTTGTCAGTCAGACATGTAGAGAAGTCAGAGACAGAACTGGGAGCCATCCAGAGCAGGAGACAGGGCTGTCCCTGAGTAGAAGCCCCTCACCTTGAAAGAGAATGATCTGGGCAAGTCGTAGACCTTGACCATGTAAAAGTGACAATAGGATGAACAGGCTTGGTAGACAGAGAGAGGGATGGGACAAGCGGAGGGAAGTACAAGTGTCTTGTCTTCTGATATTTCAGAGAAGGCAGGTGATCGACCCTGCCGAAAGCTGATATTTAAGCAATCAAGGAGGCAATGTGTCATTCAAAGTGTAACTGTATCTATGGAAGAGCCAGAAGTAACTAACCAAATTTGGAAGAGGAAAAAGAAAATAGAGAGTTGGGGCTGAGACGGCAGAGGAGCCAGGCCCTGGATGCTTTGTGGTGGGGTGAGGAGCTGGTATAAGGAGCCAGAGGAGCCAAGGGCTTTTTTCCAGCACACACGTGAACTCTCTGTATTCCCTTCTTTCATTTCTGATTCCTGATAGTCACAGAAGGACCTGAACCTGCCGGGTGAATTCCACCAGCTCCCCCATGTGGGCAGGATTCCAGGGCTGTGACTGCTCCTCTTTTTTGGAATTGCTGAGAGACCATGGGCTAAGTCTTCACATGGAAGGTCAGTGGGTCTACCTTTACCTGAACTTTTAGGTGTGTGCGTTTTATTTTATAATGTATTATAGCAAACCAAGAAACATTTTAAAAAGACCAGTGCATTATTTTCCTGAGGTTGTCATGACAAATGACTACAGACTGGATGGCTTAAATTAATAGAAATGTATTCTTGGAACTGGGGGCCAGAAGTTCCTCCTGTCTCCGTGGGCTGAAATCACCATGTTAGCCAGGCCATGCTCCTCTCAGCGGCTACAGAGAGTCTCATCCCCTGAGTCCTTCTGGCTTCTGGTGGCTGCCTACATTCATTGGCTCATGGCCACGTCACTCCAGTCCCTGCTTCTGTCTTTGCATTGCCTTCCCCTGTCCTGTATACGTCCCCTGCCTGCTCTCCATCACTCCCTTTCTCCCTTTATTATAGCATCTAGGGCCCACCTCATGCTTCTAGATAAGCTTTTCCTCACAGGATCCTTAACTAGTCACATCTGCAAAGAACTTTCTCCCTTATAAAGGCAACTTTTACAGGTTCCGGAGCTCAGCACCTGGTCCCCTTGGGTGGCTGTTACTCAGCTTGTGGCAGCCTGCCTGTGTTAGGTCCCCAGGGCTTCACTGAGAGGAATAGTATAGACACTCACTGAGTGGAAACGGTGACATTCCCAGTGCTCCAGGCACAGCTTAAGCACAAGTTTGGACAGTGGAAAGTGAGTCCAAAGAGTTTGCTGAGTCCTGAAGTCGTTATTTCTTATCCATGCAGCTTTGAAGTAAAAACTTCAGTCTCAGTTTAAAAAAAAAAGCTATAAAAATTGATTCAATAATAGTATGAAACCTTTATATTAAATTGCCCTAATGTTCAGTTCAAACACTGAATGGCCGGACATTTCTCAAACTGTAAAGTATCAGTGCTAAGTCTGTAAGAAATGGTTAGATCTGGATACGTGTGGGTAGCTGACATACTAAGAACCATATTTCGAAACATTTGCCATCAAGGGGGTCCAGCAAGCCGCAGGGTAATATGACAGGTTCATGCACTTTAGAATGCAGGGCAAGGACCCCAGTGAACTCTCCTGGACTCTCATGATTTCCCCAAGAATTTTAACAACTATTATTCCTATTATTTTCAACTGAAAGTCTTGCTTAGCCTGTGATTTTCTTGATTCCATGACCAATTCATGGTCAGAGGTGTAATAAAATTGCCCCATATTCAGAGAGATAAAAGATATGGTGGCAAAGAATGATGTTGAGACACACTGACACATACTTCCCTGCCTGGGCTGATGATCTGGCCTGGAATAGTGTAGCACTTCTCAAGTGACCATGGCAGGGCCGTGACATGGGGCTGTGGGAAGTGCTGAGGGCAAGGTTGCAGTAAGCCGGCCCAACAAGCAGCCGGTGAGAAGAGAGGCAGAAAGTTAACTGGTAATGGTATCGGAACCTTCTGGAACATATTACCTGTCTGCCTCCCCCTGTCCTGCCTCGACCCTCTCCGCTAAGCAGCCCCTGCTATCCTCTCCTCGGTGGAAGTAGTGATGAGCTGGGTTAATTAGCAGCCCTGGCAGGAAAGGCTGGAAATGCGTATTGGCACAGCATGCAGAGAAAAGGTCATCCCCGAGTTCCTGCTGGAAGCTTCCATAGCAACTTTGCAACCCAAAGGGAAGGATGATTTGGCTCAAGAGGACTGGCAGACTTTAGACCAAGGATGCGAAGCATGAGTTCAGTATTTTTTCCCCCAATGAGTAGCATATTCTTTTGATTAACATGCTCTGGGGCCAAAAAAATTCAGGATTAATGAAGCTCCGGCCTTGTGATAGTTAAGAAGTGTGGCACTCCCCACGAGTCAGGTCATTCAGTCCTCACAACAACCATAAGAGCATTAGTGCTGCTGTTATGAATCGCATGCATTCTGTTTCCCCTGTGGTTATAAATTGAGTTGTGTCTGCCTAAAGATTTGTTGAAGTCCGAACCCCAGGTGCCTCATCTGGGAATGGGGTCACTGTAGATGTGATCAAGATAAGATGTGTCATTAGGGTGGGCCCTGAGTAACATGACTGGGTCCTTATGAGAAGAAGAGCCTGCTCTGTGGACACACAAACACCAGGAGAAGAAAGCCTTGTGGGGATGGAGACTGAGCCTGGAGCCACCCACTGGCCCCAAGGGTCCTGGAGCTACCAAGCCCCGGAAGAGGCAAAGAAGGGTCCTTCCCAAGGGGCTTCAGGCTCTAGGGACGTTTGCCAACTCATTTCAGACTTCTAGCTTCCCAAACCATGAGAGGATAAATTTCTGTTATTTAAAGTCTCCCCGTTTGTAGCATTTGTGGTAATTTGTCGGGGCGGTCCTTGGAAATCACCACGGTTAGGATCCCAGCCCCTCTATCTTGCCATTGAGAAAAGTGGAAGCTAGGGAGGAGCAGGGACGTGCCCAAGGCCACACGCTCATGAACCACACAGTCAGGGTTGGAACCCAGCTCTTCTGAGTCTGGGCTCAATATCTCTGTACCCTGCCAAAATGACCCCAGAAAAATATGTTAAGAATGAGGCCTAAGAAAGACCACTGGTGGGTTCTTCAGAGATGTCCCACCACCGTAGAGTGAGGGCATCACTGGTCCTGAAGTCCTTAGATGGAAGTGACATTCTCTCCGTAGCGCAGAGAGAACGGGTAGGCAGAGTTCCGATGTCACGCACACGTCTAACATGTCCCTTGGGGCAGCATGGTAAGGGTCTAGCATAAGAGGCTGTATGTGGTTTGGCTTCCTGATAGTTCACAGCCCCCACCTGGGCCTGACTTTCCTGCTGAGCTACTTGGTGTAGAGAACAGAGACAAGCACCTCCCCTTGCTACTGCTGCATTGTTGGAAAGTTTATTTAACTTCTCTAAGTGTGTCTTCTTCCTTACATAAAAGGAGTAGTGTAACTAACTTCCAGCACTCTTTGACATTTTCCCTACGAGTGCTGCCTCCAAGGTTCCATTAGACCAGGGAGAGGAAGCACTCAGCACCCTCCTTGGCCCGCTGCAGGTGCTGAATCAATGCTAATCCCCTGCTTTTCCTTTCCACAAGGTTCCTAGGGAAAGTTTTAAGCATCTGTTCTCTCTTTTCACCCGAAATCCCCTCATTACTATAACATCAGGTGGAAGACTGGTATCCTCTCTGGGGACAAAATCCAAGGCTGCCATCTTGAAGGGAGACGGACACTTAGGGACGTGGAAAGACAGAACAGGGCAGTATTTCTACTGCAGCTTTATCCTTAAAGGGAGGTAGGCGCTCTTGCTTTAATCTGTCATCTCAGTGCATGGCTGCTCTGAAGGCCTGAGCAGGGCTGGAGGGTGTTCTCTGGGAATCTGGTGGAGAGCAGGGGCTGTGTTCATCTCTGGACTGGTGAGCTGAGCCTGAGTCCATGAAGGGACACCACGAAGGAACAAAGCAACCAGGGGATGCGGGCCTTGGAGGGTCCCTGCATGCAGACCTATTCTTTCAGGTTGTTAGATTTTGGGTAGTTTTTAAGGAAGAAAAAAGGCCTCTGAATGTGCTTCAGCATTCAAAAATCTCAGGAAAGCAGAGCTATATAATCAAAGGGTCATAGATTTACTAAACTATAGCTAAAGTTTTTTTTTTTCTCAAAGCTGTAAACACAGCACAAACATATATGACAGATAAAGTAGAGCGGGGTTGGGGAAGCAGGGACGAGGGCCTCAGGGTCTTGGTTACCATGCCAACCTGTTGCACTGAGTTCAGAGAAGTATTTGCACCACTCTAGAATTCCATGGATTGAGATGAAAAGTCATTATAAAGAGCTGGGCACGGTGACACACACCTGTAATCCCAGCTGCTCAGGATGCTGAGGCAGGAGGATTGCAAGTTCAAGGCTAGCCTCAGCAATTTAGCAAAGTCCTGTCTCTATCTCTCTCACACACAAATAAAATAAAATAAAAATAAAGCCAATAAATAAAAAAGAGTTAAGATGTAGCTCAGTGGTAAAGCACCCTGGGTTTAATCCCCAGTACTTAAGAAAATCATCATAAGGAAACCCTAGACCCAAGATTAAACCAGGATAGATCATGGATAGAAACTGAGTCTCGGGATTGTTACTCCAGGGTTCATCCAACCACACCATCTTGCAAGTCAGTTTTCCCACCTCAGCCCTGATTGGTATTTCTAATCATCTTCATCTACAAACATATTTCACAATTATGTAGTTAGTCACGTGAGGCCTCTTGGAAGAGAAATTCTGCTTACACAGTGCAGTTATAGAAGAATACACATGGAATAAGCTTTATATATAATTTGCATATTCATTGAACATACATTTTTGGAGGCTGGCATTGTTTTATACCCTGTTCATCAAATCTAAAATCTTTCCAGAAGCCTAATTTTATGTGATAAAAATCATGCAAAGTATATTTTATTTGGAATTGCCATCTCATAAGAAAGAGGAAAAAAATTCATCCATTCTTGAGCTTCTTAACTTTCTTTTTTTGTGAATTTTCAAGTTTTTCAAATTATTATCTTAATTGTACAAATGGATGGGATACCTTGGGATAATTCAAAACAGGTATACAGCCAGGCGTGGTGGTGCACACCTGTAATTCTTAGTGACTCAGGAGGCTGAGGCAGGAGGATTGTGAGTTCAAAGCCAGCCTCAGCAACTTAGCGAGACATTTAGCAACTCAGCAAGACCCTGTTTTAAAAAGGGCTGGGATGTGGTGAGGTGCCCAGTGGTGAGGCGCCCCTGGCTTCAATCCCCAGTACTGTATAGTATATAATAAAAAATCAGGGTATTTAACATTTCCATCTCATTAAACATTAAAAAATCTTTTTATTAATATATAATAATTGCACGTATTTATGGGGTACTGTGTGATATCTCAATACATACCACACATACTGATCACATCAGGGTAATTAACTATTCCGTCTCATGGATACTCAACACAGAGGAAGAGCTAAGTCTTTCCTGGTAGTGAAGGGGATGCAGTTCACGCTTCCTGTCATAGTTTTTACCCACAATGAGAAGAGAGGGGCTGGCAGCCTTCAGACACCAACTTCCTAATCACACTGGAGCTCACCGGAATTTGTCACTACATTGTCATTGAGGAATGGGAGTAGAGCCACACTGTGGGGTGGTTTTGGAGCAGGGTTCTTTGCAGGATTGGAGCTTAGGGCTGGGAAAGAGCCAACATTTGTCAACTATTTTCCGATTGTCAGGCACCAAGATTAGCGGTTTGCAAAGGGTTGAGCTCCCTATAATCTTACCATTACCTTAAGAGATTAATCCACATAATGACTTCCACAAGTCTTTGGTCTCTACTAAAAACATGGCCATCAGACACCCTCAAAGGGCCAGGGATGGGCAGCGGGGTCTCCAATCCCGCATGCGCCCCCGGACCCCGCGGTTGGCGGGCGGGCGGGGGCGGTCCTAGCTCCCCCTCCCCGCGCCCGGCGACGCACATTTCAGCACCACGGACAGCTCCCCAGCCCAAGGCGGGCACCAATCCACGTGGATTCAGTCCGGCTTTTTCAAATCTCCCGGGTCTGGGTCCCTGTGCTCCTTTCTGTGCATTTTCTAAACTATTTTCACGACTCAAGCCAGAAAAGACATTCGTACCAAACAGGGGGCTCAGGGGTTCACTTACCGTCCGACAAGTCAATCAGTCCCAGGTAGTGCAAGAGTTTCAGGGAGGAGCACACGACCACCACTATGCCCAAGGTCTGTAGCCCCTCCGACTCGCCCTCTGCCCACATCTTCTCCGAACCCTGCACCGGCGAGCCGCCAGGCGGGCATTGATCAGCCAGAAAACCGCTCTGCCCAGCCTCCCTCCCCACACTTCCCCAAGCCAGCCCCACTTCACCCAGTGGCTCTCCTGTGGCTCCCGCCCTCCCTTCCACTCCTCCCCACGCCCCCACCTCTCTCCTGCGCTGAGCTTGCAACCTCCACGTTTCATAGTAATCCTTGCTTTTATTTCCTCTTCTCCCAAGGTAACATCTCCACAGGTTTAACCAAGCCCTAAACATCTGCTGGCTGATGTAACCATAATTGGCAACATCTTACAGCAGACGGAGGACACAGAGGGAATGTGTATGTCTGTGTGCACCATTTCAAAGACAAAAGGTCTTTAGGTCTCAGCTAGACAGGGAGGTGAAAGCTGTGTTTTCCAAAGGGGCAAGGGTTTGCTTTCACTTCCTCAGTGAAGTAGCGGACAAGCTGATCCTGAAGTACAGGCAAGTCCCCGACTGGACATGATGAAGTGTCCCTGGAACCTGTATCCCCAGGAAAGTTATTGTAAACTTTCCACAGTTCTTTTGTCCTTGGGTAGTTTTATGTCACAGAAATGACTAAACAGGTAGCCAGGCTGACTCTGTGATCCTTGGGCAGCAGTGTGATGTCAAATCTTCCGAAAATAAGATAAAAAATGAGGAAGCAAAAGGGTCATACTGTTGCTGGGTCTTCAAGTTTGGGGCTCTATGGTGTCGGCAGTGATCTAGGGGGGAAAGGAGTTCAGCAGGGTAAAAAGGAAAGACTGGAGACCCAGAGTCCCAGGAACCTGTCCTTAGGCAAGTTCCTGGATCCCCAGGAGGCCCCGTTCCCCCTCAACTAAGAGAACTATGAAAAGTGTGAGAAGACAGTAGGCACTTAGCAAGCACGAGTTTCAGATTTTGGGAACTCACTAAGTTGGCAACAGGGGTACATACTCCTTTGATCCAGAAATATTGCCAGTGAGTAGTTCAGTACATGGCCATTTTCATATTGAAAAGACACATGCACACATTCTGTGTTTTATATACATAAAATATTTTCAGAAGTCTACACTGATTGTTGAGATTTTTAATTGCCTCTGGAAAGGAGAATTGAGGGATTGGGATTAAAGGGTCACCTTGTTATTAAAATTTTCACCCTTTATATTTGTGAAATGAATTTAAAACAATAGCAATAACAAAATGTGAGTGCTAGTCTTCTCTTCTGCTTTGCTAAAGGGGAGACAGCTCTATGTGTCACTTTCCTGCCTCATTGGTGTCTGGAAAATGATATCCTGGTATATTAGTACATTTTCTGTTATAACAAAATACTGGAGGCTAGATACTTTAAAGAAAAGAGGTTCATTTAGCTTATAGTTCTTGAGAGTCAAGGGCAGCATCTACTTGGCTTTGGTGAATCTCATGGTAGATGGCATCACAGTGGCAGAAGTATGTGTGCAAGAAGTGTGTGGGAGAAACCAGGCTCACTTCTCATGTAACAACTTCCTTTCCTGGGAACTAATCCATTACCACCAGACCTGACCCATGCCTTGGGGCAGCATGAGTCCATTCATGAGCTGAAACTGCTATGACCTAATTTCCTTCCATGGACCCCTCTATTCTCTCAACGCTGCCTCACGGGGGACTGAGTCTCTAATGCACCAACCTCTGGGGTCACACCATATCCAAACCATAGCACCTGGAGCCAGCTGGACCCTGCTTCTAAGAGCTGATGGTTACTTTTCAGGAAAGCTGAGAGGCACTTGCTAACACCAGGGTTGCTCAGAATGAGTATTTTCACCTCAGAAATCAGCAGAAGCTAAGCATCTGTGCTGCTTCCCCGCCTCACCTCCTCCTGTTTACAGGACCCCAGCCACCCCTGCAGAGCCTGTCTGCCCAGGAGGGAGCCTGGCCAAACGGCCTCCCATGGGTTCTCCTGGAGCTGCAGCACGTGGTCCAGGTGGGATCTGGGTAGGATGGATACATGAGACAGGAGGAGGGGTCAGAGGCAGGGCTTCCCAGGTGTCCAGCAGGCCAGAACTTTGTTCTCTGGGCGCCTCTGGCCTGGGCCTCCTGTTCTTCTCCACCTGCGGGGACTGTGCTGTCCTGTGCTCCTGCCTCTGCCTCTGCAGCTTCACAGGTGCTCACTGCTCCAGATGGCAGTCCTGGGCAGATGGCTCTGGTCTGTTCCTCTCCTGGGCTTCCGTCCCACGTTTCCACCGATTTCCCCATTTCCCCTGGCGCTCGGCACCCTCCGTGCCGATCCACCAACAGGTATTCCTGAGCATCTGTCGGAGGCAGGTCCAAATGTCAGGAGCTAGCTCAGGCCCCTGCCGCTTTCCTCTGGAACCAATGACGCAAGAAGGGAGGTGGCACTTCCCACTTTCTGCTTTGCCGTCCCCATGTAAAGACTTAACATTTTCCAAGAATCCTGACCTCAATGACAAGGTGACAAGTCTGGCTCCGGATTGTCTCCCACCCCTGAGCTTTAGGAGCAGCTGTGCCTCAGGTGACTCAGCGGCAGCCAGAGAGATACCAGTGTTTCTTGGAAATTTCCAGGTGCCTCTTTTTCATCCACAAGAAGATCAGAGGGAAATTCGGCTCTCGTGGGGATCGTGGGTGCTGGGTGTCTGAGGTTGAGGCCCTCCTGCTCCCAAGGCCACACTCCAGGGGCATCTGCTTTGGCATTCGTGAGAGCTGCAGGAATCGTTGACCCAGGAACCTGGCAGAGCCTCCTCTACCTGTGCCCCCTTTCAAAAAGTTCCATCTTTCACCCGATGAGGGTGTTTTTTCCTCCATGGGGCACTTGCAAAATTCATCTCACAAATTGCTTTCTCATATTTCCAGATCGATTGTAATATGAATATGGTCAACCTGGGAGTTCTGAGCCTGCATAGAATTTGACATTTTTCTCATTAGTTTGTCCTGGATTACTTTTTTTTTTTTTTTGCCAAGAATATTTACCTCCTTGGCTCTCTCCAGTGCTTTCTCAGCACTAGCAGGCCTTCCCTGCCCCAGGCCATTTGCCACACAGAAACAAAGGTGTGGTCATTGCTGCAAAGTGGTCTGTCTTAGGACAGGACCGGAGGAAAGTTGGCTGAACTCGGGGGGGCCAGATTCCTGACTTTGGAGCTGACCTGGATACCACAGAAGGCTGGATTTCAGGTCAGGCCTTCACATTCAGACAGAATGGTGCTGTCCCCTGTCTTCCAAGGCCCCTTAGGAGTCTTAGAAACCAAGATGTCCACACTCACTAGTACCAAGTTTCTGCAAAATTATTGCACAGTCTCTGGGTTTGAATTTCAGCTCTTCCACCTACTGAATGTGTGAGCTGGGGCAAGTCTCTCAAACTTTCGGAGCCAGTTTCCTTATCTTATTTGCTCCAGATGGCAGTCCTGGGCAGATGGCTCTGGTCTGTTCCTCTCCTGGGCTTCCGTCCCACGTTTCTGGGGATAACACCATGGGACTCTTAAGATACCTGAGTAACATAATGCCATAAACTGTGTAGCACACTCTCTGACACCCAGTGAATAACAATGTAGCATAGAGCTCCAGGACACAACCTCTGAGCCAGATTGCTTGCATCATCTCTTAACTCTGCCTCCTGCTTTACTCTGTGACTATTGGTAAGTAACTTACTCTCTCTGTGCCTGAATTTTCTCACTTATGAAAAAGAGATAGTATAGTACATTCTTCAGAGAGTAGTCATGAAGTTAAATTGAGTTAGTAATCATGCATCATTATTACTATTATTATTGTCCATAAACTCAAGGAGATAATGATCATCTGGGCCCATGGAGAGAGCTTAGACTGGGCATGTACAATTAGGAGGTTTGGATCTGGGGAAGAGGGGAGGCGTGTTTCAGGGAAGAAAAAAGGCTTACTCTGAAAATTGTTGGCTGCTTGGACTTTGGTTCTCCAGCCACAAATTTTCTTCCAAGAAACTGTCCTCAGCTGGGCATGACCTGTTGCTGCTTAAACATTGCTGAGTCTCTGCCTCCAGTGGTTGGGAAATCAAATTCTGTTTCTCTACCTCCATCTTCGGCTCTCAGCCAGTGTGTGACCTCTAGTTCACAGAGGGGCCCTTTTATGGCCTGGATCTGGAATGTCCCCCAAAGACTGGAGTACCTGGAGGCATGGTTCCCAGAGCAGTGACATCCAGATGTGGGTTCTGACCTCATCAAAGGGTTTCTCCCTCTGGAAGGACAATGGGATGTGGAGACACTACAGGAGGTGGGGACACTACAGAGGGTGTGCCCTGGGAGGCTTTCTCTTGTCCCCGCCCACCTTGGCTCCTGGTGGCCATGAGTGACCAGCTCTCCTCCCCTCACACCTGGAGGCTCCACCTCGCCTCTGGACCGGGACAACCGAGTGGCCAGCTCTGCACTGCAGCTTCCGAGGCTGTGAACTGACATGTCCCCTCCTGTCTCAGTGGTTCTGTGGGGACTTTTGGTCACGGGGATGAGAGGCCGTCCAACACGGGTCCCAGGGGACGGGAGCAGTCCTCTCAGTCGCCCGTGAGCGGTGCGCAGAGCTCCACCCACACCTTGACAATGGGCCTGCTGCCCACGAGTGGCTTCCTGGGGCTCCTCTGTTCCTGGACCCAGCAGCATCTACGTGTTCAGCTGACCCCTCCTGGCAGGGTGCTGGGCAAACTTCACCCAGATAAACGAATTTGGTAGGAGCCTCATTTTCCAGGACATTCTACTGCAGTTGGTATAAAAATAATGCCCCAAATTGCACTTGGAGTTTTCTTTTCTTTAAAAGGTGTGAAAGAAATGAAAGAAATCCTCAGAGCACCATCTCAGAGCTCCCGATTCCACCAGAAAGCAAATTATTTAACTGCAAGATGGTTATGATTCAGAGAGAAAATCGTTATGATTCCCATCACTGGTCAGAGCGGGAACATTATTCAGGGGTTCTTTATCCTAGCCCTTTTCTTGATGCCCTTTTGGGGGCACAGGCTGGGTTGGCTGGAATGAGTTTTATAACCATGGTGATCATTGAACAATACTAGGGTGATTACGCATGCCTCCCCCGCCCCCTTCCCTCTTTCCTTTTTCAGATGCCCACCGTCCACCTAGTTCTGTGCAGCTGCTGGGCACTGTGATTAGGCGAAGAGAACAGCCTTACCCTGTAGGAGGTCTGCAGTGTCCCCAAAGTCCACTGGGATCTTTCATTTGCAAAGTTCTCTTTAGCTGCACCTTGTAACCTCTCCATAAAAACATCCGTTGAGAAGATGCTGTGCCATTCTTCATAATCAATTTTCGAGTTAGGATACAATAAATATTTCTATTTGCAGACAAGAAAATGGGGGTAAAGAGCAGGAACTAAACCCTACTACCTTCACCAGGGAGCAGGATCTCCTCCTCCACCTCACAGGTGGCCCGTGTCCCCTGCTCCTGTGGTTCCCCGCAGAGGGGCTGTCCTTAGGTGTAGGTCTGTCTGCTTAGCACAGGCTGGAGAACAAACCCCAGGCTGCCACGGGAAAGAGCAGCAGCAGCACACACACTATCTGTTTTTTAGTTTTCTTAGCTGTAGTTGGACACAATACCTTTATTTTATTTATTGATTTTTATGTGGTGCTGAGGATCGAACCCAGGGCCTCACCCGTGCTAGGCGAGCCCCAGCCCCAGCCCCCACAGTCACTATTGAGCGCCCCCGTCATTTGGTGGTGTGGGCAGAGTTTAACGGTGGCCAGTGGGAAGTTCTTTGTAAATAAAGCTTGTAAGTGATGATGTTTAAATAGCCAGAGACATGTTTTCATTTCCACTCCGTTGCTTTCTCAAGACAGATCCAGTCTGTCAGAATCCCAACAGAAATTCCAATTCACTCCGCACATTTGTCATTGAGCCTTCGGATTTGACTTAAGCTGATTAATGACGGTCTCCTTCTCTCCCTCCTCCCTCCCGTCCTCCCTTTCTTCCCCTCCTCCTCTTTCCTTCTCCTTCATTGCTGTATTCCTAGGAAGACCCTATCTGGGAAGCTGCCAAACATCCCATAATGCACAGAAGAGCCCCTGACACGCAATGGATATTTGTCCCCAAATGCCAAGAATGCAGAGGTGAGAAAACCTGCCTTAGGGTCTGCACCCAGGAGCAGATCCCACCTGGTGGGATCTCCACACCTTCCACCTACCCACACGTCAACCACCTGCTTTCCAAAGCCATCTCACTCATGCACACCCTGATTGGTTTCTGTGAGAGCTCGACCACCCCACTGTGCAGATTGTAGGCCTGTGGCTTTAAAGGGGTCCGTGAAGAGTGACTTGGAAAAGGTGTGGAGTGGCAAGGACACTAATGAAGCTTTGACAGAGATGTAGAGGTTATCTCCCCAGAGAGGACGTTGCAAAGGAAGATAAATCCCGTCCTTGGACTCAAGAGACATTGCACAGCCTCCGTCATGTCGGGAGCCATCGCTCACCTTCCCCCAAGCCTTCCCGAGCTGTCGAGCTGGTCTTGGAGGCTGGCACGACAGGCACCCTTGATGCTTTGGGGCAGCAGAGCTGGAGTTTGGTGCCAGGACAACGCTCTGCTTGCCCTGTGCCTGGGGAGAGGTGTCTGAGTTCTCCCAGCTTCACTATCCTCCACTGCAGCCTGGAGATCATAACTCACCTCTATCAGAGGTTTTTCATGATGGACGTCTTGGGACAGGTGACCATAGGAATCTATCTGTCATTCTTCTCATGACTCTCACTCTTCCCACTCGGAGTTTAAGTAAGTCCAGAACACCACAGCCAGTGAGTGGCAGGACAAGGGTTTGAACCCAGTTCTGTTTCGGCTGAGTCACGCTGTGTCCCTAAAGGGGAGGACTCGAAGGCCATCCCACTCATTTGACCAATTTGAGCAGAGCCCCTGTGCACCAGTTAGAATTCATCAAGTATTGAATAAAAACAAAAACAAAAACAAAAACACATTTCAGTGGTTATTTAGCAACTCAAGCAAGTAAAACAACACGGCCAAGCTGCCGGGGTCCTGGGGATGTGCTGGAGAGACAGACGGATGCTCTGTAATGAGAACATCGACTGCAGGCACAGGGAGGCCCTAGTGCAGAGCAGCTGACATTCCCTCGCAAATTCAAACGCCCGCTTTCCCACGTCCTTGCTGTGGACCTGGTCCACCTCTGAAGACCACCAACGGAAGCCTGTGCTCCAGGCAGAGAGTCCTAGAAGTGGGATTAGTGGTGACCCTGGTCGCGGTCATGTCCTCCAAGTTCTCCTCCATGTCCTCTCACCCCCACTCCCTCCAGGGAAGACATTTGTCTTCAGAGCCTGGCGGTGAGCCATTTGCCACTATACACATTTTGACATATTTTACATATGCTCTAAGAAGCAGAGGCTAAATTGCACTGGTGAGTTATTAAAAACAGCTCTCAATGCTGTTATTATTTATTGCATTTCCAACTCTTGGCAGCAGCTGATTACACTGCTTAATCTTGTATTTTTTTTTTAATTCCCCACCCTGAAATTAATTCTCCCTGCAATGAATAAGCAAGGTCAGCCACACTGGGCCCCATTGGGGGAGAAAGCTCACATTCTGGAAAGGAGTTTGATTGGCAGCCCTGGGACGCGCGCGGTGGGTCTCCATTTCCCCCAGAGAGGTCCCTCCCTTGAAATGTGAACACCTGTCCCCACACAGTGCTCCCAGAGGGAACGCTCCAGGGAGCCCCTTGCGGACAGCACTGACAGCACCTGGCATGCTGCACTGTCACTGCAAAGTCAGGGTCTCAAGTGGCTCCGTGACCTTGAGAATGAGCCTAGACCCTACCCTCTAAGCCCCCAGCACCAGGCCTGGCCTAAAGCAAGGGCTTCAGGAATTAAGAGGCCCTAGGCAGGAGCAGGTACAGAGCAGGGGAGCGGAAGGTCTGGAGTCGGCCACATCCCCGGGCACACTGTCCACTCCAGATACCGGGTGAGCATCTGTTGGAGCCAGGGACTGTGCTAAGGACTGGGATGTGGTCATCAGTGGCCTCCTGGGGAACTCAGGCGTGACTCCCACATGGCACCAGTGTGTGACTCTCAGCAGGGAAAATGCTCGAGGATGAGACAACTAACATGGGGACAGAGGGGACGGCAGTGGTACAGGAGCTCATCAGAGAGGCCTTCCTTGAGGAAGTGATGCCTGAGGGGAGAGCTGAGGGCCCTCCCTGGGTGGCAGGGGGCAAGGACATTTAAGGCAAAAGGAACAACATCACAAAGGCTCTGAGGTGAGAGGGGCCTGCGTCGAGGAGTGTTTAGAGGAATGGAGTGGAGGCCAGGGCTGGAGGCCAAGGACTGGGCAGGGGTGGGTGGAGAGGCCCAGCAATGGGGAGGCTGGGAGGCTGCAGGGGCTGGGCGCACAAAGACTTTTCTAGCCTGAGCACACTGGGTTTTAAGCAAAGGAATAGTGTGTGTGTGTGTGTGTGTGTGTGTGTGTGTGTGTGAATGTCTGCAGTGGACAACATGATGGAGAGGACAAGGCACACAGAGATGGTGGGCACGGACCCCCACACTGCCTCAGACGCCAGCGTGGCAAAGTGGAGTTAGTGACTGAGGGACGACATGAGAGGAACCTTCCAGAGGTGCTCAGGGGGATCCAGGGCCCTGGATCGGGTTCATGGTTCCAATCTAGGGTACCCCCCTTCAATGCAGACAGCCTGTCCTGAGGCCACCTGGTCTGGGGGAGCCTCTTCCATAGAGTTGGGCAGCCATGGGCACGACCTGGCCTCAGGCCGGCCCTGTGCCTCCAGGTAAAGAGGCCAGAGAGCTGGGCCTCACCGTGGCCTCTAATCTAGGGCCTGGAGGGTTAGGTCAGCTCAGCACTAGACTTAATTTGCTGCCTTGAGAAGAATGGGCCTCGGGGGTCCCCGGTTCATCTTTCCAACTTAACCACCCGTCCAAAGGCCCACCCTCTGTCCAGCTGTCCGTCCTACAAGTGCTCAATGGGAGGCATGTGCTGAGGGCTGGCCCAGCACCCAGCCTGTGGTCCACCCACTGCACGCTCCTCCTGTGTCCACATTTGTCCAGTATGACTTAGAGCTGTCACCCAGAGCCAAGGGGAAGGAGCCGGCTGGACAGTTTTGTTCTTTCGGTTGTTGGGCTGCTGAAGCAGAGCCCCAGGCAAACCCGCTTTCCCCTCTCCTGATTTAATTGACCCATTATTTTAAACTTTTGTAGATAAGGGAATAAAAAAGTCAGTGGAATATTGTATTCATCACATTCAAATTAATATGCTTCATTACCACAAAGACAAGGAGTGTGGTTGCAATATTTTCTCAAAACTTTTAATTGAACTGAGCATGGGAGGGGGGCAGAGCAAAAATGGAAACCACCAAGCTCAGCTGCTGTTTTTCACTTTCTCAAAATGTGTGTTGTTTGTGATCTACTCATCTCATTAGTGTTAATTATGAACTGAAATAAAATGGCATTTAACACTGTGCTGAGACTTTAATTAAAGCTAAACCTTCAGACCCAGGGACTCTCTGAAGTCTAAGATCATTATCCTAAAAGGAGCCTTGTGCTGGGCCTGTGTACCCCACACTCACTGTTTCCTGGTTCTGGGAGACTGCTCCATCCATCCATCCATCTATCCATCTATCCATCCATCCATCCATCCATCCATCCACCTGTCCATCCATCCATCCATCTGTCTATCCATCCATCCATTCATCCACTTGTCCATCCATCCATATATCCATCCACCTGTCCAACCACCATCCATCCATCTATCCATCCATCCACCTTCCATACATCTTCTCAACAAATAAACCTTAAATCAATGTAGTTTCAGGGGAAGAAAAATAGTATCTGTTAAGTACCACTATATTGATCACTTTAAATGCATTAGATTCAGCCTAGTACAGCACCAGGAACTTAGGGGTTCAAGCAAGGGTAATTAGTACTATTGTATATATTCTTATTTAATCCTCAAATGATGAAGACAAATTATTATTCTATCTACTTTACAGTGAAACAGGCTCAGAGAGATTAGGTGATTTACCCCAAATCATGTTGATTTCATGTTTTCCTGCTTTACAATGCTGAGCTCAATTGAGATCATTGGGTTGGTCTAAACTCACTCTTTCCTTCTACAAACACACCATACAGGGTGGCCAGGACCTGGCGAGGGGCTGGAGGGAGCTCCTCCACACTCCCAGTCTGAGGGTAGCAGAAACTTGGATGAAGGAATGTCTGGATTGACGACCACCAATCTGCTCACTGAGGGTTGGAGACAGTGGCCCAGACCAGGGGGAGCCACCTGCCCCAAGTCACAGTAGAGTCAGCACTTGGACCCAGCACTCAGTCTGGTGATATTTCCCTTATTCTCTCCAGGATGCACGGGGAGCCTCTCGGGAGATTCTCCTGTAGAGGAGGAGTTGGGGTTGCTGCAGGAAGCGATTCTGGCCCACAGATGAGCTTTCTGTTTGCCAAGCTCCACTTTATCCTCTCCCGCCCCTGCTGAGATCCTCTCTGTGCGCTGCTCCTTCTCCCCATCACTGCCCATCAGCTCAAAGCTTAATTAACCCTCAGGAGGTCTCTACCCTGGGGCTTCACCTTCAGGGAGAATGGGAAGCAGTTTTGAGGAACAATGCATATTGCTTTCTGGCTCCCCCACATCTGGTCCCTGTGATATCCTTTAGGATAGAAACTGAAAGTGGCCAGTCTGGTCCTTAGAGTTCTCTGTTCTTGATATTGGTTCAGGGATGGACACACCATCTGATCAGAATCAAGGAGATTCTGTGAGACTCTGAAGTTCAGGTATATGACTCAATAGGTTCCCTTTTAAGGAATTTTGGGCTGGTCTTTCTGTTACTTGCAACCCAAAGAATTCCAAACGGAGCTGTAAACTGAGACTAATATCGAGGGCAGACTCTGCGCCAGGTACTGTGCTGGTCTCAGTGCTTGTGAGCTTACTTGGTACTCACAGCAACCTCACATGGCATGCAGCATTGGATCTTACTTAGGGGAAGAGGGCAGCTGGTGGCTGAGTGTGGGAGCAGGGTGGCCCTGAGTGGCCTGGCTGTCCTCGTGCTCACCCACAGAGCAGCACTTCCCTACGCAACCCTCTCTTCAAGCCTGGAACTCTCTTTCCCATCTGCTGGTCTATAGCGAGGCAGCACCTGACCCAGAGACGCTTGGGAAGGACCAGATGACCTTCAGGAGGCCTCCCTGGGGGAGGCGGTGTGTGCA
Organism: Urocitellus parryii; assembly: GCF_045843805.1. NCBI lineage: Eukaryota > Metazoa > Chordata > Mammalia > Rodentia > Sciuridae > Urocitellus > Urocitellus parryii. Next base: position 157,927,192 of record NC_135531.1, on the reverse strand, counting down.
CATGTGCCCTCCAGGGCCTGCCAGCTGCTCGGGCCTGTGCTTCTGTCACCAGGGGTGGGTTTCTTTGGGTAAATTATTCATAATCATTGTAAATGCAGCAATAGCAGTTTTTACATTTTTTCCAAATCTGCCAAGTGCCGGGCCCTCTTTGAGGGATTTTGTGCACATGATCTTAATCCTTAGAGGACAGAAGGTCAGGTCAACTACAGTGATCAGAGGTCAGACCTCTCCTCAGAGCCTGTGCAGGACCCTCTCTGGCCCCCGGCTTCCTGGCCTGGGATTACCGGAGGGAGGGGCAGCCAGTGCGCAGGCAACGTGGAGAGGCCAGACTGACCCGTCTGCTCTCAGTGCTGGGCCAGGGACATTCCCCGGTGACATTCCTTGGTCTGGCGGAGGTGGAGAAGCACAGGGAGGCCTCCTCAAAGGCCAGCAGCTGCCAATAGGAGTGGGTGGAAAGCTCCCCACATGCTGGCCGCGGCTCTCTCTGCCCTGAAGGACTACTACCCGTGGGGCGCACTCCTTCCCATGGTTGCTGGAGTTTCCAGGAGGAACGTGACTTAGTTTCATCTTCACAAAGAAAGCCAAACAGGCTGGTGGCCCAGGGTGAGATCAACATGGGGCTCTGCAACAGAAGGAATCGGGTCCTGAGAAATGGCTGGTCCAGGCCGAAGGTGGGAAGCACAGCCAGTGAGCCTTGGGCACCTTTTGGTGCGGAGAGTAAGGAAGTGCTGACACATGTGTGCCACACACTCACACACACACACACTCACACACACACACATGCACATACCCTCCCTTAACGATGGTGGAGTATCCAGGGATGTAGGTATCCACGGGTCCACACAGGGGTCAACACAACTCTCATGCAGAAACATGTCAGGCAGCTATGCGCCTGAGGAGCTGGGGTGTGGCCCCCCACTCCCGATGGTGAGCTGTGCACAGGGACTTCCTTCCTGAGAGGACATGGGGGGCAGGGGAGTAGCCTCTCAGTGGGGAGCCTGCTGCTCACTGTCTCAGCCAGCTGATCCAGGTGCACGTGCACAGTGACAAGTCACGTTGATAGGGTGCCCCCTTCAGGTGATGGGATGTGGGGGGCACTTTACCCCCAAACTTCAGTCTAATCATGAGGCAAACTTCAGATGAAGCCTGACGGAGGAGCCTCCTACAAAACACCTGCAGCGTTCCCTCCAGTTCCCATCCAAGGAGGGTGAGATGGACCGCGAGGGACACCCTGTCCATTCTCACCAGCTCAGTTGTGGGATCCCCAGGTGTCCCCCAACAGGTGAGCAGGTAAAGAATGTGGTGTAGACACAGAGAGGAGAATGACTCAGCCTCAAGGAAGAGCGAAGCCATGAAGCTGGAGAAATAAGCCCGACGCAGACAGACAAACGGCATGTCTCTGTGGCTTGGAAGCTAAACAAGTCTACGCGAAGGAAGAATCGTGATACTAGATGCTTGGAAGGTCGCCTATGGGGGGGATTAGAGGACATTGGGTTTGATTAGTGCGCACTGCAGGCGTGTATTCACCTATCCTGCTGAACCCTGAGAAGAGGTACAATTAACCTCCGTGAAAGACAGGCTCCTGGACACCAGAGGAAATCCATTGTAAAAAACCAAAATGTCAACAGAACATGACACACCGTCTACGGAGTATCTCTTTAGAACTGTCAAGGTCATCACCACAAAGAGAGGTCTGAGACATCGCCACAGCCCAGGGCAGCAGGGGGGAGATGCGAGGCTGAGCTTGGGTGGTGGGGGGTCCTGGATGGGACCCTGCAGTAGGAAGGGGAAATCAAGGAGAACCGAAGGGAATGTGAAATTGCTGTGGACCTTACTGATACCACTCCCCTGTGGCCTCATTGACCGTGAGGGGCTAACACAAACGGCTAGGAGGGCAGGAACCTGTGTGTGTGTGTGTGTGTGTGTGTGTGTGTGTGCATGCCCCGCCCCTCCTTTGCAGATTCCCTGTAACCTAAAACTATTCTAAACTGAGAGGGTTAAGCAGATAGAGCAGAGGCCGGCAGGAGGGGCTGGGTACCCCTCTGGAGTCCGCCCTCAGCCCACTCAGTGTGCCCCACCCCCCTTTTGTTTTGGCTAAGAAAAATCTCAATTCTTGTAAATAAACCTCTGTTTGTTGGGCTGGAAGGGGACAAGGTTATTGTACCCAACAGGCCTCCCTGGGCCCCGCAGGGTCTCCTGGAAGTTAGATTCATTACCTCAGCATTTTCCAATGATTAACACGGATCAATAATCTACTGGGTCTGGTCCTTAAATCAATTGCTCTGTAATAAGAACGAGAGCTCCATTTTATTATCCCAGACCTGGGCCTTTTATAGAAAAGGCTTCTGGGGATTTGGTCCCATTCCCTCTGCTGCGCTGGTTAATTAAAACTCTACTCGGGTCTCTCGAGCCTTGAGACAAAATCACTCTTAGGGAAGGACTTCCACAAAACGGGCATTTTCACTCCTGGAATGTGTCCCCAAAGACCCATTTGTTAAAGGCTTGGTCCCAGGTGGCGCTATTGGGAGGCTATAGAAACCTTGGGAGGTTGGGCCTAATGGGACGTCCTCAGGACACTGGGGGGGCATGCCCTCAGGTGAATTGTGGGACCCCAGTCTCTTCCTCTTCTTTGCTTCCTGGCTCATGATATAAGGGAATTGTCCCCTCATATAGCCCACTCACCTGCACTAGAGGCCCAAAGTAATGGAGCTACCTAATTTCAGACTGTAATCTCCAGAACCATGAGCCAAAATAACCCTTTTCTCTTTACAAGATAATTGCCTCAAGTATTTTATTATAGTAACTGAAAGTTGAGTTAGTGAGTTAGTGAGTCAACTAAATTTTCTTAGGATCTACTATATGCTCAGTTGCTGCTCCCTTCTCCACCGACTGCCTGATCTAAAGCATGAACGCTTTAGTCCTCTCCGGTCACTGCTTCTGCTTCCTACAGCATATTTATCACTATGGAGTGTTATGTCTAATATGCTGGTTATTTTTTTCCTTTTGCTTTATTCCCCCGATTCACAGCAAGCCCCAAGTAGGCAGGAGCCTCTGCATACCTACAATGTCCAGCATGTAACAGATGCTCAATGAATAGTTTTTAATTAAAGAATGCTAGGGGCTTGCTGGACACAGGGAGACACGCATGAATGAGATGCCCTCTGTGCCCAAGGGCTGTCCAATGGAGTGACTGGCAGGAGGGTGCTGACACAGGCCCTTCAACAGAGACGGGAATGGGTGGGGAACCCAGTGAGAGCTGGCGGAGAACTGGGCCTTCCCAGGGAGGCTAGGAAAGGCTTTCTGCAGATGACCTGCAGGCTGGGTGGACAGAAGGCAGGAAGAAAGAGGACAGCACCCATCCAGAGGGCAGGGAGTGCCAGTGTGCAGGAGGAGGGTGCAGGGAGCTGGCCCAGGAGTCGGCCTGGCTGCAGTGCAGGTGTGGACAGTCGAGGATGAGACTGGACAGGGCCGGGGCAGACTCCAAAGCCCTGGCCATGTCTGGCCAGCACCCTGGTATGACCCTGGAGCTGTGGGTACCGGGGAAAGAGGTGGCACGGTCACTTCTGTGTTTGGGAGTGATGCTGCCCCGGGGGCGGACAGCACTGGAGAGGGTGTGGACGGGGCTGGAGGAGGGCATAGGAAGAAATGGAGGCGGGTGTAGACACAACTGGAGGATAGTGTGGAAGGGACTTTGGAGGGAACATAGACAGGATTGTGTTTGTTATGGTTCAGTTCTGAGGTGTGTTCCCAAAGCTCATTCATTTCACCTCTGAATGCAAGGATGTTCAGAGGTGGCACGACTAGACCATGGGAGTTGTCACTCGTCAGTGGATTAATCCAAGAAATATGGATTAACTGGGCAGGAACTGTAGGCAGGTAGGGTGTGGCTAGAAGATGTGGCCTGAGGAGGGTGGGGGAAGACTTTGGGGTTTATATTTTGTCCAGGGAGTGGAGCCCTCCCTCCCTCTCTCCCCCTGTCCCCCTCCCCCCTTCCTCCCTCCCTCCCCACTTCCTCTCTCCCTCTCTCTGCTTTCAGGTCCCAGGTCCTCCTTCCGTCCCTGCTTCCCTTCCACCGGATGCTCTGCCTCACCCTGGGCCCAGCTCTATGGAGTGTGCCCTCTGTGGACTGAGACCTCAGAAGCCATGAGACAAAATAGACTTTTCCTCTTCTCGTTGTTCGTGCCACGGAAATGAAAAGGTGTCAGAAGCAGGGGACAAGGGTGAAGCTGTTCAGAGAGCTGGTGAGGCCCAGGGTGGTGGCCAAGCAGCCGGGAGGTGGGGGACGGCTGTGGCAGGCTCCCTTAGGTAGGCGGGGCAGGGCTTGGCTGTGGGCAGGGCGGTGGGGACGTCAGGGTGGCCCCTGAGCTTGTCCTAAATAACTCCAGGTCATGAGGTGGGAGGATGTTTTAAACCAGGAATGGGGCTTCCTTCCCTGATATCTTCTGCTCCCTTGTCCTTTCTGGTGACAGCCGCAGTGGGGGCCCTGTCCTGGGGGCCCAGGGTGGGGTGCTGGTTCCCAGACTCTGAATTTTAGGGAAGACGTCTCAGCTCATATTCTTGGCTCCCCCCAGCGCAATCCAGATGCCCAAGTCCCAGGTGCCCTCTTAGCCAACAGAGCTGGAGAGCAGCTGAGCGTGTGGGCGGCAGGCAGAGGAAGACACCCTGGGCTGGCAGGGCGGGGGGCAGAGAGGGAGAACCTGGAGTGAGAGCCTGGAGTCTCCTCTGCCCCACTCTCTGGTGCGCATGACCTTGTAACAGTGGAACCTTGACCTTGGGGGTCAGGACAAGTGGGCCCTGGGATGGCGAAGCTGCTGGCTCTCCTGTGCTGGGGACTCTGGCAGCAGGAGGGAAGGAGTGAGGTAAGAAGAGATGCTCCCCTGGAGCTGGAGGTCAGCTGAGAGGCCAGGGAGAGGCCTGCTAAGGCCTTATCCTAGCACAGAGGTTGCAGGGTCTCTGGCAGACTCAACGCTGGACACAGAGCAGATGTGACTCCAAACAGCAGTGCTGGGCCTCGCCTCCCCCAGGGAGTTAGTTCCTCCTGTTCAGTGCAGAGCCCCTTGTGAGTTCTCCAGTAAAGAGATGAGGAAGAAAGCTCCAAACTGACTGCCAAGTTTCTGTACCTGCCGAGCTTATCCTAAATAACTAAAATTAAAATGCCCATAGTAGCAGAACAAGTTTCGTTACAGAAAAACAGAAGTGACCTTTCTGGAATACTTGGCTTAGGGGCCTGAAGCCGTCCCACCACCCACAGTGAGTCTGCGTTAGGCAAGTGCTGGCTGGCGCCTTCCGGCCGTTGACTCCCATCCTCCCCTGGCTGAAGCCTCCCCTGGAAGCTGTGGCCAGGCCTGGAGACAGGACTCTGGGGCCATTGTGCTGGTCTTGCAAGGAAGTTTCAGAGTTGCACATGCTTCCAGGAGGCCCAGGAGTAAGAGCTAGTGTGGCCCGAACAGCAGAGCCAAGGTGAATTTTTAGGTTCATAAACAAATAGGAGATGAATGAGCAAGAGGGGAGACGTGGAATACACATCTTTATGTTGAATCACAAAAAGGGTGTCCCAGGGACCAGGGGAGCAATACAGCATGTGGCTTTTGGGTTCGGAAAAGTCTTTGATTAGGTCAGGAAATGTGCGCTGCTTAGAGCCTTAAGATTTCTCTGTCCTGCTCATCGAAAAAGGAAAACCCAGTCCTATCTTCCTGTCATAACTTTGCCATTAGCAAGGATCTTAAGTGCCACTAACACCATTTCCTTGTTTTACAGCCAGGCCAAGGACGGACTAGAAGTTGGGTTGAATGTGACGTTCCAAGTTGTGCACGTGAAGGGACATGTGGATAGATACCTACGTGTCCCTATGTACATGCACCTCACTGGAGCGTACATGCACACACACACACACACACACACATCTGTTTGTGCCCCACAACCTGCTTCACATCATGGGTGACTTCCAGCTGTGTGGCTCTAGCCTTGACCTACCCTGAGTTCCGGATTCATATCACCAGTCAGGGTGTCAACTGGGACGCTCATAACAGGTTCAAAGGAAGACTTTGATCTCTGTCTCCCACACAGCCTGCTCCACATCTTTGAGAAAGTGCTCAGGCCACGACGTACAACACCTGGATCTTCCCCTCCTCCACCCTTCCAGGCCCCATGATGGCCCCGGCAGCACCTGTACGTTCCATTTCTAAGACATTCCCAAATCTCCACTTACTAATCTCACTTGGTTCTTCAGCAAAGCGAGCATTCGGCCCTGGGCTGGTCACAGCCAGGACACAAGCAAGGGCACCCTAGGGCAAGGTCTACTGAGGTCTGTTGGTGGTGGACAGGGTGCATAGACAGTGCAGGGTCAGGCAAGGGCGGAGGCCTGGCTGGTCAGGAACATGGAGCTGCACCTGAGTAGGACCTCAAAGAGGAAGCAGGAGACTACTGTCCCTCTCCTGGCTTCTCTGCTCCAGAATCTGCTTCCTGCACATGTGGAACAGGAATGTAGGGCGCAGAGCGTGAGCCTGGGGCCTGGAGAACAGTGACCCTTCACCCTGGGTCTTCAGCCATCACCCCGTTGGTTGGGGAGGGCAGTAGGAACAATATCACTGGCCGGGCTTCTCCTTCCAGAAGCCATAAATCACAAGTGTCACGTTCTGAACCTGAACTGGCACCACACTCATCTACTCCGTGCAGACGGATGAATGTTCTGTATAAAGATCATTCTCCTTTAAATATTCAGGGGAAAAATTTTCCATTTTCTTTGGTATAGTTTTTTATTATATCTCCAGGGCAAAGGCTTCCAATTTCAAAATGTAAATCGACGAGAAACATGATTGAATTTCGGGAACACGCTTTTGCAGCCAACAGTTTGGGATCGGGCCTGAGATTCTGAAGGTTGTATAGATCTGTATTCATAGTTCACACCGACCCTGAGAGGGTTTGAGGCGTAGCTGGGGTCTCTGTTGGCTAACTAGAAGCTAACGTAGGATCCAGTGTCCCTTCAAGAGGGGATCACTCGGATTTCTCTTGGGGATGGGGGCAGGGACTAGAAACATCCGGAGTAAGCTTTTTCCCCTGTTCCAACCTCAATGGCTCCTAGTAAGGAGGAAATGGACTCGTGTGCGTCGAGAAACAAGCCAGAGGGTGCAATCCATGTGGCTCCTGAGATCCTCCTAATCTTGCTCGAAGAAAGAATCTAGGGGGTATCAGGAGGTGATCAGTGAGGATGGGGAGTGGGGGTCTTAGCTCAAGGTCACGGCTCTGAAAGAGCCCAGCAGAGAGAAGGCAAGGAGCCCTCCAGAGCCGGGTTCCAGATGAGAGGGGAAGGGAGACAGGAGCTGGGCACCGCATCGACCCTTCGCTGCCCTCCCCTTGGTAAACGTCAGAATTTCAAGCCTGGAGGGCTCTGGGACCCTGAGGAAAGCTCTCACTGTAGGAGGAAGGGAAAGGAAGAACCAGGGCTCCTCAGCCCATACCAGGGCCTTTCTCCCTCAGGGCCCGTTTCCTTCCTTCTCTGTACTTGTTCCCTCGTGGACAGCGCAGTGTCCACAGTCAAGTCCCTGGTTCACATTCTCTCTGTCTGTCCCCTGCAGCGGCCCAGGCCCCGGAGGTGTCTGTCTGGTTTTGGGGGGATCAGGACATTCACTGGCCCTGAACAGAAGGCGCAGCAGCCCTGAGGAACATGGAGCCGAACCACCCCCTGAAGCCCCAGGGACAGGCCTCGCACTGATGGGCTCAGCCCTTGCTTGGCAGCCTGTCCCCCAGCCCAGGTCTGACTGGGTCCTGGGATGGCTGCAGCTTCCTGTTCTTCTTAGTTCCTCTCTCGTCACTTCCTGTGACATACACACAGCCCCACCAGGGAGCTCCCGCCTACTGCTCACCTGGCACTGGCCCCTCCTGAGCCCCCGACATCTCCCACTGCCATCATCCTGCTGTCTATCTCCCCCTGAACCTTCTCCTGGGGCGCAGCACAGAGCGCCTCAGGTCGGGGTGCCGTGGGTGGGAGGCACCAATACCACCAAGGACCTGGCTTTGGTTTCCCAAATCCCAGAATCCAGAAGCAGAAAAAGATATGGGGCCAAGACAACATAAATGTCTCTAGAGAGGTAGGGAGAAGTGAGAAACGGGGTCCCAGGGCTTAGGGAAGACGGGGGGGAGGGGGGACAAAGAGGGAGGAGTAGCTCTGGGGCTTCCCAGGGTCCTGCGAGAGGGTTGGGGGGAACTTCGAGGGAAAACAGTCCCAGAGAGCTCTGGTGACTGGGGGTCCAGGCACCCCTGAGAGAGACCTCCGGCTTCCTGGATGGGACAGACGGGAGGAGAGTAGCCAGCGCTGACTGGCCGTGCTCCACGGGTGACGTGACCACCTTCTCCACGGGTGACGGTGACTCGGGATGGATGGATTTCTGAGTGGCATGTCCTCTTTCGATCTGGACACCATCTTGAGGTGGTGTTGCCCAAACAGGAGGGAGGGTGGCCTGGCAGGAACTGCCGTGAGGACTGGCCTCTCCGGAGGGTACTGGAGCGTGACAGGGACACAGCTGCTGTCCCATCTACTGCTGCAGGCAGGAGGGGGTGGGACCCTGCCTTCTCCCCACTTCCCTCCCTGGTGGAATGGAGAGGCCCAGAACCTCCAAGGCCCAGCTGCCCTTGCTTCTTCCTGAATCTGCCCTCCTGGCTTCGGCTTTGACAATCAAAGACGATGAGGGACTGCTGTTCCGATCCGGGCCTGGCCTTCCTAAGAGCACCGGTGGCTTTGCTTTGTTCTATTCAAGTCCTGAAATGCTGTGTGAAAAGCCGGACCATGAAGAGAGTCCTTGGAGACCCCGAGGGAGAGGCGCCTGGCTGTGCCCAGGCTCCAGCTGTCTCTGCCTTGGTTTTAGACATGTGAGTGGCACCATATTGGACTGTGCAGTCTAGACAGGGCCCTGTTGAATCCCACCGAGTGACACCAGCCAGTGCTGCGTGGGGCAGAATGGCTCAGCTGTACACTGCCCTTGATTCTGACTACAGACCTGAGAGATAATAATGCAATGCTTTATTATCTTTATTAATGTTTTATTATAAAAAATGCTTGCTGTTTGAAGTCACTATGCTTGGAGGTATTCAGTTGTACAGTGACAGAGAACTGGGACAGCTTCCCACGGGTGGAAGCTGGGCAGATGCCAGCTGTCAGGGAACCTGGGAAACACAGGCTGCAGGGGCAGGCCCAGAAGTGTCACAAGGACTCAAGATTGAAATTAATTCTCGTCTGTTTCTTGTACACCTGGTGTGTACTCCGATTTGTTCTGGGAAAAATCAAAGGAAGCTCCTCCCAAGGCCTGGCCCATATCAATAGATCAGTGAAGCTACGGTCTGCTGTTAGGATGGGGTTCCCCGTGGCTTGCAGAGCTAAGAAGCCACATCCTCCTTGGCCATGCCGCTCAGAACATCCTACTCCGACTGCTTCCAGGAAACAAGATGGAGGGAGGCCAGAACTCTGAGCCTCCCGCCATCTTGTAGCACAGTGAACGTCAGTCAGAACAGCAGGCCTGTTGTGTCCTCTTCCTCTCCCCCAGGCCTCACCTCCCATCAGTCCTTTGGGTCCCCAAGTCCTTTCTAGGGCTGTTGTACCAGCCACCCACAAGCTTTCTTCCAAGATCAGATCTTTTAAAATTTCCTACCCTGTGGCCAAGACATCAGTCAACGAGCACGATGACGGATTGGTCTGAAACAGACTGGCCTCCAGAATACGATTTTGCTCTGTAACAGGAACATGGTAATTAAACTTTGCTAGAGTTGGGAGAACAAAGATTCCCCAGGCAGAGCAGGAATTCACAGAACACAATACAGTCAGAAGCGGAGTGCAAATCAGGTCACAACTCCAGTTATGGGACGTACCCTCTCTTTTCACAGGGAGCCAACTGTCCCTCCTACTCTGAAACACCAAGGAGAGGTGAGACCAGTCGGAGCCACCTGAACCCAGGGAAGAAGTCCACTCTGCAGACCTTCATCTACTCCAGGTGGCCTTCAGCATGTGTAGGCCCTGCCTCGTGGGGATGGGCGTAGAGATGGCCGCCAGCCACGTGTGGACCTCTTTGGTGTACAAGTTTAATCAGAACAAAACTGGAGGGGGCTGAGATGCAGACCTTGCCCTCTAAGCCAGGCTGCAGAGCTGACCTCCCTGGCCTGGGCTTCCATTGGGGTCCTAGGCAGGGCCTCTCATCAGGCCTGGTGTGTGGCCTGAATGTTAACATTAGCAGACACGGAACTTAGGTGGTTTCCACGTGACATGGCTCCAAAGGCACCCCAGCTTCTCCATCTAATGCACAACACCAGAAGGAGGAATGTCCCCCAAGGTCGGGGGAAAAGAAATTGGTTTTGTTAGATGCATTTTTGAGTTGGTTATTTACATATATTATATTTTAAGGATGACTTCAGGAATTTTGAGGGTAATTTTGACTCTACCCAATTTTTATGTACTGACTTTGGAGCCACCGAAGTCATAATTTAATAATCTTCCTTATCTAGCTCACTTATTTTTTTATAAGTGGTAATGAGGCGAACTTGATCCAGTCTCATTTTTGAATTGTTTCAAATTTCAGATTGGTATGCTCCTAAATCATGACTTTAATTAAGATGCACATTATAAACCAAGATCAGAAGCAAGCAGTGTTAACATTGCCATACGTTGTCTTAATATGCTTTTACCATATTCCCAAAAAGCTTAAAGAAAATTCCTGTTCACCCCATTGACCAAATAATGTCATGTACCTAAATGTAAAACCTCGGACTCCAAGATCATTGTGAAAATTAGCTACCATTGTAATTTATGCCAGCAAGTGGCCACCCTAATGGGCCTGAGGTTGCTTTGAACCACATCCAGATGCTTGATCTACAGGTAAATCATGGGTAATGTCTGCATAGGAAAGAGTAATGAGAACAGCAGCTGGAAAGAATACTTTATTTAAGTAATACGTTTTACCCTCGTTAAATGCATTAATATTCATGAGTAAATGATTATATATATGAATTTCCTACTGTAATGACCCAGATTCAACTAATCCTCCCCCTTTTTAATGGATACCCAACATCAAAGTGCAGCACAATTCTATTGTGACTTGAACAGGACTGGATATACAATTTATGCACCCCTCTGTGGACACGGCTGGAATGTGCGTTCCCTCAGGTCTTAGTTGCTGTGCCCTTTGGTGTCCCCTGCAGCATTGCAACATGGTGCCGACATGGTGCCGGGACATAGTAGGTGCTCCACAATGCTCAACAAATGTCAAAATGGTGCATGGGTTTTGGCAGAATTGTTGTGCGTGGCACAAGAGTGCAGGAAAGGCAGGTCACAGTGGCTGCAGGAGCAGGGCAGCTTCCTGGAGGGGGTGGGACAGAGCCAAGCCGAGCCCAGCACAAGGGCAGCCTGGCCCTGGGGAAGGTGGCACAGAGGACGTTTTAGATGGAGCCGAGGGAGAGACTGGGGCAAGGGTGCGGGGACTGGAGAGTGGAGGGGACCATGTGACCTTTGCAGAAGACGGGTTACTGGGTGGGGGCCCCTGTGGCCTTGTCACACTAGCACCTTCTTCTCCAGAAATGTCCTCCCCCATTTCAAAGGTATTTAGGGGACTGTCCACATTGCTGCTCACTCCACACTGCAGAGGCTTCCCTCAGACCAGCACCTGGCAGCTTCTTCATGGACCACTGAAGCTGAGATCAGGGTGTCCGGTCACTTTATGTCTGCGTATCATCTTTAAAGAAAAGGGGGTGATGAAGCACAATGTCCCCAAATGCCCCCTTTCTATTCCACAAACCCAGCCAAGTTGAGGGGACTGTGAGAGCAAGCCTGGCCCCGACCATCCAGATACATATCTTGAAGGACACTGGCTGCATCTCCTGCAGACGGGAACAAGGACAAGTTTGTGTTGTCTTTCTTGTATGGACTTCAGGATAGTGGCTCCTTGGGATGCTGGTCACACAAGCAAACAGAGGGAGCTCAAGCTGAGGATGTCCCTTCTTTCGGTGGTGACTGGTGCAGAACTGAGGGCACTGTGGAGAGGGGACCTGTCACTCACCAGCTCTCTGCCCCTGTGCCGCAGTCTGGCTGGGCAGGATTCAGGAGCCACTTGTCAAAAGAAACGAACTTTATTTTTAGAACTACACATGCCAAACAAAACAGCTCCTCAGGAAAAAACCCTCAGAGCCCAACTGCCACCACCGGCTTCCACAAGCCTCTCACCTACACACCAGCCTCTCCACCTCCCTCAATCCTCCTGCTCTTGAGGCCGATTGGCTGAGTCATGTGGGCAGAGCCAAAAAAGTCCCCCAATGAGCAGCTCCGTGGTCTGAAAGGGCAGGGAAACAGCCCAATGAGCATCACCGCAGAGGAGCCAATCAGCTAGATGTTGCTGGGGCTGCTGTGAGCCAATCATCAGCCGGCAGCTGGAAGTTTGCTAGGGCCCCTTGGGCTATGGCTCTTAACACCCCTGGACCAGATGCTGTGAGGGGCGGAGACACCGCTTGGCCAGGCACTGTGACGGATGGGGGTGCTCCTGGTTCTGCCTGTCACCACCAGAGTCTTGTGGAGCCCTCGCTGATCTCTTCTAAGCTTTCCTCAGTCAATCCCAAATCTTGCCTGTCATCTCTGGGCACTTCCTTTGTCCTTTCAGCAAGCTTCCCCACTACTCTGGGACATCTGGGCTGTGGATGTGACAACCTGGGAGGCCAGGTTTGATGTAAACCAGGAGCTGTGGGAGGTGGCCGTGTCCTGCCACGTCTGCAGGTTGTACCGCTTGCCCAACCCGCTGAGCGTCAGAAGTGTTCTGGATTTCCTTTTTTTTTTTATTTGCATACATGAGCTATCTTGAGGGTGGGACCTACATCTAGAGATGAGATTCATTTCTGTTTCCTATAAGATCTCACGCACATGGCCTGACTTTTTACAATATTTTAGTTATTTTGTGTGTGGAACCAAGTTTTGTGGTACAGGATTTTCCATTGTGGTGTCCTGTGTCAGTGCTCAAAAATGTTAAATTTTGGAGAGTTTTGGATTGAGGGATTTTGGATTAGGAATGCTCAGTGGGTACTGGACAAATGAGAGTGCGTCTGCAGATAGAGGGAAACAGAGATTTAAAAGAGAGAGGGAGAGAGAGAGAGAGAGAGAGAGAGAGAGAGAGAGAGAGAGAGAGAGCGAGCACACAAAGGAGCAGACAGCACTGTGCTTCCTGGGCAGGCTGTTTCGCTCAGGCCTGGCTGCCCACTGGGCCCACTTGCCCTTCTACATCGTCCCCACCCCAGAACTCCCCCTTTTGGCTTAAGATAAGCACCCTTGGTTTCTGGCACTTAGCACTAACTTAGAGATTCTCAGGTGCATCTCAGCACAAGTCCGGATTGAGCAGAGAGAAACTCACAAACCATTGTACAGAGCCCACTCCAACCTGGAGAGGCTGTGCTGAGGGGATCACTATTGGATGACGGTGACGAAGTAGGGAAGCAACGGAGAGATGTGTTCATGACACAGCCTCCGGTTCTTTGCCAAGGTCAGTGAGCGGAGCACAACCGGCTGCGAACACATGTGCTGGGGGTCCTTGGCCTAGCCAGAGGAGCGTCCCCCACTTCTCCCGCACAGAGACGCAAAATCTTTAGCCCCGCACACTCCAGCAGATGCCAGTTTGTGTTGGGGAAGAAAGTGGGTCCAGATCTGGGCTCTCACTCCTCCATTCCTCCACAGCATCTCCCGCCCAGCCCTCTGCTCTTCATCAGAAGATGGCAGTGCCCCTTTGCCCTCTTCCAGGTCACTCGGATGAGACCCGGTGACTACAGGGCTTCTCCCCTGGGCCCTGGAGGCCCCCTCTCACCAACACGACCAGCCCAGCCAGGAGGCGCCACATCCAGAGGCTGCTCTTTGTCTGGCTCTCTCCTCTCCTCCCCCACGGCAGCCAACTCCCCATTGCTCACCCTGACAGCCACAAACGCCTATTTATTTGCCGACTAACTTCCTGGTGGTTTAATATCCCCTTGAATTACTGTACAATCTCTTTCGAGTTATATTTGATTATTTTTCACATTTAAAAACATGAACACAGTTACCCAACAATGGCACGTGCCGTTACAGTCAGGAATAAAATAGTATTGCAATCCTGTACGTGCATCTTAGACAAGGAGTCAGTCCCTGGAAATTATGTCTCTAGCAGGGAGCGGGATCTGCTGTGATGGGTACCATATAAATGCATATGAGACAATAAATAGTTACAAAGGGAGGAAATGCTGAATAATTAATCCACCCGCCTCTCCAGGACCGTTCTTTATAAATCTGTCCCCCGCGTTCATTTGTTTTTTTACGGAAGCAAATATTTAAAAGTAAAGAATAAGTAATGTCCAGGAAGGAGACATAAAACAAAAAAAAATCAGTGGGAGGGAGGTAGAAGATTATAGATGGCGGGGGCTCAGGGCAGCCATGGCAGAAGCTACTTGGAGCTTACTAAGGAGACAGGTGAGCACAGGATGCTCCCGGGGGGCAGTGCTAGACTGGGGGCAGGTCTGAGCAGTGGGCACCCTGGCTGGATTAATGCCTCGACTTCTTGCCTGGACCCGAGTCTATGTGTGGCTGGACCAGGAAAAACTCTCAGGACACATTTCAGAAAATTCCAGAACCCATATGCCCTCTCCTGATGGGAATGGATCTCCAAGCATCCCTTTCAGACCTTGGCTTTGATTGGCATCCCTCTAGCAAAGGAGACCTACTGCCTCACTGGTGGCTTGTCTTCTCACTCACAGCCCTGACTGTGAGGAGACTCTGTCCTTCTCTCTGAGCCGCCTTCTGCAGTTGTCCCCTGAGAGTCAAGAACAGCCCAGACCCTTCCACCCTTTAGACCTATTACCAGAGACCTAGTCACCTCTTCTCCTGGCGATGGGCCTAACGACCCCCTGATCTGAAATTCTCGTGGGTTTAGAATCTTGGACTCACCTGGGCTCACCTGGGCTCACCTGGGCCCATTGTACAGGTCACTCAGAGCCAATGAGAAATGTGTTTTTCTTTCTGTCATATTTCAGATCTACATTCTTCATGAGATAGATGCTTTGCAAATGTATTCTCTGACTTTGTGGCTTTCATTTTTATTAATGATGTCTTTTAGAGCAGGTGTTCAAAATTTTGATGAAATCCAATTTACCAAGAGAGTACTAGTGGGATGTATGTAAAATGGCTGAACTTGGGAAAAATCCTATGTTTGTAACTTTTTTTTAAAAAAAGTTAAGCATTTATCTCATATGACCCAGCAATTCTACTCCTGGGCATCTGCCTGGGAGGAATGAAAGCTCACGGTCCTAAAAAAACTTGAACATGAATATTGAGGTAGCTTTATTTGTAGTAGCCAAAATGTGAACCAACCCAAATGTTCACGAACAGGTGAAAGAATAAGCAAACTGGTGTGCCCACACAGGGGGATGCAACAGGTCCCCAGCCCAGGAGTGAACCCCCAAAAAGTCATGCTGAGTGCGAGAAGCCTGACCGGAAACAACTCACATATCTGACTGCCTTTTTTTTTTTTTTTAATAAAACTCTAGAAAACATCAACTACTGTATAATGGGAAGCAGATCGGCATACCAGGAAGGAGGGTTTGGGTAGTGGAAAGGGCCAGGCATCTATAAACCTCACAAATACCATCGTGTGAATTAGCATACGGTGTTCTGCCTTCACAGATGAATCCAAAAAAGGCTTCCCATCGGGCAGATGCAAATTTGCAAGCCCCTAGCTCAGGAACAGATGGCATGAAGTAAAGGTGGCCCTTTCTCTGGGTACACACAGCCTTGCACCAGGTTGTGTGGCTGGGGGAGCAGAGC
The DNA here is from genome assembly GCF_045843805.1 of Urocitellus parryii. Lineage (NCBI taxonomy): Eukaryota > Metazoa > Chordata > Mammalia > Rodentia > Sciuridae > Urocitellus > Urocitellus parryii. Next base: position 157,911,390 of record NC_135531.1, on the reverse strand, counting down.
CTGGCAGGACCTCATCTCCCTCTCATCCACCACCAAGGGCACAGGCTCACCCGCAGACACTGGCAGCGCTGGCAGAGACCCTGCTCTATGGCAGGAGAGCTGAGTATTCCCGGGAGTGGGCTGAGAGTGCCCTGTGATGACAAGCTTTGCCCACTTGCATTCTTGTTTTGCATAAATGGGTTGATTCCTTCAACTCTCAGGAGACTCTAAGTTTTTCTAATTTTTGCTGTTGCAAATAATGCTACAACTGATGTTCATGTTCTTGTAGACTTTTCTCTTTTAATTATTCTGCAGTGTTAGCAATGGAACTCAGGGCCTCTCACATGCAGCTCTGCACCTGAGCTGCACCCCCAGCCTGAGGCTCCTGAAAGGAGGTGTTCAAGAGACTCTTTTAAGAGTGACATTGTTGAGTCATTTTGGGGCCATGTGTAACTTTTTTTTTTTTCCTTCTAGGCATTGCCTGACTATTTTCCAAAGGAAGGTACCAGTTTACTTTCCCACTAGTAGTGCACAAGGGCTCCTATTGTTTCTTATTCTCCCAATCCTCTATGACTGAAGTAGGATTGATTTATTTTTTTTTAAATTTCATTAGGGTAAATGCCAAGGAGAGTAATTGCCAGATTGCAGGGGCGGGGGGAATGCTGAGTTTTGTAAGAAATTGCCAGACTCTCTTCACAAGTGGCTATGCAATTTTTCATTTCTATCCGCGGGGAATGAGAGTTCCTGCTTCTCCACATCCTCACAGAATTTGGAGTTTTCAGTGTTTTGGATGTAGGGCATTCTAAGAAGTGTGTAGAGCTATCACATAGTTGTTAATTTGCAATTCCTCAATGACTATGAGTATCTCCTCATGTGCTCACTTGCCATCTTATATATCTTCTTTTGTGAGTTCTCTCTTCAAATGTTTGGCTCATTTAAAATTAAGTTGCTTGTTTTCCCATTTCAAGAGTTCTTTGTATGTTTTGGATCAGTCTTCAATCAGATTGTTTTCTGAAAACATTTATTCCCAGACTTCTTATTCTCTTCACATTTTTCAGAAGTCCTGTATTTTTTTAAAAAAATCTTTTTGGTAGTTATAGATGGACAGCATGCCTTTATTTTATTTGTGTATTTTTTTTAATGGCATGGTGCTGAGGATCAAACCCAGTGCCTCCCATGTGCAAGACAAGTGCTCTGCCACTGAGCTATAGCCCTAGCCCCAGAAGTCTTGTATTTTAATGGAGTACAGCTTGTAAATTATTTCCTTCATGGGATTTTACTCTGGTGTTTTATCTAGAAAGTTACTACCATATGCAAGGCCACCTTTATATTCTCCTATCTTAAAATCTGAGTTAATTTTTGTGGAGTGTGTAAGACTTATGTCTAAATTCTTCTCCCCCCCCCTATTTTTTTTATATGGGTGCCCAGGGGCTCCAGCCTGTTTTTGAAAAGACTTTCTTTATACTCCTTTGACTGTATTTGTCTTCCTCTTTCTTGGTACTGGATTCTGTTCATTGCTCTATTTGCCTTGTCTTTCCCCGATACCACACTGTCTTGTTTATTGTCACTTCATAGAAAGTCTTGAGTACTTGTAGGGTCAGTTCCCCAATTCTGAGATTTAATATTGACTGGGATGTTTGGGTCTTTTGCTTCTCCACAAAACATGGTGCTGAGATTCTGACTGGAGTTTCATTCAATCTGTAGGTCACATTGTGCAGAACTGACATCTCGACAACACCAAGTCTTCCTATCCATGAATATGGAATACCTCTTCATTTATTTAGTTCTTATTTAATATTTTTCATCAGAATTTTATAGTTTTCCTCATGTAGACCTTGCACATACTTTCAAAAATGTATACCTCAATATTGTAAATGGTCCTGTGTTTCTAGTTTCATATCACCCTTTCTTGTTAGTTGTAAGTATGTGGGCAGACAATGAACTTTTGTGTACTAATTTGATGTCCTGTGACCTTACTATCATTGCTTAATACTACAGGAATTTTTGTCTTTTTGATATTCCTTTTGCACGAAGACCATCATGTGCTCTGGAACAAGGACAGTTTTTACTTTCTTCTTCCAATTTGTTTACTTTATATTTCATTTTCTTGTCCTCATGCATTATCCAGGTTTTCCAGTACAATGTTGAAAAGTAGTGGTGAGAGGGAACATTTTTACCTGTTACTAATCTTTGCAGGAAAGCTTGTAGTTTCTCACAATTAATATAATGTTACTAGAGGCTTTTTTTTTAAAAAAAAAAAACGCTCTTTATCAAGTTAACAAGTTCATTTCCATTTCTAATTTGTTAAGAGTTTTTATCATGAATGGATATTGAATTTTTGTCAAATATTTTTCCCTGCAACTATTGTCGTAACTTTTCTTTTTAGCCTATTAATATGATGGATTGAATTAAAGAGTTTAGAAAGTTGAACCAGTCTTATACATCAGGAGTAAATCCACTTACTGTGGTGCATATTTCTTATTATATGTTGTTGTAGGCAATTGGCTATATTTTATTATCGGTATTTATGGGAGATATGGGTATGTGATTCTACTATCTGGTAATGTCCTTGTCTAGTTTTGGTATTAAACTAATGTTCTCTCATGAAATAAATTTGGAAGCATTCCCTCCAGTTTTATATTTTGGAACAAAATACTAAAAAATAACTTCTTCCTTAAGTAATTAGTGGAATTCACCAGTGAACCATGTGGGCCTAGTTGTCTGTTTTTCAAGGTTATTGCTTTAGTATCTTAACAGATAGAGATAATTTCAGATTGTCTTGTTTCTTCCTATTTGAGTTTTGGCACATTATGTCTTTCAAGGAATTGGTCCATTCCATTTGTGGTCATAGAGTTTTTTCTGTTTATCATCTTTTAATGTGTGGGATTGTAGTGACGTTCCAGTCTTCATTTTTTACATTATTAATTTGTGTATTCTCTCTTTTTTTCTTAGTCTGGCTAGATACCTTATTTTTTTCCCAAAGAATCAAATTTTAGTTTTATTGATTTTCTCCAATTGATTTCCTGTTTTCAACTGAATCGATTTCTACCCTGATTTTTGGTACTTCTTTTCTTCTGCTACTTGCTTGTTTTCTGGTGCCTTAAGTTAAGGCTCAGGTTATTGAATTTTAGATCTTTCTTCTTTTCTATCTCTTTCCAATGTACACATTTCCTTCTAAGCATTGCTTTTGCTGTAACCTACAAATTTTGAAAAGTTGCATTTTCATTTTTATGAATTCAAGCATTTTAAAATTACTTGAGATTTCTTTTTTGACACATGCATTATTTAGGAAAATGTTTGATCTCAAAGCATTTGCGACTTAACAAATATCTCTTTGTTACTAACTTCTAGTTTTCTTCCAGTAAGATCTGAGGGCAAATACTGATTGTGTGTCCTTTGAAATGGGTCAAGATGTACACTTGAAGGTGTGGAACGTGGTTTGGGTGACTCCTCATTTGAGTTGGGAGGAATGTGCAATCTGCTCCTATTGAATGAGTGAGATGTCAATTATATCCAGCTGACTGTTGGAGCCCTTGAGTTCCACAAAGTGCTTATTCATTTCTGCCTGTTGGACCTGCCCGGTCTGAGGGAGGGATGTTAAAGTCTCCAGCTATGATGGCGGGGTTACCTATTTCTCCTTGCATCTCTGGCACGTCTGACTCATGGATTTTGAGGCTCTGTTAGGTGCATTCTCTTTAAGGACTATTGGGTTCTTGAGTGCTAACCCCGTTATCATGCGGTGCTCCTGACAATTTCCTTGCTCTGAAGTCTGCTTTGTCTGAAAGAATGCGGCCATTCCTGCTTTCTTTCTTTTCATTGGAATTAGCAGGACGCCCTCCTTCACTTTTTAATCCAATCCAAGCCCTCGCCTTCTTTTAAAGCCCACTTGAGGTGGGTTTGGGACCCTAAGGAAACAGTCCTTTCTGACATAACCACACAGTCTCTTTATCTTGTGGCTTCTGTGGACAACCAAGAGACATGTTTTCTGAAACCTCGGGAGACGCTGATCTACGGCCACCCTCCACTTCACCAATAAGGGAGCTTGTGCTCAAAATAGCCCCTGGGCCACCACGAGAAGCCATGGGTCACAGGTAAAAATGGAAGTGGGCCCTTGAAGAGGAAAGGCCACCATGTGCTTCTGGCGGAGAGTTGAGCAGAGGAGGGTGATGCCTGCCTCAGAGCTCCAGGGCCAGCTCCCTGTCTGGGGACCTCTGCTCCCCTGAGGCCTGCGGGTCACCCTGCCTGGCCTCTGGAAACCTGTTCCACCATAACCACAGTGTCCAAGAGGCTTTCCCTGCACTGTCTGTGTCTGGGTCCCTGGAGAGCCAGCTGACCCTGGGCTTCCACCAGTGCCCGGTGTCAAAGGGGCCACTTCTTTCAAGGCCTCTCCATTTTCTGGTGGCTGGAAACCTGTCACCTCGAGTCTCACCTGGATTGTCCCAGCAGGACCTAACTGCCATCACAAGTGTCTCTGTGAAGAGGGGGGCTGCGGGTCCTCTGCAGGGGGTGGAGGGTGGAGGAACACGATGTCACACTGGGGTTAAACAGGAAGCCTGTCCTCCAGGGGCTGAGGTGTCTGTCTTCTTTATCAGGGAAGGTGAGCCACTTTCTGGGCAGTACAGTAACAACACACCGTGTCCCTGCCTCAGAATCCCTCAGTCTGCAGAGAATGACGTTAGCAGGCTGGATGTCAGAGGCAGAGCCTGGGGCACGCAGCACGTGGCAGAGAGTGAGGAATGAGGAAGGCGGAGCTCATGGGGGGGGTGACCCTGTGTATGAGTGTCCTGCTGCTGCTGTAACAAGTCACCAGCAACGTGGTGGCTTAAAAGATCACACATGTATTCTCTTCCAGTTCCGGAGCCAGAAGGCTGAAGTCAGCGTCCCTGGGCAAGATGTCAGCAGGGCTGGCTCCCTCTGGGATCTCGGGGAGAGCCCCATTTCTGGCCTCTTCCAGCACCCAGCCACCTGCAGCCCTTGGCCTCTGTCCCCTCCTGGACCCTGTGCTGTTCCATCATCATAACAACCCTCCCGCCCTTTATAAAGACACTTGTGATGACATCTGGGCCCCACCTGGATAATCCAGGTCCTTAATTGGATCACAGCTGCACAGTCCCTCTGAAAGTCGGGAAACACCCACTTGGGCTTCGATTCAGCCCCTGGCATCTGGAGGACCCTCTTCTTGCCTGATCTTGGGTAAGAACTTCCCCTGGAGCCTCCCTTCTTCCTTGTAAAACTGAGACGAGAATCCCAAGTGCAGAGAGGCTGCCGCTTTAGAGACTAAAGGAACCATGGGAGCAAGTTAGCGCCTCATGTGCCACGTGGATTTTGATCTCTGCACTTGAACTTCTTCTCCCAGACCTACCCTCAGCCCTCAGCCCTCAACCTCATCACCTGCAAACACGGGCAGCATTCACAGGTGGACACGAACAAAAAGGACAGGGTAGGGTTCTACGTAAGTCCCTTTAGATGTCCCCCCATTTGTCCTTGGCACCTGGCTGTGGGGCAGGGTGTGTTCCCTTCTGATGGAATTTTGGAAAGCAACATTGAAGGCTGGGACCCTCCAACTGCAGTGTGCACAGGGACAGGGGACATTCCACCCACTCCTGTGGTCCCTGGGCAGCTGTGACCTAGAGAGAGAGCCAGGTTCCCGGGGTGGTGTGCACCCAGTCGGTGCTCAGTACATGAGGGCTTCCCTCTCTTGTCTCGTTGGCTCCTCCTGCTTCTGGTGGGCAGTGGCTGACCCCTGGTGTTCCTCCTGCCTGGGGTCTGGAATGGGAGTGGTGAAAGGCAAGGGCAGGTGTCAATGGCAGCTGTCACTGGGATGCAGTGATCTGGGCCACTACCTAGTGGCCAGTGCTTAGCTCCCTGCGGACATGGGGAGGATCCCCAGAAGCAGGGGTGTGCAGCTGTCCTGGTGGTCCCAGGTAGGAGCGGCTCCACAAATACCATCTGCTGACACGGATGGCCCTGGAGCCTGGCCCTCCTCAGGGACACCCATGCTGCATTTGCCCTGGCAGAGGGGATTCTGCAGTCACCCTTTGGGATTAGGGTGGGGTGGAGATCTCCTGGGGTGAGGGACGAGGACCTGTGTGTGCCTCTCACATGGCATCCCCCTCTCTGATATGAGGAGGGGTCATTTACCCACTTCACAGACTTCCCTGGAGTCCCAGGGTGGCTGCGGCTTGGAGGGAGGGTCTATGCGCTGGGTCTGGGCAGGGCCCCCGGGGCACTCGCAGCCTCTTGCTGGGCTGCGGCCTCCTCTGCTCCCCACCAGGGCCTCTCGTCTTAGTCTTAACATCCACCAGGTCAACAGCTCACACCACAGAAGAAAGGGCTGAAGAACGACCTTCCCTTGTGCTCTGGGAGCTCTTGTTGGAGTCGTACTGGGGAATGGACATGAAGGGCCAGGGAGCCCTGACCACCTGCCACCATTGCGGGGTTCTGGGCACTTCAGTTTGCACCCACCTGCCCCGGCAGGAGCCTTTCCTCGCGGCCTCCCTTGATGCTACAGAGGATCCTTCCTGCAGAGATGGCAATGTGTGGGAGCCGAAGCCTTCCACAGATTGGGCGACACAAAGCTGATTGGCAGGTAGAAAGATTCCCCAGAATGATGTCACTTTGAGGTCCTGCCACTAGGCTGGAACCCAGGGAAGCAGGAGTCCCTCAGCCTGGCAGATGTGGGGACCCAGAGTTTGGGGACAAGTGGCCTGGGCTTTAAGAGGTGGCATGGGGTCTTCCCGAGAGAGAGCCCTCTGCTCTCTGGAGGCGGACCCGGTCCCGTCAGCACCCGCCTGGTCCCTGTCTCCAGGCCCAGACTTCCTTTCTTAAAGCTCAAGGGCAGAAGGAGACTGCCCCTGCACCCGGTGCTTACGATGGCCACAGAGCCTGGGAAGAGTCCCTCTGGGGTACTTTAAGGGAAGCACCTGCAGCCCTTTGGCTGTGCCAACTCCAAAGGAATCCTGGGGACAGCAATGCCCAGGCCCTGGCCGTCCCATCACTATACATGCAGAGAAGATGGCTTTGCCGAGCCTGTTGGACACCCTCTTTCCCTCCCTTCAGGGCAAGAGATAGCTCTGTCGGGCACTGGTGCCTTCTGGGCCCCAAGGCCTGACCATGGAGAAGGTGGACAGGGAACACCAAGGGGCTGGGAAGAGGGCTGACCGCCAGGTCGCAGGCGAGCCAGCAGCGTGGAGAGGAACTGAGCGCCTGGGCTGCCTGCAGGTGATGCTCTGTGCGCCCGGCGGGGTGTCCTGAGCCTTCGACGTCTCAGTGCCAGCCGCCAAATGCCACTTGGAGACCTGGTTCTACAGACACTTCACAATCCACCCTCCCCACACTGTATGGAGTCTAAGCCTCATTCCCAGCGGCCGGAAGCTCGATCTGAGATGATGGTGTGACAGAGGTGAGGTCGGGAGAGAGCCCGGGTGGCGACGCGGCTGGTGGGATGCCATGAGTGTGGAATGGCAGAGGCTGCATGCCGTGAGGATGGGCCCCTGCAGTGCCCAGGCCACTCCCTGCATCCCACCCATGCTGGTGGGTCTCAGCCATTTGAAGCTCCCAGAAGGAGGTCTTCAGAGCCGATGTCATTGGTCATGGGGACATGCCATGCCCCGCTTGGAGCCGGCAGCCCGGGGCAAGCCACATGCATGGACAATGGGGATAGCTCCTAGCCTGATGGTACCCAGAAGCCACCATCCCCTGCCTCCCCCAACTAAGGGAAGAGACCCTCCATGGGACCCCAAGGCTGGCATCTCTTCTCCAGACCCAGAGAAATCTGTGGGACCAGAAGCTCACACGTCAGTCCCCCGACACAGCATACAATGAATCGATTATATCTTACTGTGGTGGCTTTTGCTCCCAAAACTGCCACATGTATCATCACACAGCCTGCCCGACTGCTTGGACCTCACTTACCTGCAAGAGAGAAACAGATGGTTGACAGCCACCTTCCCCTGGGACAAGCCGGCTCTGGGACTGAGCTGGTGCAGCCCTCGAATGGAGGGAGAGTTGACGTCCCAGAAGGCTCCCTCACCAGGGCAGTTCCACATGGGGGCCATGATATTTCTCTTTGTGGCTTGACCTTGACCAAGTCCCCAGCCTGAGAGAAGTGAGAGCAGGGACCAGGGAGGGGTCCAGAAAGAGGCTCTTCCCAGGGACCCTGAGCAAGGGGAGACCCCACTCACAGGATAGTGGACAGAGGGACCCAGCAGGCCCTGAGCATGGGGCATTTCTGCAGGAGCTTTTGTCTCCTGGGCTGAGGGGTAGGTGCCACGTCCAGGTTAACTTCCCTGGGAGGGAACGGCATCGACCAAGGTGAATTCTTTTAACTTAGCAACCCGGGGTTTTGTGGTTGGTGCACACTTGTTACGCTCTGTTCAGCTGCAAGCCAAAAGGAATGGGCAACTCTGGGTGGGGTTACGGTTTCCTTTAAAAGATGATGTTCACTCTTGCCGGGTCCATGTGAGGACAGGCAATCTCTATTCCTCCTACGCAAAGCCCGTGTGTAGTGGGCATTTCCCTCTTGGAAACTCCCAAGCTTCAGTCCCCCAGAGCAAGGCATGTTAGTTAGGATCTCGGGCAACTGTCAAGACAGGACTCAGAATTTAAAACACTAACACTCTCTCCCCATTTGTACACACAAGCTGGCGTATACTGGGAGACTTAGTAACCATAGTTTGTCCCCCTGTGTTATGCTCCAGGTACTTGGTGTGTGTGTGTGGATGACGAACACTGTTACAACAACCTTGAAGAAGAATCAGAACAAGTTCACTGTCAATCTTTCCCTCAAAGTGATTCATTTTAACCCAACTATAGATTTTGGCCTGCAACTGGGAGCACCATTATCCAGCAGCCCACGGCCCAAACCACAAGGTGATGTTCACCTGAAATCCAAGATGGCGGCACTTGGCACAGATTTAGGCTCTAGATTGAATCACGATTTCCTTCCACTTGCTAAAGTCTTTCTAGTGCGAGGCTGGGTTAGGCAGGGTTCTCCCCTCCAGCCTCCCCACAGGGCTGATATGCATACTGTGACTCTCTGGGACATTTCTTGGCATGGGACCCACCGTCTTTGTGTCAGCAGATGGGAACAACGTGTACCTGGCTCTCATATCCATGATACGCAGGGCACTTTGGCACCTCCCTGTTCACCAGTTCCACAGTGAATCCATCACTGGGTCCTATTGATTCTACTTTCTAAAATTCTCTAGGATCCACTGCCATCACCATCTATTATGCTCTCCATTCTGTAAACAAGAGGAGGAGTGTGGAGAGGCCAAGTAACCTGCCGAGTTGACAAGTTGGACGTGGACACAGGATTCAACCCCAGAAGTCGGGCTCCAGAGCTGGGCCCCAGCAGAGCTCGGAGGGAGTTTGGGGCTCCAGCTGGTGAATGTTTTGAATGTCACACAACAATTTTTGAGATGTCGATTCCCCCTGCGCTCAGTCATCCCTGGGCGTCCTGCAACGCTAACCAGAACCCTCTGCAAGGAAAGCTCTGCGGCTGCACGGAGCCGGGGCTTCTTATTAAGCGGCTGCAGAGCTGGGGTCAAGCAGCATCTCAAGTGGAATCTTTTGAAGAAATAGATGGCAGGCTGCCGCCTACTCCTCCTAGGGGAACCTGGCTCGCCCACCCGGGGGGTCTCTCCTCCTCCCATGGAGTCAATGGGCCCCTAACTGCAAACACCTGTGCTGGCAGCCTGGTCCTCCGGGCCATCGCCAGGCTGCTGCTGCCCTCTGCTGGTCAACGCTGGCATTGCCAGACTTCTCCCTGCTCTGGGATGGGGAGCCCAAGGCCTTGGGACAGGGTCTCCTTGTGATGACTCCCGAGCTGTGGCTCCTACAATCCCTGTCTTCTTTGGGTGGGGAATGGCCCCAGGAGCTTCCACAGCTGGAGGAATAGAGCTGCTTCTGAGTGCCCAGACCAGGAGGAAGAGGAGGAGCAGAGAGAGCCCGGGGTGGAAGGGGACCAGGAGGAAGGGGAGGAGGGAGGTCCCATGGAGGCCCCAGGACGACCTCATTATCACCTTTAAGTAATTTCCATCCACTGAGGAACAGCCACCCATACCTTATTTTCAGAAGCAGCCCCTCCGAATGGTCCAATAATTTCCATTCCCTGGTCAAGACCTTAGCCCATGAAGTCAAGCTGCCTGGATTTGCATTTCAGGCCCTTGCTGTGTGACCTTAGGCAAGTTATCTAACCCCTCTGGAAGGTCTGTTTTTCCCCCGAGGAAACAGGGATGCTGCAGGATGTAGAGAGGCACCCAAGAAGACTCCAGGGACAGAGGCAGACAGAGGCCATGATGCCTGGGAAGGGGGACAGTGGGAAACGGCCAGATGCGGCAGCGGTTTCAGGCTGGCCTGCCCCGCCCCCACCCCAGGGCAGGTGGCCTGGTTTCCAAGCCCCAGGCTGAGGTTGGAGTGGTGCTGTCCTGCTCTGGAGTGCCAACTGCCCATCTGGCAGCACGGGGACCTGCCTGCCCTCAAGTTGGCTCAAACCTTGCTGGGTGGCTGAAGCATGTCCCTATCCTGGGAACCACTTCTCTGCCTAAAGCTGAACCGGGAGGGCAGAGAACCAGAGGCCTTTCCTGGAGCCCTGAGCCAGCCCATCTGACATCAACCCCAGAAATCGGTCCAGTCCCCACTAAGGACATGACTGCAGGTGCACCTGGAATCCCTGGGAGTATCTTTTTTGCTCACGTATATATAAATACCATTGTCATAAAATAACCTTTCTGTTCAGGGGAGGCTGATTCCGTGGGGGTTTTGAACATCACCTCTCAGTGATCCTGTGGGGGTGTGGGTGGGCTGGGATGAGGGACGATGGTGGTCCAGGTGGAGGTCTCTTTGGACTCTGGCTCCCCCTTGCAGGCCGGCCCTCACACAGGAGGTCTCCTGCTCCAGATCCTCCATGGGGCCTCTGTGGAGGGAGGACCATAGCACGCATCACCCAGACCGCAGAGCACTTAGGATGTGGGGGTGTCCATAATAGGTGCTCAGTAAATGCTCACTCCCACCCACCCTCTGCCTCCCAACAGCTGCTCTCTCTGCGCCAACACTGGCCTGTGGCGTGACCTTGGGTGGACCTTCCCAGGTCCACCATTCCCCTCCCTAACGGACAGGAATGCATCCAGGTGGAAAGCCCTGCTCGGAGAGCTCCGGTCTGGTTCAGGGCAGTGGCTGAGCCATCAGGCAGACAGCTGCATGCAGCAGGTGCTCAATTAGTGTCCTCCTAGTGGGTGACTCACTGTCACTGGCACAGGAGAGCAGGCTGGGGACAGCCTCAGCTGCTCCAGGCTCGCGGAGCGCCCTGTGGGCGGAGCGTGGAGCTTGGCCCCTCCCTTGTCCTGGCTGCTTGTCCTGCGGTCCCTCTGCCCACGGGGCTCAGCCACTGTCTGCCCTCTTCCCTGGGCATTCCCAGAAGGGGCACAGCTCCGTGCTCTCTGCGCCCGCAGGGCCACCCTTTCCCTCCTGCCAGGCCCTGCCCTCAGCCCCGACCCCAGCTGCCTCTTGACTTTTCCACATGGAGACCCTCAGATCGGTAGAACAGCCCTGGGACTCTCCCCGCAAACCCGCCCCGTGTCTCCCGTGACATTTAATGGAACTGTCCTCCTGAATGCTCAGATGTCACTTGGCAAACTTCATCACGTGTGTCCCTCTCACCCCCACATGTGGCCACCACCGTCCTGACATCCTGTCTGCTTGACCTTCAGGATACCTCCAGAGTCTAGCCCCCCCTTCCTCTGGCCAGCTGTGCCTCTGCTGCCCTGTCCGAGGCTCTGACACCCTTGCCTGGCCTCCTAACTGGTTTCTCTGATTCCGGGGTCTACGACACCACTGCAGCCCAATGAGTGTGTGTGAGTGTGCGTGTGAGTGTGCGTGTGCGTGTGTGTGTGTGTGTGTGTGTGTGTGTGTATGTCTGTGTGTACTGGGAATTAAACTTGGGGTGCTTTAACCCTGAGCTCCATCCTCAGCCTTTTTTATGTTTTATTCTGAGACAGGGTCTTGCTAAGTTTCTGGGGCTGGCCTCTAGCTTGTGATCCTCCTTCTCAGCCTCCTGAGTTGCTGGGATTATGGGTGTGTGTCACTGTACCCAGCCCAGTGAGCCTTTGGATAGAACTAACGTGGATCGTTGTCCTCTTATGCTCTTCAATAGCTCCGAATTTCCCCACAGTCCTTGCAAAGAAACTTCTCTTGGTTGGAAAGAAAACCCAGAACAAGACAGAAACTGAGATTTCACAGTGGGGGGAACAGACAGCAGTGAACAGCTTCACCTGTAGGTGGCTTCAGTTGGGAGGGGTCTATGAAGTCTTTGCTGATGTGGGCCCTGGCTACACTGGATAAGGGGGTCAGGGCGGGCCTCTCTGAAGAGGTGACATTTACCATAACAAAGAGACTTAGAGTTGAAAGGGACTCTGAGACATCTGCTTTAATAGGTTTTCTGGCTTCATTCATATATGGGAGAGAAAGCAGCCCAGAAAGGTGAAGTGAACAGCCTAAAGCAACACAGCATACCAGTCATGGAATTGGAGTTCCCAGTTGGCCTCCTGGCAGTTTAACCTGCTGGCCGGGAGCTGTGATCACCAACAGACATCTAGGATCACAGTGAGCTACCAGTCCACACACACACACACACACAGAGCTGTCCCTCAGTCCTCAAGAGGACTGGTTCCAGGACCCCCCACCCCCACCCCAGGACACCAGAGTCCACGGGCGCTCCGCCCCTGTCTGAAATGGCAGGGAATTTGCACATACGCTAGGCACATCCTCCCCTGGAGTTGTCACCTCGGCATGACCTATGACCCCCAATGCAATGCAGGTGCTGTGAGGGGCTGTCATCTGCTCCGCCAAGGGGACAGGGACGCGTTCCTAGCTGTGGCACTGGGGGATACTTCATTCTGGAGAGCTGCCTGCAGAGCCCTGAGAACCCGCGGGGACTTCTTCGGGTCTCACGGAAGTCACTTCTCAGCGACGTGTTCCCCGACCGCCCAGCCGGCTGCTTTCTCTGCTCCCGCACGTGCTGCCCTCCCCGCGTGCCCCTCCTGCGCGACCGCGCTCAGCGAGCCTCGGCTGGGGGCTGGGGCGCGGGTGGTGGCCCTGCTCTCGAGCCGCAGCTTGGACGGGGCGCGGGCCTGCCTCGCCCTCTCCGGACACCAGGTGGCGCTCCACACCAGCGAAGCCTCTCGCGGCCGCGTCCTCCTCCCCGAGCGCGGGACCTCCGCGCAGCCTCCCGGAGGCAGGACCCCCCTCTGAGACCCGCGGGTTCCCAGTTCTCCCCGAGGAGGGGGCAGGAGACGGCCTATTCCAGGCACCCTCTGTGCCCAGCCCCAAGCCGCATCCACGCCAGGGAACGCGCTGGAAGGCCAACGGCGCCCTAGGGCTGTGCTGGGTGATATATATATTTTTTTAATCTGTTGTCCCACTGACTCCTCACTACAGCTCTGTGACATCAGCATCATTGTCCCAGTTTCTAGACAAGGTCACTGAGGTCCAGCGAGGCCAGGTTACTTGCCTGAGGTCACACAGCTGGTAAAGGCATTGCCTGACTCCAGGTCAGCCTCCTTCCACTCCTGAGTGGCCCTGCCCTGCACTAGCCTGGGAAGATCTGGAGCTGCCCCAGGTCTGTCGGGTCTGTCACCTAGGAAGGGACTCCCCTCTGGCTTACTAGCCCCCCCCCCCCCCCCCCCCCCCCCCCCCCCGTCTTTCATCACTGCCCACATCCCTGGCGATCATCCTTGCATACTGATGCACACTGAGCCCAGAGAGGTTGTGACATAGCCCGGGGCTGCTCAGCGCAGCTATGTCCCCACCCACTGCTCAGGGCCGCCCTGGGTGGGAGGCAGAGTCTGCAGCCTGAGCCCCTGGGCTGCTTCTCTTCAAAGGATTCTCAAAAGCCTGTCAAGGCAGCACCAGGGGCCTCCCCTGGTGGGGGGGATACAGGCAGGGGAGGGTCACTGGCAGCCCAGGGGGCCTCAGCACCTGGCCTGGATTCGGGTCAGACGGTTCCCCAGCCCCAGGCCCCAGCATTCAAGCTCCCTGAGGCAGAAACGGATTCCTTTGATTCCGACACGTGGTTTTGGCTTCCCAAGTACAGAGGAGCCTGGCTTGGGGGTGGGCGGGAGGACAGGGACCAAGCGCTGAGGGGGGGCGCAAGTGGGGACCGCAGCCAGCCTCCTCCTTGTGGAAGGTTGCTGCCTGCCCTGGACCCTGGGAGAGGCTGGGGGGAGGTGCATCTGCCCGGTTAGGACTCTCCTAGGAGGAGGGGTGGGACATGGCCTGTGGTCAGGGCCGCAGGGATATTGTTGTCCTGCAGGTGCAGGCTCCACTCTGGGCTGATCCAGTGCCACCTCTGCCCTGATTGGGACTTGTCCCAGGTCACCGGTGTGGGTAAGAGGGGCCTGGGGGAGCCGGGGACCCCTGAGGAAAAGCCCTGAGCACCAGGTGGCCAGTTCCAGACGGTGGCCTCTGCTCAGTGAGGCAGAGTGGGACATGTGCATGGGCCAGGCAGCTCTGTGTGGGGACCGCTGGCCTCTGTGCAGGGACATGATGCTGCTTGCTTTTAAATGCCATCTGGAAATGTCCCTTCGTCTCTTCTGCCTCCTCTTTGGGTCTGGAGCTGCTTTGTGAAAACTTTGCACACTGTTGATGGGCACGAGACCTAGCACGGCCACTGGGGGGCGGGGGACAGGGGTCCTTCAACAACCGAAAATAGTCTACCATGTCATCCAGGATCTCTACTGGGTCAAGATCCACAGGAAGTGCCATCAATAGGGCAAAGAGACACCTGTAGCCTTCGAACATCGGAGCACTGTTCACAACAGCCAAGATATGCAATGCGCCCAGGTGCCCATCACCAGATGAATGGGTAAAGGGAGTGTGGTGTATATACAGTGGAGTATTACTCAGCCGTGAAGAAGAAGGAAATTCTGTCATTTGCAGCAAAATTGATGGAGAACATTATGTTAAGTGAAATAAACTAGAGAAAGACTAGCGCCACATGTCTTCTCGCATGCATGGAAGTTAAGGGATAAACCCCCCTAAATATAGAATAGGAATCAGCAGAGCAAAGAGACACTGCAGCCTGGGTTGGTTGGGGGTGGAGGGTGGGTAAAGGAGGCTGGATTTGAACAGAGCGTGCTGTGTGTGCAATTAATAGACCCTAACCACGTTCTAACAAAAGCTTTGATGTGGTGAATGGCAAAGCCAGTCACCGTGGCTCAGCACTGCCCAGTCCTGGGTTGTGGGTCCTGGGGGCCACAGGTGTGGACAGCACAACACCCTCAGCATTTCCTGTGCACCTACTACGTGCCAGGCCGGGTGCTGGAGTTCTTAGGTCTCTGTTTCCCTCCTCACTGCCGCCCTGGGAGGTGGGAGTGATGGCTCCCACATCACGGGTGAGGAAACCGCCTGCCCAGGGTGCCTGGTGGAGAGAGCAAAGCCTTCTGAGGTCTGGAGGTGCTCTCTCCTGTATGAGTCAAATTCACAGCCATCATCTCGCCGAGTCGAGGGACTGTCTCTGTTTATAGAGGAGGGAACAGAAGCTCAGAGAGGGAAGTTGCCCCGCCAGGGCCACACAGCGCATCTCTGGCCGTCTGAGCCCCTCCCCGTCTCACTGGACACCCTGGGCGGCTCAGGTCCCAAAGTCTGGGCAGTGCCCCTACCTGAGCATCACCAACTGAGGGCTCCCTCTGCGCGTCCGTGTGCAGAGCTGCGGGCTGCACCCTGGGGGTGCACTGCGGAGCCTCTTGTAGTCACAGCCTCCCTCCCTCCTCAATAGGCCTGTCCTCCGGCTGGCAAGGCCACAGGGAGCAGCTGTTAACCAGGAGACCCCGCCCCGGACTTGTGTCCCTCACTTTACTGCCCTTCCTACCTGGGGCCGGTGACAGGGTCACCCTGCCACCCAGTGCCCTTCCTCCTGCCTGTTTCAAGGTGGCAGCTCGTCAGCCAGGCCCTTCCAGCCCCTCCCAGGTCCAGGGCCCCTCCTGCCCCAGCCACATGGTGGAGCTCCCTGGCCTCTGCCTTGGCCCCTGCTGGCCCCTGCCAGGACACCTGTCCTTCTCTGTGCTGGGTGGCCTCCTGCTCCCTGGTAACACACAGCCCCAACCCCCCCAACCCCCCCCCCCTTTGGGAAGCTTCCCTGGTCCTCAGGCCACCTGGGGTGGCAGTGGTAACATTCAGGGCTCTTCCCCACTGGTGTACACAGAGAGATGGCCCAGGTGACGGAGGCGGGGAGCACCCTTGCCTGGTCTCATCCGTCCATCTCGTCACCGAGTGAACATCTGCAGTCCTACTGCATACTGACCTGCCTGTCCTCTGTCTCTCTGGGTTTTCTGATGGGGAAGGACTTTGCCTTGGTCATGTGGGTGCCCCAGAGCAGGTGCCTGGCTTTTCCAGGTGGACAGGCCGTCAGCCCCTGAGGCCCCGTCCTGCTCTTGGCCAGAGGGGCCTCTGTGTCCCCACCTTGTCAACAGCCAGCACTGGCCTGCCTCGCCCTGCTCAGCTCCAGCCCCCTGGGAGGGACAGGTCCTACCTGGGGCTGGCTGTGGGGTGGGGCTCGTCCCCTCCCAGGAGGCCTGGGGCTTGCAGGAGTCCAGCCTGGTGACTTCATCCCCCTCCTACATCTGAGCATGCGTGTGGTGTGGGGTGTGGGAGTGGAGGTGGCCCAGTGGGGGGCATGGGGGTGGGCCTGCACGCTGACCACACCCTACAGGAGAAGGGGACCAGTGGAGGACAGGGGAACCCTGAGTGCATACGTCCTGACAGCGGAGCCCCCCGGGGAAGCCCACTGGCTGGGGGTGGGAGGGGAGGTGTCCCAGCTGTCCCTGGAGGCGGCCTGCGGCCTCCTTGCTCCTCTAGGCCTCAGCCAAAGTGTCTGTCTCGGGTGGACAGGGTGTGGCTTGACAGTCCAGGAGCCCTCCCAGGGCTGAGCAGGTCCCAGGGGAGGACCTTCTGCCCTCTGACCAGGGCTCTTATGCCCTTGTTCCTCTGTCCCCCATCCCTGACGTAGGCCCTGAGCCAGGAGGGCCCTGAGGACCAGGCTCCCCTGGCAGAACACCCAGGGGGTCTGAGCAGCCATCTGCAGGAGGCCTGTGCACCTTGGGGTGCAGGAGGGACACGTGTTCCCTGGACAGCAGCCCTGGGTGTGAGGTGGGGGAAGAGGAGGAAGGACAGGGAGTCCGGTTGGGTGGCCTGCTGTGTGACAGATGGAGGTGCTCCGTGCGGGCTGGGGAAGGGTCCTGGCCAGAGTACAGGGCGGCCAGAGACCAGAGGCGACCTCCAGGCCCAACCTCGGCTGCAAGGAGCCAAGGAGGCCGCGTTCCTGCCTGACCTTGGTGGGGGTTGGAGCCCCGGTGAGGCCTGGGGCCGAGCCTGCCGCCGGCTCCCAGCTCTAGACGTGGATCCTGGGAATGACCTTGAATGCCCTGCCAGGGACGTGCGCGCAGCCTCATGTGGGGATGAATATTCATGCTCCGCCGGCACCCGAGCAGGACAGCCGGGCCTGGTGGCCGTGAAATCATGCCAGGGCCCAGGTCTGGGGCAGGGCAGCGTCCCATGTTGCCTAGTGGACAGTTGTGAGACCTGGGTGCCTTCTTTATCACGCAAGAGTTAGGTTTCTTCCTAAGTCTGCATCCCAGGGGACCCTCACTGGGCCTCGGGAGGACATTCTGAGCATGGCCAGGAAGGAGGCCCCCAACCCCCACAAACATACTTAGAGACGGAGGTGGATGTTCATCTTGAGGTCCACTGTGGGCAGTTCTAGGAGTATCCACATCCCCAGGCCTCAGTGTCCCACCTGACACACGGGGAAGGTGGCCCAAAGGCGCAGTCCTCTGCAGGAAGGAAATGCCTTGATTCCTGTGAAGGGACTTGGCTCCGCAGCCCTTGGGGTGGCTTGTCTGACATAGGGACGGGGAGGCCGGTGTGCTAAACAGGCCGCTGGGAGAGCCTTCAGGGAGCACAGCCATCTCCTGGGCCATCTCTGAGTGACTTGGGGACAGGCCCTCATGCTTGTCTGTCTGCCCAGGGGAGCCAGAGTCCCTCTCCTGTCTGGCTCCCTGCCTCAGCACAGGTCCCTCTGGGTGCACCTGAGTGGGCAGGGGCAGGTGGCCCCGGGCTCTCACAGCCCAGCCTTGCTGTGTACTGCCCGGGTAGGGGTCACGGCACAGGTGGGTCCAGGACAGGCCCAGCAAGGGCTGTCTCCAAACCTAGCAGAGTTGTGTGGGCCCTGGCAGATGTCTGGGGGACACCCATGAGCTGTCCCCAGGGCTTGGGCACCCAGGTCCGTGGGCTCTTGGGCAGTGGTGGGTGGACTACAGTTTTGTCATTTTTCTGGGATTTGCATGGACCTTGTCCTGCCCCAGCTCAGCTTGGCATGATGGGAAGCATTAGCCAGCTCTAGGGACAGCCACAGTGTCCCCTTCCCTACAGCTATAGCGGGAACGTCCCCTGTTCCTGTATTGGAAACGTAATCCTCAAATTCACGTGTTGCTGGATTTTGGGGTGATTTGGGTTGGGTGAGGCCAGGAGGGTGGGGACCCACGAGGACAGGAGTGGTTCTGTAAGATGAGGGGGGGACACCTGGTGGCACGCCGGCTCCACCTGTCCCTCCACATGGTGCCTTCAGCCGACGCTGGCTCCTGCTCTGGACTTCCCAGCCTTCAGGACCGTCCGGGAAACAACCTCTGCTGACCATAAGTGATATTCTGCTGTGGCATCAGGGAGTGGACCAGGGAGCCCGCTGACCTTGGAGTTAGGGTCCTTCCCATGGGGAGCCAGGCACGGTCATGGGAAAGTCCAGGACAGGGGTCCAGAGGTCCTGCGACTTCATTTCTGCCCGGCTGCTTGGAGGGTGAGTGGGTGACTGTCCTCCATCCTCCTTTTCCCCATGTGCCTTGACTCAGAGGGTCATTGCAAGGGTTGGGGGGGGGGATTCCGATGAGGAATCTCTAGGCGCAGGGTCCAGTGTGTTCTCCTCGATGGCTACCAGGGGGGTCGCTCGCCTCTGCCTCCAACCTCCTGTCACCTGCCAGCTCCTCTTGGTGGCCCTCAAGGCCCCGGGGGTCTGGGCCTCTTCTCTGCCCCTCACGTCCCCACTCGCACACGCTGGGCTCTGGTCTTGTGAGCCTGGGGAGAGGGTGGCGGCCCTGGGCTGCGCTGTGCCCCTCCCTGGCCTGCAGAGCTCTGTCCTCCTGGCTGGGTGGCTGCCTGGCCATTGTCTGCTTGGTGTTGCTTCCTGGCCACTGAATCCAAAGCCGCGTTCACTGCCCAGCCCACCCAGCCTCACAGCACGCGCTGTCCCGCAGGCTGCCCTCCCAACACCGCGTCCCCGAGATCCTTACAGGAGGTGAAACGAGATGGTCCCTTGTCTTGGGGTTTGGGCTCAAGATTGAAATCTGGGGACAATGGGAAGAGCTGGGGAGTAGCCTGCCTTTATTCTAAAGAGCGGCTGGATATGCGCTAGAGGGCAAGTGGCCTGGATAGTGTGACCCCTCTCCACCCAGACACTGCAGGAGGCTAGAAATTCCAAGATTGGTGCAAGCAGAGCAGAGACAGCTTTGGATTTCCTCCTCCCTCCCATAGGAAGTGACCTCCCAGGTCACAGCCCCTGGCAGGCAGCCAGAGCCAGGGGGTCCTGAGATGCAGACACGCTGCAGTGCAGCCGTGAAGCCTGGTGACATGGCCCTGTGTCCCTGGGCTTGGACAGAGATTGGAGGCTCCACACCCCCAAGGAGTCTGGGAGGCTGGGGAGGTGCTGGCCTGGCCTCAGGGGACAACTGGAGAAGAGGTACCTCTGTCCTCCATAGCGCAAGGGTTTTGAAGTTTCCTGTGGCCAGGAGGGCTCTGAAGAAGGGGTGCAGCCTGGAGGGGCTGGGGGCGATGCCCTCCCCTCGGGGCTCAGCAGGACGAGCTGGGAGGGCTGGCTTACAGAAGCCACCGGCCTCTGTCTGCTTTCCCCTGGGAAGACCCCTCCCGCACTGGTCGTCACCAGGAAGTGCTGGCATTGAATGCCATGTCCAGGTTGGAGAACACGGTCAGCCCGAGCTGGCTGAGAGAGCCACCCAGCAGCACCCAAGGCCAAGGCCCTCGTCCCACCTCTGCCAATCATCTACCCTGGACCGGAAGCTTGAGGTCAGGAGGTCTGAGCCAGCGCAGGGCGGCTCCCTGGAGGCTCGAGGCTGAGGTCGGGCCTCTAACTGGGCAGGATGCTTGAGATCCGAAAGCTCTCCTGAGATGAGGGCTGAAGCGATGGGAAACCGAGAGCAGCAGGTGACGTCGCCACATGGCGACAGGATGGACAGGAAGGGCTGTGACCAGTCAGGGTTGGAGACAGACTCTGGAGAAAATGACGTGTCTGTCATTAGTGTCCCCGTTGTGCCGGCGCCGGCAGTGAAGTGGTCACCTTCTGGTTTGCTTATTTGTTAGCTCATCTCTGGCCTCCCTACCCCCCACTGGACTCCGAGCTCCACAGGTCCCCACTGTATCCCGGCACCTGGGTGGTTACCAGTGGCTGGCACATAGTACATGCTCAATAAAGCCACGGAGAGTGTGAAGACCAGCAAAGTCAGCCCGTGTTCTTCAGCAGGGGCACGGCCTATTTCATTAAGGCGTTCCAATCAATTTGGAATCTGAGGGTTGAGTTTGTCCTGCATAAAGCTGGCCAGCAATCCCAGGTGGACCAGGGCTGCAAGGTGGACCAGGGGATGGGTGGCCAGGCCAGTGTGTGAGGCCCTGTTCCCCAGAGATTCCACCATGGAGGCAGGAGGCAAGGAGCGGCAGGGAGTCGGTCTCTTGGAAAAGGACAGGACTGGCCTCAGCTCTGGGACACAGGTGTCCCTGAGTCTTGCTGGGAATGGCTCTGGGGGGGGGGGGCGGAGGCCCACAGTCTCCAGCCCCCAGCTCCCAGCCCCCAACCAAGTCCTCCTGGGTCTGGAGCAGATCCTTTTCCTGGGCTTCTAGGACCGCAGGGCAGGGGCGCCTTGCTCCGGTGAGTCCTCAAGCTGCCAGGAGAGGGCGGCACTTGCCCTCCATCTGGAGGAGCCTGGTGGAGCCCGGGCCCAGGCAGGCCCTGCGCCATCTTGGAACTCCCCAGGTCTCCGCCTGGAACGTCAGGGAGCGGTTCTCACACCCGCTCTGTTTGAGGAGAGGGTTTCCCGGGGCCGCTGAGATGGAGGACCACAAGTTTGGCCTAAAGCAACAGAAATGAAGGCCTGGGGTGTGGCACGCTCAAGGCCCAGGTCCCATACCTGTGGCCCCACCTCCCGGCTCCCCACAGACGAGGCCAGGAGTCTGCCCACGCTCCTCCCAGGCTCCAGGGAGGCTCCCTCCTGCCCCTTCCGGCTTCCAGTGGCCCCAGGGTCCCTTGGTCTGTGGCTGAATCTCTAGAACCTCAGCCTCAGTCTGCGACCTCCTCTCTGGGTTGCTCTGCCCTCTCATAAGGACACGGCCCCAGGATTCAGCCAGACTTTGTCTTCAGATCCCGAGTTAAATCTGCAAGGACCCTGTTTCCAGATAGGGTCACATTTCTAGGTTCCGAGTGGACGTCAGTGGGGGGGGCACTTCATCACCGTGGAGGGAATTTCCACTGAAGACACACTTTTCTCCAGTGTGCAAAGTGCTCCCCCCACTTTCCATATGCCCCAGCCACCCATGGAAGCATCATCTATCTCATCTTTTTTCCAGACAAGAAAACAGGCTCAGAGAGGTTCAATGGCTGTCCGACAGGTCACACAGCTGCTCAGCAGGGGAACTGGGATTTCATCTCAGGACCAGTGGATTCCAAAGCCAGGCGCTGGTTTGTGAGAGCTTGCGCTGGGCCTTTTGGCTTCTTCCTCTTTCCCTTTCTCTCCTCCCTTCGTTTCTGAGCCTGGTGCTGTGCCCACTGATGGCTCTGAAAACTGACACAAATACCCTGAGGAGGCAAGGCCATAGCCCCAGAGCCCCCAAGCCGTGCTCTGTGGTGACATGGGCGATGCCAGTTCTCATCTCCCTGCATCGATTCCACCAGGAGATCTTGCACCTCCTGTGGCCCAGGGGACCCACGCCCTAGAAGGCAGGAAGGACGTGGCCAGGGTCAAAGTCTGAGCGAGGGCTCCCACCAGCCCAGGGCCCTCGGGTTCTCGGCCAGCGACTCCTGCACCTCACATCCGGAACCTTCCCAGGGCCCAGCCAGGTGAGCGCCATGATCCCATTTCCAGATGGGAAGATGGAGGCTTAGAAAGGGGATGTGACTTTGGACACTGGAGAAATAGAGCAAGATTCCGACCTGCGGCCTCTGCCTCTGCGGTGGGTGTCCCCCCTGCTGCCGCTGCCTCCCAGAGTGACCAGCAGGTGGACACCTCTGTCCTCTGGCAGTTTCCCTTGGTGAAGCGGGGAGTGGGAGGATGGGGAAGCGCGTGTGCAGGTGGTTAGTCAGAGGACGCCTGGGAGTTCTGGATTACGGAAGAGGGCAGGAGCCAGTCCCCAGGGACCCAATTCCTGCAAGTGCATTTGCATATCTAAATTGGTTCATGGCGATTTCGACCATCAGGAGGGTAAAATACTTGGGGAAGGTTAGCATTACTTAGCATTCCTTATTTTGTTTCTCCAGAAATGTAAAATTCCAGATTCTAGGTGGGCTTCAGGCTCAGTTGGATCAGGACTTTGGGATCATTTTCTGTGACACTTGGTCCCCCTCCAAGCTAACTCGGTTCTCAGGGCTGATTCCTTCACGGTAGAGGAAGGTTCAGCAAAATGGTGGTGATGGTTGCCTCAAACTTCTTCCAGAGGAAGAGAAAAATTCTTTCTCCAACCAACAAACAAGATTTCTGAGCTTAAATCCCACTGGATCAACTTAGGTCACATGCTCTATCTGCAAGCCAATAAGGCCACGGCACCCAGTGGGCTGGGCTCTGGGGGAGCCCACCAGAGCCGTTGGGGGCTGCACAGGACGCCTGTCCCAACTGCCCCAGGACAGGGAAGGGCGGTGCTGCTCTCAGGAGACTCCCCACACCTGCCGGGCTCCGGAGACAGGGGAGTGGCACTTTTGTGCACTGTCTAGGAGCCAACCCTGTGTTCATGGCGGGAATGTTTATTTCCATTTTTGAGACAAGTGACTGCAGTCCCAGCTGGTGACCTGAGTCTGTGGGGCTTGGGCGCAGACCTCGGGGGCTGTCACTCTTCCCACCTGCGGAGGCCTTTCTGGCTCTGTGGCCCCCAGCTGTCCCTCTCCAGACCCCTCCTCTGCTCCCTGTTGACACTGTGATGTGAAGACCTGGGCATGGAGGGTGGGAGATTTCTAGCCCAGAGGGAACGCAGTGTGAACTGAGCGCAGAGTGGACGGGCAGGCTCACGCATGGTTTGCCAGTTTCCCTGGCGCTGCGGCAGGGAGCAGACAGGAGAGGTTTGTTACGATCACACAGCAACTAAGGGTGAGAAGTCCCAGGCTGCAGTGTCCCTGTAGCCCTGTCCTCAGGTGAGAATCACTTTGGCTAAGTCACCTGGACCCCGTCTGACTTTGAGCTCCTGGGCCCCCCAGAGGCTCACTCTGACCCCCAGATCTTCCTCCTGCCTCCCACCTGCAGGCTCTGGGCGAACCTTGGAGCCCTTGCCCTTCCCGCCGGTGCCTGCGCTCTGGGGCAGGGCTGGCTCTCCTGAGGAACAAGGGGAGAAGCCCTGCCCCATCACACAGGCTGATGACAGCAGCCAGGTCACAGTGGAGTGGGCCGGATGCCCGTGCCTGTCTGTGCCACCTGTGGCTGGGGCACTGCGATGGGCTGTGATGGGCAGGGGGCACTTCCTGGGTGTCCGAGGGTGGAGGTAGAGTGACGAGGTCCCTCACCTATGGAGGGGCTTCAGATGGGTGCCCTGCTTGGCAGAACAACATGCCTGGTCACCCCGGAACCTGTCCCCGGGGCCTCCAGACCCCAGAGCAACCACTTTCAACTCTGAGGATCAAGGACAGACAGGACAGGGCCTCCAGGGTCACATGACATCTCAGTGCCAGGCCAGGCAGGCCAGATGCCAAATGGTCACCTCCGTTAGATGGAGCAGGAAGTCGAGGCTTAGCCAGAGGCTGCTGGCCTGAGGTGGCACAGATCACGCATGACAAGGGTCAGAGGCTGGGTCCCCAGGCCCCTCGCTGCGCTGCCCTCACCAGGGGGACGGGGCGGAGAAGCCACCTGCTGCCTGCCCACCTCCTCCTCTGTCTTCTGAACCCTGCAGAGAGGACGGTACCTCTGGGGACTCCCTGGAGTGAGGCAGCATCCGGGCCACCATCCAGGGTCCCCTGAGCTCTGGAGCGCTGGCACCAAGGCCCCGCTGGGAGCCGGTGGCATGCGCACGAGTCCCTGCGCCAACCGGGTTTCAATCAGGCAGCATTTAAACTGCCCCATTTTGCCTGTGATTATGCCGGATGTTTACATCATTTGTAATGAGACAAATTGGGACAAATTGCCAAGGACACTTATGTAAACGAGACCAGTGGAAACGCTGCGTCTCCCGGGGCTGCCCGGGCCTCCTTCCTTCTGCCTGCCTCCCGGGGTGTCGCCAGGAGGGGACTTTGTGTTCCAAGGCCTGTCCCTGGGACAGGACCTCCCCGGAGGCCGGCTGCACCCTGGGGACGCTCCCTGCTCCTCTGCCCCTCTCACCCCCTGGGAGGACAGCAGCTGTGCCACCAGGGCCGGCCCGTTCCTTCCCCTGGGCCCGCACGGAGACTGGGTGGCTCTGTGCCCTCCTCCCTGGGGCACGGGAGGACCTCGTGGGTCCTGAGCAGGATTCCTGGCTGGGCAGTTCAGGGACTGCTGGAAGGTTACCTGAGACCTCAGTGCAGGACTTCCAGAGCCTTTGTGAGCTCAGGAGCAATGAGATTCTTCAAGAGCAGACGAGTCCCCTTTGTAGGGCACCTGCTATGGGGTGGGCCAGGGGCAGACCCGGCCCTGGGAAGGCCGAGGACAGGCCTGCAGCCGGCCTGCAGCCCTCTGCCGACCACAAGCTGCAGGCTGCGCTGTCCAGGTTTGGGGGACCGATTAGTGGGTGCACCTGGGGACACAGGGCAGCCAGGGGGTCACAGTGTGTAGGAGGCCCACAGGAGTCAAGCTGCCAGCCCCCTTACCCTCGCTCACCTGTCCTCCCCCCTCGGCTCCTGCCTGCCCTGCCCTGCCCGGGGTGCCCTGCCCTCCCCTCCAGCCCCTCGGTCCACACGGCCTGGTCCCGCCTGGCCATCCCGGGCTTTCCCTGCCTTGGCACCTTCATGCCAGCCCAGGACAGACAGTCATCATGGGCTCACTACAAGAGGACGGGGCCCTGGAGCTGCCAAGACCGAACCTGTCCAGGGAGAGCGAGCCACTCAGTGGAGGCCATGGGCAGCAGTCAGGCCCATGTCAGCGGGGCGTCTGGGGTCAGGGACAATCCAAGGGCACAGACAGGGGACAGGTGGGAAGGCTGGGTTCCAGAGGACATGTCATCCAAGCAGTGACAGGTGTATGGAAGAGTGTTCCAGGCCGACGGAACAGCCTGGGCGAGGGCCCAGAGGCCAGAGAGAACAGGGTGGTTTAACAAACCAAGAGAAGACACAGCGTGGCTCTGGGGACAGAGACGCAGACACTGACGAAGGCTGGGCTGGGCGTCCAGGAGGGAGGAGGTGGAGGAGGAGCAGAGACCCGCTTCATTTACACAGGGAAATGGGGACAGAGGGAGCACTGGCCTTCTCGGCCCGTGTGGAGGCAGAAGCTTAGAGCCTGCCCCTCATGCCAGCCCCTGCATTGCCTGCACCTGCCACCACCCGACTGCCATCAAGGGTCATCTGTCACCGCTGTCACTGTCATCTTAACCATGACGATGGACAGCCCCATGGAGGCCGGGCCTTCTTCATGTTCCCTGCTGAGCTCCGATGCTCCCCTCAGTGCCTAGACCACGGTAGGTGCTCCAGAAACATGGGTGATTGAGCAAATAAATGACGAAGCAGCTGGGATTCCAGAGGTTTCCGCATGTGTTCTGAGACCACGCTACGAATCCAAAACGTGGCCTGGACATTTTTATTCTAGATGCTGGGAGAAATGTGTTGTATGTAGCCTGCCCTGGTCAGCCATCAGCAGAGCCAGGGGTGGAATCCGAATCTGCAGATTTCCCTGGCTCCATCCTTAGTAAAGCCCCATCAAGCAGATACACATTCTCTAAAGGCTGCCACCTTTAGGGAGGCAGCCCTGCTCCTGAACACTCCAGTCTTGCCTCTTCTGAGGCTTACGCAGCTCTCGGAGCTTTCTGGAGGAAAAATAATAACAACGAGAGGAAACCTGGTAACAGCCACTCTTAACTGAGCACTTACTATGTGGCTGCTGTGTCAAGGATTCACTTGGGCCAGCACAGTCCTCACAACAACCTAGTGTCATCAGTGCTATCTGAAAGCCCATTTGACAGACAAGGAGACTGAGGAGGTGCCGAGCTCAAGGTCCCAGTGTGTAAGGAGTGAGGGCTGCACTGGGGTGACCTGGGCTCAGGCCTGCACTCTTTGTTCCCAAGGCCAAGGCAGGGTGCCGGATGACAGAGGAGTCCCCTTGGCTGTTCTATACCCTGATCATGTGAGAAGACCCTGGAGGCTGGGATTGTCTGCAGGAGACAGCACCGTCCTGAATGTGCCGGGGAAGAGCTTCATCAGGATGGACAGTCGTCAGGAGTGCTGGTGACTAGGAAACCAGAGCCCTTTACTGGGACTGGAACTTGGTGTGTGAACGCTGTCACAGGACGGTCAGTCTGTGCCCCATGAACTTGAGTGGCTCAGCGCCTCACTAAGTTGCTGAGGCCGGCTTTGAACTCACAGCCTCCTGCCTCAGCCTCCGGAGCCACTGGGGTGACAGGCGTGTGCCACTGCACCCAGCTAAGACCCTTCCTCTTCTATGTCTAAAGCACAGATGTGCGTATGGTGCTTACGTAGGCAGAGAATGTATTTCTGGCTTTAAAGTCCACGGGGAGTGGGGAGGTCATCAGGAAAGAAGTATACACACAGGCGGTCACGGAGGCACGGCTGGGAGCGCCATGTGGGTCCTGCACTTGAACTTGGCTCTGGGACCCGATGCCCTGATGCCTGGCTACATAGACTTCCTCCAGCGGACTGAGCCATCGCCTGCACCCTCCTCCTCCCCTGTGCGCCCAGGGGAACCTGTCAATGTCCCGCACAGGGCGATTTTGGTAAAAGGGTGGGGGGGATTCCAGGAGTGAGTCTCTCCCAGCCAGCTGCCCCGTGGGTTCCTCGACACAGCGAGGAACCATGCCTCCCTGGGACTCATGCTCAGCCTCTGTTTCCAGGGACATTTCCACCATCCCCTGTCTGGAGGGTAGCCAGGGCTGCCATGATGTTTAAGGAGTACCCTCCATCCAGCCTGCGGCCACTAGTGCCACAGAGAACCAGCCACCCAGGAATCAAGCAGGCCCTGCGAGGGACTGCATCGGCCCAGTGGTTGCCACCCAGAGATTCGAGTTCTTTTATAGGAGGAGTCCTCTGTGGGGCTTTCTGGTCTAACATGACCTTCTTACGATGTGTCCCTACATATTACTGTACAAATCTGATTATTCATTTTATCAGTACAGGCTACGGTCTGCTGCAGAAACAAACAGTCCCCAAATCTCAGTGATCCACAATCATGAGGTTCATTTCTAGAGCCTCCTCTCCCTCTCTTTCTTCCTTTCTCCTCTTTTTTCTCTGGTCCTTTTGTCCCCCTCCTATCTCCCTGGGGTTCTATTCGTGGCTCTCTCATTTATGAGCTGTGCGGCTTTGGGCGTGTTATTTAGCATTTTTCCTGCCTCAGTTTCTTACTCTTTCAAGTGGAAAATAGTAATAGTACCTAATTTAATGGTGAAATTAAATGAAATTAAATGAATCAGTGGATGGAAAGTCCTCACATCACACCTGGCATAAAATACGTGCTCAGCTAACTTTTTTAAAAAAATTTTTGTCATATTATAATGACTTGAGAGAGGAGCAAAGTTGTACCGTCGGGCAAGCCGCACCCCCGAGACTGGAGGGACAGGGCGACGGGTGGTAATGATGGCTGCTAACTCAGTGGACACTGGGATGGGGACAGTGAGAGAGAGAAGGTCAGCAGAGGAGAGAGCTGAGCCAGGCTTCAGGAGGAGCAGCTGGGCCAGGGAGAGACAGGGAGGAAAGGCGTTGGGTTCCCAGGGACCAGATGCCATAGTCACTCTCTGTGGGAACTCAGGGTGGGTCTGGGGCCGTCTTCAGCCAGGGAGGGGTATGACCAAGAGTGGGGTCTGCAGAAACCGCTGCAGTTGGCAGAGTGGGTGGGACCAGGGCTCAGTTGCAGGAGAGAGCCATCTAGAGTCGGGGGGAAGGATAGGGGGGACCTGCGGCTCGACTGGACCTTGGGCTTGGGGAGGGATCAAGCAGAAACAAACAGTCCCCAGCCTGCCCCTCGGGGCACGGGCAGAGCCCTGGCCATTAGCTGAAAGAAGATACAGTGCAGTCAGACAGCTTCCCTGAATTAAGCTGAGAGCCAGCGCAGCGCCATTTAGCCGGGCGGGGCCCTCAGTCTGTTCTGCTGCTGCTCCCTGACAACCAGACTCACTCCATTAAGCCAATTTACCCATCTTCTCAGACTCGGGGACATGGGAGCAATCTCTGGGGAGGGCCGTCCCCCTTGACCTTGGGCTCATCCCGGAGTGCCATCTCAAGCTGCTGTCCCTCACCTACTGCTACTGAGATTCCTGGGACCTGTGTCCCCCGTTAGTCTCCAAAAGGGACCGTTGGAGGACAGGCTTGTCACCAGTGATGGCTCAGGCTTGGTCACGCTAATCGCGCTTAATTTCCCGTGCTGAGCCCAGCAGGGGCCGCTGAGAGCTTGCTGGGCCTTCTTCAAAGCTGCTGGCCAGGCCACTGGAGAGCCGGCACGGGGCTGGGAAGGACACTGGAAACAGGAGGAGAGGGTGGCCCGGCACGGGGGCCACTGTCCCTGGGGTTTCCTGGGCCTGCCTCTTGTCCCTCTCCCCAGCCATGTTGCAGCTGCATGTCTGTCTGTCTGTCTGTCCCCCCTTACACTATGAGCATAGGCCTGCCTGTCCCGGCCTGGTGCCGGGTGGACACGGGGGACATGTTTGTGGATCCGTCAGGGGCTGGTTCCCTGGACTGTGAGTCCTGGGAGGGGAGGGGTCTGGCGCTGTTCCCTGGGCTACCTCCAGCAGCTAGGGCAGAGCCTGACCCATGCTGCATAAGAACACAGTGAACTATGGAAGCGGCATCTTGTCCCCAAGGACCCTGCAGGCAGGGCGGTGTCATGGTTGCTGTTCTCCTTTCCCTCCTGCCTCTCCCAGCCCCAGGGACTCTGTGCTTAGATGTGGCTGGGAAGCCGGGCCTGGCCGCAAAGTCGAGCTCTTCCCCTTAGAGGCCAGGAAGAGGCTCCACGCAAGGGGAGGCTGAGTGGGCTTTGGAGGTAGGTGTGCCAAGGTCACGGAGGCCCTGAGGCCACAGACTCCAGGAGAAGGGAGGCTGGACAGATGGAGGGTTTTGGTGTCTTTGATCTTGAATGAGGTTAAGGGAGGCCCTCCTGCAGGGCTGTGGGGGCCCTTCCCTGGCCTCTGACATTTCCCTGCTCTGAGCACCTGGCCCTGAGCTCTCTGCTCCCTGTCCCCCAACCCCATGGTTCTTGCCGTAGTCTGTAGGGCAGTGACTTCCACAGGAATTAACCTCACTCTTTAGAGGTGACCTGAAACACAGGAGAAATGAGCCCTGTACGTGAGTTAGGAGCCCCGGACGGCTCTGCTGAGCTCTAACCAGGGGGCCAGGACAGTTCAGGCGCCTCCTGCAGCCTCGACTTCCAATTCTGCCAACAGGACGTGGACCGGAGGAGCTGGGGGCCTCTCCTGCTCTGATCCTGAAAACTGGCCCTCCCCTCCCTGCCCCCTGCCTGGGATTTAGGCAAAATAATAACTTGCTCCATCATGAAGAATTTCTCTTCCACATCAATGTTAGAGACTGGTGTGTTTTGTGCTAAGATAAGGGGTTCCCACCCTGTTCCCCTCACCAGCAGCCTCCTTAAAACACAGCCTGGGTCTCAGCCCCGGTTACTGGCATGGGGATCTCGTTCTGAGAAGCACTACTATAGAGGTTCACCTAACATTTCTTGTTTTCCCTTTTGCAGGGGCTACTAGGAAGCTCAGTGTCAAATTATCAGCCACTCCAGTGAAAGTTCACAGCGCCCTCTGTTTTAAGTTTATGCCCAGCTTCCTTTTAAATTTATTTTATGATCACCATTTTCTCACTTAAATAAGTGGCAAGCTAGTATTTTAAAAACATTGATTCATCACTCCCAATCTATGAAATGGCCCACGACAGAACTCATCACACTGTTCACTTGGACGGCCAGGTTCTTGGTCCTGGTGTTTGGCTGACACGGAGGCACGGTCACATCCCACGAACCAGGGACATCTTCCGTGAACGGCTGGCTCAGCTTTGTGAGCCCTTTGGAAAAACCGCTCTAGACTATTCACAGACGGGCTCAGTGCGGTGCCAGAGCAGGGGCTTGGGCAGTGCCAGCGATTACTATGGTTATTATCAGGAAACAGGTGACTCATGGCCCTGTGGCTCCCTGCCGACTCCCCACACGAAGGGCAGGGAGTGAGGAGGGGCCCCTGTGTGATCAGGAGCTGCAGGTGGGCAGCTCAGCCTCCAGGTGGGCTGCGAGGTGGGGGGATGCCCTGGGCGGGGACATACAGCACTGATGGTGTGACCCTGTGGCACGCCCCCCTGTTGGAGAAGGAGGTCGGATGCTAAAGCACAAATTCCAGGTAGACAGGGCCCAGTGGCTCCCCTGCCTCCGCAGGGATCCTGCTGGCCCCAGGGCTGTCGTCCTGAGTTTAAAGACCCTTCCTCCAGCAGGGAAGATTTTACAGAGTGAGGAAGGAGCCGTGTGGCCCGTGGCGGCACTTCTGAGGGGGGCGTTGCGTGTACTGGTTTGATTTTTGTGTGAATGTCGTCTTCACTGCCAGTCTCTAGTGTCCCCCACTATATGGGTGACAAACTGAGGCTTGGAGAAGTCAGAGGACTTGCCTGGATCACACGATGGAAGCTGTCTGGCTTCGCTGACTGACAGCCGGGCCATGTGCAGCCGGCCCCTTTGCAGGACGCCCGGTGCTGGACTGTGCCTGCCCGGTGCCCATGAGGTGGGCATTGTGCAGAGCTCGCTTTCTTAGCCCGCCTCCTGCTTCTTCCCCTTCCACGAGCTCTGTCTTACACACTGCCAGGCTGCCGTCACCAGGGGCCCTAGACACTGGTGCCACACGGATGGAGCTTTCCAGCCACCAGAATGATGAGCCGATGGAACCTCTTTTATATACCCTCCAGCGCCAGGGAGTGGTTATCGCAGCACAAAATGGGCTGAGACTCTCCACCCATCCAAGCAGCGGTCTTGGGGGGAAAATCTTCCACAGGTGTCCAGGACAGCTGCCCAGTCTCAAGTCAGGGGCCGTTGCTGTGGAGACCCAGAAAAATAAGAGGTGGCCTGTGGGGACAGAGCTCCAGGACTGGGTCAGGAGCCAGCTCCTGGCTGTGCCATTGGCTGGTGGCTGTGCGATCCTGGGTGTGGCCCAAGCAAGGTGAGTCTCTTCCCTCTGGACAGCCTGGCCTCCACCTGGAGGCCAGCCTCAGTCCTTCACTGCATTTTCCATATAACAGGCTAAAAATAGGCCCGGGAGACGCCAGGTCCTAACTCCACAGCCAGAGGATGCACCGGACATGGGATTGCAACACCATCGAGAAGTGAGACTGTCCTGGATCTCCAGGTGATGACCATCGTGAAGTGAGACTGTCCTGGATCTCCAGGTGGGCCTTACAGGATAAGAGTCCTTACCACAGGGAGGCAGAGAGAGGAGAGAAGGTGATGTGACCATGGAGGCAGGAATTGACCTGAGGTGGCCAGGAGCCAAGGGATGCTGGCAGCCACCAGAGATGGAAGAAGCAGGAACCCAGATCCCCGCAGCCTCAGATGAGGGGCAGACCTGCCGACGCCTGGATTGTAGCCCAGCAATCCTGACTTGAGATTCCCAGAACAAACTTCTGTTGTCTCAAGACCACTCAGTTTGTGGCCACTTGTCACAGCAACCATGAGGGACAAGTACAGCCCAAGCAAATCCAATTCCAAGGGTTCCGATGAGCCTTTTGGGTTCTACTTGGTCGTCCCCGGAAAAAGAGAAAAGGCAGCCTCCGGGCTCTCTGTCCTGCGTCCCTGCCCCTCTGCTGAGGCCCTCTTCTCCACACGCCTCCCCGTGACCCTGCGTGTCCTTGACCATTTGCCCTTGCCACCCACAGTTTGCACAGTCTACTCAGGCAGACAGAAAAACACCCTGGAGACGGAGCCACCTGGAGACGGAGCCACCCGGAGGCAGGGCCACCGGCCCTGAGAGGGGGGTGTCTGTTCTTTGCCATGAAGCGGAAGGAGTGAGACTTCAGACTCTGACAGAGGTGGGCTTTGTCCAGGCCCTGCCCATCTGCTGGGAGAGCAGGACCTGCCTTAACGCCTGGCTCCGTGGGTTGGCGCAGTGTGGGGCAGACTCACGCCCTGCGTTTGGCCACGTCGTCACCTCGCCGTAAATGATGCTCAGATTCATCAAGCACTTCCCGAGGGAAGGTGGTGCTCTCAGGTTTTATAGGGACCGGCTCGTTAACGCCTCCCTTTAACGCCTCCTGCTGCTCTGTGGAGTGGGAATTGTCATCCTCGCCCGGGTCACCACGAGAAACGGAAGCACAAGGCCGGATAAGGAGCCGAGCGGCCAAGGCTGGCAGTGGGATCCCCCCAGGGCAGTGTGAGGCCAGAGCTGCCCTTGGGCATCAGGGAGCAGTGGAGGCAGGACAGCTGGGGTGCCCTGGCAAGAGTCCAGGCTGGGATTCTGCACATCTGGCCATGCCAGTGAGCTGGAGGTCGCCTTCCAGAAGCTTCTGCAAGAGGAGGTGAGGTGTGTCCTGGGGAAGGAGCTTGCAGAGCAGCAGGTGGGAAAGCGCCTGAGCCCAGGCCGGGACAGCAGAGTGTGGGCAACTCGGGCAAGTGGCCCAGCCCAGGGCTCTGCCTGGAGGGAAAGGGTGGTGTGGTGGACAAAGCCATGCTCCGGTGGAGGGGACAGGGCGGCAGGAGAAGAGAACAGCATCTGTGGCCGAGGTTCTGCAAGGAACAGGTGGGAGCCGGGGCTGGGGCTCTCAGTGCTGCTGTGAACGTGGCCTCGTTGACATGGGCTGGCGAGGAAGCAGCCATTCATTTTAATAAATGTTGTCATAAGGACCAAATGAGGTCACGCATGTGGGCTGGACATGGCACATGGCTTGCCAAGGCGGGGCCTCCAACTGCTCCACCCGTAGCCCCAGAACAAGGGGGAGGTTTGAAACGGCCGAGTTCTGCGTCCTGAAGCTCCAGGCTCCTCCCACCCTCCTGTCCCCAGGCTGAACTCATTGGCCACCAATGGCTGTCAGTCATTGGATCATTTTATAGGCTGTCAAGAGACTGCTGCGTGGTGGTGCGTCACTCACGGTAGGACACCCACATACCAGGGAACACCAGCTACAGAGGATGTGGGGAAGGGCACGCTCAGCACTGTCGTGGGAACTGTAAATGACACAGCTGCTGTGGAAAGCAGTCTGGCGGTTCTTCTGTAAGTCACACAGAGTCCCCATACAACCTAGCAGCTCCACTCCTGCTACAGACCCCAAAGAGCTGAAGTGTTCCCACGAAACTTTGGATGGGAATGTTTATAGCAGCACTAGTCACAATAACCAGAGGAGGGAACAACCCATGTGACCATCGACTGATGAAGGGGTAAGCCAGGTGACCCCACCCAAGGGAATATTATTCAGTCGTGAAAAGAGATGGGGTACTGATACACTCACAGCAAGGGTAAGCCTTGAACAGTGCGTTAGGTGAAAAGAGCCAGACACGCAGGGCTACGTGATGTATGACTCCCTTAGATGACGTATCTAGAACAGGCAGATCAACAGGAAGGCAGATGGCGGCTGTCAGGAGTGGAAATAACTGCTTAGTGGTACAGGGCTTCTGTCTAGGGTGATAAAGAAGTTCTGGAACTAGACAGTAGCAAAGTCGTGTGACATTGTAAATGTAGTCAGTGCCACTGAGTTGCACATTTTAAAATACGGATACAACTTGAATTATGATGGGGTTACATGCCAATAAACCCATCATACATTGAAAGTATCATGAGCTGCAAATGCGTTTAACACACCCAACCCTTCAAGCATCCTGGCATAGCCCAGCATACCTTGAACATGCCCAGAATAGCTGGGCAAGTCATCTGACAAGATAACAAGGTGTGGACTAGTCATGCGGTTGACTGAATGCTGTACTGAGGTGCATTTACCCCACTGTAAAGTTGAACAACCCTAAGTCAGGACCATTGGTAGTGAAAACAGCATATTTTATGTCACATCTGTTTTATCACAATCACAACAATGGAGATGGGTATGTCCAACCTCTCCCATCCTTCACAGAAATTGCAACTGGGAAGTACTGGGAACAGGGACAGGGAGCAGGGCAAAAGATTGTGGGGAAGACTCGGGCCAGAGGGGCCCCAGGACCCACTGTGGTCGAGTACCCAGGGGGTGGAGAAGCAGAGGCCGGACGTGGGGAGGGTGGGCTGGTGCCTGGGTGTGGCAGATGTTCATCCCCATTCCACCATGAGGGGAGAAGTGGCAAGCCCCCAAACCTGCCACCCACCCAGCACCCCAGACCCAGGTCTGCCTGGGAAGCCACTGACAGTGCGCGCTATCCCCAGGCTGGGTGGACCCTGGCCCAGTGGTTCCTGAGCTGCCGGAAGGAAAGAGGCACAGGTGTCCCCTACAGCTCCCGTGTGAGGCAATGCAAGACAGTCCAGAGGGGACGTGACCGAGGGACGAGAGCCTTAACCTGATGATTTCTGTCGTCCCCAGATGGGAATTCACTGGGGGGCAGGTGGGTGCGGCTGGAGGAGTGGGGCACTGGGGGGTGTGCCTTTGGGCTTACGCTCTGCTTCCTGTGCCATGTCCTGAGCCACCTTCCTCCTCTCCCTTCTGCCCTGATCTCTGCCTCAGGCCCTGAGGGATGGAGTCAGCCATCTATGGATTGAGGCCTCTGAAACGTGAGCCCAAGTGAACCTTTCCTCTTGCTCTGGTTCTTGTCAGGGTTTTCAAACCTCAACAGTGGAAAGCTGACGGCAGCCCTCCCACTTCTCCCCCAATCTGCCCTCTAACCATGAGGCAGAGTGGCTTCCTGCAGAACCCATCCTCTCCAGGCCAGCAGCACACGATGTCCGTGCCCTTGCTCAGCCTCCACGGGGGACAGATGGAGCTGGGCCCTCCCCCTCACATTGGATATGAGGGAATGCCAGGCTCTCTCACCGCCTGCCTTGGCTCAGCTGGCCCTTCCTGGGACACCCCCGCCCTCCCCCTTATGGCTAGTTTGGTGGCTGTACGACCCCACCCTCACACGTCCCCAGGTCCACCCCTGCCCTCCTCGGGCTCTGGCTGTGTGCACCCCACCCTGTGGCATGGGGTGGCAGCCTGTGTGTAGTCTGTCGCTGTAAGTTCTGTGAACCCAGGGGTGGCATCTGTCTCAGCCACCCCTGTGTCCCTGGCTACTAGCACAGGGCCTGCCTCACAGCAGGGGCACAGGCTAGGATGACGCTGTCTGAGCCCCCACTCCAGCTCTTCCCCTGCCCCCCCCCCACTGCCAGAGGCGTGACTGGGCCCCTGTGCCACTCTGCGCACCCGTCCTGCTCAGCAGAACCTCTAGCCACACTCTGAATTCCTGTGAATCGCCTCCCTCTAGGACTTGTGAGCCAGGTTGCCAAGCAACCAGAGGATTTGGTCCTCATCAAAGGGCCGCATCCACGCGGGCACATGGCCTGCTGCAAGGTGTCCTAGAGCAAGTTAGGTGGGGCAGAACCCCACTCCCTCGGCCTCCTGCGTCGCTGGGGACACCAGCCTCCCTCAGGGGCTGACCCCTGCCCCTGACAGTAGCTGACTGTGCTGGGAGTGCCCCAGACACCCCGTTCTGAGATGCCATCTGACTGGCTCATCCTGGGGCCAGGGGAGGAGAGCTTGCTGGCTCTGTCACCTGCAGAAGACTTTGGGGCCACGTGCTTTGGAAAAAGAAAAGCCAGAACTTGCATCCGAGCACTGACCCAGGGATCGCCTTTCTTCACTTTGGCCAGTGTGAACAGCGGGCCAGGCTGGGGGGATGAGACGAGAAGACCCCACAAGGAAGCTGGGGGATCCCTGTCACCTGGCTGCAGAGCCAGCACGTGGCCCTTCATCCTGGAGGTCTGAGGCCACCTGGCCTGGGCAGACCTCATCCCTGAGCTGACAGGGCCACTGGTGCCTAGCACCGAGTAAGTGAGCCACCAGCAGGAATGAGAAGCCACCCACGTGGCCTCTGTGGTCCTCTGGGGACATCCTGCCAACCGACCCCGACATCACAGCCTCTGAGGCAGATGGACACGCGCCACGTGAAGACTTCCTCCTAATATGAGGACGCTTTCTTTTAAACTGCTATTTATGGGCATCTGCTTGGTGCTGGGCACCAGGCCAGACACCCAACCTCATCCACTTAGCTCTCTAGGGACAGGGCTGACCCGTCTCCACTGCCTGGAGCCCCGGCTGTGGGATCTGATTCCAGGTCTCTGACCTGAAGGTCCCTGTGGCTGAGGAGCAGGGTGAGGAGGTGGTGGGTGGGTGGAGCAGTGCGGGCTGGCAGAGGTGGGGCACAGCACCTTGTGGACTTGTGTCAATGCTGGGGCACAGGTCCCCCTGTAAGTGCTGGTGACTGGCTTACTGTCCTTCAAGGCAAAGTTACCCACATGCCACGCTAGGGCTGGTCTCAAACTCCCACAGTTTGACGAATCGATGGGGAGGTCAGCACATGATCCGGGTGAGGGCCACTGGGTTCCTGGGGCCTCTGAATCACACACAGGCACCCTATATTCCAGGGTCAGACTGTCCCAGGTTGGGATCATGTGACAGGGACCGAGCTTGGTCCTAGAAACACCATTTAAGCCTCGGGGGTAGCTTTTGTCCCCTGCCACCTGATCCACTGCCTTCTGCCAGGGACAGGGCTGGGTTGGACTTCGACAGCTTCTTCCTCCTCAGCGATGCCCGTGCGATGTCACAGCTGCGCCCTGCTGTGGTGCTGCCGATGCCTCCGCTGCAGTACAAAACCCATGCTCGGGTGCCTTCCTCCCTCTGTCCAGGACGCAGCTGGCCGGCCTGGCCCACTGCAGGGGCAGGCTGGCCTGGCTGGAAGGTGGAGGGGTCGTGACTCTACTTTCCTGCTTTCTCTGCTGCCCCAGGGCTTATTGTTGCTGCCCCTCCTGCCCTCATATTCCAGTTTGTTCCCTTCTGTCTTGTGTGACTTGTTAAGCAGCCAACTTTGGACCTCCTGGGATTAAGCAAGGGCCGGCCTCTGCTGAAGAGAACCCTGGAGCCGTGGCCTTGGACTTCTGGGCCACGTGAGAGCCAGGCTGAAGTGCCGTGGGTGTTCCAGTCTGGCTCTCAGACGAGGTTCCACCTCCTGCCTCCATCTCCAGCTCGTCTCTGGGGACGGCTGGCAGCTGAGAGTGGTTCGGATCCATTGCTCCCATAATCACTTCCAAATGTTATTTTCATGAAGCCATATTCTCCGGCACGCTGCTGACTCCCAGCCATCGCCAACATGTGCCCCATTAGCTCCAAATTGGGAGCCGCTGTATTTAAAAGGCGCTGCTGCTGGGCACGGTGTCACATGCCTATCATCCCAGCGACTCAGGATTGTGAATTCCAGGTCAGCCTCAGTATCCTAGCAAGACCCTCGGCAACTTGGTGAAACCCCGTCACCAAACAAAGTAAAAGTGCTGGGGGGGGGGCAGCTCAGAGGCAAAGTGCCCTGGGTTTAATCCCCACGACAAAAACAAACAAAAAAATACAGTCCTGGTCACCAACTGTGACCGGGCAGTTTTGTGGATACAGACAGGGACGGATCTGTATTGATAGCCTGCGGTCGGTGTTGCGCAATGGTGGAATCAAGCGGTTCCCTCGCTCCACCACACTCTGACCGTTTTTTCCTTTGAGTGGAGGATACAAGCTACTCTCATCAATTTTCACAAATCTTCGTAGTCTTTAAGTTACTGAGCCTCTTTTCTAGAGAAGGAATCCAACCTGGAGAAGTTGAGTAGCCTGTCCAAGGCCACACAGCTGGAAATGGTAGATCTGGGATTCAAAGCTGAGCCTGTCTCCTCAGCCACGTCTGACGTGAGGTGTCTCCAAACATCGCCGGGCCTCCTGCTTGCTGCATTTCAGGCACTGAAGTCATCAGTCTATCTGAGCTCCTTGTTTAACCGTCACAGTGGCCTGTTCAATATTTAATATTAAATTTACAGAAGGAGCAAGCCAGCCTGCCCAGGGTCACACAGCAAACAAAGAGAGGAGATTTGAATCCAGGCCCCTTTGCAGTCAAAGCTCAAGCACTAACCCTTTGCTAGTCTGCTCCTCTAAATAGTAGGCACCCACTGAATACAGGGAACCAGACTCGGCCTCGGGTCAGCAGCGGATGAGGTGTGCTCCAGGGGAGGACGGCAGGAGACACGGGGGTCGTGCCTGTGAGGGGCAGCGTGGTCTGAGTGTCGGCCAGGGAAGGGGTGTGGGCAGGGGTGCACAGAGGGGGCTGCTCACCTGGCCTGAGGAGGAGGCAAATTGGGTTTTAAAGGGCAAGCAGGAGTTCAGCCGGGAAAAACCAGGAGGAAGGGAGAGAGAGGCAGAGTGGTCACCTGCGCAAAGGCCCAGAGGAGAAATCAGGCCTGCTGTGCTCAGGGAGGCCGGGCCACCCCTGCAGCCCTGGGTGACAACTCCAGATCCCCCATGGCAGGCAGCTAGGGGTGAGGCTGGAGAGGGCTGGCCCCTGGGTGGGCGGAGTCCAGTCTGGGCCCGGGAAGGGCAGGGTCAGCATGCATCGCCCACAGTTCAAGTCCCAGCCCAACGCTGGCTGGTTGTGTGGCCCAAAGCACCCAAGTGGCCTCTCTGGCCTCAGCTGCTTCCTCTGAAGTGGTGACAGGAAGAGAGCTTACTCCCTAGGGCTGGTTTTGTGAGGACAGCCTGAGCCGGCGTGGATGGCCGCTGGGACCCACGAGGACCTTCGGCGCCAAGCTAAGGAGCCCGTTTTGCCTTAGCAGAGGTGGAAGCGGGAGGCAGAAAATGGCCTCTAAAGCGTGCAGGCAGGACAGTCCTCTGGCCTCATCCAGACACCCCTCAGGTCGCTGTTGGAGCGAGAAGGAAGGGGGACACGTTCCAGTGACACGCATCTGCAGCTTGCCGGGCGGCCCAGCTTCTCCTGCTGCCCAGTGTCCTGGTGTCTCACCCTGCCCCAGCCCAAGACCCGCCACGCCCTGTGCCCACCCTCGTCTCAGGAACCCAGAGCCTAGGCAGGAGGGAACCCCTTGGCTGTGCCCTCCTCTCTCATCCGTGTCCACAGGGTTCTACTTGAGATAAAAGGCCTCAACCCTGAAGAGCTGGGCGGCATGAGGTCGGTCTTCCCCATCTGCTTTGGGTGTGGGAGAGAGAAGCAGATGCCACCGCCACGTCTCTGGGACACCTGAGAGCAGGGCACCTCCTCAGCTGTGTCTCGGTGGAGAGCCCCTGGCCCAGGGCGGAGGCCCTGGGACCTGCAGTCACTTTTCCTGCCACTGTCATCCTGACAGCAAGCATTAACTGAGCACTTACTGTATGCCTGACTGTGTGTGTGTGTGTTAGTCATTTTAATGGCTGTTTGCATCTCATAGATGGAAAGTTCTCAGAGGAGAAATGGGGCAGAGGAAGGAGCAGCCAGTGGGTTCTCTTGGCTCCTGCTCCAGGGCTCTGGGTGAGAGAGTGCACCGGCCTTAACCCCAGGGCAGCCTCGCGGGTATGCAAGGCCTGTGGGTGGGCAAGCCTCCTGTGTGTGCTCCAGGGCTCAGCCTTTGGTTCTCCGCCTGGTCCCCTCTGTCCTTCCTACCGTGCAAGGGGCGGGTGCTGGAGGGAGCACATCTGGCGGCTTCAGGGCCCCTCTGCACTTCTGATCTCCAGTTTCGGCTTTGGCACCTGTGATGGGGGGAAGCTGCCTGCCCTCCTGTGATCTGGTCCCCTGCACTGCAGGGTGGCCTCCTGCTCCCTACAGGGCCCTTCCAAGGTGTGAAAGGGCCCCGTGAGTGAGAGTGAGATGACTCTCCTGCACCCAGCAAATCTCTGTCTTTGGTTGAAGCCTCCTGGGCCTTCTCACTTCTGCGGGTGTCCAGGCAGGGGGTGGCCCTGCCGGCTCTGTGTGTAGCCTCACTCAGACAGACTCGTGGGACCCCAGGGTACGGGTGACCCCACGAGGTTCCCACACTCAACACCTCCAACTCCGTGTGTAAAACCCCATGTGCCTCCTACTCTCTCCTTCGACCCTGGTGAACCCCGTGTGGGGCCCAGGATGTACTTGTGTTCCCATTTCACAGCTGAGGAAAGGGCAGAATTGAGACCCAGTCTGTCTGACGTCACAGACCATGGCCTGGGGGCCTGCCCAGGACAGGCACGTGTTCCCCAAATGTAGAATCCATGACCCCCTTGGCACCTCCCCTCCTACCTGCCGCCCCTCTCCTCGGGGCTCCTGCTGCTCTGGATTCCTGCTGCCAAGGCTCTGAGGGGCAGGGGGTGCTGCGGCTGCCCCTCCCCCAGCCTCCCTGGGCTGCCAGAGAAGCAGGTGGCTTCCCTCATCTCCCATTCAGGGGGCGTCGTGCTGGCAGAAGGCAGATGAATGAGCTCCTCAGCCAGGGAAGATTTTGTTGCTAAAATACACCGTCTGATTAGGAGTGATTGAAGGGCTGCGGAGAGAGAGACTGTGCGTGGCTGCGATTTGTTCTGATTTGAAGTAGTTCTAAACAAGTCACCGGGAGGCAGGAGTGCAGGCGCGGAGTTCAGTGGCGCGGGCCGCTGGCAATGACACATTTCCTGTGGATGCCAGGGCCGCTTCCAACAACCCCGGACACAGTTTTCAAACAGTTTTTGAAATCTGATTCGGTGCAC
Organism: Urocitellus parryii; assembly: GCF_045843805.1. Taxonomy (NCBI): domain Eukaryota; kingdom Metazoa; phylum Chordata; class Mammalia; order Rodentia; family Sciuridae; genus Urocitellus; species Urocitellus parryii. Next base: position 157,870,388 of record NC_135531.1, on the reverse strand, counting down.
TTATCTTGTCTCATTTCTATGTGGCACGAAAGCTTCCACCCTTTGTCTCCCCTCACTCCTTTATTATTTTTCTTTTTTTTTTCCCCCCTCTCTCTCTAGCATCAGAATCAGCTGCAAATTAAGTGGCGGTGGCTTGGGGACGGAACCAGCCTGGTGTGGTATAATGATGTGCTCTGTGGCCCCGAGATCCGCCCCGGCCCTGCCGCCCGCGTCTGTCTGACAAGCAGAAGCTGCTGCTTGAGGGATTCATCCTGTCGGGATTGAAGGCGGTAATTGGGGCCAGTGATTCATGACCCCGTTATGGGCTCATGAATACATTTATCTTCCAGATTTATCTCATTTCTAAAATCCATGATCGTTTGCTCCTGCGAGAGCGGGCTGGGCTGCTGTGGAGGAGAAGCCTCTTTGCAAAGATGAAGAGAGGACCCTTGGGAAACTCGGCTCAGCCAGGAGGGTTCAATTAGATGATTCTCCAGATGACGGACCACCCCTCATGGCCCCAGAGCTCTGTCCTCACCGGGAGGGGGGCACCAGAGAGTCCTCCCCACATTAGACACTCCTTTGGTTTGAGTCATAGGATTGCCACAGCTGCAAAGTGACTGTCCACTCCTGACCTGCTCCTGGCCTTTGAGCCAGACTGAGCCATCCACCTGCTTCTAGGATGATGACTTGGCCCAACCCCCACCAGAAGCAAGGCTGGACCAGTGGTTAGGAGCACTGATGTTGGTGCCTGGCCAGCTAGTCCCTTTAGCAGCTGCAGGAGCTTGAGCATGCTCCCCAAATTCCCCATGCCTCAATTTCCCATAAAACACCCTGGTGCACAAGGGCACAGCTGCAGGGTGCCAATGCATAGTAAACACCGGTACACAGCAAGTGCTCAATTAATGCTAGCTAACACCATCCACTTTCCCTTGTTTTGCCCACCTGCTTCCAGAAGCTCCTACCTTGATTTTGACATCAATGCAACCAAGAAGTTCCATTGGGAACCCTGGGGAACCAACCCTCTTCTAGCTTCCGGCATAGACACTTCCTGTTTGCCATTTAACCCTGGTCACAGCTCCAGCTCTACCCCCCTCCCACCAGAACCTCTCTAATTAATCAGGCCCCAAGCCAGAGGGTGCTCGCACAGGACTTGAGCTTGGGGGCTGCTGTCCCACAGGGCCAGCCTGGAGTTGGATGCGGCACTTGCTCTGGGGTAGCAGCCAGTGGCTGGGGGGCTGGCATAGCTGGCTCCTACTTTGGGGCTGTCCCCACCTTCCGTGCTAGTAGGGTCAGTGCTTCCTCATGGGACTGATCTTCTCTGCAGAGTGGCTCGGGCTGTGCTGTGGCTCTGGCCCTGTTTGCCCCTGTCTGGTGAGCAGCACGGTGTCTGACTCGGGTCTTTAGGACAGGAGTCTTTCCCTTAGCTCTCTCCAATGGTGGCAGGACCTCCACGTGGCAGCTGTCCTTGCAGTCAGTATGGTGGGTGGGCTTTGGCCAGCGGAGCACTGTGCTGAATTATAGGTGGACTGTTGAGCCTGCTGGTGTTGGGCAGCGACTTGGGGGGGGGTCTTCTAATATCCTGGAATAAATTATTTGGATCTCTGAGCACAGGGGAATAAAAAATCGCTTTCCATGCTGCCTCCTTTTAGGGTTGGCCAGGCCATGTTCTCAAAGCCCCACTCCTCACCCCCTGACTCCAGCCCCCATTAAACCCCATCCCTGTCACCATGAGATCTGCCACTTGAGACTTTTTGGAGGAGCCGGTCCTAGGAGCTGCTTGGCAGGGCTTTGGTGTCTTTGGAGTGGCCCTCGATTCTTACATTGAAGCAGACCAGGCACCCTCACCCAAAAGACCCTTGCCACAATTAAGCTTCTCATCAGAAAGATTTTTGCAAAAGTGTCCATAGGATATCAGCAAAAATTTCTGCAGAGAGCGTTGTGGTTTGTAACTACCTCTTTCTTGTAAATGCCAGGTTTGCAGACAAAACTTGTGAAACTCTGTCTAGCCTAAGAATATGGGACAAAGAGTCACTGTGCCCACCCACTGCCATGGAACCATCCCATTGGAATTTCCAGACTCAAGGTCCAGACATTTTTAGGTGTTAGCCCTTCTGGATGGCTGCAGGCCAAATAAACCTGCTTCCTGCAAATTCCCTAAGTCCAGCCTCATCTGTCCTGCGTCAATGTACTCTACAAAGGACCGATGGGTGCTTGCCTGAAAAGGGGGTGACTCAGTTGGCCTGAGCCACCTGTGCACATAAGATATAAAGCTGAATGACCACGAGGCACCTGCTACACTCATCAGGACAGACGCACCCTGAGCACGTTCATCAGTGTCATCACTGTGACAGGCATGATGTGCACAACCCACTGAGGGGCTTCGGTGGCTTCCGATCTGTAGATAGGACCTTGCAGTTAGATAGTGAATGACGTGCCCTGGGAGAGGCTGCCTGGTCTCTCAACCAAGGATAAAAATCAAATGCCATCTCTTTTTCCTGGAGGCAGGGCAGATCCAGGACCTTCCTTCCCTGGTGTCTGCACCCCGGACTGGCTCTGCGCATCCTGATTCCTACGGGTGAGGTTTTTCAGGAAGGAGGAAGAACCCAAACCTGCAGGAGAGATGGGGCCTCCCTGGAGCGCCTCACGGCCACGCACTGTGTTGGGGGCTGCTGATTCTGGCTGCCTCATCAAGGGGAAGCGACCCTTTGGGAGCCTCCTGCTCTGCAGAATGGGGAGCTTCTCCCATAACGCCAGGTGTCTCCTTAGTGAGAGCAAGTCACATCCGGCCTGTGGCTCATCGGGGCCATTTGCTCTCCCACCTCAGAGGCCTGGCAGGGCTCAGAGACCTTTCAAGCTCATGCTCCGCCCTAGGCCCCTTTCCCCAGCTCCACTCTTCACTATTTCTCCAGGAATGGTTGGGAGGGAGGCCTCTAGACACTTGTTCCCAAACTCCACTGGCCTGCTGCAGTCCAGGCTGTCAACCCCCACCGCCCGCCAGGCAGGGAGTGATGGAGAGCCGCGGGAAGAGGGCCCGGTCAGGGATGATGTCGCTCTTAATGAGGGATTGTGGGAGTGTGGAAAACACACCCGATTTATCTTTGTTGCCTAAATACCTCTTAAATTCTCCCTTGAATACTTGTAATTCAGCAGAATGTGAACAATTATAGCAGGAAGCTATTCATAGGTGGAAGGGGGCTGATGGAATTATTTATCAAAGTGACATTTTAATTATAGTGAAGAATGAGTTTGTTGTCACCGAGATGGAAGGTGGTGTTTCCCGGCCTCCACATGCCCCCCACCTCCAGAGTAAATTAGAAAGACTCCTTTCTCCAGGATGACTCCCTTAGTGCTGGGGACACTAAGGGCAGCCAATGGCAGCTTCCTCCTGAACATTCCTGGGCTGGGTGAGGTGAGTCCGAGAGGGATTCCACTCCGCATCCTGTGGAGTCCCCAGGTCAAGGGGTTGGCAGGTAGAGGCCAGGTGGGATCAGGAGAGTCTGCTGTCTCTCAGAGGTCCCTCCTCCACATCCCGCCTGCAGGACAGGGCACCTGCCCGCCATTCTGGCTCACCCACTCTTTTCAAAGGTAATAGAAGCGCAGCAAATTCCAGCTCTGGAAACAGGGACACGGTGATCATTAAGCCACTTGAAGTCAATGAGACAATCCTCTTGACCCCCGACCCTGGCTCTCCCTCTCCAAGGCCACTGGTGTGTCTAGATTGTCCTGAATTGGTCCTGAGGTGACCCAGGCACGCCCGTGGTCTGTGCTGGCTCCATCTTTGTTAGTGGTGGTGGGTCATTTCATCTCCCCTATAGGCCGTAGGTGGGCGGGAGGCATGGACGACACTCAGGCCTCTCTCCTGTTGGCCCGTAGCTCGCAGCGTGGTGTTAATAACTCTGTCCCCTAGTCACACCTGCCCCATGCCAGGCACCTGCACGGCACTGTCCAGGGTCTTGGTTCAGATCTTCCAAACAGTCCACCGAGGACTCCATCTCTGTCCCCACTTTGCAGGTGAGGACGTCCAGCTGAGAGCGGCTAACATGGTGTTCCTGGGCAGTTGGTGGCGGCTGTGCCTGTGGGTGTGGCCGTGGGCTTGCTATCACCTTTCAACCTGCACACTTAGCATGGTGAAGATGACGTCGCCCTGTGTGTGTGCCTGCTGCTGTGTCAGAGCAGACTTCTGGCATCCCGATGCCATGTGTGGGTGGACAGGGAGCGGCAGGCGGGTCAGTCAACACAATCTTATGGGGCAATGATGGTGGGTTGGAGAGAAGGTTCTAGCTTTGAAAGAGAGGAAGACTGAAGTCTCAGTACGAGCTGGGTCACTTTCCAGCTGTGGTGGCCTGGGAGATTAACTGAGTCATTTTAGGGCTTAATTTGCTAAACTGGAAATGGACATAACAATCCTTCACTGGGCTGTTAGAGGGTTGGGAGCCATGTGTATAAAGAGATGGGGGCTGAGCAGACATTTCTCCAAAGAACATGCAGAAACGCCAGGGGAGTACGCGTACAGATGTCCTAAGTCACTGGTCACCAGGGACGTGCAAGCCACAGCCACCGTGCAATGGTCCTTCACACCATCATGATGGATATATGTTAGGAAAGAAAGAAAAAAGCTAACAACAGAAAAGAGGCGTTGATGAGGATGAGCAGAGGCTTCACTCTGGGAGCTGCTGGTTGAGAGTGCACAGACGTAGCTGCTCTAGAAAACAGCGTGGCGCTTCCCCCAAATGACACAGAGAGCTGCTCTGTGATCCCCAATCCTTCTGGGTATGACCATGAGAAGCCAAAGCAGGGACTCGATGCTGGGACAGCCTCATTCATAGTGGCATGGTTCACAGTAGACAGAAGCCACCCGGATGGGTGGATGAAGAAACCAAGCATCTGTCTGTACAGTGGAATATTAGTCACTTTTTAAAAAGGCGGGAGATTTGGACACATGCTGTAACATGGATGAAACTCAGGGACTTTATGCTGTGTGAAAGGAGCTGGTCACAAAGGGACAAATACTGTGGGTATGCACAGGTCCGAGGCTCCTGGAAGCTGCCCTCTCTCTGCATCTCCTAAAAGAGTCAAGCTTGGGCCCGAGGAGAGCAGTGGTCCTGGGGGTGGGTGGGGGAGTGTTGGCTAATGGGTTCCGTCCAGCTTTGCAGGATGGGAAGTGTTCTGGAGGTTTGCGCAACAACCTGGGCGCCTGAGCCTCGGGCACTGCATACTTAGCATGGTGAAGATGACGTCGCCCTGTGTGTGTATTTCACCACAATTTTATTAAATGAGTTGGGGGCTTCATCAATTCTATCTCTCCTGTTCTCTTTTCCTTTCTTTTAACACACTGATCACAGCATGTACCACATTTCAGGGAACACAGTCCGCTCTCCTGTCCCCATGAGACTCTGACATGATGGGAAGGAGGGCAGGCCATCAGGTGACTGTCACTGTCTGAGCTGAGTTGTGCTTGAGGTCAGTCTGGGGCTGGATGGAAGCAGGAGGTGAGCTTGAGTGTGCGTGAGTGTGCGTGAGTGTGTGCATGTGCGGGCACGTACACCTGTGCACCTCTGCTTCTGCATGGGAAAGTGGAGGGGCCAGAGAGCGTCATCTAAAAAACAAGTGCCTCTGCACACAGTAGGTGCTGCAGAGATGTGGGCTCAGTGTGGCAGGGGCCTGGGCGAGCTCCACCACATCCCTGTCCTCGCCTTCCAGGGCTGTCAGTGTGGCCAGACGCCTGAGTTCTGGGTGAGGGACAGCAGTGGAGGGGACGCTCCTGTTTCCAGGCCGGCCTCATTTGCACCTTGAACACTCAGTCCAGTCTCCCTCTCCCACCCAGCATTGCACCAGAGAAGATGGGGAGCCACAGGGTGGCAGGAGCCTGGTGGCACAGACACACCCATCTGCTCTGAGCTGCGTGGCCGTGATGAGTGGACAAGTAAGCAGTTAGGGCGTGTCAGTCACGGAAACTTTGGGGCTGTTTGTTACAGCATCCGTACTGTTCTGACTGATACCACCTGACAGGGGACCCAATGATTTGATGTGGAGATGGTCTCAGGAATGGCCAGCAGGTATAAAGGTGAATCCTCTCCATGGGGTTGGCCATGCAGATGGGGAGGTTGAGGGCTGGCAGCCCAGCATGAGAACAGAACCCCCTCTGGGTATTCCCGTCCTTTCCCAGGGACCAGCTCCAGCCCTGGCCACCTTCAAACCATTCACCAGAGCCCAATGCTCAGCACCTGCCAGCTGGGTAGAAACATTCCAACCACAGTCATCCAACTCAGTGGGGCTTTCATTTCTGACTCCAGATTCACAGGCCCACATGGGCCTTATCCGCCTCCTGGTGGCCCTAGGAGCCCTAAGCAGTGGAGTGTGCCCATGTGCCCTCTCAGGAGCGGATGTCTGCCCATATCATGGTGCTTGGAGTTGCCAGCTGACACTGTCTAGCAGCACCAGGCAGTGGGTGTGTTGGGGTGATGGTTTGCTGGTCTCTCCCAACCTGGGCACAGGGAAGCATGACAATTCCCAGCAGCTTCCTGCGCCCATGTGGAGCTATCCCTACTTGCTCTGAGTCCCCACGACCACACCCTAGCACTTGGTGACCACGGTGCCTGTGTGCCAGGCCCTCGGCCCATGCTTTCCACGTGTTCTTCTGTAATCCTGTTCCTGGGGGTTCTGAGTCACCCCCGCCCTGTTGTGGGGGAGGAAAGGGACACGGGAAGGTAAAGCCATCACTCAAACCCTCCCATCTCCAGAGTGGCAGAGCAGAGCTTTGAGCCCTGACCGTCCATCTGACTGCAGAGCCTGGTGCACTGGGCTGGGCTCCTGGCCTGGTCTCCAAGGTCAAGGGCTCCCTGGCCCGCCTCAGGCACCTCCACAAGCTGCTCTCACTCAGGTTTTTCTCCCACGTACTTATCTGAGAAGCTTCCCTGGACATTCTGTCCCTGGAAATAAAAGTGCCCAGACACAAAGGAACTGAGCAGACACTTCACAGAAGAAAATATACAATCAATCAACAAATATTAAAAAAATGTTCTACATCTTGCAATTAGAGAAATGCAAATCAAAACTACACTGAGATTCCAACTCACACCAGTCAGAATGGCAATCGTCAATCATACAAGCAACAACAAATGTTGGTGAGGATGTGGGGGAAAAGGTTTACTCATACATGGCTGGTGGGACTGCCAATTGGTGCAGCCACTCTGGAAAACAATATGGAGAGTCCTAAGAAAACTTGGAATGGAACCACCATTTGACCTAGTCATCCCACTCCTAGGTTTATACCCAAAGGACTTAAAATCAACATACTACAGTGACACAGCCACAACAATGTTTGTTTATAGCAGCTAAACTCACATAGCCAAACTATGGAACCTGCCCTTCAACAGATGAATGGATGAAGAAAATGTGGTCTATATGCACAATGGAATATTACTCAGCCTTAAAGAAAAATGAAATCGTGGCATTTGTTGGCAAATGGACGGAATTGGAGAATATCATGCTAAGTGAAATAAGTCAATCCCAAAGAACCAAAGGCTGAATGTTTTCTCTGATATGCAGATGCTAATTCACAAAAAGAGGAGGGGACTAGACATAGTGGAGTAAAGGAAGGGGAAGGGGCATGGGGGTAGGAAGGATATTAGAATAAATCAGATGTTATTACCTTATCTGCACATATGATTACATGACTTGGGTAACTCTATACCATGTACAAGCAGACGAATGAGAAGTTACAGTCCACTTATGTAGGATGTGTCAAAATGCATTCTACTGTCATGAATAATTAATTAGAACAAATAAAAAATTAATAAAAAAATGCCCAGATGCTCCCTGCCACTCCTATAAGTAAGAGCTAGATAAAGGCTCCAAGCCTAGGCACGTATCTGTGCCTCGGGGTCCACCCTTCTGGAAGGTGAGTTCCATGGGGACAGGGATGTTGTTAGGGTCCTTGCTGTTTCCCCAGCATCTACCTGGCACAATGCAGGTGCTCCCCAACATGCACCCTGGTTACTAGGAGACTCTGAACACCTAATGAAAATAGGCGGTAATGAACCCCCTGACTGTACCTGTTAGGTGTCAGGAACTGCCCTCATGCCAATATAAAGGTCCTGTGCCATTGTACCAGAGTGGGGAGCACCATTGTGCTGATGCTATCAGTGGGGGAGTGGGACAGAGGGGAGAGGTGACCTGCCCAAGGCCATCAGCAAGAGGCAGAGGGAGCCATGGTGCTGGTCTGACCGCCAGGCCCCTATGCCAAGCCTCTGCCTCACACTTTGCTTATCCTCCCTGGCTGCACCTGCTCTCAACCTGTGGCCATTTGCAGCCAGACTGAGTCACAGGAAACTGAGTCACAGGAAGCCAGATATGTTAAGACTTTAGGACAAGGTATGTTTTGCTCTGCAAGCTACCAGGCTCCCGTGGTGAGGTCTCCGGTCCCCCTCTCCGGGTGGCCTGGCACAGCAGTGACCCTTTGAGGAGCTGAAGGGTTTGGAGGAAGGGATGGCTCTCTTGCTCTTGCTCAGGGGCTCCTTTCCCCAGATGTCACCTCATTACACAGTAACATGGTGTCCCACAGGCATGAGTGAGTGACAGGCCAGCCACAAGCTGATCCTTGCTTCTTAAATCCGAGAAGACTGTAAATGGTGCACATTGTCCAGAAGGGAAAATGGAAGGTCCTTTCAGGGTCCAGCTGGGAGGCCCCAGGAGGGGGCTTATTAAATGTGCGTGCTGAACGTAAGTGTGCTGGCCCCGCAGAGGCCAACTGCCACTGAGTCTTGACTGCCCACTAGCTGTGTGGCCTTGGGTGAGGGGCTGCACTTCTCTGCGCCTCAGTCCCTCATTTGAGAAATGGCAACCACTGGAACCTAGGGCTGTGGGTCAGATAAAGCATCCTGGATGGGGGCTTTCTTAGGTCCCTGCCTGACTTGCAGTTCTCGACACCCTGTCTTTTATGTCATGATCCTGAAAGGTTGAACTCTAAAGGTCTGGCCCCAAAGAAGGGCAAAGCAGCAGGCCCCGTTTCAGGTGTGAACTGCTTGGCCGTGCTGGCCCTGGCCTGCCTGGTCCCCATCTCTTTGCAGGCTGTGCTACAGCAAGCACTGAGCTTGGCCCCAAGGTGAGGGTCAATGTCTCTCTAAGGCAGGCCCCCATTCTGGATGATATGGGTGGACCCCGCGTGATCACCAGGATCTTGATGAGAAGGGGGCAGAGAATCAGCGCCAGACTAAGATGGTGTGATGGCAGGAGCTGCGTGACAGGATTTGAGGATGGAGGAAGGGGCCACAAGACAAGGAACGGGCTGGATAAGCAAGCAGACGTGTTGTCCAGGCTGGGTACGGTGCCAGGCACTCTGAGCACGGCTGCGGTCAGTCCTGACCATGGTTCTGGAGACAATGAGGGGCTGAGGCAACTCCCCTGGGAGCCCTGGGTAGTAAATTTCAGGACACTTGTCTGGCTCTAAAGTTCCTTCAGGTTCTGCTGCCACAAACTGCTGTCTGTGATTTCTAAGAGCCATTAGGCTGCTCCATTGTCTCCCCCCATGTGCTCCCCGCCTTCCCAACAGCTCTCCATCACTCTCTGCACCAGCTTAGCCACAACACCAGCCCGCCGCATCTACTGTATGCGCAGGTGGCCTTGGGAGGTGCACTGCAGAGGTAGGTCACGCACGTAGGAGGTTACAGAGAGGAAGCCGAGGGACAGCCATCATTTATGGAACACTTACTGTGTACCAGGCATGGTGCCAAGTGCTCAACCTCATGACCAAGTTTAGTTCCCATGATGCCCCAGGAATCCCATTTGGTCACCCCACTTTGCATATGAGGCCTCCCGTGCATTGCCCTGCTTGACCACAGTGGGAGGGAGGGCTGGGCCCAGGGCAGAGGCACGGGGCACCAAATCTTTCTGCTCTCCGGCCTCCCCAAGAGCAGGTCAAGCCCCGTACTTGAAAGGCGAGACAGGAGGCACACAGAATGGCTGGCTCCCCCAGCCTGGGGGCAGGGTGCACGCACAGAGAGCACTCCGACACAGCCCTGCTCTGGAGAGGCGTGCAGGCGGTCCACGTGAGCGCCTGTCATGAGCCACTCGGCAAATGGCCCCGTCTGCCCTGGGAGGAATATTGGCGGTGAGCGCATTCAGCTCTAATTCCCGCTATTCACTGTGCTATTATGAGCTGAGTTCTAGATGCCACTGGGCACACTGATTGCTTCGGCAATAACAGAAGCATCTCTGCAGCAGGCTGAGGTGGGGGCTGGGAGGCAGGCAGGGGCCTGGGACAGGGAACCACGGGGCCAGCAGGAAACAGCAGGTGGAGCTGGACCTCCCTGACCGAGGGGGTCGGGGAGCCACAGGCCAACAGTGGGGGGAGGGTGCATCAGAGTCACAAATTCAGTCCTTGATCAGAGCCTGAGGAGGTGCCATCAGGCCAGGAAGTACCTGCTCCACACCCAGTGGGGGAAATACAGGGGAAGGTGCCAGAAAGGTTGACAAGCCACAGGCTGCAAGTCCCAGGGCTCACACTTCTTCCATCAAGGGTTCAAGTCCCCGCTCATCTCTAACTCACTGGTGGCCTCGGACCAGGGCATCCCCTCTCTGGGTCTCAGATTCCCCTCTGAAAAGTGAGAGGTCATGGGGTGGGGTGCTCTCTGAGCCCATTCTCGTCTGTGAAAGCAGAGGGAGGCAGAGAGCACTGGACTCAGGTCATTTTTATGTCTAATTCTGGTTCAGGACTTGCCTCCCATTATCCGTGTGGCCTGGAGCCCTTACATTGCCTTTCTGGATCTTCATTATCTTAGGGGTCAGACAAGCAGCAGGACGTACCTACAAGGATGCCAGGGGCTCGCGATGGTGGGGGCATGAGCCAGAGCCGGACCTGAGAACCCTGGGTTAATGGGGCCACCGAGATGCGGGCAGAAGCCCCGGAGACCCGCCCTGCTCTGCTGTGGCAGTCAGTTCTTCTTTTTGGGAGGGCGGGGACGTGTGACTCTGGGAGACTGTGGAGCGAGGGCCGGAGGCACCAGATTTCTATTACCACTGATTGAGGCTGAAAATAAAACTGAAACTCAGCTGGGAAGGAGGAAACGTGTGAGTCACTGGAGAAAAGAGCCCCCCCTGCCAAGCGCCAGGTCCTGTGAGCTGTCCCTCCACATCTCCCTGCCCGTGCCACCATGACCTGCCTCTCCTGGGACCTGGGCACATCCCCTCACCTCACATGGACAGCGCCTCTATCCCCATGGGTCCTTCTGTCTCCCCGACTCTACACATCCCTATTAAATGGAGCTTTTCTTCTTTAGTCCCTTGAGCCCAGACCTTTCTCGGTTCACAGACTTTTTTTAAGAAAGAGAGAGAGAGAATTTTTTTTAATATTTATTTATTTATTTTTAGTTTCCGGTGGAACACAACATCTTTGTTGGTATGTGGTGCTGAGGATCGAACCCGGGCCGCATGCATGCCAGGCGAGCACGCTACCGCTTGAGCCACATCCCCAGCCCGGTTCACAGATTTTTTGAGTTTGGCGTTTGAAGCTTTTCCAAGTCCTGGTCCCAAGGTCGCCTGCAGCTCTTACCTCTAATTGTGCAGCCTGGCCTCCAAGACCCCTGCGAACGGGCCCGAGCAGTCTCTATCAGCTCCTGCTTCAAACCCCTTCTCCAAACGTAGTGTTGAAGAAGTAGTTGGTGCATTTGCTCATTTATCTACGTTACAGAAGGTGCTCAGATTCCTAAGTAGCGCAGTGTAAGAGGAGAAGGGGGTGGTGCTGGTGACCCAGGAGTTGCTCTTCTGGTCCTGTGCCCTGGCAGACATCACTAATTGATCACAGCACTTCAGATGCAGCTTAGAATCCTTCTCAGAGCAGCTCCCCAGGCAACCTCTATTCATCACCGAGCTGGTATCATCCACATTCCAGAATTAGGCAAACGGGGACCCCGCCCCCTCTGGCACCTTCATTTGTCCCTGCATGACCTCAGGAGGCAAATGTTCCGAGGATCTATCTTCTCAATGTTAAAAGGGACACTTCCTGGCTCCCCTGGGCTGGGGGTTGGAGCTAGTGCACACTGCAGAATATTTTGGGATCTTTCTGGCTGCCCTTCCCCCACCGGCTCAGCAGCGTGTGCTGCCTTGGGATGGGCGACGCAGTGGGAAAGCTGAGGGAAGGTTTGCAGTTCAGTGACCCTCAAGAGCCTGAGTCCCAAGATCACTTTGTGTCCTAAACCATGGATTTTCAAGGAACAGATGAGAAGGTGGGCCACTCTGTCCTCAGGCTAGGTCCCCCCTCCAACCAGGGAAGGCAGAGCAGAGAGAACCTAGATTCCACTGGTCACCAGGGGGTAGGAGCATGGCCGGGGATGGCAGAAGTCCCGGGAGCCTCCCCTGCACATGGAGCCCCTTCCCCACAAGGGCACCGACGTCCCTCCGAGCATCAGGACTTGGTTTCTCCTGTGGGCAACTTCTCAGGAGTTACAGAGACATAGGGACAGACTGGCTCTCTAGCCCTGTGGTCCAATACGGTCAACCCATTTACTACGTGATCTTTAAGGGGTGCTTTGTGCCCTTGATAAATTGGGGCACAGCAGGCCTGAGAGGCAGTTTGCTTCCCTGGAATTCAAGAAAATGTGCAAAATCCTTCAATATCGAGTTCTCTGCAAGCTGCTCCCACACGTTCACGGCCACTGGCGCCTCCCCCTTTTTAGGACCCTCGAGGGTGGCCGTTGGGAGTGCCCATGGAAGGGACTGGAAGGGACTGGAAGGGGACCGTGCTGTGCAGGGAGGAGCTGCCCTTGGATTTTCCGGCCTTTCTTCCTATCCTTCCTCTTCCAGGTCAGCCAGAAAGCTGATCCTGGTTTCTTTGAGAATAAGAATCTCCAAAAATAGACCTCACACCAATGGTCTGGGTTGTCGAACTTTGCGTTTCCTAGTGGCTTCTGGGTGGCCTCTGGGGCTAACCCTGCAACAGTCTGGAAAGGCCTGGCACACAGAGAGGGGGAGGTGCAATCTGTTGAACAACTGCTAAGAATGCAGTTGCGCTGAGGACTTGGTTTGTTTCTCTTGGCGGCCTGGGGAAAGCATCCTCTCTCACTCCAGACTAGCAAAAAAAAAAAAAACCTGGGAGAAGCTGCTGCTCATGCCACTCAAGTGAGTGGAGGAGCCACGTGCCACCTGGCCCTTGAGCTGCTGTTTAAACCACACACAGGACCTGTCATCTGCCCTATGATCCTGGGGCTCAGCTGACCCGACACCTTTCCAGCACATCCGTGGGGCCTGAGGATTGTGGAATTTTTTTTATAGATGGGGAGGCCTCATTCCACAGTATCATCTCTTCTGCAACAGTAGTGTCGTGTCTACAGGGCTCAGTTTGCACATCCAGGAAGTCCCTGAGATGTCGTACTAGCTCAGGGACGACAGATCTTTGGAACACAGGATGTCCCTTCCCCACGTGTGTCCAAAGTGGCCATCATGAAGGACTCTTGGAACTCACTTTCAATGGACCTGGAATCAGCCTCCAAATCCTTTTGACAAGCAGCTTATTTGGGGCAACCATGGCCAGGGCACGGGAGCCCCAGCTGCCTTTGCTGTATGGGAAGAGTGCCAGGGTCCCTCTTGCCCTGGGCCACCAGAAGCGGAAATAGTAGAGAACTCAGGCCTGGGAGCCTGAGGGTAGCCGGGCTTGGCCACTTGTTAGCTCTGTGACCTTGGGAGGGTTAGTCCGTCTCCAGACCTCAGGCTCTCCACCTGTGCCCTTAGCTCTGTGCTCTCCTCTAGCTCCAATAGCCTGTGATTCGTGACATCGCCAGAGGAGGGGGGATAAAGGGTCCTGACATAGTTTGGATAAGTGTCCCCCAAGGCCCTTGTGGTAAAGCCTTGATCCCCAGTTCGGTGCTACTGAAAGGACCGGAGACTTTAAGAGGTGGGGCCTCGTGGGAGGTCTTGAGGTCAGTGGGATAGTGAGATACCAAGCCCTCCTCATACTCTTTTCTGGCCTCCCAGACAAGATGGTAAAGCAGTTTGGGACAGCCACCCAATCCCGCCATGATGGGCTTCTTCATCCAGAGTGATGGGGCCAACTGATTGTGGATGGAAATTTCTAAAAACGGTGAGCAAAAATAAGCCTTTTGTCTTTGTAAGATGATTGCCTCGGTTATCTGTAGCAGTATCAGAGAGCTCACTGATACTTTCTTCCACAAGTTTTGCTTCCTAGGGCCAAAGAGAGATGACTTGGGAAGACCAATGGCTACCTTGAGGTGCGGCAGGGCGGTGGCTGGGCCAGGCATTTTGATAATGCCTAGCACACCACACGGAGGGTCTTTGAAGACTCAAAAGAACTGGAATAGAATTACCTAACCTCAGGATCAAAAGTACCTCAAAGGTGATTTGAGTCATCTGTATCTGAACTTGAGACCCTCCATGCTGTTCCCAATAAGAAGTGGCCCAGTCTCTGCTGGCCCACTTCCCATAGGAAGGAGATCACTCTTCCCAACACAGCCCAGCTATTGTCTGGACACTTCTGAGTATTTGAAAGCTTTTCTCTTGCACCCTGGCATTCATGCACCTCTTTGGATCTTGTAACTCTTGCACCCATGAAGTGCCAGGTGATCCATCTACCTCTTGACGGATCAGGGTCTGAATTGAGCTTTAGCATCTGGGCATCTGCGTCCCTCTCAGCTCCTGCCACAAGCCTGCCTTTCCATCCTGTCGTCCTCCACCTATTCCTTGTGTGATTCTGCATCTCATGCCCTGGGCGTGCCCTGGGCTGCTCCTGTCCACATCCAAGCCAAACAGGGCCATTGAGGTTTGGTCTGCTCAGGGCAGCCTGCGTAGGAGGCCGGGAGGTGACTCTGAGGCCTGCAGCCAAATGATTTGGGCTTGAACCTAGATTCTATGTGAAGCCACCCAAATAACTTCTCAGAACCTGCACTACTTCATCTGGAAACGGGCCACAACAGTTCCCATGTCGGGGGCTCATTGTAAGGATCGGGGCTGAGGCACGCAAGGGCCCATGGCAGGTGCTCCGTTGACACGCGTTGTCACCTCCCGGCCTGTTTAGAGATGGCAGTCCCCTTAATACACTCTACAGGAAGAGCTCTCCAGCATTTCTAAGGAGGCACAGATTTTGAGGGTCATTTGGCCCTTTCCAGAGAGGGACACGGACCGGTGGGTGGTGGCCAGGAGAGGGGCTTAGGCCATCCAAGGGATTAATGGCCAGGAGGTTGGGAGGCATTCTCCCTTAAAGACTCAGAAAGTCAAATCTAGAGCAGAGAAGGTTAAACCCCAGCCTGGCAGCAAGCACTGCACCTATCTACAAACGTGCAAGAAACTCATTATTTTATTTTTATTCTTATTCTTTCCCATTTAGGGCTGTTCGTCCCAGGGTGTTTAGGAGCTGACTCAGGGTAAAGTCTATAAGCTGGTAATGAGCTTGCCGAGCCCTCCCTCCTCAGGCAGGGATCAAAGCAGATGCGCGCAGGGCCTGGGAGAAAGGCGGGAGCGCCCGCCTGATTCCTCCTGAGCCACACTAAGCCCAGGCCCAGCAGGCTTCCCCGCCTCGAGCAGAGCCAAATCTGGCTCTAAGCTGGGGATAAGGAGTCTTTGGGTCCCCAGGGATCTCTTGGGGCTGCCTGAAGGACCTCCGGCTTCACCGTGCAGGGCCAGGGGATCCAGTGGCATTTGGTGGTGAGCAGATTCCCAGGGGAGGCTTGGTAGACCCGGGACACACTGTTAGCTCATGGCTTCCCAGTGGTGCCAGATGGTGTCACAGTCTAGGGATGTGCGTGATGCTAAAAACGCCCAGCTCTTGGTGACATTGGCAGTTGGTGGGGTCTAAGGCCACCTTCTGCTTAACCCTGAAAGCAAAAGGCAGGGCCATTTGCCTGAGTTGCCTGGGGCTGTCCTGGGTGGATTTCCCAGTACTCGGTCTCCAAGTGTCTCTGGGGACCACCCTCATTGTACCTACCTGGGGTGGTTTCATCCCCAGCCCCTTTATATTTCATTTCACAACAGGGTCTTACTACATTGCTTAGGGCCCTGCTGAGTTACTGAGGCTGGCTTTGAACTCATGATCCTCCTGCCTCAGCCTCCTGAGGAATATGCTGCTTGGGGTGACTCTTAAAGTGCAGGGTTCAGGGCCATCCCCAGGCTTGCCGAACGGGACCCTGGGGTGGGGCACAGTGTGCTGTGAGTGGCCTGTTCAGCAGGTTTCTCAGGCTGGTGCACCCAGGGTTCCAAGAGAATCGGCCACTTATCCTACACTGAGCTCTGGCTGTCCGACAGACGAATTCAAACTTGCACACACTTGTTCTCAGAGATCCTTTTAGGATAATTTAAACCTATAAACAATTTGAAGTCCATCAGTTGGGGGTTGGGGGCAGGAAATGTGGGGCCCGATGGAATATTATTCAGCATAAAAATAATAAAACCTATGGGAAGTTGTACTCAAAATACATTCTACTGCCATGTATAACTAAAAAGAACAAATAAAAAATCAAAAAGAAATAATAAAGCCTGCCATTTGTGGCCATGTGCATGGAACTAGAGGACGTTATGTTAGGGACAGAAAGACAAACACCGAGTGTCCTCACCCATATGTGGAAGAAGAGACGGTTGACAGTGGAAACACAGAGTAGAACAGTGGTCACGGAGGGCTGGGAGGGCTTGCAGGGCTAGGGAGGTGAGACAGAGGGGGTCAGGTGGCAGATGCCAAAACACATGGGGAGGACTGAGCTCTGGTCCCCTACAGTGCCACAGGAGACTCTAGATCACTACTATGTATTTTATGAAGAACCGGAAGAGAGTCTGAGATGCTAATTACCCTGGTCTGATGGTGGCACGTCGTATACAATGATCTCCTTGTGCACCCTACATAAGTACAACCTTTCCGTGCCAGTTAAGAACAGAGGAGGCTGAGTAAATAAGTTGTCCTATGAAACAGCCTGGCCTTTGTAGTCAAAGCAAGTAAAGTTCTTGACGGGCATTTGGGTGACTTTCAACTTTGGCTGTTGTAAATAACGCTACGTGGAACTTCCTTCCTCTCGGACGTGTGCCCAACCCCCTCATGCCCTGAGCCCAGGCCCTTCAGGTTTGAATGACTGGATCATAGGGTGTGAACTCTTTTTCAAAACACCCTACTCTTTCCAAAGTCACCAGGATCTCTCTCAAAATTCGTCAACAAAATTAGAGGACCTGAGAGAGCGCTGTTTCTTGGTTTCTTCGACCCATTTGAATCAAACGAAAACAGTCTTGCCCCCGAGTCAGAATTAACGAGTGCGACCTCCCAGATTAAAAACATGCAGTCGGATGAAGACAAAGGCGACGTGTGAGCGCTGACACTCACACGCCACAGACACATAAATGGATTTTCTCATCGGCTCCCGCTTTTGACTCAATGTATCCAGGCAACAGAAGTCTGGATTTAATAACAGATGTTCGCTGCATAGCAATCACCATATAATGCCAGGGTAGGCTAAAACAGCATTTTATCAACCAATAAATGTGCTGTTTGCTTTATTTTACCATGTTGTTCTTCAGTTCCCTTCAAAACCGAGAGGACAGATTGAGTCACTCGGCATCTGCTGGGAGCAATATGCTTGGCTTCATTTAAAATGAAAAATCAGGTCTGTGTTTACATTTTTCACCAAAGCATAGGATCTGATGTGCTAACACTCCCAACTGGGCTAGCCGGAAGGGCTTTCAGGAAAATCTCAGGGGAGCTGGGACGGAGGCGAGGGGTCCGTGCCCTCCTGGGAGACCTATGGTGGCCCTTCCACGTCAATCAGCTCCAGCAGAGGGGGGTCCACCTTCCCCCCACCCTGCAGACCGGGTACTGGCAGGAGACCCCTGCTGGGCTCTCCACGGGCCGCAGCTCCAGGCTGTGAGAGCCGGAGTCTCCTGCAAAAGAACAACTGACCAGCAACATGGGAATCGCCATCCGTGTGCAGCCTGCAGGTTTGTGAATACACGGTATGATTGTCCAGGGGAAGAGGCTACAGAGGCCATGGCCCGACAAGTGTCATTTCACGTCATCCCAGGTTGGCCAAGATAAAAAAGGGGAGGAGGAAAAGGAACTGACATGTGTACCGACGCATAGTCAGCCCCCACCTGCAGGTTTTGCACAAGGTTTCAACCAATGACGGGTCAAAGACTTTAAAAAAAAAAATGACATCTCCAGTGAACATGGAAAAATTTCTTTCTTCCACATTCCATAAACGGTACAGAGTAACAGCAACTCACAGAGCATTTGCATTGCATTAGGTGGTATAAATCATCAGCAGTGCACAGGAGGCTGTGCCTAGGTTATATGCAAATACCAGGCCATTTTATATAAGAGACTGAGCCTCTGCAGACTGAGGTACCTGTGGGGATCCCGGATCCAAGCCCTCTCGGACACCCAGGGATGATGGATCCACACGCTAGGGACCACGCTAATATTTATGTATTTTCTCGTTTAATGATTGGGGCATTGCCCATTTTCCGTACATAAGTGGAGGAGACAGAGGCGTGGAGAACTGTAGTCACCTGTCCAAGTATCTGACATGCAGTGGGCTACGGGGCAGGGTAGGGGACGCAATCCTGCACTAACATTGGTTGTGGCTGATTGTGTTTTTCTGAAGACGCAGACCATACTGTCTTCCCTGTGCTGTCTCGGAACCTCGTCACTTTGTTAAGAGAGGAAGCCTAACCCCCTGTCTGTGAAAGACGGGCTTCGGTTTCCATATAACCACCATGTGTGGAGGGGGTGCTGTGGTTTGGCTGTGGCTGGTCCCCAACAAAAAATCATGTAGAACTTGATTCCTGGTGAATCAGCATCAGGAGGTGATGGGACCTTTAAAGGATAATTAGATCTTGGGGCTTCAACCTCATGAATGGGATTTCTGAGATTGGGTTGGATCCCTTAAGGCTGAAATAGGGCTCTTGGAACTGGATTAACTCCCAGGATAGCAGTTATAATGTAAGGTTACCCCTGGTGTATTGGCCCTTACCAATGTGCCCACTTGGCACTCACACGTTTTTACCCTGTGATACCATTTACGACACGGCCCTCACCAGAGCTAATGGACGCTGACATGCTCTTGCACCTCCATAATTTTGAGCTAAATAAAATTTTTCTTTGTAAAGTTTCTAGCCTCTGGTATTTAGCTATAGCAATAGCAAACAGGAAGTGATGCTCTTTGAGTTCAGTGGCTCGGCCATGAAGAGCAACATAGCCTCCACCTTGCTTCCTGGAATACTTGTTCTGGAAGATTCCAGCTGCCATGTCAGCAGTCTGTCTGCCCTGAGGCCAAAAGACTAGAAAATCTTATAGAGATAGGAACCAAGCAGAGAGAGAGAGAGAGAGAGAGAGAGAGAGAGAGAGAGAGAGAGAGATCCTGCCTATAGTTTTCAAGTGACGGGCAGCACCAATTTGCTAGCCATGAAAATGAGCCATCTTGGTTTTCTTCAGTGGGGGGCCTTTCACACACTAGCCACATGATCCACCACCCACCAAAGAATGAGCCATCCTGGAGGGGGACCCTCCAGTCCCCGCTGAATCACTCCAGCCAGTTCCCCAGGGAGCAGAAACGAGCCAGCCCGGCCAGCCCTGAGCTGACTGTAGACCAGTGAACAAAATACAGGCTCTTCATTGTTGGAAGGCGTCTCATTCAGGGGCACTTGTCATACAGAATAACTGAACTACTGAGGCACCGTTAAGCATCTTCATCGTATCAACCTTTGTTAAAAGTAAAACTGGTAAAACTTCTCCGTAAAAGTGAACAAAAAAAGTATGTAGAAGATTACACAGAGCTGAAATAATGGGAACCGTCAAGGAGAACAGCCGTGTCCCACCCTCAGACTAACAAGTCACACCAGCATTTTGCTTTTTGCAAAGGCCTGTTGAGGAAAACTGTGGCCCCACTGCCCAGAAGGACAAAGGAGGACGGGGGAGGGCTGAGCGGGTGTAAAGGAAACCAGGGCAAGGACTCGGTGAGGGGCAGTGAAGCCTAAAGGGTGGATGGACCACCACACAGGAATGCAGTGTAGACAAAGAAGTGTGCATTATTTATTTTTCTATTACTGTGACAAAATGCCTGAGGTAAATCAACTTCTACTGAAAAATATTTATTTTGGCTTACAGTTTCCAAGGTTTCAGTTCATGGTAGGTTGGCCTGTCTCTTCTGGGTCTGTTGTGAGGCAGCCATATGGTGGGAATAAGTGGCAGAGGGGTGGTATTTACCTCAAGGCAGGCAGGAAGTAAAAAGAGGGGAAGACGCTGGGGTCCTAATGTCCCCACCCCAGTGACATAACCTCCTCCACTAGGCCCCGACTCCTGAAGGTTCTGGCCCCTCCACTGGCACCAATGCCAGCCTTTAGCACACAGGGCTCTGGGAGACACTTATCCAAACCATAGCGAGGGGATATTAAAAAGATCACTCTTCCCACCGGAGATCCTAGTCCCAACTTAAGCTTAAGGTCCTTACTTGACTAGTCCTCCTCCCAGACTTGGCCCCCCACCCAAATAACAGATTGCAATTCTATCAGGGTGGCAGGTGGTGACTTGCAGCAGGTCACAGTGATGTCAAGGTCTGATGTAATTGATATTTCTTACACCCTTGTCCCTGCTCAAATGTAAGTAACAAACGCCTTACGAACGGGGTAGAATGGCAATAAGTGTTGACTTACATTATTTCTATCATAATGTTACTTAATATGTGCAAACATAAAATTTAGGTATAAAGTCCTTATGCTTTTAGCACTATTCAGCTATAAAATTAAAACAAATTTCCAAATTAAACACCAATAAGATTGTAAAACCAATAAACTTCAAATTAACAACATTAGTTTAATGCGAGTTGTTTGGTAGAAATGAATCGCGGCTTGTGGTGCGAGGGTGGTGTGGGGTTCGTGGATTCTCGTGCATTTTATTTCAGCCTGATGACTCTCACCTCCCGTTGCTCTTCTCTCTGGGAACTACTGGAGGGTGGTAGCTCTCAGCGGCAGACTCTGGCACCCAAGTCTGTTTTTCTCCTCCCTTCCTTCCTCCCTCCCTCCCTCCCTCCTTTCCTTCCTTCCTTCCTTCCTTCCTTCCTTCCTTCCTTCCTTCCTTCCTTCCTTCCTTCCTTCCTCCCTTTCTAGCTCCCCCCTCTCCTTTCCTTCTCTCTCTTCTGGTCCTCCTTAGCCCCATGGCAGTAAAAATAAAAACAAAACAAGACAAAAAAAAATACCAAACTCACAAAAGCCTCTGAAGTTACATTGCACAGGTCAGGGGTTAGCAAACGTTTTCTTGGTCAAGGTCAAATAGTAAATGATGGCAGGTTTGGGGGCCATGCAGTCTGTGTTGCAACAGCCCAATTCTGTCATTTTATTTGCAAAAACAGCCACAGATGATACAGTTGTCCTTTGGAAGGGGGATTGGTTCCAGGAGCCCCTCAGCTGCCAAAATCCACTAATGCTCAAGTGCCTTACTTAAAATGGTTCGGGGTTTGCATATGGCCTCTGCCCGTCTAAATCTGCAGGCTCCGGATCATCTCCAGACTCCTCATAACACCGGGTACAGTGCACAGGCTACACAAATAGTCACCACATTGCATTGTTGAGGGAATAATGTCAAGAAAAAGCCCACACCTGTTCAGGACAGTCACAGCCTTTCTCCCAACTCCTGGGGATGCCCAGTTGATGGTGAAGGTGGATTCTGAGGGCCAGCTGTGGGCAAATGACTGAGTGCTGCTGGGCTTCGGTACAGCTCTGTATGTGGACACTGGCATTTAGATTTCATATACTTTTCAAGTACCATGAAGAATTCTTTTTGACTTGTGTGTCTCAATGATTGAAAACCGTAAAAATCATGCTGAGCTCCTTGGCCAGAGGGAAACAGGTTGGGGGCTGTCTGGGTCTGTGGGCTGTAGTTTGAGGATGCTTGGCACATAGATGGTTATGAAGAGGTTAAAATAGATGTGCTGAAATTAAAATTAGCTAAATGAAAACAATTAAATTAAATAAAGCAGTGACCCTGGGACTTCATAGACTTTGGAGAGGCTCAGCCCTGGGACACCCCCACCTCCTTCAACAGGGCTCTAGGCAAGATGTTTGCAAGCTTCTGAAGATTATGGAAGGCCACGGCCTCTCCCCTAATCCCCAAGCACAGGGGACACACCAGATGCATAATAAAAGTACCAACAGTGGCCCAAGTGACACACGGAGACATTGTAGTACCTGGAGTTTCTGAAAGAAAAAAAAAAATACTGTTTACCCAGGCTGCTTGGGAAACCCGAATGGCTGACCTGTGTCAGGATGGGCGTGGGAGGACCATGCTAGAGTTGAGGCCATAGCCCAGCACTCAGACCAACTTCCCTGGTCTGCTGCTCACCAACCATTGACCTTGAGCTTGACCTTTCTCTGCTCCAATCACTGCGTGTGTAGAATGAATGCTGCTGTCAAGCCTCCCACTCCCCTCCCCAAACAGGCCATGGAGTGTTGGAGTCCTACATAAGACGGTACAGTCAGACAGACACAGGGGTGCACACCTGTAATCCTAGCAGCTCAGGAAGCTGAGGCAGGAGGATCACAAGTTTGAGGCCAGGCTCAGCAACTCAGTGAGACCCTGTTTCAAAATAAAACGTAAAAAAAAAAAAAATTAAAAGGGCTGGGGATGTGCCTCAATGGTTATGCACTCCTGGGCTCCTGGGTTTAATTCTCAGTACAAAAAAAAAAAAAAAAGAAAGAAAGAAAAAGAAAAAAAGGACCCTCAGCCTCAGTCTCAGTACCACAGGTTCAGGTTCCTGCATTTATTCAACTTCTAACTGAAAATATCAAAAGAAAAACTGTGTTTGAAATGATCACGTAAAGAGGTTTTTTTTTTTTTTTTTTTTTTTGGTCATGAGGGCCTAAATAATGCCCAACGATATTTATTACAAGGAGTCAAGAAATTATTTAAATATTTGGAAGGACGTGACTAGATTATCTACAAAAACAACATCATTTTGTGTCAGGGACTTGGTCATCCTTGGATTCTGTCATCCTTGAGGATCCTGGAACCAACCTCTCTTGGATACAGAGGGACAACCCTGTAGGAAATGTGCTTGGACAAAAACCACCGCTCAGCAAGCATCCGCTAGATCGAGCCTTTACCGACGTCACCTTAGCGGTGGTGGGGTGGTTGTGTGAGCTTCTCTGAGCCCCTCTGCAAATGAGACTGGTCTCAGGGGTGAGCGGAACCAGACGGCGCAGAAACATGGCTCCTGGGAGTCCCCCTGGGCCCCGCCCTGGATGGAGCTTATTCCAGTGGCAAGGTCCCGAAATGAATATTCCTGCTCCAGTCAATAACGTTGTACAACTTGCAGTGAAAACCGAGAGGAGATTAATCATTGAAACTGGAAGCATTTGATCCGACGGCACAGAGGAAACCGGAACAATGTACTAGTGATTTCAGCGCTCTGCGGCTGCCTTGATCTTTTAAGCGCTGCCTGGTTGGGTTATAAATATTTTTCCTTTGGTGTTGGGGGTTTGCTGAAGCTTCAAGAAAGCACTATGTGAGCCTAAGCAAGGAGGGTTTTGGGTGCTCACAAATACGCAGCATCTGGAGGGCTGGGGGTTGAGGGTCCCACTTGGGCCCATCTGCAAGGAGCTTTTCTCTACTCAGAAGGAAAATTTATGCAGAAATTGCAATCTAAGAACCCAAACCTCTGAGCAGATGTTTTATTTAGCTTGTTTATTTGGTTTTCGCTTGTGTGTGTGTGTGTGTGTGTGTGTGTGTGTGTTTAATGGAGGCAACTCTTTAAAAAATTGGGACATTATGCATATGGTCTATTTCCAGTTCCTCCTGCACAGGCAGGAAGCCAGGCCACACAGCCCGCCACTCCCCTGGGCAGCAGGGCTGCGCTGAATCTGCAGGTTCTGTTCCCGTGGGGCCTGTGCCCCTCTGCTCACCCCAGCCCCTGCCACTTCCTTCCCTCCTTTGACAAGTAGACCTTGGCTGTCATTTATTACCACGCATAGGGTGCTATTTGTCTTGGAGTAGAAACAGCTCTCTGTATTCACATCTCTATTAAATGTGAGGAAATGAAAGATAGATCAAGAGGGATGCATTTTTCAAGAAAAATGACGGAAAACTTATTTTCTTGTGATATTGAAGAATATTCCTCTGGATTTTGTATGCTAACGGCCAGATTGCCTCACTTGCTTGCCTTGTCTGGCCTAGACCTGTAGACTCTACCCCATTCCCTAAGGTTCGAGATGTTTCCTCCTGTGATTGACAGAACTCACTCAGCCAAGATCTCCAGCTGCCTGTATGCCCTGGGTTCCATGCTCAGCCCTGGACCCCATGCTCAGCTCTGGACTCTAGGGGTCAGGCAGGCATGCGCCGTCTTCCTCCTCTGGCCAGCATAGGGCACCCCAGCGATGCAAACTGACCATCCCAGCAAAGCACTAGAGTGTCCCAGGAGGAATGTCACAGCCATGGGGTGTAGATGAGGGGAGAGGCAACGAGGAGTCGGCCATCTTTGCAGGAAGAATGGACGCATTCATGGGGACATGGGGAAGGCGAGCAGCAGGTGCCGAAGTGCACAGAGCAGGCAGAGGGCTTCCAAGGAGCCGCAGGAGGCTGCACCTGGCTAGGGCTCAGCACGGAGGTGAACAGGGCATGGAGAGATGAGGCTGGGGAGGTGAGAGACGGCCACAGGGAAGGGGCCGAGCCTCACTGGGGTTCTGGAATGCTCAGATACATCCCAGTAGCCAGGGGGGAGCGAGAGGTGGCCAGAGCCCCATCCACCGCCTTCCGCAGGAGAAAGACAGGGAGGAGGCGCAGCGAGGGCAGAGAGCGGGGACCTCGGGGCCAGCAGGGGATCTGGGGCAGCAGCTTCCTCGCTGTACTGGACAATGTCCCAGCCTCAGTTTCCTTATTTACCACCAGGAGACTGACAAGTGCCCTCTGGTTCTGCCGTGGAGTTCGATGACACCGAGGGCATCTGGCACTCAGGAAACTCAATAAAAGCACGTTGGCGTCCACGGATGCGGGTGTGCGTTTTCCAACCTGATCCCTCACCCAGGACGGCCTTGCTTTGCTTCCTCCCTGGAGGCTTCTCGGGTTTGGCCCCACCTGGGAGGAGCCCTCCCCGGCTGGCGCCTGCCATCTGTCACTGGTGCTCCAAGGCCGACCTGCCGCCTGGCACGGGGCCGCAGTCATAATGACCACTTCTGAATCGATTCCTTCGAGCCCTTTTGAGCAGGCTGAGGAATGCTGTGATTAAAATGATTTAAAACCTGCCTCCTATTTCACAGCTTTTAATATTTGATAAGATTTTGGAGTGAGTGAGGGATGAGGGCTAGGCGGGAGGTCTAGCAATTTGCAATCCCAGCTGCAGCTGTCTCGGGGACCTATGGGGGCACACAAAATGGGGGTGGGGAGAGAGTATGAGAATGTGGGGAAGGGTAAACAAGGTGCATTCCTCAAAGAGGAAACCCTAGAAAGAAAAGGAGATGAGATCTTTGTTCCTCCAAGCTGTCTGTGGCTTTGAATTCCAGGAATAATTAAGATTATTATTATGAAAATAAGGATAAGAATAAAACTATAGCAGTTATCATTTATCAGGCTGCCCAGCCTATGCCAGGCATATGTGTTAGGAATGTATCTCCTTGAATTTTTCCGACAATCATGTGAGAAAATATATTTTTTTCTTAATCAAATATAGAGGCTCCGAGAGGTGAAGTGGCTTTTCCAATGTTGCCCAGCAGTTGCTCGGAGGGCTGAAATCCATCCTGGGTGTTTTACACCCCAACCAACACCCATTACCTCTAACACAACTAAAGAGCATCAAAGTACAAACAGAAGAATGCTGCAGATCAGCAGGGACCTTGGATCTCACTCCTGTCCCCACCCGTGACAGTTACATCAGGCGCCAATAACTGTGACCGACAGGCAGAGGCCCCAAGCTCGGGTGTTTTTCTCCCTCCCTCACATCAGTTCTTTTGGATTTTCTGTGCTCCTTTCCATCTGACTCTGATGAGTGCCGAGTCTGTGCTCACCGAGGACGGTGTCTTGCTACCATGGCAATAATAACCTTTGCAAAGCCAGAGGGGGCCGTAAGCCCAGGTGCTGCCCTGCCTCGCTGATTTGCCCAACCACCGTAGACTTAAGTACCATCGCCATCTCTATGTGACACAAGGAGGCTGCGTCTCAGAGGGGTCAGGAGGCTTATTCACATACCCCTGATAGGAGCCTGGACTCCGGTGTAGAAAAGACGGCCCGAGGCTCCCCAAGGCTGGGGAAGAGCAAGTCAGGGAGCCCCTCTCCTGCTGCCCGTCCATCACCCGGGTCGGAAGGAGTTCCTTAGAAACCACTTGAGAAGTCGCTCTCCTCTTGATCTCAGGAAGGGGACAGGATGCTCCTTCCGAGGTCACCCCAAGCCTCCTGCAGGACATAATTATTGGGGAAAGGGTCCCAGGGTGGCTACTTCTCCCTTTGAGAGAGAGAGGACATCCGCCAGAGCCTGCCCTGGGAGCACCACTCCAGGTTTTAGTCTTGCAGGGATTAAACTCCATCCTCACCCAGTAGAGGAGGTGGCGTGGGAGTGCTGGCCACCCAACATTCCTCACGGGATGCTGCCTGGGAGAGGAAACCAACAAGTCTAGACCTCTTCGGGGAAAGAGCGGGGAACAGGAAGAGTCCACGCAGCCCAGGTGGGTGGAGCTCTCTGCCATCCCCGTGGACGGCAGGGGGAGTCTCCTGCCTCTGGAGGGGCTGAACTCACGGCCATAGGTGTGTGTGTGTAGGGGGGGTGGTGTTGCAGGGGTGACTTAAACATTGGGAGGAAGGCTGTGAGCTTTAAGGGGGCCTTTCCACCTGCAGGAGCTCAGCAAACAAAGAACAGAAATCAGTCTCTAGCTCCTCTGCAAAATAGTGTTCAGCATGGTGTTTGGGACAGAACAGATGCCCAGGGAGTGTTTGCCGAATGAATGATTCTCTGCAGCAGATATGAACCAATACTGCCGCGAAAGACTCCCGAGGGAATCAGGTTCCAAGCAAGAATGAGAACTGCAACTATGGCTGGACAATCCCTGGGTAATCCCAGTGGCCCCTGAGCAACCTCATGAGACCCCATCTCAAAAAGGGCTGGGGACGTGCCCCCCCGCCCCCCCCCCAAAAAAAGAAAGAAAAAGCAAAAATAAGAATGATAACCATAACTATAATTTGCCACCCCCTGACTTCAGTCCAGGTGATTCATAAGGAAATCTTCATTGCTCCTGTTTTATAGATGAGGAAACCGAGCTTCGGGCAGCACCTATCCAGAGTCAAACCTGTAAAGGTGGCAGATCAGGGATCTCATGGGCCTGACGCCGTGGCCCGTGTGCCACACACTGAGGCCGTCCCTACCCCAGCTGTCAATCTTCCCCATCTGAGGCTGAACCTGGGCCTGGTGTGGCTCAAAGCTCTGTGCCTATGCTGGGGAGTGCACCCATGCCCAGCCGGGGCTGTGGGTGAGCAGCTGCCTCCAAGGTTGGTTCTGCGGGCAGGCTGGCCATTTCCTACTTGAGGTTATCGATCAGACCGCAGGTCTCCTGAGAGTACCTCCTCTGGTATGGGTCGCCTCTTTGTCCTCCTAAGGGCTTGTCCTTGTTCTCAGTCACTGAAGTCACCTTCATCCAGTGACCGGCCCCTGCCCCCTTGGAGTGGAATTTTCAGAGCCCATGGATCATTGGTGCCTCCCGGAAGGAAAGCACCCCAACCCCTTGGCTTTGTCTAAACTTGGGTCTGGAGCTCCCTCCTGACTCCCGGCTGATCTACTGCCTGTCCCCTAGTTTCCTGAGTGACTGCTTAACTTCCTTGTGTCGTTTTGACTCAACTCCAGTCTGACTTTCCCTCCCGGTTTCTCATGGATGTTTGGCCTGACCTCTGACCTCACTCTTACACCCCCCATTCTTTCTCATTATTAAGGCAGGACCTTGCTCTAGTGACACTGGGCATTTGGGACTGCTAATTCTGTGCCATGTGGGGCCTTCCTGGGCATCGTGGGGTGTTCTGCAGCACCTTTGGTCTCTACTTGGTAAATGCCAGCAGTGAGTAGCTTCTCACCCTAGTCATGGCACTTGAATGTGTCTCCAGATGCTGCTGAGCATCCTCAGGGCAAAATCATCCTCAGCGGAGGTCACCAGCTCTGGCCTCTGATGGCTGTCCTGTCACCTCAGGCACCAGGCTGCACCCTGTTCTCAGTGGCCACGGGGACTCATGCCCTTGGGCTCTGGGTCTTTCCTTCACTGCCACCCTGCCCCTCACCATCAGGAGTCAGGTTCTTTGCTGAGGATCCGGCTACTGGCCACAGATTTCCTGTTCTCCACATGGCAGGCTGGTTCTTCCTTCTTCCTGATTCTTGGGGCCTGTTTTCCTCCTCCTCAGGTTCATGATTGTGCACTGGATAAGCAGCTCACTTTCCCAGGTGCTATGGGGGGATTAGTTCCATGGTGCTGCGCTCTCATTAACGGATCTGCCCTGATGCCCAGGCACCTCCTTAGCCTCCTCTTCCCCTCCCCTCCTTGTTTTTGCTATGGTCTGAGCCTTCCCCCCTAGTCCAGCCACCAAGACAGAAAACAGCACCGGGCCTTGTCCCAGTACAGACCAGGTGGCTCCGGAACCAGGGCACAAGTGGGGCGAGGGCACACAGACTCTGACAGCAGATGGGCTTAGCTCGACGTCCTCTGTCCTGTCATGACATGACCTCGGGGAAGTCACTATATGTCTCTGAGTCTCCATTTCATGCAATATTTCCATTTTCTTTAAAAAATAAAACAAAAAAACATAACACAACCAATAGCTCAAGATTTAGAAGAGGGCTGCTTCCCTGTCCCTTCCTCCTTTTACCCATGTATCCTGATGTCTTATTGTTACATTGTTGCCAACAGCTACTCGCTTCTGTCTGGTTTTCTCACACATTAGACACTGTAGCACTTTGCTTTGTCATGAGCAGACAAGCGCTTGGATTTGAGCACATTATCTAATTACTTCTGAAGACAACCCCAGGAAACAGATATTATCTCTTTCCATTTTTTTGCAGATGAAGATCCTGAGGTCATGCGGTCCCACAAGTAGAAAGTGACAGGGTTAGGATTAAAATCCTAGTTCTCCCCCACTCAAAACTAGTGCTTTGAAGCAAATTGCATATTGCATTTCATATAACATTAATGAACGTGCTGGGTGCGTTGGCTGCATGCCTGTAATCCCAGTGGCTTGGGAGTCTGAGACAGGAGAATCATGAGTTCAAAATCAGCTTCAGCAACAGTGAGATGCTTAAAAACTCAGTGAGACCCTGTCTGTAAATAAAAGATACAAAATAGGGCTGGGGATGTGGCTCAGGGGCTGAGTACCCCTGAGTTCAATCCCCAGTACTAAAAAAAAAATTAATGAACGTGAATAAGATCATGTATGGAATGTACACACATAATAAGTTGATGTATGCCTGAACAACTCCTGACGTATAGTAGGTACTTATCAAATATCAGTGTCTTTCCTTGCCTACTTTTTGGGCAATAAATACAAATGGTGAGTGTTAGGAAAGAGCAGAGAGTCTCTGAGAGTCTTTCCCTCTCCCTGGCCACACTCTGTGAGGGTCCAAGTTCTTTCAGACTTAAGTAGTTATCTGTCCCTGCGCTTCCTGCAGGACCTTGGACAGGGCATAATAAATAGTTATTGATTTGACTATTGGTTAAAGTACCTCCATGCTGACTCTGGGGAGAGAAGGGGCTGCTGCGCTGGCCTGTGGCTGCTCTCAGACAAGGACATTTGCATAACTGGAACAAACTGTCCCCATCTCTAATAGAGAACTGAACGTCACTAATTGGCAGGCAGAGGCTGTGTTCCCTCTGTGGGAATCAAGGAGGGAGTAGAACGTGCCCCGACTGCCAATTTCCTCTTCAGCCTGCACTTGGGGGTGGGGAGGGGGGAAGGGAGAGGAAGAAGGGTGGAGGACACATCAGACCACACACACTGAGCTCCAGTTGCATGGCCATTTCATTGAAATCTCCTGAGGTCAAGTTCAAAGGGCACAGGATTTGGAGACAGGCAACTAGGTCGAGTTCCCAAATCTTTTTCTTATCAACTAAGTCAGAAATGAATCTCCTGGTCTCCCTGGGCCCCAGTTTCTGTACCTGTCAAATAAAAATAAAGTAAGTGTAACTGGTAAAAACATTTGTTGAGTGAATAAATGCAACCTGATAGATTTTTCAAAGGGATGTGACATCAACCATAAAAATTGTCTGTTCTGCACAAAAGTAAACAGAAAAACGTCATAAAATTAAAGGTAATGCGAATCATGAGGGACCACTTGCAGGTGTCTGGCTCAGGCAGGACGAGCATTCTTCACCTCCATAGAAGCCACATACCCTAGCGCAGTGGTGTCCGTGCCCGAGTGGGAAGTTATTTGAGATGGTTTTAAAATTACAGGTCCCCAAGCCACATCTCTGAAGCCAGTGGCTGGAGAGGCCCATGGGAGGGACAGCCCAGGTCTGATTTCTTTCTGTGCCTGCTGCCATTCACCATCTGGGCAAAGCTGGTTCAGGACCATGGTCAGCGCCACCAGCTTGACCTCCCACCAACACCTTTGCCTACTGAAGAGGCCAAATGAGGTGTCACATTTGCTCTTCCAATAGTGTCACTTTACCTTTCAGGACCCTTAGGGATATTTCAAAGACATCGGAGCAGGGGCAGGATAATAAGCAAAGTGTGGAGCTATGATTTTTGGACACTCCCAGGACATGGGCTCGGTTTTTAATATGAGCACCGGCTGCCATGCTGCTGGGATTCGACGCACCCCACAAAGCACCAGAATTAGAGAAATTTAAAATGACCAAAACGTATCAGTAGAAGGCCCAGTGGTTCCTCCCTGCCTCTCTGCCCAGTGGATCTTTGAGCCTCTAGTTCTGACTTGTTTGCGCTGAGCTGAGACGTGGTGATGGAGAAAGGGGAAGGAGATGGCCAGGGCTCTGTGTGAGGGGGAGGACAGTGTTTGATGACAGGGCTGTTGGGATGGGAGCCTTTCCGAATTCCCTGCAAATCATTAAATCTCAAAACTAGAACAGGCTTGGGCTCATAAACTTCCCAACAGTAAGACAAAGAAAGGAGGGTGTCAGGAAGACTTTGAATACATCATTTATGTCAGTTACTAGTGGGGATCCCCTCGCCATAGAAGCCTCGGGCTGGAGCATGGGGTACGGGGCCAGGGCGGGGGAGGAAGCCCTTCTCTGAGCTGATGACATCGATGCTATAAAACTGGAAAGAGGATCTGGAGTGTGACTCCACAGGTCCTGGTACCACTCAGGAGGTTCCATCAATAGCGGCCCCTGGGATGTAACTCTGATCAACTGAGCAGCGGATTGATCCAAAGTCAGAACAATCATGAGCCTCCTCCCCTTTCCTGCCGTGCTTGTGCAGCTGGGTGGTATAGACCGTGTCGCAGCTGCAGTGAAGGGCAGTGGCACCTGTCAAATCGATAGGTGACAGAGTCCCCTGTGGTCTGGGGAGGCGTCTCATCAGCAGGAGGGATGAGTCCATCCTAGATTGGGAGTGGAAGATGGATGGGGATTCTGGGTTTCTAGTCTTTCCTAGCAGGCTCCCCGCAGTGTCCACATCTGAGAAGGCAGATTATAAGAGGACCTGGATCTCATCGAGTGTGGGGGCGAAGATGGGGGAGCAGCGACTCCACACACCAAACCTGCAGCCTGGACACTTGGTGGCTATGGCTGGCTGCCTTCCAGAGGGGAGGAGAAGATGCACATGGATTCTGCTGCCTTGGGGTCCAGCATTGCAGCTAGCAGTGGGTTCCGTGTGATATTCCAGGGCTCCGAAGCCCACTCTGGTGATGTCCCATTTGCTGGGTTTCAGTTCTTCAGCTGCAGCTGAGAGCCCTGGGCTCAGGAACACAGACTTCCCTGTGTTCCTACAATTCCAGGAAACTTGAAATGCAAATGTGCCCTGGTCGGAAGGGCTTTTATGAGAAAAGGGAGCTTATTGTTCTCAGGCATGAGCCTGGCTCAGGGGCCAGGAGAGGGTGTGCATGGGATGAGGGGCACAGGCTTTGGGGAGTTCCCTTGCAAGATAAAGGCAAGGAACCCAGTGGGTTTGGGGAACCAGGCGGGGAAGTAGCAGAGAGTGAGACAGAGGAAGTCTCTGCCCACAGGAGGGCCAGTGCTGGCGGTCAGCCCCAGGCCGTCACGTGGTCCTGGGAACAGCTCCTCAAGGCAGCCCTTGTGCTCCACTCACACCCCCTCGCTCATCCCTGTCACTGAGTATTCAGCTCCTTCCTGCCTCCACACCGGGCTGCTGGCTGCCTAGAATTCCCTCTGCTGCTTCTCTGCATTGAAAGCGTGCATTCATTTTGGGGGTGTCGGCTTTATTAGACCTTCCTCAGGAAGCCCCAGCCAGTCCCCACAGGCCAGCTGCCTCTCTCCGCTTTGCTTGCATCTACTTTGCATTTGCCACCGACCTGCTGTTCGTCTCTGGAGGCAGAATACCCTCCTCAGGGACTCAGGGCTGGGTCCTAATCATTTTTGTGGCCTCGGTTTCTAGTTCGATCCCCCCGCCACAGCATTGGAATTCAATGAAGATGAACACATTGACCAGAAGTGAACCGTGCATCCCTCCTGAATGGATCAATGCTTCACACCATTAATGGAGGAGTGGGTTGCTGGGTTATTGCAAGAGGGGCTGCTATGGCGGCCAGTTTGGCTAGTTTCCTCTTAGGGTCCTGCTCTGTCTCTTGCCATGTGAAGCCCTGCACTGCCTGGGACTCTGCCCCAAGAAGGCCGTTGCCAAACACAGCCCTTCAACCTTGGTCTGGGACCACGAACCAAAAAAAACCTTTTACTTTATAACTTATGTAGCCAGTGCCATTGTGTTATTAGCAACAGAAAACGTGCCAGGACAGCACTTCAAGGGCAAGTGCACAAATGAGACCTAGACAACGCCCCGAATGGCCCCTGGGAAGGGAGGAAGAGGCCAGAGATGCCTGTGAACTCCGCTCCACAAGGTTCCATCCTACCCGAGCTCCAGCCAGCTCCTGGCACTTCCCTGGTCCCTGCCTGGTGCCACCGCCTCCAGCATCTCTTCCTGCTGCCCTTCATGCCTGGGCTGCCCACAGCCACCTTGGCCCCTTGGAATCTTGCCACCTCTGCTGTCACAGTCACTGTGGCTACTGTGTCACCTTCTTGCCAAGAGTCTCCAGTAGGCTGGCAGGGCAGGCGGGAGGGCAATGTGCATCCGAGGATCTGGGGGCCAGTCGAGCAGAACGGGGACTTTTTAATTGACATTTAAATGTCAACGCGCCACATTAAATGTTCTGGGTGTTTCATGGCAGCCCCGGAGGAGCATAAACACATCTCCAGCTCCTTAATCACTGCCCACATTAATTACAGATGCCCTTTGGTAAATGGAAACAAACCCACTGCAGAGGCCACGCTCCAGCCAGGAGGCTGGGCTCCCGCCCTCGGGCTGGCCAGGATGTCCATCTCACCTGTGGTGCCCCGTCTAGCTCCTGGTTTCAGAGGGGCCCCTTCTGATAAGAAGGATGGACAATAAGGGCTGGCGGTGGAGAGAGGGAAACTGGAGAGAGGAGAGGGGAGAGTGGAGGAGAAGCCGAGTGTATGGTTCAGAGATGAGGCCCCCTAAGAGCTCCCGTGTTAATGCAGGGAGGTTCGAGGTGAGACGATGGGAGGTAAGAGCCATGATCCACTCAGTCCACCTGGTTCAAATGCACTAACTGGACAGGAGCTGTAGGTGGAGGGCGAGGATGGAGGAGGTAGGTCATGGTGTGCCCTGGAAGAGGGCATCTTCCCTGCTGTCCGGCCCCCTCCCTGCTTCCCAGCCACTGGGAACACAGCAGCTTTCCTCCACCCTGCCCTTCTGCCATGATGGTCCAGCTCACCTCCGCCCAGATCAATGGAATTGGCCCACCATGAACTGAGCCCTCTGAAACTGGGAGAAAAAAATCAGCTTCCCCTCTTCTCCGTGGCTCCTGTTAGGAATGTCGGTCACAGCGAGGAGGAGCTGGCATGGGCCGGGGGAGGTGGAAGAGGCTGGAGGGGACAAGCAGAGTGGAGCCCAAGAGAGAGAACTAGGGGGCCGGGGCCAGCGTGGAAGCACAGAGGGGTCAGGACAGAAAGAGGGAGAGGCAGGGAGACAGACGAGGGGCAGAGGGGAGCAGGGAGCGGAGACGGCCGAACACTCACTTGTAAATGGAAATGCTGCCAACGGACAGTTCTGGAAACAAGAGTCTCTGGGACACAGACACACCCTCCTCCAACCTGGGACCCTTGACCTTTGTGGGCTGGTGGGTGAGGAGGGAGCAGAGCTGGCTAAGACGAGGTGTCCCCAGAGGAGAGAGGACCCGGGAACTCATTCCATGGCCTCACAACAGGGCAGCATGCAGCTCCCACGTAGCAGCAGGGGACTGAGGGCCAGGGCACCATGTGAGATGCCAGGGCACAGGCAGGGTCTGGCATGAGACCCAGGTCTCGTCTCCTCCAGGGCTTTGTCAGTGTGCCCATCGAGACACTGTCACTCTCCTGGCATCCATCTGAATCTGACCTGGAGTGTTTATGCTTTCAAGCCAAGACCGAGGCCGGGGGACAAGTGCTGGGGACACATACCTTGCTGGCTCGTGGTATGAGAATTCTCCATGGAGTCTCTGCTGAAGCCCAGGTGGGGTGAAGGTGCTGGAAGAGGGGTGCGGGGTTGGGTGCCAGGTCTGTCTGCCCCATGGGGATGGACACCCAAGAACATGGGGCTCCTCCCGAGCCTCCTCTGGAGCCTCCCAGCTGCCACCTGCTGCAAGCTCCCAAGAAAGAGCTTGGAGAGCTTCTGGGCGCTTCTTACACTGACACCAACTTTATTTATGTACTCAGACACTTTGCCACATGAGCCTTCTTGTTCCAAAGCAGCTGATCTGCAAAAAGTGCATACGTGTTGGGTGTGGGGTCTGTCTACACTGCAAGGCGCAAGCTGAGCCCTGCCCTCGAAGTCCCTGGCAGCCAACCTAAGGAGGAGCAGTTGCCAGGGGGCTGATGCCCCCTGCACACATGGCCTGCCTTAGTTACCTGGGTGAGGGAGAAGCAGGAGGAGACTGGCCAGGGGCTGGGGTGGAGCTCAGGTGGGAGGGCAGCATGGCCGTGCTGGGCGGTGGCATCTGCGTGCTCTCAGGCAGCTGTATTTAAGTTCCTAATCCATCTGTCTGATGCCCCATGATTGTCAACCAGGCAAGTTCAGCTTCTCTCACTTGCAGCAAAGCTCCTGGAGCCGCGCCAAGCACGCTGGGGCTGCAGATGGGAAATGCCCAGGGATTCTTCTCTGAGGAGCCCCAGCCTGGAGGACAGGAGTGACTGTCAGCAGATTTGGCTGCAGGAAATGCCAACAAAAGAAGGGGAGGGTAGGCATGCAGGGCTCAAGGGGCAAAGCTCACTTAGCCTGGAGGAGGCAAAGTTGAAAGAGGAGAGAATTTCTGAGTTGGACTTTGGAGGATGAATAGGAGTCTGTCTAGAGGCCAAGGAGGGGGTGGGGCATCCAAAACCACAGAGAAGGTGGGAGTAATAAAGTTTGAGGAACAAGGGAGTCTTTACAAACAGATACTGGCAAAGAAGCGCAACGTAAATAACATACTATCAAATTTGCAAAAGGAGTTTAAGTGGTAACAGAGGTAAATGAATTCAGGCTGCAGTAAGGCAGGTTCCCCTTTGAGGGTTGGTGTTTAAACAGGACCTGGAAACAGATCCCAGGGGCAGGTCGAAGAAGTTGCCAAGATCCCACGTGGTCCAGGGTGGACCTGATGAGGAAAGGGGCAGAATCAGGGTCTGTCGGGGGGAGAGGAAAATATGGAGGTCACGATCTTCAGTCCTCTTACTGTGCAGAGGGGGAAACTGAGGCCCTGGGAGGAGATGGGAAGTCATTCAAGGCCATGCAGCTTATTAGGAGCTAACGAGACACAGTCCCATATGTCAATCTGCAGTTTTCTGGGTTTTAAACAGCTCCAGGATTTATAAGCACTGTGCTTTATTTTATTAGATTTGTGTGTCACGGCTGATGCCCTTAAGGATTTCTGTTTGTGCTTTTCCAGCTCATTAAGACATAATAATAGACGAGGGGACCATTAGGGTTTCGATTCCCTGACTCAGCACCGGGCTGCCTAGTGCTGGGAAATGCACAGGTGGGGTGCACCGCTGCACCCAGGGCCCTCCCTGGTTGGTCCCCAGGGGCTTGGTGAAGTCACACAGCCAGGGAGCGGCAGAGCTGAGACTTGTCACTCAAGTCCTTGGAATCACTGCCCTCTCTCCTAAACCAGAATGGTTATGATTTTCTAGCAGACCCGGACAGCCTCAGAACTGAGTGTGGGAAGAGGAGCAGCTACAACAAAGGTTATCTAAGGTCAACCAGATGCTGGTCAAAGCATGTGATCGGTCTTTCTCCCTTGATCTTCATAAAGACCTCATGCCAAAAAACTCAGATGAAGCCTGAATTCCTCACTATGGCTACAAAACCCTCTGTGACCCTTCGCTACTTCTCTTCCTCCCTCCACTAGGCACTCTGGCCTCCTCCCTTGTCCTCAAACTTGTTCCCACCTCAGGGTCTTTGCACAAGTGGCCCCTTCTGCCTCAAAATTCTCCTTGAGGGCTCAGATAGGTTCCCAGGGATGCTTCCCCTGATCCCCTCTTGTGCCTCACCACCTTGGAACTCTCTCTCTGAGACCCTGGGGCCCCCGTTGTTTGCTGCTGGGTGCCTGGTCCCCAGAGCAAAGCTTGCATACAACAAGGGCTCCGTACATGCTCATAGCATGAGCCACACAAGGACACCAGTGGAGGCAGCAGGGCTGGGGGAGTGGACACAACTTTGTAGAGAAAGTTGACTCAAGTCTATCCATTTTCATTCCAGAAAACAGCCATGCCCTGACAGTGATGACATGGGTGAGCACCTACTATGTGTTCAGTCCCTCACATGCATGAATCATTTCACCCTCTGACAGTCCCCAGATGCCGAGCTGCACCAGCCCTATTTTATAGCTGAGGACAGAGGCCCAGGTGTGACTTACTTGGCCAAGGCCACACATTAGCAGGTGACAGAGCTGGCCTGATAGGCTTGGCTCCGGTCCGTGCTCTTCACCTGGACAGTCAGCAGCCTCTCAGGGAGGCGAAGGGCATGTTCAAGGTCACACAGGCAACACCTGAGAATGCCAGGATATGTCCCCATGTCTGCCTGACCCTAAGGCAGGATGACCACTGTCTTGCCTGGGACATGTCACAGGGCAGCGTGGGTGAATGGAATCCAGGCTACAGAGCAGCAGGGATTTCCCAGGGTGGACGCAGGTGATGACTACCAGGTGAGGGTCTAGAATATCTCTGGGTGGAGGGAAAGGCCCCTAAGGGTCCTGTCTCTCCCAGTCACTGGTAAGGCTCTGGGACAAACCAGGACTTCGTTCACAAGAAGCTATCTGCAGGAAGGGCTGAGTGGGGGCCATGGGTTTCAGACTGTCCGGGCCGGGCAGCCAGCCAGAGCCTGCTTCTAGGCCCATCTGCCACCCAGCTGCCCCTCTCTTCCCCTGTCCATCCTGCTCCTGTCCCTCTGAGCCCTTCCCCACTGACACCAGCCCCCACTCCCTGCAGCAGAGGTTGTATGGAGGGAGCAGGGGTCCCAGCAGGGGAGGCAGATTGGAAGCAGCACCTGGAGATGAGAGGCGAGGGCCAGAGGGTAGTGTGGCCAGGGCCTGGTGACGGGCCTAGGACTCCAAGAGGCTCTTGTGCTGGGCTCCCTGAGGGGCCCTCTCTGCCCTCACCCTCAAATAGTTTCCTACAGCTCCTCCAAGAACTCAGGATTTGGGGGCCCCTGGAGCACACAGGGTGGAGGGAGGTTTATATCACACTGGTATAGAGTCAAGCCACCTGAGCTCACCCCTCCTCTCTGTCTGACCTGGGGACGCAGCTTGGTGGCCGTCAGGTGGGGATGGTAGGAGCTACCTCGGAAGGCCTGGAGGATCAAAGGCACTGACATGTGGCACAGGCCTAGTGATACAGCACCTAGGGCCTATTTTGTGCCAATTCAGTCAAGTTGTTATTGTCATTGTTGGGCTTGGTCGAAGGTTCCCAGCAGACTGGCTGGGCTTTGTCCCATAGAGGGGCAGGAGGCTGGCTGGGGGGTCCCGCCCGGGAAGCCAGGATGGACGTGGGCAGCATTTCCCAGGCCATGCGTTTGCCTCAGCGATCTCTTTCCCCTACCCTGCATCCTGGAGGCCTTGGGTCCCCACATAATGGGACAGTTTCAACATCTGGATGTTTCATAGTTCCCAAGACTGCCCTGGTCACCCCAGGGCTTTCAAAGATGCATCCTCTGGTAAGGACTCTGAGTAGGTGGGAGCGCCCCCTGTAGGCAGATGAGGAAACCTCACTGCAGAAGCATTGAGAGCACAGTTAAGGAGCAGGTACTTACCTGGACAGAACTTTCCAGAACCCACCCAGGCATCACCTGTGACCTTCCTGGGATGCGATGCCCTAAAGTAAAAAACAGCAGAAGCTTTGGGGCCAGCTGTCCCTCAGTTAGAATCCTTAGGCTGCTACAGATGACTGTGGATTCTCAGAGCCTCAGTTTCCCCATCTGTAGCCTGAGATGATAATGCTGACTTTGCAAACAATAGGTGCTCCACACATGTTGGCTCCTGGAGGAGTATGCGCTGTCCTTCTGCAGGGCCTGGCGCCTCCTTGGGAAGCTGTTTCCCTTGCACGTGGCGCGGGTGCTCTGAAATCCCCACCGTGGAGCTGTCAATCATCAGGCTGAGCACACCCACATTAACCCGAGTAATGGCCGAGCTCAGTCCTGAACCCAGGCGTGCGGGTTGTTTATTGGGAGGAGCAACAAGGAGCTCGAGTGAGTGTTCTTGTTCTCAGAAGATGGGGCCGGGGAGGAAAGCGATCTGCCTCCGCCTGCCAGCAACGAGGGATAATTACAGCGCTTGTCAAAATAAGCTGTGGAGATGGAGCCCGCTGCTCGCCAGCCAGCTTCTCAGCTCCCCTGGGGATCCCGGCTTTAATTAAATACCTGGTGCAAATGGGCTCTGCGCTGGGTGTTGGCAACACGCTTGGATTAAAAGTCCACCCCAACGAGCCAGGATGAGCATGTTATGTTGCCTCGCCCCCCACGGCCCCAAGGCTGCTGCACAGAAAAGGGACAGGTGAGGACACAGAGGGGAGGGGAGAGGGACAAAGAAAGAAGCTGAGAAATCGAGTCAAGCGAGGCTCTGGCTGCGGTGCAGGAAGGAAGCAGGACATAAAAATAATTTCCCAGCCAGGAAGCATGCCTGCAAAGGAATGTTCTGTCTTGATTAAGAAAAACAAAACTCACACCTTGAGATTGGCCACGGCTGGGGAACTCCACCCTGGAAGGTGCCCGCACGGCCTGGTTCTGGCTTCTGACACTTGCCAGGCCCAGAGAGTCCCTCTCTCCTCCAGCTGTCCCTCCCTCATCTAGCCTCAAGGGCTGCGTCTCCCTTTACCATCCTGGCCCAGTTATACCCAAGACTCGTCCCTTAATCCCCCTACAGAATGGCACGCTTGGCTGCGACATTAGACAAGATTTAACTCAAATCCTGGGGTGACAACTAGAAAATAAACACTGAGCACGTCTTGAATCCAGATAAGCTTGTGTGCAAAATGTGACTTCCTCTCGGAGATTCTGGGGACGTCTCAGCTGGCTTTGTGTTCACCACCCCACCCCACTTGTTCTAGATGAATCATATTGAAGCAGGGGCCCCTGGGCTTGCCTGGGCCCTTATGTATATTTTTTGGGGGGGAAATGCAGTCAGGTCAAAGCAAACAACAACAAAAATCCTTACATGGTAACTGTCCAGGTTCTCGTGAAAATCAAAAGACCTGACCCCACCAGTCACATTTGCATGGGTGTGATCACTAGAGCTGCTTCCTTCAGGCAGGACACACCCCTGGGACCACTGGACATGGTCACATGGGCTGAGACCCTCAAATGTGAGGGCAAGAGCCATGCCGTCCCCTGCATTGTCCCTGAACCATGCCAGGTGTAGAGTCAGATACAGAGGCTTACAGACCAAGGTTAACCCACCACCCCCATCCACCAATCATCCACTCACTCAGGTATTAGGAGGACTTCCTGGGCTTCAGGTGCTGTGCCAGGTCTGGGAACAAAGAGTTAGACAGACATCCTAGGTCCCTCTCCACTCTAGACGTCCTGTCTGAGGCCCTCTCTTGCTATGCCAGGGAGTGACTGGCCAGGACTTGGAAGCAACTGTTACTGGAAGCTCAGCCCTCCTCTGAGGTGCCTGCCCTCATACACCCCAAGATGATAATCATGCCCCCAGACCTACTGCCATGCACAGGAGAGATTCTTTGGCCAGTGAAGGAGAGGAGATCTTTCCACTGTGCTGGTTCACAGGCAGCAGAGGGGATGTGGTTGAAGTAGAGGGGAAAATAACATGGATTCTGGTGCAGATTGCCTGGACTTAAATCCTGGTTCAGTGTGACCTTGGACAAATTACTCAGCCTCCCTGGGCCTCTGTTTTCCTTATCTATGAGATGGGGATAAGTATTCCTTCTTCTACATGAAGTGGTTACAAGAACTGATATTTGGAAAGCAATGGAAACGTAGCAGGAGGGGTGCTTAAATAAATGAGAACCAGGAATACACAGGTTCTGCAATGAGCACACGTCACATGTTTTCCTTCCCAGTTCAGGATTTTACCAAGTCACCGGAGCTGTTCCTCATGGGGAAGTTGTGGAAATTGTGCAGAAGGTGCCCCAGTGCTCCATGACTATGCCCAGGCCACAGGAGGCCCCCTCAGGGCTGAATTCCTCCCCTCTTCTCTGTCCCAGGCACTGAGCCAGCAGCTCTAGGCTGAAGCCCGTGGCCTTGCACACCCTTGGGAAGAATTCCCTGCACACCAAATGGCAGAGCTGAGGATGACGTCATTCTTGGAGCCCTGCATCCAGCTGGGCCAGGTGCCCTGAGGGACTGGGGCTGAGTCCCAGAGGCCCTGCTCCTCGCCAGCACCTGCTCCCTGCACAGCTCCCGAGGGCCTCCCTGGAGCCTCTCACCCCTCCGTCATCCCTCCTCACTGATGAGCTGTGAAAAGCATCAGTCAGAGCTTGTCACTCCTGCTTAGAGTCTTCTGGCAACTTCCTGTTACATGTAGAATGAAATCCCATCTCCAAAAGACCCAGGTGACCTGGCTCTCGCTGGCCTCTTCTGACACTGTCCCCTCTGCACTGTGGTCTAACCACAGCTGTCTCCTTGGCTCCTCTCTCTGCCTGGCCTGGAGTGGCCTCTGTCTTCCAGAGTCATTTACATACCTGCGCCCTTCCTGTTATTAGGCCTGGGCACAAAAGGGACCTCTCGGAGAGTCCCCCAGGATTCCCATGTGAAGCAGCTCTTCCCTCCCTACACCCCCTCTGTGTCTCCCAGTTTCACCACATTTGGAGATTTGTTATCACCCACAATTACCTTTTTGATTTATTTGCTAAATTCTGCCTGTCCTCAGCCCTGCTATTGGAGCAGATCATCAATTCCATGGAAACAGGATCCTGGTTCCGCTCCATATCAGGCCCCCAGTGCACTTGCCTGGTGCACGGTGGACCCTCAGTGAGTACTTGAGCAATGCTGTGGGAATGAATGGGTTTATTTCTCTCAGATGCCAAGGGATATGTCCTGGTCTGTCCTGGTCCTGATGCTGCCCTGACCTCCTGAGGCAAATGGTTCTAATTCTAACAACTTCCCAAGACCAGGAGGTGCAGGGCCTAGACCTTCGGAGAAGCGGCCTTGGCTTCCCACAGCCTCACTGTGAACTCACCCACGGGTGCCCATAGCCACCTCTGCCAGCGTAGTCACTGCTGTGTGGGTAAGGGAAGACCCAGTGACACTTGCCCCAGGCTCACCTGGATTCCAAATGTGGGGAAGCCCTGGGCAGGAGAGTCAGGGGAGAGGGGGTCACGGACTGCTCGATGAGGGGGATCTGGTCTGCCTGGTTTGCCCCCCAGCCTTGCAGCACTCGCCCCAGCATCGTGGGCATTCTCCACGGGGAGGGGCTGGGAATGAGTGGAGCCAGGTGTGGCAAGCGCTGTCCATCAGCACCTCCCAGGGAGGGCACAGATGATAACTTGACCTTGGGCATGGTGAAGGTCATTCAGTAAGTGCAGAAAGCACTCAGGCACCCAGGCAAGGAAACTTACAGCCCGTGCTATGGTGCAGATGGACTGAGCCCTCCAAGAGGCTCAGATCATGGAGCTGGACCCCAAGGGATGAGCACACAGCAAAGGGGAGGAGTGCAGAAAGGTGTGAACGTGGGAAAGCATGGGATGTGATCAGGCCCGGGGTGGAGGCAGGCTGCACAGAGGCTGCACGGTGATGGGGAAGAGGGAGGCCGGGAAGTCTCTTACCCCTACTAGCCCACCCAGCACCCTGGAGGCAGGCTGGTGAGGACAGTTGAGGTCAGACTCCACCCAGGAGAAGCACAC
The DNA here is from genome assembly GCF_045843805.1 of Urocitellus parryii. NCBI lineage: Eukaryota > Metazoa > Chordata > Mammalia > Rodentia > Sciuridae > Urocitellus > Urocitellus parryii. Next base: position 157,827,968 of record NC_135531.1, on the reverse strand, counting down.
TGGGGTAGAGCAGCCGGTGACAGCAACAGACATGGGAGGAGGGGAAAGAGGAAGGGGACCATCAAGCAGGGATGAAGGCTCCACCCAAGGAACCAAAGGACAGACACAAGAGCTATTTATGAAGTAGACTCTCGATGTTTTAAGGACTGATTTATCACAGGATTGAGTAATAATAATAACGGTCTTTCCTGACATTTCTTTTCTAAGTAAGCTCTTTCTTCTTCTCCAGAACCAAGCATGTTTCTGCTCAGCCACCCCATGGTTCTCCTGAGGGTTCTGTTAAGTCAGCAAGTGCTACAGCCCCTCAGGTGGATGAGTAGCCCAGCCTAGCTCACAGGTCTGTGCCAGGGTGATGCTTCAATATTTTGCAGAGCATCTGGGTTCTAAGCACTTGATACTTCTTTCCTGATGCCATGACAGCCCAAGAGTCCTGCAACCATACCAAATGCACAGCCACGCACAGGCACATGGTGGAGTTTCAACCAATATTTATGCAATAAAGGTTACTTTCTCCATAATCCACTTTTCAATGTTCCTTGATGACAAAGAGGTATCTGTGATAGAAGTGAATTCTATCTAAAAAAATGTACGATTGCTGTTCTGTGTTCTTTATATTTCTGTGGTCACATGTGATTTGGAAGCATCGAATCAAATAAAATTAAATAGACTTCTTTATTACAGGACTTCTCTGGATCTTTAATGGCTAATGTACTTTGTGAGCCTCCAAGAGCAACTTCAAGTATATCATGTTTCTTACGCATATTTGAACACAGACATCCTTCTCACAGCCTAGGGTTGCAGGGAACAGGCTTTCAGTTAAATCCTGTGTTCTGGGGTTTCACCACCCGTCAATCAGCCACCATCCTCTCAGACTTCCTTAATCATATTCTCAACACGGTCAAGAGACAGATAATGATTTCATCAATTCTTTGCATAAATGTCAGTTCCTTAAGACAGAAGAGGTTTTCTTAGCAAGAATTATCATGGTCTAAATGTGGGATGCAAATCAGTGCTTTAAAGAAGAAGCCAGGAATTCATTCTTTGCGGTGTGGACGGGAGTTCAGGTAACCAGAGCTGACCTGCGGCATGTGGTTTTCCAGGCCAGGGGACAACACTTCTCACTTGAGCGATGCAGCATCCTATGAAGGATCCCTGGCTCTGGGGAGCTTGGTGTGGGTGCAGAAGGGCTGCCATGGGGTGTTCAGAAGGCAAGCAGGGACCCTGTCCCTCCTGGTGAGCACGCGCTCCCTGGGGCCCCGCTTGGCTTCTCCGGCCCCAGCCTCCATGCTTGAGGCATGGGCATCAGGATTTCCCCACTTGGAGAGGCACAGACAGGGTGGTTTCAGCCCAGGGTAAATCAGGGGCTCTGAAGTAGTTATAAAAAAGGCACTGATGTCACACATAGCTCTGAAGTTGACTGCAAGCTGTGCTGGAAGCCCGTAGGTAGGCCCTGCCAGTAGGTGGACGGCCCCGTGTCAGACTTGGACTTCAGTGGGGGGGACAGTTAACACAGGGCCGACTGAGCAACTACGCCTTTAGTAGGAAGAAGAAAGAGAAGTGAACAAAGAGGACGCACCTGCCCTGACTTTGATGCGGGGCGGCCGGTGAGCGGGCGAGGGGACCCTTTTTCCTGCCACATGTAACCGCGCACTAGACTTCACTTGGGTTTGTGGTCAGAAGAACTCCAAGTGAAAATTTTAACTGAAAATGGTCTTGAATTGGTAGCTGTCTCAAGTTCTGGAAAGACGCTGACCCTGTCCTTTCTAAACTACGGCCTGGGTTGAGGCCTGGTGCCACCTGAGCCGAGGCTGTCTGCGGGGAGCAGCGGAAACTAGCAGAGCTATGGGCCCCTGCGCAGGGCAGCAGGGCGGACCAGAAGCCAGAGTCAGCCATGGAGGAAGCCAGGGACAATGGCTTTAACACGGGGACATTTCTGATGGTGTGCATGGCCAGAGTGGAGCCTCTTCTAATCCCACAGGACTCGGCAGGTGGCATCCGTTTCCAAGACATTTGCTGGAGTTTGAAGATAGCAAAGCTCAAACTGTCAAAAGGGCATCTGTGGTTGGAATCTGGGACATTCCTAAAGGTCCCTGTGCCACAGGCTAGTTCTCCAGCTTGGCACTGTTGGGACTTCAGGAGGTGGGGCCCAGCTGGAGGGTCCCAGGTCTCTGGGGTGTGCTCCTCAGGGACTATTTTGGATTCTAGCCCAACCACTCTTCCTCGTTTGCTTCCTGGATCATAAAGGATGCTCTTCTGCTCCACCACACACTCCTGCCGTGAAGAGCCACCACCACACTGTCCCCAGACAGGAGCCAGGTAAACATGGGCTGGGACCGCCAACACTGTGAGCCAGGATAAGCCTTTGCTCTTTCTAAATGAACTCTCTCAGGTATGTCACTGTAGCATGGAAAGCCAGCCCTGGGCAGAACTGAAACCCCTTCTGTCTTTGGGGGCTGAGGAGACAGAGACCTTTAGGTTCTCAGTGAAAAGTCACAGAGGGCCCCACTCAGGGAACAGGGGCCCAGCAGAGGTAGCAGATGCTGTTTTTCTAAGACCACAGCCCTCTCCACCTCCAAACTAGCCTCCAGTACGCAGCCTTGCCTGCCTCCCTAGTAGAGGAAGGGGAGGCCCCGGGGGAACTTGGCAGAAGGAACCTTACAGTGCATTTCTACACAAGGGCCACCTACAGTCAGAACAGCCAGACAGGTGGAAAGGCAGGAGAGGAGGGGGAAGGGAAGCCACCAAGAGGGAGCTCCGTCATCAGGCACCGTGAGCAATGGCTCCGGAAGACAGAGGAAGGGAGGACAACAGGGATGGAAAGACCAGCCTGTGAACTCGCTGTGGGTAAGGATTTCAATAAATAAAGCCACGCGGACTTACTGCATGGGCTAATAGAGACTGCACACAGCGGAGCGTAGGATCGATGATTTAAAGACAGAATAACGATAATGGTCAAACAAAAACCAGAGAGGAAAGAGAAAGGCACACCAAGGGGTGGCAGGGCATAAGCATCACGGAGGGCATCCACCAAGGACCCACGTCCATGCAACTGGTGGCCAAGGGAGCCAGGAGAGGAAACTAGGCAAAAGACACGCTGGGCAAGAACAGGATCAAGTTTCTAAAACTGACACCAACACCACGACTCCAGGGCCCCCAGTGAACCCCACAAAGACAGACAGAACCACAGCGACACACGTCACAGTCGGAGGGTCGACAACCAAGGCAAAGATAGTCACAAAAGCAGCCACAGGGAAAAAAGAGAGCGCGCCTTCAGAGAAGCACCTAGAAGGCAGTTAGCTGTGTTCAAGAGCTCTGGTGGCTCTGGGAAACACCTTTAAAATGCCGAAATTTAAAAAGAAACAAAGCCCTCCGCTATAGTATTAGATACAAAATGTCCATAAAATAGTCTATAAAATGAAATAGATTAAAACATTCTAAGACAAATGAAAGCTGAAAATCTGCAAAAATGTTATGTCATCCGGAGGAAATCCTCAGGCTGAAGGAGAATTATTCTAGCTAGAAACCACAGAGAGTATCACAAAGTAAATGTTTGGATCATATAGAAATAATATTGACTACTTAAAATAGCAGTATTAAAATCTTAGGAGATCCGCGATGCAAGGAGAGGGTAAATATTTAACAATAGCACAGAAAGCAAGAAGGCAGACTGGTTTCCACTGCTGTCGGGTTCTCGCAGTGTTCATCAATGATACAAGTCCAACCTTACAAAAAGACCACAGCAAGTTAGGATGTTTACCGAAACTTCTAGAGTAACCACCAAGGAACAATTCAGGAACATAAAACAAAAAGTCAACGAGAGAAAAGTACGACAATGAGGAGATTTGCTTAATTTTAAAAGGGCAAGAAGAAACAAAGAAAGAAAAGATAGCACAAATGGAAAACAAAGAGCAAGGTGGTAAAATTAAATCCAACAATATCAGTATGTACAATAAATATAAATGGACTAAAAACTGGAAGACAAAACCAAACAAAGAATAATGGTCTCTACATTGAGAAGGAGATAATCTGAGTCCAGACATCTGGAAGCTCTTACTGTTGAAAAGAAGGGTAAAGCTATTGAGGAGATTTGGATTTTTAAGTATACATAGTACAAGATCTAGGGTGCACCTGGAAGAATCAGTCCAGTAAGCGCTATTCTGAATCACTTTGGAATTTCTGGTCAGTTACTCTGCATCTAACAATTAAATGTCATTATTCCAGTCTCTGGAGTTACAGGGCCTGGTGGAGAAGTAAAAAATCTTTGCGATATTAAAGTACTTAGTAATGAGCTGGTCACCTGATATTCAGTTCACACTCAAGTGTGAACTCTACCTTAACTCTGTTTCCTGTCCCTACCCATCTCACCTCTTCCTCAGCTCCTTAGTGGTGCTTCACAGGAAATCCAAGAAGAGGAAGAGCACAGATCTCACCCCTGCATGAAGTTAGCCCAGTGTGGTTGGGCAAGTTCTCCATTCACATTTAAACTACAGACAGAGGAGGAACCGGCAGAGTTAAGGTAGTGAACAACCAAAGAAAAGAGAAACAACAAGGTGCTTCTAGGAGAATGATGTAATCAGCTGGAAGAGGCCCATGGAAAACGGGGAAGGCTCTGAGAGGCCGCGGGAATGATCCCCTTTATTCATCGAGCTGCCTGAGCTAAAGGAAATGAAGAATGCCGTGCTGTGCTAAGATACGATTTTGTCTAAAAATCTTCACTCTCCCCAAATCAGCTCTTGATAATTACTAGTTTAACAGAAAAAAAATATCAACTTAACATTATAACCTATAGTTTGTTAATGAGAAAATAATTTCCAATTTTGTTTTTTTCTTGGTATGGCCCCATTCAAACCTATTCCTGCACTATTTAAAGTGAACATTTAGCTCTTGTTTTAAGAAGATCCTCACTAAGTAGTATTTTACTGGAACCAAGCATCCTTAGAACAATGAGGACTGACCGTGTCTATTTTTTTAATCTAGCAAGTGTTTTTATGTGTATGCATACAGGAATTGCACAATGGCCTGAATATCTGTGACCCCAAAATTCTTGTGCTGAAAATCCCCGGGGCAGTGTTGTTGATGGGGAGGGGGCATCTGGGAGGTGACTAGGTCATGAGGTGGTACCCTCATGAAGGGACTAGAGCCCTTCCTAAGAAGGCCCAGGGCCTGTTTCTTCCTTTCACCACATGAGGTGGGGACAGGGCCCTTGCCGGGCATTGATGAGTGCCTTGATCTCAGATTCCCCAGGTTCCAGAACTGTGAGTAACAAACACCTGTTTTTTTTTATAAAATAAATGATCTAGTCTAGGGTATTTTGTCATAGCAGCCTAAGGGACTAAGATAGTATGTGTATCTCATTTTCTTTTCTTTGCAAGATCATGTCTTGGCACTTTCTGGTTTTTGACAGTTACGAGCCAGTTCCTGAGGACACATCTTGGGGAAATCTTCCCAGCAGCGCTTTGAGACATTTCAGATTTAGAAGCCGAGGTCTGGAGGTTCATGTGATGAACTTTCCTAGAGCTGCACAGGGAGTTTATGACTCAGCCCAGATCTCCAACCCGCTTGTGATAAGTGTCCAAACAAGCTTTCAATGGTGATGCCACTCTTCCTCATCTCTCTTCCTCTCTGCAGGGGCCACGGCTGGGCCTGCTGGGTCCCCGGTGCTGCGTGGTCCTTGGCAGGTCTGATTGTTGCTTAACCCTGGGACTCAGTTCAGAATGGCTCTCACCGCCATTGTTCGCCTGACTGTGGGCAGGTACCTGGGAGAATGGGGTGGTCTTGCTTGGGGCTTCTGTCACTGCTGTAAGGAGAGAGGTGTGGAATTTCAGGAGAGAGCTTGTTGGTGACAAGTGCTGTCCGGCCCAGGCCACGTTTTTGGTGCAAAGCTGGGGCATCTTCATTCAGCTGAGAAGGGTGAATCTCTGCAGTGGGACGAGGGGAGCTGGGACCCTTGCTGTCCAGGACTGGCAACAGCTGATGGTGGTTAGATAGGAGTTTCACAGTCAGAGGCTCAGGCCGTGATGGACACAGATTCAGGGAATCAGGTCGAGCTCTGGCTGGTCTGAAACAAATGGCGCAGGTCGGGTTCCCCAGGAGGACAAGTGGGCCGGGGTCCCGTGGAGCACTGGGGGGTTTACACTGTAGAACCATCAGTAGCAGAAGGGGGCTCAGAGGTCATCCGGTTCCCACCTCCTGCCATTGGCCCATTTTATAGATGGGGAAAACAAGGCCCAGAGAAGTGTAGGGACTTGTCCAAAGTCGCCCAGCCACGATCATCAAGCCCACACCTCATGGCTGGAGAAAGAGGAGTTCAGAAAATATAAAATATGATTTTGCCTTGATAGCTCATGAGGGTATCTAGCCCTATCCTCATTTTCAGAGGGGATCACAGAGGCAGACAGGGTACCCAGACGTGACCCTTTCCAGGTCCAGTGTGGAAACATCACATGAGCAGCATGAGATCTGCCAGCTTCCCCGCACCTGTCCCCTCCAAAGACCTTCTCCACCAGAGGAGAGAGCATCTGGCTCTTAGTGCACCGACTGCCCTCTCGTCCCTGATCCCTGCCAGTCTGGATGGGTCTCTTGGGCACTCCGTCTTCTGTGGCTGAAGGAGGGTTGGTTTGGAAGGAAGAGCTGCTGCAATGGGACCACGGTGGCAGGAAGGGGCACATGGGGGACTCCATCACTCACCCCGGAGCCCCCCAGGGACAGCCATGATCTGTGATTTATGGTGAGGAGCTGCTGGCCTTTGCTCAGGGAGGGCAGGTCACCTTCTTACCATGCTCCCGTGACTTTTCTACCTGTTACCTAGAAGCATCCTGGTGCCAGTGTGGCTGCAGACAAATCGCCGTCCCGGGGACCCGTGTGGCAGTGCTGGGCAATGCCTATTGGAGCAGTAGCTCGTCCCAGGGATGCTGTGGGAGGAATCTGGATTCACTTTGCACTTGGCAGTCCTGGGCTGCACCTGTGCCCGGGCTCCAGCTGCCTCCTTGCCGAACCACAACGCTTCTGAGAGACTGCAGGGTGGAGCGAGGGGTGGCGCTGGGGGCAGCCTCACCACCCAGGAAGCCTGGCAGCTGTCTCTCTGGGGGACGCGGGGAGCCTAGTGCCGGCTGAGCTCGTATTTGCTGGGCGGGTGCCATGGTTTGAAGTTGTTTAGCCTACACCAAAACCCAGGTTGAGGCTTGGGCCCCGTCAAATAGCATCGCGAGGTCATGGAACCTGAAAGAAGCATTTGGGTCATATGGGTGGAGCCCTCATGGAGGGATTAAAGCTTTTCTCCCGGGAATGGGTTACTACCATGGGAATTTGTCCCCTTTTCTCTCATGTGCACACACGTCTCCCTCTCCATCTGCTTATCCACCATGCCAGGAAGTGGCACCAGGCCCTCATTAGAAATGAAGCAGATGCCAGCATCATATTCTTGGATTCCAGGCTTCCAGAACCATGAATCCAAGTAAGCCTCTTTTCTTTATAAATGACCCAGTTCTCAGGTATTCTGCTATAGCAACAGAAAAGGAAATAAGACATCTAGAAACCCTGGCTGTGTAAGACAGTGGGCGTGCAGTGGAAAGAGATGTCCTTGGCGTCTACCAGGAAGCAGCATGAACCGGGAGGCTTGCTTGGCATCAGAAGGACTCAAGTGCAGAGGGCCAAAGAGAACAGATCTAATGAACACAGCAGGCCAATGGGGCCACTGAGCTGGCACCAGGTGGATGGAGGATTCCTTCATTATTATGTTAAAAATCAAATCTTCTCGTTCCTGCTCGGGATGCCATCACTCAGGAGGACAAATGTTTAATACTCAAGATATTCACCCTGAGTGTGGACATAACGGAGCTTGGAAGGTGCACTTAAAAGTTCCAGAAATTGCAGGGCGGTTAACCAAAGAACCTGCTTCACCCTGGCAGAGTCCGGGTGTGTCCTGACAAGGATCATGTGTTTGAAACTTAGTCCCCAGCCCCCTCTGTTAATGGTGCTTGCAGAAGGGTCTTGGGAGCTAATCAGAGTCAGGAGAGGTCATGAAGGTGAGGTCCCTGTGATGGCTTTGGTAGGTTTGGGAGAAGAGGGAGACAGACCTGAGCTGGCCTGCTTGCTCTGCCTCCCCATCTCTGCCCTCAGCTGTTGAGAGCCACAGCGAAGGGGCCCCAGCAAACTTCGAGCTGATTGGCTCACCGTGGCCCCAGCAAACTTCCAGCTGCCAGCTGATTGGCTCCTCTGCAGTGATGCTCATTGGGCTGTTTCCCCCGCCCTTTCAGACCACGGAGCTGCTCATTGGGGGACTCTTTTGGCTCCGCCCACACAACCCAGCCAATCGGCCTCAAGAGCAGGAGGAGTGGGGGCGGGGATTGAGAGGCTTGTGGGAAGCCGGTGGTGGCAGTTAGGCTCTGAGGGAATTCCTGAAGAGCTCGTGTGGTGCAGCGCCATGTGTGTTCTAATTGATAAGTGGATCGTGAATTGTGCCCAGCCAGACTGCGGCACTCGGCCATGCTGAATTGCAACAGGAAGCCCACCAGACACCAGCACCCTGCCCTGGGACTTCCCACCGCCACAGCCATGCCCCAGATAGACCTGTGCTCTTTACCAACTGTTGGTGTGTGGTTAGAAAATGGGCTGAAGACCCTCCTGAACAACAACTTCCCAGGCAGCTCAGCTGTGCCCGGCCCTGAGTTCCAGGTGCTGGAGAGACTGTCACCACAGTCACAGCAGGCAGACCAGGCCCCTGCTGTCCCGGGGGCTGGAGGCCGCACAGACTCACACGATCTTTAGGGTGGTCAGGGAAGGCCTCTCAGAGGAGAAGGCATTTTTGCTGAGCTCTGACAACTGAGAAGGAGCTACTGGCATGGGGAGGTCAGAGAGGAAGGCAGGGAAGGGTCTGGTGTCACAGGGGCCCGCGGAGTCCACAGCCAGGGGTGCACGTTCAGGGGGCTGGCGGGACCAGAGCAGCTGGCCTGAGGCCTGTGGTCATGAGTCCATGTCCAGAGGAGACCACCAAAAGGTTTCAAGTGGAGAGTGACCACCTGACATGGACTGCTTGCTAGGGGACAAGTTTGGTGGCAGGAAGATAATCCTGAAACTAGGGCAATAGTCCAGACAGGAAAGGCAGCTGGCTAGGACCCGGGAGTGGTGGGAGAGATGGGGAGACGTGGAGGAGAGGGGTTATATTTAGAGCTCATGATGGCAGGACCTGCAAATTGTCCAGAGGTGACATTTAAGGCTAAGAGAATGGATGAAATGACAGAGGTATGGCCAGGAAGCCATCCCAGAGCCCTGGGGCCAGGCACCATTCAGGACCAGTGGAGGGGAATCCCACGGAGGAGCCTGAGAGGGAGTGGCCAGAGAGCCATCCATGGAGTGGTCCTGGTTGCTGAGGGAAGGAAGGCACAGAACACAGGTAAATGATTCCTCCCTCTGGAAGCAGGACAGAGGTGGCCCCTCTGCTGGAGCACTGAGCGTCCTATAGTCACTGCCTGAACACTGTCTCCTCCATGGGCTGAGAGCCTGTGAGGGCAGCACCTGGGTCTTGCTGTGCCTCTCCTGTGCCCTGGACATGGCGTGGAACACAGGAGGCTTCTGGAAAGAGGGTGGTGACAGAGAAGGGCCTGGGTGGGGAGCAAGGAGGAGGAGCAGGGTGTGTGTACAGACCCTCAGGGCCCTCCACCAACACAGTCACGGCCGGCAGGGCTGGGGTGCAGCTCAGTGGCCCACACAAGGCCCAGGTCCTGTCCCCAGCACCACTGGGAGGCAGGGCAGAAACCCAACAGCAACAGAAACAGAGACTGAGTCAAGGCCACCAGACAGGAGTGACAGATGGGGAGGTGAAGAGACTGTGAGGAAGCCACATCCCCAGCCCTGCCCGACTGTAGGAGGGCTGAGGAACATCAGCATCAGGATATTCACCACCTGCTGTGGCTCGGATGTGCCTTGTCCCTTAGGGGATGGTGGGTTGGGAGCCTGGTCCCCTGAGTGGAGATGTTAAGAGATGGTGGGTCCTTTGGGGCTGGGGCTTATGAGGTCAGGGGCAGCATACTCTTAGAGGGAATTAGCATCGTTCTCCTGGGACCCAGGCTCTCTCTGGCTTCCTGGCTGGCCGTGTGATCTTTGTCTTTCAAGTGCACCCCTGCCATGATGCCATCTGCCCTGAGCTGACACAGCCGGAGCCCCCTCATTAGAGCCAACACCATGCTGTTTGGACTTTCAACCTCCAAACCAGGAATGGAACCAGCATTTGACCCAGCTATCCCTCTCTTCGGTCTATACCCAAAGGACTTAAAAACAGCCTACTACAGGGACACAGCCACAGCAGTGTTTATAGCAGCTCAACTCACAATAGCTAAACCATGGAGCCAACCTAGAAGCCCTTCGGTAGACGATGGATAAAGAAAACGTGGTGTATCTACACAGTGGAATATTACTCCAAAGAATGAAATTGCAGCATTTGCCAGTAAATGGATGGAGCTGAAGGTGGAGAATATCATGCTAAGCAAAATAAGCCAATCTCAAAAAATCAAAGGCCAAATGTTTTCTCTGATATGCGGATGCTAATTCACAATAAGGCTGGGGGCACTAGGGAAGACTAGAGTTACCTTAGGTCAGGTAGAGGGGAGTGAAGGGAGGGGAGGGGAGGGGATGTGGGGATAGGAAAGACAGTAGAACACAGCAGACATTGTCACCTTAGGTATCTATGACTGCTGACCAATATGGCGGTACAGCATGTACAATCAGCGTAATGTAAAAATTATACCAGGTCCATATGATATCTCAAAGGGCATAAATGCAAAACAGTCCCCTGGGGGAGGCGGGGACCTGGGTTGGCTGCAGAGAAACGCCCCCCTTCATTGTTTTCTCCCCAGGAGGGAAGGACCAGAAAGGAAGGGCTGCAGGGACAGGGGGAGATTCTGGTGACGGAGAGCAAAGGTTCTGGCCACAGCCTGGGCGGAAAGTGGTCAGCTCTGGAGGGAAGGAGGGAAGGCACTATTGTTCCCCAAAGCGGAGGTACAGCCACTTTAATAATGTGCCCACCGTACTGCTGGGAACACGGAGGCTCAGGGACAGGAAGGTGTGCCCGAGCCACACAGGCAGCAGAAAGTGCTAGAAAGAGATGAAAACACACCTGCCTGGAGGAGAGGCTTCCAGGTGAGGACCCAGCAGTCCTCAGGGGGAGGCAGAGCTGTGCCACCCAGAGCAAGTCACCACCACTCTCTGTGCTTCAGTGTGAACAACCCACTCTCAGAGCACGAGAGCACGCTGCCGCTCTGTGCTGCTGGGGCAAGGGGCTGGCTCGCAAGGCCCCTTCTCACCCTGATGCTCTCCTGCCCAGAGAAGTCGAGCACCGTTCACACTTGGCTGCAGGGCCCAGAGATTTGGAATCTTATTATTTGGTCTGGAGGTGAGCAGTCGGACATTTTTCTACCAGTAGATTTACCTTGATGATGTTTGAGCTAGATTTACCACGGTATTAATTCCCACTCCCCGAATAAACATGGAAGGTGGTTGTTGGCTTAGGAAGGGCCCCAAGCCCAGGGGAGAGGCGGGGAGCACTGTGTCCCAGAGGCTCCTGTTCTCAGGGTGGCCAGTCACACAGGAGGACGTGGGGCTGAGGGGCCTCCCAGGGCAGCGCCTCCCCCTTTTCTCTGGCCCGATATCCACAGGACTTGGTGTTCACCACACACCCGCTGGATCAGTGCTGCCGAAAGCAGAAAACCACTGGTCCCCAGTTCCCTGTCTTCTCCCCTCGGAAGCCTGGCCCTCCTTGTGTCCTCTAGGAGTAAGGACACAGAGACAGATCCTGTCTTCCCTCCCCACTCTTCACCCAAAGGCTCTCCACGAGGCCCCACCGAGTTCTTAAGACCAATGTCCAGGAGAATGTCCTAGCTGAGGTCCAGCCAGGGGCGAGGACCCAGCCTCCCTTCCGAAGTCTCTGAGAACAGCAGACCCCGTGGGTTGGATCTGGCTGATCCCCTCTGAATCTGGTGTGGCTGAATCCCACTGCGAGGAGTGAGCAGGATGGGATCTTAGTCTGACCATGGTGATGGACGGGGGCCTCGGGAGGGTGAGGGTTAGACAGGGTCATCAGGGTGAAGGCCCTTGTTGTGTCCTGGTGGCTTTATAAGAAGAAAGAGACCACAGAAAACACACGTGCTTCCTATCTTTGGTCATGGGATGTCCTGCACCATCTTGGGGTTCTGCCAGCAAGAAGGCCATCATCAATGTAGGTCAATGAACCTCCAGCACTGTGAGCTGATTAAGCCCATTTTTCTTTATAACGTTACTTGGCCTTGGATATTTTGTTATAGTAACCCCACATGGACTAATACAGGGGGGAACCTGATCTGTGGCAGGTTGGGGGCCTTCCCAGCACAGAGCTAGGCAGGCACCAGTTTTCCTGCCTCTTGTAGGTTGCTGTGCTGCACTAGAACTGCGGTCCCTGCAGTCCCATTGGACAAGTCGGCAACAACAGGCTCCACAGCCATGGAGACCATTGAGAGCTAATGAGAAATAGAAAATGGGAGAACAAACAAATGGAGTGCTGCTGCCCGGGGGGAAGCATGTTTACCAGTCCGTCTGAGACACTGAGGGACCGCCAGAGGCTGCACAGGAGAGCCCACGGCCCTGCTGGGCCGTCCCGGCTGGGAGGAGGCTGCTGCCAGGAAGCCAGCCTCCTCCCGCAGGCCTCACCTCTGCGCCTTTACGGTGGGTGCCAGGTGGGGCTGGCCCTGCAGGGCTGGACTGAGCCCATGCCTGGGCAGTTACAGAGGACATCTCAGGGCCTGACCCCAGCTAGTCCACCCAGTCTAGCAAATACCCGCATCCCCGCTGGAACCAGCTTTTGTTTACTCCATGGGAGGTTGGCTGTGCCCGATGACTGCAGAGTTGGGGACTGGCACAGGGGTGCTGCGACTTCCAAGCCTGGCAGTCTAAGAGCAGGAATCCTACCTGGGTCCACACGAGTCTTGGGACTCAAGTTGGAGCTCTTCTGACAACTTGAACTGAGTCACCAGAAACCGCACTCGCTGCCGCCCTCGGCTAAGGGAACTTGTCACCCCTGCTCTAGGGGAGGCAAGTGAGGCGTTCCCTGTCAAACAGTGGATCCAGGGCCACACGGCAAGTGCAGGAGAGAGGCTGTGTCTCTCACGTGCTGGCCCACCAAGTCCTAGGGCCGTGCCAGGTGCTGGCCCTGTGAGGTGGCAGGGCCTGAAGTCAGGGCTCTGGAGTCTGAGTGCCCAGGGGGAACCCGGCAGTGTGGCCGAGAGAGGTGCCCACTGTCCCTGGGTTAGAATCCTGGGCGGAGGAGTCGCTGTAGAAACAGGACCACGCGGCAGCCCAAGACACGCAGCAGAAATACCTGAGCACCCATCACCCGAGGCTGCCCGTCCTGCCCCAGCCTGTTTCCTGCCTGGTTTCCCCCCACCCTGTCACCTCCCCAGCTTGGCTGCAGGCAAGGGGTTCATGATGACCACCCCCAAAAGCAGAGAAGAAGGAAGGTGTGGTTTGACACGTGGCTTCCAACGACCTGCGCAGCTGCAGGCAAAATCTGCGGTTCTGAGAGAAGAGGGTTTGATCCCTGAAGCCCAGAGCTTGAAGGGCCTGGGAGCAGTCACAGACCTGGGACCCCCAGCTCGCCACGCCCTCCCCTGCTGATAGAAAGTGTGCCTGGACGGGGGCGGGGAGGAAGGAAGAAAGACAGGCATTTCTTTTTTTTCTTTTTTTTTTTTTAGTACCAGGAATTGAACCCAGGGGCGCTCAACCACTGAGCCACATCCCAGCCCTTCATTATATTTTATTTAGAGACAGTCTCACTGAGTTGCTTAGGGCTTTGCTAAATTGCTGAGGCTGGCTTTGAACTCACGATCCTCCTGCCTTGGGCTCCCTATCCACTGGGATTACAGGTGGGCACCACCGCGCCCAACAAGATGAGGCACTTCTTGGTGGTCACTGAAAAGGGTCACTCCAAAGCACGGGAGGCAGATGCAGCATGACAGATGGGTCTCAGAGCAGAGGTGGCCACAGTGCCTTGTGGCCCCTGATCCATGGCAGAGATGGCTGCAGGGGTGTCCAGGCCCAAGGGTTTGAGCTGACATCAGGTGGCCCCATCCCAGAAAGCTCAACATCTCTTTATGCCCAAGAAGGTCCCAGAGGTAAGAGAGAGAGTGGGGGGGGGCACCCACCCACCCAGGATTCAAGAGGCCTTGAGACTCGGGTAAAGCAAATGGGTCCGTGGTCCAAGATGAGATGGGTCAAGGACGTCCCCCTGGATCCCAGAATACAGAGAAGATTGAGGACCGAAAGCCCAGCACCCGCCCCTGCTTTGCCAGCCTGCCTGAGCTGGCGGACACGGCACCCTAGCCATTTACCTGCCAAGAATGGGAGCTTGAAGTCAAAAGAAATCCAGCTCAGCTACAGAACCATAAAGAAAATAGGTTTTTGATTTTTTTTTTAATATACTCAAGTCTTTGGCCTGCGTTTACTACAGGCTATAAACAAAGAAAAGATGTGAAAATGATGGATTAATCTCTAGGATTGAAGTCATCTTAAGGACTAGACTAAAGGAAGATCATGGATGGCTTTCTAGAGGAGGTGACCCAGGGACAGGGTCTTGAGGGTCATGGAGGGACAAGTGTGGGGTGGTGAGGATGTTGAGAGTGGCCGGGAGCCAGGCGGCTATGGCAAGCCGTGTGAGTTGAGTCTGGAAGGTGCTGGGGCCTGTGCTTGGATCTGGTCGCTGGGGAGGATCCTGGGCCAGCCGCTACAAGGGCTGCTACCTGGGATGGCCAGGAGGAGGCGCTAGGCTCCCGTGGCACCCTGCATGGAGGTGGTGCCCAGCATGGAGGTGGCGCTCCCTGGTCTGGCAGCGAGCCTCGTCCTGGCCTGCTGTCCTGTGGGGTAAAGGAACCAATTCTGCTTCTTGCACAAAGCAATTATGAAAACGTCCTCATTAGGAGCAGGATGGGCATTAACAAAGCAGCTAATTATGAGATCTGAAGCTCTCATGCCTTAGGACTGACATTACCAAAGATGCGATGACCCTCGTGGTGGACTGGCGGGGGTGGGGCTCGATCTCATGATTTCAGGAAATTGAAGCAGGCGATTCCGTAATGTGTGACGTCTGCCTGAGGCTTAAGGGTCCCAGAACTTCACCTCCTTATGGGTGGTCCTCAAACCACCCGCATCAGAAAAACCCAGGGTGAGAGGGGATGTTAGGCATGCAGGATCCCAGGTCACAGTGCAGAGCAGTGACTCAGAATGAGCAGGTTGACAACATCCTCAGGCGGTTTGTGCGCACCAGGTTTGGAGGCGCTGATAGAAGGCAATGTCCGTCAGCAACACTCCCTCCAGCTTCTAGGCTGCCCGGTCCTCACCCGATTCTCTCCCATTCAGAGCTCACACCGCCTTCCCATGTGGCCGTCCCCGAAGCCCACCAGCTCTGTGGCACAAGAATGGGGACCTCCGTCAGCGTTCTTGGTTGCAAACTACAGAGTCCACTCTGGCTGGTTCACGTCGAGAAGGAATTTACCAACGACACCGGCTAGTTCAGAGAGTCTCCAGGAAGGTCGAGGGGTGGCTCTGGGAGGCTGCGGTGCCTGGCGCAGGTCAAGCCCGACTGGGGGGCTGTCCTGGCAGGCGCCCCCGTTGCTGCTGCTCACAGCCTCACAGGCCGTGGGGGAAGGAGACCCAGGACTTGCCAGCATCGCTCCCCAAAGCCATCTGCCTCTCCTGCCCTGCTTGCTCCTCTGCCCCTAGGTCCTCTTCCTCAGATGGACCCTCCCACATCAAACCCCAGGCCAGGCCCTCTGCAGCGGAGCCCTGGACGCAGAGCAGCTGGAAGGCAGAGTCTAAGCTCCCCAGGGCGGACAAAGAATCCCAATGAGAATCCAATGCAAGGAGGGTGTCCATGGATCCTGGGGAAGAAACAAGCTGAATCTTGAGCCCTAGCGATGGTGAAGCTGCCAACTGGCTGACCTCGCAGGCAGCTCCTGGGCTCGAGAGTCCTGGGGGTGTGAAGGGCCCCGTTCCTGAAACTGAGCCACATTAGACTTTGGGCAGGTCCTTTTACCTCCTGGACCCCTGATTTCTTCATCTAGATGGTAAGAGTGATAACAATGTCACAGTGTCCTTGGGACAAGAAGGAGCAGCACGCGGAGCCCCTCGGATGGTGCCACCAGGCTGGCTGCTGTTGGGACGCTCTTACCACCAGCTCCCCCCACCCCCACCCAGGGACGCTGCCTGCAGGCCCAGCAGCCAGGCAACCACAGTGGGCCAGACACAAGCACCTACTACGTGCCAGGCACTGCTGCAGGACTAGGGGGTCACAGGGAAAGGCCTGTACAGCAGGCAGGCTGATGACTGGGTGAGAACTCCATGGGACTGCTCAGGGTGGACGTGGGGCAAGTGGAATGCCAGCCGAGTCAGGCTTTGTGGAAACCTGTGTCCTTAGAGAAGCAATGGCGGGTCTTGGTCTGCAGACCGGGCAGCCGCGCCCCTCTCTAGGCCTCAGCTAGCCTGCTCCTCCCCACAAACAGAAGCCATCTGGTGGTTAAGGCCCAATTGTCCTCACCCCCAAAATGTGGCCAGCAGAGCACAGCACTTGATCCCAACAAGAGGAGGTTTCCTGGGACCACTAAGACCTGCTACGGTCCCTCACCTAGCTATGGGGAGTAAGTCCAGGGCTGCTGGTGGCCACTCAGCACCACAGAGGAGCTTCCTGAGACTGATGCAGACACAGAGGGGAACAGACAGAGGAATGGAAATCAGCAGATTCTTATAGAGATTTTCTTTGTGCACCTGGATTCATCTGTGCCTGAAGTCAACCCTACCCTGGCCCTCTATTACTTGAACCAATGCATCCCCGTGATCCCCCTTAAACAATAAGGACTGGGCGTCTGTGGCTTGAACTAAGATGATCCCAGTTAACTGGGGTGGGATGCTCACTCTTGCTTCCCCTGACAAAGGGACCCTGGCGCTGTCTTTGGGGCCCAGGCCTATCGAACAGCTCTCGGAGCTCCATGGATTCCACAGTGGAAGTCCCAGCATCAGCCTGTCTGGGTGGTGCATTCTGAGGTCCCCTCCTTCCCAAACAAAGAGTGATCTGAAGACTGTTTAGACCCTGGGGTTTCCATGGCCGGGTATTTGTGACCTGTGACATCTTGAGATCTCAGAATGGGGTTTCCTGCCTATGAGTGGGGACAGGAAAGTGGGGGTCCTGGGCTCTATGAACCCTGACATCCCTCGAAGCCCAGCACGGCCCCCCGGCAACATGACACCTTGGACGTTGCTCCCGGTGACCTTCTGGATGTCGTAGGAGAGGGCGCCAGGTGTCTGTGAGCTCTGCCGTGGCCCAGGTCCATTTCAGCCCTCCTCCTGCAGGGTACAGGGTGGCCCAGTGTATAGACGGGGAGGTCGCCCTGCCCGACAGTGACAGCAGAACCAAGTCTGACCCGCAGGGCTTTGCCCCAGGCCCGGACACTGGGAGGAGGCAGTGGGGATGTCCCCGGCTTCAGAGGACACAGTGACCCAGCTCCCGAGCATCCCACTCACCCCCCGACACAGGCTCCCGCTCACAGGGCACGTCCTCGTCACATGCCGTAGCAGCCAGCCACAACATGAAACGGCTCCTTTGGAACCGTGTCCCTCAGTGCAGGGCGACAGTCACCTCGTCTATTAACCTAAACTCTGTCCCCACCATGAGTGCCGCATGACATTAGATTACATCATGACTCTCCCCACAAAGGCGCATCGCTTTGCTTTGTTTTTTGAAGACTTTTGCTGTGACTAAGAACCCAGGGACACACAGGGACAGCAGTTCTGAGCTGTGCGAGGTGGGGGTGGGGTGAGTGTGTAAATGAAGTGCAAAGTCCCGCTCAGCCACCTTCCACACTACACCTTCAAGGGCGCCATGCCAGCGTGTGCCTTGGCAAAACAGCAAGCGACCTGCCTGTCATCAGAGTGTCCCCAAAGGTCTAAAAGGCCAAGCTCAGCTGTCTGGCCCTGCCACAGCGTGCGCCACTGACGGAAGGTGCCTGGCACAGGGGTCCCAATGGGTCGGCACTCGTGCCCTGTCCCAGGAGCCCACAGGGTCTGGGCGGTCACAGGACCTCCCCGAATTCCACAGAAGTCACCCGGCCAGGGCGGACTTCTCACTGGGACCTCTGACGCCTGAGGCCGGGGGCTCCTCTGGGCCAGCACCTGGGCCTCGGGTCACTGGGCCCTGCTCGTTCCTTCCGGCCTCTCCAGTCCTTCTGTAAGAAGCCAGAAGAGCAGCGGATAAGGACACACAGGGCTTCATCGGCCCCTGCCAGTCGGGCACCACAGCCTGCGCGAGGCTCCTTTGCTCTAAGCTTCCCAGCCACCACTTTCTCTGAGACTTACATGAGGACACTGGGCCCAGGAGGGTGCGTGAGTCCTGTGGGGCCATAGAGTGGGGGTGGTGGAGCACGGTTCTGGTCCTGCTGCGGTCAGCACCATAAGGTGGGTGCACACAGTGGGACTGGCTTGCAGCCTGAGCCGGGCCTGGCATGTCTGGACCCTCCAAGGGTGGTCGTGGGATAGAACTGGGAGGGTCCAAGATGTGTCACCCAGGAGGAGCACCCTCAGCAGCCCCGTTTCCCTGGTGATGGGCACAGAAGCGAGGTGCATGGCACCAGGACACAGCACCCTGCTGAGGGAGACGCTGGGCGCCTTCTGGAAGGACTCCCTTCAACCAGGTGGACCTGGAGAGTCTCCCCCCCACCCCACTCCCACCCCAGGAGAAGCTTCCAGATCCTCCTGCCCCTCCTCAGTTGCCTCGGAAAGGGGCTTGTCACCACGTTTGGCTGGCACTGTGATACTGCAGTCTGAGTCAGAGGAGCGCTCGACAGGAAAGGTCACGGGCTCCCAAATTAACTCGAGGGAAAACTGCCAATCAGCAGAGACGCGCCACGGGTTTTCACGGAGCTCCTCCTGCCTGCATCCTAGGGGGCTGCATGGCTGTGCGGACACAGGTAGCCCTGGGCTGAGTCTTGGGCACTACCTTGTGCTTTCATGGGGTCATTTCCTTTATCCTCACAGTGACCCTGGGGCAGGTGGTGCCTTGGTCTCCCATTTCACAGGAAAGAAGAGGTTAACCTTGGATGCCCAAGGTCACCCAATTAGCAAGGGCTGAAGCAGGCTGAGGACCAGGCAGCTTGCAGGGCGCATGGGCCCCTCTGCTGGAGGTCCCTGGAGACAAGGGCTCACCCAGAGTCCTGGCCACCAGGTCTTGCCTCCAACCCTGGGCACATAGGGAGGACCCAGCAAGTGGGGTGCCTCAGACTGAGCTCAGGGCCTAGGTGTTCAGCAAAGCCCCCAAGATGCTGGACAGAAGCCCAGCCCTGAGCTGTCCCATGTCCCTTCCTGGTTCAATCTGGAGCAGCACCCAGGGGTGCATGCTTCCTCTGGTGTCCCACCCATTTCCCAGACTCGGGTGCTGGAGGGAGGAAGCCCTTTACCCTGGTGAGCCCAGGGAACTCAACTTGGTCACCCCAGGGGAGCCGTCCACTCTACACTGGGTCCACTGGGCCTTGGAACAGAGTGCACTGCGCTGGGGATGAGGAGTCAGGCCCCGGTGTGGCCGTGCAGAAGGCTGTGACCTCCCAAGATCTGTTTTCCCCTCTGTGAGTGAGGGTGTGGACTCGTTGAAATTTAACTTCTTTCCCCTAGATTTGACATTTTGTGAGTATCTACCTTGGGATGTGCAGCAAACCTTGGATAATAGAGTCACCATACACTCATGTTCCAGTGCTTCATATGAATTTATGCCATTGAATTCTCCCAACCATCATTGGAGATAGTTTCTGTTATTACCATTATTTTTATGTGATAGATAGGAAAAAAGAACAGAAGGGTCAAGTGACATGCCTCAGGTCACATAGCAACTAAGTGTTGGAGTCAAGATTCAAATCCACATACTCGAGTTTCGAAGCCCAGGACATTCACCTTCACATTCTTCGATTGCACCCTGAAATTGTTAGGCATGACAAACCACCATAAGAAACTGCTGAGGGGCCCTGGCATCTGGCAGGGCTGGGGGTCCTGAGCACACAGGAGATGCAGTGCTGGGGCACAGCCTGGGGATGGAAGGTTGGTGCTGAGGGGGACGGGGTCACGTCACAGGAGGTGGGGGAGAGGCAGCCAGATCTGCATGGAGGTGGGCGTGTCTGCAGGCAGCACGGGGCTGGTCTCTAGAAGGTGAGAGGATGGAAAGGCCCTGGGAGGGAAGCTGTATGGCCTAGGCACCCGCCCTGACCCGTGTGAGGGGCTGAGGTGCAAGTCAGAGTCATGTCTGCTGTAGAACAGCATGGCCTGGCTTTAGGCAGTGGTGTCCGAGGAGAGGGCAAGAAGGCCTGTGGCTGCTGAGGGGGAAGAAGCAGGGACCACGGTCACAGCCGGCTAAGGGAGCCCCGTCTGTGGTGCGGTGAGCTGGGCATGTGACCCCTGAGTGACCACATGGAGGAAAGCTCAGGAGATGCCCAGCATGCACTACGGAGGCTCAGACGGCAGGTGGGCACTGTGTGGGGGGGTGGGTCTCTCCCAGGGAGGGGACACGCAGAGAGGAGGGATGTTACGACCTGGGACCCCCTCCTGTAAAGAAGGGGGCCCAGGAAGAGAGTGCATGGGCTTCCTGTTCCCTGGGCTCTGCAGCTGCCCAGCCTGGCCCTGCAGGCAGGATTCTTGGGAGGGAAGTGATACACTCGTCTTTCAAACTCTACTCTCAGAAGCAGCGAACGGAACCCTGCCTCCAAAGTTCTGGCACCGGCCCAGGATTCCCCAGCAGGCTCTGAGTTGTGTAATTATCCAAGCAGTAATTATGCCTGGCAGAAGCTCTGACTTTCCTGGGGGAGGGCCTCCGGGGCAATCGCCCAGTGGCCCAGCACCACCAACCCGCTCAGCCCCGCTCTCCTGCACACCATCAGTGGCCCTGACTGAGGGAGCTGGGACGTCTTCTGCAGGAGCCAGTGGGCGACTGCCAGACTGGGCCTCCCGGGGCACCTGTGAGCATGCTGGGTTCTGCATCCAGGAGGTGCAGCCCCATCTCGGACTCCGCCCACCACAGAGCAGCCACCATGTCCCATAGCTCTGTCGAAGACCTGGAGGGGAAAATCCTATCAACTGGGAGCAGGCAGCTAATCAGTTTACCTGGTTGGTTGCCTGGGGTCTTCCAACATAATTAGCATTCCTACCGAGGCGCCAGTGAGCGTCAGTCATGCCTACAACTGCTGCAGACGCCACCATCAAAGCGTCAACATTCCTTTGTTCCAAGTCCCGTACAGACGGGCTCACGCGGGAGGCTTTGGAGAGAAAACTCCAAGCACTGGATTTGCTTTTCTCACTTCCCCTCCTTCCTGCTCGCTTCCTTTCAGGGATCAGGGAGAAGCTGCCAGAAGGTTCCGCAGGAAGCTGGCAACCGACCAGACCCGTGGGGCGGTGGATGTGGCCCCGCTCATTGGCGGGCAGGACGGAGAAGTCTGAGGGGATGGGGGGTGGCAGAAGTGTCATCGGGGAGGCTGCTGGCTGCTTCCCAGAGACCTCACAAGGTGGCATTTACCTTGGCGGCTTCCCCAGCCTCTGGCAGCAGCTTGGAGGCTTGGAAAGCGGGGTTTGCTGGCACACCCCGGAGAGACCCATCTGTCAGGAGAGTGCTCCCATTAACTCAGATCATGAGAGCTTCCTATGAAGCACAGGGAGAAATGGGACTGCCACACAGCGGGGACGCTGAAGCCAGCAGGGCCAGCTCTGCATCTCCCCCAGAGGCGCATCGGAATCCCAGTGAACTCGGACTCCCCGAGTTGGCTGCACCCCCCCCCACCCGGGGTGTTCAATGTCCTCATGCTCTGACCCTCTGCTGTGCTCTCTCCTCAGGAGGCAGTGCCCACCTTGGGATCCCACAGGCCTGTCCCTGGACAGGGCAGGACTTCTCTGCACGGGTCTGGTCAGACCTTGCCTCCGGCTCCTGACCTCTGTGGCTCCTGAGCTGCCCTGCTCTGTGCCCAGGGTGGCCACATAGCATCTGAACTCAGACCCCTTGGGAGCCAGGGCTGCCCATCCTTGACTTGCTATTTGTGGCTGACCTGGTCATGTGGCCTTGATGCCATCTCTATCATGTCCTCTACGACCACGGCTGTCACCAGGCTGGCTGGAGACGGTGCTTCCTGCCCCCTCCTCCTTGCAGCTGGGTGGGGCTAGGCAGCGGGCTCCCTGACGAAATCTGCACATGAGTGGTGTCCACCGCTGCCAGGTCAGGGGGTCACGAAGCGGTGGGCCACCCAGCTCCTTCACGTGGAGGTGGCCTGGGGTTGATACAAGGACAAGATGGAAGGAGGCTGGATCCCTGGGTGACCACATGGAGGAAAGCCACCTCAAACAGACGTATGAATGGGAAACGCAGGTGTGTGAATCAAGCCACAGCAGCCGGCGTTACCCACAAGCACACATCCTGCCTGCCTGAGATCAGGGTTGCTGGCCAACCTGGTGTTCAGTCTCTCCCAAGACTCCAAGTCCACGTGCAGACACCGTCCTGGTGTCACTCCTGAAGGTTGCAGAGCCGGGTGGATTTTGTTCCCCGGGTCTAACTTGTCTCCCTCCCAGATGTGCACTGATGTTATTTGCAGCCCTCAAGCCACAGACCTTGTACGTGGGACGCTGAAAGCCTGGAGGTTTGTACAAATAAACGGACACACAAATGACGACTACCAGTCTTTCAGGCAGGAAGAGCTTTACACACGTGCACACAGAGGAATACACACTCTGCAAAGCAGACCCTAAGGAGCAGGAGAGCAAGCCTGGGCTGAGCGAGGAAGCTGCAAATGTGGCCCTGGGCCAATGAAAACTCCATCTGTTTCTCAGGCCAGGTAGTCGGGTAGTCTGACTGCTTGGACAGCTGTGTTAAGGAGGATTCTGAGTTCCTATTCCAGCTCTAATGGAAAAGGTCCTGGGACAGAGGATCCACATTTGCCACATGAGGTGGGGGAGAGAGTGATCGAACGTGCAGCTGTCATTCTGGTTCTAGTGACCAGGACGGTGGCGATAAGGAATCTACATTTTCCAAAGCCCAAGTCGAACCACAACAAGCCAAGTAGTTCTTAGCCCTAAAGTGAGCGCCCATCAGGGATCAAGGGTTCTGCAGACATCTTTTCAATGAGTCCTCAAAGCAACCCTTGTGGGGGTCAGTATTCTTTTCTTACAGATGGAGGATCTGAGGCTCAGAGAGGGTAGGGGATTTACCCAGACTCACACAGCTCAACAGACACAGAGCCAGCTCCAGTCCATGGCCTGGCCTCTAAGTCTGTGCTTGTTGCTATTACGTGGAGACCCTCTGAATCAGGACTGTGGGGGCAATGCACGACACTCTGCAGGCTGGTTGCTGTCGGCTGACAGAGCAGAGCCAGGGTCAGGAGGCAGCTGGGTAGAGATAATGCAAACAGCCAAATGGTGTTGGGTTGGGGCTTCCTGCAGTTTTCTCTTATCTCTTGAGTTGGTTTACTGCTCCCCCAAGGTTTTGGAGTCAGTCAAGAAAGGGAGGAAGATACGGAGGAGAGGGTGATTTCGCACAGTCAGTCCAGTGGTGTGGAGACCCAGGGCAAGTGGGGTTTGGTCTCTGGGGCTTCCGGCTGCTGTGCAACCGCAGCTTCCCTGAGCCTCCGGCTCCCCGAATATCCATGGAGACCCACAGTGGATAGCAGGTGTCAAGTCCCTGAGACCTAAGGGCCGACAGGTCTGGGTTCCAGCGCCGTCCTTGCAGGTCCCCGTCTGTGACCTCCGGTTGCTTCTCGTCCTCTCTCGGACCTTCCTCAGTTTTCCTACCTCTAAGACAGGGACTCCACATCTGCCTATCTGGGTTGCAGGACAATTAAATGAGATGATTTCAGGAAGTGTTCAGCCCAGTGGTCGCTGTCATATACAAATAGCACGGCTTACCTCCCCCTGCCCATGACACACCCCAGTGCCGTTTAAAGAGCACCTCCTGCTAGGCAGGCAGAGTCCCGGGTCTCAGGAGCCTGGGGACAGCCCCCTCAGTTCCCACCCTTTGCAGATGGCACATGGTCTCTTCATTCTCAGCTCACCCTGTGTCTTCTTGAGGCCTCTCCCCCTGGATTGTCGCAGTCTTCTAACAAGAACCAGCCCGAGGTGAGACCAGCCACCTGGAGCGTCCCCAGGGGTGGGCCACCTGCACCCGTGGCTTCAGAGATTCTCCCTCACCTTCTTCCTCCCCTCCCTCCCTTGCTTCCTCCTCCCTTGACTTTGTTCCAGGACTCGAGGGTGACAACAAATCAACCCCAGAGACAGAGGAAGGTGAGGCAGATGTGACCCCAGCACCATGTGGATCTAGCCATTACCTCCCTGAGCTGCCTGGGAGACAGATCCCGCCCTCTCTTCATTCACACTTCATCTTCCAAACTCTCCCCAAGGAGCCCACCTGAGCTAATCTGGGTCACCAACCTCAGTGGACACAGGAAGAGACCAGTGTCCAGCAGCACTAGCTGCCAGGTTGGATTTAAATCCAAGGCCAGTTTGTCTCCAAATCTTATTCCTTATGGGGCAGAACAGTACTGGGACCCAGATGCCTACAGTTCACCCTCCTCTTGCTCAACAACCCCCCAGCCACATGGGATCCATTCAAGAATCCCCCTCTCCAGGCTCAGAATCAGGATCAGGGGATCCAAGCAGAGTCCAAGCCCCACAGTTTGTACCAGAGACACACAAAACTCGGGTCTATCATTATTCACCACTTAGAATCTCAACCCCTCCACTAGTTATAGAAATAATGAATGAGGCCAATATTAATAGCTGCTACCATTTACTGAGCCCTTAATCTGTGCCACATACTCAAAAGCTATGAGAACCCTATAATTTGGCCACATGATACAGAGGGACCCAGCTCACTTATGATTTTTGATTTTCCGGTGGAGTGAGAGCCATGCATATTCAGTAGACACTATGCTTCAGACTCTGAATTTGGATCTTTTCCCGGATGAGTGATATGACATACAACCCTCTTTCCCCTCTTTCGAGATGCTGGGCAGTGGCAGGGAGTGGCCGCTCCCTTTACCCTGTGATCATGATGGTGAGGGGAACAACTAGCCCCCTGGGGTGTGCTGTGACTGAGCTTCGAAGTCCAGAAGGTCAGGTGCTCTCGGCCACTGTGACTTACAGCACCTTCAGTTTCTGATGGCCTTGAGGACGTGACCTGATCATAGGTCGAGGAGCATGCTTGCTTCCTGTGCACCGTGCACAGGTCTTCAGGGGCCTCTAACCTACCCGTGGTGGAGGGTGGCTGGGGGTTCGGGCACTAGAAGCAATCTGCAATCTCCCCCCGGGGACGTGGGGAGGACCCACTGCCAGGAGGAGCAGTGCAGAGCCAGGACATGCCCCTTGCTCCTGCCACACAGCCAGACACTCTGGAGCAGCTGCAGCGATGCCAGTTTCTCCCCATTCCTTGTGGTCAGTTAGTGAAGAATCAGTCAGAACAGCCTGCCTCTGGGGGCAGGCTGGTGACACAAGGGCTCAGGCCAGGCTGACACCCAGGGAGGAGAAGGCGCCAGGGAGTCCTCCCAACCCCCAGAGAAGGAGGAAGCCTGCGGCACTCTGCGGGTCACGGAGCTGGTGCAAGAACCTTGGGATGAGATGGGGAGTTGGGCCCGGCCACCCTGTGGGGTCCTTGAGTTCACCCAGGAACGTGGCCTGTGCCCTTCATTTCACATTTACTGATGATGTGACCGTGTCCTGCCATGTCCTGCCATGGCGCTGTGCTGGAAGGTAGGTGGCAAGAGCCGTGTACATGAAAATGACTCTGAAAGGCCAACCACAGGTAAGAGAAGAAACCCGCAGGCAGCCCTGATTTGCCTTATGTTCTTGCTTTTGGCAAATCTGTGGGGGAACTTAAGTTCTGGAGGTTGGAGATCCTTGCGTGCAGTATAGTCAAGGAAGAGGGCTGGGACCAAGAGAATGATCCTCACGGCCACTGTCATCCTACCACCTCACCACCTACCCCAGCGCACCTCCAGCACCAGCACACCCCTGCCATCATCTTCATGACCACCAACAGCACCCTTCATCACAGTCACCATCACTGCCACTGGCCACCATCATCACCATCACCCTCACCATCGTCATTGCCTATACTATTCCCACCATAACCACCACACCACCATCGTCATCACCATCGTCACCACCACCATACCTGGGATCGGCTGCATTACCACCAACACCACGTGTCTCCATCTCCACCATCACTTCCATCATTACTGTCACCAATACCTCAACACCAACAGTATGCCTGCTCCACTCGTCCTAATAACACCACCCCATCACCACTCCATCACCACCCCCACTACCACCATTGCCACCACCAACACTGTCACCACCAACCACGAGAATCACCGTCATCACCAAAACCACCCCCATCGCTGAGACCATGATGGTCCTCTGAGAAACACCCACCATTTCCACATCCTTACAGCTTATGATCACTTAGATTCGCATTATCTCACTCGGTCCTCAAGATACTCAGGGATTAGCTACCATGATTGTTGTTATTTAATAGATGAAGCAACTGATACACAGAGGGGAGAGGACCACGTGCTCAGGCTACTCGCCCCAAGGCTGAGCCAGGATGGGCCCACCCCTTTTCTCTCCTGGAACAGCTCCCGACACACTCTGTGTTCTGGCGGGGCCACGGGCTCTGACGTTGGTGTCTCATGGACGTGCCCTGGGAACCTCATGGCCATGCCCAGGGTTCTTTGCTACATGAACTTCACTTAGAGAATCCCAAGTCCTTGTGCATCTCTGTGAACTGTCAGTGCAAGTCACCAAGTACTGCTGTGTGGCCAGGATCCTGCTGGGCTCTGTGGACAGAGAGAGGGGTCCAGGTCTGTGAGGAAGGACACCCGTGCTGAAGAGTCAAGCATGCCCACAGGGAAGGGCTGGATGGCACTGGGGCAACCTGGCTGGATTATGGGGACAAATAGTAAGTACCCGGGAGAGCAGGAGGTGGGAGCAAGCATGGGCCAGGGCAGCCATGGAGGCTCTCTGGGGGACGTGGGTGTGGGGAGGGCACAGCCCCCTCCCCACTCACAGAGTTGCTCCTCACCCTTGGCACCTGCAACCTCCCAGGACCCACCTTCCTGCGTGTGGGCAACCTGACGCAGGTCTTTGCCTCCATTTCTGGCAACAAGCTTCCTAGTGACAGCCTCCAAACCCCCAAAATACCAAACACCAATGTCGCTTTCCATCTCTCTCCTTTCCTGAGGCCTGCTTCTGGGGCTGGCCCATCGTATCCCTCTGCCTGGAACTTCCTGCTGAGGCTCCTGCCTGGGCCAGGCCCTCACCCTTTAATCAAGCTCCAAAGCCCACCTTGGCCAGGCTGCTCCTGCCCTCCAGCCCCAGAGGCTCCGTCAGAGGTGCTTCCCCTGTGCAGAGCCGGCACAATGTCACACAGGCTGGGACAGCGAGGCTCCAGGTCAGCCTAGCCCTGCAACTCACACCCAGACCACATTCCAGCCACCTTCCCCAAATCCTGGCTCAGCTGCCCTCGAGAAGGGTGTCACTGGGTACAGGTGTGCCTCGGTGTCCATGGGGGATTGGCTTCTACAGGGTCCCTGCAAAGCCACTATCTGCGGGTGCCCTTATGTAAAATCGTGTGTCCACTCTAACTCATCTCAGTTACTTACTGCCTAATGAAATGCCTGCCCAGCACTTGATTTGGGTGTATTCAGCACAGCATTTAGTGCATGACGAATTCGAGTTTTAGCTTTGGAACTCTCTGGAAATTATTTTTTTCCTGGAACATTCTTCATCTGTGACCAATTGAATTTAAAGACATGGCACCTGCAGATGTGGAGAGCTGACTGCATTTACTCTGCCTTTCTCGTCTGGCAAGGGTCCAGTCGTGTCCTTTACTCCCTGGGGTCCTGCACAGCTTACATAGAACCAAGACGCGGAAGCTTCGGGCACTTTTTTCTGTGTGGACGCGAAGGCCTCTGAGCACAGAGGAAAAATCTTTGGAGTCCCTCAGTGCGGATGGAGCCCTCATTCTTCCACCAGCCTTTGGGGGACCTGGGCACATCACCTCTCCCAGAGCCGCAGGTCCCCATCTATAAAGCAGGGAGATCAGCGCCTGCTTCTCATAGTAGGAGGTTTCACCTCTGACCTGAAACTAACCATCCTGCCCACCTCATGGGTCCACTGGAGATTAAATCAAAGTGCCAACCACACTTAGACAGCACGTGGGCCATGTGAAGGTCATTTCTTCTGACTCATTATAAATATTGTTTTATCAGCACTTTGCACAGCCTCTGGCGCACAGTAGGACTCCAATGCAGACAACCATTTTTCTTTGTTGGTTTTCTAACTCCAAAGCTGAGACACCTAATCGGCTCCCTCAAGAGATGCCCGAAAGCTGAAAAGATAGAGGCTCAGACGCTATGAAGAGACGTGTTTTTGAAAGCAGATTATATTTCAAGAAAAAAAAAAAGTCACCAAAATAGTCATCATGGGAAAAAAATCAGAATTTTGATCAACTTCCTTATACCAAGTTTACCATTTCGGCCTTAAATTGTGTAGATGGCCATTAGCGGGGAGTTCGGCGATGTGGCTGTTGTGGCCGTTGGCCTTGGGGACGTCATGTCCTCAGCCCAGGGCTGGCCGAGGGCACAGGAGGGAGGCCCCTGCCCCTGCCACCCCAGCTGGAGTGGGTGGGGAAGCCTCCCCAAGGGAGCCGGGCTGACACATACCTGACCCCTGGGAAGGTCACTCTGGGCCAGGAGGGCAGCACGGTGACAGGGCCTGGGTGCCACCGCCCTGACTTCCCGGAGGTGGCTGGAGTGGTGTGGCCTCATCAGCGCCCTCCCCTCAATTGGGCCAGGGAAGGCCTGGGTGGGGAACCGAGAGGGCCAAGAGGAGGTGGAGATGCTATTTTCAGCTGCTGAGAGCTCAGCAGCTAGTTGTCCGCCTCTGGCAGGGGATCAGAGGCTTGATTGACCTCATGCTGTAGGCAGGAGGCCATGAGCAGGGAGCCTTGGGGTCAGGCAGGCTTCAAGGCCTTGCTCTCTAATCACCAGCCAAGCAAGACTTCCCTGAGCACCCCCAGACCCGCTTCCTACCCTGCAACATGAGATAATGCATCTGTCAAAGAACTACTATAAAAATAAAAGGAGGTGAGGTCACCTCCCCCCACAGGGGTTCCGCCGAGCCCCCTGGAAAAGGCAGTTGACTTCCGTGATCCGGATCCTTCCTTCGTCTGTGTGGACTCCTGCTAACTTCTGATACATTTTCTGCCTTCAAATCCCGACTCAAAGGCTCTGCACATCAACTCACCCCCAGCCTGCTCTGGATCCTGAGCGGTGCCCATGCCTCTTAGGCAGGAGAGTCCTAGCTGCACAGGTCTGTCCCCTTGGTCTTAGAGGAAACTGAGAGGAAGACCCAGGATGACCCTCGTCACACTTGATGTGGCAGAGAACGTGGAGGTATGGCTAGGGCCACGGCTGGCAGAATCAAAATTCAGCCTCTCACTTGGCTGGAATAACATTTAAAATTAGTAAATTAAAACTTAATGGGCATACCTAGTCCGGCACTTCTGTTTTATTAAAAAGAAAGAAAAGCTCAATTTCAGAAGCGCTAATCTGGGGAAATCTGACTTCGTAACTATTCGTATGAAGACAAGCAGGGCTGGGGAAGCCTGGGGTTCGGATGCCTGGAGGGACCCAGAAGCGGTGTGACTTCAGGCAATCCACTCACCTTCTCTGGACTTCATGTTTTGCATCTATAATAAGAGGCTTGAATCAGAAGCTGTCAAAGCTTGATACATAATTTTTCCATCTTGGTATATAATTTTATATAATGCAATATATATTTCTGTAATGTGTGCTCTAGGCCAATGCTTATAAATGTCAGTGGGCATACAAACTGACTGGTGATCTTGTTAAAATGCAGGTTCTGGTTTGGAAGGCCTGTGCTGGGGCCTGGAGTTTTATGTTTCTAACAAGTCTTTAAGGCTGCTGGTTCGAGGACCACACTTTGAGAAGCAAAAGACCTAGAGGGCACTAACCTATTTTCCTGCATTCTTGCTACGTGCTGACCTCCGTTTCTTACATGCGTGATCACATTTACTACTGATGCCTTAATTTTCTAGATCCTGTGAAGATAAAAGGCCACACAGGCCAGCTGACTTGTCCAAGGCCACATAGCTAATAAGACACGGAGCCAGGATTTGAATCCAGGTCTGTCTAACCAAGAGTCTATGTTTGTGACCTCTGGACCACACGTATGTGTAACATGAACTTAGGTCAACGGGCAGCTCAGGACAGATGGGGAACTAACCAGAAAGCCACCGTGCACTTGCAAGGGTAGAACAAACCCTTGCATTTCTTTCCTTGGCAATGATGACCACTCAGGAACTGACTGACCCCTCCCTGCCCCTCTGGACACTGTGGGGGCCCTGACTCTGATGGGTGGTGCTGAAAGTTTGGGGTTCTAACATGCCTGGAGATGTTTCAGTGCTCCATCCTTTACTGACAGACCCGATGGCGGTAACAAAGGGAGAAAAATTTAGTTCACATAAATGATTAGAGCCAAGGAGAGAGGTTTCATCCTATTAATGAATTTGCTAATTGGCCTTCTGCCCCCAATCATTTCATATTCAAGCTTTCGAAGTGTCAGATTAAGTGGAGACAGATCCAGGGTGCTTTGAGATGGGCTGAAAGTGGCCACGGGTGGTCTGGTTATTCAGTGGGGCTACCCAGTGCTTGGCCGCCTTCTTCCACACCTTTGGCCAGGCTGGGCTATCTGTCCACTCAGGCCCCTTGGCTCCCAAGCTGAGGCCCAAGGGGCAGAAGTCAGTGTGAGGTTAAAATCTTAAGCTCTGGGACCCTGAGCAAGGCTTTTCTCCTTCGAGAGCCTCAGTTTTCTCTTCTGCAAAATGGGAACTGCAACAGTGTCTTGTCCTGCAGGGCTGAAGGGACCACGGTGCCTGGCACTGAGAGTGGCTGACCCACTTTAGCCATCATTAATGCTTATAAATGTCAGTGGGCATACAAACCGACTGGTGATCTTGTTAAAATGCAGGTTCTGGTTTGGAAGGCCTGGGTTTGGGCCTGGAGTTTTATGTTTCTAACAAACTCCCGAGGCTGCTGGCTCAAGGACCACACTCTGAGAAGCAAAGACCTAGAGGACAATAACCTATTTTTCCTGCAATCTTGCTATGTGCTGGCCACCGTTTCTTACATGTGTTATCACATTTACTACTGAGCCTTAATTTTCTAGATGATCCGGAGATAAAAGGCCACTCAGGCCAGCTGACTTGTCCAAGTCCTATCCAATCCTCGCAGGTGACACACATATTCATACCTTTTGCCTTCTAAAGTTCCCATGGTGTCACCGGAGACATTCCAGTGACCATGGATATGATGGCTTGGGCCTCTGAGGTGTGGAGTCAGAGGACACAGGACAGAGATCACCAAGGGTGAGCAGATGCTAGGAGCAGGGGTTACCCCAAGGGCTGGAACCGTCTCCCCTAGGACAAGTGGTGTGCGCCCGCCCTCTGCAACCCTCCCCGACCCCACCCTGCCCAAAGGGAGACACCGACTGTCACTGTCTCCATTTTGCAGAGGAGCAAACTGAAAGACTGTGAGATAGGCTGTGGGTCGGTAGAGGAGGATGCGATCCCAAGCCTTCACTTTAACCTGGTGGTCCTGGCCGCGATGCACCCTGGCCACAATGCACCCTCTGCCCAGCTTCCCACCTGAGTGCAGTGCACCCCCCCACGCCCCCCACCATTGCACTGACGAAGCGTTGAATTTGGCTGAAATGGCCAGCAGGTAACGCAGAGCACCACCCCTGACTAGGACAGGGAGGGGCTCCATCCCATCCGAGGAAGCTACTTCCAGGAGGTGACCTACTTACAACGCTACCTGGAGCGGGGGTGAAGCCTGGAAACAAGTCCCTCCGAAGGCCCCAGGACTCTTGGTCTCTTTCTTCCTCTCTCCCCTAAACACTGTTCCTCGCCTGCCTGATGAATGGGAACGGCAGCTCCAGGGCCATTATGCAGAATGTCACAGGCTTCTCCCCGAGCAGGCGGACTCGGATTTCTCATCTGCATCGCCAACATCCCGGCACCACTGGGAGCCACTGAGAACACGAGCCGTGGCCCATCCATCCCCACCTCCACCAGCCCACATCCATTAAGCCTGGACCCAGTGTCAGGCCTGACACAGGCCCTGGAATACAAATCAGTCCCCAAGAGCAAGGCAGAGAGATGAGTGGGTAAAGCCATCAGGACAGTCTCTTCCCATGTTCAGGGCTGCATCGAAGGGACAGCGACAGCTGTGTGGGAACCGAGAAGCCAGGGACGTGCTGTCTGCAGCTGCCCCGGAGGGCTTTCCCACAGGAACAAGGCCTTGAAGGGTGTGTAGGAGCTAGGACACGGGGAGGGCTCCAGGTGAGCGGGGAGAGGAAGGTGGGTGGTGAGGCTGGAGTAGACCTTGGACAGAAGTGACAGCAGGGAAGCAATGCTAAAGGTTAATTATGGGATGGGCTAAGTTAAAAAATAAATGTCTAGATAGACATAGAGCCCCGATGTCACCCAGACAGGGTACAGTGGAACCCCAATGCAAGGGGACACAGGAAGTCCCTGGGGCCTTTCTTTCCACAAGAGAGGGGAAAACAGTCTCTCGCGCCTCCCCGACCTTCCCTAGGTCAATTTGGATACCTGCTGGTCTCCAAACAATGGCCGGGACTCTTCTTGATGAATTCTTGGTTTCCTCATTTCTAGGAATCATTTGCTACAAGTCTGCTCTTCATTGGCACCAGGGTTTCCGGACCCTCGATTCCTTCGGGTTGAGTACGGTTTGTTCCCTCCAAAAATCATGATGGAGTCCTACTGCCATGGAGGTGGTAGGGAGACAGCCCACTATGGGGTTTGGAGGCAGGGCCTTGGGAGGTGATCAGGAGCAGGTAAGGCCACGTGGGGGGAGCCCCATCACTGAATCCTGGTGGCTTGATAAGAAGAGAAGGAGACCAGAGGTCACCTAGGGGCCTCCTGTGCCTCACCACG
The DNA here is from genome assembly GCF_045843805.1 of Urocitellus parryii. NCBI lineage: Eukaryota > Metazoa > Chordata > Mammalia > Rodentia > Sciuridae > Urocitellus > Urocitellus parryii. The sequence continues at coordinate 157,794,913 of NC_135531.1, read as the reverse complement.
GGATGGACGCACACCTCAGGACCCTGCCAACAAGATGTGTCTCTCAACCTGGGACCTCCAGAACCATGAGCCAACATGAGCCTCTTTTCTTGAACAGGCCCCTGATCTGTGGTCTTGTGTTATTAGTCATACAAGACGGGACTAAGACAGGGTTAGATGCGGGATTTGGGGAGCATGGTTATCAATATTGATTCTTCACGAAGAGTCCTTCATCACCGCTTTTCTAGGACCCTGCCAGTCATCCGCTGGTCCCCGGACGCGCACCCTGGGTGCTCACCCACTCCCGTTCAATCATTCCTGCTGTCGTTCTTTGCTTATTCATCAGTTGCCTCATTCACTTGCTCATTTATTGAGCCCTTATTCATGCAGCCGCTCAGCCCCTGCTCATTTGTGAGATCAGCTCCTGCACTTGGGCGTTTACAGAGCTGATAGTGAGCAAAGCCCTTCCAGGTAGACAAAGTCCTTCACCAGGGTCCAGAATGAAAAGCCCCACGGGTTCTAGGCAGGAAATCCTACACATTTTCCAGCCTTTTCCATCTCTGTGCTGTTCATCTCGAGCTCCACTGAGTTTCTTATGGAACTGAGCAACCAGAGATGTGCCTGGCTCTCGGTGTGGGTTCCTCACACTTTTGTGGATATCGGGGGCTGGGGGTAGGAACACTATTCTCAGCACTTTCCTACTAAATGATAAACAGATTCGGCACATTTCATGGACAAAGCCAATTCAAAGCCAGCAGACCAAGTCTCAATTCATTCCAAGTCCAGGGCTGGGAACTGAAATCTCAGGGGGAAGCTCACTTTCCCAGCAGGGACAGCAGTTCTAGGAAATCATGGAGGGCCACCATTGTTTATGATTTCCCCTGGGAAGTATTTACCGAGTACCTACTGTGTGCAAAGAACTGAGTGGGAAATGGTGAAAAATGATTCAGTTTCCTGCCCCAAGAAGCCGAGACTGTGGTGATGGGGAAGGAGCTTAACACCTCTCAGGGTCACCTAATTCCAAACATGACCTGTGACTCCTAAGAACTCAGACCTTAACAGAGTTTAGGAATTCAGATGGGGGAAGTTGCTTCTCCCTGGGGCTTAGAGACGGCTTCCTGAGTATGGAAACTGCTCAGCGAGGTCGTGGAGCGTGGGCAGAATTTTAATTAGCAGACCGACAGGGAGATAGAGACTACTACGGAGTTACTGGGCGAAGGGGCAGAGATGGGCAAAGCTGGATGCTCAAACATGTCTATCCCTCAGTATTCCCCTTTACAAAGGAAAAAACTGGCATTTCCAAGGTGAAGCGATTTGCCAAAGGTCCTTTGGAGCCAGGATTGCGCGACCGCAGAAGATCTGCTTCTCCATGACCCTGCCTCTCGCCGGTCTCCTGGATGCCTCCAGGTTAAACGTGCCGCTCCATCAATACACTCTGAAATCTCCGGGGTAAACTCTGCCTCCATAAATTCTCCAAGGGGCTCCATGATTTAGAAGCCAGGAGACCAGCCCCATATCTTTGTCTGTCCTGCAACGCGGCCTTCCAGAAAGCAGTTCCCTGCGCATTCTAGAGACCCGAGCAAGGCTCAGCCCCGTCTCAGAATTCTGAATGCCTCACTCAGTCCTGGAGGCATAACCCAGCAACGAGGGGTATTTGCTTATAGGAAAATCTCAGCCTAGGTGGTCTTGGCCTAGAGTCAGCTTCCCTAAGCTCTCCTGCCCTCCCACCCCCACAACCAGCAATTGCACCTGCATGACGCTCCTCTAGTTGTCCCAACCCCCTAACCCAACTCGCTCAGCCATTCAAACCCAGGAGCAGGGTCCTTGGTATGAGAAGCACAAATAAAACTGTCAAGAGTCCGAAACTGCCTGGGACTGGATGCAGAAGCCGAATCCCAGAAGCACGCCTTTACCAGTTTTTAATTAAAGACTCACAAAGATCCCAAACAGAGAGAAGGCTGGAGAGTGAACTTGGATGTTTTTATTCAGAGGCAGAGCTCTTCAATTACTTGAGATTTCTCTGCCTTCAGGGACCTCTCCCTGAGCTTCCCAGTTGGGCTAGGTGCACTCCTTTGCAGCACTAATCATGCAGAGTCCTTGGTGTATTTTAACGACATGTATGTATTTCCAAATTATATTTTCAAAGCATTCAGGGCTTTAGTTGAGCAGGCTGTGTAGTTTTCAGGACCAGGCAGGAAGCAGAGGCCAGCTGGAGACTGAAGCAAGGGATCAGGGTCTCAGAGCCGAGGACTTTGGTCTTAGTTACTTGGACAGGGTTGGAAGAACATTCCAGATTCAAGCTGTTTAGACTCTCAAAGGTACTGCCTCCTTCCAGCGTGGCCTTACTCTGGGCATATGGAAGTTCCAAACAACACAGCCATAAACTGTATAGTAATCTAAAATTTGCTGACCACTTATTATGCAGCAGACACTCTGCTAAGTGTCTGACTTGCATTATCCCTTAAATGCACACAACTCAACAGCTATTTTAAGATAGTAACTACTACTGTCCCTGTTTTACAGTTGAGGAAAACAAGGCTTAGTCACACAACTAGTGAGTGGTGCAGCCTGGGTTTGAACCCAGCGAGGGTGGGGGGGGACTGATAGCTGGGTTGAAAACCCCAACCACTCTCTTCTGACTGCATCTAATTAGATCTGAGCCCAGCCTTGCAGAGATCACAGCAGCAGCTCCAGCGAGAGCATCAGCAATCAAACCGTAGAATTTGAGAACCAAGTGGAGCCTAAGAAAATGTCTACTGTAACTTCTTCTTTTTAAAGAAAACAAGGCATGGACTGGGACAGCGACCTGGCCACCGCCCTTCTGTCTTGCTCAGTGGAATGCCAATCAGCAGAAGACCCTTGCAAGGGAGGCAGCTTGGAAGTCAGGGTCTCCTCTGATTAGCATTCCACTAAGCGAAAGTGAGAAAAGACTCTGCAGGGCAGCTGCCCGGGGAGGCGAGCAGCTGCGTTCCTGGACACTTCAAGCCAGTGTTTCAGGCTCTGTGCAGGAAGTGCCCAACACCCAGGACTTGGGCAGTGGCTCTGGACCTACTAGGATCTCTGTTGTAAGGGTTAAGTGAGCACGCAGATAACACACCTAGCAGTGTGCCAGGCACACAGTAGGGGCACAATGAATGCTGGTATCCCCCTTCTCTTTCTTAGGATTCTGGAGAGAGAAGCAGAGAGCTTTGGCTTCTGAGAGTCCTGCAGGAATTGATTCAGGGTGACCTGGAGTTTCAGGTAGCACAAAGGAATGGTGGATGGTAATGTCTGAGCTCTTGCTGTCCCCAGTCCTATTAAAGGAGCTAGCTCCATGTCTGTCTGTCACTCTATCCTCTCATCCTTGTAAGCATCTCCTATGAGTCTCTGGTGACTGTGGCCAACACAGTGTACGAGGCAGGGTCCTCTCTCCCTCCACTTCCCACACCTCTAGTTCACCTCTGCTACGCAGCATCCCACCTATTAGATGGATAAGAAAACTGAGCTTCAGGAGTGAGGGAACTTGCTGAAGGTCACAGAGGAAAGGCACAATGAAGCTGGTTACACCAGACGTCACTGGACTCTAGAGCCCGAGATTGTTCTGTGACCCCTAACTGTCTCTTAAGGGGAGTGCAGGTGTTGAAAGTTCTTTTAAAACAACCCCCAAGATTTCTTGTCTCCACAGTCTTCTGATCTCTAGGACCTCACGGTAGTGAGATAGGAGAAGGGGTCCTGGCTTTGGTGCTAAACATTGTCCCCAATCAAGCAACATCCCAGGATCTGTGAGAGGCGGGGCTCTGGAGGTCAAAGTCCCCTGCCAAGGCTTGCAGACGGATCTGTCCTGCTTAGGACTAAGCAAAGGGCAACCAGTCCCTCCCTGACACCAGGATGTGGGACTCAGCTTGTGAATGGGCCAAAGCCTCTTCTTGTGTCCTGGCCTGAAAATTCTGTCCCGGTCTCATCACTTGGGGTCTGCACTCAAGAACTCTTTCTTTGGTGCTCAGCCAGCCTGATATTTCTGGGGACCGGACCAGGATCCTGGACCCCTTCTTCCCAGGGCCTTCAAGGACAGTCTACTCCTGGGGAGCTCTTTGGTTCCAATCAAGGTGAGATGACCCAAGTCCTAAGAGTAGACTCATTGTCTCCCAGGGCCACCACTGCCCTGGTACCCTTCTGAGCATTGGCCAGCACAAGGGATATGCGCGTATCCCCCACCTGTAACCAGATCTGGCTCCAAAGGCAGAACTTGAATGTTTCAGTGTCAGGTTCCTTAAAATCCTTCCACTACTCACAACAGCATGTGAACATTAATCAAAACCAAACCCGTCGCTCTCTTTTCCTAATAGTTTCCAGGTTCTACATCCCAACAAGCAACTTTCCAACTGCTGGCTAGGAGGCCTGCACAGGCACCATGGCCCCCACTTCACATGGACCCCTTGACAAGTCACTGGCGACATGGCCCAGCTTAGCTGGGAACACACAGCTGCAGGCTGTAGGCAGGAGGGACTCCAGTGTATTATGCCTCTTAAACCTTAACGGAAACTCCCCTCTCAGCCCCCTTTGACAGTGCCCTGTGGTCCCGGACCTTGGCAGCTCGCCCATGAGATGCCCTTGCTCCTACTGACTCCTGAGCCACCAGGACAAGAGCCCTGGGAATTTCACCACCTGGCAGCAGCTGATTCCTTTTGGCTTGCAGAGGTTTTTTTTTTTTTTTTTTTTTTTTTTTTTTTTTTTTTGAGGGGGTGGGCAAGCAGGGCCCCCTCTCCCTGGTTGGGAGACTAGCAGGTTTGCACCTGGTATGGTCAGGGGAGCAGTGGGTGAGTGTGAGCACCCTTGTTGGATGGCGCCCCTGCCATCCGTCATGGGAGCAGAAGAGCTTCCCAACATTTTCATCTGAGAATCCAGTCACCTCCACCTGTGAATCTGCTCCTGGTGATTTTCCCCAGAGGAGGGTCGGCCCCTGGTGCCCCAGAGGGGTCCAGGTGCCTCTGGGTCCAGCACCCACTCTGGCTCCCTCCTCTGGGTGCTCACACCAACCCTCCTTACTCCTTTGGATCCAAGAACCTGTTTGGGCTCCTTGTGGAGATGGGGGCCCAGACTCAGGGAGGCAGATGGCCACCCCAGCTCAGCACCCCAAACCCCCAAACCCAGCCAGGGGAACAAAAGGAAAAAGGACTGCTTACCTTTAGAGGGTCGCCTTTGTTTGGTTTGCAGAGATGAGAAGGTGCCCATGACGGCCCCCATGGCAGCGAAGACTTGAGTGCGACTTGGGACCCCGGGGCCCTGCCCTCCCCTCCCCTGAAAGGAAACCAGTGTGTCTCCTCTACTCCGAATTGGAGGAGAAAAAAAGGAGGAAGCCGGGAGCCCCGGCAGCTCGCCTGCAGCCTGGAACGCAGCGAGCGTGGGGCTGGGGCTCAGGGAGGCGGCTGGCTTCCCTCTCAGCCCCGCACATGCACTGACTCACAGGGCCGGCGGCTCGGGTGAGCCTTCGCCACGGCTCCCGGGAGCGAGGACGCAGCCGGTGGTTCCCTCGCCAAGGGCCGAGGACGGAGCCCCGGAGCCTGCCTGGCGCTGGACACGGGGCCGGCGCCCGCCCGGCCGAGGCTGCCGAGCCCGCGCCGCGTGCGGTGCGGGAGCCGCTCTCCGCCCGCCCCTGGGCGCTCCCTGCCGGCGCTCGGGCTGGTCTCGGGGGCCGGGTACCGATCATGAATGAACAGCGCCGGGATCCGCGCGGAGCGAGCGGAGCCGCCGCGCGCCCTCCGCTGCGCTCAGGGCGAGAGTGTGAGCGGCAGGGGCGCAGCCGGCGGGTCACCGCGGAGGGCGGCGGGGGCTGCACGAGGGGCGCCGGCCCTGCTGCCCGCACCTGCTCGCCCCAGACCCCCGGGCGTGCGCGGGACACTGGGGAGAGGCGCCCTGTTGACGGGTGCAGACGCACCCGTGGCTAGGCACCGGCTGATGGGTGGGGTTCAGGGGGCAGCAGATTGCCCCCCAGGGAGAACGTATGCGTGTGCGTGTGCATGCGTGTGCGTGTGTGTCCCTGGGTGTGCTGCGTTTTGATTTCGTTTGACTTCAGGGGAGATCATATGTAGCCCACTGCTTGGATTCCTGGGGTGGGGAACAGCCTGCCTTGCTCGCCCGGGGATGGTGAAAAGCGCACATCCAACTGGGTGGTCCTGCAAAGAGGGCGCTCTCCGGCTCTGTGGGGGCTTGTGGGGCTGGCAGAACCCTCTAAGGCCAGGGCCGCCTGCGAAAGATGAAAGACTGGAAATTGGGGAGGGAAGAGGAGCTGGGGGGGCCTTTCCTTTCTGTTTTCTTCTGTGTCTCCCCTTCCTCTCTCCCTCCTTCATGGTTTGCCTTATTCTCGCTGGTGGGCACAAGAATTTAGCAGCCATCAGCTATGGGGCAGGGCTTGAGCCTGTGTGCCATCTCTACCTGCTGTAAGCCCTTACTTCAGATTTCAAGAACCCCCAAGTTCCATCTCCATTTTTTTTTTTCTGAAAGGGCAACGTCTGGGTGCACAGGAGTGAGGCTGAGGCACTCCTCTTCCCCACCTCTGAGCGGCAGGGTTCCCACTGAGACCCTTTTGGATTGGCACAAGAATCCTTGGTCTCCCAGGCTGTTCCTGGACCCCTCCCTGGTCATTTTCTCTCAGCCACACAAATATGCACCATGTTTGCAGTTCACCAAGTTCCCCAGCATAGGGCCTCATAAACATGCACACTTAGTCCCACAAACATATGGGCACAGGTCCCTGAAGCCCACAGACATTGCTGCTATGCACGCAGACCAAGTCCATAATGCATCTCTAAGACCTCACCCAAGACCCACACATCGTGCAGATGCACACAGTACAAAATGGCGACCCTGCATTCAGTCACACAGGCATAGGTCCCCTGGGAGCTGCCCCTTCAAGGCTGCAGATGGTTTGTGACTTACCCCCCGGGGCAATTGTAGTGTTCTTCACCTACAGTGCTTATGTTTTCTCCAATGCCAGCAGGAGTCCTACTGTGTGCCTCCATAGTATGCCTTTCCTTTGGGATGTCCACCACTGTTGAGACCACATCACCCAGTGATGCCCATCCAAGCCTGCCGAGTCAGCCAGGTGAGGCCTTGTTATCTCCATGGAGGAAAGTAGAAGTGTGTGGAGGGTAAGACATTTACCCAAGCTGCCCAGTCAGGGTGTGAGATTAGAACTCAGAGTTCAGGCTCTGTTGCAGCCTCCTGTGGACCCTCCTGTTGGCAGACGAGGGCACTGCAGGGCCAATGAGCTGGAGATGCCTGCTCTGGGTCCCACCAAATGCAAAACCCTCACTCTCCTACCTGCCAGTTTAGGGCCATCTATGCATCAGAGCCCTGGGATCCTGGAAAGGAGCAGGACACAGGAGCTGGCCCTGCCGCTCTCTGGCCTCCCTCCTCCAATCCCTGCTAGGAAGAAGAATGGGGTGGGGCTGAAGCCGGGGGTCTCCTGAGGACCCATCAGCATGGCCAGGGCTCAGGGAACAGAGGAGGGCTCTTAGCTGAAAGGATGCTGTCCCCTGGGGGTCTTTGGCAACCTCTCAGGACATCATTGGAGAAGCACCAAGCTGCCCCCACCCGGGCCTCTGCTCATCGTCAGGCAACCTGAACGCCTGTGCGCAGGACACACTTGGGTGGTGACGCATGGCCAGGATGCCCTTCTCTCCTCTCCTCTCCAGTCCCTGAAGAGGCAGAGGACTGACAAATTACTCCATTTTACTGATCAGACATGGCAAAGTGCCTCTGGAGCTTTTCACAGTCTCTGCCTCTGAGCACTGGGAATGAAGTGAAGTCACCAGTGTGAAGGCCACACTGCTGGGCTTCTGTGACCTGGCTTCTGTCAAGCCCCCTGGGCTCCGGCACCAGCCACACTCAGGACCAGCCACACTCACCTCTCACTGTTCCCCAGATGTGCCCTCGTGGGTCTTCTGCAGGGCCCTTGCACAGCCCATTACCCTGACGCAAAGCATCCCTGGTCCCTTCTGCCACCTGGCGACCTGTTGCTGCTCATCCTTGAAGGTCTCCAAGTGTCATCCCCTCCAGGAGATCCTCCTGGCTGTGAGGCAGTGTCCTGTAGGGGTCCTCGTGGCACTGGAGGGTTTGTTTTCCAGCAGAGCTGTCATCACCCTGCTTCTCATTGTCTTTTCTCTCCCTGGCTGGGGACTGAGTCCCTGGAAGGCAGAGCAGTGCAGGTCTAGCTCCATACTGCCTGCTCAACCCCTGGTTTCTAGGGGACTGTGGTCAGTCTCTGCTGGTGAATGAATGAAACAGCTTCTTTGCTCAGTGACCCGCTTAGTAAATGAAAATCGGTGATGACCAGATCACCCCTGCCCCTTAGAGGGAGAAACACATCCCCCACGTGAAGATCAATGCATTCATTCATTAACAAAGGTTTCTGGAACATTTATCATCGAGCAGACGTTTGCATGCACCATAGCTCATGTAGTCCTGACGGTGCCCTAGGATGTAGGTATTACCTGTGGATGGACAGACACATACGTGCACCATACACACCACCTGCTCACAAAGGAGGTGCTCACCAAGTATGCATCTAAGCAGGAATACATAGGGAAGGGCGTGAGGGATGAGAGGGGATCCAGGTGATGGAAGACCCGATCTCTGCCTCTGAGGAACTTGCAACAGAGAGCAGAGAACTGTCGGGGAGAAAGGGAGCCCCAGAGGTGAGTGCTGGGGGCCCTTCTGCCAGTCACTCTGGCTGCAGAACCCCACGTCGGGCTGTCCCTGGCATGGTGTATTGGCTAAAGTGACCTTGCCACCATCATCCTACCGGAGCGGCAGTGGCCATGGACCCCTTACTCTGGAAGGCCCGCTAGCTCATGCCCCACCTCCCTCACCCACTCTGGTATGGACTAAAGTTTTGTGTCCCCACAACATCCGTTGGGTTGAAGCCCCAGCCCCTGTGCAGCTGCATTTAGAGACACAGCCTCTAAGGGAGTCATTCAGCTCAAATGAGGCCATCAGGGTGGGGCTGTGTGTTCTTCCAAGAAGAGATGCCAGAGCCACCCACCCCTGCATGCACCAAGGACAGGTCCTGTGAGGACATGGAAGGTGGGGACCATTGGAGGCCCAGAGGGGAGCCCACGCAGACAGCAGCCCTGCCGCACCTGGATCCTGGACTTCTGCTCTCCAGGATCATGGGGAGAGAGCCTGCTGTCTGATTCTGGTGTTTTGTCCAGGCAGCACCAGCAGATGAATACACCCCTCCAAGACCCAGCTATGCCCCCAGAAGACTCTGAAGTGAGGCCTTCCCTGTGACACGAGCCTCCAAGTAGACCCATGTAGGCCTCCCCTGCAGACCCTCAGGGGACTGCAGGGGTCCTGGTAAAACATGCCAGAGCTTGTCTGTGTGTACGCAATGTGCCAGCCACCCTTTCCCGCCATTCTCTCCTCCATCCCTCCCTCCCTACTCCCCCATCCATTTCCCCATCCCCTCCTTCCCCTCCCCTTCCTCCTCTCCTTCCTTCCTATCGCTGTTCCCTTGGCCAGGTTTCTTCCCATCCTTGTGGACAATGGCACCTCAGTCCCACCACAAACAGAAGTAGCATGGTGTCAGATGGGGTCTGGATTCGGGAGACTACTGGAAGGGAATTCAAGCCTGGATCCTGCCCCTTTGCTGTGTGATGCTGGGCCTGATGAATGCTTTCTCTGAACTTTTCTTTCATCTCCTTGTGGACTGTGTCAATAGCCACCTGCTTGTGCTGCTGCGAAGGGTCTGGAGATGATGACTGTAAGGTCCATAGTAGGAGCAGGTAGAGCAGCCCTGTGCTGGGGCGGGGGGGACTACTATTCCTGATGCTGTGGCCAAGTGTCATGCTGTACTAGAGAGATGTAAAAACAGCCGCAGCCCTCCTGTGCCTCCATCTCTGCTCTTCATCTGTTTGATAGGAAATCTATTCTCAGGGTCCCCATCTGGTATTAAAAGACTCAGATTAGTTCGGGAAGGGAATGTGGTTGGCACCTAATTCTGTGCGATTCAGCACTGTGCTCGCTGCTGTCTTGAACCACTTCCCAAACGTTCTGCATGCATAACTCTGGCCTCCTCAAATAGACTGCAGCCTCAGAAAGCAGGGCCGAGTCTCCCCTGCTCCGTGAACGCCCAGCCGCCCCCGCCCACCACAGCTCGGCCTGGGCCAGAAAGTCCTAGGTGTTCCACAAATGCCCCAACTGGGATCACTCAGGCCAGGGGAACGGCGTCACCGACGAGCTCGGGGTTCAAGCCTCTCTTCTCTTAGTAACGTGTCTGTGGATCCCAGCTTCCCATCTGTGACACATGGCACAACCACTCCCTGGGGCTGGTGTGAGAACTGGGTAAGGGCAAGTCAAGGGAGAGGGCTCTGTCTCTGCGAATCTCTGCTGTCATCATCTGCATTGGGGTCATTTAGCTTTTCATTCTACAGATGCTTGTTGAGCATCATCTCCATGCCGGCACTCTCCTGAGCAGATGGGTGAGCTGGCCATCTAGGGCTTCGGACCGTCAGGTCAACTCATTGTTAGCAGCTAAGTTTGTGCTGGGAAGGAAAGAGGGGGCCAATGAATCCGCTGTCACAGGTGCTCCAAGAAGCCAGGTCGGAGAACCCCGTGCACATGAAGAGATGCTGCAGTGCCCTGGAGCTGGAGAGGTTGGGGCAGGAGGTGCCACTTTCAAGTCAGGGAAATCAGACCCCACATTCTGGGTTTGCTGTGTGACCTTGGGCAAGTTATTTGACCTTTGAGAGCCTCGATTTCCCATGCTTGCCAACAGAACAAAGCCTCAGCAACGCAGGGGTCAGACCCAGGGTGAGACTGCAAAATGACCGTGGTGACAAAGAGGGCACCTGGCATGGGATCTCCCTGGCTGCAGCGCAGTCCTGGCTCAGAGGACACTGGTTCCATGGCTGTGTCCCCTGCTGATACCCTTTGCTTCCCGTCTCTCCAGAGGGGAGGAGAGACCTGGGGATAGGGTTGGGGTTTGGAAGTGCCTCTCCTGGCCACGTCCTCAGGCGGCCAGCGTGGCCTCATCTGTCGAGGTCGATCATGCTGTTTGAGGAGCAGCTCTAATGTGGGCTGCAGGGGAGCTGGGTGGCCAGGGCCCGGGCTCTGCCCTGCACGTCCTGACGGCTGCCCTGCCCCAGGGGATCCCCTTCACGCTCCAGCACTGGAACAGTATCCACTGGGGGCTGGGATGAGTTCAGACAGAGTGCAGCCGCCCACGCAGCCACACTGGCAGGCAGCAAAGCCCTTGGAGTTACCCAGCTCCTGCTGGAAGTGTGTGCGGGGAGGGTTAGGGAGGGGGGAGGATATTCCTGGAGACCAGTGATGGGTGCCAGCCCTAGACTAGGAACAAGGCAGAGGCTTCATGAATATTGATCCTGAGGTTCTGTGGGGCTGGGCAGAGGGTGAATGGAAAGGGGAGGGGAGACAAGTATGTGGATTCAAATGTGCCCAGACAAACATTTGAAGACCCTGGTGGACCCTCTCCCTCCAAGAATGCATGAGCCACACCTATTTTATGGGGTTGGTGACTGTCACATGCATGGGACATGATGGGCTCCTAGTTCTCATCCAAAGGAGGAAGGGAGATAGGAAGGGATTTGATGCCTTCAGTCTGAGCTCTCTGGGCCTCAGTTTCAACATCTGTAGAACAGGCACGGTGATTCAGAGGCATAATTGAGAAGGGGCACATAAGTGCTTCCGTGTCCTGCCCAGCAGGTGGCCAGGCTCAGGTAAAGCTGAGGTCATCTCTAACACTGATGTGGACCCTCATTCCTCCATTCATTTGGTCACACCTTGGTGAGGGCGTTGGGTGAGAGTCTCCTCTATCACATCTGGAGTTGGTCTCTGGGGTTGCGGAGATACATGCTTACTGCCTGGGGGAACTCACAGTCCGGGGGATCAGAGGAGGCTAAAGAACTCCCTGGGCTATCCCAGACTTTACCAAAAAGCTCCCAGAATTAAGTCTCTTGCTGGGTCACCAGGGAAAACAGCCTGACTCTGGCCAGCCCCACCCAAAGTCCTAGGAAGAACACAAAGTCAAGGCTCATCAGGTCAGGGGTGTGGGTCAGTTTAGGAAGGCAGTGGCCAGGTGGAGAAATCAAGAGAGGAGCTGGGTGGGGACGGAGAAGGCTGGAGGGGTGGAAGGGGGGTCAGGGGTCCAGGCAGGAATGAGGAGAGTGAGGCTGGCCGTGGGTGCTCAGCTCCTGAGCCATAGTTGTGTGGGACCCCAAAGCAATGGGGACAGGCGCTGGGTTAGACTCTCTTGTCTTTCTGAAGTGCATGTACATGGCTCCACTGTCTGCTTAGGTAGATGCCAGCTTCCCTCTCCTCCTGTTATATAACGATTACGTTAACCATGGTAGCAACGCTTTCTGCAGTTCTTACTGTGCCAATCACGTGCCTGGTCTCACTTCATCATTTCAATAGCCCCACCCCCATATGGTAGGTACTCTTATTAACCCCCGTGTTGCAAATGAGGCCACTAAGGCACAGAGTTATTAAGCACCCTGCCCAAAGTCACACAGCAAGTAAGGGGTAAAGCTGGCCTTGAACTCAATTGGTCGGATTCAGAGCTCACCCTCCCTGTCCAGTTCTAAGCCCCCATGCTGCTCTTGCAACTGACCTCTTCTAGCAGTTTCTCTAGGAAGGAAGGAAGTCACTGGGGACTCACAGGTGTGGTGCCTCTTCTCAAAGCCAAGCGACAGATGCCCAGGGGAGGTGCATAGAGCCTGGCACCCTCTGAGCGACAGGTGCTGCACTCACACACGGTCTTGTTGCTCGGGGGCTCATGCTCAGCAGCCTGCTGGGTGCACATAGGATCTGCTCTCCCTCATGCCTTCTGCAGACCAAACACCTTGGAAGGGGGAAGAGAGCAGGGAGGGAGGAGGCCACAGCAACCTGGGCCTCTGATGTTAGTAACGCGCCAGCCACAGGTGGGTGAGCGCAGCCCTGGCGCTCCACCCTGCCAGCCACTGCCTCCCAAAGAGGGCAGAAGTCCCAGAGAAAGGTGGAGGGGGAAAGAGTTGCGGCTGCCCTTGTGGTGAGGGCTGACCACGGAGCAGGGTCTGCAGAAGTAAGGAAATGTAAAACCAGAAGGCATGCCCAGAGGTGTCTTATTTTCGTGACCACATCCCTGCCCCACACTTGAGACCCAGGCAGGGATGACACCGTTTGCTCTCTTGGATTTTCACCAAGGTCTCACGTGAGCTAAGAACCTGGAACAAGACGGACCCATTGGCTGTAGGCAGGACAGAGATTGTGTCCTTGGTCCACCTCAGGTGAAGCCTGGGGGAAGGTGGTCCATTCATCACTGGAAGCCAGGAGCCGAGGACAGCAGACCCCTCGGGGAGGGGATCTGCCACGTGCCCGCCCCACCCACCAGCCCTCTCTGCAGCAAGAGCATCGCACAGCCACAGGCCCATGTCGCTTTGCTGGGCTGACATGTCTCTTCTGGGTGAGTTTGGCAAGAAGAATCTTTCCCTTGCAACCAAGAGGGGCTGGCCCGGAACCCCCCCCCCCCCAGAGAGCCAGCTAGCATTGGGAGGCCCAGCAGAGACCCAGGAGCAGGATTATCATGCCCTGCACAGGATCTGGGGCACTTGGGGGCAGCCTGCCTGCAGGGGTCGGGCAGGCTGTCCACAAGTGGAACCTGCCTCCTGATGGATCCTCCATAAACCCAGCCCCAAATGTTCAGGCCTGCTGGGGAAGGGGTGTCCCGAGCTCATTGTAATTGCTCTGCCACTGAGAGACATGAGAACTTGGAATAGAAATTAAAGTTCAGCCATTTAAGAAATAAGCAAAGTGACATTTTTGGCATATCAGAGCACATTGAGTGAAACTCTTAGCTACTCATAAAATGATCCTTGCATGGCTCCATGGCACGGACTGCTCTTTTCTCCATTTTGAGGATTAGTAGACAGAGACTCAGAGAGGTGATAGAATTTGCTCTGGGCCTGATCTGCAGAGCCAGGGTTCGAAGCCAGCTCTGCCTGTCCTTTAAGGTCAACCTCTTACCTACTCAGGAAGGGAAACAGGAGGGGGCAGGGAAGGAAGAAGAGGTAGGGGTGGGGGCACCCACTCACCCTCCCTCCCAGGGCTGCCACCCGGTCAGGGAAGAGTGGCTGTGAAGAGCCTTTGTCCTGGCTTAGAAGACATTACAGAACCCAGAGGTGGCCGGGCAGAGGCTCTGATGACCGTAGTTGTTCTCAGGTCCCTGTGAACACTGTCCCTCTTCACAGACTGCCTGGGGGAGCCCATGGAGGTTGGGCTGCTTCTCACCTCCCTCGCTCTGTGGAGTTCCCTTCCCAGGCTGCCACCAGCCACTGTCTTGACAATAGTGGCTCTTCAAGCTGACTTTGGTTTCTGTTGTCCCTTGCTGCCCTGGGCTGGCCCAGAGCGAGCAAGGGGGTTGGTGTGCTGGCTGGTGCAGGGAGCTCATTGACAGTCCAGGCTCTTCCTCTGGGATGGCATTTGCAGGGTGCATTAGTATTCGCACCCACAGCTCAGGGCTTTTCCGGATGGAGGGTGCTACGCAGATCAGCATTGCATTGAGCCTGCTGTGCAACAGGAAAGGGGGAGTTGCTGCAGTTGTGGAGGAATCGAGGCTACCAGGTAAGAGGGGGCTGAGGAAGGCTGAAGGCCAGAGACCCGAGTTTCTCATGAGGACCTCTGACACTGCTAGTCCCCGGGGTACCTGCTGGCTATGATTATGAGCACCCCATCAGTCCCAGCATCCACTGAGCCCCTGCTCCACCCACACCTGCCCAGTGTTAGTGCCAGGGATTCAGAGAGAGAAGAGAGGGGCAAGGGTCCAGCCCTCAGGAAACTCAGTCCCCTGGAGACCGTGGAAAACAGGGGGATAGGCCAATGGTAGTCACCCCAGCTTATAGAGGAGACACCTCACTGGACCTGGGAAAGAAGAGTGGTTGGGGTTGGGGGTCAGGCAAGGCTCTTCAGGAGAGGAGGTGTTTTGAGTCAGGCCTTGAAAGATGAATGGGAACTTGCCAGCCAAACACAACGCTCAGCACCTGATTCCATCAGGGACCTCCTCTTCAGCCAGGCCTGAGGAGTCGCAGTCCATTGCACACACATAGAAGAGCCTTCAGGAGCCGAGCAATGATGCATCACAACCCCACTTACAGATTTCCCACACCTGTGGCTGCAAGGACTTGGGAGAAAGCAGATCCAGTCACCATGGTGACTTAACTCAATTAAACCTGTGAGTTGGGATTGAAGTGGGGACCGAGCCACCCAGAAGAAACTGGATCTTCCAAAGGCCTCTGGGGTAGAGCCTTTCTGGCTTCTGTATACAGGTGTTGGTGAGCTTTTCATGCTGCAGCAAAGACCTGGATGGAGGCCACATGGTGGTCTTGTGCAGGAATAAAAATTGCTGTGCCTAGAAGCAGACTAAGGGCAGTTGCTCTGCAAAACATCTTTCCCCATGTCACCTGGTAATGAGAACAGCATGGCGGAGCATCAAGATGGGTGATACCAAAGAGAACTATCTTGAAGCATTTATTTCCAGTCCAAAATGGAGCATTTGTCATCAATCTACATATTCTTTTCTTCCAGGTGACTATAATCGAAAAGTAGAGCTCACTTTGGCATCTGACGGCAGGACAATAAGATGCTACCACCCTCTGTGGACATCCCATAGGAAACACACACAACCTATCCCCCAACTGGACCCTGTGCACAGTGGTGAAGAAACATGTGACCAGGTGCTGACCACCAGATTAGAAGAAAAAGGTGAAGACCTGGAGCAAGGCCCCGGGACAGAAGAACTTAGCAAAATGTTCTTTACTACTGAGCATTGTTGGTATCTTCATGGACAATGTATTCTTCTTTTCAAGATATCACCAACCTCGTTAAGAAGCAGAATCCATCAAAAGACGGATGATACTGAGATTCATGGGAGAATCAAAGAGAAATGTTATCCTGTGTCTCATTTGCCATTTGAGAAAATGCAACCTGGTGTAATTACTAATGTAATGATGAATATTAATAATATTAATAATAGTAATTAAATGTCTTTTCAGATGTTACAAAACCCAAACACCTGAGATCACCAATTTATAAAGAGGAAAGGTTTATTTTCGCTCACGGTTTTACAGGTTTCAGTCTGTGATGGGTTGGCTGCGTTGCTTTGGGCCCAGGTAGCACCTCATGGTGGGGGCATATGGTGGAGCTGCTCTGGGGAGTGACCGAGCAGAAGGAGGGGTTCCACCAACCCTCTCAAATCATGCCTCTAAGGATCTAAAACATCTTAATAGGAGCCCCCTCATAAAATTTCCAACTCCTGATAGTCACTCTGGGGAAAAGCCTTTAACAAATGGACTTTGGGGACACTGCAACCAGATTGTGGCATAATGTGTTCCAGCATCCTACTGTGCCCAGAGCTAGGAAGTGCCTCCCACTGTCCAACCAACATCTGCTCCATTGAAGAAGCACAATCATCCCTGGGTATCTGAGGGACCTTTGTTCCAGTTACCAAAATCCGTGATGCTCAAGTTTCTCGTAAAATGGCACAGGAATTACATGTCACCTTGACTTGTCTGGGGAATAATGACAGGAAAGGGAGCCCTGCTGGTTCAGTACAGACACAGCATCGTAGGCCTAACTGGTACACGGGACACCCCAGCAACCACGTGGCATGTTTGTCTGCAGTTGATTGAATCCCGGGTGTGGACCCATGATCCGGAGGGCCTCTATATCCCACCCCTCCAGGCAGCAGGGTGGTATCCTCGCCTCACCCCTCAGCCAAGATACCAGGCTGCAGCAGGCCCTGAGCTTCCCAGCCAAGCACTGGGCCTGGGCAGCTCACGGGCCCTGGGACGCATGGCGGATAGTGGACACCCTCTTTCCACAGCAGAAGCTGAGTGGTGGGGAAGGGGTTGGAGGGATTCCACCTGCAATTCTGACTGCAACACAGAAAGATATTTGGTCTCTGGGTTCTGACAAGAGCTCTTAAGACCCTTGGGATGTCCTGGGTGATAAGGAGATGCCAGAGTACCCTTTGTTCTGAGGAGATACCTCTGGTGGGCCCCTGGTAGCTTCAGGAGGGGGCTGGTCATCAGAAAGATCAAGACTTCGTGAGAAGCCTGGAACTTTCAGCTCCAGAGAGGAGAGCAGATAGGGATTGACTTACTTGCTAAAGACCGGAGACACAGTCAATCATGCCTGGGTATAACAAAACCTCTGCAAAATCCCTGAAAGGCAGGACCGGAGAGCTTCCCTGCTGGTGGGCACAGGGAGGTGCTGGGATGCCATGGACACCCCATCCCTCCGCTTACCCTATTCTTAGTTAGCCCTGTGCATTTCCTCTGCTTGGGGGTTCCTGAGTTGTATCCTGGAAAAGCAACCACTCCACTTGAGCATATCCCTGAGTCCTGTGAGCCATTCCAGCAAATTATTGAATCTGAAGAGGGGTAGTGAGCAGCTCTAATCCAAGCCATGCCATGAGAAGAACAGGTGCTCTGAGACTCGCAGCTGGTGTCAGAAATGGGGGGAGTCTCGTGGGACTGAGCCTTCGCTTGTAAGTGTGTGCTACTCTGGACGATTAGTACCAGGACTGAGCTGAATTGTGGGTCAGAATCTCTGTCAGAGAATTGGAGGGTTGGTTGGTTTAAGGAGAGAAAAAAAAGAAGTCCTCAATGTTATCACAAAAGGCTAGAGCCAGAGCCAGGTGCAGAGGCACACCTGCCATCCCACTACTCAGCGAGGCTGAGAAGGGAGGACAGAGAGTTCAGGGCCAGCCTCTGCAACATGGTGAGACCCAGTCTCCAAAAACAAATAACAACAATAAAATCAGAGCAAGATTCAGTAGAAAACAAGGTCTCTCCTGGAGTTACTGTATTCAAAACTGGGAAGGACTTTCTATGCCATGAAACTGGGCCCCCCTGGTTTTGCAGATGGCCCCAGGAAGGAAAGAGTTTTGCTCAAGGAAACACAGGAAGAAAGTGTCAGGGTTAGGACCACACTGTGGGGCTCTGGGAAGATTCTGGAATGCTTAAAAATTCCATGACTCTTCCATTGTCACAGAACTGGACCCAAATTTACCCTTTGCTTCCAATGAGCATGACATATGGACACAGGAAGACACTTCTGCTCAAAACGTACCTCTCTCCCCTTGGTTGAAATCCCCTCAAGATGAACAAATATTAATAAACATCTGGAGAAAGAACTAACCTGGAATTCAGACTGCAGTATCAACGAGTTATACTGTACCATGAGCCAGACTTGCTAGATTAATGACTCAGGGAATGAGATCATTGGACACTTGGTTCGCATCACAGAGGTGAGCCATGCAAACCAAGAAAGTAGCCTACGGCCGTCTGTAAGCAAAGGAGGTAGTGCGTGGGTTTCAGCAATGGTATGGGTCCTGGCTGAGAACTTCTGCACCAGGTAACTTTCTTTTTACCTCTGCTAGAATTCTACCTTGTGTGATGCATTCATTCATAAGTCTTCATTTGCCATTAATAAATATTCAGTGCACACCTGCCTGTGCCTGTGCCTTGCCCGCGGTGGGTATCAGATCCACCAGTAATCCAAACAGACATCGTTCCTGTTCTCTGGAGCCTGGATCTTCCACTGCAATGGGGAGGGGAGGTCAGGACAGAGAGCAGGGACAAGTACACAGATCAAGTCTGATGCCAGAGCTGGATGGGCAATCTGAAGTCTCCCCAAGACAGCAAATAGGAATGAACTATGAATGACAGGACTCACTCACGTTTAGCATGAGGGTGAGGCATTTTTAGAACTTCAAGGCCCGAGGCCCTGCTGAGGAGCATGGGGGTGAGCTCAGGGGAGCGAGAAGGAAGATGTGCAGGGCCACGTGGAAGCCAGATTGTGACATCTGTGGCCCGTGGTGCAGGGTTTGGATTTTTCACTAAGAGAAGGAGGAAACCACATGACACTACTGCCCCTCCTTCTACCTCTCTCAGTCTCTGTCCAGTGAGGAGGGTGCAGGTGATCTTGGGAGACCGGTGGGTGAATGGTGCTCAGCTCTGTATCTCCCTCACCTCTTTCTTTCTGTACTTTTGCAGTGCTGGGGACTGATCCCAGGGCCTCATGCATGCTGGGCACATGCTATACCACTGAGCCACACCACCAGCCCTGTTTACATTTTAGTTTGAGATGGGGGTCTCACCAGGTTGTCTAGGCTGGCCTGGGACTTGCAATTCTCCTGCCTCGGTATCCTCAGTGGCTGGGATTACAGGTGGGTGCCACTGAGCCTGGTTTTTCCCCTTCTCCATGAGCTGCCTGGCTCACGGATGCCCTGAGCAGCTCTGAGGTGAGGGGAACATGCAGGCCTGTCCCACTCCTCTGCTCTGTACTCGGTGGCTAAGTTCACTTCACGGGGCTCAAGTCTGGGCCCAGGTCTTAGCTTGAGACCTCATTCTCCCCTTCAGCAACTGTAAAGGGGTGACTTTCCGCCTACTTGATCCTCCGTCTATTTCCCAAATGGTCCATGGGAGGGGGCTTCTGATGATCCTTGACACTTAAGGCCAAATGCTGATCTAGGTACAAAATCCCTGCCCCAAACCGTGCGGTTTTATTTAGAGCCATCTGCTCAGACCTGACCCTGGGTGTGGGGAGTGGGGGACGAGGGGGGCTTGGCTTCAGGAGAAGGGACTCAGCACCAGGGAGAGGGGCAGAGAGGAGGGAGAGGAGGGCCAGCCGGGGCTTAGGTCCCTCCTACACACCCCAGGTCTGCCCTGGCTGGAGTCCTGGCAGCCACCAGATGGCCGTGTTCCTTCCCCTGCTGACAGCAGTAGCCCCTGACTCCCACAGCATGGCCTTCCCTTTCTCGAGGGAAATTTCCATCTGTTTCTGGCTGGTGTGCTCCATCTTCAGGGCTAGGAGCCCAGGTAACAGGTGGAGTCAGGCCTCCCCTCCCCTCTCCTTCAGTGCCACGGCCTCTCAGGTGGCTCCATCACTGGCTTGGGGCCATGGGGTCAGCTTTCGTGCCTGGCCAGCCTCATGTCCTCCAGCCTCTGGGGAGCAGGAGCTTCCTTCCTCTCCAGGGCTAATGAAATCCTCCTTCTGCTCAGCGCCCAGTGGGCTCAGGGTCAGCACTCACCCACGCCACACTTCCTGGTGGACAGGCCCAGCCTAGCTTGTCTGCCATCACAGAGGCTTGGAAAGTCCTCTCTGGGCTGCAGAAATGGTTGGGTGTGAATGTCCTCTGTCTTCTGGGCCTGGGCCAGGATGGCATCTGCTCACATCGGTGCCCACCCCCAGCCCACACCCTGGAGCCCCCTTCCCAGGCTGAATCCTGGTCCTTGCTGATTTCCACACACCCTGTCCCCTCTTGCCCAGGAAACCTGTTCTGATGCAGTCACGGAGCTGCTCGTTCCTCATAGCTCTAGATACTGCTGGGGCCTGGCAGGTGCACAAAATAAACTGCTGACCAAGATGGGGGTGCCCTTCCCACCCACCCCTCCTCCACACTCATCTGTGTTATTTTGTTTTGCCCTTTTACTGCTTCACAGAGAGTGATAAATGGAAAAGCCTCGAAGGAAGGAGACTTTCCTCAATGTTATTCAGTCCTCCTCACGTTTGTCTCAAACCCTCCAGTCTGCAGGAGGCCTGAGGACAGAGGGACCAACAGAGCTCATTTCTGCCCTTTGAGATGCTCCGCTGGATGCAGTGGCTCCTGATCCTCCCCTAGATCCTTTAGAAAATCTGACGAAATCTGTGAACTCTGTCCCCAGAAACACAGGCATGCACAGATGGTCCCGCAGGGGAGCTGTGATCCCTGACTAAGGAATCCTGGTACCATAAGAAAGAGAAGCACGTTGATAGAGAATTTTACTCCTCCCTCCCTCCCTCCCTCCCTCCCTCCCTCCCTTCCTCCCTTCCTTCCTTTCCTAAGGGACATGCCAAACAGCAGAGACATCTTGCATTGGAGGTCATGGAACATGGTGTGACTAACCCTCCTTGAGGTGGGATGTGGTGTCTGGAGAGGTGGGGAAGGCGGAAGCGACTCTGAAGGGCTGGCTTTTGAGGAATGTAGAAAAATCCCCGGCAGGCAGACAGCGAGGAGGTAGGTGACAGTCTGTGCAGGCTGCTGCAGTATCAGAGAGCTGAGGAGCTGGGGGCGGCGGGATGCAGAGGGCTGAGGTCAGGTTTCTTCCCAGGTGATGAGACAGCACTGTGATTAGCTGGTGGCGACATCTGCACAACCCTGTGACTCTGCTGCCAGCTACTGAACTGTGCACCTCCCCAGGGTGAATTTTATTTTTTGGTGAGGGTATTGGGGTGGTTCATTTTGTGTCAACTTGGCAAAGCCATGATACCTAGTCGTTTGGTCAAACACCAGCCTAGATATTGAACGTGACGTCTAAGATGAAATTAACATTTAAATAAAAAAATCTTTGAGTAAAGCAGATTAACCTCCATGATATGAGTGGACGTCAATCAATTAATTTAATCAATTTCTCTTCAGAGGAAAAGACACATCTCCCTGGGAAAAGCACATGGGCCCCCAGAGGGCCTTCGGACTTCAAATATGACACTGACTTTCCCTGGCTCTCCAGCCTACCAGCCGCCAGGTAGATTTTGGATTTGCTAACCCTACACCTACCTGCCTGAGGCAGTGCTGCAAAAGAAATCTCTCTCTCTCTCTCTCTCTGTCTCTCTCTCTCACACACAGATAGATATAGATATAAAATGTATGTTAAATACACATATATCTCCCAATTATCTCTGTTTCTGGGTAACCTGACCAATATAATAATCACATTTCAATTTTAACATGTTCATTGGTGAGGATTCAATAAATTAAGGGAATACCATCAAGTCAAGTGCGCAGGCATGAACTGTGTGGTGCCCTCAGAGGGCAGAAGAGCCCAGAGTGGCTCTAGGAAGGTACTGCCTTGGCCAGGGTTTTTGTTTTGGGACTTTTTTTTTTTTTTTTGTACTTGGGATTGAACCCAGAGGTGCTTAACCACTGAGCCACATCCTCCTCAGCCCTTTTTTATATTTTTAACTTAGAGACAGGATCTCACTTGGTTGCTTAGAGTCTCTAAGTTGCTGAGGCTGGCTTTGAACTTGTGATTTCTTGCAAGTAATGGAAACTGACCCTGGCCAATTTCAGGAAAAAAAAAAAAAAAACAGAAAGAAAAGAAAAGAAATGGTGAGCATATGACGCTCACCCATCTAAAAACGCTTCACAACAAATCCAGAAACTGTCAGGAACAAGGGTGACCCTAGAGATCTTGGCAGTAGGAACTCATGAGCTAGGTCTCTTTGGGATAAAGCCATTGCCACCACTTTTAGTTCTGGGTTATTCTGCTCAAATGCACAAGCTCAGGAAAGAGCATGTGACTGGCCACGCTTGAATCCATGAGCCCAACCTTTAACCTGGGAGTGCAAGCAGGACCCCTTGTCTGACCGTCCTCCAGTCGGGTGGTGTCTGGGACGTATGACCAGAGGCTGCTGGAGAATAGGAGGGTGCTGCTGGCAGGTCAGCCTGTGGCCGACCTTGGAATCCTCAGCCAGCTGGTGATGAGGGCAGGGCCCTGAGGTCCCTGAGTAGAATGACTGGTCCTCATCACAGCTATGATATTGCACGCTCCCAGCATGTTCTTGCTCTTTCCTTCCAGGGCAGGTCTCTGGCCCTGACAGTGATGCTCAGTCTAGAGGAAAGCTTGAGGAATCTTTTCCAGTCAGTGCTCAGTTACACTCCTGAGCTGCATAAGGACACAGCTGTTAATGGGCCACGTAGGCACAGGTCCTGCAGAGCTGGGAAACTCCTACTGCCCAGGGAGGTCAATGTGTGTTGGTGATGCTGGTGTAGACAAATCTATCGCACCACCCTCATTTGAAGGTGGAACACATAAAAATGTGTGACCTTGATAATGACAGTAAATGACGAAGTTACTGGTGTATCTATTTGCCAGGCTGTTGTTATTTTAGAGTATGCTCCTGCTGCTGATTAAAGTTGACTCTAAGGTAGAGTGTCGTCTTGGGCCAGGGCGGCCTCAGACATCTCGTACTCGACACATCTTTTGATGGCACCAAGAGGCCACACCCTGTGATCAAGTCATAGCTTCTAGGTTTGTGTCCTTACGTGCCATAATGGCCCCACAGTGAGGAAGTCATCTAAGGACCCAGGCCTCAGGAAGCATCCCCAGCATGAAGAGGCTCCTGACCATGGGCTCAAGCTGGGCTGGGGCTGGGCCAGGGCCAAGCATGTGGTCCTGGGCAGGGCCTGGCTGCTTTCTCCTCCTCCTTGACGTACCGGCCCACAGGAAGCCCACAGGCTGCTTGTCTTCCTCCAAGATGGTGTCCCCAAGGCTCCCCAGCCCTTTGACAAGGGAACAGAAACTCAGCCCCTGAGAGGCGGGGGGTGGGCCCCCTGGAGAGTCAACCTGCCCCAGCTCCTCGGCAGATCCTGGAGGTGGTTCCCGGAATAGTCCTCACCAATCCACATGACCCTCAAGGTAGGCTCTGTGTGTGGTGCTGTGGGCCCCCAGAGGTCAGCTGCAGGCCACCAGCCACCCTCCCTGTCCATACCCTGGGCCTGGAGCTGGGCGCTGTGGGCTTCAGGCTGTGATGCAGAGGCAGAGGTGGGGCGAGGGAAGGACGGGCCACGCTGAAGAGAGAGAGGATCCTCTTCAAGGTCCAAGCCCAGAGGCCCCAACCAGGCCAGGCAGGGTCCTGAGGGGCAGGAAAGACTCAGATCCCACTGTACCCCCCCCCCCACAGGGCTGGGGAGGAGGGGAGGCCAGTGGAAGACGTGGAGGAAGAGAGAGGGTGAGCCAGAGGCAAAGAGGTGGAGGGAGGAAGAGGGACAAGCACAGAGGGAGGAAGACAGAGAGGCTGGAGAGGAGGCAGGGGGGCATGAGGAGAGGCTGGGAAGGGAGGGAGGGAGGGGAGCTAGGAGAGGAGAAGTAGGAGGGAGAAGGGACAGAGGGGAGATGTTGAGAGGAGACTGGAGGAGTGGCAGGGGAGGAGGAAGGAGTGAGGTGACAACAGGACACAGAGCTGGAGGGAGGACGAGAGGCCCCAGGTGGAGAAGCCAGGAGGAGAGGAAGCAGCCAAGCAGGAGGGAGGGCAGCTGCCCGGCCTCCCCAGCCCTCCGTGTCCTGGGCTGGAGTCCTGGCCCAGGCTCTGGGGGCTGGCTGGCTTTCCCCCTCTGACGTGTGACAGCCCCAGATGATCTAGGAAGGCACAGCGGAGTCTACACATGCTTCCACCCACCGCCGCCCCCCGGGGAACGCACTATATTTGTGAGGTGACTCATCCTGGCTGCCACAACCCCTGGGGATCGGAGGCAGAATGTTCCCGGGGAGTTCACCTTCCACAGGGACATGGGGATGGGCCAGGAGGGGTGAGAGGCTGCATTGAGGGCACTGCCAGTTCCCTAAGGCTGCTGCTGTCCCCAGCCGGAGGGCACAGAGAAGGCAGGTCACTGGGACCGACGGCGACACGGTGGTCTTGGAGTGAACACCCCCTGTGACCCCTACAGGCAAATCCCACTGAGGGCCAGAGAACTTGTTGAAGAACTTCCCGTTCTTCATGGCAGTCAGGGGTCATGGAAGGCCAAGTCCCACTGTCCCTTCCAAGGCCACGCCCCTGGTGACCTACCCACCTCCCACTAGGCCCCACCTCTTAAAGGCCCCCTCCTCCAACAGTGCCACAGGCTGGGGACCAAACCTTCAACACCTGGCCTCTGGAGAACATTCCAGATCCATACTGTACCTCTGGGGGAAGATGAAGGAGATGTCACATTCTACATAAAAGGTGGATTCCAAACAGCAAGTGTCTTTTCCTGCTAACAGCTTTAAGGGTCACTATCTCCTTTCTCCTCCATTGACTTAACACCCCCACCAGCACCAGGGGAAATGCTAACCTGGTCCACTTGGCAGAAGGTAGAAATGGCAGAACCTCCCTCACCAGGGCCAACATTCCATCAGTCAGATCCAGGAAAGCACAGGGAGTCACAAGTTGATAAAGGTTAGTGATTCAGGTAATTCACTTGACACTGTACATAAAGAGAGAACAGACTAAGCTATCAGGGATCAGGAGCAAGAAGTGGCAATCTGAGTCCTGACAGAGTCCGCCATGGCTTAGGTCTTTGGGCCACTCCAAGATAGACTAAGTAGCTAGACCTATAGAGGGTGGATGTGGAATCCTCAACGTTTCTTTCTGTCATGGAAATAAATCTGGAGTCAATGGGCCCTTCCCCTCTGGTTAGAAGCAGACCTTCCCTTGAGGCAGACCTGACCTCACTCATACGCTGTGGAGTCCACTGAGGATGAGGAGGAATAGCAAGTGCGTCCTACAGAGTTATTGTGTAAATATGAACCAAGAGAAAAGTGAGGTGCCCTTGATACTTGGACGAGCAGTTAAAACGGTGAGCATGTCACTGGGGAATATGTACTTGAATTGTTCACATCAGGACAATGTAACCGAGCGAGGCTGAAGTTAAGTTGGAAACACTAACAGGGACCCCTCAGCTTCCATGTTTCCCTACCTGTCACTGTAAATGTCCCCAGTGGCAGGGCATTTCTGTCCGCCCCCAGTTCTCTAGTGCCTCCTAATGCCCAGGTTTCTCTCCACTGAAAAAAAACAAAGCAGCCTTAGGAGGGTAGGATCAGATTGGGCCTGGAAGTTTCTTCTGTGACCAGAAAGTACAGGTTTTCTCTGGAATCTCACAGAGCAGCTCCGGAAGGTCAAAGAAACTGGATTCAAGAGGCTTCTCCTAGCCAAGCTCTGGTAATTGAAGTGCAAGACTGATAACTTAATCAATTAAAACACATGCAATCTGCAAAGGGCCATAAGTTCCTAATGAGATCCAGAGAGAAGTTGATATAAATGGGGAACATGATAAGATTTCCTTCTAAAATGCTTAATAGCAGACTTATATCCTATAGGGGTAATGTCATTTCCTCTATTTAATATATGTTGGTTTATTAAGCGCAGATAGGTTCTGTACTCCATCTCCCAAGGAGGAAAGAATACATTTTGAATACATCTAATACATTTGGGGGGAAAATGGAAATTCGTAGTCATGCACGAAAACACATACAGAAGGAGCCACAAACGTGCAGGAGAGCCAGCCGGATGTCCCCAGGAAGATGGCTAATTGCACAGCTGGCATCCGGGTCCCCAGGACACAAAGCACCTTCTGAGAAAGCCTCTGGCTATAGGAAAGAGGAGCTGCGTAAAAGGGACTTAGGCAGCCTTGGACCACGTTCAATCTCAAGTACAATAATGTCCAGAGACCCAAATAAGAATAAGTAACCCCAAACCTGCTGGCCTGAGATAACACTATTGATTTCTATAAGAAATCAGTGTTCTTAGAAGAGATTGGACGATTTAACATCCTGATCCGGGGAAACTATCATATTAATTCTAAGAAAGTAATTCTGAGAAAATGTTAGAGCAGTACAATAATGGAAAAGCCAATCTATACCAAGATCTTGCTCCCTCTGTGACCAGTGTAAGGGTAAGTAAAAGCACATGTTTTCAGTCCCTGAGATGTTTTATGTGCATTTGGGCTGACGTTTAGGTGTTGGAAGCATTTAGGAGAGTCTGACACATTAAATTTATGATTTTAATTAAAAGTGTTGGAGAGAGTGTTTAAATAATTTTGTAACCAATGCTTATAGGTTTGGGGAATTTGAACTGGTTCAATTTTTAATAAGTGTTGACTTATCAATTATGCACATATATTTATATGTTAAGAGGACTGTTGTTTAATAGATTCACAAGGGTGGGGGTTTGAACATTAATTTACACAGAGGAGTGAATGCTCCTTCTAGTAGCCAAATTTCCACAGGCATTAAAGGACCTATTGAAACATCAGCCTCAATTCCAGAGCCCAAGTGGACAAAGCATCAGACATCACCCTTGCTGAAAAACGGCATGAACAGAAGGAACCGGTTTTGCCTTGGGGAGCTCACAGTCGCAGTGGCTTGAAGGACTTAATCAAATGGAATTTTTCTAAGTCCTTTGCAGAAGGTGAGAGGGGTCTTGGTTTGGGGCCCTAACCTCTCATCCAGCGGCCCCTGGTGCTTTCTACCAGTCCCTATCCAGACCTGAAATTTACCACCCTCCCCTTTCAAAACTCTGTTACTATTTTCAAAAAATTGTTTTAAAATTTTTTATCCAAGACGAGTGGTATGTTGTCACATAGGAGACAATAAGATAGTACCTTCTCAGTGCCTCCCACTGGTGACTTGCTCAAAATGCCCTCTGGCAGCAAGTCCCCCAGCTCTCTTAGTGACCAAGGCAGAGGGCTCTCTGTGGCCTTGCCTCCTGTCTTACAACACCATGTGATACGGAGTCTCCGCTTTGACATCTCCTTGACCTGTTCATTGCAATCACATTTTTCAAAGTTCAGAGAAAAGAGGATGATAACATGTGGAAGCACCTGCCCTGAAAATACTGCCAGCCCTCACTTTCCTGTCCTTTCCATAGACTGCACTGAGAGCTGTCCCTGACACTCAGATCCTCGTGGGTGTGGCGTCTGTAGGAAGCGCTCACTGTCGGAGCCGTTTCGATTCCCCCTAAGCACCTCGACATCCCGCTGAACCGTGATCTTGAATGCTGACATCTCACAGGAATCCTTTCCTTCTTTACTTTAGAGCTTACAAAGGGGTCCTATTTAAAAGGAAGCCAAGACGCCGAAATTCTCACAGAAACTTAGCCCCAATGGCAGACATTCGCCAAATGGAAAACAGGGCTTGGTAGGAACACTGTTGGGTTCCTGGGGAACCTGACCATGGGAAATTAACCTGGGAGTCCCACAGTCCTGCAGGAAACCTGCAGGCATGGCTGAACTCAGAATCTCCCAGGCCACCTGGAGGGGTCAGCTGGAGGGTAAGACAGCACTGTGAGGTGGGGGAAGGAGGGTCCCACCCGCTGGGTATCTACACCCCCATCAGGACTGTCAGAGCAGCCCAAGTCCTCTGGGACTTGTCAGCCAGGAGAGCTCAGTGTTGCTGGCTCTCCTAGTTCATTGAAGGAACCAATGAAAGGACTTCATACTGAGGCTTATGTCCGACCATTCCACCAAACTTTATAACAGTCCTGCAATGACTGAGCAGGGAATTTACAAAAGATACCTAATGGATACAACTGCCTGTTAGGGTCTGTAAACAAGTCAGGATGGCGCCTGGCATTTTGCCAGAGGGAGTGGTTTGTGAAGTAATGCCAGCGAGCCATTAAGTGTGGAGATTCCTTATTGGTTGACTGCTGTATCTAGTTTATGTTAATTAAGATAAGCTGTGTGGAATGTATATATACCCCTCCTGTCCTACAATAAGCGGCTCCCACTCCTGCTGTATCAATGTGCACAAGTTGTTCGTCACCCCCCGGTTATTTTGCTGCAGCCGGACTGAGGCAACTGCCATAAAGACCATCTGGATAAAACCCCACATTGTCCCCTGGCCCAGCAGGACTTCCGCCCCTTGGCTACTGCTGCCTCTCCCTCTGCTGCTGAGCAGCCCCCGTGATGTGCTGTCTGCACTGGAGGACGCCGGTGTCCTGGGTTCGACCTCCAGGAGGAGGAGCCCAGACCCACCTCAATACCCTCCCAAAGCCTCCTACACACCCCTCCCTCTGCAAGTTCACTATTCCCATCCTCCTTGGATGCATCTGTGCTGGCGTGGGGTCATGTTCTCTTGCAAGTACTAGTTCATGACCTAGGACAGGACTGTGTTGCAGTCTTCGCTCTTTCTCCCAGTGGCCTGTAGAGGGCAGCACCCCAAAAAAGTTCAGTGACAGAACAGCCCCTAGAACCAGCAATGACCCCAAACTAGGCTATAAAGTAAAGAGTTAAGAGCCGAACTGTAAAGTATAGGCCTTTAGTAGAAGTTATATCTTACACTTTTAGAAAGAAACATTCATCTTTTGATAGATCTAAAGCCCCAGGGTGAATTTGCAAGTCCTGGAAACACATATGAAATCTCTACCTCTGGGCCTCTGTGTTCTGCTATCTGTTATGTTAAGTTACATTATTGTTTTATTTCATTGAACAGTTTTGGGTTCACTGCGAAAATCGAATGGAAAGCACAGTACAGCCCCTGTCCCCTCATGGCACAGCCTCCCAGTGATCCATCTCCCACCCAGGGTGGCCTATTACTTAAAATCTTTCAACCTGTGCTGACACACTCTTATCACCCAGGGCCTCTTATCCGCTGAGGTTTGCTCTGGGTGTTGTAGAAAGGGCCATTTATAATAAAATATTTTACATTTCAAAACTGTCTTTGTGCTTTGTCATTTACAAAGCCTTATTGCTGGGACATGCTGAGAGTATTTTGATTTTTCCTGCACATGGGGAATTTGAGTTTTTTGTTTCGTGGTAGGGAATGGGGTGTTAGCTTGTGGGCTGGTCCACAAAGCAGAGCCCCGCAGAATCGACTTATTTTATTCACCAAAATTGACCTTAAAAATAAAAATTTCAGACTGGTAACTGTTTCAATGAGTTATATCACCCTCCCAAGATCATGACTTTGGTACCAGCTATGACTCAAAGTTCAAAATTCAAGACAAATGATAACATGCCCATTTTTTTAAAAGCTATATGGGAGTTGTTTCAATTCATATTGTGTTTGTCAACAGTGAGCCTTTAACAAATTAGCCTTGAAGAGAGGGAGACCCCAGGTTGGAACAGAAGAGTGGTCTACCGTCTAACAGAGACCCCAGGACAGCCAAGTCAACATGCAGAGAAACCGCGTCTGTTTTTTCCTGCAGGAGTTGAGAGGGCAGCTGATCCCTGGCTATTTCATCTGTGATTATAATTAATCAGAGAGCTGAGCTTCCAACAACATGAACCTTCCAATTAGAAACAAGTTTAAAACATAAAGCACCCCAATAATCATGAGACTGCCTCCAAGCCTAGAAAGCATGACCACTTGATATCCCTTAACCAATGGCTAACAAAGGACACTGTATCTCTCAGGAACGAGTACTAAGCAAGGAGCAGGTTGGGCCTCCTCCTTAGTAGATTCCTCAACAAAACTGGGCCTGGCCAGATGTGGAGGCACAGCCCTGTAATCCCAGCATCTTGGGTGGCTGAGGCAGGAGGATCGCGAGTTCAAAGCCAGTCTCAGCAAAAGCAAGGTGTTAAGCAACTCAGGGAGACCCTGTCTCTAAATAAAATACAGAATAGGGCTGGGGGTGAGGCTCAGTGCTGGAGTGCCCCTGGGTTCAATCAAAAACTGGGCCTGTTAGCCAGGAAGCAGCCGCAAAGTAGGGAGGAAATAAATGGAAGCGGGCTGGGTCATCAGATCTTTCTCCAGCATCCCTTCCGGCTCTCACAGCTCTGCAGAGAGGAACCCCGCAAAGGGGCCCTGCCCCAGTTGTGTAAGGAGAAGTATCCAGAAGAGGAAGATATTTTGAGACTTCTTATAACTTTGTGACTTTCTCCTTTTGTTTTGTTGTTTTTATCTCCTCTGTTTCCCTGTCTCAGCACCAGTGAGAACCCTTAACTTAGAAAAGCCTAAGAAAAGCTCCTGCTCCTTCCTGGGACAGCGGCGTGGGAGGCCTCCTCCCGCTGCCTCTGAGCTGGGAGTCGGGCTCAGTGCAGCAGGACCTGGCCAGGTAGCCTGCAGGCCTGCGCCCCGAATATGGTGGCCTTGGGTCTGGGAAGTGTGGAAGCTGTGGTACAGAGGAGCAGAAAAGCTCTGGGTTCCGGTCAGACCTGGCCTCCACTCTGGGCATGGCCATTCCCTGGCCGCATGAACGCAGAGGCTTCTGGGAGAAGGAGCAGTGATGAGACCTGGCTCGTACTAGGTGCTCATGACCAGTAGCTGATGCTACCCTCTGGGCCCAGGTGCTCTAAAGATTTTAAAGTTAATGTGCCTCATCCATGCCCCACGCCAGCTCTACCAACACAGTCTCCTCTTCTCCCTCCTGATGTGGGGCTGAGGGCAGGGGGTTGGCAAACACCCGGGGACCATGCTGCCATTGCGGGACTTATGGAGGAAGTGGCAGCAGTGAACTCACCCCACTGGGATGGCCACAGGTTTGACTGTGTTGTGGGATGTCACCCACAGCGAGCTGCCAGGGACCCTGACACTACCTGTCCTGCTATATCCCTCTGGCTTCAGGCTGAGGTGGCCCTGAGAAGAGAAGTTCCTGGGCCCTCCCTGATTTCTCCCAGGGCCAGGACCTCATCAGTAAGAAGGGGGACTCTAGAGTTGTCAGCGTTCAAATCTGGCTGAACCAGGTCTGTGACTTTGGACCCATTTCTTTCCCTCCCTGTGCCTCAGTTTCCTGATCAGTAAGATAGGGACACGGTGCCTCCTTTATGACACGGGGAACACGGGGCGATTGAGTCACCAGGTGAGGGCATGTGGACTGTGGCAGAGCCCGCACGAGCCAACCACTGGATAGATGTGAGCTGCTGTTGATTGTTGTCCCCGGGGACCCACAATCCCACCCGGTCTTTACCAGGGGAGCAGAGCCTCAGCGGTGGGGCAGGTGCCACCGTGGCCTGTGTCCTTTTGCCCGACTGGCCTGCTGGAAAGGCCTCTCGTTCCCTGACCTTTCTTCCCACCCTTCTCCAGGTTTGGACTGAAGCTATTTCCATTCTGCAGGGAGAGGGCTGAGGACCAGAGAGCCTCCCTCTCTCGGGAGCCATCTGGCAGTCCTCTGGGCAGGGGGACACTCTCCCAGGTGGACTTCACTTCTGGAGCCTGGGAAGTGGAGTGCAGAGGCCGTGACTGCAGCGAGGACCTCCTCCCAGCCCAGCTGGCTCCTGCAGAGACCAGGAAGGGCTCCCCCACCCCTCCTCCCACCTGGCTGCCAGGAGGCCTCCAGCGGAGAAGTGAAAAATGAGCCCCTAAATGTATTATGACTTGTGAGACTGTCTTAATAATTAAGTTTTATTAAAACGAACACCAAGAAATTTCCTGACATGGCCTGCCTGGCGGAGCTCATCCAAAGGTGATGGATGAGAGGGTTCTGGAGGAAGAGGATGGGGGGGGAGTGGGGACAGGGAGGGGACAACGGGGGTGGAGAAGCAGGCTCAGCAGCCTGCACAGCCTGGGCTTGCACATGACCTGGCTATTCTCTGGCTCACAGCCTAGGCCAGGGAGCATCGCGGAGTGGCCTGCTGAGCTGGCTTCTAATCAGCCCAGGGTCAGCACGGAAGGCCACTGTTAACCAGGGCAGCTCTCCC
The DNA here is from genome assembly GCF_045843805.1 of Urocitellus parryii. Lineage (NCBI taxonomy): Eukaryota > Metazoa > Chordata > Mammalia > Rodentia > Sciuridae > Urocitellus > Urocitellus parryii. The sequence goes on along the minus strand of NC_135531.1, from coordinate 157,762,806 downwards.
TAAGCCCCTGCTCCCTGAGCTGTAAAAGCGGAATCGGAAGATGATACTCCTAAAGAGACGTGGTCAGCCACCCCTGCTGAGAAAGTTGGCCAGTCTTCTGTGACATTGACCAAGAAATCCAGCTAACCGCGGCCTGTTCTGGAAAAGGCACTGGAACCAGGGATGGGGCTCCTTGGAGCAATTCCATTATCTGAGTTTTTCTACAATAGGCATTGGTTGCCTTTGTACAGAAAATGAGCCAAGGCTTGCCAGAGGGAGGATCCCCCTGTCCTAAGACCAGCCCTGCTTTGGGGAGCCCACGGCTGTCTGGGGTGGGGTGGGCAGAGAGCCATCAGGTTACAGGGGTTTTAATTGTGTGCCTGCTGGTGCTAAGGGCTATGACTGGCTAACACTATGAGGGCACAGAGAGGCCCCTCAATGTCCTCAGCAAAGGAACTCCTGACCTAAGATTTGCTGACACTTGGACTGTTTTGTAGAAGAAAGGAGGAAGTGGGGGAGGGGGCAGCCACTGGAAAGCCCAGAAGCATAAATCAGCACTGGAGACTCACAGGCTCCCAGGGAGTGCTGGGGAGGCAGCTCTGGGACTGGGTCTGCCAATTTCACAGGAGGATGTTGGATTCTTCCCTCTGCTTGGCTGATAACTCTGCTCTCAATCAATAGCTCTGAATAATGGCATTCTGAACCTCCCCCAAAAGTGCGGCCTTGAACCTCTGCTATCCCCATCTCTCATTAAGAAAGAAAGAAAAGAAAATTCTCTGTTGAAGAAATTGTTTTTTTGTGTGGAGGGTTGACTGAAGGGCATCCATTTCCCCAGGAGTCTACATTTTATCCTTGAATTGAGTCTGAAATCGTGTGCCCAAGGAAAGGGAGATCCATGGAACAGAATGGAAAGGCCAGAAATAGATCTAGGCAAAATGGGAGTCAGTGTCAGGTAAAGGTGGCTTTGCAATGCAGAGAGGAAGGGAGGCTCCCCCAGGGGTGTCCCTGCCCAGAGAATGGGCTAGTCATCTGGAGCCAGCAGAACCTGAAGCCTCACATCACACACCCAACCGAGACTAAGCAAACACATGCATGTAACAAACGGACAAAACATCCCCAAAGAACTACAAAATATAGGCAGAAGATATCTTTACCATATTGGATTAGGGGAAATCTTCTAAAAAGTCCTAAAACACAAGGTTGACAAATATGATCGCAAAACCAAAAAATTTCTGAATACAGAGAATAACTTGCATGAAATCAAAAGAAACATGATAGGGAAGGGGGGAGAGAATTTCCATGGAAGACCACGGAAGGGCTGGAACATGGGATGGGGCATGGGATGGAGTGAATGAGGGTTGGAATGTTATATTTTGGAAAATGCTGGGTATGAGGGGGTGGTCCCAGCTACTCAGCTTGGGTGACACTGCAGAACCCTATCAAATACATAGATGTGGCACTATAGTGGGGACCATAGAATCAGAAGACATCCGCTTAGAGGGGATGAGAAAGGTGGTGTGCCTGGGAGTCAGAGAGACAGCTCCTGGTGACAGGCCAGACAAGAGATGAGGGGCGCTCTGGCTCGGCTGGAGGTGGGACAATCAGCAGCGGGTGGAACTGCGAGCTGTCTGGAAGCAGACATCTAGGGGACGGTGTAGAGATACACTGGGCAAACCAGACTCAGGAAGACAGAGCTCCAAGGAGGATTCCCAGGGTGCTCCTGTTGGGGCCTTGGGAAGCAATTAGGTCACAAGCCTCCTGAATAGACCAGTGCCCTTGTTAATGAAGTCCAGGGACTGCCTTTCCCTGTGTGAGGACACCCTGAGAAGACGTCATCTGCTCACCGGAAAGCAGACCCTCACCCGTCAGCACCTCTGCGGGACCTCGGCCTTGGACCTCCAGCCTTCAGAGCTATGGGAAGCTGAGAGGAGGAGCCATGAGCCCATATAGAGGTTGAATGTGGGGGGAGGGATTTGAGTGTGTATTTTGGGAGGAACATGAACATGCGGCTAAGGAATCTTATTAAGTGGAACAGCCCGGCAGAGTATGAGACCAGGAGGAACCTCTGTGTAGAAGGGGGCAGGATGCAGGACACACTCATCTTGCCGGTCACCTCCAGGAGTGGGTCAAGGTCTTCGCCTTCTCCTTCTATGCTGGTTGAATTTCTTTTCTATGTTTTCTATGTAACCTTACTTTTTTTTAATAATAAAAAAACTATTAATGTGATGCCCTAAAGGGCATCTCTTGAGCACGAAAAATATTGAACAAAGGTTTCTCTGGTTTCCAAAATTAATATTCAGTTTATTAAAGTTACAAAATCACACAGACCCCAGTTCTTCCATAAGCTTTGAAATTCAGCTTACCAATCTTATTATTTATTTATAAGTCTAGCAAATTTTAACAATCCCTTTTAAGAGGACCTTTGAGAAACGTCTCAACTCATTTACAAATGTGTTTAATTAAATGGCTCTAAACATGGTAAACTGCATTTATTGACTTAATATATTTGAATACCTTTTTAAGTACTTCAATTGTCTAAAAATCCTTCTCAAATATTTAAATAATTATTATGCATCTAATTCATTAAACTTATATCCAGCAAAGCTTAAATTCTTTCACAGGTCATGATACTTAAATGTAGTAAGATTTCAACGTAGAATCTGATGGTGGAATCAATTGCTCAATTAAACATTTTCCATTAGAATGGAAAAGTTATCGTATAACTCTAAAACACCACATTTTCAAAGCACAAAGATCTTCAAGGAAAAGGTAGTTTTTTGTTCTTTATCATATACTTGATTGTGAAGGATGCTCACCTCCGGTCCAGCCATGGGTGGACCTCACTCTGCTCCCTGCTACCACCCTGCCTTCCCCTCTGCCTCTGTCCTCCACCCAGCTGAGGCCCAACCTCCACCTGCATTTGCTGTGGTTCTCTCAGGTTCTTAAGTGTCGACAGGCAGCTGTCTTTTCTCTCCTAAAGATTTGATAGTTTCCTCTCAACTTGGATGCTTCCCATCAGCAATTTAAAAACAAAAACAAGTCAGGTGTGGATGCACACTTGTAATTCCAGCAGCTCAGGAGGCTGAGGCAGGAGGATTGTAAGCCCAAAGCCAACCTCAGCAACTTAGTGAGGCCCTAAGCAGAACCCTCAGTGAGACCCTGTCTCCAAATAAAATATACAAAGGGGCTGGTGATGTGGCTCAGTGGTTAAGCGCCCTGGCTTCAACCTCCAGTACCAAAAAATAAAAACAATAACAAGAGGGTAAAGCCTTTGACTCCCTTGGCGAGGAGTCACCTTCCTGGTTCAGCAGCTGCTATAAGGACTGGTCTCTACCATGAGTCCTGGTTTTGTCTCCTGCATCCATCCTTTGGCATGTTCCAGCTTGGCTCTCCCCGTCATTCCACCAAAACCTCTCCCAGTTATGGATGATAGTCATGGTGCCACATCCAGGAGCCATTTTTCAATCTTGATCTTACTCAACTCCTCGTAACCTTGACTCAAGACTTGGTGAAAGCCTGGCACTCCTCACCTTCCAGTAGAGCCCTGCAAGTGAGCTTCTCACTTCTTCCCCGGGCCCTCCCCTGCTGCAGAGGGACACCTGTCCCCTCCCCTGTCATACACTGTAAATCTGGCCCCGCTGTGCTGGTGTTAGGGCTGGAGCAGGTGAGTGGATCAGTGCCCTGGTAAATGAAGTCCCCGAGACTGCCGCGCTCCTCCCACCATGTGGGGACGCCCTGAGAAGGCTTCCTCTGTGAACCAGAAGGCAGACCCCACCATCACCTCATCTGTGGGACCCTGGCCTTGGCCCTGCAGCCCCAGAGCCGTGGGAAGCGCCTCTGCTGGTACAGCTGCAGCCCAGGAGTCCTGGGGGTCCAGGCGGCCGTCCCTGCCTCTGACGAAGTGTCTTCAAGGTCCCACCCAGCCCAGGAGACCTCAGCCTCCATCCCCCAGGCCATCCACCTTGTTTTGATTTCAATCATTTCTGCAAACCACTCCCAGGTTCATATCTTCCCTCTCCACCTCCCCTCTGAGCCCTGAGCCCTGGGCTGACATCTGTCTGCCTTCAGGTAGGACATATTGACTTGGATATAATCTTGCCCCTCTCCCCTGCCAACCAAGTCGTCCTGTGGGATCCCCTCCCTGCAAGACAGATTGGGTCTTGTTCTTTTTCTTTTTCTTTTTGTACCGGGATTGAACCCAGGCATACTCTATCACTGAACTACAGCCCCAGCCCTTTTTAGTTTTTACTTTGAGACAGGGTCTCACTAAGTTGCTTAGGGCCTTGCTAAGTTGCTGAGGCTGGCTTTGAACTTGCGATCCTCCCGCCTCAGCCTCCTGAGTTGCTGGATTACAGACTTTCGCCACTGCGCCTGACTGGTGTTGTTCTTGATGCTGCCTTTCCTCTCTCTCCTCTGCACACCTCACCGGTCACCACGTCCCGTCCGACTTAACTCATAAACACTTTGCGACCTCCCTACCTGTATTTAGGGCCAGTCCCCACCCCTGTGACTGCTTTACTGGAACGCTGCAATAATCTGCTCAGTGGTCTCCCAGTGACCCTCCCACACGCCCTTGTCCTCCAAACACAGGCCACAAGAGGGAGGCTGACCACCCTATCCAACCCTTTTAAGAGCCCTCAAGGGTCACACATGACGTTGAAGATGAGCTCCAGACTCTAACCTGACCCTTCTCACCTCCCCTCCCTGACTCTCCTGCATCTGCCTCCTGTTCCCGTGGTCCAGACTCTGGTCTCCTCACCTACCAGAAAAGACTGCCTCCTGTCCCCTTGGAACCTCGTACACACCCTAGAATATTCTCCTGAGCCCTATTAATCCAACTCGGAAATCCTGACTTGTCTTTCAGATACAAAATCCGAAAGTCTTTCTGCCATCCTGAGCTAGGCGAGATCAGAGTGCTATCTCCATGTCTGGTGTGTGTGTGTGTGTGTGTGTGTGTGTGTTGTTGTTGTTGTTGTTGTTGTTGTTTTTGCACCAAAATCTGTTTCCCCAGTGAACTACAAGCTCCTTGAAGTCAGGGATCATGTATTTCTTGTTATTGTAGTATCCCTAGATCCTAGCACAGTGCTTGGTACACAGTGCTTGGTGCATAGTGCTTGGTGCACAGTGCTTGGTGTTCAGTAAATAGTTGCTGAGTGGCAATGCTGGAGGCCAGTGCCCCTCACATCCCTCAGAGCTTCTGGATGAAGAAATTTCTCTGTGGAATAAATGTGGGAAAGTCCCATTTCCTCTGAAGAACTAATGTGCAAGATGGAGGCAGAGAAAGAGGGTAGAGAAGAACTTCTGGGGGTACTTTGTAGCCTTAAGTCAGAAACTGGCTGCTTTAAAAAAAAAAAAAAAAACAGGAATTTACAGAATTCTGTGCACATGCTAATGAGGACTAATGGAGGTGTCCTTGGGTCTGCCATGAGGCTGCTGAGCTTCCTGCTACACCAGGAGCTGTCGCACATCAGCTGGGCGTGCTGTGGCTGACTGCACCTCTGTTCAGAGCCTCGCAGGTTCCCGTGCCCTTGTCTCACAAGGTCACCCACGTGGAAACTGAGAGACTTCAGGACAGGTCCCCAGAGGGTGGAGCACCCAGGAGACCCTGCTGGGGGCTGAGGGAACCCAAGGGCACAGCCCTGAGGCTGCATCCCGGCCATCTGCCTCCCCCATGCCAGCAGGACAGACAGAAAGACACCGTGTGCAGAGTGGGCAGCTCCAGACCACGGGGGGAGCATGACACACCTTTCAGGTCCCCAAATGAGGTCCTGTGGGGAGGTGGGCACTGGTGAAGGCTCTGCCAGTGCCTCTTAAGGTCTCTCACCCTCTGGGGCTGCCTGTCCTCATGTCCTGTGTCAAAGAAACCCTGAGTGACATGAGGAGTGGTTAAGAGCATGCAGGGACTTCGTGTGCAGGGCAGAGCTGAGTCTGACCCGTCTGTGGTTTCCCAGCTCTCTGAGTAATCCCCCCACCTTGAGCCTAGGTTCTGCATTTGAAATAGCAAGATAGTGATTCCAGGAGGGCACCATCTTGAGATGATTAACATTCCACTCTCAGCTCAGTGCTTCCCCTATTGTACTTTTGTAGCAAGGTTTGAAATCAGTAAGTGTGAAATGGATTTTGTCCAGTTTTGTTCTCTGTCAAGAGTATTTGGACTATTTGGACACTTAGTCCATTTCCTGTCGCTATAGCAGAATACCTGAGTCTGGGTAATTCATAAAGACAAGAGGTTTGTTTTGATTCACAGTTCTGGAGGTCCAAGGGCTTGGTGCTGGCATCTGCTCAGTTTCTGGTGGGACCTCACATTGAGGCCCCACCAGAGGAAGAACAAGAGGTACATCCAGAAGAGCAAGTTGGCAAAAGTGTAAGGAGAGGTGCCACACTCACTTTGGAACAACCCCATGACTTTTTTTTTTTTTTTTTTTTTTTTAAGCAGAAGTGGGAAAGCTGCTGCTGGAATCTGTAGGGATTACACGGGACTCTGGTGCGGTCCACATATTTCCAATGGAAACTACATTAATCCCTTCGTGGGATTACGGCAACTCCCATAACCTAATTACCTCTTAAAAACTCCTCCACTTCTCTACACTGTGACCACGTCTCCATCACCTGAATTCTGGGGGACAAACCACATTCAAACCATACCAGGGTCCTGGTAACACCTACAAATTCCAGCAGCAGTTTTTCCACTTATACTTAACAAAAAAAAAAAAAAAAAGCTTTGGGTCATGATGAGGGTGAGGATTGCATTAATTCTCTAAATCACTTGGCAGTGAGACTAACTGGGCAGGGTCTTGGGAGTTTGATAGCGGGTGTATTGAATCTGTCAATCACTCTATGTGTGTAAATCAATTTGTAAATCACTCTATAATGTTAGTGAGTATTGCCATCTTAACCACCATCTTCCAGTAACCAACAGGAGGGTCTGCATTTATCAAGGCTGCAGTTTGTTCCCTTTTCTTTCCTATTGTGTTGTGGGAACTGAACCAGGGCCTTGTGCAGCTCAGCCAGTGCTCTTCCACTGAGCTGCTTCTTCAGGCCCTGGGTCTTCAACTACTTTCAACAAGATATTATCATTTTTAGAGCTTTAGTTTTGTTTTTCTGTTAAAATCATTTTATTCTTTTGATGTTATTTTATTAATTCATTTTTGAATTTCATTTTGGGATTATTTGTCACTAACATATGAACACAACAATGTTTGCATATTAAATGTGTATCCTGTAAACTTACTACTTATGAGAGTCCTAGAAATGGATTCTCTGGGAGTGTCTATAAGCCAGTTTGAACAGGGTTAGTGTCCCCCAGGCAGCTGTTAGGGGCTCCGCTCCCAGGGTTGAGAGGCACTGTGGATCTTTAGGAGATGGAAACTAGTCTTGGGGGTTTCAGGAAGTAGGCCCTTAGGTCTTGGGGCCGTAGCTGCAAGGGGGATTGTGGGTACCAGCTCCTTCCTCTATTCCTGGCTCAAGGCATGACTATCTACCCCAACAGGTGCTCCTGACGTCACCAGCTGCTGCTCTCCCTACAAATGAGCCGACATGAGACACCATGCCCTGAATCTCCAAAAGTGTGAGCTAAATGAAACTTTCCTAGATTAGTTGCTTCAGAGATTTCATTGTAGTAGCATAAAGCTGACTAACATAAGATATTCTCATTTGCAAATAGAAATAAGTCTTCAGTTTTCTTTTCATGTAATGACTTTGTATAGTTTTAGTATTGGGGTAATACTGGACTCATAAAATGACTTGGGAAGATGTTCTATTTTTAGAAGAGTTTGTGAAGAATTGGTTAAAAGAATTTGGTTAAAAGAATTTCTCTTTAAACATTTTTTACGAATTTACTAGTAAAGCCATCTTGTTTGTGTGTGTGTGCAAAGTTTTTAAATTACTAAATAAATCTCTTTTTAAACATCTATTTCGATTTTCTATTGCTCATAAGTCTTTATATTTGTGTCTCCAGTTTCGTTCATCTTAAAATGTTGTCTATTTATCACTTCAATTTTGTTAATTTTGTTTTTTATATTTTGGGCTTCTATTGTTAGGTGCATATGTTTTTATAATGGCCATATTTTCCTGATATTTTGACACTTTCATTATTATAAAATGTCCCCTTGAAGACATCTTATCATATAATATTTTTGTTTTAAAGTATATTGTGTGTGATATTAGTATGGTCATCCCAGCTTTTTTTTTTTTAAAGAACAACAAAAAATTTTTTGCCTTCGTTGAAGTTTGTAGTGAAGGAAAATATGATAGAAGCATCAAAAGAATATACAGATAGATTATTTATCAAAACAACCAGTTCCTTATGCTTTCCAAGAAGTCTGTTGTACAGATTTCAGAATTATATTGCTTAAAGAGTTCTAAATATATAAAGCATTCACAATTCTGAAACATTTCCACATGCCTACTCGGTTTTTCTTAGAAGTTACAGGCAAGATTTCATGATTTTACCAGGTGAAGGTTTGCACCGTCCACAACGGTCATCAGGAACTTTTCTAAACTTCTAACCGAAGTCCTTGTTCTTCACCTATGTAACATGAATCTTACAGGATTTGTGGATCGATGCCTGCGTCTGTGAGTCCGCTTCTCTGACTTGTAGGTGAGGTTCTCTAATAAGACCTGCTGAGAGCCATTACCAAGTAGGAATGACGCATCGTATCCTTGCCAGTGTACCCCATGTTAAATGGACTTGCCTTGGAAATTTGCTGCGACCTTGCTTGTGTGTTTGAGAAAGGTGACCCTGCTCAATCACCAGGGTGGATCCAGGATTAGGGTGTATTCCTGCAGGAAGTATCCCTGTCCTTGGGTTTAGGGCGTGACAATAGGAGTTTTAGGGAAGTTAGAGGTTAAAGATTATGGCTGCTGGGATTAGGGTGTTCCTGCTGCTTGTTCCCGTTGAGTTCTCATGAGATAAAAATGGGATTTGGAAAAAGCCTTGTGGAGTAGGATTTGGGGACGGGCATATTGGGGATTGCCCCTGAACCTGTGTGGAGGCGGTGTGAGATCGGGAATAAAGAATTGCTGTTTGAACCTACAAAGCTGTGTGGTGGCTCGTGATTCTGTGCCAAGCCGAGACATTGGCATTTGGCAAAGACCTTGGGTCCAAGTTGCCCCTCGGCCTCTGTGTCAGGGTCGGGTAAGGGCCTCTGTTCTTTGTTAGACTTGTCCTCCTCTGGATCACGCCCTGCCCTGGTGTGAAGATGGTCTTTCCTCTCCAGGACTGGAGTTTAATACTCACTGTGAGGTATTAAGAGGTGGAACTTAATCAACTTGGATGTTTAGAGAGCACCTTGGGAGGTAGCTAGGTTTGGACAAGGTCATCAGGGTGGACTCCATGACTGAGTCGGGTGGCTTATATGAAGAGAGAGACCAGAGGACACATGCAGGCAGACCCGAGTGCTCCTGGTCTCTTCCCCGCCCTGTGCTGCCTCAGGATTCTGCTAGCAGAAGGTCTTCTCCAGCCGTGGGCCTCCACCTAGGACCTCCAAAACCTTCAGCCTATTTTTATTTATTTTATTTTATTTTTTAAAGGGAGAGAGAGAGAGAGAGAGAGAGAGAGAAGAGAGAGAGAATTTTTTTAATATTTATTTTTTAGTTCTCGGCAGACACAACATCTTTGTTTGTATGTGGTGCTAAGAACCCGGGCCTCACACATGCCAGGCGAGCACGCTACCACTTGAGCCACATCCCCAGCCCCATTCAGCCTATTTTTAAGAGGCTGACTTTTAAGCCTCTTTGTAATTTTCTCAGTCAGGTATAACAGGAAACAGACGAATACACTCAAGTCACTTGGAAGCAGCCCCTCGTGTATTTATAAAAATTTAATTTGTAATTCCACCCAGTCCCTGGGCCAACCCTGGAAACACAGGCTCTTTCTCCAGGACTTTAAAGAAATTTGGGTGTGGGGAGCAAAAATCGACTTGCCGAAGATGTAAAGGTTTTCCTCTTTTCACTAAGCAGGAACTATTCTTCTAGAAATAGGATTTGCTTTCCTGTGAGTGGAGTGAATTCTGGACCTTCCTGGGTTGTTCAATTGTCACCTTTGCTTCTCGGGAAATCAAAGCTTCTTCATGACACTTTTTTTTTTTATCAGGTTTGGGTTTTGCCAGCTTCCCCATCCTGGGCTGCGTAACAAGAGACGTTTCTCACTTAGTCCCACTTTCTGTGGGTCGGGAGCCTGGTCGGGTGTTGGCTATTCTGCCTGCGTTTTATCTGGTGGGTTTGAGGTGGGGAAATCTGGTCCCAGGCTTCCTGGGAGTGGGGGCAGAATTCCTTTCTGTGGCGTGGACCCAGGATCTCTGCCAGTTTCTTGCCAGCCCTCATACCCAGAGGCTGCCCAGCTCCTTGCCCTGTGGGATCCCTCCTTAGGGTTGTTGTATTTGTCAAGTGGGCAGGGACAGCCTCTGGCAGGGCATCTGCATAACAAAGCTACTACAGTGGGATGCAACCACAACCACCACGGGGTGGCCCCTCTCACCCTGGCCACATTCTGTCGCTTAGAAGCAAGTCCCGGTCCCCCCTGCCTTCAAGTATAAGGTGTTATAGATAGCCATGGTTACTGGCAGGCAGCGGTCACTGAGGGTTAACCCATCATTTGTCCACTTGCTACCCAGAGTGCTCTTGGAGCCAGCTGGCCCTCCACACGGTGGTCCAGGGCCAGGAACACGGCCCCCTCCCTCCTATGCCTGCAGCACTGTCTGGGTGGCTGTCCCCCCCCTTCCCCCACCCTTTGGCACTAATCAGCACATTGAAAGAAGTGACAAAGGACATTACGTTAAAATAGAGGCCACTTCCCCTAATACACTAACTTTGTTTAAAGCTAAATTGGGAAAGTAAGTGAAGGGTGATACCCTCTTAATGGCCACGGAGCGTGAATTCATTTCGAGAGCAAATCCTTCTTCAGAAAAGACCATTCCTGAAGTTCTTTCAAATTGTCAGTTTGGAGGGTGAAGGCGAATGTGATTAGGAGACCAAATAACAAAGAATTTTGAGGCTGGCAGAAATCTTGACGGCTCGGATGTGGAATTTCAAGTGCCCCAGTGTGATGCGGTTTTGATGCCAAATATACTTAATCAGTAATAATCCTGTCGGGCAAGAAGGCTCCTAATTTGTTTTATGGCCTTTTTAGATTCGTCCCCTTTCATTTTCTGAAACATAATCCTGGTTCGGTGACTCCGTCTGCGGGCGCTCGTGGTGGGTGCTGGGGCTGGCGGTGCCTCAGGAGCCAGGGGCCACCCCTTCATCTCGCATCGGCTCATTGGAATTCATGGTTTCCAGAAAATTCAATGCAATTTCATCAAGAAATTACTCAGATAAATAACTGGCAGGGAACCCACCCGCTCCTTGGTCAGGCCCAAAGCCCAAGGCCAGGGAAGGGAGGGGAGAAGAAATGGCAAAGGACACATCTGATAAAAAGAGTCATAAAGATGTCCTGAGAGGCAAAGGGGAGGGGTGACAATGGTACAGCCACAGATGTCAGCTAGGCCGGTGGAAAGAATGTGACGAGCCCATAAGTGAAACCTCCCTGGAGCAGGCCGGGCCTGACGTCCCCTCTGGAGCTGTCACGGGCCTTTGGCGTGGCTTGCAGGGCCGCTCCTCATTACGGGGAGACTTAGATGGACAGCCGGAGCCTTCCGTTGCCACTCTAGCACCAGGGCTTCGTGTTGGACTCTGCTGCGCACACTCCAGCTGTTGAGGGCTCACCTTGACCTTGGCCTTGCCGGTCAGGATCCTCTGAGCCACAGCTGTCAGCACCCGACGCTCAGAATGACTCAGACCAGCACCCTCGGAGAAAGCCAGTCACCACGTGGTCTGCCCCTGACCCACATTCAGAGCCTGAATCTGTGCTGCTCTCATCCCAGGTGTTTCCAGCCAGGTGTCCTGGATCTTTGCATGGGAAGCAGGACTGGGGTGAGGCAGAGCCACAGGTGTCTGCTGGCCTGGCATGATGGGAAGGTCTTGTAGACTGTCACGACCTCTCGTGACCACAGCTCCCAGGACAGACAGCATCTGCTCAGTGCTCCTAGGGAAGCAGACGCAGCCATCCAGGTATGACCCTGGTGACATCCTTCCAGATCAGACACAGCAATCACAGGGACAGCAAAGCCTCTGTCCTTCTTCCCTCACCACCCTGTGCCTGGGTTACACCATGGGGAGGAGACTGGATTGATTCCATATAGAATGGCGTTGGCTGCATACCTTGGGACACACCTAATCCCAGAGACTCGGGAGGCTAAGACAAGAAGATGGCGAGCTGGAGACCAGCTGGGTAACTTAGCAAGTTTCCAAAAAAAAAGGATTGGGGATGTGTCCAGGGAGAGAGCACCACTGGGTTCAGTCTCCAGTGCCACAAAGAAGGGAAAATATACAGATAAATTCTCGCTCGACAAATAGCTCATATCAGCCAGGGAAGGAGAGGCCGGGTCACGTCTGGGGTGGGGGCCGGGTGCAGGTCGTGCCTGCCTTCAGACGTCACTGTGAGGTGGCCTTGATTCTGTGTCACTCCATCCAGGTCAGGAAGCTTCTGTGGTGTTACAGCTGTGAATTGCTCATGTCCACGGGAGCACGAGGCCTGGCCGGGGGTCCATCCTGACGGCTGGGCCTGCTCGTCTCCTCAGCAACAAGCTTCCTGACCCTCACCAGCTTTCCCACCCACGCTCTGCACACGTCGGGTAAGGGGAACCACAGCCATGGTCAGGTGGGCCTGGGGACGCTCTGCCTGAGATTCAGGAGAACGTTTTCAGTGACAGTTGGAAGGGATCTGCACAGCCAGGTCCCACGGGCTCCACCCCACGGCCCACACCTCCCTCCAGGCCCCGCCTCCCAGCCCGGCCCAGGGAGGAATCCACCTAACAGGACTCTGGTGGGGACAAGCCACAGTCAGCCCACAGCACCAGGGGTCGCAGAGGACGTTTCTATAACTTGTCAGCCACGCCAACTTTGAGTCCAAAGCGCTGGTTTTGATTAAAATTCAGTAATCGATGAGAATCAGTAGATGATGAGTGAACGAGCCAACAGCCACCTCCTGTCCCAGCGGTGGGCAGAGGGACACTGTGGAGACAAGAGGACCGAGGCGGAGACCATTTCTGAGGGAGCTTTCCACAGAGATGCTGTGATCGCCAATGGTGACGACGTGAACAGCACGAGGACATGTTGCTGCCATCACCCGAGTGAACCCAAATGCGGCCTCCCTGCTGCCCAGCTCTGTGACGTCCCTGGACCGGTCCTTTGATCTCGCTGAGCCTGTGATGCGGGGACCGTGATGCTCACTTCATGGAGAGCACGTTGCAAGTGTCCTTTGAGGTGTGTGGCACGTAATTGGTAGGTGACAGGACATTCAAACCTGGTCACTTTAGACCAGTGTCATAAGTACATGAAAACTGTACCATCGGCTACAGGGACGGAGGGGAAGGACAGGCCTTGACCGGGTCCCCACGGGGCCTGCTCGGTCGTTGGCTTGCGATGCCTTTTCCCATGGGCTTTCTATCTGGCCCATTTCTGGAAACCCATCAAAGAAATGGGTGCCTCCTTGGAACTGCTCCTTTGGAGGTGGCGCTCCTCCGGCTACTCACTCCATTTAAGAGTTGCCATGGCAACCCGTCCATCCACGGGGTTTGCTGCCGGTCCTCGTTTCTCCCAGGGAGCGGGCAGCCCGCCCTTGCCCAGTGCCTGGGGCCCCCGAGGCTGGGCAGAGAGAAGGGCGCAGCCACGGGGTGAGCCATGGCTAAAGCGGCTGGGCCTGGTGTTCAGTGGACGCAGGGGGAGCGCCGGTGGAGGCACCCTGGGTCGGGAATGGAGCTTCTGTCCTGAGTCCAAAAGTGTGAGAGGCTTGCGCTCCCAGGCAGGGGTGAGGGCAGAGCCCTGGGGACGGTGCCGGCTTGAGGGGGCTCCCTGTATCCATTCAGCAATATCGTCAGCTGGGCACTGTACTCACGCTGTCCCATGATGACGACATGGACACAGTTCCTATCCTCTTGGCTCACAGGATGGTGGGGGGACGGGTTCTGGGAACAAATGGTCCAAAGCCAGTGGGGCAGTTGCCATCACAAGGGGCCTGACTTGGGGCCATTGGGGAGGACTGCTCAGGGGACAGCCGTCAAGCCTGTCACTGGGATGGGTGGGTAGGAGTCGTGCAGGAGAGGGAGGCTCGGGAATGACGGCTCCAGGTGCTGCGGTGGCAGGTGCGGTGGCCCGTCTCATGTGGGAGAGGAAGTGAGGACTTGGACCGGGAACTCCAGGCCATCTGTCTCTGTCAAGGTCTTGTTTGTAAGCAATAAACACCAAGCCCGGCTCATCTAAGGAGAAAGGGGATTGATTAGGTGACATTAGCTGGCCCACTGACTCCCTGAGAGACATGCCAGTCAGCTCCAAGGCTCTGAGCGGGAAGAGCCATGAAATCGCACTGGAGCACTGGTCCTGCGAGGCTCCCTGGCCCACGGGTGGCCGGCACCGACGGGGCTGGCCTGGAACATCCCTGAAGCTGAATCCTGGATGCTGCTCCCAGAGGCCCCTGCACCCCCTTCACAAACATGGGTTCCGTGTGGTCCCTGAGTCTTCAAGCCCCGGGACGGAAGGGTCCAGCTGGCTGGGCTAGGTGTCACTGTTCACTGCAGCCACGAGGGAGGCTGAGGCAGAGTCTGGCTCTTGTGGCTTGATGGGAAGTGGCCCTGACTCATAGCGTGTGGAGGGATAAGCAGCAGCAGTGAGCTGACAAGGACAGCACCACTGGAAATGCCAGTCCCTCAACTCAGTCACCATGACCACCTCCACGGGGACTGCGGAGGGGGCAGTTCTGTCTGTCTGGAATACCAGAGCATGGAGAAAGTGCAGGGAGAAGAGCAGGGCTCAGGGTGGGCAGGGGATGGTCAGGTTCCAACTGGAATCTCAAGGTCACGATTCAGAAGGAGCTCCATCAACCCCCAGGTGAGGAAAGCCAACCCAAGACCTCGAGGTCCAGCAAGAAAAGTGAAGCAGGAGGCATCACAATGCCAGACCTTAAATTGCACTTCAGAGCTACAGTAACAAAACGGCAGGACATTGGTACCAAAACTGACATGGAGACCAATGGTAGAGAGTAGAGGATACAGAGACAAACCCACATAGATACAGTTATCTCCTACTAGACAAAGGAGCTATCAACATACACTGGAGAATGTTTGTAGCAGCTCAACTTACAATAGCTAAGCTATGGAACTGACCTCAGTGCCTTTCAACATATGAATAGTTAAAGAAAATGTGGTACATATACACAGTGGAATATAATTCAGCCATAAAGAATGAAATTATGGCATTTGCCAGTAAATGGTTGGAACTAGAGGCGAACGTGCTAAGTGAAATAAGCCAATCCCCAAAAAACCAAAGGCCAAATGTACGATGCTGACTCACAATAGGCTCAGGGGAGGGAGGAGCAGAGATTCACAGGATTGGACAGGGGTGAATGGGGGGAAAGAGAGTAGAAGGAATCCGACACAACTTTCCTATGCTCATATATGAATGCAAAACCAGTGTAACTCCACATCCTGTTCAACCACGAGAATGGGAAGTCATACTCCATATATGTCCGATGTGTCCAAATACATTCTACTGTTATATATAACTGAAGACAACAAAACAAAACACTAAGACCTCCAGGTCCCTCTGGAACCAAGAGAACAGAGTGCTCTAAATATCTGGGTCCCTCCACCGCCCCTGAGTCTCCTCCCTCCAGCGGTGATTTCTGTAATGAAGTGTCATCTTTAACCTGCGGCTGCAGTTCCACACTGACGTCCCCACCTAACATCTCCTGAGTTCCTTCAGCTCTGGCCATGTGAACAAGGCGAAGCTCTCCCAATCCTGCTGGTTTCGGGGGTCTTTGGTCTCTGAGGTAGAAAGCCCTGGGGGTGGGGGGGCACAAAGGCAAAGCTCAGCACCTCCGCTGGACACGGGCTCTGCAGTGCAGGGTCCACGTGCTGGGAGGGATTCCTGGGTTCCTGTCTCTGAGGACAGGTTCTTGGTTCCCCACAACTGGACGCACCAAATCTCTCTAAGTTCCTCACTGGTAAGTGGATCCACTGGAGGACACTGTATTTCCTTTTATCTAGAATGTTTTCATTTAATGTTCTTATTTTTGATGTAATTCACACCAGATCATCCAGGTGGGTCCAGGGAGTCACGAGGGCCTCCCCGACATGGGGAGTGGGGTGGATAGGGAGGCCCAGAGCTCCGAAGAATGAGGAGAGTGGCCTCCAGCCAAGGAAGGAAGGCCCCCCTGGGAGAGGGAAGAGGCAAGGTGCTTCTCCCTCGGAGCCTGCTGAAGCGCTGGTGCTGGCCCAGCGAGACCCGCTGTGAGCTCTGACCTCCAGAACCCTAATGGGGCTGTGCTGCTTTAAGCCGTGGAGAGAGTCACAGTTTGTCACAGCTGCCAACAGAAAAGGGTCTCACCCTTACTGCCAGGGTTTCCGTACAGGGCAAGGAACCCAGGGAAGGACACTTCAGGCCTCTCCTAGGACCAGGGATGGGACAGGTGGAGGGTCAGGAGCTCAGCCAGAGCTGTGGACAGTCCTTAGTAGTGAGGTCAGAGTCCCAGGCACAGAGAACTCACAGTGGGACTTGCTTTCAGGGAATCCAGAGGGAGTGGGTGATCTTCTCAAGTGCCCACGGCACATGGTGGAGTGTGCTGGCTCCATGTCTAGGGCTGGTGACCCCATGGGACAGCATTAGCCTTCAGACATGGACTGAGCAACAGAATTTCCTAGGCCTCACCACACAAAGTAGGAAGGGAGGGAGTTCCGAGCTCTCCCCGCTGCCCTGCTGGTACAGGGGAGGACCCAGGGCCAGGCTGCCAGGGGACGTCCCCGGCTTGCAGCAGGACTGCTCCCGCCCGGCGCATGTCCTCGGGTCATAAAGGGAGAGGCGGGAGCTGCCTGATGTGTCTTAAGCTGGGAGCTTCGCTGGGTCCTGCTGCGTGCTTATGGACGACTGAAGGGCACAGATGGCCGTGTGGCAGTTCCCCTGGCTTGGCACCAACTGCCCTGGCACCGTGTACATCAGCACTTCTTCCTTTGCCCAGGGAAGGCGGTGGGGTGTGTGAGGGGCTGGGTTAGGGGGAGAGGACTTTCAGCTGTGTGGTCCCAACCAGCCCTTCCACCTTCCTCGCAGGACCGGCCACCCAGGCCCTGCTCAGGAGCTTGGTGCACCAGACAGGAGCAGGGATGGGGACGGAGAGCTTAGGAAATGTTGACTGGGGTCGGGGAGGACCTAGAGCAGCCTGGCTCTTCTCTCTGCTCTGTCCAGGTCAGGCTCAAATCCAAGCCCTGACACCACCAGCATGTGGTCCTAAGCAGTACCATCTCAGCACTGCACCCCCATGGCTTCATCTGTAAGTGGCAATGATAATCGGTGTCAACACAACGTTAATAGACACCTGCAGACACTCTGTGAGAAGCAGGGTGGCGGAATTCAACCCAGGACCCTCCTCCGTGTCCTCACGTTCTCCTTCTCAGCCGCCTAGTGGGGCCTGGGCCACTCCTTCCTGTGGCTTGTTTGCTTTTCTAGTGGATCTGAGAAGCCATCAGCTCTCAGCTCAGCGGGAGCCCTCACATGTCCATTCCTTACACAATTATCCACCAAGCACCTCCTGTGTGACCGGGGCACAGGGTGAGGCCACAGGCAACAAGATGGGCCAGGGTCCTGTCCTCCCCAAAGGGCTCCTCCCTGCATCCAGTGCTCATGTGATCAATGAGAAAACTGAGGCTCGGAGGGACAAACCGTTGGCCAAGGTTGGAGAGAGGAAAATATTCAATGGAAAATTCCAGAAGTAATTCCTAAGCTTTAGGTTGCAAGCCATCTACACCGTCCTCCCCAGGTGTGAATCCCCTCTCTGTTAAGCATTTCCAGGTGGATGCTGCCTGACACTCCTACAGGTAGCAGGTGTTGGTTACAAGGTCCCCCACCTTGGGATGTCACATGCATGTGTTAGAGTCAGCGGCAGGTGGACCTGCCTAACGTGTCTCCA
Source organism: Urocitellus parryii (assembly GCF_045843805.1). NCBI lineage: Eukaryota > Metazoa > Chordata > Mammalia > Rodentia > Sciuridae > Urocitellus > Urocitellus parryii. Next base: position 157,744,835 of record NC_135531.1, on the reverse strand, counting down.
GGCCTACATCATCCACCTCACCTCATCCCACCACGTAGGTGTGACACCATCCCACCTTAAGAAGGGTGTAATACGATAAGATATGTTGAGGGAGAAGAGGGGAGAGGACCAGCCTCACGTGACCCTCATCGCAGTACCTTTTTATAATTGTTCCCTTTTGTCACTGTCGTTTATCTCTTACTGTGCCTGATGTTCACATTAATCTTCATTGCAGGTGTGCACAGGAAGAACCATAATATCCCAGAAGCTCCAGCAGTTTCAGGAATCACAGTTCAAGGGCCTGCCCCGTGCCCAGCAGCTCTGGTCCCCACGGCCCCCGCGCAGGCAGGAGCTTAAGTCAATATTTGCTATATTGATGAATAAATGAATTAATAATGCCCAGCAGCTAGTGATCTTCCTGTGGCCTTCACGGGAACAAGTGGGAAGTGAGGGTTTGTGTGAGCTGAAGTCGAGGGCGGTCCACTGAGGGGCCCAGTCCATTTCCCTGGCCACAGAGGATGTGGGAGGAAGTGGGATGGGGGGGGGGCGCTTCTGCTCTCAGGGCTTTGCACCTGGAACCAACACAGCAGAGCAGTGTCAATCAAGACGTGTCCAGGCTTGCATGTCCCCTCAGATGTGGTCCTGGGGTCTAAGGAGACCAAACCCTGAAGGAAAAGCAGTTCTCAGGCCCTAGTATCCCTTAGGAGTCGACACACATGCCTGCCATTTACTTGGGACAAGAACCACACAGAGGCCAGGGCAGGCAAGACTAAGGCCCTGTAATGACGTCCTCCTCCTCATCCCTGATCCTGCAAATGAGGTCACCTGGTGAAGGGGAGATGAAGGCTACAGGAGGAAGGAAGGTCGGTCACCCACGGACTCCGAGATAGAGGGTTATCCCAGATGACCTGAGTGGGCCTGATGTGACCCAGGGTCCTGAAAAGCAGAAGGGGACCTGGAAGAGCGAGCCAGAGAACGTGTGGAAAGACCCAGCCCCACGAAGCTGGCTTTGGGGTGGAGGGGGAGGCCACGCGCAGAGGATCGCGGGCAGCCTCGGGGGCTAGAGATGGCAAGGAACCGCTTCTCCCCCGGGGCCCAGCAGGAGTGTGGCCTGCCACACAGCCCACTGAGGCCCGCTCTGGACGTCTGGCCTCCAGCATTGTCGGGTAGTGGATGTGAGCTTTTTGGAGCCACCAGGTTCCTGATCATTTGTTCACGCAGCAGCAGGAAAGGACTCCAGGGCCATCGCCCCTGTCTGAACCCGTGAGTCAAACACTGAGTCTGTTCCTTGCTGAACACCCAGTTCCTTGCTGAACACGCTCCACACTGATGGTTGTTCTCTTTCTGGCCACCTGGGTTTGCAGGTTCCCATCCTCCGCTGAAGCATGGCAGAGCCGAGACAGCTGCAGGTCCCTGTGCTGGCCCAGGGCGGCCTCCTCTTCCCTTGTTTCCCACACACAGAGGGGCCTCCTGCACATGGTATGAACAGCACTCCTTGAAGTCCACTCTGCCCTGTCCACACTGCCTCCAGGAAACCAGGCCAGGACACAGGTGCCCTAGAGGCACCTCAGGCCTATGTAAGCAGGAGCTCTGGGGTTCTGGTACCCACGGCGTAGCCCAGATAGAAGGAGCACATGGGATCCAGGTGGGCAAAAGCCCCTCCCCTTTCAGCCTCCTCCTTTGCCTGTGCGCTGAGGTGGAAGGGCCTTGCAGAGGTGGCTGGTGCCAGGAGGGACGAGTGCCCTTCTCCTGGGACAAGCCACTCCTCACAGCAGGGAGCGAGTCCTCCCACAGGGGAGGGGGGAGGGGGGTCTGGATCAGTTCCAGCTCTTACACAGCAGGCTGCCTGTTGGGCTTGACCCCACGTCCACCTGTCCTTCTGCTCTATATCTTGACTTTTTGGAAGGATCGCTGCCCATGAAGACCCAGGATTCCATACCCCTGGAGCATCACCACGCTGGAGACCTGTCGTAGCAGGTGAAGTCACCCCCCCCCTCGCTCCCCGCTTCTGGGCTGTCCCCACCTTGGCTGACAACATGGCTTGGCTCCCCTGCTCAAGAACCAACGGCAAGGGAGATCCAACATGGCGGCCGGCAAGGAAGCAGCGACTCCAACGTCTCCACTTTAACGGGATATGAAAGACTCATCGAAACAGCTGCAGCCTAGCTACGGAGGAACTTCTAGCATAACTTCCTTAAGAGGAGAGCTGCCGTGAACTGGTAGGTTTACTCGAAGTGACAGGTTGCCCCAGAGAAGTGGATCTTGGAAGACCACGCGGGCACAGAGGTCTAGTCCCCCAACCATCAGCCGCTCCGGCAGGTGGCTCCCCCTGGAGGCCTAGCTCTCGCCCTGGGAGAAGCGGCCCCACCCGCCCGCTTCCTAACCAGGCGGCCACAGCTACTCGGCGATAAAGGTGCCCACGTGGCGGGTGCAGAAGTTAAGTCCTGCAGACGCCAGCCGCCTTTGCAACCTGCGGGATCCCTGAGCTGCTTGGCCCGCCCCGCCCGAACTGGCAGTCCTCCGCCATACAGGCTCCCCCGGGAGGCCTAGCTCTCGCCCTGGGAAAAGCGGCCCCACCCGCCCGGTTCCTAACCAGGCAGCCACAGCTACTAGGCAATAAAGGTGCCCACGTGGCGGGTGCAGAAGTTAAGTCCTGCAGACGCCAGCCACCTTTGCAACTCGCGGGAACCCTGAGCGGCTTGGCCCGCCCCGCCCGAACCGGCGGCGGGTGCAGAAGTTAAGTCCTGCAGACGCCCACCGCCTTTGCAACCAGCGGGATCCCTGAGCGGCTTGGCCCGCCCCGCCCGAACCGGCAGCGGGTGCAGAAGTTAAGTCCTGCAGACGCCAGCCACCTTTGCAACCCGCGGGATCCCGGAGCGGCTTGGCCCGCCCCGCCTGAACCGGCAGTACTCCGCCATCCGGGCTCCCCCGGGAGGCCCAGGTCTCGCCCTGGGAGAAGCGGCCCCACCCGCCCGGTTCCCAACCACGCAACCGCAGCTACTCGGCGATAAAGGTGCCCCCGCAGCGGGTGCAGGAGTTAAGTCCTGCTGATACCAGCCGCGTTTGCAAGCCGCCGGCACCCAGTGCGGCTTGGCCCGCCCCGCCTGAACCGGCAGTCGGCCTCCACCATCCGGGCTCCCCCGGGAGGCCTAGCTCTCGCTCCGGGAGCAGCCCCCTGCAAGCTAGGCGAACCTTCGACCCATCGGGAGGTTAGGCCCAGCAACCTGCGGAGTGATAGAGGTGCCCCTCGTGCCTGCTGGGTAGGCGGACCTTTGACCGACCAGCAGAGCAGACCTAGGGCCTGCCAGCGTGGTAGACGGATCACACCAATTGGAGGAGGATCACAGCCACTACATGCCCTGCAAGGGTGATTATTCAACTATACAAGAGCAATATAAATAAATAGAGGGAAAATTTCAAAACACAACAGTTTCACCAAGCAGAAAGAAACGCCAGCAGTATGAAAAGACAAGGAAAGAAAGGACCACAGGCAATGCAGGTCAACTCAACTTTAGAAGAGGTAATAGGTGCAACAGATGGAATGTCAGATAGAGAGATCAGGATATACATGCTTCAGATGATCTGGAGTCTCAAGGAAGACATGAGACAGCAAAATCAGATAATGAAAGATCACATTGACAAACAAATCCAGGAAGTAAAAGATCAATTTCACAGGGAGATAGAGGAAATAAAAAACAAACAAATAGAAATACTAGAAATGCAGGAAAAAATAAACCAACTTAAAAACTCAATTGAGAATACTACCAGCAGAGTAGATCACTTAGAAGAGAGAACATCAGACAATGAAGACAAAGTATTTCAACTGGAAAAGAACATAGACAGCTCAGCAAGTCTGCTAAGAAACCATGAACAGAACATCCAAGAAATATGGGACAATATCAAAAGACCAAATTTAAGAGTCATGGGGATACAGGAAGGCACAGAGCTCCATACCAGAGGAATACACAGCCTATTCAATGAAATAATACGAGAAAACTTCCCAGACTTGAAGAATGAGACAGAATCCCAAATCCTAGAAGCCTACAGGACGCCGAATGTACAAAACCATAAGAGATCCACACCTAGACACATTATAGTGAAGATGTCCAACATACAGAATAAGGAAAGAATTTTAAAAGCTACAAGGGAAAGGAAGCAGATTACATTTAGGGGTAAACCAATCAGGATAACAGCTGATCTCTCAACACAGACTCTGAAAGCTAGAAGATCCTGGAATAACATATTTCAAACACTGAAAGAAAATGGGTTCCAACCAAGAATCGTGTATCCGGCAAAATTAAGCTTCAGGTTAGAAGATGAAATTAAAACCTTCCATGATAAACAAAAGTTAAAAGAATTCGCAGCTAGAAAACCATCTCTTCAAAAAATCCTTGGCAAAACATTGCAGGAAGAGGAAATGGAAAATAACATTGAAAACCAACAATGGGAGGTAGGACAGTAAAGGGGGGAAAGTAGTCAAAGAGGATAACAAATCAGGTTTAGTAACATCAACAAACAAATATGGATAGAAGTACAAACCATATCTCAATAATAACCCTAAATATCAATGGCTTAAACTCACCAATTAAGAGACACAGGCTAGTAGAATGGATCACAAAACAAGACCCAACAATATGCTGTCTACAGGAGACGCATCTGATAGAAAAAGATATCCATAGACTGAAGGTGAAAGGTTGGGAAAAATCATACCACTCATATGGACAGCAGAAACAAGCAGGCGTGTCCATACTCATATCTAATAAAATAGATTTCAAGCCAAAGCTAATCAAAAGGGATAAAGAAGGACACTTCATACTGCTCAAGGGAACCATAAACCAACAAGACATAACAATCATAAATATATATGCCCCAAATAATGGTGCAGCGGTGTTCATCAAGCAAACTCTTCTCAAGTTCAAGAGTCTGATAGACCACCATACAATCATCATGGGAGACTTCAACACACCTCTCTCACCACTGGACAGATCTTCCAAACAAAAGTTAAACAAGGAAACTATAGAACTCAACAACACAATTAATAACCTAGACTTAATTGACATATATAGACTTTACCACCCAACATCAAGTAGTTACACTTTTTTTTCAGCAGCACATGGAACCTTCTCAAAAATAGACCATATATTATGTCACAGGGCAACTCTTAGACAATATAAAGGGGTAGAGATAATACCATGCATCTTATCTGATCATAATGGAATGAAACTGAAAATCAATGATAAAAGAAGAAAGGAAAAATCAAGCATCACTTGGAGAATGAACAACAGGTTGCTGAATGACATATGGGTTATTGAAGACATCAAGGAGGAAATTAAAAAATTCCTAGAGTTAAATGAAAACACGGACACAACATATCGGAATCTATGGGACACATTGAAAGCAGTCCTAAGAGGAAAATTCATTGCTTGGAGTTCATTCCTCAAAAAAAGAAAAAACCAACAAATAAATGATCTCATACTTCATCTCAAAATCCTAGAAAAAGAGGAGCAAAACAACAGCAAAAGAAGTAGAAGGCAAGAAATAATCAAAATCAGAGCTGAAATTAATGAAATTGAAACAAAAGAAACAATTGAAAAAATTGACAAAACTAAAAGCTGGTTCTTTGAAAAAATAAATAAAATTGACAGACCCTTAGCCATGCTAACGAAGAGAAGAAGAGAGAGAACCCAGATTACTAGCATACGGGATGAAAAAGGCAATATCACAACAGACACTTCAGAAATACAGAAGATAATCAGAGACTATTTTGAAGCTTTATACTCCAATAAAATAGAAGATAGTGAAGGCATAGATAAATTCCTTAAGTCTTACGATCTGCCCAGATTGAACCAGGAGGATATAGACAACCTAAACAGACCAATAACAATAGAAGAAATAGAAGAAACCATCAAAAGACTACCAACTAAGAAAAGCCCAGGACCGGATGGGTATACAGCAGAGTTTTACAAAACCTTTAAAGAGGAACTAACACCAATACTTTTCAAGCTATTTCAGGAAATAGAAAAAGAGGGAGAACTTCCAAATTCATTCTACGAGGCCAACATCACCCTGATTCCGAAACCAGACAAAGACACTTCTTTATTTTTATTTATTTTTTTTTTAAAGAGAGAGTGAGAGAGGAGAGAGAGAGAGATAGAGAGAGAATTTTTTTTTTTTAATATTTATTTTTTTTTTAGTTCTCGGCAGACACAACATCTTTGTTGGTATGTGGTGCTGAGGATCGAACCCGGGCCGCACGCATGCCAGGCGAGCGCACTACCGCTGAGCCACATCTCCAGCCCCAAGACACTTCAAAGAAAGAAAACTACAGACCAATATCTCTAATGAACCTTGATGCAAAAATCCTCAATAAAATTCTGGCGAACCGGATTCAAATACATGTCAAAAAAATTATACACCATGATCAAGTAGGATTCATCCATGGGATGCAAGGCTGGTTCAATATACGGAAATCAATAAATGTTATCCACCACATCAATAGACTAAAAAATAAGAACCATATGATAGTCTCGATAGACGCAGAAAAAGCATTCGACAAAGTACAGCATCCCTTTATGTTCAAAACTCTAGAAAAATTAGGGATAACAGGATCATACCTCAACATTGTAAAAGCAATATATGATAAGCCACAGGCCAGCATCATTCTGAATGGAGAAAAATTGAAGGCATTCCCTCTAAGATCTGGTACAAGACAGGGATGCCCTCTCTCACCACTTCTGTTCAACATAGTCCTCGAAACACTGGCCAGAGCAATTAGACAGACGAAAGAAATTAAAGGGATAAAAATTGGAAAAGAAGAACTTAAATTATCACTATTTGCAGATGATATGATTCTATACCTAGCAGACCCAAAAGGGTCTACAGAGAAGCTATTAGAGCTAATAAATGAATTCAGCAAAGTGGCAGGATATAAGATCAACACGCATAAATCAAAGGCATTCCTGTATATCAGCGACAAATCCTCTGAAACGGAAATGAGGACAACTACTCCATTCACAATATCCCCCCAAAAAATAAAATACTTGGGAATCAACCTAACAAAAGAGGTGAAAGATTTATACAATGAAAATTACAAAACCCTAAAGAAAGACATAGAAGAAGACCTTAGAAGATGGAAAAATATACCCTGCTCATGGATAGGCAGATCCAACATCATCAAAATGGCGATATTACCAAAAGTTCTCTATAAGTTCAATGCAATGCCAATCAAAATCCCAGCTGCATTTCTTGTAGAAATAGATAAAAGAATCATGAAATTCATATGGAATAATAAAAGACCCAGAATAGCAAAAACAATACTAAGCAGGAAGTGTGAATCAGGCGGTATAGCGATACCAGACTTCAAACTATACTACAGAGCAATAGTAACGAAAACAGCATGGTACTGGTACCAAAACAGGCGGGTGGACCAATGGTACAGAATAGAGGACACAGTAACCAATCCACAAAACTACAACTATCTTATATTTGATAAAGGGGCTAAAAGCATGCAATGGAGGAAGGATAGCATCTTCAACAAATGGTGCTGGGAAAACTGGAAATCCATTTGCATCAAAATGAATCTGAATCCCTATCTCTCGCCTTGCACAAAAGTTAACTCAAAATGGATCAAGGAGCTTGATATTAAATCAGAGACACGGCATCTGATAGAAGAAAAAGTTGGTTATGATCTACATACTGTGGGAGCAGGCTCCAAATTCCTCAATAGGACACCCATAGCGCAAGAGTTAACAACTAGAATCAACAAATGGGACTTACTCAAACTAAAAAGTTTTTTCTCAGCAAAAGAAACAATAAGAGAGATAAACAGGGAGCCTACATCCTGGGAACAAATCTTTACTCCACACACTTCAGATAGAGCCCTAATAACCAGAATATATAAAGAACTCAAAAAATTAGACAATAAGACAACAAGTAACCCAATCAATAAATGGGCCAAGGACCTGAACAGACACTTCTCAGAAGAGGACATACAATCAATCAATAAGTACATGAAAAAATGCTCACCATCGCTAGCAGTCAGAGAAATGCAAATCAAAACTACCCTAAGATACCATCTCACTCCAGTAAGATTGGCAGCCATTAGGAAGTCAAACAACAATAAGTGCTGGAGAGGATGTGGGGAAAAGGGCACTCTTGTTCATTGCTGGTGGGACTGCAAATTGGTGCAGCCAATTTGGAAAGCAGTATGGAGATTTCTTGGAAAGCTGGGAATGGAACCACCATTTGACCCAGCTATTCCCCTTCTCGGTCTATTCCCTAAAGACCTAATAAGAGCATGCTACAGGGACACTGCTACATCGATGTTCATAGCAGCACAATTCATGATAGCAAGATTGTGGAATCAGCCTAGATGCCCTTCAATAGATGAATGGATTAAAAAAATGTGGCATTTATACACAATGGAGTATTACTCTGCATTTAAAAATGACAAAATCATAGAATTTGGAGGGAAATGGATGGCATTAGAGCAGATTATGCTAAGTGAAGCTAGTCAATCTTTAAAAAACAAATACCAAATGACTCCTCTGATATAAGGGGAGGAAACAAGGACAGGGTAGGGACGAAGAGCTTGAGACCAAGATTTTCATTAACAGGGTTGAGAGGTGGGAGGGAAAGGAAACGAGAAGGGGAATCGCATGGAAATGGAAGGCGATCCTCAGGGTTATACAAAATGACATATAAGAGGAAAGGAGGGGTAAGACAAGATAATTCAAATGGAAGAAGTGATTTACAGTAGAAGGGGTAAAGAGAGAAAAGGGGAAGGGAGGGGAGGGGAGGGGAGGGGGGATTGTAGACAATAGGACAGACAGCAGAATACATCAGACACTAGAAAGGCAATATGTCAATCAATGGAAGGGTAACTGATGTGATACAGCAATCTGTATACGGGATAAAATTGGGAGTTCATAACTCATTTGAATCAAACTGTGAAATATGATGTATGAGGAACTATGTAATGTTTTGAATGACCAACAATAAAAAAAAAAAACAAATAAGGAAATCCTTCAATGAAAAATAATGAAGGATGTAAATATAAAACAGACTTATAAAAATTAAACTTACAGGGCTGGGGTTGTGGCTCAGTGGCTGAGCATTTACCTAGCACTTGTGAGGCACTGGGTTTGATTCTCAGCAGTGAATATAAATAAATAAAGGTCTATTGACAACCAAAAAAAAAAAAAAAGAACCAACGGCAAGATCTCCACTCTGGGAGGGGTAGGGAGGACATGGCGGGACTCAGACGGGTGCCATGGCCTCCAGATGGTCTTGGCAGAAATAGGAAGCTCCTGATGCAGAGACCAAGAGTCCCGAGAGTCCAGGTGGGGGCAAGGCCGGGCTAGAGGGCTTTCCCTGAAGATGCCCTTCCTGCGCTCTGAGGAAGGTCTGTCTTTAACCAGATGCAAGGTCCACTCAGGACAGGTGAGGTCAAGGGCCCTTTGCAGATGAGAAAAACAGCTTGGAATGGGAGAGGGACTTGAGTTAAGTCATCTCATTCGGGTCCCTGTTTTGAGATCCTCTCCAGGGCCCCTGGGACCCAGAGGGTCTGACCCAATGAGCCCTTTCATGAGGACTCATGACCACACCTCCTTCCTGGTCTTTGAAAGGACTTTGCCTGCCCAACTCTGAGGTCTTGGCCACGCTGTCTCCCAGCAAGGGGAGGGTCTTACCAGGAGTCACGTAGCTTATGAGTAGGCAAGGTGGGGTCTGACAACCACCAAGCCCCACCATGCCAGCCTGCTGGGACAGGACTTGCTGGGAGCTTGGGGGATGGACGTCTGGAGAGCAGCTGTCCTGTTGTAGTTAAGGGTAGCAGACATGTGTTCTCTCATTAAGATCTCCCCTAAGAATCAAGCTGCCACCAATACTGGGGATCCAGCCCTGGACGCAGTCCTGTGCGGGCTCCAGGGCTGCAGGAACCGCTCGTCTCCTGTGATGTTCACTCTGGCACCTGAGTCCCTGGTGAGGCCCTGATACTTCTCCAGAACACCATTGATCACCTGCCTCAGAGAGACAGACCATGCAGGGGGGCCCAGGGCCAAGGTTCACAAACAGGCCAGCTACTCCCCTGCGGGGTGCACACAGGCTCAGAGATGTTTCCCCTGCAGGGAGCTCTTTGTTATCGGCTCCCTGGAGCTAGCCCTGCTCTCTGAATCACAAAGGTGCCATGTTCTCCCTGCTTCCCACTAGTCACACTCTAGGTCTGTGTGTAATTGGCCTTGAGTGCACAAAAGAATCTCAAGGCCTGAAGCCTCCCTGCCAATCTCCTCAGGCCCTCCAGAGGCCCTGCTGGCTTGGGAAGGCACTTGTAGGAACACTTACAGAAAACGAAAGTAAAGTTTAGTCATGGGAAATAAAGGAAGCCACATTTCTCATGCCACTGAGCCTGCGATCTGGAATACACACCTGTCACCTGTGTGCCATCTGGGGCTCCCAATGAGGAGTGGAAAGACGGAGGGACAGAGGTTAGAGCAGAGGCATGGACAGGAGGGTCCTGTCTGTTCAGGGTCCTGGGCAGGGGGAGTCGCTGCATCAGGGGAGGAGAGAAGGCCCAGGGCCCAGCCCAGGGACAAGTGTCCTCAGCTGCGCACATCTGCCTGATCTCACCATCTGTGCCTCTTTGTCAAGCTACCAGATGTTCTTTGGCTAAAACTGCATTCAAGTCTCTGGGCAGCTCCATCGCTATCCAAAAGTCAGGGCCCAGAGCCATGGCCACATCTGCTGGACCCCCACCGAGCATCCTAGGAATACACAATGCCGAGCCTGCAGGCCTTGGTCCTGGCTGGGGCCGCTCTATTCCAGGTGCCAGAGCCCCTGGAGCCTGACCCCTGGTCCTCCTTCTGCCCTAGGGGGGGTCTTTACCTAAGGACAAGCCCCTCAATTTTGCCTCATCTTAACAGTTTAGAGAAGTCTGTGCCCATGGTATCCTTCTGCCAGCCCTCCTCGTGGGCAACTCCTGTTGATTTCTGCACCTTAAAGATGAGCGGGGGAGGCCCAAAGTCGCACCAGGAGTCCACATGACAGCAGGATCCACCTCTCCTTTACACCCATCAGGAGGGCCCCAGAGCACACTGCAGTCTGACTTCTGCCCCCCCCCCCCCATTCCTCAATCAATCAGCTCTCCCCAAGATCTCTAGGGACCCTGTGGATCCTAATGCAGCAGCCTAACTGCCTGCTCAGCTGCTTGGGCCAAAAAGAGACACCAGCAGATCAGAGAGAGGCAGAGGGAGGTCAGGCGCCTGTCGCCAGCCACTTCTGCACCTGCGTGTCTGGGAGAGGCTGTCCTGCTGAGGCCACAGCTCTCACGCCCACCAGGCCCAGGGTCCCGCTCCTCTGGATTGCTCCGCCTGTCCTGGGGACGGGCGACTCCCCTCTACTAGTGGTCTCTGGGCACGTCACCTCCTCCCCCATGTCCCCCTAACACGCTGCCCAGACCTCTCTTCATGGGATCCGTATTAGCTGGGGTTCTCTAGAGGAACCGAATCCACAGGAAGCAGAATTATAAAAGGGGACTTATTAGGTGGGCTTGCGACCAGAAGCTGGATAGTCCCAGTGGCTGTCTGCAGAGGGGAGAGCTGGGGGATCTGGGCAGGCATAGAGGCTGAGGCCTCAGGACAAGAGGGGTCAATGGTGCTACCCTAGTCCAAGACCAAAGGCTTCTGGAGAATCTGCTTTGGAAGAGTGAAGAGGAATCTGATATCCTCAGAGGATCTCAGCAGCAATCCTGACCCCTCAAGACTCTCAGCTTGCATCTGCGGGCTCCCTGTTCTTCCAAGGGTTATTCCATCCAAGCCTCCAGCCTATTGGACGGCGCTGCCCATGCTTGGGGCGGGTCTCCAAATCGGTTGGCTATGCCACCTGCCAGTCATTCCTAGACACACCCTCATGGACACACCCATAACCCCATTAATCCTTGTCTTCTCTTAATCCAATCAAGTTCACAGTTCAAAGTGACATTCCAGGGTCTCTTCTTTAAGCCTCTTCCTTAAGCCCGCTCTCCTCCTGCCACCGTGAGTCCTGCGGCCCTCTCCGGGTTTTCCTTCCACATCTCTGGGAATTCCTGCTTTTAAAGCTCACATCCTCATCTGACATGGGGCATGGAGACCCTCAGGCTGCCCTCTTGTCATCCCACACACCTGGGTGGTCTCCTTTGCCCTCAGAGCCTCCCTAGCCACCTGCCCCAGGGCTCCTCCAGGCTCTGTCCTGCCCAGCTGCCCTGTGCTGCAGCCCGGGTGACCCAGCTGCCTCCTGGCCGCCTTTCCGCTCCCTTCCCAGCTCAACACCACCTCGCCTGCCTTCCTTTCCTAGTGAAGGACACCATGATGACCTCGCTGAGCCAGCCAGGAGGCACCATGCGCTCCCCTGCTCCCCTGCTCCCCTCCCACATCCAGTCCCCCACCCAGGGCTGTGCACCTGACAATCGCCTGGTCCAGGCCACTGGTGTTGTGTGGGGGTCCCAGCAGCTTCCTACCAGGCCTCCCCATCCATGCTGGGCCTCCTCGCTCCACAGCTGCTCTTTGCAGTGGTCAGGGGAGCCTCCAACCCCTCATGGCTCCCCTCCAAGAGAAGAGGCTGCGCCCCCCCACCCCCATCCAGTGCCTCCCTCCCTTTCTTCCTCCTCCTCCTCCTCCTCCTCTTCTTCACTCCTCCCTCAGCTCTGGGCTCCAGGATCACAGCCTCCAACACGTTCTCACCACTCCCTGACCAGCTCGGGCGCCTTGTAGACCGAGCTCCTGGGGCCCCAGGCCCCTTTCCCGTGCCTCTGGGTGCAGGTCCAGGTTCGTACTTATGTGCATATCCCACATTATCTGTTTCCCCACCAGTCTTCCTTCTCTCCTCCTATATCCTCGTCTCTGTGTCCCCATGTCTGGCACACCATTGGGGCTCGACATTCGTGGGATGGGCAAATGGAGAAATGACAGGGGACAGAGAGGCCAGATCCCCAGCGCTCCCCAGAGGGCACCTGGTGCACGCTGGATGGCTCTTGAAGACGTGGGCCTGCTTCTCTACGTGGGAAGGTGCAGGGGACCTAAGGCGCTGCCTGTGGAGGGAAGCTGGATTGTAATGACTTTTGGCAGTGGAACGTCCAGGTTTATCATGACAGATACTTAATTCACTTCCTGATTGAGCCTCCCAATGATACAGTCCTGCTGCCAGTGTCTCCTCACAGATATCTCCTTTCTAAGGACTCTAGCATGGAATCACGCCTGGCCCTGGGGGTCCTCTGGTCTCTGCCCTTAGCCATAGAGGAAGGCTCTGTGTGGAGACCCTGGGGCCAACCTCTGTGTGGGCTTCTTGAGTTTCCAGTCCTGCTTGTTACAGCAGCAACTCTGTTTCAGTGTCTTCCTCTCTCATACTAATAGGCCAAGTGTGGAGGGGTGTCATCCCCAATCCGGAGAGACCACCTATAGGAAATCTTGGTTCCCTGGCATCAGCAGCTGGTTGAGGGGTAGGTGTGACATAAGCTATAGGATCAGAAAGAAGCCCAGGAAGTTTCCATGATCTCCTGCAGAGGGGTCCGGCTCTTCCCCAGGGAATCAAAACGTGGCAGGAATGAGGCTGTAGCTGAGGCCAGTTTGCTATTGGAGGGAGAGGAGGACTTTTGGGAACTACTGAATGAAAAAGAAGCCCAAGGGTAGCAAAGCCAAGGAATAGAGTATTCTGTAGACACAGTTTTGATGGCTGGATCCAGAAGTACCTGAAGCTGTGACTTGTGTCTACCCTTAAACGTGCTAATTATGTGAACATGATAAAGATTCTCTCATTGAGCAAACTCTGCTCAGGCCCCCATGAGCTCTTTTTTTCGGGGAGACCTGCTTTTTAAACTTCATTGTTCTTGTCAGCATCATTCAATTCTAGCAAGAAGCCTGGTAAGTCAGTTCAAGCAGAACCCCTTGCCTTTGATACCCCATCACCTTGGCATCTAATTGGGCTCCCCATCTACTTCCATGTCCCAGCTGATGTCTGGTCACCCTGATCTGCCTCCTGCAGGAAGGCAGGATATCTCCTTAGCCCTGACGTTCCCCTCGGTGATTTTCCATCAACTGATTCCAGCCCTGCTCCTCAGCTATAAATCCCTATTTGTCCAGGCCGTATTCACAGATGAGCCAAATCTCTCTCTCCCACTGCAAAGGCCATTGCAGTAGGCTCTGTAGCTATCATGAGAGCCCCCACAAATACAGTAGTGCCCTCTTATCTGCGGTTTTGCTTTTTGCAGTTTCTGTTACCTGTGGTCAATCGTTGTCTGAAAATATTAAATGGAAAATTTCAGAAATAAAGAATCCAGAAATTTTAAATTTCACTGTTTTCTAAGTAGCTTGATGAAATCTCTGGTTGTCCTGCTCTGGCCCACCCAGGACAAATCCCTTTGTCCAGTGTGTCCATGCTGTATATGCTACCTGCCCATTAGTCACTCAGCAGCTGTCTTGGTTATCAGATCAAACACAGCAGTATTACAGGGCTGGGTTCACGCAATCCTTATTTTACATACTTATGGCCCAAGAGCAAGCATCATGATGCTGGCAATTTGGATATACCAGAGAGAAACTGTGCTTTCTTTACACAAAAGGAGAAAAGTGCAATAAAATATTTTGAGAGAAAAAGAGAGAGGCCACATTTATGTATCTTTTATTATAGTATATTGTCATAATTTTTGTATTTTATTAGTTATTGTTAATCTTTTACTGTGCCTGATTTGTGAGTTAAGTGTTATCGTTGGTGTGCATGCACAGGGAACACAGTGATACAGCATCCAAAGGGATCTGCAGCTATAGGCACCAGGGGGTCCTGGAGCTCATGTCCTGCTCTTTGCCTCTGTTGCTTCTGATTGGCTCCGTGACCTCAGGGATGTCTGCTCCATCGGGGCCCAGGGGTGGTTCCCAAGTCTCGGCCTGGGGTCTGTGACGGCCTGTGTATTTTAGCCAGGCCTTGTCACGGCTTCCTGTCTGGCTCTCCAGGCCCTGTATTTGCTCTCTGGGAAGTACCCGCCTGGGTGGCTCACTCAGCAGAAGTGTGGCCTCTCGGTCCCAGAAGGTCTGGGGTCACAGTGGGTGGTTTCCGAGGCTTCTGCTTGGCCAGTTCCTTCCGTGCTCTTCCCTGTTCATAAGGACGCCAGCCAGGTTGGACGAGGGCCCACCTCGAGCACTAATTTTAACTTGGTCACCCTTTTTTAAAGACACTCTCTTTAAATACGGTCACGTTCTGGGGTTCGAGGATTGGAGGTGAGGGATTCAACATAGAAATTTTAGGGGGAGTCCCACGGAGCCCATCACACCCTGACCGTACCTGTGGACAGCCTGATGTCACCTGGCAGTGGCTGGGGGTCTGCAGGCCCACCTGTCCTCTGGAGGAGCCAGGAGGCCTGACCCAGGTGTGTGGCAAAGAGGCCATGTGACCTGAGCGGAGCCCTGGCTGGGGCTGGGAGTGGGGGGCGGTGCTGGAAGGCTGTGGGCAGGTCTATCCCTGCTGCTTCAGCCCAGAGACACCAAGGCCGGCCCCTCCCCAGGCCAAACCATACCTCTGAACAGCTCAGCTGGGCCCAGGTGGACAGCTGCCAAGCCCTGCCCCTCCCCTCCCACATCCTGTGGGGCGCTGCACTGCAGTGTCACCTGGAAGGCCACCTTCCTGGAAGGAAGCCCAGGGCCCTGGCGCCTGGCCGAGTGGGCACCCTGCTCCTCACCTGCGCCTGCCGGCCGGCCGGCTCACTAACCTCCACACGCTGCAGCTTGTGAGATGAAATCTCCTGTGTTGGCATCTGGCGGTGTGGGGGAGGGAGAGAGGGGAGGTGCGCTGCTGAGGCTTCTGATTGGCTGCCGGCCCACAGCAGAGACAGAGATGCTAAGTGCCATGAAGTCCCTCTGGCCCACCCTGACTCCCATGGACCAGGAGCCTCCTTCAAGGGACAGACAGTGCGTGGACATGTTTTGGGGGTGCAGGGGTGAGGCCGAGGGGCCCAAGAGCCCAGGCAGCCTGGAAGGGGTGGCGAGCTGTGGCCCAGCACTGCAGCAGCTACGGCGCCTGCCTGGCTGCTCAAGGCCACTGCCCCCCACTATCCTTGCCCCACAGGCCAAGCCACCCGGCCTCCCGGCAGACCCAGAAGTGACACTTCTCCCTTGTCCTAAACCAGGCTTCTAGAGGGAGACTTAGTTCATCGTCTACTGCTGATAACACAATACCAGGAACCGGGGATGTTATCAAGAAAAGAGGTTTATTCCGGCTCATAGTTCTGGACCAAGGTCCAGGGGCCACCCCTGGGTATTGCCCAGAGTCCCGCCGAGGCAGTGCAGGGCTCTCCGTGACACAGACCCGCCATGCTGGCCGGAAGCCCACCCACCCTCGAGATGACCCATCAGTCCATTAACGGCATGAACGATGGATCCATGCATGAAGGCCAGGTCCTGGTGACCACTCGAAGGTCCCAGCTGGACCCACCTCTTAATATCTCATAACGGGGGGCTAAATTTCAAGGTGACTTTCAGAGGGGACAACCACACTCAAGCCGTAGCACAGACCTGAGAGGTGTGCAAGTGACTGATCAAGGCGGAGCCTGAGAGGGAGGGCGAAGGAAGGAAAGACAGAGGAGTAGAAGCTCGGCCAGGCCACAGCTGGGACCTGGTCCTGGGGGGAACCCCCGGAGCGTCCATCGCACCCCTAGGCTGACCCTCATGGAGGCAGGGGAGCAGGCTGTTCCCACGCCCAGCATCAGCTGCCTCCCTGGGGGGCTGTCCAGGAACTCCTGGGGCTCCGGGCTCCAGGCAGTGTTGGGGCTGCTGCCTTTGAGGGGGACTAAGGGACTTCTCTGGGACCCGAGTCACTTCTCCAGATCTTACAAAAGAGCTTGCCCAGCCTCTGCCTGCTCTCTAGCTCCCTGTCTTGCCCGGTGGTGGCTCCCTGTCACCCGTACTCCCACGATGACACCTTCCACCAGGACTTACCCCAGCCAGGGGGCCTCAGCAGGGCCAGCATCTCTCTGGACTTTGCAACCTACGCTGTGAGCTAAACAAGCCTCTTTCCCTTATAAGGTAGCCAGCCTCCAGTGTATTGATACAGTGATGGAAAATAGACTAATCTACCATAAACCCCTCTCCCAGGAGTCTCCAGTCAGAGAGAATTGACCTTTAACAGCCTGACACTTCAAGGAAATTGGGTAGCTAAGCCTCATCATACCATTATAACTGCCCACTGAAATCCTAGCTCCACCTCCTGTTCACTTAGTTGGTACATAAGCCCTCGTTCCTAGCCTCACAGGTCCTGAATGCATGCGAATGAATTTTTCCCCCTCTCTCTTGTTAATCTGTCTCCTGTCAGTTAATTCACATTCCTCCAGCACAGCTCTAGATTGTAAGCTGATGGGGGCAAGTTTTCCTCCCTACAGTATGCTAAAAGCAAAAGCATACACAGGCCAGAGAAGGGGTGTTCAAAACTGTGAAAGGACCCAAGAGGTTCAGCTCAGTGTGGACAGGAGCACATGCCCAACCTCCAGGCATGCAGAGGCACAAGGCAGCCATTTCAGGCCCCATGCTGTCTGCTAAGGGCAGGGTGTCCCAGGGAGCAGGCAGGGTGGCACTGGGCCAGTTCTCAGGTGGGAAAGGAGGCATCAGGAGGGCTTCCTGGAGGGGGAAGCTTGCAGGGGTAAGATTCAGGGGTGCTCCAGACCAAGCAGTGGGCCGTGCAAGCTTGGGGTGTCAAAGAGCAGGGGCAGCTTTGGAACCTCATGTAGCTTCCTGGGTGAGAGACACGGGATCCAGGAGGCGTGCCGTGCCCATGGGGTAGACAGGTGGATCCCGGGCCTTCACAGCAGAAGGAATGGGATCCTGGGATCGAGCTGTCTAAAGTGGCCACTCAGGACTCAGGACAGAGCCCAGCTAGGAGGCGGAGGGTCCCCTCGGCTCAGCCACCGCCTCCTGTCTCTGGGCCTGCTGAGGATGCTCCTGTCCTGCCGGGGTCCTTGCTCTCAGCTCCAGTCCTGGCTCTTCCTCAGGCGGGCCCCGTCTCTGATCCCCCCAACAGGGCCGAACACAGCCTCACAGTCTGCCCCGAGGACAGCGCCAGTGAGTGACACTCGGGCTGTGAGGGCTGGCGTATGGCAGGCACGTGGGTGTGACGGGATTCAGGACCCATCACCCCCAATATGCCACCTGCCATTTGGGGAAACTGCAGAAGCAAGAAAGCCCCTCTCTGACCTCCCACCTGCTCCCCAGAAGCAGGTCAGAAAGGAATTCTCTGGTCTTTGTCTGAAGGAGGGCAGGAGGCCCTCACCCCAGGGGGCCTCCCTACAAGGGGTAAGGGAACAGGGCACAGAGGAAACTCAACTCGCAGGCTCTGCTGAATTCCAGACACTTCCTTCCTGCTCGGTCCCACTGTGCTTCCCAAGCGCCCTCCAGGTCTCCTTCCAGCCCAGCATCAAATGGTGTCCCTGTTTCTTGGGTCCTCATTCTGAAGGCTCCCGTGTCACATAAAACATACTCAGCAACTGGGTGCGACCCTCTTCCTAACCTGTGTCGTGTTATAGGTACCTCAGCTGTGGACCTAGCGATGGCGGGAAGGGTCCTCTCTCTCCTGCAGACGCATATTTAAGAGGCCAGCCGTGTGGCCTGTAGTGGGCCTGAAGATGAGGTCTTGGGGAGGGTCTGGCTCGGAAGGGCTGGGCGGCAAGGCCATAGGGTTCTGCCCGTCTAATCTGATGGACGTCCAGTCAAGCACTCTGAGCAGGAAGCAGGAGAAAACCCGCCAGTGCACAGACAGGGTGCCTGGGAGCTGGTCAAGCCTAAGCCTCTGGCCAGCCGTCTTGGGCCCAGGACAAGCTCCTGTGACCCAGAGGTGGCCTGCCGACCTCTGAGGTTGGGGTGAGACACAGTGTTCCTCAGGCAGAGCGGGTAGGCCCTTGGAGTGCGGCCTCTGACTCTGCTGAAGATGGCCGCTGCTCTCTACCTGGATGCCACATTCTCTTCTGTAAATTAATAGCCCTGAATGGCCGGCTATTTGCATAATGGCCCTCCTGTCCCTCTCGGTTGTTTTAATTAATTGTTTTAGAATACAATCTCCCATCTCTGGCTCCAGTGGTTTCCTTGTGGCTGACCTCAGGATCTGCTGCGGGAGGGGGGCCTGGGAAATGCAGACCAGCTCCCTTGGCTGAGCATTCTGTGGGTGGCCTGAAGCTAGAGTCATACCCTTCCTAGTACCGGGAGGATCAGTGGAGGCTTACGGGCAACTGGGGGTGTGGGTAGGGGGTCGGGGTGAAGGGAACACCTTGCGGCAGCCTGCAGACCCTAATGTGTGGCGGACACTCTGGCTAGGTCCAGGTGGGTGCCCTGGGGGAGGAAACAGGGGGGAAGGAAAACCCTGGGCATTGCTTCTTGGAGAAAGGTCTTCAGGTGCCTCTGAGGGCACAGAGTCACCCATTGGTCCCTCTGTACCACACAGGGCTCTGGCATGCGACTCTACGTAACTCCACACTGCAGGACAATAGGGATTTTCTCTGATTTCATGAGCACCGCTAACAGGCTGGTCCCCAAACGTGGAGAAGGTCAGGATTGAGCATGGTTCTCTGCTTTCCCTGAGCCACCTCCTGCATGATCACACCCTTGCTCCTCCTGGGAGAGGATGACAAGGATGGTCAGTCCTGGTCTCAGGGAGCTCGAAACCAGCCCCACTGCACAGGTAGGAAGCCGGGACGGGAGGGGGAGGTGCTGATCCTACAGTGCAGGGACCCCCCACTAGATCAAGAGTGTTTGTAGCAGGCTGCATCTGGGAAGATGTGGGACCCTGGGAACTGGGATGAGGAAGGACACCTCCTGCCTGTGCTGAGTGTGGAATTTTTCCAGCCTGCAGGAAGGAGCAGGGAGACACTGGACCCAGGAGGTGGGACAGCACCTCACTGAGAATAAGTGTTCCAGTGCCAGGGATCTGGCCAGCCTGTGGCCTGTGCTGCCCTCTGCTGGTCGCCAGTGGTACTGGCTGTAGGGAGTCCGAGCACCAGGGGACTCCTCTGAGCATCTGAGCTGCCTCTTCTGCCCAGACCAACGAGGCTCACAGTGTCGAGGCTCACAGTGCCAGAGGCTGTGGGTTGGCAGCTGGAGCTGGCGCCCCTCCATGCTGTTCTTGGAGGAGGTTCTGTAGTCATTTCATGCTCCGGGTCCACCCAGGTCCCTGGGTGCTGATCCTCCTGTCTGTCGGGGGCACTGGGCTTCCCGGATGTGCACCCTACCTGAGCCATAACACGGGGCCTTCTTAAGTGTCCTATCCTGGACCCCTGGGGAGGGACATGATGACCTCTAAAAAGAGAGTTAAGAAATTACTCCAGGGGACCTCCTGGGTTGTTGGGTCGTTACTCCCGCGACCCCCATCTCCCTCTGTGCATGTTAAAGAGTTCCGGGTGCCCTCTTCCCTGTTCACTGTCCACCCTCAGCTCATCTCTCCAGACTTCCAGGGCCCACCACGCTCATATCCTCCCCATGGAATAGGAAACAGAAGCTCAAAGAAATCCCACAAACAGTTTGAGATCCCCCCAGTCAGCGAGCAGGGTTTGAAGCCAGGGGGCATGTTTCCTTGGTTCTTGCTCTAACCTGGAACCACCCGGCTCAAGGTGGGCACAACCTACAGACCTCTGTATCCAGATCAAAGAGACACAGCCCACCACAAGGCATCCAGGGGGGAAATGGGAGGTGAGTGTGTAGGAGGCACCTCTGCATGGAGACACGGAGGTCAGGGAAAGACTGTGGTCTCCACAATCAGATGGGCCAGTCCTGTGGGCTGTGGGACCCTGGGAAAACAGGGGCCTGCTCTGAGCCTCAGTCTCCTCATCTGTACAATAATGATGACAGGAATGAGTCTCCTCATCTGTACAATAATGATGACAGTAACATTCCACTCTCTCTGAGGGTTTGGTGAATGTAAAATGGGATAAAGTGGGACTTTGGCATAGTGTGTGACCCTCCACAGTGGCAGGTTCCTTTCTTCCCTTGAAACTGAACCTTGGCCGCCAAGCAGAGGTGCTGGTGATGAAAGGAGGCGGTTGATTTCTATGCTCAAAAGTACTGAGCATCTGCTGTGTCTACCCAGCAATTCCCAGGGGATGTCATCAGTGAGTGCACGGGCTTTGGACTTGGTGTCTCCCCATGTCAGGGGTTTATCCACGAAGCTCTTAACAGCACTCGTACCTAGGCCCTACTCATTTAACTGGATAGGCACAGCACCAGATCATGATACTACCTTGTTTCTTGTTTGCATCTAAGTAGTTCAAGATGAGCACCTGGGATTGAGGCCACTGAGGATACTTCCCTCCTGCCTGCTCTTCTCCTATTTAACCTCATTCATCACTCTTAGCTCAGACATCACTTCTTTGAAGAAACATTCCTTGACCACTTGTACCAGGCCCATTTTCTTTGTTTGACACCATTATAAATTCCTGTTCCTTTTCTTCAGAGGGAGTTTATCTCATTTATATTTATTGGTGTGGCTATTTCCATATATCTATCTCCCTTGTGAAACTGTGCTCCCATCTGTAAAATAGAGAAATCAATTCTTACCTCACAGGGTTTCTGTGAATGTAAAATAAAAAAATGCTAACCTGGGTGTGGTGGTGCACATCTGCAATCCCGGCAGCTCTGGAGGCTGAGGCAGGAGGATCACAAGGTGAAAGCCAGCCTCAGCAACTTAGTGAGGCCCTAAGCACCTTAGTGAGACTCTGTCTCAAAATAACAAAAATAAAAAGGGGAGGGGATGTAGCTCAGTGGTTAAGTGCCCCTGAGTTCAATCCCTGGTACCAAACCAAACAAAACAAAAACAAAAAAGTGCTCACAGCCTCCTGATTCAAAGTGGTCCTGATGAGTGGTGAGTGGCTACATGTAGTCCTGGGAGTTCCCAGGGGTAGGGAACTTTGCCTTCTCATTTTCTAAAGTGAGCAGTTCGGTCTGGCTTTAGCTCCTCTGGATTTAGGCCACAAAGTGGTTCTCAGGTCACCAGACTTCCCTGGTTATGTGGGCTCATACCTTGGCCCCCAAAGCCATGAATAGTCTACAGGTCACCGAGCCCTCAGATACCAGTTCTGAGCCAATATCACTTTGCTTACCCAGCTGTTTTATCCTTTAAGTGATTAGAAGTATCTCTCAAGAATATGTATTAACTAAGCATTAGTTACTCTAGATCTTTACAGATTATTAACTCATTTAAGCCATTTAGCTGTTTGAATAAAGCCAGTCCTTCTGTTTATAGGTAAGACCTTCAAAACAAATGTCCCCGCAGAAGTTCATACACATGAGTGCAGGGAGGATTTTACTTTAGGAAGAGAAGTCCTTTGGCTGCTCGGAGCCCAGGCTTCCTCCAAATACCCTGAACTGCAATTCCACCTGA
Organism: Urocitellus parryii; assembly: GCF_045843805.1. NCBI lineage: Eukaryota > Metazoa > Chordata > Mammalia > Rodentia > Sciuridae > Urocitellus > Urocitellus parryii. The sequence goes on along the minus strand of NC_135531.1, from coordinate 157,722,488 downwards.
TGGCTTTTACGAAGCCACGGACAGCCAGCTTGCCCCACCTGTAAGGAGAAACCAGCAACCTAGACTTTTTAAAAAAATTTATGTGTGACAGCAGAGTGCATTAAAATTCTTATTATACATATAGAACAATTTATCATACTTCTGTCTGTATATAAAGTATGTTGACACCAATTCGTGTCTTCATACATGTACTTTGAATAATGATATCTATCACCTTCCTCCAACATTGCTAACCCCCTGTCCCCTCCCTTTCCCTCCTACCCCTCTCCCTATCTAGAATTCATCTATTCCTCCCATGCTTCCTCTCCCTACCCTACTATGACTCAGCCTCCTTATATCAGGTGAAACATTCAGCATTTGTGTTTTTGGAATTGACTAGCTTTACTTAGCATCATCTTCTCCAACGCCATCCATTTACCTGAAAATGCCATGACTTTATTCTCTTTTATTGCTGAGTAATATTCCATTGTGTATATATGCCACATTTTTTTTTATCCATTCATCCACTGACTGGCATCTAGGTTGGCTCCACAGTTTAGCTATTGTGAATTGTGCTGCTATAAACATTGATGTGGCTGTGTCCCTGTAGTATGCTGTTTTTAAGTCCTTTGGGTATAGACTGAGGAGAGGGATAGCTGGGTCAAATGGTGGTTCCATTCCCAGATTTCCAAGGAATCTCCATACTGCTTTCCATATTGGCTGCACCAACTTGCAGTCCCACCAGCAATGTATGAGTGTGCCTTTTCCCCCACATCCTCACCAACGCTTATTGTTGTTTGTCTTCATAATAGCTGCCATTCTGACTGGAGTGAGATGAAATCTTAGAGTAGTTTTGATTTGCATTTCTCTGATTGCTAGAGATGATGAGCATTTTTTCATACATTTGTTGATTGATTGTAGATCCTCTTCTGAGAAGTGTCTGTTCAGGTCCTTGGCCCATTTGTTGATTGGGTTATTTGGTTTTTGGTGCTTGGCTTTTGGAGTTCTTTGTACACCCTGGAGATCAGCGCTCTATCTGGTGTGTGAGGGTGAAGATTCAGCAACCTACACTTTTACATAAACATCTCAGCTTTTAAGATATGGTTTAACATGAAAAAGAAAGAAAAAAAAAAGATAAAATGCCATGGAGACCAAACAAAGCTCAATCCCGGGAAGGAACCAGCCCTGGAGCAGCCTCCCGACAGGAGCCTTCAGGAGAGGGGGCGTCTGTCCTCCTCTGCAGAGGGAGCGAGGGCAGGGGGAGCGCAGGGGAAGGGCTGACCCCAGCAGCCCAGTGCTGAGCGGGAGTCCTGCAGGGCAGGGGGCAGAGTGGTGATGGGCGCACCTGCCCCTGTGCCCCAGGTCCTCCGTGCCCGAGGCCTCAGACAACACAGCCCAGGACTTTGGGGTTCCCTGGGCCTGGGGATGCTTGGGCCTCTCTGATATGAGAGCCCCTTCCTCCTGACCCTGTCTCTTGCTGCCAGGCGACGGTCTGAAGAGTCAGGAGGCCCCTGCCGCAGGGCACCAGGGGATTTGCTGGAAACTTCTCAACTGCTCAGAGGCCTAGTGGTGAGCAGGGGGTGCTGGCCAGGGGTGGGGGCCCCTTGGCTCTCTGTCTTGGTGCCACCTGCGCGCGCAGGACTCTTGCAGGACCCTAGAGAGGGCGCGGGCACCACGGGCGAGACATCCACCTGCCTGGAGTCTGAGCTTGGGTTTTGAAAAGGCGGCCATTGCTCCCCCTGAGCCTGGGGACCGCATGCCACAAGCCACTGTGTGTCCAGCAAGGAAGGAGAACTGGGCCCTGGGATGGGCAGCGGCAGCGAGGCCCTGGTTTGTTGGGCTTGTGAACTTCCGGGCTCGCTTCGGTTCCCAGCCCAACTGCCCGTGGAATGAGGCCACTTTCTTCAAGCCTCTTAACTGGACTCCATCTCTGCCCAGAGGCCAGGGGCTAGCGGGCCAGCTTTGGCAGCAGCTGCTGGAGGAGGCGGAGGGTGACTGTCTGCAGGCTGGGCTGGCCCGGGACACTGGCCCTCCATCCCCTCCCGTGGGTGCAGCCAGCACCTTGTGCTGGGGACAGTGGGCACGTCTGCCACCCAGGAGGTGGCCGCCCTGACCTCTGTAGAGAGAAGACGTCAAAGGCAGCTGAGGCTTTGTGACAGCCACACGGTGGCCGCCACGGGGGGGGGGGGTCACCTCCCGTGAACTGGGGCTGCATGACCTCACCCCACACAGTCCCCATGACAGCTGCTCCAGGTCTGTCCTTGGCTGGCACCTGACAGGGGCCTGCAGCTCCTGGGTGGGCCTTGGGTTTGCGCAAGCATTGGATGGGCGCTGACTGTGGGCACAGGGCTAAAAAGGAACACGGGTCTTCTAGGACTTTCCAGCCCTTGGTGGGGATGACCACTTAGGAGAGTCCCCAGGGAGCAGGCCAGGCTCAGCACTGTCTCAGCCACACAGGGACGACAGGGCAGAGGAGGCAGCCATGCAGTAAACACCAAGTGGGGAACTGAGCCGGGCTCTGAAGGGTGTGCGGAGCTTGCCACCTGGGGGATGCGGGCCACAGACTTGGGTGCGCTTTGCCAGGAGCGTCCACGCCTGTTGGAGGAGAGGGGACGGAGGGAGGTGAGGCTGGAGACGGCCTTCCCCGCATGCCAGGGGGGCGGACTGTGTCCCATGGACACATGGGTCTCGCAGAGGGGTGAGAGCCCGGAGCATGGCGCGTCGGGTCTGGCCCTGTATTCTGAAATGTCCCCTCTGGTGGCCGCTGGGACCAGGAGGTCTCCAGGGCCGGCGGGGAGCCTCCACGGGGGGAAAGGGAGGGAGGCAGTGAGCCCTGGCACTGGGGGCTGTGGGGACAGGCACTGCCTCGGTCTCCTTCTCTTCTAGTCCCCAGAAGGCCAGGTGGCCTCCAGGTCCTCTGTGGCCCCCACAGCCAGCAGGGCCCTGTGCTGAAGGCTGCTCCCAGCCTGGGCGCCACTGGGAGGTGGCAGGTCCTCTAGGCGTGGGGCCTGGTGAGAGCAGGTTGCTCAGTGGGGACATGCCCTTGAAGGGGACATTGGCACACAGAAGCTCCTCTCCCTCCTTTTGCTTCTGAAGGTCACTCTGAGGTGAGCAGCTGTGCCCCCTCTGTGCTCCGGGCCGTGGAGTTCCGCCTCACCACAGGACCAAAGCCATGGAGCCCACCAACCACGAACCAAAACCTCTAAAGCCATGAGCCAAATGAACCTTTCACCTTGATAAGCTGTTTATTTCAGGCCCTCTGTCACAGTGGCAGAAAACTGCCTCACACAGAAGCAGAGTGAGGAAAGGAGACTGAACTGCAGTCTTCATGGGAAGAACTAAGTGCTACCCTCTGTACTCTCAGAAAACCCCTTGCCTCGGCTGCCCCTCCTGTCCAGTTCAGTACCCCTATGAGGTCCAGATCACCCCCCTCAGGCTCCTTTCCTAACCTGGCTTTCCTGGCCTCAACCCTTGCAGGTTTCACCCGCATTCTTCTTTTCCCAAGTGGAACATTCTAGGCTTCTCTGAGCTTCTCCACTGAGGGACCCAGGGTGTCCCTGGGCCTTGCACCAGGCGAGGGGAGCACTGGAGGGTTTTGAAGCATGGGTAGGAGTTCACCAAAGGAAGAGGAAGGCGGGCATTTTGGAAAGGGGGACCCACGCTTGTAAATATAACAAAATAATTTTTTCCTATCACGTCCTGAAAGTGCTAACTCTGAAGTCTCCCCATGTCTCATCTGGATGCGTTGGGCGGCTCTGGAGCAGGGAGTTGGACCCAGAGGCTGCGGGAGGAGGTGGGAAGAGCTGTCAGGCCACAAGGTCCAGCCAACAGGCAGCAAGCAGGGTTTGCAGGAGGAAAGGGAGTGGGTGGGAGGCAACTTCTCAGAGGGAGGGGTGGGGTCAGGTGCAGACCCCACAGGTGCAGCCTGGAGCAGCCTGGTGCCCACAGCAGGGGGGCATGTGGGGCCTGGCCTGGCCCCTGTCTGAGGCTGGAATTCCTGGTTGAGTGCAGGCACCCCAGCAGGGAGGAGTCCTCTTCCAGACCCCATGCCTTGCTGGTTGGGGGTCTGCTCTTTCCAGTTACTGCTGTGTGACCCTGGGAATCTGCTTTGCCTCTCTGAGCCATCTTGAAACTGAAGGAACAGGAATGCTCACTTCCCAGGGCAGTAATGAGGATTAACTGAGGTGACCGTGGCTAGAAAGCTCCTGTGCAGACACGGGAAGAGGGTGGCCGTGGCCTGTCTGTGCCAGGCCTGGGTCCTGCCCTGGTGACTTTCTGTCCTGGTCCTGGGAGGTGCAGGAGGGACAGAGGGAGCGGGGGCTCTGGCTGGTGATCTGAATGGCCACCCCCCATCACTGGGAGGCTGGGGCAGTGGGCCGCAGGCTGGGCCTCCAGGAGTGACCCCAGAGCATGGCAGGACAGCCCTGCAGGGGCCACAGCCTCCAAAGCTGCTGCCAAAGATGCACGGGGCTGTGGCCTCGGGGATGTCCCCAAGTCCCCAGGAAGCTGTAGGGAGGACGGTGGCACAGAGCCGCAGAAGCCCTTGCACTTCCAGGACGGCATCTTCCCAGAGCAGCAGGAAGGCGGCTTCCAGGCACTGACGCCCAGCTCCATGGGTGTGGCGAGGCTGCCTGGCCTCTACTGCAGAGAGAAGGCTTTGCGAGAGGAGGCTGGCGGCGGTTTCAAGGGCCACGACAGGTCTGTCCAGTCAAGGGGGTGTCAGGAGCCCGGGCCGACTGGAGGATGTCCTGCCTTCTGTCCATCCTTTAAACTCAGCCTTTCAGTGAGGGGCAGGGACCCACTCACCCTCCTGCCTACGATGCAGGGGCCCAGGGCACCTCCTGGCTGCTCTTTCCCAGCTCTCAGCTTCATGGGGGACTGACACCCCCTGTACCTAGGTGTGTTCGTCAGCTCTCCGCTGCTACAACAAAGTGCCTGAGACCATTGAGCTTATAAGGACTTATAAGGGACTCACCATCCAGTGGGACAGAAAGAAACAAGAAACACAGGCCTCGGTCGGTGCCGCACCGGAGCAAGACAGAGCCTAGGAGTCAGTGATGAGGGGGGAGCTTCCCGTGGAGGGGGCCGTGGGGGCTCTTCTGGGGCAGTGACTATGAGCTGAGGTCTGAGTGACAGGTCAAAGCCAACCACGGAAGACCTTAGGGAGGAGGGTCCCAGTACATGCAAAGGTCCTGAGGTACCACAGACTCAGTTTGAGTCTGGAAAGATGCCAAGGTATCCAGACAAAGAAGAGAGGTAGGGAAGAAGCAGCAAACAGTGGCCAGGGTCCTGTGGTGAAGGACCCCGAGGGCCATGGTGGGAGGCAAGGCTTTGTCCTTTTAGTGGTGGGACACAGGAGATGACTTTCTCTGGTGCATACTTTTTGAAGGTTGATCAAGCTACCAGGTGAATGATGGGCTGAGGCTGGCAAGAATGGAGGCAGGGAGGCCAGAAGGAGGCTTTTACCAGGAATAGGTGAGAAGTGATGGGGATGTGGACTAGGGTCACCCAAGATCGACAGGTTCTCTCAGTCTTGCCCTCGACTCAACAGGCCTCATCATTGTCCACAGGCCCAAGGGATGTGGAGCCTTTGTCCTGGGGCAGCCTTGAGTGATGAGCTGCCGACGCCCGGGCACGCCTGGGTTCCAGCCCAGCTCCTGGTACTGGGGCAGTCTGGAGGCCCCAGCGCCCGCGGCGACAGTGCGCCCTGGTGGTGAGGACGGGCTGTGCAGACGCCCGCCCTCGGGACCCCTGCTGCAAGGCCTCGCCTTGGGTGGTGGCACTTGGAGGCTCCTCCGACACCAGCCCTGGAGCAGCGAGGGGACCCGCGCAGCCTGACCGAGTCCCCGGTGATGGAGAGGCAGCCGGGCGCGGCGTGACGGCAGCGCGGCGGTGAATGATTGATGCCTCGCGTAATGGTTACACAAGCTGCGGTGACATTGTAGCAGCTTCACGCAAACAATATGAAACATTTATTGCGGCGGCTCCGCGCTGAGGGGATCTGATTTAATCAGCCTTGATTCCGCTGTCATTAGAGCGGAGCTGGCGACGCTGGGGACGGCCCCCTCGCTGGCAGCTCCCCGCGCCAGAAAGCAAATATTTTTCTGGTGCCGCGATTAAAGATTTATGCAGCACCCGGCTCCCCACCTGGCCCGCGATGGCGGGAAGGGGCGAATTCGAGTCGCAGAAGCTTCAGGGAGGAAGCCGCGCATCTAACAGAATCCAAGAAGCCCGAGGGGCCCGGAGAACCAGAGGTCCCCAGGGCGCGCGGCCCCCGGGGGCGCACAGCCTCGGGATCTGGGCAAGTGGGATTCTGGGTTTTGATCTGAATTCTGATGCCGTCCAGCCTGGAGTCCACCGCGATGCAAAGGTCTCCCAGGCGGATGGGATTTTCTGAAATTCCTCCAGAATTTGCAGTTATTACCAAATCCACAGAGGGCTCCCCTTGGGGACACCCAGGCAGGGCGCACACAGGGGCTTTACTGTACTGTGACAGTTTCTCCCTTCCACCAGGCGGTGGTGCACCTTTGGATATGTCTTAATAGCATATAATACAAATAGAAAAAAGAGATTCACTGGGTACCAGAGCCCCATCTTGGCTCTGCCATGATCTCTGTGAACCTTGAACTCCTCTCTTGACTTTCATGGACCTCATTTTCCATGTCAATAAACAGGCAGGACTAGCACAGTGTTCCTCCCAGGGTGTTCCCCAGGACCCTTTCCAAGTGATGCTCCTTTGGAGTAAAGGGTTCCATGGCTAAATGAGTTTGGGAAATGCTGCACAGTCTCTGACCTCTGAGAAAATCACAGGATGCAGAGGTTTTGAGAGGCTCTTGGGCATCAAAGCCTCTTTTGTTGAATGTCTATTAACATCACGAGGCGCTGGTGGAGAAGATTTGGGAAGCAGTTGCTCTGGGTCACCTCAGACACCCCTTCACATTCCAGCCAACCACCTGGGCCACTCCCTGCCTCTAAGGGGATGCTCTCCGGCCACCCTTGGTGATCCCAGCTGCGCACTCTCCTCTGTGGCCACCTGTGGGATGCCGTCTCTTCCTGTTCCATGTCCTCCTCTTCCTGTCGCTGGCCAGGACCTCTCCACTGTTGAGGACTCTTCCTGAACCAGTTGCTAGAATTCCCGGATGTCCACCTTCCTTTCTCTGGGCACCCCCTACAGCCATGGATAGCAGAGTTGAGACGAGAACCAAGTTCCCTTCTCATTGTCCTTGTTCCATTGCATCCAGCTTAGGTTCTGCCACCTGCCATTTGAGCTCGAGTGTCCTTGTCCTCTATCATGACACCGTTTCTCTGTGGTGTTGTCACATCTCCCCTGGGAAGACGGATCCCTGGAAAGGCAGAAGGCCTGGGTGTGTCTGCCAGGTCCCAGGACCACCCGGACAGACCTCAGGCTGCTCAAGACACCCGTAGAGCCGAGTGTCATCCCTGCCCAGGGCTCAGCCGGGCCACCATCCCCTCCTGATAGCTATGGTTGTTCGGTGGCTGCTGAACATGAATGGAAGAGCTGGAGAGGACAGGAAGGGCCACCAGAGGCTGCTGACGGCCACCGACACCCACCAGGGGCCTTGTCTGACGGTCAGGCACCTGGCAGGGGCCTGACTTGCTGGGATCTTCCAGCCTTGGTCACAGTCACACCCCTAAGAAAACCCCTGCTTAGGCAACGCCCACAGGGCTGTCCTGCCCTGTGGCTGAAACCCTTGGCTCCATCGCCTGGCAACCACACACCAAGCCCCTCCAAGGAAGCTGCTGGGGCTGCTCAAGGGCTCACACACCCACTAAGGGGGCAGGAAATCCAGGGACTCCGTTCATGAGCTCCAGCCCTGGACCCCTGTGCTGTGCTGACCTTTGACTCCCTGCTGTCAGTCAAAGGTCACAGGGGATCTTGGGGACTCTCTGGAAACTCCCTTGGGACCTCAATGAACCTGGAGGTCAGGAGGGGTCTGTCCTTCTGCTCTGAGAAGACCCGCCCTCCCCTTGGGAGTGTCCCCACCAGAGCTGCTGTGACTCTAGTGTGTAGAAACACCCAAGACACCTTAATTACCTGCGTGGGAAGAACGCAAACCAACCTTGGTCAACTGGAATCCTGGGTGACACCCGCCGAGCCCACTGAGAAGATCCACCCTGGCAGGGGCTGTGGTCTGGGGTCTCCCCAACCTCAGGTGCTGAGACCAAGGTGGTGGTATCAGGTGGTGGACCTCGGAGCCCTCTGGAGGATTAGTGCCCTGGTGGGAGAGGCCCCGACCTCGCCCCTTGAACCAGGTGAGGACCCCACAGGAAGGCCATCTTGATCCAGGAAGCAGCCCCAGACACCAGGTCGTAATCCCTCCAGCTCCCAGAAGGAGAGGCCTCAGTTTCTGTAGGGCACCAGGCGCCTGGTTTGTGACCTGCGGCTAAGCAGCCGGAGCTGCTGGCCCCACGTAGGCAGAGGCCATGCAGTTCCTGGGGAAAAGCCCTAACAGGCCCCTGTGGGATCTCTTGCTCCTGACAGACCATCTTAAGGTCCCGGCCTCGTCACACTCTGGGTTCCATGGCCACAGGCCACCTTTTTGGAGAGTTTTGAAAAGCAGTATCATTTCCTACTAACCCCTTTTGTGACCGGGAATTGAGAACTCATGGTGGCCGAGGAGAGGGGACTGTGACCAGGGTTGGCTCCTGGGTGTGCTCAGGGGTTGCGCTCCGCAGCCACGCCCCTCCCATCCAAGCCTGCCTCCTGGGGCGCTGTCCCCAGGCCCCTGTCCTGTGGCTGCAGATTCTCTCCTTTGAGATGGACTTCCAGGAGGAGGACATTGTCCACCAGGTGGCAGTGTGCGGTGACAGTCCAGATGTGTCTGCTCAGAACCCCCAGATCTGTCCTGACCAGACGCAGCTTGGCAGCCCTTGAAGTGTAGCTAGCCAGGAGTGAGATGGACAGAGGGACAAGACCCCTGCCCACCTGAAGACTGGACATGAAGAAGAAGGAGAGGAGAGGAAGAGTAGACGGCAGAGGAAAAACTCATGACTGACTATTTCCTATGGTCACACGTTGATGATGCTGTTTTCTACATCCACGGTCAAGTGAAATTTCACATGAAAACTGATTATTTCCTGTTTGCTTTTCAATAAGGCTACTAGAAAATGTGGCATTATTCCTCTTCTATCCATGGGCATAGAAATGCTTCCCTGTCATGCAGATGTCCTGAGATTGGGTGCAGAGCAGCCATAAATCCCTGCACCCTCGGGCCTCCCAATAAAATTGTTCACAACATCCCCCTTGGGTTGCAGAAGTTTCCCAGTATACACAGAAAATGATATGGTCTCCCTGGTTAAATGAGATCCTGGTTATTAAGCACCTAGCCCATTGGAACTGCATGATTGTGTTCAATGATGACACCACTTTAGTTTTGGGGGATTGGCTTATTTCACTTAGTATGTTATTCTCCAGCTCCATCCATTTATCAGCAAATACCATGATCTCATTCTTCTTTATGGCTGAGTCATATTCCATTGTGTGTGTGTGTGTGTGTGTGTGTGTATACCACATTTCCTTTACCCATTCATCTGTTGAAGGACACCTAGGTTGGTTCTCTAGCTTAGCTATTGTGACTGGAGCTGCTATAAACATTGATGTGGCTGTGCCCCCAAACCAAAGGCTGAATGCTTTTTCTGATATGTGGATGGAGCTGGAGACTCTCATGCTAAGTGAGACAAGCCAATCCTAAAAAACCAAAGGCCGAATGTTCACTCTGATATGTGGATACTACCCCATGACAACGGAGGGTGGGAGGGGAAGAATTAAACTTCACTGGATCAGACAAAGGGGGAGAAGGAGAGGGAGGGGCGGGAATAGGAGAGATAGTGGAATGAATCCGACATACCTTCCATACGTTCATGTGTGAATCCACCCGACACCGTCCACAGCTCGGACCCCTGTGGACCCCCGAGCCTCCGTGGGCTCTGTCCCCTCTGCCTCAGCTCCTTCTTCCCCACCAGACAGTGGCTTTTGCTCTTTGGGGTCCAGAAGACCCATTCATTCCACAGCCACCAGGACGTCACACCTGCTCTGTCCTGGACCTTGGCCAAGCTCGTGGGATGTGGACACCACTGGCTTCTGGAACACGGAGTCCTAGGTGCTCATGCCCGTGGCCAGCAGGAAGTGACCACTCTAAACAAGGCCAGAAGGTGAAGAGGGAAGGCCGGCTGCCTGTGGGCAGAACAGAAGGGCCGGGGACTCGTCGGAGAAGCTGATGCTGAACAGTCTCAGAAGCACCTGGAAACAGAGGGACAGTGTCCCCCAGAGCCTGCAGGGGCACAGGCACAGGGCCATCTCCCTGAGCAAGGCGTCTTCTCTGCAAGAGGCCAGGGCCGCCCTGAATCTGGGAGGGTGCATTCCCCAAAGAGCTGGTTGCCAGCAGGTCAGTGGGGTGGAGAGGGGACTTCAGGGAGGTTTGAGATCAGCAGGGCAGGGGACTGTCACCACGCTCTATCAGCAAACTGGGGAGTAGAGGCTATTGCAACCCGGGAATCAAGAGGGTTACAGGGACAAGACAGCTTGAAGGGACAGCGACCTTCTGCCACTGTGACCTCGTGGAGGAGGAAGCCGGTGAACATCTACTCTGTCTCCTCACTGGCCAAGTAGAGCTCCTGGAGCACACATGGAAGTTTCCAGAAAAGAGCCATAGTCCCTGATTGTCCAGGAGGAAGAGGCTCAGGAGACCTCAGGAGACCATGGCTTCTAGATGTCTATTCATTTTATTCAATAACTTTTATTGAGTTTCTTTTTTATTACAAATGTAGTACATGTAGAAAGAAAAGAAAAGAAAGAAAGAAAGAAAGAAAGAAAGAAAGAAAGAAAGAAAGAAAGAAAGAAAGAAAGAAAGAAAAGAGAAGAAAAAATTAGAACCAGGAGGAGTCCCACTCTTCAGACAGAATTGCCGCTTGCAAACATGCAATTATTCTGGACTTTTCTGGCAAATGTACAGATTAGATCTTGGTGCCTCTGAGTAGATGTCATTGGAACCACTGCTTTCATGGGGAGGCCCCTCGATTGATTCAAACACAAACGCTTCTCAGTGGAAAAGTTTCTCCAGTCCTGTTTCATTTCCACACAATCCCGAGACTCTGAGATCCAATGTCCACACCCCCGGGGGCCCAGTGCCTGGAGCGAATCCCTGGGGGAGAGAGTGCTCGTTGTACAGCATCTCCTGACATCTTCTGCATTAATTTTTTAGAAAGGAACGTAATTAAAGGGCTGGACATTGGGCTTCTGAGTCAGATGTGGCTTAGCAGCCTGAGTGACCTGCGAAGATGGCCTCAGCTCCCTGGGCCTCAGTCTGTCCATGGTAAAATGGGAGGCGATCACAGTGGCCGCTCCTGGAGTTGTGGGGCGGAGTCATTCAGCACAAGGAGTCGGGAACAGACCCTGAAGCCCCCGAGGCCGGCCCTTGTCCTATTGAGTGCAGGAGCCTCAGCCCCAGGCAGGGGAAGTGACCCAGACAGCGTTGAGCTGACCCCAGTCCCCCAGGACGGCTCAGTGGGTCTCTCCCCTCATCTCGCCTCTTTAAGCTGGTCTTTGTGGGAGGTGGACACTCAGGGCCCTTGCCAGGGTCTGAGTTCCCGGCTTCCTGTGCAGGGGACGCTGGGCCAGCCCGTGACTGGGAGAAGGGCGGCCAGCTCTTTCAGGAACCTGAGATGCCCATGTAGCTTTCTGCCAGGTGGGAGGAAGGACCCTGTCCCACCCTGGGACATGGCTCTGGCTGTAGCCTCGAGTTCAGACCCACGTGAGGGACTCTCCCCAACCTGCCCTGAGGGCAGCAAGGGACACAGAGAACATGCAGAGAGCTGAGCTTGGGGACACTCTGCGGGGTTGGGGAGGCCTGCTGCCACCCTTAGGAGGAGAGCTGAAGTCCTCACTTTGGCTTCCCAGGCCTCCAACTCAGGTGGTTTTGCTCTGGGGTCCCCTCCCCACCTAGGAGCCTCCCTCACGCCGAGCCCACTTCTGCAAACAGGCTTTGCCAAGGCTGTTCCCTCTGCCTGGAACACTGTTCCTCATACTCGCCATGGCTGGCAACTTCCTGTCATAGGATGCCCCCACAGGGAGTCCCTGATCACTCCTGCTCCCCTGTGTCCACCTACACCCGGCTCAGGGGCAGGCCTCAGGGACAGAGAGACATCAAGAAGAGGATGCCTCACATCCCAGGGACAACAGAGTGACGAGTGGTGGGCTCAAGGTGGGTGGACACGTGATCAGAGGCCTCTGAGGGGGAGACTTCAGGGCCAGAGTCAAGCACAGAGGAGAGCACCCGCCTGGTCCCTGGGGAGCGGGTACAGTGGCTCTGGCCCTGAGTGACTTGCCTTGGGACGCCGCAGTTGTCCCCACTGGGGCGTGGTGGGCGTGGGAGGTTGCCTCTGGCATGTAGTAGACAGAGGCAGGGAGGCTGCTAACAGCTCCTCACAACCAAGGACCCTCCTCCCCAGAACGTCAGTCCTGGGTCTAGGATTAGGGACCCAAAGACAGGGACATAGTAAGGGACCCATGAGGTACGAGCAGGAAGCAAATATGAATTGCAAAAGTTGGAAGAATGAGCTCGCCTCCCTTAGGCCAACCCCTAAGGAAAGCAATAAAAGACATCCTCATGGGTTATCCCAATGAACAGTCCCAGCGTCTGCCCAGAGAGGAAGAGAAAATATACCAGTAGATTAAAAAAAAAAAAAAAAAGCACATTCAAATTCAGCAGGCTTCAGAACATTTGTGAATTAGAAGAATATGCAGAAACTGAGGTTGCCATCAAAAATTCATTCAACAGATATTTGCTGAGCATCTACTATGTGCCAACAAGAGACCTTACCAACCCATGGAGGGAACTGCTCTCCACTGCCCCCTCACCCCCGTCACTACACGAAGCAGCCAGAAGCAGCCAGAGTGAGGAAATGGAAGCAGCTTCAAAAACGCTAATTTCCGCTGCAAAGAAAATTCATCAAAGTTTTAGAGGAAGAGCTTAAGTAGATTTTTAAAAATATTCTTAGCTGTAGATGGACACACTATCTTATTTATTTATTTATTTATATGTGGTGCTGAGGATGGAACCCAGGGCCTCATACGTGCCAGGCAAGTCCTCTACCACTGAGGAACAACCCCAGCCCTCTAGTAGATTTTGGTAGAGAATAATGATTTCCTCCTTTCAAACACACACGCAGACACATTTGCAATGTTTTGCTCTCCCCGGGGAGTCCTGAAACCCTGCAGATCTCTGCTGAGACTCAGACCCCACATACAAAGAAAATGAGAGCAAAGAAATATGGCTTTGGTCATATTGGATGGGGTGGCGGGGCCCTCCGGTTGGGAGAGTTAATTCTGGGAGGGGTCCTGAATTTTTTCACAGGCATCACTATCCTCTCCTTTCCACCAGCACTTCCTGCAATCATTCGAGGGGTAGGTAGGAACAATCTGTGGGGTGCTTTTCAACTTTCAACAAGTGCTCACGTGAGTCAATTCTGAATCTTCACACCACCCTGCAACACTGCCATTATTACTGCCATTCATAGTCTGCAATCACTATTATCTTACAGAGGAGTAAACGAAGAGTCAGAGAAGCCATGCCCAAGACAGAAGTATGGGTTATACTAGGGATTTGAGTCCATCTCCTCTGACTTAAGACCTGGAGTCCTTCGGAGCACCACACAGCTGCTGCTCAATGCTGTGGAACTCCTGTGGTGCACGGCTATGCAATTCATAAGTTTTAAGCTGCACACCATTCTGGGCAGTGGGTTGAAATCTTGGGCCCTCCTGCTCCAGGATGTGAATCATCCCTTTGTCCAGTGGATCCATGCTGTATATGCTACCGGCTGGCTTGTCACCTAGTGGCCATCTTTGTTATTAGATCTATCCTTGTGGTATCACGGGACTTGCATTTAAGTAACCTGTATTTCACTTAATAATGGCCCCCAAGTCCCAGGGAAATGATGCTGGTGATTCAGATATGCCGTCAAGTTGTCCTCTAAAGGAAAAGGTGAAATTTCTCAACAAGAAAAGATAAAAAAAATGGCTAAGATCTACGTGAAGTTACCATTGCTCATCTCCTACGGTGCCCCACTTATAAACCAAACCTCGTCACGGGTGGGTGTGTACAGGAAAAGTCGCATTTACACAGATTCAGCGCTATTGACTGTGCCTGGCGTCCAGCGCGGGTCTTGCAATGTCCCCAAGGCAAAAGGAGACTAGGGTGAGTTCTGGGGCATCCTAGACGGCAGCAGGTAGCGGGCTGGGGTGGGGGTGAGGGAAATGTGATTATGGTGGTCAGAACAGATTTCACTGGAAGGGGAGGCAGCAAAGGCGGGAAGCACTGGATGCTGGGACCGACGGGGTGGTGCCCAGGCAGCGGGAGGAGCCCCACAGAGGTCCTGGGCAGCAGCCCCTTGGCGGCACTGAGCAGCCGCAGAGCCTCACCGCGCCGCTAGAGGGAGCCGCGGCCAGCCTCCTTGGCCCGACGCGCGGGGGGATTTCCCGACAGAGTTTGGGGTTTGTTTTTTTCCACGCTCGCTCAGGGATCTCCCTGGGGGAATGTCCAGAAATCAAATTTCTGGATCCCTTCTGCGCATTTTACAGGGTTAGGAGTCACTTCCAGAAACTCTGTAAGTGAACACTCTCGTCTCCGCGGGGGGCGATGCATCTCCAATGAGTCACCTCTTGCCACTTGGCAGCCTCTGGCCCACAGAAGCGCCCAGCTCTCTGCGCTCTGCAGGCTGGGGGAGGAGAACTTGGCTTCAAAGACGCAAACCCCTGGGCTTGAACAAGGCTCCGCCCTGGGTTGGCAGTGGGGCATGCCCCTCCCTCCTCGAGCCTCAGCCTCCCGGTCTGTAAAATGGGCGTCTTCATCACACTGGCTTCCTGGCAGGGGCAGAGGTACCCTGGGAATGAGGTGAGCCCTGCTGCTGAGAAGCTCATCGCTGCGCAGGGTGCGCAAGAGGCTGCAGAAGCTCAGCTCCTCTCACCCTGCGTCTTGGTGCATCTCCTTGCTCCTTGCAGTCCAGGACACAGCTGGTGTCACCCCCACGGAGCCGCCAGGACCTGTTGGAGTCTGTGACAGAAGGAAGTGCTTGAGTAAGGCTCATTGGTGAGGGGCCGTCCGTGTTTGTTTTGAGAGAATATCTGACAAATATAGTAAAATCTCGCCCCAGGATGGTTTTTAAAGTCCCCTGTGAGGCGTGGATAAGGAAAAGGAGGCCTCACTGGGGAGTCCCGGGCCTCTGTGTGGGGCCCTGTTTCAGGACCCTTCCCGGCTTGTCTGTGCACCTGCCCCAAACCAACCTCAAAATCCTCCTGAGAGATTTCCTCAAACTCTCTTAAGTTCTCCCTTGTTACCTTGATCCAAATGATTTACACTTTCCCATTATAATTTAATTTTCTCCCTTCCTCCCAAACCAGAGCACTCCGCCCGCAGAGATGTGGGCCACCGTCTGCATTTAGAGCGTCCTTATTAATCCTGCCCTGACCTCTGGGCCCGGAGCTCAGCCTGGGGAAGCCGACAGATCCCTCTCCACCGGGGCCTATTAAAACACCTGCCTTTTAATTGGTCAAAACCAGAAGATGAGCTAAAAAATAAACCCTCCAGCTTTGCCTTCCTTTTCAGGGTGCACCTGCACTGTGTCTGCTGCCCCATGTGTGGAGGAGCCGGGGGCCTGCAGGGTAGGCAGAGGGAGGGTGGTTGGCGGGGGCTAGTGGCCCTCCAGTGGCTTTGCTTGGGTTCCTGATGTTGCCACAAAGCTGAGAACACAACATGTAAAAATGGAAAGCACTGTGGGGACAGCAAAGCTGACCTCTAATGCTGGCCAGAGACCCTCCATACTCTGTGTCACCGCTGCCCATTTCTGCTGAGTCGACTCTGGGAACCCCACAGCTACCCAGACGAGGAACACACTGTTGGCCCCATTTCACGGGAGGAGACCTGGGGCATAGTCAGTGGGCAACTCCGCCATATCCTGGAGAGGGGACGGGCTCTCGGCTCACCCATGTGAATCCTTCGTGGAATTGGCCTGAGACGCCCTGTTCTCTGTGGTGGCCCTGGGACTGTGGCTTAGTGAATGGGGCACAAGCTGGGTGTCAGCTGCCCCTGACATCTGGCCTGGTCCCTGGGGGACCCTGCGCTCATGCACAGCAGCCGTCTCCCCATGACTGTCCTGTCTCACGAGGCTCTGCCCAGCTAATAACTCTTCTCCACGCAGTTCCCTATCAGCCGAGAATTCTAATCACCTCCCATCATCCAGGGACCATCTTTCATCTGACAATTTCCTCTTCCAATTGATCTCATCTGCCATGGACGACAGGGGGTTTCCAGATGATAAGAACACTCAGACGACACCAACAGCAGCAGGCAGGAGTCTTATCTGACTTAGTTATTCGACGCGCTCTACTAATATTATCTCTCTGGATCTGTCTTGGAAATTGCAAAGCATAGAGGAAATAAAAACTGAGGCTCAGAGAGATTAAGCAATTTGCCTTAAGTCACACAGCAGAGCCAGTTATCATTCCACAGGGCTTATGCTTTTGAGGGCCAGCAAAGAAGCCACCAATGAAGGTCACTCATGCCACCCTGCTGAGGATGAGGCAGCCTCTTGAGCCACAGTGTGATAGCTACATTTAAATCCACTCTGGCCCGTAGGAGCCTGAGTGAAATGGGACACAAGTTTAGAGTGGCCCTTGGTGACCTGGATTCCTCTGCGGCTGGCTGTGCCCTCAGGGAGCGCGTGGTCGGGTGGGAAGGCAAGACCAGCAAACGCAGACCCACGAACCCAGGGCGGAGGCTCCGATGTGCTCCATGAATTATAAATATTGCAGAGCTGAGCTTTTCAAAGTGCCTGCTGTCGAGATGGGGCTCTCTAGAGTGTTGCTACGTCCTTTTAGAAATATCAAGTGGTGACGCATTCGGCGGAGCACGTTTCCATTTCTTCACCGCGGGGCTTTTCAGAACGTTTGCCGCCCTCGTCTACAGAAGGCTTTGCATACCGCATTTCCTTCATTATAAGACGCCATCCATTGTAAGCTGTGTCACTTACCCAGTGACTGCTTTCCCAGGAAATGAACTTTTTTTTTTTTTTCATTTAATGCACGCACGGTCAGTATCTTGCATTTGGTTACGGATGGACCACGTATATGTTGGTGGCCTCATAAGATCCTATGCCCTAGCAATGTCATGGGCATCTTAGTTTGTGTAGGTGTGCTCTCTGGTGTGGGCACAATGACGACATCACCTGTCCATGAGTTTCCTGGATGTGCCTCATGGTTGAGTAATGCACAACTGGAAATGCGTCAGATGTAAGACGTGCTGATTCCCAAAGCACTAATGGGTAGAAGTGAAGACTCAGTATGGGCACTGTTGCCCTGGGACTGGGAACCTCGTTATGCAGGACTGGGTGTCTCAGGGAAGTCTTTGGAAGTCAGAGGTTGGAGGACAGCTGGCTCCCGGTCATGAAGGCCTGCAGGGCAGAGGAGAGGGACATTCTCCAGCCATGCTCTCCTGACACCATCTGGCCAAGCAGAATCATCAGTTCCATCAAAATTAATTGTTGACCATCTCTGATGCTCTGGGTCCTGCACGGGGCTGGAGCCTCCTGGCGGCCAGGGGGTAATGTGGGCTGTTTGGTCGAAAAGCCATTCAACTATTCAAAATAGCGCTGGGCTCAGGCTGGAAGGCCCTGCCCCTGATCATGGGGGTTTCCAGCCCTGGGACCCTCTGCAGCCAGTCCCTACAGAGGACTCCTGCACACACTTGGGCACATGGCCTTGCCTTAGTGCCGGCCTTGGACCTCTGGGTGTGGAGGGCCCGTAGCTCTCCATGCACTGGGCAAGAATAGTGTCCTTCTGCGGTAGGATCCTCTGGGGAGGCCCAGCCTTTGGAACGAGGAAGGAACCAGAGGGAACTTGGGGAGCCCTCGGGGTGGACAGTAAGGTGCGGGAAGGGTTCCGAGCAGCTTCCCTGGCAGGAGGCTAGGCTTGCTGATGTGGCCGTACCCTGTCCCTCCAGGGCCCTTCTGCCTGGGGGAAGCTGGAACTCTCTGTGCTGATCACGATTTTAATTCAACAGATGCATTTACTGCTACGACCTGCCACAGATTTCCCGATCCTCCCAATAACCTGTGTGGATGATGATGTGTACTAGAGATAAGAAAATCAAGGCTCAGAGAGGCTGATTAACTTGTAGCATTGAGCACCAGTAATGGGTAGGCGGGGAGAGGAGGCTGGGTGTGGGGGGATCCCAGCACCAGTGCCCTCAGAAGTTGTCCCCGAACCTTGCCCTCTGCCTCTTCCCTTGTCACCCCCAGAGCTGTCCCTCTGAGCTCGAGAGCCCTTCATCTTCTGGACCCTCTCACAGTGACTTCCCACGAGCACGTCCTAAATCTCTCTTCCACCGACTCCTTGCTCATGGTGCCCCGGTCCCCCTAACACAGCCACACACTTCTGGTGCAGCTGTGCGTTGGTCATCCAGCAGGACAATAACCATGAACACAAGCATCTCATTAGACAGCTGCCATTTTAAAAGCCAAGGAAGGAGAAGAGGAGAGAGAGGAGTTTTGAGGAGGGGTTGAGTGTCCCTGGCTAAGCCCAGGGACACAGGGGACAGAGGGGCCTTTCAGCCCCTAGGCTCCATCTGGATGTGGGACCCACTGGGGTGTGGCCAATTGTGGGGTTTATATGAGGTCACTTGGAATCACAGCTGGGCAGGGGCTTAGTCCACAGTTGGGAGGGGCTGCTGGGGCTATCCTACGACGGAGCCTGTGTGCCCTGCTCCCAAGTCCCCTGCTCAAGGCGCAGGTGGTGCCGTCCCTGGCCCAGGAGGCTCGTTATGCAGCCTCTGACAGATGGGCGGGAGGAGAGGCAAGGCACCGGGTCCCCTGTGTGCCGCAGGCCACCCCTCAGAGGCTCTGCCCACCCGGACTCGGGCCCAAGGCAGGGCCTGTCCAGCCTGTGCCCTGCTGCAGCTCCCTGGTCAGAGGCATCAAGAAGGCAGGAGAATGGAGGGAGGCTGAGGGGGTGTGGGGCCTCGCACCCCGGCCACTGTGGGAAACCTCCCCGGGCTGGAGGTGAAGCTGCTCGGCTCCCAGTGCAGTTCGCCAATGCGTCCCAAGAATGTGAAAAGCCATCGACCCGTTAATACGCACAGCTTTATGTGTCATTTAAAAATAAATTTAAGCCGGGTGCAGTGGTGCGCGCCTGTAATCCCAGCCGTTCGGGAGGCTGAGCAGGAGGATTGCAAGTTCAAAGCCAGCCTCAGCAACTTAGTGAGGCCCTCAGCAACTCAGTGAGACCCGTCTCTAAATAAAAAAAAATAAAAAGGGCTGGGGATGTGGCTCAGTTGGTAAGCACCTCTGGGTTCAATCCCCAGCATCAAAATAATCATAATAAAAATAATTTAAAAATTACTTTTTTTCTCCTTTGTGCTAGGGGTTGAACCCGGGGTGTTTTACCACTAAGAAGCATCCCCAGCCCCCTTCACCTTTAAAAAAAAAATTAAGATGCGATCTCACTAGGTTGCTTAGGGTCTTGCTAAATTGATGAGGTTGGCCTCAAACTTTTCATCCTCCTGCCTCCGCCTCCCTAGTTGCTGGGATTATAGGCAGGCACCATAGCATCCAGCTAAAAGCAAACTTAGTTAAATCAATCATAATACTAGTAATAATGATGATCAAACCATTTGTACTTTCTTGGCTCCACTTCTGGGAATCTATTTGAAGGAAATGCTCCAGACCTCCCACATAACTCTGTACATAAAGATGTGCCTCACCGTCCTGTTTATACTGGGTGAACTGGAAGTCGCCATGATGCTCAGCAATGGGGGGTGCTAAATAAATGGGGGTCTACTCAGCTTCTGTGTGGACAGTAAAAATTATGTCAGCCAGGCTCTGCAGTAATGAGGAAAACTGGCTGCAATTCAGTGATAAATCAAATGTAGAGGAGTAGTAAGCTCCAGGCTGTCACAGCCAGCGCTCAAGTCACAGTGCCACCTTCCTGGCTCCTGCACTCATTCCTTGACCTACTATGTGTTAGGGCTGAGCCATGCCTGGACATCAGCCACCCCCATCCCAGAGGAGCACGTGTCCTTGGGTGTCCCTGTACCCCAGGGTTAGGAGGACCACTTAACTTATTGGCCAATCTGGAACATTCAAATTATTTTTAATGGACACACAATGGTCACGCCTATCTATGGGGTACGGCATGCTGGTGTGGAGCGTGTATACCGTGTGTAACCATCAACTCAGCAATTAACAGTCCTGTCTCCTTAAACATCACTCCTCGTGGTCAGAGACTCCGAATCCCTTCCTTCTCGTTCTTTATATAATGTACAGAAAGTCGCTTCAACAGGCATTGACCACGCTGCCAGGCAATGGCAGCTATTCTCCGTCTACTACTGGAGAGTGACAGGGAGAACATGGGGATCTTCCCAATGTCCTGTGGCCACTCTGCCCACAGCCCAGGGTCTCTGCATGTTGACCCAGCCAGGAATTAAACAGGCAGGAGAATCCTCTGCTCTTCCGGGAACACAGAGGAGGGCCGGATCCGTGATTCAGTTATGGGCCTCGTGGTTTTTCTCTGCTCCTGTTTTTTCCTCACTGAAGCTGCTCCCAAGCCTCCCACGTGTCACACCTGATATGATTTTCTAGGACATCTGGCCCGTGTGGACTTCCCCTCTCTCTCTGCCAGCCCTCCCTTCCCCTATCTCCGCTACCTTGCAGCCTCCTGCCCCTGCCACCCAGCTCCCTCCGGTCCTCTGGGGGAGACAGGTGGGAGAGGGGAGGAGTGGGAAAAAGTCCTGCTGGGGGTAGGGAGGGAGCAGGGAGGCCTTCCCCCACATAAATCCAGCCAGTTGCATCCCCAGCCACCCACAGGTAGCAACACAGCGTGAGCTGGAGTCCTTCCTCAAAGAGCCTGCGGGCCCTTAAAAAATACTGAATTATGACTTAAATGCTCTGTGACCTTAGTCAAAACAATTGACCTTTCTGAACTTCTAATCTCTCTTCTGAAAGAATGAATTCCTTGAATGAGGAATAAACTAATGAATGATGCTGTGGCAGCGGAGGCCAGCTGACACAAAAGTGGATGCCTCTCCCAATCCATGGTGAGAAGCTCCTGCCAAGCTCAGGGACTACATTTCCCAGTTTCCCTTGCTGCTGGGTGGGATCACGTGACCAATCCCCACCAATGGGGTTCTAGGCTGAGCAAAGCTTGCCACCTCCAGGTCTGTATGCAGGTGTGGGAAGTCCAATCACCCATATTCTCTCTCTGCCTCTCCCGCCTCATCTATCACTGCACAGCTCGAGGGTGACCTTGAGGCCACAGGATGGTAGAGTTTGGAACCCTAGTAACCCCTCCCTGAAGGAGCACCTCACGAGCAGGGGTAGCCATACTGGACTTCCCCTGAGTGAGAAACGCACCCTTCCTGGGCACAGCCGTCAAATCTTGCGCTGGTCGCAGGGTTGCTCCACCCTGGCTAACTCAGGATGTAGATTGAGGAAGGAGAGTTCAGTGGCTTGAATGGTGGCCTCCAATGAGCTATGTCCATGTCCAGATCCCAGGAACCTGGGCCCGTGGCCTTACTGAGAAAAAGGTCTTTGCAGGTATAATCCAGGATCTTGAGATCACCCTGGACTGTCCTCCACCATGCGGCCAGCACATTGGTTTCATTAATGAGGTTCTTGGCATAAAAAGTAGCTAGTGAGATCGAAATAAAACACACAGACTCAGTTACATGTTTCTATGACCAGGTCCCAGACGGCTCCCCTCTCTGGTTCCCACCTCGAACCACCCGATAGGGCAGCAAGGATTACTCAGGGCTAGCAGGAGAGAGAGAGAGTGAGCACGCCAGGGAGTAGCCTTTTATTGGGGAACAAGAAATTTAGGGGAGAATTCCATCCAATGAAGGTTGAGGGGGGCCGCACTCCAAGGTCAGGGTCAGTGATTGGCCCCCGGGGTCAGTGGTCAGTCATACCCCCCACACAGATGGGTTCTCTCATCAGGAGAGGGCCGGGAAAGCTCCAACACAGTTAGCCAGAGCGCCTCAGACCCAAACCGGGAATCGCCCAGTCACGTGTGAGAATGGCTCTCCACACTGTCCTGCATGATCTTTCCATATAATGACAGTGTCCCTGTGAGCAGAAGGTATTGACAAGGGGCAGAAGGTGTGAGAAGCCAGGCAGAGATGGAGGTGACCAACCTCCAGCCAGGGACGCTGAGAGCCACCGGGGCGAGAAGAGGCACAGGACCCTGCCCTAGAGCTTGGGCCCCGACACCTTGATTTTGGGCTATGGCCTGCAGAACTGTGAAAGAATACATTCCTGTTGCTTTAAAACAGTTTGTGGTCTTCCTTCCAGCAGCTTTTGGAAACCACTCCAGCGAGGTGTGCAGGCCTAGCTCAGTGGGGCCTGCAGGAGACCGCGGTGGGTACTGACTTCCAAGATGGCCCTGAGGGCTCTCCACCTGCTCCTGGAGCCCAGGTCCTGGGAGGAGGCGTGCTCTGGAGAGAAGGCAGAGTTCAAATCTACCTTGTTAACTGCGAAGATTCCGGGAAGCTCAGAGTGGTGTTTGTACTGAGAGGAAGCAGAGGCCTTGAACCCTGCAGGGCAGTCTTATTATTTATGGATGACAGGCTACATTTCATTAATGTACAAGAAAAGGGACTCAGGCACCTCTCTCAGCAGTGTCTCTCACAGTGCCTGTGGGAGGGGTGGCTGGCCCAGCGGCCCAACCTGCAGGCAGCCCTGGAACCAGCCTCGGGCAGGAGGGCTGGCCCAGAGTCCTCTCAGGGGTGTCTCAGGTCACCTGAGTCCCACCCCAAGCAGGTGCTGGGAAACCCTCCCAGGTCCTGCTGGAGATAGGCGTCATGGGGCAAAGAGAGGAGCTTAAAGGTCTGGGAGAGGTCTGTCCCGTAGGTCACTAGTCACACGTGGCTATTTAAATTTAAATTAATTAAAATTAAACTTTAGTTCTCTGCTCATTATCCACATTTCAAGTACCCCCTGGCCATGAGTGACTCGTGGACAGCTCAAGCATCACAACATCTCCCCACCAGAAGCTTCTACTGGGCCAGGCTGTTAGACAAGAAGGGGCAGGAGTTTCAGCTCTGCAAGTCACCTGCATGGTGGCCTTGGGCGAGAAAGGCTCTGTCTCTGCTTTAGTGTCCCCATTGATAAGGTGGGGAGAATCACAGCTCTTACTTACCAGGGTCAGGGAAATAGTCCTTGGCACCGTGTCTGGAGCATGTTAGTGCTTGGTGGGAGAAATGATCCATAGAGGAAGAGGAAGGTGAGAACAGGGTCCAGGAGGCGTGGGCTCCAGCTGTGCTGCCACCCATGAGAGGCTGAAGAGACAGGCGCAATTCCAGGCCCTGCTCCAAAGCTGTGTGGGCTTTGAGTAAATCACTTAACCTCTCTGAGCTCTGAGAGCTCCCCAATAGAATAGTTTATCTTATTGGATCCTATGCTTCCAGGAAAGGGATGGGCAGAAGTCTGTAAGAAACTAATATTCTTTGATTTTTATCCCTGCTCTTGGGAATCTAGTAGAAGAAAGTAATCAGAGTAGTGAGCAAAGATTTGTGTTCAAAGACAATAACTGGAGACCAGTTTATCAGAGCAAAATCTTGCAAAGAGCCAAAACGTCTCATAATAGGAAAATAGCAAAATATGTTATGGCACGTGCAAATGATGGACCCTTCCAGAACCAGGAGATATCATCTTGTAAATGATACATACACGGAAAGTGTTTTTATTTAAAACAAAAACAAATTTGTAATTACACAGCATGTTCCTAAATTTGTTTTTAGAAAGGCTTCCTGTCTATGTTTAGCCTCGTCCACCAATATTTTGACAGTGGTTTCCTTGGGACGTTGGATCTTGATTGATTTTTACAATCTCCCTTTTACTTTTATGCACTCAACCAAATTCTCCACAACGTGGGTCTGTTGATTTGTAAACAGAAAACATTACAAACACAGCAAGTTGAAGGCCTGGGTGGTCTTCAAGTGACTCAGCCCTGGAGTTACAGAAAAACCTGTTCATAGCGTGGCAGGAGTGGGAGGGGAGGGGAGGGGAAGTCCCCCCCCTGGGGACCCTGTGCTGGCAGGTACCTACCCAGTGGCTAGTGAAGACTAAAGCTCTGAATCTTGCCAGGGAAAGAGGAGACTCGGAAGGCCTGGGA
This sequence comes from Urocitellus parryii, assembly GCF_045843805.1. Taxonomy (NCBI): domain Eukaryota; kingdom Metazoa; phylum Chordata; class Mammalia; order Rodentia; family Sciuridae; genus Urocitellus; species Urocitellus parryii. The sequence goes on along the minus strand of NC_135531.1, from coordinate 157,698,334 downwards.
TGGGCTGGCTACTCCTTGACACTGTAGACCTATGTGAATTAGGCTGAGTGACCGAGGGACCAAACAGTTGGGAACAACAGGTACTGGGGTGAGACCCTGGATGCCAGGCACCATGTAGACTGGTTCTCAGGGCTTTCTGCCTTGGAAGCTTTAATAAAGGAAATGTGGGATTAATTAAAGATTTCACTTCTATTCAGCCTATGAAGCACTGTTGAATCTAGCTGTCCCTCTCCTCGGTCTATACCCAAAGGACTTAAAAACAGCATACTACAGGGACACAGCCACATCAATGTTTATAGCAGCACAATTCACAATAGCTAAACTGTAGAACCAACCTAGATGCCCTTCAATAGATGAATGGATAAAAAAATGTGGCATATATACACAGTAGAATATTACTCAGCAATAAAAGAGAATAAAATCATGGCATTTGCAGGTAAATGTATAGCATTAGAGAAGATAATGCTAAGTGAAGTTAGCCAATCTCAAAAAACCAAATGCCAAATGTTTTCTTTGATATAAGGAGGCTGAGTCATAGTGGGGTAGGGAGAGGGAGCATGGGAGGATTAGATGAATTCTAGATAGGGCAGAGGGGTGAGAGGGGAAGGGAGGGGGCATGGGGTTATTAATGATGGTGGAATGTATTGATCATTATTATCCAAAGAACAGGTATGAAGACATGAATTGGTGTGAATATACTAGGTATACAACCAGAGATATGAAAAAATTGTGCTCTATATGTGTAATAAGAATTGTAATGCATTTCACTGTCATATATAGATTTTTTAAAAAATTTAAGGACAGCAGATTAAAACTGTAGGGGATATTTTTTGCTTAGCCAAAAAGCACATATTTGTGAATTTAATATTGCCAAGTCCTTTGGTATCTGGGGGATCCATCCCAGGATCCCTCACGGATCCCCAAGTCTGTGGATGCTCAAGTATCTCATGTACACAGCATTTGCATGTGACCTATACGTGCCCTCCTGTGGACCTTGAATCCTCTCTAAAAGATTTCTAATATCTAATCCATGTAAGTGCTATGTAACCAGTTGTTAAATTTCCCTCTTAGGGAATAATGACAATATAAACAAAACAAAACAAAACCCAACTCTGTGTATTTTTGGTGCAGACACAATTTCTTGCAGAGACTGAGTCATGGGGGACAGCTGTACTGGTGAGGACGTGTAGGATCAGTTACTCTAGAGTCCTGGCTGTGAGAACACAAATTGGAATAAACGTAGTAAAAAAAAAAAATACTGCCTTGTGAATCACAGTCTTGAAGAGATGAGCACCCTGTGTCTTAGAATTATGCTGGGAGGTCTGGTTTTTGCTTTCGGGAAATAATCACAAATGTACCAATATTTTATGCAAAGAATATTAATGAAGCTCTATTTCTGTAGCCCGAATGTCCCTGGCTCACACCTGCCTGGCTACCATGGATACTTTCACATTGATGTACAAAGGTTGCGGCTCAAGCCCAGCCCATCTACAGAGCTTTCTGCCTCACACAGATGTCTCTAGGGGATTTCAGGGAGGAAAACCTCAAATCCCCTTCTCTGCTTCGCTTGTTGGTTCCTGGACCCACAGCCACACGACAGGAGATAGATTAGCACTTGTGCAGTTTCTGCAGACCCTTCCCACTCTCCAGCCCACCCTCTGTCCTGGAAGCCAGCTCCTGTCTGTCCCCCAGGTGGACTCAGTCAGTGTGTGTCAATCTGTTGGAAAGGGACCTGGGTGGGAGGTCAGCTGGTCATCTCCCAGCACCCACCCGAGATCTCCAGGCTGGGCATCCTGCAGGGTTCAACCACCTCTTAAGGACATCCCCTCTTAAGGACAGACCCTCAGACCCTGGGCCAGCATTGCTGCTAAACCAGCTGTGAGAATGAACAAAGCTGTGATTCCTACTGTGTGAAGATGTGGATAAATGTCCCCAGCACTGTGAGGAGTCCCAGCTCCCTAGCTGGCTTGCAAAGGCTGTCACAAAGCTGCTGTAAGCCAGCCCAGCACTCCAGAGCACCCTGCGGCAGTAGCCTGAAGTGACGATGAGGACCCCTGATCATGGGGCCACGGCTAGAGCCTGGCTGGAGTGGAGAGAGCCACTTGGCTCCCTCCTGAGTCTCAAAGGGGCATTGCTGATGTGGAGGGAGCTTCTAGCTAGCGAATACAGTGGTGTCCCTCTTCCTCCCTCCACCCCCTCATTCTCTAAGGCTCACACTGGACTGCACCAGGGCGAGGAAGTTGTCAACTGCCATGCTTTGGGTGTGTCCCCAAAGTTTCATGTGCTAGAAGTTTAGTTCCCAGCATGGTGTGGTTGAGAGGTGTTGGGTCCTTTAAGAGGCGGGGCCTAGTGGGAGGTAATGAGAACACTGGGAGGCCTCACCATCAGAAAAACACTTACCATCTAGCCTCTCCTTCTTGGGCACACTCCCACCATGATGCCATCTACTATGCTGTGAAGCAGCCAGGGACCTCATTAGAGACCCAACCGATGGGGCCACCCATCCTGCACTTTCAGCCTTCAAAACCGTGGGCTAAAGAAACTTCTTTTCTTTCTAAGTACCCAGCCTTAGATATTTTGTTACAGCAACAGAAAATGGACAGACACCAACTTCCTGCTGTTTCCCCCTCTTGAGCTTTACTTTCCCTCAGGTCTGACCCCCAAAGCCATTGCAGATCCAGTCTTTCTTGTACCTATCAAATCATGAGAAATGGTGGGGCGTTTTGGGGGGCAGGAGGGCACAAGCCTGCCAAGTTCTCCCAAGCACAAGCGAACAGGCCAGCACGGTTCCTTGATATCCAACACCACGGCTCTGATGAGATCTATGATGGTAACTATGTCGCAGGATGCACAGCTGCCTCAGGACAATATTTCATGGAATGGGGAAGTGACTACAACATTTTGTGACATGAGAAGCCACAGGTCCCCCAGCCCCTGCATCAAATCACCACAACAACAAAGTCCCAAGAGTCTCAGGTTGTTTCTCCAGGTGCTACCACTGGTCTCAGAGGGCACCCTGCCCTGGAAGTGACCGGAGAGAAGGTGCTGGGGGCGACGCAGGGGCGGCCAGGAAGGAGCAGGCTAGATCAGAGTGGTGACAGGGCCCAGGAGCCAGGAGAGCTGCCAGGAGCCAGGAGGAGGGGAAGGGGCTGGGCGCTGGCTAGGGCAGGGTCCCAGCTGCCCACCGGGTCACCACCATAGCAGGCTCCACCCCAGGTTACAGAGCAGGACAGGTGGAGGGAAGAAGGGGGAGGAGCGGCAGGGAGAAGGGAGTGGGGTCCCTGCCCAAGGCAGGGGAGGCCGGCAGCTCCTCCTTCTGTCCGGCCCTCCCTCCGCCCTCTGGGGTCTGCCGAAACCCCTCCCTTGTTCTTTCCTCTGCCCTTATTCAGGGGACATGTCCCAAGCCACAGCGCTTAGGACTGGGGACAGCAGCAGACCCCACGAGGACTATGGCTCTTCCTCCTCCTCCTCCTCCTCCTCTTCCTTTCGAGAAGATGCAGTGTGTGAGTGAGGTTCAGGGAGAGAACAGGACTACTAACAAATAGAGCAGCGACAACGACAAGCTGTATCGAAGTCATTTAAAAGTTAGGGACGGCTTATTTCTGGAATTTTCTATTTAATTTTTTTCAGACTGCCGTTGATGGCCAGCGACGGAGTCCACGGAAAGGGAAGCTGCAGACCAGGCCCCTGGCCTCCCTCTCCCTTAGAACCACCGTTTTGTCTGTTTTGCATTTTTGCAGTTAAAAGTCCAAACTGCAGACCCCACAAGGCCGGCCCCTCAGTGCTGCGGTGTGCTCCCAGCCTGTGTGCAGTAGGTGCGGAAGCGCCTGTGAACAGTGTCACCAGGACAGGTGACAGGTTCCCATCCTCCCCATGGCGCTCAGCGGGCGACACACAGGCAGCAGACTGGGGACGGGTCTCCAGGTGGACGTAGGGGACTTGTCATCCCACGAGTCTGAATATTGGGCGAAAGGGCTTCAATAGGTAAGTGGATGCATGACCCGAGAAGGCCACCGGTGACGAGAGGGGCCGTGAAACAGCGCGACAGACACAGGAAGAAACGCTGGTTTTCTTAGCCTGCTCCCCAGGGAGTCACAGGGATGGGCGTGGAGGCCGCCGTTCCAACCCAGGCGCTGTCCCCTGCGTCCGGGGGATGACCCCTGCAGATCACTCCGCCCTCTGCGGGGCGCGGCGGGGGGGCAGGGGGCATCCGTGCAGCTGCAGCCCCTGTATCCGCGGGGACAGGTGCCCAGTCCTTCCCCGCCAGCTCAGGCCGCAGAGGGCACCAAGCCCTGCCTGTACGGGCTTCTTCCTCTAAGTGCACAGCTGTGCTAAAGCCCAGCTACTAACTAGGACAGTAAGCGGGCAGCGACAGTGAGTTACCGCAAAATAGGTAACTAAGGACAGACGGCAATGGAAGTAATTCAAAACCTAGGAATGGTTTGTTTCTGGAATTTTCTGTTTGGTATTCTCAGACTGAGATTGAACATGGGTAACTGACACTTCAGAAAGAACCCTCAGATAAGGGTCGGGGACTCTGTGTGTGTGTGTGTGGTTGTGTGTATGTGAACACGTGTGTATGTCTGTATATATACACCTGTGTGTGTGGCCTGTGCCCAGGCACATTGCAGATGGCCTGTCATCAAGAACCCCTCCCACATTTCTGCCCTTCTGCCCCATCGTGCAGGGATGTGTCACGGGGCATAAGTCCCCTCCACACTCCATGTAGTGAGCTCAGGCTTTTTAATGCGGCTGGTTCTGACGCCAGCTGCCTGCCACCAGGATGGTCCCCCTTTTAAATCACCTCAACGCGTGTCAGTTAGGAGGGCTGCGTGATAAATGTCCCCCAACGCACCCCAATGTGTAAACATCCCTTTTCTGCTCATGGATTTTGTGGATTGGGAGTTCATTCAGCCCAGCCAGGGTGGCTTGTCCCTGCTCTGTGATGTCTGAGACGAGGCTGGGACACTGGGAGGCAGGGGCTGGAGTCCTCTGCTAGTTTCTTCTCTCCCAGGTCTGGGTGAGCTGCCAATTGTTCGCAGAGACCCGAACAGAGCCCGTGCCCTGCTCCTACAACACAGTCAGCAGTGCTCAGGTGACCCGGGACTTCAGGTGGCCAGTGACTGCCTGTGCAGTGGCCCCTGGGCCAGCGGAGATGCTGGGGCTTTGCAGGCTGGGAAGGCCAGCTTGAACCAGGCCCACCGTAGAACAGTGGGGCTCGGCCAGTTACCTGAGGCTCCTCCAGCTGCTCACGGGACCCGGGGAGCACAGAGACTCCAGCGCCACACCAGGTACTTAGGGGAGCCCAGCACGGGGTTTGCTTTTGTGGCTGATTTTCAATCCTTTCATCATCCCCCTCGAAGATGGGGAGACGGGGCTGGGGTTGGCTTGTTTACTGATGGGGATGAGTCTCTGCCCGTGAGCCCCAGCCCTATTTTGGCAGTGTGTAGAAGGTCCCTGGGTCGCCAGGACCCTGCTGGCTGAATGTGGCTGTAGAACTCTGCGTGTCCTGGCTTCAGGTCTGCTGGCCCTTGAAGTCGGGTTCTCCTCCCTTCCCCTAAATCCCCACTATCTCCACCCTGAACAAAGCAAGTCTCCAACACCCCAGTAGCACAGGGGGGGAAAACAGGCCCAGGGAGGCCCACGAGGTGCCCCAGGCAGCAGGGCCTCGCTCCCCTGGGTAGAGGCTGAGCCCAGCCCCATGGGCTCCCTCTCCTCCCCCTGGGGCTCCCTCTCCTCCCCCTGCGCCACAAAAGGAAACTCGCTTCCCGTTCCCTGCTCCTCTGCCAGCCTGAGAGACGGGAGAAGAAACATTTCCAAATAGACCAGGGTGGTCTTTTCGGGGTACTGGGTTTTACTGTTTGTCCTTTGACATCTGTTTCCCATGAGATGCTGGGAAATGCAGGTGCTGGCCCAGGACGCCTGCTGTCTCAGGGCCGGTACCTGCTCTCCCGAGGCTGTCCCGCGGCCAGCGCTCAGAGCTGACCATGTTTGGGCATGCAGGCTCGACCCAGATGGACCCAAAGGCTGCGTCCCTGGAGACGGCTGGAGGCAAGCTTCCCGCAGAACTCCAGGAGGCGGCCTTTGGGGTGGGGGCGGGGGCTGGGCAGACGGAAACCATCTGCCTGCGAGGACCCAGGGGCACTGGGCAAGCTGTGAGTACTGTGTCCCCGAGAGTGCTGGGGGACAGGGGCGGGAAGGAGCCCGAGATGGGCCCGGAGGGCGGGAGTGGGCTCCCTTCCTCTTGGGACGGCCGTGAGGACTCTGGTGTCAAGGGGGCTGGCTGGTGCTGATGGGCACCTGGGGGTGGCTCTTGGTGGGGTCCACTCTAGGTGCTGAGTGCCCTGTCCTCAGGCCCAGCTTGCAGCAGCCTGACTCGGAACAGTCCTCCTGCCCCTTGCCCCAGTGGAGGAAGGGGACAAAAGAGAGGTTGGGGAGAGTGCGCCCCACTCTGCTCCACTCCACAGTCCTCTGTCCATCACCACAGCCAGCGTGGACCGGGCTGTCCACATCATTCGACCTCCACCGGACTCCTATGGTACCCTTCTTGTCCACTGTCACCTGGGTGCTAAGGGCCAAGGCCAGGATGTGATCGTGCATCTGAGTGTCTCAGAACCCCCCTTCCCGACACTCCACCAAACCCTGAAACACTGTACTCTACTCCTGTCCTTCTAAGGAAGAGGATGTGGACCCGGCTCTCAGATCACATGGGACCCACACGCCTTCCTTTGCCCTCCTTCATCTTTCCTAAATCCAGCTCGGACCTCGTGTGACCTTTCTGAATAGGAAGAGCTAGCTAAAAAAGCCAAAGTTATTTGTCAACTCTCAAGCCTGAGAAGTTCTTCTTGGAGTCTAACTAAATCCCTCCTGTTGTTGATGAAACCCATCTCTTCCCGAGCAGGCCTTAGGGGAACTGACTATTCAACACCTGTCGGTGTTGAAGCCCAATTCCCACCTGAGACTCCTATCTAAATAGAACCTCCAGAATGGACCTGAGTGGGTTTATCTGACTCTGCAGGAATCCCAGCAGAGCAGGAGCACAGGGCCAGTCTCTCCTTCCCTTCCCTCCTGTGCCCCTGGAACAGGGAAGTCCAGGACTCCAGCCTCCTCCAGCCTTAGAGGCTCCAGCGTCTGGGGTGCAGAGGACGAGGAGGGAGCGGGAGGTGGGGGCTGCTTGTGGTAGGAGCCTCACAGCAAGGGAGGTCCCCAGCCCTGCTCCAGCTTCCCCTGGGACAAGGGTTTTGCTTGGGGACTCACTGAGGTTCCCAAGGTTGACCCTGAGAGTCAGCTGTGTCCCCCAGGCCAGGTGCCATGACCCAAAGTCCCTGGGCAGCAGGCTGTAGGGGCTGCCGCTGCCTCACCTGGGCACACCTGGATGGGCTGGTTACCTTAAGCAAACAAAAAGTAGCCACAAAGACGTGTCCTGGGAAGGCCCTACAGCTCTCCAAACCCAGGGCAGGTCCACAGGAGGGTCCCCAGCCCAGCAGCTCTGTGTCCCCCCGGGGCAGAGACTGAGGGACCTCTGGAGAAGGTTGGTCAGGACTCCCGCTGCTGGGAGGGCCTCAGGGCTGCAGCCAGAGAGGGGCGGCCACTTCCCTCCATCCTGCACTGGCCCCGGGGCTTCAGTCCTGAACTAAGAAAGCTGTCCCCAGGACCCCAGGACACCAGGATGCCATCTCTGTGGCTTCAAGAGGCAGTCGCCTGCCAGGGATCCTGAATGTGGGACTCCTCCTGCCCCTGGGACACTGCTGAATCAAATGACCATTCACTTGGTGGCCTAAAGCAGCAGAGACCTCTCACAGTTCTGGAGCCAGGAGTGCAGGTCACCAAGGTGGCCAGGGGCGGTGCCCTGCAGAGGTCAGGGGACGGCCTGTTGTTTCTGCCCCCTACCTTCTGGGGGCTACGAGTTACCTTCCCTTCCTCCGTGTCCCTGTGCTTCCGTCTCACAAGGACCCTTGTGATTGCATCCAGGGTCCACATGCATCATACAAGACCCTCTCCCCATCTCAAGGCCCTTCACTATCATTTCTGGGGTGCAGAGGACGGGGAGGGACCGGGAGGTGGGGGCTGCTTGTGGTAGGAGCCTCACAGCAAGGGAGGTCCCCAGCCCTGCTCCAGCTTCCCCTGGGACAAGGGTTTTGCTTGGGGACTCATGGAGATTTCCAAGGTTAACTCTATGAGAGTCAGCCAGGGATCGGAACCCAGACATCCTGGGAGCCACTATGGAGCCTCCACATGCTGTGTGATCTTGGGCAAATCGCTTTCCCTCTCTGGGCTACAGGGCTTTCCCTTGCAGGATGAGATGGTGACACTCACCTCTCAGAGCTGGCTGGGAGCTTCCAGAGGGTGGAAAGGAGTGAGGTTGATATTTGGTGGCCTCCCCCTCGAGGCCCTCCCTTCTGCAGGTCACCTGCCGCCTGAGCCCATCTCACTTCTGTTTCTTCTGTGGCCCTAGAAATGACAGCTGGCCCCAGTGGACATGGTGAAGAAGCTGGTGATGGCTCAGAAGCGGGGAGAGACCCGAGCCCTGTGCCTGGGCGTGGCCATGGTGTTGTGCGCGGTGATCACCTACTACATCCTCTGCACCACCATGCTGCCCCTCTACCAGAGGAGGTGGGCGCGCTGCAGCTGTGCTGTGGGCAGGGGGCTGTGTGGGCCCAGGGGTCTTCCAGGGCTTCTCCCCCCCTCCGGCCACCTCACAGCCCGCTGGCTGCTCAGGGCCATGTCACTCTTAGCGGGAGGGCAGGCTGGCCCCTGCTCTGGGATCCCATAGGAGCAGGCTCCAGGGGCTCTTCTCTCAGAATCAGCCAAGGATGTGAGCAAACCCTGCAGTGGGTGACCCGGAGCCCCTTCACCTGGGTCAGGCGGGCTCCCGCAGCCCCCCACCCTCCCCCCACCTTCACCCCCACACTAGGCCTTTCTGATGTGCAGAAGCTGCACTGGGCCCGCATCTGCTCCCCTGGAACCTTGCAGGCCTCGTGGAGAGCGTCCCATGCACCTCTGACAGGCCACCTGACCCAGAGCTGGGAGACCCCTGCTTTGGGCTGTTTACAATGGATGCACTCAGTACTCTCACCTGGGCTTTGGATAAGCCCCAGACCCTTCCTGGGCATGTTCCCGTCCTGACAGCCCCCTCCCACACCCAGCCTGGCAGCAGGTCTCCTGCAGGACAAACGGGCTGAGTCCCCAGGGACTCGCAGGTGTGTGGATGAGCCTGTCGGCCCCTCCCGGCCCGCACGGTCCTCACCTTCGACAAACGGAGCCGTGCCAGGCTGGGGTCTTCCGAATAAGGCGCTGCTCAGCACAGCTGTGTCTCCAGTGTGTTGTCTCCCCATTAAACTCCATCGCCCCATCAAACCCAGCCCCCCCACGTCTGCCCTCTTCAGGGGAAAGATGACAGATTCTGGAGGCACTTGGATCTGACCTCAAGTCCTGTGTGGCCTCAGGAAATTCACTTGACCTCTCTGAGCTCCTCAGATCTCTGTAAGACCATGAGGCTCTGAATAAGCCATTCTCAGGCCTGGCTGCTGCTCAGAACCACTGGGGAAGTTTTAAAAATACACCAACCTGTGTCCAACCACGGCAGAAATTCCAATTCGCTTATTCTGGGGTGTGGCTTGGATGTGGGAATCTTTTTTTGGAGGGGTACAGGGGTTGAACTCGAGGACACTCGACCATTGAGCCCCACCCCCAGCCCTATTGTGTATTTTATTAGACAGGGTCTCACTGAGTGGCTTAGCGCCTCACTGTTGCTGAGGCTGCTTTGAACTGGCAATCCTCCTGCCTCAGCCTCCTGAGCTGTGGGATCACAGTGGGCCTGGCAGACGTGGGAATCTGTTGGAAACTCCCCAGGTGTGAGGAGAACTAGGACCCCGGCCGGCTCTGCTCTTCTGGGGCCAGTTCCTCCCTGTACCCAGCTCCTGCCTTCAGTGCTGGGTGCCATGGGAAGAATAGAGGCCCAGCCCCGGGGTTTTCTAAAGGCTCCCCGGGGACCAGGAGTCCAGCGGGGTGCTCTCTGTGTCCCCCTGTTCTGAGATGTGTGTGTGTGGTGTCCTCAGCGTGTGGACCCAGGAGTCCACCTGCCACCTGATTGAGACCGACATCAGGCACCAGGAGGAGCTGGAGGGCAGGAAGGTGTCCCCGTACCCCTGCCTGTGGGTCAACGTCTCGGCCGTGGGCAAGTGGGCCGTGCTGTACCACACGGAGGACACTCGGAGCCAGAACCAGCAGGTACGGGGCTGGGGATGGGCACACGTCCCCTGGTCCCGGGTACGCATGGCAGCCTGGCCCTCACTGTGTCCCCAGGGCTCAGGGAGCTCTGCCCAGTGTCTCCTGGCTGGTGTGCAGGTTTTGATCCCACCCCGGGTCTGAGTCTGCCCCTGTGAGCCTGTGACAGAGGTGCCCGCTGCCCCTGGGGAGCCGGGAACAGTCAGACACCGGCTGTGCGCCCGCTGGCTGGCTGGTGGGTGGACGAGGCTCCCAGAGAGGTGGCCATGGGGACTGTCACTTCTAACCTACCAGCTGAACCAATGAGAGGTCAGGCCTGAGTGTCCTGAGAACCACGCAGGGGACTTAGCAAAGCCAGGGTCCCACATCAGACCCACTGCAGTGGCACCTCTGGGCACAGAGCTCCAGGGGATTCACCAATGGGACCTACTGGAGTCCCTGGTGAGATCCCTGTGGAGCCGGGAGGGTGGAGCCCAGGGCCATGTGGACTCAGGTACTGGCCACAGCAGGACCAGGGCAGGGGCGTGGACCCACAGCAGGATGGACACCAGTGGGCTGGAAGGGGCGGGTCACCTGGAAGGGGGAGGCTGTGAGGCTGTGGCTGAGCCTGGGAGTCAGGGAGAGGGTCCAGGTGGTGCCCGGGGGGCTCAGTGGGCCCCAGGTGGGCCTAAGCTCCTACCTCAGATCTCTTTCAACTCCGGGAAGGAGCTGAGGCCGGGGACAAGCTGGCTCCTCACTGGCCCTCTGGGTCTCGTGTCCCCCATTCTGACCCTGGACATGGCTTCAGTAGGACAGCGGGCCTCAGACTCAGTGCAGGAAAGAAGCATCCACCCTGGGCCCCTCTGCACGGAGGGGAGTAGGAGGCAGTGCTGACGGGCAGCCTGCAGCTGTCCTGCTTCACGTGGGCGAGGCTGATGTTTGCAAAGCACCTCCAGAGTCCCTATGAGCAGGTGGCCGGCCAGAGCAGAGACAGCCAGGGTCCTCCTTGTCTGTCCTCCGCAGTTGGCCAGCTGGGGTGCAGCTGGGCGGGCAGGACGGCTCCTAATAACCGTGATCAGCGTCCCGATGACATGAGTGCCCTGCTCTGCCTGCTCGAGCGCTTCCCCACGCCCTGGTCCTCCTCGGCTCCCAGGTGGCGTCTGCTGGCCAGTGCCTTGTTCGGTTGGCCCCCCACGGGGCTGGCCTCAGAGTTCTTGGTTGAATTCTTGCCGACTTTTTAAGATCACGTCCAACCTGGGTTTTCCGCCTTCTCCTGAAACGCTGCAGCCTGGCTTCCGGAGGGTGTCCCTGTCCTGAGAGGGCAGCGGTGGCCGGTGCAGATGTAGCTGGCTCTCTCCCTTCTGCCAGCCCCCGCCCTCCCCGACAATTGTCCCTGGCACCAGGCAAGTGCCAGGTGGTGCCTGTCATCCTCTGGGTCTCGCCTGCCTCGCTTGTTCAGAGAGCTGCATGAGCCCTGGGGCATCCGAGCTTGTGATTTGTGCCCTGAATCCAAACACAGGGCCCACCTGTCCTTTGACTTCTGTCACTCATTGGTTTCCTTCGACAGTGACAGGTGAAGTCCTTAAATAATTTTCTTTGAAAACGATGCAGCAGTTTAACCCACTTAGATGATTAAAGTTTGATGGCTCCGAAAAGATGAACGATCTGCCTCAGATTCAACAGCCAATACAAGAAGAGCCAGGGCTCCGAGTGGGCCCCTGCCTACAGGAGTGCAGCACACATACCAGGCAGCTCCAGGGCCACCAGCCACCCACATAACACTGAACTTGCCCTCCAGATTGTGCGGTGTACAGACAGAAGCCCCAGCTCCATCCAGGGTTGGCTCCAAAGCCAGCATTTGTCTTTACTCTGTCGCAGGCCTTCGCCCTCGGGCCCTAAGGCACAAAGATTCACAGCCCGCTGTGTGCTCTTGCTTCCCCGCAGTGCTCCTACATCCCGGACAGCCTGGACAACTACCAGATGGCCCGCGCCGACGTGGAGAAGGTCAGGGCCAATTTCCACAAGCACCAGGTTTTCTACTGCTTCTCGACGACCCAGGAGAACGAGACGAGCGTCCTGTACCAGCGTCTCTACGGGCCGCAGACCCTCCTCTTCTCCCTCTTCTGGCCCACCTTCCTGCTGACCGGTGGCCTCCTTGTGATTGCCATGGTGAAGCTTAACCGGTCCCTCTCCATCCTGGCAGCCCAGAGGTAGACAGGCCCACGCCACATGGCCACGCAGGCCACAGGGTACGGGGCAGCCCCCTGGGCTCACCCCTATGCACACCATCCCTCCTGCCCTCCCTCCCCTCCCCCAGCCCCTCCGTCTTCCATGCCGAGGGACCTGGGGGACATTCCTCTGTTAAGCCACCTCTCAAGAATGTGCCAAGCCCCGTTGGTGCCCTGGGGACCCGAGGCCAGCCAGCTCTCCATTCCTCAGGTGCCCGTACCTGTCTCCTGCTGTGTCCCTGTCAACCAAGGGACAGGATGGTCCTTTCTGTGCCCAAGCTCTCCTGGTTGGCTCAGAGGCCTGCCTGTCTCCCCCCAGGAAGTGCCCAGCAAACCTCGGGGGGAAAAAAAAACAGCCCCCAAATACAGGGCACAGTTAGTAGGTGGCTTCTTGTCTTCTGGGAGACAAGCCTTAAATGCATTTTTTTATTCCAATACTTAAAAATACTGTTGTGCCTTGATATGCATGTGGGGTCAGCCCAAGACCCTCCTAAATGCCAAAGTCTGCGATGCCCAGGTCCCTTGCAGAAAGCCTTGTCGTGTCTAGGAAGCCCCCGTGCCCTTCCCCAGGGGCTAGACCATCCCCGATGACTCCCGGTACCTGGGACGTGTGAACAGCTGGGAGACTGAAGCGATTAGGGAATGACGACAAGAAAACAGTCCATGTGCAGTAGAGACACAATTTTTTCTCAAAACAGCTTCAATCTGCAGTTGATGGAGTCCACTGGGGCGGAACCTCCACCCGAGGGCGGATTCACACAGAACAACAAGAGGCGACAGGAAATAAAACAAAGGCGACTATCAGCAGGCCTGGTGGTGGGTCCATCTCCTTCCAGTCCCCCTTTTTGTCTGGGGGCTTTTCTCAAGTGCGGACTGTACTAAGATCCTGTGCTGCTTGGTTTGTTTTTCATCAGAAAAGCACCCGTCGACATTGTTCTGGGAAAGGTTGGAAGATGGCGGGCAGGTGGGTGGGGGGGTGGGGGGGTCTGCTAGTCAGACAGGCTCCTGAGGACGGTGATCTGAGAGCCCTGCGGGGAGGAAAGGGCACGGGGTCTCTTGTCCACTTCCCAGGTCAACACTCCTCAGCCCTGAGCCTCAGGCGGGCCACACAGGAGAAGCACGGCCGCTGCCATTCTGCTGGGGTTTGAATATGGCCCCCACACTCCACATGTTGGAAACTTACTTCCCAAACAGGCTCGCCAACGAATTTAACAGTCACTACAGGGGAGCCTCTGAGAGCTCACTAGAGTTAGATGAGGTCACAGAGGCAGGGTCCCCACCAGGCTTGGATGGCTTTAGAGCAGAGGAGGACAGATCTGAGTGGCACACTCGCTGGGTCTCACCAGGGCCTGCATCCTCCACTCGACCACACAGCAGCAGGCCCCCCAGACGCCTGGCAGGTGTGGGAGCCATGCTCTTGGGATTCCCAGCTCCAGAACTGAAAGAAAGAAATTTCTTTTCTTTATAAATGACCTGACCTCAGATTATTGGATATAGCCACAGAAAACAGACTAAGACACATTCCAAGAAGCCTGTTGAGAGCAGAGATGTGTAAAGTGTGCTTCCCGACCAGCTGCGGCAGGACCCAGGAGACCCTGGGAAGTGCACGTGCCCAGGCCCCACCCCAGCCCCCAGCCACAAGGCCTAGGGGAGGGCTCAGTGCTCCTCGTGTCAGCAAAGGCTCTGGGGGACCTGATGGCCCACCTCCTGCATCAGGGACCAGCACAAGTCACCAGGCTCTGAGTGGAACGGAAGACTGGTGCTGCAGCTCTTGGGCTTGAGTCCCATCTTTACCTCTGCCAGATTTCCTCTCTCTGATTCCTGATTTTTCCCCCCATTTACAAAAGAGGAACCCTTTCTGGGGAGTTGGGAGGGCTGAATGAAGGGTTGGCACCTGGTAGGTGTCCAGTGGTCCCCAATAGTTGACAGCGTAAGTCATGATGGCCTGAGACTTCCAGAGAAAGTGTCCAACAATAATATCACCCAGCATTCCTGCTGCTTATGATGTCCCGGCACTGAGCTGCTGCAGACCCATCTCCCAGGTGAGGCAGGGCAAGGTTCTGGGGCACATGGACTCCGATGAGGACCACCTGGGCTCCCGGACAGCCAATGCTGCTATTCCCTAGCTGGGGAATTTGGGTACATAAATCAACCTCTGTGTTTCAGCCTCTTCAAAATAGAAATAATAGTTCTTGGTATTAAATGGGTCATTGTGTAAAGTTCTAGAATAGTAACTGATAAGGCTGGGCCTGTGGCTAGCATGTGAGGCCAGGGTTCCATCCCTAGCACTGTAAGGGAAGAAGGAGGAGGGGGAGGGGGAGGGGGAGGAGGAGGAGGAGGGAGAGGGGGAAGGAGAGAAGGAGGGAGAGGAGGAGGAGGAGGGAGAAGAGAAGGGGGAGGAGGAGGGAGAGGGGGAGGGAGAGGAGGAGGAGGGGGAGGAGGAGGGGGAGGGGGAGGAGGAGGGGGAGGAGGAGGGGGAGGGGGAGGAGGAGGAGGAGGGGGAGGAGAAGGGGGGAGGAGGAGGGAGAGGGGGAGAAAGAGGGGGAGGGGGAGGAGGAGGAGGGAGAGGGGGAGGGAGAAGAGGAGGAGGGAGAGGAGGAGGGAAAGGGGGAGAGAGAGGAGGAGGGAAAGGGGGAGGGAGAGGAGGAGGGAAAGGGGGAGGGAGAGGAGAAGGAAGAGGAGGAGGAGGGAGAGGGAGAGGGGGAGGGAGAGGAGGAGGAGGAGGGAGAAGAGAAGGGGGAGGAGGAGGGAGAGGGGGAGGGAGAGGAGGAGGAAGAGGAGGAGGAGGGAGAGGGAGAGGGGGAGGGAGAGGAGGAGGAAGAGGAGGAGGAGGGAGAGGGAGAGGGGGAGGGAGAGGAGGAGGAGGAGGAGGGAGAAGAGAAGGGGGAGGAGGAGGGAGAGGAAGGGGGAGGGGGAGAAGGAAGGAAGGAGGGAGGATGGGGAGGAGGAAGAAAGGGGGAGGGAGAGGAAAAGGGAGAGGAGGAGGAGGAGGTGAAGGGGGGAGGAGGGGGAGGGGGAGGAAGAAAGGAAAGGAGAGGAGGGAGAAGCAGAGGGGACGGGGTTGGGGAGAAGAGTGACTGAAACTAAGAGCTTGCTCTAGCTGGGTCTGGAGGCCAGTGGCTGAAAGCTTGGTCTGTCTGTGGCACTCCTGGGAGGTGCTGGGGCCTTCGAGAGGTGGCCCTAGTGGGAGGTCCTTGAATCCCTGGGGATGTGCCCTTGGGAAGCACAGTGGGACCCACCCCTTTCCCTCTCCTGTGGTCCCTGGCCATGAGGTGAGCTGCTTTGCTCTGCCACATGCAATCACCAGGATGAGCTGCCCCAGCACAGGCCCAGAACAACGGGGCCAGTCAATCACGGAGGGAGATCTCCAAAACTGAGCTGCAGTGACACTCTCTTCCTTATAAGCCAACTACCTCAGGCCTTTGTGACAGGGAAGGAGGACGACCCACAGTGCTATCTAAGTTTCTATAAATCACTGCGGCTCTGAGAGGTGAGGGCCGTCCATCGAGTCAGTCAGGAGCTGGGAGTCCAGCCCACGCCAGGTGACTCCAGAGCCTGGGGACATAGCTACCCAGAGCCACGGGGCCAGGACCGGGCCCGGGTGCACCCTGCACCCCGGCTTCTCATCTGCAGGCCTTTCTGTCGGGGGCAAGCGGCTTTCCACTCCCCAGAGGGTCTCGCTCTCTGGGTGAGGGTCTCAGGGCTCTGAGCCTTCTAAGGAGGACCAGAGGGTGATGTTACTCGACAGTTTTACAAGATATGACCACTGGGGAGATCTGGGGGGTCCATGGATCTCTGTTACTCCTACGCCTAAAGGCAAAGCTAAGATTATCTCAAAATTTTAACTTCAAAGAGAAAGAAAAAGAAAACTAGGAGTCTGATTCTAAGAGACTACTTTCCGCACGGTTTCCTTGCACTTGCATTTGGGACTAAACTACACGGAAACTTGGAATGTCCAAACAGCCCCCGAAGGGGAAAGGCCACGTCCTTCTAGAAAACCCAGCACTTGGGGATTCCTAGCCGCCACTGCCTCATGCGTTAGTAACGGTGACCTTCATTTACTTGAGAGAAATGTCCTCCTCCTGTCGACAGAGCCTGGCCTACTTCTAGGAAACACCTCACCTGTCTCCGCCCGCAGAACTTCCCCTACAGGATGGGGGTTAAGGGGTGAGCACTTAAACCTGATGTCGGAGACACCGGAAAAACGCATTTTGCAATGACCACAGCTGCCTGAGCGCGGCCTCATCCGTTCTCCATAAGTCGCTGCTAATGAGCTGACGGTGCTGCTCCAGGTTTGCCTTTGCTCTTCTGGGCCAGTGACTCACACCTGGAGAAAGGTACCTGAGCCCCATACCTTGTCCCCTCCCTGCTGGAGATCAGGTGACATCACAACACAGGCAGGTCCCTCGCTTACTGTCTCTCATGGTGTAGGCACCCCAGCATTCACACCATCAGAAGCAGGAAGCAGGGCGTAGGATAAATATTTTGAGAGACCGTGTTGACTTGACTTCTGTTACAGCATGGCGCTATAGTTGTTCTATTTTATTGGTTACATATTATGGATATTCTCTAACTGTGACTAACTTGTGAATTCTGCCTTATCCTAGCAGTGTGTGAGTGTGTGTGTGTGTGTTTGTGTGTGTGTGTGTGTGTGTGATGGTTGAGATATTAAATGTCTCTCAAAAGCTCATGGGTCAAAGGCTTGGTGTCCAGTGCCCCTCTTTGGTATGGGAAGTGTGGCCAGGCGAAAGCCCTCCTGCCTTGCTCCATGCTCCTTGGTGGCCATCCACCCCTGCACCTCTTTTGATGATAAGTCGCTGTATCAAGATCAGCCCTTGCACGTGGGGACACACGTAGCTAACCACTCCCCACATAAGAATCTGTCATCCCTGATGGGAACAAGAGGCAACATGTGCCGGGCACCTGCCTGCAGGGACCTGGGCCAGGACCCTCCCACACAGGGCTCGATGGACACCAAGAGCGTCCTTGCAGGTTATCATCAGAGTCTCCATTTCAGAGGTGCCATAACTGAGGCCCAGGGAAGGATTTAATCTCCCCAGGTCAGAAGTCAGTAAGCAGCAGGGCTGCATTTCAATCCCCATGGTATGGATTCTGGTTTCTCGAGCCATGGAACCTTGCCCTGTCCATCTCAAAAGTGAAAAGGTCAAGGCCGAACACCGAGAGCAGTTAGAGGCCTCTGTAGACCCTCCCTCTGAGGCCAGGCTCTCCAGTGACTCCCCAGGCCACCCCTCTGAAGAGTCCACAGACGCAGGGTGCTACCCAAGTGCATGATCTGAAACGTGGCCACTGCCAAGGTTGACAGGGCCAGGGGCCATCTGGAGTTCACTGTCCCCAGCTGGACACAGCCTTACCAACACACAGCCGGAACCTCGGCTTGCTCCAGCCACAGAACGACTGGTCACTCCATGGTAAAGCAGAACTGAAGCGAGGCCGCTCTCCTGTGACCCCCTCCCACCGACCCCACCCCTCTCCCATTTAGTTTCCAGGGGTTGATGAGCCCCCACAGAATGCGTCTGGGAGCCGATAGCTGCATTTATATATAGATTCAGAGCCTCTTTTCACTGTCATTAATAAAAATTGGGCCATGTGACACCTTACAAATTCGCATAAATCTGGGGCCAAGTTTCAGCTCAGTGTTGACAGTATTCTTGGCTCTCCACTGTGTTTTGGATTTGTCCTGGGAAAGGGAGCCTGCAGGGAAGTAGGAGTTTGACTCTAGCTCCCCATGACCTTGGGCGGTGTAATCTCCCAAGCCTCAATTTCCCCCCTTGGAAACCGAGAGTGTCATAGTTGGTTTTACAGGGCGCTTGTGACCACACAGTGCCACAGGGAATGTGGAGCACTCAGAACGGCGCCTGGCGCAGCTGAGAAGCTCCGCAGATGCTGCTGCTCTCTTGGACACCAGGGGCTTTTCCACCCAGAGCTCTGAGGAGTCCCTATGGCCATCTTTTTCTCCACCTTTCAACATCCCACCCTACACAGGTTCCTGTCTTTGCTTTGAACTCTCTCCGAGTCCCTATGTACAAACTTAAGTTCTCATGGAAAAGCGGCTCTGCCCACGAGGACCTCGCCCCCACCTTGACACTAGCCCAAGGGTCAAAGGACCCTTTGCCTTGAGAGTCCATTCATCGGGGTCATCGCCCAGGATAACAAGAGGCCTGGCCAGAATGATCTTCCCAGTGTGAGACAGACAAATCCCTTGGCCCAGAAATCTAGCTTAATTGGAAATTAAATTGCATTTTCATGCCAACTGCAGGATGCCTATATCCACAGCTAATTTATCAAGGTGATGCCTTATCTGGAGGAAGCCCGTGGGAGCAGAGTAGTGGCTGCTTCAGCAAAATGCAAGTTTGTACCTGATAAAAAGAATTTCCTGTGCAGTGCATTTTGGACCCTTTGGGTCCCTCAATTTGGGTTTTGTGTGTTTACTAGCTTCCTCCCTTGCGCCGCCAGGCTCTGTGCCAGAACCCCGAGATGCGGATACCAGTGGGACCTGGCCCTGGGTTCCAGCAGCTCAGGGGCCACTGACAAAAAGAAAATCACACAAACAAATGGTGGCTCCTTTCCAAGTTTTCCGAGGCACCTCCATACTGCCTTCCAGATTGGCTGCACCAACCTGCAGTCCCTCCAGCAGTGATGAGTGTATCTTTCTCCCCACATCCTCGCCAACACTTACTGTTATCTGAATTCTTGATAGCTGCCATTCTGACTGGTGTGAGATGATATCTTAGAGTAGTTTTGATTTGCACTTCTCTAATTTCTAGTGATGTTGAATTTTTTAAAAAATATATTTGTTGATTGATTATCTATCATCTTCTGAGAAATGTCTCTTCAGTTCCTTAGTTCACCATTTGACTCAGCTATCCCTCTCCTCAGTCTATACCCAAAGGACTTAAAAACAGCATACTACAGGGACACAGCCATATCAATGTTTATAGCAGCACAATTCACAATAGCTAAACTGTGGAACCAACCTAGACGCCCTTCACTAGATGAATAGACAAAGAAAATGTGGTATATACACAATGGAATATTACTCAGCTTTAAAAGATAATAAAATCATGGCATCTGCAGGTAAATGGTTGGAGTTAGAGAAGACAATGCTAAATGAAGTAAGCCAGTCCCCCAAATCCAAAGGCCAAATGTTTTCTCTGATAAGTGGATGCTAATCCATGATGGGGGGAGAGCATAGGATGAGTGGAAAAATTTTGGATGGGGCAAAGGGGAGGGTGGGAGGGGGCATGATGGTAGGAAAGATGGTGGAATGAGATGGTCATCATTACATGTATGATTGTACGATGGTGTGACCCTACTTTAGGTACAACCAGAGAAGTGAAAAATTCTGCTCCACTTGTGTACAATGAACTGAAGAGCATTCTGCTGTCAAGTATAACTGATTAGAATAAGTAGATAAATAACTGCACAAACAAAAGATGGTAAAGCCACCACGCTTTACTCAGTCACCCAAGAAGCTTTGGGAACAGAGTGTGATAAACAGACCCATGTTGAGGAACAGGGACACTGTTCCCAGCAATGTAGCTGCACCAGGCCCTCCGCACACCATCCTCTAGGCAGCTCAGGAAACGAATGCACAGGAGCTTCTTCGTAACCTCCACTTCACTGATGTGAGGCTTAGAAAGTCAGCCTTGGGCCTAAGATCATTGCCTGAATAATGGGTGTGGAACTGGAATCTGAACTCTGGAGACTTCCTGCTGAGCCCCAGTCTGCACAGTGTGTCTGCTGCTCCTTTATTTCTGCCAATATTGTTTTTTGAAAATGTCCAGTAACAGCCGAGTGTGGTGGTGCATGCCTGCAGTCCCAGTGGCTCAGGAGGCTGAGGCAGGAAGATCGAGAGTTCAAGACCAGCCTCAACAACTTAGTGAGGCCCTAAACAACTCAGTGAGACCCTGTCTCTAAATAACATACAAAAAAAAAAAAAAAGGGACTGGGGATGTGGTTCACTGGTTAAGTGCCCCTGGGTTCAATCCCTATTGTACAACAAAACAAAAAAAAATAATGAATTGCAAAATTATATCCATCACCTTGATTCACCAAGGATTATCAATACTTGGTTACAATTGCACTGTCTGTCTTTATGTCTCTCCCTCTATGCAAAGAGGGGCGCATGTGTGTGTGTGTTCTGAACCATTTGAGTTAGATTCAGGAACATAAAACACAGGTAGGGACAGTATGGCTGGAGGAGAATGTGCATAGAGGAGGGACAGACAGGGACCAGAAGTGGCTATTTGTGGATTTGGTTGGGGGACAGGCCCAGCCTGTACTCTAGCATGGGAGGGACCGCCAGAGATATAATGACAGTGAAATCACAAATTCTATGAGTGGTAAAATATTACAGAGTTGAAGATTTACTTTCAGCAAATGATATCTTCATGGCTTATTACTAAGTGTGTGTGCTCACGGATCCAGTTCAAACACTATAGAGAAGTATCAGAGACCTTAAGAAAATAACCCTTCATCCCAAATAAAACCTCACCCAATACTTCAGTTTCTTTCTTTTCTATTTTACATCTTCCACTTATACTCTCTTCACAGATGGGGACCACAAGGCGCATGCAATTTTATAATCAGCTTTCTAGATGTCTAGAGCATTTCTGCATTTTAGTAGATCACCCTTAAGATAATTTTCCAAAGGTTTAATGTTATTCCATCAAGTAGATGAGCCAAAATTTCTTTAACCCACTATTTTTTGACTGAAGTTTAGACCCTCTCCAATCTTTCATGATAATAAATAATTCAATGATATCATGATGAGTACCTTCGTAAAAGTCCGCGTGCACATCCCTCCATCCACCCATCTGCCGAGCCTCCGGGGTCAGGCCTTGTGCTGGGTGCTGGGCGCTGGGGTTCTTAGACAACTGAGAGGTGGCCCCCTGCTCCTCCATGAGCTCCCGGAGCCATGGAGACTCCTGTGGGCCTGGAGCTTAAGGACCGAGGACAGGGAAGGCAGAGATGGTGAGCCACCTCCAGGTGAATCCCCAGGGTGAGGATGCAGAAGTGAGGGCCTTGATGGGCTTGGCCTCAGTCACTGACCATGTGGACTTGAAAAGTCACCATCCGGGGGCCCCAGTTCCCTCTCTATCCCTGTGCTCCAGCGGCCAGGGAAGTCTGGGCCTTCGGGGCCCTTGCTCAAGGTCTCCTTGCCCTGGCCTTAGTTTCCCCACTTGTCCACTGAGGAGGTTGAGGGAGGCCCATGCTGGTTGGTCACTGTGCAGTGGTGACCTTGGCTTCACTGACACACACTGGTCAGCTTTTGGGTCTCAGCAGAGTTCAAGTCCAGGACACAGTGTCTACCTTCCCTCCCCTCCTGGGGCCATGGGGGGCGGGAGCCACCAAGGAAGCCGATGCTGCTTGGTTTTCAGCTCTCGGGTAAATGTCCTGTCCAAGTGTGCCTGCGGTGGGGCTCTGGGATTTGGGGATAGCTTCTCCCCTCTAGGTGTCCTCAGGGGAGTCGGATGAGGCTGCAGGTGGCTGCCAGAGCATGCAGGTCTCAGGCCTCCTCTACCTCCTTCTGCTGGTCCCCAGGTAGGCAGGTAAAGAGGGGCAGGGAGAGGGAGGAAGCGCAACTGACTGGAACATTTTAAAGGTCATTTTCCAAGGGGACCATTAGCTCTTCTGTCCCACCAGCCCAGAAAAAAAGGCCCTTTCTTACTGTCACTCTGATTCCAGATAGGAAGAGGAAAGGAGAACTTCAGAGAATTTTCTAGCACTTTTCTGGCTCAAATGGGTGATTGCTGTGAAAAGCTCATTTCTAAGACCTGGGAGGTCTCTGATTCGAGGAGTGAAATGAGAGGTGACTTTGGCTCAGTCCTGACAAACAGCAATGACAGACACAGCAAAGCACACAGCCATTTGCTGAGCACACAGTAGGACACGGCCTGCGCTCGGCACTGCAGGCACATTAACTTAACCAACCAGGGTGTTGTCGCCCCGTTAGATGAGAAAGCAAAGCTGAAGGACCTTCAGGTTGAAAATGGTGGTACTGGGTTTGGGGTCCAAAGATCTCCCCAAATCCTGATTTTTAAGGGCTGGAGGGGACCAGGCAGGGAGAGCCAGCTGCACCTAAAGCCCTGAGAAACCTCTGCTGGTCACTTCATGTAGCCTCCTGGGTGAATGGAGCAGTCAGCAGGCTGAAAGCCCTGGCCAGTCCTTCCCCGCCTCTGGCCTCCCCTCCTTCCACGGTGTGCTTAGCCAGGGTTCTCTAGAGGGACAGGATCCACGGGAGGTATAATTATAAAAGGGGACTTATTAGGTTGGCTTAGCGACCAGAAGCTAGATAGTCCACGGTGGCCGTCTGCAGGCAGGAGAGCTGGGAGAACCAGTAGCTACAGGGTCCAAGAGCAAGAGGGATCAACGGTGCTACCCTAGTCCAAGGCCGAAGGCTTCTGCAGAATCACTGGCAGAGTCCGCTTTGGAAGAGTGAAGAAATGAGAGTCCGGTATCCTACTATGGTTTCCTAAGATGGTTGCAGCAGCAATCAAGAACCTATTCAAGAACAACCAGTTTGAAATCCATGGCTGTTTCCTTGTTCTTCCAACTTTCATTCCATCCAAGCCATCATCCTATTGGATGGTGCTGCCCACGTTTAGGGAGGGCCTCCATTTCAGTTGGGTATTCCACATGCCAATCATTCCTAGACACACCCTCACCGACACACCCATAATCCTCTTAATCCCATCAAGTTGACAATTCAAATTGGCCATTAGACATCGCAAGAATGAATCAAAGACTACCAAGTAGCTTCCCCCAGGAGGGAGCAGTTCTTAGGATGGCTAGCCAGGGAGCAAGATGACAGGCTTAACCCTTCATGTTCTGGATGCGGGATCCCCAGCAGCCTTACCAAGGGAAAGTGGATGGACAGAAGGACAGGAGAAGGCAGGTAAGAGAACAGGGGCTTTTCAAGGGCAGGCATAGCAGAGCAAGCAGGGAGTGGAAAAAAAGTCTCAGTCGAAGATTCAAGGGCCAGCCTTGCCTCTGGCTTGCTGAGGGGCCTTCCTGGGCCTGAGGCTTCTCATCAGCTGGGTCAACTCTCAGTTCCCACCAAGGACGTGCAATGGCCTGGATGAAGTCCCTGCCCTCACCGAGTTGGACTCTCCGTGGATGAGCTTGGTCATATACCTGGGAGTTACAGGAAGACGCTGGGAATAAACAGGTTCCAGAGATCTAGTGCACTGCGGGAGCTACAGTAAGGAATGTCGCAAGTCTTCTGGAAGACTGTTAAGATAGAGCTCAGGTATTCTCACCACACACAAAGGGACATGTGGGAAGAGAGGGGTATGCTAATGAGCTTGACTGTAATAATCAGTTTACTATATAGTTGAGGATCAAAATATCACTCTATACCTTAAATATATATAATTTCAATATTTAAAATAAAACAGTGCAAAGCATACAGTGTAATTGCAGGGGCAGGAAGTGCTAAGCAGGAAAACAGGCAGCCTTAGGGGCCAGGGAAGGTGGAAGTGGGGGTGGCGAGGAGGAGGGGCTCGGTGGAGGAGGGGCTCCGTGGAGGAGGGGCTCCCGCTGAGAAGGGCGTAAATGAAGTGCAGGGATGGCTCAGGGCAGGTTCCCCCAGAAAGCACCCAGCTCCCAACTCCCTGGGGAACAGGAGTGTGGGCACCTGAGGCTGAGGAGCTGGTGTTCCTGGACAGCATGGCCTGGGGTCTGGGGTGCATCACCGGTCAGGGTGGGGAGAGGGAAAAGGAAATAAGAGGAAGGGAACAGAAACCCAGCGGGCAGGGCATGCAATGCTTGTCTGCATTTGACTCAAAAGGTGTCAAGAATCCACAGGAGACAGCTTCCAGCAAAGGAATTAAGTGATCTACTTTGCCTTTTAAAAATATGTGAAGGGTGTGCACTGTAGGCACATGCCTGAAATCCCAGCAGCTCGGGAGGCTAATGCAGGAGAATCTTGAGTTCAAAGCCAGCCTCAGCAACTTATCGAGGCCCTAAGAAATTCAAATATATATATATATATATATATATATATATATATATATATATATATTTATACACACTCACATATATGTATACATATGGGAATCATCCACCATGGATGAATTTATAAACACATTGTAGTGTGGCATACAATGGAACATTCCATTATTTCTGAAAAAGGAATGGAATTCTGACACAGGCTACCACACGAAAGGACCTTGGAAGTATTATGCTAAGTGAACCCAGCCAGACACTAAGGGACAGACTCTGTTCACAATTCCACTTACATGAGGTCCTAGAAGAGTCAAAATTGCAGACAGACAATAGAGACGATGGCCAGGTGAGGGAACGATGGGGAACTATCATCTGTAGAGATTCGGTTTTGTGAGATGAAGGATGTTTTTGAGGGGCTGGGGATATGGCTCAGTTGGTCTTGCGTGCACAACCCTGGGTTCTAATCCCCAACACCCCCCCACACACACACAAAAAAGGTTAAAAAAGTTAGAATTATTTTAAAAAAAGAACGTTCTCAAAGTGGATGGTGGCGATGGCGGCCCAATATCTGAACGTGTTTAATGCCACTGATGTATACACTTAGAAATGCCTAAAGTAGTGAATTTAATGTTCTCCATGCCTGTGGTTGTAGCAATCTGCTAGGGCTGTCATGACAGAATCATGCTAGGGCTGTCAAGCGCCTTAAACAACAAATTAATCTTGCACGTTCCAGAGGCCAGAGGTCCAAGGTCAAGGTGCTGGCAGAAGGCACCTGCAGCCTCTCTCCTTGAGTGCAGCTGGCTGCCCTCTCACTGCTTCCTCACGGGCAGTTTTCCTGTCCTGCACGTCCCTGCTGTTGTCCCTCTTCTTCTGAGGACACCAGTCCTACGGGATCGGGGACACCCACCTATGACCTAATATAACTTTACCTCTTTCAAGGCCTTACCTCAAAATACAATCACTCTAGGGGTTAGGACTTCAACACATGGATTTAGGGGGCCAGCTCAGTCCCCAGCAGAGGGTGGGTGAGGGGCTGAGAGATCTGACTGAGAGAGTTCCTTTAGCACTTGGTCTTCGGAGTCTGCTGGGTGTGTGAGACCCAGCTGGGCAAGCTAGTCCACCTCTCCAGGCCTCAGGTCGGGAATACGAGTGTACAACCCACACAGACAGAACTGGATTGCATGTGGGGATCCCACGTTTGCCCCCACAAAATGAGCAGCATTTGATGGGTAGTGACAACTATCCTTCCTCACGTGGTCCCTGTTGCATGGGGAACGATAGGCCACTGTTTCTGGACTCGGGCAGTGTGGGCAGTGAATCAGTACCAGGGTGTTGTGAACCATTCTGCAATCCAATATGCCTCCTGGCTCAGACATGTCCCAGGCTCTGAGTGACAGCTGGTTCCAAGCTGATGTTTGCAGATACTGAGCGGCAAGCCTGGGCCTGGCTCAGCCTGCCAAGCACAGATGGTTAGCAAATGTCACTCAAATTGGCTCAGGTTAATGAAAAAATTACAGAGAGAAAATTGGGGTAGGCTAACCCCAGCTTCTGAGATCCAAGCCCCAGAGTCACATCTTCCAACCGGACCTCGGTCCAGTTCTTTGCCTCCAAACAACCTCATCTTAGTAAGAAGTGAAAGTGAGCCAGGCTGGAATTACAAGTGGAAGTGGGGCAACAGGTGTTCCTTTAGGACTGCCCTTGCTTTTGGGAGGCCTGGGGCCGGCTTTGTGCTTGGGGCAGTGATTTGTGGTGTCAACTGGGGAACTCTAGTTTCAGGGGTCTTCCCCGGGATTGTGTTTCTTTCATTCAGACAGAGGCCTGGAAACCTTGATTCCTGAAGCAAGTAAGCACACATGTTGCCTCTTGGCTTGGCTGGGAGGTATGGGTTGTCTTCCTACTCCAGGTCTGGTTTTAGAAATGGAGGTGGTGCAATGTGGTTGGGGGGGGGCGTTGTAGGGGATCCTGGAGACCGCCCAGGACTCCAGTTCTAGCTCTGTCTCCTGCTGGCCAAGGGCCTCCAAGCCAGTCCCTTCTTCTTTCTGCAGCTCAGGCCTTGTCTCTAGGTTCTCATGTGTGTTAGAGGCAACGCTGGCCCAGAGGGCGGGCAGCGTGGGTCACGTGAGTGGCGCTGAACTGATGGTTATCAGACCTCAAAATGCAGACCCAGAAGCGACCCCTGGAGTCAGCAATTCCTCCACTTAGGGATAAAGACACAGAGGCTCAGTGAAGGGAAGCCACTTGCTCTGTGCAATGGATGAATTACTAATGCTCATGCCCCCAAGTTGTAATGTTGAAGTCCTAGCCCCTGGTGCTGATATTCAGAGGTGATTAGGTCATGAGGGTGGAGACCTTAGCAGTAGGATTAGTGGCCTCTTGAAAAGGCCCGACAGCTAGCTTGCCCTCCCTGCTCCATGGGAGAATGCAAGAGGGAGAGGGCGCTCGACAGAACTGGGCCATGCTGGCACTAGATCATGGACTTCCAGCTTTAGAACTGTTTCCAGAAATACAAGCCACCCTGTCTGTGGCCTTCAGTGATAGCATTCTGGACGGACTATGGGAGCAAATGTAAGGATCTGGATTCAAAGCCAGGTCTGACTCCAAAGCTGCCGCTCTGTGCCCCTCTAGGGACACAACAGGGAATCAGTGGCTTCAGCCAGAAGACATGAGGTTGGCCTTGTGTGCATGGTCCTCCCGCCCTCATCCTACAGGGAGGAAGGGCTTTCTGCTGCCCTCATCCTGTTCATCTGTGAGGGCACAGGGAAGGTTGCTCACGGGTGACACTAACCTCCCCTCCCCAGGCTCTTCCTGGGGTCCCCCTCCTCCCCCCCGGAGCCTGGGGAGCTGTGTGGTTTCCTCATCTCTCCTCCCCCACCCAGTACGACTTCCTCAGCTCCCTGCCCCTCTGTGGGACCCTCAGCTGCTGGGTCCTCCCTCCTGCTTTCCACTCTGGGTAGGAGGAAGAAGCTGATCTCCCCTGAATATCCACGGACGCCTGGGCAGGCACCATAATGGTCAGCTTCACAGATGGGCAGCGCAGGCTTCCAAGAGGCCAATGCCTGGGTGGAGCAGGAGAAAGCTGGATGGGAACAGGGACAAGGGGGACCAACCCCTCATCTTGTTAAGGTCACTCTGGCTGGTCACTTCTATCAAACTCTGCCCACGGCAATTCAGAACAGGGAGATGGGGAGTGGGAGGCCTCATAACCAGCCAGACAAAAACCAGGCCTCAAAAAGAGGCAGCTGCCCCGCCCCCCCCCCCCCCCCCCCCCCCGGGCCTGCCATTGAGGGCAGGGAAGCCTATCTCTCTCATTAGTTCAGCGTTCATGGGGTGCAGGTGCCTGAGGCACCGTGGACATCCACCCACAGCCAGTGGCACTGCGTGGCTTGCTTTCTGAGGCGGGGGTTGGGGGATGGCCAATAAATGCACAGACCACTAGATAAAAGGGACACTTTCAGCTGTTGACAAATTTTCCATTACGGAACTTGTCACTGAAGCGACTGGCAGTCGCTGAGACAGTGTGGAGTGGCAGTGCCCCTAGAGAGGAGCCAGAAGACAACGGGACCCCCGTGGCCTTGCTCCCTTCACCTTGACCTCTTCTGGCTTCAAGTCTGAGTTGAAGCACATGAGAAAAGAAAGGCAGGGGCTGGACGTCTTCCCGCAGCTGTTAAGTGCCAGGTACTGTGTGTGCCACCATCTCACTGGGCCTCCTGTGGCCGTGTGACATGGGAGTTATCGTCCCCATTCTAGAGTAGAGGACACAGACTCAAGACGGAGAGTGACAGATTTCCTGCTAGGCCTGCAGGATCTGAAGATGGGCCCGCAGGGTTGAAGGCCTGGGGACCACTAGGGTCTCGGCAGGCCTCAGGGGTACTTAGAACCTGAGGTGCTTGTCTCCTCCTGTGCCATGGAACCGCAGCTCACGGTACCCTCCTGCCTGCTGGGGGACCCAATTCCAGCTGCTTTTAATTTGAAACAAACTAGCCGCTCCCCCGTGGTCCTGAAGTTAATAGGCGTCTGCGCAGCCATGCTGGGATAAGCAGCCCCCGACAAATCATTCCTTCATGGGATCAGGGATATACGGGTTATACGGGAGGGAGACCCAGAGAGCAGCAGCCCAGCAGGTGGTGGGAGGGCCAACTTCCTCTTCCCCTCTGTAGGACTTGGAGACCCCAGAGAGCACCCTGCCTGCAAAACTGGACCAGGGAGTGATGGGCCTGTTCCCGGGGGTGAGGACGGTGAGACCTGCAGGCCGGGATGGGGCCTGGGGGAGCCTGACCTGGGACCTGAGAGGCAGATGGGGACCAGGAGCCCTGGTGGTGGAGCTCTCTGCCCCAGCAAGGTGCAGGCTCTCCGGAGAGTGCAGGGAGGCAGCAGCACCTGCTGGGCGTGACATTAGAGGTGCTTGTCCTACACAGCCAGGACAGCGAGCTGAGGACACTCCTTTCCCCAGCAAGGGACAGGCTTCCCGTGGGATGCGCAGTGTCTCCCCTTTGGTAGCCTCTTGCAGGTCCCAGGGTCTCCAGGGTGAAGGCCAGTGCTTTCCCAGACAACCCCCAGCTGGTTCCTCAATGCTGGACCACCTGGTGCCCCAAACCTGGCACATGCCCCATGATCAAGACCACCTCTCACAGTTGCCTTGGACTGAAGAAGGGAGAGCTGTGGTGGAGGGTCCTTCTATGTGTCTGAAAGGTGCCCTGGCCCCATGTGCCTGTGTAATAGGTGACAGGGACTCTGGGAGAACTGGAACATGGTTGTCTTGCTGACCTTGGCCTCTGTCACAGCCCCTTACACAATAGGTGACTGCTCTGAAGACAGCTGGGGACCCAGATGGAGGCAAGGTGGGCGCAGTGTGGGCAGTGCCATCTCCTCCAGCCCTGTGAGTGCAGCACATGGTGCCTGGCCTTGCTCCTGGCCTTGCTCCTGGCCTTGCTCCTGGCAGGGTCTGGGTTCTGGTCCCAGCTCTGCCCCCCTCTAGCTGGGCCACCTGGGTTAGCTAAACACGTTTCCTTCTCTGTCAAAATGGAGACTGCAATCCCTGTTTCTGGGGTTGAGACTGGCGTGTGGCAAGGGAGGTGGCCAGGGCACAGCACTACAGGGAGGACTCTCCTCACCCCCTGCAAGGCAGGCTGGGCATATGCCCACCAGCTGCCAGCCTTTACTGACATGATCCCCATCCTATGATAAAGCACCCTGAACAGTTGATGTCACTATTATCTCCAACTAAAGGGGGGACCTTGACTTGGGAGCATGTGTAACTTGCTTGCCTCACAGATGGCTGACAGCAGAGTTGGGACCCAAGCCCAGCCAGCTGAAGGCAGAGCTCATCCCCAGGTCCAAGGTCAGCCTCTTGAGGACCTTGAACAGCAGCAGGGAGTTCCCAAGAGGTACAGTGTGTCTCTGGCAGGTCTGGAGCAAGGTCCTGGTCCTGTCTTGTGGGGAAAGGAACACCCTGGGGGGGAGGGGCACTGAAGCTCCAGGGCTTTGTCCTTGACATAGATCTCATCCCCCTCTTTCCCCTCCCTGCCCAGAGCCTCACGGGTGGCCTGGACGAGGCTAGAAGTTCCCCTGGACTAGGTCCCTCCCTCCTGCTTATTTTGGCTTTGTTATCTTCACCTGGGGCAACAGATTTATTCCCAGGGTGCAGAGGAGATGACTTCAGACCTCCCCAGCCAGAGTGCAGCCTCAACAATTTCTGGCCTCCAGTTCTGTGTGAGGGAGCTGGGTCGCTGGCTGGGCAGACCAAGGGACAGACCCCTGGTTTCCCAGGCATCTGAATCAGGGACTGGGCTTTCCAATGACATAGCAGGTGAGGGCCTGGCTCAGAGTCAGGCTCTGACCTCCTGATGAGGGAATCAGACAAGGGGCAGGCTCAGCTGCCCTCAGGACAGCCAGATGGGTAGCAGGAAGTGAGTGGAGTAACGTCATCCAGTATCTGGGCAGCAGGTCCCATGCCTTCCTAGAGTGCTCTCAAGGGGTCTCTCTGAGTCTGTGCTGGGCACTGATGAAACCAGCAAGGAGCAGGGGTGGGGCCTTCCCTGAGGGCTCACAACCCCAAGAGTGTCAGCTAATGACCACAGTCACATTAGGGACATACACTGAGTAGTATAGTGGCTCAGATGCAGGTAGCTTTAGAGACATCACCTGGTGCGATTCTGTAAGGAGGGTGCCATGGTCCCATTTCACTGAGTAGGAAACAGGCCAGAGAGGAGACAGGGCCAGCCTAGCCTTTCCAGTGTGTTAGGGACCCTGCGATGTCCTAGGCTTGGCACCAGGGACACCTCCCAATGTGCTCATGGTTTGCAAACTTTCTTTTCTTTTCTTTCTTTCTTTCTTTCTTTCTTTCTTTCTTTCTTTCTTTCTTTCTTTCTTTCTTTCTTTCTTTCTTTCTCTTTCTTTTCTTCTTTCTTTCTTTCTTTCTCTTTCTTTTCTTCTTTCTTTCTTTCTTTCTTTCTTTCTTTCTTTCTTTCTTTCTTTTCTTTCTTTCTCTCCCTCTCTCTTTCTTTCTTTCTTTTTAATATTTTATGGTTGTTGGTGGCACAATGACTTTATTTTATTTCTATGTGGTGCTAAGGATGGAACCCAGTGCCTCACACATGAGAGGCGAGTGCTCTACCACAGAGCTACAACCCCAGCCCCAACTTAAAAAAAGAAAAAAAGAAACTCTAAATTAGAGAGAAATCCAGTACGTAAAACAAATCAAAGTAGAGCTGAAGTTGTTGGAGCGGGGATGCCAGAGGCCTGCCCACCCAGCCTCCCCTCCTGGGGATAATATAAGCCCTAAGGAAGCTCAGGCAGAGTTCTGAAGGCTTTGTGTGGCTGCAGCCGCACCCTCTGGCAACAGACCCAGCTCCTGCACCTGAACAGTATTCAGAGGCGGGCACTGAAGAGGTGGGGGTGGCCAGCGCCCAGTGCCTCCTGGATCAAGCATCTCAGGCCACCCGCTGGATGTGGTGTTTCTTTCACTTGGACCCATAGTGGACCTCCCACCCTGAGCCCAGCTCTAAACTTCAGCTCTGGCTACAGCGAGAGTGAAGCGAACTGGTCCTGTTCACAGGGCTGTGCACTAGTGGGGAAGACAGCTTTCTCACCATCTCCTAGAGGAGCGGATCACCAGTGGCCATCAGGGCTAGGAAAGAAAGGCTCCCGGTTGGAGAGGCCGCATATGTACAGGAAGACCTGAGCCATTCATCTCTGCAGCAGGCCACTGATGAGAAATCTGGGCCACCAGGTCCCTCTACCAAGTGCCCTAACAGGCAGAATGGGGAGCAGGGGTCCCCAGCCATTCTTATGCCCCAAGTAGACGTAAGGCGGGCGAGAAATAATAGTTTGTTTCCAGGACCAGAACGAGGTGCCTGGACAACAGATTCTGCATTCCCACCCTGAAAGGGACAAAGAGAACTCGTGCTCTGGAGGGCTGGATTCTTGCACATCTAGAACTCAGTGCAATGAATAATGGATAAAGGAAATCACGACTCAAGCCAGAAACCATTAAGCAAGCATGCTGTGTCCACGTAGGGTGGATCTAAGTCCACCAGGGAGGTCCGTGAGGGAGAAAGTCTCTTTCTGGACTCTGTGCAGACCTTCCTTAGCTCCAGCCCTGGCCCTGCTCCTAGGGTCATCATTTATTTAATGAATATTTAGCAAACACCTGGGTTGGGCAGAATACCAGTTGTCCTGCACATGCCTGGCGCAGAGCCAGGACTGTGTAAACACCGGGTCCTCTCCGTAGAGCTGAGGCCAAGGCCACAGATACAGCCAGACATGCCCCTCTCCTGCTGCCTGGGCAAGCTGCTTCCCTGAACCCCGGCTGCAGGAAACTCGGTACTGAAGCAGATCAGAGGAAGACTAGGCAGCTACTCTGTCCCCAGTGCTGGTCACCACGGAGCCCCTGTGTGTCAGGTGGATCTCAGTTTCCAGGATTATGAGCAGGGGGTGGGGAGCCCTCCTCCCTCTGCAGTTGGTCTTTCTGCAGAGGCCGACATACCAAAGTTGCTCTCCCAGCCAGCCTCAACCCCCTCGCCCCTGTTCAGCTCTGCCTCCCCTCCCAACCCCTCATCTCAGCTTAGATGCTACATTTGGAGGAGGCCCCAGTCTGCCCAGGAACAGTGCAAGTTGGCTGCCAAGCTTCCCTGCATCTCAGCCCTTCCCCGAGATATTGGCATCCCAATTGGTACCCATGTGTTAGGACTGTGCCCTGCGGACTGCGGACTTCTCGGTGGAAGGCTTCTGTCTGTGATTCCTGTGTCCTGCATCTCATGATGAGCAGAGCATGCAGGAGGTGCTCAATAAACACATGCTGAGCCAATGAGCACAGGCGAATGAGCAGAAGAAAACATCTTCTCGTCATTCATTTCTCATATGCTCATTTGTTCAGATGGCCACCTCTGCTGTCTAGCTGCCCGTCTGTCTCTCTTACACACACACACACACACACACACACACACACACTCCTGTGCACACACTCCCTCCGTCTGCCCACTTGCTTTCTCACACTCACCCTTCGTGCCGCGTCGTATCCCTTCTGGACTGTGTTCCTCCTCTGATGCTGCCTGGGTGGACAGACCCCTCTGCAGTCCATTAAATGGAAGAGTTTCTGACCTGAGCCCTGCAGGGGCCATGGGAGACCCTCCTGTCTCTGCCTCTGCCCCTCCCTCACATCTGCAACCACTCCAGAACGGATCCCACGTCTGTACTTCCTCGGACCCTCCCAGTGGTGCTCGGAGGTAGACAGGATGTCACGGACGCATTGTACAGATGGAAAAACTGAGGTCAGGGAGGCTGTGGCTTGCCGAGGTGGCAGAGCCAGAGCTGAGACTGGGCTTTCCCCACTCAGACCAAAGCCCTTTTTTGGTGGACTTCTGGGAGGCAGGGACTGGAGGATGCTGCCCATTCTGGGTCTTGGTACCTGTGGCACAGGAAGCAAGCCCTGAACTGGAAGCACCGTGAAGCCTCCTCTCCCCCTCACTCCCTCCTCCTCCAGGAAGTGAGAGCCTCTGCCACCATGGCCCCTGGCCTCCTGTGCACCCCTCTCCAGGCCTCCAGTAATTCAGGCCAGGCAGCCTGACACACTGCCCATCACCATTGTTCAATCCACCTGGGTATCTGCAGGGACAAGAATCCCCATTTCAGAAAGACAATAAAGAAGGATCAGGAGCCCCCCCAAAAAGCCTAAGAAAGGTAGTAAGCGCAATCTCGCCACCCCCATCCGTGCTGGCTACTGGATTTACCCAGGCGGGGTCCACTGGGCAGCCGGGTACCTGAGCCATGTCAGGAGAGCTGGCCACCCACAGCTTTATCTTCTCTCATTGCTATTTTTCAAATTCCCAGTCAAGGTTTTAGGGGCCTCCTTCCCTGAATATTCTGCCTGCTGCTTCCGGTGCCTCGTCCCCCAAAAGGACTCGTTCTTCCTGAAAGAGGGCATGAATATTTAAAGACATTATTTTCAGTCAATGGGACCTCATCATTCTGCTGCTCTCCCTTTAAATTTATCTCTAGAAAGTTTGCCTGAGTGTCTCTGAGTGGCCAAACCTCCCTCGTACAGAATATAAAATGGGGTCTTTGAGAAGTTATCCCCCCTTTTGCCAAGGGGACCAGGGCTGTTGGCCCTTTGTGGGGCTAATGATGCCCAGACTGTGCTAATTCTGGTCCCCAGCCATCCTTCCTGGGCTGCCTGGAGACTTAAGCCTGCAAACTCCCTGCCACCCCAGTGCTCAGAGAAGCAGGAAAATCAGACATGGACATGGGCAGGAGATAGGGAGGCACAGGGCTCCCAAAAGGCAGACAGAATGATGACCAAAGTCCCAGAAGCATGGGACCCTAGACCCCAAGAAAGAGCTCTTGGCACATGACTGCAAAGCTGACCCAGATTGTGGATTCACCGGTGCACAGTGGACTCAGGCCCCAGGCCCCCTCCAGCTGCCCCCTCCTGGGTCTGTGCTCTGCAGA
This sequence comes from Urocitellus parryii, assembly GCF_045843805.1. Taxonomy (NCBI): domain Eukaryota; kingdom Metazoa; phylum Chordata; class Mammalia; order Rodentia; family Sciuridae; genus Urocitellus; species Urocitellus parryii. The sequence continues at coordinate 157,663,985 of NC_135531.1, read as the reverse complement.
CCTGCTCACAGCCCCACCGCATCAAATCTCTCTTATCAACAAGACACAACACTCCCTGGGTAACTTCTTGAAACTCCAGTCACGCTAAGCCGCTTCCCGTGCTCTGGGAAGGGTTCTGTTCCTTTCCCCGCCCTTAACCAATCAGCCACACACCACCAACTCCATTTCCAAAGTTCCAGGCAATTATAACCGGCTGAGCTCCCTGGCGGGGTGCCCGCCTGCACAGAACCAGGACCCAGGTTGTCAGCAACCTCAGATCCCAGCCACCGATTTTCCACAGTCTCCTCCGAGAACTGGGCACACCACAACAGCCACACTGGCCACACCGAGGCAGCGTGACCTGTCAGATGACATCAAGACAGAGCAAGAGTCAAGGCCACTTTCCCTACCTTTGCTGAGGGTCCCGGTGATGAGCTTAAAGATGGTCTGGGCAAATTTCACGAAGCCGAGCTTGCATCTTCTGGAACAGCCGCTCATGGTGGCAGAGGGGAGACAGGCTCTGCTGTCAGCACCCAGAAGGGACAGCACCGTCCCCGAGTGCCCCTGGAACTCGGAGGCTGCCTAGGTGAACCCCGAGAGATGGGTGCACCCCAGAAGCCAGGCTCCAGGAAGAGTACAGCCTCCTCTGCAGCACGTCCAGCTTCTGCATCCAGAGAGCCTGCAGGGCGAACCCTCCTCCTCTCTCCACCCACTGCCACTGTCCACTCAAGTCCTCACCACGGGAGGACCTCGGGGTGCAGGGCTGGGACGGCACTGCCGGCACCAGGCGCTCACGGAACCGAGGAGGAGAGTGAAATTGAGCAGAGCAGGGAGGGAGGAGCTGAGCCCTCGCAGGCTTTGCTGACTGTCTTCCGAGCGAGCATGGCAGCGGTAATGTGGCAATTAATACTCCAGTCAGAGGGAGGGGACAGCCACTCAGCAAAAGCTCAGCCCCACCACCTCCCTCACTGGCTCTCCCGCTCCTTCCTTCCTGGTTAATCTAATAGATCAATTCTCTGTGCCTCCATCAGGACCTGGGAGAACTCCCCACAGAGATGAAGCCGCGGCTCGATCTGCTCTCAGGAGAAAGTTTGCAGGCAGCCCTGGGCGTCCTGGTTTGCATCGGGAAACTGGCTGAGTGGGGAGGCTCTGGGGGGCTGTCCTGTGCACATAGAGGAGACAGCCTGCTCCGCCCCACCCGCAGCCTCCACATAAGCAGCAGGTGTGGCCTCCTCCCTGTGTGGGAATGGCCAGTGTCACTGACTCCCTCCTCCTCGCTGCAGGTGCCCCACTCAAAGCCAACCGCTCAGTTCCAGGTTCCGCCCCTGCAGAGCAGGCCTGAGTCTGCTCTACCCCTGCAGGACAGCAGAGGATGCCACCAGGCTTGTCTGGATGGAGACAGTGTTGCTTAGAAAAGGGACACCCCCCCACACCCTGCGTTGAGATTTGACTACAATGCAACACCCTTAACAGCCGACCTGCAAGGCATTCTACAGATGAGGATCCATAATGGCTTGGCTGTTATTCAGGACCAGGATTGTGTGGGTGGGAAGGGACCACAGGGGACATCTCAGCCCCCACACCAGCCCCATTTTGCTTTCTTCGGTGAGTCAGAAGGCCCCTGTAATGACCAAGGGTGCCATCTGTGAACGCAGTGTGGCTGCCCCGAAGGTGGTCAGGAAATCCGCCTTCCTCTGACCTGAGACTGCCCTGGGACAGTCTTTCTCTTTTCCATTGCCTTCTCTTCAGGTGACCTGCTCGTGGGCTCAAGAGGAATGGATTGCTCAAGAACTGCAGAGCAGAGACCCCCGTGGACAAGTGTCAGACAAGCCAGACCCAGGCACCATGTCTTCGCTGTCCTCCCCTATCTTCTGGGAGTCTCATGGAAGCGTGTCTCGAAGCCACCGTCCTTCAGGATGTCCCCAGCCCATTTTAGCTCCGGGAAGCACAGAGCCGAGCCCCAAAGCCCCCCAGCTTTGCCAGGTAGGTGTACCCAGCAGCTCAGGCAGAAGACACCCCACTGTGCCTGATGCCCTGGGGCGGAAACCCTGCCTTATTCACCGAGCTAGGAGGGTCTCTGTGCAGCTCCCTGAGCCTGATCAGCTGGTGGGAGTTCAAGGGCAAAAGAGGCTGGAGTCTGACCTCCTCTGGGCGAGGCGGCGGCAAAAGCGCACCTGCTCCAGCAGAATTGAGCCGCTCAAGGATCGAGATTGCACCCATGCCTGAATTTCTCCCTGCTCTCTTCATTCTGCTGCAACAGCCTATTGGATGGTGCCACCCACATTTAGGGCGGGCCTTCCCCCTAGTTGGTTGACCCACATGCAAATCATCTCTGGAACTGCCCTCACAAACACCCCCAGAAGTGAGCTTCTAATTTCGTGGTTATTTCCCGGTCCAGTCAGGTGGATGTCCAAGATTCACCATCGCCATAGCCTCTCCCTCTTGGGCTTGGGGACGTCTGAAGGAATTAATGTCATCGCAGTGTCTGGCACGGTCCAGGGCAGAGGCTGGCATGTCATGTGAAAGGTAAAGGTCATTGCTACTGCTTCTACTGACCCTGCCATTACTGCCCCAGCTGCTTCTGTCCCCATAACAACTAACTCTTGTCCCACCCACACCCCGGGACAAGAGGCGCCCCCAGCCATCTGGATTCTTGAGCTCCTGCTGATGGCCTGGCCCTGGGAGAAGGTGGAGCGGGGCTCAGAGGGGCTTGATGCGGTATCTGTCTTCACAGAAACCGGTGCCCTATCATGGAGCATCCCAGGTTCCCGGAAGAGGAAAGGGGAGGGAGGATGCAGACACTGTAGAGGGAGGAAGAGAACCCAGAGGTGGAAACAACCAGTGTAGGGAAAGGGAGTGGGAACAGAGGGTGTGTAGGTGAACTTCACGAGGGATGGGATGCACAGAGCCAGCCTGCCCTTTGATCTCTCCTGGCAGCAACTCAAACTCTGCATTTTGGTTTCTCCTCTGATCTCTACAAGGCCATGTATGTTTGAACTCTTGGTCTTAGATGAATGAGTCAGGCCCAGACAAGATTGGCTGTAACCCAAAGATCACACAGCACAATCCCCCCCGCCCCCAGTAAGGCATGGTGTTCAATGGGCCATGAACATTCCTGAAGAAGGACGGCAAGTTGCAGCAGAGCCAGGTGGAGGGCAGGTGATGCCCACCTTCTGCATACTGGGTCTTTGTGAGAGCCCTGCCAGGCAGCCTTTGTTAAATTACCCTTCTGTGGATTTTTTTTTCAGGGTAAATGTCTCCATTATTTCTCCACAATGAGTTTATGATTGTAATGGACAGCAGAGAGGGAAAGCAACTTCTTGATGGCCACACAGCTTAAGCAGAATTTGAATCCAAGACCCTTTGACATTGGAGTCTAAAATTCATAGAAATTTATTTAATACCTCACCAGGATTCAGAATTAAAGGAACTGGCAGCTTTAGGGTGACACAGTGTGCTTGGATGTTAGAATCAGCTGTCCATTACAATCACAAACTCATTGTGGAGAAATAATGGACATATTTACCGTGAAAAAAAATCCACCCCTTATGGCCATGGTTATGGGGGTGAGAGGGGAGGTGGAAGGGGACATGGCTAGACAAGGGGTCAGCCACTGTCTAGCCAGGTGACAGACCAGATCAGCTGTTCTAACAGGGAGTTTCGTACAGAGCCAGGCTGGGCAGCACTGCAGACCTCAGATGGCTGAAAGGAACCCAGAGGAATCGTGGAGGGAGGGGCTGCACAAAGCAGCTGTCACCTCTGGAGCTGGGGCCACCGGAGGGACAAAGGACAGAGGCTGGGATCCCCTGCACCTAGAACCCGGGCAGAGGCACCCTGTGAGGCCGAGACCCTGACCTCCAGGTGGGTGCACCAGTGTCCCCGAGGTGGGATGAGGTTGACACAGTAATGACAATCATGAAATGTTCTGGGACCGAGAGCTCCCGCTGGAGACCACTGAGGTGGGGGGTAAGGAGGCACGGCTGCAGCGGGCAGGGGCTGGAAGCACCTGTCCTCCCACAGCGCCTCCCTCTCCCTGTCAACAGAGCTGGCCGCAGGGCTGCTGGCAAAGCAGACCTGTGGTTTTCAGTCCCAGCCTCCGCATTCCGGAGCAGAGAGAAGGGAGCCCTTGACTCGGAGGTCAGTGGCGTCATCCTCAGCCCAGACCAGCTGCCGACTAAAGTCACATCCGCTCACTAACAGATATTTACTCAACACCTACTGTGTGCCAGGCGTGCGGGCCGCTGGTGGAGAAGACAGAACTCCTTCCTTCGTGGAAACTGCTCTCTAGAGGGTGAATGGGGGGCAGGAGCGCTGAGGCTGTAAACCACGGAATTCATAAAGGGGAGAGCAAAAATGCTGGGCTGCAAATCACAGAACCCTTGACCAGTCTGTGCTTTTGAATCGGCAGTCAGGGATGTCCAGATCCCCTGTCAGTTCCTGAGACAGCCACCATGAAGTAGAAAAGGGCAGATTCCATAGGCATCATGATCATTATAAAAGTATCACCCAGATTTGTTGCTGTGGGACTAGAGGCTGTTAGGAGTGTTCTACAGAGGAGAAGGTAGAGGGTCCTGCAGATTAAGCGATTGATCTCTGGGGAAGAGGTTGAATCAGCAGGACTAGTGACTGGTGGGAGGAGAGCTGAGGGGTGCCTGGCAAAACCCACCAGCAGTGTTAGAAACAGAAATAGGAAAGGAAGGAAAAAGAAGATCAAGTCTGGGGAGGAGATGGTTATAGATTTCATGTCTTGGGGAGAGAAATGTCCAACTAGCAGATAAAAATGGAGGCGAGGAGCTCAGGAGACCAGGTAGGAACTGTAATTCTTATAAATAAATGATTCCTGTTGCTGCTAAGGAAGAAAATAAATGTTGCATCCCAGCCTGCCCCAAAGATTAGCATTTAAATACAGGCTTACACAGGTGGGTAGAAAAGCCCATTTCCTAAGAATTAAATCAGATTTTATTTTTCCTCTAAGTCTCAGAAAAAATCAGTTCTGCTTGAATGTGGGCCTCAGAGAGGAATCCGCCTTGCTCTTGGGCACGCCAGCTCCGCATCCTCAGGGGGAGTTTGTATCTTCTCCCTGTTATAATTGTGAGAAAATGATGCGTGAGGAGCCAGGGGCCATCCATCAGCACTGCTTGCTGGGGTTCCAAGGCTCACTGCGCCCAGAGCAGGGCACCTGGTGGTGGGATCTCCAAGCGCAATGGCTCAGCCACCCGCAAGTCTGCAGGGCCCAGCCAGGCGGGGTGGGGGAGCCACGGTTTTCCCACAGAACTGGCAAGAAGGACAAGTGCAGCTGTAGGGGCTGCTGGTGCCAAGATGTCAGAGAGCAAGGAGGCTCTGAAGCTGCCCTTTCTCTTCCTAGTGCCCCAACTGCCCAGGGTCTTTAGAGAACCCCAGCATTGATCACTGACGTCCTGCTCAGTGGTATCGCCTGCCCCCATGTGCACCCCATGCTAAGAGCTTACTCGGTCCTGGACTCCCCATGGGAATCCTGAAATGTAACCATGGATGGAGAAGAACGGGTTTAAATGGGACACCAAGGGCCACCCATGTGGGTGCTGGCTGTTCCCACTGTGACCCACAGAAAGTCCTACGAGACAGATTAGTTTCTCCTCTGCTTTCTAGAGATACTGATGCAGGACACAGCACCACAGAGCATGATAGGGGCTGGGTCTCCACTCCTAGGGGCAGATGCACTCTCTATGCTACTTTTCTCCGACTTTCCTATCAAATAGTCTTTCCCTGTGTCTCAGCCATGCAGGACTCTGCTTGCTCCAAATGGCTCAGCTGCCTTCTCCCGTGTTCTCTAGCTCAGTCACATCCAGCCTGCAGGAGAACCCAGGGTGGAACAGTCCCCTCTCACCCTCTCCCATCAGCCAGCCTATCGACAGCTCCTGCTATCCTCCTTACAGTCTCTCTGGCAAATCCACTTCTTACCAGCTCTGAGCACACCACAGGGCTGCTCAAAGTGTGGTCCGTGGTCCATGCAGAAGATCGAATGGTGTCCCCGGGCCCGAAGTGTGTTCACATCCTGGAATTGTGAAATTCTTATTGGGGGTGGTATTTGCAGATATAAATCAGTGAAGCATCTTGGGATGAGATCATCCTGGGTTGTCCAGGTAGTTCCTGGAAAAGTGGTCCACAAAGTGGGGCACCAGGAGCAATCTTCCCTCTGCCAAAGAGAAGTCTTTTTCTTATCAAATGAAATGCAGTTCAGTCCTTACCTGTTAGTCATGTTAAATTCTGACCTTTTTTCCCCCATCCTATTGAAATAGATATCCCTTCAGAGAGCCTGTGCCTGACATTTGTTTCCAGTAATGTCCTCCTGTTCAGATGCCCCATCTCTAAAATGAGAGCTGTACCACAACCTACCTCCAGGGGGCACTGTGGGCCATAAGGATCACTGTATGGGAATAAGCGACCTCTGCTCAGCTGCAGTGTGGGCTCCCTCTTGGCCTAGGGACCCTGAGCACAGGGAACTCACGGGCCGCCCACCCAAGGAAGTCTCTCCCTGCTGCCCACAGGCTTCTCCTCTGTCCTCAGGGGTGCTCAGGCCTGCCTTGACCTCCCTCCACTTCCCTTTGCCACAAGTGGGCTCTAGAAGCCTCAGCTCTGGACTAGGTCACCACTCCTGGAGGGGCTACTTGGAGTGCAGCAGAACTGTCCTGGCCAGGCTGGCTGGACCCCTTCTCCCAGGAGCAACACAGATGGTGGTTTTGGTGGGAGGTGGTGGCCCAGGCCGGTACTTGTCTGTCAGTTCTGCAGGGTTTGGGGATTCCCACAGATAGCCAAATCCATGGATGTTCAGGTCCCTTTTGTGAAACGGTTTAGTGTTAGCATAAGGCCCCTGTATACCTTGAATCATCTCTGGATTACACAATGTGAAGGCTACACACACAGTTGTTAAATACGGTCACTTAGAGGATAAGGACAAGAAAAAGTCCATAGTGTTCTGTTCAGATGCGTAAAACAGATTTCTCTTTGATACATGATTAAACTTAAAGATGTGGAAACTGCAGATTTGGAAGGTGCAGATACAGAGGGCTGACTACCCAGTAAAACTCAGGCACAAGCTACCCCGCGGTCCCTGACCCCTCGCCACCCTCAGCTTGAGTGTCAGGGGTTCTAGAAGCTAAGCCCTTTTAACAGGTTCACTCAACCATGCTTGAAATTGGAGTCTCTCTGGGATCTTGCTTGGATGAAAGCAACTCTGTGTAATGAGGGTTTGGGAGAGACCATGAGACTGGAATTCAAAGTGCTGCCCAGCTCAGGTTTGAATGTGTCCTCCAACAGGTCCTGTGTGGGAAGCTTAATCCCCAAATTCACTTGTTCATGGAATTTGGAGGTGAGGCCTTTTAGAAGTGATTAGGATTGGATGAGGTCCTGAGGGTAGGGCCCAAGATGGCATCAGAGGCTTTATTAGAAGAGCAAGAGAGGCCCACATAGCCTGCCGGCTCTGTCTTACCATGTGCTGCTTCCACCATAATAGGATGCAGGCGTCATGCTCTTGGACTTCTCCAGAATTATGAGTCAAATCAACTTCTGTTCTTTATAAATTTCCAGGTTCCCGGTATTGTGTAACAGCAACAGAAAACGGATGAAGATTTACTGAAATCCCTCATTATGTATGTGCATGTAGCCCAGTTATTCCAACTCTCTAAGCTTTTAATTTCTTATCTTTAAATTGGAAATAACACTTCCTATCAGAATCAATGCAGGCATTAAATAGGAGGGGTGATCAACCGTTCTGGTTTCCCAAGGACTGAGGGGTGCCCAGGGACCCGGGACTTGGAGTGTTAAAATGGAAACTGTTCTGACTCACCCCGTGGGAACAGAGCAGACACAGCCCTGGAAGGAGCAGCAGTCAGGAGAGTGGATGGCTCCTGTGTTCACACACCTTCCACACTCCATTCAGATCTTTGGCCACTTGCATTTTACATTTTTCTATATATATTATCACAAATGATTGAATCCTTAGTGATGTCAGAAATTTTAAAGGGGCAATTATTATGAGTGGCCAGATACTTTTGCTTCTGTGGGTCCTTCCAGAATATTCTGGTCTGTCCCCAGAGATCCATTCATGGAGACTATGAGGCTGAGCCCCACATTCACAGCCAGGCCAGACTGGCTGTCCCCCTCCACCTTCAAGGCCACCTTCTTGGCCATGATCACATAACCAAGGTCAAACCTCAGGCAGCTCTACACCTCCGTCAGAACAATCACTCTAGAAAACTCGAAAATAATGGAGGGAACTCGGGGAGGAAGTCCTTATCAGTTAAGGAATAGTCCATTTAAATAGTCACCCCCATTTTGGTAGTTAGAGTGTCTAGAGGAGCCAGCAGGGGCCTATGCATCTGAACACCAGGGAGGACACAAGCCCGGTTGGCAGGGTGGGGGGCCGAGTGGGAGTTGTCTCCCATACTGTGGGGTAGGGCTCACTATGGACCCCAGGCACCACCTCCCCCTTGTCATTGAACCCAGTCCCTCAGCTGGTGAAACCAACTCAACTACTAGCAGAACTCAAGCCCAGGGCCAAGCTGGTGTGTCCCAGGATGGGCAAGAGGTGACAGGCACACCCGAAGTGAGGCCAAGGCTTGGGGGACCTTATGCCGGTTTCTGCATCTGGCCTTGAGCTTGCTCATGACGCATCTCTGGCTCCCTCTCCAGACCCCTCCTGCCCCAGAGTACCTCTGCTTGCCCCACAGTGTCCTTCACTTCCACAGCATCTTCATGTTCCCCTGAGCAAGGCGGACAGGCCCTTTTGTCTGGGTCAGCCTGTTTCCTTGTGGGCAATATGGCTGGAAAAAATAGCTCACAGGTTAGCTCTGAGCAGGTGTGGAGTAAACGGACGAGTACGCGCGTCTGATTTCTACATTGTCACAGAAGTGTCGAGGGGCAGGCAGATGGATTGAGAGGTGGCATTTGGTAGTTGAGAGCTATTTCTACACCTTCCAGCTTTGTGGCTTCCTGGCCCTTGCAAGCCTCAGTTTCCCCATCTCTCAAATTAGGGTAATAATGGCCTGTTGTAGTCAGTGAATGGGCAGGTAAGGAAGCACAGGGCAAGGGCTCTGGTAAAGCTAGCTGCTCCTGATGTTGCCACTGTTGTCCTGACATTGATCATGAGCCTCCTGGACAGAGGAAGGACCCGAGACCCCTCAGGGCGTTCTGAACCCACATAGAATTATCCGGAGTCTTGAATAATAGCCCATGAGCTGTCCCCCTAAGATCCTCCCATCTTTATCCCTGGCCAGGAGCCCGAAAGCTGGATGTCCTTGGGCTCTGAGCTTCCAGAGCAGGAGGACAGAGGACTGGACAGGATGACCCCTGGGGAATTTTCCAGGCTCCTCTTGCTTCTGTGGTGTCAGCCAGGGTTGGTTCGGCTTGAGTCTTGCATCCCAAAGTGACAGTGAACCCATCGCAGGACCACCTATGTTGAGACCCTGCCCGTAGATGGAAAGATGCTTGAGTTTGACTCCTGCCTTCCAACTCTGGAGCAAAGACCTTTCCAGAATGATCACAAGGCTCAATCAACCAGCAGGGCCTTGGAGCCGTCCTGCTGCGCCCCCTGGTGGCTGGCTGTGGAGGTGTCAATCCTTTCCACTGGCTCCTTGCCATGAACAGAAAGAAAGGTCCAGAAAAAGATAAAAATGTATGTGTGTGGGTGTGTGTGGGGGGGTAGCCCTTGATTTCCTCTTGGGGAGGGGTCATCTTTGTTGAGGCACAGGTCCTGAATGTCAGCTTGATGAACAGCGGTTGTGGGAAACATCTAAACTTCGTGTTGTGGAAAGGTCTGGAGTAGAGGAGGGATGCGGAGGCTCCGAGGCTCGGGAGGGAGCAGAGGGAGGTGGCTTGGTCACTAGGAACAGCAAGAGGACTTTGAGGAAGGGCATGCGTGATGACCTCCTTTAAGTCATCCACGTGGCTGTGGAGTAAGCCCCCCACAGAGTGGGCTACATGTGAGGGACTTGTCAGGTGGGTTTTATTTTGTTTTCCCTAAGTGAAAATTAAGGGAAGATATTGAATCACAAATCCAGATGGAATTGAGATAGAACAGGCTGGTATACTAAAGAAGCCACATAGGTCCCTAAACTGGCTTAATTCAGTGGAAGCAGGTGCTCAGGGCTCCAGGTGACTGGGAAAACCCCACCCTATCTACCATACCACCACTTTCCCCAATACACACACATACACACCTACACAGTAGCAGAGAGATGGAGAAAGGAAGGGGCCTACCCCCTGGTGGGAAGACATTCTGGCAACATCTTCACTGACTTCTGGCTTTCAAAAATAACAAAATACTCACATCAGCTTGCCCACTAGACTTTCCAAACTACTTTCTCATATCTTGTCCCTTTTGACCCCAGGATTTTGAGTCTCAGTTTGTAGACAAGGAGACTGCACCCCTAAGAGGTCGCGAGACTCCCTCAAAGTGACACCGGTCGGGGTCTGTGCCCGCAGCTCTTGCAACATTTGCTGACTCAGCAGAGCCCAGGCATCTGGTTGCAGGCTTGCTAATCGTTAGGATGCTAAGTGGCTCCAAAAATACTATGGGTGGCTTCCAGAGGTGAAGCTGAGCCTGGAAATGGGGCTCGGGACCCATATTCCTGCTGTGACCCCAGCCAGGGTGTGGGCGTTGAGCAGGGGACAGGCCAGCCCCAGCAACCCCAGTAAGTGGAGCAGTGTGCGCTTGGTGTGGCAGAGAGGGTGACTGGAGAGGGTGGGAAGTCTGAGGGCTCTGAGGGGCCAGACCTCAGGAATCTCGTGCACAGATGGAGGAATTTAAGGTTCCAGAGCCAAGGTCCTCTGAACAGTGAGCATTCCAAGACAGGTCAGCTGGGGAACACAGAGCAGCTGCTTTTTGACCAGGATTTGCACCATCCCACCACCTCCTTGATGGGGACAAATTCTCCATCAGGGTGTCTCTGCGCCCCAGCAGAGGAGTTTTCTGCAATGCTACACTTTACCACTAGGGGGAGCCCACACTCTCACTCCCACCATCAGCCCACCTGGCCAGATGAAGTCTTCCTTCTGCCCTAGAGAAGATGAGGATCTGAGGGCCTGGATTCAGAATTCTTCTGACCAGTAAGTAAAGAGACCAGGGATCCAGATCCAGGGACGAGAGAGGGGAAAAGTGTAGGACACTCAAGTGGGCACCATGGGAAATGTCCCCCTCTCTGGAGAGCCAGGACTGAGTCCTGGACATCTCATATTCTTTCAGATACCTGCCCCTGTGATGGGCTTGTTCTCCCCAGGTATGAGCTCATCAGTGATGAGAAGCCATCACCAGCCGGATGCACGGTGGTTAGACTCACAGGCTCTGGATTCAGACAATTTTGTTCCAGATCTCTCCAAACTAGATGTGATTGCCATGAGCCCAAGAACCTTGTCTACCTTGTGTACCACAAAAGCCCCAATGCCTAGAATAGAGCCTGGCACACAGAGAGCATTAAATATTTCATGAAAAGCCAATGACTCCAATCCCCGCTGCCTCTTTAACCTTGAACCTTAGTTGCTTTGTCTTGAGTCTCATTTCTCTTCTCTGTAAAATGGGACAAAAGCATTCTAATCAGACAGGGTGGCAGTGAGGATTATATAAGAAAATCCAGCTCAGGCCCTCTGCTCTGTGCTTAAGGAAGAGTAAGGCTGCCACTGGTTGTCTAGCATCTGCTCAGCAGTTACTCGTGTGAGTGTGCGTGTGCGCACGTGCACACTAGGACTTCAAGTGGTGTTTCGAGGAGGCCAGTTCTCTTGTTATCCTCCTCTGTTTACAGCTAGGGAAACGGAGGCACAGAGGGGTTCAGCAGTGCATCTGTGTATATCTGGCTGGTGGTACTGATGGAACTGGAGTTTTAAGCCTAGGCAGTTGGACTTCATGGTTTTGCTCCTGTGCTCAGAAATTGGCTGCTTGGAGTTCTCTGGCTGTGATATTCTGCAAATGACAATGCATTGCTTTGGGTCATTTCATGCAGAGGACAAAGCAAATCTCCTGCATCCTCATCTGCACCTGACACTCCCAACACTTTTGACCACCAAAGGGACATCAAGCCAAGTCACCCAAAGACCCAAAAATCAATGCCTATGTGTCTACCACGCTGCCCTGTGCAGACAAGATGGCTCCAGGAGGCTGCACCCACATCCAGGCTCACAGCCTTCAGAATCCACCGGTAGCATCAGACAATTGTTCAAAAGCAGAAGCCAAAGCCCTACCTGCCCCAACCCCCAACTGGGACAGATGCTGTTTCTATAGGTCTGCAGTGAAACTTTGTTTGTATTTATGGTCAACATGTCATGAAGCATTTGGGGGGTACAATGTGCTTTTCCATACATGTATGTGCAATGATCGAATCAGGGCCAGGATCCCAGGAATCATCTTGAGCATGAAGATGGCCATTACTTTGTGATGAGAACTTCCAAAAGCCCCCTCCTGAGCTATTTTGAAATTGACGTTACATTATTGGTCACTCTCATCCTCATAATGTGCAAAGGAACACCTGAGCTTTCCCTCCTTGCTAACTCTACACCACAGATCACTCTCTCTTCTCCTTTGAAGCCGCAGGATCCAGCGTTCTGCTCTCCACTGAGTTTTGCTCTCCACTGAGTTTGAGATCAGGTTTTGGAGGGTCCACATTAGGTGAGGTGTCTCTGTCCTTCAACACCAGGTCCTGCGCCCCCCCCCCCACTGCATATGGATGATGGGGACCTGGACCTTGAGGGGGACCTGGACCTTGAACAAGCCCCCTGGGTAATTCTGATGCAAGGGTCTCTCCCTCTTGTCTTTGGAAATTAAAAAAAAAAAAAAAAGGCAAACCAAAAGACCTCCTAAGTTAGCGACCAGTGCTTTCTAAACTCTCTGGTGATCTGCTAAACAGAAATGGAGGGGTAAGCAGGTTCTGATTTGGATTTTTTCAAGAAGGAGGAAAATGCCAAAGACGCTCAGCACAAACAAGTCCACACTCCTCCTCTAGCCCTGGGCACCTCCCCTACTGTCCTCCGAGGACAGTGTTGAGTCTGCTCCACTGCAGCTGCCCAGCCCTGCAGACAGCATGAAGCCCAGTAAAAGGGGAGGAGAGAATTCCAGCTCCTGCATCTCTGTCTCTGCTACTCCACCCCCCTTTGCTTCCACTGGAAAAAAAAGAAAATTGCCAAGTAATTGCTCTTTGACAACCCCTGCTGGTCCCCAGCCCTTTCCTTCTTGCTGAGATTATAATTAGGGATCAGTACGTTTAAATAGAAAATCCATGAGCAGCTCCGAGCCTTCATTTTTCAAATGCTGTTTCTTGGACCCTGAGAATGGCACTCACTTTGGCTTGGGGCAGAGGTGGCCAGGCGAGGTCTGCAGGTTCAGAGGGCTGCAGAGGGAGAGGGCACAGCCCAGCTGGCTCTCTGCAGGGGTGCAGGAGCCACAGCAGAGGTGTGAATGCGTGTTTACCAGTGCTTTCTAAACCTGACCTTGTTTCACCTACCCTGTGGGTAGGCTCAAGTCTTACTCCCATTTTAAAGATAAGGAAACTCATGCTCAGAAGAATCCATACTTGGTGAGGGCTAGGACAGGGACTTGAAGTCCCTGCACCTGAGTCTGGGACGTTTATCCTAAAATTTCATGGCTTTGCCAATGATGCAGAAGTCAAGGTTCCAGACCTGAGGAAACTCCTGGATGTGGGGTCCTTCTCTCCCAGCCTGAATCTGGCTTGGGCTCATCTTCTCCCTTGGGACCCCCAGGGTTCACAGGTCACGGGAGGCTCCTGGCAGGGCCCAGGGAGAGGGGAGAACCCTGCTGTCCCTTTAGCAATAGTTCTCTCTGGGCTCCTGGTGCTGCCCCCTTCCCTGGGTCCTCAAAGCTCAGCGTAGGGCAGACCGTGGAGCTGCCTCCTGGCTGCTCCTGCTCTTCTTCTCCCCGATCCCTGGGCCAAGATGTTTTGACACAGGCTTGGCAGCAATGCAGGCCTGGGCTCCTGCTGCTGGGACCAGGCCTGTCAACAAAGGACCCCGCCCCCAACAATGCACAGGGGGTGGTGGAAGATGGGGAAGGTGCTGTTTCTTGGTTGCTGGAGGGAAAGGGCTTCAGAGCCACCTCTCAGCACTTTGGTCTTCATCTTTCTGGCATCAGTTGAAGAAGGAGGGGTGTGGTCCTCATGGGGTGGAGGTGATGGGAGGCCCCTGGATCCTGAATGTGAAACCCAGTTCCCGTCAGGGCCGCGTGTGAGTGATGAGCAGAAACCTTGTCCTGTGTTTAATGGTGTGTCTGAATTATTAACAATGTCTGCATAACCTGAGGTAGGAGGATCCTCATTTATCAGATGGGAAAACTGAGCCCCAGAAAGACTAGGAAATTTGGTTCAAACACACATCTTGTAAGGGGCAGATCCAGGTTCCAGTCAGGTTCTGGGTGATCCTGAGCCCATGATCTCCCTTCAGGACACCATCATGAGCTCCAGGGGAACATGCTGTAGGAAAGATGATGTCTTTGCTAGGACAGGAGTATCCGGGGGACAGAGGGACACTAGGCAATGTGGACAGATCAACCCAGGACCTGGCCTGCAGGACAAGCTTCAGTGTCTGGCCAGTGTACCTCCCAACCACCCTGCACCCAGAAGAGTGCATGAGGTACAGAGCACCCCGCAGGAGGGAACAGGGGCCTGGGGACTGCCCCCTGACCTTGGTAATTATGGAACCTTCCCATGTTGTCAGTCAGCTGTTGCTGAAGGCTTTTAATTAGTCGCCACCAAAGAAAATCCCTCAAAAATAAAGCATGATAGCATCTTAAACCTTTCTTCACATCTCGTTTGTGATTTTCAAAAATATTCAAGAATTCTGAAGCTTCTTTTTCTCTCCTTTCCCTTTCCATGTTCTTTCTCCTCTCTGGTCTTTGCTCTTTTCTCTCTCTCTCTCCCTCTCTCTCTCCATTTGCCTCCCTCTGCCCCTCTGCCCCTCGGTTCGTCTTCTGACTTAGGACTGTCGCAGCAAGTCCCTCCTGGACTCTGCAAACCCTCCTCTCCGGGCTCAGCCAGCTGCCTCCTGGGCCCTGCACCAGCTCAGCACTTCAGGGAGGACAGCACCATTATGGATCACTGTAATTTTCTGGGGCTTCAGGAACTCACAGCTAAGCCTCCCTCCTCAAGTCCCTAAATGTAAATAAACACTGTCCCCAGCTGGGAAGGGCAGGCTCAGGAACTGGCTAGGTTTCTGCAAAACAGAACTTCTTAACCAGAAAGAGGCACGTACCCTTGTCTTCCCACCTAGAGAGAGATGATGAGGGAGGACCAAGGACAGTCTAGGAGCGTGGGAGGAAGGAAACGAACCAGCCAAAGGCAGGATAGAGAGAGGGTGATCCAGAAAGAGGAGACGCTATGAAAGGTTCATAAGAAGCCCCCATCTCTCGCCTTCCACTGGTGCGGAATTTACCACTGGGTTTCCGATCTCACAGACAGATAAACCGAGGCTGCAGACTCAATGACAATAGTAAGAGAGTCGAGTGAGCTCACTCAGCCCCAAGAACTGGAAAAGCACCACCTCTTCATCCTTCTCTCCTGGCTGGACTGACTCCGAGGCCAGAACTGCAGAGCTGTGGATTTAGCCATGTGGCACGTGCCTCTGGAACCCGCCCTGCGTTTCCCAAGGAGTGCACACCATTGCTTGCTTAATCCACGCTTTTCGTTTAGTTTGATTAAAAGGGAAAGGTTGTCAGTGCTGCGGCCATCTTATTAGGAAATGACCAGATGGGGTCTACACGGGCCAACGGTGTGGATTCAGAAGAACCCTCAGGCCACCCCCCCACACCTCACCATGGAAGGTGAAGGTGCTTCTGCCCAGGCACAGTCCCCCAGATCCCCTGGCACAATCCACACTGCTGGTGCCGATGCAGTAACATCAGGGTCTTTGTGCCACCCAGAGCCGCTGAGGACCCTGGACTAACTGGACTTTGAGCTTTGCTCAAAAGCAGCTGGAGTCAAGGAGAGAAGAGAGCTGTCGCTATGCCCCTTATGCCCCTTGCCAGAGACTCAGCAAGGTCTCCCAAGTACAGGGCCAAGGAGAAGCTCTGGCGTTTCCTGGGTTTCAGGTTCTCTGAGTGGATGAGCCTCGGTAGCTTCAGGTCTTGTGGGAGAATCTTTCTGAGACACTCTACCTTCTGTTCTCTGTCGTCAGAATTGAAACCAAGTCTCTGGTGTCAACCCTCACCAAACATAAATACCCATCCGATAGGAAGGGAGGGTTCTCGAGGCAAAAGTGCCTGGTAACAGTAACCATCACAAAGCCTCTGCCCGAACCTCAACTGTGCACACAGGCCACACAAGTTCCATCCCACAGTCTGCAGGGACAGGTGCCCAGCAAGGGTGTGTTCAACCATGGGCTAGCACTGCCCTTGTTTTTAATCCCTGTGGACAAAGATCGGTGTTTCAAAATATCTTATGTGATCTTCCTCATTTTTTTGCCTTTAAAAACTTCCCCGTGCACACGCCCATGTGACATGCATGACATGGCCTCCCACTGCCGTGCTCGGCCCTTCCCAGATTGTCACCCATATGTTCTTTGAAGAATCTCCCTCTGGCTCCACATGGACTCTTGGCCCTGGGTTGGGGAAGCTGGTGACCAGGACTGTGATCTCAGGTGGCCCTCTCTGATATCTACCCAGGACACACGCTGGCAGACTTTCTTTCCTCGTAAACTCTTTGTTTGCCATGTTCCCTCTGCTCCTGCGCCAGGTGTAGGTGTCTGTGGGACCTCTGGGTCCAGCAGAGCGTCTTCTGTGGGCTGAGCGACAGTCTGAATTTCTCGTCTTCCTGTGGTTTTGCTGGATGGTGCTGTCGTGTGTCAGCTCTTGGCCCGGAACAGAGGCCAGCTGGAGTGGACGGAAGTGCTTTGCTTCCTGATGGGGATGGTGGGATGGTGGTGACAGGACCCTCTGGCCATCAGACGGCCTTGTGGCAGCCTCCTTGTGACCTAGACTGGAAGCTGTGGGCAGAGCTGACCCCAGGGCCAGGCTCACAATCAGGGCTGTGGTGACTTTCTCAGTCCCTGCCTTCCCTTTGGGTTCCTCCCCTCCTTCCCTTCCCGTGGGTGGGAGAACAGGGTGGTGGGCACCTCGCATGTGGACCCCGAGGTCAGGAGCAGCATTTCCACACAAGAAAGGAATGAGAACAGAAGCCGAACCTTCCTGAGGAGGCGTCTGTGCCTCTCCGGGAGCCAGGGGACCTGGGGATTCAGGGTGCTCCCCCCCCCAGCAGCCCCTCACCTCTACCACCAGGACGCACTGTGGAGGGGTCCCAACCGCAGTCGCTGCTCATGCTGAGCTGATCCTGAAGAGGAAGGGAGAGCACCTAGGGGAAGGGTGAGCTCTGTCCTCCTTCCCCTCTAGGCCACGGTGGGGACAGGGAGGCAGGGAGGCTGGAAGGCTGCACCCTGCATGGCTCTCCCTCCCGCTGCTCCCTAAAGGCTGTAGCTAGGAGGACAGGTTGGACCTGAGACCACAAGGTACCGAGGCTACACTTCAGTTTCCCTCCCCACCGCTTCCTCCGCTCCTGGGCACAATCCACGCACACCCACTCCCCTCCCTCCGACCTGGGCAGAGCCTCTGAAGGGTCCCCCACAGCGACCTGCTCCCCTTCTCCCCGCCCCCTGACCAGCCACGCTCCACAAAGCCCCAAGCCCCATGGATTCCAGCCCTGGAGCAGGGACGAGGCCCCCTGGCCCCTCCAGGGAGCCGGGAAGAGGAACCCTGCCCTTCCCCAGCCAAGCTGCAGACGTGGGGATTTCCACGAGGTCAGGATCACGTCTTCTCAGTAACTCCTTTGGGCCCCAACAGTGGGTAGGTCTCATGCCCCCAAACAACACTGGAGTGGCCTGTGACTCATACCCAGCCCTGCCTTTTGAGAACTCTACTTCCTGGGGTTGAGCGCTGGGGTGGATGGAATGGGGGCCAGGGAAGGGTGTGCCTGCTCCTCAGGTAGCCTCCTGGGGGAACCGCAGCTCTCTGGCTGCAAAGCTTCCGGGCTGCTGAAGCTCCCCAGAACCCGAGCTCTCCGATCTCTCAGGAAAGCAGCTCCCAAACCATCCATCCGCTTACTAGAAGGTTGTGTGGCATGACTCAAAGCCTGTCTGGCCGTTCTCTTAAAGGAGGATGAGCAGAACCGCCTGGCAGCAGAGGCCATGAGCTGCCGGTGGTCAGCAGAGGAGAGGTGGGCGGGGACAGCCAAGGAGCGCTGGAAGGCTCTGCCGACTCCCTCCTCTGCTGCTGCGGCTGCCTGACCACAGCTAGTTTCTAACAGCCTGGAGAGAGGCCAGGGGCGTCTCCCCCCCCCCCCCCCCCAGAGCCACACTCTAGGCCCCAGTTGTCAGGGTCACAGCTCCAGATCCTGGGGGACAAAGCGGTAAAGCTGCTTTGGTTTTGCATATTGTTATTATCACAAAAGGGAAACACCAACTTGGATATAAACAAAATGGGGAACTGAGACCCACCACGTGGTTTTGCCATTTTCTCACACTGGTTGAACAAGGGTGCTTTCTAATGGCTCCAACCACCTCTCAGGCAATAGCACTATTATGTATTCAAAGCCAGAATATCAAAGGAAGTGTTTTTGTGGAAACCCATCACGTACTCCTCTGCCTCATTTAATCTTCCTTTCCCAAAGCGGTAGGCACTGGGGAACCTGTTTCATGGTGGGGAAACTGAGGCTGAGGGAGATGGGGAGACTAGTCCGAGGTCTTAGGTACCTGACTAAATGCTAGAGAAAGGATTAAACATCTGGCCCACTGCCAAGCTCCTTGACTTTTCCTACACTCGCCCTGGCTCCACCCCTCCCTCCGCCTCCTGCTTATTTGGCTCCTTCTGTTCCTCAAACACTCAGGGCAGACTCGTGTCAGGGTTTTCTGTGCCCCTTTGTTTTGGTTCCTTCTTATCATTTACACCCCATCAAAAATGTCACTTTATTGACTAATCACCAAGTATCCTCCAAGTGTCACCTTCCCGGCCAACCTCTATCAACAGAAAAGCCCCTTCCTCCCTTGTACCCCAAATGTGACTCCATCTTCTCTCAGGTATCTATTACACCCTCGTGCATCCACCTGACCCTTTCTTCTAAAGTAGCACCCTCTGGGATGTCACTCTGTTCAATCATTTTAGTACTTCTCCCTCACTATCCTATTCATTTCCATTGTCTGTGGCCCCCACTAGAATGAAGGGCTAGGGACAGCAAGGGACCCATCTTTCTTGTTCTTCTCTGCATCCACAGATCCTGGAGAAATGGCTGATATACTGAGGAAGTTCAGATATGTTTGTTGGATGAGTGGGTGGGTGGGAGGATAAATGGCTGGATAGTGGGTGAATGGGTGCATGTATTGGTGAGTGGGTAGATGGATGGATGGGTGGATGGATGAATGGAAGGATGAGTGGGTGGATGGATAGATGGATAGATAGTGGGTGAAGGGGAGATGTACTAGTGGGTGGGTGGATGGATGGATGGGTGGATAGTAGGTAAATGGGTGGGTGGATGGTGGGTAGATAGATGGATGAATGGGTCAGTGGATAGATGGACAAATAGAAGGATAGATAGGTAGATGGTGGGTAGATAGATGAATGGATGAGTGTGTAGATGGGTGGATGGATAGATAGAAGGATGAATGGGTGGATAGAGGGTGGGTGGATGGATGGATAGATTAGTGGGGTGGGTGGATGGGTGGATGCATATATACATGGTGGATGGATGAGTGGGTAGGTAGGTGGGTGGATGTAAGGATGAATAGATGGATGGTTGGGTGGATGGTTAGAATCTGCTATGTACTAAGTACTAGTGCAGCTGTAGAGATGAATGAAGTGTAGTTTCTTTGCTCAAAGAGTTCACTGTGTCGTGCAGGAGACCGTCTTAATATTCAGGTAGGTGTATGGAGGTGTAATAGATGCTCTGAGAGAAGACAGAGGTACATTTGGGGTGCAAGCGAGGAAGGGGCTTAGTTTTCTTGGGGGTTGATTGGGGAATTGTCTGCAATGACATTTTGAGCCGTGAAGCATAAATGGCTATTAGCGAAGTGATCAAGGAATTTAAAGCCCCCCTGCATCCCACGGAAAATGCGAAGCGGCTGCACAGTCAGATATGGTGTGGTGAGACTTGGGATAAGTCAGATTTGGTCTTGTTTTCTACTGGATCTTCTGGTGTTTACCCCTCCACCCCCTGTTACCCTTGTGGCCCTGGATAATGGTCGTCCAGAGCAGGTACTCAATGCCAACTTGTTGAAGAAAGGAGCAGGCGCTCATGGTGAGATGCAAAGTTGGCAAGATCGACCCGAGTCAGATGCTGGGCTAAGGAATCTAGACACCGGCCCCAGGAGAGTGGGGAGTCATGGAGGGTTGACAAGGTGCCTCTTTCTGACAGTCACCCTGCGCTCTACACAGCAAACATGCTGAGGAAAGTCCAGACTAAAGCAGGAATGGGGGGCGGGTAAGGCAATGCCATAGTGTGAGTGAGAGATTCTAGGAACTAAATCAAGATGGAACATATGAAGGAGTAGAGAGAGATTCCAGGGACTTGAAGAAGACAGATGTCACAGGATACCCTCCTGGACCCCTCCTGGAGGGGAGGGAACAGAAAGGAGGGAGCCGGCTGGTCATCGGAAGAGCAAGCAGGGCAGCCAATGCAGGCCTATCGGGAGCCACTGTCAAGGCCTTGGATCTAATTTCACAGTCACTATTTTCTTCTCACTTGTCTTTTCTTCCTGAGTTCCTCCCGTCTAATTGTAGAAACTTCAGGCCCTGTCAAGCCTAGACCCTTCCCTAGAAGTTCAAGGGGAAGAGTTCTGGAAAGGGAGGGTGAATTCCACCTGGGGCACATGGAGTCAGAGGCACACGGAGCACCTCCAGGTGGAGATTCTCTGAAGGAGCCGAGCGCAGGTCTGGGTTTGAACTTGGGCAAGACACTTAAGCTCTTTAGAAAAGCTGGGAGTTAACGATTTTCCCACCCTCCTCAGGTCGCTGTAAAGATCAGGTGAGACAATGTATACAAAGTGCTCAGAGCAGCTCCCAGCACACAGTAGGTCAACAAGATACCTTGAATATCTGCCTTCGCTACTCTGTGGGCAGGCACAGGTCTGGGAGTCACGGGACCGGGTAGCCTTGGGAGAGCTGGACTGAACAGGAGAGTGTGTAAGGGCCAGAGGCCAAGGACAGAGCTCTGCTATCTGTCATGGTGAGCAGAAGAGAAACCAGCAAAGGGGACTGACAGGATCGGCCTCTGGGGTCAGGGCACTCCAGAGCTCCTCATGAGTGTCACCTGATGAAGAAAGTCTAGCAAGAAGACTGGCATAGGAAGGGGCCGGCAAGGGCCTTGGGGGATCACAGTGACTTGTTGAGGACTTTTGGTGGAGAGTGGAGTTCCCAGGACCTGGTCTACACATGTCCAGTGTGCACTGTCCTCTGGAGAACCCTGGCCTTGGGGAAAAGATGTGAAGCAGGACTGCAGGAGAACGGAGGCAGAGAGGCCCTCTGTGGGGTGGGTCCGCTTTGCTTCTGGAGAGCACGGCTCATTGTTTCAAGATGAGAGTCGCAGGCGGTGGGGCCTGAGGGGAAGAGAAGGTGCAGAAGGCTGGGAGATTGGGGGAAGCAACGAAATAATCGATGGAAAAAATGAATCTCCCAGAAGCGTCAGGGAGGGGGCTCAGGAGTAGGGTGCCGCCAACCCCACTGCTCTGGGCTGGAAGTGGAGTGCAGGTTGGGAGGCTGTAAATAAGCACATAGGTGGGAGGACAGGAAGTGGGGGTGTGGCTGAGCACCTCAGCCTCTTGCTGTGAAGCAGGATAATACCCCACTGAGGAAATAAATAAATATGTGGCCTTTCCCTAACTGTGGGGCTTTTAGAAGAAATTATGAATAAGAAACTTAAAATCTCAAGGGGAAAACCAGAGTTGGAGGAACCAAGGCTGATGGTAAAGTTATTAATAGCCTCATAAAATATCTTGCACCAGCTGCCATCAAGCTCTGGAGGATACTCCATGCCACATGAGGACGCTGTGGAGGCCACGGGCACACCTTTATGGCCCAATAAGACTCCCGACACGTGACCCTGACCTTCGCTTGCTCCAGCTGCTTGAAGCAGTTCAGGATCTTCCTAGCCCACAGTTGAAACAAAATCTTTACAGATTGATTTATTTTCCAATTGTAAGTGATTTCAAACATACAAGGAAGTTGAAAGAATTTTACCAGAAGACCCATGGACTCGCCTCCTGCATTCCGCCACTCATGTTTTGCTAAGCTTGTTTATTGAAATAGACTTTTTGTTTTAGAATAGCTTAAGACTCACACAAACATTGCAAGGAGTTCCGTGTCCCCATGTGGTCCACAGACACTGTCCTTATGGTTAGCATCGTGCATTAATATGATACATTTGCAACAATTAATTAATATTGATGGCTTAGTATTCACTTAGATCCATACTTCACTCAGATTCCTTCAGCTTTTGCTTAGTATTCTTTTTCTGTTCCCAGCTGGGACACCATGTCACATCTAGTCCTCATATTTTCTGAGGCTTCTATTGGCTGTGACAATTTCTCAGATTAGGCTGGGGTTATGGGTTTCCGAAGCAAGACCGCAGAGGCTAGCTGCCCTTCTTGATGTCAGGAATATACACTTTTGATGCGTCTTCTTGTTGTTGGTGTTGACCTTGACCTTGACATCTATCTGGCTGGGACACTGGTCATCAGGTTCCTTCATGGTAAAGGTGCTCTTGTCCTCCCTGTCCACAGGTGCTGTCTGGAAGGAGGCACCGTGTGCAGCCCACACTTAGAGGGGGAGCTAGGCTCTGCCTCCCTGCAGGTCTATCCGAAGCATCATTTCTGTGGGATCCAGCAGGTGACATGGCCTTGGATCATTTAACAAGGCTAACTTCAGCTTTAAACTTTCTCCTGTGACTTTACAATTTTCTTTCCACTCCAGACCAGTCCCTGAGGAGGCCCTGAAGTCTGGCCTCTGCTTCATGGTGTTAGGACAGAAGGGTCAGCCATTCTACCTCCTCCGTGAGGACACACTGATTCTAGTGGGTATGCATTTTCCACTTAAATGTCCTTTAGCCATAGAAGTGCTGCCTCCAATAGCAGGCCCCAGCTGACTCTGCCTGCAGAGGCCACTTATGACTGACAGATTGGTCTGGAGGAAATCGGCTTTTGGAATGTGGTTCTATGCTGGCTCTTTCAAGTCTCCCAGGAAGATAACTGCTATTTCATTCCGTGTGATTTTAAGTAACAGCTCCTATGTCCCTCTCTCCTTAAAAGATCCCATATAGCGTTTTGCTCTTAGAATTAAAGATCTGGGTACCAGGCATTTTACACAATCTGAAGATTCCCCATTCCAAAATGCTCCCAAAGTCAGAACAGGATTCGCAGTGGAAGATCCCACACCTGACCTCAGGTGGGCGGGTCTCAGTCAAAGTTCAGGAGGACTAAAAATATTATAAAAAAGTGTCTTCAGGATATGTGTATAAGGTGTGTAGGAAGCATAAATGAGTTCTGTGTTTAGAATTGAGTCCCAACCAGGCACAGTGGTGCACATCTATAATTCCAGTGGCTCGGGAAGCTGAGGCAGGAGGATCTAGAGTTCAAAGCCAGCCTCAGCAAAAGTGAGGCGCTAAGCAACTCAGTGAGACCTTATATCTAAATAAAAATACAAAACAGGGCTGGGGATTTGGCTCAGTGGTGGAGTGACCCTGAGTTCAATCCCCAGTACTGCCCCCACCCCGCAAAGAAGAATTGAGTCTCATCAGTTTAAAAAGGTCAGCACAGTGCTGGGCGTCACTTTTACTTGTCCAGCGTCACCACCTCAGAGCCTAACTCCCACTCTGAGTTTCTCTTGGGTTCACATCTGTGATCCCAGTGACTCAGGAGGTGAAGGAAGGAAGATTGCAAGTTCAAGGCCAACCTGGGCAGTTTAGTGAGGCCCTGTCTTAAAATAAACCATAAAAAGGGATGGGGATGGTTCAGTGGTAGAACATCACTGGGTTCAATGCTAGCATTGCCAAAGAAAAGAAAAGACAGACAAACAGACAGACAGGCAGGCAGGCAGGATGGTTGTATGTTTGTGCTGCCTGCAAACTTCAAACAGGTCAGTGTCCCCAGGCTTTCTTCTGTCCACCTGGCCCATCAGACTCTACATCCCAAGACCCTGAGCCTTGAACCTGTGATGCAGAGAAAGGCCTGGGCCCAGCTGGAGCACCTGGAGACTGTGGCCCCTGCAGCCTGGCCATTGGACATCCCATGGCTATTGCCCATTTTCTATGTTCTAGTCTGTTTCCGATTCCCACCGACCGGGAGCCCTCAGACCCCAACACTGTTCAACACGTTCCCCTGGTTGTTCAAAGGAGAGTCGGTTTTCCTTGCTGTCTGCAAGCACCTGGTCTCACCTCTAGGGATTAGTGACCCCAGTTTACAGATCAGGAAGCTGGACTCTGAGTTAGAGATTTTGAGCAAAAATCTGTCCTTGAGAACTCAGGTATTGAGAAATCCTTTTTCTGGGCTGGGCTGGGCTGGGCTGGGCTGGATTTAGAACCCTTGTGTCCCAAAGAGATGATGACTCTTGAGTTTTGTTTCCTCATTGAGGCCTGTGCACAAGTGTATTTCCTTGTGAGTTGTTCATTAAATGTGGCCAAATCCAGGTCAAGGGAGAACGACCGCTTGCTATTGAGCAGAGTTTCACTGAGTGTACAAAAAAGCAGAAAAGGGAAAAGATCTTTCTGAAGTTAAAAGTTGAATTGAATTAAAGTAATATAGTGAATGAATAAAACTAATTATGGTGACCCAAGGGCCTAGGCAAGAGCATCTTTCCAAGTGTGGCATTGCTGCTGTGTTATGGTTTAGATATTAGGTCTTCCCAAAAGTTCACATGTGAGACGAAGCAAGAAGGTTTAGAGGAGAAATGATTGGGTTATGAGCACCTTAACCCAATCAGTGAATTAATCCCCTGATGGGACTCACTGAGTGGTGACAGAAGGTGGGTAGAGTGTGGCTGCAGGAGGTGAGTCACTGGGGACGTGCCTTTGGGGTGTATATATATATATATATTTTAAAGAGAGAGGTGAGAGAGAGGGAGAGAGAGAATTTTTGATATTTATTTTTTAGTTTTCGGCAGACACAACATCTTTGTTTGTATGTGGTTCTGAGGATCGAACCCAGGCAGCACGCATGCCAGGCGAGCGCGCTACCGCTTGAGCCACATCCCAGCCCCTGGGGTATATATTTTGTATCTGAAGAGTGGAGTCAGTCTCTGCTTCCTGGTCACCATGTGCGCTGCTTCCCTCTGCCACACTCTTCCTCCATGATGTTCAGCCTCACCTTGATCCCTGAGGCATGGAACCAACTGTCCATGGACTGAGACCTCTGAAACTGGGAGCCCTCAAATAAACTTTTTGTTCTCTAAAATTGTTCTTGTCAGGTCTTTCAGTCACAGCAGCAAAATAGCTGACTAAAACATGCTGACTCTGGAGAAGCTCAGGCCAGAGTCTCCTTCTCTCTGCTCACGGT
This sequence comes from Urocitellus parryii, assembly GCF_045843805.1. NCBI lineage: Eukaryota > Metazoa > Chordata > Mammalia > Rodentia > Sciuridae > Urocitellus > Urocitellus parryii. Next base: position 157,638,512 of record NC_135531.1, on the reverse strand, counting down.
TTTCTTTGGATTTTCATTGAAAACTTCTTATTGCTTGCTCATCAGGTGCAAAATGGTTCTGAGTACTGGCACCCCGGGTGCACGAGGATCTGTGCACATTCAGCAGAGGAAGACAGGTAGCAATCTGTCCATCTAGTTCACTGGGGTTGGTGCGATGCTACTGGTTAGCACTGGGGCCCAAAGGGCAGAGGAGGAGGAATCCTGCTCCTCTGTCTGTGGAGAAGCGGAATGGTAAGGTTAAAGCAGGGGTGCTGGAAGCCTAGTCTAAGCCGCGCAGGTGTTCGCCCTTTGGGTAAATTAGTTAACTGCATCTTCGACTTTTCATCTGTAGAATGCGAATAGTAACATCCCACAGATTAAATTAGATACTGGATTAAAAGAGAAAGAGCTTAAGCAGGGCTGGGGTTGTGGCTCAGCGGTAGAGCGCTTGCCTAGCATGTGTGAGGCCCTGGGTTCATAAAAATAAATAAATAAAATAAAAAGTATTGTGTCCAACTACAATTAAAAAATAAATAAAAAAGAAAGGGCTTAATCATATTCCACTGGATGTATTTTCTTTATCCATTTGTTCATCATGAGGTTGTTTATAACTCTTGGCTCCTGAGAATAACGAGGTACTGAACACGGGAGACAGACTTTTCAACCTTAAATAAGGAAATTAGGTCACATGCCTCAACGAGGTTGAAGCTTGAGGACACTACACGAAGTGCCAGAAACCAATCACAGAAGGGTAAATAGTGCATGATTCCATATGTGTGAGGAATCTAAAGTCACCAGACTCATAAAGACAGAAAGAAAGTGGTAGGTCCCAGGGCTTGGGCCAGGGAAATGGTTGCCATCCAGTGGGCACAGAGATGCAGATGAGCAAGAGGAGAAATCCTGGAGTTCTGCTACACAAGAAGGTGTTTATAGTTAAAAAGAGTACTGCATGCTTAAAAATTTGTTAAGGGGGTAGATTTCCTGTTTTTCACAAGAGTGAAAAAAGAGAAAAGGCATAATCAAACAATACTACATACTGTTTATGAGTATGTACACATGTATAAAAACATGCAGGGAAGGCTGCTGATCAATGTTTGGCAAGACTTGTTTCCAGATATGGAATTGGGAAGGGTAGGATTTTGCTGTATCTGTGAAGTTTTATTTCTTAAAACAAAAAGGATTTAAAGCAAATGGGGCAAACTATCATTTTGTTAAATCAGAGTGAGGTGCACATTGAGGTTATTCATTCTCTCTCTCCCTCCCTCCCTTCCTCCCTCCCTCCCTTCCTTCCACAGTGCTGGGGATTTAACCCAGCGATGTCTACCATTGAACTATATCCCCACCCTTTCTATTTTTATTTTGAGACAAGGCCTTGATAAGTTCCTCTGATTGGACTTGACTTTGCAGTCTCAGATGTGAGCCACCACACCCAGCTGGATTTATTATCTTTTATTATGGTTGAAAATTTAACAATAATATCAGGAATATGAGAGCATTTGGCAAAGTTCTTGGCATAGAGAAGAGCCAAACCCTACAAAACACAGACAGTGCAGAACTTCAGAAGCAAGAGAACATCCCCTGAGTCCATGAGGCTGGGTATGCAGATCCCGAGGAAGGCTGAGAAGAAAGCCGCGGCCGGACCACTAAGGGCACTCGTATGCTGAGTGTATACTGCTGAGGCTAATGTTAAGCCTAACAAAAATGTCGTCTTCCTTTCTAGAAGTCCCCAGATAGCCAATCCATGGTTATCTTTGAGCAGTTCCAATACCAGTTTGCAGTCTTAGGCCAGGCCAGCTCTAAGAATTACCTGTGGGTTTGCCAGTGCCATCTGTTATGTTTGGGAGCCACCCAGACATCTGAGCCACGGGGTCTTGGTGAAACCCAAGGATGTGCATTTTCCCAAGTTCACTAGCTGGGGAGTCTCTGGCCTGCTGGCCAAGCCTGGAGTTGCCTTTCCGTTGCTGTGGAGAAGGCTTGCTAGGGCAGGCTTTATGAAAATAGGGCCTGTTAAGCCAACTACAAATTCCCAGGGAAGTAAAGAAACATTGAATTATGCAACATAGACTATAGTAAGTATTTAAGGAAATTAACTCCAGTGGCGTCTTTTCCCAAGAGAATGGTCCTTGCACTAGGTAGAAATCATTCTCAGTAACTTAATAGGCCTCTTAAGGGCCTCCACTAAACAGATGGTTGTATTAGCTCAAATTATTGTGCCATTTAATAACAATTCTAGGCAGTGTGTGCTGAGGCCCACAGAGTACCTGTTGCTGGGCTATGGATTTCTCAGACCTAATTTCATTTAACTTTCAACAAACCCTATCAGGATTTGATACTAATCTTCCATTTCGCAGCTGAGAAATCTGAGGTTCACGGAGAGAAATCTTGCCCAAGTCTAGGTCAATATTCGAACCCAGGTCTGCGAGGTCCCGGAGTCTGTTCACCTCCATGCCTTCTCAATAGGTCCATGATGACATTCCTTGAATCACTCATGGTTTTACTTTACTGATGTCTACACTGGCCATCCCTGTCATAAACCAGGCTTATTGATGTTTCTTTGGGGCTTTTCTTGGGTGGGTACTAGAGCCAACTGCCTGACTCATCATCCACTGTCCTAGTGAAATAGGTTCAGTGGACACTAAAGGCAGCCACAGCAGAAGGACATGTCACCAAATGACAACACACTCTTTTCACAATGGGTAGGAGCCAAATGTAAACTTTCTTTGTAGAAGAGAAGTGAACTGAGGATGTATCAAAGTTCTAAAAGTTCATATCCTTGATCTAGCAAGGCGACATCTTGTAACTAACTATCTTAAAGAAAGAATCATGGTTGTGTGCAGCTGTTTAGCTGAGAGAATCCTCATTTCTGAGTTACAATAATGAAATTTGAAACAACCTAAATATCCAACCATAGGGAATTATTGAAATACATCCTAGTACCTGCCTACCACAAGACGCTCAGCAGCCATTTCAAAAGCTGCCCTGGGATGACATTCAATCACAGAGAAGGCTGCTCACAATATGCTGCATATATGAAAATAACAATAAAAAGTACTCCAAAAAGGTGTTAAATTAAATAAGCAGGACGCCATTAGCCTAAGGCTGCCTCTGTGCGTTGAGTTCCTATGTCATGAACTTCACTCCAGCATAGCATACGAAACAAATCGGGAACCTAATTTAAGAGTATAATTTTTTTGTACCAAATAGGCAGGTTCCAGCCAATCGCAAACAGTGATGCTTTAGCCAATCATAGACAGCCAACTCATCACACCAGCCGTAGCTGCACCCAATGAGATAGTTTCCCTGCTCCACATGTGGCTTATAAAAGCCCGAAGTTTAAGATGCTGGGCACTTAGGGCGTCTTCCGAATGCTGCCAATTCTTGAATTGTACTTTTTGGAAAGAAATTCTATTATTTGACTGAAGTTTTTTTTTTTCTTCTTTCTTTTAATAAAGGCTATTAAGAACTGTATGAAGAGTGTTAATCTCATTTTGGGGGGGCGGGTACCAAGGATTGAGCTCAGGGGCACTCAACCACTGAGCCACATCCCCATCACTATTTTATGTATTTTATTTATAGACAGGGTCTGAGTTGCTTAGCACCTCGTTTTTTTGCTGAGGCTGGCTTTGAACTCACCATCCTCCTGCCTCAGCCTCCCAAGCCAAGCTGCTGGGATTACAGGTGTGTGCCACTGCGCCTGACCTGTGAATCTCATTTTAACAGCAAGGTTGTTTTTTTTCTAATATGCCAACAGTTTGAGTGTCATTCTTTTTGTCGTCTGCATTTCATTTATTTTTTTCATGATTGTGTTATGCTTTTCTAGATAGAAAAATCATAACTTTGTTCAAACAAAATGAAATAGGATCACAGCTTGAAGAATTTTAGGTGGAGGATGTTTGAAGCCGCGCTTGTACAGCCACCTCCGGAGTCTCCCACATCTCTGCCTTCTGGATCAGAGGTCCAAACCTTTTTCCAAGTTCACTAGCCTGGGAGCCTCTGTGACAGTGACAGGTCTGACTGCCTTCTCTCCAGTGGTGTTCAGAGTCTTTCTGGAAGTGAAGACATCCCCTTGCCAGGCTGAGTGATGCCTGATGACCTCATAAGAAACCCGTTTTCCTGGCTGTGTTGAGCAATCGGAGGGCATTCTCAACACACATGCTCAGATTCTCAACTCTTGCTGAGCTTGCAGGGCTCCCAGTCAAGCATTTTAGGAGAAATGAAAGAAGAAGTTGAAGAGCCACCAAATCTGGAAGGATTGCCATGCTGTGGGAAGTCAAAAAGGGAAATGTGCACACATTCTGCTTTCCTAGGGTGCCAGGTCGGAGGGCTGCAGCAACCTCATGGTTGGGCACCGTGGGGCTTCAAGTGACCCAACTGTGGGGTCCGACACCCTGTTAGCCATGGCGATGCCATGTTGGCCTGCCCTTCAGAAGACCCTATTGCAGTGGCAGTGGTTGTGCTGTATGAGATGGAGTAAGAGGAAGCACTCAAGAGGGACCTGTCACCCACATCTGGAGGTTCAAGGAAGTTATCCAGACAGTGAAACTCAACACTAATAGGGGAGAGACTAGGGGAAGGGTTCTGTGCATTCCACAGAAGGGGTGCAGTAATGCGGGGAGATGCCTTCTTTCAATCTGCCATCCATAGCTCGTGAATCAGTGATTCTGAAGTCACTTCCCAGATCAGTGGGTCTGGGGGCTCTGGGTCTCTTGTGGAGTCTCAGAGCTGATGAGGTGGCTAGAGAGGAGCTGGGAAGAGCCTGGAGGGATCTGTGAACCCAGGGGAGGGAAAAGAGAGAGGCCGCCCAGCAGCAATGGAAGAGCAGAGGGTAGGAGACAGGGGCAGCTTGGGAACATGTCCAGGTAGCTGTGGCGGCTGCCGCTGTCTCTGCTGAGTCTTCTCGAGGCCTCCTCAGCCTTTGGTGTCAGCAAGAGAAAAACTTTAGGGGATCAACCAGACACAGAAGGGAAAGGGGACAAGGACTGACTAGGGGGAGATGTTGTATGCTAGTTAACAAAGGGGGACTGGCCCAGGCATGGTGGTGTACACCTGTAATCCCAGCAGCTTGGGAGGCTGAGGCAGGAGGATCAAGAGTCCAAAGCCAGCTTCAGCAATGGCAAGGCGCCAAGCAACTCAGTGAGATCCTGTCTCTAAATAAAATATAAAATTGGGCTCAGGATGTGACCCGTGGTTGAGTGTCCCTGAGTTCAATAGCTGGTACCAAAAAAAAAAAAAAGGTAGGGGGGCTGGGATGAGGAGCATGGAGGCCCCTCCACAGTGGTTCAGGATCTGCATAGCCCTGTGATTCTCCTAGAGAGAAGCCATGCTCTTCCCGGCCCTCTGACCTAGACTCCCACCTATGGGTGGAGCGTTCCGTCCTGCTGTATCTGCACCCATCAGCATAGAGTTATCTGCCCCAACCGGCCAATCAAGAAGCCCTGCCACCAGCAGTGACCCATCAAGTGGAATGTCGATCAGTTCTTAGGGGGCAGGGCCTTGTCTACCTGGTACACAGTAGGGCTTGATGAGAAATCTGCTGAATAAAGGAACACATGGTGGATGAAGGAGTGATGATCATCTGTGGAGGAAGGAAACCAGCTTAGAATTAGACCTGGACAGACCCTGAGACTGGGCCCAACTTCACTGCTCACCACCGGAGTAACCTTGGAGCCTGTGTCCTGATTCACAGAATGGAAAATGCCGATTGTGGATTTGCAAAGTGTCTAATGTAAAATAAATGTTCTAAAATGGAGCTATTTATTATAGTATTAGAACATGGAGGAGAATTTTGCTCGGATACCAGATGTGAGATGGAGTGGAAATCCAAAATAGTTAACATTGGTCTTGACCTCTGTTGGTCAGGAAGGGGAGAAAGAATGGAATGACCAGATCTAAGGACATCTATGTTGCCACATGGGGGGGAAGGAAGCCCACGACTATGGTTTGAATGTGTCCCCCCAGATCTCATCTGTGAGAAATATGATCCCCAAAGTTGAAGGTCAGTGGCATTTGGAGTTGGGAGCTTCGTGAGGTGACTGGATCATGAGAGCTCTGCCTCATGACGAGGTTAGTGCATTAGGGGATGATGGATTGGTGAGTAATGGCAGGAGTGCGTTTGTTACCAAAGCCGCTGTCTCTGGTCAGCTTGCTCTATCTCACCATGATGCCTTCAGCCCTCCCCTGATGCAGGGCCCTGCTCTGAGACTTCCTGGCATCCAGAACCGTGGACTAGATAAACCTGCACTTTACACATTACCCAGCCTCGGGGATTTTTTTTTTTTTAATAGCAACAGGAAACAGCCTAAGAGACCTGACTTCCTGGATTTTTCTGCTCTTGAGGCAGATTTATTGAGGTTCTTAGGAGCAATCCCTGGGAAGGGTCCAGAGCAGATGGCATGGCTCACCAGCATTGCTCAGAGGCATCGTATTTGAGAGGAAGGTGCTGAGCTGAGTCTGGCTCCTCAGCCCACTTCCCCCACCACCCAGTGGCCATGAGGCAGCGTCTCCATCTTACTGCACAGGCTGCTGGGGGAGCGACCAGCTGGCCATCTTGGCTGGCTTCCTGTTCCTGTCCTTCCATGTGATGTGGTCACTTGTCCAGATGTAGCAGTTGGTCCAGGCTTCTGGAAAAATGGAAAGTTAAACAGAACAGCTGATGGTAGAGAAGAGTCAAGACACAGCTGGTTCAAGGGAGATGTGACAACTAGACAGAAAGAAACGTGCTCATGGGGAGCTGGAGACCACGGAGGTGCATCCGGGAGATGGTGAGGAGCACAGAGGCTGCAGGTCAGGCCTGGGAGGCCTGGCTTTCAGCAAGTGCTCTGCTCCTGACGGCTGTGCAGCTCTAGGCCAGTGGCTTTCCCTTGCTGGGCTTCAAGTTTCTCATCTAGGGTCTGCTCGTCTGCCTTGGGGCATGCCATTCATCCACTGATTCATTAAATCAAAAATATCTCTGGAGCACCCGGGTGCTGCTGTAGATGCTGGGGATTCAGCAATGAACAAGGAGCACAAAAATCATATTGTCGTGTGGGTCCTTGCACTCAGTCAACAAAAGCACGAAGCACAATCTACAAGGGACAAGGAGAAAATCCAGCAGGGCAGGGGGCGGGGCCTTTTCTGAAAGGGTGACTTCTAGGTGGAGACCCCAGGAAGCCAGTGAGCCAGGAGGACATTGGGCAGAGTGTTCCCGGCAGAGGTGATGCCCCATGCGAGGGCTGCTCAGGAGGTGAGCCCTGCTCACTGTGCTCCTCTCAGACTCTCCAGCTGCCCACTAGCATCAGCCCCTCCAGCCAGGCCTCCCAGCCTCCTGGCCTCCACTCCCAACCATGGCTGGTCAAGGTGACTCTAAGTTCTTAGACTCCGTCATTTCCCTGCTGGAAACCTACCTGTGCTCCTGTGCCACACTCAGTGCCCAGGACTGAGTCCCCTCCGTGGCCTCCCACCAAGCCCCCCACCCAGTGGCCTCCCACCAAGCCCCCTGCCCTCCCTCATCCCACACCCCCTCCTTCCCGGTCACACTAGCCTCCCTGCTGTTGCTGGGACAGGCCAGGCATGCCCCCATCCGCAGGTACCCACCAGCCTGGTCCCCCGACTTCATTCAGATGCCACCCTTCAAGAGGACATCCTTGATGGGCCTGCCAAAGCCAGACCCTGTCACCCTCCATCTCCTCAACCCACTACCTTTCTTCATAACATTTACTGTTACTTCCTGTCATTTTTAATGTAACTATAAAGGATCAAATGTTGCCTGTGAGCTGGACACTGGACAACGCAGGATTCATTCCTCTTCCCCCCAAACTCCTGGAGGGTGGTTTTATCATTAATCCCATTGCGGAGATCAATAACCGGAGACAGAGAGAGGTTAGGAGTCTGCTTAAGGTCCTCCAGCTGGGGCCTCTACCATGGCTGCAGCACCCCGGCCAGCACTGGTCAGTAGCGCTCAGCACGATGGACATGCTCTGCATCTAGAGTGTCCAAAAGGGCAGCCGCTGGGCACATGCGACTGCTGAGCACTGAAGGGACTTGCAGAAGCAGAAAGTGTCCCAACCCGCCCCCCCCACCCCCCCCCCGGCTTGCTGGGGAACATGGATGAATGAAGGCGGGTGGGACACCCTGGGGAGGATTGAAAATATAACCCAATTTTGAGGAGTGAGGACAGCCAGGAGCACGGTGTCCAAACAGAATGGTAAAAGATGCCCAAGGGCTGTTACTTGGAGCTAATTCCCTTTAAGGGTCTTTGCCATACTGTAATGACAAGCCACCCCCAGGCACTGCACGTCTGGGTCGGTGTGCTTGGTGTGTGAAGAACCCAGGCCCTGGGACCAGTGTATGGGTGAGCCAGGCAGCACTGTGTGGACGTTGCCTGCAGTCCCACTGTGCGGAGGTTTCTGGTGAAACTGGGCGGTGCGCAGAAACTGCCAGTGCCCCGGGATGGGAAGGCGGGTGGAGGGAACAGGCGCAGCTGGCCTGAGAAACGGATCTGTAGCAGGGGAGCCAGCCCAGGACCGGGTGGGAAACCTTCCTAAGCAGGTCAGTTCTGAACAGCACTCGCAGCTGAACTGGGCTTGCACTGAGTCTTTAGTAGAACAGCGGGCGGCAGTCTCCACCATCAAGCTGCGTGCAGTTGTGCGTGTGTGACGGGCTCCCACTTGGGAATTTGGCCTTGGCCAGGATTCGCCCACCTCAGTTCACCCCGTACGCCTTGCAGGGATGCTGGGATAATGACGTCAGCGCTGTTCTAAGACTCAGTGTCCCTAGTGGGAGTCACGGTGGGTCCCTTGGTGCCTCTGATTATGTTGTGGGGTCCCTGTTGGTGCTTTCCAAATCCTTCCAGCTTAAAACATAAGTCTGTGTCATTTGGGGATTTTATCAGAAGTGGCTTGCTCCTCCTACAGCCAGCAATGTGGTGGGTTTGGTTTCTATGGTTTACTTTTTATTTTTTGAGTTGTTGTGTTAGTTTCCTGTTGCTGCTGTAACAATTTTCACATTTGGGTGACTTTAAACAACGTCAATGCATTGCCATACAGAGGAGGTGAGGTGTGACTCAGGTCCCCGCAGGGCTGCCGTCAAGGGAGGCACTCCTGTCTGAAGGTTCTGGGACAGAGTCCCTTGCCTGGCCTTGTGCTGCCTCTCAAGGCTGCCCACATGTGTTCTGTCTTCTCCCGTCTTCCCTCTTCTACTTTCAAGGGTTTTCGGGATTATACTGGGCCACCTGGATATTCCAAGATAATGTCCCTAAGTCCAGCTGGTTAGCAGCTGAATTCCTCTGTGCTGGGTAACCTGATGGACTTCCCAGATTCCGGGACTTGGACATGGACATCTTTCCTCTACTTAACACAATTGACCACACTTCCCTCTTCAAATGCGTTTTTAAATGCAATCTGACTTTCTAGCTTTTCTTAAGCCATGATCTGGCAACACAGGACCCTGTTCCTGCCCTAACGGACCTTCGTCACAATACGGAGACAGCAGGCTTGAACTGAGCACTCTCTGTTGGCCCCAGTCCCCACCCTGCCTTATCATCCCCTTGACACCAGTGCCCAGAGCAGGATGCCATGACCGTTGTCTTACAGCGGGTTGCTCCTCCCCCAGGCCTGCTTCCCTCGCTTGAGTGTCCCCTTGGCCTTCGCAACCTTGAGCCTGTGGTTTTTCTTCTGAATTATTAGGAAAGCCTAATCTACCACTTTTGCCATCTGTCTACATCTGAATTATTACAGGGTAGCGTCTGCAGTTGATCCGCACCCACATGCTGATACAGGGAGAGGGAGTTCAAGGTTATGTGCCCATCGAGGCTGCCCAGCGATGGGAAGCTGCTCTGGGCTGGTCTCTGGGGAGGAATGAATGAGTCAGATGTGTTGACAGAAGTGAACAGTGCCATCAGGGACTCCCGGCTACAGTCTGCCAGAGGCCACGCTGGGCCTTCCAAGTTCATGTCACCAAATCTTCAAAACAAGTCAATGAGGTCTACAGTCTTATTTAGATTTCCCCATCTCCTGGTGGAAACTGTGGCACAGAGAAAGTAAGCAAGCTGCCCAAGGCCACACAGCTGGGGTGTAACCGAGTTGTGCCTGAGAAGCGTTATTCTGACTCCTAAACCTGCGGCTTGGCTCCTGAGCATCTGTCTTCAGAAGGAGAAAACTTGACTATGGTGTTAGACTTTTGAGGGAACAGACCATTCTGTCAAATCTCCACAAGAAACTTGAGTCCTGCTGGGATCCCAGGTTCACACCGGGAGGCCAGGAACAAAGCCCTCCATCTGAGAGTGCTGGCTGACACGGAGTTCTGACCTTGATGTTGCCTCCCTGAGACTTCTTAAATCATAAGGCTGGCCATCAGGGAGCAGAGGGCCGGAAACTACTGTAGATGACAAGGAATGGCATGGAGGGACAGAAAGAGGGAAGCTGGTTTGTGAGGATCTGGCAGTGTGTGTGTGTGTGTGTGTGTGTGTGTGTGTGTGTTACTAGAGGAAGCTGGTATTTTGTTGGCTGGCCACGTGTTATAGTGAGAGCTGAGAACCTGCATCATCTCCATGATTGAAAGATAAAGCAGACCCTCCAGGGCAGCAAGGGCAGGCTGCTCAGGGGCTCAGCTCTGGGCTCCAGGAGCACAGGATTGCCACATGCTGGGACATGTCCCTGCCTGATTTGCAGTTGGAGTTTCTGCCTGTGGCGAATAGGATTCTGATTTCTTGCTAAATGCAAACGGGGTCATCATTTGCCAGAACAAGAAAGGGACAGGGAATTCAGCTTCACCCAGGCAGATGAGACTGCAGGGAAACAGATCAAGCCAGCAACATGAGGAGGAGAGGATTCTGAGATGAGAGGGGCCTTACCTTTGCACAGGTGGCCCCAGACTATAGCAGTCTCCTCATTTTCCAAACCTTCCACCTGGAAAAGCACCTCAGTGAGACTGAGACATGTTGACCACCCCCTGAAACCTTTTCAGAATAAATCCTCCCTCGTGACCAGATTGTGTCTCTTTTGTTCCTTTCTGTCCCCGAAGAGAGGCGGACAGGAAACTAAGCAGCTGCTGAGAGGACCATAGCTTCCACTGAAAGAAACCTCTAGAAATTGTCGGGAGAAAAGAAGTGGACTTGAAACCTCTCTATGATACATCATATGCAATTTGGGTGTTTAGCACAAGCGAATTAATCTATCAACCGAAGCCCATGAGAGACGTTAAGTATTACTAGCTCCTTTTGAGTCCGAAGAGACCTTAAGAGGGGCCCCAGGGCGAGGCCCATGGGGGCTCTGCTTGATGAGAACCTGAGCCTGGGGTCCCACTGGTAGGCTGGCTTCAATACTCCGGGAACCTCTTTTACTACTCTTCAGATTGTTGGACAGAATGAAGAGCAAGGGTCTGTGTGTTGGGGAGTTAGGGTGTTTGGCTGCAAGCTTAAAACGCAGCCCTGTCCAACCTGAGCACAGGCACCTTACTAGAAGGACACAGGGGTGGTCACATGTTCACCAGGACGGTTTCCAGAAGTGGGCTTGGGACACACAGGGGCCAGGCGGTAGCATCTCCAGGGCGTAAGTGACTCAGGCCTGTTCACGCCTCAGAGGGGAATGAAGGAAGCCTGGCTGTCCTTCTCCCCCTCGGGTTTCTTGGCTCCGCCACCGTCCCACCTTCCATCTCCAACACAGCCGAGCCCAGCCCTAATGGGCATCCCTCCTTACAGAGCACCACTGCGGGACTCGGAGCCCACGCCATGAGCCCAGCCTGGACTCCCTAGGCCTGTTTCCTCTTCATTGGAGAAAAATGTATGCAAACCCAGGATCCTCATTTTAGGAGAACTCAGAGGCAAAACACCTTGTCTTTCGTAGCCTAGTAAACATGGTTGGCAAGACTGATAATGACACTCACCTAGTAAGGTATCCACCCTTAGAAACCACAGCTTTCAGGGCAGAATCTTAGTACTGGACAAACCTGATTGCAGGGCCTATAGGCTATCTCTGCTCACCTGCCTTGGATAAGCGTTTGGTCTCTCCAGCCTTTCCTTTTTAATCTATAAAATGGGTATATCTGACTTGATAGCCTTTCCACAAAGAGCAGATATGACAGAGTTACATGATGTAATATGTGTAAGGTCTGAGCATTTCTTCTCTCTGGATTCTTGAGTCCTCATGGAATAGTTGCTAGAAAATCATGTGCTTTCTGGATTCTTCCGCTTCTGCCCAGACCTACCCCAAGCCTCTGATTCTTGTTATTCTTGGTGATTGCAAATGTCCCCTTGGTCTCAGGTGCACGTATTCACGACCCGGGCCCCAGCTCTTCCTTGTAGAGAAGCAGTCACGTTAGGCCACATTTGCCTTTGCCTGCTCCAGGTTTTTTCTCACACTCACCCCCCTCCCTCCAGCTCTGTCCTGCCCCAGCTTGCTGAGGAAGAAGCCCAGGGGGTTTCCTCCATGATCCGAGATGGCTGCCCTCCCCTCTTCTCCTTTGCCCACACCCTTTAACCGACACTTGGGAGTTTCTCTTTGCAGTAGACGTATCTGGGTTCAGGCTGCCAAAGTGAAAAACAGGGCAGATAAGAAGGGGAGGTTAGACAGGAAGCCCAAATATGTACTTCCTCCCACTCACCTTTGAACTTCGGAGGCACCTCCGCTCAAACAGCAAAGCAGGAGAAACAGAGGAGGATGAAAAAAAAAAAGATCTTTTTTTAAAGAATGAAATTGTCAGCTCTGAGGAAGTGGAAAATTTTGCTTCCTGTGGTTGCCTGGCCAACGTGGCTAGCTCATGCTTTCCCCCTGCGTTATCCCAGGACGGGGGAGGTGAGCCACTGTCCAGGCTGTGGCAGAAGCAGGCCGTGGGCCACTGTGAAGGCAGAGCGAGGCCTGGTCTGGAGAAGGCCTGGTGGGGGTCTCCTCCCAGCCCAGGGCCTGCAGAGCACTGGTGAGCACTGGGGCTTCCCACTGCCCAGCACCTCAGCGGAGGCAGCTCCAGGGCTCTGGGCCCTCCTGCAGGGCTGCCTGTGCCTCAGGACTTTATGCTGCCCTCACTCCACTGGACCCTGTCATGCCGCTAGAGCCCCTTGCCATCTGGAATGATCCCAGGCACGGATGCTATTTCTGCTGCCTGCCTCTAAGAATGGAGGGGAGACTGTCCCTTCCCTGTGGGGATTGAGAGCTGCAGCCTCCAGTGGTCCAACGGGCAAACCTACGCAAACCCTCCGGAAAGTTCCAACGAGCCTAAGCTCAGCCTCTGAAGATAAATCCAAGCCATGAGAAGTTGGAGGAGGTGAAGGGGGAGGAAGGTGGGAGGAAACCCTCTGACTGACTGCAGCACCCCAAGTCCTCACCCTCTGTGGGCCACAGCTCTCGTCTTTGCCCTGGTTGAGGCCCTGGTCACATCAGATCAAAGGAGCACTTCTGCCCACCTGCCTGCTAACTCCTTAGCTTCCTGACCCAAGAAGCTCAGCACGTTATCGTCTGTGGAGTCCCTACTTTTCCTTCTCCTGGACACTAATTGCTCAGATCCCTCCCCACCTGAACACACATGGGCTGCAAGTCCCAGGTCTCTCTCTCTCTGTTAATGAGCTGTCCCTTTTCTCACCTCTGACACGAGCTAGAGAAAGGCAGTCAGCTCACCTGTTCTGCTGTGGGTCTGGGAGACAGGGAGACAGAGGGGGGAAGGGGGGCTCCTCCAATCTGGGTTGTACTCCGCTGTCCCTGCATCCAATTTCGGACCCTAGGTCTGATGAGCTGACTTGTTCCTCCCTGAGGGTGTTGCTTCTTGTCCACAGCCACCCCTGGATGCCCGTGAGAGAACCTGTCCTGTGATCCTGCCCCGGGTACTAGTGCGGTGCTGTTCTCAGGGTGCCCAGAGACCACCACCCCTTCTCAACCCCGAGGTACATAGTCGACCTTCCACACCCGCGGGTTCTGTACTGACTGCTGATGGGAAATAGTTTTGAACATTGCATCTGGATGACTGGGACACTCTTTTATTCTGGCCTTTATTCCCTAAACAATCAGGTATAACAACTCCTTGTGGAGTTGTTACTATTGTAAGTCCTGTAGAAGAGAATATTACACACCGACACTGTGACACTGTGACATTTATATAAGGGACTCGGGCGTCTGGGGATTTCACTATATACAGAGGGTTCTGCGACCCATTTGCTGCAGATCCGAGGGACGGTGCAGATTGCCAAGCCTGGGAAGGACTTCGTGGTCCTTTTGACCTGCTCCCTCGTGAGTTCTGGGTTTTTCCACCTGGCGAGGGGAGACAGTGGGATGGGATGGCAGAGAGTGTCCCAGCTCGAGTTGCTTACTGCTTTAAGGCACTGTGCCCTCCCTAGTCCCCACCCCTACTCTGCCTCATGCTCGCAGACAACAGACCTATGCTCTAAACCAAACTGAGGTGGCATTTTCACAGCGTTGTCACTGTGGAGGACTGTTCTGAGGACTGTCCATTTTCCAGGTGAGGAAACTGAGGCTGGCTCCCATGAGTTGCCTGCACAGGGCCGTACTGACCCTTCTGCTTTCCCTGGGGGCTAAGTGGCCCTGTCCTTCTGGGGCCAGGAGATGTGAAACTTGTGAGTATTGGGCAACCTGCCCACCGGAGACTGGGGAAGACGAAAGGCCTGACGCAACCAGCTTCCCCTACGTCACCTGCTCTGGAGGCCTGGCTGCTCTGTGTGGGGAGCGGGCACAGACACCCCCCCCCCCCGCCTCCTGCACACCAAGTGCAGTAGACGTTTCTGAGCTTGTTCACATCCAGAGGAGGTTGGCGGCCTCACTTGCTCTTCCTGGGAGACACTGTGAGCTGCCTCGTGGATAGAGGGAGTCTGCACAGGCTCAGGCGAGAAACCTGGGTTGAACCCCGACTCCACTTTGGGCAACTCACGTGACTTCTCAGAGTCTTGAGGGGACAGATGGCAAGGGCCCAGGGGCTGAGACTGAGTCACATTTTAGGTGAGACCTGGTTGCATAGCCTGCTGGCGGGAAGCAGGAAGTAGGCCCCTCGCCTCCCTCCCTGAGCCTGTCTTCTCTGTGGTGAAGCAGGAGTAACAGCAGTGCCCACAGGGGACACTGTCAGAGGGACGTTCCTAGCTCACTGCCTGGCACGGGCTCAGGGCTCTGCCTAAGAGGGTCGCCATCATCGTCATTGTCATCCAGGGTTCTGAGCCATTGGGGGGCCCTTCTCACTGAGCTCCAGGGATTGTTCATCTCAGCCACTTTTATTGGATAATTCTTCCAAAGGAGCCTAATATTTAATGAGAGCTTCATTCCAACTGCTGCTTTTCCATAGTTTTTTTCTTCTCCTGAGTTGGAATGAGCATCATTAAAAAATTATTATTGCTTCGACTTCTAAGGATGGTCTGCAATGTTGCTTTCCACAGGTGCTGTGTTTTGAGAGAGGACTGACTGACAGGTCCAGGATTCCCTCTGTCGGCTCCATCCTCCAAGGTCTTCCTCAAATCCCAGTTCATGTGGTGACGCTGTCTTTGATTATTCTACTTGAACATGCTTCCCTTGTTCCCTCCGTCTTCAAATGCCTGCTGTGCCAGGGATTGGGAAGATGAAGCGAGGTCCCTCACCAGGGCGAGCTCTTAGGTTGTGGAGAGCTCTTAGAAACCACTCCCTGTGGAGAGCCTGGATTGATGTCCCGGTGCCCTCAGAAGTGAGGCTAATAGCTGTTCACCATTTTGGACCACTTTCCAAGTGTTGAGACTGAGACTGAACGCACATCTCCCTGAATCCCACAACCCTGAAGTGAGACAGGCACATGACAGCAATAACGGGGTCCCCTAGACGACATGTAAGATGGAAACCATGGGTGGCCAAACCTGCTCTTGAAAGGCCTTCAGAAGGCAGGCATCACCGTGGGCACTGACAGAGCATCACTCAGTAGGAGCAGAGAGGCTGACCCCTTCCTCTGACACTGTGACAGATGGTGCACGTGTGTGCGCATGTGTGTGTGCGCGTGCGCGTGCGTGCGTGGGCTTACACATGCATGGAGCTTTGGGTGAAGAAGCTAACTTGTATTTAGAGGCCACCATGTTGCATGGACATTTTGCTTTTAGACACAGGATTCACCCATGCCAACGAGCTGCTCAGTCTATGAGAAGTACACAGAGTCTCAGACGGAGGAAGAAAGCAGCAGATTCCCGTCTCCTACCTCAGGGGATGTGCTCCTTGGCTAGAACATGTGGTAGGATCAGTAGGACACAGGAGCCAACAGTCAGCACATAAGGTGGAAACCCAGTGAATAGAATATACGACACCGTCAAACAGAAATTGTTACATTTTTTCTTTCTAATTTTTCCCTTTAAGTATATCCAGTGAAATGCATCTCAGCGTTGCACGTAGAATCCCCGTTTTCTTTCTTCACAGTTGTGGAAGCTGAGAGGCCTAGATTTTCAGTCCTTTGCCTAAGACTGTCCAGCCCAGAAGCCTTCACACCAGGCAGTGAGCACTGCTCGCCCCACCGAGGGGCCCGTGCAACCCTGGGTGCCCAACCCGCCACTCACCCAAGACCCTCTCATCCTGAAAGAAGTGAAGAGGCAGCTGAAGACCTTTGGATGGAAATGGAGGGTTAGGAGGGGAGGAGGCCGTGAGGCACTAAGAGGCTGTCTTCCTCCCCCCAGCTCAGTAATGTGGGAATTGTCTCTATTTTAGGTCAACTGTCAAAGTAGATCTGTATCTGCAAAGCCCCAGCCAGGCAGGAGAGGGGTCCAGAGCTTTGGGGGCCAAGTGTCGAAGGCAAAATACTGGGACCGACCCTGCAGCCTAGGTCTCCATCACTGCCCTCCCACTGGGCCAGGGTGACTGGAACCAGTGGGGAATTACCAAGCCTGTCTCCTCTCTCAGCATTCGAGCCCCCGGAGCCCAGCTTCCTTGTTTACTTATTTAGAAGCCAGCAGAGGAAGTGGTAAAGGAAGCTGGCTGAGTCGTTTTCTGAGAAGAGACCATATTTGCTTGCAGAGGAAGCCGTTGCTTTCTGGGATCTGGTGACGGCAGAAACGGCCCCTACTCCAACAAGGGGTGCTCCCGAGGGTGGCTGGGAATTAGAAGAGCCAAGGACACCTCAACTTGTGGATTTAGGGGTTCTCTCTGTCCATGGGTGCTGCACCTCGGCCCAGCTGGTGAGCTTCCTGCCAGGACAACAGCCATGGCACTCAGGAATGTGCCCTTCCGCTCAGAGGTCCTGGCCTGGGACTCAGACAGCCTTGCGGACTATTTCAAGAAGGTGAGCTCTGCTGTTTTGTAGGTGATCGGGCTGCTAGTGCCTTCTGTGAGCTGGCGGAGGCTTGGAGATGGACCCGGGCAGAACCCGGGAGGAGTCTAAGATAGCAAGGCACCCACCTTAGGCAACTTTGTTGGCCAAGTGGGTGCTGTGGAGAGCACTGTGTTTCCCTGGCAATGGGTTCTGGAGGGAAGGATGCTCTGGAGAGGGAGCTTTCGAATCCCTACTGTGTGCTGGGATCTGAATTGGGTGCTTTATATAGCCACTGTCCCATTGCACATGCCTCATTGTCTTGTGAGGTCAATACTATCAGCCCGTTGGCTGAGCTATAGAACCAGCCCAGGGAGGTTAAATGGCCCAAAGCCCCAGGGACCACATGTGTTGGAGACAGGAGTCGAGCGGTGCCACTTTGGTTTCCAAGTTGTTGCTCTGAGATGCGGAAAACTGCTATGACGGCTAATGAGGTCACGTCTGCTTACTAGAAAGGGCAGACAGAGTCCTGAGGTAGGGGGAGGCATGGACAGGGGAGGAGGGATGGATGGAGGGCCACGGGGAACCATGTTACTTACGGTGTTTGGGCATTCATTGCTCATGGCCCTGAAAGAGAAGTCCTCAAGCTCTGTCATCAGCCAGAGTCTCACTGGAATTTCACGAGTCTCCAGAGACAGGCAGAAAACTGCTAAGAGTGGCAGGAATAGGGGAGGGAAATTGAGCCCCCGGAGGCGTGGGGCTCAGTGAGGCAGAGGCAGAAGCTAAGCTTCTGGAAGAGCGGTGACCAGTGTTGTTCTCTGACCTTCCAAACTTGGAAGGCATGTTCAAGGGTCCTTATGCTTGGTCATCTTGAT
This sequence comes from Urocitellus parryii, assembly GCF_045843805.1. NCBI lineage: Eukaryota > Metazoa > Chordata > Mammalia > Rodentia > Sciuridae > Urocitellus > Urocitellus parryii. Next base: position 157,620,501 of record NC_135531.1, on the reverse strand, counting down.
GGGGACCACATAGCTGCTTGGGCAGACCTCAAGTCATGTGACTTGGTTAGAGACCTTCTACCCCTGTCTATGGGGCAAAATGTCTTATGACAGGTCTTTGAGCTTCTGACACCCCCTTCCATGCAGGCTGGCATCAAATTCAGTTGATCTTCCAGACCACGATACAGATGCGATGATAAAGCTAAGACCATAGAACTCATCTAATTCAACTTCCTATTTCTCCTGGGCAAACTGGGATCCAAGGGGCTGGAATAGACTCCCTGGGACACGTGGTCAAACCTGGGATCGATTCAGTGCGATGGTGTTTACAGTCACAACTGTTCTTCCCCAACCTATAGGAGAAAGTGCTAGCGTGCTGAACTGGGTGTGGCATGGGGGGCCTCAGCCCGCAGATCCTGTTATTGCCACTTTTTGTGCATTTTATTTCTGTTACTTTCGCCCCATGAGTTATCATAAACCTAGCTTTCAGCATGGTAGGCACAAAGATCACTGGGGGACTGACTTCCGAATAGCATTTCCAAGTGCTTTTCTCAAGGTAGACCACAGGTCAGGACAAAAGGTGAAAACTTCCAAGATGACCCATTAGCTCACTGAAGGAAGGACAAAGGAATTTAGGGTCATGGAGGCAAAGTCTGGGGAGAGGCGGAGGGGTGGGGCTTAGGCAGGTGCCATCTTCAAGGCTGACTAGGAAAATTATGCAACCCGGTTGAATGACTGAGGTTCTGTTGGTCAAGTTCCCAGTGGAGCAGGCAGACGGCCCACAGTCAGGGATGATCCAGGGAGACACCAGACTGCCTGAGTTGGGGAAGGAGTTCTCAGAGATCCCAGATCCCAGCAGAAATGCATAGTGCTGGAGCAAGTTCCCCTCCTGAAATAAAAGGACAAGGGGGCTGAGGATGACCTGTGTTCTTGGAAGTCCCAGCCCAGCACAGAGATGGAAAAAGACCTTCACATCCTTAGCCCCAGCCCCCAGAGAGGGAGCTGACCAGGGAAACTGACCACAGAGTCGTTTGGAATGAGCCATTTACAGCATCGGTCAGCAAGTGCAATGTCCACAGAAGCAGAGGGTCAGGCCATGCTCCAGGACACCTTCCACCACCTCTGGAGTCAGGCATGCCTTGGTTTGAGTCCTGCCGCTGCCATCTGCTGGCTTGGTGACTTCCTTGGGTTCCTTTGATTCTTAAATTCCTCCCCAAGAAAATAGAGATACTAACAACTAACCAATGGGATGATCATGAGGATTAAAGAAAATAATGTGCCCAAGGAAGTCAGCAGAGAGAGGGACCTAATTAATATTCAATTTCCCCAGCTCCTGGTCCATTACTTGGCCTCTATTGGGGAACAACCAGACAGACTGGCAGAGTTTTGTGTCCAGTGCCTCAGATACGTGGGTCTCATCCTATATCTGGCATGTAGGACCCCAAGGACTGAGGCCACATGAAGCCTCTAACTCCTCCAATTCCTTTGGGCCTGCCAGGAGAGCACCCTAAGCCGTGCTGTGGGGGGTGGGGTGGGGTGGGGCACTGGCTCCCAGCCATTGTTCCAATGCCAGCGCAGCTCCCAGCTCACTGTGTGAGCTTAGGAGAGATCCTTCCCCTCCTGGACCTCAGCCATTCCACCTACAAAGCCAGGTAACTTCCCTAGGTCAGTGCTACCAAGCCTGGACGGTCATCTGAATCACAGACGATGCTAGTTAGAATACAGACTCCAGGGACCCAGCCCAGATCTCACGGGTTAGGAATCCAACGTCTAGGATCTAGTCTGGAAGTCTATCTAAGGATCTAGAGTCCAAGCCGGGACTCTGAAAAACCAGCCATTCATCTGATAATGATGACAGCAAAGATGATTAATTAAAGTCAACTGACTCTTCAAAAAAAAACGCCTGCATGTAGATCAGAGAGGCCAGGGTCCACAGTGCTTTAAGCACTGACCTCTAACCCAGCTTTCTGAATATAACATTCACTCTGCTCTTTCAATCAAATGGTGACAACAATCGTATTTACTTTAAGTGTATGTTGGCCATGAGATAAGAACTTACTTCAATTAAATTAGATTCACTGAATTTTGGGGGGTTTGGCCCTGGGGTTTGACTCCGGGGCCTCACACGTGGTAGACATGCCCTCTGCCAATGAGCTACATCCCCAGCCCTGAACTTGTCCTCAAAGAAGGCTACAAACTATGAGGTCCATGCTTTTGAAGGAGAACCTAGAACCCTCAAGTACAAATATTTAACACTCAGTACTCCAGACATCAAGTTTAGAGGTTTAGAGATATTTTGAGTTATTGAGGACAAGGTGAAATAGGTCTTTCACACAGTTACCAGTTGGTTTTGCAAAGTAACCAAGACCCTAAAAATGATTATTGCTATTGATCCTACAACCTTTCTGAGAATCTGACTTATCTTAAATAGTCAGATTAAGACTCATGCAAAAGAATATTCATAGTGCTCTATATTTTGATCTGGGTGGATTATTAAACTGTACTTATATTTATTTACTTCACCTACCATATGTAAGTAATATTGTTATTAAAAAGAATGTTCCTGGGGCTGGGGCTATAGCTCAGTTGGTAGAGTGCTTGCTGCATGCGCATGCGCAAGGCCCTGGGTTCAATCCTCAGCATCACAGGGGGAAAAAAGGAGAGAGGAGGATGTCTCTGACAGACTAAAAGCCATGCTCTGGAGTCCGAGTGCCACCTCCGTTACCTGCAACCCAAGGAATCTCATGCAAGTTCTTTGACTCTCTGAGCCCTGATTTCTCATCTGAAAAGCGGGAAGACTGAGTGACTTAAAGAATGGTTTCAGCACTCAGAACCGTGCCTGCCACAGAGCAAGCATTTGGTATTAATTGGCAGTTTTACTTTTCATTATTAGAGTGGCAGTTTGGTAAACAACCTAAATGTTCAGCAGTAAGGGGGTGATTAAATCATCTTGTGGCCATTAAAATCGCATTTAAAATGAGTCTGTCATAACAGTAGACAGAGCTGGTATTCTTATTTTTAGTACTTAAGAAGGAAAAAGAGGAGAAATCATCATCTCACTTTGTTCGGAAATATGCAAGGGAAGAAGGACTGTGGGAGACGCAGCAAGGTCACCAAGGTGGTCTTTGGGGACAAGACCACCGATGGTACTTCTTTTCTGCTGTCAGCTCCTCCCCACTTCCCCGGGAGCATATGGCCGGCCTCTCATGGGCCTCAAAGGCAGTATCTTCCCTGAGGGCTCAGCCCCAGAACCCGAGGGTGAGCAATTCCTCAATTTCAGGCAGTCTCAAGGGAGTGGCTACAGCAGGGCTGCGCTGGGGACCAAGCCCCACTGTTAGATGGGGAGAAGGGGAGGCTCTCCAGCCACCAGGACTGCAAATCACTAAGCTCTGGGGCAGGCAAGGGAGGGAAACTGATGGCAGGAGCTTGCCTGTCACTGACGGCACCTTCCTTTCTCCCTGCAGCTGAATTACAAGGACTGCGAGAAGGCAGTGAAGAGGTTCAACATCGATGGTGCCCGGTTTTTGGTAAGTCTCTGGCCAAATGCATTTGCTCAGTATGAGCAAATAAATGCATCTCTCGGATGCATTGAAACCAAGCATGTTCTATGCTTTTCCCAATGGCTGTAGGGACAGCTGGTCTACCTGGTCCCTGTGGGGGACATCACCTTCATCATCTCAACTACTCTCCTCTTTCTCACTAGTGAGTTCATACACACACCAAACACACTTTTGATAATGCTGTCTTCAGTGTATTATAGTTTTAAAAGCGTTATGAAGGGCTGAGAATATAGCCCAGTGGCAGAGCTCTTGCCTAGCATGCACGAGGCCCTGGGTTCCATCCCCAGCACCACAAAATAAATACATAATTAAATAAAATAAATAAAGTGTAAGACCGAAGTGCAGGGACACTTAAGGACCAAGCCATTAAAGGAAAGGGTCCAACTCCAAAGGTGGAGGCAGAGGCACTGAGCTTTGGCCAGGGAGGGGATCTGAGAATTTCCCTGGAGAGGATACTTGGCCTGTGGGCAAGAGAGAGCCTGGGCTGTACCTAGCCACCCTCTGGGCACTCTGCCCCACTCCTTAGTAAAGAAGTGGAACAAGACTTCAAGGGTTCTGTGGGTGTAGGGTGTTTCCAATCAGGATTCAGAGTGAGGAGGATAAACTAAGTTGTGTGCCTCTGTAAGTCGTGGTCAGTAAAGGACATGGCCATGAGACTTCAGGCCAGCAGAAGGTACCAAGCAATCACATGACAGTGGCCCCTCAGGACACCCATCCCAGTCTTAGATGGCACCCCCGCCACCAACATCTGCTGGAACTTCCTTAGGAACAGTGAGCTTGTGACCACCCATACTTACCTGCCCTTTCTGGGCATCTCTGGGCCCTGTGCGGAGACTAAACATGGAGTCCTGTTAGGCTGAGTTCTGCTGTCAGGAGCCATGTCAGGCCACCCAGCTAAGTCATTCATTCCCTCCCCATGGGCTCCCTTGACAAGCACTTCGCTGAGCTCTTCCTCCATGCTGGCCCCTGCTGTGTGATGGGTGAAGACGTGATTAAGACATGATTCCTGGCTCTGGAAGCTCATTTTATAGGAGAAAGTATCGTCAGGAAGGCCTCCGACCACCTCATTTCCAGATAAGAAAACATGGGCAAAGGTGCGATGAGATTTGTCCTAAGTCACAGCCCTGATACACAGTTACTTATCACAGCCTAATCACACTATCACTTTACTCTAGTATTGTATGGGTTTTTAACAATTTTATTTGCTCATACTGAACTTTAAGCCAATAGACTTCCTAGAGTTCTGCTGTTGCTATTCTTGAAATTACTACAAAACACAAATATTTCTTTCTTGTACCTTTAGCACTGAGAAAAGAGGCATCACTGTTGAGTGAGAAAGGAGTGAGATGTCTCTGAGGAGGGTCCTGGCTAGTGGGCCACCCTGAGCAAGCCCTTGCCCTCTCTGAGCCTCCCTTGCTTCCTCATCTGTTGACTGAGGATGTCACATGGGGTCACAGCAGATGATGGTTCCTCTCAGCTCCTTGATTCCGTGGGTGTCAGGTGTGATGGGACTGCTGTTTCCCTGGTAGAGAGATGTCATCTGAGCAGCCACCTGCTCTGCTCCACTCTCTGGCATCCATCAGTCCTTGGAGAATGCACACATTCCACTCATTGTGTGACCATGAGGAAGTGACAGGAGGGGTGATAGGAGCATGAGAGTAGGTCGCAGAATTCAGTGCCTGCTCTAGGAACTGGAATATTTACAGGCAGGTTCTATGAAATCCACCCTCTATCACAAGTGCTCTGGGTACAATTTGGAACTCCTGGTCTAAGCTCCAATGGCCCATCTGTTATTCCTTCCAGCTTTGGAACATCCAGGGCCATTCTGCTATTGAAGGAATTAGCTATCCTTCGTTCCCCCCCCTCCTTCCTTCCTTCCTTCCTTCCTTCCTTCCTTCCTTCCTTCCTTCCTCAGAGTAGTAGGTCTTCTAAATCTGTTTTGCCACCACTTTTTGATAGAATCTGGTGTGCTAGGGAAGGGGTTACTATGCTTCCAGAAGGCATAAGCAGGAGAGGAAATGTGCTTACTATATGCATCTGCACATCGCCAAAACCTGACCACAGTGGCTTAGGAGTTGATCTTTCTCAAATAATAATAAAGGTACAGGTGGGTGCCCCAGCTGGTGAGATGCTCAAGGAAGTCATCAAGAAACCAGGCTCCATTCAGCCTGCAGAAAATTGGTGGCTCCTGAACTAAAGATTCTGAGCTGGCTACTTCAACTCCAGGCCTCAGTGTGCACTGCAGACAGGAGGAAGGGGAAAGGCAGGAGGCGCATGGTGGATGGTGAATGTGTCACCCTGGGGTAGAACTATTCTGGAAGAAGGAGATGCTGATGCTCAGTGGTGAGGAGGAGGAGGGAGGGAAGAGAGAAAGCAGGCCTGGCCAAAGCCTGATCTCCTCTGGACTTTTGGCTGACACCCTTCACCCTCTCCATCTTGCCTCAGGAGGTCTGATAAGCAGGGTCAGAAAGAGCCGGATCAGATGAATCCAACCAGCACCTTGCCAAGACCCCTTCAGGAAAACTGAGGAGGGCTCTGAATCCTGGTCTAGAAGAGTAGGAAACATTCATGATATGGCTAAATCAGCCCACACAACCAATTCTATTTGGTTGCCCAGATTTAGACCTCGCTGCAATTATTTAGTTATTGAATTCAAAATTATCTGTCAACATTTAGAATTTGGGTTGTTTCACCTAAGTTCCCGACTTTGGGATTCCCTTTGGAAAAGTAGATCCTGGCTGCTCTTCCAGTTCTCTGGTCCCCGCTACTGTCTAGTGTCTGACGTGTGACTTTGTGCCTGGCTTCGGGCCCCACCTGTGGGTTGTAACCCGTCTGCCACGTGTGTCTTCCTTTCAGAACCTGACAGAAAATGACATCCAGAAGTTCCCTAAGCTCCGGGTACCGTAAGTACTCCCCGACTCCATGGGCAGTTTGGGAGGCAGAGTTTGGAATGGGGAGTCAGTTATCTGCGGGGTAGATGAGTCAGTAGCACGTAACCAGTCACTTGAACGGGGTAGGCAGGTAGGACGGGTGAGGACAATGGCAGGCCATGGGAAGATGGTGACTTAGAGAAAGGAAGCCACAGACAGAGCCCAGCTGGTAGGTGGATGCTCTTGTCAAGGACAAACTCAAGCTGGAACCATGTTTTCATTTCGCGTCTTTCTGATGGGGTAGCTTGGGCCTGTGACAACCGTACCAGGGTCAGGGGGCTTGAGGTTTCATCATGGTGTCACCGTTGACTTGATGATGGCTTGAGTTTTCTGTACCTCCATTTCCAGCTCAGCAAAATGAGAATGAAAGCAGTTGAAGGATGGGGGTGGAGGTCAATACTAACTGCTAGGGAATGGCTGACAGGGGCATTGTGTTAGAGGAGTCTTGAGAAAGGCAGCCATGATGGATTACTGATGTCTGCTGTGATTGATTACTGATGTCTGCTGTGGGTGCTGAAATGGGAAGTTGTGGTACAGATATTGTGACCTGTCCTTCTCATTCCTCTGGTGAAGGTCTCACCTACTCAAATTCCTATAGGAGCCAGACAGATGATATGAATGTGTAAATGGGCCAGGTTAAAAAACTAAGGCCTGTGGATTTGTCTTTCACTTTACCACCTTTGAATAAAAGGTGCTATGGAGATACAATCCTCTGCTAGAAGGAGGATTGTATAGCACAGTTATGATTAAAAAGTAACCATCCTAAAGCTTTCATTGTTGGTGAAACAATAGGGGATGGTGGACACTGATGTCAGGTCCCCTTTGAAGAATGCTACAGCTACTCAGCATCAATCAATTGGACCCGTTGATGTCCAATCTTCAAATTTACCACGAGTAGCGGAAAATATGGGTTTTATGTGATATATCTCAATTTTTAAACATTGACTCAAATATTTTTAAATTAACTTATGGAATAAATTTACTCTGGGTGCTACTACTTTGAGATGTCTATTCTGGGCATTCTCTGAGGTTCCTTTTCAGAGCTCATGATGACAAAAGAAAATATCCTGAAGGAGCAGGAAGAAAGATATTAGAGTAGGTAGGAATGTCGGAGTAGCTCAAGAAAAATACATCTAGGACGATTAGGTTTCCCTTGATGGGAGGGATGAAGGAAAAGAGGAGTGAGGATTGGCTTTTGGAGCTGTCTGTCTCTAGGGACAAGTATTGTGGAAGATTGTTCAATCTTTCGAAGAATTTTCTCTAGCCACATGTGGATATTTAAGTGTAAAATAAATGTAAAATCTGGTTCTGCAGAGCACTAGCCGTATTTCAATACAGGTATGTGGTGACTCCCATAGTAGTTCCTCCTCATTGGCAGTTATTTGCAGTTTTGCTTTCCACATTTTCAGTTACCCATGGTCAATAGTGCTTGAAAATATAGGAGAAAGGGAGAGGGAGAGGGAGAGAGAGAGAGATTTATTCCCCAAACTTTTAAAATGGTACATTGTTATAATTGTTCTATTTGTTATTACTTAGCATTGTTAATCTCCTATTATGTCTAGTTTCTAAACTAAATATCAACAGAGGTGTGTATGTGTAGGAAAAGCACAGCACATAGAGGGTCTGGTATTATCCATGGGTTCAGGATCTCCTGGGGGGCTTGGAACATATGCCCTATGAATAAAGGGAGGGCTGCTGCAGAATGGAGAGTAAAGCTATAGAACATGTCCATGAGTGCAGAAAGGGAATGCTCTAGAGACCAACCACAGTTTTTCTTCAAAGGAAAGACCTTAACACCCAGGGGTCAAACTGGTGGCTGGTGGGGCAGATCCAGCCATAGATATAATAATAGGTTTGGTCCATGCTGTGTCTTAAAATCAAGAAAAGTCTCACAAATCCAGTTTCTTTAGAAACAAATGGAAGATGTGGTGATCCAAGCTCCATTTTCTATTATTGTGGCAACAGTTAGCTGGGTCTGATGCCCACCGTCTCATTTAGCTGGTATTTGTGCTCCCCAATTGGCCATGGTCCTCACCACTTCCTAAGTGATTATCCTAAGGTGCACCATTTTTTTTTTTTATCTTATGCATGGAGACTTTGTTTCTCTGACCAAGATGAAATGCTAGGAATAAGATTTACTTTACCACCAGAAACAACCAGTCAGGACATATTAAGTATCAATTTTCAAGACACTGGACGCCATACAACGACAGGAAGCTAAGGTGAGGAGCCCTGTGATTGTCCGCTGCTTTGAGAGTCTCCGGGCCATGGTGCAGGGAGCAGGGAACACAGGCAGCCTCTGTGGACAGCTTGGAGGTGGAGCGGAGAGTCCAGGAGTCTAGAGTACCTCAGGCAGATGCCAGAGGGGAGGAAACTGAATAGAGAAAGTTCTGGAGAGTTTCAGAGGTCCCTCCTCAGTAGAGGGCTAATCAGTATATACAAGTGAGAAGACTACTTTTACCAAGCAAAAAAAAAAAAAAAAAAAAAAAAAACCTAAACTAAACCAAACCCCGCCCCCAGTCAGAGTGGAGGTCACAGTAGTCAAGTGGTCACAGGGCTAGAAATGGTGCCCATTTCTACCAATCTGGCTGGAAAAAGTCCAGATTCAGAGTCACTAAGTAGAGTGTGTAAAAGGACATGGGTTAGAAAAAAAAAGTTAATTTGAGGCATGGGAAATAACAAAAAGACCTAAAGAGAAATTTTATAGGTGAAAACTATTATTTCTGAGATAAGAAATAAACTGTTGGGGAATAATAGTAGGTTAGACATCACAGGGAAAAAAAGATTGATAAATATGGAAAAACAGAAATAAAAACTACTCAAAACAGAACAAACAAAGAAAATAATTATTATGAAATGATCAAAAGAGTATTATAGGACTTTGGGGACACCTGGAATAGCCTAATAGGTGTATAACTAAAGGTTCTAAAGGATAGTAAACAGTGCATGTGGAGAGTGGGTGACAGAAATAATTTGATGAAATACTAGCTAAACTTTTTTCAAGTTGGATAAAATTTAAAAAAAACCAGCATATCTAAGAGTTTCAACACACCCTAAACCCAAGTAGCAGAAAGGAAACTAACACAAGGTATATTACAACCAAATTGCTTAAAACAATTGATTAGAAATCAATTATGTAGGGAAAATCTTATAAGTAGTCAGAGAAAAAAAGGTTACATTGTGTATAGAGGAACAAATACAAGGATTACAGCCAATTTCTGGTGAGAAATAAGGCAAGTGAGAAGACAATGAAGTAACATTTTAAAGTACTGAGAGAAAAGTACTGTCAACCTAGAGTTTGATACCCAGCAAAACTATATTTCAAACGTAAAGGGGAAATAAAGACTTTTTCAGACATGCAAAATCTGAAAGAATTTGTCACCAGTGCTGACTTACACCACAACAAACATGGAAGAAAGTCCTTTAAGCAGGAAATGACACCAAATGTTAATCTAGAATTATAAAATCAAGAGAATGAAGAGTGCCAAAAATGGTAATTATGTGGGACTACATATATACTTGACCCTTAAGGCTATTTGAATTCCCATCTTCCAATCCCTATACAAAATTCATACTTCATTAATTTAGGGAACTGGTTACCCTCAATGAGTTGAGCCTTTGTTAATCGCTCAGGCTACAGAGGTAATAGAGAGAACTGGATTATAGAACTGTGTTCCATGTGTTAAAAATCCCCATCTGCAGGACACTCCCATTCTAATGGGAGGCTCAGCTACACAATCAAAGTAATTGTACTACAACTCCAGAAGGGCTGTGGCATTTGCATGAACCAGTCCAAGGGGAACAGGAAGGCAGGGGTCATTTCCCCCATGGTATTCAGGGAACACTCTGGGAGGAGGAACTCCAAGTTAGGTCTTAAAATATGCCATGGTGGTCAGGTGAAGAATGGATTGCAGGCTACTCTAGGAGTGTGTCTGGGTGGGGTGGGGGCATATTGCAAAAGCACAGGCCACCCGTGTATTTGGTGGAACAACTAGTGGACCAGAGAGGCTGGGCTTCTACACAGGGGTGTGGAAACCAGAGTCTAGACTGATGGGTAGCCATGTGTGGGTCACAATTCATGAAGGCCCTAAGAGTGTTAGTGGAGCTAGCGCACCAGGGGTGATACCAGGGTCAACCTGGGTCTTGGATCTATCCATATCAGCGGAGCATAAAGAAGACTTAGAGGAGGTCTCAGATGGGCACTTGGGACCTAGTTAGGAGGTGGTGGGCATGATTCTATGAACAAGGTAGCCCTGGGGCTGGAGCTGTGAAGATTTGGGTGGGGAGACTTAATAAGAGCTGTAGAACAGAGATGAATAAGGACGTTTCAGGTTGTAAGATGCCCTTTCATGCTGAGGCTAAGCTAAGCTAATGTCGTTGAGCTACAGGGATAAGGGGAGTGAGAAGTGGCTGCTCAAGGATGTGGCAGGGACAGTCTCAGCTCTTGTGTTGCAGGTGGGCAGAGGTGGGGACTGCTCTAGCCACGTGAAAAATGAAACCGAGCGTGGCCTATGGTACAATACCTTCCATTGTGACTGAATGTAGACCCCAGATGAGCCATGAGGTCTCCAGGGAATATGAAGGGTAACATGAAGACCATGGCGAGTGTCAGGGGGCGGCCCAGGCTGCTGACAGGTAACAGCGGGAGTTCCCGTCCCTCTTAGGAGAAAAGTGTGGCCAGCACTGGTTCCAGCTCTCCTCCTAATGAGCTGCTTGACCAGGACATGTCCCTAGGCCACCTTTAGTTTCCCAGACAATAAAACAAGAGAGAATGGTTACATGGGTGTACGGGTGACTAGCTTTAAGTGCTATTTTAGGTATAAACAGGCAGATAGGAGAGCTTAATGAGGTGAGTGCACACTCGGAGGCCAGATTCTTGAAACCTAATTCTGCCATCCATGAGCTATGGAGTGTGGACTAATTAGCTCTCTGTGGCTCAGTTTTCTCCTCTCTTAAGTGGGGATAATAATAAAACCTACCTCAAAGGACTGATCAGAAAATGAGAGCGAGTAATTCTTCCTTTTTTAAAAATCTTGATTAGCATCACTTCAAATTTTTGCCAATTATTCTATTTTGCTAGAGAGAGAGGATTAAAGAATTAAAAAGGGCGTGAGCTGACTTTGCCTCCTACTAGTGGTGGGACCTTGGGTAGTTGTTTCTACAGTCTGAGCCTCAGTTTCCTTGTCTGCAGAAGGGCAAAGAACTCATTCAGGGAGTGGTACCTATCAAAGGAACCTAAATTGCCTAGCACTGTCCTTAACACATGTAGATATTCTAATTTATTTTGTTTCCCTTGTATAGAGATGGATTTGTCTTGATTGTCACTCTAAAAAGCCATGGAAAAGAAATCATGTTTTTATGTACAGCATCCAAAACAGGATTATGCTCCTCAGAATATCTCTATTTTCTTCCCTCAGTGATTTAAAAAATTTTTAAAAAATCAGATTTAGATAGATTCCTGAGGAAGACTCTCTCTCACTCTTACAAATGTCGTTCCTCTCTCAGGACACTGTGGATCCCAAGACACCCCAATATTGTAGTAATGGAAGGTTCTTAAAGAAAACAGTGAGGGTTCCTTTGAGAGGGCCCAGGTTCAACCTCGTGGCACGTCTGAGAATGGTGGGGGAGGTTGGCAGGACACATGTTAAGATCTGCTGATGTCTATTTGGAATTCATTGAAGGAGAAGACGTTTGAGTTTTATATTAAAATCCCAGAATATCTTAAAAAATAAGGAGCCGGGCATCCTGGGGTGGGTAGTGTAGGTAGCAGATAGCTATTAGATAATACTGTCTTGTAGCATTCTCAGGGTCCCGTCACCAGTAGCAGAATTAGGCTGGGAAACTTAATATTCCATCAGAGAAGTAACAGAAAGATCTGTTTATAGCAGATATGGCCTCCAGTCTCTTCTGCATAGGACCTCATTCTATTCCTGAGATGGAGAACACCGGCAGGGGGGAGAGGATGGTTGAGAGGAAGGGACTCAGAGGTACAAAGAGCATTCTTAGGTCTTTGAAAGCTATAACCAGCCCTCGGCAAAACTGAAGCAATTACAAGGTCTGTCTCCAACATGTCCCTTCCCCGCACCGCGCCCTTCCATCTATTGACTGATCCCTCCCAGGTACCCCGTCTCCTTCATGAAGGGCGCCTACTCCCAACTGCCACCCCTTCTCCTCCGAGGCAAGGTCAGTGAACTTCTGGGCTCAGCCCCACATTGACGAGGCCATGTGGCCTGTGACAGGCACCTCTCTGCATGCCTACCTTCCTCTTTGGTGAAAATGGACTGCTCCTAGTCGCATGTGGCTGGAAGGGTCGTGCGGCACAAGTGAAACCCACGTGGGAACTGTGGTCAAGGACAAGGGCGAGAAGTGAGAAGACCACACTGCACCCCGATGACTCTTTCCCACCCACACCCACGCTCTCCTGTGGCACAGATGGTGGCGAGAGCCCCTACCAGCCTGCAGAGAGCCATCTTGGCTCCTCTCTGGCTCCTCGTGGACAAGGAAGGTTTGGAAGGTCTGGCTCTGGCTCACGGAGGCTGATCTTTGTCGGCAGAACACGTTGTTCCTTGAGGGAGGGATGAGATGCAAGCAGAGAGCAGGCGGCATGTTGAGGAGGGGCTGAGGCCAGGGGTCCTGGGGGGCATCGGAGCCCACTGTGCAGGTGCCTGCCCTCCCTGGGGCCTGGGGACATGCTGTCCTGGGAGGGATCAGCACCCAGTCTGAAGCTGGAGTCAAGGGAGCAAGCCTCCCAGGATGGCGGGAAAGGAAGAGAGTGGTCCAGAGACCTGGCTATGCGAGCTATGGTAAGGACTCAGCTTCCCATATAACCATCCAGGCTGCAACAGTAGAGTTTTCGTGAGAAACTGCCTGCTCTAACTGTGTGCCCTTGTCTCCTGCCTGCCTTTATTATAGGAGAAAAGAAAGTAAAGCAAAGGGGGGCTCTAGCATCGACGGACAAAGCGGACAACACTGTCTCCAAATCTATTACTGTCTGATGTCACCAGGGGGGCTGGAGATTACCTCTGTATTCTTTGACAATCAGGTGTACAACTCCTCCTCCATGTGGGTGGAGGAGTTTTTGACCTTAGTTGGTCCTCTCCAGAACTGTCACAGTGGCCATCCTATTTGGGGGGGGGGGGCTTCATCTACGAGTCAATCCCATGTTAGTGTGGACTCGGGTCAACAGCTAGTCAGAAGTTACCTCAGTGGCCTGTGCTACTAAAGGACTCTTCTTCCCAGACAATTGGAGATACCGATATCCCCGATTCTTAGCTTTACATCAACATCAACGGACCCTCTCAAGAGTTAGTCCCATTTATCCTTTTCTCGTAACATAATTTCCAACTAGCTCCCTTGCTTCTGTTATTTTCTACAAAATTAACTATCACCCTTTGGAAGTTGTTTAAAGACGACCCTAAAGTAATTTAAAGAACACTTGTGACCTTGCCTGCATTTCACTGCGATTACTCAGGCCTATGTCCTACTCAACAGGAAGTAGTTATTGATTTGACTTCACCTCCCCTCATTCCCTGGGTGATTCAGAGTCTCCAGTCCTTGATGGGGGATATTAGGTATTAACTAGTAGTGAGGTGGTCTCCAACTCTCCTGGTTCCCCTTTTTATTTTAAAAGAATCCTCAGTGTCAAGGATAACAGGAGTTATTTCACAAGCTTTTCTGGTCATAAGGGCTACCTGGGCACTGGCTGATGTGACTGAGTCCCAGACCTCTCTTTGCAGAGTCTGATCACTCAGGCCTCAGGTGGGCCCTGTGATCTGTGTTTGCAGCAGGTGCACCTAGGTAATCCTGATGATCAGGCCTGCCGGGGATTCCCCAATGAGACCCAACCCCTTATTATGCTTATAAAGAATCTGGGATTTAGGAAGGGTAAATGCCTCATCTAAGTTACATGCAAGGTCCAGCCTTGGAAAAGGACAGATCACAGTCAAAGTCTCTGTGCCTGCAGGTTCCATGCCTGTGCGTCATCAGGAGAGACCTCAGACTGTGAAGATGACATATGGCTCCATCATGTAGCTACTTAGGGATGCAACTGGGCTGGAACCTGGATCATCGTAGGATGCTGCCTTCCTGCAGAGGCCTGACTTCCTGTGGGTGGTGGAGCCCTTTCCCTGGGGCCAGCACAGCCCCCACACAAGGGGAGGCAGAGAGAACTACTTACTGTCTAAGGCTGCCTCTCCCCTCTGCCTCTTTTCCTGGTCCAGAGTGAGACCTGGTGTTTGCTGACAAGAGGGAGAATGAGTCACCTCCGGCCACTCACTGTCACTGGGGTGACATATAACTTTGCAGGTTTGCGCACAGGGAGCAGCCACCTCCCAGCCCTGCATGCAGCATGGCCACCCAGCCATCTGGCTGGGCCCACAGGGGTCCCACTGGCTCAGTGGGGCTCCCTGAAGCCCGTCAAAACAAGAGGGTCCTGGAAGGCCATGTTTTGCTACTGGCTGGACTTCGGGGCTCACGCTGCTCCCTGAGCTCTGTGTCGCTCCGGGGTTTCTGTGGTTTGGCATTTCCTTCCTCACCCTGTTAGAGCTGGAGCAGCCGCAGTCTGGCTGTTGGTGATACGGTAAGAAGCCATACCGCAGAGAGCGCAAGGCCTCGTGGAGATCTGAAGCAGCTTTGTGAGCTGGCCTGAGTGCTGTGGGACGGGGGTGTTGAGGTGAGGCTCAGCCTGCCTCCCAAGGCCTCGCTGAAGTGTCACCTCCTTCCTTGATGAGGCAGGAGTGTTTTAAACTGCAACCCAGCCCAGCCCTGCACGTGCACGCCCCCACCCAGCCCCCCACCACTGCGTGTATATAATGGCATTTCCTTATCCTGAAGTCACCTCCTTATTCACCGTTTGTCACCTGCCTTGCCCTTCAAGCCATGAGCTCCTGGGTCTGCTCTTCTCACTGGTGCACCTTGAGCACCCAGCAGATTCCCTGGCCCTAAGGTCCTTAGTGCATATTGTTGAGTGACTCGGCATTGAATGGGAGTGGCCGCTGCAGCCAGCACCTGACCTGGCCACGGTGCAGGACGAGAGCAAGGCTCCCCGACCACAGTAGGAGACCTTCAGCATGCCCACCTCCTCACTAGCAACCATTTAAAGGAGCCACAAATAATCATGTCACAAACATTCTGATGGCATGATCCGGAGGTGCCTAGGGAGCCATGGACCCTGCTTTAAAACACCCGGCCGGGGGGTTGCTGAAGTCTGAGTTCCAGCAATGATGTGGTTGTGGAGGCTTAAACATTGTCCTCCTTCTTTGTCCTCTTAAGCTCCCGGTATGTTATCAAATTCACCTGCCTGGCCACTGTCCTGGGCTGCCGCAGTTCCCTGGGAGTGGAAAGGAGTGGGTGGGAGTCGGTGGAGGGATGGAGGGAGCAGTGGATCTCAAGGGCTGCACTTGCTAACTCAGCAAGTGTGTCTTAGACCAAAATTGTCACCTGGAGATGGTCATTAGGTGAAGGAACGTAGATGGCAGGTCACTGTCATAGATGGCAGAGCTCAACAGTGTCTACTCCCAGGGAGCTTCCCACACAGAGAAGTAACCCAAGGACGGGGACATCCAAAGGACGCTGGCTTTGACACCAGAGAGGCTGGCTTGGAGGGTGCTGTGTGAACTGGGGAGACTGGGAGACTGGGAGACTGGTGGGCACCCACATTACTCTGCTTCTCCTTTTCAGTCCTGGGGATGGAACCCAGGGCCTCACTTGTGCTAGACAACCATAGGACCACTGAGCTATGCCCCCAGCCCCCGTGTCCCTCTTGTTGTTGTGGCCTCTATTGCTTTTTCTGTAGAATGAAGTTGGACCCGACCGTCTCCACGGCCCCTCACAGTTGCACCAAGGGAAGAGCAGAGTTTGTGATAAAAAATATGCAATGGGCAGCTGATTCCTTGAGGGCCAGGAGATGGTCTGATGGATCCTGGGACTAAGACAACAAAACAGAACAAGGATGTTTGACCAAGAGTCAAGGGACGTCATCCTCAGGAATAACAGCACCATAAACTCTGCCCCTGTAGTATCCAGATCCCAAGGCAGCAGCATCTCAGAGGAGGGGACCAGGTTTGAGCTGACAAGTCCCAAGGACGGGCTCAGAGCTAGATGGAAGGCTCAGCCAGACGCAGGTCAGCCCAGGGGCAGAAGCTGGGGGACCAGCAGTGCAAGCTCTGATGCCAAGGTCAGGTGACAAGTTCTGGGAGGAGGTGAGGAGACCCCCTTGGAGTTGAAGGTGTGAGTCTGGCTGGGGGCCCTCAAAAAGAAGGCTGGTCAAAGTTGGCCCAGGGGCTCTGAAGTCGGAGAGTCCAGGTCACTTCTGGGCTCAGAGGAAACCTTGAGGCCAGGAGATGATGTTGTTTCTTTTTAATTTGTAGGATTCTCAGCAAGTTAAGTCAAGACATCAACAAGAACGAAGAGAGAAGGAGCATCTTCACACGCCGGTGAGTGGGGCACTCAGGTGGGGCTCGGGGTGGATCTAACCAACCCAAGAATTTTTGAACCAAAGTTGAACCCTCAAAGGAAGCCACAGAACTAGTTTTGTTCCACTGTTTGACCTGCAGGGATCCTTTAAGTCCTGGGAGTTTTGAAGATGGTGCCTGAGGAGGGGAGGGGTCCCCTCTTCCTGCCCTGCCCTGTCCTGGCATCTGGGACATCAGGGGGATGTCCCCCCAAGATGGCAGGCAGTTGCAAACTCCCAGCGGTTCCACCAATGTGGCTTTGGTGGCTTCCAGAATTGGGGGGCAGCAGAGCCCTGGTTGCCAGCAGGACACCCTTCCGGGCAGTGAGGCATGCTGTCCGCTGGGGGCTCGTGGGCAGGGGGGCACTGAGAGAGGGGCGATCCTCAAGTTGCAGGACCCTTAATGCCATGCTCTTTGCCTTGCAGACCCCAAGTCCAGCGGTTTCCAGAAGAGACAGGTAAGGGTGTTAGGGCTTAGAGGCCACTGCTTTAGGGGTGATAGATTCCTCAAGTCTTCTGTCCTCTGATTCCCAGGGCTCCTCGGGTGCCAGGGAGGTGACCCTACTCATTTGCCTGCCCGTAAGTTTTTACCTAGAGAAAGCTTGGGTCTCAGATGTGTGCAGGAAAGATGGCATTCTGCAGGATGCCTGGATTAAGGCCACTGGGCTCCTTGGCAGAGACAATGAGGGATTCTGGGAGCTCTGTGGGGCTGTTGGAAACACCCAGCCTTTGCCTGAGCACCTGCCCTGAGCCAGGTCCCCTGCTTCTGTAGATTTAAAGCAGTTTTCCACTGTTAAATTGCATGTAGTGTTGAAAGGCAGATTCCTGGGCCCCACCTAGTCCTGCTGAACAGGAAGCCCTAGGGATAGGGTCCCAGAGGTCTGCATATTTTAAAACACTCTGAGATGACTTCTATGGACGTGAAAGTTTGAGAGTCATTGTTACTTTCTGGTAGAGGGAGCTCCAACATAGAATTCCAGGGTGATAGTAAGTTGCTATCGTAGTCTGTTTTCTGTTACAATAACAAAAAACTTGAGGCTATGAGATTTATAAAGGAAAAAAGGTTCATTTTGTTCATGGTCCTAGAGGACCAAGAGCACAGTGCTGGCATTTGCTCAGCTTCTGGAGAGGCCTTCATGGCAGGTGTCCTCACCCAGTGGGACCCTTGAGAAAGTGAGGAGGTGGCACATGTGGAAGTGACCGAAACACCATGGGTAATCTTGCTCTAGAGCAACTTGCTTTCGTGGTGACTAATCCAGTCCCATGAGACTCAAATCGCTCCTGTGAGACCCGGTCCTGTCTCAAGAGACCTAACCAATCTCTGCAGAAAGACCTCAATCCATTGGGAGGGTGGAGTCCCCAGGACTGAGGACCTCTTCCAGGCCCCACCCCCGCCCAACTCCACTGCGGGATCCCCTCAGCAGCCAGTGAGGCTAATGGCATCCAAACTGGTACAGAGGGAAGGACGCAGGGAGGGACCGCCGGTGGGGGAGCCGCTTTGACTTTCCCTCAAGATGGCTTCTTGGGTGCTGATGACGGTGTTGTCTCTTCCCACAGAAAGCCATGAAGAGGACGGGGGCTGGTCATCCTTTGTGAGTATGGCGGGGCTCTCCTCTGTAATAAGAAGGAGAGGCCGTGCCCAGGGGGACAGCCTCTGATAAGGTGGTGGCTACCCTGAGGCTCAGAGTGTGTGCTCTGCCCAGGGCCAAGCGGTAAACGGCTTGGCTTTGCAAGCCCTAGGTCCTGCCTCCTGCTCAGCCCTGCCACTGAAACACGAAGCAGCCACCCACAGTGTGCCACAGGCCAGCCTGGCTGGGTGCCCACAAAGCTCCAGTCACAAAAGCAGAAGGGGCTGGACCCGGTCCCCGGCAGGAGTTTGCCGACCACGCCGTCACTCACCGTTGTCTCTCCCACAGAAGTCCTTTCCCCGTCCCTGTCCCAATTCCACGGTTTCCTTCCTAGAGCTCGAGGCTATAGTGATGTTCCTCGTGGTCTTACGTCTCCCTTGGTGGCCCAGAGAGAAAGGGATTTCAGAGTAGATCATCAGCCCTGAAGAGACCTCCCCACTGCAGCTGACTTTTACATTTGAGGGGTCACAGTGGCCCCTTTTCAGGGTCTGAAGGGCTCTGTGCATCCCCTCCCCACAAAACACACCCAGCGCCCACAAAGCCAGACTCAGCTCAGAACCCTGAAGGATCAAAGTCCAGTGTGTCCAAGGAGCAGTTCAGGAGCCACAGAGCCCCCTGGGGTGCGCCTTGTGTAGCTAGCGCTCATGGTCAGTTAGGGGCAGCCCCGGGCCAGGCCGCCTGACCCCGCGTTTAGCCGTCTTTCTGGTAAGCACCACCTCTGGGGCCGACAGAGAGCAGTGCCCGCTGCCCTGCCTTGGTGGGGCTCCTGTAAATGAAAACATTACATTTGGTCTTTCTATGGGAAAACAAAGGGACACAACAGATTTATTTGGTACAGAAGGGAAAATAAGGCTAGAGCTTCCAAAACAAAAACTGTCTGTGTTTTTATGGAGAAGCAGTCTGCCTCACACTCCTGCACTCAGCCTGAGGCAGCTGTTCCCACGTCTCTGTAAACCCCGGATTTCCAGTTGCTGGTGGCTATAAAACTCCATAGCTCCGTTAGTGCCCCGCTCTGCTTGGGGACTACAGGGACATAAGCAGAGATGAAGAGCCCAACCACGTGAGCATACACACGGCAGAATAAGGTCACCAACAAAACCCAGGCACACATTAAGGGCCAAACGGGTGGGAGAAAATCATGGTTCTAGAAACAGAAGGAGGAGTGCCTTGGAGACAGGCTCCTGGGGCTGGTGGAAGGCCAGGAGCCACGGTCTGAGGTGGACAGGCTGAGGGGGTGTGTTGAGGTCCTTGGAGGCAGAGGCTGGAGAGGGGCCACCTGTCCATGGCTGAGCCATTGTTCCAAAGTCCTGTCCTTCAAAGGTGTGGTCCACGGCTTGCAGTTTCAGAGACAGGGATGGGGAAGCTTAGGAAGGTATTCAACCCTCGCTTTGCCTCCTTAGTCACTGTTTTTTGAAAAATACTCCTCAGCTGGGAAGGCACAAGGAATCTTCCCCAAGTCACCATTGAAGCTGTGGGAACCTATAGGGGACCGGTAGCAGGGTCCTCCCCTTACTGCCGCTTCTTCCCCTGCGGCCCTCCTCCCGGAGCCCTGGGGCATGTTCATTAACTTTGCTGTGACAGCCATGAGCTGCTTGTCCCTTGGTGGCTGAGGTGCCACCGCTGCTGGGAAATCATTACCATGACCCTCCGGTGTCATGGATGCCTGCGAAGGCCATCACATAGTACCATGGACTTCCTATCCCTGAGGCCTGCAAAGAAGCAAAAATAAATTACAATTAGATCATGGAAATGGTGGAAATTCTTTTCCAAGAGGGCAGCTCTGACTTCAGTGTCCCATGTCGTGAAGGGCAGTCATTTCTGTCCACGCAGCTCTCGGCAGGAGGAATGGCGCAGGCCGGCCGCCCTCCCTGACAGGTGGAGTCCGCCCTCGGGGACAGGCTGCTTTCCCTGTCCTCCGCGGACCTGGCCTTCAGTGCTGCCGTAGCTCATGATGATGAGCAGAGTTTCTTTGAGCTGAGGCACACTAAGAACAGGCGTGGCGTGCACCAGTGTGGCATGAACGATGTCCTGCGCCTTTGTCCTTTTTCTTGGTGCCTGGGGCAGAGGCCGCATTTACCCAGGACAGAGCACACAGCCCTGTCCTTCTTCCTCCTTGGAACACACAGGTATAGGAACAATCACTCACCACCCAAGAGTCCAAAGGCCGTGTCTGAGGTCCCAGGTCCCTGACCTGCTGGCCCTGTGGCATTGCATGCCCCATTGTGAGGCCTGCAGAGAGCAGGCCCCGGGGGTCCTCGGGGTCCTTGGGGTCCTCCAGGTGCCCCAGGTCCTCCGGGCCCTCCAGGTCCTGCGGGTCCTGCGGGTCCTCCGCGCCCTCTGCAGGTGCTCTGAGCCTGCTCTACCTTGGCAGGAGGAGGACGACTATGAAAGCCCCAATGACGAGCCAGACGGGGAGGACGATGGGGACTACGAATCTCCCAATGAGGAGGAAGAAGATGCAGCAGTGGAGGACGATGCAGAGTACGAGCCACCGCCCTCCAACGACGAGGAAGCTCTGCAGAACTCCATCCTGCCTGCCAAGCCATTCCCCACCACTAACTCCATGTACATCGGTAAGCCCCCTGCAGCCCCCCGCCGGGCTCCCCACTGCTGCCTGGGCAGACAGCGCCCCAGTTTTCCATGTAGCAGAAACCCCTGGGTGGTGGTACCAGCTCAGCTTCTCAACAACTGTGTAACTTTGGGTGAGCGTCTCCACCTCTCTGGGCCTTGATTTCCTCATCTGTGAAGTAGGATAATAAGAGTATGGTCCACATTGGTTTGCCACGAGGATTGTTACCAGTGCAGGCAAATCATTGCCTACGCCGGCTGCCATCTGCATGAATGGCCACATAAGGGCATTTGGCAGTCATAACTTATTCTGAGTGTTACTTGTGCTTCTGGGCTATTTTTCTGTTCCTGCCATCTTTGGACCAAATCATAGTCATGGGGCACTGCTCAGGGCAGACGGTCAGAATCAACAGGAAGATATTGAGCGGGGTTCGACGGCAACTTTAAGAACCCGTGGACAGTCTTTAAGAATTTGTGTTGCCTTCTTGCTCTGCCAGTCTCTTCTCCCTCATTCAGCAAAAGTGGTGGCTGTCCTACTGGGGGACAGAAGGTCCAGGTAGCATACAAGACTGTTCGATTTGGTGACAGGAGTTGGTGGCCAGCTCTGCCTTCTAAGGAACGAGATGAGCAAAAGGATGAGGCGGGAGAGATGGCTCAGAGCCTTTGTGAGGGAAAGGAAGGGGACAGAGCGCAGGGTCCTCATGAGCAGTTTTGACCAACTTAGCCCTGACACACAGCTGTGGTGTGTGAGTGTGCACACGAGGGTGAGCATGTATGTGCACATACATGTGCGTATGTATGTGCCTGCACACGCGTGCCTGTGTGTGCAGGCAGAAGCTGTGTGTTGATTTTTTTACATTTCTCCCTGAAAACACTCCTGCCCAACATGGGCTGAGCTCATTCCAGAGAGGCCTTTTGTGCTGGGAACTTCTCTGCTGTTCCTGAAAAGTGACACGAGGTGTTTCCTTGTATAGGTGTGAATCAGGCTAGGACAGGGCCAGCTGGGGTGGAGCATGGCCGCCTGTAGCAGCCAGGCCAGGTGTCCCTAGGGCTGGGGCTCTGGCTGGTGCAGGTGGCACTCTGAAGGTCAAGGAGTGGACACTCCCAAAGCCAGGGTCAGTGCCTTCCTGGAGAGCGGCCCTGAGGGTGGCTCACCTTGGCGGCATGCTCTCTCTCATGCGAATATTCTCCTGGTTCTACAGACCGGCCCCCCGCGGGGAAATCCCCTCAGCAGCCTCCTGTGCCCCCGCAGAGACCCATGGCTGCCCTTCCTCCTCTGCCAGCCACCAGCATGACCGGCCGGAACCACTCGGTAGGTCTCTCCCTTTCTTTTATGTCACTTTGTAGCTGCTCATTATTTCTTCTACCAGACAGAAAAAAAAAAAAAATGAAACATCTTTATCTAATCCTAATTTTGCAAGAAGAGGTTCGTTTAGGCTGGGAAAAGGCTTACCCACATGCTCTGTGCTTCCTTGGGGAGTGTAATACTGGAGATTTTTATTGACACTGTCATGCTTAAAATTGGCATTTTCTTTGTACCATAAACAGTATAAACTACTTATCTAATAAAAAGGCCCCCGTCCAATATGCACTGTGTTATTGTTTCCCACTATTTGAAATAGGTGGACCCTGTAAAGTGAACAGTAAGGGAACCCCATTAAGGCAAGGGCATTTATTGGGGTCCGTGGTCCCAGCTGGCCTTGCTGGCTCTTGCAAAAAGATGTGCGCCACCTGCTGGCCAGAGCCTGAAGTTCACAGGGCAGAAGCTTTCAAACCAGGAGATCTACAATACAATGAGCTGCGGGGGAAGCGGAGGGGGCACACTCCTCACTTGTCTTCAAGAGTGCACTCTAGCTCTCGGGATCTGGTAAACCCCAAAATGGCCCTGAGAAGCTCAGACCAAGGAGTTAGTGGCTAGGAATATGCTCTCCTCACAAGTGACCTGAGCACATGCCAAAGTGCTAGGGAGACCCCAGGTTTTTTTTTTACCAAGGCTCAAAATTCAGGCTGCACCACAGTGGGGACCTTCCATCTGAGAACAGATGCATCCTCCTGCCCATGGGGTTCCACTTCAAAGGAGGCTCGCGGGGCTGAATTGATTGACAAGTGCATTTTGCTTTTGAAATACGAAGCCCTGCAACTCTGCGGTGGGATGCAGAATTCCCTCAGTCAGTCAGACACAGGGGCCTGCAGTGTTCTGGGTGCTGGGAACAAAGTATGAACAAGACCAAGTCCTGGCTTTCACCAAGTTCTCATTTGGGTCAGGGAGACAGAGAATACACAGCTAAGCAGATGTAGCAATGATGGGAGTGGTCACGTGTGGCTAGGGAGACAGAGGGTGGTGGTAGAGAGATGACATCGAGCTGGGAAGAACGAGCCAGCTGTGGGAAGAGCCGGAAAAAGAACATTCTAGGCAGAGGAGACCCAAGCACAGAGCTGCCCAAGAGGGCACAAACTTGAGAGTTTCCAAGAGCTGCAAGAAGACTCTTAGGGTGGGGCCCTGCTGGAGAGAACCAAACTGGGCCAGGCAGATGGGCCAGCTCCAGCTCAGGCAGGGCCGGTGGGTCACGATGCAGAGGCTGTGGATCTGGGCAGGGGCATGCCAGGTCTGGCCCCTGCACGGGAAACGCTTCCTAACTTTTGTATCTTTTTTATGCAGCCACTTCCCCCACCCCAGCCCAACCAGGAAGAGCCAAGCAGAAGCCGAAACCACAAAACTGCAAAGCGTGAGCACCCCAGCTGCCCTCTCCTGCCCACCGGCCCGCCCACCCGGCCAGCGCCTCCTTTTCTCCCTGACCTCACCTTTCTCCTTCCAGTGCCCCCTCCTTCCATCGACAGAAGCACCAAACCACCCCTGGATCGCTCACTAGCTCCCTTTGACAGAGAGCCCATCATACCAGGTTGGTATGATGCATCTGATGCACCAGAACAGCAGTCCACATTTATAGAGTACTTGCTGTGTGCCTTTCATGTGTACCATCTCATTTAACCATGAGGAGGAAGCTGGGAAATCATCCTCATTTTTCAAAGGAGGAAACTGTGGTATAAAGATTGCTCAGCTGCCAGAGGATGGGGTAGAACCAGGTGCCAGGTCAGCCCGACTGGGGAGCTCCCGCTCTCAGCGTCCACTGTGCCTGCGTCTCCGTGGGTGTGCACTGTGGCACACCTCTTGCTGTCCTCAGCCGAGATGCAGCAGGAGGCCCTGTAGGGCAGCACAGGAGATAGGCTAAGAGACAGGAGGTCTGGAAGGGCTGTGGTCTCCCAACAGCTTGCTGGCCGGCAGGGTGTTACTTTCTCAGGGCACAGATCCTTATTTGTTTGGTGAGTGTTCTGTAAAGAGGAAGTACTCATAAAACTCCAGGATGCCTGGATGTGTGCAACTCACACTGGCCCACTACTGTCTATTCCCCCAAAGATTTACACACAATATTCCAAGATCCCAGCTACCTCCATACGCAGCTATCCACAGCTCAATTCTAAAATTTAGCCACCATTTATCCACTACCTACTATGGGACAAGTGCCTTACCTACTCTAAATAATTATCCTACACCTTTTCTAATCCTATGCCCACCCAACAAAGCAGGTGCATTATTATTTCCACTTCTCAGATGATGAAACTGATGGTCAGAGAGGTTGAGTGATGGCCTCAGATTGCATAAGGAGGTAGGAGATTTGCACCTTGTCCTTCTGACTTCAAAGTGGGGATCTTTCCCACCACATCCTACTGCAGTTGAGGACCTAGGGTCTTAACTTGCTGTAAATGAGTGGATCTGGGGAAGGAATCCTGAAACAGGACAGATAAGAACTCCAGAATCCCCGCCCCTCCAGCTCCTCCTTGGTGATGCTCTGAACAGGGCCTGCAGCCGTCACAGTCTCAGTCTCCTCCTCTGTTGGGCAAAAGGACTTTCTGTTCCTGGGTTTGAAGCTGCTGCTTCCCTGAATTGCATCTCAGCTGTGCTGAGGCCCTCAAGGCTGTGATGTCTATTGGGGTTTAGAGTTGACTGCTGGGCAGAGCTGCACAGATAACAAAATAGAAGACAGACTTGACTTTGAGTCCAACCCTGCTCGTTTCCTTGAGCAGGGCATCAGAAGGGTGGGATTCTGACATCAGACCTTCACAACCACCTCCCCACACCCTGACCCTTGTAAAGGATTCTTTTTTTTTTTTTTTAACGGTTTGACCCTGGAGTTACTCCATTGTCTGTGATGTTTTAGAAGAACAAACCTTTTAAACTTCCAACACGACAGTCCCAACATGCCCAGAGAATATGCATAAATCTGAAGTTTTTTTTTCAGGGAGGGGTATTGGGGATTGAATTCAGGGGCACTCAACCACTGAGCAACATCCCCAGCCCTATTTTGTGTTTTATTTAGAGACAGGGTCTCACTGAGTTGCTTAGCGCCTCCCTGTTGCTGAGGCTGGCTTTGAACTTGAGATCCTCCTGCCTCAGCCTCCCAAGGCACTGGGATTATAGTCATGCACCACCGTGCCTGGCAAATCTGAAGATTTTTGACAAAGATAAATCAATTCAGGCTGAAGGATATAAATTCATTTCCTGGGAATTGCTTTATACTAGGAGTTCTACCCCAAATTAAGTATGGTAAATAATAAACATCTTTTATACCATGAAAACTCTCTTGCATTAGCCAGGGAGCTGTCCATCGTGAGATAGCAGACTTGGCACCCATCATGGGTCTGGCCTATCCTCAGTGCTTACAGAATGAATCATGTTATGGAGCTACGATCCCAGGAGATGGGGCCACCGGTCACCCTGGGTGCTGTGTCTGGTAGGGAAGGGAGGGAAAGAAAGCAGTCAGCTAGAATTTATCAGCAGCTACCCATCGTGTCCCTGATCTTACATATAGGTTGTCATATGACACAGCAAACCTGAGCAGACTTTGCCCGTCATCCCTGTTTTACAGCTAGAGACATAGAGGCTCAACATGTTCAGTTAAACTTGTGCATTATTCAAGGTCCGTAGGATCGGTGCCAGACCTAGTGGACATTAATGAGTAATACTTGTATCACATTGACAACAAAGGGCCTGCCTCCTCTAGGGGACTCCAGATGGAATAAAACTTAAATTGCTTTGAGTGGCTTGGCAAGGCAGAACTCGCGGGTATACCTAACAAACCTTCAGGAATGTAATTTCTTCTCAGAGAAAAGTAAAAAAGCAAACAAACAAAATAACAACAGCTCCCCAAGAGAACCTCCCGAAAACCTCTCTTCCAAGTGAAAAAACTAAGTGGTCACTTTATGCGATGTCAAGGGTACCCCAGGGCTGGAGGAGCATTAGCCCCTCCGTGGCCTGGGTTTATTTCAGATACGGGAATGAAACACTGTGCGAAGAACATTTCTACCCATGATAGAGGCACAAAACCCCCTTTTGGTCATGGGTTATGTTGAGTAAAGCGTTGAAAAGAGGCACAGACCCACAGTCCCTATGTACACAGAGCTCTGTGTCCCTGGCAAGAGCCACTTACTCTCTCTGAGCCTATAAGGTTAGGGGCTCTGCAAGGGACCCGTCCAAATCCAGAGTCTGGGCTTCTTCAATGCTTAACCCAGCCTGCCCGAGGGACTGGCATTCAACCAACCCCGCGTGTCATGCCCTCGTCCTGAACCCTGCTTCTCTGTCCACAGGGAAGAAGCCTGCGTTTTCTGACAAGGTAAGCTGCCTTTCTGGTTTGATGGTTTCACTTTGGCTTTGTCCTTATTTGAGAAGTGCCTGGCACTCACCCATCTCCCTCCTGTCTTGCAGCCCTCGGCCCCGGCGGGAAGGTGAGAACTGTTGACATCGAGGCAGGAGGTCGCGGGACTGGCTGCAGGGCCCTGCCCAGCCGTGACCTGCGTCTCACGTGCCTTTCTCTGAACTCGCCAGGACTCTCGGGGACCATTTACCCAAGATCCCAAAGCCTCCTTTACCACCAGCCACAGAGAGACATGAAAGAAGCGGTCCCTTGCCTGGGAAGAAGCCACCTGTGCCAAAGTAAGCGTCCCTTGTTGCCTGAGCTCGCCCTGCAGAGTGGACGGCACGGGCAGCCTACCGTGGCCATCTCCCCGGGGCATGGAGCATCTTGGGCATTCCCGGGTGGGAGTGGGCACCTTGGGCTGTGGGGAATCTAGCTCAGGAACGAGTGGAGGGATGCTTGCTCGGAGGCACGGGGAAACTGTGTTGGGGGAACTTGGGTGAGCAGAGCTGCCCTGCCTGTTTGTTTCTCAGTGCAGGTAGTGAAAAGAGCAGAGGGAGGTCTGCAGGTCAACATAAATGTCACGCTTATTGTCCATCCACTTCTTACCAGTCCGCTCTAGTATTTCTAACTGTGCTGTGGAGTCATTTTTAACAAATGGCACAAATGTACCTGGGGTCCAGGCCAGCCCTGCTGCTTAGGAAAGACCCAGCTGCTGAGGCTTCTATTTAGCTCATCTGTGCAGTTGGGATTCAAAACAATTGCCCTCGCTTGGCTGCTGTGAGGATTCAGAAGGACCAGGGCTGGGATGTACCCAAAAGAAAAAAAAAAAACAGGGCTGGGAGTGTGGCTCAGTGGTAGAGTGCTTGCCTAGCATGTGTGAGGCACTGGGTTCGATTCTCAGCACCGCATAAAAATAAATAAAATAAAGGAAAGTAGACAAACCAAAAAACAGAAACACACACACACACACACACACACACACACACATACACCCATGCATGCACACACAAAAAAACCAACCCTGAATTTAACAACATTGCAATGCATTATTGTTAAAAATAAAAATTGATGCAAAAAAATCATAATGACTGAAATATCAAAATGATCACTAAACACAGAATGAGCTCCCATGAGCTCAGCACACATGATACCCCAGACCCAGGAGGTATTTGGCAAAGTGTCCTCCTCCACCCTCCCTCTCTAAGAGCAGGGGCGCCCAGGCACATAGTCACCACGTGTGTGTGACTGGCTTGCTCATCCTGGCCCCATTTGGAAAAGTCCCCAAATGGCCACATTTTCCAACTGTCTTCCCATTACTTGAAGGGTGGCTGGCTTAAAACATCAGCAAAGAAGAATATAACCTAAAATGTTTCCATTTGCTTGGAGAAACATCTACTCAGTGAAATTTAGTAGCTACCAAAGAGTAGGCTGCTGACTAAACCTTTATATACATATACATAATTATTTGCTGCAGTAACTGCACAGAACAAGGCTTTGCCTGGCTTGCAAAGACAGCAGAGCATGAGGAGACCACCCTCTCCCCTCTCCTCCCCGCCTCTCTGATGAGATTTGCAGCTGCCCGTTCCACCACGGCTCAGTGGGTTTGATGTCTCCTCCTTCGATTTAGGAAATTGCATTCTGAAGTAGACCCTTGGAAAGTCTGGCCACTCACTTCTTTTCTTTACCCTCGTTCATTTCAGGCATGGATGGGGACCAGACAGAAGAGAGAATGTGAGTACAAATGTCATTTTGTAAGTGCTTGGCACAGGGACAAGCAATGCAGGCTCTGTGGAGCTCGGGGCTTTATCCACCCTTGGTCTTCCCTGAACTAGAGCAAGATCTGAGCATAACAGGCCTCTGTTTTGGGGGGCTGGGGCTTTTCTGCAGCCCATCCGTCTGCGATGCCCAGCTCCCATCCTCTGAACCCCACTCTCCCCCACCCCAGCTGGGCTCCTCACAGACCTGTAGCCAGTGGGTGATTAGTGGGATAAAGTGTGGGCAGGGATTGAGGGATGCCCAAGAGTCTGAGCATCACACAAAAATTCCCAATGCCTCTACTTTCCCTTAACCACCTCCATGACCTGGGGAACAGGGGAAGCAGTGTTACTGAATGCTCCAGGGTGACCAGCTGTTTGCTGGGACTTTCCCAGAATTAGAACTGAAAGTCCCATGTCCCAGAAACTTCCTCAGTCCCAGGAAAACCAGGATGATCAATAATTACCAGCTATGTTTAGGCTTTATATTTAATGATTCCATGAGGAATTATCCTTTCTCTTTGCATGAGAAGAATTTCAGGCTTAGAAAGAGTAATACACTGGTTTCAAGGTGCACAGCTAGTAAATAGTCAGGTTCTGAATCCAGGCCTGTCTGAGCCCTCTGAGGGCCGTCAGATGCTTGCCCCTGATCCAATGCTCGGCAATGAGTCTACTGTTCCCATGGCTCTCTGCTCCATGCTTTGTTTGGTCAAATGAAGTGCAGAGGTGTTATGGCGACAGGCACCTCATGGCACATGTGCTAGGGAGCATGCCTCCGTGGAGTGACCTGTAGAGGGACGAGAGGTCTATGGGGGTCAAGGAGCCAATGTGGACTTCTTAAGGGAGGAGAGATTTGTGGCAGTCATTGGGTAAAAGGGAAAACACAGGTCAAGGAGCCAGAGGGGACGCGGTAGCCACACTGTTGAAGAGCAACTGTGTCCTGGGGTGTGTGGAGCCTGTGTATGTTTATTTGTGCAGCCCTTTGCCAGGACTCCGGGTGGCCCACTGGGACAAGCAATTCTAAATGTGGTCCTTGCCACATCTCAGCGTGTCGCAGACCAGTGATGGCAAACCCACTAAAGGGCATAGAGCCCAGAGCAGGGGATTGAATCCTCAGGACACTCCCAGGAAGGCGTCATGGCAAAGTCACTTTGTCTCTTGGAACCTCATTTGTTATCCGAAGGAAAAAGAAAATAGCTCTTCTCTTGTCCAGTTCACAAGGTGACCTTGAAGATAAAGATAACCAGGGCTGTAGATGCCACTCATAAGCCACACTGGGAAAAAGAAACGTCTTACTGCTTTTAAAAAGAGTGGGCATCATAAAGCAGAGATAAAAAGAAGGCTGAGCCGGGCATGGTGGCTCAAGCCTATAATCCCAGCTATTAGGGAGGCTGAGGCAGGAGGATTGCAAGTTTGAGGCCAGCCTCAGTAATTTAGTGAGACCTGTATCAGATAGATTTGGAATTGGATCTATTTCTGCAATCCATGGTAGATGAGGAATTCTTCTAAGCATCATGTTCCCATTTGTAAAATGAGGATGTTAAGTTCTCAGTAGGTCACCGGGGAATTGAATGAAATACTGTATATGCATCACAGATATTATAAACATTATTATATCTTTGAGCCCTATTAGGAACCTCAGAGCTAATTCAAGCACAGTATATGAGGAAATTTCAAATTGGAGTGTCCTCAGGTGATTGTTTTTATTAGAAAATCGTAAACCACTTATCAAATTCTACTATTATCCACAATATATTTATTATGGGAAGCTATAACTAAGGAAAGAACCAGACACATTCATAGGATTGAGAAATATAGTTATCATTTTAGGAATTGTGTTCTGATAAGTTAATATCTTTAATTTTTTTTTCTTTCCCTTTGCCAGGATGAAGATGATGGTAGGTTCAGAAAAGATTTCTTACCACTTCTATCTCATTCTCTCATTTTTCTGCTGAGGTATTCCAATGGGATCACGTAGTCTGGGAGCCCCACAAAACCAATTATAACTGTTAAATTAATATGAAGTAGACATGTGTCAACTGGTATGCTACATAGCTATAGTAAAAGGAATTACTTGGTTGAGTTCTCAAGGAGACTTAAGCTCATGTGTAACAGTGCAGATTAACTAATTGTATAGTAAAATTAAAATTACATGTGTAGCTTGATAGAAAAATTTGTAATATTTACGTCCTCTAACACAGATGGGTAAAGGATCATAACTTGCAGGTGAATTGCATGCAATTTTGGCTTTTGCAAAGCAAAACAAAACTCGTGAATCAATTCTGAAACTTATAAGGTTTCTAATTGACCATTTTTCGCCAAGTTAGCACTTTTAAAATGTGTGGGGGGAGAGAATTGTATAAAACAGCAGTACTTTCACAATTCATTCTTGGGTGGTAAATCATCTAGAAAAGATTTGAAGCCAGGGGTTCCCTCTTACCACTTTCCAACACATCTGAGCATTGGGATTTTATATCAGCTGTTTTCAACTAGGGAGCATCTCTAGAATGTTCCAAGAAACTGGAGATTAATTTCCTCCTCCTCCCACAGTGCATCAGAGACCCTTGCCCCAGCCTGCACTGCTCTCTATGAGCTCCAATACCTTCCCCTCAAGATCCACCAAGCCAGCCCTCAAGCACCCGCTCCTGTCCTCTCACGGGCCTGGGACATTCTCAGAAAGGTTTGTGGCTGTGGTCATCAAATTCTCACTTAATGTCGGGTCTAGGGCCACCTGATGCTGAGGTAATGCAGGTGGCTGGAGGGGGAAAAAGCCGGGGGTGTCGGCATCTGAGCAACCCCTGGGTCTAAGGAAACAAAGCCCAGCTGAGCTTCTAGGACAAGAGGCTAATCCTGCCCCTGAGAGTTCTGTACTTGCGGGGGAGGAGCGCAGCACTGACTTCTCCCGGATTGTTCCAGATGGAACAAACTTTTTGGGAGAAAACGGGGAATGTTTTGACTTTATAAGTTAAAAAAATATATATACAAACAAGCAGACTTCAGAAACCCATTTAACTGCAGTCCTGGAGCTCCTCCTGCATCTTGGAGGAGACTGACGAGACGTGCCTTGCTCCTGGCACAGCCTCCCCCCACAGGCCTGTGTCCAGCCAGGCATGTCCAGTCCTGCCCAAGATCTGGCAAGATGCTCGACATCTTTAGCTTTCCCTGGGAGCCTCTCATCCTCCTTTCCTGTGGTTTCCTCTCGTCTTCTGGCTGGTTTTCTCTCGCTGCCACGTCCGCCATTTTCTCCTGCTGCTCACCACCCAGGGCCCCAACCCCGACCTTCACTCCTGAGGAATGCCCCCCAGGAGAGGCGGTGGGCAGCAGACTTCTGAGGACTTGGCACGGAGGAGCAGACCCTCCCTCCTCCCTCCAGTCCTGGAAAACACTGTCACTCTCTGATGTGGCCCTACCTGGTGCTCACATGGGCACAGACCTGTCCTTTCCCTGCAGACCCCGCAGGCCCTGGGACTCACAGAGGTCCCTCCGAGGTCCACCTTGGGACATACCAAACTGTGTCAGCTACGTTCCTTTCCTGTACTCAGATCCCATGATTTCAAGGAGGAGAGGTGACAAGTCATAAGACAGCAGGACTTGAGGACAGCCTGGTTTCCTTCTCCCAGTTCTCAGTCTGGCCCCGTCCCAACTCACTTAAAATCCTTTCTTTTTCTGTCTCCACAGTAACAGCAGTTTCCCACAGAGCGCCTCTCTGCCGCTGAACTTCTCTCAAGGTTGGTACCCGAGCCTTCTAGACCCCCGCCAGCCACCACGTCTGTGGGACTAGATCCCCGTCTGGCTCACAGGCCTTCGGCAAAGGTTTTGTGGTTTCCCCAAAGCACCTGAGGTCCTCATCCAGGGTTTAGTTAGTATCTGCGGGGCATCGAGGAACTGCTGGAGTGACAGGAGACTACACAGCCTACCACACACACGCACCTACACACCACGCACACACACACACACACCCCACAACACACACAACAACACACACCACACAAACCACACACACACGCACACCACACACCACATACACACACACCACAACACACACACACATACACACACACACTCTTCACCAGGAAATCGGCCCCATTCCCTGATGTTCCCACAAAGATGCCCCTTTCCTTCCTGCTGTTTCCATACAGAGCTCAGAAGAGTTGCTGGCTTTCTCTGCAGTGTTAGGTTCCCATGGTGAATCTGCCCTTGGGGTGTGAGTTTCAGAGTCTGCGGGAGGCCCAGGGATAGATATTTCAAATGATACTGCTTCTAGTGTGTGTTCATAGTGTTCTTGAACTTTAATGTGCATACAAATCACCTGGGAGCAACTCAGGGACTCCCGTCCGGGGTCCTGCTCTCAGCAAATGCAAAATGGCCTCCTGCTCCCAAGGATCATGTACCCAGTGCTGAGTGGGAGGAGAGACCACAGGGTGCCAGCCAGGGCCTCTATGTAATCAAGTGATGTGATTCTCCTCCTGTCCTCCAGTCACCCAGGTCCCTTCCTTGCCCGGCCATGCCTGGAGAGCACCAACCCGACCTTCTTCAGCTTTTAACTTTTTATTATCGTCTTTGTATCATATTCTGATATGGTCGCAGAGCAATATTTCCAGTCAACAAATATCCTAACCTTTTTTCATTTATATGCAAAAGAAATAGTTTTAAGTAACTGTACCCCTGTGTCATCTTGCTATTACTTTGTATGTTGTACTTTCTTTTTTCTTCTTTTATTTTTAAATATTTTTTTTTAGTTGTAGACGGACTCAATATCTTTATTTAATTAATTTATTTTTATGTGATGCTGAGGATCAAACCCAGGGCTCCACACATGTGAGGCCAGCGCTCTACCACTGAGCCACGACCCCGATGTGCGCCCTGCTCAGCCTCTAGTGGCCTACTCCAGCCTCGCTGACATCTGCTTAGAAGACCAATTCTAGAACTTTCTGGGTTTTTTTTTTTTAAAGAGAGAGAGAGAGAGAGAGAATTTTTTTTTTAATATTTATTTTTTAGGTCTCGGTGGACACAACATCCTTGTTTGTATGTGGTGCTGAGGATCGAACCCAGGCCGCACGCATGCCAGGCGAGCGTGCTACCGCTTGAGCCACATCCCCAGCCCCACTTTCTGGGGTTTTAATCCTTCAAATTTTGGACTAAAGTTGTATGTTCCTGCCTGCTGTGATGCTGGATCCCCAGGCAGTGGGAATGTCTAGGTCTTGACCGCCCTCGAGTCCCCAGATCCATAGCAGAGTGGGACAAGATTGTAAATATTTATAAGTTTTCATATCTTGGGAGACACAGAGATGGTGCTTTGCGGTTCTTCATGGTGTCGTGTATGTTTTGATAACAGTGATTACAGGCTCAGTATTTTATCTGGAGCTCAGAGGCCAGGAGCACATTAAAACAGTTTTATAACACCCTGGCCTCCCTGTAGACCACTTCTTTCCTCTTACACTATAGAAGGCAGCTGGCCAGTCTAGGCTGGATGTGAATAAATTCCTTCTGTGCCCTGAAAAATCAAAAATCACCTGGGAATTCAGTAGGATTGGGTTAAGACCTGAGATGCTGTGTTTCTAACAAGTTCCCACGCAATTCGGATATTACTGGTCCACTCTGAAGTAGCAGCAAAAGCCAAAGTAGGACTAAATTGCATTTATTTTTATCCCTAAACAAGTGACTAGCACAAGGAACTCTTAAAATGCTTATTGAACGATGGAATCTTCAAAGACCACAAAGTTACAACTCTACCAAGTGGACTTCACCATATGCCAGGAAGCTGACTTAGTGTTAGTGAATTCCCTAATTTATTTTTAAAAGAAAATACGGCCCTTAATGTGAAAGTGCCCAATTTTTAAAAGTTGACTTATATTTAAAAAAAAAAAAAACATTGTGAAGTACAAACAGAAGACTTTTCTTCTTTTTTCTTGTTTTCCTTTTTTGGTGGTCATGGTCCATGTGCAGCAACACCAGTGTGGATTTTAAATAGGAGATTCCATTAGTAAGTTTGAATTGTAGCTCCACAGCAAACGTTCTTCTGGAGCACATCAACTGTATGCAGTTGTACACATCATTCCACATGTCAGATACCACTGCTGATGCCAGCAGCCCCTACTAACTTTTCCACGTTTTCTAAGCATTTGAGATTAGTGTCCTTATTCTATATGGCTTCCCATTCCCTGCCCTGTCTTAACTTTTCACAATCCCTCAAACTCACTGTTTTCAAACCTACATCTGTGTTATCTACCATCCCCTATAAGCATCTGGATTATAGACACTTCACTGATAGCAATAATACTAAGTACGTACTTAAGTGCATGCCACAGATTTCTTGTTTTGTGAGTTGGTGGCATGGGGATTATTAATGCAAACAGTTAATTGGGTCAGATATTACCTAAATCAAAATTGATCCCTTTTCTCCCAAGACTGCCAGGATACCTGTTCCTCCGCCTGTGGCTACTGCAACCCCAGGAAGGGAGATCATGCATTGTCAAAAGCCAGTTGCAATTCCCTTGAGAAGCCAGATATTAAGGGTGACGAGTGACTAATAAAGATCATATGTGCTCGTGTGCTGTGAATTATGGCTTTCTGGTGCTGGCCAGTGGGTGCAGAAGCAGAGAGTAATTCCTCAACACTGAAACAGCCATGCGGAATACACTTTGGTTCTATTTTTCTCCTATACTGTTCGATCTCATCCACTCAGCAAGCATTATAAAAATATATAAGTGCTGGACCCAAAATGTGGGCCTGTTTAGGTGTTGGGATCCTGGAGAAGGAAGGCACTGGCAGCTCAGGGTCAGTCTTGTAATCATTTAGAAACAGGGAAGGGCACTTTAAATAATCCTGGTGACATAGCTCAGGACCCCTCAGCCCCTTCCCAGGTGACTCCCTTCCTCCTGGGTAGCAGAGCAGACACTGATTCCTGTGATTCAAAGGCCCCTGGGGGTTCTCACTGGTGCACAGTGACATTTGAGAACCACAGGTTGAAGTCTTGGCCCTGACACTGTCACATGATTTGCTTCAACTCTTTGAGCTCATTTCCTCCTGTGCAAAATGAGCATAATACCCACCTTTACTGCTGCTGGGTGGATTAAGAGTGCTCACTCAAAGTCTGGACAGAGGAGAGCTGGAAAGCATGGGTTGAATGAGCAAATGAGTGATGGGTGAATAGTTAAGACAACACTCAGTTGTCTAATTCTTCTGTTTTTCATAGTTGTTCTGACACAGAGAGAACAGCCTTGCAACTCTAGTCCACACACAATCAAACCTTTCCTGAGATGAGGAGACACATACTCAGAAACTTTCAGGGAATCCTAAGCTAGGAAAAATGTCTTAGAGGAAGTGAGACACATGCACTGGGTACCTTGTAGGTTCCAGTGACGACTTTCAGATCAACCAGGTGATCCTTCAGCCAAATCAGCACTGAGCATATGTTGGTTCTGAGAGCTGAGAAATAATACTCTCAAGGTGATTTCACCGCATCTTGGGTAACAGATTTCTCTTTGTGAAGACAAGGAAAACATAATCACCATGCATTGGTGGATGAGAATCCATTGCATGTACTGATATCACCAGGGTCTCTGAAAGGTCTGTCTCTCGAATGTTCTTTTTTTTTTTTTTTTTAATTTGTTCTAATCAGTTAAACATACAGCTTGAATGTTCTTACTGATGTTCACATTAAAACAATGGTGACATTTTTATAAATGAATCTAGGCTCTCTATATGATACACCAAGAACATTGAGGAAATCTCTAAATTTTGAGGTTCTGCTCTAAAGTCTCACAGATATGGTTACAGAATAACGTGGCCCTTGTGTTTTTGAGCAGGTAGGAATTATTTTTAAAGCTTCATTTTCTTGAGATGCCAATTATCAGAACAGCGACAGGGCATTTGGTTAAGTGTTAGGAGAAGTAAACAGTAGCTCACGCTACATTTTTAATTGTCAAAATGTTGTACTTCCTTTAAGGCCCCAGCAACCGCCCACCTCTCAGAGCTGAAGGCAGAACCTTGCCCTTGCCAGTGCCGAGCAGACCTCAGCCCCCGTCCGCTGGGGCGGAAGAGGTAATAAAGCAAATGTTTTGATCATTTTCTTTCCCTAGCAAATGGACCATAAGAAACCCTGTTGAATACTCTTCCAGGCCTCTGACTTCTATTTTTGTTTTTAATTAAAGGGGAGGGCGCTGGG
The DNA here is from genome assembly GCF_045843805.1 of Urocitellus parryii. NCBI lineage: Eukaryota > Metazoa > Chordata > Mammalia > Rodentia > Sciuridae > Urocitellus > Urocitellus parryii. The sequence goes on along the minus strand of NC_135531.1, from coordinate 157,583,772 downwards.
AACGTAGCTCAGTAGTAGTTGAGCGCCTGCCCATTATGCCTGACTTCCTGGGTTCCATTAAAGGGGAGGATCCACATGAAAAATAACATGTGCCTTTTCCTTGGTTCTTTCAGACCCTTGCAGTGGCAAATGTATGTTTTGCTTTAAACAATAAGAAAAATAATCCCATTTTCTGTTTCTCAGCTTATGAACTTGAAAAAGTTGCACCACTGCTCCATGAACACAGTTTTTTTTTTTCATTAAGCATGTTACCCCTGCCAAATTTATTCCATTTTTTAAAAAATTTTACATTTGCAGAATTCACTGGATGAAGAGTGGTACATTTCTTACATTACCCGGCCAGAGGCAGAAGCTGCCCTTAGAAAGATAAACCAGGTATGGTGCTACAGTTATTGGAAAGTAGTTATAAATATTAATGGAAGGAGAAGAAGGGAACTGACCTGGACTGAGTCCCAATTATTTGCTGGGAGATCTGTGAGGTGCTGTTCCGAGGACACCCATTGGTCCAGCTTCTGTCAGGGTCCACAGCAGTGACTTCTGGCACCAGAATTCATTTGGCTGACTGAAACGTCTAAACCAAGGCAATCATCTGATTGTCAGGATCTTAGGAGATTTTTATTAACGAGAGTCTGTCTTGTCATGTAGCATCAAAAGGAGATGCTCCCAAGTTTCCCACATCTTGCCAGTTCCATCTGCCTCTGAATGCAGTCTCCCTTCATATCTAGGCAGTAAACCTCTCTGTGCAGAGAGGCAGCAGCCATTTTTTGTCCTTCCTCCTGAAATTTTTAGCTACTTCTTTGATATTGTCAAGTCCTAAGCAGATGCCCTGTGGCCCAGTGCTGACCTTTAACCTTAAATCCCTTTATCAGAGGTGGGAAAGAAAAGATTCTTCACCGTTCACATCTAAAGTCCACAGCAGTAGCTCCCAACCTTGGCTGAACATCCTGACTCCTGGGTCTCACCTGAAGAGATTTTGTTTTAATTAGACCAAGTACTTTGTGGGATGAGGGAGTCTTTGAAGCTCCCTGAAGATTCTGATTCTAAGCCAAGGCTGTGAATCAGAATCCAGAGGTGTGTTTGTCTGACAGGGATGTTCTGACTGACTCAATTAACTTGGGATAAAAAGAACAAAGGAAGACTCTTATTGTAGATTGATGATTATTTAAAAGCCATCCTGATTTAGTACGTGGAGGAGGAAGTGGTTTAAATGAGTCTTCCTAAGGAGCTCAATTAATATTAGTTCTTTATTATGATGTTGTGGTGATTTATTGAGTGAAAGTTTAAAGGAAAGCATGAATCACAACAAATATATTTTTTTAAAGTTCAGCAACTATTTTAAAAAGGTAGGAAGAATACACGTGGTCCACATTCAATTTCGTTCAGGTGTTTGATGGAAGAAACGCTGAATCTAGAGATCAAGAGGTTTAGAAAGGGGTGAGTGTCATTGGCTTATGGAGGTTTTCTGACTGTGGATCTGGAAAGGAAAGTGTAGGGAATTAATTCGCAGGAATAGAAAGCTGTATCTTGAGCTGGCCATTAAAGTCCTCTTTTTGGCCCTTTATCCTCTCAACCACCTATTATGTGTTTTATTACTGAAAAAAGATTCCTTTTCTAGGAAGAGGCTTTAGAGAGGTTGGCTTGGAAACGTCTCTGATGACATTTCTGCAGCCTCTCTTGATAACCAAGAAACACAGGGCAGACGGATCTGTGGCTGCTAGGGTTGCCGCTGAAGGCCAGTGGTCTCCACCGACAGAAGTTTCTGGTCCTGGGAGAGGGTCAGCTGCTCTCAGAGCCAATAGAGTCCTGACTTTTACTGTTCCCTACTAACAAGAATTTCCCCTTGTAGGATGGCACTTTTCTGGTTAGAGACAGCTCTAAAAAAACAATAAGCAACCCGTATGTCCTCATGGTATTGTACAAAGATAAAGTCTACAACATCCAGATCCGTTATCAGGAGGAGAGCCAGGTCTACATGCTGGGAACTGGACTCCGGGGGAAGGAGGTAAGGACTTGGAGCTTCAGAATTTCCCCCCATGCTCTTTCTACGCCTGCCTGCCTCCCCACGGGGAGATTCGCTTAATATTCTCTGGGAGCCCATGCTGGGCAGCAACTTAGAGCTAATTCCCATTAGCAAAGCCCTTCATTATTTGGAGGGGAATAGAGCAAAACATTAACAGTAACTGATTCAGCTGTAGGAGTCCTTCTTGTATCTTTTACTCTAAATAATCCAACCTCACATTATAACTTTCAAAATTAAAAAAAAAAATAGGTTAGCATTTTTAAAAAATCTGTTAGATGGAATCAAAGTCCAGTCTCTTCTGTTATTGACCTCTGCCATATAATTGTTAATGTAAGATTACAGTGTACCTAGAAGGCTGTATTTTAAATTAATAACCTCTGGGAAAGGGGAAGAACCAGAACACTTGCTGTGGTGGTTATTTGGACACTAGGGTCATTTCTTACTGGGCAAGAGGTACAGTTCTGTGACAATGGCCAGATCACTAAATTGTTGGGCTAAGGCTTAGATTCTCGTGCCAGACATTTTTTTGGGTGGTTGTCAGAATTGATATGAAAGAGGTCCTCTGGGCTGCCTTGTGTAAAGACAGCTGTCAACTAAATGCACCATCCCAAATCGTGCTTTTCTTCGAGTTCAAAGTTGCAGGAGGAAGACCAGTGGAAGTGAACATCTCCAGAATGAGAAAAAACTCATCCATAACGTACACTTTTAAGCGATGACAATGTGGAGAGTAGGACAAAACACGTGCTTTTGTTTAAATGTTGGAACCACTGGAGGCTCTGCCCTCCCAGATTTCCTTGGCCTAGGATGGAAACACACAGGCACAGACTGCTGACTGCGGCTGCCCCAGAGGGAGGCACCCAGGCCTGAGTCCTGGAGGAGTACACATTCCTCTGTGGAGCACCATGTGACTTCTGACCATATACATAAGGATGAATGGGGCCTTTCTTGGCCATCAGGGAGAGTATAGTACAGGCTATGGGTGAGAACAGTTGGCTGCCGAGTTTCTGTGATTGAAGGGGTGGCAATGGGCACGCAGCAGGGGCTGTGAAGGAACTTCTATGCCATGCTGTAGCTGTCACCTCCAGACACTGTGAATGGTGTCTGACCTCCTGATTCCCCTTTCCTCCTAACCCCGTTAATTACTGGGGTGAATAGGAGGTACAGAAACCAAGACCCAAAACAGAAACCCAAGGAGCAACCAATATTTAGGATTATGACTCCTTATATAAAATTTTAAGAACTTGTTTTTCATTCATTATTTGTTGGGTGTTGATGAGGAATGTTTTCAGATTTCTATAGCAGAAATTACTAAAACATCTCCACAATTTATGTGCCCCCCATTCTAGTTACTTACAGGGGCTACATTATGCAGATTAAAAAAAAAACAGTGAAATTCACACTATCCACATAATGATGACTTATCTTCCTCTTTTAACTTTCCAGGATTTTTTGTCGGTGTCAGATATTATTGACTACTTCAGAAAAATGCCACTTCTGCTCATTGATGGGAAAAATCGAGGCTCTAGATACCAATGCACATTAACGCACGCTGCAGGGTGTCTGTAGCAAGTGAGTAAGGAGACAGACTTTCCTTTTGCCTCTGTTGTGGACCTGAGAAGATCAACCGACCTTGGTGAATGGACAACGGTACTGAAACCAACCCCTCGACATGGACACGAGAGTTTTGTACTTCCCTTTAAAAACAGTGTTTGAAATGAAGACTGTCAAATATACCATAATTTATTTATTCCTCTTTAATGTTTATAAAGTGAAAGAGTAATATTGTTCACACTTGAAGTCTAGTAGTGTACTATGTACTTCATTTGAAAAAAAAAAAAAGATGTGTATTTTTGTTTGCCCATTTTGAAGTGAAGTTGTTTACATAGCCACAGCAAATTTGGGGCAAGTTTATAAACACTGAAACAGTAGTAGTTTTTGATATCACATGGAACATAGCCAAGCCTTTGTCAGTCAGAGGTAATCATCAGTTTTTTTTATATAACTTAAAAGTTACTAAAATTCTTTTTTTCAGCAGCAATAATTTGAAGCTTCAAAAATATAATGCCACTGGTTCTTATTTGGTGTTTTCTGCTGGGGGGATTTTGTGTACTTTTTAATGACAAGATAAATGCATGTTGGGATAACTTCCTGGGATTAAAATAGTCTTTTGCCTTTCTTTTGGCTTCCTATAACGACTTTACTGACTTTTTTGTTTAGTCCGTACTATTGTTTGTTTTAAAGCAAATTTAATCTACAGATATCAAAAGGAAACATTTTAAATTTAGAGATGAGACTTTGGTATCAAATAGGTTGACATTTCATCCCTTCCCTGTACCCAGCACCCCCATCACACCCTCTATCACCCAACCCAAAAGCAATGCTCAGTGATATAGGCTTCACTGAGTTTCCTGGGGAGATGAAGGAGCAGTGCTTAGACGGTGATGCAATTTCATCAAACTTTGTTATTAGACACTGTTTGTGTTAGGTAGTTTTCTGTTACTATGACAAAATAGATGAGATAATCAACTTTCAGGAGGGAAAGTTTATTATTGTGGTTCATGGTTCCAGAGGTTTCAGTCCATGGTTACTTGGCCCTGTTGCTTCGGGCCTCTGGTGGTACAGTACATTGAGGTGGGAGCATGTGGAAGAGGTTTATTCTCATGATGGCCAGGAAACAGAGAGAGAGGCAGAGCTGAGGTCCCAGTACCCTACCCTTTCAAGGGCACAACCCCAGTATTCTAACTTCCCTTATGCTACGCCTCACCTCCTAAAGGCGGCACTGCTTCCAATAGCACCAAGGGTTGAGGACCGGCTTTAACACCATGGGCCTTTCGCGGATACTTATCCAAACAATAGCACTGCTCTTCTGGGTCTTTTCATTCCCGCTAAACCTATCAAAAAGTCCCTTCTCTTTCTTCCCAAATTGGTTTATAAACCCTTCAAGGCAATTAAACGCTTTCCTTCAGTTTACAAATTTCACTTAACAAAAAATACAGTCACCGACTTGTGATGGTTTGACTTATTTTCGAGTTTATGATGATGTGACAGCAATATTCATTAAGCAGAAATTGTAGTTTGAAGCTCTTCCTGGGCTAGTGCTATACAGCACTATCTTCTCAGGAAGCTGGGCAGCAGATGAGCCAGCCAGCCGTGTGATCCAAGGGCAACCACCAGTGCTCTAGCTAGTGGCCATGTCGCTAGTGTTTGGATACAGGTGTTCGATATGCCGTGCCATATTCAACATAATATAAAAGAGTGTTAGATGATTTACCCTAAAGTAGGCTAATGAAAGGTTCTGAGCATGTTTATGGTAGGCTGGGCTGTGGTGTCTGTGTGGGAAATTCATTTTTTATTTGCAGTATTTTCAACCAATAGTGGTTTTTCTCAAAGACGCAACCTCATCAAAAACAAGGAGAATCTGTGGTGGGTATTTAGGAAGCAAAACCCACATTGAGCAAAACAACAAAAACCTACCTTCATATGTTTCCCTTTGGGGACTTACTGCTACACAAGTTTTATTAACAAAAAGTTTCGGGCTCTCTGCTTAACCTACCAGTTTTATGAGTTAAAGAAAGTTATCTTACACCTTAAATTTCACAATCTAACAGAGCATTGGAAGAGGGACAAGTTACCTCGTTAAAATTGATATGCTAAGATAAGAAGTTATGTGGAATATGGAGACTTTTAACTAATGATAAAAATAAAAACCTCATTCTTACAAACCAGAAGCTCTCAATTCACTTGAGTCCAGAATTGGATGTCCTAAAGCTGAAAGACCTGTATTCATTTGCATGCTTGCTCAACAGGACATGTTATAACAAGTATTTATTTAGTGTCAATTCTGGGTTAAACACTGAGCCAGGTGCTGGGCAGTGAGGTCAGCTGACACCACACTCCAGGATGAAGTGAAATCAACTTGTGTCTTGCCTCACGGGCATTCTCTTTTGCTAAAAAATATCTATTTGGTGGTGAATCACGATGACTACCCAGAGCTTAGTTTTTTAAGTCTCCTGGTGGAAAGGGAGAGAAGTTGGAAACTTTTAGGATAAAGATGTTCCATTCTGCTGCTGCGGTGGAAATCAATGAGAATCTGATGCATTTGTGACCCACACTTTCTTCCTTTCTTTAAACAGGAGCCGCTTCCTTCTTCTAGCTGAGCTGCTCCTTTTTTGCCCTCAGGCCTTATGGTCCCAATCATCACTGCACAGGCCTGTGCTCAGGGATAAGCATCTTTGACCAGTTGAGGTCCTTTTCTGAACTGTTAAAAACATGGGCAGAGAGACAGATCTTTCTTATTTGGGGGCCCCCAAAGGCAATGCTATATGCCTAGAGTTGTCTGCTAGTTCCTTCTCCCTCCTTCTCCCCACCCTGTGGTGGAAACCAGTCAATCAAAGGAAAGAATGAGGTCAACACACAGATACACAACAGAGACATCAGATGATGTGCGAAGTCCCTGAAATCTACTCCAACTGTGGAAAAGTCATACGACCCAATAAATGTTTCCCTGCTTGTGTGTGCAATACCAGCAGAGCTCTGATTAATGTAAACTCATATGGATCCCCATTAATAATTTAGTAACTGGCAACCTGAGCCAAATTCAAACATAAAACAAAAAGGATAACAGTGCCCATAGTGGATATCCCATGTCACGCTCTTGCCACGGTGAAACAATTGAGCCACTCTGAAACATGCAAATAATGAAGCGACCTTCAAGAACATGAAGTGTTTATTTACAGCTATTATTTTTTAGTATAGTAAGTATGTTAGTAAACTAAATTCCCCCACAAATTTGTTAATTCAACAATAAAAATAGAAATTTCTCGCACTATAAACCAAAAAAAAAAAAAAGAAGTCAGACAGAATATTTGTTAGAAGTAAGGGATACATCAGATAATTCAGACTCTTCAAACAGGGGGTTGCTTCTTTCTGCTTCCTTTAAGTCTTCCATCTTCACAGGGTGATTAAAATGTAGAGTAAGGTCACAAAGCAATAACTGGGAGAGCTCTGAGTAAAACAAAATCATGGCAGGCATTATAGGACACATGTCATAAGTAACTCTAAGAAGCTATTCCCAATTTAGTTTTTTCAAATGATTACTGATCAAACTACAATTCAGGTGTGCCTTAGATTTATATACTACACACAGGTATGATGTAAAACTTGACTGGAAATACTTTTTAGGCCCAATAGTCAGCGATTTTCCTACACTGTTAACTATATTTTTACAAATTTGATTTGTACATTTGGGGGGGGGGTGTACCAGGGATTGAACCTGGGGGCACTCAACCACTGAGCCACATCCCCAGCCCTATTTTGTAGTTTTTAAATTTAGAGACGGGGTCACACTGAGTTGTTAAGCATCTCACTGTTGCTGAGGTTGGTTTTAAACCTGCAATCCTCCTGCCTCAGCCTGGGATTACAGGTATGTGCCACTGCACCTGGCTACATTTTTAAACATATTTAAGTTATACATGCACATAGAATCAGGTCTACAAGGCAAGTTACAAGAAATAGTTTCTCTCATTTTAACTTTGTCGCTTTTGTTGTATCATGTCCCTTCCTTTTTTTTTTTTTTTTTTTTTTTTGGTTGGACTGAGGGAGGATTAAGTAGTTTATTCCTATATCTCTAACTGGCATTTCTTTCTAATTTGGAGGCTTGTGCCTTGTGGATATAGCTCTTTCACTCAATCCCTACTCCCCCAATAAGAGGACAGTTCTTGGTAGCTCAAATATTTAATGCTTAATTATATTAGTATTTTTTACAGCTGAGTCTTGTAAGTAGGATATGTTGTTTCTTGCAAGCTACCTCCCAAGCACAATAATTGTATTCTACTTTTTTCATTGTGTATTAGGACCATATCTCAAAGCCTTAGCAGTTCCACTGCAGCACTCTGAGACAACTGCTCTCTAGGACTGCTGTGCCATTGTGTGCGCCTAGATTGCTCCCTTCACCACTATCTTAGGGATTCCCTTTCCACCCCTTCCCTTCTGTGGAGTGGCTCTTTTTCCAGAATCTCCATGCATTTCTCTTTTGGTCTGCTACTTGTTTGGACACAGGTTCAGTAACTTCCAGGGACAAGAGGAGGTACATAATCTAAAAATTTCTCTTTATATACTAATGTCCAATTATACAGGTTGTCTACCTATAGAAATTCAAATTGGAAACTATTTCTGCAGATTTCCAAAGGCATTGCTGCACTGTTTTCTAACTTCCATGTTGCTATTGAGAATTTTTACGATATTCTCAATCCCTATCATCTTTTCAGACATTTGAATGCTTTTTTTGTTCTCTCAGTATTCTGAAGTTTCACAATACTATGCCTTGGTATGTATCTATTTTCATCCATTGTGCTGGGCTCTTCCATTGTAGAAATTCCTATCCTTTGGCTCTGGGAAAATTTCTCAGATTATGTTTTCAATGAATTCTTCCTATCTATTGTCTATGTTCTAACAGTATTTATTAACTGTTGGACTTCCTTCACTGATCTTGTCACTATTCTTACACTAAAACTTTCCATCTCTGTTGTTTTGCTCTATACCCTAGGGGGATTTCTTCACTTTACTTTTCAGTCTTTCTAGAGTTTTTCACTTCTACTTTCATACTTTAATTTCCAAGCACTCCCTTTTGCTTCCTAAATATTTTTATAGTATCTTATTTCTTTTTAGTGGCTTTAGCATCTTCTCCAACTTCTCTGTGGATATTAACAGTAGTTTCCTGAAGTTTTATCTCCTTTCAAAAATTGTTTCTCTCTCACTGATTTCTAAGTTTTGCTTTTCATATTTAATGCCTTCCTCAAATATCTGTTACACCACAGTTTTTGGCAGATGTTTAAGATCATGAAAATAAAAAGAACTGGAACTCCATCTCACAGTGTTTATATTATCGCATAACCATTCTGGATTATTTTGTTGGGGGAATCTTTACTTTCTTTAGGTCTTTATTCTTAGGTGATCAAATTCCTGAAAGAAAAAAATCTGAAGGGTATAAATCTGGCTTTAAGTGTTTTGGTGGCCATTTTAGGATGTCTAACAATTTAGCATGTAAACTTTGTCTAATATCCTATTTTCAGTATAGTCCTCTTCCTAAACTGTGTCTGGTGGCTCCAGGAAGACATTCCTTGTTTTAACCATGGCTTTAATGTCACAGAAGGGGGATGGCTGCCCAGTTACAGGGCAGAAGAGACCTCAGGGATTTATGATTTCTTAACATTTAACTAGTATTCCCAGTTATCCAGCTATGCTCCACCCACATTTCTGGACAATTCTGGGGTCACCATGTATTGAGTCTTGAGAGTTTATTTCTTGGTTGTAGCTAGACATCTTAAGAGTTCAGAATTTCATGGACGTCAGAGTTTAGACTTATTTGCCTCCCTTTGTATCTATTTTGTTGTTTTTTATTCATCTCTTAAACCATATAGATTTCTGACTCTTTATAAATTTTAAAATTAGGTCTACTACTCTTTAGTTGCTTGACTTTTGATAAAATTAACTAACCTATTTACACATCTGTCATTGTCCAATCTTATAGCATTGTTATTACAATTAAATGAATTCACTTATGTGGAACTCTTAGAAGAATACCTAAATCATGTAAAATTCTGTTATCCATTGACACTATTATTTTGGGAAGAAGTGAGTATAAATGGAGCATCCTTTTAGTCCTTACCAGAAATTTACCCTTCTAGTCTAGCTCTTTAGGTCCTCATATACTAACTGCCTGACTACCCTACCCACACAACTTTTCAGGAACATGTTTATATTTATCATCTCTATTTACTTCTTGAAAGAATATTTCACAAATAAGCAAATCTTGGAGGAATGGAAAGACTAATTGTTTCAAATGAGTTCAAGCATCCAGAAACATTATTTTTTATTTAATAAAAATTTTCAAGAACCCCTATCAAGAAACTGTGTTAAGTGATAGAAATACTCTTAATGAGCTTCCAGTTGGGCAGGGAGAGAAAAAGCAAATAGATACACAATTACAACACAGTATGACATGTTATAGGGAAGGGTAAAAGGAAAACATATGGGTTCAAAAAAAGCAATGTAAGTGACCTCAACAAATAAGGAGCAGTTAACCTAGTATGGAGAAGGTGAGGTGTAGTAATGGGATTTCAGAAGGCCTATGTATTAGGGCACAGACACAAAACATATGCATGGTTATGCTAATAATTCAGTATCATTGAAGCACAAAATATGCAGGGAAAAAAGGGTGAGGTTAGAAAGGGAGGCAGGGCCAGATCTCAAAAGGATGTATTATACAATCCATTCTAGGAGTCTTGGATTTCATCCTGAGGATAATGGTGAATTCAAGGAAGGTTTTCAGAAGATTTTCATTTTAGGAAAAGAATCTTCACATAGTGTTGATATTTTGAGAGATAATAAAAGTTAATCAGATTTCTTTGTAACAAACTTCTCATTCTGTTAATATTCACTGTGAATTTGTGAAATATACGGTTTAAAGCACTTCCCCAACTTTTTGACCATTAGAACATATTCTGTTTTATTGCATATCATCTATTAACATCTCTTGAGACAGAAGGGTTCACAGACCAAAGTTTGAAAATGCTACCCTAGGGAGCACTTTTTGTGGGGACAAAGCAGAACAGGCACTCACTATTTGGTGCCTAACTAACAGCCACTCCCTTCTTCTTCTTGGTGGCACAACTTGGTTCCATTTGAGATGCTCCTTTCCCCAGCTCCAGCAGTGCGTTCTGACTGGTCCAAACTGGTCTTGGCAGTCCCATTCCCCTTGACTTTGGCTGCTGTAGGAATCCGCAAGTGATGCAAATCTGGCCAATTAAAGGAGAAGGGAAATATGCTGCAGGCATCTGGGGAATGGCTTAAATAGAAACAGGCAGAGATAATGTCTGTATATGGCCATCTCTGAAGGTAATGACCATGAGCAGTGAGTGATAAAGAGAGTGAACATGACAGAGAAAAAAGATGGGAAGAATCTGGTCTCTAATGAAATCTTTAAGCCTCTGAATTCACTCTGGGGATGCCCTCCATTAGATCTAAACATTCCTTATTGCAGAAGTCACTCTAAGTTGGTATTTTATTACTTGAAGCTGGAGGACTCACCACTAATAAAGGCTATCTTCAAATATTCAAGAGTGGTAAGAAGAATAACTACATATTTGATGTAGTTTTCATGGTTAGAACAAGACCCACAGATCAAAGGAACAAGGGAACAGATTCAGCTGGTCCATAAAGAGGAACTGTCAAAAACGGGTTGGGTTGACTGGTGAGATACGGAGTTCCCCAAGACACGGAATGTCTGTTCAAGGATAGATTATCCATAGCAATAGTATATCATGGAAATTTCACATACCAAAGATAAAATAATGGAATATTTTTGTTTGGTGACTGACTAAACATGAATTATAAGGTCTGCTATCACTCTCTGAACATGGTTAAAATAAAGAATCCGTAACTCACAGAATCAAAATTCTTAATTTGGAATGCACCTTAGGGACTTAAATGAGTTCATCAATAAAGTTACAGAATTTTGTAGAATGTGTCATAATCACTGAATAGTGTGCTGAAGGAAAGGAAGAGAGGTAAATTTAGACATCAGACAACATGAGAAGCTTGTTAGTGTTAGGGATAAGAATATGGATCTTCTAATTCCTGGGTCAATGCTCAAACCTGATTCATTTTTATAGACTAGATTGTATAGATTGTACTGTCAACATTTCCTAATAGAGAAATCCAACACAAATTTGCTCTACCATTTACTTTATAACAACATGCAAATGTTTTAATTTAGTGATTTTATTCTTACCTTTCATCTTCTTCAACTCCAAAGAGATTGTGTTAATGTCTTTAATCATGGCTTCCACCTTTTGCTTATGATCAGTAACATTATTCTTAAACATCTGTTTTAAAAGAAGAAAAATGACATATAAACCAGAAGTATTTATGTGTACTTTAAAAATACTTGAACTTTTAGCATTTCTAAAAAAAAAAAATTACTTCAGAACTGATACTTTATTTTTAGGCTTAGTATCTGGCTTCATCTAACATAGAAAGACATCATCAATCTATTTTATAATATTTTTCCAAATGAAAACAACTCCTACTGGAATTCTTGGGATGGAGGTTTTGGTTTTTTCTTCTTCTTTAATTATACCATATCCACAAGATGGGGCCCTTACAATGGAAACGAAGATTGCCTCTTTTCAGAAAGCCTCAGTACTTATATACCACCTTACAATTTAGCAATTGTACAACACTCTTCCTGATTTTGTTTATGAAAGTCAATGTCTCTAATTTATTCTTGAATGACATGATCCACTTATGATTTTTTTTAAGTACACAGTAAAATCAAAATAGGATTTGATTATAACTCAGATGACAAAATGGCTACTTTAGGTTTAGGAGTTAAGCAGCACAATTTTAATTTGGGTTAATGGAAGTGTATAAGTCAACACATTACCATGTTATATACAAAGTATTTTACATGTACTTAATCCAGTCAGATACAAGTATAAAGACACGTGATTGAATAGAAACTAACCTCAGCCCTCAGATGTCTCTCAAAATTACTAGAAAAATAACACACAATTAGCACACAATTCCTCCGCAGTGTGAAAGCTGGGCAGTTAAGGGTCAGGCTGTTTGTCCAAAATAATGAAAACTAACCTTTAAATCAATCCTTGCAACTGCCTTTTCTTGAACCAGAGGAATTTATCCTATTTCACTCACTTCAGAGACACTGTAACAGAAATAGTTTTGTTTTTCGGACATTAATCAGTAAAATGCACTTCGCATCCCCTTTTAAGGCTCTCTGTGCTACAAAGGGAGGGTCAACAACCTTAGCTAGGCATGCCAAACCAAAAGATAAAGGACTGAGGGGAAAGGAAACACGATTTTAAAAAAAGAGAAAGTAATAAAGAGGGTGGGCAGGGCTGGGGTGGTGGAACTAAAGTACTCTAAAAGCAAAGAATAAGTGTAAAAACTAAAAATTAAAAGCAAGAGTAAAACCAACTGGGTAGCGAAATGCCCAAGTGAATGGATTCCGCCCGCTGGGTGTGAGTGCCCAGTGGGTGGGCAGATCCCACCCAACAGGCGACCAAGGCCAGGAAGAGTCTGGCCTTCTCCAGGGAGCTGGACACACCTGGCGGTGGGGGTGGGGGTGGTTAAACTGCGCTTCACCAGGAGGTGAGGCAAGAGGCCAGAAATGGAGACCCCGCTCTGGGGACAGCATATCGGGGTCCAGGGAAGCCAACGTGTCACAGACCAAAGGCACCCAGGCCACTGAAGCACTGGCCCTTCCCGAGGGGCAGGGTCCGCAGCAGCCAGGACCACGGCAGGTTTTCCCTAAACCCCGCCCTGTTGACCCAATCGTTGCTGCAGCCCACCCCGGCCTTCCCAGTGCCCAACTGCTGCCCAACGGCCGCTGCACCGAGGGGAAATGGATGGTTCCCCAGCCGCCCTGGATCGCAGCTGGGGGGGGGGTCCCTGGCCACCTGTCAGCCCAGGCCCTTCCCACCCAACAGCCCGGAGGAGCCCAGGAAGAGCCCCCGCAAGGACCTCCTGCCTGCCTAGTGGCTGGAGAAGGAGCCTGGAGAGTGTGGTCGTGCTCGCCCTCCGACGACACCCCACTGGGCTAGTTAACTGAGTAACCCGGGCCTGCCCCTCAAGCGCCTGGCCCTCAGCACCCACCTGGCCAACCGTCCCCGAAGTTCTGACTGCGAGGCGCTCTGAGCAGGGCTGACTCAAGGCCGGCTTCCTGATTGGCCGGCTCCTCCACCTGGGGCTTCCTGATTGGCCAGCTCTACAGCCCGAGGCATCCTGGGAAGTGCAGCTCTTCGCTTCGTCACTAAGGAGAAGGTTCTGGAAGCCAGGCTGCAAGTGAACCCCTGGGTGAGGAAGGTGCTGAAGTGTCCTCCTTTGAGGCCAGACCCTGGGCCCAGACTGCTTGGTTTTGAATCCTATTCCGCCATTTGTTTAGCTGCAGTGTAGCCAGAGTCCCAATGCGCTCATCCGATCCTACGGGATGACAGCTGTCTTTGTTATTTTGAGAGTTGAGATAATTCCTTCAAAGTGCTCGGTGTTGTATAAGTGCCCCATAATTATTAGCTATTATTATTCCGATACATTTTTTACAGATGAGTAGAGTACAGTAAGCTGAGAGGTACCGTGGTGTCTTGCCAAGCGGAGAGGCTGGGATTCAAGCCATCTTTGCTGGATTTCAAGGGGACTCCCACTCATCCCTTGGTGCTGGCCCACAGGTTTTACGTGGTGTCCTGGTTATTGTCCTAGTCTTGGTGAGGAGCTTGGTCTTCTCCAGCCTCAGGTGCTAGGAAGGTCTTCACCTTCTCTAAGCTTCCTCTGTAATGCACAGTAGCCACTTGAACCAGTGCTTTCCTGACAAGCCAGAGAGTAGCCTGTTCGTTATTATTCATTTTAACAATAGAGAATTTATTATATAACCCAAAGCTGGGTGAGACACATGGGCTATACCAGTATTTTCCAGATTTCACCCAGGGATGGTCAGGGTGATGACTGCTTGACAAAAGCTCTTACTACTGATGTTACTATTATTACCTCGATTTAAAATTTACTTCCTTTGAAATTTTGAGTTTACTTTTAAATCTGTAGGTCATCAGTGTAAATGGAATAAAATATTAACAGAAGGTTAGAGGAAAAATAAAGAATGAAAATAAGACAGTATTTTAATTAGATAAACTTGCCTCCTGATCAATGACGGATCTTTGTTAAAGGGTCTTAATGTTAGAGAAGTGTTAAAGGCAGTGAAGGAAAACGGACATTGATCTGAATAAAATCGAAGATTTTTAAAGAGCTGAAAGAGGAACAACTCTCATTGCTTGGGTATACATTGTTTAATGCCTATGTTGCCACATGTAGATATCCCTTGTATTACTTGTGGGACATGTCCCCTGCTTTTTAGAATTTAGGGTTATACACTCTCCAATAATTCTTCCCCTTCTAAGACTTCTTAATTCTCAATGTGCTGTATGTTCCTTTCAAAATCCCATAGGCAGCTTCTTGAATCAACCCTACCCAACTCTGCAGTTTCACACAAGCCTCTGTGCTGATGCATGCTTCGCATGGTAGTTTAAATGTAAGCACTGGTGATTTTTGTTTCTGTATGTGTGCTGAGTGTGTTTCATGTAATACTCTGAGTGCTGAGTAAGGTAAAAAAAAGGCTCAACAAAACGAAACTCTTTGGATACCCACTGTGTGTCATATGTATGTCAGAAGCTTTAATTTTCTGATAATTTATGGACAAAGAAACTTAATCTTAGCTCAGTTCCTGCGCAAGGGTTCAAGGCCAGGAAAGGACAGAACCTTGTACATCCTATTTGTGAGATTCTGGGTCCTTCCATTATTTCCTCTATGATATGTTGTCTTGTAGAACAAAGTGCCACCTGCCTTGGGCTGAATTAAGGACATTAACAATACAAATAAGACAAGAGCCAGCCGGCATTGCTGTTTTATAAAAGCAAGGGTAATTTAACATCAAAACAAAAGGAAAAGTAAAAGGAAGAATACAATTTCAGAATAAGGCTAACCTAACAGAAAGTTTACCAGATATATCCTTATTTTGATGCAGACGAAAGAAAACTTCTCCCCAGACCTACAGGATTCCCTCTGTATCTTTGGAAGCACCCTGTAGATAACAGCAAAAGAAAATAAGCTATTTGAGAGAAGTTGATGAAAACAGTAGTGAGGGAGCATAGCATTAAGACCTAGGACCCTGAAGATCAAGCGATGGCAGAGCTGGCTTAGGCAGTACCTGGTGTCCCAAGCTCCCAAGCACATGGAACTGTTTCAAGAATGAACCAGGAATTTTCAGGAATTGCCCTGCCTAACCCATGGCTAGGATCTACCTTACCAGACTCACAGAACTTTTCATGGGATCTAAAGTCTTTTCTACACTCCCCAAAGCTCTGATTTTTTTCTTATAAATAGATTCAAATGGCTGCATTTGAAACAGGACCTCATTGAGCTGTTCATTCACAAAGAAGTTTCAACTTTGTGTTTCTTTTAACTAAGTGTTATAAGAGGAAAAAACAGATTAAAAACTCAGGAAAAAAACCTATGATAATGTATTTCATCCATAAAATTATCTTGGAGGAATGATGACTACTTATTGTTGTATTTTTACCTCCTTAAACAACTATACATCTGTCTTTTTGGTTTTTCCCTAATAAGATAAAACTTTAAAAGCATGATCTACTACTTAATGCTTGAGACTGTTATAGTTCAGACCCTTAAAAAAAATCTGTCTTCTTTATCAGTCTGTGAATACAGCAATTTCCTAGAACCCAACACAGGTTGTGTTGCTGTTGTTGATTCTAATGTTAATACAATGAAGGAGATTAAAAGGCTGGTAAATTCTCCCCTAAAGAGAATGGCAGTTATCAAAACAGGGGATTAAGCATTTTATGGAGCCAAGTCTGTGCCTCAGTTTGCTTTATTACAAATTATTGACACAAAGTCCTGGTTTCCAGGAAAACAAATTGAGTAAATTATCTCACTTCTTCCACTGGATCTCAGGGCTCCCATTTCCCTCCTCTGCCTGCTCATTATCAATTAAAAGTCCTGGCCTGGGTGTCTAAGGGCCTGCTGCTGCCAGAGTGCCAACTCCCTTCTGAACAATCCAGTCTTCACAAATTTTGGAAGTAGCAACCCCTGCACATACTTGGATTCTTACCGGAGAAGCAGGACCGCCTTGGAAAGATCACAGACACCCCTCTGTATTCAACCAGTGATTTCCCCTGGCCAGCCACATAAAGGAAGCAAGAAGCAAGCAGATCACAGCCTTTGTGATCTAAAATGAAAGTTGGATTTTCCCGCCACTCTTGTCTTCAAGTAGCTGATGTTATATTAGAAGCATGTTCTTTCCCTCCAGGAGAGAAGAAAACACTCTGCAACACAAAAAGATATTACCAAAAACCTACCTTGCTCCTAGGTTAGCTGAGGTGTTTTTACTTCTAAGAAATTACAGTTCTGTATCAATGTTTCCCTCTAAAATAGGAAGCTAACCAAGTAAGGTTGCCAGAAAAAAAAAAAAAAAAAAGGACACCCAGTTAAATTCAAGTTTCAGAGAAATAACAATTGTTGTAGTACGTTTGTCCTGAGTGTTGTGTGGCACTCAGAGTCAGAAATGAAACTGGAAATCCTGCTATTTACTAAATCTGGCAAGTCTTAACCCTGCATACTTCAGCCAAGAAAGAAGAAAGGCAAACAGTGTGGAGCCCTGGGATTCAGAAGGTTTGGAAGCCTGAGATGCTGAGGCTTCCAAGGTGATGTTCAGAATAGGAGCCTGGATGCACTTACCAGGTAGCACGGGCTCTCCTCTTCCTTCTGGGTGTTTGAGACAGCGATGGACAGACGCTGATGGTTTCAACAAGGCACTGTGTTGTCACTGTTGCCTGCCTGTCTTTTTGTCTGCAAACTCTTTGTGCTTTGCTTTGGATGATGCCTTCCTTCAGCCAGGCATGTTCATGACACAAGTTGTGTTTATTTCCAGAGATCCACCAATCAGAGAACACCTGTCTCTGTCCCCAAATAAAAGCATGTTTCTAATTCTGTCAGCCATCCATCCCATAATGATATTTTCTGTTTATTAAAGGCATAGATCCTGATCCAAGGTCCTCTGCCTCTGAGCACTGCCCCACCACACACCGCACCCTCATCAGCCCGCTGTGCAATGAAGAATGAGCCTCTTTATGAAAAGATATATGACGTGTTTATGAAGTCAGTTACACTAGAATGTAAGAGTGCACTCATCTTTTCTTATGAAGAAAGGAATGTATGTGTGTGAAGGTTAAGTTTGGAAGAATTTCACCAAAATGTTAACAATCATTATTAGCATTTATGATTATAAGGTTTAAGGGGTTTTTATTTATTTGTGTTTATTTATTTAGCCCAGCTACAATTTTCACCCCAACCCCATCTATTTTATCTTCAGGTCACATCTCAGCATGGTACATCAATCACTTTAAAGCAGACCTTCTTGAGCTTTATGCTGTATGTCAGTTAACTCAGGGAGCTTCTGAAAGGTTCAAAGACTCTGCTTTAGTAAACCTAAGGTGGGGCTCCCCAGATTTGTACCTTTATACCACCTGCTCTTGTACCCCAGGTGGTCTGTGTGCCTTGCTTGGCGGAACACTGACTTCAGCTTCCTGGGCATTCATAAGCCACAAGTTCAGGAGCACCACGGAAATTCACCTTGGCTCTGATGCCAGGATTCAGTGCATTCAAAACGTCTACTTACAGGGGCTGGGAATGTGGCTCAAGCAGTAGCGTGCTCGCCTGGCATGCGTGCGGCTCGGGTTCGATCTTCAGCATCACATACAGACAAAGATGTTGTGTCCGCCAAATACTAAAAAATAAATATTAAAATTCTCTCTCTCTCTCTCTCTCGCTCTCTCTCTCTCTCTTTAAAAAAAAAAAAGTCTACTTACATAATTTTAGATCTAAATAAGGTCCACTTAATGAGAAAGGAAAGTGTATGGGGTGCAAGGCCTCCTCTGGCCCAGCCGGAAACAACTCACACCGTCTTGTCTGCTCTCTCAGGTGAGGGAGGGAGGAGATGGGTGCACCAGCCTCATTTTAACTTAGGTCTTATTTCTTCTGGCCTTTGTTTTATTTTATTTCTTTGGTCTCTAGTTTTGTTTGCCATCATAATGGAGAGCCAAGAGCTAGAGACTGAGAAGTGGTTTGGTTTTTAAAATATATCTATTTTAGATGTGCATTTTGTACTCAGAACTTTACTACCTCTGATGCCATGCCTCTGGTCCAGGACATCGGCCCCGCCACCTGAGCTGCTTGCAAGTGCATCCTTACTGGCTTCTCACTGAGATTCTTGTCTCCTACGATTCTCTCTACACACTACAACAGGGCAAGCTTTTGAACGTGTACATTGGATCATGTCTTTCCTTCAGTTGCTCCCATTGTTCCTTCTAGAACCTGGAACAAACACTGCCCTCTTGCCCTGGTCTGCATGGTGCCAGTCCCCTTCCTCCCCCTCTTTTCAACCCTGGTCCATGCCAACAGTGGTTCTGCAATTGTTTCCTTTTGAGCCTCCCAAGGGGCTTCTTTTCATGTTTTCTGGGCACATTCTCTAAGATGAGTTCTTTGTTTCCGTATGCTACTTGATTTAATTGGTTATATTGTTGTTTATGTTTTTGTTTTCTCTCACTTGTCTCTTTTACTATGATGTACTTCTAATTAAGGGAGGGAATGGATTATCTTATTCTCCCTCATCTACCCTGTACCTAGCACAATTCCTGGCACAGAGTATGTGCTCAAAATGTCTCTGTTCAGTAGCTGAATGAATAGATGGAGCACTGGTATAGTGTCTTGGATGGTCTGAGAAGCCAAGATGTGCATTGCCCCCTGACACCACCTTGCAGGACTCTCAGCAAAGCTTTGGTAACAGAAGCCACATTTCCATGCTTCCTGAGCCCTCTAAAGGAGGGGCAGTTGCAAGGCAGCTGGGGAGAGAGTGGATGTGCTGTAGCAATCTAGACACAGCAGTCCAACCTAAGGGCACTGCCCCCCGCCCTTCATCCTGTCTGTTTTCTGATCCTGGAGCATCTTCCAAAGATCCACTAGAGCAATAACAAGTGGATTCTGAAAGCCCACGCCAGGCCCCAAAGCTTCCAAACAGCCTCGTGTGGAAGGATTGCAGTACTCCAGTCTTGGATTAAAGAACTATCAGGGCTGTGGGTCATGATTTGAATAAAAATCAAATGACTTAGGATCTGTCCAAAATGAAGGATGTTTTAATACTTTGTGTGTAAAAACACTGATATTTTGCTTCTTTTTTATTAAACAGATTTTATTATTTTTCAGAATCTTGTCAGCATAATCATTTTATGGGTGGATGAAATATTCAGCCCTGCCACGGCAGGAGTTCTTTCACAGCAATTACCTTGTGGCACTTTCCCTATAATTAGGTTTTCGCCTAGGATTTTTTCCCTGGGTCTGGGTAATAAATGAAATATGACCAGAATTTAAATTTGTCAATTACAAGCAAGCGTAGTGCGTAAACACACAACAGAGTCATGAATTCCAAACCACCGGCTGTGGCTGGGGGGCAGATGCTCTGGAAATTAAAATGGAAATAAAACTACTGACTGGCAAGCGGAAAGTGGCCCCCACAGAAAGTGAGTCTCCCCCGACACTCGGGCACGACTCTACCAAGCAGTGTGAGGTCTTGATTACAAGTTGCTTAGCGTGCAACTGACAATTGCAGAAGCAAGCTGTGGGTTTGTATTCAAATAATCTTCAGAGGGCTCTGCCCTTCTGCCCTCCGAGTTCTGTTTTGGAGAATAGACCAAATGGTTTCTGGGTGTTGGGCTAGAGTGCCACTGCACTATAGGGCCTGCTGGATGTCTCTGAGCTGCTCAAGGGTCCACAGATTTGGGAACAGGATCTGCTGTCTCCCAGCTGACTTCTGCTTTCACTGACTGGACCTCAATAATTGCTCCTGGGGGGCCCTCTGCTGACCATCTTGCAGAGGGAAAAATAGTGCTCACTGCTGGGAGATTTTGACAAACCATCGGTTTCAGTAGAATCCCACCAAACAAAGGCCAATGTTTTGAACTTTCAACTCTAAGAGCCTAGGCAAGGAAAAAGGACTCCTGCTTCTGGAAACTGACTGTGCACATGGATTTATTCATGCAGTGGATCTTTCTCAAGTATCTCTTGTGTGTCAGACACTGTGCCGAGTTTTAGGTGCAGGGTGGTAAATCTAAACCCACTGGTCTCTTTTTAATACAGGGCCTGTGGACTGACGGAGACAAACCAAATTCAAAGACCACAAAGACCACCATAAAGCGCTGAACAGTGGGGGACATTCTTAGAAATGGGTCTTTAGGCAAGTCTTTGTGATTTGGGCATCACAGAGTGATCAAAGACAGCTAGGATGTCGCTAGGCATCCTTATGAGGCATGTGGCTATGAATGTTAAGAGACAGTTTAATTAGACACTGCATAGGAGGGAGGCATGTCATGAGGGGATGTGACATGGCCAGGGTGGCTTTTACAAAAGGCCTTCCTGAGGAAGAGACTTCTGGGCACTGATGAGGAGGAGAGAGCATTTCAGGTGGAGGGAACTGCACCCTACAGGGCGCTGAGCAGAAGCAGCCTCACTGGAGCAGAGGAGCAAGGCTGGCCCAGGCAAGGAGAGGCCAAGAGCAGATGGGCCCGGGGTCATCTAAGGTGTCAAGGATGTGACCTCTGTCCTGGTACCTGACAGAAACCACCATGAGAGTTCTCATGGAACGCTGGTAGGCAATAGGGACCTATTTGTGGTTTGAAAAGATGACCGTGACTTCAGGAGGAAGAACATAGTGAGAAGGGGGAAGAATAGAGACGAGGCGTCCAGGGTAGCACGTATCGCAGTAGCCCAAACGAAAGATGACCGTGCCTTCTTCAAAATGGTGGCAGAGGGGATGGAAATGAGACGGTAAACCCTATGTATATTGTGATTTTTCCTACATACATACAGACCTATGATAAAGTTTAATTGAGTATACTAAGAGATTAACAGCGACAATAACAAAATAGAATATTTATAATTATATGTAGTAATAAAAGGTATTTAAAACTTAAATTGTTTATTCTGGAAATTTTTACTTAATATTGTGATCACGGTTGACCACAGGTCACACACTGTGTTCGTCAGCTCTCTGTCACTGTGACAAAATACCTGAGATGAGCCACTTACAAGGAGAAACGTTTTATCTAGCCTCATGATTTCAGAGATTTCGTTCCATGATCCCTTGGCTCTGTTGTTTCTGGGCCTGTGGTGAAGCAGAACATCATGGTGGGGAGCACGAGGCGAGGAAAGCAGTCACCATGAGGCAGAGAGGCAGAGAAGAGGGGACAAGAGAGAAGAAATACTCTAGGGCAGGCCCCCAGGACCTAAGGCTACCCAGGCTCCACCTCCTCCCAACAGACTGGTAAATCATGGGTCCATCAATGGGTTGGACTTAGTTCATTAATGAGGTCAGAGCCCTCCTGATCCAGTCTCTTCCCACAGCCCCACCTCTGAACTCTGCTGCCGTGGAGACCAAGCCTTCAACACCTGAGTTTTGGGGAACATTTCAGAATGTCCCACAGAACACAACAACCACAGAAGGGGAAGTACAGATAAAGGGGCGACTGCCTTTAGTTCAGTGCTTGGCTCGGAGTGAGGACAAAGCATATTTAAGAGCATTCTCACTGGCCTGATGCTCTCCTGCACCAAGACCACACTTTGGGACTCAGTCTGGGATGCTCAAAAGGACATTCAAGAAGGAACCAGAAGTTTCTAGCAGCCTAGTGGGGTTGAAAGAACACTGGCTTTGGATGAGTGGGGCTTTGCATTTAAACACTACCTCTACGATGTATAAACTGTATATGTTACAGGTACTCATCCTAATTCTTCAGTGCCCTCGTGTATAAAATGAGGATAATTTGGTATTTACCCAGCAATGCTGTTGCGAGGATTGCATTTGATCTTCTGTGCCAAGAACTCGACATGTTAATGTGTGAGTCCCTTCTTTGTAGAAAAGAAGGAGAAGTTGCAGGCTAGTCCAGAAAGCCGATGGTCTAGGGACTGTTCTCCACTCAGCCCTAAAGTTCCTATCACTTACTGATGCCTCTTCCTGTGGTTGATTCTGGAATGGCAAAAGAAGAAGTTGGCTCTTTGGGGGTCCCGACAAGTTGACAGATGTCCCCAAGGCAGCTTTCAACAGAAAGCCCTTTATTATTATTATTATTATTACTCTTCGTGATTTACAGTGTGTGTCTACAAGCCTCTGGGCACAATCATGGAGCAGGAATGGAATTAATAAATCAGATCTGTTTCCTGCTTAATTCATGGCTCTGACAAAATTAAAAATGGAGACAGGTGGGAAAGCATAAGCAAACAGTGTCCCAAAGCCTGGACACTCAGGCACAGGGGCCTGTGGGCAGAATACTACCCAGACAGAACAGCAGCTGGAGCAAGAACTGCAGCTGTCTGAAGAGATCAGAGGAATCTGGGGACTCCAGGGAAAGCCACAAATCCTTCCAGTCCACGCCCATTTGATTGAAGGATCTCAGGGCTCCAGGGTCACAAAAGCAAGGGTGCAAACTCCAGCTGCACTTTCGACTTTCTAAGCTTGAGCAACCGACTGAAGGTCACACAATTGATTATTTGCATAACTGGATTCAGAAGCAAGTCCGATCCCAAGACTGGTGTTTGACTACTGCATTGTTTGTAAATGTAGCAGGGTATAGTTGCTTACATTTTTATTGCACAACTATGAATTCCTTCAAATGAATGCCTAGTATACAGAAGTAGATTAATAAGTGCACATGGAAATATTACCATCTTATTTTCAAAAATTTGAAACAATTTTATTATTTACTGGAAAAAGCATTTTAGAGAAAAATATTTAGGTTTTCACGAATCACCAAATTCACTCTTATGGCTTGGTGCTCTAAGGAGGTGGTGGGACCTTTTGCAGGTGGGGCCCAGTGGGAGGAAGTTAAGTCATTGGGACTTGACCTTGAAGGGCATATTGAGACCCCAGCTCTTGACCTTGAAGGGCATATTGAGATCCCAGCTCTTAATTTCACTATCTCTGCTTCCTGGCTGCCATGAAGTGAATAGCCTCTTCTACCACAAAATAGAATATGCTCCTGCCATGAGGTAATGTCCTGCCACAGGCCCAAAGCAACATGGCCAGGCAACCATGGAATGAAACATCTGAAACCATGATCCAAAATAAGCCTTTCCTCCTTTTAAGTTGTTTCTCTCAAGTATTTTGTCACAGTGAAGGAGAGCTGACCGGCACATCTATAATATCAAAGTCAACATCCACACTTCATGCTAGCTGTCTCTTCAATCTCCTTTTCCTCCAAGGCCATGAGATCCTGGGTAAATCCTCACACCACACTGTTAACAACTCAACATTTTTCCCCTATTAATCAGTTTCTACTTTCCACAACGAAACATGGATTTGATTTCCTTAGGACAATCACTGCATGTACTGCTGAATGAGGAGGTGGTGAAAGAGGGGAGTGGGCATTGGTTGGGCCCCTTTTTTGCATTCCAAGGACAACAGGATCCAAGTGTCCCCTCAGCAAGATGTAACCTGGCCATGTGTCATACATTAACCTTCAAGCTGCTTTTCTTAGTCAAGCCAGCAAAAGCCAGAAGACCCTGGTGCTGTGAAACCCGTATGTACCCTTCTCCATCAAGGCCAGGTCTAACCCTCACTTGGGCCCCAAATATCATTTCTGAATTTCTAGTCTTATGCCTTATCATAATCTATTTATTGCTTTTAATGTAAATTTATTTCTAGTACAAAACTGAAACCTTTTAACATAAAGAAATGATACATGGTTGAGGAGATAGGTATGTTTAATTTGCTTAAACATTAAAGATATATATGTACCAAAATATCACGTTACCCCTATAATGTATATCTTTTTACATTTTCATTACTAGATTAAAAATAAATTTAATAAAGAAATCTAAATATTTAATTTTAATTTCACAAATATATTTTGGGTTAGTAAAATGGGAAAGAAGGATGAATAAAATACATTGATGTTGGGCTGGGTTTGTGGCTCAGTGGTAGAGCATTCGTCTAGCATGTGTGAGGCCCTGGGTTCGATCCTCAGCACCACATAAAAATATATAAATAAAATAAAGGTATTGTGGCCAACTATAACTAAAAAATAAAATTAAAAAATACATTAATGTTATTTAGAAGTGAATGGGAACACTAGTTTAAATAAAAAGAAAAAAACAAAACAACAAAAACCAAATGTGCATCATCGAAGACTCAGAATAGTGTCCAAAAAAACCCACAAACAAAACAAAACAAAAAAACCCTGTAATCTCTACTTAGGAAACTTAACTGCTAACATTTGAGTGCAAAGCCTTCTAGTCCTTCCCCCTCTATTGTACAGGTTTTGAAAAAGGATTATTCTTTCAAATGTCCTTATGTTTGAGAAGAGGGGATAAAAAAGTCCTTATGTTATCCCTTTCAGAAAGAACCTGAGTAATCCCTATTATGTAAACTCTTTCAAAGAAGCAGTCTGTTCAAAGCTGTTGCCAAGTCATTTGTTGCTATAGCAATGCTTGGCCCTGGAGGCAGTAAACAACTCCAGACTCCAGCCTCCAAACAGGGCAGCCATTATCTCCTTCTGAGCTCTTCAGGGGGCTCTTTTTGCCAAAGCTATTCATTTAAATTAGCAGCTCCCTCCTCGGTCACCTGAATTTCTAGTGCTTCATACCAAGTCATGCCAGGGGGCTAAAAAAGCAGTGAAGGCCCTAAAATGAGATGCTGAGGGTTGTGCTCTTTTCTTCTGGTGTGCTCTATGGCACACCCACCTGCCATCTTGGATGCTTGTCACCCTGAGCAAGGGCATGTTAGGAACTTATGGGTACAATTCCCATATAGAGAAAATTTTGGCAACAGTATATGTAACAACCCCAGTTAACTTCATTGAACTGAAAGTACTCAGAAAAATCTCATAGAACATTCTGGAAAGCTCTTTGTAATTTAAGTGATTAATATATATTATTTCATTAGATTCTGGCAAAAACAACCCTAAGGGGGAATGTAGCATTTTTCACCTTGTTTTACAGAAAAGGGATTAGAGGCTTACAGAGTGTAAGTGACTTACCCAAGCTCCCTGGCTAGAAAGTGGAAGAGCCATAGGTATTGTCATCCCTGTTGAGAGGGAAGCTGAGACCCAGCCACGGCCCATGTACAAGGTCAGCTGGCTGTTGTGGTACAAAAGGTTGAAGTCAACAGCTGCCTGACCCAGAGCCTGTGCCTCCTCCTCTGCACAGCATTATCTGGGACCTGGAGGTCATTAAGCCTAAGGCCCTCTTTGGGGAAACAAAACTGAGGCTTGCCAATATTGATGCCCAAGGTCATGTCAAGGTCTAAGGAATACTTCCCTCCAGCAGGGAAGGGAGCTGGAGTTCACCTGTTCCAAGTTGGCCTGGTTTGCACATATTCCCTTTCGCTCGGGTCAGGTCCCAGGGGGGACTGTTAAGCCCCTGTCCTTGAAGAGTGTGTGTCACTGTGGGAGGACCATGGTCTTGAGCCTGGCTGTCAGCGGGCCATCTTGATCTTCTACCCTGGCTTCCTCAAGACTCACATCCAGAGAAATTCCTCCTGCAAGCGAAGCCTCCCAGGGTGGGCCCAGGAGAGAGTCCTGACTGTTATCCTGCTTCTTCCCTGCTGGGTCTCTCTGGTTGGCTGTGTCTCTTCCGAAGGTCACTGCTCCTGTCAAGAAGGGACTCTTCAGTGACCTCTTATTGCAGGTTCTGGAAACTGCTCTTCCCTTGCCCCTTTAGGCCTCAGGGTAGAAACAGAGCCCCCCTGTTTTTAGCCCCAGGGGCACACCCCCATAACTTTCTCCTTTTTCCAGGTTTGCCCTCACCATGGCAAACTGTCTGCTGGGGAGATCACCCAGATTGAGGCCAGGTGAGTCCCCCATGGTTGACCTCTGACTCATCACCCCATTTGTGTCCTCCCCCATGCTAACCACTGTCAGGAGTCACCTCGTTGACTATGGATTAGCTTCCTTACTGTCTCTCTGCCTCCCAAGTGTGCGTTTTAAAAGGACAAGGACTTGACTCATTTATTTTCAAGTGTTCCTGCTAAGTGTGTGGGGGGCATTTCCACAGTGCCACTGTGACTGTGCACAGAAGGCCGAAGGAGTGACCGATGCAGCTGAGTGAATTGTTGGTGGCTGCATCAGGGGAACAGCCCTTCCAGGACGCTTTCTTCAGGGCGAGAGCTGAGGCTGGTTTTCAGATCTCCCCCTGGGTATGGCCGATCATCAGAACCCCAGTGACCTTACCAAGGTCACCTTCATCTCAGCCAGTGATTTGTATCAACTCCATCTGTGGGCTGCACATTACAGGGCGCTAGGAGGGAGGCCCACCCAGCCTCCAGTGGGGGTTCCCTGCCCTGATGAGCACTTTTTAAGGAATCAGGTAGAACATTCCTTTGCTAGATAAACTCACCCATGTCCAACCAGATAATTTATCATAGGCTACTCAAGAGGAGCTGTGGGAGGGGGTTCTCCATTTACTTGGTGCCTAAAGAAGAATTGCAACATTTTAGACACATCAGGAACTGGCTCTCCCAACATCAGGAATCACAGAGACATCCTAGGCTGCCTTCCAAGGACCCTGTCACCTCTGCTTCCCTGGCCACAGCATTATCTGCCATTGGCTTGGGAGACTACAATGACCTTGAGCATTCAGGCTCTGAGTCCCAACAAACTTGGGCTCCATTTCTAAATTTTCCTCTTACTAGTTCCAGATGCAAGGCAATTCATTTAACTTTCCTGATCCTCAGCTTTTCCATCTGCAAAATGGGAATATGCAAACCTACTTTCTGGGGTTGTAAAGATTAGACTTCGATGGTGCAGAGAAGGCACTGAATACGTGCTCCATGAGTGGCGGTGACCAGTGATGGCAAAGCTGGATCAGACTTTCCATCTACCACATCTGCTGGATCCTTTAAAAATGATCTAGTTTTAGTTTCCTTAGCCACTTAGCTTACAGATCTTTTTTTTTTTTTTAAGTCATTTAGATTTTTATTTCCACTTCAATAAAAACTGCAAGAGGCTTGCTGGTCATTGCTTTTCTGGCTGTGGAAATGTTTAGTGATGTTGAATGTGTACCCTCCAGCTGCACTTTGTCCCTCCATGAGCTCACCCAGTTCCCCAGCCGTGCACGAGGCTGGTGTGGGCAGCAGCAGCCTCAGGGCGCAGGTGGCCCAAGTGGAACCCCGTAGCTGCCGTTGGCTTCCTCATGTAAATTGGGTGAGCCCATTTCTTCATTCATGAACAAAGCTTGACAGACATTTGGGTCCAGGGCTTGGAAATGAAAACTACTTTTGTTATACTTGGGGTTTAATTTTACCCTCGAGGAGCCTCTATTATACTTGGGATGATAAAATGAGTAATTCTGAAAGCCCAGTGATGGGGTCCAAAGATTACTATCCAGTCAAGGGCACGCCTCCCGGTTCAAGTTCTTCAGCTCCTGTATTGCCGAGCTCGATAACGAAGGTGTGGACAGCCACCTTTGACTTCAGTAGAGTTGACCCCTGAACAATGCAGGGGTTGAGCACAGTCTAAGTTCCAAACACAGCTTTAGACTCCCCCAAACTTAACTCCTAGTAACCTGCTGTTGACTGGAAGCCTTACGGATGACATAACAGTCGGTCAACTTGTATTTTGTGTATGCAGAATACGTGGTTAAAAATAATGGAGAACGCGAGAGATCACTTTTTACTGCAACACACAATTTACCGGGGAGATGAACTGCTCGTGCAGAGATGATTGGCATCCCACGGTGTTTAAGAGGCTATTCAGCACACTTGAGCTCAGTGCCATAGCAACAGGAGGTGGCTACGAAATGATCACAGCATTTCGGTCTGTGTACCACAGTCAACTTCCTGCCATGATGATGTAGTGCTGCATCTTTATGTTTGCTTACATTTCTCTCAGCTGTGAATGGTGCCGTGGGTGGTCTGTAAGTGTTTGTGAAAGTTTTGTTAAATTTTAACTGTCTATAATAGATTTGTGTATGTCTTATGGTAGTGATTATAACCTAGACTGTTATGGATCTAATTTATGCATTTATGACATACCTAACTGTAGCTTTTCCTTAACTGTTTTTGATATTTCTAGGCTATGCAGTGTTAATTTCTTGACCACCCGAGTTTTGTCAAATGATCACAAATTTCAACAAAACAAAACAAACAAACAAAAAAAACCCATGCCTAAGTGGGCCTGGACAATTCAAACTCTGTTGTTCAAGGGTCAGTTGTATTGATCTCATGAAGGCCAGTGCTTTCCGTTCCTTCCTCTCTTTGGCTGGGAAAGAGGTGTGCTGAGGTTAAAAATCCAATGGGCAAAACAGCAGTGGATGCTGGTGGGGCAGAGCTTGGCTGGGTTTGCAAAACTCAGAAGGAAGCCGCGATCCTGGCATGTGCTTTTGAGACTTAAGACCTACTCAGGGTAGTTCTTATGGCTCAAGTCGTTATCAGAGCTAACAGCCTCCCAGGACTGCAGCCTGTCTGCATGCCCCACCTCTGACCTTGCCAGTGATCTGCCAGTCCCCAAACACACCAGCCAGCTTCTGCAGCTCTGTATCTGCCCACGATGCCCTCCACCTGGTGTTTTCTCCTTGGCCCCTGGCTGAATGACTCTTACCCTTTCTGACACAGATGCTGTGGCTCACTGGGGCTCCAAAGCAGTCTTCTCAAAATGGGTCCTTGGTAAGTACCTGTGAGCAAACTCTCCCTGATGAGAGGAGTATGGTGCTGAGAGCCACAGCCGAGTCTGTATGGCCCCTGGCATTTTGCCAACAGTATTGATTGACAGGCAAGGCGTTAATATCCGCCTCTGCCGCTACTTTTGAGTTCTAGCGCTATTTTTAGTTCTCACAGGGATTTCCCGGGGAGATATTTCCGGCTGGGGGCTCCTGCAGGAGCCTCGTGGCTTTTCGGGAGGATTCCCCAGGAGCGTGTGTGAGGGTTTTTCTTGCAGTAGAAAAAATAAAATTTGTTCCTGCTTCAGTGGCTCGTGATTTGTGCCCAGCCAGACTGCGACAGTATGGTAACAGCAGTGTGAGTGGTTTCTTATCTGTTGAGTCTGGGTATAGCAAATTTGTGCCATGTTTTCATGTCTTGCTTTCTTCATTTTGTTTTTCTGCTAATTTATTTTTTATTGTACAGTCATCCCTTGGTATGCAGAGGGAATCGGTTCTAGGAGCCCTGTGGACACCAAATCCTGATGCTCAAGTCCGTTTTACAAAATGGAGCAACATTTGCACATAACTATGCACGTCCTCCTGTACCCTCTAATTCCGCTCGTGGCCTGTGATACTTAGCAGGAAGTGAAGGCTGTGCAAATAGCGGTTGGTCCACATCATTTAGGGAATAATGACAAGAAAAATGCCTGCAGGTATTCAGTGCAGGCACATTCCCCCCGTAATGTGTTCAACTCCTTGTTGGTTGAATCCATGGATGTGAAGCCCGTGGATATGGAGGGCAGACTGCACTTCATGGAGGGCCTGGTGTGTGAGGGAGGAGAGGCGAAGCAGAGCTCCTGGCCTCCACAGC
The DNA here is from genome assembly GCF_045843805.1 of Urocitellus parryii. Taxonomy (NCBI): domain Eukaryota; kingdom Metazoa; phylum Chordata; class Mammalia; order Rodentia; family Sciuridae; genus Urocitellus; species Urocitellus parryii. Next base: position 157,553,623 of record NC_135531.1, on the reverse strand, counting down.
CAGCTCCACACCTGAAGTTTCAAGCCCCCCATTTGCTCCACTACCTCATCTTCCTCTCTGCAGGTCCTTTACACAGAATCCTGCTCCCACCTGCTCCTTGACCTGAACCTTCTCCCAGCTGGGCCACTCTTCTGTCCTCTCTCCAAGTGGCCCTCTGTGCTCCTGGCCTTCTTAGGCAGCTCAGGTGTGACATCCCAGACAGGCCTCCCAAACACACCATCTCACTAGGTGCTCTACATGCCCTCTCTATTCCCTGAACTTGATCCCAATCAGAGGCGTTGCTGGGAGTTCCACCACCCTGCTAGGTCCCTTCCCCCACCTATGAGCTCCCTGAGGTTAAGCTTCATCGCACTAGCTTGGCCATCACCATCTCCCTGGCTTCCAGTAAAAGGCCTAGCTCATAGTAGGTCCTCAGTAAACATGTTGTGGGCCCATTGGATGACTGGGGAAGTTAATGGTAGAACTCAAAGATGGGCACCTATTTTAGTGAATTACCTGGCTGCCCCTAGGCAGAGTTGCTCGTTCTGTCATTTTGATTGTCTCTGAGGTCTAAATAAATTTCTTTCTTTCCTTTTTTGTAAATAGCTTTTCACTTAGTAGAGCCTCTTAGAAAGTATGGCATTGCCCCCAGGGAGAATTGAGTTTCAATCCAAGCTCCGCCAACCTGCTGGAAGACCCTAGGCAAGTTAAGTGGACCACTCTGAACCTGTTTTTCTCGCCTGCTAAATGGATATATCACCCTCCCTCACAGGACCATTGGAGGATGTGATGAGCAGGTCAAATATAAATACCTGGCAGAGCAGCACAGACTAGAGCTTGGTCCCCTTCTTGCTATGTTGTGATTTTATTTATTAAGGAAATCCATGCATCTCCACAACAGGAGATACCACAGCACCCAGCACAGTTGAGCTCAATAAATAAGTAATGCTCAAGTTATCAGATGACAATCACAGCAATTGATCAGTGTTTTCAGTTTCTTAATCCATAAAATGGGCATAAGAATCTTCAGAGATTGAATAAATCAGAGAGATTTGAATAAATTAGGCATTTAGCTCACTGCCTGGCACATACTACATGTTTGATAATAAGTAATTATTATTATTGATAAAAATGACCTGTCAGATAATGTTCTCAACTTCTCAGCACCAGTTAATTTGCAAAAGAAGAAACGAAAGGAAAGCTCGTGGTCTGGCTGGACTTCTTTCTGACATGTGAATAGACCTGGTCTGTCCTAGGCACAGCCCTGCGAACAGACTGCCAGGCAGGTTCGGCTGCAGTCGGGAGTACCAGCAGGGGGCGCCATTTCCTCAATAATGAGCCAAAGGCGAGCGATTGAGACTCCAGCTGGAAGTTTGAGGCGCAGGAACTGGGCAGGTTCTGAACAGCAATCTGCTGAGTGTCGCTCCCAAGCTTGGAGCCCTAAATGCCAGCCTCTTTCTGCTTTTGTCACTAACTTCAGTGAAATCCAAGACTGGGCTGACCCCAGAGCCCGTGGGCGGCATGCTGTGAAGGTATCCTCTCAATCACGGAGAGCCGCTGCCTGAGGAAGGGTTTCCGGAGGTTCCGGGGGCGCAGGAATTCGCACCTCCAGATCTGCGGCTTCCGGGTGGCTCCTCAGGCACGCAGTCCTCCCTCCTCCACCTACCTCCTTGAACTGCGCGGAGGTCAGGGCAGGACGCATGCCAGGCAGGTGCATTCAGTATGTGGCAGGTGGGGGCGTGGGAGGGAGCACCCCAGCTCACCCTCCAGCAGTCTTGGGGAATTCTCAGCCGCCCCTTCCTGGCCGGTGCCTGGCCTGGTGGTCTGGAGCTCTGGGGTCTTCCTTGTATCCTAACTAACCTCTGGCTGTGAACACCACCACAAAATGAACTTGACCAGTGCCCTCCTCCTAAGAGAGACAGAGGGTCTTTGGAAGGAAGTTTTGAAACATCTGGAAGGCAGGAGGAAGGGCATGGTGTGCTCTCATGGGGGTGTAACTGTCCTCGTTCTTACTTTGGCACCCTAGATGGCCTTTGTCCCTGTGGCTGCACTCTGCACCTTGGGCAGATGGCTGTAGAGCTGTCTTCCTACCACAGAGGAATGTGCCCTCTCAAGGGTTCGCTGAGACACTCAGACCCCATGACCACCTTTCACTTTCTCACTTTCCATAGAGGCCAAAGGAGTTGCATATTCCTCATTATGAGAAAAAAAAAAAAAAAAAAAAAACTCCAGCTAAACTGTGGTGACAAATAGCCCTGCTGCTGTTCCTGTGCCACTTGTGACACAGGATGAATGAACTTAGTGAAGGTGTGGTCTGTATGAAAGGCCTGCTTGCAGGCGGTGGGGGATGCAGGCCCTGTGTTCCTAGTGCGTCTAGATCTTCTATATTTTTTTTTTAAAGAAATGCAGATGTTAAGTAAAGTCTCCTACATTTTCTTTTTCTGTTAATGTTGACTTAATTGAAACACACATATTACACAGACAGGCCAGAGACTTTATATCAGCCATGGACCATCAGCTTTCAACTCTGGCTTATTGGAAAGCTCATCTTTGGCATGATATTCAAAGCCAACCACCAGTGTCCATTGCTGATTTCCTGGACTCTTCTATACCCCATTCCTGTCAAATATTCTGTCCCTTTCGCCCCTGTCTGCTGTCTACTTAAACCCCCTTCCTGCTCCAGTCTTCTTGACAGACTTAGTGATCACTTTTCTAGGCCCAGTCAAATGCCACTCCTTCTTTTCTGGAAGAATTCCTTAAACTGGCTCATCCACCATATTTCTTTCATCCAGTTCTGAGGTTGGTGGTTTCTCAGGAGGATAAACATCAGCTACCAATACTTCTGCAGCCATCTCCTCTTGTCTTCATTTGCAAAGATTCTTATTATTACCAAGTAAAATCTTAGGGAATGAATTATAGATCACATTAAAGAACTGTATTGTGGAAAACTTTTAAATGTACTTAACAATAGTAGAAAGATCAGTAAGATGAACCCACATGGGACTGGGATTATGGCTCAGTGGCAGAGCGCTTGCCTCACATGTATGAGGCCCTGGGTTCCATCCTCAGCACCACATAAAAATAAATAAGTAAAATAAAGGGATTGTGTCCATCTACAACTAAAAAAATATATTTAAAAAAAATGAACCCACATGTATCATCTCACGGCTCTAGTAACTGTCGACTCATAGACAATCTCATTTCATTTACATCATCCTGACTCCAAAGTCAAAATTTTGAAATGAAGTTTAGACCTCATGCATTTTCATCTGAAAATATTTCTGAATATACCTCTAAAAACAATGCCTTCATCGGGGCTGGAGTTGAAGCTCAGCTTGCCTAACACGTGTGAGGCCCTAGGTTTGATTCCCAGCACTGCATGTATGTAAGTAAATAAAATAAATGTCCATCAACAACTAAAAAATATATACTTTTTTTTAAAAAAAAAGCCCTCATTTTAACATGAAAATATAGAAGTAGTTTGATGGATTCCATGTACTCATTGTCTGACTTCAACAATGGTAAATCCATGAGCCAATCTCATGTTATCTATATTCCTCATTCTTCTTTTTCATAGATTATTTTAAGATAAACTGTAGACATTTCAATGCCTATGTGAACAGTTTATGTCTCTAGTCTATATGCACAATAATAAAATTGAGCCCCTACGTCACACCATACACAAAAAGTAACTTAAAATGAATCCATGACCCAAATGTAAGAGACAATGCTGTTCAGTCCTAAAAAGGAATGAAGTTCTGAGCCCTGCTTCAACATGGTAAATCTCAAAAACACATAAAGTGAAAGGAGCCGACACAAAAGCCACAAATTGTATAATCTGTTATGTGAAATAGCCAGAATAGGTGACCCAGGGAGATGACGCAGATGGGCAGTCTCGGGGGGATATGGCACTTCATTTGGGGTGATGAAACGTTCTGGAACACTGTGAACTTACTAAACACCACTGAATCATTCATGTTAAAATGATTGATTTTATGATCTGTGAATTTGACCTCAATTAAAATAACCATACTACCATTTTCATTATTTTTTAATATCCAATATCTGAAGAGTTTTCAAATTTTCCTGTTGTTATAAAAACACACACAGATTGCTTCATCTGGGATACAAGGGAGGTTCACACATTCTGAATGGTTGACATATTTTCTTGCCTCAATCTATAGATTCCTCTTCTATGTCTTGCCTTTCTCTCTCTCTCTCTCTCTCTCTCTCTCTCTCTCTCCCCTAATATCTTTTGATTGAAGAGACTGGTCCATTTGTTTTGTAGATTCTGAATTTTGATCACGGTCCCCTGTGGTGCTGTTAGACATATTCCTTTGTTCCCTGCATTTACTGTCATTTGACCATTAGTTCTAGAAGCTTGGCAAGACTCTGTTTTGTGTCTCTGGAAGGATGACCACCTCGTGGGCACATCATGTCCAACATGTCTTCGGTGGTATGAGCAGACAGAGACGACCACTGGCCAGACCCATGAATTCCCTGGGGTGTGTGAGTATGTGGCCGTCTCCCCTGCCCTCTGCATTTATTAGCTGAGATCCTCCATTCAGAGAAGAATCAATGACCCAAATGTAGGAGACAATGCTGTTCAGTCCTAAAAAGGAATGAAGTTCTTCTGATCCCTGCTTTAACATGGGTAAATCTGAAAACCACGTGAAGCGAAAGGAGCCTCTTTCACTACTGGATTCTGCAGAGGAACTCTTCACCTAGGAGAGTCGGACACAGGTTTGATCCCCCTCCTTTATTAAGTGGTTTTGAAAATAACATCTAGTTCCCTAGCATCTTCCAAAATTGGTCATTTTGAAGTATCAGTTACAAACTCACAAATTTGAGCATGGTTCATGTTTTGCGGTCCTTTATATTATTATCTTTGTTGCAAGGATTAAGTGAGTAAAGCCCCAATTCCCCCTTCTGGACCTGTAACAGCCTTGGAGTCTTTTTGTCACAGGCTTGGTATTTCCCCTGGCTCCCTCGACTGGTGAGAGATGATGCTGTTCCTTCTCCAGAGCTGGAATTCGCCATTGCCCTCCAGGCACTGAGAGCCTTTCATCTGGAGGGGATCCTTTCAAAAAGAGGATCCTGTAATTATTATTACACATAGCAATTGAACAGCCATTCTTTTGCTTATGTCCCCCCTTGAAATCTACCTTGTGATGTTGAGTTTTCACGGCTCTTTCATCTACCCTGGCTTTCACACTGGGTTATCTTCAAAATCAATCATGTGAAGCAAGGATACCAAAGACACCCGTCAGTCACTATGCCAGGGGCCTTACAGACTCAGCTCACTGGCTTAATGCTGGAGATAGACTACAGGTGGAGAATAATAGCTCCATTTCATTGACAATGAAACAGAGCCCCAGAGGCACAAAATCGCTTGCTTATTCATGAAAGTTCATCCAGAACATTGGCAGTCACCTAATTCCAGGTCGCCTGCCCTTTATCCTGCAGTCCATGAGGAGGGGACATGTCTGGAAGTCAGTTAAGACACGCAGTTACGTTTGGAGGTAGCCCAGCACCATGCAGCGCTGTGTGTTTGTAGCGGGTTATTATAATGAATTCTGCTATCATATTCCAAACCTGAAAAGCCCCTCAGAAGTAACTTCTTAAAAAGTATTATTATTACAGAAAATGATGAAATTTCACCTCCTCCTTAGAGAAAAGCCTGTGTTTATTGTTGTCTTCCTCATGGAAGGCTTGAAAGCCAGGGATCTTAGCAGAATCCATCTTAGGGATTTGCCGGGGAGGGTTGCAGACTGTTTATCAAATGCTCATTGATTTCTCCCACATAGGAATTGCCAGCTTCACAGGCAGAACAAATAGGATTTTCTTTCTGCCTCCTTTATGCCCTTCTGAACAGTTATTTTGAAGCACAAATGCAGAAATAAATACACACATCCATAGTCCTCGGGGCTCTGAGGTCACAGTCTATAATTTTCTCTCTGGTTTGAGTTGGATTCAAAGTTTTATTAACTTTTTTTTTAACCAAATGCATAGGATATGATGCTGTTCTAAGCATTTTACAAACTTTAACTCATTTATTCCCCTTATGGAATCCTATGAGATAGGTGATATCATCAGCCACATTTCAAAGATGAAGAAATTGAGGCACAGAGAAGTAAAGTCATTTCCCAAAGGTGGCACAGCTGGTAAGCTGGGGTAGTGTTGGTGCCTCAAGGCAGTGAGCCTCACCTCTGCCAGGCTGCCTTTCCATTTGTGGGCTCCTGAACCTGCTAGAGCCACATCTGCAGGACTGAGCGTAGCTAATACACTATTTTCTATATGTAAATGTGCCTGGTAAGAATACTCAGATTTAGCAGAATACACCTGTCTTTGCTGGCATTGGAGGGCCAGAATTATGAAATGTTATGCTTTATTTTCCCCTAATCAGGTTTGATTTTAACAAAGGAAACTGAGATCTTGTTTGTGGAGGTAGCTTCTGCTTGCAGATGCCCAGATGCTGTGGTACATCCAACATCTGGTTGAGGCATCAGTTACATTTCAGCTACCTAACCAGGTTTCCATGGCAGCAGCCTCCCGAACATCTATGCTTGTCTTTTCTTCACTTTTAATGTGACTTTTGTCATCGTAATCATGATCATAACATAACAAATCCTGATTATAATGACTAACATTTATCCACAGTGTGCTGGGGCTGGGAACAGTGTGAGCATGGCATGGGTCGGTGCCCTTTGATCTGCACAGTGACAGGGGAGATGGAGGCAGTGCCGATCTGCATTGTACAGGTGAGGAAACTGAGGTGTACAGAGGTTAACGAGTCACAGGTGGGGGCTTTGAAACCCAGGCCTGTACAGTGGAGATCTGCTAATGTCCAAAACTACCTGTCACATAGCAAAATCATGAGCTTCACTCAAAGCCCACATGGTAGACTTGGAGAGTCAGTTTAAAATTACTCTTTGGTGCCCTTTTCTCTCTTCATTGCTGAAACAAATATTTCTTGAGTCATCCTTCAGTACTAGATTGTGGACAGTAACTGAGAGAATGAGATGTAGTCCTTACTTCCTGGGACTGTCATGGGAAACACAGGCTTTTACCAGGTTAGGAAGGATCCTACATCAAGACCTTGGTACTGGCGAGCCCATGGAAGGAGGTTAGGATGTAGGGGAGACTTCCAGGAGGAAGTGGTATTTAGGTTGGACAAAAAGAACATACCAGATGGGCACAGTGGCACATGTCTGTAATCCCAGTGGCTCAGGAGGCTGAGACAGGAGGATCACAAGTTCAAACCCAGCCTCAGCAACTTTGCAAGACCCTAAGCAACTTAGCAAGAACCTGTTGGGGATGTCTCTCAGTGGTAAAGCACCCCTAGGTTCAATCCTCGATATAGAAAAAAACCAAACAACAAAAAACCCACCACCACCACCAATATTAAACCCAGAGTTTAGCAGGAAAAGTTAGGAGAAGGGGCATTCTGGGCATAGGGAAGATTATTTGCTTAAATGAGAGTCAAGGTAAGACAATATCTGGGAAATGGAAGAAATGCAATATACTCTGAATTGGAGGTAAGGCATGGGGACAGTCAGAGATGATAGTAGAGAGTCAAGGACCAGATTGTCCAGGGGTTTATATGCTTTGCAAGAGTTCATACCTGATTCTTGGGATGGCAGGAGCTTCTAGAAAAGGCTGTAGCTTAGGATTCTCATGAGCCGTCAGCCACAGTGACCAGCCTTCTACAGCCCCACTTGAGGAGCTGTGGCCTGCCTGTGGGAGACCACCCTGGGAGGGAGACGGCTGATGACACTGGTGTGTCGTCACTGCTGTCAAGCTCCCCACGGTCACTGAGATGCAGGCGATATGGCGAGGTGAGGCAGGAGACTGTGTAAATCACTTTAAATAGTTATTCATTTTGTTCCACTTCTTTAATAACAAGCAAGATTAAGTTTTACTTTCTTTACGTGGAGAAACATTGTCATTATTGTTAGATCTAAAGCTGGTGAGGTTGACCCAAAAGACACGTACAGGGTGACACTGGGTGGAGAGTCCCTGGACCAAAGTGGCTGTGTATTCACTTTGCAGAGACTACAAAGCCCTGGCAGGGGAGGGTAAGAAGACGTGCACTCCTCCCCATCCCAGGGAACCTCGAGCAGCCCTCTGTGCCAGGTGAGGTGGTGGGTGGTCCTCGGATCTGTTCTGTTCTTTCCTTCTTCCTCCTCCGGCAGCTCCCAGGTCTGCGCCTTTCCGAGCCCACTGTTTTTCATACTATGTCATTTGCCCACTTGACAGTTCCCTCAAGGACGCCTTGTCCTTGGCACCATCCTGTGTGCCACAAGCCCATGACAATCCTCACCCCCAGGTCTCTGCTAGCAATGAATAGAGACATTGCAGCTTGGTGTCCTCAAGATCTGAAGGAGGGATACCTTTCCTGGGTATGTGCACTTCAACCCCGGGCGAGCGGACCTGCAGGAATGGATCAGCAATGCTGGGGTTTCAGACAGAGGGGACTCACTGAGACAGGAGAGAGGTGAAAGGTCCGTGGAGTGAATCTCAGGACACACCCATCAGCTCATTATATGACATCTAGCAATTGCTTCTTCCTGTTTAAAAAATATATATATTTGGGGCTGGGGATGTGGCTCAAGCGGTAGCGCGCTCGCCTGGCATGCGTGCGGCCCGGGTTCGATCCTCAGCACCACATACCAACAAAGATGTTGTGTCCGCCGAAAACTAAAAAAATAAGTATTAAAAAAATTCTCTCTCTCTCTTTAAATATAATAAATATAATATATATATATATATGTATATATATATATATATATATATTTGAAAATAATTTCAAACTTACAGAATAGTGAATGCACCCATTAGATTAATGTTAGCATTTTACCGCATTGGCTCTTTCTGTCTCTGTACACGCTCATACACGTGTGCACACACACACTTCTTTCCCTAAACCATATGAAGGAGGTGCAGGGAACACGGCCCTTGACCCCTAGATACCTCAGACGAAGACGTTCTCTTACACAATCGCAGCAGAGGTCCCACCACAGACGTTCAAATTCGACACGACTCTTGTCTCCAAGGCTGCTCACATTCTGTTTTGTCAAGTGACCATAACACGCCTGGGTGGCGTCTCCCCTTTCAGGACGGTTTCCACTCGGGCATCAGCTGTGCATCGGCTTGTCATGTCTCCTTAAGCTCCTTTAATGCAGAACATTTCCAACTTTCACTCTCTTGACATCAGCCACTTTCTGAAAACAGGAGGCTTCAGAATTACCTCAGTTTGAATCCTAGCTTTGCTACTTCCAAGCTGAGTGACCCAAAGCAAGCTACTTCTCCTCCCCGAGTCTCAGTCTCCTCATCTGCCTAATAGGGAGAATAATGAAGTGGGAATAGCATCCAAATAGATGGAAGTGGGAGCAAAATATGTAGATAAACTTAAAATCATGCATGGCCCTAAGACTCCTAACGAGGTGCCTGTTACCTAGCAAGTGATTAATGCATTCGATTAAAGTAGTTAGTAATTAATGTCATGTCATCCACTCTGGCTTTGTCTCTTATGTGCTGTGTGACCTTGAGGAAGTTGCTCTGCCTCTGAGAGACACCTCGTTCTCAGGGGTAAGGGTGGGGCTTTTAATACCTTCCTCCTGGGGTTGAAGGAAGCGCGGAGGCTGGTGCTGGCGAGCTCAAAGCTGGCTCCCTTTCCTCTTGCAAGTGCTGACTCCCCTCTTGCCAATAGAGCCTCCATTTCCCCCTTCTGCACCCCTTACATCGGAATTCTCCAAAGGACAACGCCAGCTTTGTGGCCATCAGTGATGGGGCGAAACCTTTATAGCAGGTGTGATTGTGTGAGAGGTCCAAATATCAGAGATGATAGCTGTTTAAAGAAGAAACTGGAAAATGGCACCCTCCCTGTGGGTGTTTTTCACCAAGCATGTTTTGGGGTAATCTCTGTGTTGGTCAAACAGGCTGCCATGGTGGGTGTGGTGGGATAGGGTGGTGGTAGTCCCTGGTGGCTGTGATTCATTGTTGATCAAAATCAGAGTCTGGGGATCCACATGACCTTCATGTCATCATGGAAAATCTGATGTGAGCCAAATGCCCAAAATAGAGCCCTCCAGGGCTCAGCAACCCCCTTCCAGAATGTGTCTCCCCAGGGCCAGGTCTCAGCTCAAAGCCACCTCCTCGGGGAAGTCTTCCCAGGCTCTGCATCTGATGTCGGCCCCCCACTCCTGAATTATACCCCCGTCTTGTTGCTCTTAGCAGAGTGTGCCAGTTGGCCTCACATCTGTTCAGCTGACTCTCGTGTCCCCGTACCATCTGGAAGTCTCAGATGACAGGGAACAGGCCTCTGCTCCTCTCCAAGGAAGGCCCAGTCTATGACATGGTGATCACCATTTCATTGGTCACCAATATTTGCTGCCTCAATAAATGAAGCCTCTTCCACTCTGGCCCTTCTGTGGTGATGAGTCCCAAAGGCTAATGGTGGAGTATACCTTGGCCCACGCCCCGGCGTGACCTTGAGGGCACACCTGGGAACTTGGGAAGGTCTCTGTGGTGGGTGAGTTAGGACAAGTTAGCAGGATTGTGGCTTTGACCCCTGGGAGCAGGAAAACCAGCTTCCTCCCTGGGATTGGATTTCTTCTTTGGAGATGACTGGTTCTCATGATCCCATCGGTTCCCCATGGGTGCAGATACCCTGGGAGTGTGGGGGCATTCCCTGTTCAGATGAGCTGCAAGGTGGGAAAAGAGTCTGTGGGAATGAAACAAGCTTATGGTTTGGTTGCTGAAAGTCCTGAAGCTCATTCAACCTTCAGGGGTGACCTGTGTGCCGGGGTCTATAAGGTGTAGGACACCTTTAGGCTCTCGTTTCCTACCTCAGCATCCGGGATCAGAACTTAGGGCTCAAATCCCTGGCAGGCTACATGTATCTCTGTGACTTGGCCAAATGCTTTTCTTCTCTTGAGAATCAGTGTCCTCCCGTGCAGGAAAAATAACCCCTGCCTCTATTGTCAGGAGAGTGTCCTGCCCACACAGAGTGCCCAGTGTGGGCCTCAGGAGAGAGCCACCTGCGTGATCAGTGCAGCCCAAGATGGAGGCTTCAGGAGCCTGTCAGACCTGAGTGTGAATCTCGACTCCCCCACAGCACAGGTGACTGGTGGTAATGCTTGTCACCTCTCTCCAGCTTCTGTTTTCTCACCTGCAAATTAGCTAGAATAATATAGTTGACCCTTGGTGTCCTTGGGTTTCACATCTGCAGATTCAACCAAGAACAAATGAAATATATTTGGCTCTGGAGGCTGAGGCAGGAGGATCAAAAGTTCAAAGCCAGTCGCAGCAACTTAGGTTCAAAGTGACTTAGTAAGACCCTGTCTCAAAATAGAAAAAAAAATTAAAAAAGAAGCTGGGGATGTGGCACAGTGGTTAAGTGCCCCTAGGTTTAAACCCTGGTACCAAAAAAAAAAAAAGAAAGAAAGAAAAAATAATTGTATCCATACTGAACATGTATAGATTTTTTCTCACTATCTCCTAAACAATGCAGAAAAACAACTATTTACATAGTATTTACATTGTATTAGTTATAAGTCATCATCTAGAGACGTGGAAAGTACAGGGAGGATATGGTACATTATATGCAAATACTACGTAGTTGTACATGAGGGGCTTTGAGCATGTGTGGATTTTGGTACCTTCAGGGCTCCTGTGGGTGCTAAGAGATAGTCGTATATTTCCTGAGGCTACTGGAAGGACTGTCCAGAATACTGTTGCATAAATTGCTATTCAGGTAATTATTGCTGTTTAAGGCCTTATAAATTTAGATCCTTCCCACTCAGAAACTAAGTGGTTGCTGAACCCCCTAAATACAGGAACAGGCGTATTATCCCCAAATGCATGGAACTCACTGGTCCTGTGTGTTGTGTTCTGTGCAAGAGAAACAACCTGGTCAATGACCTCTAGCATCTGGGGGCAGGTGCAGTGTTGTGAGGATGTGTCCCCAGGAAGCGATGGCAGTCACCCCTCCCTCCTGTCCTCTGCTACCTCTCCTCCTTCCCACCTCCCTTGCCCTCAACCTGGACCATCAGCCTGCTCAGCCTCTGCCCTGATTCCTCTAGAGGTCCAGTTACCAACTGCTCTGACACCTTGTTCTAGAGGCGCTCCTCCAGAATGGCCTGGCCCCAGGGCCTCTCCCCTGCAATATCTGTGCTGTTTGGTTCATTTGTGGACATGGAGGCAAGTGACCTTCTGTGACTCGATTCCATGGTTTTGTTTGCAAGAACACAGACGTGCAAGTGGCCGCTGACAATATGTGTTCCAGCATCATATACGGGGCATATTTTGCTCAGAAACATGCCCTGTTAGTTGTTGAAACCTCTTTTGCATTCCCTGAAACAAATGACACTATGGCGTATTTTCTTTTGGGGGGCAGTAAATAAAAGCCTTTTATGTTGACAATGATAATATTATATCCTACAATCTATTTGCATTTCTCTATTCTGTGGATTTTATTGCTCGATATAAATCCCCAGGCTGAGGAGCATTAAGCTTCACTCAGGAAAGAATGGTGCATTTTTGTCACAGGGCCGGACAGCTACGTGCCAGAGATGCCACCTGCAGGGATTGCCTTCTGCCCTGCTGTGAAGGGGCAAGACATGGACAGGAAGACATGTGGATGTGCACGCAGGCTCGGGCCTATGCATGTGAAGCCTTGGTGATTCTTTTTGGATCCACAATCAAAATCCATTTCCAAGAGGGAGACGGTCCATGCATGTGCTTCTTCCATGTGCTACCTGTGGCCCATCCCTGCCAGCTGGCTCTTCAGAGAAGTGGTCGGCACCTGCGTCAGCTCTGGCCAAAGCTCTTTGGCTCAGGTGAAGGGCAGAACATGAGACTGAGGACATAAATTATCTGAGAGGCTTGTAGAGCAGTTGAGTCTCTCACCACCCCCGCGGGGCTTCTGAATACTTCTGAGAGCAGGAGCATTGTTCCAACAGGCAAGTCAGTAAACACCTGCAGAGATAAACTGTGGCACGGCTTGAGTTTATTAGTGCTGACCATTGACGGCCCTCTGGGCACTTCTGTGTGCCGTGCCTGGTGCTAAGCACTATCTCATTTAATCCTCACAACAGCCTTGCAAGGTAGGTGCTACTGTGATCCTCATTTTACAGACCAGGAAGCTGAGGCTTAAAGCTTCTCAGCTGACCTGCAGAATAGGAATTCAAGTTCTGGACAGGTCTGGCGAGAGTAATTGGTGGCAGGAGAAAGGACACTAATGACTCCCTGGGAAACCTTCAGTGATGGTCATGAAGCCCCTCCTGCTGCCTGCAGATGTGACCTTGCAGAACACACAGAGAATGAACAGGTAGTGGGTGTAACAGGGCGGAATGTGGCGGGCACAGGCATCCTGGGAGACCCTGGCTATTTCAGACAAGGCCATCTTCTCTGCTCTTGAGGGAAGCTTCTCAGGTGCAGAGAGGGGATTCCCTTGCCCAGGCATAGGGAAGAGGCTTCGGCTGAGGGGGTTTGGTGACGATGTCTCCACAGAGCTCTGAGTGGGGCGGGCAGTCCTTGCTTGAGCCCTTTTGGAAGAAAGTCCCAGACCTGGTAGTTTCTGTGCCCCTAGGTCAGGTTAAGGAAATGGTCCTCAAAATACCCAAGTTTAATGGAAAAGTTCTTGGCTTTAATTATCAAATCCCTAAAATGCTTATTTATTGTGTTTTAAGCCATGCCCATTTTTCTATTTTAAGTCTCAGGAGGGTTCAAGTCAGCGGGAGTTGGAAGGGGACGGATACATGATTTCCTTTCATTTTTTTTCCTTTCTTTTTGCTTTTAACTTATCGGGGGCTTTAGTCAAATGCCTGTTTTCCAATCGAGCCTTTAAGGAGAACATTTGTGAATGACTCTGCCCCCTTTGTTTTCTAGGTAATCAAATCCAATTTTCACTTAACCAGAAAAGCAAATGTTTTTAGAGCTGCGCTGACTCCTCAGAGGGTGGTTTCCTAGGGTGGGAGGTCAGTGTCACCAAACAGAGGAGTCAGGGGATGGCGTTCAGGACAGGGGTGGTCAGGACCGGCCTCTGCTGACTCCCACACAGCCCAGGAGAACATGTAGCTGTGTTTTCAATTGAAATACCAGAGGAATGTCCACGCCTTGTCCTTAGGCCGTGGCTGGGACGCTGGGACAGCTGGACTCCTGTCCAGAGCTTTGTCATCTGTGTGGCAGTGGCAGGCAGGTGGACCCAGCAAAGCCTGGTAGCATGGGCTTAGCCAGGTCTCAAAGAGCCGGACAAATGAAAATTGATTTTAGGTGGCACTTGGAGGAGATGTCAATAACCCGAATCCCACAGTGACGTATGGTTACCTTTCCAGGGCTCCATCCTTCTGAGCCTGTGAAGGACAAAGTCTTAAATTTGTGCACTGTGTCTGCAACTTCCTCCTTCATCTCTGGGTTTTAAATGAAGACAGATCCGACCTTAGTCTTAGATACAGTGGTTTTATTTCCTTTTGGAAAAAAATTTATGATAACCCTGCTTTATAGCAATTTTGTGATAAGATAAAAATTTCATTTGAAAATAAATCAGTTTAAGGTTGTTTGCAAAAACAACCTTGATGTGTCTGTGGATGCAGATACGGCAAGACTCAAGAGGCAGCGGAGGAAGTCCCCAAGTGTAGGATGTGCCGCCTTGGGCTGGAAATTCAAGGAGGTAGGCTTCTCTGACTCCCGGGCATGATGGCCATTTACTTCAAGGCTGGTGGGAACAGAGGGTCTGATTTCAATCTTCCCGGCCCTCACTGACTGTGTGCCTTGGCCTCCTGATTCTGTTTTCCCATCTGTAAAGTGGGTCTGAGGAGCAGCTGGAGAAGAGCAGGGAGCATCAGTTCCTAGGACAGGGAGAGCCTGTCTCCCCAAGGTGAAAGCGCCCACCTCTAGGCCAGTTGACTTATTCTTTTATTGCCAGGGCCCCTGGTTGCTTCTGGGAGGGGAGGGCATGTGGAATACAGTTTACCCCCTGCAGCCTGCTGAAGAAATGAGCTCCTGAGGCCAGAAAGTCAAGCAAACCCATCTGGCCGAGACAACTCCGCAGCACAAAGTCAAAGTCACGTGCGAGTCTTGCGCAGGGCAGCCCCTCCTCATCTCAGGCTGCAAATCTTGGGCAATCGGAGGCAGGCGCTGAATTAAGCTTAATTAAAATTCACTCTTAATTAGGGCCATTACTTAAAATCAACTCTATGTAATAAAGCTGTGTAATCATAATTAAGCCCCAGGAATGGAATTAGGAAGCTCAGGATGCCAGAGCCACACGTGGATGGGCCCGGTGCCGGCAAGACAGCTCCGAGGGCTGAATTAACAGAATCTTTAAATAACCGAGGACCCATGGGCGTGCGTGAGGAGTGCACCTGAGACCTGCACGGCTGGCAGGTCCCAAGGAGGAGGGTTTGTGATAAATGGCCTGAGAGGCTAAGCTCCAGGGTGGTGCTGTGGCAGGAGCCTGGGGCAGCGCTAGGAGGGCAGGAGGCCGGGTTCGGGGAGGCTGGCCTCCCCCTATCTGTGGGTGAGGCGCACATGGCTTCTTGGGGTTGTTCCCCAGCTGAGACACCAGGATGGGGGGCAGCTGAATCCCCACAAGAAGTCTCTGACTACTACAGGATTTAGACTGAGGAATCTGGATGTGGGGCTCTCTGGGGGGGCTTCCCTTCAGCAAAGTCAAGATGGATGCCATCAGCTTCTAGCACTGGGGGAACACGTGGGGTTCAGGTCCTGGCTGTTGGCATCATAGTCACCATGGCTGTTGTTAAGGAAAGAGGGGAGTGGGGGTGAAGTGACCTGTGACCATCTCCTGCTTGGACACTAACTGATAAGCACCCAAAGAGCAGAAATGTGTGATTTTAATGAGACAATCAATTTTGAACTTTGGATGTGCCAACTACTGGCCAAGTCGTCTAGGGCAATATTTTCCTTCCTTCCCAGTTCCTTCAACTATGAATTATAAGGAAAAGGTTGATCTGAGAAGAAGACACATCAAAAACTTTCAAAGCCCGGTGCCAGGCAAACCACACATTTTATAGTGTTTTAAGATGTGTACATTGTTCATTATATTTGTATATTAAATTGCTGTGCTTCAAGCACTATTCTGTTTTATATGTAAGAACTACTTGTAAGTTCATAATTGCCCTAGGAATAGACAGGATTATTTTCTCTGATTTATATATAAGGATTCTGAGACTCAGAGATGTACATGACTTGGCTCAGGTCACACAGCAATAGAGTAGCAAATAGTAAGAGCAGTGTACATGACAGTTATTATAAGATGAGAATCTATGTCTTTTGGCCCAATGATCAAGGTCAATAAGACCCACAGATAACATGTGCCTGGAAGCTGCAGGTAAGTTCCAAGAAAGGTCGCTAGCACTGCTCAGAGGCTGGTCTTACTGTGCAACTCACCCTGAGGAACAAGACCAGGCTTGAAGTTCAGAGGGGAGGGGCGTCGGGTGCTGACTGCAGAGCTGTGGAATGGCAAGGGGAGGAGGAAGCCCTTCCGTCTGATTTTTTGGCCTAGTGAGCTGATTTCCTTGCTTGTGGGACTTGGGGATTGTTCTCAGAAGTGGTGAAGGGACACTTAGGCACCCGCAGCCTAAAACCAGAGGTTTCCTGCTTGAGCCCCCCTCCTCAGGGGCTGCTCACACCTCTTGTGCCCCAGAGAAGTGTGCTGACTGTGCGCCTGACACTGAGTGTGTCTGCTCATGCGCTATCTCAGCCCCGCAGGGTGGGAATCCTCGCTCTCATTTTGCAGAGATGCTGTCCAGGCTGGGGTGCCGCCCGCTCTGCCGCTGCCCTAGCAGTCAGCACGAAGGTCTGTCCCCTCCACCTACACTCAGGACCAAGAGACCTTCGGTGCCATAAAGGTCCTGCAGTTCACGTTTCCCAGACAGCTGCGTTCTCTCTGCTTGCCTGTCCCCAGGGATGGGGACGGACGTCACTACTTACTGAGTTAAATTCTAGCGTTTGGATGACAGGTAGAGGCCGGGGGAAATGTGCCTGGCCTCGTGGTCAAGGAGGCCTCCCACTTCGGACTTCCCATCCTCTCTGAGTGAATGTTTTTCTCAATCTGTTAAAATGCGAAGGTTTCAGTTCTATCACGGTTTTTGCAGGTGTGTGTTAGCATTTCTCATGGGTTCACGCGGAATCCTAAATGGGAAAGGAAGCAGGATGTAACCTGGTCATCATCCCAGGCCTCGGAGGGCCCTGGACCTGGTAAGGACACTCCTTGTCGATTCCTAGTTGACTCTGGGGAGGGTACAGGGAGCCCAGGTCCAGGGAGGGCCTCGTGTACCCTCACTGGACATGGAGGTGTGGGGCGGGAGGAAGAGCCCTTACCACCCAGTGGCAACCCGCACTGCCACGCGCCCTGCTGCTTTGAGGGGAGAGTAAAGGACAAGGACGGGGGTAGGGGAGCCAATGGCCAGCGTGGGTCCCCAGGGTCACAGAGGCTCTGTGAGTGCATGGTGGCCACAGGCTTCCCATGACACAACTCCAGGGGCAGCCTTCACGTGGGGTCTATGTAAGTGTCCCCGTGTGGTTGTTCCATGATCCCTCATCCAATGTAAGCCCCAACCCAGAGAGCACCCCAGGCTGGGTTAATGCCACCCACGGGGGCTGAGGTCCAATGGCAAAATGTTGACTTACGGTGTGCTCATAGGTTCCGGCTCCTGACCCCAGGATAGTCCCTCTCCCAGTGTGACCTCTTCGTCCTTCAACATTGAGAGCTTTTGCCTCTATTTACACTAAATAGAGCCAGTTCTACTTGCTGGTTCCTGTATTTTGGGCAAACTAAGCTGGCGGCCCCCATGGCCAGTCAGAGCAGGTATCAGCTCTCCAGGGGGGTGGTCACAAGAAAGGCCCCCCCAGACCTGCTCCTGAGACAAAGTTTAGCAAACATCTTATCTCCCGCAAAACACGTGAGGTAATGTTTATGGAAGCTCACTGTGTCCCCTTCCACCTGGCCGCAGGGTGCTGGCGTGACCAAACAGTGCCGGTGGTGGCTGGACTCCCCACGCCCACGCTCACCACCCTCCATGGGAGATGGAAAACCTCCTGCCGGCCAGAGGAGAGCCTGGCCCCTTGGGCCTTTCCCTGGCCACCATGTCTCCACTTTCCAAGGCACCATTGTAGGTGGACACGGCCTTGATTTACCTAAGATGAGATTGAGTCAGAGAGCCGCAAGACATCTTGGCCAGAGTTACAAAGTGAGCAGGTGACTGTCCTGGGGAGCCAGGGGCCCAGCTCTGATGTCCCCTCTGAGCTGCTCTGTGATAGCCATTTGTTGAAAGACTCCTGGTTTTTAAATGTGCATGGATAGAGTCGGGGAACGGATAGACTGATGGGTGGGAAGCAGGTAGGCAAGGTAGCTATGGAGGGTGAGAACAGAGGCCTGGAGGAGTGAGCAGATAGGTGGGTAGACAGGGACAGACTGCATGTGGCTGGG
Source organism: Urocitellus parryii (assembly GCF_045843805.1). Classification (NCBI taxonomy): domain Eukaryota; kingdom Metazoa; phylum Chordata; class Mammalia; order Rodentia; family Sciuridae; genus Urocitellus; species Urocitellus parryii. Next base: position 157,535,190 of record NC_135531.1, on the reverse strand, counting down.
GAGGTCATGGTGTGCGTGTGGGCAGTTCTGGAAGAATGCATGGAAAACTGTGGACGATGGCCGCCGCTGGAAAGGGCATGGGGAGCCTGGAGGGGGGGTGTGCCAGGGAGGGGGGCCGTTTACTTTTTTGCTCATTCCTTGCTCTCTGACAGTTGAATGGTTACATGTGCACAAATCTGTTTTAAATCTCTTTCTCCTTCTTTGTCCTCTATCCCTGGACATCTGTCCACAGGAGAGACCAGACAACACTCTAGAAAGATGGTGAGAGATTCCCTGGGGACCCATGCAGTGATCTCCTTGCCAGCTCCTCCAGAAGAATCAAAGCCTTCAGTGGCTCTCAGATGCACAGGTGGCTCAGAGTCTGAAAAGAGCAGCCTTGGAAGAGAGCCATGCAGGGGACGCTCCAGGGGCCCCTACCTCCATTCAGCGACCACAGATTCCCATGGTGGTGGTACTGGTGGCACTTGGACCTGACTAAATGATTTTTGATTCAACCACACAGCAGAATATTATGCGGTTATTAAGAGTCAATTAACCATCCTTCTTTTCTCCACACTCCGAATTAGATTGAAACAGCTGAAGAAGCACTTCGGCAGTCAGGGTCCCCAGAGTGGAGCATGAAGTCAAGTTAAAACACACCAGCATGAATAATTAACTCTTGGTTGTGACATTGTGAGTGACTGGCATTGTTTTTCAATTATTTTCCCATTCTCAATGCACCAATACACGATTCTTATTGTAAAAAATAAACATTTATAAAGAGCCCTCTCTTACATCAAGAGCGATAACATAAACTTCTGCATAAGGAGGTTGGAAGGAAGTAAAAAAAAAAATGGTGCCTTGGGGTGGGATGGTAAACTTTTTCCTTCTCACCTTTAGGGTTTCTCAATATTCTGCATTTGATCTCTTTACGTTTACACTGGGGCATTTATGTTTAAGATGACCTTTTATTTTTAATAGGCAGAGGGAAAGAAAGGCCCATTTGCTAAAAAGTCCAAGTTTCAGGCTCTCCAAAGCCTGGTCATGTCAATTGGTGGATATTTCACAGGCCTCTGGAATGTGGGAGTCATTTTGCCCTGGGGGTGCCGATGGGGACAGGAAATAGAAATAAAACCCTCTTATCAAATAAGTCACAGCGCAGCTGGGGAGAGGAGATCCGGCATCATGCAGGTCACCAGGTCTGATCCTAGGAGTTTGTGTGTCATTCTAACAGCAATGACCGCATGCCCATATGTCCAGCTTCAAAGCCACTGTCCCTTGGGACTCACCTCCATCTCTTAACTAGTTGAGTCCAAGCCTTGGTGTATTTTCATTTTTTTCTTTTTGTACTGGGGATTAAACTCAGGGGGACTCTACCCCTGAGCTATCCCCCAGTGATTTTTATTTTTTATCTTGAGACAGAATGTCTTGCTAAGTTGCTGAGGCTGGCCTTTAACTTGAGATCCTCCTTCCTCAGCCTCCTGAGTGGCTGGGATTTATGCCAAGATTGTCACTGGGCCTGGCTCTCGGTGTGCTTCCTGTGGATGCCAACTAAGGTCACTGTGAGGAGTAAGGAAGGCTGTGTGTGAAGCCCGGGCCAGTCCCTCCTGGGTGTGAGCCTCATGGCCATCGCAGTACCCCAGGTTTGGGTCCAGCTCTCTGCCGTCCTGCTGTCCCAGATATGCCAGTGGAGCTCACACTCATCCTACTCCAGAGCTGGAGTTTCTGCCTCAGCCAGAAGCTGCATTTATACTCCTGCCCTGTGTACACCCAAGTTTGTTCTCAGCCTCACGCTGTGGTCCCGCCAGAGATCCACGGAGGTGATTCTGCTTCAGAGGACATGAGAGGACAGACGTTCCCCTTCTTGCAGGATGTTGCTGCTTTACCTGCTCAGAAGAGCGCCCCCCCCCAAAGCTGTGTGGTGACACAGCATCACTTGTCCCCACACCTTGGATGTGACAGAATTTGCCTTGTAGCCAGAGATGCTGGCTTGGCTGGCTGGAGGGCAGAAGGTCATGACCTGAGAGCAAAAGGAGGCACAGGAAGGGCAGGTGCCAGGAATAGACCCCCAGCCTTGGTGACAGGAGCCAGGGGTGTGAGCCACAGGTCACTATGCCAGTGGGACAGTCCCCATAGGGCCTTTGCTGACTCCTGAGGTGGCAAGGGGGAGAGCCAGGGTCTGGTGTGCTTGGGTCTGGGGCCACAGAGCCACATGGGGGTGCAGGCCTGGTATCCTGAGCACCAGGCCTCCTTGTAGGGGGAGGAAGGAGATTAAACTGAGGTTTATCAGATGACTTATCTGTCCATTTAGCAAGCCACTCTTTGGGGACAGTTCTCCTGGGTCACTTTCACTCAGGAGTGCTGAAGCTGCTTTGGGGGCTACACAGGTGGGTAAGACTTGGCCCTAATCTCAAGAACCTTCTGGCCAGAAGGAAAGAGGGGCAAACTAACCCCACATGCTAATCCATAAACGGAGGGTTCACTTCACCTCCTTCCACTCCTTAAAATGTGTCAATGCACTTTGGTTTCTTTCAGGAAAAATGCAAACCCTTGCCTGGAACTGATGGCTTCTCTCCAGCCGCCCCTGCTCACTTGCTGGACACTGTCCTACCACCCTCTTCCTCCTCCTCCTCCTATGGAAGGCTTCTCTGTCCACCTGAGCTGACCAAGTTCTTAGCACACACTCTGACATCTCATGTGATATCCTCTGTAGCCCTATTCCCAGTTATAATTATTTGCATTTATCTACACAATGACTGTCTTCATGTCTCTATTCTCCACCGGACTAAAAACTCCACAAAAGCAAAAACTTTTTTTAAAAAAAATATATAAACTTAAATTTAATTGGAAAAAAACTTATGAAAATAGTTCATTCGCATTCACTGCCTGTGGGAAGAGATGCACCTGTGCATCCTCGTGAGAGCATCATCTGTGAATCGCCTGTTTTCTGCAAAGTTTGGAAGTTCACCACTGCGCGGTGATCCTGCTCACCGCATACCATTTTTTGAATAATAAAAGACCTTTTGGTGACCGACTTTGCTAGGGAATGATTCATGTGTGCTCAGCACACCCATTTGGGTGTCCCTTTCCATGACTATAGGTGAATTTGTACAAAAGCTCACACACACACACACACCTGTGTAACCACTGCCACAGTCAAATATGAAACATTTCTGTCGCCCAGAGCCCGGTGGTGCCTCGTCTGAGTCGGTCTTATTCCCTACTCAGGCCACCTCGGATCATGTCCCCATAGATTGTCTTCTCTACAGTCTGATGTAAATAGAACCACAAGGTCAGCATCCTTGAGTGTCTGGTTTCGTCCACACAGCGTGATGTCCTCCACGGCCGCTCTACATCCCTTTCCACTGCTGAATGGCACCACTCTGGGTGGGAGGAGAGTGTCGCCCCGTCTCTCCAGGCAGACACCAGCTTCCTGAGGACTGGGTCTGTACTTTCTGATACATGGTATGGGGCAGGCATGGAGGTGGCCTTGGGAAGTGACAGTCCTTCTTCCCTGATTCAAGGTATATGAAGGACAACTCTGTACCTACACTCGGCAGTCCAGAGACACGGCCTTCCCTTCCATGCCCACAGGTCAACCATCTGGGCCCAGAACATCTCCTCCCTTCAGAATCACTGCTGCTTCCCAGGGTTCCCAGGGGGAGTCCTGGGCAGGCCTTGGCCTGGCAGCAGGATGGCCATGCCTCTGACACCATGAACTTGAATTCCTCCTTTGATCAGAGGAGACACTGGCATCTGCTCACAGGGTCAGAATTGGAGCCCATGTATGTGACGGTACTTGTGAAGGAGGAAATGTGGCGCTAATCCATTGTCCAGTAGCACCTCTTCTGGACCCAATTGCCTGTGTCACCCGGGACAGGTCTCTCCCTCCCTCCCTCCCTCCCTCTCTCTGGACCTTTCCACCTCTTGCCCTGTCCCATGAGGGTACTACCAGAGTTCCTCATGGCACCCTCCTCTGAGGTGCTAGGACACTTATTAAAAAAAAAGTCTATTTGATTTTTCATCATTTGAAAAATTGGGGAGATATTTTAGAGACTGGCCAGTTTTTCTGAAAATTCTTCTGGGTCAAGGAAGCCAGCTCCGGTTTCCAGAAAAGCCAGTGTTTTCACATCAATAGGCTTAACTCTGTAGCCATTTCCAAGCCCATTAGGGAGAATAATAGTGCTCCTGACTTCCGGGAGTGCCAGCCAGGGCTGTGGAGCATGTCCTTCCTTGATGGGAACTGATCTTTGATGGGGATAAATGTGTCCCCAGCTACTGTGGAACAGGGACAGCATTCTGTTTTGTAAGCCAGCCATTCAGTTTCAATCACCTCCACCTGGGCCGGTCACTCAGCAGAGGGTTCCGAGTGCCCTCTGTGTGTCAGGTGGTGGGCATGTGCCCTCCCTCAGGAGCTCCTGATGGAGGTGGGAGTTCACATCTCCAGATGGAGAATTGGGCTCATCCCATGTGGCTTCCCCTGTGTCCTCAGCGAGTCGAGAGCCAAGTTGGGACTGGAACACTCTGTCCTTTCCACTGTGACAGGCCCTGGAGCCCACTCAGGGGCTGCAAAGATAAATTCAGACGTGTTCAATTCTGTGTCCAAGAGGAGAAGGCAACAGCCTCACGTTCACCAAAGAGAAATCCAAAGATGTCACGACTCCGGGAACCCACACTTTGTTCAATTCTCAGACCTCACTGGTGAGGGGATGAAGTCCCCAGGCCTCTGACCTTCCCAGGTGGGCAGCTGGCAGGCCATGAGTCACCAGGTCTCCCAATTCCCAGGCTGGAGATTTTCATGCTGCTGCATAGCCAAGGGCAGAATGGAGACTGTCGCGCCAGGAACTGGAGTGGAGAATTAGGAGCAAGTCTTCTCCAGGTCACAGTATGAGGAGTAAAGAATAATGATCTCCAGAGTAAAGAATAATGGATCTCTGGAAACTGAGGAGGGACCATGCCATCACAGCCCTTTCAATAGCATGACGCAGCGTTCCTTTCCTGCGATCTCTTGCAGACTCAAGGACAGATTTCAGGACAGTCATGGTGAAGACTAGTATTTAGGAATCCATCACTTGAAACCCTAAGGAACCTCCCCTCTTTAAACCCAATGCCTCTGAGCAGCAAGTCCCATTTTGGAGCTTGCACAGTTTGGTTTCCAGGAGAAACAAGAAATGCATGTCCTGTTTTGCCCCCAATACCCTCTGGTTAGAAAATCCGGGTCACTCTGAAGTTATCTTTATTCATCAGCCACGGGTTTTTCTACTTGGCCGGGAAAACACTTCTCAGTGTCTTTTCGGGGAATGATTCAAGGAGGTACACACCACCCAGCCCTTGGAAGTCAGGCCATTGTTTAGCAGTTGAGAGCTGCCCTCCCCCCCTTGCTACTTGATGATGGATGGTACCCCAAGAGCCCCCTGACCACACACCTGGAAGAGGCTGTTTCCACATCACCCACACACAGTATGCACCCCGAAACTGGGCTGCAGCTCTAGGCATCTTTTGCAATAGCATCGTGTTCCAGAGTGCCCTTCTGTGTCACGTCTCCCACTCCACCATCTCACTGGAGTGTATCTCAGGGCAAAACTTGGGGCCTCCCCCGGGCCAGGGAAAGCTGCTGGGCACAGACTTGGAGAAGCTGGTGTACAAGTCAAGTGGAGGCAACAGAGAACCAGCCAGGATGAGACAGAAGTCTGGGGAGAGACAAGAGGGGCAGACAGGGGGTGGTGAAGGTGGAAAACTTTCTAGAAGGAAGGACATGGCCGTGGGTGAGGGACAAGGGTTAGGCACATCTAGGCTGGCAGCCTGGCTCTGCTCTTCATGAGAGTAACTTTGGGCAAATCACTATCCCTCTGTGAGCCTCAGTTTTCTCATTTGTCAAGTGGGGAGACTAACAGTTCCTGCTTCAGAAGTTTGCTTAGAGAGGACTCAATGAGGCGATGTGTGTGGAGCACAGGGCCTGGCTCATAGCAAGTGCTCAATAAAACTTAGCTGTCGTCATCATCATCATCATCATCATCATCATCATCTCCTACTGGCCAAGTAACCATTTGTTATCTCAAAGCCTGTGTCGGGGCCATGTCCTCAGGATTCCCATTTTCCACAAGGAGATGTCCAAGAGGAGCAGCTGAAACACTCCAGTTTGTGGATCTTTTCCTCATACCCTCTCACCATGCAGGTGAGCACTAGTTGTCTTGTGTCACATGCAGGAGCAGAGCCATTCCCAGACCTTGCCCTCCCTTCCTTTGGGGACCACTGGTCCCAGACTAGACTTCTGAGAGGCTCAGAAGAGCAATAGCAGCAGAACATGCAGCACCCAGCCTCAAGGGGGCAGCACGCGCCTTGGAAACCCCAGGCTGGCCCCCCAGAGGAGGCCAGAGGCTGGCCTGTTGGGGTCCAGCTTCCTACACAGGAAGCTGAGGCACGACTGGTGCTTTAGGAAGGAGGGGACCAGAGGGCCACTGCATTACGACACGTAGCCTCCCGTGCAGTTCCCTCTCCTCACTGTCTCCATTCTGCTCAGTAACCCAGGGCTGAGCTGGGCCAGACGACATGGGCAATTGCATGGCACCCCTGGCTCTCCAGGGACTAGGGGAGTGAGGCCGCCAGGGAGGGAGGGCGGAACTGTGTCTGACTATTTCCTCTTATGGGGTGGGCCAGGGCTGTCTGAGGCCCAGACTCCTGGGGCTCCCCAGCACCCTGAGTCGGAAGCTCTGTCATTTTAACGAGTGGAGACGGACATCCAATGGCCTCTGTGCTGGTGACAGAGGGACCTGGGAGAAGGGCACAAAGGACGAATGAACTCACTCCTTGCCAGGCGCCCAGCCAAGTGCTCCATGGACACTTCGTTCAAGCTGTCCTTTCACAGCGTGTCTCGCCTGTGCTTTATGGTGAGGGCCTGGACTGAGCTCGGGGAGGAGGGGTGGCCTGTCCAGGGCAAACAACTGGTGGGAATTCAGGGTGCCCTGGTTCTAGAGCCCGAGATTTTTTGCCCTCTCAGGAACTGTGCTCAGCCCTTGGCTGAGAAAAGGGGCCAGGACCCCCTCACACCTCCCACCTTCAGAAGCAGGGTCCGCCCTGGGCCCCACCATGGGGCCTGGAATGTGTCTACACAGACACACTGAAAACTCTCTTCCACCTTCTGGGGAGGTGGGACAGCTAAGCTATCTTTTCTCTCCTCCACCCTGGTCTCTGCCTGAGCTGGCTTGGTCCCCATCAGACCCGGTGCTTGAGGCTGCAGTCCCTGCAGGGCTCTTCCCCTCTGCCCCATCCTCAACCTCACTTTCCTGTGGGAACAAGGGATCTCCTGTTTTGCCTCAGAACTCCATAGAATCCTGGGGGAGGAGGGAAAGGCAGTGCAGAGGAGATTTCAGACGCTGGGACCAGCTCTGGACACTCTCTGACCCACCCTAGTCTCCGTCCCTGTCAGCTCAGCCTCAGCGACTCCGTTCCAAGATACCTGTGCTGATCTCATAAATGTTTGGCTGTAGCTCAGGACTTAGGACTGTCTGTCTGTCTCCTCCTCATTTGCATGTCTTTTTTCTTATTTGTACTGCTCTAATCTGTCTCAGTTTCTTCGCTATTCAAATTAGTTATTTGAATGACCAGAAGTCCGAGAGCTCTTCCCAGGCCCAGTGGCCCAGGGTTTGTTCAGAAACTCGCCTCCCTCAGGTCTCCACAGATGGAGAAATGCTGAAGTCCCACTGGCTCTGGCCAGGCCTTTTGTCCCCTGAGATTTTAGGCAGTGTACCCTGGTATCTCTGAGGCGCAGCTTCCTTACCAGCCTGAAGGGACAAAAAGGGGGAAGCAGGCCTCCTGAGCCTCCCCCACAATCCCCAATGGGCCCCTGTGGTTAAAGGGGACATTTCCTAGAGGGTTGATGGATTGGTACAGGGAAAGGCAGCGCCATTATCAACACTGACCATTCCCAGGCAGAGGTGGCCCTGAGGCCATCCAACTGCCCTGACACAGGCATCTCTCACTTTTGGAATGTTCCAGGCCTCCCCACACCAGACATCCGCACATGGCTGTACCCACAGTGGCAGCTCTGAGGTGGGGACAGCTCTGGCTTTGGCACAGTGGAGTCGGCTGAGGTCTCCAGTTCCCCTAGTTTGGGCAAACACTGTCCTCAGGACCTCATTTCCACATCAGGGCAATGGGTCCTCTCCATCCCTGCCTCCCAGACTCCAGGGTGAAGGGAAGACAGGACGAGACAGTCCGCGGGGGCAGCATGCTGGCGCCTAGTAGACGTGTCCCTTGTCCCCTGCGCCTGCTGCGGCCCCCCCCACCGCCCCAGCTCTCCACAGTGCTGCATTGCATCAGCTCATCTGACTTGGGCCAGGGGACAAGGAGTACTTTTGCTTTGATTGGAAATTGCACTTCCCGGACTCTAACAGAAGAGATGGACACTCATGGAGACATGGGTAGATGGCTGATAATGGCTACACTCATCTTGGCTGTCAAGAGGGACCGGGAAAACCCCACATGATGAACATGTGTCCACGGAGGAGAGGCTCTGCTTGAACTCCATACGTGATGTTCCCGAGCAGGATTGGGCCGAGTGGCTCTGGACACTAAAGGGATTATTTTATTGATCTGGAGAAATGGCTCTGAGGCCTTCAGTATACAAACAAGTGTAAGAGAAGCACAGACAGCGTGACGTGCCCAGACAGCCAGCAGCCTTCCTATGCCCTCCACCCCCGTGCACACATGTCCATGTTTCTCTGACCTTAAAGAGAGGGGTGGCACCATCCAGGCCAGCTGGCCGCGTGGCTCACCTGTGGGCGAGAACAGAAAGGAGACTCGAGGGGCAGAAACATGATTTAAAGGTCTATTGAATTTCTCTCTCTTCATCCCTGAATTATTTTCTTTTTCCAAGCACATATATTACTTTTTTAAAATAATAAAATAAAATTGCCAGGAGGCCACTGCACAAAGTCTCCAGTGGTTGAAACGAGGGACTGAACGAAGCCTGATAATCCTGCCATCTGCAATCCACTCTTCAAGACAAGAGATGTGTTCATGTTCCAGATTCTCTGCCAATATGCAAATACCTCTGGGGCAATAAAGCCCACATTGTCAGTGAGCACTAATCTGCTACTTGTCAGCCTCGGGTGGGTCAAGATCCAAATGGGAGAGAGTGTGTGTGTGTGTGTGTGTGTGAGTGAGAGTGTATGAGGGGGGATCATCAAGGCAGACGTCTCGAGTACCTGGCCGCATGCTAGGTGTCTTCTCACACTCGGGGAGGTCCCTGAAGACAGGAGAGCTCCTGCAGGGCATCATCCCCTACATTGTACAAACAAGGACACTAAGGCCTGAAGAGCTCTGAGCATCTTGCTTAAAGTTACATCCCCAGGCTGAGCCAGACGCAAATGTAAGCTATCCTGTCCAAGACAAAGAGGGGAAGAAGGCCGGAGGTCTCTGGGTACAGAAGAGCTCTGCTTTGAAACAGCGCTAATGGTGACAATGGTGACAGCAGAGGTAGCTTCTGGCTGACACTTTGCTGAGTCCTTTAGATATTATCTCAATTCATCACGAGGACCCAGCGATAGGAGGCACAATTGTTCTCATCTTACAGACGAGGAAACACAGAGTGGAGGGAAGAGACCGGAAGCCTGCATTCAAACTCCAGAGCCTGTGCTTCCAAAGCGACGGCTCCCGCACTGGAACCCAGACCTCCCAACTCCCGGGCTCTTTGAGCTACACCTGACAGATGCCAGTTCCCAGGCGTCACAAAAACAGAACAAGTCCCTCAGAGGGAGGCCAAGGGGCACCGTTCCCTCTGTTCCCCTGGTTTGCCTCGACTGACCTCTTGAGGCTTCCAGAGTTAGCTGTGGCCTTCTTGGAGTTAGGTCAGGTCAGTTTCCAGTGTCTTCTTGGACTTCCTGCTGTCCACTCCCCACTTTCCACACACCGTGCAGCCCAGGCCTGATGCCACGGGGCTTCAGGGTGGAGGGGCAGGTTCCCTAGGCCTCCTCTACATAAGACGGTGTGTGCCAGAACCCAGCCAGTTCCTTCCCACCAGAATGGTCTTGGCCATTTCTGCCAACCACCTGAAACATTGTTTATTGACTATTTTAATTTAAACTTTAAAAGAACACTCCGACCCTGTTTTGAAGAGGAAATCTCCATCGCAGCTGTAACTGGAGAGGCATCGGCTTGCCACAAAGAGCAGCTTGCTGTAAAATGAAGATAACGAGGGCCGAACAAAGCCCTCACTTCCAGCCAGATGTGGCAGCTGATGGAGGAGCTGGGACCCGGCAGGCCTGCCCTCTGCCTGCTGAAGCCCAATGGCAGGTGCTGGAGTGGCAGTTGGGACATCCAGCATCTGCCCAGACTTTCTCCTGGACAGCGTCTGAAGACCTGAGAGCTGGAGACACCCCTGCTGGGCGGGATACTGGTGGCTCTGCCTCAGGGCTGCCAGCTGCAGTGGGGAAGCACTGACTGGGACACAGATGTCCTCCCTGATGCCCAGGTATCATCCGTGCGGCTCTAAGCAGCCTCAGGGTCCTTCACGTGCATCAGTCTCTTGGGACAAACTCTTGGCCAGAGGCCTTGTTCTTACATAGAGCCTGCCAGCTCAGCAGCCTAGCAGCCCAGTCTGGGGCCCTCCTGCTTTGAGAGCCCTCCATCCCAAGAATTATGTAGCTCACTTAAGGGAAGGACATCACCTTTAATGACTTGTTCCTGAGAAGGTGAGTCAAACTAGGGGAGATGAATTATCCTTTCTATCATTCAATATTTTTATAATGAGGAAGCCTTTTTATATTACTTCACAATACAAATAAAGACTTTCTCAAGACGGCGTGGTATCCAGAGCATGGTCCTTCTAGGGTCCGGGTGTCCTGTTTGGAGACAGCTCAGGTGAGTATGGCAGATGCTTCTCATGGCAGCAGCATGGCCTTTCAAGCTGAGGAGACAGTGTGTCTGGTCCTGGATTTTGAATTCAATCTGGGGACCTGCCAGTAAGGTGATCTTTGGCAAGTCACAGACCCCTCTGAGCTTAGTGGAGCTAGGATACCCCCTGGAGGCGTGGCCGTGGAGCTGAGGCAGGTGTCGCAGGAGGGTCCCCTTATCCACCGTGGCTCTTGGTGTCTGGGCAGTCAGCTGGCTGAGCAAGGCCCGGCAATCACTCTTGCCTCCTGGCTCTCAGTCCTCTCATTAGCAGATTGAGGATATGATTTGATCTGAGGTCCCCCACTAGGGTCCACTGGTCAAACCCGGTCTTCAGACTGGTTTGCGTAGGCCGCACAGTGTTTTCTGATTAGCTGCCAACCTTTATAAATCAGGAGATTGATTGCATGTAGAAATCCAGGATTTTTGCATTTCCTGAAATATGGACAGATCTGGTGACATTGTGCCCTCACATGGTGACATTCCCTGGGAGCTGGGGAAGAGCTGCTTGCTGCGACAGGGATCACCCACCAGGGCCTTTTTAGCTGTTTAAGTTACTGGGTGTTCAACATTCACAAGAACTGAATTTTGGAAATGAGGAAGCAGAGGTACCCAGAGGCTAAGTGACTGGCCTTGATTCCATGGAGGTGAGTTGGAGAGCCCGGCTGGGAACCCACGTGTTCTGGTTCTCGGTGTGCTTGTATTTCACCATGCCACCTCTCAGCCAGGGAGCCAAGACCCGTGCCAGGGCTGGGGAGTCAGAGACAGAGGCAGAGTGAGGCGCCCAGGATTCTCGTCTCCTCCCTGTGCTGGGAGGTGAGGGTTAACCCTGCCCTGCTTGATTCCCCCTGGCCAGGATGGAGCATGCGAGAGCTCCCTGCAGGTGGAGGAAGCAGAGCCTCCCCTTCTAATGACCACTACTGTTGACAGCAGCCTTCAGCCCAGGCTGGCCCCCACACGGCCCTCAGCAGCCATAGGGTGCAGGGGGCCACCCTGCTCACTCTGTTTTGGTTTGGCAAAGGTGCATACCCGCCTCCCCACTCGCTCCAGCCCTCCTATTTACTCTGAAAACAGCCAAGTGCTCCACACCATCATTTAGAGGCCAGGGGGTGGCTGCCACAGGGCACCAGGCGGTCCTGGCCTGTTCCAGCCGTCCCAGGACCTGCTGCCTGTGCGCGCGCCCACAGCCCGTTTGCCTAGGAATGAATGGGCCCCCACGTCCCTGCAGACACTGCAGACACGAGCCAGGGAGGCAGCCAGGAAAGGGGGGGTGTGGTAAGGGGAGGGTGCTGCTGGGCTCTGGCTGGCTCCTGTGGAGCCCCATGACCTTGAGTCCCTGGATCGCTGTGCCTCAGTTTCCCCCTCAGTAACTGCCCTTCCAGATTCTAGTGACCAGTGAACTTGTGGACTCAGAAGATTGTGGAGAACCAACTACTGGGCCATGATGATTGACAGTCACATTAGCATTCATTGTACAGTGAGAAGCGCTCCAAGTGAGGCTTCGAAAGAGGACTTTGGAAATGGGTCATTGAAGTATAACATAGTTTCACAGCAGCATGCAAATTATAAAGGCTCAACTCAGTGTATGTGCACACACTGAGAGTACCTGGGTGATTAGGAAAACTCCCCCTTCAGACTCTGAGCCTGGAGGCAAGGTCCCGGATGGATTGTCTCCATACTCTGTTTGTCATAGTGCCGGGCACAGAAGAGATCCCCGTGCATGAAGATGACCAAGTAAATTAATGAGCAATTGTTTTATCTTCTCTGGGTCCCTGAACTCTAAATTTCTAGCAATTAAGCATTAAACACATTCTTTGTAGCAAACAAAATTCAAATGCCCACCCTCCTTGCAACTCAGATCCATTCTTTTCCAAGGATATATTTTGGAGGTGAGCAGGGAGGTAAATAACAGATTATAAAGAACAGAGTCGTTGTCTCTAAAAAGTCAAGAAGCAGAGTAACTTTGAGTTCTCTTCCTCCTCCCCCCTGCTATTCTCCCCATGGCTTTATAACCATAGAACCTGATTTTTTTTTTTTTTTTTGCTAACTCCAGATGCTTCTGTTTTGGGAGGAAATTACCTCAGAAGTTGGGAAATCTGAGTTCTTGCTGTGTGACCTTGGGTGATCCTTTCCCCTCTCTGAGCTTCAATTTCCCTGTCAGTAAAATGAGGAGGACCCAGATGGAGATTGCAGGATCCTCTGTCCTAACAGCCTGACTCTGTTGTAGCTCAATGGTTTCTGGAGATGATCCCTCCTCCCCTACCTTACATTAAAATGAATTTTGTCAGGTGAGTTGAATGAGGCTTTCATGGAAAATGTTTCGGGAACACTGGAGATCCAACAGGAATAAAACCAGATATCATACATTGAGCATCTGCTTGGTCTAAGAGCTCCCAAGGTTAAACACAGTGAATCCGGACAACACCTATGATATGGGTACTGGGTGTTCCCATTAACACAGGTGGATACTGAGAAACACACAATCGTGTGTCCAGAGCTACAGTGTAGACAATGGGCAGGGCCAGTGTTCAAAGCCAGGCCTGCAGGGTTCCGGAGCAGGGGTCTTCACGGTGAAGCTGCCCTAGCCTGGACGCCCACCCCTCAGTGCAGGTGCATTTCTGCTCCTCACAGGGGTCTTCAAACCAGGCTGCCCACTGATCCTTGGTAAGAAGCCAGGAGGCCAGTGAGGAAGTCACCCTGAGCTTCCCTAAGAGAGGGAAACTGAGCATGGACGGTCAGCACCTCGTTCAATACGTCAGTTCCCCACGTTTCTGTGTTCATGGACTAGGTGGAATATTGGGATTTGAGGGAGCCGTGTGAAACAGTTACTAAAGTAAACACCATTTTTTATACAAGTTTGGGGGACATTGAGGTTTTGGGTGAGTGTTTCTGAAACACCTGAACAGAGATGTACTTTTATCTCTGCATTCTCATCACCATCTTCAGGGAGGGCTGGTGTGTCCGTCCGTCCCAGAGTGAACTTTACCCATGGGGCCACAGTGGTGGACACTGAGGATCATGTTAACGTTCACTGTGTCGTTAGCCACACTCCACATGAGGCCTTGTACTAAGGCTTTGAAAACTTGTCACTGAAGTGCCCATACTTTCACAAGGGGCTACAAGTTATAAGTCACTGGCTCCGGCCAGTAACTTTCCTGGTGTGTGTATGTTTTCTCACCCTAAGAAGAAGTGAACACGTGGAAAGCACCTGACTTCTCACATCTTGCTGAATTCTGTCTGGAGGCCTGGGAGGGCGGGGTGCATGGTCTCAGATCCAGGCCACCTCAGTGACTTAAGGCCTGAGATCCCCACTCCAGCCAGAGAAGCGCAGATGGAGGCTCAGGGAGAACCAGACCCACAAGAAGCTAGGATGTCTTTCTCAAGTTTAGCAAGGCTGCTGAGAAGGTGCTACAAACCACTAGAGGCGCCTTAAGCGGTGGGGTCATTCATTCCCCCACATTACAAGAAGTCTAGAGCCATGAAAGTTCCAGAATGTTCCTCCCAGTTCTCCGATCCTTTGCACATGTGTGTGCTTTGGGCTCATTCCCTTAAGGTTGCCACATGGCGGCTGCAGTTCCCAGCATGACAGATACCCAGCTCAACGTCCAGCCAAAGAAGGGCGACCCCTCCCAGGAAGGGCTCACGTGGCCATATGCAAGAATCCTGGGAAAAATTATGTCTGTCCTTCCCAGGTTCTCTGAAGGGAAATGGGCTCTGTCTACGAAGAAGTCCTGCAAGTGGCAGGTGAGTGGCAGTGGGTTGGGTCACCAATGGCACCTGACGCACTGGCAAGGAAAAGCCTATTTGCCTGCTCCACCAACACAGTTCTGCAGCTGTCCTCGTGTGGGATGTGTGGCCAAGGAAAGTGCTTGCCACCTCTGCTCCCTCACAGTGGCTGGTTCTCTAATCTCCCCCACTTTCCGTCATCCAAGGCTGCTCGCTTTTCACTTCTCCAGGTGAGGTCGAAGGTCATAAGCATGGAGAACCTCTTACTTCAAAAACGGGGCACCTGCACACCTGCCAGGTCCTGTGCCAAGCCCCTTATCTATTCTGTCATTTATCTTCAAGATAATCCCCATCTCACAGGTCAGAAAGCTGAGGCTCAGAGAATTGAAGGGACTTGTCCAAGGTCACACAGATGGTAAAGGAGGAACAGGGGTTGGAACTTGGTTCCCCACCTCTCCAGAGCCGGCCCTCTTAGAAGCCATTATTCAGTTCATTCCATTCTGCTAGCATCTCCCTGGCTCAAGATCAAGCGGGTTCACTCTTTCTTGCCCACCTGGCCTGGCCTCAGCTGACCCCTAACCCAGGCTCTCTCTCCTGGCTGTCTCTGGTGCTCCGGCCAGTGACTTTCCTGCTGTGTGTGTAGGCAGTGAGGTGGGACAGTCCCATCAATTCACCACGTTCTGGAGTGCCCCTCCCCAGCCACCAGACCCAACATTACCCTGAGCCCCTGCTCTGCCCCTGGCAAGTCTCAGAAGGTACATGGGCAATCAGACCTGATCTTGGAATCGATGACGTGGAAAATCCAGGGGAACAAATCCTGTTGGCTCTGGGCAAGTGCAGCTGTCACTGTCCCCTGCCCCAAGTTCCAGCTGGCCCCTCCCTGGGGCTAAGGCTCAGGTAGGGAGGCTCGGGTGCTCCAGGAGAGGAAGAGAGCTGGGTTCTGTGTGTGCTCTCATGTGAGCATGGCTGTACCGGTCCCAGCAGCCTCTGCTGGCATAAACCTGTTCCCCACCCTGAAAGAAAACCCCCAGACAGAGCAAGGTGCACCTGCCAAATAAACACAGTTATGATTGTCATAAGTTTTCCCCAAAATAAAGGCCATCAAACACCCTCAATCTTCAGGGCCAGGCAATTTGGGAAGTAGCACCCTCCTGTAACTAAACCTTCTATAACCAGTCCCCATAAGAAAATTCTGGCTCACAAGTGAGCCATCAGACACATGGCCAATAATGCGCTGTATCTGGCCCACTCCCTCTGCACCTTCCTTATTTGCCTCTAGGAAGAGCGCTTGGCTTCCTCTTCCAGTGAGAACTATTGAGAGCAGGAAGCCGTCAACCCACAAATACTTCTGGAGCCCCAGCAGTGACCTCCGACTTTCCTCCTAGGTTAGAGCATTGTATGTGTCTGTAACCATCCATCTGTCCATCCATCCATCCACCCACCCATCCACAAGTCCAACAAGGACTTGCTGCGTGCTAGCTGGGTGTACGGTCCTGTGCCAGCCACTGAGGATCCAGGTCATCCTGTTTCCAGAGTGCAGGCAACCAGGGGCCTGCACAGAGGTCCATTCATGCCTCACCCCCCCAGAGCTTTGGTTCCACTGGGCTTTGCTGACTCTTCTTTCAGGAGCAGAGGATGCTCTCAGGAATCAACTGGAGGGCAATGACCAGATTTGCATTTTGGGAGGATCACCCTGGCAAGAGCCTGGCAAGGAGGCTGATGGAGAGGGGGATCTGGTGGCCTGAGCTATGACTGTTAAAGAGGGTGTGCAGAGGAGGGCGAGAAGGGAGTGGAGGGGGTGGGTTGAAGTGTGTTGAGGGGGGAGCCAGAGTGATCAGATGAGCGAAGGATGGGGATGGCGAGGAAGAAGGACGGGAAGGGTGAGGCCCACATTTCTGAGTCGAGCAACTGAATGAAGGCTGGGGCCCCTCGCTGATGACCAAAGGGATCCTGAGGAAGCTGGCTGGCTCGCCAGGTGGTACCCAAGTCAGGGTCTGTGCAGAGTTCAAACTTCTTATCCAAGTACTCCTGTCCCTGTCTTAGAGACAAAGGGCTTGGGGTACTGGTAGAACGAGGGCTGCCGTGGGCTTGGACAGGGAAAGGCGGCATCCCTAGAGCTGCGGCTTTCACCTAAGGGTTAGGAATTCCACCTGCAGGAAGCTGACAGTGAAGCTCAATCATGGTTCACATCTGAGCTCTCCTACTTGCTGCCTGCCTGATTACGGGCAGGTCACCGAGCCACCCTGTGCCTCCTGGTAAAGCAGCCAGTGCCTGTCCTGCTACACAGGAGGCCAGCATTTAGTAAGGGGAAAGCAGTCTCCCAGCTTGTCCACCCATCAGTTCTGAGGGCCACACCTGTGCGTGTGATGGAGTTGACCTTCACCATGCCCAGCTCTTTTCAGGCTTAGAGACTGGATGTGACACTGTTCTGTAAATTAGTTCTGATTGCAGTTGTCATCACAGGGCTCTCAGAGAAGGAAGGAGCAATGCATTGTGTTTTCAATGCCACCCTCATGAAACCCTGCCTACTCGGGCCTGTAGTCCTATTTTACAGATGGGAAAATTGAGACCCAGAGAGTGTGTGTGAGGCACTCAGATCATGTAGAAGAATATGGCTCTTCTGCGCTTCCTGGGACCTCCGTCTCCTTAGGGAGACAGGAAAATAAACTAGCACTTGAATATGACAACAGAAAGCATCAATTGCACTCTGCTTTATCTCACATGAATTTGACAAGCCAGAGATGAGCATCTACTATGGACCATAACCGGTCTTGGTCACCTGGGCTCCTGACCTTGTGTAGCTCAGGGTCTCAGTCATGGCAGATTACAAGATACCACAGATACTTAATAAGGTCATACCACCAGCATTCGTATCACTTTGCATTCCCAAGTACCAGGGACTTCCAGGCTTTGGCTCATTTAAACCTTAAATTTTGTCCCATTGAGGTACTGTTGCTGTCCTCATTCTACAGTTAGGAGACTGAGTTTTAAGGGAGGAGGTGAATTGCTTACTTTCTCCTGATTGGTTCCTGGTGGAGCCGAATTCTAAACCTGGTCTTTCCAACTCTAAAACTCAAGGCTTTAACCACTCAGACAGACCCCTGTTCTGATGCCACCTGCTCATAGTACCATGGTGCCCAGTGAATTGCCCTGATCCTCTGTTTCTTTACCCCAGACATCACTTGGAACATCACCCTCTGGAAATGTTCCAGGACCTGCTCTGGGCTTGCTCAGCACAGGAGAGAGGAGCTGTTGTGTGGTTCAGAGGCTGGATGCTGGGCGATGGCAGTTGGAAGCCTGGATACAGGATAGACAGAGCTGAGGTCCTAAGGCATCATCTGCTTGGACCTCAGAGGGGCTCCTCTGGAACTCCCTACCCTTCCAGTTAGGATCTCCTGGCACCAGTGTGATCTGCAGTTAGAACAACACAGGTGATCCCAGCAGGGACCCAGGGAGGGACATTAGTCTTTCCCTAGTTTCCTTTCCAAGTAAGAACTGGCCACATGGCTCCAGGGCACTTGCTTGAACACAGCATAGGCCCGTGGATCACACCTTGCTGGACAAGACACCTGGGAACCTATGGGTGGCCATTGCTGGGTGCCAGGATGCCGACAAAGCCAGGTGCTGCTCACACGCTGAACAACCTGCGAGTCTTACACATTTGCGTTCAATTCTTTCTTGGTTCCATTGATTCCATAATGAAATCTTTCAGACTCCAGATGCTATACAGTGAACTGAGACAAGGAGAGATGGTGCCTGTCATCCAGTGGCATATTAAAACGAAGCTATTTTTTGGACTATTTTGACGGCCTAACAGTAACAGATAGTCTTTTTTAAGGAGCTGAGGAATGGGCGCATCTGACATGGTTGGGAATGTTCTGAGACCAGTGTCAGGCAGGACTCCTCAGTCAGCCAAGGTCCCCAGGAGGCTTCTCAGATGTGGTAGCCACTGATCAGGAAATATCTTCACTAATGGAATCAGAGATCCTTAGGTGGAGAAAAGTGGTTCGTGAAGAAGAGTTGGGAAAGGGCTTGCTTTGGTCTCCACGAGGGCTCGACAGAGCTGGGTGGACTGCCTTCCAACCAGGACCTGGCAGGGCTCGCCTGTCTTTGTTATGTATTAACCTCAGATCACCTTTCCTGACTGTGAAGCACAAGCTGCAGGTAGGCCTGGCTCCCTGGGGAGTGTCCCCTAGGGGTACTCACCCTGCACAGCAGTGTAGGAGAAGGGCTGAACTTCCTTCAGCCAAGGATGGAAGGACTCAGCCACTCAATTTCTCCTGTCTCTAAGCCTGGGCTCCGCTCCTGCAAACTAGCAAGGCAATAAAGGTTTCAATGTAAGGTCATAAAAATTTGGAAAAAAACCCATTTTGAAATCCTGCCTAATTGTTAGCATCTGAAAGGGACTATTGGTCTTATTTGGAGTCAGGTTAATGGGTTTTAATGGACATACTGTGTCAGCCAAAGGTCCAGCTCAGCCAGAGAGGGTCCCTACCCATTCACAACTCCTAGGGCTTCAATGTCTCAATATTAGAGGGAAGAGGGCAACAAAGACTTCCTGAAAAACCCTCCCTGGTTTCCTTTGAGCTAGAAGACTCAGAAACCCAGTTTGCAAAACAGAAGTCATATGAATGATTTATAAAAAAATGGAGACAGGACATCCTAGCTCCACATCACTGAGCACTGTCCCTTGTGGGTGGTATGCAGCTACTTTCATCAAGAACATTCTCAATCTGTACCTGCAGGGATGAGAGTGTGACCCTAGTGAAATGAGCCTGGCACTTGCTAGCTCTGGGGTGGTGGGGCTGGCAGGAGGATGAAGCAAGGTGACCATCCAGGATGAAGGCTCCATTCTCAGGTTGTTAAAGTGCAGGGTCAGCATCTGAGAGGAAGGGCTCCTTAAATACTGTGTCCTGCGCAGCCACATCAATGTTTATAGCAGCTCAATTCACAATAGCTAAACTATTGACCCAACCTCTGTGCCCTTCAATAGAAGAATGGATAAAGAAACTGTGGTGTATATACACAATGGACTATTACTCAGCCTTAAAGAAGAATAAAATTAGGGCCTTTGCTGGTAAACGGAGGGAGTTAAGAGAGTATCATGCTAAGCACAATAAACCAATCCCAGAAAACCAAAGGCCAGATGTCTTCTCTGATATGCAGATGCTAATTCACAATAAGGGATGGGGAGAGAATAGAGACATTTTGGACTAGACAGAGGGGCGGGATATGGGGGTAGGAATGATAGTAGAATGAATTGGACATTATCACCCTGTGTGCATGTATGATTACACGACCTGTGTAACTCCACATCATGCACAACCAGACGCATGAGAAGTCATACTCCATGTATGTGTGATGTGTCAGAGGGCATTCTACTATCAGGTATAACTAATTAGAACAAATTAAAAAAATTTTTTAAATACTGTGGCTTTTCCCTGGTCCCTGTCCCTCTCTGCACCTTAACAGGGTCAGTTTTCCAGGCCTGGCTGTCCTCAGCTATGAAATCCTGTCCAGCCGTCCCCGTCCCCCTGGGCTGGCCTCGAGGATATATGGGATGCGTGAAGGGGCTCAGGTCGTTGTCACACTTCCTAAACGTGAACTGATGGTATTCCCAGGCCATTTTCCAGACAGCAACCTGAGGTTTAGAGAGGTCACTTGGCTAATAGGCAAAGCCAGGCTGGAGCCCAGGCCCAGGGGAGGTTGAGAGGAAGTTTGTGAACTGAGGGCTGAAGATAAGGCCAAGAGTCAGGCCTGGTACCAGGGCAGGTGGCTTGGACTGGGGTGGTAACAGCAGGGGGGTTGCTTTCAGGCTCGGGATCTATCCTCAAAGTACAAGCACTTTCTGAGAATCTGAGGAAACGAGAAACTATCTCCCCTACAACTACACACCATACCCACCTGACCTGTCACCTATGAGTCAGGGCCTGTGCGCCTCTCTGAAGCCATTGTCCACATGAAAGCAGATCTTTTTTGGTACCTGGAAGTGAGCCCAGGGGTGCTAAACCCCCAGGCCACATCCCCAGCCCTTTTGATTTTTTATTTGAGACAGGGTCTCAGTTAGTTGCTTAAATTGCCTTTGATAAATTGTGGAGGCTGGTCTTGAACTCGTGATCCTCCTGGGCTTACAGGTGTGTACCATGGAGCCCGGCTAGAAGATCTTGATTTTAGGAATTTTACATGCATGGATGCAGCACAGCGTGAGGCCCAAGCCACTGCTTCTTCTCTCCCCCTCGGGACCTCCTGGAGGGGCAGGCAGAGCCACTGGGGTTTCCTGGGGTCTCGAGGTTCCCACTCCGGGTCCCCTGCTGCTTGAGTAGGCCTGAGTGACCCAGGCTGAATCCCCTGGTCATGAGCTTCACCCAGCAGCTCTTCCTGCTCTGGCTGTAGCCCACACCATGAATCCTGCTCAGGTTACAGAAACAGAAGTGGGCAGCGCAGAAGCTGCTGACACCAAGAGCCGAGTCACAGGGTGCACACTCCACGTTGCATGCCGTGGGCCAGAGAGTAGAATGTTGTAGTTATTGGTTTTTTGCCCTGTATGTTCTCTATTAGATGGTGAGATCTCTGAGGACAGAGGATGGCAACCCTATTAATTTCATGGGAAAGGAACAGAAGAAAGGAAAAAGGGAAGTGTTGTGAAACTGGTAGCTTCTTGTGGCTCACCTGGAGCCTCTTTTTCTAACTAGACTGAGAGAACAAGAGGTGGAACTGGAGATTGTGGAAGCAATGTGGCAGAAGGAAGCCTTACAACACAGAGTAACTGAGAAGCAAGTCTTGACTATATCACTTGAGCACCTGAGTGCAGCTGGACCTGAAGGCCCTTTCTACTTTTATGAGCCAATAGGTTTTTTTTTTTTTTTTGGTCCTTTTACTTATTTTTTCCTAATGCTAGGTTGCACAGAGTACCTGTCACTGGTAACTAAGAGTTCAGACTAATACAGAAAGAAGTCAAGTGAACAGGGGAAGGGAGGGGCAGGGAAAGCTTGTCTCTTGGAAGCACAGAGAGGGCCCTGGGGCTTGCTCCAGTCTAGACGTGACCCATCTACACCTCTGCGGCATCTATTGTTGCAGATCTGGGGACTGAAATGCGGCCACCTGGGTCAGTCAGAGGAGAGGGCTTTAGGGGCCAGGGAGGCCGAGGCAGCTGGCAATTTGGAGCCTGAGCAGCAGCTCCTGTTGTTTATAGTAAACAGAAGGCAACTGGCCCAGCTCCCCCAGGCTTCCAGGAGAGAGGAAGGTCCCTCCCACTGTCCCTCTGGGTTTTACAAGGAGGGTTGGAAGGCAGGCAGGAGGCGGAGGCCATAATCCCTAGGTTTCTAGCCTTTCCTCCTTGCACCTTTGGCCCCTTCCAGTACTAGGTCCCCTGCCTTCCCTTCTTGCTTGGCTGCTCTGGGTTCTAGAGAAGCCTGATGTCCCAGCAAGGCAGCAACACTTTTCTGGTCTCCTCGGACTGTGCTTCCTGGACCCATGGTGCCGCCTAGAGCTGCAGACTCCTGGGCATCACCCCTGCAAAATCAGAATCCCTCTTAGCAAGACCCAGGGTGCTCCTTCTGCACATCCAAGTGCACACTGTACAGTGACCCTGCGCCACATAGGATTCTAGTGTACGTGTCGTTATGAAGCGTGACATATTTGCTGTCGAATACATTTTTTGTGTGTGTGTGTGCAAATCAGGTCTTCCTGGAAATCCACCAAAGGATTTAGCTAAAGCAAAAACATTAACACAACAGTGGCAAAAGGACAAAGCCTTTATAATGTGTAGCGTCACAGCTTCCCTGAAGAAGCTTATGTATTTTTATATTAAACTTAACTTGAAGCATGACTGAATCCAACCCCACACCAACCATACAGCTCACCTGTGCTGAGGTGCTGGTAGCAGCAGGAGCTGTGCTGAGCTTGAAGGAGCTTGGCCTGACAGAATCCTAGTCTGGCCACAGGAGGTAGGTATTGTTCTCCATAAGTGAGAGAGTAAGGAACACACAGGATGTCACTCTGACTTGTGCATTTCTTTATGCTTTTTATTTTTGTGTTAAAATCTTTTCCTTACATCCACTCCCCGACCCTCACCCTCGTTGCTGTCAGGCTTGATGCTGGACTTTGGGCTTCCCGACACTGGTTGACTGCTGGTGGTTTCCACAGGCTGATTGTACAGTGCTTAGTGTGTGCCTGGTGTCTGCTGGGATGAGGCCAGCTTGCTCCCTGCTCTTGAGAGGCTTTTGAGACTGTGGTTGTCCTGGAATTTGCACAAGGTGACATGTCCCTAAGTAAATGTGGAGAATTTGGATGCTGGGAGACAGCTCTCCATGGGTCTCGAGTTTTTATGCATCTTGCCAGCATGTTAATTTTATTCTAGATGTTTTTATAGTGATTGGCCTGGAAAGATACAGTTTCTTCCTCCAGATCAAAGAGAGTTTTGTTCACAATCCAGAAAAACAAAGATAACTTCTCTTTGGGATAAAGGTCAAGTATAACATTTTTTGGAATTTTTAAGCTTGGCATTCCTCTCTCTAGACTTGGGATGCCCCTCTGTGTGTACAAGTGTCACCTGGTCCTCTGCACTTGATCCTCTGGGATGGGCAGGGAAAGTGATATAAATATGAAGTTTACGCCACTCGCCATGATGTGAATCATAGTCTTTTGTTTCTGACCCAGGAGTCTTGTGTCTTCTACCAGCATCAGTGAGTCTGGAGCAGGTAAACTTACTAGCATGAAAGCAGAGGTAAAATCTTAAGATTCTTCACAATTCTTGACACTGAGGTCTTTTTGGAAGCCCTACTTGCCTTGGAAATTCAGACCAAATCCTCTCAATAAGAATGCTAGAGAAGGGGTCACAGTGTTATAAGGAGCAGTAAGTCTGGGGTCAGATGACCTTACCTTGAAGCCTGGCTCCTGACCCAGGGTGGATTTTAAACTCATTGAGCCCTTGGTATCCTCCCCAGCAAGATGAGGTTAAAAAGTTTTTCCTGCATTATTGGGTTGCTGTGAAGATAAAAATGAGATAAAATTACATGAACAAGTAAATTACAAATGTCATTTTTTTGTTGTCATTGCAATTATTGCTAACATTGTACTCTAAGCTTAACAATGCTTACATATAAGATGCCAATAAATAACTATTGACTTAGATGATTCAAATCTAGGATGTTGCAAGCTGTCCATGGGCTGCATGTAGGCCACCAAGCATCGTAGCCTAGTGAATAGGAACATCTGGTATCTGGAATCTTCCAGTGGACATTTCCTCTGGGTAAGATGCCCAGAGAGAGACATTGTGAATTCCTGTTCCTCTCTGCCATGACCCACACAACACGGGAGATGGGTGTGACCTGCCAAGATTCCAATCAACTGCTGACTGCCCTTGAAACCTTACCCTTGCCTTTGATGTACCCCCTTAAATAAACCACTGGAACCAGCTTCTTTTGTCTTGTTCCAGCTCCCGTGTGGACTAAACCTATCAGGGGCTCCGTTTTTGAAAATATATTTCTGATTTTTTTGTCTTTTGTTCTTCACTAATTATTCTAGACTTTAATTTCTCAGACTTTAATGGCTTACATAACCCTCCTCAGCAGGAAGAACCTTCCAACAGGACGCTGGCCATCACCCCTTACTAGTAGTAAAGGATTCAAATCTAATATGAAGCAAAAGAGATGCTATATGCTTTTGAAGTTTCTCAAAGAAAGAATATCAGCCAAATGGATGTGAAGATTTCATAAGATTAATGGATATAGTTCTCTGAGGCTTAGCTTTTCATCTGTAAAATGTGTATGATTTAATCCACTGCTTATCAAGGTTTTCCATCTCAGGATAATAGGGAGTAAAGAAATGTATGCGTATCTCCTGAGGAAGCCAGAAGTAAACTGCATCCAACATACAGATTGTTTTTCTGAAATAGCTCATGTTTTACTCTCCACAATTGAGAACCTTTTAACTCTAGTGCATAAAATTTCAGTGTTTATCTTAATAGAAAGCAGCGTTTTGAATTACTTAACAAGGGCCAGTTTTAAAAGATCAATGCTCTACTCGTCTAGATGCAGTGTGGGCTCTTAAAGGCTACAGATCATGGATTTAAGTAAAAGTCTCAAGTGATGGTGCCATCCTGCCTCTTCCTGTCTGCATAGGCTTGAGTGAGTCACCTTCTTTTGCATCTCAGTGGCCTCACTAAAGAAAAATCAGTTTAAAAAAGTCACTTAAAAAATCTGATCACAATTACAACCATAAAACCAGAGTTGGTTAAAAACACTGCCACCAACTCTGTGATGAGAATTCAAGACAGGAAGAAACAGCAATGGGACTCTAAGTTAATGCAGAAAACCGAAGCTTTATGAAATGGACTCTGGTTTCCTGCCTGGCCCCTTGGATTTTCAGAGTCAAAAATAACCTAGAGACCCCATCCTCTGCCCCGTTGCCCAGTTTTCCTCAGAGCTGTGTTGGAGGCTTGAGGAACTGTATTAAAGAAAAAAATTATCCTGACACATTACTTTATTCAGACTATTATGACAGGTATAAAGAGTGTCACAGTAGGGGAGAGAGGTGGGTCTCAACCTAAAATACAATAGAGACAGCTGAGGATTCACAGCTAAGGACCAGAGTGAGACTATGAATGGATGAAACATTACCTAGATGAGATGCCAAGGGGAGAGGGAGTCTTGCTAAATCCGTTGTGTAGGCCCATTTCCATTAATAACAACATACCTGAAGTTGCATACTTAGAAAGAAAGGTTTATGTAGCTCATAGGTTTAGAAGCAGGAAGTCCAAGATGTGCCATCAGTTTAACGGTTGGTGAGAGCCTTCTTGGCTGTTCCAAAACATGGCAGATGGGATTAGGGCAGGAGTGTATGAAGAGGGCCATCCAAAAGGCTTAGACATTAAAGGTGGGGGATGAAGGATTTCACCAGTTACCAAAGGAGGTTGGAGAGAAAACATGTGGAGTTAATTGCTAAGTGGATTTTGCAGGACGTTTGCTACAATTGGATGAGACAAACCAAAGGCAAACCCTGAGGACCAGGCCCTGTCAAAAAGGGCTCAGAAGAGCCTGTGGAATTGTGGTCAAGGAAAGTCACTATTACTTTGGCTTGAAGTCCTCCTCTGCCCATGGCCCACCCATGTGTACCAGATCAATTCTGTTTGTATCTGTTTTAATTAAAATTCATGGTTCTTCAGGTTAAAAAAAAAAGTGCTGTCTAAATGAAGATATATTCTATATTCATGGATAGAAGAATCCATAATGTCAATATTGCCTGTTCTTTCTAATTTGACCTACAGATTTGGTGTAATCTCAGTCAAAACCCCAGCAAACTATTTTATAGATATCAGCAAACTGCTTCTACCGTTTCCATGGAGAAGCAAAAGGCCAAGAATAACTAGCAAAGTACTAAAGGAGAAGAACAAAGTTAAAAAACGTTATCTGACGTCAACACTTACTAACATGACATTGTGATTTTGGTCTAAGGATAGACAAATAGGTCATTGGAGCAAAACAGAGAGAAATAGGCCCCCACAAAATTTGTCTTTAGCAAATAAGTACAGACCACACAATGGAGAAAAAAATAACCTTTTGAACAAATGGTGCTAACAAAATAGATGTCCATGTGCCAAAAAAAAAAAAAAAAAAAAGAAAGAAAGAAATCCAGACAGAAACCTTATACCCTTCACAAAAAGTAACTCACAGTTGAACATAGACCCAAATGGAAAATTCAGAACTATAAAACTTCTAGAAGACAACATAGTAGGAAATCTAGATGAACTTGGGTGTGGCAGTGACATTTCAGATACAACACCAAAGGCACAACCCATTGACTAGAGTTTCAGAAAATGTTAGCCACCTTCCTAGTGAAGTTCTTGTGTGCATATGGACGAGGCTGAGAGAGATTCTATTTTCAGTTGTGATGGAATTGCAGGTGAGCCTTTCTGTCCTTATTGTTGAGATTGACATTATGTCAATAGTATAAGAAATGGTTTTTGTAACAAAAATGGTTCTCTGAGCCTGGAGCTAAACCAGGAGGAGAGTGCAGCTTTTCACAGCTCTTCCACTGTCTCCTGCAGGAGGAAGAAGCAGGCCTCAAATTTGAATTCAGGCCCCCCAGAAGAGACCGACTAACTTCCTCTCCCTGTACCAGGGGACTCAAAGGCATAGAGCCCCTACAGAGAGCTGTCCTGGGTTCCTGGAGTGTTCTGGGCCCCAGGGGACAGCATTTGGGCCAAGGGAGAGCAGGATGAGTTGTCCAATGGAATGAGTAGGAGGCTCATCATGGAAGTCTAGTGCCACAAATCGGATGTCTCGGGCCATCCATGAGGCTTCACGTGGGGAGTCTAAGGCTCAGAGAATTTAGGTGACTTATCCCCCATCATATGGTAAGTTAGGCAGCAGAGGGTGACAACATGTAGCAGGGCCTGGGGGGGACCTTTCGTCTTTCTATAGGGAGCAGCTGTTCATTTGTGGTTCAAATGCAGTCTTGCTCTTTCCAGATCTTTTTCAGGTAGAAGCAGAAAATCTGCCTTGTTATGTGAAATCCCCGGGGTTCTTGAATGATGGGGATTCATCCAATATACTGAAAAGGCCATCTGGGTCAGATGGAGTCTGGGGACCCCCATCATGTCTTTGGGAGCTGCATTCTGAGAAAGAAAGATTTTTAAATTATGAGAGAAAGAGGTGGGGGGGAGCTCTTTAATACCATGTCAATCTCCATAAAAGAAGACTTTAGTTCAATGCAGAAATTGGCTTTTCCTTCCCTGAACTACTGTTCAAAGACTGTTTGAGACAATGCAGCTTCTGGATGCACTTAAGGGAATATTGGAATCCTCCAATATTTAGGCTACAGACAGGCTTTGGTCTAGGCAGAAACCAAAGACTCAGAAAAGTCAAGGGAGCTCAGAGGCCTGGCCCTGGTCAGGGTGGAGTAAAACCAGACAGCAGTGGCTGGGGACTTTCCTCTCAGACCAAAGCGAAGGAGCGAGAAAGAGCCAACAGGAGCAAAAATCTTCTGGAAAATGCTGAGTAATGAAGAGTCTTTAGGAATAAACCCAACAAAGGAACTTGGACATTAGGAAGAAAAGCTGGGCCAACGTATTTCCTAATTTAGCCAAAGAACCCTAGCAAAACTGGAGCCCACCTCATCTTGGCCCTCAGGGGAGCAGGGTTCAAATCCCAGCTCCTCCATCTCCTGGCTGCTCTGACCTATGGCAATACTGGATTCTCACCAAGCTTTGGGGCTCTCACAGATAACATGGGAAATAAAACACTTATTGCAAAATCTGTTGGACAAAGACACCGGGCGGACGGAAGAGCCTGCAGTAGCTGAAGGCCCCTGTGTCAGGCACGTGTCACCTCCCTTAACCTCATTGCATAGACATTATCGCTGCCATCATGGTGGTCAGGATGGGTCTCAGACCTGGACAGACAGGAGGTGCTGAGTTAACAGTGAGTCTGATTGTACCACTCTGCACCACATGATCATTTTTATTAGGGGCCAGGTGCATATTTCACAGTCTCGGGTGGCGGGCCGGTCTCTGGATCATGCTATCAACCACCCTAAGAAGCCTGCCCCACAGGAACCAGCCT
The DNA here is from genome assembly GCF_045843805.1 of Urocitellus parryii. Classification (NCBI taxonomy): domain Eukaryota; kingdom Metazoa; phylum Chordata; class Mammalia; order Rodentia; family Sciuridae; genus Urocitellus; species Urocitellus parryii. The sequence continues at coordinate 157,507,033 of NC_135531.1, read as the reverse complement.
CCAGAATACTTGGGCATGCTTGACCTTTCTGTCTAACCTTTAAAAAGATTAAGCAGTTTGAAATGAAAACGGACCGCCTGGATAAGTAGATTGGGAGATCTTCTTCACATCTATTACTTCTCTTCTGATGCCTGTCCAAGCACTCACCTGATGAATCAATTGGTGAACATTCCTTATGTTTCCCCATCACAGAGCAACCCAAGCCTGTTATAATAACTTGATAGTAGAAGTGAGCTCTGGAGGCCAGGGGACCTTGCTAAGTTGCGTGTTTGTCTTTGGAAAGCCAAAAGCAAACCTCAGTCTGGACCCAGATGGGTCAGAGGGTGGCTCCTCTCTTGGCGGAATCCCAGTCACACGTGGCTTGTGGGGCTCTCAGAGGTGTCTTGTTCCTCCCAGCTTGCCCTAGGCCTCCCACAGTGCCTGGAAGGAAGGGGGTGTCAGTAAAGGTCTGCACACTGTACAGCCAATGTCCCCCTCCTGGGGGGAGTGCAGAAATGTCAGGGGCAGCAGAGCGTTTGGTGCCATGACAATCTGAATGGGACACTGGCACTTCAAGCAGGAGCTAGGTATGTGAGGGACAGTCCTGCATATCCAAATGCCAGGGGCACTCCCACCAGAACCACGGAGGTGAGTGAGGGTGGCAGTGGAGGGGAACCCCCTAGAAAGCCACGTGCTCAGTATCAGAGCTCAGACATCTCTGTGCATAGATGCCGGCGAGTCTGGGGGAACGTTCTGGGAAGTTCACGTGGTCACCCTTGGACAGTGCAGGTGTGGGAGCTTAGTTCACCTTATTCTTGTCTTACTCTCAACATTTGTATATTGGTTGCTTTCCCTGCAAAAGGACTTACTTGATGTATATGTGTATATGATGTGATAAGCAACTGCATATGTGTGTGTGTGTGTCTGTATGTGTGTGTATTTTCTTTCAGATATTTTTCCCTAATGACAGGTATGATTTGTAAGCACAGTTGACTCTGTCCCATATTGAGGGAACAATTGGGGTCCTTAATGAGTGCTTACTGAATAAAGGAGTAACAGATAAACTGATGGAAACTGTTTTAAGGGGTCCTGGTACTCTCACCCTAATTCTTGCTATTGACCTCAGTGGGACAAGAAGGGACATAAAGAATCCTTTATCTTCCTTCAGGTCTCATGGAGTCTGCCTGGCAGGTGGCTTTTCAGTCCCTGAGGGGCAGGTGAAATGGAGAAGGTTGCTTATCAGCAAGGGGTGGGGGGTGAGGTTCAGAGGGTGGGGAGGGGACACAGGACACTGGGTATCCTGTCTCTGGGGCCCAGGCCCATACCAGGGCTTCAGCAGCCAGCATTTCTTTCCCGTCCCTCTGAGATTCCCTGGGGCCATCTGATAAGGCACCCTGAGCTGTCTAGTTTGCATGGTCCTCACAATTTTCATTCAAAACATATGCAAATACTGAGGTCAGGTTGCTGTGCACAGAGGTTGTGGTGAAATGCTGGTAAACTTTTAACCAAATGATTCTATTAACCCCGGGAAGAGGTGCTTTTGATTTAGGCCTCTATTTGCATCAAAAGCACAGTTAGGGCCCTGCTCATTCCTACTCCCACCTGGAGGGCTTATCTCATCTCTGGGAAAGTGGAATTAGCAATGCGACCTGGCGACTTTCCCAAAGGCGCTGGGCTCCTTGGCTCCCAGCAAGGTGGTCACTGCAGCCCCTCTTAACCCACTGGACACTGAGTCAGATGGAACTTGGGTGGGCTCTGGGGAGGTTCCCATGCTGTGGAACAGTGGTGAGGGCCAGTGCTTACCAGAAGCAGGATTTGGGGGTTCCTGGAAGGTCCTATGTGCATACAGTGGCCGGTCATTGGCAGTGGCATTAGTGCACAAAGAGAACAGTTTTGTTCGAGTCCAGCTGGTGAATGAGTGCTCTGGAAACAGCCCACCCACGGTGGCCAACCTGATGCTTACCGGGCAAAGGGGTGTCCAGGGAGGCCCCGAGCTCTCCTCCTCTGGTGGGCAGGCAATCATTTCTCTCTCTCTCTCTCTCTCTCTCTCTCTCTCTCTTTTCTTTTTTTTTTGTTATATAATTGCTCTTTATTCTTTTTTTATTAGTTACACATGACAGTACAATGATCTTGACATATCATACATTTGAATCAGATGGGATATAATTTCTCATTTTTCTGAGTGTACAGTTTGCAGAATCACATTGGTCATGCAATCACGTATATACCCACAGCAATAATAATGTCTACTTTATTCTGCTGTCCTTCCATTCCCCCCTTCCCCTCCCCTCCCCTCCCATCACTTCTCTCTACCCAATCTAATGTGATTCACTTCTTTTTTCCCCCCTCACATGATCAGACATGTAATCTGTATAACGATGAGGGTCTCCTTCCATCTTGCGTGCAATTCCCCTTCTCCCTCCCTTTCCCTCCCACCTCTCTTCCCTGTTCAGTGATAATTTTCTTCTCATGCTCTTCCTCCCTACCCCATTTTGAGTCACCCCCCTTATATCAGAAAAGACATTCGGCATTTGTTTTTTAGGGATTGCCTAACTTCACTTAGCATAATCTGCTCTAATGCCATCCATTTCCTTTCAAATGCCATGATCTCTAAGAGTGCATTTTTTTTCTTCCCCCCTTTTTTCTTTTTTTCCCCTCTTTTTCTTCCTTTTTTTCCTTTTTCTTTTCTCTCTTTCTTTATTCTTCTTTTGCTTGTACTTTCCTTTCTCCTTCTCTTCTCCTCCCAACCTCCCAAGCGTTATCATCTCCTAATCTCAGACAGAACATCTGTTCAGACCAGTGGCCCTGGGCAGCGCCCACTTCATGGGCAGTAGTCTGCGCAGCCCACAGCCCTACACTATCCTACTATCCTGGGTTTAACGCTCTGTGGCTGCTGTCTTGAAATTCTTAACAGGTGTTGAGCAAGGGGCCCCACATTTTCAGTTTGCATGGAGCCTGTCTATCCCAGGGCTACCCAGCAAGGGGCCAGCAGAGTCCCCAAAGCCCTGGTATTCTGACACTTTTCTTGGCATTCAAGGCCCTTTTAAATTTAGTTTCCTGGCGGCCTTTCCAACTATCCCCACATCCCATGCCCTCAGGACCCCCTGGGTTTGGGCCAGATTCTGTCACACTCCTTCCTGCCTTTGCATTGCCTGTTCCTATGCCTGGCAAACTCTCCTTCTCCCTGCAGACTCCTATCCATGCTTCAAGACCCCAGAGAGTTTTTTATTTTTTTCCTTGAAGATTTCTTTGCATCCTACAGGCAGAGTTGATGACTCCTTCCTTGGTGCTTTCAGACCCCTGGACACCTCGGCTGCAGTTCTCAGTGAATTGAGCACGATGATGCATCTGGCTCCAAACAGTCTTACTAAGAATATTCTGCTCCGGCAGAGGCAGCTCCCAGAGCTGAGGGAAGGGACACAGTCCTAGAGTAGGGTCGCTATCTGCACAACCCTGGCAAAGACTCCTGGAATATTGATCCTTCCCTTGCTGAATTTTGGGAATCAGGGGATTTGAGGTGCAAGGCAGTATCTGTTTACCAATGTGGAGGGGATGTTTCTATCTCTTCAAAGCAGGAATGGCCATCCTGGTGCATCCTAGCTGAGCAGCTGCCCGAGAGCTTCCTGCTTACCCAGGGCCTGACCATCATCAGGGGCCATGAAGGATTCTTCTCTCCATTCTCGTTGTCTGGGCTTGGCCAGAGTCAGCGCTCAGAAAAAGAGGATGGATGGGCGTGGGGAATGGCAGGAACTTCTATGGTAAGCAGGGTTTCTGGTGTCCTTCTGGGGAGAGGGAATGAAACACCTGTCCTAGAGTCAGGACACATCCATTTGTCCAGAATTTCCCCAAGGGCTGGCTCCATTATAGCTACCGAGGAAGCCCACCATGTTGCAAGGCTGGGAGTGGCTGCAGCGGCTGGGAGACAGCAAGAGCAAGGAGGCAGTCCCAGCCCACATGCATCCACGGGAGATACAGAAATGCATGCAAGCACGCCTGGTACACATGCAAATCCACAGACAGAACACTTAGTCACACCACATACAGGCATCCACCGTAACATCCCCCATTCCCTAAGCCCGGAGTGACTCAAAGAAGCCAAGGTGTGCCCCAGGTGGGGTCTGTGCTGGACTAGGAGGATGACCAGGGGGTGGGGGCTACTAAGGATTTTCCGGAGGGAGAGACCTGGTGCCAGGAGGGTTTGGAGAAGCAGCCAGGAGGGAGGTGCAGAGCACAGAGAAGAGCCTGGCTGCACTGGGTGGGAGGCACTGCCTGGCTGGGGCTGAGGACGGGACTCCAGAGGCCACGGGGAGGGAAGCTGCAAAGGGCCTGTTGTGACGGGTAGAACACAGGAGATGGTGGAAGCTCTGGCTAAGTGGACTTCAGTTACCACACAGATGGCATGGCTTCTAGTGGCCATGCCAACCCACTGAGATGGGGACGTTCCTACTCCACGGATCTGGCTCAGACCATGATGTGACTTAGAGAATGTAGCCTGTGTGTGGATCCAGGTCTGCTGGGTTCCAGATTCCCCCACACTCTCCCCACCTTGCCACCCTCTGGGGTTTGGGTGAGGAGGTGCACTTTTGGGGCACTGCACTCCACCCTGTGCTGCAAGCCCCCCTGCTCACCTCCCTACAGCATGCACCTGATGCTAGCACTCCTCTCCCCGCCCCCAGGACTCTCCCTAGAGAAAGTGAGCCACACCTGGGCTTCTGTGCTCTGCAGTATTGACATTTGGGGCAGGTCATTCTTCATTGTAGGAGTCTACCCTGCATCTCATAAGATGTCTAGCACCTTGCTTAGTCAGTTTGGCTGCTAGGACAAAATATCCTAATGGGAGTGGCTTTTGAATAAAAGATTCTTATTTCTCTGGAGGCCGGAGGTCTAAGTTCAGGGTACAACATGGTTGGACTCTGGTGAGGGCCCTCTTTGGGTTGCTGGCTACCAACTTATTGTATGCAAACATGGCGGAGAGAGAGTTCGCTCTGTGGCCTTGTGAGAGTGCTGACCCCATTGAGGAGGGCCCCACCCTCATGGTTACTCACCTTTCCAAGGCTCCACTTTTTGATTCCTTCCCTGTGGGGGTGAGGACTTCAACTTGTGTATTGTCCCTGACAGGGGCATCCGTGGACTCTATCCCTTAGGTACCAGTGGAATCGTTCCTTCCCCATGCTCTAGATGTGACAACCAAACATGACTCCAGACATTGTCAAACGTCCCCTCAGCATACCATCACTCCAAGTTGAGAGCCTCCAGGCTAAAGAGATGGCTAGAGGGATGATCTGGAGGGGATTTTGCAAGTCCTTGTCACCTGCGATAGGGACATTTCCTTGGGTAGACACCTGTACTTGGGTAGACACCTGTCTCTCTGGCCTGGGTGAGAATGAGGCAGATGGGAGGCAGGGCTGGGCAACATGACCTCAGGGAGCCCTCTGGACAGGCCTACAGATCTGGCAAGGTGCCGGCCCCAACCTCCCCCATGGGCCACTGAGCTCCCATAGAGATTCTTTGTCCGGCAGGCGGGGCCTTCTGCCTGCATCCAAGGACATGCCGGCCTAATGGCCAGTTATAAAAATGAAAAATCCGGGTCTTGGTCCCAAATGAGTATTTTCCTTTGGCACTTTGATTCTCTTGTAATAAGTGCCCAGTCACCAAGGAATCCTAGGAATGTGGCCTAATGAAACTAGGTACCTGGCCCAGAGGGGCCCACCCACAGGCCTGGCAGACCTGAGGGGTGGCCTCCAAATCTCCAGCAGCCCCTCCTGTGCTGGGCAGGGGCACTTGCTGAAACTGGCTGACCCTACTTGGCCAGGGTCCTGTTTCCACATCTGCATTTCCAGCTGCCTAGACGCAGCACCCATTTCCTGAAGAACACTTAGAAATATTTGGCTTCATATTAGGAAAACAAAACATGTCCCCACCTCCAACCTAAACTTTGTTTCCTTTCTCATTTAATGCCCAAACAATGATATTATTATTATTCCCATTTTTAAATATGGGAAGTTGAGGTGCAGGGAGATTACATCACTTGCCTGAGAGCTCAAAGCTTGCAAGTAGAGCTGCTAAGGAATGGACCCAAGCAACTGTTGCTGGAGTTGACGCTCTCACACCTGCACTTTTACTGCTAAGTGGCCACTGGAACTCCCAGGGCTGACATCTTAGTGTGCCTTGGGTGAAACCAGGACTGTAGAGATGGTCAAAGGAGGGAGGGCTACTTGTCTGGGCTGGCCAGGGAAGCTCACTTTCTTCGGGGGTCCTCCTGAGATCTTAATTCTTTCGTTTTACTCCAAAAGAGCCTGCATTCAGGATGCTCCCCAGGAATCAGTGGATCAGGGTACACTGGGACCCTGGGGACTTGCTCCCTGGTATGATGCTCTTAGGCAAGGGAGGGAACAGCGATCCTGTCTGTGAGCTGGAGAGACTGGTATCGACTTCACAGTGAGCTTGGAATTGGGGAATGAAGGGAGAGATAGGAGTCTCAAAGAAAACAGCCATGAACCACTGAAATGCAAAAAAGCACCCAGAACAATTGCAACTCCTGAGCATACACCCTTGGCTGTGCCCTTGACCCATTCCCTTGTAACAAAAGGGCAGTGCTCAGGTGCAGGGAAATGGGCTCAAAAAAATTGTGCAACTCTGCAGGGCATGGTGGCACATGCCTGTAATCTCAGAGGCTCGGGAGGCTGAGGCAGGAAGATCGAAAGTTCAAAGCCAGCTTCAGCAAAAGCGAGGCGCTAAGCAACTCAGTGAGACCCTGTCTTTGAACAAAATACAAAATAGGGCTGGGGATGTGGTTCAGTGGTCGAGTGCCCCTGAGTTCAATTCCCAGTATACCACCTCCCCTAAAATTGTACAACTCCACCTGGCCTCCACCTCTAGTCCAGCCCCCAGTAACTGATCCTCTACACCTACACCAACGAGGGGGCTGTCTCTTCTTCTAGAAATGGTGGCCCCATGTTCCTTTGCTTTACCCCAAAGGCTTGTCACTCCTGAGATGGCCCCAACCCCCGTTGCCTGTGTATCTACTTCTTGAGTAAAGCTGTCCACGCCTTTGGCTGGTGCCTGCTGGAATTCCCTTCCCTTACCTGCCGAGAACCCGTTGGTCTTGAGTCCAGTTCCCCCCTCTTTGGGGAACTCCTCTGCCCTTCTTAGGAGACATCTCTTCTCCCCTGACAACAGCTTTGTGACACTTGATGGGATGGTGAATGGAATGTCAAGCCTGGCATCTGGGGGCTCTACAGATGTGCAAGGTGTGGGTGTCGCCCAAGGTGCTTGGACGAGGGGAGACCCCATGTCACCGGGAGCAGGTCATCAGACCTCTCTGGACACAGCTGGTCTACCCGTAAAACAGGGAAAGGACCCCCCCCCACCCCCCAGGGCCATGGCTGCAGGTGGAACTAGGGGGAGGGCCACACACATACAGCTCAGAAGGCAACACTGAGGCTGGTGGGGGGAGCGGCAGGCTCAGTTTTGAGGGTGAAATCCTCCCCTGGCTTCTGGAGCCCAGGAACTTTGAAGAGACAAAAGGTCCAGACACGAACTGAAATGGTGGTTGACTGTGCCCTTTTTTTCCCAGCACCCCTGGGGCCCAGAGCCTGGTTCCCAGAGGACTGAGGTCAGGGGAGGGAGGGAACCAGCTTGGCTGGGCTGGTAAGGAAGAGAATTCCAGCACCAAGGCCCCAGGGCAGGCGCCTCCTCCTCTGCGTCCTGGTCCCGTCCTGCACACACGCTATTATGTGGCACTCACAGTGGGCTGATTGTGAGCACCAGGGACTGAGGACAGGAGCAAAATCCTACTCATAATAGCCCCTCTTCATGAAGGCTTGCTGAGTGCCAGGCACTGGGACAAGGGACTTCCTAGGCATTATCTCATTTAACCCTGACTGGAGCTGTATGGTATGCCTTATGTTCTCTCTTCAATGAAGGAACTAAGGTTCAGAGAGGTTAAGTGCTTAGCTCAAGGTCACAGAACTGGTAAGCAATGGAGTCAAGATCCAGCCAAAGGAGATCCAATCCCAAGGCCTCACGAGTTCAATCTCTGCAGCACTTCCAAAGGACTGTTTTCCCTTTTAAAAGGTGATGCAGGTAGGTGGGTGCCCCCGAACCTCCTTTCCCAGCTCCCTTAACAATTTATGTCATCGAATTTCAAACCAAGTCTGTATCAGCAACTTTTACAAACTATGTTTTCCATAGTCTAGACGTCTTGAGTTATATCATGTGTTTGAAGATGCACCATTGGCTTAATGAGGGCTGGCAGAAAGGGAAACCAAATGGAAGAATGCAGTCAATATTCTTCATGTCACGGGAATGGGAGTATCTTGGGAGGAAGAAAATACTGAGCAGGCTCTGCGTTAAACACTGAAAGCCAAGCATGAACCAGGCTCAGGCTCCGGCAGTTCATGCCCAGCTGTTTCTTTGTGTATTCAATACATTTGCATTTATTTTTTTTTTGAATTATGGTTTCATGCATCAAAATGCACCCATATTTAACTGGGTTCCTTCACACATCTACACCCACAGAACCCCCACTCCTTCAGGGAATATTTATTGTCAAAGGCTGTGACATCATTCCAGTTCTCTTTTCCCAGTGGGGCAGAAAGTTCAGTGGGCAGAAAAGACAGTGACCAAGTGAACAAGCAACCGTGTCCACAAAATAGGTTGGCTTGAACCTAAGCCGAAGCCGGGACCCAGCCTCTGTTTTAAATAGGTGGTCAAAGAAAATCTGTCTGATGCAGGTGGCTGGAACTCCAAAATGAGGGCTCAGTGTCCCAGGAAAAAAAACATCATAGGCAAAGAAAAGAGGAAGTGTAAAGTCCTGAGATGGCCCAGAGCTGGCATTAGAGGAGACTGGCGTAACTGGTGATGTGGGCATGAGCCATGGCACCCCATGGTGGAGGGCTTGGATTTGCATCTCTGTGCAGATAGATGTGTGTCTTGGGGGCTCTGGTGTGGGATCAGTGCAAGGCTTCACGAGGCAATGGTGTCTGCTGCTAGGCACAAGAAGAAAGTTCCAGGCAAGGTCACGAGTGTCCAAGGCCACAGTGGTGGGAAGCAAGGGTTCTGTTCAAGGGCCTCCCCAGACCCCACCTGGCTGGAACCCAGAGAAAAAGGGGAGCTGAGGGGGTTGGGTGGGAAATGTGAGCGAGGAGGCAGGAGAGGCACCCGGAGACCTGTGCCTGGTGGCACCAAAGGAGTTTGGACGTCCTCCAGAAACGATGCTTCAGAAAGATCCTCTGCACAACATGGAGAGAGAACAGGAGACATCAGAGCCATGGCCTGAGGTCAGTCCCCAGAGGCGCCTGCAACCTCTGAAACCTGCAGGCATGGGTCCCCTGCCAGCCTCCCCCTGCTGTCTATAGAGTGGCCAGTGCACCAGCGCCTGCCGCGTTTGAGAAAAGGCCGGTGCTTTATTTGGGGTCTACAGTGCTGGCTGTTGCAGGTGCTCAGGAATAAATGACTGAATGAATGGCTTCCTACCTTAGGTACCTGCCCTCCCTCCTCCGCATCCATCTCTGGACGCACTTAATACCCCTGATACCATGGGATTGGGACAGGCTTCTGGTCAGACCCTGGTTCTGCTATCTACTTGCTTTGTGACCTTAGGCCAAGTAGTTAACTTCTCTGAAACTCAACCTCCCCATTTCTAAGTCAGGATTTTAATGGTACCAATGCCCGAGGTTGTGGAGAGTCAGTCAGGGAAGGTAGACCTCCTGGACCCTGCGAGCCCTTCATGGGAAAGGAAGAGGTCAGGGAGCTGTCATCCTCTCCCACACACTCTTCATCCTCCCCAAACAGAGCCAAATCAACCTGAAAGGTTAGAAGCACAGGCTCGGGAAACTGGTATGTGCTCTCTCTCTCTCTCTCTCTCTCTCTCTCTCTCTCTCTCTCTCTCTCTCTCTCTCTCTCTCTCGTCTTAGGCTACAGCCTGGCCTTTTCCCCAAAACTGGTACTGATGTGCAAAGCAATCCAAGAGAAGAATCCATACTTCTGGGACAATTCAAGTATAAACCCAGCTCTGACCTCCAGTGGGCATGGTGACTCATGGAGGGAGTCCCCCCACTGCCCCCTTCCTGCCAGTCTGAACTTGAGGAGTGTCCTTTGCACCTTCAGCCAGGGAAGTCTGCTCCTGAAATGGAGTGAGGTGTTTAATTTGAAACCACAGAGGGGTTTAAAAAAGGATGGGATGATTTAGATGGTGCCAGAAGCCAGGACTCCACCAAATACTTCTATTTTTGAAAGATGCTCTCTGAATGGGGATCGTTTTATAGATCAGAACACTGAAGCCCACAGTGAACGCACACTTTCAGAGCCATTTAGTTAGGAGGAAGAGCTGGACTTTGAGCCCAGTCTTCTTCCCAAGCTAGGCCCCTAGCCACTCCACAGCACTGCCATTCTTCTGTGAATGTGGGTGGGATTCTTGGGGCAGGGGACTCCAAGGGCAAGGAGACGTGTCTCTGGCAGGATGCTAACCCCCACCACCAAGTGTGGACCAGCTCTGGGAGCTCCCAGCCAGTGTCACCCTGGGAAGCCTGCAGCTCCTGGGCTGTGGCAGGAGCTGGGTTACTCTGTGGGTCAGCAGTGCCCTCTGGCCACCAGCCACAGGCTCCCCGGCACCCTGGTGCACAGATCCCAGCCTGGGCCTGGTGAGGATCAGCGCTTGGCATGACCTCAGGGTGTGATGTCACTGTGTCGTTTTCTCTTCAGTGGAGACCAGTGGATGCCCCTCACTGCAAAGGCTGCAGCTGGGGTTCCAGGTTGGCTGAGATACCCAGAAAGAACGGCGACTGCTCAAGGGCCTTCCACTTGGAGAAGCCAAGGAAGCCGAGCCAAGGCTCTCTGCCAAGCTTGGCACCAACCTGCCCACAGGGATAGACTGGCAAAAACAGGGTTCCCTCCAACTTCTTCTGGAGCTCTGGGTGACGATGCCACAGGCCTGCAGCCTGACTCCAGAGAGTGCAGGCCCCAGACCCCTTGAGGCTGTGTCCTAGAACATTCTGGAAGGCCTTCAGCATGATGAATAGAGGTACTGTGGGGATCTCAAAAGAGCAGTCTGCTTCTAAGAGAGCTGCCTTGAGTTCTTGTCCTGGTAGTGGCACAGCCTGATCAAGAAGAGGAACTGGGGTTGGGGTGGAGGCGTGGGGAGTACCAGGGGACTGGGGTCTCTGAGGCTGAAGCATTAGCTGCAGCTCCATCCTTGAAAATCCCTTGAGAGGGTTTGGATCTCTGTCCTAGGAGCACAGGCTCCTAGGTGGATCTGAGCAAGCATGGGACAAATCCAACTAGCATTCTAGAAAGTTCTCTGGACTGTGTGACAATCAACACCCAAATGTGTCAATCAGGGTTCTTCAGAGAAATGAAACCAGAGAAGAGGAAGAAGGAGAGTGAGAGAAATGTTAAGAAAATGGCTTACATGGTTGTGTAGTCTGACAGATCTAAAATTTACACATCTCCAGAAGGCAGGAGCCTCAGGCCATCTTAGATGCTGGTCTTGAGCAGGAGATATCTATATGTTAGGATGTGCACCCAGAGGCCCCTGGGGAATCTCTTGGTCAAGTTCCTGAGCTGTGGGACAGTCTTTGCCCAGTGCCCAGAGGACAGCCTGGGCTTGTCCTCTCCTCCTATTGCCCACCAGCTCTGGCCAGCCTTGACCACACATTGCTCTGAACTGGCCGAACTGCAAACTCAGAGACAGAGGTTGTGTCTATGCGAGTCCACTGCGTTAACCCTGTGCCTGGGGCATATTAGGCTCAACAAGTGCTGAGAGTGACTTTCCATCTGGGACTTACCCCTGTGTCACATCACTCCCTGCCCCCTCTGGACCCACAGGACATTCAGCAGTGGCACACCCCTGTAGGACAGAGGGCCGCTGGGCTGTGCAGTTCACTGTGAAGCAAGGATGGATTCATTCACTTTTGTTCCTAAAACTCTCCTGGGGTAGCTGTGCACACCGGGGTCAGGCCTGGATCTCTGCCCTTGAGGAGCTTACCAGCTGGAAAGGACAAAGGAATGTGTCTCATGGCAGGGAGAGGAGGAAAGGGGCAGGGAGTAAAGGAAGTAGGGCTGGGACACTGCCCCGAGTGGGGGAGGGGCACCCTTCCTGCAGGAGGTGACCTCTGAGCTGAGCCTGGGACAGGGTCATAAGTGCCATACAGGGCTCCACATCTGGAAAGCAGAGCAGAGCCGGCCAGCAGGGCCAACGTGACATGGGAAAAAGGTTAGCTGGACACTGCCAGGCAGCCTGGAGCACTATGGCAGGGAAGAGATGTCCCATAGAGCCACTCTCTGGAGCTCCTGCTGGGAACGGGGTGGTTTTCTTGTTCAGTCTCCAGGCCACTTGCTCGTCTGGTTCTGGCCATGAAGAATTCACCTTATGTCAGGTTGAAGTGAGGCCGCCCTCCCCTCCACCTGGCCTCCCCCTCATTTGGCTTGGCACCGACCTCCGGCAGAGAGCCAGAGCCAAGTGGAGAGGGACCTGCAAGAGGAGCCTGGGGAAGGCAGGAGGGACAGTGGATGACCACAGCCAGCTGGAGCACGCCCGGCTCTCCCGGTCCACAGAGACCCGTGCCTGCCCAGCGCAAGCTCAGGTGCTCTGCCTGGCTGTTCCCATCTGTGAAATGGGGGTGGAGACTCACGTTTCAATGAAATGCTATTTAATTCCCATTTACTGAGCCCCTTGTATCTGCCAGTGGGCTGGCTTCTGGTGATCTGGAGGCAAACATACTGCCCTACTAAATTCTCAGTCCCTTTTCCGGCCATCACTGGGCTAAATCCTGTCCCCCTTCAGCTCCCTCAGAGTGTCTCCCGATCTCTAATCTGCAGTGGCAATTTGATACTCCCTGGTGTCACCCTTCTCTTGTTATGTAATTTGTAGCCATTTCTTTATTTTGACTATCTGTCCCATCCTGTCCCAGACAGCAGACTGCATCCCAGGAGGGCTCATTGCTTTGACATTTTGCTCCATGAGCCTGACTCAGAATGGACCCAGAGGAGCTGCTAAAAAATAATTGTGGATGAAATGAAAAGATTGGGGGAGACAGATGTTAAACATGTGATTCTGAGCGGGAGGGATGTTCCCTCTACAACCAACTGCCCTTGGGCCCTGTCCCCTTAAGATGAGAGTGGAGACATTAGGCTCTTCTGGGACTGTTACTCCATAAACATTCATAGTTAGATTGAGTCACTGGGTTTGAGTTGGACAAGAGAGGATGAGGCTTTTATGTCACGGGCCATGATCTCCTGTGCGGGTCAATTCATCTGAGCCCTCTGCTGAGAGTGACTCCCACTCTTCCACTGTGGCTGCCTCGGACTGAATGGTGGTCTCTCCCAAGATGTGTTCGGTCCTCACCCTGGGAGCATGTGAAAGTGGACTTACTTAGGAACTAAGGATTGGAAATTTGAGGAAATTACTTTTGCAGATGTAAGGAAACGAAGGACCTCGAGATGAGTTGGGTGACCTGGGTGGGCCAAGAGCCTGGACAGATGTCCTTCTAGGAAGCAGAAGAAGAGGAGCCATGGGAGATGGAGGCAGAGACTGGAGCTGGAGAGTTAAGTCTAGGAATGCCTGGGCCATCAGAAGCCCAAAGAGGCAGGAAGGACCCTCCGGAGCCTCAGAGGGAGCCCCCATCCACACAGGTGGCAGAGGTTTGTTAAAACAAACCTAGGGAAAGAATCCAGTGGTCTTGGCAGGCCTCCGTGGGAAGGGGCCCTGTGACTGGCCAGCTGCTGCTCAGACAAGGGACACCCAGGGTCAAAGTGCGAGGTGAGTATTGGTAAGTCTTGTGGCTGGGGCTTCCCTGCTGAAGCGGATCCTCGACCATTCTGTCTCAAGGGGACTCAGCGTTAGATGGTCCGTAAACCATCAGGATTTATTTTCTTTGGCTGCAGGGGTGGAGGGTGCAGGTGCCATGGCCACATCACTACATTTTGTAATCACTGGCCGGATGATACAGGAGGGTGAAGGTGGAGGCTGGTTCTCCTTCTCATTCCCCTTCCTGCTCCTCTCATTAGGATCACATTGGACCTCCCGCAAGGATGTTGGTGGGAAAGGCAGGAATTTGCTTTTCTAGATGTCACCCATTCTAGAGTTCACCATGTTGCCAGTCGGCCTTCCCCATCACCTTTCAGCCCCCTGTGCCTTCGCCTAAACCTGGCTTTTCCTTCCCTGTTCCCAGCAAAATAACCTCCAACTCCCTCCTCCTCCAACAAGAGAGAGCCCAGCGTGGAGACAGCCATCGGGAGCCTGGCCCACACCAGACGTCCTGCCTGGCTCTGCCGTCTTGGAGAACTTCCTATCACTGACCCTGGGTGGTATCATCTGGGAATCAAATAACAGTACTTCCTTCAAGGGGTTTCCTTGAGGATTCAAGTAGATCCCAGGCTTACACATGTCCAGTACATACATTTAACAACTGGACAGAAATGTTTGATTTAAAAGAAAACTTGAGACACACAAGTAAAAAAAAAAAAAAAAAAAAACTCAATCACATTGACTTCCAGGCCCTCTTGCCTCTCCTCATGGCTTATCTTTCCTGGACCTTCAGCAACTGCAATTTATTGAGCACTGACTGTATGCCGGGCACTGTGTCAAGCACTTTCCTATCTCCTCATTCAGCCCTCACAATAGCCTACTGGAGTGGAGATGTTGTATGCCTTGGTAACAGGTGAGGAAACCGAGGCTCCAGGAGAGAATGACTTGCCCACCCACCCCGCCACGTAGTAAATGAAGGCCCCTCTTAGCTGTCATGTGACTCAGCCTCCCCATCCAGCCCTCCCCCCTTTGAGTGCTCCTCTGCTCTCTAGGTTTGAAACGTGGCCCCCTGAGACCACAGGCTCTTCACAGAGGGGAGAAGCTCTGAGTCCTCACAGCCCAGAATGCCCCAGGGTCTGGCACAGAATATCAGAAAAATGTCAGGAAAAAAAAAGTAAGCGAATAATGGAGAGAGTTTTAGAAAACGTCTTCATGTGAAGATGAAGGAAACCTGCACTCTCATCCCACCACCCACCCTCTGCCCTCCTTCCTGTGTGACCCTGAGCCTGTTCAGCTGTTTCAAGGAGATAATGATATGCTGTCCGCCTTGCCCTGGAGCCTGGGCCAAGGGACCATTTAAGAGCCCTTTCAGCTTGAACAGAGCCAGTTGCTGCCGCCTGCTTAATTCTTTGTCCCCTCCAGTGTCCACTATAGGAGGCGCTAGGTGGTTATTTGCTGAATGAGTAAATGGTGGCTCCGCTCAGGTGTTCCCACTTCATCAAAGTTGCAAACCCACTGCCCGCCAGCCCAGGAGGGCCGAGTCACCTTCTGCAGGAAGACAGAGGCCAGGGCTGGCCCTTCAGCTGAACACTCACCACTGCTCCTGGGAAGGGTTAAAGCGTGGGTTCTCCAGCCGGCCTTGCCTGCAGCCTGGCCTCCAGCTGAGAACAACCCATTAGTTTACCATAAACAAGTGGCACACTCCAGCTGAGCAGCTGGAAATAAGGGCCATTCTCCAGTTGCAGCACCAAGAGCTGCTCTCTGCCCCCCTGGCCACCCACCTTCATCTCAGCCATGGGGGCCTTGACCTTTTCAGGAAGCTCTGCTCTGTCCTTTGGAAATCCCTGTGTTTTTATCAAGACTCTGGGGCCCAGAATGGCTACTCAGACACAGATAGAACCCACCATGGGGCTCGAAGGATAAAGAGTTTTGGATCAAGAGAGTGAGATCCAGGCCTGCCAAACCCACCCAGTCAAGGGCCTCCCCGACCAAGGCTGGTGTGCCCAAGGGGAAAGTTCTGCCACTTCCTGCTTCTTGTCCCATCTGGCCTCAACATTCTGGGGGCCAGATGTTAGGGACGGCGATGCAATACCAGAGATGGCCCTGGCTTGGCCAGCCTCAGTATGAACAGCTGCACGCAAGCTACATGACAATCCAGGGGTCCAGTCTCGCCTGCCACTTGTCTATATGGTCCATGGTTTTTCCATTTTTTACATGATTCCCCACCAAATCAGAAGAAGATGGTTTGTGACATGTAAAAATTTTACAAAAGACAAGTTTCAGCGGCCGTGAAGTTTTACAGAACAAGACACACTCAGTCATTTCCGATCTGCTGATGCTGCTTTCCTCCAACAGCTGGGCTGAGCGGTTCCCTCCATTCAGCCGGTGGCTTGGCACACTAAAAAGCATGGTGGTGCCACCTGTCACGATGGGCATGAAAAGATGTTTCAGACCTGACATGTAAAATCCATCACCCATTGGCCTTAACAGATAACCATCTGCAACTGATTTCATGAGAGGGGACACAAACTCTGAAATTCAATTAAGTGAATTGTTATAATCCCCCAAAGAATCCTATCCTCTCATTAGTAGAACCATATTTTAAAAAGAAATTGTGTTTAATTATTATTATTATTACATTTTGACTTTCATCCACAAAAAAAAAAAAAATTGTGGATTTTTTTTCTCTCTTGTGCGTCCTAGATTTTCTTCTTGGCTCATAAAGCTGAAGATGTTTTGGATCCAGACCTTATAGAAATTGCTCGCTGAACTTTGACCCAGAACTGTGCCAGAAATGTCATGACTTCGATCTTCTAACATCATATCCTAGATTGTCTTACATCCACTGAGAAGCTAAAAATTCTATCTGGACCTCAGTCAAAATTTTGGCTTACCGGCTCTCACGGCTCTTAGGTCCATGAAAAATTAACAGGAAGACCTTTCCACCCGCATCCTTTGTTTCAGCCTTCTCTGCCTCCCTCTTCTCCCTGCTGCTTATCCAGTTCTCCCCAATAACATGTCTGGGAAGCCTTTTGGCTGGTTAAGGGCTCATTGATTTTCCTCTTTTCTGCCCTGACTTCCTGTAGGAGGAATTGAACTAATCCTGGTTGCTTGATGGATCATCTGATACCAAACCAATAGAGATTAATTCCCTTATTCAACTACTGACTAAGCAGCTTGCTGGCAGCCAAATTTGTGGGAGATCCCATTTGGCACACACCCCCAGCCCCAGGAACAGCGTGGTCTGGGGGCACTGGACTAGGAACAGGAATCCTCAGGCTGGATTCCCATCTGCGGAATATTCTGTGCTGCTCCTGGCTCACAGTATGCACTTCTTCATCTGTGAATGGGCTCAGGTGCAGGTACTCTTGGCTGGCTCTAGGAGATATTGCAAGCTGGGTCATTTGGCAAGGATGCTCATGGGCAGGGACAGCTTGATGGCTGCAGTGGCTTCCTCCCTCCCCAGCCCCAAAGCCCATCCTCTAGATTTTCCCATCCCCAGACTGGGACAAAATGTCTTTTTAATTAAGCCTTTGCAGTGCCATCTGCCCTCCTTCCTGCTCACCCCTCTGCTGCATGCCCGCAAGGAATTCTGGAGCAAGATTGGCCTCCCACAGCCCCAGGCTCAGCCAAGCCCAATTTCTTCATCCAGGATCAATTATTTTTTTTTCTTCTTACCTTAAAGAATAATAATGGATCACACTGCCAAGCCCACAGTCCTTTCTATTATTCCCTCTGTCTGCCCTTGGATTTCCTCTTGGATTGTGTAATTTGCCCTTTACAATATTCTTTCCATGCTAACAAAAATGAAGCCCTTGGAGGGGGTTAGAGGGATTTTGGTGGCACTCTGGATCCTTTGTCGTAGCTCCATTCTCCACTCCTGCGGTCTCAAGTCCGTGTCCTTCTTCCAAGCCCCGCAGCCACTGACATGGCACCAGCATGCCCCTTACTTTCCCAGGACTTCAACCTCCTCCCCCCTCAGCTGACTCTCCACACAGCAGCCTTTCAATGCATGTCTCGTCACCTGGCTCACCTCTCCTGCTTAAAGCCTTCTGTGGTTCCCCATTACCCAAAAGAGAAAGTCTAAGTTTCCCTACATACAGGTGGCCCATGGCTGAGTCTGGCTTGGCTTTATCCAGAAGGGTGAGGTCTAAAATTGAATTTGGACACTTTTGTGGAACGTGTGGTCAGCTGGTCCTGAAAGCATCTGAACTTGAGCTCTCACTACGTCCTTACTCTGCTTACCTTTTAATGTGGACTTTTCTCTTTTATTTATTTATTTATTTATGCATGCCAGACTAAAACCCACATCTCATTTTGTTTGGGAAGAACTCTGTGTGAATCCTGGAAGGCGACAGGGCCCAGATGCCACCTTTCCCTCACCAGGCTCAGTGGGGGTGCAGGACCTCAGCGTTGTTGGTTGGATGTTGCCCTTGGGCTTTGAGTCTTGAGGTCAACAGGCAGGTTCAGGCAGGAAATTACTCTGTTCCAGAAGCCTGACCCAGACTGCAGTTCTCCCTGTTCTTCTTGGTCTCACCTGGGCCCTGAACCCAATGCCTGTTGGAAATACCAAGGTGCCGTGATAAATCAAAACACGTGCTCTGAAGAGGGTCAGCAAGTCAAAATTGTCCTGCAGAAGGGTGTGCCCCCGAACCACAAAGGGAATCCGGTGAGCAAGCACACCTGGGCTGGCGGTCCGCCAACATTTATCCCTAATGAAGCACTGTCCTTTGCTCTGATAGGAAGAGTTGGGGGTACAATCTACATGATCAGCTATTTTTAAATCGGGGCAGGCATGGAATTGGGGCAGAGTGATTGAATACCTGTTAGGGAATTTTAAAAATGGCTCCATTCTGACCACTTGATCTCCTAATTTAAGATGGCTCCATTATACACGTGACACTGAAGTCACAGTAAACATGTCCATATTGCATTACAGGTTTAACTTGGATAGAAAAGAAAACATAAATCTTAAGAGCCTCATCGCTGAGACCATGAGCCACTCCAGAGCTTGTTCTTCTGTTTCTGTTGCTGCAGGGAAGATGTCTAACTGCCCCCCTAGGTCGACCCCTTGCTGTCTCCTCTGCCCCTGAGCTCAGGGCTCTGCCAGCTCTTTGGTATCACTATCCATCTTTACCAGTTGGGGTGACAGGAGAGCAGCCAGACTCATGGTGGAAACTTTGTCTTTCCTGCTAGAACCTCAGTTCCTTAAGGTCAGAGACCATAGATGACTCACTCCATGTTGAGACTTATAGTTGTAGTAAAAGTTCTCTATAAATATTGGCCCCCCAAAATGCATTAATTAAAGAGATTAATTCTCCCTAGTAGACACTGGTCAGGGTAACATATCTTATCCAAATCAATAGATTTGAGTAGAAAATTCAAAGGTAGCTGTGATGCATTAACAATTTCACATTCAAATGTGTTCATGCAGAGAGAAACGTAGACAGAAATAACCATCCTCTACTAGCTTCAGCAAGACGATTTGTCCAGTGGCCATTTGGCTCTGATAGAGAAAACTTCGTTCTGCTAATATCCAGAAACCAAAAGGTCCTGAAACCAAATCCAATGTTCAAGAACGCACACTCATTGCTTGGTGGGAGATTGGCTCCAGGACCCCTCAGGGAGGCCAAACTGAGAATGCTGAAGTCCCTAATATAAAATGATGTCGTATTTGTACATAAGACACATCTTCCTGTATACTTCAGGTCTCCTGTAGATCACTTGTAATATTAATACAATGCAAATGTCATGTAAATAGTTATTTATTTAGGGCATAATGATAAGAAAAAGGGCCTGCCCGTGTTCAGTACAGTGTGTGATTTTTTTTTTCTGAATATTTGTGATTTGTGGTTGGTTGACTCTAAGGAGGCAGAACCCATGGTTACAGAGGGCCAACCGTACCGCTCATTCCTTGAATGAGTAGATATTGAGTGCCAGTTGGGTTCCAGGACCTGCGCTCTGCCCTGGTGTTGCTGAAATAACCAGACACACAGCACCCTGTTCTTAGAGAGTCTACAGATGGGTTAGGAAGATGGAAAACCAACAAGCAAAGACATTGACTGGTCCTGGGCAAAGTGTTCAACAAACTTGATTTGGATTAATCACCACGAGCTGGACCCGCGTTGCCCTGTTGTACAGATGTGGGGACTGAGGGCTCCCGAGGCTTGGGGGAGGTGTGATTCACCTTCACTCCGTCTCTCAGGGGCATTGGCTGCCCCTTTGTTCTGCACGTCCTGCAGCCTGAGGTTCAGAAGGCAGTGTGAGACATGGCTTTGGTGACCAGGATGGAGCTGCCATTTTGTATAACTAGGATTTATTGATTTGGACACTGGAACGTTGTGAAAGTCACTCTGTGAAAACTGTATTCGGATGTGTTCCTCTGCGGGGTATTGACGTACGTCTTGGTTATGACTTGTTTGTTTGCAATTGAGTTGATTTGACTCAAATTGTCAAAGCTCTGCCTTGGGCTGCAGCTCAAATCAACCCAGTTCTTTTATTGTCATCTGGAGCCTGTCCTATGCATTGATGGTTCAGAGAAGAGCCAGAGGTCTGGGTCAAGATTACAGAGAGGGGCTGGGGATGTGGCTCAAGCAGTAGCGTGCTCGCCTGGCATACATGCGGCCCAGGTTCGATCCTCAGCACCACATACCAACAGAGATGTTGTGTCCGCCGGAAAACTAAAATATAAATATTAAAAAATTCTCTCTCTCTCTCTCTCTAAAAAAAAAAAAAAAGATTACAGAGAGAGTATAGGCCTACCTATTTCTCCTTTTTAGGGTTACCCCTTTATTTTTAGTAGATGTGATTGCTCCCCATTTCTTTCTTCTTTCTCCTCCTCTTCTTCTTCCTTTTCTTCTTCCTCAAAAGAAGCAGCAGGAATTTCCCTCAGACTTTCAACCTCTCTGTGAGGCACTAACTGTGGCCTGTCAGCCCACTTGGAGCCACCCACTTCACTCTGGGTAGATACTTTTTAAATTTTTTATTTTTTTGGTACCGTGGATTGAACTCAGGGGCATCTGACCACTGAGCCACATCCCCAGCCCTTTTTTATAGTTTATTTAGAGACAGGGTCTTGCTGAGTTGCTTAGGGCCTTGCTAAATTGCTGAACTCTCAATCCTCCTGCCTCAGCCTCCCGAGCCACTGGGATTACAGGCATGTGCCGCCGCATCCAGCTACTATACTTGAGAACTTGCCTGATTTTTACTCTTTGCTACATTCAATTACGGTCTCGTGCTGAGCTCTCTGCCATCTGTAGTCTGTTACCTATTCGGAGTAGGATCTGGGTAGAGCTATTTGGCCAGAAACAGAGGTACCGAGTGTTTTTGAAACTCATCCAGTTGTTGTTTATATCTGGATTCCTTCTTGTGATGGAGTAGCATTCTATCATATCCACAGGTCACAGTTGGTTATTGTCATCTCCCTACTGGTGGACATTAGGTGACCTCTGGTTTGGGGATTGTAACAGATGCAGCTACAATGAAACAAACTGTTATTCAATGATTGTTCAAGACCATTTTCTGCAAAGGGCTTTGAGTCTGGTGCTTGCAGGCCGCCGTTGCTGAGTCCCTACTTTCTCTAAACGCTGTGTGACCATCTGGTGAGCAATCGAGAAGGCGAGGACCATCCCTGTCAAGTGGTAGGGGAGGATCCTGGGCTGGGGACAAGCCCTGATGCTTGGCAGGCCCCGCCTACCCGGTTCCAAGGTTCATGCTGTTCCCATGCATCCTGGAGATCTAGGGGTGGGCCCAGCGCTCAGCTTTCATTTCACATTTTACAGGAAATGGAAGGTCTCACGGAGACAAGAGGAAATGACTAAGGAGATATCTTCATTAAACACCAAAATAGTGTCTGGGGCTGTGTTCATGTTCACTCCCTTCTCCTTTCTGAATTCTTTTTAACAGTGGGGACTGAGCTTCAACTCACATTTCTCCTATGTGTGTACTACAGCAAAACTCTTTTCTTTTCTTTTTTTTTTTGAAAACACATTCTTTTTTTTTTCTTTTTAGAGAGAGAGAGAGACAGAGAGAGAATTTTAATATTTATTTTTTAGTTTTCAGCGGACACAACATCTTTGTTTGTATGTGGTGCTGAGGATCGAACCCGGGCCGCATGCATGCCAGGCGAGCGCGCTACCGCTTGAGCCACATCCCCAGCCCAAACCTCTTTTCTACAAATAGGTGATCCTAGCTGAAGAATCAGAACGCCTGAATTCTTAGGTAACTTTCACTGCCAACTTGCTGAGTGACCCTGGGAAGTCCCTTTCTCTCTCTGGTCCTCAGTTTTCTCCTTTGCCTAGTGCGGGGCTTGGGGGACTCTTTATAGTGCCTGTAGAAGACCAGATTATAGGATTCTGGAGGACTCGGGGCTTTGGCCTCTGTGGGGACTCTTGGGTCAGTTAAACTTGTGAAATAGTGGGACAGGGGACCCTGCCACCCAGCCTTGTCTTTAAAGCCTTGTCCACAGTTCCAGCTGTGTGCTTTGCCAGAGCTGGTTAGAAGATGGCGGGGGTGGGGGTGGGGAGGGGGCGCTGCCAGTCACCACAGGGTGGTCCAAGCCCGGGTCCTGAGGCAGGGCAGGAAGCTGAGGCCTCCTCTGTAGCCTCCTACTTGGGAAGAGACAGATCCCTGAGGGGGACAAGACACCAGCCAGGCCTGAGGACAGGGCCAGAGCAGCCTCATTTCCCTGCTATCACTTTCTGTCAGCAACAGGTCCCGCAGCTGCCGGCCGACCAGAGTGCAGAGCAAGGCTGCCCCATAGACAGGCACCCAGGGCCTTATAGGAGGGACTCTTGCTCCAGGGACACAGGTGGGGGCAGCTCCTGTGAGAGGGGTACAGGAGGGGCTGTACTTCCCGCCACACTTGGGGGCAGGAGCTGGGTCTGGCACTTTATCTATAGATTCAGTCACTCCGGGGTTCCTTTTTCTTGCTATATTGTTTTCCATTTTCAGATATTATCCTAATATTATTCACTTAACCATTATGTCTTTAAATCAACACATTTGCTTTCTAAAATAAACTTATTTGAAAAGACTTTGTGTCATTACTTTAAAAGGTCAGCCACACTTGCAGGGTGCCGTGGCGCATGTCTGTAATCCCAGTGACTCAGGAGGCTGAGACAGGAGGATCACAAGTCCCAGGCCAACCTTAGCAACTTAGTGAGGCCCTAAGCAACTTTAAGACTCTATCTTAAAATAAACAATAAAAAGGGCTGGGGATGAGGCTTAGTGGGTTAAGTGCTGGTTTAATCCCTGATACCCCAAACAAACAAATAAAATAAAAACCCAAAACAAAACAAAAACCCAGCCTCATTTGCAATGTAGAGAGTATAATTATAAAATTAAAATCAATGAAACAAACTGTTATTCAATGATTGTTCAAGACCGTGTTCTGCAAAGGGCTTTGAATCTGTACAAAAAAGGGAGAGGAAAAAATTAAGGAGACACCAAAGACGAGCAAATACCAGCTGGGAATTTCTCCTCCATGGTCGAACCAGGGCCTGGGAGGATTGGAAAGGACTCCTCTGCCCAGCCAGGCCTTAGCACCTGGTCCGCGCAACAGCTGGAGCCTTCTCACTGTGAATGCCGAGGCCAGGTGCTGGCACTCAGGGGGACATGGGGCTTAGTGCCTGCTGTCTTCACCATCTCTTGGATCATCATCAGGGAGGGTAGTGAATGTTGCCATTTTACACTTGAGAAACCCAAGGCCTCGGTGACCTGCTCAACAGTGGTGATGGGAGCCAGAATTTGGACTGGGAAAGCCGTTCTTAGAAATGCAAGCCCCGAAGTCTGGACCCTGAGACCCAGGCATGGAAAAGCAGGAGCCAGAGAGCCGCCTCTGCGCCCCTTGGCCCTGAATTAACCTGGTGTCTCTGCTGAAAGTTCTGTCCTTGGCCCTGAATTAACCTAGTGTCTCTGCTGAAAGTTCTGTCCTTGGTCCCCAATGTCAATCCAATAACAAGGACATGGTTTTGAGCAAAAGAAAAGGAAGTTTTGTGGGCTGGGGATGTGGCTCAAGTGGTAGTGCGCTTGCCTGGCATGTGTGGGGCGTTGGATTGGATCCTCAGCACCACATAAAAAAACAAAGTAAAATTCTCTCTCTTAAAAAAAAAAAAAAGTTTTATTACTTTGCAGCAAAGGAGAAAACAGGAGGCTCCTGTCCCAGAGGCAGTGATTCTGCCCATCACAGAAAACAGGGCTTTAAAGAGGTGATTCCAGAGTTAAGGGAGGAGAGATCAAGGAGTAGAAAACCAGGGTAGAGGGTCAGTGAGAAGGAAAAACACGTCGGTTTTAGAGCAGCAAGGGATATATCCAACCACAAAGCGGGCCACTGTTACACCAGTACTTTCTTTCCGCATGGCCTTTCCCCTGTTGGTGTGTCAACTCTAACCCCAATGTGACTGTGTTTGGAGATGGGGCTTTTAGGAAGTGATTAAGGTTACATGAGGTCATAAAGGTGAGATTCTAATCAAATCAAATCATCTTAAGAGAAGAGGAAGACAGACCTCTCCCCCACCCGCTCTCCTGTCACGTGAAACTCAAAGGAGAAGTTGCCTATCTACAAACCCAGGAGCATCCCTCACCAGAATCCAACTAGGCTGGCACCTTGATCTTGAACTTCAGCCTCCAGAGCACTGAGAAAACCAATTTCTGTTGCTTAAGCCATCCTGTCTGTTGTATTTGGTGATGGCAAGCTGAGCAGACATGCTAAACATGCTAAACTTGTGGAGTTTTGACACCTACATGATCATGCCCAGTGACCCTGGAGATGACTCTGAATGGTGCCTGGCTCCCTCACGTGGGCTGGGTCATCAATGCAAGGCTACCTGCTCTATCTCCTCCAGGAAAAAGAGACTGTGTGTGTCCTCGCCCACCTCTCCGGGTCCTGGTGTGACAGTGGCCCACTTTTGCTTTGAAAATAGCCCTTACTGCTCTGCCACTGTGACTTAAAAATGGGCATATTTCTTTCTCTTGCTATCTCCCTCCTCCTCCCTAACCTCTCCAATCCTTAACCTCAGGGAAAATAGGTGACCTTTCTTTCCCCATCCTAGACAGAGTTATCTGTCCTTGAGCACAAACCCATCACAGGAATGAAGTAATCCAGATTTGGGGGATGGAACCAGAAGATCTCAGAAGTGACTCTCTCCTAAATTAACAAGTAAATTACAACTGCAGACAGAATGCGTGGAATGCAGCCTTCGAATCACCTCTCCCTTAATGGGAGAATCACAGCCTCTGGGACAGGAGTCCCCTGTTTTTCTCCTTTGCTAGAAAAGCTATAAAACTTATTTTTTCCTAACTAGGTGTGGTGACTCATGCCTGTAATCCCAGAGGCTTAGGAGGCTGAGGCAGGATTTCGAGTTTAAAGCCAGCTTCAGCAACTAAACAAGACCCAGTCTCTAAATAAAATACAAAAAAGGGTTGAGGATTTGGCTCAATTGATAAGTGCCCCTGGTACAAACAAAAGAAAACAAACAACCTGTGTCTTTGTTATTGGATTGGCATTGGGGACAAGTACCAAACTTTCAGGATCTTTAAGGAGGGCTTCTTCCAGCACCCTTTCACACTGTCTTCTTTAAATATTTTAAAATTATACTAAGAATGCAGCCTCCTTAGCTAAATGATGGAATCAGCCTAGGTGCCCTTCAACAGGGCATAAAGAAAATTTGGTACATTTACACAATCTTATACTACTCATCCATAGAAGACAAATGAAATTATGCCATTTGCTGGTAAATAGATGGAACTGGAAACTATCATGCTAAGCAAAATAAGCCAAACCCAAAGAACCAAAGGCCAAATGTTTTCTCTGATATGTGGATGCTAAATCACAATAAGGGGGATGGGATAGGGAAGATTAGAAGTAATTTGGGTTAGATATAGGGAAATGAATGGAAAGAAGAGGGGAATTAGAATAGGAAAGATAATAGAATGAATCCAACATTACTTTCCTATGTGCATATATGAATACATAATGTAATTCCACATCATGTACAACCAGGAGAATGGGAAGTTATAATCCTAATATATGTATAATATGTCAAAATACATCCTACTATTATGTATAAGTAATAAGAACAAATTAAAAAAAAAAAGAAACTTGAGAGAAAATTAAGTCAATGCAACCTGAAGCAGAATCTGCTAAGATGTATTATTGTAATTGATGATGGTGAAAATATTTGTGAGTAGAAAGAAGAATCGGTTGGAAAATTTTACAAAAGCTTGTGAAAATATAAATTATTTAAAGCCTATATTAATAGCTTAACAGCAATATTATTGTTATTATACATCAGCATGTATTTTATGGAAAATGAATTTATCATGTATTTATCATGACTTCAGATATTAGCTTTTGCTATAGACTTGATAATCTTTCTTAAATAACTCAATTTCAAGCTGTAGGACAATAGTAATTATGTACCAACTTTATACTGTGGTAAAATCATTTCAATGAATACTAATATTACTTGAATCAATAGTAATGTCAAGCTGTTTTAAACATTTCCCATGTCAAAAAGTGGAGTCAAGGAATGAGGGCATCATTTTCCAGGTAATAATATTTTAGTTCTAACTAATTATCTCATTGGGCTTTTGGAATTACTGAGTGAAATGAATGTTTATTATTTCTTGGGGCAATATAAAGAATGAAGAAGTCTCCATGGAAAAAATATGAGGAGACACAAATACAGAGGACGTCTCTTGAGGGCCTGCCTGCTCACATTAATTCCCAAGGGCAGGCACAGGTCCAGCCTGAGGTTAAACCTGATGTTAGGGTTCTTATAAGATGAAGACAGAATGAGGGTTTGTAAGCCATGCAAGTCAGCAAGAACCTATAGGAATGGGACCACTGAAGGCCTCCAAGAAGAACAGAGGCATGGCCAACTTTATCACTTAGGAAGTTCTTCAGTGGGGAGGGAGAGGCTGGAGGCAGGGAGGATAGCCTGGAGGCTGTCCCTGTGGGGAAATAGGCTCCTATCTGCTAGTTCAAGGCTTCTCTCCTAGCATGGAGGCTAAGAGCATTAGCTTTGGAGTCAGGCATACCTTCTGCCTTGGATACTTACAAGCTAGGTGACCTTGGAAAAGTTCTTAACTTCTCTGAGTATTAGTCACTCCATACCAAATGAAAATAAGGATATCCCTGACCTCTGTGGTGGTTATGATTATTAACTACAGAGGTACTTAGTTTACCATCAGTGCTCAAGAAAGTTAGATGCTGCTGTTGTGGAGATGAGCAAATGCCCACCCCCCCCCCCCCAAAAAAAAAAAGAAAGAAAAGAAAAGAAAAAATCATCTCTTATCCCACCATCCACCAGAAAACGATTGTTAATATTTTGTGAACATTCTAATTTTTCCCTTGGCAAATTTACCTATAAAGTAAATTATTATTTACTTTATATTATTATTATTATTACATTTACTATGTTCTATAATGTGCATTCTATATTCTGTTTTGAGGCTTGCTTTCCCCAGCCTCCATGGAAACTGGGAGGTTAGGCCCTCTGATTCAGGGTTTGTGGGAGGTTGGTGTGGGCACGCGTGTGTGCGCCGGTGGTCCGCCCAGTCCTCTTCTACTCTCCTCCTCTCCACTCTCCCCTCTTTCACACATCTCCCTGGCCTCCCTAGCAAACAGCAAAGCCCTCTTCTCAGCTTCTTAACTGATGCTGGGGGCTGTGGCTTCGATGCAGGGCCAGAGTGTGGGAGCTCAAAACTGCACAGGCCTCCTCAGTGTGGAAGAGAACTGAGCCCCTGGCACGCCCGCCTCCCGGCCTCCTCCCCTCTCCCAGCTAGCCGCGGCCCACTGAGGCTGTCCAGGGACCTCCCTCTGGGCCTGTTCCCACCTTCTGCTCTGCCCACCGGGTGCCTCTAACCCTGCTCTTCCCACGGATCCTGGGGCTGCTAACGGGGGCTTCCCAGGTGCACAGTCGCGGCCAGGGCCTGCGGGGTCTTTGTGTTGCCGGAGCCCTGAAGATTTCCCTTTACTGCTTGTGCATGTGAAATTCTGGGCCAAAGAATGGAGACCTTGGTTCTAAATCGCCATGTCCCTTCCTGCAGGGTAGTGCTGTCCTTGGGCCCTGTGCCCGTCTCCCCTGCGCTGCCCTGCTGCTCAGGGCTCACCTGCCTGGGGACAGGAGTGCCATTAAAGAGCCGGCAGTGAGATTAGCAGTGGAGACCCGAGTGGGTCTCAGGGTCTGTTAGGACAAATTTGGTGGCAGTGGGATCCAGTGTGACAAAAATTCCTGGTCAGGGCTTCAGGATCTGCATTGTCACTCTGCCTCTGGCCCCCTCACCCCATTGTGGAGTCCCTTCCCTCCCAGCCTCAGGCTTCCTTTCTGTGCAGTGAGGAGTCAGCCTCTTCCGGGGTTTCTAAGGTTTTGCCTGGTCTGACACAAAGTGTGCCTTCCTTGTTGGTCCCTCAGCCACCTCATCTGCCAGGAGCCACCTCGTTGTGGAAAGGGATCCCTCAGGGAAGCGTGGGGGCGGGGTTCCTAAGACGTGCCACTCCCCCCACCATGTTCTTGGTTTTTGTGGTTTGCTGTCCTGTGCTGGGTCCAGGACTCTCCATCTCACAGCACTCGGGGATCTGCTGCATCCTGTGGCGTCTTTGGTCAACGTACAGAACCTCTCCAGGCCTCAGTGTCCTCTCCTATGAAGGAGAATTCAGGGCATTGATTGCACTGGTCTATTTTGAGGATGAAATGCAATGAAGCAGGTCAAGCCCTAATCAGCACCTAGCACCTGAGAAACCATCACAGGAGCTTTTACTATCATCATTGTTGCTTTGCTCATTGTCACCCCCAGGCAACAGAGCTGCCCCAGCCACCCTGGTCTTGTAGGGCTAGCCCTCTGCACACTGATGAGGGGCTCCCATCATGACCTCCAGCTTTGATGGACACAGCCTCCAGGGCGCATTGTGCCAGGGACCCCAGGGGTACACCTTCATGGGCTGCTAGCCCTTGGCCTGGCACCTGCCCCTGGCCTCCTGCTACTGGCATCAGCCACACCCAGGCTTACAGTGAAGCATGGTGAAGTGCAGGAGTCAGAGACCTGGGCATGGGCCACATGAGCATTTCAGGCAAGTCACTGGACCACTCAGAACCTCAGGTTCTCCATCTGTATGAGACTAGTCCCTCCCTCTTACTGATGATCATAGCCAAGTTTTGAGGTTTGCATGAGCTGGAAAGACCTGTGTTCAACACAGGTAGGTTCCTTCCATACACCTACCCTGCCCCCATAGACCCCTGCCTTTATGTCAGGGACCTTGGTCTAGCCTTGAACCAGGGAAGCAGAGTCTTGATCCCATCTTTTCTCTGCCTCCTGCCCCAAACACCTTCAGCCTCAGGCTATCCTAGGTCCTGTGTTGAATCAGGTAGCAGAAAGACGGGAAAAACTCACAAGGGAAGGTCACACGCTTCTGCACACGGTTTGTCTTTTAATTAAAAAGAAAATAGGAAAACCAAACAACACTTCCCAGGTGTGGGTGATAAAACATCACAGGCTTATAACATAGGTACAAAAACAAGAGCTGCTTTAAAAGACCCCCTGTGAGGGAGACGGAAGACCCCTCCGTTGAGGTCACTGTTTTCTCAGTCAGACATCCCCGGCTCCTGGGCTACAAAGAGAAATGCCTACTCCGCCACGTTTCTCTAGGAAGACTCAGCACCCCAGCTCACTGGACCACGACACACATGCGTAGGAAGCTGGACTTTACAAAATTCGCAAGTGGGCAGCACTGGGGTGGGAGGTTTAGGAGGGTATGCCCTACTCTTCTCGATGACCCCTGGCTCTGTTCAAGGTCTCTGGGGAGCCAGGAAAGAGACACCCTGCATTGCAAATGCTAGATAGTGTCCTCTAGGGACACCTGGGCTGGGATTCCTGAAGTCCACTGGTGGGTTCTCTCCTTGAGTCGTGGCCAAAAGAATGTCTTGCAGACAAATTGGGACAAGCAGAATAAGGACAGACCAGGATGAGTCAGGCCCGGGCTGGAGCTTATTTTGATGGGCAACCAGAAGGCTCTGGGGAGATTTTGTATAGTTGCCACAATCAGATTCTCACTGACTTCCTTAGCTGCTCCACCAATTCCTTCATCCCTGCCTCCTTTGGACCCATCTTTGGGGGTCACTCAGATCCGGATTCCACTTCTTGCCCTGCCATTTCCTAGTTTGTATGACCTTGTAAAATAATTTCCTTGAGCCTCAGTTTCCTTGTCTGTTGAATGGGAGAGGTTCACATGAACCTCACAGGGTGACTGTAAATAGTGTGACCTCACTCTCAGAGAACATGCACCCAGCACAGAATATGCCCAACAGATGGCCACCATCATTACTGTCATCCAGGCAATGGTGGATCCACTGCAGAGTTGGTGAGTCTGTGTATAGACGCAATTGTGATAAACAGAAGGTTTGAACAACGTTCTAGAAAGAACGTTGCATTCCTCTGGGCTTCAAGTTCAGAGGTCTTGGGTCATGGCGTGGGGAGGGGAGCTGGCCTGGAAGACGCGGCTGTGTTTCTCTCTGGCATGTCCATGAGGCCCAGGAGCTGTTCCAACCTAGACCTCCGTGCCTTCCCTGGGGTAGAGGGTGCTGTTGGAGTTGATGCTGTTGTAGAAGTGAGGGCTGAACTGGTTGAGGACTGAGCCACCGTAGCCCAGAGGGTTGGTGGGCATGGAGTTGGCCCACTCGCCCCCACCCCCATGGCCACCGAGGTTGGTCAGTGGGGTGTAGGAGTTGAAGCTCAGTGAGTTCTGCCCCATCTTGTCGGTGGGCTCGGGGCTTAGTGCTGGCGTGGCCACAGGGCGGCCCATGGGGCTGGAACTGCTCACACAGGCTGTCATGGTGGAGAGGAAGCTGCTGAGGCACGGAGTGACTGAGGGTGGAGGGGAGGCCCGCTTCCCTGGGGAGCTGGTGGTGCCCGGCGAGGCTCTGTCCAAAATGTCCTGAGGCTCTGTGGTGGTGGGGCTGACCGCCAGGAGAGTGTTCTCGGTTTTCTCTGAGGTCAAGGAGCCTGTGCTAGAGGAGACATCGGATTTTCTCTTCCTTTTCCTGCGGAAATTTCCATTGTCGAACATCTTCTCACAGTTGGGGTCCAGAGTCCAGTAATTTCCTTTGCCTGAAACAAAAATGAGAGAGAGTAGGTACCTGGAGATGGGCAGAAAGCCTTCTATGGCTTCTAAAAATAGGGGTGTCAAATGCAGAAAGAAGAGAAGGAAAGCCTGGGACTGAGATATGGAGGAATGTCCCATGCCACCCACCCACACCCGCCATCTTTGCTCATTACAGGTAGGAAGGGAGGCTGAGTGCTGGGTGTCCCTGGGGTTACAGGAGAGTCTGTGGGTCATGGTTTGGGGAGGGTAGGTGGAAAAGTGGTCAAGAGCTTCCACGGCTGAAGTTGAAGAAAACTCAGGAAGAATTCAGGACTCCCTGGGAGTCTTGGGCATGGAGTCTGAAGACAGAGTTGAGTCCTGGCTTTGCTCCTAACTTTGTGTGAACCTCAGTTTCCTAGTCTGACAAATGGGCCTATTGGACCTATCCCCACTTCCTGAGGCTCACCGTGGGAAGGACAGACACTAGGTGTGTTAAGGGCCTTATAACCAGGAAGTGCCATTGGAGGGACAGTCTGAACTACTCCTGCTGTGGTGCCTTTGCTGGGGGGTGGGGGTGGTCTTTGAATAGGACACTGGCCCTCTTCTGCAGGGACAAACAGACCTGGCCAGTGCTAACTTCAAAGAGAGCAGAGCTGGGGTTTGTCTGAGCCCTACCCTGGCTTCCAATGGTGGAACAACGTGGACATTAATTTGGGGAAATGGAGCCGTGAAGATTTAATACATTGCTCTGCAAGTCTCTGGACTTTGTAGAGCTTCATCTTTAGAAAGCAAAATTCACAGCCTCTGCTGACAGACCTGCTTTCAAGATCAAGTCCAGCACCACCCTTCATCCTCTGTGACCTGAGGAGGCAAGCTATCTCAGCTCTGAATGTTATTTTCCTTATCTGTAAAATGGCTTTAATAGGAGCTACCCTGCAGGGAAGTTGTGGGGTCAGAGGAGAGTCTGTGGGTGGGGAGGGAGGCTGCACCATGGGGCCATTCACAGTTGCTCAGACAGGCCAGAGCCTCTGCAGACAGGCTCCAGGCCCATTCACCAAAGGCTCCCTAGCTCAGGTGCTGGGGACGCCAGGCATCCTAACCACAGCAGCCAGTTAAGTATTTGTTAACATCAAAGACTCTACCTACCTTATCTCATTACCCACAAGACAAGTCACTAAGGGAGACACAGCCACTGTCCCTGTTTTTCAGATGAGGAAACTGAGGCTCAGAGAGCTAACCTGCCCTGCCTCACTAATTGGAACCCACTGAAACCCAAATCTGCCCTCTGGCCCACATTCTCCTCCACTGCTAAGCTCCCTCCAGCCCTGGGACATGGCAGCCCTCGTCAGAACTTTCTAGAATGGGGTTTGGGCAGGATTAAAGGCGCCTTCTTGCGGGCACAGGAGCTGGCTGCAGGGAGCTTCCCTGCCGGCGCTGGCAGCACTCACCTGGGTCGTCCTCGTCGCGGGGCACCTTCTTGAAGCAGTCGTTGAGCGACAGGTTGTGGCGGATGGAGTTCTGCCAGCCGGCCTTGCTCTTGTTGTAGAAGGGGAAGTTGTCGGCCACGTACTGGTAGATCTGGCTCAGGGTGAGGCGCTTGTCGGGCGCCCCGTGGATGGCCATGGCGATGAGCGCCGAGTAGGAGTAGGGGGGCCGCACCAGCTTCATGAGCTCCTCCTGCGAGGGGATGGGCAGCCAGCCCAGGTCGCTGCCCCCCAGCCCGGGCATGCCGGGCAGCAGCTGGCGCTGCATGCCGTAGGCCTGGGGCAGGAAGGGGCTGGCGTTGGCGCCCGGCAGGTAGGGCGGCGGGGTCATGGCGGGCCCGTTGAGCCACAGGTAGGGGTTGGGGGTGGCCCCGTACTCGCCGCCGCCCTCGAAGGAGGGGGGCCGCTGAGGGCTGGGCACGCCCTGCGGGTGGAAGAAGTTCTCGTAGTAGAGGTTCATCTCGGGGGGCTCCTGGCCCAGGCTGGGGAACTGGGGGCTGCAGCGGGGCGGGGAGGGCGCCGGGAGGTCGAAGGAGCTCATGCTGGGGCTGGGCTCAGCTGGAGCCACCTGCCTGGCACCTGCGCGCACCGGTGAGCTGCCCCTGCCAGGTGCTCCCGGGCCCAGCCTCGGACTTATACCCGCAGGGCTCGGCGGCCCCACCCAGGGGCGGCCACCTGCGGCAGGTCCTAGAGGCCCGCCTCCCTGCTCCTGGCCAGCCTGGCCTCAGGCACTAAGGACACACCGGGAAAGCTTACTAGAGTGACATTGAAATTGACAGTCGCCCTGATCCTTTCTTCCAGGTTCCTTCTCTCTTTGCCTCCTGTCCCCTCTACATCTTATCCCTGGTGTGTGTCACACTCTTATCTGTGTTTCATCTCTCTCTCTTCCGTCCCCCTCCCCCGACTTGATTTCTTCCTAAGCTGGGCTGCTGGAGCCACAGGCCACCCCTCCTCCTCTCGCTGTTTCTGGTTCTTCTAGCTCCTTCCACTCTGTCTCACCTGCGTGCAGCTCATCTTCCTTGGCTTCTCTCTCCTGTTCTCATCTCTGATCAATAGCCCCTGCCCTGTTGGATGACTGACCCCATCAGAAGACCCAAGAAGTCTTGGTCTTTGGAAGGGGAGACAACAGGCTGGAGTGGCCAGGACAGACTGCCCCCAGAGTGGAGAGGAACCTGGCTTCTGGAGCCGGCTCAGAGTTACTGCTCAACCCCCCCCCCCCCCCCCCCCCCCCGCAGGTGGGCAGAGAGGAGCTGCAGAGGACATGGCCTAGGGATTCACCCCAAGGAGCAGCAGAGTGCTTAAAAATAACATCAAAAGCAGGAGAGAGTGGGAATTGCCCTCTAGGGAGAAATGAGAGAACTTCCAAGTTCAGGTTTCTTTCCAGCTTCAGGGCAAAGCAGGCTCCCCAGCTCCACGTCTGACCCTCTGATCTGCAGTTCTTTCAAGATGCTGCACAGAGGCCCCTGGCATGGAGGGCGCCTGACTGACCATGCCTTGCCCTGTCTCCCTCAGCCAGGGCCAGCTCCTCTCCTCTCTGGGCTCTGTTAGCCACCTGAGCTTGTCCCAGCCTCCCTTCCCTCCCCCAGCAGGCCCTCAGCGTGAGGAGTGGGTGGTGGTCTCCCTTCTCTGAGGGTGGGTAGCTGTGCCCTGAGGCGCTTCCAGTAACAGCTGAAACGTGGCTCTGTGATCAGAAGGTTGGGGGAAGTAGGAGCCAGCCTCCCGGGCTACCACTCCCTCCCTCCTGCTTTCCGGCCTCTGCTTCCTGCTTCCCACTCATCTTCGGCCCACTTCCTCCAGATTCTGTATTTCTTTTTTTTTTTTTTTTTTTGAGAATTTTTTTAATATTTATTTTTTAGTTCTCGGCGGACACAACATCTTTGTTGGTATGTGGTGCTGAGGATCGAACCCGGGCTGCACGCATGCCAGGCGAGCGCGCTACCGCTTGAGCCACATCCCCAGCCCAGATTCTGTATTTCTTTGAGGTGGGAGGGGTGCTTCCCAAGGAATTTGCCCCTCTCTGCTCTCCTGGGCACCTGTGTCAGGACACATGGCAGAGTGAGTACCTCTGGGTGATTTTTGTTTGTCGTGTCTGGGTGCCCTCAGGATGGGTTCCAAGTAACTGGGTGTGTGTTGGGGGTGGGTTTCCTGTCCCACCATGAACAGCGAAGGAAGGGTCCTCCCTGGAGGGTCCTGGTGCAGGTGAGGTTTAAGGCACACTTTGCAGTCTCAGAGAAGAGTAATGCAAGAGGGGCAGTTTTTGTTTAGAGTCTCTGCCAGGAGGCCTGGCTTGCTATGCATGGGTACATGAATTTTCAAAGAGCACTCATTCCCATTGGCACACACCAGTACACCCCCCCAAAGCCTGTGCCCAGTGGTCCCGCCTCCCAAAGCTCATCTTAAAGACTTAGTGCAAAGAATTGACTGAGGGATGTCCAACATGGCCTTGTTCATCACCATGACAAACTATAAGCAACCTAAATGTCCAACAAGAGCAGATTGGTTAAATAAATTGTGCATTATCCAAATGGTGTAATATTATGCAGCCATGAAAAATAGATTGTACAAGAATAATTAGTGATATAAATACAGCACCATTTTGAGGAGTAAAAGTGTATATCCACTCATCCATATAAAATCCAGAAATAGGTGCATATCAAGCTGTCGATTATTATTTCCAGTTGGAGAATTAGGCACTATTTTCTTGTTCTTCTGTAGTTTGATGTGAATATGGAGAAGGCCAGCACACAGGGGCTCTGTCCTTGGAGATGAATGTAGAGGTCTGGTTGAGGCCGTACGGCAGAGGCCGACACAGCTCTGAGCTGGGGGTTCCCCCTCTCGGCGCTGAATCACCATGGAGACCTTGGCAAGGGGTCAGCCCTCCTCAGTCTCCGGCTTCTCACGTGGAGTGGGGGTGAGGCCAGGACTGACCTCACGTGTTGCTGTGAGCATCCGGCAGGATCGTCATTTTGCATAGCAGAGAGGCTCCCGGTGGATATTAGTGATCATCTATGACAATCACGCACTCCAAGTTTGCTACCTGTGAGTTAAGTGATCCCCTCTGGAAGCCTGAGGCTGGGGGGCAGGTGTGTATGTGTGTGACAGAGACCACCGTGGCAGGGAGGCAGGGGGATAGGCAGTGTGGGTGACGGGCAGCCATGGTCAGAGAGGCCCCAGGAAAACCCAAGTTCACAGCCGAGCTGGGACTCCAGACCCCCCTCTTGCCCTCTGCTTATCACCTGCCCTCCTCCCTGGGGGCATTTCCAGAGGATGCCCAGCCGAGAGCCCTTAGTTGCATGTGGGCCCCATGTTAGGAGGGAACCCAGTGCCTCACGTGTGCTAGGCAATGCTCTGCCGCTGAGCCCCAGCCCAGCCCCCCTGCGTCCCCCACCTCATTCCAGAGTTTCAAGGACAGGGCCAGGTGCTCATGGGGCCGCCTGCAGGAGCTGTGTTTATCCACTATCCATGGCCGGGCTTGGGAGTTAGCCCTAAAGGCCCCCTGGCCAGTCCCAGGGTCCCTGAAAGAGAATCACAGTTTCTATTGACTAGGGTCACGTTGTGGAGGAAATCATTTTAGACTTTTTGAAATTTCCCAGGAGTGAAACTCCTAACCTGAGAAAAGACATGCTCTGCTCAACTTCGGGGGAAGAAACAACAGAATCATGAAGGAATGAAGGAATGAAATCCTGGGAAGGCCGAGGCTGCGGTTTACAGACTGGTCCAGAGGTGGGCCTCCCTGAAAGAAGGGCCACATATCCCGAACCCATGCTGTCATCCTGGGGATGAGGCCTCAGGACGTTGAAAACGTGGGCTTCGTGCCACATGGAGTGGCCGTAATCCCTGTGACTCTAGAGGCTGGGGCAGGAGGCTAGCCTCAGCAACTTAGAAAGGCCTTAAAATAAAAAAGGCCTTTTAAATAAAAATTTAAAAGGACTGGGGATACAGCTGGGTTCAATACCCAGCACCAAAAAACAAAAACAAAAAACCCAACAGCAAACCCCAAACACCACGGGCTTTGGGATTGGGCAGAGTTGGGTTAAAATCCCTCCTTTGCTCTTTTGTAGCTTTGTGACCATGGCCAAGTTTCTTGATGGTGGAAGGCCTGGGCTTGCTTCTCTACGACACAGGGGTACACACAGTGTCTGTCCTGTGGATTGTGAAGGAGAAGTGCTGTCTGTGGCGTTCAGAGTCCAGGATCTGGCAGGGCTGTGAGGAGGGAGAGACTGGCCTTGAAGGCCTGGGCACAAGAGGCCAGGTACTGACAAGGGAGGTGGCCCTGGGCAGAGGCCCAACATCTCATCCACTTACTCTCCCCTTGGGACACCTTACCATTTGGAGTGACAACCCCAGGAAGGAGGAGAGACCTGTCACTCTTTCTGACAGTGTGTGTGCCCTGCAGTCAGCTGCTGGCAGGGCTGGGTCCAGAAGCCCGGCTGGCTTGAGACCTGCAGAGCGGGGATGGACAGGCCCCACCTAGACCAGCCAACCAGGCCCATCTCCGCTGACTTTGACCTTGGGGGTGGAGAATCCTGCTCTTTGAGAGGCCTGATCTCATGGTGTCCCTGGGGAAGGGGTGCCTCTGCTTGGGTTTTCAAGGACTTTGACTTTCTTAGTTCTTAAGTAATGAAGAGACCCAGAAAGCAGATGCCACTGACCTGGCTGCAGATCACGCAGGAGGCAGCAGAGGCCAGGCCCCCGGGCTCCTATGCACTTGACACTTTATTGCAACCAGTGGCCTCAGTTTCCTCAGTGCTTCCGAGCATTACCTAGGAGACAATGCCAGGCACATAGTACATGCTTAGTAAAAACATGCTCTCATTAGGGATGCAGCAGCCCCCAGGGAAGGACATGCTGGTGGGCCACAGCAGCCCCATGCTCCGGGCCCTTGCTCCCCTCCCTCCTGA
Organism: Urocitellus parryii; assembly: GCF_045843805.1. Classification (NCBI taxonomy): domain Eukaryota; kingdom Metazoa; phylum Chordata; class Mammalia; order Rodentia; family Sciuridae; genus Urocitellus; species Urocitellus parryii. Next base: position 157,469,842 of record NC_135531.1, on the reverse strand, counting down.
TAGACCTTTGGTAGAGTTCACAGGCTCTTTCTCCTCTCAACACACGAAACACAAATAGCTTCTACGTTCCCAGGTTCTTAGGAGCTTGGCAGGGTAGAAATAGGTTGGGATGGGGAATCAGAGGATTAGTGACTAAACTCTCTGTTTCCTCATCTGTAAAATGGGGACAAGAAAGAGCTATCTACCCAGGCCTACAGAGTTCTCTGTGCACAGCAATGGACTCCTATCTGGGCTTCCTGTCCTGTGTGGTAGCATTCATAAGAGCCCCGTCTTGGGATGCTTTGGTTATGGCCTTAGGGTGGTATCTCTGTCCTAAGGGTGGGCTTCGTGGAAGTCTAGCTGAAGCATTAGCCACAGGGCATCTTGGTGTTCCCTGTACTGCTTTTTGGCTTCTGGTGAGTGCGCCTGAAGAAACACAGGTCAATACCGCCCTCTGGTGGGATTCTCATTAATAGCAGGAACCAGAGGGACCCGTGAAATTACAAGGCCCACTAAAGGTTTGAGGGCGGGAGACAGGGCAAGAGATTTACACTGGCCCGGCCGCACCCACAATCAAGAGTACTTCAAGGAGGAAGCGAGCCCTTAGAGAAAAAGACCTTTTCTCTGCTGCAATGGACATAGTGAGAGACATTTGAAACCGGGGGCTGTCTAAGGCGGCCTGTAGCTGCAGGACAGAACGGATCTGAATGCTATTCCTGCAGCTGTGTTGTCCGAGTGCCTTGATCTCGTGTACTGACTTTTTTGTATTGGGGATTGAATCCAGGGTTGCTTTTCCACTGAGCTACATCCCCAATCCTTTTTATTTTTTGAGTCAGAGCCTCACAAAGTTGCTAAGGCTGGCCTTAGACTTAGGATCTGCCTGTGTCAGCCTCCCAAGTCACTGGGATTACAGGTGTGCCCTGCTGCACCCCTATGATGTCCTTTACTCTTGGAGTCTCTGTTTATTTGTCTGTGAAATGGATTTTATGAGGATTGAATGAGACAATCTAGGAAATGCCTCTGAAGCAAAGCTGGCCGTGATTCCCTCCTTCATTTATTCAGCAAATGCTAGTGGCTGATCTGGGCTGGGGTCAGGACCATGCACGTGCTCACACAGCGTCGGGGCTTACACCCTTCCTGGTCTGTGCCATTTCAAAGCAGCACCTGGAATTTGATTTAGTTGTAGTTTGTCTATTTCTATTTTTAATGTAGTAAACTTTATATCCTATTACATTGAACACATATTAGTTGTACCAATTAATGGGATTTGCTGTGACATTTTCATGCACACATAGGGTATCAATCATGCCCATCCACCCTTTTGACCTCATCTTCTCTCTCCCCCAATCAGCACTCTTCTCAGACCCCAGTAATCCTCTTAGGATTTCAGGCAGTCTTTACAAATATTTAAAAATATATTTTTTTCTAGTTTCCATATACGAACGGGAGCATGCTGTACTTGTGTCTGTGTGTCGGGCTCATCATGTTTAACATGATGCCCTCCAGTTCCATCCATTTTGCTGCAAATGAAAAGATTCCTTCTTTCTTTATGGCTGCATAGCACTCCAGTGTGTCCATGTGCCATATTTATCCATTCAGCTTTTGATGGGCACATGGGCTGATTGCATATCTGATTATTAATGCTGCAATAATCATGGGCGTGCAGGTCTTTTTTGTATGCTGACTTCATTTCCTTAGGATATACCCTGCCTGTGGAGTGGGATAGCTGGATCACATGATAGTTCTAGTTTTAGTTTTTTGAGGGGCCTCCATACTGTTTTCCACAGTGGCTGCACCAACTTACATTCCCACCAGCTGTGTGTGTTAGAGTGTGCCTTTCTCTCCACATCTTACTGGTGTTTGTTTTTGTTTGTTCTCATATATATATATATATATATATATATATATATATATATATATGTATTTAGTTGTAGATGGACACAATACTTTTATTTATTTATTTTTATGTGGTGCTGAGGATTGAACCCAGTGCCTCACACATTCAAGGCAAGCACTCTGCCACTGAGCCACAATCCCCACCCCTATGTTTGTTCCTGATCCTAACTGGGGTGAGATGGTAACTCATATTTTTTATTTGCAATTCCCTGATTGCTAATGATGTTGGGAATTTTGTCATATATTAGCCATTTGCCCCTTGTATTTTTCTTTAAAGAAATGTCTATTCAGCTGGACACGGTGGCACACGCCTGTAATCCCAGCAGCTCAGGAGGCTGAGGCGGGAAGATAGTGAGTCCAAAGCCAGCTTCAGCAAAAGTGAGGCACTAAGAACTCTGTGAGACCCGGTCCCTAAGTAAAATACGAAATAGGGCTGGGATGTAGCTCTGTGGTCATGCCCCTGAGTTCAACCCCTGATATTCCTCACGCCAATGAATACACATGTGTATTCATTCATTTGCCTTCTTTGGGAGTGGGGGTCCTAGGGGTTGTACCCAGGTGCACTCTTCCACTGAGCTACATCCCCAGCTCTTTTTATTTTGAAACAGGGTCTGGCTAAGTTGCCCAGGCTGGCCTTGATCTTGTGATACTCCTGCCTCAGCCTCCTGATGGCTGAGATTACGGAGGTGCGCCACCACACCCAGCTCATGTGCTCATTTTTAATTGGATTCCTTGTGGATTTGTGGTTCAGTTTCTGGTTCTTTGTGTGTCCTGGACGTCGGCCCCTGTCAGATGAGGAGATGGGGAACGGTTTCCCCCACTCCGCAGGTGCCTCTTCACTCTGCTGATTGCTTCCTTTGCTGTGCAGAAGCTTTTGAGCTCGAGACCATCCCACTTGTGAGATTTTGCTTTTGTTTCCAGTGCCTTTGGAACCTTACCCAGGAAACGGTTGCCTGCACGGTATGGATTGGCTGGGAGGTGTGGGTTTACTTCTGGTTCTCTATTCTATCCTGTTGGTCTCTGAGCCTTTATGCCAATTCCATGCTGCCTCTGCCACTAGGGCTCTGCAGTATGTCTTCAATCAGATCTCGTGGTGCCTCCGGCTGAGCTTTTTGCTGAAGATTGCTTTGGCTATTTGAAGTCTTTTGTGCTTCCAGGTGGATTTTAAGATTGTTTTTTCTAGTTTTGCAAAGATGTCTTTGGTATTTGCATGGGGACTGCACTGGAATTGTAGGTCACTTTGAATAGTATGGCCACCTGGAGAATGTTGATTCTCCCAATCCATGAACATGGGGCACCTTTCCATTTTCTAGTGTCTCCTTTGGTTTCTTTCTTCAGTGTTAAATTTATTTCATCTCCTTAGTTTATTCCATTTTTTTTTTTTTTGCTGCTACTGTGAATACAACTGCTTTCATGATTTCTTTCTTAGCAAATTCAATATTGCTATAGAAAATGCTACTGTTTTTATGTTGATTTCCCATCCTGCTGTTTCTGAATTTGTTTATCAGTTCTAATAGTCTTTGGTGGAGTCTTTTAGGCCTTTCCATGTATAGGATCATGGCATTTGCAAACAGGAATAATTTGACTTCCTGCTTTCCTATTTTTTTTTTTAAAGAGAGAGTGAGAGAGGAGAGAGAGAGAGAGAGAGAGAGAGAGAGAGAGAGAGAGAGAGAGAGAGAGAATTTTTTTTTAATATTTGTTTTTTAGTTCTCGGTGGACACAACATCTTTGTTTGTTTGTGGTGCTGAGGATCAAACCCGAGCCGCATGCATGCCAGTCGAGCATGTTACCGCTTGAGCCACACCCCCAGCCCTGCTTTCCTATTTGTAATGCTTTTAATTTTTTCTCTTGCCTAGTTACTCTGGCTAAAATTTCTAGTGCTATATTAAATAAAAGTAGTAAGAATGGACATCCTTGTCCTTGTTCATGATCTTAAAAAAAAAAAAAATTCAGGTTTTCTTCATTCAGTATGATACTGGCTATGGGTTGTCATGTGTGTTTATATGTCGTGGTGTGACCTTCCTATACATCATTTGTTCAGGGTTCTTACCCTGAAGGGATATGGAATGTTTTCAAAATACTTTTTTCTGCATCTATTGAGATGAACAAATAATTTTTAATCCTTCATTCTATTGATGTGGTATATTATGTTTATTGACTTATATGTTGGCTCATCTTTGCATTCCTGGAATTAAACCAACTTGATCATGGTCTGTGCTCTGTTTGATGTGCTGTTGAATTTGCTCTATGAGTATTCTATTGAAAAGTTTTATAGTTATATTCATGAAGGATATTAGTCTATGATTTTTCTTCTTTGTGTATTTGTCAGGTTTTGGTAATGGAGTAATTTTGACTTATAGAGTGAATGTGGAAGGGTTTCTTCCCTTTCAGTGCTATGGAATAATTTGAGAAACATTGGTGTTATTTCTTTAAAAATTTGATAAAAGTCTTGGGCTGGGGATGTGGCTCAAGCGGTAGTGCGCTTGCCTGGCATGCGTGCGGCCCGGGTTCGATCCTCAGCTCCACATACAAACAAAGATGTTGTGTCCACCGAAAAATAAAAAAAAAAGAATAAATAAATATTTTAAAAATTTTTGATAAAAGCCAGAAGTGAAGCTGTTAATTCCTAGGCTTTTCTTTGTTGGGAAGCTTTATTTTTTCTTTAATTACTGACTCAACTTTTTTACTTGTTTTTGGTCTATTCAGCTTTTTAAAATCTTTTTGGTTCAATTTTGGTGGATCTTATGCACCCAGAAATTTGTCCATTTCTTCAAGATTTTCCAATGTGTTAGCATATAGTTTTTCAAAATAATTCCAAGTGATCCTTTAAATTTCTTTAGTATCAGTTGTGATGTTTCCTCTCTCATGTCTAATTTTATTTACTTGGGTCTTTCTCTCACCCCTTCTCTTTCTGTTCCTTAATCTAGTTAAAGGTTTGTCAGTTTTCTTTATCTTCTCAAATAACCAACTCATTGATCCTTTCTATAGTTTTCTTAGATCTATTTTATTTATTTCTTCTCTGATCTTTATTATTCTTCCTATTAATTTGGGGTATGATTTGTTCATACTTTTCTAAAACCTAAAGAAGTATCATTAGTTTGTTTATTTTAAATCTTTCATTTTTGATATAGACAGTTATTGGTAAAAACTTCCCACTTAGTACTGCTTTTTCTGTATTCCTTGGGTTTTTGTATTTTCTATTTCATTTGTTTCAAGGAATTTAAAAATTTTCCTTCTGACTTTCTCAATGACCACTGCTCATAAGTGTGTGGTTCAGTCTCCATGTATTTATATAATTTCAGCAGTTTCTCTTGCTGTTGAATTCTAGTTTCATTCCATTGAGATCAGAATATGATTTCAATTGTTTTGAATATGTTAAGACTTGTTTGTGGTCAAATATGTGATCTGTTTAAAGAAAGTTCCATGTGCTGATGAAAATAATGTGTGTTCTGAAGCTTTTGGATGGAATATTCTATTAATGTCAGTTAAACTCTTATATTTCTTTGTTGATTTTTTTGTTTGAATGATATATCCATTGGTAGGAGAAGGGTATTGAAATACCCCATTACATTGTATTGGGGCCTATCTCTCCCTTTATGTCTAATAGTATGTATTTTATTAAGTTGGAGGCTCCAAAATAATAGGAACATATAATCATTATGTCTTCTTGATCAATTGACTTCTTAATCATTTTGTAGTGACCTTCTTTGTCTCTTCTTAGATTTTTGTTGTAAAGTCTACTTTTTCAGATATGAACATAGCTATTTCTGCTTGTTTTCAGATTCCATTTGCTGGGAATATCATTTTCCATCCTTTAACTTTGTTTCTGTGTCCTTACTAGTGAGGTGAGTTTCTTGTAGGCAGCATATTGATGGATCTTCTTTTTAAGTCCTTCCAGTCAGCCTATATCTTTTTAACTGGAGAATTCATATTACTTACATTCAATTATTAATATAATATAAGGACTTGGGCCTATAATTTTAAAATTTCTTGTTATTTTTAATATTCTTTCTTTTTCTTTTATTCATCTTTGTGGTCTGATGGCTTACTGTATTGATAGTGTTTGATTCTTTTCTCATTTTTGTGTGTATGTCTACTCCCTGTGGAATTTATACTTTCACATGCTATCTTGATGATTTTTCTTCCATTTCTGGTGTAGGACTCCCTTAAACACCTGTTGTAAGGCTGACCTGGTGGTCAAGAATTCCCTTAGATTGGCCTATCTTGGAAATATTTCATTTCATCTTTGACTACTACACTTACTGGGTGTAGTAAACTTAGGGCAGTTATTTTCTTTCAGGAATTCACATACATCATGCCAGGCCCCCCTCCTGGCTATAGGACTTCTGCCTAGAAATATGTTAGTCTATGGGGTTGCCCTTAAATATGACTTGGTGCTTTTCTCTTGTGAATTTTAAAATTGTTTCTTTTCTGTTCACATCTATTTGGAATTCTATAGATCTCCTCTACCTGAGTGTCCATAATAATGGCAGTTTCCCATTATTATTTCATTGAATAGGTATTCTATGTCCTTAAACTGTATTTTCCCCCTTTGTGTAAGCTGATATTGTGGATATTGATCTTTTATTATGACCTAAAGATTTAGCATGCTATTCCTTTCTTATTTTTTTCTCTATTTCTGTCAGAATGTAATATTTTAAAAGATTTATTTTCAAGTTCTGGTATTATTTCTTCCACATAATCTAGTCTGTTGTCAAGGCTTTCTATTAAATTTTTTAATCTGTCTTATTAAACTATTTGTTGCCAAGATTTCGGATGAATTCTTCTTCATAATCTCTTTTCTTTGGTAAATTTCTCATTCATATCTTGCATTGTCCACCTAATTTCATTTAATTGTTTATCTATAGTCTAATGGATCTTATCGAGCTTTTCAAAAATCATTCTTTTGAATTCTTTATTAGAAGAATTCAAGAATCTGTTACTAGAGAGTTTTCTCTTTAGAAGGTGTCATATTATCTCTTTTTCCCTCTTGTGTTCCTAGGTTGATCGGGCACCTTGGTGGGAATGAGATCTCTACCACTTTTATAGGATTATTTTCTTAGTAAACCACTCCATCTTAAAGATATATCTTGGCATATTGGTTCGTTATGTGACATTGAGTTTATTTTCAGCTGGTTTCCATAGTGTAACTTCCCCATATCTTCTTCATCTTTGATTAGCAGTTTGCACCCAGTGTATACCATATCAGAGTTTGAGAGACCCACTGTTTCTGCAGGTCACATAAGAGTGAGGACATTATAGCAGTTCAGGCAGGTGTGGTATATACAGTAAGGTGTGTGGACTGTATCCTGTGTGGCTACTCCTAGGATGTGAGGAGTGGCCCATTGGGTGATGAGGGTTTCCTCTGGAACTCTTGGTAATGCTCTGATATTTGAATGTGTCCTTGGTACTAGCTTTATATTGCTGTGACCAAAAGAACTGACAGAACAAAGTAGAGGAGGAAAAGTTGGTTTGGGGTCATGGTTTCAGGGGTTCAGTCCATGGTGAGCCAGCTCCTTGGCTCTGGGCCTGAGTGAGGCACCCCATCATGGCACAAGGGCATGGCAGAGCAAACAGCTCCTCAGGACATGGCACCCGGGAAGCAGAGACAGGGACCCTCTCGCCAGAGACTGACAACATGAACTCCAAAGGCATGCCCACAGTGACTTACTCCTCCTTCCAGTCCCACCCTACCTGCCTCCAGCTACCACCCAGTTAATCCATATCAGTGGATTAATCCACTAATTAGGTTACAACTCTCATAACCTAATCATTTTATCTCTGAACATTCTTTCATTGTCGAACACATGAACTTTGGGGGACACCTCATCTCTAAACCATAACAAGTGAGAAGGGACCTGAAGCACTTGTCCTCTCACTAGACACTGGTGTGGGTCCAGGAGTTTCACAGGGAGAGGTTGGGCATTCACACCTAGTCTGGTAGGTGTCAGACAAGGTGCTGGGTGACCCATGCAGGGGACCCACATAGGTGCTGTGGAAGCAAGAGTTGTGTTATTCCTCTCAACTGTTGCTGGGGAGGTGCCCACCAGGAGTGGGACCTCAGACTTTCTTCAGCGTGCATTTCTCCCCTTGATTCTTGTATCTGTCGTGCCCACCGGGGATTGAGTGCGGGTGAGTCAAGGTTGTAGCTGCGTGAGATTCCTCTTAGCTGAGGTGTTCCCAGAAGTGAGGGGGAGCAGAATACAGCTGGCGCCACACAAAGTTTCTCTCCAGATCTTCATATGTGCCCAGGGGAGGGGCAACAACCAGAACCCTGGAGGCATTTCTCAAAACTGTCTTAACACACCTCTGAGGTGTTTGCCACTTTGTTAGTGTCAGGCACCCATGTGTGGGGCTGGGAGAGGAGTGGTGGGAACCACGCAGGCAGCTGCCTGTAGACAGGGCACCCGTGAAGCCACACACATCTCAGAGGCCAGGCTCCCCATGCCCTGGTTCTTGTGGTCAGCCCCCAGCACTCTGAGTCTCAGAGGCAGCTCCTTATCATGTAGTACTCTCCGCGGGTTTGTCAGAGTCACTCCACCACGACAAGTCTGGCTTCTGAGACAGCCGCCTGCTGAGCCAGCACAGAGGACCATCAGGACACACAGGGGTTCCTGACCCCTAGAGCAGTCCAAATTCAAACAGCAAGTCCCTTCCCAAGATGGTGCCTGGCTACAGCAGCCTGGGGGTTCTCAGGGAGATGAAAGGAGTCCTTTTTTTCCAAACTTGGATTACTGTGCAGATTTCAGGTTTGTTCTCCCTTTAGGCTGTAAAGCAAGGACTGTGGCTAGGCTTGCAGCATCTGCTCTGATGGCGTTTGCGGGGACTCTCTCACCCTTCACCCTGCAGAGGAGAGACTTCCCCTCCACTGGCCGCGGGGCCTGGAGGCAGGCGTTGGGGGTGCTGTCTCTCTTGCCATGCTGTCGTGAGCCTCTGGGGGTTTTGAGTTTCCCTTCCCCTTCTGTTCAGTCCACAGCTCTGCTCCTGCTGCTTTTATTCTTCTTTTTGACAATTTAATTTCCATGTAAGTTCTAGAAATGGGTCATCATCAAGTGGTCAGTATCACTAGCTATCAATAAAATAATGAGAATCAGTGCTTATTTAGGTCTTACACTGTGCTGGGCACAGCCTGAGCCCCTTACCCAATTTCAAAAGGAACTATGAAATAACTCTGCAACTCTCAATGATTCCAGTGAGAGAAATCCACAAGTGGCATCTAAGAAAAACAATATGGTTCGTTAGTTGTGCTTATCATTATAAGAGTTAGGGTTATTGATTCTTATAAGAGTTTTTGATTATAAAACTTTAAGAAAATGCATTAATATTTTATTAATCATATTGAAGCCTCCCACAATGGCACCTACTCCTTGGGCTTGGTGAACATCAATGCCTGCCTTTTCTGGACTTTCTCCTGGCTCCAGTGGACAGGAGAAGCCTACTCTAAATTCCCTGCCCAGCCCTGCAGAGGGGACAATTTCCTTTACCCCCAATCCCACACTCTTCCTTCTAGAGCTTACTTCTGGTAAGAACCCTGAGGTGTGGGGAGTTTAGTTTTGGGGGTGGTCCCTTCCTTCTGCAGGCCCTCATCACCCCACCCTGAAACTTGCTTCTGGTGTCGTCCCCCACCATGTTTGACTTCTCAGCCTACAATGTGGCCGTCCGGTGGCGAGTGTGTTCCTCACGCTGGGGACACTGCACCTGGGAGAACAAATTAACAATTGCCTCATATTGAACGTAGTCATGTGCCACATGAGGATGTTTTGGTGAATGATGTACCTTATGTAGGATGGTGGTCCCCTGAGATTATAATGGGTCTGAAAAATTCTGATCACCTCGTGATGTTACACAACTGAAGTCACACAGCACAATGAATGCCACTTGTGTTTGTAAACAAATCCAGTGCATTGCCAGTCACATGAAAGTGTAGTGCCTACCACTGGTACCATGCATAACGCTTGAAAATGCCTATATGTGATTGTGTTACTGGCTGATACATTTACTGTGCTTTGCTTTTGTCATTATGTAAGAGTGTTCTTCTACTTAGAAAAGAAAAACAGTTCATTGCAAAGCAGTACACAGTGAGACCCCAGCAGCCTTCTGGGCCTGGTGTCCACCACATCCTGTGGTTGCGTCAAGAGACCATGTCCAGTGACCATGTGACCATCTGGTGTGTGCAGCTACCCTCCCTGGTGGCCACACAATGGTGGGAAGCTCTGAAGTGTTTCTCAGGGCATGTCTGTATCTCTGATGCGTCAGGTCCGAGCAGGAGGCTTTCCATTCTGCAGCCTAAACTCAGGATGATCCAAGGTGTAGGTGGGAGGTCTCCTAGGAGTCTGCCTGGATTAGCTTTCCTGTGGTGGGGAAGGTAGGCATCATCGTCACTTTGGTTGTGCTCCACTTTGCACTGATCAGCCATTCTGTTCACCAGATGTTTTAGTTCTCTCCATTAATAAATGTTGTCCCCTTAAGGAACACAAACAGCCGAGCCCAGGTAACTTGGAGTCCCTTTCTAGTGGGCAGGTCAACAGTGGTCACTGAGCCCTCATTGGAGATGCAAGCCTGAGACCCTTGATGGCTCTGGCTGCTGCTGCAGCTCTAGCTTCTAACACAGCAGCAGACATGGGAGGAGCGCCCTGGTGTCTGGGTGTTGGAGAGGCTGACCCTGGGGGTGTCTGTGGGAGGTGGGAGGCTGAGCTACGCTGAAGCTGGGACCCTCAGCAGGACACGTTCTTCCTGTTAGCTCAATGCTGGAGACACAGGCATCTCTGTTCCCTGGTGAACACCTTGGTTGGGACCCAGCACAGACAGGTCTGGGGCCAAGGTCTGTGTGTCTGTGTGTGTCACTGCTCATGCAGCTGTCACCAGCCATATGCACTTTGACAGTTGTCCTCAGTAGCCAGCAGGCACAGTCAGCTCTTGGTGTCCACAGTTCCTCGTCTGTGGATTCAACCACCCGCAGATCAGAAATACTCAAAACAAAATTGAGCATGTGTAGCTGTGTTCCTCGTTTACCTGGCATTTACATTGTATTAGGGACTCTAAGCCATCTAGAGATGGCTGAATATCTGGGAGAATATGGGTAGATTCTGTCCATCACTTTTAAAAAGGACTTTATGTATGAGCATCTGTGGCTTTTGGCACCTGCTTCGGATGGGCAGAAGAGCAGGGAGACTAGGCCATGGTGCCACCAGCAGCTCTGTCTACTGGAGCGAGGCCTCTGCCTCTTTTGAAAGAGCCTTTTGTCGAGAGCGAGCTCAGTGTGATCAGCCTGAGGGGCAGACTCGGGCAGAACCTGGAAACAGTCCCTGCCCCATGTTCTTTCTTCTTGTAGCTGCCTAATGGCTACCTGGCATTGCCCCTTATCACAGAGGAGGAAACTGGGCTTAGCAAGGTCAAGTCCTTTCCCCAGGATTCCCAAGGCCACAGTTTTCTGTCTTTCTCCGGCAACCAGAGGGCCTGGAATGATAGGCCCTCCCTCATGTCCTCAGGGATTTCTAGGGGTTTCTCAGGTGAGGAGAAAGGGTACTGAGGCCATCGTTTGCAGGGTGTTTCCCAGCCCCACTAGTCCTGCGGGAGAGAATTCTCCCTCATCTTGCAGAAACAACCATCAACCAAACAAAAAATGGGATGGTCCTCTTAGTCTGCCTGCCAGTCCTTGGCAAATGCTCCCAACATAGGCATGAATGAGAGGGGAAGGGGCCCATGAGGTCTGAATCAGGGGGTCTTGCCTGGCTGGGATAATCCAACGTGTTCCGGGGGAGTGGGTTGAACCTGTTCCACTTGGGTCTGCCAGCCCTCCCCCTCGGGCCAGAGAGTCCTTGGGACAGGAAGGCTGGACCCTTCCCCATTACCCTCTTGAGGTTCTGCTACCTGGTCTGCTGCCCAGCTGCATACCCTGAGTCTCAGCTGATCCCAATTTGAGTAAATGCCAGGCGATGGGCTTCCTAGGTACCATTCACGGGGCTGAAGGATGCAGCTTGGAAGTACAGGGAATCACTTAATTCCTACTTTGACCGATGAGAATTAGGAGATGGAGCATTCACTGTGTAGCGTGTCCAGGGATGTGGAGGATGGATGAGCGGCACATGTGCTGAGACACCAGCTGTCTCTTTACAGCTTGCCATGAAGCAGAGGCCAGCAGAGACATGCATCAGCTTGAACCGTTCCCATCGCCCTCTGCCTCACTCTCTTTCCCTCCCTCCTGCTGCCTGGATGCATATTCTCCCATCCCCCCAAATTAGACTGTAACCCTTGGGTTGTGTTTTGCTGGTGTGTGGGTCTCGAGTCTTAATGTGTATATGAGTCACCCAGGACTCCTGCTCAAATGTGCAACTGGGGGCTCAGTGTGCCTGGGGTGGAGCTTAGAGTCCTGTGTGGCTAACTAGCTCTCTGGAGATGCCTATGATGGTCTGAAGACCACTCCTTGAGGTGTGAGATTCCAGGGGACTCGGGGTATACTAATTGAAGCAGAAGTAGGTTTGGATGGGATTTTGAAGTTGCATTTCCCATGTGTCTGATCACAATAGTGTCCCCACTGTGAGTAGTAAGTAGGATGGGATAATGCCTAGCATTCAGGGATGCCATAATTTTTGCTGCTCCACCTGCAAAATGAGGAGCGGGTAGAACATAAATGTGAGGGGTTCAAGGTAGCCAGGTGCTAGGGATAATGATAATTAAAAAAAAACATGGTGTAGCGTGGCTCCTTGATCTCTGTAGAGATCTTCCAAACAGAGAATGATCGGGTTGCAGGAAGCGGCTCTCAGGCCACCGTGTGATACTTTCCTGTTGCTGTAGTGAGCCATTGCCCACTGCATGGGCTTGATTAACCCACATTGGCAGTGTTGGTTCTGTGGATCAAGATTCTGACTGGGTCTCACTTAGCTAAGATCAAGGTGCTAGCATGGTCGTGCTATGTCCCGGGAGCTGGGGGAGCATCTATTTCTTACCCTTTTCAGCTTCTAGAGGGTGCCCACATCCCTTGACTCATGTCTTTTCCTCGGTGGTCAAAGCCAGCAGCAGGCAGTGAATCCATCTTGTGTGGTGTCCTCTGAGTCTCCGTGGCCACCTCTCTCTCTGCTGTCAAAGACCTTTGTGATTACATCGGACCCACCTGGATAATCCAGGGTTATCTCTATTTAAGGGGCACTGATTAGCCACCTTAATTCTATTCATGGCCTTTATTTCCCTTTGCCATATAACCTACCTAGTCACAGGTTCCAGGGATTAGGAGAGGGCTTCTTGGAGGAGGGAAATATTCCACCTGCCACAGATGCTGTGGAAGTTTTGAGACTCCATCTCATGCAACTGCAGGGCAGACTAGGTTGAGATCAGGTCAGAATCTGGTAAAAAAAAAAAAAGGCAACTGAGTTGCAAGACACTAAGACAAAACCTCCATGAGATCCTAAAGTCAGGGCCTTGGTGGGAAAAAGAATATACCCTAAGACCTGGGGCAGGGACCTTTGGGTGTACGAACCTGAGCACCTTGAACCTCCTGGCAGATGGGAACAGCCTCTCCTCTCTTGGAGATGTTCTTGGGGGGCACAGGCTGTGCATGTTGATTACCACTCCCATGGTCACCAGAGTCAGGTCTCTGAACAGCCTGAGAGGGGAGCAGAGTGTCCTGCATTGGGAAGATACAGCTGGCCCAGCACAGGAGTCACAGGATCTGCTGAGAATTCTGGGTAGGCACAGGATGGCAGAGGTGCTGAGCTGCAGAGGCTGCAGAAAATGAGGCTGGATAGAGGAAAATTCTCCCTGGTCCCATGTCAATGTCAGTGACACCAGGAGCTGGTCTTAACAGCTTTTTGAGATGGCTCCTCGAAGCTGCTGGCATATAGTGCATGGAGTGGAGATGCTGGAACATCCTGGGCTTACTTAATACTCTTCCTGAACAGTCAGAGTGCTCAGGAAAGCAAAGTTAGAATGCCTGAGAAGTGACACCTGGTTATGTCTCCTGGGAGGGCCCAGGGGACATTCTCTTCATTTAGGACACAAGGAGTGCCTTGCAAAGGGTGCCTGTCTTGTAGGTAGAATTGCTTCTCCAAAAATATATGTTGAGCTCTCGGCCCCCATTCCTACGAACCCATTTGGAAATATGGTCTTTTGCAGAGGAAATCCAGTCAACCTGAGGTCAGGCGGGTTGGAGTGGGTTCTAAAGCCAGTGGCTGGTATCCTTATGGGGAGAAGGAGATTTGGAGATACAGGCACAGAGACACCTGCACTCAGGGAAGACACCACGTGGAGGTGGAGGCAGGCACAGCTACCATGGCCAAGGAACACGAAGGTAGCTTCCACCACCAGCACCAGGAGAGGCTGAGGAGCTTCTCTAGATAGAGCCTTCTGAGGGAGCATGGCCCGGCTGGCACCTCGATTTTGGACTCTAGATTCTAAAACTGTGTGAAGAAATTTCTGTTGTTTTAAATAGTGAGGTTTTTCTTTAGACACAAAAATAGCATGGTGGTTGTCTTCTGGAGACATCAATGCCAAAGGCAGGATAGGCCGCTGTGAGACGGGGCTTCCTAATGCCAGTGGGCACGGTGAACTACCAGATTGGGAGGGATCACACTTCACCATCAGACCTAGGTGTATGGAATTACCATGGTGGACAAGAAGGCAAGAGAGACCATCAGGGCTGCCCTGACCCTCATCTATGACAGGGTCTATGACATAGGTCATAGTCCTTCTGGGGTCAAATAGATGGGCAGCTACTTAGGCTGTTGCCTGATTTGTAGAATCAGAAAATCGGCCACAGTGATGGGACATTGCAGCCCTTCATTTAGCTCCCAGATCTAAAGCCCATTGGCTAAAGGGGCAGCTGGTTCCTCCAGAGAAAACTCTGCGATGCACCTACAAGTGTCCTCAGTAAAGTCCTCTAGTCTTTTCCCAAAGAGAATTCTGGCCATTTGTCAAACATCTATGGACCGGGAATGAAGAAATGTCCAGCCTTCTCAAAACTGCTAGATAATGAATCTGAGTTGATACCAACATTGGGGACCTGAAACTCTATAGGGGCCTCAGGACCAAGTGCATTTCATAGAGACCAAGGGATAGGGGGCTTTGTCCTGAATTCTAGATGTACCATAGACCTACGAATGAATCTGCTCATTGGCCTCTAAGACCCATTATGTAAGAGAAACCTCCTGCCAAAAGAAGCCCAGAAGCTACCTTTTGGTCAAGAGAGAAGGAAACATTCAGAAATAAACACAGCTGTCCCAGTAGGAGTGGCAGTCCCTATAGTATTCCTACCCAAGTCACCTATTTGTTTTCTCTGACTATGAACTGAATTTGGACAGACAGAGAGTGGCCTTCCATCAGTATTACCAGATGCTCCACAGGCTTTGGTATCATCCCTGGAACAGATTAACAGCTTCAGCCACTTGGCAGGTGGCTGTTCATTTGGCGACTGCTTCCTCCCCTTCAGCCCTATAAAAAAGGAAGATGAAGAGCAGGTTGTTCTGACACAGCAGGCGACAGGACATCCGCACTGTGTCGACCTGGGAGAGGTCGGTGCTTATTTTCTCTCTCTGACATGGTCCATAGGGATCTGGCTTAGACAGATTTCCCAGGGAACACAACAGTATTCCACTGTAATGATAACAGCCTGTCCACCAGTGTGGTGGTCAGGGAGGGTCAGGTAGATTCCTTGGACCAAAGGACTGATTAACAAGGGATTCAGGGAAGTGGGCTCGGGCTGTGGGAGTCACAGATCCTATCAATCTGAAGCTGCCCACAGGGTACGAGAGGGGCACAGCCTTTTGGAGGCTCTGCCGGGGCACCAGTGAGGAACAACACCTTCCAGGGTGAGGGAACTGTCCTCCACTATAGCAAATGTCGTGGGCAACGGGTGACATGCAATCCTGCTTCCAACAGCCCCCAAATCTGGGAGCCAAGTGGTGAGAGTAGGGGCAGCTTGGTTTCTATTTCATCCTGTGACTCTGGGGGGACATCTTGGATTTTGTTGGATTCGGGTCCTGCTCTGACTTGGTTTGGTGGAGCTGCTGTCACAAACACCATGAACTGGGTGGCATGAACGACAGAAGGGGGCTGTGTCACGGATCGATCACCACTTTAGCAGGGCTGGTTCCTTCTTTTTGGGGGTACCGGGGATTGAACTTAGGGGCACTGGACCCCTGAGCCACACCCCCAGCCTTTTTTGTATTTTATTTAGAGACAGGGGCTCATAGTAGGTTAGCACCTCACCATTGCTGAGGCTGGCTTTGAACTCATGATCCTCTTCCCTCAGCCTTCTGGGATGACAGGCATGTGCCACCGTGCCCAGCTAGGGCTGGTTCCTTCTAAGGCCTATGAGAGAAGTGTGTTCCAGGCCTCCTTCTAGCCTCTAGGGGTTGGCTGGCCATTGCGGGGGGGGGGGGGTGTTCCTTGGCTTGTAAACATATCACCCTGATCTCCATCTTCATTTCAAATGGTTTTCTTGTGTCTGTGCCCAAACTTCCTTGTTTTTATGGGGATGTCAGTCATGTTGGATGACCACCCACCACAAGGACCTCATTTGGAACTTTATTACCTCTCTGAAGACTCAGTCTCTTGGGAGTTGTGATTTTAACACATGGACTTTGAGAGACATGGTTGTAGGTTGGGGCAGAAGAAGCCTCTCTGCAACTAGATTCACAAAGCCCCTGTGGGAGTGAAACTGTGACCAGCCCCCTGGCCACTCTGGATTCTCATGCTCATGGATCAGCAAAGACTGGGGTGCCTGGCCCTGATTATATAGGGGGAGGGGCTAGGTTGTTGCAAGACAACAGGGGCAGGGAGGCCTCTGTCCACAACCAATGGGGTCATTGGGCCATTTCTTGGTACGTTCATGACCCCTAATAACAGTCAATAGGCAGTTAAAGCAACCCAAACCCCAAAGAGCCAGGGGACCTAAGGGCTCTTACCCTTCGGGGATGGAAGGTCTGAGTCAGCCCACTAGGCAGACAGCCCAGACCGAAGGAGTGACCAGCTGCGGGTCAGAAGAACATAGATGGGTGATGGGGGAAGGAGGTGACAAATACCCATCATCGCCCTGGTGCACATGCAGCTGCCACTGTGGCTCATTCCACAGATCCTCTTGCTCGCTGTGGCATGGGAGGTCATCACTGCCACCACCTTAGAAAGGACTCTCTGACTGTTTGGACTTGGCTGCCCATCTTGGTAATGGAGAAAGAACGGCTTACACACACACACTCTCTCTCTCACACACATACACTCACACACACACACACACACTCACACATACTCACACTAACACATTCACTCACACTCACACACATACACACTCACACACTCTCACACTCTCACACACACTCACACACATACACGTACTCACACACACTCACACACACTCACACACACACATTCTGGAGGATGCTAGGGTAAGACACGAGCAGGACATCATGGAAGGATCACGAGGGTCTCTCTGGGTCAGAGAGTCTCTCCTACCTTCCAGTTGCTCAGTGTCATAATTTCCTGGGCCCTCAGTGGCCTGCTCTGCCCCCGCAGCCAGTTGCTGTCAACTGACTGCTCAGACCCACGGGGTCCCTCCACCTGGGGACGGTCAGTTGCTTGTCCAGGAGGGCGTGGTTCATCTTCCCAGGTGCTGCTGCTCAGAGCTGAAACCAATGGCTTAGGCCCCAAGGTGCTAGTTTCTTTTACGACTTTGAACTTGGCTGTGATGCCACAGGTAGGCATGGGATCTACTTCTCAAGAAACTACAGGAAGGGCTGAGCTCAGCCACCTGAAAGTAAAACCCTGGTAGGGTGAACCTGGGCCAGTGAGGAGCAGGCCTGGGGGAGGGGCGAGCTGGGCAAGTAAATGCCCCTTCCTCCTCCTTCCCACCTGCTAGCTGGGGGTAGATTTCTGCCCTGTCCAAAGCTACCCTGCTCAGCGCTGCCTGGCAGGCGAGTCTCCTTGGCTTGCTGGGAAGAAGGGCCCACACAGTCAACACCCCAGCTTCCCCGCTCCCTCCTGTTCCTGTGCCTCACCCCCTTGGATGGCAGACCTCAAAAAGTGCAGCGTTCAGTGGTTGCCTGGGGGTCTGTTGCCTAGGGAACCGGCTACAACAGGGAGGTAGAGACAGGATCCAGACAGGAGCCACACACCACTCGCGCACTCAAGTCGGCTGTCGGGAGCACAGAGTCTCTGCATTCAGAGGCGGGGAGCCCCCACTTCTCTCCCACTTGGTGACGTAGCCTGGTGATCTGGAGGCAGGATGACTTCTGCTCACGTCTTGGCAAAGCACCCCTAGGTCACAGAAGTGTGAGGGGAGGGTCCCAGCTGTGCTTTGAAGGCAGAGAGCAGAGTCTGGGTGCCTGGAGAGAGGGTGAGGGAGAGCCACAGAGGGGACACCATGAGGAGGGGATCTGGGCATGGAGTTGGGCCAACCTGGGTTCCAGATCCACTCACTGAACTGCAAGTGAGAGGGCTGGATGGAGTGATCTCCAAGGCCCAGAACACTACATCAGGAAAGGGGTGACACAGAGAGCAGGTCCTTCCTCCCTGCCCCCCATGCACACCATCCAACATTCCTTCCCTCTGGGGAAAGACCTGGCTCACAGTAAGGGAGCATCCCATGGCAGGAGGAAGGCTGTGCTGGACCTCTCCCAACCCTGGCTCGCCCTGGAGCTGTCACCAGCATGTGGGGAAGACACCCTTGTAAGCATGGGTAGGATTGCAGTCTGACACTGAGCTGAGGTCAAAAGTAGAAAAAAGAATGTATGCATCAACAAGTGGCTGTGCTCCTTACCAGCTGGATGACAAGGACATATTGCAAACTCTACTCCTGGGCACTATAGTTAGATCCCCAAGTTATGTGCTGAAAACCCCAAGTCATGTTAGTGTACTTGGAGGGGGGGGGCTTGGAGGTAGTGAGGGCTCTGTAAGGTCTATGTGGGGTCATGAGGGTGGGCTCATATGACAACATCAGTGGCTTTGTAAGACAAGGTGAAGAGAGCCAGCCATGTGATCATCATGTGACGCCCTCTGCCATGTTATTTTTTGGTGCTGGGGATTAAACCCAGGGGTGCTTAACCACTGGGCTACATGCCCTGTTCTTTTTATTTTTTGAGACAGAGTCTTACTAAGTTGCTGAGGCTGGCCTCAAACTTGCAATTCTCCAGTCTCAGCCTCCCAAGTTGCTGGGATCACAGATGTGTGCCACTGCACCCAGCCTCTGCTGTCATGATGCAGCAGGAGATCGACAGATGCCAGTGTTGGTGCCATGACCTTGGGCTTCCCAGCTTCCAGAACTGTAAGAAGTGTATTTCTTTTTAAAGTTCCAAGTCTCAGGCATTCACTTAGAGTGACAGAAAATATACCAAGGCTTTGGGTTTTGTTGCCAGTATGATTAGGATTCTAATATCTGCCTCATAGGATTGGTGTGAGGGTTTAGGACAAGAATGCAGAGTGTCTGACAAATGGCAGCCATGTTATTGGTTAGTGTCACTCTTACCAGTGTGTTGACATTCTGTGGACTCAGGGCATCGGGAATTCTCTTGGCCAAGTGCCCCATGAGCCCTCCACCTGATGACAGTCCTGACTGAAGCAGGATTCAACTCTCAAACAGTTCAAGAATCCCTGGGTTCGCTTTTTGCTGCACTTCTATGGGAAAAGTGGCCAAACCATTGGTAGCCTCAGACCTTGTACGAGACTTAGGTATCGATCATTTTCAGAAAACAACTCAGGAAGGTTATTAGCAGGGCTGCAGGTTGTTGGGTGAGGAGATTAATGAGAGCAACACAAGTTTAGAGGCTAAAAGCTCGTTGTCCCTGGTTACAGCAAGTCTCTGAATCTGGGTGCTTTATAAGCCTACTTTGGAGAAATAACACCCGCAGGTCCAGGGACAGGAGTCTGTTTTTCTACAGGTGTGGGAAAAGGAGGAACCATTCTCTTTTTCTTATTGAGAATTTTTCCCCACAGGTAGTTGGGAGAGCTCACATTTCAAGGTTAAACACCAGGATCTCATTTGTGCTGAGAGAAAAAGCCAACCTGAGGATCTTATAGGTAAAACATGGAGAGGGGGGAAGGATGGACGGACAGGACAGAGGGCACATGGTACTCTGCTGTCCACCCATGGAGCCTGGAAGGTGGCCAGGTGTTCAGCTCATCAGCTTCTCCGGGCTTCTGTGCCCTGTGTACTCCCCTACACCTCTGCAAAGTGGAGTCAGTTGGATGCCAATCCCCAGGAGCATCGACTCACCTCAGGAACCCAGCTACCATCATGACAAGACAGAACTGTTAAGGGGAGAGGAACCCCCACAAGCCACCAGGTCTGGGGCTTGGAGAGGGAACATAGAGGCCACCAGGAAGAGAATGGGGTAGACTCAGGATGGCTTGTGCCCTAAAGGGGCCCAGAGACAGGACAGGGTGGGAGAGGTCCACACCTCCTGGGTTTGCACCTCAGCCTTTGCACTAAGTGTACAATCTTGGTCACTCCTTGTCCCTGGGCTTCAGTTTCTTCACCTGGCTAATAACTGTCCCAGCCCCTGGAGCTATTCTGTCTCTAACACACTGACAGGGACAGTCAGGGCTCCATATGTTGGAGCTGCTGTCATCTCAGCCTTTATTGGACCTCAGGGCCTCACCTCTCAGATGTGAGCTTCCAGCCGAAGGGCTCTAGATGGTTCTAGACCCGAGCTCCTCATTGCATGCACTTGATGTCACCCATATCAATTTCCTTCCCAGGTGGGGTCCTCAGTCCCCTGCCAGGCCCTCCCCTGCAGTCTGTGGACATGAGGACGTTCCATTCTCCTTTACTGCCACTGACCAGGCCTCTTAACCTTCCTTGAGTGAGTTCCCTGGGGATTCTTTTGTGGGGAGGGGAACCCACTTTGGAACCGGTGACAAGATCCAAGGTCTGGGCCATGAGTCCACTGGCCCCCAGATTCTTTTGCACTTGGCCAGGGTCTGTATCAGAGTGACCAGGCTCAGTGCTTGGCCATCTCTTTCCAGAGGTAGAAGATGTTGGTGTGAAAGTCTTCTCGGTGGACTTGCTCAGCGCCCCGGGGTTTGCCCCTAAAAGCCCAGAGTCATGGCAAGGTCCCTGGGGGTAACAGGAAGAAGTGGGGAGCTTTGACGTCAGGTCGGGCAGTGCCGGGCACTGCAGCCCCCCATCTTCCTACCTGGGCAGAATTAGGCAGCAAGGCTGATTTAAACCACAGAACCAATTTTATTGTCAGTAGGAAAGAGCAATATTTTGGAGATGATAAGCTAAAAAAGGGCCTGGGTGGTTGTATTAAAAAATGTAAAGTACAAAACTATTAACTAAAAATAAAAAGGAATATTTAAAGGCTGTTCTGTTAAGTGTGGAGACTGAGAAAATGAAATGAAAACACAGTTCCTTGTACTGAGGCTGCAGCTCCTTGTGGTTTGGGACTCCAGGGTGGGGCTTCCTTGTCCACCCACCAGCAGGTGGCTGCCCCGGGGAATGCTGGGCTCTTGCCACTCAAGTTCAGTCAGCCCCACTGTGTCTTGCAATTGAGGACAACTTACAGGGAGGGTCTTCCCTTGTTTTGAGGCTTTGGTGTCATAATTAGGCCTCTCCTCTTCTGGAAACTTCCCTCCCTGGCAGGTCTGGTCGGCAGCATCTAAATGTCGGTGGATGAGAAATCTGGGATCTGCTTGCCTTCCTCGTTGGATTTGCTGGTCAGCTATGGGGGAGATAAACAGCAGTAAGACGGGATTCTCTGAGCATTGGCAGAGAGCTCCCTGGCCTCTATACTGGTTGCCCAAAGTCAAGTGAGTGAGCATGAGTGGTCATGACCTTGAGCTTGGCCAGGAAGGTGGTGCTGGGCCATGGGTGGACCTAGGCTTTGCTGTTCCATGACCACTTGCTGGCTGGGTGAACTTGCCAAACTGAGCCTTAGAAAATCCTCCAAGCCAGTGGAGGATCGAATGGGATGGTACCTGGGAGTGCTCAGCGCCGTGCCTGACTCTCTGTGTACTCCCAGCAAACTTGTGGTTATTTTAATAACACAGTTCTGGTTTACTATCACCTTTAGGATCAGCAGTGTTGTACTTTATTGATCGTGAGCAAAGACCAACGAGAAACAAGAGGAGCCAGGACTTCAAGGTCAGTAATTCAAAGCTAACTTTAAATTGAAGAATTTTGTACAATGAATAGAATACGAAACTGCTCCCTTAACAACGAAAACAATTCAGCTTCTAAAGGCAGGCGGCCAGCTATTGGGGCTCAGCCAGGAAGACCAAAGGGGCAACCACGGATTGGTTCTGAGGGCAGGGGCCCTGGTGGCTGCACTGCTGGATGGGGTTAGCCCCTGGTCATGCCTCCTGGAAGTGGCCACATGTCTGCACATGTCCCACGGTGCACAAGCATACACACATGTACACACACGTACACATCCTCATCTTCTCTGGACAGTGTCCTCTTCCTCCCACCCACCTGGGACCTCACCATTGTCTTGAAGAACTGATTGACTTTCTTCCTCTTTAGCGTCTTCTTGTCACCGTCTGAGAGATGGAGGAAGGTCTGGCTGAGGCGAGGAGACACGTTGGTCTCCTCCAATCCAGGCACGCCAGCCACTGAGAGTGTGAGGGCTAGAAGCAGAGCAGAGACCCGGGCATGGGTAAGAGTGGAGGAGAGGTGGGCCCCAGAGACAGGAGGGTGTCTCGGGAGGCAGATGGATGACATAGTGTGGGCAGGAGGCCCCGCCATGCCAGGGACTGCTGAAGCCATGCTCTTGGGTGAGGAATGCCAAACGTATAGTCAGCGGGCTGCTCCAACTCCTGCCCTTGGCCAGAGCCTTTCCAAAGCTCCAGGCCTGGAGACATAGGGGAAGGCTTCGAGGTAGGGGACAGAGTGAGCATGTCCCTCCTTTCCTGCCCAGCACCTGCATTTCTCCTTGCTACCCAAGGCAGGGGCTGGGGGGCTGGGGGAGTGTGTTCCCCCTGGTGGTCATTCCCCAGCTTGGAGTCCCAAAGACCTGAAAAATGGGCCAGCAGGCTCTTGGCTTTGGCAATAAAAGCACAGAGCACCAGGTTGTCACTGGGGATGGTGGTAAAGGGCAGGGCCTGGGTCTAAGCTCAGCCTCCGCCACTTTCTAGCTGGTGACAGTTAGTACTGAGGTTCTCAGTGCCTCAATTTCCAGGTGTGTGCGATGGGGAGAGTAGCATTAGCTACTCTGTGGCTGTGGGTGCCAGATAGAGGACGGGGGTGGGGGCAGGTATGCAGGGCCTGGCCCCAGGTGCTGCCCTGGCCCTCTGTGGTCCACGAGGGCAGCCCTGTCCTTGCTCTTGGCGCAGAGCCTTCATGGCGTAGTGACCACTGAGGACTGCTGCTTGCCATGACCTCTGTGAATGAAATGCAGCCAGCCGTGGGTGGCCACCCTCCTCCCAGGACGGTGAGTGGTGGGAGGGAAAAATGTGCCATCTAGGCGTCAAACACTCTGCAGCCGCAATACGTAAGTGGCAGCTTTTGTAAACCCAGAAATAGTTCTCCAGGTCTTAAAAAAAAAAAAAAAAGCCACTGGTCTCAAGGACAGACTTCTGGCCCTGGAGAGGCCTGGGTAACAGAATGCAGGGAAAGCAGGTGCTCAGTGGGTTCTGAGGGACCCAGGCTTCCAGGGAGCCCTGCTGGCCTGGCTGCACCCAGAGGACTGGCTGTCAGCAGAGTCTCACCCCACGATGCCTGGTCCCCACTGCAGTGCAGGACGGTCGCCATCCACCCACCAGGCTGGCGGCAGCATGCGTACCTGGGATGGTGGGCATGGACTGGCTGGCAAAGCTCATCTGAGAGAGGATGGACATCCTGTGGGGGATGGTCGCATGCTCCGACAGGTTGGTGTCACTCATGAACTCGTGCTTCCTGGACAGCTGGACAAACGTAGCACAGGGGCTTAGAGTGAGGCAAACATGAGCCGTGAAAGGGGAAGGACGAGGGTGCAGACTGGGCTGGTAGAAAGTGAACTCATGCTGTTTTCTACCATTCCATGCCAGCCTGCCATGGACGGCTGTGCAGTTGTATTCTCCGAAATGTCAGGAATGTTGGAGGACACTGATTTCGACTATCAGGTGAACGTGCCCCTAGGATGGGGAGACAGAAGCTACTTCCACCTTCTCCCCTAGGTAAGAGCAGTCAGGCCCTGGGCAGGGGCTTCCTCCCCCAGAGGCATCTCTGCTGGCCCTTTAATCTGACAGCCCCCCTCTGGCCAGAATAGTGAGTTCCTCTCTCCCTTCCAAGTCCTCACAGTGCTTCAACAAACCGGGTTTCCAGGGGGAAACTGGGACTGTACTCCTCAGGGCTGTTTGATACTAAGTCTCATTATTAACTTATAAGACCCCAGGGCTCAAAGCCAGCCCAGTGAGGTTCTCATCTCCACATCCCCACCCTGGTTATGGGCACCCAGAGGGTGCTGGTGGGGTTGGAGTTGCTCCCTAATTTGTCAAAGGACACACACAAGCTCTGGAGTCTGGGGGCCTGGGTTCAAATCCTGCTGCATCCCAGCTGCCCTGGCTGCAGACACGGGCCTGGGCTTCACCTCCTTGCTTCCCAGACGCACCATGGAAGTGAGGCCACCCCTGGAAGGGGACCTGTCACCGCCACTCACCCGCTTCAGCTCTGACTCGGCTGCTGCTTTCTCATCTGCGAACACCACGCTGCTCCTCTTGGACCTCTTCTTGGACCTCCGCAGCTTGACCTCAGGCAGCGTGCTCCCCGGGGAGATGGGCTCCTCTTCCACTTTTGGAGTCTTGGGTGGAGCTAATTCCAGGTCAAAGCTGAAGGGTAAGTGGGACAGCAGTGGAAACTGCAGTTAGAGCTCCAGTGGGACTGCCTTGCGGGGACCCAGAGGGCCAGAGCAGACCTTCATGTTGACTGAGCTGTCACTACAGCGTCAGGGATGGATGAGCTAACCTTTCAGAGAATTTAGGGGGACAATTTTGAAAACATTCAGAATACAGGGTAAGGAGATTGAAGGTAGCAAGACTGATGGCAAGAAGATAAAACTGGTTAAAAACATGGATCTGGATTCGAATCCAGGCACTGCCACTTGAATGGATGACGGGGATTCTCCACTGTTTCCCTTAGTAAATGGGAGGGGGTATTTGCACAACCCTAGAGATGAGGGCTGAGCACTTGGCAGGTGGCCTCTATTGTTGAAACAGTCACATTGGGCAGGGAAAAGCCAAAGGGTTCTAGGATGGTGGAAACGAGACAGCCAGGCCCCCTTGAAGAGTGCACATGCACCCCAGGGACCGCCCGTCATGGCTCACTGGCTCTGCCCTCGCCCACTCTATCAGCTTCAGAAACGAGGGGCATTGAAGCCAGGATACCCGCACGGCTCCCCGGGGACGACCAACATCAGGGATGGAGTGCGAGTCACTTAAACAGCAAGTCCCCTGTCCTGACTTGATCTGTGACCCCTCGTGTTCTCTGAACAGCTGCAGTGATGCATCCTGTGACAAGGCAGGGCGATTTTACAGGGACAGGTGTGACATGTGGCTCCAGACCAACCGCCCCTCCCTCCAGGTTGAAATGCTCGCACAGAACTCCTTAGGACATGGCTGGGGACAGTCCTCCCCCGCTCTGGCCCACTGGGTGGTCCTCACACAGGCAGCACAGGCCTCCCCTCTGTCCCGGGAGCCAGCTGGACACTTGGTGCTGTGCCTCCCTCTGCTCGAGCAGGAACTGCCACAGCCGCTGTGGCTGCTGCCCCTTCACTGGACGGCGGTGCCTCCGCCTGACTCTTCCGAGGGAGGCACAGAACCTCTACAGGTGAGTGAAGGGGTAAAGCAGGAGGAACCACGGGGTGTGGACGGTGCGGCAGCTGTGATGGAGGCAGCCCATCTGGGTGGGAGGAGCTTCCTGGGGGCAAGGGACCCCTGTTAAGAGGTGAGAACATTCCAGATGGATGCAGGCTCTGTAAGGAGCTGTGGATGCCCAACAGATCACTGGACTGGGGACCTGAGACTGCAGTGAGTCCCTCTGGGGCCTCAGGAAAATCACCTTTGAAAAATGGCCCAGGCCATGGATAGTTATGAGGCTTGAGAGCCTCAAGACTGAAAGCAGGTGGGGGTGAGGCTGCTGGAGGTGGGGAGGGAGGCTCTTCTGGGGTTGGGGACAGGGACTGACCTCTCCGAGGTAGTCTTGCTGGGAGTGCTGCAGTCAGAATTCATGGAGGCCAGAGAGATGATGGACATCTGCCTGTAGGAGCGCAGCATGGACCTGGGGCGGCCCACTCTCCTGTCGTCGAAGTCAGGCTGCAGGGGGAGAACAGGGTGATTGGCAGCTGGGGCCACGTGCCTCTGCCTTCCAGAACCATAAGGCTGAGCGGCCACCAGCACAGTGCTTCTCAGCCGTGGAGCCTGGGGGCTGCTATAGAATGAAGAATTCAGCTGGCCTCTGTCCCTGGCTCCTGGGAGATAACCTCTAAATCCTTCACATTTTCTATGACAGGAGTGTCTTTGCTATTCATGGTGGCCCTGGGGACCACATCTGACTTTAATGAAAGAGCTCAGAATGGGGGCTGGCCATGCCAGAAAGACCAACCCTGTCATTATAGGGCTGAGACTTCGAGCCATGTGATGTCAGCTCAACCTCTAGGGAGGGGACAGGACTGAGAGATGGATTTCAATCCAGTGGAACCTTGGACACACAAACTCAGGAGAACTCCCAGTGGGTAATTATACATTAAGGAGTCAGAAGCAGGGTGTGTCCTTAGGGCCTGGAAACTCCTAGAATGCACCCTATGCAGGTCTTTTCTTTTCTTGAGTTCATGGGGACTGGACCCAGGGGCACTCTACCACTGAGCTTCATGCCCCAGATCTTCTTATTTTGAGATGGGACCTTGTGAAGTTGGTAAGTCTGGCCTGGAACTGGTCATCCTCCTGCTCAGCCTCCTGGGTGGCTGAAGTTACTGGCGTGCACCACCACGGCACCTAACTCGAATATGCCTCTTCATCTCAGTCATCCTGATTTGATCCCAAACAGAAGCTCCTCCTGTATGATGGGGTTACATGCTCATGAATCCATCATAAATGGAAAAGATCACAATTTAAAACCACATGGAGTCCACCTGGCCTGCTGACATCTGGGCTTAGTGACACAGTGCACTGAAGGGGTCAGCTGGGAGCCGTGCTTCCAAAGCCTAGTGGCTTGAAAGAGTATGTTCCGCGTAGCACCACCAGCTCAGGAAAGATCAAAATTCAAAACACGATTCCCACTGACTGCATATTGCTGTCACATTATCATAAAGTCAAAAAAACCATTGAGTGGACTCATCATAAGCAGGCACCCTCTGTGTAGTGCTTTCCCGAGTCCCACAGGTTGTGTTTGCAGATTACCAGACCCGAGGGGTAGTGGGAAAGCTCCCAGTGTGCAGCCAGGTGGGCAGCAGTGTGGATGGGCCCTGGAGCTTGGGGCTGGCCCCTAAAGGGAGAGACTGTGTTCTGAACGTGGGAAACTTGACTTAAATCCAGTTATCTGCATTGGAATTGCCCTGCAGGAGCTGCCTGCAGGGTGCTGGCAAGGCCACCTGTCCTGTGGAGAAGACCCAAGGCTCTTCCAGGAACCCGCCTTCCTGTCTGGATCTCTGAAAATGAGAGGGTCGGATCTGACGGTCTCTAAGGGACTGCACAGCCTTGACATTTTACTGTTCCACTTTACGGGGAAGAGGATAAAGATGATGTCCCTGGGAGCAACAGGCCAACAGCCTCTTGAGGCCACAGAGCTCAATGGCCAAAGCAGTGGCTCTGGTGTCAACATAGCAAGTGTGAATCTTGACCTTCACTCACTCTCTCCATAAACTTGGGCAGGTTGACAGCTCAGAAGAGACACAGAGGTTGACAACCACTCCTCCCTGCCAGGCTCTGGATGATTAACTGGCCCAGTAGATATCATATGCTTACTTAGATCAGGCCTGGCATGCAGTACGCAAGTCAGCAATGAGGTGATACAGTCCCTTGAGTATTGCACACTATCATTCTCCGTGACTTTGAAAGGGCCAAGTTCATAGGAGGGCCTCCCTAGGTCAGCTCCAGCAATCCCGGCTCCCTGAGGGCAGGCAGGATCCTCTGCTGGGCCTCTTTGGGCTCCGACTCCCCTGGTTCCTCTCCCCCCTTACCCAGACACAGGGACCCTCCGTACCATCTCTCGCACGCCATACTCCTTCTCCACCTTGACCTTCAGGTTCTTGAAGCATTCCTCCATCCGGTCATGGAAGGGCCGTAGGTTTTCTGACACTCTCTTCTCATGGATCTTGATCCCAGCTCCCAGGAAGGGGATCTGGAAAGGAAGGCGGTAAATGACTATCCACAGCCTGGCCAGATGGGCCCCCACCTACAAGGTCACGTCTGCCTGCTAAGAATTCATCAAGAGTTTCAGGGTCTTGGGAGACTTGTAAACAACCCCTGGCCCTGGGAAACCAGGAGAGCTACAACCTTGGAGTTTGCTCTAAAGGGGAATAGATCTCCAGCTGCCTGGCCTCACGGAGGTTGGACGGTCCTACCCCATCAGAGGTCACATGCTCTGGAAGGCAATCTACGGAAAGAGAGACCAGAGGGGAGGAATCTCTAAGCTTTGACCTAAAGTCACCCCTAAGAGGTTCTTGAATGTCTGAAGGTGAACTGGGAGGGAAGAAGGGAGTGGCCACAGCCTCACCTCCCAGCATGGAGATGCAATTAGACCTGATGTGGTTGCTGAGGATGGTTACAGATGTGTTGATATCAACGTTAACCAACCAATAGGGAATTTCCAAAGTGATGTTAAAAACCTTGGGAAGATGAGGGAGGAGGGGAGAACTGGTGGGAGGGAAGTAAAGTCTTGTCCACCAAACAGGTTCATAGATTCCGTCCCCAAACTAGCTGTGTCCAAGGAGAGCTACGGGGTTACTACCAGGAGGAGAAGCTGAGAATAGGTCGCGTGGCCTCAGGGGAACATCATAGGGCACAAAGGAAAGTACCTACAAAGGATTATTTGGGGAAAAAATTTAATACTTTCGTGATGGCAAAGATATTTCTGCCTCCTGCTCTTGGAGTTCTTGCCAAAATGGCAAAGTAAAGAAGAAACTGAAATCAATAGTGAACTTGGACACATCTAGGAACTTGCCCCACAATAATGTGCAGGGGGAGGTGGTCTGAGGATGGTAACTGACCTTCCAGAGCAGAGGAGGGAGTTGGTGATGAGATCAATCTGCCTCCAGGAACCTGGGGAGGGGGTGGTGGTGGTCAGGCCACAGGTGCCTCAGGAGAGCCCGAGTGGGTAGGCCAGAAGCAGAGGGGTGGGTTGAAACTCTGAACCAGGAGCTATTAGATCACCTGAGGCCTGCTGCGTCACCTGTGACCAGGTACAATGTCTTCTAATTTCTCTAAGAAGCAGGAGCTTATTCTCTAGAATTATTAGAATAAGAAGCTTGGGATTGAGGGGTAACAGGCCCAGCAGAGAGCAGGGTGAGGCGTCACCTGGAAATGAAGGGTGGAGGTCTGCCTAGAGATGCTGAGACCTGTACTTCCCAAGTCCCAAACTGCCCGCCGTGTGGCAGCCGGGAGGATCTGCCCACCCAGCTGCTGGAAAGCATCTGTCTCGGGAAGGAAAGGGTCCCAGGTAGATAGACATCTGGATGGCCATCCCATTGGCCAGGCTCTCTCGCAGGTTCACAGATTTTTCATGTGGGCTCTGAATTATGAAGAGTTGGTCAACGATTGCCAGATACTGGAGGAAATTCTCCAACAGGAAAGAAAGCCAATAAGAAGGAACAAATAAGCGAATGAATCAACTTGGAAGAAACAGAGACTGTAGAGGGCCTAGGAAAATATTTTTAAATTAATATATGAATACAAAAGATCTTTCATCAATCAAGACTTTATGTAAGAGAAGAAGGGATTATGGGAGTACTACATATCAAATGCAGTGAGATATACTTAGAGTTGTTAGTGGAGGCCAACTTATAGCTTTCTATATTAGAAAAGACAGAAAATGGAGTGGGTAAGCATCTGTCTTGATCGAGTGATAAGAAGCAGGGCTAAGATGCTGAACAGAGATGCCTTAAACACAAATTTGCCACGGAGAGGAGCCAGGGCAGCAAAGGAGAAGCAGGGAGAGTGTGGGAAGGAAAACTCTGGAAACAAGCCCAGAGAGTCAGGAAGGCAACCTAAAGAACAAAGCAGCTCGCAATTTCAACCCAGTTCTTGACTGGTCAGGATACTTCTGGAATAAGGGAAAGGGGCCGGTGCCAGCACCCCCTACCACAGCACTCCGCAGTCCTCGCTGCAGGAGGGCTTCACGGTCCTCAGCAGCTTTAAGTCCAGTCTAGAAAGCCCGCTGGTCTCAAAGTGACTCCTCTGCTCCAAAGAAGGAGCTCACTTTGTGCTAGGAGCCACTGCAAAAGTATTACATTCATATGGTAAATGGACTCCTGCTGCTCACCTCGGCCTCTTACGGGACTCAGGTTACTCATGTCACTCATGTAATGGGAGAGTTCCCATTGGTTGGGGAAGGATAGTAGGAGGGAACTTCCGGGGGAGGTGCAAGCCCCTGGCGCAGGTAGACACACACGTGTGTGGACCAGCTTGTTAGGGGACACACACGGCCTCTCACAAAATAAAACTTTGTTTCAGTTTGACTGGCTTGTGTTTTTGTGCCCAACCGGTTTGCAAGATTGCAAGCCGGCCGTGCACTGACATCCCAGCAGGAAGGCGCCCAGCAGGAAGGCAGCAGGCGTGCTCGGCGACAGCAGCGGCAGGAGTGGAGCTCAGGAGAGCCCACGCGGCCCGGCCGGACAGCCTGCAGCAACTTTGGACCTCCTCCAGCCCCCGGCTCTCAAAGTAGACAATGGCCAAACAAAGCTTTCCAATCACTCCTCCCCTGTGTCCTACCTGTCCTATCTCACACTTCTACACAAACTCCTAAGGGAACTACTGCCCTCTTTTGTTAGTGGCTACCAGCCAAAACCTTCTTGCCAGAAGTTGTGGCCAGTGGCTGCCTTAGCTACAAGCCCGAGCCCCACCTGATTTTGCCTCTCAGATCTAGGTAAGGTCTATCTCCCTGACCCACAACCTTGGGACAGTAGCCACTAGTGCAGAGTCCTGGCTTCACCTCCACCTGTCTACTGGGAGCTGAGAGAGTTTCTGGCACAGCTCCATGGTTCTAGGAATGCAGCTATCAGTGGCACAAACCCCTTGTGCTGACCTGGAAAGAACTAGAAAAGGTCATCTTCAAAGACCACAGACTTGAGACTGCAGGGAGAAAAACAACCTTAGCTTAACTCTAGCCTGACCCTGGGTGTCAAGGAGAGTTCCCATCCATATCCTTCATCCCTAGGACAGTAACTACTAATACCACAACCTTGTCCACAGCAGAGCTTTACCCACACGACCCTGGGGCACTATCTTTTATACCCTACAGCTCCAAAACCACAAGCCCTGTACCACCTATATCTACACACAGGACCTAGGGAAGGTCTTCCCCATGTTCTATACCCCCAGAAGCATACCTACCAGCACTAAAAGCCCCAACATGATCTGTACATATCTTGGAACCCAGAGAACATGGTTTATGAACTTTGGGACAACAGTACTACTTCCAAAAGCCCTGGAAGCCCTAGGACATGGAGAAGGTATCATCTGGGTCTCCTGGTTACACAGAAGCATCTAACAGTACTATAAGCCCCAGAATCAACTGCAATCACCCCCAAGGTCCTCTTTGTGTTCCAAAACCTTGAGACCATGGTGACTGGTATCACAGACCCCCAACAAATACACGAAAGAGAAGAGAATCAAACTTTAGGGCATGACAGAAAACCACAAAATCACAATAATAATAAAAAGAAGGAAAGTAAAAAAAGAAACTGCGCAAAATAAGCAGAACACACTTAATGACAGGAGGAAGAATCTATCAACCATAATTTTTGAATGTTAGTGGATTTCACCAATCAAATTGTTTAAACTGGTTAATTTTTTTTAAAAGATCTGGGAGAATTCAAGATGGCAAAATAGAGGAAGGCTGCATTCCTAGCTCCATGGCTCAAGACTCAAGGAGCTGAGGTAGAGCCATCTGGAAGCAGCCCTGCTGCAGCTGCTGCTGCAGAGTCAGGAGATCAGCAAGCACCTCCCACATGGCCGAATGTGCATGAAACAGGAACAGAGAGGACTGTGCCCAGGGGGATTCAAATTGGAAAAACAAATAGGGGCCAACTTGATCCTTCTTTGAGTCTGGGGACTCATGTGGCCAGCTGAAGCAGGTCAAGAATCTGAACAGGCAGGTGTGAATACACCCAGAGACTGAGCCTGGAAACATGTGCTTGTGGGCAAAAGAGTGTGTTGAGGATGGCCCTGTGCCCACAAGTGGAATTCTTGGGAAACTCCTGAGATCCAGACTCCTGTTAGAGGAGATGGATCTCATCTCTCCAGGGCACATACCAAGGAAGTCAGCCAAGCTTAGGTGGACCTACGCTCCACCTGCTGGAACTCCCCTCATACAACTCTGCAGCAGCCCACTGGGGGGTGGGGGGTATTGATCTGGTCTATGCAGGCAAAACTGACAGCACTTCCCAATCCATCCAACCTCGGGCAGATGAGAAGGGAAGCCAAAACTTATTTCAGACAACTTCAATCTTAGGTCATTCCAACTGGAAACTCAGAGAGCAACACACAAAGAGGAAGGGGTTACAAACCCCCAGCCCTTGCTTGCTTGTGCTCAGTACATAGCTCAAGAAGAAATGAAAAGACAGGCGTAGACAGTGACCATCCATTCCGGTCAACTATTTTGACCACCTCATTAGAGATGATTCTTTCATTATTCATTAATGTTTTTTTCTTTCTCTTTCTCTGTATGTGTTTATTTGTGTGCTCCAGGGTTTGTTTTTGATTTCAGGGAGAGGGAGGGAGGGTGCGAGAGAGAGATTGTTCTTACTGTGATGATGGGTTCAGGGACCTATATATATTTATTCTTTCTCGTTGTCAGCATTTTTAAGCCTAGTTATTTTTGTTTGTCTTTTGAGGGTTAGAATTTTTTGGTTTGTATATTTTGGCTTTGTTTTATATGGTTTTCATTTGTCTCTCTTTCTGTCTTTCTTCTCTAATAGCCAAACTCTACTGTCCTCTTTTCCTCTCTCCCTATACTTTGTTTCTATATTTCACCTCTTTCCTGTAACCATCACCTGCTACATCTTTTCTGCATTCTCTGCTCACTTTTTGAAATTGTAAACTCTTTTCTACCTTCCTATCACATTTCATTTTCTCTTAACTCTATTTTTACAATCTTTTAAAAACAACTCCTGCCCTCCCCATCAATGCGGATGCAATTATTACTGCTGTGGATGACATAGTTGACACCTGCTGTTTGCTTTAAAGCCAAATGTAGTTCATGGTTATTGGTTTTACTGTTCACAATTGCTGACCCCCCCATTTCTGGTTTCTGTGTGTGTTAATTAATGTTGTAGATATCATAGCAAGAACTGAGTATTTATTTTAATGGTATATATTGTTTGCATTTGTTGTTGTTACTGTTTGTTTTGCTCAATTGTGTGAGGTTCTGGGAACATACAGGGACACTCCAATTTCATAAGGTAGAGAATCTGCTGCTGAACTACATCTATACAAAAGACAGAGCACCTCACTCCAAGCACAAATTAATAACACAATCTTTAGCTGTATGTTAAAATAAAGAACAGAGAGGAAACACTGAGTTAATGACCAGGCCCCAAGTAGAAATGAATAGGGGTGGCCCCCAGATCGTACCTACAGACAGTCACTGCTATAGCAAAATTAGAAGTAACAATGGCTAGGGAAACTACATCTACAAGAGGGCCTCAACCTAGACTCACTGGGACAATTTGCAATGTAAAGACTATGCCCTAAAATGGCCCACCTCCTGACAGATGCATAAAACCCAACACAGGAATACAGAAATATGAAGAAACAAAGTAACATGACACCTCCTAAAGTTCATAATTCACCAGCAACTGACCCTAAAGGTATTGAAATGGATGATACATTAGATAAAAAATTCAAAAAATCATTATAAAAATGATCAATGAATTCCAAGAAAAACAACTATGTGAATTAGGGAAGTCAGTACTGGATATGAATGAGAAATTCAATAAAGAGATAGAAATACTGAAAAAGAACCAAACAGAAATCCTGGAAATGAAAGGCAAATCAAATCAAATGCCCAACTGGAAGTCTCTCTAATAGAGTAGATCACACTGAAAACAATCTCAGAGCTGGAAGACGAAGTGGCCACCTTAAACAATCAGACAGCATTAAAGAAAAAAAAATAAGAAGAAACCATGATCAGAATATTCAATAACTCTGGGACAACATTATAAGACCAGATTAAGAATCACTGCAATTGAGGAAGGTTGAGAGATGAAGGCTAATGGAATGGAACAGAAAGTGTTCTAAACTTTCAGAATGAGAGGGACATCCAGATATGTGAAGCATACAGAACTGCAATGGAAAGGATCTAAAAAGAACCTCTCCCCAGCATGTTGTAATTAAAATGCTGAACATACAGATAAAAGATAGAATTTTAAAAGCCACAGAGAAAAATGTCAGGTCACATTTAGAGGCAAGCCTATCAGAATCACTTCTAATTTCTTAGCACAAACTTTAAAAGCCAGAAGGGCTTAGAATGATGTGTTCCAAGTCCTAAAAGAAAATAACTGTCAAAAAAGATTGCTATTTCCAGCAAAGCTATCCTTCAAATTTGATGAAGAAATTTCTGCTTACCAAGATGAGCAGAAACTAAAAGAATTCATGACAACTAAACTGGCACTACCTAACTTACTTAAAGAAATACTGCACATCAAACCAAAAAGCTGCTTCACAGCATAGGTAATAATCACGAACGTGAAGAGAGAACCACCTTTACTACCTGCACCTCAGATAGAGCATCAGTCTCCAAGATATATAAAGAACTCCAAAAAGTTAACACCAAAACCAAATAACCCAATCAATAAATGGGCAAAGGAACTGAACAGGGACTTCATATGAAAAGAAATATGAATGGTCAACAAATATATGAAAAAATGTTCAACATCTCTAGTAGTTAGAGAAATGTAATTTAAAACTACATTGAGATTCCATCTCACTCCAGTCCAAATGGCAATTATCAAGAATACAATTAACAATAAATGTTGGTGAGGGTGTGGGGAAATGGTTCACTCATACATTGTTAGTGGGACTGCAAATTAGTGCAATCACTCTGGAAAGCAGTATGGAGATTCCTAAGAAAACTTGAAATGGAACCACTATTTGACCCAGTTATCCAGCTCCTTGGTATATGCCTAAAGAACTTACAATCAGCGTACTACAGTGATATAGCCACATGGATATTTATAGCAGTTCAATTGACACTAGCAAAGCACTGGACCAACCAAGGTGTCCTTCCACAGATGAATAGAAATAAAATGTGGTATACACACACAATGTAATATTACTCAGCCATAAGGAAGAATAAAAATATGGCATTTCCTGGTAAATGGATGAAACTGGAGACTGTCATGCTAAGTGAAATAAGCCAGTCCCCCCAAACCAAAGGCTGAATGTTCTCTCTGATATGTGGGTGCTAACACACAATAAGGGGGAAGGGAGGGAAGAATAGAAGTTCATTGGATTAAACAAAAGGGAATGAAGGGAAGGGAAGGGGTTGGAATTATGAAAGACAGTAGAGTGAGTTGGACATAACTTTCCTATGTTCATATATGAATCCACAATTAGTGAACCTCACATCATGTACAGCCACAAGAATGGGATCCTAATTAGACAAATCTCAGTGAAGTGTAGCTAAGTAAATGAGAAACAGGACCAAATTAACTTTATAAATAAATCAAAATGGCAATAATAAACATCTTTTTATAATAACACTGAATGTAAATGGTCTCATGTCCCTAATTAAAAGGTAGGCTCGCAGAATGAATTAAAAAACAAGACCCAAGTATCAAGAAGATTTATAAGAATAATAAATATTCATGCCCCAAAACATGGGTGTAAGTAATTACATAAAAGAGATACTACTCAGATTGAAGCCTTAGATAGACTAGTACAATAATACTGGGTGATTTGAATACATCTCTTTCACCATGAGATAGTTCATCCAGATATAAACTTGATAAAGACTCTTTGGACCCCCAAAATATTATAAATTAAATTGATTTAACAGACATCTATAGAATATTTCATTCCACAACAGTTCAAAACACTTTATTCTCAGTGGCTCATGGAACCTTCTCCAAAACAGACCATATTTTAGGCCACAAAAGCAACAATTAGTAAATATAAAACCACTGATATAATTCCTTACATCCTATCATATCCTAATGGAATGAAATTAGAATCAACATGACAAAACCCTACAGAAACTCTGTAAACACATGGAGATTGAACAATGCACTTTTGAATGATGAATGAGTAATAGAAGAAATTAAGGGAGAAATTTAAAAAATTCTTAGATTTAAATGAGAATAACAACACAACATATCAGAACCTCTGGGACACTATGAAGGCAGTTCTTAGAGGCAAGCTTCTAGCCATAGCTACACTACATAAGAAAATCAGAAAGATTCCAAATAAGCAACCTAATGATACATCTCAAAGATCTTGGGGGAAAAAATTCTAAAACCAGTTGAAGGAAGGAAATAATAAAATCAGAGCTGAAATAAATAATATTTTAGAATAAAAAAATAAAGGATCAGTGAAATAGTTGTTTCTTTGAAAAGATAAACAAGATAAGCCCTATCCAAACTAACCAAAAGCAAAAGAGAAAACCCAAGTTAATAAAATTAGAGATAGAAAAGGAGAAATCACAGACACCACAGAAATTCAGAAATCCAGCAGATCACTGGGGACTATTTTGAAAACTTACATGCCAATAATCTGGAAAAACCTAGAAGAAATGGATACATTTCTAGACAAATAGAATCTGCCAAAACTTAATCAAGAGAAGATAGAAAATCTAAACAGACAAATTACTAGCAATGAATTAGAAGCAATAATAAAAAAAAAACTGCCAAAAAAGAAAAGCCCAGAACTAGATGGATTCCCCTCTAAATTATACCAAACCTTTAAAGAAGAACTAATGTCAATGCTCCTCAAATTATTCCATGAAAAAGAAAGGGATGGAATGCTTCCAAATTCATTCCTTGAAGCCAGTATCACACTCATACCCAAACCAGATAAGGCCATGTCAAGGAAAGAAAACTACAGACCGATAACCCTGATGAACTTAGGTGAAAAAATATTTAATATTAGCAAATCATGTTCAAAACATTAAGAAGATTGTACACCACAACCAAGTTGGTTTTATGTCCAGGGATGCAAGGATGGTTTAATACATGCAAAACAATAAATGTAATTCATCACATAAATGGAATTAAGGAAAAAATCATTTAGTTATCTCAATAGATGCAGAGAAAATCTTTGAAAAATTTCAGAACTCATTGAACGATGCACTTTTGAAACACTGAAGAACTAGGGATATAAGAAACCTCAGCATCATAAAGCTTATATGTAAAAAACTGAAAGTCAACCTCATTCCAAATGGGGAAAAGCTGAGAGCATTTCTTTTAAAATATGGGACAAGATGTTGTCCATTCTCACCTATTTAATATACTGCTGGAAATTCAAGCCTGAGCCATTAGGCAAGAGAAAGAAATAAAAGGGACAAAAATAGGAAAGGAAGAAGTCAAATTGTCATTTTTTGCAGATGACATGATCCTTTACCTAAATGATTGAAAAAATTCCACCAAAAGACTATTAGAACTAATAAACAAATCTGACAAACAACAGGTTACAAAATTGATATACAAATGCTCTATAAAAACAATGAATCTGGTGGGCAAGAAATTTAAAAAAAAAACAACTTCACTCACAATAGCAAAACAATACAACACCAAAAACGTAGGAATAAATAAATCTATCCAAGGGAGGTTAAAGACCTTTAAAATGACAACTATAAAACATTAAAAAAAGAAATTGAAGAGGACCTCAGAAGATGGAAAGACCACCCATATTCACGAATAGGCAGAATTAATATTGTTTTTTTTTTAAAGAGAGAATGAGAGAGAGAGTGAGAGAAAGAATTTTTTAATATTTATTTTTTAGTTTTCGGCAGACACAACATCTTTGTTTGTATGTGGTGCTGAGGATCGAACCCGGGCTGCACGCATGCCAGGCGAGCGCGCTACCACTTGAGCCACATCCCCAGCCCCTGAATTAATATTGTTAAAATGGCTGTACTGCCCAAAATGACGTACAGATTAAATACCATCTTCATCAAAATACCAATGACATTTTTGACAGAACCAGGAAAAATAGTCCCAAAATTCATTTGGAAGAATAGAAGACCCAGAATAGCCAAAGCTATTCTGAGTCAAAAAAGTAATGTCACAATATCCAACTTCAAATTATACTATAAAGCTGTATTAATAAAAAGTGCATGATACTGGCATAAAAACAGACATATAGACCAAAGGTACAGAGACAGACCCACACATCTAGAGTCATCTGATCTTTGACAAAGGTGCCAAAAATATAATTGAAGAAAACACAGTTTTAAACAAATGGGGCTAGGAAAACTGATTTTCCATATGTAAAAGAATGAAATAAGTCATTATCTCTCGCCATGCACAAGAATCAACTCAAAATGAACCAAAGACCTAGGAATTAGACCAGAAACTATGCGATTTCTAGAAGAAAATATAGGGTCAACACTCCAGGCACAGGCAATGACTTTTCTCAACAGGATACCTAAAGTTCAGGAAATAATGCCAAGAATAAACAAATGGGATGACATCTCATTAAAAAGGCTTCTGCACCGCAAGTAGGAATGTGAAGAAAGAACCTACAGAATGGGAGGATATCTTTGCTAGCTACTCTCTGAGGACTATATTATATATAAAGAACTCAAAAAACTTTACATCAAAAAAAAGTCAAATAGCCCAATTAATAAATGGGCAAATGAATTCAAGAAACACTTCTCCAGTATATGAAAAAAAGTCCGACATCATTAGCATTTAGGGAAATGAAAATCAAAACTACAGAGATTTTATCTCACACTAGTCAGGATGGCTTTCATCAAGAATACAAGTAATGACACATGCTGGAGAGCGTGTGGAGAAAAAGGAACACTTTTACACTGTTGGTGAGACTGTAAATTAGTACAACCTCTATAGAAATCAGTATGGAGGTTCCTCAAAAGACTAGGTGTGAAACATGTGATCCAGCTTTACCACTCTTTGACATTTATCCTAAAGAATTAAAGTTATCATACTACAGTGACACATGTAAACCTATTTACAGCAGCACAGTTCACAATATCCAAACTATGAAGCCAGTCCAAGGTGTCCTTTAATGGGCGGATGAATAGAGAAAGTGTGGTATACATATACATGGAGTTTTATTTAATCATAAATAAAAGTAAAATTATGGTATCTTCAGAAAAATAGATGGAAATAGAGACCATCATGTGAAGCAGAAAAAGTCAAACTCAGCAGGTCAAGGGACATGTTTTCTCTCATATGCAGAAGCTAGAGAGGAAAAAGAAAAAGAAAGGTAGGGGTGAATCTCATGGAAATCAAGGAGAGATCAGTAGAAGAAAGGGAGCAAGGGGTGGGAAGTAGGATGCGGGAAAGATTTGGGGGGTAATATTTGCCAAATTATATTGTTTCATGTATACATCTATGAATATGTAACAAGACCCATCGTCATGTACAATTATAATGAACCAATTTTTTTAAAAAGTGGAAAAAAAGCCCCAACTATATGCTGTCTACAAGAAACTCAATTTATTGGTAGAGAAAAGCATTAAAAGCATTGACTAAAAATGAAGTGTTAGAAAATGATATCACACAAATGTAAACCAAAAGCCAGGAGGAGAAGGTATGCTCATATCAGATAAAGCAGACTTTAAATTTAAAAATTATAATAAGGCATGCATTAGGTCATTATGCATTAACAAAAGTATCAATTTATCAGGAAAACATAAGGATTATAAACATTTATGAACCCAACATATGGCCACCCAAATATTCAAAACAAATATTAGATCTAAAGACCGATAAAATTAAAAAGAAAATTAAAATGTTCTAGAAACAAATAAAAATGATAACTCGACATACCCAAATCTGAGATCAAGCCAAAGCAGTACTGAGGGAGAAGTTCATAGCAATAATACATACATAAAAAAAATAGATCTCAAACAACCTGTTGCTGTACCACAAAAACTTAGAAAAACAAGAACAAATCAAACACAAAATTAGAAGGATAGAAATAAAGATCAGAGCATACATAAAATCAAAACTAAAAGAATAGTACAAAAGATCAATGAAACAAAGAATTGCTTTTGAAGGGATAAACAAAATTGATAAATCTTTAGCTAGACCAATCCAGAAAAAAAATCTAAATGAAATCAAAGATGAAAAGACATTGCAACTGATATCACAGTAATACAGAGGATAAGAAACTGTGACTAACCACTGCTAAAAAACTGGAAAACCTAGAAGAAATGGATAAATTCCTAAACACTTCAGCCTACCAAATTTAAGAAGAAATAGATAATCTTAATAGACTAATATTAAATAATGAGTTTGGGATGGAAATTAAAAATCTCCCATCTAGGGCTGGGGATGTGGCTCAAGTGGTAGCGCGCTCGCCTGGCATGCGTGCGACCCGGGTTCGATCCTCAGCACCACATACAAAAACAAAGATGTTGTGTCCGCCAAAAACTAAAAAATAAATATTAAAAAAATTCTCTCTCTCTCTCTTTAAAAAAAAAAAATCTCCCATCTAAAAAAAGTTGAGTACCTGACTGCTTTACTACTGAATTCTACAAAACATTAAAGTAGCTAATTCTAACTTATCATTAACTCTTTGGAAAAAAAAA
The DNA here is from genome assembly GCF_045843805.1 of Urocitellus parryii. Taxonomy (NCBI): domain Eukaryota; kingdom Metazoa; phylum Chordata; class Mammalia; order Rodentia; family Sciuridae; genus Urocitellus; species Urocitellus parryii. The sequence continues at coordinate 157,429,137 of NC_135531.1, read as the reverse complement.
TGAAACGGAAGAAATTCTTTCAAACTCTTTTTATGCGACCAACATACCCTGATGCCAAAACTAGTCAAGAACACATAAACACAAAGAATGCTACAGACTTACATCCTTGATAAACATAGATGCAAAAGTTCTCAATAAAATACTAGCCAATGAGCTCAGTAGCATATCAAAGAGATCATACACCAAGATTAAGAGGGATTGATCCCAGGGATACAGGATGTTTCAATGAATGCAAATGATAAACATGATGCAATACATCCACAGGATAAAGGATGAAAACCACAAGATCATTTCTACAGATGCAGAAAAAAACATTCAATAGGATTTAATATCCCATCATGATAAAGTCTCCCAACAAATTAGATACAGAAGGAATATACCTAAAAATACTAAAGGCCAGGTATTAAAACCCCACAGCTAATGTCACGCTGAATTGGGAAAAGCTGAAAGCATTTACTTTAAAATCAGAACAAAAGCGCCAACGTTCACCATTCTTACTTAATAGGGTACTAGAAGTGTTGGCAAGAGAAATTAGGCAAGAGAAAGAAAGAAAGGGTGTCCAAATTGGAAAGAAGTCAAATGATCCATGTTTGCAGATGACATGATTTTATACCCAGAAAACCCAAATATGACATCTAAAAATTTGTTTGAACTTATAAATTCAGTAAAATGCCAGAATACAAAAATCAACATACACAAGATAATAGCATTTTTATGCACCAATAATAAACTCGCTGAAAAAGTAATTAAGAAAACAATCTCATTCACAATATCCACACAAAAAAAAGTGTGTAGAAAAACATTTAATGAAGGAAGAGAAAGGTCTCTAAAATGAAATTTATAAAACCCTAATGAAAGACATTCTCAAGGATACAAATAAAGGACAGATGTCTCATGTTCATGGGTTAGAGAATAGATATTGTCCAAATGATCATAGTACCCAAAGTCATGTGAGGAATCGGTGTGATTCCCATAAAGACCAGTAATGTTCTTCACAGATACAGAATTTCTAAAATTCAAATTCACATCAAACCACAAAAGATCCTGAAGAGCTGAAGTGACCCTGAGGTGGTTGCAGGAAACAATGCAAGGGTATTGTGGTCTGGATGACAGGTGTCCCCGCACAGCTCACATGTGAGTCAATGCAAGAAGATTCAGAGCAGAAATGACTGGGTTATGATAGCCTTAACTTAATCAGTGAATTAATCACCTGATGAGATTAATCGAGTGGTGGCTGAAGGTGGGTGGGGTGTGGCTGGAGGAGGTGGGGCATTGGGTGTGGCTTTGGGGTATTTCTTTGTATCTGGCAAGTGGGGATCTCTCTCTCTGTGCTTCCTGAGAGATACGTGAGCAGTTTCCCTCCACCATACTCTTTCGCCATATTGTTCTGTCTCACCTTGAGCCCCAAGGAATGGAGCCGGCTGTCTATGGATAGAGACCTCTGAAACTGTTGCGCCCCCACATAAACTTTTCTCCTCTCCAGTTGTTCTGGTTGGGTCTTTAGTGACCGCAGTGAAAAAGCTGAGTAAAACAAGGAGGCATGACACCTGACTTCAAAACATACTACCAAGAAACAGTATCAAAGCAGCATAGTACTGACTAAGCACAGACCAGACCAGTAGGACACAGGGTTTAGAACCCAGAAAGTAACTCACATACATACAACCAACAGATTTTTCACAAAGGTACCAAGGACCTACAATGGAGAAAAATCCCAAACCTAAAAAACAGTATCTTCAGTAAATGGTGCTGGCAAAATTAGATTGCACATGCAGAAGCATGAAACTAGATTCCTTACTTTCAGCATACAAAAATTAACTCAAAATGAATCAACGATCTAAGCACTAAACCTCAGGCTCTAAAATTACTACAAGCAAACAAAGAAAAATTGAGCTGGGGATGTGGCTCAAGCGGTAGCGCGCTCGCCTGGCATGCGTGCGGCCCGGGTTCGATCCTCAGCACCACATACAAACAAAGATGTTGTGTCCACCGAAAACTAAAAAAAAAAAAAAAAAAAAAAAAGAAATTAAATGTTCTCTCTCTCTCTCTCTAAAAAAGAAAAAGAAAGAAAAATACTTTAGACTATGGATTGGGAGAAGACATCTGTGAACTATTCATCCAACAAAGGACTGATATCCGGAATACACAAGGAACTCCAAAAACTGAACATACACAAAATAATCCAGTTTAAAAATGGAATGAAAAACTCAACAGACACTTCTCAAAAGAAAACAAATAAATGGTCAACCAGCGCATAGAATATGGTCAAACTCACTCATCAGGGAATGCAAATATCATACCAGAATAATATATCATGTCATACCAGTTAGAATGGTTATCATCAAAAAGACAAAAAAATACAAGCTGGGAAGGATGTGGAGAAAAGGGAATAGTGTTGGTGGCAAATTAGCTCAGACATTATGGAAAGCAGTATGGAGATTCCTCAAAGAGCTGAAAACAGACTCCCATAGGTTCCAATACTACTACTACTACTGGGAATCCAAAGGACATGACATCTTAACAAAAAGACACTGGGATTTCCATGTTTATGGGCAGCTCAACTCGCAGCAGCTAATACATGGAATCCACCCAGATGCCTCTCAAAGAATGAATGGATAAAGAAAACTGGTAGTGTACACACACACAATGGAATGCTACTCAACCATAGTGAGGACTGAAATCTGCCATTTGCAGCAACACAGATAAAAGTAGAGGTCATTGTGTTCAGTGAAAGAAGCCAGACACAGAAAGACAAATACTCCATGTTCTCACTCCTCTGAGGAAACTTAAGAAGTCGACCTCGTAGAAGAATGGAAGGGCTGTCACCAGAGACTGGGAAGGGCAGCGGGGACGCCAGAATGCAGACTGCAGGGACCACCTCTGGTTGTTCTTCAGCACAGTAGGGTAACTACAGATTAGAGCCACCTGACAGATGTCAAAATGACCAGGAGAGTATGAACCTTCCATATAGAAACATTTGGAAATGTTTATTCCTCTGATTTACCACACATGTACACATGGATTGAATCACCATGATGGACCCCATGAAGATGCACAAATATTATGACTTGATTTAAAATAAGCCATTCTTACATAAAAAGATACTAATAAAGTTAAATCCAAAGACATTTAAAGCAAAGCCAATTACACACAATAAGAACAAAATAAAGGAAACAGATGAGAGGACATGAATGCAAACTGAACTTACAACAGAGAGTATCCGCCAAGTCGATGGTTGGCTCTGTGAGAAGACACAATGTTAGTATACCCCTAAAAAGATGAGTCACAAAACATAGGGCACCAATAACTACTACCAGGAGTGAAGAGGGATTGTAAACATGTTATAAATATCATATTATAAAAAAGGCTAGTTGAAAGGTTTTATGTTTAGATAAAATGAACAAATTGCTAGAAAACCATAATTTACTGAACAGGACATAAAGAAGTAGAACATCTGATAACTCAAATAAATCAAATACATATTTTTAAGCATTTTTTGGCCCATTTGGCATTGCTGATGAATTCTAGCAAACACTAAGGGGATAAATAAATGCCAACTCTATACAAAACTCTTCCAAAACATTGCACAGGGAAAAATTTTGCACCTTTTTGAGGCTAAGTTAGTTCTGTATAGAAACCGAACAAGGATATTATAAGAAAGGAAAATTATGGGCTAACATATTCCTTGAGAATAGATGCAAATATCCTAAGGGACACGTTTCTGAACAGAACGCAGCAATATATAAGAATAACACTACATGATGCCCAAGTGGGACTTATTTTAGTATATGCAGGGCTGGCTTAATACTCCAAAATCTACTAATGAAATTCACTGCATTAATGGTTCACAGGAAGGTCTCCACAGATGCAGAAAAGGCATTTGACATGCCAATTCAATTGAGATAAACAAGAAAATCAGGCATAGAATGGAATGTTTCTAAAACATGTGTGTATTCTCTCTTCCATTCATCAGTATGATAAGGCCAAACAAACAACAAACAAAAACAGTAGAAGATTGGAAATGAAGTAAAACTTCTGTATTAACTGATGATGCTTGTGGTCAGCCCAGGGGAAGGCTAGAGGTGGCTACTAGGAGGCCGTAGGGGGCTAGCAGCACTCTGTCCTCATCCAGGGGTGGTCGCCCAGACATCCAGGGGTGGTCGCCCAGACACATGCTTTGTGTTAAACCAAAAAAAATTTTTTTTAAATTTTAAAAAGCACCAAAATAGTTTTATGTTTTGTGTGCAATTTTCTGTATATTTCACAACAAAAATTTCTAAGAATATATTGTAGATGTCTTTCCACGCCAATAAATATACTATCTAAAAGAATTTATTAAGTGAATTTAAGCCAGGTTTCCAGGTACAAGACCAATATACCAAAAAAAAAAAAAAATTCCATTGTATTTATATCGAGAAACGGAGAAGTTTTAAGAAATAATGCTCTTGACAATAGAATCTTAAAACTTCAACCATCTAGAAATAAATACAATAAAATATGGGAAAGACTTCTATGCTAAAAATTACTAAACTTTGCTGAGATAAATTAAGTGGAGGGATAGGCCATGTCATGGATAGGAAGACTCAACATTGTTAAGATATCAATTCTCTCCTAAATTAGCACAGAGAATTAATGTACTTCTAGTCCAATTTTTGATGTGTTCTTGAAGAACGTATGAAATGAACAACCTGATTTTAAATGTATATGGATATAAAAAGGTCTTAGAAGTACCAAGATAAACTTGAAGAGAAGTTATAATCTGAAGTACTCTTATTACTGATCTCAAGCTGCGGTTTTAGCACAGTGTGAAATCAGTACACATCTGGATAAACAGACCAATGGGACGGAACAAAGTCCAAAAGGAGACCAACATGTGTGTGGTCATTTTATACCAAAGGCAAGAGGAACGATTATTTCAAGAACTCGTGTTAGATTGATTAGAACTCTGTAATCTTTGTGTCAGTCAAGATGGATCTCACACATAAACATATAAGGTAGAATAATTCAACTTCAGAAAAAAAAAAACACAGAAAAATGTACTTCAGGATACTGGGAGTAGATTTCTGAAAGCTTATGTACACCAAAACACTATGCATTTAAAAAATGATAGCCTGGGCCTCATCAAAATCACAAACTTCTCTTCCTCAAATACTTCCTGATTTCACTAAGTAAATAGACTCCCCACAGACTTACAGAAAGTGTGTGTAATCAATATATTTGACAAAGGACTCACATTTGGAATATATATAAATACCTACAAATCAATGAAAAGACAATACATAAAAGATTTGAAGAAGTGTTTTACAAAAGGTTTACCTAATTAGCCAAAAAGCGTGTGAGGAGAGCCATTGCTCATGGAGGAAATGCAAGTTCAATTCAAAATGGGTTGCTGCTAAACAACCACCAGAAGCACTGACCTTAAAATGACCCTCAGTATGTGTGAGAATGAAAAACAAGTCAGACTCTGACTTAGCCACGTTGCAAAGCTGTTTCTTACATCTGGTGAAGCTCAACACTCAGGAACCTGCATTTCCTTTGTAGAGTATGTACCAAGGGGATCAAGTGTCATGTCCACAAGGGACATGAATAAGAATTTCATAGCAACTTTACCCATTGCATACAAAACCTGCAAGTCACCCCAAGGTCCAGCAACCAAGTGGATGAATCAATTGGCATCTTGCCTGTGTGCTGTATATTTATACACAGGATAACAGAAACAAGCCAAACCTCTAATATATGCAACGACCTAGATAAATCTCAAAGGCATTATGTTGAGCAAAAGAAGCCAGAAACATAATAGTACACACCACATAATACTGTTTATATGAAGCTGAAGAACAGGCAAACTAACCTATGCTGGTAGAGGTTTGGCACAATGTACTGAAGCAAAATATCTTCATATGCTCTGACCAAGCAATTCCAGGCCTAGGGGTACACCCCACAGAAACTGTCAGAAGAGCATCATTTGTGACAGTCCCAAATTGGAATCAACCCAATTTTTCATCAGAAAATACATTTGTGATGGTTCTACAAGCCATCTGTGTAGAGCAGTACACAACAAGGAAAATCAATAATAGATCTGCACAAAATAAACCAATTCCACAAACATCACACTGACACAAATGACAGTACCCTGAGATTCCAGTTACATATGACAGAAATAATCTAAAGCAAACTATGGTGTTTAAAAACGAGAGCTTGGACAGTAAAAACTATTTTTAAAAAGCAAGGAAATGATTCTTGTAAAGCAGGAAAGTGGTGGTCAGTCCTGGAGGTCTGGAGGTAGCTAGGAGGTCTAGGAGGTCTTGGGGTGCAAACAGCATTCTGTCCTCACCTAGGGTGGTCACACAGGAGCATGCTTTTGTGTGAAATCAGTGATCTATATTTTTTATGTGTACTTTTCTGTATGTAATATTTCACAACAAAAAGTTTCAAAGAAAAAATACCGTAGACAGCTTTCCATGCCAATAAAGTCTTTACAAAGAAGAAATAGCTAAGAAACTGTCGATATCAAAATCTGTAAAACCTTGAACATAAAATGTACTTTGAAAACTTCAGCAGTTTTGGTTTGCCAGTGGTGGAAATACATCCCCTTTGAAATCTAAGGTTCTCACTTTTTGAAAACATCCAAAGTATATCTAGTTTTGCAAAATCAATATGCACTTTAGAATTAGACTCTAGTGGGTGGGAGCTGGCCCAATTTTATCCTTCACTATATCCCTGTGGCTCAGCTTTTGCCTGGGACACATTAGGGGCTCAATGAATAGGGGCCCAGTAAGCACTCACTCGCTATGTGCAATAATGGGAAAAGGCCACCTTCGCCAGGTTGCATCTTGAGCACAGGTGCTCATGGCCAGGGTGGGACACAGACTGGGACAATTTGCTTTGGGGTTTAAGTGGCCTCCTGTAACCTTGTGGCCTGTGCTACGTGGTGGCCACTGGGGGGCGCTGTTTGAAGGTGCCTAGATACCAGCTCTAAGAAGAAGTAACATCTATTGAATGCCTTTAGCTCCTCTTTATTGATCCAGAGCCCCTCAAATCAGCTCCAAGACTTTGGTTGAATTATCTTAGAAGGTACAGTCTTATGTCAGCTGTCCTATAAAGGCTAAGGTCCATCCTGTGAGTGCAGTGGACACAGCATGGAGAAGATGGACCAGAGAGAATACAGGCCCACTGGAGAAGCCTAGGCTCTGCTGCAGACTCAACCACAAAGCCAACTTATGTGACTTGTCAGTCTTCTTGGGACATCCCAGAAATATCTGAGCAAGGCCACCATTTACAGCTTGGTCTTTCTACTTCCCAAGTTGGAGGTGGTGGGGGAGAATATCATTATTTGATTATTAAAGGGTATAATGACCTCCAGAAGGATGGAGAGACCTGGGTTTCACAAGGTGGAGGGAGGGCAGTAAAATAGGGAGAGAAAATCCCAGACACACAAATGCATTCGGGAAAAGTGCATCTGAGCAGTGCGTGGTGTTTCATTTGGAAAGCCTCACTTTGCATAAACTGGCAGAGGCAGAGAAGGACCTGAATTAAGAACCCTTATTTTAAGAGAAGAGGCTGCACCCTGTGCTTCTCTTTCCCTGATTTCCCTAGAGTAACAAAAGCTCTGCTTTTCTTTGCACTGTGACTGGCAAGAAGGGAGGGAGGAGGGCAGGCAGCTGCAGACTACTGCTCTCTGCTCCTGGGCTCGCTGCTCCCCTCGTCCCAGTCAAGTTCACCCCTGTGCGCTGCAGTGGTGCATGGTCTGCAAAGAACTCAGATCTGACAGATGTCTAGGAGGCGGTGTTGCAGGCCTGGAAGGGGGAGCCTGGGTCTCTTGAGAGCCCCTATGGGAAGGATCTATCAGACTGTGTCTTCTGCAAAGAGAGAGAGGGAATGAAAGGGGAAAGAGGAAGTTGAGAGGAGTAAGGTATGAGTGGTGGGAGGGAGAGAGAGGGGTAGAAGCAAAGAGCTTCCAGCCAAGATGGAGAAGACAGGTGCACAGAAAGACAAAGGAGAGGGATGTAAGGAAAGAAGGGACACTGCTGGACACAGTGGCTACTCCTGAGGCTTGGATCTGCAGGGCCGAGCTGCAGCTTGAGCAGGTGCAGAGCCTTTGACCAAGAACCAACCAAACAAAAGCCTCAATTATTTGCAAAGCCTGATATCCACCTGAGCATTATCTGCAACAAACTGGGTCAGCCTTAAAAGCGAGCTAGGGGTAGGGATGAGAGCCCAAGTCTTCTACATCTGATAGGTACATGGTATGTGTGTGTAGGGGTCTGGTTTTCATCTGAGTCCCACCGTGAAAAGCTACCTCTAGAATCCAGCATATAAGAAAGCAATCTGAGCAGCCTCCAACACCACATTGCTGCCTGACACCTGTGTGGCACCCAAGGGTGAGGTGCCCCAAATCTCTGTTCTGGGCTGAGCCTGCTCAGGTGTGATGTAGAATCAGAAGAGGGCCAAAGGCAGGGGGCAGGAGAACAGGTGAGATTAGCCATGCCTGCAGGAGGCTAGCTGAGTGCAAGCAGTCCTGGGAAAGAACTGGACGCCCCAGCCCAGCTCTACTCTACCTGCCATGCGATCAGGTCCTTGAGGCGGCTCAGCTTGTCCTGGTCCTCAGGGTGCTCTCTGGTGTATTCTTCAGTGAAGAAGGCCTGGGGAGGACAGACAGGGGTGTGGACTTTCCTGTTCACTTGGCATGGACCCCACGATGGATCTCTGGCCCTGGGAAGGCCTCAATTAGAGAGGTGCAGGCATGAATTCAGGGGAACTTGGTGCACTGCTGGGAGGGACCTGTGGGGGCCCGTGCTGTTGGTGCTATCTTCTCTTCCTGTAGGTGCAGATCAGTGCCCCTGAGGGTGGGTGCAAACTCCCAGAGAGGTTGTTCTCAGAGTGTGGCTCCTGGGCCAACAGCAGCACCTGGGAATGTGTTAGGCACATACTCCAGCCACGACCCACAAGAGCCGAGTTAGAATCTCTGGGAGTGGGGTCGGGAACTCCGAGCTATGAAGCTCTGCGGGGTCCTCTGATGCACCCAGCACGTTGCTTTGAGGACAGAGAGCAGGAGGAACGTCAGCTGGTGTGTGCTCACGGCCTCGCTCATCACGTGACTCTGACACTGGCAGCTCCCTAGCTCTTCCTGGGGCGCAGGCACCCGCACATACTCGCACACACACGCACACACACACGCACAGGCACATCACTTTGTTCCCACCGCTGAGATTGCATGGGGCATCTGAAGGTAGCCGAAAGAACTGGAATGCTGGGTTTTATTTCTTCCCACATGTGCCTGTTATTTCCAATCTTCTGCCTGGACCCACCAGGTGGGACACGAAGCCCTGATGAGCCCGGTGGCTCCTGCCCCAGCACAGGGAGTGGGAGCCAGGATGGGAAGGAGACGGGAGTTAGTGGAGACAGGCCGTAGAAATTCTGGGAGCCACATGAGGTCCAGCCATAACAAGTGTCCTTGGAAGAAGGTCAGCTGCTGTAGCCCTCCCGCCACTGCCAGGCCAGGGCCTGGAAAACGGACGCCCTTACCTTCTCGTATTTGGCAAAGCCACCCATGACGGCGGGGTCCACGATGCCATTCAGGAGCATGGAGAGCGGGTTGATGGGGAGGCTCTCGTCGCCCTGGTACTGATTGATCATCATCAGGATCTTCTCGTTGGCCGTGGACATGGTTTCGATGGCATTCTCCAGGGGGCTAATTGTGGTCTGTTGAAAACAAGGTCACCAAGAAGAGCCTGAGTGGATTGCATCAGAATGAGATGATTACTGGTCCTGATTTCACTTGGGGTGGAAATTCAAATGATCCAAACTCCCCAAGGAGCTACAGCAGGATCTGCTGTAATTAGTGGGCTGGGGGAGCTATCTGCCCTGGGGAGAAACAGGCTCCTTGGGGAGACAGAGGCAGGAAGCACTGGGCACTTGACAGAGGCCCCCAAAGGGTTTTTCTACCTTTCTGGGTGAACTGTGATCCAACTCAACCCGCTCCTTGTTAGCTGAGCAGCAGTGCAGGGGTCATTATCCAGAGAGACCCAGAGCTCCTGATATGAGCACCCAGCCTGGCGCAGCTGGTCCTGACACTGGGTGATGCAGGAGGGAGCTGCTCCTAGGTAGAGCCGGGCTAATTGGGAAGGTAAAGAGAAACTTCTCCCCCGCCTCTCACAGAGCAGTATAAACAGTGCCATCAAATGACAACTGGCACCCAGTGCGGTTCTCAAGAGCTTGGGATCGCAAACCGAAAACTAAACTTGAGGTCAGCAAACATTTTCTGTAAAAGAGCCAGATAGTAAATATTTTAGGATTTGCAAACCAGATGGTCTTTGTTGCCACTACTCGGCTATTGCAGGAGGAAAACGGCTATGAGGAATATGTAAATGAATGAGCAAAACTGCTCCAATAAAGCTATTCACAAATAGGCGGGCAGGTGGAATTGGGCCCATGGGCCATCGTTTGCTGACCACTGAACTTATTAAATTAAAAGTACAAATCTTGGCTTTGTGGCTTTCTAGCTGTGTGAACTTGGGCAAGTTTCCTCAACTTCTGAGCCTCAGTTGATTTGTTGGTAAAATGGGACCGAGCGAAGCTGTTGCAGAGTTATTGGTAGCTCTTGCTGTTAATGCTCGTAGGTGTTTAAAGCTGGGAGTCAAGGGGCCTGAGAAAACATCTCGGAGAAAGGGACTTGAAAGTTTAGAGTGGGGCCTCAGTGGCTGTGTAGAGAAGGCTGAGGTCACGCAGTACCTGGCAGAGCAGAGCTCTGTGACACCCTCAGCTGGTTCCTGTGCCTACTGCATTCGAGTTGGGCAGATCAGCCTCTCTGGCCGTGTTCTTGGTCCTCTTTTAAACCACGGCCTTGAACCCCTGTGAATCACAACCATCTCACCCTCTTTCCCTGCAGCCATGGTTTTGAAGATGGGAGCTCCTGCAGTGAGAAGTCCCGGGGAGTACTGTCACCGTCACTCTCTGTCACACATGCATGCACACACCTACGGTGTCAGTCAGCTTCATGTTACTACAACAACATACCTGGGGCAAACAACTTACGAGGTTTATTTAGCTCACAGTTCTGGAGGTTCGAGTCTAGCAATGAGTAGTTCCACGGACGTGGGCCTCTGTAAAGGTGCCCCATGGCAATGATGGGAAGCCTGTGTCAGAGCAGACCACTCACACCGTGGGCCAGGAAGCAGAGACTGAGAGACAGGGTCCCACAATCCCTTTTGATGGTGCAACTTAAGTGCCGCAGTCTGGCTGGGCACAAATCACGAGCCACTCAAGAGGAACAAACTTTATTTCTGAACTCCACCAGCACACTCCACACACACTCCCCAGGAACTCTCCCAAACACCATGCGGCTCCTCTAGGAACCACCCACCGGAAATCCCTCCTCCCACACTTCCCCAACCAATGTGAACTCTCCAGGAATCCCTGGGAGAACTCCAAAGTAGCAAGCCCAGGCGGACAGCAGGGGTCTAATCTACACAGCTTAACATGACCATTATCATCTCAATGGCTTGCTGGCATCACCTCTCAACCACTGTTCTGGCAAAAATGCCATGCGTCATTCAGGCCCCACCTCTTAAAGGTACACAGTGCCTTCCTGCCCACCACCTTTGGACAAGGCTTTCATGCATGGACCTCTAGGGGAGAGTACCCACATTCAAACCATAGACCCCCTCACATGAGCACACACACAGCGTCAGCCAGAGGGGAGTGCCATTCAGCCTGGCACTGCTGCAGTCCCCATTCCACAAGTTGAACCCCATGGGTTAGTTATGCCACACGTGCAGACCAACCCTGCAGAGCTCCACAGGGCCAAGGTCTTGACTAAATTCTAAAGAGAATCCGGGAGCATGATTGGACTAAGCCCAGCTCTGTACCTGGAGTTCACCAATATCCTGGCAGGCCTGAAAGATGCGGGCTTTGCAGCAAGTCATTAAAAATGGAAAGACCTGTAGACTGGCTTTCCTCTTTATTTTTGAAGATATTTTTGGAGTCCCAAATCTGTCCTCATTATAGCCATCGGGAATGGAGAATGAGAATGAGAATAACTTTGGCTTCCCACCTAAGGGCATTTATGTAGACCAAATTTATAACTCCCAGAGAAGGGTGACGGGGCGTGTATTTGGCGAAAGGTGTGGTTCCAGGAGCTTGTAACAGGCACACAATTAATGACCATGGTGATGGGGATGGGTCCACTATCCATCGTCTTCTCCTGCCAGCCCAGGTGTTCCTATTTACCCCCTCCAGCCACAGGGCTCGGTGCTTGATGGAGGGCAGGTGGTAGCAGGTGAGGCGAGAAGTCAGGTGCTCCTGATTCCCAAGGCAGCCCCTCATGTAGATCCCACATTACCAAACCTGCCACCAACTGTGGCTGGGACTTTGTAAAGCCCTCTGCTTCCTCAGCTGAGCCTCAATTGTCTATGGACCGTGTAGGTACAACACCCCTGGTCTACTTGATGTGAAGCAAAAAAATGAGTGATTAAGGGAAAGTGCTTTGGGGAAAAAAAATGTACAGGTGAAAGGGGAGGGGCTCAGACAGAAAGAGGACGTGCTTACAATCCCTGGCTGTTAGGTAGCCTTTAAAACTGTTTGACGGCATCCCACCAGTACAGCCTTCATACATCCGTGTGGTGTGCTCATAACCACCTCGGACTCCAACACTGATGGCTTTGGCTGTTCAAGTCCCATCCTTGAGTCTCAGTCTCCTCAGAGGTGAAACAGTACAGCTGGATGAGAATCAGGAAAGACACTGGCTAACAGCAGGCCAAACCCAGTCCACGGGGTCTGTCCTTCAGCAAGCACAGTGATTCTAATTTTTCCAGGTTAAATTGAGTTGGGGGAGGAGTTGCCATTGCAGCTGGCCACAGACTCCACTAGCCCCTGTGGTCTTCATGTGACTCGTTTATTTACCTTATCTTGCCGAACTCGGAAGACACTTGAATTTCTAGCTTTGGGACCTACTGACCCTGGCATCCCTTTCAGCTCTGAAATTCCATAGTTTTGCAATCCCTATTTCCCAGATAATGCAAACTAAGAAGAAAAGAAACAGTGCTCAGCCAACCTGAGTCATACAGCTCATTAATGACCGAGTAGATTCGAGTGACCCCCAGACTTGGGCTCATTGTAAAGACTACATTTCTCAGGGCCAAGAATGAGTAAAAGCCCTCAATAAATATGCAGAACATACACAGCAAGGCCGTTGGAACTCATGTCTCTATACAAACCATACTGGGGTCATGGCAATTTATGAAAGAAAGAAAAGGAAACAAGATGCAAGTTCATATAATTAAAAAATGGGCTGAGAAATGAATTCACTTAGCAAACATTAAACTTCTAAGTCTGAGGCATTCTGAAGTCCTTAGTAACTCATCTTAGGCCACAAAAAATGAATTTGTTCTACTCAACTTTTGGGGTGTTTTTCCAACTCCTTCTACTAGAAGATATTGGGATAAAAAAATAAAGTTTTTTAATATTTCTTCCCTAATTTCATAATGCTGAGGTCACAAAGAAAGATGCAATTCAGATATGATGGGTGTCTGCATTTTATTAAACTCATCGATTTACTTAAATATCCTTGAGCATCTATCATGGGCTCATGACTACTCTTGGCATTTGGAATATGGCAGAGAATAAAATAGGAAAAATCTCCATCTTCCTGGAATTGATATACTGATGGAACTTGTCTAACACATTATATTTAATATTCTATTAATGTTAAAAATCAACACATAGGAAAACTACTCAGTCCATCAGGAGGTGATAAGGGCCAAGGAGTGAGGAGCACTGGAATGTGCTCCCTGTTTGCCTACAGAGTAACAGGAGTCATGGAAGAAGAGGCACCTTGCTAAGCCCTGCCAGAGCACAAGGCTCTGCTGGAGCTAAGGGACAGAGGCCACCAATCGGTGGAAAGTGTCTGTCTGCTTCCTCACCTTAAAAAAAAAAAAAGGATTAATAATAATGTCCCTTGGCATTCCTGAGGGATGAGTTCCATGACGTTCCAAGGACACTGGAGTCTATGAAGGCCCCGGTCCCTTATACAAAAGTGCACAGTATTTGGTATGTGCCCATCCTTCCACATATCGCAGATGGTCTCTGGATGACTTATGATTCCTAATACAAAGCAAATGCTGTATAAATATTGTTACAGTGCACTGTTTAGGGAAAAATGACAAGAGAAAAGGGTCTGTATGCATTCCATTCAGATATAATTTTTACCCCGAGTATTTTCCATTTGTGGTTGGTTGGGCCATGGCAGGAGCCTGGGCCTGCTGAGGGCTGACAGTATGCATCTCCCAGGGTATTTTGAGGATTACATGGATAAGGCCATTCAGCATGTGACACAGTGCCTGGGACACTTGCTAAAACTTATCCCAAACCCAGGGCATGCATACTTCTTTCCTTTCCAGGGCACTGTGTGCTAGGGTAGGCTGGGGTCACTCTGGAGGAAAAGGAGAGAATGAGACCAGTCCAGGTGGCTCATCTGGGATTCACCTTGTTTATTAACCTTGAACAACCCGGGAGCTCACTCTGCAGCTCAGCCCCTCACCGGTACAATGGGGAGAACAATGTCAGCCTCACAGGGTCGCTGGGTTCAAGTCAGATGGTGCAAGTGAGCAGCTGGGTACATGCTCAAAAGTTTTTGTTGCTGTATTCATTCTTATTCAGCTTTCTCGAGGTCTAGGCCATGTCTATAAAAAGGGTTGGAGGGCTACCAAGCTGCGGGCTCACTGGAAAGGAAGTGGGCATTGGGGACAGACTAACAATCCAGAAGCTCAAAAACATCAGTCAGACCATGTCCTTTTGCCCATAACTTTTTCACTTATAGAAAAGATGAGGTCCTACTGATGGTCTAGAAGCAGAATACTGTTATTCACCCTTCACTTGTTCTGATCTGGATAAAAATGTGCTCTGGCTCCACAGCCACTTCCTAATCTCCTCCAGATCTTTGCTCTAAACCTTTTGACAGGGAAGCTCATGCTATTTTAAATAGCCACCCTTCCTCCATCACTTTTCTGTTTTATTTTTCTCCATCTTGGTTATCACCAACCAACATAGTATGTATTGTTTTGACTCTTCAGTCTGTCTTCCCCTTTAGAATGCAAGCTCCATTTCAGAATCTTCAGGTCTTAGAACAGCACTTGACAGATGCTGGGATTCATGAAATGGGTTTTGAATGATTCGATAAGTAAGACATCCTGAATGAGTCCCCATTTATAAGGTCTCCTCACAGCCACAGTGGACCTTCCTCTGGAATAGCAAGATTCTTAGCTGCCAGAGGACATGGGGAACCTAAGGCTTGTGGAGAGGCGAAGTATATGCCATCTGCATAAGAGAGTTCAAGCATTTGGATTCTGGCCAGAAATGTGGCTGTCTGTGTGTCTGCCATAATTTGAACCCAGACTCACCTGGGACATGTGAACCACCTCGAACCAGCGCAGGATGCCCGGCAGCTTGTAGGCAGTCACGAAGGAGGTCCTCTCAATCCACATCGACTGTTTGGGGAAGGGTACGAGGCAGGAGAGCAACACACTTATGACACCTGGGCATCAGAGTAGCTTGGCAGAGACCCAGCCAGCCCCAGGACCTCCCATCCACCCAAAAGCAGAGGAAATATTGCAAGATCCAGAAACACTCTCGCCCCACCCCGAAAACTTCTCAGCCAATGTGAATCTGAAGCTCTCTCTGGACTTAGGCCAAGTAAGTTCTAACTGGATTTATTGGAGTCTGAATTTTCAGGGAATATTGAACTTGTCCAGATGCATTTCTGTGGGGAGGGCCCATAATGTTCATTAGATTCTCAAAGGGATGGTGACTCCCAAAATATTAAGAAATACAGAGGCAAAGAGCAGAGAGAAACTCAAAGCACCTTCTAACTTCAGCCTCAGACTTAGGGATGGAAGACAGGTCCCAGCTGGAAATACACACACACACACACACACACACACTCACACACACCAGGGACTAGCACACAGGGCATACGGGTGACCACATCATTGTGGCTTCTTATTGGTATGTACTGGAAGGTTTGACCTCTGCTTAATCTGGGCTTTACCTCCTGAAGTGCCTGAATGTCCTGTGACTGATAAGGTCACTTGACAGGCACTCAGGGGACATGTGGGATGGGGAAAGAGATGAGGCTGGGAATGGGTGCCATCAAACCTTTGGGCATTTGTTTCCTTTTCTATAATTTTGGGTCAAGTTCTCCCATTCTGGGCTGGTGGATCCACACCCTGGTAGCGTAGGGCAGGGGACCTACTCACAGCAAACTCATTCTCAGGGTCTACTGTCCCCTTGCGCACAGGCCGGGAGTAGTGGAACCTTTGCACATAGTTGGATTTGTAAAAGCTGAAAGACAGAAAGAAGGTGAGTCTCCTGGTGGCCAGGCCCAGCAGCTAACTTCCCGTTGGCCCCTGCACCTGAAATCCATTACAGTAACCTCAGGTCTGGCAGAGTCCTTGTGGCAGCATTTACATTTAGGGTCTATGTTCTGGGCTCCATAACAGTGACCCTTGCACAGGCTTTCCTGGCGGGGAGACTGAGAGGGGCAGAATCGTCTTAAGCCCTTCTAAGAACCCGGCACCCCAAGAATAATGGCCATGGAGTTGAATGCAGATGGGGCAGGCTGGTCATTTCCTGTGGCCCCAGTAAAGGATCTAGAGATTCAGAGGGATGTGCTCAGTGTCCCAGGAGTAGCCTCCAGGGATTTCTTCAAGAGTCATAGTCATCCCCCAAATCATTCCCTGACTCTCCAGCAGGGTTTTCTAACAACATTTCCAGCAGGGCACGGTGCTAGCTGTGAGCTGTTGTCTCCTGTCCGTGGGAGCCTGACCAAGAGGGTGAGGGAGGCTCCAATTCTCTTGGCCACCCCTGCTCTACTGTGGCAAGAGAGTGAGGCTGCTCCAGGGCCTGTGTCCCCCTGCAGAGGAGGCCCTTCCCCTCCCAAAGGAGCTCCTGCTGTTTACGGCTCCACCCAGAGAGGAAGTCTTACTCTAAGACATGCAGATGCTCTTGGGTACCTGGGTCTGGGACACAGGTGGGGGATGGTCTGGGCAGCTGTGGGGGTACAGCTTAGTGCCCCACAGATTGTCTCCCTTGGCCTCATCGGTGACCTTGCAATCTGGTGTGGGACGGATTGATACCTGCCTCCATGCCGGTTCCTCTATTGTAGTCTGAGCACGCCCACTGTCAACGGCCAAACTCACCCAATGCTAAAAGAGGTCCCTTTGGGAGAATGTGCTCATCATGTCCAAGCTGCCTGACCATGTCTCCCAATCCCCAACCCTCCTGTCACCTGAATAGCCCACATTCTGGCTGCAGTTTCCTTGGGGCCACTCAGGGATCAGCCTGAGCAACAGCTCTCTATGTCCAATTCAGTGATTCCAACAATGCCACTGAGGATTTGCTATGCTGCAGAGTTAGCCACAACCTGGCCCTCCCATCCACCTCCAGTCTCAGCCTGGTTGGGGACAGAGTCCTGTTAATTGGGCTTCTCCCAAGAGGAAAAGGGGGAACAGATTGGCCAAGGTGAAGAAGGGCTCTGGGGCTGCCTTGCTACAACCTAAGCAGGACACCCTTTTTGAGTTCCCGCCCCTGTTCCTCTTCCCAGTGGGCTCTGGGTCTTACTTTATGATCTGGTCAGGCACTGGCTTGTTCTTGAACCGTGGGTGCTCATCTAGGACAGGCTGAACAGTAAAACACTGGATATCTGGAGTCCCTGAAGTTAAGGACTTGAAACACAAGTCTGCTGACCACAGGGACAGTCCCAAATTCACCAGTTCCAGCTGAGAGCTTACAGGCCATTCCTTCTGGAAGCCCTCATTTTTCAAGGATCAACTGCATGTTGCTGGCCTCTAACAAGGTGCTAGTGACCAGTTAGCAGTCGCCATGGTCCTTAACAGGGCTGCCAATCACCTGGCAACCCTATCTCAGGGCTCTGCTCCTGATAACAGAGTTGGTTAGTGGTGGGTAATCATAATTATTATTGTTATATTATCATTAACAATAACACCATCTAATGGATTTATAGCTCCCCATCAATTGCAGAGTACCTCTCCTCATGGTCTTATTTAATCTCCAATTCCACTGGATGGCATTTAACCTAAATCATCCCTGTTGAGGTCACAGAAGTCTGGCAACTTGTTGAAGGTCACACAACTTATAAGAACAGAGTGTGGGTTTGCACTTGGGTCTTTTAACCCTATGCTCAGAATTCTTTAGACTTGTCACTCAAAGGTGGCCCTCCAGCTAGCCCCATAGCATCATCAGAGTTGTTAGAAAGAGCATATCTCAAGACATTGAGTCAGAATCTGATTTAAACGATCCTTGGGTGATTCATGTGCACCATAAAGCTGAGAAGTATTGCATTAGAACATGCAAACGTGCACTCCAACATCCTGCGCCAGGATTGTAAAGAGTCTTGTTCAGCCTTAGTGGGAACGAGTTCCAAGCTTGATTAGTGATGCCTGCCATGGGCACAGATCTGGAGAGGCACTCTGTGGGCCAGGTCATGGTCATGGCTATTCTGGACCTGTCTTCATTCATTTGAAGCTGGGAATGCGGCAAATGAAATGAACAAATTCAGTGGTTCACTGGTCCGATCCCAACCACTGTTCTCTTTCCTTACTTTCCATTTTTTTCTTTATTCATCTCTTCTTTTAGATATTCAAGTGCTTTCCTCCCTCTTTTCTACCCAAAGAGAACCATAACTTTAAATGTATCCCCGGGTCTGATACTCTTGCTAGCTCTCAGAGTTACATCGGTGTGGGTATAACCCAGGTTTCCACCATTATCTCTGGATATTCAACAGAGTCTACTATTCCCTGTGCTTGGAATATTTTGTTCTACTACCGTGCCTCCCCTGTGAACCCTTCAGGGAGATGTCAAATGCCAGAGTCCATGAAGACTAACTTCACCCTAGTTGGAAGCTGTTTTCCTTCCTTGGATGTCCAGGCACTGGTCAGTACTTTCTGTAGGATCAGTTTTCAGCTACCATCTTCCTCCCTCTCCTGCCACCCCATCTCCCGGAGAGGGAAAGCTTTCTGATGGAAGAGGCTCTAACTTTTTGACACACAATAAATGGCTAAAACCAAATTCCAAGTTCAATTCAATTGCCTCTCATTGATAAATTTACTCTAGGCTACTTTATTGGGGATTTACTAGTTTTTACCTTTAGAGAGTATTTCCACATTGAAGGAAAGAGGGCAATGTTGAACCTAAATGGACCACTCTAGATGGAAGCATTTATCAGGAAAACCATTTTTTTTCTTAAGCCCTGTGGCCACCAGCCTACCCTGGGAGGGAGTCACTCTGGATTAGCCTACGACAGAAACTAGCCAACTATTTGTGATTTAGATTCAGCTTATCTCCTGTTTCTATATGGTCCACAAGCTAAGCATGGATTTTTTATTTTAAAATCACTAATGGAAAAAGAGTATTTTGTGACATGATAATAAAGTGTGAAAAGCAGAGCAAGTGCAAAATTTCAGTGCCCATAGAGAAGGTGTAACTGGAGCACGGCCACGCCCAGCTACCTGTGCATCAGCAGTGGCTGCTCTCCAGCCAGGCAGCAGGGTACAGGGCTTATGACACAGAGGGCATGGCCCTCGAAGACTAAAACATGCCCCATGTGGCTCTCTACAGCAAGCTTGCCCACCCCTCTATTAGAGAAGGTTCTAGGCCATGTCTACTGAACTTGGCCACTGGCCTTGATCCAACAGGAGGATCCAGGCTTGACATCAGCATCTTAGGTGTGCCAGAGGAATGTGGGTGAAGCTGGCCTGTCATTCCTGCCACTTGGGATCCATGCATGGAATTGTGGCAACCGTAGACCTACAGAGACCTTTGCTTTCAAACATCTTCTGCCAGCTGGGTGTCAATATGAGCCAACTATGAGACCCATAAATTGCTTGGCCACTTTTTAATAAGTGAGGGCAAGAGAGCTAAGAGTTCAAGATCCTGGTAGAAAGCAGGCCTGGACTCGATCCCTAGCTCTGCTGCTTCCTCACCGTGACCTTGAGCTGCTAAAGATCCTGGAGCCCTGACTTTCTTAGTCACGAAATGCAGAGAGTACTGCTGACCCCTCACAGGATGGTCATGAGGAAAGGTGAAGATGGGTGTATCAAGGGGCTGGGGCGCAGAAGAGGTCAGCACACTCTATTCATCAGCTTTTCGAAAACTGATGGTGTGACAGAACACGGTTTTAGAGACATATAGATCTCAGGATTCAAATGCCAACTCCATCTCTAACCAGCTTTATAACCATGGGCAAATTACTTTCTCTCTCTCTGCCTCACATATTCCTTCTCTGTGAAACAGGGAAAATTAACACCCATCATACAGCATTTTATGGGGTTTAAAGAAATAATGGTTATAAAGCATTCTGTCTCACCAAGAGGACAGTTAGCAAATGTCAGCCCTCTCCCTTTGCCTTTCTACCTGGCTCCTGGCACTGACTCAGGCCTCAGAGTCCCAACTATGATGACCTGGTCCAGGAACACCTACCCCTCCCCTGCCCTAGTTAAACGAGCATGCGCAGTTCCACACCAGCATGTCCACCTGGCAGGCCCCGGTGTAATCCCTGTCTTGCTGGCAGCCACGCCCTCTCCTGCAACCAGCGGGCGCCACCACCAGTTGCATCTCTTCCTGCAAATGCCCGTGGCAGAGCAGCCATGAAGGGCAGGCAAGCATAATAAAAAGGTCACAGATGAATATTTATCACCCCAGGGAAAAATATTTGGATTAAGGTTTGGCAGACTGAAGGGCCCAGCCACGCAACCTGTCAATCCGTTTTAAAGGCTGTAACTTAATCTGTGCTAAAGGGCGCAATGTAGGGGAGCCAGGCTGGGTCAAGGTGCTCCTGGCTCAGCAGCCAGCCCTGAACCCTGCCTCCTGCCCGGAGTCAGTGTGGCTCCTGGCCCTGGGAACACGGGTCTGCATCCTGCTCACGCACTGTCACCTCTGCCCTGCTCTGTGCCCGGCAGCCAGCGGTTCTGCCCTGCTCCCTCCTTCCTTCTCCGTCTCTCTCTTTCTGCTTTCTCTCATTTTTCTCTTTCTTTCTATTAATCAACAAACCTCTCCTGGCAGTGGGCTGGGTGCCAGGGCTCGTGGGCGAGGGCCACAGTGCAGGAACGGGGCATAACAAACATCATTCTCTTGGTGCCAACTTCTACCCTCATCTCATGTGCCTTCAAGAAGCACGTGAGGAATACAGATGAAGGTCGATTCTCCAGAGAAACAAACACAGTGTGAGAAAACATGGTCCTGGGGAGTCCTGATAAGGCCACTTTAGAAAAGGTGACCAAGGAAAGCCTCTGCCAGGAGGGAAGCCAAGTTCAGATCTGACAGGTGAGCAGGAGCCAGCTGCCTAAGAAATTGGGGAAGGGCAATTTATGCAAAGGGACCAGAGAAGGCCTAGAGGTGGGGACAATTGGGCATGTTTAAGGAACAGAAAGGAACTGGTATGGCCAGAGGGAAAAGCAGTGGTCAGAGAGTGGACAGCCTTGCAGCCCTGCTTAGGAGTTTGGTTTTATTGTAACAGCAATATGGGGTCCTTTCAGTCCTTGAAAACATCTGTGCTCCTTCCCACAGTGTCCTGCAAGGATCATATTGTCATAAATATTTAATCCTGCATTTCGTTGTTCAGAGTCTATTTTACTTGCTACCTTCTAAGCTCCCTGAAGACAGGACCCCTTAGTAAGTTTAGCGTTGTCTGATGCTTGGCAGAATCTGGACTTCAGAGTATTCATGAGAGCCAACAGTTGAGGAGAGACTGCATGGGTCATTGGGTGCTGCATTCAGAGTGCACAGTCATCCTCCGTACACCCGAGGGTTGGTTCCAGCAGATGCTAAAATCCCAGGATGTTCAAATCTCTTACATAAAATGGCTTAGTAGTCTCACATCCTCCTGTACATGTTAAAGGCCTTACTAAATGACTTCTAATACTTTTAAGTCATTATAGTACCTAATACACTGTAAATCCTAGGTGAAGAGCTGCTATATAAGGGAATAATGACAAGAAAAAAGTCGGTTCACATTTGGCACAGACTGTGTTTTTCCACCCCAAATATTTTTGGTCTGTGGTTGGCTGAATCCAGGGGTGTAGCACCCTTGGACACGGAGGGCTGGCTGTACTGAGATGGGCTCTTTAGATCCCATGCTGGACACTAAAACTGGCACACCAGGGTGGGCAGCAGCTCTGAGCTCTACGGGCTGAGGTGCCCACAGTGCTGCTCATGCCCAGCACCGTGGCTGGAATGTCCAAGGATACACTGGCCTGGGGCGTTCTTCACGTCGTCTCCGGGGGCAGAAGTTGTGTTCATCTTCTCCGAGTTGGGAAACTGGCTCATCAACTGCAGCTGGAAGTCTTCTCTTCGCTCATACTCCTTCCCTCGGTAGATGAACACTTTGTTCTGCAAGGAAGTGACACCCATCAGAGACCTCAGAGCCTCCTGATGTGGAGGATGTGGCCCAA
This sequence comes from Urocitellus parryii, assembly GCF_045843805.1. Taxonomy (NCBI): domain Eukaryota; kingdom Metazoa; phylum Chordata; class Mammalia; order Rodentia; family Sciuridae; genus Urocitellus; species Urocitellus parryii. Next base: position 157,406,677 of record NC_135531.1, on the reverse strand, counting down.
TCATGGCTGGAAGGCTTATGAAATGAGCATGGGGCTGGGGGGCCTTCGATGGCTCCCTGTCCCCTCAGTTTCCCACCAGAGGAGGGAGGAGCTCAACTCCTGACCTAGCGGGGTGTGCCGCTTCTTTAAAGAGCTCCTTCCAGGAAGGGAAGAGTGTGCACGCAGAGAATCTTCTGCAGACCATCCCACGTGGAGCTTCCAGAATACTTTTTTCCTCATGTTGCACCCCATCATACCCACTGTCCTGTTTATGTGGCCACAATGTTTCCCTCCTGGCCTTTAATGTGACGTGGGCTGGGCCTGGGGGGACAAAATGGTCAAGACCTCTTCTCCTGGCTTCGGCCATGAGCTCCCCAAAACATTCTCTTTACCCTTCCTCAGCCACGTCAGCCTCTTCTAGACCAGCAGTCCTCAACCAGTGTCTGTGCCCAAGGGACACTAGCAGTGTCTGGAAACATTTGTTGGTTGTCATGCTGAGGGTGAGGAGTGCGACTGAGAACTGGGGCAGAGGCCAGAGATGCCATTAAACATCCTGCAACACACAGGACAGTCCCCACGACCGAGCAGGATGGGCCCAAGATGTCAACAGTGCCAAGGCCGAGAAGCCTTGTTCTAGAAAGCATCTGTGCTAGGTGTGCTGCCTCTAATGGTCCCTGAGTCCTTCTGCCCAAGTCTCTCTGGCCTCTGTACACCAGACCTCCAACCCTGGCACCATCAGAAGAGCCCAGGAAACCTTTAAAAGTTCAGATTCCGGGGCTGGGGCTGAGGCTCAGTGGTAGAGCGCTTGCCTAGCATGTATGAGGCACTGAGTTCGATTCTCAGCACTATATATAAGTAAATGAATAAAATAAAGGTCCATACATCTAAAAAATATTTTTAAAAAAGTTCAGATTCCCTACAAATAACCATAATTGCTGTCGAGGATGTGGGGAAAAGGCCCACTTGCCCATTGTTGGTGGGATTGCAAATTAGCACAACCACGTGGGAAAGCAGTATGGAGATTCCTCAAAAGACTAAGAATGGGACCACCATGTGACCCAGCTATCCCACTTCTTGGTATTTATCCAAAAGAACTAAAATCAATATACTCTAGTGACGCATGCATGCCAGCACAATCCACAGTAGCTAAGTTAAGGAACCAGCCCAGGAGCCCGTCAATAGAGAGTGGATAAAGAAAATGTGGTATATATACACAATGGAGTTCTACTCAGACATAAAGAAGAATGAAATTGTGCCATTTGCTGGTAAATGGATGGAACTGGAGAACATGATACTAAGTGAAATAAGCCAGACTCAGAAAGCCAAGGGTCGAATGTTTTCACTTTTATGTGGAAAATAGAGGGGAAAAAAGGAATTTTAAAAAGGGGGGATCTTGCCAAAACAGAAGGGAAAGCAGTAGAATAGAAACAGGGGACCAAGATTGAGGGAGGAGGGAAGAAAGGGGAAGGACTGGGGAATGAAGTTGACCAAATTATACTGGGTGCATGGACTACAGTGCATTCTGATTTTATGTATAATGATAAGGTATCAATTAAAAAATAAACAGATTTTTTAAGAGCAATAGAGTAAAGGAAGGGGACCTAGGGAGGAAGGAGGGCAGGGAGAGAGGAAGTAAAACAAAGTCCAGATTCCCAGGCCTCACCCCAGTCCCCTGAGATGGAGCCTACAGGACCTGGGCCCAGGAACACATGTTCTGAACAGATTGCTCAGGGGACCCTGAGGTGACATCAGTTTGGGAAGCCACCTCCACTCCACCCAGGAGAGCCTCCCTGGCTACGCCATCAGGTGCTCATGACATCACTCCCGTGGCTCCACCATGGTAACCATACCCCCTTGATAACCATGGTGACTTAGCTCCTTGACTGTGCTGTAGGCCGAGTGAGGTCAGGGGTCAGGTCTGCTCTTTCCTTGAGCTCTCTCTGTGCCCAGAATAGAACCATAAACTCAGGGACTGGAAGGAAGTTGACAGGTGACCTCATCCCTCCACATCGTGGATAAATGGGCCTCTCGCACAGTGGTTCAGAAACAATGCTCCAGGAACCCTGAGGGTCCCCAAGACCTTTCCAGAGGCTCACAAAATCAGAACCGTTTCACGATAGTTTAAAAGCTGTCTTTGCCTTTCCCACCCTTGCTCTCTCACGGGAGAAGGCGGAGGTCTTCAGAGGCTCTGTGATGTGTGACCACAACAGATGAGGACCTAGCTCTTTCCTGAAGCCAGACATCAAGGAGATTTGCAGAATTGTAAAGCAATCTTGCTTTTTTCCCTTATTTTTTAAAATTGGAAGATACAGCTATTTTTCCTTAAAAAATGTACAATTTATGTTAAGAGGTAGTGGGTTTATTATTGTTATTTTAAAATAAATTACTAATTATTTTAATCTTTTTCTTAGTTTTCATATGGTACGTGTGCATAAAACACATGTACCATATGGGGTTCTCAGTACTTTTAAGAGCAACAAGACCCTATGACTAAAACTCCTGAGAGCTGCTGTGTATGGACCCCTGGGCAGCTCTCATCCTCCAGTCTCTTTGAATTCTTCTTTCCAATAACAGAGGGAGCTCACAACCTCTCCAGGAAGCCCTTGTTGCTGTAGAGACACACCGCAGGTGACTGATGCGGTGGCTCTGACAGGAAGAGTGGCTGAGGACTCCTGGGGGTGGTGGCAGCACTCGGGACAGAGGAAAGCTTGGCTTCTGAGCTGTGAGCTTCTATCTGAGCAGGAGCAGATCCTCAAAGGACAAAGAGACACCTGAAATGCCACCATCCTGCTTCCCTAGCCAGAGCTTCCTGCAAACTCACCCGCAGAAAGGAGGGGAATCCCTGGCCGTAGTAGCCGACGGCAAAGTAGTCTGGCTTGGGCCTGAGGATTTTCATGATGTTCTCATAAAATTTTGCCTGCTGGATCTGGAAGAAGAAAACACAGGCTGTGACAACACAGATGCGCATCCAAGGTACCTTCCACCCAAAGAGGCCACAGTCAAGATCGACATGCCGCGTGCACAGAATGGTGCACCTGCGGCTGTGTCTGTAATCTAATAGGACAGCTCTGTGCAGGGCAAGCCAGGTCCTGTGCTCCACCTGCGCTCATTTATTTACCTGCATCTCCTCACCACTATCCCACAAGTCCCTCCAGGTTGCAGGTTCCCTCCAGGAAGCACAGAACCAAGTTCAGGCAGCTACTTCCTGGGGACCCACCATGGTGATCATGCTCACACTCCGCCCACACTTGGTGTATGCTTGTGAGGATACACAAATGGATGAGTGTCTCTGGATGCAGATGGTCTTCCTGTGTATGCACACTTGACATATTTCATCAATCCCAAGAGGTGTGCATTTCTTATATATTGACATCTCCAAAACCATCTTACCCTACACTTCATGGCATCTTACAATGGCTGTTGGCCCTATAGAAACCCTGATGTGGTCTACATGCCTACAGGTGCACACACGTGCACACACGCGCACACCTCAAAATCAGTGGTAATTTCAACTTGACGTGTGGATCTAGACAGGAGCCTGGATGACCCGGGATCTGTGCAGGGATGTGTATCATAGGTGTGTGTCTGTGTGTTTGTGCATGAAGGCAAGTGTCTGGAAGGCACGCATGCTTCCATGTCCACAAACACCTATGCAGATGTGCCCATGGGGCAGGTATTAAGGGTCTCCCAGTGCAAGCACCTGTGTGTGTACTTGCAACATAGCTTACGTGTCTTAGAGCAGCTAACAGCTCAGTTGTTTTTAACCAGCTCTTCACACCTGCACCCTCCACTCAAAGAAAGCTATCACTCCTCTTGACATTCAGACTCTCGTTTTATCATTTTCTGGAAACACCTAGACTGGCTTGTCTCAGTGGACTGGAAGAGGCCCTGAAGTCCTGGCACTCAGGCATCCAGGAAATTTGTGGGGTGTGGACAGGACAGGGAGCAGGTGAGTGCTCTGCCTTTTCCTTGCAGAGGCCAACTCCCCGCCATGTCCTGGCTTCTGCGGCACAGGCAGGACAGTCTGGCTCCTCCACTTTCTACTCCCTACCAAGTCCTGGGCCTTGACATGCTTCTGAGGGAAAAGCCAGTTGGGGAGCATTTTAATGTGATTTATCTGCTCATCAAAAAGCACAAATAAGTGTTTTTATTTAATTGGTTTAGTGATTTGTGGGAGTGTTTTTTGCAAATGTAGCAGTGTTGAACAGGTTCACAGCAGCAGCAGCTGCCCCAGTGCTACACAGGTACTTAACGCTCCATCCAAACAACGGGAAGAGACACTCGCCTCACTCAGGCCCCACCTCCATTCTTCTTCTGTTTTCCTAACCCCCCTGGCCTCCAGCCTCCTCCTCTGCAACATCTGTGGGGAGAGGAGGCCTACCCCAGGGCCAGGGCGCCTTACCAGGTTCTGGCTGAGCAGCTCGTAGTCGAAGATCTCCATCTCGTACTGTTCAGCCAGCTCCTTGCACAGACTGATGGCCTCTTCCCACATCTATGGAAGGTCACAGGAGCAAAGTTATGGGGACCCCAACTTTCTGGAGCCTTGGCTGAGGGAGGGACTTGAGCCCTGCTGTGTCCCTGAGACTGAGCTGTAGCCTCACCCAGACCTGCCCCCCTCACGGAGGGAGCCGGGGGCTTCCTGGCAAGAATGGCCTTTCCCTGGCCTCTCATTCTAGTTTCTTGATGAATAATGGAGTAGGCTAATTACTTTTTCCATGCTCTCTGCTTCTTCTAACCACCCTGAGAGGAACTAACAGGCTCTTCATGGGCCAGGTGAGAATGGAGGCTCAGGGAGGCAAGAGCCCGCCCCAGTCAAGAGCCTGCCCAGTAGCAGAGACGGCATGCCAGCCTGGGGCTGTCACTCCAACTTCCATTCCTCCTGTGATACCCCAGCAGGGTGCAGGCTGGGCAGGGGTATGTTGGCCCCACCTTCCAAAGAGAAGGGAGCAAGTGACCTGAGCCAGAGAGCTTCTGGAGATGGAGTTTAGACCAGACCTTGGTTGCCCTGATGTCCAGTCCTGGGGTCTTCCCTGTCTGGCTTCATGGTAGCAGGTTGAGGCAGAGGGAGAGGTGATTTCAGAGTATTAAAAAATGATTAAAATTACATTGTAGGACATCTTCCCCATCTTCAAAAATAATTTCTCTGCTCTGTTTTAGGTGAGAAGCCAAGAGTACCCACCATCTTAGACTAAAGGAGGCCTTGAACCTCTGCAGACAGGCAGGGGGAGGTGCAGGGTGGGCTGCAATTCAGTTTAAAATAGAAAATGCCTCTCAGTGAAGACGCTGGAGGAGGCCGCGGAGGAGAGAGGGCCGTTGCCAAAACGCAGTGTGAGCTTTGTAGCAGAAGTGTTCTCTCTGCAACCACATATGCAATAAAACCAAGGGCCGCATGGAGGAGCCCGGCTGTAAACCACGGATAGCTTAGTGAGCCCCAGAAAATGCATAAAGTGCCAGGAGGAACCAAGTCTGCAGGCTTTGCCCAGAACAAGAAGGTTGGGGAAATGCCCCTCACTGAGCGAGGGCTGTTTGGCTCAAGTGCGGGTCTTCACCAACTTCCCACCTAATACAGTTGGGGAGAAGAAACTCCCCATGTGTTAAGATCACCAAGAGACCATGGAAGGAGAGACGGCAGGAAGTCAGAGCCCTGGATTTCCTCCCAGGTCCCCCTGGGGCCTCTGATGGTCACTGATCTCTTTGAGCCTCAGACATTCACTACTGAGCTGCTGGTGCTGGGTTCTGGGGGTGGTTCATGGGCATTGCATCCGCAGACATGGAGCAGATGTGAGGATGGACAAGATGCAATCTCTACCCTCACGGAACACCAGTGAATGTAACGGTTGTATTTTGAGGGGGTACAGGAGTCTGTCAGGTTATGGGAAGATGGACATGTGGAGTGGAGAACCATTGTGTGTGTCTATAGCAATGGGTCTCCCCGGGAAGTGTGGAGAAAGAAAACTGAATGGGGTGCTAAGGAGTTTAGGCTTCATTCTAGAAGCATCCACAGAAGTGGTCTTCAGGCTGAGCTGTCTCCATCTGCTGCCTCCTCTCTGCTCCCAAATGCTTTGGCACCACCTCTTCCCTTGCCCTCTCCCCCATTTTGCACAACACAAAGGGCACCATGCAAACATTATAATGGCTGGCATGCGTCTGTGAACTTGGCATGCTCGGCACAGGGCAGACTGCACTGAATGCCTTGAGGAGGACACAGCCCTACAGGTCCTTCTGGGTCTTTTCCATCCTGGCTGACTTAACCAGCTAATAAACAAACCAGAAGCTTTACTTTGACACTCAGTGGGGCAGGAGGTTCAAGGGATGGCAGAGTCTCTGCCCTCAAGAGGCTTAGCATTGTAAATTATGAGATGGTCTTCTCAACTGCCCAGTGCTGGGGGATTTATAAGCCCTTCTGCAGACATTACCTCATTCTATCTTTCCAAGACGGTGGGGAGATCAGACCAAGACAGATGAAATGAACTGCAGCAGCAGGACAGACCAAAATTAAGTGTTAAATGGTGTCCTGGTGAACCGAGGAGACCTTGCAGCCCAGAGGAGAGGCAGGGCTGTGGGTAAGCAGGAGGCTTGAGAGAGGCTTGGGAAAGGAAGTGGCAGAGCCAGGTAACAATGATGATCATGGAAATGTACAAGATACACCATGTACAGTTCCTAAGCTAGACATTCTGTGCGGATCTTGTCACCTCATTTCCACCCTACAACCAGGGAGTTGGTCCTATTAGTATTTTACTATGATGGATGGAAAACGGGAATCATGCAGAGGCCAAGAAAACTGTAGGGGGTAGAGAAGCAAGGAATGAAACCCTGGAGTCTGGCTCCAGAGGTGAGGGCTCAGCTGCCAGGCCACAATCTCTGTGGGATGATGGGAGCCTCTGGGCTACTGCTGCCTGACTGGCCACTGGAATCTGGAGCTGGGCAGTAGCTGGTTTGCCCAATTCCTGGCCAAACCCAACCAAGAATCTTTGCGGGCTGCAGACCCACACTGGTGCCATCATGCCATCTACCTACTCAGTCCACTCAATTGCCCTGGATAAAGTCCTTGGTCCCTGTGTGTGTCAGGTTCTGTTCTTGCCACTGGCCATTTATCAGTGGACAAGGCAGGGTCCTTCTGTCATGGCATTCTGAATTGGGGAGCCAGACAATAAACAAGAGAAACAAAATAAATGTGGTGGTGTCCGAGGGTGGGAGTGCTTTGAAGAAGCAGTAACGGTGACCCAAGGCAGGGCAATGCTGCTCTGCCTGGAGATGGCCAGGGAAGACCCCCTTTGAGGATGCCACACCCAAAGCAAAGCCCTGAGTGGTGGCAGGAGCCAGCCTTCCAGTGGGAAGGGGGAGGAGAAATGCTCCTAGCTGGGAAGGGCCAGTGCCAGGGCTCTGAGGCCAAGGAGCTTGGCATGGAGCAGGTGAGAAGAGAGCTCCCAGGAGGGAGGCAGAGAGGAGGCAGCCAAGGCCCAGCTCACAGAGGCCCTGTGGATCATGGGAAGGACTGAGTGATGCATTCTAAGTGGAATGGGGAAGTCGCTGAATCTCCCCCAATGAGACAGGCGAATGGCACGATCCAATACTTGTCTCATGATAGGATCATGCCATGTTTTCTGAGTGGAGGATGATCCACAGGGTGGGAGGGGAGGCAGGGACTTTGCTTAGGATCCATCGTAGTAGCCAAGAGAGTGATTCTGATACCTGTAAGGGAAGGTTTCAAGTGGAGATGGAGAGAAGATGGAAAGAAGGGATCAGATTTAGGATTTGCAGGGAGAGCTATCCATTCCTGAGGATGGATAGGTTGTAGGGTTTAGGAGGGAACTGTCCTTCCCAGTGGCCAGGGTCCCCACAGAGAGGGGAGGGGCAGGAGCAGATTACCTTTCCTTTGTCAAAGTAACCTATGATGGTCTCATAGAGTGTCTCCTTCAGCTGCCGGTGGGTCTGGGGATGCTGCTGGCCTGTCTGCATGACCTGTGATGCACACTGCTCATCTGACCACTGTGGAGAGAGAACGCAGGGAGTCACCCAGGGCCAAGGGACTGCCACGGCCAGTTGTCTTCCCAGGATTGAAGGGCAGAAAACACCCTCCCCACACTGTGTTCTTTCCTTCTTTCCTCTTCTCCCAAACCCAGCTCACTTTTGAAAATTCAAGGTCCCCCAGGGGAGGCTGCCCTCTTTTGTGACATGAGTACCAGGATGCTTGGAGGTTGCTCTTTAGCACCCATGTCCCAGAACACATACTGATGAGGAGCGAGCTGAGGTCCTGCAGACCCTGTGTGGCTCCCTGTGGCTCTGGGTCTCAGTGGTCAGTCCGGCAGATGCCGGTCTGCCATTTCCCTTTGTAAAGCACTTCCTGATTTTTGCTGAGTGGTGCTTAATTTGCTCCATTGGCTCACTCTATGTAGCTTGCAGGGACTCTCTAGACCCTGATGAGGTGCCATCCCAGCTCTTCCAAAGCCAATGAAGATCATCTGACTTCATCCAGCTATTGCAAAATTTTCAAGAGAATGAAAGCGGTTCAGTGAGCACACTAATGGTTTATGGCTGATAGCAGGATGCTATATAACACTGCAAAATATATCTTGGGGGGTTATATTTGCTAAATGTAAAGGTCACTAAAACCTTATGTGATCAGGGGAAGTAGGGCAGAAAAGTATCTTGCCAGGTCAATATTTTGGGACCACTGATCAAAACAAAATGCATCTGGCTGTTTTTCCTCTTTTTTTTTTTTTTTGAACTCTTCAACATGTTAGGGCCCCACGTGGCTCCCAGCCTGGACCCCCTTCATCCAAAGGGACAGCACCTTGAGAAGCCAGGTGTGAAGGAGCAGTGTGTAGGCAGCCTCTGTGTAATTGTCACAGTCCAGGTGAAGGTCACGGAGTTTGTACAGATACCTGTTTGGGGAAAAATACACCAAATTCCAGGAGCAGTGAGAAGGAGGTGTTGCTAGGGACAGGAAGGAGTGTACATTTGTAGGTCACAAGAGAGCCTTCATAATGACAGCAGCTAGCATTTGCTGGGCATCAGGCCCAGATGCCTTGGATCACTCATTCCTCATGAAAAGCCCACGAGATGGTTTCACTGGGACTCCCATTTTCAGATGATAAAGCCACAGCCTGGAGAATGGGGACCATCCCAGCCAGCATTCATTCAGCTTGATATTGAAAGATACGGCCAATGCAATATGACAAGTCAGGGAAATAAAGGCAGGAGAGAGAAGGGGTGGGGAGAACTTGTCAGAAGGCCTGGGCTGACAAACAGAAATGTGGGTCATCACCTCCCCTCAACCGCTGTCAGCCTGCTGGGGTGGTAACAGGCCCCAACAACTAGAAAGGAAAGCTCCTACTCCCTCTTCTGTTCTCTGAATATAAAAAAAAAGTGTAAAAAGAGGGAGGCCAGGGGCTGGAGAATGGACATTAACATAGAGGCCCTGAGCTGTTGATGGGGAGAACCCACCATTCAATCCTATGTCCTGTCCTTTTGCAAAGTGACATTCCAGTTCCTGAACCCTGGGATGGCAATTTATTGATGGGTATTGGAGACAGGAGCAAAGGAAGAAGGTTTGGTAAGTTCTTAGATAACTGACCCACAACAGGCACCAATGGGCAGCCAGTGAACTTCTCTGTGCCTCAGTTTGCCCACCTGCAAGATGGCAACTCTCACCAGAGAGCCGTTCAATGTAAAGGGCCAAGCAGATCATGAGTGGCACATAAAAGGCTCCATAAGTGACAGCTAGCATTGCTGCTAATAAAGGCAAGTATGCATGGAAAGTGATTAGCTTGTAGCTGGCACTGAGTGCTGACAGCTGCTATCTATTATCATTGTGAACCTCATTCTTCTACAAAACATTCCCACCTGCCGCTGCTGGAAGCAGAAGTCAGAGCCCAAGAACCACTGCTTTGGTGACTTGCATGACATTAGGAACATTTATTAAAACCCAACTTTTAGTAATCGGGTGAAGGAAAGAAGCTTGATTCTTCCTCCAGGAGGAGAGGTGCTGTAGCCATTGTGGTGGGATTTCACCCAGAGCCACCACCTCATTCAGGGGAACATGGGCTTCCAGCATCTGCATCAGTGCAGGTCCCTGTGCTGAGGTCCAGGTTCCTAGTGGAAGAAAGGCTTTCTGCACAGACCTCAGCAAGGAGCTGCTGACATTCAATGTCCCTGGCCACATAAAATGTAGCTGCTGGGCTGAATGTCAGCTGCCCGACCTCTGGTTAGGGACAGTCAAAGGTCTGGAGGAGAAGACAGTCATCTCGTAATTGTTTGATAGCTAGTGAACCAGGCCACCCAGGGCCTTGTGGCTCATTCCCTTGTTCACCCAGTAGAGTTGCACTGAGCACTCAGGCTATACCAGGCCATTGGAAATCAGAGGTAGCAAAAATGGACCCTGTTCTTACATTTGGGATTCAGAGCCTAAAAGATTTAAATGTGAATCGATTTATCAAATGAATACCTGAGAAATACAGCTGTGATAAATATTGCCAAGGTGAGATCTATGGACTGAGAGTGATATTTATTTGGGGGGGGAGAGAAAGGGATTCTAGAGAGGGCTCTGGCCCACTAGGTGAGCTGGGCTCTGGAGGGGAAGGGCATAAGAGGGACAACCTCCCAGGCAGAAGGATCCACCATCAAGTAAGCACATTATTACCAGTAGCCTATCCATCCATCCCAGCAACGATGTGCAGGCGAGAAGTCTGAGCCTAGTTAGCAACCCAGAGCCAGAGACAGGCAGAAGCAGGTTCCAGCCCAGCTATTTCCAGTCTGTCCACACTCCTCCCCATAATGTTCTGTGGTGAAGCTGTGTGTGACCTCCAGATAGAGCTGGGAATTTGGAAACACTGTGTGCACACATGGGTTAATCTTGCTATATCTCTTTCTATTGATTATTGATTCCTTAGACCCTTAGAAGGCTGTATCTAACACTGGGATGGGGGCATGGCCCAAGGGAGAGGTTTCCTGCTATGGTCAACTCCTGCATTGGCCAAGGCTCCCTCTCCGTTTTTAAATGAATCCCAGGGTTTGGTCTTCTGTTACAGAGCCCAAGGGAGGATCTCAATGAGCTCACTAGGATATCAGGTCAAATACCTCCAGATGCTTGAGTGAGGTAGGCGGGATATAGAACCACAGGGAGAGATAGTCTCATGACCCTGGGGCTGGCGCCTGCCATGTCTGAAAGGGTCATCACCACCCATCACATGAGAGCTGTCAGATGGGATGAGGCCCCAGTGTGGCCAAACCCTCTGAGATTTTTAGAAGAAGGAAATTGTGATTTTTATGTAGAATCTCTAGATTTGGCAACGAATTAAAAATTGTTTTAAAATACGATGCCTGCCAAATGGAACAGGTTTTCAGACTCTCCCCTGTTTGCGATGTCTGGTTTGGGCAAATATGGCTTTCCTAGATAGGCCCCAAGTCTCCAAGGCTTGCAGAGGTCTGGGATCTGCCATCTGTGCTTCTAAAATGGGAGGCAGAGGAGAGAGGATGGAAGGAGAGACCATATGCCAGGCGCGTCACCTAGAGTACCTTGTCTCATCCTCCGAACAGAAGGTGCAATGGAAACACGCTGCAGATGGGCAAGCCTCAACCAATTCCCGGGACGATTTGTCCAACATAACAGAGAAAACAGGGAGAAGATCCTGAGTTCTCCAGTCCCCAAGCGTAGTGCTACCACAGTGTCATGTCTAATGATGTTATAAATGACCCAAGCTCAGGACAACCTATAGAATTCTAATTATTTTTTTCCCCTCAAATGAAAGTTCCTACTTCTGGAATAACATTAAACTAAGAACCTAAAAATATCTTCAGTAAGAGCAGACTGAGTTTAGTCTTGAAGTCTCTTTCCTTTGACTGAATATGTCAAAGGGCTTAAAAATACCTGGCTCCTTAACCTTCTGATTGATTCCACCACAGGGGCTCCTGAATCCTAACGATATGCACAGAGGTATATGTCCTAGAATTCTGTTGTTGTGCTGTTTGTTAGAGAAAAAGTTGGAAGCAACCTAAATGTTCAACAATATAGAACTGGTTATATAAATTATAGTCTGTTTCGGAAAGGAAATTTAATAGTTTCATTAAAAATGATCTTGAAATACATCTGTTGACATGGAATTCTTGTCAAGTTAAAAAAAAGGGGCAAATAATAAATCATTAGTATTCCAGTTTTGCAAAAAGTAATGTTTGCCTAGAATTTGATATATGCATAAACACAGAAAGATCTGGAAGTATGTACGGGTTATGGGGACTTATTTCATTGCTTTGTTTTGCTTGTCTGTATTTTTATGAGTTTATTTGGTTTCGGTAAAAAGTCTATATTATTTTTGTAATGAGCAAAAAATAACAATAAAAAACTTTGCAGAAAAATATGAGATTCTGAGAAAAAAAATTGGCAGAGAACTTCTTAGCTCCAGGCTAATGTCCCTAAAACCCTTCATGATATATTAAAACAAGTATCTCTTAAAGGCCTAGAAGGAAGCAGGCATTGTGCAACTCTGTACTTCTCCCCTTTGGAACCGGGCTGGCCAATGGCTGTACAGTTTTCCCGGACCAACCTGGGCTTCATACACCAACCAGTAACAAATGCAAACAGCTCACAGCTTTCCCACAGGAGAGGGAGGAGCAGGGCCACAGACAGGTGGGAGAGCTGTGAGTGGCTTATGGGGAAGAATCGACAGAGACAGGTCTGGGGAATTGATAGGCATCAGAACATGAGGGGTCTGAATGCCAAGAGGAAAAAGGTCAAACTCTATCCTGAAGGCAGCGGGGAACCATCAGGGGATGTCAGCAGGAGAGCAGCACAGCAGGCTGAATTTAGAAAATAAGAATCTTACCTTATGTACATCTCTTCCCGGTTGTTATCTTTGTAGAAATTCTGGATGGGGAAGAAAAACAGCCATGAGCAAGGCTGTGGGGGTAGAGGGTGTCGCAACGTGGATGAGAGAGAGGTCGCTGTTTACTGTCAGGGCACCCTGAGATAGGAGTGAGAAGTCTACTCTGCTGAATGCATCCTACAGTCTCACTGGGAGAATCTGTTTTGAAAGCCACTTCTCTGAATATAGAGGGACAAAGGAAATGTCTCAGCCATAATACGTAAGGAGATGCAGTTGAGCTGTTTCTCCTGGGCTGAGTGGTGTGCTTCCATGGCAGGGCCAGCCTGCTTTGAAGGGCAGCCCAGCTTCCTCTTTCAATGCTCAGGCCTGTTGTCACAATGCTCAGGCCTGTGGTTCTGAGTTGGAAAGATAGTAGGAACATCCCGGCAATAGTAATAGATCATAACCCCTGAGAACACAGAACTCTCCAGAGCTGTGATGGGATTCCACAGCCCAAAGCATTTACACTTGGCCAGACTTAGGAAGCTGGTCCCTATTCCAGCCCAGGAGCCATTTCGACTGGTAGTTGTCCTGGGCTCCCATGCCTGAGATCCTAATCCTGTGACATCTTTATACAAGTCCTTACAGATCGGAACCAGGAGGTCCTGATCCAGTCTGAGAGCCACACAGGGGCAAACTCTGGTTTAATCCTTAGCTCTCCTCACACTAGGCACCTCTCCCCCATCCTGCCCTGATCCTTGACGCCACATTCAAGTCCCACGCCCAAACTTAGTAGGGTCTGACTGCTGGAGGAACTGCCCGCCCTAAGCTTTCTCCCTGGTCCTAGTCTGACTGCTAAAGGTCAATTTCTTCAACCTGCTTCTCTTGCTCCTTAGAAAGAAACCCTCAGTTCCTGGAAAGGCCCTCCTTCTGCTCTTTCTGTAAGTGGGGCCTGGTGGAGTCCTCAGCGCTGAATGTCTTTCTGCTGTAGTCAGAGTTTTTAAACTCCCTTCAGCATTGGGGACATCAATGGCAATATCTAAGCTGCTGCAAGAGAGGCCCTGTGGACTAAGGGGAGGCCACACAACAGAACTGGGGGAACTGGACTTGTCTTTGGAGAGCACTAGGGGTGGCGGGGACTGACGTGATGGAAACCATGTGGGCCTTGGCCAGCTTTGTTCATTTAAAGCATTTTAAGTCCAGCCAATATGGGGGAAGGAAGCACTACAGCTGCTGCCACCTCCTCCTGAGCCAATCACCCAGCATAGGAGGGAGGCTGTCAGGAGCTGGCCTCCTGCAATAGAAGGGTCAAGAGCCTTAGCTGCTCTGGCTGGTTGGTGGATGGTAGTCTCTAAGTTCTAGTTATTAGTGCTCTCCATCCTGCCAGAGGAAGGAAGCCAGCACACACGGAACAGTTCCCCAGGGGCAGGACCCATGAACTTGCTGCTGCTTTTCCTCCACATAACATAAGCAAACCAAAACTGGAGAGCATCTCTGCAGTGGTCTATTTCATTAATCACCAGGGTAAAGACAACCTTGAGCTGTGTGCCTCTGAAACTCACATGGTCCACCAGTCTCCACCGCCATCTTCCTACCTTGGAATGTATTAAAGGCTAATGTGGCGCTCATTATTCCCATTTCACATATAAGGAAAGTGAGGCACAGACAGACCTTAAGATGCAGAGCTACCAGGTGGTAGAGCAAGGGTGCTGACCCTCATCTGTCTGATTTCTGAAGCTGTTATAGCCACCTCCCTATCAGGAACAGGAGTGAGACACAAAGTTAAGTGCCCCCCCCCTCTCTGATTCTGGACAGACATGGACAGTGGAGACACCCGCCAGGCCACGTACCAGCAGGTTGACAGTACAGCTCATGCGGTTGTCTTTGCTCTCGTCGGTCATCACACCCCGGTAATCCAGCAGCTTCTCCAGGAGCCCTTTGACCAGGTTCACAAAGTTCTCCACTGACTTGGCAATGGTGGGGTGCTCTGAGGCACACTCCATCAGGCTGCGGGCAGAGACAAGTGGTGAGCTCATGGACAGGGGACAGACTGTGGTGGGTGGAGGGTAGCCCAAGCCAAAGGGTCCTGCCAGTCCAAACTCCCCTGGTTTGTGAATGGTTCCTTTTGCTCATTTGTATATGTATTTACTCATACAGTGTAGTGTCTACTTTTCTACTGTTAAAATGGGGAAAAAATTAAAGTAAAAAAACTTTTCAATGTGTGCATGGTGGGAGAGGGGCGACAGTCACTTTCACACACTCACATTGGAAGTATGCAGGGCCCCTGGTTGAATGGCGATTTCCACACTGTCTATCAACACTGAACGCTCGCATCCCTGGACCCAGCAACTCTACTTCAGGGAATCTGCTCTGAGGAATATTCCCAGCAGTATGCCAGGATATATTTATAGCACTTATAATTGCAGCTGATACTGAAATAGTTGGAACCAGCTTCAATGTCCATCAATGAGAAAATGGTTAAATAAATTAAGGTATATTCACAGAATGTGATTCTATGAAGTCATTAAAAGGAATTAGAGAGATCAATCTGTTTTGATATTAACAGCTCTATAAAATATATAGTTAAGTGAGTCAAGTTGCTGAATGATTTTTTTTTTTTAAATTTAACTAACGGGCATAGCACTGAGTCCTAGTGTTTTTCTTAACATCTCACAGATATTAGCTCGTCTGATCCCCCATCACACTTTAATGAGATGAGACTGACAGATGAAGAAACAAAGGCATGGGGAGGTCAACTAACTTGTCCAAGGTCACACCATTGGTAAACAGTCGGGTTCCAGAGTCCCGTGTCCCAACCACCCAATACCACGCATGTGCTAACCACATGGTGGAGCATGACACACGGTCAGGAAGGACAAACACCAAGTGCTCAGCCATGGTAGCTTGTCTGAGGGGTCAAAGTTGAGGAACAGAGGAGAAAACCTTTTTTCAATTTAAATATGGGTATATTACTTGAAAAAAAATAATCTGCATTATAATATTAATATAAATTTTTAAAATGAAAATACAAAATGTGATGTTCCTAAGCCTCTCCCAGCAGACACTGCAAGGCATGTGTGGTGGGGAGAAAAACATCAATCTGGGAAGACTGTGTCTACCCCCAGGCCGCCTGCAGGCTAGAAAGGGAAAGACGGATGAATTGGAACTCTGATGAATAACCACTTCTTTTTAATCACTTTTTCGGTGCCAGATGCTACATGAGTCCCTTTTTCATTAGAAATCCTCATAGAAGTTCTGACAAGTAAAAATTGTTTCCTCCATTTTGCAGATGAGGAAATCGAGGCTCAGGAGGGCTAAAAGACCTTCCCCATGCTACACTGGAAGTACCTTTGAGTGGTGACCTTTGGAATCAAGCCAATTGCTGTTCAATTTGGGGAGAGCGTTTCCACGAAAGAAGCCTGGTGGCCTGTCCCTGGGCGTCTCTGCTGGATAGGCAGCACCTGACTCCATGACTGTTTCCAGCTGGGCTCCCCATGTCGTGCAAGTCCCAAGAGCTCTTAGGAGGCCAAGGTGAGAGGAACCAGGAATCTACACGTGATTTATTCCCACCAGGGAGCGCAACAGGCTGCAAGGAGGTGGTGTCTGAAACTGTGGCGGGGCTCAGACAAATCCATCTATGTGCTGGGAGAAGCACCTGCTGCCTGCCTGGCCATGAGCGGTGCAAATGGCCCTGTGATTTACACCTGTCTGGCTCAGCCGCAGCTGTGCCTGCTCCCTTCTGGAGCAGCCACTTCCAGCCCAGCTCCCGACCCCAAGGACAACACAACTACAAAGAAGTTTCTTCCCAGAGTTTGCTGTGGGATTTCTCATGGCCTCCCAGACATCTCAGGGCCTCAGACGAGGGCCGCAGGCAGCACCGTAGGGTCTCTTAGCTCAGGGGATTTCAACCTGCAGGCAACATGGAGAATCACTGGTGCTTTCAAACTTCAGTGTGATGGAAATCACCCGAGCATCATCCAAGAGATTCTAATTTACCAGGTCTGGATTGGGACCTGGGAGCCTGACTTGCTAACTAGCTCCCAGGTGACACCAATCCTGCTGCTTCAGGGATCATGCTTTGTGAAGCAAGGTTTTTAGAAGAATAAGATCTTGGCTGTTTTTACTTTCTCTCTGTTTTTATGCATGAGGCAAGAAGGCTGCTAATAGAGTCTAGAGCTGGTAAGATGGTGGGGAGACAGGAA
Source organism: Urocitellus parryii (assembly GCF_045843805.1). Classification (NCBI taxonomy): domain Eukaryota; kingdom Metazoa; phylum Chordata; class Mammalia; order Rodentia; family Sciuridae; genus Urocitellus; species Urocitellus parryii. The sequence goes on along the minus strand of NC_135531.1, from coordinate 157,389,696 downwards.
TCACCCATCCATCACCCATCCATATATTCCACATGGTACCATTCTGGACACCAGGGACTGCTACATTGTTAAGACCCTGCCCTTCATGAGATACTAGTGCAGGAGGGGACACACACACAGAGATAAGTTACTGTGGGCTGTGACACTACCGCTTACTGGGTGCTTCCGTGTTCTGAGAATGGTGCTAAGCCCATTTCACTGATTATCCTGTTTAATATCCACAAAAGCTCCTCAGCATTACTGTAACCTCCAAGTCCTGATGTGGATCCTGACACACAGCTGTGACTTACTTGGAGTCCCATGGCAGAGTGGGAGTGGCAGTGAGAAAACTTGGGAATCCTGGGCTCAGGAGGATAGCTCCTCACTCAGTGGAAGGAGGGGTGCACACTTGGTCCCCACCTCTGCTACTGCTTGGGGTCAGCAAACTCAGGCATCCCTTGGGCTGCTGCCAGCTCAGGCGTCCCTGGGACTGGCCTGCATTCAGCCTGGGGGCCCCCACCTTCTGTCAGGGCTGTGGAACTGGACTTTGAGTCAATGCTTTAGGAAGTACGCATGGAGTGCCTCTGGGGTGACAGCTGCTTTTCCACTGAGCTGGTTTGGGTAGGCTCTAGGCCCAGAACACACGCTGTGTCTCCTTCAGCCTTCCAGCTCCCTCAGTACCTCCAAGAACATCCCCAGGTTTGCAGTCAAGTAGCAGGTGCTGTGGAGTCGGTGTGAGGAGCCCCTGAAGCTCAGGAATATTGTTGAGAGGTGACATGATTAGATCATGAAGTTGTAACCTAACCAGTAGGTTCATCCACTTGGTGGATTAATAACGTGAAGGGTTGATTGGGTGGCAACTGTGGGCAGGCAGGACTGGGCGAAGGAGGTCACTGGGGGATGTCTTGGAGATCCCATTTTGTTCCTGCCCCACCCCCTCGGTTTCCTGGCTGCCATGGCCTGAGCAGCTTCCCTCTGCCATGCCCTTCTGCCATGATGTCCCCCATCACCTTGGACTTAGAGCAGTGGAGTTGCCCACCATGAACTCAGCCTCTGAAACCATGAGCCCTCCCAATAAACTTTTCCTCCTCTAAGTTGTTCTCATCAGGTTATTGATCCCAGAGATGAAAAGCTAATACCGCAGGGGTGTGTCTTATGACTCCATCCACTGTGGGACTCATGATTTAAGACAGCTGTGGATTAATGAGATCGGGCTCTAGAAAAGCCCTGCGGGTAGGAGGACTGGGGTGCTGTGTGGGGTTGTACAGCTTGTGTACTGCACAAGGGCATGAGGACTGAAATTCAGCCTCATTCCATGTCCAAGTCTTGCACCTGGATGTATGGCTGCAGCTGCCACAGGACTGTTCTGGTCACAAAGACACCATCTCATTGCCAAGCTCTGTACTTGCCCAGAGGGGACCCTACATACCTATGGAGTCCCTGAACAAGGGACGGGGAGGAAGGACTGAGGAGCTGGAAAAGATGAATGGGCTATGACTTCCAATGGCCACATTGCTGCCCATCTGAATGACGATAATGTTAAGACTCCAGGAGCACCTAGTAGGTGTCAGGAACTACGGTAATAAATTAAGACGAAAAGGAAGAAAAATAGCAACCATGCTAAGCACTTGACACAACTCCTCATTCAGTCCCAACACAAGCTTCAAGAGGTGACTAATATTTCTAACTCCAGTTCACAGTTGAGAAAACTGAGGCTCAGAGAGGTCAAAGGAAGGAGGTGGGACTCTGCCCACTGGGCCTTCTGAGGAGGGTGGGTTGGGCTTGATTAGTTTTGCATAAAAATCATTCACACCTTGTCTCAGAAGGAAAATAATGAGCTGAGTTTAATTTCCTCGACCTCTAAGGGCTCCTTTTATAAATAACCACTCAGGAAGGATCTGAAAACCCTGCTGATAGTCTGAAGATTGCTGCGGAGCCCGTCCGCTTATAAAAATGGAAATTGCCAGCACCATACATGGTTCCGTTCCTGGTCAATATTTAGATTTTCCTTTTTAGAACTTAAAGATAATCACTGACTCAGGCAAAACCCTGTTTCTGTCCCTGAATGATCACTCTCCATATTCACTTGGCGGGGGCAGACGGTAGCTCCTCCCAGCGAACCTGGTTTGTATTCTAGGTGTTCAGGAGGGCTGAGCACAGTGACAGGAAGGGACAGGGAACAGCTGAGCCTCTGCTACCTGGGGTTCCATTCTGTCCACTGGGCTCAGATGGGCTGGGCAGGGTGGAAGTGTCATTACAGGGCTCAGAGCTGAGTCTTTAGCTGGCTGTGGTTGCTAAATATTCAGAAAGGACTGGAGAAAGAATTCAAAAGCAGAGCATCCCTCAAATCATAGAGTACACAGTTGGGGGAAATTTGGGCTGTCTGGCCACATTCCTAAGCCTTGGGAGAGGCCTCTCCAGGGCAGGGGGGCAATTACCAAGCAGCCAAAGACAGAAACTGGGAGTCAGGCCGAGGGGTTGAAGCACATTTATTAAGCATGTACCTGCTGGGAGCCAGATGCTTTATGATTACTCAGTCTTCAAAATAACCACAGGAGCTTATTATTTCTCATTTTAGAAATGGGGATACTGAGGCCAGAGAGGTTGTATGATTTGCCCAAAGCCATGCAGCTGCAAAGTAGGGAGCCAGGATTCAAGTCCAATGTCTTTCTCCAAAGATGTGAAAGTGGCCAATAAGCACATAGCAAAATGATGCACCTCATTAGATTTTAGGAAATGCAAATGAAATCCACAATGAACTATCGATTTACACTCACTAGCAAGGCCATGACCAATAAGACAGGCATCAGCAAGTGTTAACACGGTTGTGGGGAACGGGAGCCTTCCTGCTTTGCTGGTGAGACTGTATTTGGTGCTGCTACTTTGGAAAAGAGTTGGTGGTATCTCAAAAGGTTAAATGTCTCTATATTTCCACAAGACCCAGCAATTCCTCTCTAAGGTACAAAACAAGAAAATTGTTAACATATGTCCACGTAAAACTGGCACATGGACCAGATATGGAGGCACAGACCTGCAATCCTAGCAACTTGGAAGGCTGAGGCAGGAGGATTACAAGGTCAAAACCAGCCTCAGCAACTATGCCAGGCCCCGTCTCAAAAAATAAAAGCGCTGGGGATGTGGCCCCATGGTTAAGTGCCCCTGGGTTCAATTCCCAGTACCCAAAGCAAAAACAAAAACCCAAAACAAAAAGACCTAAACTTGCACATGAATGCTCACGGCAGAGTCAGTCCTAATTAACAGTTAAGACCGTGGAAATGGCCTAAATATCCACCAACTGATTAATGAACAGACAAAATTAGTAAACAGACAGTGAATTCTTATTTGGCAGTAAAAATAAATTTTGCACTCATGCTCGCTATGTGGATGAGCTTTGAAAGCATTATGCTACATGGAAGAAGTTGGTCATGAAGGGCAATGGATTGTATGATTCTATTTATATGAAATACACAGAATCAGTGAGTCCACAGGGATAGGAAGCAGAGCACGGGCTGAATGGGGCTAAGGGAGATGGAGGAGTTGTGTGTGTGTGTGTGTGTATGGGGATGTGGCTAAGAGTACCTGTTTCTTTTTTTCAGCAATAAAAATGATCTGCAATTTACTATGGTGATGGTGGCACAGCTCTGTGAAAATGTCAAAGGTCCATGAATTCTCTGCTTTGGGTAGATTATATGGCTTGTGAATTATATTTCAATAAAGCTGTAAAAACAAAACCACGTCCTGACTCCTAGTCTGGTGGTCTTGGGCACAGTACCACCCACTGTCTGCCCCGGGCCTGCTGGAGCACAGAAGTCCGGTCCAGCCAGGTTCAAGTCCCTGCTGTCCACTCCACTAGCTGTTCCCAGCTTGCTGGGACAATACGTCTGCTCCCTGAGCCTCAGAGGCCACCTCTGTGACACGGGGATCCAGGAGAGCATACCTAAGCTGGGGAGGCATGAGAGAGAGAGTGCACTTGGCACAATACGGTGCCCCAGGGGCGCTCAGTAAATTCGGATCTCATCAAATCAATATCACAAATTTCATTGTCACAAATTTCATTGTCACAAATTTCAAAGGAAAAGAGCAATCGTTATTCCGCAGTTCAGACCCAGCCTGGACATTTTGGCATTGATGGATTATTTCTTTCTTTTTGACACAGCAAAGCTTTTTTCTATCTAGCCCATTATGTCAACATCAAAGAAATGTCCAATGCAGAGAGAAACGTGAAGCTCCTTCCCCAAAGGCGTCTCCTGGTCCCCACAAGCCCTAGACTGGTCTCTAGGGACGACGGCCATGTGGGTACCCTGGAGCTTGCCTGCAGCCCCTGGCCCGTGTGGCCTGCACTCACATGGACTCCAGCAGCTGCACGTACTGCTCATCGCCTCGGCCCCCTTCCACCTCGTGGTCCAGCTTGAGGATGATCTCGTTTTCAAACTGAGGACAGAGAGAACAGAGGCAGCATTAGATGGCTGAGCACTGAAATGGGTCCGACCAGTCTGGTAGTGGGATACCCTGATGACCCAGACCTCAGGGAGCATCTCTTACCTCGAAGGGCAACTGCTGGGATCTGGGAAGCAAAATGGACCAAGATGCCATGCCTGCCCCTGGAGTGTCTGGAGGGTGAGGGGAGCAAGGGCTGGTGAGTGCTAGGGCAGAGATGGAGTATGTGCACGGGGTATGGGTGTGGGTGAGGGTGCATGCACATGTGTGAAGGCTTCCCACAGACCATGTCATTTGGGCTTGTTTTCCAAAGTTAGGTAGAAATTTTGCTGGAAGGTGAAAAGGGAAAGGGAATTCCAAGCATGTGCAAAGGCCCAGAGGTATGTGACAGCTGCATCTTCAAGCATAGCACCCTTCAGGTGCACCTATCATTTCTGCTTGCCTATCATTCCTTTCTCTAGCTTGTGATCACCCTGGCCCTGAGATGGGCTGATGACCCCTCCCTGGTGCCAAATGTGGATACCCAACACAGGCCTGCTTATGAGCAGGGCTAAGAAAGAAATCGGGCCAAACCAATGAGAGTCCAGTCTGAGGCTTTGTTGGAACTCTTAGCAAGAGACTCTCTACTCAACCGGAAGATGGAGGTGGTAAGCCTGAGGCTCCCAAAGATGACAATAATGAAGAGTCTGTCTGCGAATCACACTCCTACAGAGAAAAGCAGGGAGGAAGTGCTAAGACACAGGGACCTGAGACCAGTTTTGAGCATCTGGATTCAGCCATACCTGAAGTTTTCCCAATCACACGAACTGATATATATGCAAATTATTATTATTATTATTTTGTGTGTGTGTGTGTTGGGGGTGTTATCAGGTGGTCTATATTGGTGTTTTGTTACCTGCAACCAAATTTTTTTTTTTTTTTTTTTGCAAAATACAAGTAAGACATGGAGCAGATGCTAGACTTCAGAGTCAAGATCAGTGACAAGGGTGGTGGCCAGAGATCAGACGTCGTTGAGTGAGCAGAAAGCCAGTGTTCTCTAGTTCCACCAAATTCTGTTGCATTGAAGCCAAAGGATGTTTTGTGTCTCTAGAGTGAACTTGAAGAAGCATTTCACGCAGTGAGGCTCATGGATTATTTAATGTCATCTTGAAGGCTCACGCCGCGTCTCTTCTATAGGAGTGTGAACCAAAATGGTTTGTGCTGTTTCAGTATCATACCCTGAAGGGTCCATCTGGATCACAGAGGCCCCTTCTCCCCGACTCACCATTAAAAAGGAAACCAGCACCTGGAGAGGGGAAGAGGTCCCTTGGCAAAGTTACTGAGACCCAGGGAGGCCTTGGGGACTCCTGGCTCCTAACTCAGCCTCTTCACACTCAGTCTTCATACCACCCTGTGAGGCCTGAGGTCAAGGGTCACCTTTAAAGGCGATAATGCATGACCAGCAGCCAGTCCTGCCCTGGCTGGCACAGCCTCTAGTAAGTGTCAGTTACAATTACCGATGCAGTAGAGGCTCTGAGAGTTTAAGTGACTTGTCTAAAGTCTCAGATGGATGGCAGGGACCTTTGGCAGCTCTTTCCAGCACATAAAGGATGGAGCCCAGTCAAGTTAAAGTCTTTACTGGCAGGAACCAGATTCACTCTCCCCTCAGGTCTGCATCTCACCTGTGAGGCCGTGTTCCTTACTTTTGTGGGTGACGGGTTCACAGAAGGGACCAGAGGCTTGTGCTGACTTAGCACAGATGCGAAGGGATCTCCTGGAGCTGCCACAGTGGGGGAAGACTTATTGAAACACCCACACCGGGCCTGGGAAGACGGGCGTGTCGTGCTAACTACTGAAAAGGAGAACGTTCTAGTTGGGGAACGGTCTGAGCAAAGGTGTGGAGGTGGAATGTGGAGGGTCTAGGAGGGCGTCCCAGCTGCAGCAGACACCCAGAAAGGTGAAGAAGAGGAGATGAGAACGGGGGCCTGGGCGGGGGCCCATCTGGGAGGGTCGGGGCTGCCAGCCTGCAGAGGGTCATGCCCCTCCAGTGCATCTGCCCAGCACTGGGTTTGTGTTAATTATTACCCAGTCAGGCTTAGGGCTGTTTCCATCAATGTCTTTTTTTCACTACCACGACCAAAGACCTGTCAAACCATTTCAGAGGAGGAAAGATTTATTTGAGACTCATGGTTTCAGGTCTCAGTCCACAGCCAGCCAACTCCATTGCCCTGGGCCCAAGGTGAGGCAGGACATCATGGCAGAGAGTGTGGAGGACGAAAGTAGGTCAGGACATGGCCACCAGGAAACAGAGAAAGTGACTACTCCACTCACCAAGGACAAAATATAAACCCCAAAGGCATGACCCACTACCTCCTCCAGCCACACCCCTTCGTACCCGCCTATAGTCACCACCCAGTTAACCCATTCAAGTGGATTAAGGCACTGGTCAGATTTAGGCTCTCATAACCCAATCCTTTCATCTCTAAACTTTCTTGCTGTGTCTAACACATGAGCTTTCGGGGGATACCTCAGATCTGAACCATAACAGGGGCTTTGGGGGTTCAGAGATGTCTTCTGTGACATGCCTAGAGCAGAAAGCAATACAGCTGAGGGACTCTAAGAACAGGCTCTGCTGTTAGGCTGAGCATTGAATCTCTCCTCCATTCCTTCCACCATACTGAGAAAAACCAACAGATCTTCCCAACCCTGTTTCATGACAGATAGAACAAAATATTTTCTTAATGGGCCAGAGAATACCTATTTTAGGTTTTGGGTGCAAGGTGTGTGCCCTGTCACAAGTACACTGTTGCACAAAAGCAGCCACAGAGAAACACTGGGTGTGGCTGTGATCCAATAGAACTTTATTTATAAAATGGGTAGCCAGATGACGTGGGCCTGCAGGCTATTATTTGTGGGGCCCTGGTCCCTAGGGTGGTGTAGCATGGAGCAGGTGGGAGGACCAGGGGTGACTGGACATGAAAAGCCCCGGAGAAGTTGAAGGCTCCAGTGTGCACCGTGCTGGCTCCACCTCTCACCACTGCTAATGCTACTGGAAAGCAGCTCCGGGGGAGGAAACCAGAATTTTCTCTTGCCTGAGAGGTTCACTGGGAACTGTTGGCTCCGTTCCTCCTGGGGAGATCAACTTTTCTTTGGAGCAGAGGATGTGGTAAATAAGCACTTGTGTCAGGGTCACAAAAGATTCTGCTGGGAGGGAAATTGCAGGGTGCCAGGAATGGGCAGAGCCAGATGATGCCAGCCAGCGTGTGCACCCTCAGGGTGGGGTAGAGTCAAAGCCCGTCAGCCACCTCCCAGGACCGCTGCTGTGGCTATGGCCGCAGGCTTTGGGTTAAGTTTTGCTTTGACAATTTTTTTTCAGCAAGTTAATAAATCTTCCTGATGGTCAGTTTTCTCATCTGTTAAATGAAGATTTAAAACAGCATCCACTCCATAGAGGAGCTATAGTGAGGAGTGAAAGGGGAAATCATGCGTAAAAGGCCCAGGGTGGGGTTTGGGTGTATGGTAGGTGCTCAATAAATGTTAGTGCTGACCGTCACTTGTCACTGTACTGTCACATCATAATCTCGGTCAATATTTATAATAGCCATGAGAGAGGATATCCCCATTGTACAAAGGAGTAAACTGAAGCCAAAGGCTTGTCTTGGGTTTAAAGGATGGATGAACCTGAGCTAGGGCAGACCCAGGCGCCCAACACAAGGCAGCCTATCTCACACGTACTATGCCGTGTCACAGTGACAACCTCACCCTGACATTGTTGCTCTGCAGAGCTCCAGAGGCAGTTTGGTTCCTCCAAATTAATTCCATTTTCACCCACAGCCTCGTGACTACATCACTTCATCAACCCCTCACACCACCCGGACAGGTGGTGTGTGTTAGCGGGAATCCATAGGTTGCTTTGACAGAAGTCAGATTCTACCGAGGCCCAATGTGAACCTTAAGAAGCCTGGTCAAGAACAAGGGAGTGAACCCCAGGAACCCAAGCTCTTGAGGCCTCATTTCCTCCCCTCCCCTCAAGGCCCTTGGGCCCTCACAGAGGCAGGACTGGGAGGGAGCCAGAGAAGATGGCGTCAGGTGAGAAGGAGGCCTGTGGGAGTCTTGTAGCTGCCTAATTTTCTTTGATCTCTAATTGCTTCAATTCATCCCTCAACGAGCTTGGGCTTGGGAACCTGTAAAGGTATCATGATATTCATTTTACATTGGAGGGAACTGAGGCTCGGAAAGACCAAATGACTTATCAAAATTTATTCTGTTTAAGCTGGGTGTGGTGGTACATGCCTGTAATCCCAGTGGCTTGGGAGCCTGAGACAGGAGGATCCCAAGTTTGAAGACAGTTCTAGCCACTTCGCAAGGCCTGAAGCAACTTAGTGAGACCCTGTGTCTAAATAAAAACAATAAAGGTTGGGATGTGGCTCAGTGGTTAAGCACCCCTGGGTTCAATCTCCAGTACCAAAAAAAAAAAAAATCATTTAGTTTATAAGAAGTAATTTTACTGTCTGATTTCAAAGCAGTTTCTAGTACACAGTAGGTGCTGAGTACATATTTATTAAATTGATTTGATCTTTCTACAAACCATTTCAATCACCAACCCACTCCATGCCAAGACTCAGTCTCAATAGAATCTGCCAAACTGATATCTCCATCAATTACTTCCCTCAACACAACTACAAACCCTTCTGTGGTCCCAAGTACTATTCTACATGATGCTGTCTCTGGATTCTGATTATCTCTGGAAAATCTCCTGCCTGCTTAGGGCCCAGACCCACAAAGGCCTGGTACACAATCTTGTTCATAATCACAACTGACCATACTTCACAGTCTTATCACCCTAAGAAACCCACTCCTTCCTACCAACGACACCCAGAAAGCCTGCATCCCTCCTTCCTCAAAGAACCGACCAGAAAGCCCACTGGTCTCCCCAGCTGCAGGGGATTTCTCAAGTAGTGGCGGGCAACCCCAGCTTCCGATGCCAGCTTCCCATAGGCCTCTTGTTCTCCTGCCTTCATGCAGGGCTCTGTGCAAAATGGCGTTGTATAGAACATCCCCTGGAATGCTGTTCCCTGAGAGCTCTTGCCCTGAGATGTGCTGGGGTGGGGGGTGTCTGAGCACCTCCATTCATTCTGGGTACAGCGACACAGTGCCGCCACATGCATGTCAGGCACTCGATAGGCACTGGGACCTCAGGGCCGAGAGGTCCCATCATGGCCCTTGTTCTGCATAGCACAATGGCACAGACTGGCCACACCAGCCAGGGTGGTCATCCCAAGGCCCCTCCTGTCCACACCGCCATCAAGTGAATTATAGAGTGCACCAGGGATGGGACATCCAGAGACCTTGAAATGGCCTGAGATGAAGGGTTGTGCTCACGGTGAGTAAAGGTGTCAGTCAACCATCTATGGAATTTGGGTTAGAGGAAGAGACAGGGCGATCTGGCATTGGTATAGCAAAAGAAACAGAGTAGAGAGAGAGATTGCCCCAGGGCTTCCTCCTCTCTAGTCCCCAGACCCCTGAGCCACTCAGAGTCTAACACCTTCCTGTCCTGGCTCCAGTCCCTTATGTCTCATTTGAGCAAATCTTTGTCTCTTGCTTCTGCATGAATCCCCCACCTAGGAGAGAGGCTCATTTTCCCCCAAGGCTGAGGCCAGAGCTAAAGGATGTCTAGCAAGGACATCAAAGGAAGCCCCCCCCCCACAAGGGCATGAGGACAAGAGACTGGCAGGAAGTTGGTCTCGGCCAGACAGACAGACTAGTGTGAACTGGGACACAGGGCTTGCTAAGTTTTCCTCTTGGATCTGCTATTTCCTTTAACATATGTTTGAGTTTTAAAAAGGGAGCCGGGTCATATCCAGGCACCCAGTTCTTGGATGACACACTAAAGCTAGCGTGCACATGATGTCTGCTGGACTCCAGTCCCCAGATCTGGTTCTGGCCATCAGGATCAGGGCTGTTTGGCGATCATGAGGGCCTTCCCACCCCCTCTCCTGGGGACACCTTTCAGGACGGCTTACTCTGGGCCTAGAGCCACATGCCAGGGCCTGCTTGTCTCACAGCTGGGCACCCACCAAGTACCCAGCTGGTTTTCACCTGGGCAGCTGCCCCATTAGTCATCCTGGTTGTTCTGCCTTTTTTGATAAGAGAACAGCGAATTGAAGCAACGGGAGAACATGGAAACATCCCATTGTCATGGAAACACTCCTGGATGAGGTGCCCAAGGAAGGACCCCACACACCCCAAACAGATGGGCAGTATATCCCGAGAAAGCCAGGAGCAGGAATCCTCCAGGGAAGGGAACTTGCCCCAGCCTCAAGCCTCTGAAGACCTAAAATCCAGCAGATGTCTGAGGATGCCTCCATCCAGGCAGGGAACAGGTCTCATTTCAAACACTCAGCCTGTTTGGGCTGTCACCTCCTGTCCCCCAGCCCAACTGGTCACTATGGTTTCTTCCTCCCTCTGAATTCCTCAGCCAAATTAGCTAATTAGAAGAATTAGCATTCTTCTGAGGTTTCTTGAAGAAGGGGCAGCTGGTCACTGGCCTTTCTGGGACTAGAGAGCTCCTTCTAATCCCCAAGGGGAAGGGTTCACTCACAGAGGAAATGTCACAGCAAACTAGTCACACCCTTCTTACAACAATTGTCTCCAAAGCGGGATTGGAGGAAGAGCAGATCCAATAGAGTATTTCTTGCATACACACATTTGAGAAATTAAACAGGTTCCTTTGCTACAGAGCGACTCAGTTCTTGATGGTGTTAGCACACACTGGGAATCTCCAAGAGGAGTTAGGATGCTCAGTGGTACCCAAAGGTATCTAACCTGGACTTTCTTCCCTGGAGCACCCTATTGGACTGTGCACCACAGACCATGTTTGAGAAAGCACTGCCCCAGAGGATGGCTCCCATTCCTTGAGCCAACATTGACTGTGGCCGTCTGGAGGCTGGATAGTGCAGTAGTTGCAGCAGGATCTAGGAATCAGGTGAACTCTGTCAGCCTCTGCTCTGCACTTTCTAGATGTGTGACTTGGGCAAATAATCTCACCTCTCCATTTTGCTTTTTCACCTTTCAGATGGAGTTGTAATAAAAAAGGCTACCAGAAGTAATGCATAGAAAGCACTTATAATGTCTGACATGTGATCGACACTCAGTCAATGTCAGCCACAGTTCTCGTCCTCATTCTTCTTAGTAGGTGAGGTCCAGGAAGACATCAGAGCATGGCCCAGCGTATAAAGCCAGGCAGTGTGCAATATTTTATCTACACTGGAAATGACACGAGTAGGGAACAGAGCTCTCTTCATGGACATGGCTCCTGGGATAGGCTCTACAGGTCCAGAGATGTGGTCAGGCTGCCTGGTGAACATGCAGAGAAGTAACAGGAAGAAACTTGGGAAGAAGGACACCCACCCCGCTAGGCCAGGCCAAGCAGGCAGGGGAGGGGGAGTAGGTGAGGAGCGGGAAGAGCACGTGGAGCAGCTGAAGGCTTCAGCCCAGAAGCAGAGCAGGCAGGGCCTGGGAATCCCCGGCCAGCGAGTCTGGACTTCCACCAGCAGGGATCAGAGAATCAATGAGAAGCATCCTAAGGAGGGGGAAGTTTGGAATCTGCTGCCTTTTAAGAAGGCACTGTAAATACAATTATTTGATGGTAGGACATGGTACGGGGTGACGGGCAGAAACATGGAAGGAGGAGCCAGTTGGGGGTGAACTAGGTGAGCAGGTGGGCAGAAGGGGAGGGGCAGGACCCTGGGAAGCACTGGGGCTGTCTTGCTGTGACCTGGGGGCCACCCTTCCTCCTGGAGGGAAACGGGCCAGGTGCCAGCACCCACTGTGAAAACCAGTGCTTTCTTCCTCTGCCAGAGCTTCTGGGAGCCAGTGGGCCCGGATGTAGTGGTCCCATCTCTTCACGAGACCTGAGTGCCAATGAAAATCACAGGCCTGGCATTTTACAGAGGCTCTGGCTCCTGTGCTGGGAAGCCTCCTGTCCCTGTGCGCATGACAGATGCCTTCCAAGTGACAGTGCCTCTAACTTCATTTGCTGTCCATTTGATGTAGGGCCGAGTGTAACCCCTGGCTGGCAGGGTTTTCTTTTTCTAGATAATGTAGATCTTCAAAGTCATCTGGGAAGATGAAGCGCCAGACAATGGAGTGGAGAGAGTGGGGTGGGCAGGAACCCACCAGAGCCATTAGGGAGGAAAGCAGGACTCTAACACCCTTGGGAAGGGACCCAGCAGATGACAGCAAGACAGGCATTTTCATCTTGGCCTGGGGCAGAACGGCGTGATGGAGCACTGACCAAATCTGATATGCCAGCTCATTCCGGGCACATGAATGAATGTCCCTCTCCTGCCATGGAGCCTCTGAAAGAAGCTCAGGCAGACGGAACAAGGGTATCATTATGAGGAAATGGGCTGGGAATTAGGGATGCTGGTGAGAATTTCCGGCCTCATTTTTTACCTTTTTGAAATCCCCGCTCCTTTGATATTCGCACAGCATCATGTCGAAGAAGATTGGTATGGTGGCTTTCCGGAGCTCAGCCTCAGGGATCAGTGTCATCTCTAATATAGGTCCTACCATGCCTGGGATGAAGCAGATTTTGTTCTGGCCTGAAAGAGAAAAGGGACATAGGCACATAAAACATTTGCATGGTGCACAGATCCTTCTGAAGCCTGGGGTAGGAAGAAAAGGAGCCCAAATAGGAGCCAGAGTTATCACCAACGTGGGTGCTTCCTGGGAGCCTGGCACCGACTTGAAAGCAGTACACTTGTAAGCGCTGTGAGAGGCCCAGGCATCGTCCCAAATAAGCCCCATTAGGAAGGCTAACGACGCGGGTCCCTGTTCACCAGGCCTCTCGCCTGCATTATCTCCTCCACAAATGCGGCCCTCATTGAAATTCTAAGTGGCGATGAAGCACAGGGATAATTGGAATTATGTCTGTCTGCATCACAAGCCATGTTTCTGAGGTTTGGAAAAATGTGCTTTTTACCAATGGCTTCATGAAAAAAGAAAATCAAAACCAGCTGCCAAGAACCTGCTAGAATGGTCTGGTGGGTGGAACAGGGGGGCGAAAGCATCACTTTAGAGTCAGGTGGACCACAACTCCTTAGTCCTCCTGTTGCTCTCAAGGCATTCCCAGTGGCTCCCCTCCTTGCTGTCAGCATTCTGCCACAGGGTGCCCCCAGGGTCACAAAGCTTCCTTGCTTCCTGCACACAGGCTGCTCTGTTGAAAAGGCTCCCCCTGCCCGCTCCCTGTCTCCCCCTTCTGCATTGCCACCTGGCTGCCCATCTTCCCTTAGATGCTCCTTCCTCCGGGAGAAACCCCCCTGCTTCTCACACTGCAGCCACGGCTAGATCAGAGTCCTGCCCTGCCTCCTCGTGTTCTGCCTTCTCCTCCAACTTTGAAATGACACCTTGACTTTGGGAGTCCTTTGCCTAACATCTGCCTCTCCCACGGAGAGCTTCATGAAGGTAGAAGCTGTATCTGTTCTCCTCATCGTATCAGTTACATCGAGCATAGTGCTTAAGAGAAGCTCAATCAGTATCAGTCCAATGAGAAAATACATTAGTCTAGCTCCCACACACGCCAGCCACGTGACTTGGAGATCATATGAAAATATGCACTCAGCACTGAGCCTGGAATCAGCACCCCATGGCAGGGGTAGTGTGGGCCAGTGATTAAGGACACTGATTTGTAAATTAATCCCACCGTCAACTAACTGTGTAATGTTGGGCAAATTTGTCTCACCTCTTGGGGCCTCAATGTCCTCACCTGTAACGTGGGATAATAATAATAATCATGTCATAGGATGGCTTTCAAGGGTAAACAAATTGTTATTGACTGAGCAGCCAGGTCAGTGCTTTGCATGTGACATACTTGATATAGTGTTATCTATTCTCATTGTGATGTTGGGTTAAAATGAACCACAGAGTACAGGCTTGTTGAGCAGCACTGAGCAGATGGCCCAGAACACACATCAGGAGTGGCAGCAATGAGGAATAAAGAGGACCCCCCAGGACCTATAGAGATTCCCTAGGGAAGGAGGATAGGCATATTCCAGCGATCCTGCTGCTGAAGTCGGCACTGTGCCTTTCATCTGCAGTTGCCTTTTTCCTCCAGATTTCCACAGCCCAAGAAACCCACCCAATGTCAGGATGAACACTTGCGGTCCTCGCCTAGGGCAGAGGGCTCCTGGGGGTGCAGCGGCTCAGGTGGTAGGGTGCATAGCCTGGCACACAGTTCCTTGGGATCAAAATAGAGGAAACAAGCCAAGAGCAAAGACAGAAAGAAAACGCATTGGCATTCAGCCTAAGTGAGGATTAATGCTGGTATTTCCCCAGCATTAATCCTAGTCGAAGGCATCATTCTGTTGTGAGAACAAAATGGTGACATCAGGCAGAGAGTTGAGTGAAATATAAAAGACACCTTTCTGGGCTTTCAGCTTCATTATATGATGCTTTTAGATTACACTTGAGCCTCAATTCTTCACTTCAGCCCAAATAGGAGAAAAAAAAATCCTACTTTCTGGCAGGTTTCTAGTAATTGCTAATCTAGGTTTCTGATTCCATCCTTCAAGATCCTTTAAGTCTTTTTCAAGCCACACTGGGGTTTTGAAATTCAAAGTCGAGTGCAATAATAGGTAGAAAGTAAATGGGAAACTGTCAGATAAGTCACTGCAGAATGGAGAAATTGCTTATGCAACCAAGGCCTTTAGAATACTGGCGGCATTAGGTACGATAAGGATAAATTTAAGATGGCTTAAAATAAAGGGCAGACATGCTCTGGACAGGGGATTTCTGAGATCCTTTTGACCTGTGTTCTTTATAGTCTGTTGAGGCAATATTTGGCAGAACAGGGCAAGGGAAAGAGTGATGAGGATCTGTAAATACAGTTGATCTCAATGATCCTTACAATGCTCCCCGGGAAATTTCATTCCTCTATATTAAAACAAATAAACAAACAAATAAATAAAAAAGAGTTTCCGCACATTGGATTTTTCATTTAAGTCAACCAAATGTGTTCACACGTATGTGCAGGTCTTTCTGTACGTGGATGCATCCCCCCCCCCACACGCACAGAAAAAAATGTATGGCTAATTGAATATAAAACTCATCTGGGGAAACAATTCTCATTCAAGAAACACACCTAGTGTTATATTCAAAAAAGAGCAAGAGAGGAAAATGGTTTGAGGGTCTTTTCCACATAATGGAAGCTGAACCTCACTTGGAACAGATAAGAAATAGAAAATACTTTTAAAGTGCCCATGAGTCAGCAGATAAATCCAAACACTGAGGGTCAAGGGCTTTAGGAAAGATGGAGGTGATGTGAGGGCAGAGGACAGCCCTGCTGTGTGGATGGGACACAGTTCCGTCAATCCCTGGCCTCTGTTTCTATCTGTCCAATGACCTCTTGTAGTTGGGAGGGTCATGACCCGGTGAGGCTGATGTGGGTCAGAAGGGGCACTCTGGCTGAGACTGCATGGGCTTCTAAATGCTGGCATGGACCCTGAAATGAGCAAGGACAAGGAGAGTGACATCTCCTGGGTCTCAGAGTCCAATAGGCCTCTGGAGGACTCTGAAATAGAGCTGGACAGGTCAGGGAAAAAAGAATCACTCATTCAGTTCAAAGGGGGCAAAAAGAACAGAGATCTCTGCTACTTGGATTTAGGCTTGGAAAAGCCTCTTCCTCACAATGCAGAGGCAGGTACCCCTTCCTCAGGACAGGACCCACCCCTGTAGAATCCCTGAGCCTGACACCTGGGTCAGGCCCACAGCCGTCACTCACCTTCCCCAAACCTCTATGATCTCATCTGTAATGTGGAGATGGCAATTATATCTGCCTGGTAGAATCACCAGGTAGGTTAGAAGAGCAAATGTAAACAAAAGGCTTTGCAGTGTGGCACATCAGGGAGCTCAGGAAGCCTTGCTGCTGCTGCTGGCGAGAGACACTCGGGGCTCAGCCCTGTGCCTAGTTCTGGAGAAAGTAATATAAAAAGACTCCATGCAACCTCATGAGCTCACTGGGCTTTCCATGGTACTTTGCAAGCTGATCAGTTTATTGCTTCACCTTTAGAGCAAAGAGATGACCTGGGGAGAGGGTCAGGATTGATCTGCCTTTTCTATTATTTCTGATATTTATGGTCCTCTCCTGTCTTCCCTAACCCATTAAAATGTTCTCTAGTCTGTCCTCAAAGATCATTTAAAAGGCTCAACTTGACCTTGTTGATTCACGGCTTAAAGCCTGTCCAGGCTTCCATTGCTGTTGTGCTGGAGCCCCGCAGGCCTGTGTGGTCCTACGCCCTCTTTCCTACCCTGCTTCATGCTCCGGGGCTGCCTTTCGGCCATCTCCTGCCTCTTACTCCTCCAGTGAACCTGCTCCTACCCCTTGGATCTTCACAATGCTCCCCCTCCCTGGCCCCCAAGCTCTTTCCTTCCCCCCCTCCCCTCCCACTCTGAATCCTGCCCGACACCTGCCCCAGGGAGGCAATCTCACACTTTCTCTGGAGTGCTGCTACTCAACCTGGAGGCTGCGGCCTACGTTTTTGCTGTGAGCTCTTGAAGTGTGCCTAATCCAAATGAAATGTGATTTAGGTGAAAAAAAAATCCACCAGATTTCAAATAATTAACTTTTAAGATCTGAAGAATGTTTTGTATTGAAGACATGTCAAAACAATAGCACTTTGTGATACAGGGTTGAATAACATACCGACTTAGGATTTTAGACTTCTCAACGGTGCAAAAGTGATTCAGGAAACAGCTGATGCTCTGGTGTGAGCTGTGTTGCTGAGCCAGGATGCTCAGTGGGTCAGGTGTGTGAAATGCACTTTCCACTTACGATATTTTCAGTTTATGATGATTTTTATTGGGACATAATCCCGTAGTAAGTCAAAGAGTATCTGCATTGCTACAGTTAATTTCGCCATTCCTTTTAAATATTCTTTTAATGTGGGACACTGAAGTATTTAAAATGATTGACAGGTGGCTCCCGATATATTTCTATAGGACCCGCTGCTCCAAGCTCAGGGCCTGGCTTTTCTTCATGGATGGTCTGTGGCTCACTCACTAGATAGGAGTCCATTAGAGACTCTCGAGTACCCCAAGTTTCTGCTCTACAGTTATTTATCTTTGTGACCAAAATTAAATAACTCTACAAGTAGTATGCAAACTTTCAGTGCAATATTCACTAGTCCACGAGACCATGGCTAAGTCACGACCCCATCTTCAGTTCTGACCAGAGTCACTGGCACAAAGGCTGACATTTAGAGGGCTGGTGTCCAGTTTCCAGGGTCATAAGTCAACACAATTAGTGACTTCAAGCAGAATGAATTCATATTTTTATATTCCTGGATAGCAGTAGTCTGAAAATAGGTTTTCCTGAGCTAATAAAACCAAGGTATGGGCAGGGCTGAGTTCCAGACTCTTCTAAGAAAGAATCTGCTTCCCTCCACTGCCAAGCTAGTTGAGGCTCCTGCCTGATGCGGCTTACTGCCCCTCCATGCAGAAGCAGCGTGGAGACTTCCTCAAATGTCTCTGATCCTCTCACCTCCTTTTGCAAGTATGAGGACCCCAGTTGGATAGTCCAACAAAATCTCTCCATCTTCAAGGTCCTTAGCTCAATCTGAAAAGTCTCTTTACCAGGCAAGGTAACACAGTCCACAGGTCCTTGGGGTAAGATGTAGATGTCTTTGAGGAGTTGTTATTCTGCCTACAATACCACTCAATACTTGCTGTTAAATGAACAAATAAATGAATGGATGAATGTACAGTCTCTCTAATCCCATTTCCTATTTCTTCTCAGCAGTTTCTTCCATAGCCCTAGAGACAAGCTTGCTGAGATTGGAATATGAGCCTTTCCCCATCTTTCCTTTGGTCCTGCCATGAACCACACTTTGGCGCCTAATTTGAGAGCCATTTCTTTCAACAGTTCTTGATCTTTGGTGTCTCCACTACACCACTCTTTTTAAAAAGCATATTCCTGGGTTTCCCAGCTCTGTTCCTCCTGCAGGTCACGACCCATGCCTGATTTTTTTCATTTACCCCGAACCATGCCCTGGATTCAGCACCAAGCCGGGCACTCTGTAGATCACTAAGTAGGAATGGCCCGATTGCTCTACCAGGACTATCAAGGGTGGTCTCCCCACATGTGCGGCTGTGATGCCAGCTGCTGGGATGTGTCTGTATTTCCCATGACGACTATTAACACAGCAGCCTGGTGTTCAACCAAATGAATGTGGGAGGTTGAAGTGCAAAGTCATTATAGCAAAATGTGCATTGCTTTGTGCCCAACAGAAATCAAATGTTATGATGCCACACTATTGGGAAAAGCACAGGGCATTTGGCATTGTCTCAGGATCCGAAAACACAAATGGTGTTAACCCTTTAATGGCTGAGTCCTCAACAGCATGGCGACCTTCTCCGTACCAAGATCTCCCTGCCCACACCCCTTCTCCCAAACAGCAGCACCTGCGTCCGCACACACACACAAGTACGTCTAGACAATCCCTGGAAGAACGTTAAATAATCTTCAAGCTTGAGATGAGAGCCTCGAAATTAGCTATCTTACAATCACAGGTTTGCTCAAGTCTTTCCTGATGAGAAGAAGATGCTGCTGCTGATCGCGACGCTGTTACTCTGATTGCTTCTGGCATTAAAACAAAATTTAAAAAACCAACATGCATTATGATTTACTCATTATCGGAGTCTTCTGAAAACAGTTAGTTGGCTATTTCACACCCTGTGAAAATAATATGCATACCCCTTGGAAAAAATTATGCATAAGAACACTGGACTTGGGGTCCAGAGAAAGGTTCTTTCAGACTATCCAGGCACGGATTTGCTGTTGACCTTGGAAGTAACCCTGTGCTTCTCTAGGCCTCGCTTGGCAACGTTACCTGTAAAATCCCTGGGTGGGCGGTGGGGGGGGGGATTGCTTGATAGGATGTGTCCCCTAGGGGTGGAACAGAAACCAGACCTCCATGGCTAAACTGAAGCTTTAATCTTCTTCCTCAAAAAGAAGTTGGGAGGGGGTCAGTGAGGAGTTGCTCCCCCATCCCTGGCATGACACGTTTGTCCTCCTGCCTTCAAGATGGAGGCTGCTTCCCCAGGTACCTTGTCATTTTTCAGTAAGGAAGAGGAACAGGGCGACGGGCAAAAGATGTGCTGGTATCATGGTTGAATCTGAGACATGCCCTAAAGGCTTGTCTGTTGAAGGTCTGGTTCCCAATGCAGCAGCCTTCAGAGGGGGACTTTGGGGGAAGTGATTGGATACTGAGAGCTCCAAACTCATCAGTGAACTGACCCACTGATGCATTCATAATCTGATGGCATTACCAAGAAGTGGTTGAGTTCTTTATATATCCTGGAGATTCGTGCTCTATCTGACGTGCATGTGGCAAAAATTTGCTCCCTAAATGTAGGCTCTCTCTTCACCTCATAGATTGTTTCTTTTGCTGAGAAGAAGCTTTTTGGTTTGAGTTCATCCCATTTATTAATTCTTGATTTTATTTCTTGCACTTTAGGAATCTTGTTAAGGAAGCCCAATCTGGTGATGAAGATTTGGGCCTACTTTTTCCTCTATTAGGCTATGGATCTCTGGACTAATTCCTTGGTCCTTGAACCAATTTCAGTTGAGTTTTGTGCATGGTAAGAGATAGGGGTTTATTTTCATTTTGCTGCATATGGATTTTCAGTTCTCCCAGCATCATTTGTTGAAGAGGCTATCTTTTCTCCAATGGATGTTTTTGGCACTTTTGTCTAGTATGAGATAACTGTAATCTCCAGGATATATAAAGAACTAAAAAACTTAACACCAAAAAACAAACAACCCAATCAATAAATGGGCAGAACAGACACTTCTCAGAAGAAGATATACATTTGATCAACAAATATATGAAAAATGTTCAACATTTCTAGTAATTAGAGGAATGCAAATAAAAACTACTCTAAGACTTCATCTCACATCAGTCAGAATGGCAGCTATTATAAAGACAACAACGGTAAGTGTTGGCGCGGATGTGGGGAAAACGGCACACTCATTCATTGCTGGTGGGACTACAAATTGGTGCAACCAATTGGAAAGCAGTATGGAGATTCCTTAGAAAGCTTGGAATGGAACCACCATTTGACCCAGCTATCCCATTCCTCGGTCTATAACCAAAGGACTTAAAAACAGCATATTATAGTAATGCAGCCACATCAACGTTTATAGCAGATCAATTTACAGTAAACTGTGGAAGCAACCTAGATGCCCTTCAATAGATGAATGGATAAAGAAACTGGTATATATACACAATGGAATATTAATCAGCATTAAAATAGAATAAAATTATGGCATTAGCAGATAAATGGATGGAGTTGGAGGATATCATGCTAAGTGAAGTAAGCCAATCCCAAAAAACTAAAGGATGAATGTTCTCTCTGATAAGTGGATTCTGATCCATAATGGTGGGGAGGGTATGGAAAAAAATGGAGAAACTTTCAGCAAAGGAGAGGAAAGAGTCGGGAGAGACATGGGGGCAGGAAAGATGGTGTAATGAGATGGACATCGTTACCCTAGTTATGTGTATGACTGCACATATGGTGCAATGCTACATTGTGCACAACCAGAGAAATGAAAAGTTGTGCTGCAATTGTATACCATGAATCAAAATGCATTCTTCTGTCATATATACCTAATTAAAATAATAGAATTAATTAATAATAAAAGAAGTGGTTGAAGTGTAAAAGTTGGGGCCTAGTTGAAAGGTGTGGATCTTTGGGGGAGGGCCCTTGGGGACTATGTTTTGCACCTAGCCCCTTCCTCCCTCTCTCTGTCTCTTTCCCTCTCTCTCCCCCCACCCCTCTCCCTTCCCTCTTCCTTCACTCTTTCTCCTCCCCTCTGCTTCCTGGCCACCATGAAATAAGTAACCTCTTCTGCCACATGTCCCCACCACCATGATGCTCTCCCTCACCTCAGGCCCAAATCAATGACGCCAGTGAACCGTGGCCTGAACTTATGAGCCCAGATAAATCTTTTTCTCTGCTGTTCTTCTCAGGAATTTTGTCTTAGCAATGACTGTCACAGCTGACTAATATAGTCAGAGTCACTGAATCGGTCCCCTTCCCATCTCTCTCTCTCTCATTTTTAAAATAGGTTAAAAAAAAAAAGAGTTTGCTGAATTCTCAAAAAGTGTGTACCTGTTGTTTCTCATGGGACAGATCTGGGTAACATGACCACCTCCTATTACAAGACATTGTTAACTGAGCACACTGGAATTCAGAGAAAGATAATCAGGGTCCAATTAGCCAGGAAGAAGAGAATAGCTACTCCATGGGCCATCAGCAAAGTCTAGTCACAGACTGCTTCCAAGTGTCACTCCATCTCCGACATTGCATGAAGAGCATTTTAAAACCCAGTGTAGTGGTCTCACCACCTTGGTCCCTAATGCACACAGTGCTTGGTCCTGGTGAGGATCCTCAAGTTAATCTCATTAACATGAGCTTGCTCACTCTAGTACCCCGTGGAGCACAGGGTGGGGTGCGGTGGGGGTGGGGGGGGCGTCTGCTTCAGCTTTCTGTTCTTACCCATGAAAAAGACAGGCAAAGGGAAGCAGAAGTCTAGGGAGCCAGGGAAACCACTTGGGGCTGCTTCTTCTCCAAGAGCCTGGCCAAGAGGTGAGGGAGCAGCTCAGCAGCCTTCATTGCTTATTTGTTTATTTATTTATTTGCAGGGAGCATCCTCAGTTTGACTTCTGCCCACAAGTCCTTCTTCCTGGAATGTCATCTGGATATGCCTCTGGGAAACTCTGCCTGCCTCCTTGGATGTAGGCTGGGTGGGAACTTCAAGAAGGAACATGGCATCCTGCAGGTGACACCTGCCCTGGCTTTTGGAGTGGCCCTCACCAGGACTTTCCAACCTTACTCTCCAGCAACTCCTTGCCCTCCCAATAAACACCTCCCTGATGAGAAGCCACAATGAATGCCCCTTTCTTGAAGGCTGACAGACACGTCTTTTAACTGCATTCATCCATCCTGTGGGGATTTGTGAGCGGGGAGGAGTTTGTGAGGTTCCAGAGCAATGGCTCTGGCCAGTGTGCTTGTCTGGCTTGTGCCTTTAATCCATGAAATGACCTTGAACAAACCCTTTCTCTTCCCTAGGCCTCAGTTTCTTCAGTGATAAAATGGTGGGTTGGACCAGACCCATCGTTGCCAACCATTCTCTGCAATACTTTGGGATTTCCCCAGGAAATCCTCAGGGGTCTACATCAGAACAGCCCATTATAATAACCTCTGAACCCCCAGCTCACTTTAATTAGAATAGTTCAACTTCCATCCAATTTACTTATCAAGCACGGATTTTTTTTTATTGGCTAAAAATAAATGTTTGAAGAATGCTGGACTTCACGATCTCCAAGAGCCCTTCTAGCTGTGGGGCTCTGTGATTCTAAGCAGGTTGAATACTTGGTAACATCTCTTCATTCATCAGCATAATTGGTGCAGGAATGTCTGCCAAAACAGACTCTATATCTAAATAAAATCTTCAGTGTGCAGAACAATGCAGCAAAGGACATTCAGAAAAGAGCAGGCTGTTTGGGACAACTGGAGACGAAACATGGCTTCGTGTGTCACAGTTCTGGCTGGGCCTGTGGTGTGGCGCTGGGAAGAGCCCCACCGCAGCCCTAGCTGGTCTCTGCTGTTATAAAGCAAAGCACGCAAGTGAACTGGATCCGAGCCCCATCCTTTTGTTGGGCACATGCAATGTTTTGAAAACTTTCAATTAGTTATCATTAATATTCATAAATTGCAAAATGCATTAAGAGATCCAGTTTCCTGGCTCGTTTTGAAAAACTGGGAGATGTGACAATAACTGGCTTATGTTCCAGTAGGACAGCCATCAGCTGAAAAGGGGTTTCCACTAGTGCAGGTCTGCTCTCTTGGCCCCAGGCCCCCAGCTTCTCCCCATGTGTGAGTCTGCACTTATACTAGACCTTTCCCCCTGATTGCACAGCAAAAGTAAGAGAAGCATAAATTATTTTGTATACTTCTGTCCTTAGTAGAGAAGCAAAAAAAAAAAAAAAAGTATACTGAGAAAGATGCTTTTCCAGAAAAACAAGGCAGAGATGGTAACCCCCTCTCCAGGGGACATTTGTCAACGTCTGGAGATGTTGGTCATCATAACTGGGGAAAGTGCTGCTGGCGCCTTAGAGGGCAGAGGCCAAGGAGGTGGCTCACTGCACTGCGATGCACAAGGCATCCAGAGAATCACCCTGCTGCAAACCTTGACAGCACTTACTTTGCAGAATTCCTGCGGGTTTCCTGCGGCCTGCCCCTTCATTTTCTGGCCTGGGTCCTGCCCTGCAGGCCTTAGTGAAACAGGCCAGGTTCGTGACGAAGTAGCTAGAACAGCAAAACTTGCTTCTGTCCTGATGTGGCCAGGGTGAGAATAGCGGTAACATCCAACAAGGGCGCGGTGGCCTCCGTGGCTTCATTTGCCCCAGGTTTTGCTTGTGTCCTCATAAGCCTCCAGTGAGAAGGTGCTATATCCCCTGCAAAAGCCTGAGGATGCTACATCCGACAGCTCGAGACCTCATAGCTTATACATGAAAGGGAAAGGCCCAGGCAGGGATGTGGCAGTCTGTTCTGGGCCTGGGCCCTCAGCTCTGCCCTGAACTTTATGAACCAACCCAAAGCCTTCCTGTCATCACTGCTCTCTGTGCTGGAGGCTGTTGCTACCAGCAACTACAGGACACAGGTTGATGATCTCTCCACTGTGCGGCTCTTCCCCGTCCACTCTCAGAAGATGCACCGTTCTAAAAAGAGCAAGCAATTGCTGTCCAGAAAATCTAACGTGGATTGGCAGCCTAGGACGTGTGGGGAAGCAGAAAGCAAAGTATAGGGTGGTAATAAAGAAGTGGGCACAGCCACTATAAATGCCTCCATTGAATAAGGTCAATAGCAAGTCCAGGACAGAGTAATTAAGCATCAGAGTGTCAAGGAGGAAGCCTCCAAATCAGAGATAGAAACTCTCATTCTCCACTGCTGTTCACCCACCCATCCATTCATCCATCCATCCAGCACATATTTACGAAGCAGGATTCAGGCTATGGGCAAAGTTGATGGGCCCTGTCCTCAATGAATGAAATCCATGCTATGAGACATCCACTGTTTAATCTCAAGCAGGCTCCCTCTTTGAGCTCCTGTCTGATAGAGAGAGGGGGAAAGTTTCTGTCTTGCAGGAGGTGATGGGAAGATTAAATAACATCACCTTAGCATGGGCCTCATTTAGACTTTCAAGGAATGTCTCCCTGGTTCTGTTCTACCTTCATGGCTATCACTCAGGTAATCACACATGATTTCTGCTCACTTGGGCGTGGAGCAACTTCTGGGGTCACCCATTGGCTCAGAAGACCCTCATATCCTCCCAAGAACCAATTCTCCCCCATGAGGTCAGAGGGTGTTTTGTGGACCACATCACAGAACAGGATGCAGGATGCAGACTAGCCCACCAATCGGCAATGAGCATTCCTGTGACGCACCACGATGTGAGTTCCCACAGAGAAGTCTTGGGCATTCCCCCCCCCCCTTATAATTTCCAATTTGACTTCATATCCCCTTGGGAGCATAGAGCACAAGAAGATCCACATCTGCTCGGGTGGTGGGATGGGAGATGGGCACCCTCCCTCCTTCTGAGCACAATTAGACATGCATTAAGGGCTGAGGGTATGCACGGTGATAAATTGGGATGCCAAGCTCTTCCCTGTGGCCAGAGAACAGATGGTCTTCAGGAAGGAGTTGGACGTGTGTGCCTACTCACCAAGCTTGTACCACATATCGCGAATGGAGAAGCCAATGAGCCGTCTCATGTCCCCATACCTAGGAGGAACAAAGATGTCCGCTTCAGGCCCCGTCTCAGAGCATCTGAGAGCCCCTCCCTCTTGAGGAAATCCAATAATGCAACTTACTTATTCAGGATTTTGTTGTACTTGGCGTGTGAGAACTGCTCCAGCTGCAGAGAATCCTGAGTGATAAAAGCTACCGCCAGATGAAAATAGTTGTTCCACAGCTGTAAATGAAAGAGAAGAAGAGTCATGGAGAGGGTGTAAAGTGGGAAGGCATATTAAATGCTGGGTGATGTGAATAATTTATGAAGATGGCAGAAGACACGGGCAGAAGCAGTTTAATTGTACGCGCTGCAATTTTCTAACTGGCACCGGCTCTGAAATTAACATGCTGGCCAAAACAAGGACAATGGATGGATTTCTCTAGGCACTGACCGTGTCCCCTCTCTGACAACAGGATTTGGGCAAGGATTATAGGGCTGGTGTTTTGTTGTGGTGCTTTTTGTTTGGTTTTTTTGAAAGACAAATAACTTGCCCCAACTGGGAGCCCTGCTGAGCTCTTTCCTGCTCTGAGGTGGGAGGATAAGGCAGTCCAGGACTCGCAGCTTCTGTGGAGGTCCCCTAGTCACCTGGCAGCTCAGAGGACCAGCCTGAGTCCATTCTGTCTCAAAGCACATTTTGCCTTTCCCTTCCCCTTTGTTCAGTGGTTTTCAGGTGTGGTGCACTGACCACCAATAGCACCTTGGTGCAGGTTAGACCTGCCTCGCCCAGACCTGCTGAATCACCTTCCTGGGGTGAGGCTTAGAAATCTGTATGTCAACGATCACGTGGGTGAGACTGGCTCACTCACCTGGAGCCCCCAGAGCTCAGTTCATATGTAGCCTTATCATAATTGTCACGTGCACACAACCTGCCAGTGAGGAATGTGAGAGGCTAATACTAGAGCCCACTGTCCTGCAGGAAAGAACTCAGCCCCTGGAAAGTGCTCAAAAAGATGAGCTACACAGTGGCAATATTGACACAGGCCACAGACCAGAGTGACATAAGCAAGGTGCCACTGAACCTCAGTCAACCTGTCTGGGGTGATTCTAATATCCACTGCAAGGGCTGCAGCAAAGATGGCCCGAGACGATGTGTCTAAAGGGCATGGATCCTCTGAAGGACCTGTCAGCCTTACGGCTGGTTCTCTTCATCATTTGAGTAGATCCTCTGGTACCAAAGTCAGCCGCTGAGCCTAACTACCTGGTGCTCAAGGGCAATTGCCACCCTGCAAGGAGCAGGTGGGGACAGCTGTGCTGAATAAAACTGACCACTTTCTGGCCCCTGTCCACACTACATAGAAAGAGAGCAGAAAAAAAAGCAGCTAGAGAAA
Organism: Urocitellus parryii; assembly: GCF_045843805.1. Classification (NCBI taxonomy): domain Eukaryota; kingdom Metazoa; phylum Chordata; class Mammalia; order Rodentia; family Sciuridae; genus Urocitellus; species Urocitellus parryii. The sequence goes on along the minus strand of NC_135531.1, from coordinate 157,363,116 downwards.
TCACCCTGCCATTGAGACTTTCATCTTGAACTCAGAGATGTTCATGGTAGGTTGCAGATGGCCAGGGGTAGGAAGGTAGGAAGATCCCCCTTGGAACGGTCACCTCTGCCATCTAGAAAATTGCTTTCTCATAGGTTGTGATTCCAGCTTCAGAAAGACGAAAACCAAGGGCCTGGTTTTTACCATGGGTCACAACTCCCTTATTTCAAAGCCATAAACACCAAGGACTAGATAAATTAAATGACCACCCAAGGTCATATTGGTAGTAGATATAATGAGAATTTAGTTATTTTTAATTAACTCTCAAAAAAGTCATAAAAGCAAATGTGCCCATGGTTTAAAAATTGAATGATAGAAAAGATTAAGTAATAGAAACTGATTTTTCAATCTGACCTTGAACCCTAATTCCTCAGAAGAAAATGGTTAACAATATTGGGAATCATTTTTCAAAAAAAAAATTTATGCATAAATATACGTATGGAGATTTTTTTTTCATAGCCTGCTGTACTTTGCTGTTTTCTTTTCCCAGTCTATCTTGCAAATATTTCCCTATTAGCACACACAGATCTGCTTCACTCTCTTTTATTGCTGCATAGTATTCTGCTGTAAGGATGTAATTTAATTTAACAAATTCCCTATTTATAGATATTTAGCTTGGTTCCAACTGTTTTTCCTCTAGTAACAGTGCTGTAATCAACCTCCTTGTTTGAACATCTTTATGCATGAGAAATTATATTTGTAGCATACATTCCTAGAGGTGGAATTGCCAAGCAACCGGGTGGAGGCAGATTTTGTTGTTGTTAGTTTGTTGTGTTTGTTGCTGGTTTTCTTAGATGTCAGGACAAATTCCCAGGCTCCAGTCCAATTACCAGCCCCATTATCATGGGCGTCTTAGCCTAGCTCTCCAGTCTCTGTCTCTTCATCTGGAAAATGAGCATAATACTGTCCACAGGGTGCAGTTGGAAGGGCTAAATGAGGAAATCCAGCTAGTAAACTCCTACTCAGTCTCACAATATCAGTTACTTCCTATGAAAACCTCCCTAGTTACCTGGAATGAAGTAGCTCCTCCTGCTCCTCACTGTTCTAACACCCTGTTCACAGCATTTAGGACATATTTTAAGCAAACTAATTTATTTTCTGTCTCCTCTACTGGACACAAGCAACCTGCAGGCAAAAACCTCATTTTTTAAAAAATTCACTCTCGTGCATAAATGTCTAGCTTTGGGTCTGACCCAGCATGTGCTCCTGAAGTATTTGTCGAACGAGTTAATTCATGAACTAAGTACTCTGTGTATATTCTTGTTAAATCCTCAGAAATTATGAAATTTGTATTTTCCTCACTTTAGACATCAGAGAATTGAGGCTCATAGAGGTTAAATAATGTGCTCCAAATAGGGAAAGTGGCATATGAATCCATATTTATCATACTCTGGGACTTTCTTTGAAAAACTTCAAAATTTAATCAACATGTAATGATTGTATGAATTTATGAGGTGAAACATGCAGTTTCCACATATGTATGTATTCCTTGGCTAATTATAAAATCAGGAACAATTAGCATACCCATCATCTTAAACAGCTATTTCATTTCTTTGTGGCAAAGCATTCAAAATACTCTTTACTAGGTATTTTGAAACATTGGTATTGACTATAGTCTTTCTACAGTGCAGAGTTACCAGAATTGACTTCTCTTACATCACTCTGTACCCACTGACCAAACTCTTCCCATCAAGCACGCCCACGCCCACCCTGCCCAGCCTCCTAACCCTCTCTGCTTCTACGAGATTAATGTTTTTAGATTCCACATAAAAATGAGTTCACACAGTATTTGTCCTTCTGTACCTGGCTTATTTCACTTAACACAATGTCTTCCAGGTCTATCCACATTATCACGAAAGTCAGGGTTTCATCTTTTTATGGCTGAATAGTAATGTGTGTGTGTATGTGTATGTGTGTGTATATGTGTGTGTGTGTGTGTGTGTGTGTGAGAGAGAGAGAGAGAGAGAGTCACATTTTTCTTTATCCATTGATCTATTGATGTACACTCAAACTGTCACCCTATCTGGGCTGTTGTGAATGGTGCTCCAGTGAACATGGGCATGCAGGTATCTCTTCTACATACTGATTTTCCTTTTTTTGAATAGATTACCAATAGTGGGATGCAAGGTCATAACAGCAGTTCTATTATTTATTTATTTATTTATTTTTACAGAACTTCTATACTGTTTTCTGTAATGGCTGTACCAATTTCTATTCCCACTAACCATATATATAAGGGCACCCTGTTATATATACATACAGACTCCATTCTAACAGGAGTGAAGTAATATGCCACTGTCACTTTCATTTGCATTTTTCTTACAATCAATATAATTCTAGTTTTCTCATACTGTCATCCACCCGCATGTCTTCTTTGGGAAATGTCTATTTGTCCTTTTTTTTTTTCTATTGGGTTGAGTTCTGCATGTTGCCACCTTCTCAGAAGTACAGTTTGCAAACACAGTCCTCTTATTCTGTACCTTGTCTCTGCAACTCTATTGATTTGTTTTCTCTTTTGTGCAGAAGCTTTTCAGTTCTATGTAAACCATTTATTTTTGTTTTTTCTTGCCTGTGTTTTTGGCATCTTGTTCAAAATACTCTTGCCCAAACCAATGTCATAAAGCATTTCCTCTAGTTTCTTCTAGCAGTTTCATAGTCTCAGGTCTTACATTTTAGGTCCTTAATGGGGCTTCTGTTCTTAAATATCCTGCTCTTGTGGTAAAATTATTGTTGTCCTTCCTAGACTTCCTTTAGTTTTGGTTTTGGGGTCATGTTATGGCTGGTTTTATCTGATGTTGTAGAGTCTTTACAGCAGAGGGATTGAGGATTTTGATCCTGCAGAATTCTTTCTCAATTCACTTGAATTTTATTATTTACCCCAAGTTCCAAGAAAGAACCTGGCACGTGGTGTCACAGGAACACAATTTGTCTGTCCTCCTCTGTGGTGGGTGGGGGCACCACTGCCCTGGCCATTCTGGGCACGCTGCAGTACACGGGGTGGAAGTTTCCAGGTATGGATTCGGCTTAAGAGCATCAAACCAGAGGTTATCTGGGTCCCAACAGCTGAAGTAGGCAGGGCTGGGGAAAGCGTCCCAGGCATTTTCCTGCCTGGTGGAACCACCCGCCACCAGTCTCCAAGGAGTCCTTGCCATACAAGGAGCTTTTTCAAGGCATGGGTGATTGCTACCTTCTTGTCTCTCCCTCACCTTCTTTTTTCCCATTGTGATCACATTTCCATTATAAAGACCAAGAGAGCCTTCAACAATGACTGAGAATATTCTAGAAATTTTTCCATTTCACTGCATCTCTAAAGCAGGCTTGAAAAAGATCCCAAGTTAGGCTGGGGCCCAGAAGCTTATCCAAAAATGTTTCCAGGCCTACGCAGGAATGCCCACACCCAGAGCCAGGGACAGAAACGGAACCCAGTACCAATTAGAGAGCTCCCTGTGGCAGAAACAGTTTTCGGATCCTAAGTGTAACCCCTGATTCCATAGCCAATAGCAGTCTCCAACACTGAGAAGCCTGGTCCTGCAGCCAATCAGTCTCCATCCCAGAGAGCCTGGTCCTGCAGTCAATCATTTCAGTGCTCAGCAAGGAGAAAGAGTGTGCTAGTGAAGCTAAACTGAGCTGTTTTCTAGAATGTAAAGGCAGTCTGTCCTAAGCACCTGCACAAAAGAGTGGAGGGAGCTTGGGCTTTGCAGGCAGGTCGGGCAGAATCCCAGTGGCCCCACTTAGCAGTTAGTGATATGGGTATAGGTCAACCCGATAGGACTATGATGAGTACCAAATTACCCCAAGAAGATGCCCACTAAAGGTTAATTACCTTCTTCAAAAGCTTGGAAGCTGAAAGATGGATTTATATATAGCCTTCTGTCAAGAGTCCATTTGGGTGGCTATAGGGGAATATTCGAGACTGGATAATAAAGAACAGAAATCTACTCCCCACAGCTCTGCAGACTGGGGACCCCACCATGGAGGGGCTCCCATCTGGGGAGGACCTTCTAGCTGTAGGGCCCTCATCACCTAATCGCCTCTTAAAAGTCCCTCCTGACCCAGTTGCATTGGGTATTAAGTTTCCAGCACAAGAACTTTGGGTGCATGTTCAAACCCTAGCAATGGTGTTCTGCTTTGCTTCCAAACTCTTCAAAGCAATACCCTGGGCCCTCAACAAAAGCCCCCACTGAGCTGAATTCTAAATCCTCTTGGTCTTCCCCGACCATAACCCATGCAAATGGATGTGCACACCAAGGCCCAGCATCTAGAATGGAGCCCAGGAATGCAAATGATCTTAGCTCTCAGCAAAAAATATCTTTTTTTTTTTATGTAATTCCCAGATCTTGTCACCTACAGAGTGTCACCCACAGAGCTTCTTGCTTTCTGCCCTTTGAATCACAATCCACAGTTCCGGCAAAGATATTAGGGATAATCCTATTGCACCTGCCCTTCCCCTGGACAACGCTGCCAAGGCCTGCCAAGCTGCATGATGGATGCCGCTCCTGCTGATATTAAATGCATAATTAATGAAACGTAAGGAGGAGACGAGGCGTGTTCCAGGCAGGGTACAAAGAACAAATCCATTCTCACATGGTGCAAGGGAAGATGGAGGAGAACACAGATAAGGCTGAAAAATGACCTTGTTCTTGGGTGCTTTTCGCTGAATATCTATGGAAGCCTCATTAGGAAAAGAGACATCTTTTACTTCGTAAGGTTGGCCACTTTCCCACTTGCAGAATCTGGTGAGTGTGACAGACCCAGGCAAAATGTTGTTATGATCAGAAAGATGCCTCCCTGCTGTCCTTTTTATTGAGGTCTGACACGAGTTCCCAGGCCAGTCATATTTGTGGCTGTCATCATCATGATCAAAGTGACAATAATTATTATGATGATGAGTTCATATTTATTAGATAGCCACTATGTTTCCAGCCCTGTTCTAAGTGTCTTAGATTAATTAATTCACCTAAGCCTCAGAAGCATCCAATAAGATAGCCACTCTCAATATCTTGATTTAATGTTGAAGAAACCCAGACACAAAGAGGTGAAGTAATTTGCCCACAGTCACACAACTCAGAAACTCAAATTTTTCCTGTATGGAAGCCCTATTCTCTGGGCATCAGATGCAGATTTCTTTTGGGTAAAAAAAAAAATTAAAAAAAAAGCTGGATAAAACTTAAAACAGTGGCATAAAGAACTGAGACTGAGCTTCCCTTGGAATTTTCTAAACCATGGAGGGGAATTGCAACCAGAAAAGCAGGGTCCCAGCTGGAGCTGCTCACACCCAGGGAGGAAGAGCAAACCAGCTTGCCTTGCTGTGCCCCACACCTGGGCTCTCCTGTGCCCCAGGCACGTTGTTCCAAGTTGTCCACCTCCAAAAGCAGTGGCCTCATTCCCTTCTCTGAACACATGCAAAACTAGAGCCCCCAGGCACCTGGCATTCGGTGGGGATTAGACATGTCCCCTGATTCCAAATGGTCAGAGTGTCACACTTTGTTCCCCTATCGAAGATGTTTATATTGGGAGACCCTCTCACCTGGTCTCTTCCAGGCTGCCCTACTGGGGGGTGAGGCCCTAGCATGTGGCCCCTGCCAGCTGTGTGGGCCACTGTGACAGCCACCACTGAGCTCTAGTCCCAGCTAGATGTGCTGTGTGACGGGGCCATGTCCTCCTCACCTCTGAGTCTTATGCCTGCATCCTGAGAGCAGAAATATCATCAGTGGTAGGTAGCTAGTTTGCAGGGTGGCTGCAAGGACTGAGAAAGAGGATGTCCTGATAGTGCATCTCCTGAGTTCCGGTGTATAGATGGCGTCAGAAAATGACCCCTGCTCTTACTATCATGGCCACCAGACTTGGTGGCTTCTGTTTCCTGAGTCCCTACTACAGGAGACCCTGGGTCAGAGATTCCCTGGAATGGCCTGTCTTTCACACATCCAGCCACAGGAAGCCATCTGGGCTTCCTGCCAGTTTTGAAGAGTCAGTTCTTCTCGGTCTAGACCTGGAGGTGCCTCGTTCTGTCTGTCCAGGGACCTGCTGTTAGCCCCCAGAATGTCTCAGAGGCCTCAAGTCTTGGCTGACTACGAAAAGAACCAGGAAGCCACAGAGATGTATTTGTGAGCTTTACTGTCACTCACATTTCAGTGTCTGTGGCTAGCTGCCTCTAGGATCGAGGGGACAGAAAAGGGGGAAAAATGTGATATATTTTTGAAAGGTGGCGCCTGCTCTGCTGACAATGAATGCAGGTCTCACCCTGAGCACCAGATTCATCATGTGGATGCATTTGCATGTGTGGCTCAGTTGGTGATTAGTCAGTCAAGCCTAAGAATTTGTCTTCCTACCTGCTGCACCTCCCTGTGGACATCCCCAGAGGCACTGGCCCAGTCTCTGTGCTTTGGGATGTGTGTGACAGAGCAATCATCTCCAAGGTGTCAGAGGTATCGGCCACTTCCAGTGCCTCACACTCACCTGGAACTCAAAGTTCGTGTGTTCCAGAAACTTCTGGTTCATGATTTCTGCAAACTTGTTGATAGCTCTCAGGAAGACCCTGGAAGAGGGGAGAAGGTTACTAGACCATCTGAGCATGCTCCCTCAGGCATCCCTCCACTTTGCACAAAACCAAAACTCCCTCACCCTCCCTCAGGGAGAGGCTCAAAGACCCAATGATGATTTGCACATGGCGACCAAGGCAGATGACACCTATCAGAGTCAAGACCTGGGGCCACGTTTGCCTTGTGGGAACTCAAGAATGGACTATTTGACTTCCTTTGGAAAATCTGCGGGGCCTTATGTCTCAGGTATTAGAACTTTATGGCAGAAAGTTCGTGCTATCCAGAAAAGATGCAACGAGAAACCAACCCCTCCCCAAGCAAACCAATAGCACTCCACCACCTCCCACCATCTAGAGAAATCTATCATCAGCAGCTCAGTGAACATAATTTCAAAGGTCTCCTCAGACGTATACATATGCATGATATTTTAAGGATATCATTTTGATAAATGGCGTTCCACAATAAATGCTGCTTCATAGCCTGTCTTTTTTTATTCAGCAACAAATCGTGCTCTCCTTTCATGATGGTGAACGCAGATATATATCATCCTTTTTAATCACTGAAGAATGTTCTGCTGTGTGGATGTGTCACCGTTTATTTAATCAGTTTCTTATTGATGGACCTTTGTGTGATTCCTTGGCTTTTTTTTTTTTTTTTTTTTTTTTGCTACAAACCATGTTCCAACAATCACCCTTCTGTGTACATCTTGAACCTCCTATAAAGACCTCGGGTCTTCTCCTCCATTTCCTAATACTGGTCAAACCCAGCCCACATTTAACACTTTGCTACCGGTGGTCAATTTGCATTTGTCCAAAGATTCTTCATGGCCACTTCTTCTTCTTCTTCTACCCTGCAGAGCCCAACTGACTAGTCTCCCATCTTTTTGCCCCCTCCTCCTCAAGAGCACTTTGCCCAAAGGGACCATTGCTGACGTCCATGGAGCCCGTGTCCACAGGACGAGCCTAAACCCTTTTTCTGCCTCCACGATTGGGACCCTAGCTTCCTTGGGCTCAGTTCTTGCCATGGCCCCGTGCTTCAGGTCGCTTCCTGAGTACTTGGCTGTGTTCTTCCTGAACAATGCCCACTCCTTCTCTGCCTGCCTGTCATGGTCTAGATCCTTCCATCAGTCCCCTAAGACCTAAGTGAACGCCACCACTTCCTAGACTCTGAGGTGACTTCCTACACCCCTGGACACCACACTTCACATTCTAGCTGTCTCTCAGAGGGTCTGTTGTGTCTTTGTCACCGGGATTTCCTTTGTTGTCATGGTGCAGGATGATCTACTTGTGTGTCTCCTCTATTAGACTGCATTTCCCTGGGGACCTGAGATGCCCTCAAGAACAAGTACTCCCTAATCACTTGCCTGTGACTCCCAGGTTCACATCTCCGTCCCTGGCCTCTCCCACTGGAATTCCAGCTCTCCACTCTATATTCCACTTGGTTAACTAATAGGCATCAGAGAGGCACATGCCTGGAACTAACGTCCTAATACCTGCCCTCCCAACCCCCAAACTGTGGTCTTCCCATCTAAGTGAAAGATAACGCCTTTCTTCCAGTTGCTCAGAGGGGAAAAGAAAATCCCAGCAACTTTGGTCATGCCTTGACTTTTGGATTTTTCTCAGATCCTACTGTCTTAGCATTGCTTTCAGAATATATCCAGAATTAGACGGGTACTGTGGCACATGCCTGTTATCACAGCAACACTGAGGCTGAGGTGAGAGGATCACAAGTTCAAGGCCAGCCTCAGCAACTTAGCAAGTCTGTCTCAAAATAAAAAATGAAAAGGGCTGGCGATGTAGCTTAGTGGTAAAGCAGCCCCAGTAGGAAAAAATAAAATAAAAAGAAGAGATCTAGAATTCAACTACACCATGTCCTCTCCCTGCCATCCAACTGAGCCAAGCCACTGTCCTTTCTCAGCTGGATTTTTGCAGTAGTCTCTCAACTGTTAGGGAACAGATAGATGAGGATGATGGGAACATAAGATTAATAGAATAATTCCATAAAAGGGGCCCACTGTGTTTAGCCCCATATGCTTTCTTTTCCAAAAAGCAATGTACCTACAGCCTTGCCTGGCCTAAGTGGACAGGATATGACACATTCCTCAGCAAAGTACGTGTCATCTGCAGGAGAAATGTGGGCCTGAGATATTGTTGATGGGAGAAACCCAGGAGACTTTGGTGACCAGATCCTGAAACTCAGGGAGATAAGGACAGTTCCTCCTAACCATAAAACCTATAAGAATGCATGGTTAAGGATCCAATTAGAACAGGTCAGCATGGGCCCAGGTGACCTCGAGTGGCCATTGCAGTGGGGAATTGAAAATTTGATGTCACCCTGCCATCAGTCAAAAGTCAAGTGGTGGACCTGGGTGGACTGTCTGGAAACTTCTCTGGGATCACCAATAAAACTGAGTGCAGGAGAGGCACATTGTCTCTCTCCTCTCTGAAAGGACTCGCTCTCTCCCTTGAGAGTGTCCCCCTTCGCTTTTCTTATTTCTTTAATAAACCCAGCCTGTTCCTCTTAGCCTCATGTCTGCAATTTTTTTCTGACTGGAGTTTGAGGGGCCTTTAGGCTGCCTCAGTTTCCCCAAAGGCTTTATAACACAACTGCAATGTGCTCAACTCGCATTTGTGTATCTGTTTGTAAAATTTTAGGGAGTGGAGAGCAGATATGCGGCAGCCAATGAAAACTGCTTGTTCAGTGAGTGACTCATTCAGGGAAGACACACCTACCTAGACTACCTGAGCCATCGTGGGAGGCCACTAAGGAAATGCTGAGGAGTGAATGGTTGCTGTGGGTGATCACTGAGACTCTTCTGCTTGAGAGTCTCTAGGAAACTCTATAGAACACATTTGCAGTCAGATGGTCCTCTCCCAGGGGACAAACATATTGGGCTATTATACCACTAACTGCTCCTTATTGGCTGAAAGTTTTTCGAGGACATTAAAATCCTGGTACTCTGATTTGTCCTGCAGATGGGCTGAGCACTCCATAGCCAGAAAGAGCCCAGAGAAAGAAAGAAGCAGGGCTTTTTCCAGATGCCTGGAAAGCAAAGGCACTGGTATATTTTGGGTAGGTGGAGAGGGTGGGCAGGTGCCTCTAGCACACTGCTTGTCCAGGTGGCTGGGCCAGGTGTTCGTGAAACATTTGGTTGTTGGTTGAACAACAACAACAACAACAACAAAAAGCACAGGGTGCCCTGGAGTTGGGAATCACAGAATGTGGAGCACACACACACACACACACACACACACACAAATGGATGTTATTTCTGGTTTTGCCACTTTCTGTCTGGGTGGATTTGGGACATGTTAATATCACCTCTGAAGTCCCAGTTTGCCGGCTGTGAAATAGCAATGCCGTAATGTGGGGTGTAAGCAGCGAGAGCATGGAAGTGGTGAGCGCAGGGCCTGGTGCAGGGGCACCAGCATCATGCTGGCCCCGATGGCCTCAGAGCCTCTAGGGTGGCTCCACTCTGCCTCCAAAGGCAGGGCCAACAGCACAACACACACACTGGAGCAGCTAGCAAGATATCTGAGGCAGGTAAGACCACACAAGGGCAGAAGGAAGAATCCCACAAGTCCACCTCCCTGAAGGGCTGTCAAAAGGAAAATTTCTTTGGTTTTGCTGTTTTGTCCCTTGTTAACATGCCTTTGAAACAACATCTATATTTTCTCCTTAAAGATTAGTTATCTGATTCCCCAGATGGAAACACATTGAGTGGCTGTCATATTATGTATAAACATCTCGGAATCTGAAAGATGATACCAAAATGAGGGGTTTTACATGTTCTCAGCAGCCACAAAGCTATCAGTAAGAGTCATTTGTCAGCTGAAACCTGTCTGGCATTCTCCCAGACAGTCCAGTGACCAGGAACCCATCCACCTATGCTGAGGGCGGGCACTGTGTCCTTCCGTCCCTCAGATTCTTCTATAGACAGAGTATCACTTCACTTTGGTCACGTGGGCACTTGGAAAATACGGCTTTTTTCCCTCCTTGTTTTACTTTTTTTTTTTTTTAAATAATTGCTCATAAAGCCTAAGCACTAATGTGGTGAAGTGGGTTGGAATAAAAACACATCAACTCTGTTGTTCTCAACAATGAACTTGAATCGTTGAGAACCAAGTTCATTATCAAGTCTCAGCCCAGCACTTCCCTTCCATGATCCTTGGCAGGCTGTGTCTGAGAAATACCACCACAGCCATGCTGTGGATCAGGAACCAGGCTCTGTGCTCTGCAGGGTCCCTCCTCTCTTCCCCTTCACCTCCCCACCTCCATCCCACATGAGCTCTCTGAGCTCGACATGGCTGCCATCTTGGAGCTGTGAGTTTAGGTGACTTTCCCAGTGACCTGTGCAGTCCCAGCCTTCAGAAGGGAGGTTTTGAACCACCATGCATAAGGAAATCTCTGCATTTCTGCCCGACCCCAGCCATGAGCTAATGGTCTTCATGGTGACCGTGATGGAGGCATTAGCAGTCACCATGTGAACACCGTCCCTGTGCTAAGTGCTCTGCCGACACTGGTTCATTTAATCCTACCCACTCGGGCGGGTGCTGCTGTTCCTCCCACTGAACAGCAGCAGAGAGGACCTCGGAAACATCGGGCCATCTCGCCTGTTCACGCCGCAGAGCCGGCCCCGCCTTTCTCTAAGGCCTTGCAGGTCAGCAGGACCCGCTGGCTCTTCTTAAGTGTAGCCTGCCATGGACTTGGGGCACCAAGTGCCCCTCCCCTCGTCCTCCAGGCACCAGGTGTCTTTACGCTGCTCCTGTCACTCTGCCTTTCTGCTCACAGCTGACTGGACCCTGGGCTCACATTTGGGGTGACACAGTCTTCCTTGGGCTGCCAGCAGCCTGAGGGGGGTCTTTTGAGTAGTTCTTCCCAGTGAGGACCCCCAAGTCCACTAGGAGTAGATCGAATCCTTGCAAGTGGCACAAAGCAGGACCAGGGAGAAGGCCATGGGCTGGGCCCTTGTGGGAAGCCATGAGTGGATGTTTCCATGAGCAACTAGAAATCCTACGCCATCGAGCAAGGGGCAGAGAAGTCAGCTATCGTGAGCAGGCAGAAGCTGCAGAAAGAGAAGTCAAACGCAGTCCTGCTCTCCCCCAAAGCTGTGCCGCATGAGGTGTTGATGCGGCCACTGGGGGTCCTGGATTCCTATGCCTTTGTACAGCAGAACAAATCCTTGTTACAGAAGCAGCTGAGCCCGCATCCCGCCTCCCGAGTCAGCCTCTGTGACATCTATGTATCCTTCCTTTGGGACACAGGAAGGAGAGGTGCACACGGACTCCTGAAGGGGCTGGAGCAAGCCTCCAGTCAACCTTCCACCCACCCCTCTTCTGAGCTCCGACCTTGACCTCCATGAATCTCAGTTGCTCCTTTTGTAAAAGGAGCCATGGGTGAGGATCAAACAAGAGGCAGTATTTGAAGCTGGTGGCCCAGAGCCTCAGCACATAGAGGTCCTCGATAAATGTCAGTCGTGTCAGTCGTCGTTACTATTCTTAACCTGCCGCCACCTTGTATCTCTGGAGCAGGAAGATCTGAGGCTGATAATACCCTGAAGTGACAACACAGCATCAACACACACCCACAGGTTGACAGGTGTGTGGTGTGATAAAAGAAGGATAAAAGAAGGCATGCCCCTTCTGGGGAGACTTGCCAAGCTGGGGCGAGGGCCTTTCTGAACCCCACCCACCTGCCCACCTTGCAAAGCTCATGGGATGTAGTTAATTCTACTGATCAAACTTGAAGATGGAAATGAAAGAGTCAGCCAGCGGGCAGGGCTCATCCCTCTGAAGGAGGCACTGAGACATCCATTTCCCCAGAGCCCTTGAGCCGCTTCCCTCAACACAGAAGCTCCAGCACCATGAGGCTCCAGTCAATCAGCAGATGCCAGCTGGGCACCAGGCATGGCTTGCCCCAAGCGCCTGTGACATTTCCTGCATCATTTAGGGCTTTAGTTAGGGATTCAGGAGACTCCCAGACTCGGGAAACCAGTAGCCTGTGGACATCCAGATGAGGTGAGCCTGCCGACAGAAGGAACCATAGAGGTCTCGCTCCCTGTCTGGGTGGTGTGGGTGGAGGAGGTGGGAACTCCAAAAAGGAACAGTCACATCCACGTAGGGAAGGAGGAGGACGGGGATGGTGCTCCTCACCCTCAGCACCCTCAGAGACCTCTGGATAACTGCTCTAGGCTGCCCCGGGGGGCTCCCTAGGTCAACTGCTGTGTCCCTTACGGTGTGCCTGTTATGGGCCTGAGATGAGATTAGACCTTAAAACATGTCACTGATAAATGCAGACAGGATGCAGCCAGATCTGCCTCTTCCGTGAAGCATTTTGGCTACGTCTAGAGCATATAAAAGTGAAAATGGAAGTTTGCATTTGGGAAATGCTGGCTCTGTGCCAATGCTGTTCTGGCCACTTCCTGTGTATGACTTCATCTCAGTCCCCACAGTAATCCTCTGTGACAAGCACTATTGCTAGTCCTACTTGAAGGGGAGGAAAACTGAGTCCAGAGTGGTTAAGTATCTTGCCCAGTTAACTGATAGAAACAGGATTTGAGCCCAGGAAGTCACAGGTTCTCACTTCTCTGTGCTGCCTCTGGGCCGTCTCTGGGGGCCATACAGCACTAGGCCATATTCCCACAGGTGCACTTGTCTCCCCACTAGACTGGAAGCCCTCTGCCACCTGGGACCATAGCTTGAACTGATCTGTGTTCGCCCTGGAGCCCAGACACCTAAGACTTTCAATAACTATTTGTTGATCGGTCAACTGCATTTAAAAGGAGCTTCAGGGATGCATTTAGATTCCCAAGGCCCCCAGAAATGCTGGAATTCCAGATCGAGGCACAGATGGAAGAGGGGGGAAAAAAGAGTTTCCTAGGCACCATTCTGTAAATTTATAGTGTTTTAAAGAACTTGATTATTTAAAAATTAATCATGTCATGTAAATCAGATCTTACTGAATGCTGCATCTCAACAAAAAGGAGGGGGGGGAAGCTCTAACAGGAAGCATCTCCTGCAGTAGACTGTCATTACATCTGTCTACACAAGCGGTACACAGCTGGGGCGACATTTGATTTTGGAAAACCCCACTCCTTCCTCCAGCCCGCACAAAAGTAAATAATGGATGACTAATTTGTGTATATAAATCATAAGTGATGAGAGAAAATTCATAAAAACAAGCAGATTTTATAGAAAACATAGATAACAGGGAGAAAAGAGAGGAGGAGGCGGAGGGACGAAGACAGGAAAGAAAGTTTGTTATGATGTTCAGACTAACAAGTGAAGCCATCCAGGCCACAGGAACCAGCTGAGGTGCTGCAGAAGAGAGGAGGGCATTGGGCACCCCGGCCGCTGTCCTGTTTGTCCCACCTAGCTGGGTCCTTGGCAAGGCCCCCCTTCCTTGGGCCTCAGGGCACTTGTCCAAGCAGTGCCCTTAAGGTTAGGGCTCAGATCCAATGGCTTCTCTGTTCCTTATCAGCAATGCAGTTGTGAGTAGGCTACTGCTTATCTATTCTGTGTGCAGCTCCTCACAGAGAAAAATGCAGATTCTGACAGTTTTACCTCATTGTAAAGTTGTTGGGGGATGAAATGAGCAAATGCACCTGAAGCGTTTACCACCTGGAGGAGGACGCGATGAACGTCAGCAGAAGCAAATGACACAGAAGGAGCACAACAGGGAGGAAACTTCAAGGGGCCGGGATCCTAAGGGATCACTGTGGCCAGAAGGTGAAGGAAAGGGACCAAGCCACGTGTGTGAGAAGCCAGGCATTGGACGGTGGAGGGGTGACATCAGCACATGCTTCTCCAGTTCAAGACCACATCTGTCCTCTCCTGTGGTGGCAGCACTGTGACTCATGGAGTTCTTCCCAGCCACCGGGCATTGTGCTGGGAACAGCTCATTGCATCCTCATGCTGCAAAGTCCATCTAATGGAACTATTGCTGTCCCTATTGTACCAGTGAGGAAGAAGCCAGAGAAAGGCAAGGTGGGGAAACTTAGGAGGCTGAAGCTCTATTCCAACTTTTTTAAAAAAGTAACTAAATGCAACAGTAGTACTTAGCTGATCCTTAAGAGATATAAATGTTTCCATTTAGGAGACACTTCCGCTTTCTCCGGCTTCTAGAAAATTCTATTCTTATTTCCTAGGCAGTGAGAAACAAGGAATCATCTCCAGATGAACAGACTCAGGTCCGTAGCGAGCAGGGGTTTCAGGAGGGGATGTTCCTCCAAGGCACTGGCCCACAGATCCGCATGTGTTTCTTTGGAATGACTGTGCAGGCCACTCAGCTGGAGGCCTGTGGGCAAAACCCCAACACCTTACCAACCAGTGGGCAAAAAAGCAAAGGGCCCTCCTGTAGTGCAGGAGCTGGCTGCCTCGCAGCTCCAGGTGACTGACGGGTCATCAATATATGACCAGCTACAAAATTATGAGGGCTCGGTGCAAAATGAAAATACAAGTGTCCTTGTCTAGAAATTGTTAAGAATTTCGAGATACCAGAGCATTAAACCAAGCATGGAGCCCTCCGAGCCTTGGGCTTCGTGCACCTGCCTGTCTCATGCCCACAAGGCTGGGGAGTGACCTGCCTCTGACCCAGCATGTGGCCTGGGCCCAGTTCCCACCAGCACAATAATCCTGCAGAAGTCAGCTTGCACCTGCGTGGTGTGAAGTGAGAACCTGGAGGTGGCCCAGCTGAGACGCTCTGACACCTGCTGCTGGGCTGATCTTCCTCCTCCCAGGGGAAGCAGAGGCACACAGACAGACAGCTCCTTCCAGAACAAAGCCCTCCTCCACTCCAGCAGCCCTGGATGTTGGCCCCAGAGCTCTGTGGGCAAGGGTGTCCACTGTCACCTGGTGGACCATGTGAGCACAGAGAGAGCAAGGACAGCTTTGGAGGGGGGCCAGCTGGGGCTGGAGTCGGCTCCAAGCATGGGAGATAGAAATCCTCAGGCTGTATCAATGGCAAATCATCAATATGTAAATGTTCCTCGTCTCCTCTCTTTCCCTTCCACCAAAGAGAACTCAGCTGCGGCACGTTCGACTTTCCTCTTCTTCCACCCTCTGGGGACCTTTCTCTCTGCCAATCAGCACTTGGGTTTCGGGATACAGAAGTGAGGCAAAATGTGGAGGGTCATAAACTGGGAGCTGGGGTGAGATGAAGGGCTTTCCTGGGGGACCTGAAGCAAACACGAGAGCCAAAGAAAGGGGGAGAGAAAGGGGAGAGAGGGTCCAGGAAGGCCCCGCTGAAGGTCATCATGGGTGGGATGTGAGAAAAAGGGTCTGAGAGAGACCAGGGGAAACCTCACCATGTGAGAGAGATGGGATCCAGGGGAGTGGAGAAAAGGAATATTAGAAGATGTGGCCGAGTGTCAGGATCTGAATTTCACTGTGTTGAAATGTAGTAGAGACGTAATGGTAAATACTGAAATCTTTGACAATTAACTTTTATCTCCTGCTGGGCTGGGCCATGTTGGGTGTGAGCTCTACTTGGGTTACACTGACAATCCATAAGATGTTCATAGCTATGATGTGCACATCCAGAGACACCCCAGTTACAACACACCAATGACTCCGAAGACAGATTCATCGGTAAAACTCTATTTCCTAAATCCTCTCTTGGAAAATGCTGCTTAATCCAATGCAACTTCCTGCACTTCTTTTACCATAGGTCACAGGATATGTTTGATTATTTTTAATAAATTTTGAAATAATATAATTAAAAATTCTTCCCTATACGTGCCTGTCTAGAGAGTTCAGGGAAGGTTTCAGAGACAAAGTGTGGTATCCTAACTGGGATTTCAAGAACAGAGAAGGAGTGGGGGACTTCTGAGTAATTCAGGATGAATGTGAAGTTCTCCCCTGGTTTCAATGTGGACAGGATATGTCAGCACTTCAACTTCTTCCCACTAGGGGGAGCTATCCCCACCTCATGGCTACCAGTGATCTCTTCATTGAGCCCTGGGAGGTGGCCTTTGTGGGGAAGGTCTCCCACCTGTTCTGAACCATGCTCATGGCCATCCAGTCCACGGGGTACACATTCTTCCCGATGAGGTCCTTGAACATGATGAAAGTCTCCATCAGGAAGTCCTGAAAGAGTGGAGAAAACACGCCAGTCATGGGCCTTGCAGGTAGGAAGTGACTTCAAGTGTCTAGGTCCCGTGGGCTGTTACAATGTTTCCTTTATTATTATTTTTTATAGAGAGACAGAAAGGTAAGGGGATCAATTCTTCATTGAAGCTAATTCAGGGAAATTCATTGCCATGTATTGTAAATAGAAGCATAAAAGTTGGCTTCTGAGAGGCTCTTTTGCAAATAAGTAGAACATGAATATGGAATAAGGAGATAATCTCAAAATAAAGCACTATTAATTCTGTCTTTGAGAATAAAGAAGTAAATGTATTCATCGATGTGGCAATTTTATAATCATCTTCCCAAATATGTATTTGAGCAGAAAATAATCGACACCATATGAACACATCTCAGGCCATTTAGCAAATAAACTATTATTTAAATGAGCATCTAATTAGCAGTGGTGTAAACACAGCTATTTCATCTGTCACACACACACACACACACACACACACACACATATGAGCAGATTAGAGGGAGCATAGGAACGAGGACTCTCCTTCCCTCCTTTGGAGAGGTTCAAAGTGACTTCAACACACTCCCTCAGATTTTGCAGTGGGACAAACTTGGCCTCCATCTTTGCAGAAAACAAATTCAGTACAAATCCAGATAGCAAAGACCCAGAACCTGTGACCCTCTTGAGCTGGAAGTAATAAAAACCATATCGCTTGAATGCTTTAGGTGAAGCCTAAAATCCAGAGGGAGTCCCTTCAGAATTCTTTCCATAAGCAGTGGTTTTCAAATCATCCTGCCTGCAGAATTCTTTGTTCAAAGGAAATCTCACCTGGAACCTAATATTTGAAATAGATAAAAGTAGATGGGCTCTGTGTGTGTGTGTGTGTGTGTGTGTGTGTGTGTGTGTATGTGAAAGAGAGAGAGAGAGAGAGAGAGAGAGAGAGAGAGAGAGAGAGAGAGAGAGAGAGAGCAGAGTGCGGCTAGAAAGTAGAAAGAACATAATTTGAAAATCACTGCTTTAAGATAAATTGCAAAATTCTGGAGATGGCATTGGTTCTTTCCCAGCAGTCTCTGCTTCTAGGAAAAATGACCTCAGTGTTCTAAGTCCCAGCTTCCACATCAGTAGAATGGGGGCAGCATCTATCCCCAAGGGTCAGCACGGTGACTAGGTAGGTGCACCTGGGAGCTTAGCACAGAGGCTTGGAGCCAAGAGCTCCTTAATGCTGGAGATGTTAATGGCGGAGATTGTTATTCACCCTTGATGTCACCTGGGCAAGTGTGGCCCTCGTCCCAGGCACACCCCCTTCCTACGGGATGGAGAAGGCTTCTGGCTCACAGATGGACAAAGTGGCTTCTGACTGAGAAGATGCATGTAGTGTGAGGGGCAGAGCTGAGGTTCAAGGTGGACCTCGAGCATGTTGGTCCTGTACTGCTGTGGAGCCTTTGTCAAGAAGACTGTAGAGCTGAAGCAGGTGACTCCTAACACTCATGTCATACTGCTAGGAGAATCAGATAAGAAAGTGCATAGGTTCAACAAGTAAGAATTCTCTTCCCCACCTTCCTTCCCGGGAATCGTTGTTTACATAAAGGATCAAAAATTAGGAATCTGGTTTTCCTATTTCCGTGTCCCAAGACATAAAGAACTTGGTGGGGGTGGGAGAAAAACTGGGGTTATTCCTTTTATTTGTCTTTTGAGTATCCAGAAAAGGGTTCCATTTCTTTCCAACCCTACTACCAAGAGGAGAGCTTTGGCCCACCGCTGGGGGTGGGGGTGTTGGCTCCCAGTCATTCCCTGAGGAGGGGCCACTCTCTGAGGGTGGTCCAGGTTCAGCACCCTTGGTCTTCCCAGGAGAATTAAGAGAGCTCCTAGCTGCAGGACTCCTGCCCCTGGAAGTGGTGAGTGACAAAGGGCCACACCGTCAGGAAAGGGTCCTCTGCTACACCCTGGGACAGGGCAGTGGGGGTGGGTCTCTTTGTTGTATCTGCTGCAGAGCCCGATGGCCATGGGGCATGGGGTGGTGGTCCTGTAGCAGCTGAGTCCTGAGAGGCTAGAAGAGGCTCAGGGATGGGCATGTAGCTCAGTGGTAGAGCACTTGAGGAGCATCCGCTAGGCCCTAGCTTCCATCCTCAGCACAGAAAAGAAAGAAAAAAGAGACCTGGGCTCAGGCCAACTTCTTCTATGCGCTATCATAACCTAATACTAGCTATCTCTCCTGTGTACTCACAATGTGAGCAACACAGTGCTCCCACCCAAGCCCCTCAGCATACCCTGAAACCCAATCAAATTATCCCCACTTTACAGATGGGGAAACTGAGGCTTATGAGAGGTTCTCTTGCCCCTGGTCACACAGCTAGCTGGTGAAAAAGCCAGGATTCAAATCCAAGACTGCATGACTCCAACTCTTGCTCTTAGGCTGCAAGCATCCAAGATTCACCAGCACCTATTTATTGAGCCACATCTAGATCACATGGTAGATGTCCGTGACTCGACTCTGACATGATTGATGACGTGTTCCAGAGTGAGAAATTCAAGAGACATGAAATCAGACATGCTCATAAACACGCCCAAGACCTGCGGGGATGTCTTTGTGTCCTAAACTCATGAGAACCATGAGAGCCAGGTGTCATGTCCTGCCCACCCGCCCTCCATCCCCAGCGTCTCTCAGACTCACCACAAGGTCTGAGCTGGTGTGGAAGGTCTCGATGTAGAAGGAGTAGTGTTGGTCACCCATCTGGTTTAGGATGGCCGTCATACATGCCACGAAGTGACTCTGCAAGACATAAAGAAAAATACCATGGACGAGTGAGAAAGGACCATGGGATTCATCTCTCCCATTTCCTTGACTCTAAACTGGAAAATGCTCAACCTTCCCCAGCAAGTGTCACAGAGCCGTCCAAGGACAGGGACTCTCTCCTCACTGGATGAGTGTGTGAAACTTGCCTAGGGGTAAATGTCTCCTTACAGCGCCTTCATGGAATCAGCCTTCACTGAGCACTTATGATGCCCCTGCAGCAAGCACCGCAGGTATGAAAAGAAGAGCCGACGCGGGACCTCTCCTGCTGCTTGTACTTTGGGAAAAAAGCAGTGGTGGGTGTTGGGAGATTCAGCCGAGGTGGGGCTCCTGGAGTCGGTTTCACTTTCTGTTAAATAATTTTACATGGGCAATCCCAGTTATCTCATCTGTAAAGTGGGGCAATCATCCATCCATCCATCCATCCATCCATCCATCCATCCATCCATCCATCCACCCATCCAGTCTCCCACTAGAGATTTATCAAAAGGATCTGATAATCAAAGCAAGTTATTTATTTGTATGTACCAAGGTGCCACAAGGAAACCTGAACTTCTGTAGAACTGACATGCGCTAATAAGCAAAAAAAGGATCCACTGGATCTGAGACCACCCTGAAATACATTAAGGTTCCCTGTGGAGGGACCAGTTATTGGATCATTATGAAGGAGCCAGAGAAGTCGGCAACCTAGGGTGGGATAAGAAAGGAAGGGATGGAGCCTGCTGTCCAAGAGTTGATGGTCTCATTGGGAAATCATGTCTGAATCCAGGAGAGAAAAAGTTCAAGATCCTGAAGGATTCAGACAAGAGGGAAACTGAGGCGGAGAGCTGGAGAGGTCTGGAAGGATCCCTGGGAGCAGACAGGCAGGGAATACACCCTTTCACGCACCATAGACCTCAGCTTGGTCTCTCTTGCCATCTCTCTCCCAGACTGGCAGGGTCAGCTTTAGGGTGTGTCTTCCACTCATGCTAATATCTACAGGCAACAGGAGGGAGACCTGGTCAAGGAAGCACTGGCCACTGAGCCAGCAGCCAGGAGAAGCTACTCTGTACTGCCCCTGTACGATCCCCGGGGGGCTGCCATCTTGGCCAGAGGTGGGTCCGCTGTTGTCCAGCCCAGTGCAGACAATTGGTGATGGACTGGCACTGTCATGCCGGTGTCTCTAGGGACCCCCACTCCAAGAGTCCTTAGAAGTTTTATGTTTGGAGGCGGTAGGCTTGGAAATTTTATGTTTGAACCAAAAACTGGGGCTGGCATCACACACTGCTAACCTTTGTTTATATAAAAAGAAGTTCTTTTGTTAAAAAAATATGGCAAACATTAATACCTGCCGATGGTTGACAATTTTGTTCCCGTGGTGGGGCAGCATCCTTGGTGACCCCAGGAGACCCCTTTTGCATTCCTCCTCAGGAACCCTTTAGGGTGATTAAATGTCTTTGAGGCTCCTGTTCACCAAAGTGGCTCCCAAAGATACAGATTGTCCTTTGCTTCTGGGTTCTTTTCAGTTGAGATCGTCTGCTTCCCCTGCTGGCAGGACCAGCTAGGCAATTTGTGGGGCTCAGAACAAAATAAAAATGTGGGCCCCTTGTTTAAAATGATTGAGGCTTTCAAAATAGCCCTGTGGCCTTTCTAAGCAAGGGACTCAGTATGATTAAGCGGGTCACTCACACAGGAAGCTAGCCCAGCTGGCCGGTGACCCCCACATTCACCGTAAACGCTTAGGAAACATACAGATCTGGCAGAGAGCCCGACACCGGGGACTCTCAGGAACAGTGACCAGTCTGCTCCATGGAGGGGACTGGCAGCGTCTACACGGGGCCACACCCCCTGCATGGTCTGCAGCCAGTTCCTCTCTCCTGCTCAGGCAACAGCGGGTGGTGAGTTTTGAAATTATTCACCCTTTCAACCCAGACTGAACAGCCCCAGCACTGCCAACTTCACCAGGTCCATTAAGTCAAGAAATGAACTTACTTCCTGTGTATACCTCTGGCCAGCTGGATGTAAACAAAATCCTAGGGCTTAAAGGGTGTACAAGTGTGTGCGCGTGTGTGTATGCGCACCACGATCCCCTGCCTCCTCTACTCCCTCCATCTCCTCTCCCTTCCTGGAAGAATTCCGCCTGTGGCCACTAGAGGGCCGTTCTCTTCACACAGTCGCTGCTGTGCAGTTTGTTCGGCTTATTTATTCCTACGTGAGCAGACCCACTACACTTCTTGCATATAAACAGTGAAAATTACAATATAAAGGACTTATTTTTCTTTCTTTCGGAGTTATTCTGCTGCTGGTCAAAGCCTGGCTTGTTGTGCAAGGAAGGGGGGACATCTCCGGCAGGTAATCCCACTGCTTCAAGGTAAGAGATGTGGGAAGGTTTTATTTGTGTGTGTGATGGATGATCTTCTAAGAGAAAACGCTGTTCGCCTCTTGGACGATAGTTTACTTCTAAAGCTTTGGCTTAACGGAGCGCTGGGATTGTGAGCTTGCATGGGTGTGTGTGTTGGCGGGGGGGGGGGTAGGGGTGAAAAGCCCACCATTGTCACAACTGCTGGCTGCCCCAGATGCATAGGTATGGAATGCTTGTTATTGTCAATGGCTCGATTGGAAAGGGGGGAAATGCAAAAAATCAGATCTGGGAGCTAACTTTGCTTGGAATTACCTTGAAAAGGCTGCCTTGTCTGAAGCCCTGTTTAAGGAAACTTCTATGCTTCCTTGAAAAAGAAAAAAAAAAATCAAGGAGCAGGATTGCAGTCCCTATTAGAGAGAGTGACCATTTCATGAAAGAAATCATTATCGTTTTATTAGGAGTGGGTTAGTGTGGTAGAGATTGTGGATCGCTCTAAATTACTTTTACCAGCTTGTTAATTTCTTTGTTCCAACTGCCACACAGAAAACCCCAGCTGGGTGCCTTTTCCTTTCCGTAGGATTGGTGGTGTGATGTGACTGAAGTTTGCACAAGTTACCTGCATTTGGCTGTTAGTGAAAAATGACAGTGTGTGACTTCCAACTGCAGGCATCTCATTTTCCTACTGTAGTACCTAGCCCACTGTGGTATCAGACCCCTCAGAAATCATACCAACACCACCGATTGATACCCGAAATGGAGCAAGACATGGGTAGCAGGTTTCTGCTCAGGAAAGGCTGTGCTCTGCCATTTGAATTTTCAAAAACCACTTTGTCACAATGATAGAAGGATGGAACAACATTATGTTTCTCTGACATGTGTCCCCTTTCCAGGTATACTCTCAAAATGGCAACTCTGTCTTGCTCTTCTCCCCTCTTACAAGTTTGGGACCCTGCTTCTACATCACCATGACTGAAAATTTTAGAAGGAATTAGATCAGACTGCATCTGCCCTAGCAGTTGAGACAGCCCTAACATTGACATTGCTCAAACTTTATAGCAAAGGAGCTTGAACTCCCAGCCCATCAGCAACCCAAAAGAGCAGTATAATGCTGTGTGGGGGCTGTGGGGGTGGGGGATCCCTGGTAGTCCAGGCTAGCAAGACTCTCCCTCTTCTCATCCCTGGCAGAGATTCTGAAATGGACATATATTTACTACCAAGGCACGAGGCAGCCACTCATCCATCCCAAGCAGCATGCCAGGTGCCTGGATAGGAAATTGCTTCTTAAAACGGAACACCAGTGGGACTTGCATATTAAATTCTAGAGAGAAATTGAGTCTGAGACTCTGGGGCAAACCAAGCAGAGTCACCTGGCTCCGATCGGGGTTGGTTTAAAATGTGGCTAATGAATCACAGCATGAAGAGACACGGTTTGAAACTAGGTCAAACGTGTAAAAATAAGTACAGTCATCACGGGCACTTGGCTGATGAGGGCTCTTTGACTCGGCAAGCGGCGGGGTTTATCTGCCGTGTAGGACCCTCTTCTGCATGCCGAGGTGATCAATTCTCGTAATTAATTCGGCTCATCAGTCAGTATGTGGGGAGGTCTTGCGCACCTGGGAGAGAGCTGGACCTCCAAGGGAAACAGTGGGGGTCTCTTCACTACGTGGAGGCAAAAGAGAAGAGAAACCTCACACCATGTGGCACAAAATAATTAGCTCAGATACTGAGTGATTTCCATGTGGAGAGTAGCCCTCTGCAAACCCCGGATTCACTTCTTTGCATGAAAAAATTGTCCTGATCATCATATTAATAATGACAATAGTTTTAGTACACAACATTCAACTTCAACATATCTATTTAACATCCTCTAATACAAATGCAAACACACACACACACACACACACACACACACACACACACAGGACTCCTGCAGTATTCAGTGCAGAGAGAAGCAAGGAAGACTCTTTAGGATTTGCTCTACCTTGGAAAATAAGCCAAACAGGGGAGAGGGGCCCAGGGGCTGAGGAGGCACCCCACTCACCTGAGGTTAGTGGGAGTGAGGAGATCACAGAGGGAGGGAAAGAGCAACTTCGGGAGCTTGCTACCCAAATGCCAACATTACTATGCAATGCCAGCTGGTGACACGTTGCTATAGTAACTTCAAATAATGTGCAGGACCAAAATAAAATAAAATATAGAAAGTGCCAAGGAGAGGAGACGGAGGAAAGTTTGCAGGCCGAGGGAGGTTCCTAGGGAGATGGAAAGTTCTTCCCAGGGGCTACGCTTTGGAGACTAGAGGTGGACAACATGTCCCTCTCAGGTTGCTTCTCTGCTCACCCCTTGCCTGCCATGTGGTTATGTAACGGGTTTTATTCTTGGATAAAGCTAGTGCTGTCTGTGTGGTGATCTGGGACTGGAGGTGGGAGGGACGGTGCCAGGAGAAACAAGGACTCTAAAACCCATTCATCTTAGATCTTCGTCAGGCTGCTCGAGTTGTAATTTGGAGTACTCTTCAGGGCAGTCAAGGTGCACGTTCTCTCCTAGCAACCACCAAGTTCCAGACACCATGCTAGGTACCAAGGGAGCAGGACAAAGGGCTCCTATCTGGTTCTGCCAGGATGTAGTGTGCAGAGTGGGCCCTGGGAAACAATCAGAGTTCAGACCTCAGCTGACCTCTCTCTGGTCGTGTGACCTTGAGCAGGGTCTTGAACCTCAACTGCCTCATTCATTGAGGAGGAGAAAAACATTTCTTACTTCATATGGAATAAAGGGTTAAAATGAATTCCTGTCAAGAACTGAGAATGCAGAAAGCCCCCAATAACTATTAGCTAGTTTTATTATTGTCTTGTTTGCCGACGGTGGTCCAGAAAAATGAGGCAGATTAGCTAATTAAAATTCCTAACCCCAATGGAGGAAATGATGACTCCGTCTACCCATGGCTACCTGTGGACACATCAAGTGTTCGCAGACACAGCTCGAGGGCCATGTGCCCTTCAGCTGGGAACAAGCCTCGGGTTGCAACATGCCTCGAGTCCAGCTGTTCAGTAAATCGAGTGTGTGCCTCTCGGAGCAGAGCATGCTGGGAGAGTTCTTTTATTTGGGGACAGCGCTGGCAGGTAGGAAAAGTGACAACAGTGTCCAAATTGTTCAAAGGCAGGAAATACAACTGTCTTTGTTGAAAACTCAAGTCTCCCAGCTGTTTGACCGTAGGAGGTGGCTGTCACTGTGCCGTGACGTTCTTCAGCTACCCAGGGGACCCTGCTGTGTGACAGAGTAAACCAAGTTACCTTTCTGCCTGGGGACGTGGTTTGTTGGGCACAGAGTCAGGGGTTTTGTGTGATCTGCTCTGTGTTAAAGGGGCAACATCACAGGAAAGCGGAAAGGTGCCTCCTGAATGCTGTGTCCTCTGGATGTCCCCTGACATGTCCTGTCTATGCACACTGTGCACCAGGAGGGTCGGCTGCAAGCACCCTGGCCTGACACGGTAGACATTAGAGATGGGTCAGCTCTCCAGGCTGCAAGCACAGTGTCCCCTCAGAGAGCCATCCTGGCTGATCAGGGGCGGGAGGAAGGCATGGCGAGGCTGATGGGAACCAAGGCTAGGCAAGCAGCTGCGTCCCCACAGATGCTTCCTTTGAAGCCCATACCTCTGGTCCTGGCTGGAGCCCATGCTGTGGCTCTGCAGTGTTAGAGCGCTTTAAATCTTCCCAGGGACACAATGGGGTGTTCAACCCCGGGGGAGGAGGTGGAAGGAAAGCAAGTCTCATTCCGCCTTCCTGGTGCCCAGGTCTCTCCCTTCATCTTCTCCTGACTCCTCTTGGCAATGCCACGGGGTCAGCTTTCCACCCATTTACAGAGGAAGAAAGTGAGATGCAAAGAGGCCAAGCAGGCAAGCCAGTGTCTTCCCGGACGGGCATTTAGGAGGTGGCAGGGCAGGAACTGAGAGCCGGTCCTTCTCCCTCTGACACTGAGTTATTGCCTGGCCCCTGTCAGCACCGGGAAGAGACCTAGACGTTCTTCACTGCTGTATCTCTAGATCTAGAATCCAACTTGCACATTGCAGGGGCTCAACAGACATTAGATGAGAAACTGAATTTACTGTAGTATCCCCTATTCTACAAGAATGTCCCCTCCATAAACTCTGAAAAGCCTGGGGTCATACGTTGACCACCTTTACTCCAATAAAGGCCAGAAGCCCAAGAAGTTTTTGCTCTAATTCTGGCCTTCTGGTTCCTTAACTAGGGCTGGCTTCTTAAACCATGTCCCTTCAAGCCAGAACGACATCACTCTCTCACACATTACTTCATCCAACAAGTATTTCTTGAGTACCTACTATGTGCTGGGCATGGTTCTGGTGGTGGGTACTCATCTATGAACAAGGTTCACAACAGATTTGCTCTTGAGGACCAAAGTGATTCATGCTACTAGTGAAGTTTTATAGAGTGATGGAAAGATGGAAGGGGACTATTTTCAACAGGGTGGACAGCAGCCTCTTTGTACACTGACGTTTGAGTTGAAAACTTGACTGCTGAGAATGGCTGACGCAAACATCTGGAATGGCATCCTGGTCCAGTGAAGAGCAGGTGCAAAGACCCTGAAGTGGGGACGTATGGGGCTGCCTGCAGAGCCTGGAGAGGACTGAGGGGGCAGTGAGGTATGTGAGGAGTCAGAGAGAGGAAGGAACAAGCAGGAACTGGGCCCCTTGGGTCTTCGGGGATCAGGGTGAGAGTCTGGATTTTGTTCTAAGTGCAAAGGGAAGCCCTCCCCCTGGGCTTTAGGAAGCGTGCTCTGGTGCAACGTGCTACCAGGTTGACTCTAAAGAAGCAGTTTCGGTGCCTTAGCCACAAGTCCATCTCCACGGCCCTGTTGGAGTTGTTCCCAGGGTTGAGGGTCTATAGAACGTGCAAACTCTATTCTTAGTGTTGACACTTCTTCATTCCTGTGGTGCCTTGCTCCTAGCCAGCACTTCTCATGAAATGATAATTTTGTAGGAGAATCTGGCCCTCTTCTGGAGGAAGTGGACATGGATTCTGTTTGTTGTGTGTAAATTCCATTTATGTTCAGGGTCAGGGGCTCATTGCTCAGTCTGCTCCTGGCTGTTCCCCAGGAGTCTGAGTCTGGGGGAGCAACCTGAGAAACCAGACACCCCCGTTCTGAACAGAAGAGAATTGCTGTTTCAAACTCCATCTATGGAGGTGTGGGTGTGGAGGGTCACAAATTTGATTGCAAAAAGAACAGTTTCAGAAACAAGGATTTATTCTTGGTGCACACACCAGTGTGGGCTTCCAAGCCTCATACTGAGTGTTTTAGGAGAGATTATGCAGGAGAGTCTGTTTTGAGTCCTGGACCATATGGTATAGTCCTCAGCTCGCACCTCCCTGGGAAAAATCAAAACCAGGAGCATCGCCAGGGTGTGGGCCCTGGCTGCATATCCTAAGCAGCCCCTCACCTTCTCCTGCAAGTATGTGCGTCCAGGTAAAGATAACTCCAAGGTCCTCCTTCCAGGGGAAAAAGCCTCACAAAAGGATAACAAGTCTCAGGCAGGAGGAATTGTGGGCTAAATAATAATAACTATAACTTAAGTAACTAAAATAACTATAACCTAAAGGGTGAACCATGTTTCAGATACTGTGCTGGGTCCTCTGTTTCCCCATCTGTAAGGACATTTATATAGTGATAGCAAGGGAGGAGAAGAACTTTCCTCTTCTACTTCTAACTCTATCTATGGAGGTGTGGGTCTGGAGGGTCACAAATCTGCTCGCAGAAAGAATAGTTTCAGAAAGAACAGCTATCATCAGTGAGACATTTCTGTGCTAGACACTGCTGAGAAACACACTGGTGATCAGAGCAGCTGAAGGTCATTGTGTACTTGCTACTGGCCAACTGTTGGACACGCCTGACCCTTTTCCTCCCAACACTCAGTAGATGTTGGTGATACCATCTGTATTTGACAGATGAGGATCAGAAAGGTGATATGACTGGTCTAGATCAACTTGACTCCAGACTTCTTTTGTTTTCTTAAGGAAAAAAAAAGACTATTGCTCTATAAACACGAAATAATCATTAAAATTAAGATTAAGCAATACCTTGAAGCACAAAGAAGTGTTTAATATGCTCATTTCAATCCTACCCCCCCCACCCCCAACACTGTCAAACAAAACTTAACTGTCAGGAAACATCACCCTGGGCATCTTTTGTGCCTATATAGAGAAGGAGGAAGGGAGGGATGGACAGATAGACAGACAGATGGATGGATGGATGGACCAAGGGATGCCTGCATGGATGCACGGCTAGGTGGATGCTGCGTGGTGCCAGCCAGATGATGCAGGCAGACAGACAGTTGAAGAGGCTGGGGACAGAGCTGCAGGGATAGAAGATAGAAGTGGCCCTCTTGTGACTGTGCTCTGGGCCTATGAATCTCCCTTGACTTTAGGCTCAGCTAAGGACACATCTCCATGTTCTGCATCGCTTGGGGATCTTAATGACAGAAAGGGTTCTGTATGGGACACTAATGTCCTATACTAGGAAATGCCCCTGATTTCCCATAAAAGCAACTGTGCTGGAAGGCTCGGATACACCTGGGTCCTGGGATCAAATCCCAGTTTGGTTTGGCATTCTCTGGGACATGGGACCAGTTGCATGACCTCCTTGAGCCTCAGTTGCCTCTTTGTGATCCGGGATGACACTCTCCACCTCTGCTGGGCCATAGAGAGGGTGAAGTCAGAAGGTGTGTGAAGAAGGTCCCACAGAGGGCCTGGCCCTCAGAGGTCTTCAAAGGATGCCTCACAGTCTCACCCCTTCCTCACTGTCCAGGAGCAGCTGCCATCCTCTGGGACATGTGCAGTTGCTCTGGGTGGACTTCTGGAGGAAGATTTCCATCTCCTGTGGGCCAGGGGAGTTGTAGTGAGAATATGGATCTATGTGGTCTCCCTTGCCGGCCCCACTGGTGCAGCTGCCATGTTTGAAGTGGTGGGGGCACAGACAGCGAGTATGCTCGCAGGCAGCCAGGTGGCCAGGCAAGGGCATTTTCCAGGAGGGAAGAGTACTCTGGGCATAAAAGAATTTCTCGAGTGCTTCCCTCAAGAGGAGTGAAGAAGGGCAGAGGAGATCTTGCTCAGCTCTGTTTAACCTCAAGCCCAGCTTATCAGCCTGCCTCTCAGCACCTCCTTCTACCTCCCCACATAGGTTTGGCTGTCCCTACTGCAAGGGATCTGCTAGCTGCAGCACACTCAGAGCAGGGTCCAGTGACAGATTATTGGGAGAGGGTGGAGGTGGAGGTGTGACCTTGGAACATGTCACCACTCAACTGCATGCTGACCTGGAGTGTGGCACACTGGTAGTGGGAAAATCTGTCCCCCTTTGCAGACAGTGCCCCATTCATTCCCAATTCATCAGCTAGTTAGCAAATATTTACTTATGTGTCTACCTAGCTGTGCCAGGGAGATCATGGTCTACACCCCGAAGGTCTCAGACTAACAGGGAGATTCTATCTGTCTGTCTGTCTGTCTATATTTTTCTATCTCACAGTGGTTCACAGTTAAGGACAGTTTGGCTTCCAAAGGGCATTTAACAGTCTGGAAGCATTTGGGATTGTTCTAAGGGGGTGCTGCTGGCACACACTGGGTAAAGGCCAAGTGCTAGGAAAACATCCTATACAGCAGGACCTTGCCCACAGCTAAGAGTTACTTGTCTAACATGTCACTAGCACCAAAATGGAGAAGCCCTAGCCCATGAAGAGAAAGATTCACTGCAATGCTGAGTGACAATTATAAAGGTTCACTCCGGGCTTTTGAGAACTGGGGGAGGCCTTCGTGGTTAGGAAGGATCAGGAAAAATTTCACCGAGCCTGTAGATCTGAGGAGCTACAAGGATGAGAGAGATTAAGAATGGGAAAGGACATTTTAGATCTATAATAGAAAATGCATTTCATGTTATAATTTGATTAATTCAATTGATTGGTGGCGGCCGCCTACAGAGCTGTGTCGGGAATGGTTCTAAGGCCAAGTCTTAGCTCAGCAGGAAGGAGTATGGTGATCGATTAGTGATGTCTGCCAGAGGCGCAGGAGGGAGAGGGATGGCACAGATGCCAAGAAAGTGCTGTTCCACTTTCAGGTGTTTGAGCAGGATGAGGACAGGGCACCCACAGAGCAATGCGGGTGCTCTGGTAGCGCAGAAGTGCCCAGAGGGAGATCATGCGGGATATTTGGAGGGGCCAACTGTGCAAGGACCTTGAATGCCAGGCATGGGAACTTGGTCTGTAGGTAATGGGAAGCCCCACAGGCGTGCCCACTGCATTTTCTTCAGGCCCGCCCTGCCCACCAAGCCTTGGGAACTAAAGAAAGCAACTCAAAGTCCTGGCTGCTCATTTCTATAAAGGGAGTACTATTTCATCTGTTAACGGTAAAAACTGGCAGAATCATCACACTCTGACTTTTATGAGGCTGATCCCAATGATGAAAAAAATCCTATGAAGCTGAACTCGGAGATAACTGTTTGAAAAGCTGACTCCAAGGGTTCACATTAATGAGCTCCTGTAAAGCCCTTTTGGATGGAGCGTTCCTTCTGATGTCACTGGGGGGGAGGAGGGTGTGAAAGAGAAGGAAAAGGCCCAAGGAAGAGAGGGGCTAAAGGGAGTGGGAGCTCACATGCCACCTGACCCCTTGGCGAGGACACCACTCTGCCAGCTGATCCTGTGCTTCCTGCCAGGCCCAGCTCCCTGGTAGACTGGCTCCCCCTCTGGCTGCCTCCTCCCTCTCTGGAACACTACTTCGTGGTTGATTGATTGGTTTGCAGTTTTCCAAATGACATCATGCTTGATTTCTGCCCCGTCCCTCTACTCACCTTTCGCCTCTTAAATTCCCATTTGTCCCACTTCCCTGTCCTTTGGAATGGTAGCAACACCTTCCGATTATTGTCCTCTGCAGTCCGCAGTAGCTGCCTGCAGACTCCCTCTCCCCGTCATCATTAATAAAGGTGACACTGCAGCTTGGCATGGATGCAGATCCTCCCCCACCTGCCCCGCCCTCCTTGTCTTGGAGCGGAAGGAAGACTCCCTGGCCACAGAGCCCTGCCTTGGAAACTTTCCTCCTGCACCCCGTTTCTGTGCCTGTGCTCCAATCCACACTCAATTAAAGAAAAATCAAGTGACACAATGAAAAATGCCATCTAGAAAGCTGGCCTGGTGGTGCCTAGATTATCAGATCGACTTACTAGAGCCCCATATCTACTAATTCCATCTAGAAAAGAAAAAAAGATGTCACAGTTGTCTGGACTGATTTGTTCTCTAAATCCCCTGCTGACTCTCTCACCCTGGAAGGCCTGGAGAAATCTGGGCAAAAGTCTAATCAAAGTTAAAGCTTGCATTCGGAGAGCAGATGGGGAGGGGGCTCCCTGGAAGCTGTCCTGCAAGCCTTCTTGCAGCACAGGTAAAAAAAAAAACACAGCCCAGAGAGGTTATGTGGCTTCCAAAGTCACACAGCCTCTGTAAGTGGCAGAGCTGAGGCTAGACACCGTCTGACCACAGAGTTATATGAATTGCACTCCCCTCCAAACAGTGGCTCCTGACCCACCAAGTTCTCATGAGCAAAATGACCATTTTTTTTCCCCCAACCTCATATCAGCTCAGGAGTTGTCCTGGCACCCAGAATAAACAGAGCTCCATTAATAACAAGGGCTGCCATTTAAGATGCATGTTCTTTTTTATCCTCCTCAGCACATGGGTTTCCAGGATGGGCACAGAACAAGAAATTGAGCACTAATTTCATCTTTCAAAAAAAATTGAATAGGTGTCTCGATGACCCCTATTTATCCTGCTTTGATCTATTACATTCTGTGCCCAGCATCCAAATCTAGTTGAGAACATCAAATTAAAAACCAAACCATTGATCACCGAAGTCACTCTATGATGACAGCCCCCTGACCATGCATTGAAGAGGCCTCGGCAGGGCTGGGTGGGCTGGGAGGTTGTACTCACATCACTTGACCCAGAGAGCCCCCAGCAGGCAGCGCCCAGGCCTCGCTGGCCTACAGCAGCCCTTTGTTCAGCTGGCCCAGGGTTTTTAAAACAACTGAATTTATGGTGAACATTTAAAACCCAGAAGAGATGCCTTAGATTCTGGCTATTTGACTTCTCCTGGATATTTCGGAGATGGGTGGTCCCCAGCTGCACTCCCACACTGTGCTGCCTCCTGGAGGTAGCGGGGGCCACGCCGGGGGACCCACCCATCATGGCTTGTCAGACACTTTTCTGGCATTAATACTGAAAATCCTGTGTCCCGGGACACCCTCAGCCCAGCAAACCAGGACAGTTGGTCACTTCACTTAGTTCTCTCATTCATGTTACTCACCTGGTCCTAATGGGCCCTGTGTGGGTGACTCTTTCTCCTGCTTCCAGGTGCTCACATGCCTCCTGGGACCACATGCAAGGCTGGCCATCTGAATCCCGCCCTGCCTGTCTCCTACCTCCCCCTAGTCTCCGCTTCTCTTCACTCCCTTAGCTTTCACACGGACAATGTGATGTCTACACAGTGTGATGTCCTTCCCCAGGAGGCTTTCCTGGTTCTCTTTGTCCCAGGCAGAGCAGAACCCCCCCCACCCCCACCCCACACCCTAGTCACACTCAGTTCTTCCTCCTTTTATTAAACATGATGCCATTAACACAGCATCAAGTGGCCGGACCCTGAACTTCCCAAGGACTTGGAGGGAGTCTGAAACGTGATAACACCGAAAATTCGGAAAACTGCAGCTGAGGTTGAAGGCAGCTTCTCTGCAGTTGTGAGATTTGCATGCGATTTGTTTTAGTCAGCTTTTTTTGCTGCAGTGACTACAAGACCTGACTAGAACAATTGGAGAGGAGGAAGTTTATTTGTGGCCTCATGGTTTCAGAGGTCTCAGTCCACAGACAGCTGATTGCATTCCTCGGGACTCGAGGTGAGGCAGAAGAACATCATGGTGGAAGAGTGTGTTGGAGGGAAGCGGCTCACATGGTGATCAGACAGGAGAAGGAGAGAGACTGCACTTGCCAGATACCAAATCTATACCCCAAACCACGCCCCCAATGGCCCACCTCCTCCAGCCACAGCCCAGCTGCCTTCAGTGACCACTCAGTTAATTCCTATCAGAGGATTAATTCACTGATTTGGTTAAGGCTCTCATAACCCAATCATTTCATCTCTGAACCTTCTAGCATTGTCTCACACGTGAGCTCTTGGGGAGCACCTTGAATCCAAACTGTATCATGATTCATCCAAATGAAAAATGAATGTTATCCCACAAGCTACCTGCACCACCTACTCCACGGTGATACTTAGTATTACAAAGTCTGAGAAGACACTGCCATCCCATCTTCCTCCTGGACATAAGTGGTGGCATCTTCATGGCATATCCAAGGGTCTCCTGGGCTCAGACCTGGAGATCCTGCAGGGCAGGGACCCTCTTTCCGATCCTGTATCCTCCATGCTTAGCACATAGCACGTGCTCAGCAGAGGTTCCCCAGGTGGGTAGCTCAACTCTCATCAAAGAAGCAGAAAGAACTGTTCCGTTGGCTGTGATTTTAAAGGAAAGTGTCTTAGTTGTCCCCATGTCCACAGGGCCTTGGAAACTTAGCTGACCTCCAGAGCTATACTATGAGCTGGAGCAACCCAGTCTACCACTGAGGTTGGCTCTCGTTGTCTTGGCCAGTTCTCGTGTGACAGTAAAACTACACAGTGTCGACAGTTTCAGGGTGTTTTCTGATAAATAAAGAGAATTCCAGGAAGATTTTGACTCTCCAGAGACGATATATCTGACTTCTCTTGGGTGTCCTCACTGGGCCCCTGGTGGGCCGCTCTCTAACAGAGCGACATCCCCCTTCCCTCTCAGACCTCTCCTCTCCCTGCCCGAGCGCTCTTCTCAGACCCGCCCACTCACCGAGACAGGAACTGGGCCACAGTTCTTGATTCCACTCTCGCTCCTCCCACGCTCTGCACATCACCAAGCCCTGGAGATTTAGAGGTCTGTCTTGCATTGGTTCATGCCTCTCCCCACTGGCACTGCAGAGATTGAATCCGCCACCGGCACCACCCTGATGATTGCAATCGCCTCCTAAGTGGTCCCCCTTCTCCTCCTCTGCCTCCTCTAATCGCCACACTGCCGTCAAGGTATGACTTTCTACCACATAAATGAGACTGAATCTCACCTCTGGCTTAAAAACCTTCAGCGGACCCCATTTACTGCGAGAGTGAGAAGCCAAACCTCCTGGCCCAGGGGCGATCCCCGGAACACCCTGGCCCCTCTTCCCTTTTCGGCCTCATTTCTTCCCAGTCTTCCTACTCCTTAAAGGCCACCACCAGGCCACCTAGAACTTGTCCTCATTCTCTCTGCCATGCTCCCAGGTGGTACTCTGAGCACCTCAGTCCCCTATCCACGTGCTTTGCCTGTCGCCCTGTTCAGCAGCTGGTCCCCAGGCCCTCTCCCCCTCCTCCAACCTTCCAAACCATCTGAAAGCTATTGGAAACAGTCAGATATGGATTTCTGGTCTCATATTTGAGATGACTTCCTGCCGGGATGCTCTGGGTCCCCCATCCCCAGCAAGGCTAGAGGTATCCTCCGAGCTCTCCTATTCT
Organism: Urocitellus parryii; assembly: GCF_045843805.1. Lineage (NCBI taxonomy): Eukaryota > Metazoa > Chordata > Mammalia > Rodentia > Sciuridae > Urocitellus > Urocitellus parryii. The sequence goes on along the minus strand of NC_135531.1, from coordinate 157,328,721 downwards.
ATATGCTTACCCCTCTCGTGGCACTGATGACAATTTTCAGCCACTCTTCCTACTTGTCTCTTTCTACCCCAGGACAATGAAGGCAGAGCCTGGATTAGAGCCCTTCTCTCTCCTGACCTCTTCATGCCTGGTGTGTAGTACAGTGCCTGGCACCCAGCAGGCTCCTCACGGCTATGTGCTTAGTGAATGGCTCTATGACCTCTGCTGGAAGTCATGGGACAAGACCGGGAGCATGTGCCAATCTGGGTCTGATTTGAAGGGACACAGGGCCTGAAGCCTCTCTTCTAATTAGACAGATTGCTCAAGGGAATTAGACCCAAGTCTGGTCTGTCACAGAAAGTGACTTTCTCTTTGTGCAATGGCTTGAGCCCAGATGGGAAGAGGAACAGGGTTTGGAGTCCTGGCCTTCCTCGGGCTTCTTTTCCCATGAATACAGCAGGAAAAAACCACTGGGCCCAGACTTAGAAGAATTTGAACTCAGCTCCATTCCCAGCACTTGCCGCTGTGCATCCGGGGGCAGGTGGCTCTCCCTCTCCCATCCTCATCTATGAAATAAGGGAATGGAGCCAGCTCCTTCTGTTGAGTGTGGGGGGCTTGGAGTCACCCACAGCTAAATGTGCATCCCCCAATCTAGCTGAGTCGTCCTCTGTAAGTAATCCCATTCCATAGGGTGTTATGTAAAAGAAATGTGCTGCTCACAGAGGAAGTTCTCAATAAATGCTTACAATTAAGAATCCAGCCACGCCTTAGGTCAATGAGTCCTATGATAAAACTACAGAGGCAATTGAAATGTGGGGGTTGCCTACTGTAAGTTGTACCAATGTCCCACCCCTCTTGAAAAATAAAAAGGTTAGTTGGACAGTTTTGCAACATATTACATATCTTTGAAATGAAGCACCCGACACAATTGGCAATAATGTAATCATTAAGACAATAAATGCTTTTTGCACTAAATAAAGCCACCTAATATGCTCCCACCGTGATGGGATTACAAATTTCCTTGTGGAATTGTAAAGGCCTTACAACTTTAAGGTGTGATGTGTTGCTTGCTGTCATTTCAAGTTTGGGTAGATACTGGAAAGGAAACCGTCTGCCCTTCAGAAGCTAGCTGGGCATTCCCCTGAGGCCTGCTAGGCCCCCTTAGAGTCAGTAAGCTCTCAGCTGGTGCAAGAGGATGGGGACATCTTCCCAAGGGATGCGCTCTGCTCTTGGAACTCTCTTCCAGCACAGGTACCATGGGACCACCTTGGCAGGTGGTTGTAGCAAGCAGCGCACAGAAGATGGGATCCATGATGCCCGATTCTAGTCCTGACATTGCCATTGACGAGTTGAGGAACTGGGGGTAAGCCTCACACCTCTACAGGACTCAGTTTCCTCACCTGTAAAATTATAAAAGGCTCTAGAGCTCCCATTCTAAAAGTCTATGATTAGTACCTGAAATTTTGAAATTTTAAAGATGGACCCCTCTCTTTTTTAGTTCCTTGATTCATTTTGCTTGAAGGTCATGGTTCCTGAACTTCACTGCACCTTACAGTAACCTGACATACAACTATGCAGACAGGATGATTAATACTCCCTGGGTGTGGCTAATGCAGTAAACTTGGACACGCACTGTTCCTAAGGGTCAGGGAACTGAACAGGCAAAAATGAGACAGGCCAGGTGCGCAATCTTCAGCAAACCATTTAGATCCTACGAGCCCACTGTTTCTCATTGCACAAGGTTCTGGGAGCAGTCAGTGAGATAATGTACAAGTCTAGTATCTTGCTACTCAAGGTGTGGCCCATAGACTAGCAGCATTAGCACCACCTGAAAGCTGGTTAGATGCAGAATCTCAACATCATCCCAGACCTGTAGAATCAGAATCCAATTCTAAGATCTACAGATGGGTAGTAGGCCTATGAAAGATCAAACAGCATTGCTGCAGCACACAGTAGGTATTCAAGAAATGTGCTTTTTGTAAGCCTTCTCTTCTACCTCCCTTTCATCCATTAGCTCTTAATCAATACTTGCATATAATGTGCAGGGTTGGGGGATGGGCCCTTAGCACAGTGACTGGCACATGGTAGGACTTCAAGAAATGTTTGAAGATTAAGTGGATTGATAAAAAAGGCAATCATTCCTCCTTTTCTTTGTGGTCCCTGGAGAAAAGGAAGACATGAGTCCCAATATCCAGAACACAGCAAAAGTAATGACTGATGAAGGTGCACCTTTATTTGCACACTTGCTGTATGCCGGGTATGTGCTAAGGAACGCGCATGTGCGATGCCTCTCCATTCTTGCAACAATATTGGGAAGTAGGTCTATTATTATCCACCTTTAATAAATAAGGAAACTTTGGCTCAGAGAAGTGAAGCAGTTTGTCCAAAACATTCTTGGCTAGTGCATGGCACTGACAATATTTGAAGGCAGGGCTTCCCCAGCATGACCACTCTGCAGGGTTGTGGCTGGGGGATAAGGCACTGGGGGTGACTGGGACTTAACTTTGACTGCGGCCCTTCCTAGCTCAGCCCTTTCTCTGGTTTTGGAGGAGAGGCAGCAGGAGGCCCCACAGGCAGGAATGCTGGGTTTCTCTGCCACCAGAAGAGCTGGCCAGAGGGCTGCCAGTTCCCGAGGGCCACTTGTCTGATACAGTTCACTGCATTGAGCTGCCCCTCTCCCAGGCCTCTCTCTGGATCTTAGACATTTTACTTGCAAATACGTTCTGCAGACGATGCCAGCCTTCTCAATGACAAGCCCAAGCAACAGAGAGAAAAATTATTGTCTGAATTTGGGAACGGAAGCAGAGCAACTCTCTGAAAATTGTGGGATGTGGGCCAAGTCTTCAGCTCCAGGGGAAGGAGCATTTGTGAACTAGGACAGGTCTGAGGTCACCAGAGAGAAAAGACGCAATGTCATTCTCCTGGGTCTTCCTCAGCAAAGGGATGTTTCCAAACAGCTACACCTGAATCATGCTTTGGTCAATATCATTTCATCATTCAAGATGAGGAGGTAGATGGTGGGGTGACTGAAGGAAAGACTTACGATGGAAATGCACCCTTCCTGAAATTTCCCTTCCCTTCTCCCACCCCTTCTTCCACCATTTCCATGGGGACAGAATTTTTATTCCCTCCCGGAGAAGCAATGTTCTCAGTGTGTCCCCCATGGTGGTGCCAGCACCTGGAGCTTTGTTTGGAAGGTTGGTTCTCAGGACCCACCTCAAGCCTGCAGACTCAGAGCCCTGGGAGCAGGCCCCACCCTCAGGATGGAAGGGAGATGTTAGAGTCTGTAAACAAGTCAGGATGGCACCTGGCAAATGTTAGAGTCTGTAAACAAGTCAGGATGGCACCTGGCAAATGTTAGAGTCTGTAAACAAGTCGGGATGGTGCCTGGCAAATGTTAGAGTCTGTAAACAAGTCGGGATGGCGCCTGGCATTTTGCCAGAGGGAGTGGTTTGTGAAGTAACGCCAGGAGCCACTAAGTGTGGAGTTTTCTTATTGGTTGACTGCTGTATCTAGTTTATGTTAATTAAGATAAGCTGTGTGGAATGTATAAATACCTCTGTTGTCCTACAATAAACGGCTCCTACTCCTGCTGTATCAATGTACACAAGTTGTTCGTCGCCCCCCCCGGTTATTTTGCTGCAGTCGGACTGCGGCAGGGAGAGGGACCAACATTGCTGGTGGGTGGAGGAGGCAGGAAGTAGGCAAAGGAAGGGCAAAAAGAGACTCCCAAGACTGGGAGGGAGTCTCAGGACACAAAACTGGGAGGGGTGCATGGGTTGTGATTCTGAATAGCAAAGATGGTAACTCCTGCCTCTGGTGTGTCTTGGGGAGAAGGGCCCCACCATGGCTGGACCCCTGATCCGGCCCTATGAAGCCACAAACGTGCATGGCCACATCATGACCATGGTGGCTCAAGATGAGAGGATGCTCCATGAATGTTCTGCTTAACCAAAGTCCCAGGGACTTCTGTGTGACTGTCAGCATAGGGGTCATGGAGGGGAGTCTCCTACAGGCCAAGGCTGAATTCTTGTCAATACCAGCTGAGTCAGGTTAAGGCTGCTGTGGGTTACATTTAATTTGGTTTTAAAAAAAGATAGAATTTGTCAATTTCTATCTCAACGTGGAAGTAAATTTATGCCCTTGACCCCTAGACCAATTCAAAGAAGTATTCTGGCAAAGAACATTCTCAGGCCATCCAAGCTCTATTTAGAGCAAACAGCAAAGGGAGGGAGGCTCTGCTTCCTGATGAAGCTATCCTAGGGACATCCAGTAGATGCTCCCCGGTGGCAGCTGGGACCACAGACAGCCTAAAGTCCCACTTGGGTTCTTCAATACTGGCACCACTCCCTCCAGGGCAGAGGGTCAGAGATCTTGTCTCCCTCGCATCTTTGTATCACACCCACTGCAGAGCCTGACACAGATTAGGTTGTCAGTAAATATTTGCAGAAGGCGTCACATACAAAACTGTCTACTTGACAACTCCAGGTGGAAATGTCACAGGCATCTCAAATGGCAGATGCTCAATTGAAGTGCTTTATCTTCACCTCTTCACGCAGTCCAAAGCTGATTCTCTTCCTTAACATTTCCAATGGCACCTCTGCCCTCCTAGCCCTCAGTCACCGATATGGAAGGCTTCAAGCCTTCTTGACCCTTTCTCTATCTGGCTACATACCTCGAGTGACCACCACAATTTTTCCTCTGAGTTGTGACTGGACTCTACTTCTCTCCATCCCAGGTCAGACTGTCTGTGTTGCAATGTTTGCTCCCTCCAGGAAGTGACCAGAGTTGACATGAGAAACTCCTGGTCTCACTCCTCAGATCCCTATTCAGCCAAGGTGAAGCCTACAGTCCTTAACTGGCTTTTGTGCCTTAGACACACTGACTATCTCCAAGTGGGACAGTTAGTCATTCTAATAGGTTCAGCCTTTTGTTCTTCTGGCAAAATCGTATATTCTTCCTCCTTGACCCTTGCCAAAGTTCTCCCTTAGATTTTATTTCTGTGTGGGCTGTCCCCTGCTGTCTCCTTTTCTAGGCTGACCTCCTCAAGGGCAGAGAAAATGTCTGCTTGGCCCACCCCGGGCTTCCCAGCACCAACACAGTGCCTGAACATTAAGAGGCACACAGCAAGTACTTTTCGAATGAACACATGCTTAAATTCTAAACATGATGCTCAGAATGCTTTGCTTATCTTGCACTGTGGTTAGAGTTGATTAGCTAGTAAAGGTGAGACATTCCCCTGATGTGAGGCAAGACTAGGTAATTCAATTTAATTCTGTTCAGTGAGGTTCAAGTCACTTCAATTATATTCAATTCATCTTAATTTAATTCCTAAATCCTTCACAGCCACCAGAACTCTGATGGCCCTTTTTCTAAACGTAGAAAAGTCAGTGATGGACGTGATATGTTCCCTGCCCTCAGGAGACACCTCATTTATTTCCTGTCATCTTATGGCCCAAGGCAATTGTAAGACATATAGCTGATTTTACCTCCATGAGTGAAGCTGCAATCAGGCAACTGGTCAACCCAAACTGGGTCTCAATGCCATCACTCACTGAGAGTGTACTGGGCACATGCCAGGGCTATTTTAGAGGTTGCAATATAGTATACCACCAGTACAGGTAACTAAGGAGGTGATGACCAAGAATGCTGAGTGTGACAACAGCCTTCCATTACTGGTCATGACAGAAATTAAGTGTTAGAAGTCCTCCAATCCATCCTGAACCCCTATCCAAAGCTCTTATGTTACATTTCCCCCCCATTACTAATTTTTATTTTTATTTCATTTCATCTTGAGTAGATGAGATTTGAGCCTACTACTTTCCAAAAGATGCAAAATGAATGACAGATTAAAGTACAAGACTTGCTATTGATGGCCCAAAGTGACTCCATCTACTTCAAAAAGCAGAAGTAACTGCTAGGCACCATGGACAGAGCAGATATAAACACCAGCTCAGGTATAAAATTAAGCTGGGTCTCAGTTCACTGGCAGCTAAGGCAACAATAGAAGAAAGAAAGAAAGAAAACATACCAATTTATACAGTTCTAATTTTCTGACATGGAAGGACTGCACAGTTTTCTATGGGGACTACATTATTTTCTCTTCTGTAACTATCCACTGGCAGGAACTTATCACAAGTCTTTACAAAAGGATTTAGAGAGGCGGAGAAGATCTGACCTTGATTAGTTTTACAAAAGCAGCAAATGCTGCTCAACTTGACTGTTCCCGTGGCTTTTGGGATTGATAGCTTGGGATCAGACCATAACCTGTCTTCTGATGAGCTAGCTCTATATCAGCTTAAATTAATTTAGCCATATTGACTGTTCTCTGGACCTCAGTAGTAACTCAACAGCTGTTTGTCCTCCTTCCACAACATTAGCTGACTCAGCTCTTTTTTACTTATTTATTTTTTTCCCAGAACTGAGATTGAACCCAAGGATGCTTTACCACTGAGCGACATCCCCAGCCCTTTGAATTTTTAAAAATTTTGAGACAAGGTCTCACTAAGTTGTCCAAGCTGGACTTGAATTTGCAATCCTCCTGCCTCACCTTCCTAAATTACTGGAATGATAATCCGACGCCACCATGCCCAGCGTAGACTTGAGAATATTTGTTTCCTCTTTTCTTGGCTGAATCTCCTTTCCAATCTCTTGATAAATTTCCTGTTTTAGACTCTGAGTGTGCTACCTGGACTCCACAGCACTCATTCTAGATCTTTCTGGATCTATGGTGACACTTATAGATGTGGGAGGCATAACCAGGGCAGTGTTTGTTGATGAAGTATTTGCCAAGAGAAATATCCAGTCGGAGAACCTCAGAACTGGGGGATCTTTCTGCAGTTTCCAGTCCAACACACACCCTTTTTCAGGATGCCTTGGGGGGATTGCCAGCCATAGACCCAGTGACCTCTGCTCAAATGATGCTCAAATGATTCCAGGAACCCCTTTCTGCTGCAGACCATTAGAATTGCTGGAAAGTTCTTCTTTACGTTGGACGATAAACTTCTTTCTTACAACATCCAGACATTGAATCAGCTGAGTTTCTGAGGGGGGAATCTAGTTCCCCACAAACCCTTTGGAAGTTTAGTTCAGTTCATGCTTTTCATACATAATTTCTGCTCACTGAAAATATTCCGTGACACTGACTTAATTTTTCACTTGTGGTTTCTTCCCAGTCGTAGGCTTAGACACTCTCCAGCTCAGTATTCCACATGGAACCTGTCTGATCTAGACTTTAGGGTCACGCATCGCCCTTACCAAGCCTGCTGTGAGCTTCTAGTGACAGTAAAACACACTCATCGGAGAGGCACAAAGCATTCTAGATCTTTTCCCCACTTCTTTAAGTATTTTCGGCAAAACAGAGAAGCGTGAAGAGGTGAAGGCCCTTTCCCCCAGCAATTACGAGGGTGACCGGCCCCTGACAGATGACAGACCCTCTGCCTGCGTGGCCTCTCTATTGCTAGACATCGCCGCCACCTGAGCTTTCCCCGGCCTTCGCACTTCTTTAACAACCTTTAACCGAGCTCTGTGCCTATCACTGAATCTTAAAATGTGACATTGTTCTCATAAAATCAATATTTAAACCACACGTTGCTCATTCATGCCAAGAAAAAAAAAAAAGCTAAACATACCCACTTTGTCCTCTATTTTAATCCTAAGAGGGAAGGGTGCTAGATGAAGACAACAGTCCGGCGTGTGTAGGGAGAGCTGTGAGTTAAATATGCACACCAGGTTCTAAGGAGAACGTTCTAGACCACCACCCCTGTTTCTCCAACAATGGGTATCTGGGCTTTCTGCTTGCCCGCTGGTTTTGTCCCCCTCTGGGGCTTTTCACTGACAGAAGAAACCAGAGCTTGGAGGCGTGGCATCTCCAAAGGGCACTGGGGGAACAGGCAGGTCCCTTTCCCTGTAAAGCACTTTCCCGATTCTCTGTATGCCTTCTGCTTCCCAAGTTCCCTACCTTATCACAAAGGCTGATGATCAGGTTGGCGGAGACTGTCTGGCCTGTCTATGTCCACATGTGTGCACCTGCCACTCTATTCCACCAGGGAGACCCCCTGCCCATGAGTTTTTACAGGGCTGTGCTGTTTTTCATTCACAAACGTACTACAGTAGTGTCCAGGCTGAGGTGAGCTGGGGACCTTCTGGGAGCCTCCTGTGCAAACTGTCACACTGAAGGAATCACAGATGCCTAATGGAGGCACCTGGGGAGTGGGGAGACCCAGGGGGACCAGGAGGATGGCAGCACAAACTGGAACCCACCAGCCTTGGCTCCTGCTCATAGGGCATAACAAGCAATTCACCCTGCAAAGCCAGGGCACTCCCGGGGCTGGAAAGCCCAGGATTGCCATCTATCCCTGGCCCCCCGCACCTGACCTTTGACTCCCCATTAGCAAATGGGTATGAGCAGGAACAAGGTTCTTTCCAATGCCAGAGCAGGACAACCTGGAAGTTCCAGTGCCTCCTGCCGTCTGGGACAGCCACCTGACCCCTGTGAGCCTCAGTTTTCTCCCCAGCTCAGTGGGCATAGTTATGCTTACTCTCACAGGGCTGCTGAATGGGTCAAACGAGAGCCTGATGTTGAGGTAGTAATACTAAAAGCTAACCCTGGCTTTGTACTTATTATATTCTAGGCAATGTTCTAAATGCTCTGCATCTTTTGTTTCATTTATTCCTGGTGACAATGGCACAATGTAGAGAATCTTAACTATCTCTGTTATGGGGCCCAGAGCAATTAAATAACTGGCTGAAGGTCACACAGCCCACTAATATGCTGGTTTGTTCATTCCACATATTTTCTTGGGTCCCTGCTCCATGCCAGTCCTTGAGAAGCAAACCACGCATAGTCCCCATGCTCACGGCATACAAGCTCTTGTTACAGCAATGTATAAGGTACAGGGTAAATGGAAGCAGAATCAGATTACAAATTCTACTGCACCCCAGTTGGCTCCTGAAGGAATCTTCCGGAACAATCCCTGCGGTCTTGCCCAGCACCGATGATGGAGGCCGTGCTGACTGTGTTGGTCCTCTAGGGATGTTGGCCAGGGAAGAAACGTGGTTAGCAATTTCCTTATATTTGATACATTTCTAGACTCCCAGGTCTGAAGGAACCTTGGGCATGAATTGGATCTATTTTTCTGCCTCTGAGAAAGACTGTATTTGAATTCTTCTTTGCAGGAGACATTCAGCCAGGGAAACTTGCTTTAAGAATCTTGTTAAACAAAGCCTGTATTTACAAACAGGTGAATTTAAGGGCAGCCCTTGCCTTTAAATAGTGAGCACTTTAGCGCATCTTAAGTAGGATTGATTCAGTGCATTTTTCTTAGCACACCGCTTTTGAGGAATGCAAAATACACCTGCGCCCGGCATCTTAAGGCTTCTGAAAGGCAGATAATGTCTTTGCCTCTGTTTGGCTGCATGCTTATACCTCTAAAAGCACCCATATCCAAGTCTTGACTTAAACCTAGCCTAAATCCTGCCTGTGACACTTACGGTCACTGTAGTGGTCATTCTAGTACAAGAGGAGCTGGAGACTCCCACGGGACCAGTGGTGGCCCACTGGGTTAATAACATCATCTGTGGCTGCATTTTGGCATCATTTTTATGATGTTTTCTAGCTTACAGACACTCAGACTGTCTCTGAAAATCCTCTTCTTAGAGATGCTTAGAGGAGGATCTATAACTTGCACCACGCAGTTGGGCGCTTATTCACCTGGAATAAACTCGGACCTCATCAGGTGTTGCCCTTGCAGGATGGAGGGAGCAGAGGGTCAGAGAGCTGACGTGGCTTGATCAATGGCATGCAGCAAATTCCGGAGAGAATTGAAAGGACAATCCCGGCCTCACACCTGGTGCTCTTTCCTTGACAAATCTCGTCTCCTCCTCTGAAACCGGCTCTTTGTTTCCCTGAGGTCCAGAGCTGTGCCATGGCCCCTTTGGGGGATTGAAGCACACCTGGGGTTCTTTCACTTGAGAGGTACTGAGCTGTGTCTCTGAGGCCAGCAAGAGAGACATGAAGGGGACTGGACCCGTGGGACCTATTGTGCATACTGGTGACCACGCCTGCATTCCATTCCATTCAGAAATAAGCTTGTGGTTTGTCGGGGAGGAGGGCTTTCTCAGCCCTCGTTCCACAGGTGAAGACTCTGAATTTCAGAGAGGTCAAGGCTGTCCCTGTGGCCTCCCAGCCAAGTGGTAGCTCAGCTAGAATTGGAAGCAGGTCCTCCTGCTCCCTCTCCCGTGTGACTCCGCTTCAGGCTCAGTCCCAGAGTTTTAATGATGGGGAGGAAAGAAAGGACAAGACAGGCCTAGACTGTGCCCTGGTGACAATGACCAAGAGAAAGCCATTTCTTATGATTCTAAGGTATAAAGACCAAGGCAGAGGCCATGAACTGGGAGACGAGGGGTGCTCACGGCCATAGGACTGCTCTGAGACCCCCACCTCCTCCTTTCTTTTCTCCCTCCTTTCCTGAGGTAGTTTCTGAATATTCCAGGCACACAGTAGGTGCTCAGTAAGTAAGCCCAGAACCTTCCTGCTGGAAAGAAAGCCCTTCACTCTGAACATGCCTGGGCACTGTCCAGGTATCCCCTGCTCCAGTGGTCCTAGGCAGGGGCACCCCCTTCTCTTCTGGGACTACTCTGATTTGACCTCAGAAGCCTGGGACTGTCCTCACCCTCATGAGCACAGTTTCCTGTCATCCCCAAATCTCTAGAAGGCTACAGCAGGCTGCCTTGCTCTGGAGGGCATAAACATGCTTAGCCCCAAGCAGGCCTGCTCTTAGCAACTGGAGTCCCAGGATGCTCCTCCCCTGCACAGCCAAGTTACAGGAGGTGAGGTCCGAGCTGGTTCCTAAGACCCCTGCTCAGTTTTAAGAGCTGGTGAAATACCTGCCCCTGTTTCCCAGACACTCCAGGCTGGTGGTTCAAGCCACTGTTGATTTTGTCATCATCCACACAAGCCTGCAATCCAGGTGGACCTGCCCGAACCTTCCTGGCATTAGTGGGCTCCAGATTACTCCCCTAATTTGAGGGAGCCACTCCTTGAAGGTCATTTGGAATATATACATATATATATAGAGAGAGAGAGGGAGGGAGGGAAGGAAGGAAGGAAGGAGAAGAAATAAAGTCTTGGAGAACAGAGGATTCCGCATTTGGGGAATCATTCACCAGGCAAAATCATTCCCCTCCCTAGAACTCAGTTTCCCCACTTACGAAATGGAGGGACATTTCCATTCCATTCCATTCAGAAATGAGCTTGTGGTTTCCTTCTACATTCAATCCTGCTGGTCTCTGCTAACCCATGACTTTGGGAAGGGCAGCCTGAGGGGTCTTCCTGGCCCCTGGCTGGCTGCCTACATCTATTGCCTAAGGTCTTATTTATTTTTATTTATTTTTTGCTTCAAAATATAAAAAGAGAAAACTGCAAAATCAAAATGAATAAATGTTTAATTAAATGTCTACATAATGGAATGTTATATAAACATCATTAATTGTTAAATTTGATAGCCATAAAAATTTCATTACATTTGAAAACAATTTGTTCCTTAGAATTACTCACTTTGAAAGGATTTTCAAATATGTCCAGTGATTGCTGAGGGCTCGTAGCCATGAGTTACTCAGAGCCAAATGCTTGCAAAAGCCAAATCATAAAAATCTCTTTTAAAGGTATCAGAGCAAAACATGTGAGTGTGGAATATGGTGACTTTCGAAACTCTTGATCAGATACAGGGTGAAGTCTCCAGAAGCTCAGGGTCTTTGAAAGCCTTAAAATTACCCTGGAAGCAGAATATGTCATAATAAGAACTAAGCAGTTAATCTGTGCTGAGCTTTCATCTAAACCTTTGGCATGCATTACCTGGCTTAATCAATGAGACAACCTGGGGTATGTACAATTCCTTTTGACCTTCGGTACCTATGGGCTCTATATCTGAAGATTCAACCAGCTTCAGATCAGAACAGGAAAAATACTGCATCTGTACTGAACATGTATAGCCTCCCCCACAACAATGCAGTATAACAACTGTTCATAGAGCATTGACATTGCATTAGATATCACAAATAATCTGGAGATGTTTTAAAGTATACAGGAGGATATAGATAGGTTAAATACAAAGACCATGACATTTTATATAGGGACATGAGCATCCTTTCATTTGGGTATCTACTAGAAGTCTGGGAGCCAATCTCCCAGGATACCAAGGGCCCACTGACAATTCCCATCTTAAAGGTAAGAAAACTGACTCAAAGGTAAGTTTTCCAAAGATGCAGATCTGTGATTCACAGTTAGGATGGACTACCAATGGTCCCAGGCTCTTGCTCTTGGCAACTCCAGCCTGGCATCCCTGAATGATCCCAGAGGAGCAAACCAGTGCCCACAGGCTAAAAGGAAAGGATGCACATCTCCACAAATTGGGAGTGAAATTTACACTGCATGACACAGAGCCCGGCCCCTGCTCAGCCGGCCACTTGCTGCCTCCTCTGTGTTCTCTCCAGCCACTCAGGTCTCCTGCGCAGCTGACTCTCAGCCCCACCTACACACTGTTAATAATGCAAAGAGTAATAAGGAGAAGCCGCGAGCCGATGATCTCCCTCCATCCTCCACCAGCACTTCCTTTAGTCCTGAATCTCAGTTGATCCTCAGACTCCCACTTTATAAACAAGGGAACAGAGGACTTAGAGATTCGAAGAACTTGGCCAGAGTTCTCAGGAGCACTGAAAGCTAGAACATGCGCTCAGGTCTTATTCTAAAGCTCAAGCTGCCTTTTAAATAGGAAAATGTAAGTATTATTTAAACAATTCAGTAAACTTCTTGTTTAATGAAGAAGTGAAGGCTTCCCTTTCCCACGAGCAACCTACTGTCCTCCCCTAGGTCCACTGAGGATTTTGCTGGGCACCTCCAGGGCTTTAACCAGGCGCCTACACCCCTGTCCAGCTATCCATCTAGCCACTCCTTCCTCATTTATTCTGCTGGCTTCCCTCTACATCCAGGATGGAAAGGCATCCAAGAAAACTTGGAGAAATGCCAAGCTCCTGCCCAAAATGTAAAGATTCCAAGGGATAGGCTGACCACAGTTCCAGTATCCACGAGATCAGGAAAAACTGGTGGGGTGCTTTGCTCTCCCCTCTCCCCACCCCCCATGGCAGGGTCTCTGTGGCTAATGGGCCAGTTTTTTCCACTCAGGCAATGGAATGAAATTAGTGTACCACATTCTCAGCCTGGGGGGCTCCGAGGCTCTGCTGGCTCTGACCACACATGGGGGGGAGTGTTGAGCACAGGGCATCTGCGTGAGACCGGTGACAGAAAGTCTGACTCGGTGCTGTCTCTGTTTGTCTTTTGCTTAAAGGTTGAACCGTAATTAAAATAGACTGGGTTGCTTGGGGACAGGACCATGCTGCATTGGTTTCTGCATACCCAGCGCCAGCAGGACATTGCTCAGTAGGTGCTCAATAAACTGTTGGGAGGAAAAGAACAGAGTCTCCTCCCAGAAATGCACACAGGAAAGCTCTGTTACAGCAAATTTTTATTAAGATGAAAGATTTTTGGTTTTCTGATGGCTTCTCTTCCCACCAGCCCCCTTCTGTTTTCAGTCACAGGTCAGGGGCTAAGAAAAGCTTCCATCCCTCTGAAATAGTAAGAGGAGCCCTTGGGGTTTGAGCACTTAAGCTACAATGCTCTTTCCCATGCTGCTGGGATAGGAACACTGAACAACCGGCACCTACAATGTCCTCTGAATCAAATAAGTGGCTCCCTGGCTGAGAGGTGGTCAGGATAGCATACTGCTTAAGAGTGGAGGTGGTGAAGCCAGCTGGGCCCAGGGCTCTGCTGCTGGTGCCTGCTTCTTGCCTGTGTGATCTTGAGCTAGTGACTTACCTCCTCTGTTTCCCAATTTCATCACCTATAACATGGGGCTAACAACAGTCCCTACCCTATACATAGTGTGAGTACTCATATATGGTACTATTATGAGAACTCAAGGAGTATGTGGAAGAGCATTGTACAAGATAATATATGTAAAATATTGAGAACAATGCTTGATGTATAGGTACGAATGTGGATGTGTATAAAATAGGAGCTCAAAATAACATTAAAATTCTTCATAAGAAACTTGGGTTAGGGTTGTGGCTCAGTGGCAGAGCACTTGTCTTGTACAGGTGAGGCACTGGGTTCGATCCTCAACACCACCTAAAAATCAATAAACAAGATAAAATATTGTGTCCATGTATAACTAAAAAAAAAATTTTAAAAAGAAAGAAACTCTAGCCTCTCATCACAATGCTGTTTCCAAGTGCTTGATTTCTCTTGATGGCTCTTGGTTGAGGCGAAGGATGTGCTGTGTGGATCAGGGTGAGCTGCCGAGGCTCCCTGCATCTACCTCTGAATCCCCAGATTTGGGCGGGTGGCACACAGCAGGCTCCAGGTGAGTGAGCCCAAAGTCCCTCATTTGGAAGACTGCCTGGCAAGAGCCAAGAGCTCTGGATTTGTGCAAGTCCGGACCCTGCCATCTGTCATGTGGAAGATTGATCACCTCTCTGTCTGGGGCCACATCTGCAGCTTCAGAAGGAATGACCACGGAGGATTAAGAAAACCAAAGCAAGAGAGGGAAGGGGCTGCTGAGACTGTGCCCGCCAGGGGTGACAAGACCTGAAGTAAGGAAATGGGCATAAGAAACTCTCCCTTCCTGCCAGGTGCAGTGGCACATGTCTGTAATCCCAGGACCTCGGGAGGCTGAGGCAGGAGGATCACGAGTTCAAAGCCAGCCTCAGCAAAAGCAAGGCACTAAGCAGCTCAGTGAGACCCTGTCTCTAAAGAAAACAAAGTAGGGCTGGGGATGTGGCTCAGTGGCCAAGTGCCCCTGGGTTCTATCCCTGCTACCCCCCCCCCCAAAAGAGATGCTCCCTTCCTTTGGCTTGTGTTCCTGGCAAGAGAGACAATGAGTGAGCTCAGTGGGGGAGAAAGGAGCCGGTGGGGCCGTGCCCCTTGAAAGCAGGCTGCTGTCATCAGCTCTGATCACTGAGGCGGGGACCAGGATGGCTGGCTGCAGTGACAGCTACGCTGACTTCTGAGCAACAGGGAGTCTGCACATTTACATGAATCCTTCTGAATTGCACGTATTCCTATCTAATTCAAAATTAATTTTCTGACTTTGAGTGGGCCAACCCCATGAGGGCCTATTAAAACACCATGGGCCAAATTTGCCCCCTGGGGCCCCAGTGGGCGGCTCTAGTCCAGCCCCATAGGTTCAATCCACAAAGCAGGACCTGGCTGCCCAGATCACCGGAGCAGCCTGCCTGAGCGGGAGGCTAGTTGGAGAGCTGGGGTGGGGGGATTTGATCCCAATACTGCAGTCAATCTTCACAGATCAAATAATGCTGCGACAGAATGTGGCTATTATAAGGAATAATGGCCAAAGCCCTAGAAAAACACAACACTACAGAATACTTCACAGGTAAAAACGGCGCACCCGAGGCCTCCTGTCACCTAGAAAACCCACAGTGGGAGCCAGACGCACCAACCATGACTGAAACAGGAAGGGGGACAGCCCACAGCAAATGCTCCTTTGCTACCAGACAGGGCTGTGCTGCGGGCCCAAGGCCCAGGCCTTGCCATCCTGCCACAGGACGATCTCTGTCCATCCTGTTTACCCAGAATGGCCTTCTGAAAAGCGACCAGAATACTAATATTTATTGAGCTCTTGGTATGTACCAGACACCGTCTAAGCTCTTCACATTTATCAGTGCACTTAATCCTCAAACAACCCTTGGAGGAAGGTCCACTAATTCTCTTATGAGAAAAGTGAGGCCCAGAAAGGTTAATAAGTTCCCCAAGGGCACAGAGCCATAAAGGGCAGAGCTGGGGTTTGAACCCAGACAGGCTGGCTCCAGCATCCAAGCTTTTAACCAGCACCCACGGTGACCCCTGTCTCATCTCATGGTAACAGACCAAAAGGCGATGGGCAGGGCCACCACCATGTCCTGAGCACAGTGCAGAGTGGCTTGAGCACTCCTCACGGCCGCCCAGTGTGAAAGACATGGGCCTGTCTTCCTCCTTCATCATGTGTTTTATTTCTCTGTGTAAATGTGAATTCTGCGTGAGGATTCTCTAAACGAGTGTGTACCATAAAGAAAAAAAAAAAAAAAAAAAAGGAAAATCAAGAAGAGAGAGCAACCGACTGAGAGAAGAACGTGTGCACGTTGAAGAATCTATTTGCATCCCCGCTTCGAAGATGAGACCTCCGGCTCCTCCATCAACAAGTCTCCAATGACAGGGCTGGAGCCTGCTCCGTTGGCTCCTTTAATTAAATGAACTCTGAAATGTTACACCTCTAGGTGTACTCAGAGACTCTCCTGCTTGCCTCCGTTTTGATCTCTGTAATTTATTTTAAAGATCACATTGAACATGTTATTTGCTCTGTGAACCACAGCCTGGAGAAATCAAATTCTAACCTGATCATAGCACCTTGTTCATGCCACCTCTGCCATTAAGAAACTGCCACGCTTCTTGCCTTCGGTCCCCAGTGCCTGCAAATTGGGTCTGAATTCAGGCTGGAGAGCCAGGCTCCAGCTGCTTTTCGACGTTATTTCTAACTTCTCATTGACTCATTCTCCTTCCCTTCAAACAAGGGCTTGCTCTCTCCTTTAAGAAATCGTCCAACCTCCCAGCAGCTCGGGAAGCTGAGGCAGGAAATTCAAAGCCAGCCTCAGCAACTTAGTGAGGCCCTAAGCTGCTTAACAAGACCCTGTCTCAAAATAAAAAGAATTTGAAAAAGGGCTGGGGATGTGGCTCCGTGGTTAAGCACCCCTGGATTCAATCTCCGGTACCAAAAAAAAAAAAAAGAAAAGAAAAGAAATCTTCCAACCACTCTCCCTTGGTATCACCCCGAGGTACCTGGAATTGGGATCCTCCTCCAAGAGGTTACCCAGCACCTCCCAATAATTCTGCCCACTGTGGAGTTGGCATCGTCACAATCTCTCTCTTAAGGAGAATCAAATAGGAGGACAGCAGTCAGCTCTCCAATGACGCCCATCACATTTCACACACAGAGGTGTTCAGATGTTTCTAAGTTTGAAGTCATCTTCTAGGAACCCATTGACAAGGGTGCTCACTTTCAAAAAGATGCCAAGGAGACCTAAGCCCAGAGATATGCAGTTGGCTTCTCTGTCTACTAGTTCTGCCTCCCAGATTCAACCAACTGCAGATTGATCAAAAATCTTTGGAAAATTTTGCATTATTACTGAACACATGCAGATCCTTTTCCTTATCATTATTCCTTAAAAAATTCAGTATAACTATTATTTATGTAGCATTTGCATTGTATCATAAAGCACCTGGAAATGACCCACAGCATATGGGAAGGCACACAAAGGTTGTGTGTAAGTAGGTCATCTTACCCAAGCACCCTTGGCTTCTGGTATCCATGGGGCATCCGGCACCATCTCCCTGGATACTGAGAGACAGCCGTATCTGTGTGCTCTGCTTTTCACAGAATAACAATCCTGCATGATGGCAAACGCAGTGGTTCTGATGTAGGGGACATGCAGTGGCTTCTATTGTGCCTTGGTAACTGGAGGCCTGGAGAAATAGTACTTGGGCACCCTTTTAATTTGGCGACTTGATAAATGCTTTCTGTAGTGCCTTGTGCTGAGCTCTTGGTCCAGTACCTCTCTATTTCAAGTATTTCAAGGGATCATTACCCTTTTTATTTTCTTCATAGCCCTCATCACTATTTGAAATTAATTTATTTACATTTCTGTTTGCTCTTGTAAAAACTTCTGAATCCCCCATTACAAGGCAAGCTCTGTGAGAGCAGGGACTTCCTCTGAGCCACTCCCACAGCACCCCTGAGCCTCAGCCATGGGACTAAGGATCCTTTGGTAAGAGAATGTATAAAAGATGCGAGCAGATGGAATTTTTGCACCTAGAGTAAGACAAGAAGGAAGGAGGGTGTGCTGAACGGTGGGTGGCCTGATTCCTCCCCTGGTACCTTGAATGAGACTCGGTATCTCTCCTGGCTGGCGGGGTCAACCCCAGTGGGGAGTAGAGTAGTGTGGCTCCTGACCCTGATTCTGGAAGTTTCCAGGAGCACTGAGTGACACTCTGCAGAACACATGGCATAGCATTGAGTTTTCTTTGTGGGAAGCCTGCGTGCTGTGTCCCCCCCCCCCCCCAAGGACAGAGACAGGCCGTCCTCCCCTCAGTGTGACAGGGAGTCTGCAGAACGGTGCAGGAACCCCACAGCCAGCCTTCCTTCCCTCATGGGTAAGGTTTTCATCACAGTTGGGGACTCTGCCTTCATTTTCACAAGGGAAGAATGAAAAAATAAGGAAACAAAAAGGAGGCAGGATAGAGGGTGGGCAAGCCCAGGTGCCAGGAAGGAGAGATCTGAACCCAGGGGGGCGGTCTGGCATCAGCCAAGTGGCCTGGGGCAGGACACACCACCTCTCAGAGCCGGTGTTTGGCTGTAAAGTGGGGGCTAGACAGGTCTACCTGGGCGTGGGCTGGGGTGAGGGTAATGGATGAGAGAGCTCAAAGCCCAGGGCCTGGCACTCAGCTGAAGCCCTCAGTCAATGCCAAGTCCCTCTTCATTCCCCTTGGAAAACGTCCCACCCAATTCCAAGACTCCTCTCCTGTTCCCAGTTTGGGTTCAGTTCATTAACATGCTCAAGGGAGTTCACGGTGACTGTATCAGGTGCTGGTTAGAGAATGGGTTCTGTGTTTAGACTGCTCAGCTTCACACGGTGCCACTGCATGTGTGACCTTGGGTGGGGGGAGGGACTCGTTTCCAGTAACCAGGACTTGCAGCCTTAAGAGGGAACAAATGCATGTGGCTGGCAAGACATCTGGAACAGTGCCAGGCCCTGGAGACCCTGCTCCAGGAGCACTCACGCTCCTCCGCACCCCTCGGCCTTCCTCCTGTCCCTCCAACACGGCGAGACACCTTCCTGACCCCAGAGCCTTGGCCCAGGCTGTGCCCTCTGCTAGAACACCAGGTCCCCACGTCTCCCCATAACTGGCTCCACCTCTGTGACCGTGGCAAGGTCTCTGCTGCTCACCCCACCCAACTAGCCCCCATCCCAAGCTCTCTCCAGGACAAACTCCTGTTGTGTGATCTGTAGATTGCATGTTGCTTCGGGATATCATTTTTCCCGTGAGGCTTGTTGGTGGATGGTCTCTCCCTACCCACGAGAACGCCCCTCCAGGAGGACGGGCCCCAGCCTGTCTCCCTCCTTGAAACTGGGCAGCAAGGCCTCGGTAGACTGGAGGAGTGAAGACGTGAGCGTAGGAAGACCCGGCTGAGGCCCTCGGCTCCTTGCAGCATTTTGCTGGGAAGTCGCTGTTGGAAGCACGACACAGGAGCTTTGTTAAAGGCCAACATCCAAAACTCTCCTTCTCTTCCCTCCACATAGGAAAGCCAGCTAAGGCTGCACTTGACAAACCTAAACTCCCGGGAGAGCCCCGAGGGACTTCCAATGACAACCCCCCCGCTGCAACCTCCCAGGCAGGGGAGCTGGCATGACCCTCAGACTCCCACCTCCTGATCCCCCAGGTGGGCTGCATGAAGAGGCCACCCCCATTCTCCCCACAGCCACCTTCCAGGATGATCTTGTGGGCCGGGGACCTTGTGTTCCCTCCAAGGGATCAGAAGCTTGGGCCAATCCTCCTTGGAGGGCAGGGAGCTGCTAAGTTCTCCTTCCTCACATTACTGCCGCTCTTTGCCTGTTGGAACCAGACAGGTCCTCTTGGGAATCAGCTTTGGCTCTTAGGAGCATCACTCAGCTGATGGTTGGTGATGAATTGGGGGCAGCACGGGCCCCGAGCCTGCCTGGCCAGGCTTCCTGGCGTTTGCAGCATGAGGGGATGTTCACTTTTCTGGAACAGAACCATGTAGGCATGCTGGGGACTCAGAGGTCTTGGGGCAGAGACAGGGAAAAATCAGACTGCATAAAGGACTAAGGCCAGGGATGAATCAAAAGGATAAGCAAAACCAAAGGTTCTGGCTGCTAGAGGAGAGGCTTGGGGATGGAGAGACCCAGAGGGAAGCCTTCTGGGCTGGCTGTGGGAATGGCTTCTAGGTGAGAGGAGCACCCTCGCACCCCTTCCTGCATGTGCATAGGGACTGCGGCTACCAGCAGACACAGTTCAGCCAATTGCCTGCTGTATACCTGGGCACATCTATTTCATGTCCCCAAGCCTTGATTTTTGCACTTTTAAAATGGGCATAATAGTATTTCCCTAATAAAAAACACCTGGGAAGACTGAATGAGATAATAACACAAAAATTTAACATCATGCAGGACACAGAGTAACAGCTCAATTAATGGCATTTATCATCATTTAGTCAAGTTAATTCTATTGGCTTTTCACTCTAAGACTCAAAGAGTTCATATTTATTCTACTCTGTGCTCCTGATCTTTCTGCCCAAAATGTTGTGTCTTCTGTTCTTGGGGGAGGGACGGTAACTACCAGTCATCATGTGCCAGGTAAGGCATCAGGAAGATACCACTGACTCATTGTATGGATAATCACAAGTCCCAGAGAGGTTAAGTGGTTCTCTCAAGGCCTCACAGCTAGAAAGTGGCAGAGTCAGGGCAGTCTACTTTTAAATATGCACTCTTCAACCACGCCAGAGGATTCTGCCTGGGCAGACGTCTGTCTGGAAACGACGCATTTGGGCCAGTGGCTCCCAGGAGCTCACTGAGGAGAAAGGCTACTTCCTAAGCCAGAGAACCACCCCCCCCCCAGCTTTTCCACTATCACAGCCACACACAAGGGGCTTCTAGAGCCACCTGGAAAGGGCAGGGATCCAGTGCTGGGCACTAGGTGCTGGTGGCCAGATGCTGCTCACAAACCTGTTTTCTTCCTTGGTCTCACAGCTGCCCTGGAGGGGGCATTGTTTCCATTTCACAAAAGGGGAAACCAAGCCAGGCCCCCGAGATTACAGTGTAGGGGATGGAGGGAGCTAGACCCCACAGAGAACTGGGATCCCACAGAGAACTGGGACCCTAGAGCCTGGCTGGCATCCGCCATGTTACTCTGGAGGCCCTCCCTCCCTCCTTTGGCCCACACAGCCTGTCTGCCTTAGAATCCTGCCAAAGAGTCCCTACCTGCTTCCGCATGCTATTTTAGCAGTCCTCCTTGCTTGGCGGAATGTGCCTGCCTTGAGGGACCCATCTGCCTCATTCTAAGGTGCCGGCCACACCCCATCTCCAGCTCTCAGGCCCCGCCATCTGTGGGCAGTCACAGGAAGCGGATATCAGGCAGTAGGGGCTCACCACTGTCGGGTTATGTAAACCAGGGCTCTGCCACAAAGGAGCTTTGGGGGCCAACTCACTTCTGTGGGCCTTGTTGTCCCCTCTATATACAATGAGTCCTCAGAGGGAACCACGCTGTGGTCACAGTGACCGACCTTGTCAGGTCAAGTGCTTACCAGATCCAGGCACAGGGTGAGCGCAGTGAAGTGCTGATTATGAGCCCGGAGGCCTGAAGCACTGCAGGATCACGCCTGCTGAGGACTGAGGGCCCTCGGAAACCAATTAGCCTGACTTTCTTGGTTTGCCGAGAAGGTAAACAAGGCCCCCCAAAGTAAAGTGACTTCTACCTTTTCACAGTGAGTTAAGTGGCAGAGGTGACATTGGGACCAGTTCTCTTCATTTCCCAGCACCTGTCTCTAACCCCAGGCAGGGTTCTCAAACTGAAGGAGCTTTGGTGTCACCTGGTGTAGAGGAAGCGGGTGACAGATGGCTGGGATCCTCCTTGATCAGGTCTGTGTGATTCTAACAGGCTCCTGGTTGATGTTCCTGCTACTGGTCACCCCAGGACCACACCTGGAGAACCACAGAGTCCACAAACCAGAGGGCCTACGGGGACCAGATAGGTCGATACAAGAAGGCAGTTGAGCCAGGGCTGAGCCAGGGTAACCAAAGGTCAGGGGGAGTCTCGTGAGGATCCCTGTTCCTCATCGAAACAGGGCGGCACGGCCCATAGACATGAATCCTTCCATTTACTCAAGAGAAGCCATAGTCTGTCTATCATATAAAAACTCCCAGGCTTTAAATATTAGCAACTAATTCACACGTTTTAGAAGTTTAGGCCACTAAATCACGTGCAAGCATTCAAGTTGGCTCTCGGCTCACTTCTTGGGGACCTCATCTCAGTACTGTTCTGTCCACAGAGGGGCTGGATCTCTGGGTGGGACAACGGGGCAGACAGCTCCTGCGAGTCCCACCAGAGAGATCAGGGAATGCACCAGCGAATGCTTTAAAACCTACTCATCAGATTCTTGCTCTCAAGGTCTTCCACAAACAGGAAATCCAACCTCATGCAGGTACCTTGGAAAGCAGGACATTTCTGGCCAGGGTGTGGGGAAAGCAATACCGCCATTCATCTCGGAAAAGCAGCTGGAGCCTCCTGCCAGCTGTCCCACCCATCCTGACATAAGCCTGGCCTTTTTTTGCTTTTTTTTTTTTTTTTTTGGCTACTGAATTCAACAGCCATGTTTGTTGTGTGCCTATGATTTGCCAGAGATATTTTACATTTACTCTCTCAGTCATATTAACAATACTGTGAAGGGATGTCACTGTCCCTGCATTTCAGCTGAGTAAGGAAAACTGTGCCCAGAAGGTGGGGTGCTGTGGTTGGGATGGCCAGGGATTCAGGCCAGGGCTGGGAATCGCCGCTCCTGTCAGTCCCCCTAGTAGGCTGGCTGCTGGCTTCCCCTCCACTTGGCCTGTAGGCTCCCTCGTGCACAGGGGAGCCCCTCTGCATGCAATCCTGGCAGGTCCAGCCCTGCCTGCCTGTGTCTTCAACCTGCCCCAGCTACAGCCAGGGCTGCCGCCATCTTGGTGTAAAATTCCTCCTCCTCACCAGAGAGGAAACTTGGGAGGGAAAATTACAGTTTTCTGTAAAATATGGAAATAGATGCTTGCCAACAAGTTCAAATTTATGATAATTTCCCAATACCTCAAGACTTCCCACTTGAACATCTGTGTGGTTCATGGGCGAGTGCATGAACTGCTGCTAATCAGAAATGAATGTGCCAGCTCCACAGACCGGTGTTTCTGGGCATTTTTAGCTATTTTTCCCCTCCTACCCAGCCTCCCTCGAAGTTAATTAGACCATGGGAGAAGCACGGACACAATTCATGATTCAGAGTAGCTAGAAGTCACTGGGGAGAGAGGACAGACTGAGGAAAATCATATTTTTCCTGCCTTGACAGTTGATTTTTAACTTCCTTCTCCATCACCCATACACACACGGCCATAAATAAGATATACGGCCGACTTTCTCGGGTGTCAACATCTTAATGAGAGAATCTGCTTTCTGACACCTTGGAAAAGGTCAACGAAGGAAGTGGAAATCAGAGCCAGGAGGGGCGGGATCCTCAGGTGGGGCTGATCCGTGCATGCTGTCGGTGGCGCAGAATTGATATTTTGCTGCTGCCGACCAGATGTGAAGTGCAAATGATATGGTAGAGTTTTATTTTTGAACGGCGCATATTTCTAAATGCAGGGGGGGGGGAGGTGGCGGGAAGGATGCATATTGACATTTATGGGTGACAGAGTTCCTGTGGCAGAAAGACCCTGCTGTGAAGCTCAAGCCAGAGGGGCGGGGCTGGGTTCTGGAGGAGCCTGTGCCTGGCCTGTCCCTCCATCTCTAGAAAGCCCTGATATTCTGCATCTGCTGGCTTCCTGTGGCCACTTTTGCTCTGTCCAGTGTGTCTTCCACACGACATTCAGAGCCGGCTTTTCCAACCCAACCAGATCATGTGCCCTGCTGAGGACTCCTCAATAATCCAAGGTCTGCTGGACTTGCTCCTTCCTTCCCTCATCCTGCATCCGGCTGCTGGTGCTCTTCCTCTAGCCTGCAGGTCTTCAAGGAACCACTTGCCCCAGGGGTCTTTGCACTTGCAATAACCTGCCACTCTGCAGCCCACAGGCCCCAGCCTCTCTTCTCTAGGCCCCTGCCTCTCCTCTCTAGGCCCCAGCCTCTCTAGGCACCCCCTACAATGGCTTCTTGCCATCGCTTCTCCTTGCCCTTCTGAGCACGTTCTCCAGTTTCTAAGATTGAAGACTCAATGGTGGGTAATTTGATGAATACCTGCCTACTAGTGAAATGCTGTCCAGGAAGTCAGCCTCTCTGTCTGTAGTTCCTTGCTTCTGAGTGCCTAAGACTTAGCATGAAGAGGGGTTCTCAACCTCAGCCTTACTGGCATTTTGGTGGATGACTCTTGATAGCCAGGGAGAGGCTCTCTCATACATTCTGGGATCTGCGCCTCCGGCCTCTATCCAAGGTAGCCAGTGGCAACCCTTGAGTTGTCAAAACCAAAAATGTTCCCAGACTTTGCTAAATTTCCCTTGGGGTGGGGGTAGGGCAGGGGAAAACCACCCCCGGTGGAGAACTCCTGGACCAGAATCTGGCAGAGTTGCCATTTCATAGAGTGCCACCCACTTCCCAGAAAGAGTCCTTTCCACTTTCTGTTTTAAAGCAGTGACCCCTTTTTAAAAACCAGGGAAAGGAGGTGCTTCTCCAGTGGAGGGGTGGCGATCCTGGGACCCACAGGAGACTTCCAGGAGAACAGGAGGCATGGGGGAATACGAAATAAAACGACTCTGCCATTCAATAGCCAGGTAACCTTAAACAAGTCACTTAAATATACAGGATCTCTATTTTTCCATCTGCCAATTGGGAAATTTCTGTCTCAACCTTACAGGTTTACCATGAGAAAGGAATGAGCTAACATGAGCAGATGTCAGACACAAAGGGGGTGCTGAGTCAAGGCTGACTCCGTTTTCCCCTTTCTTACAGTCTTTAGTGCCCTTCATAAAAAGATGAGCTCCTTATAAGAGCCTTAAGTACCTTACTAACTTTATGTGAAAACTAATATTTGGACATGGAGATCCCAGGCAGAACACATTTATTTCTGTGCATAAAAGGAAAAGCAAAGGGATCAGTTGGAGGTGGTGGCCGCTGGGATATTCTGTTTCTTGCATAGACTGTAAGCATTGGAAGCCATGAGGATTCTGTCTGCAGGAACAGTCTCCACAGCACACACTGGGTGTTTGTTGGATAGATGAGTATCTGCCTGTGGACAACTCAGTGTCCTGGGATCCCGAAAGTCCCACATGCCCGAGCTTTCACGGTCTGCCTCACAAACCTGGAGGTGACGTCCATCCCCTCTTTCCACTGCACTGCAGAGGACAGGAGAATCAGCAGGGCTGGCAAGATGGAAAAGGCCCCACTGAGAGAATAAACATTTGATTTCAATAGTGTCAGCAACCCAGATCTCAACGGATGACACCCTGCTATGCACAGGGCCCTGTGCCTTGGGATAATGAGGCACCTTAGAATCTCAACCTTGATCAGTTTAGATACAGTAAAACAGGTAAACTGGGCAGAAGTGTCCTAAAAGTAGATAAATATGGGGACATTTAGAAGAAAATATGTGTAAAAGAATAAAATATATTTTTTCTCCAGTTGACAAATTTGAACAATTATAATGATTACCTTCTAAGATTGTTTTGGGTGGTAAATGAGTTGATGCATGTAAAAAGCTTAGAACAGAGTCTGGCACACAGTAGGCACTCAATGAATGTGTTATCATGATTGCTGCCATCATTAGCTTTTATTGAACACTTACTATGTCCCAGGTACAACATCTCACCCAATTCTCACATCCTTGGGAGACAGAACTTTGACCTGTAGAAAATCATGGATCAGGGATTGATCCAAGGTCACACAACCAAGGCATCAGGCCCAGGGTGTGGCCCAAACCAAGGATTTAGTAAACTTTCTTAAAGGATTGGAATTTCCTTAAAGTGCCAGATAAAACATGCTCAGGCCTTGGGAGCCGTAGGGTCCCTGCTACCACTGCCCAACTCTTCCAGTGTAACGTGAGGGCAGCCATGGACATCTTGTAAATAAATGGCTGTGTTCCAATAAACCTTCATGTGCAGAAACAGGCAGCTGGCTCAGGCCACCCAACCAATTTCTCTGCCTGGAACCTGCGTAGCCCCCACCTGCTCACTGAGTACCAAGCTTGTTTTCCAGAGTGTCCAAACCGCTGTGCTAGCAAGGCAGCAGCAGGTGGGTGGCTGGATCCCCTGCCTGTGACGGTGAAGCTTTGTTTGATTTTTCTAAGTATGTTTGAATTATTAAGTGTCTGGCTCATTAAGTGAAGGGTGCTGTTATAATTCTATCGCCGGAGACAAAATAGCTATTTAAATTGAGTTTTGCCAATTTAGCTAATTTACTAAGTGGGCATTGCCATGTCTTAATTATTATCCTGATCAGAGATGATTCACGAGGACAATGCAGTGTTGATGCACCAAGTGTATGGAGGCTGCAGTGACCCCAGGGAGGGTCATGTCCTTTGGGGGATGCTCCATCCTGAAATGGCTCTATGGCTGCACTGGGCTCTCTAATGACATCTACGTATCTGCTAATTCATGAACAGCAAGTCTGACGATCACTACAGTAAAGATCTACTGAACCTTCCTGCCTCCCCCGCCAAAACACACCCAGGATGGAGGAGTGTCATTCCTGGTTCCAACTCTCTTACAATTGTCTCCCCTCCAGGATCTGCTGTGAGCCATCTTAGAGCTCTCCTAAGTCACTCTGCCTCCTGCAGCCTCCGTTTACGGTGCAGAACAGGACTAAGGTGAGGCCAGTGAGGGGCCCTGAGCTTGCAGGACTCTGCTCACATGTCCCACTGCTGTATCCCAGCCCTACTGTCACAGAAGCACCCATGTTCCCCACTTTGTGCAATGCAGCAGCAGCAGCAGCAGCAGCATCAGCAGGACTCTCGGGTCTCAAAAAGTTCTCGCATCTGCGTGTAGAGTCAAAATGCAAATGCTGCTCCCGTTCTCTATCTCTTGAAGGGCAGACAGGTGGTTTTGTAACATCCTCCCCTATTTTCTTCCTATTTGCAAAAAATACTTAGGAAACAGAAAAATACTCAAGCTGTTTGTCCCCGCCTTGAACCAAGAAAAAAAATGGATGCTACCCTCCTAAAGGCCATGGGCCTGGCCTTCCCTGGGTCATGAAACAGTGGCCACTTAAGGACCTCGCTGATGGAGAACGGTGTTTTCTGCCTGCTCTGCCGAGTCAATGTCATTCCTAATTATTATTTATCTGCAGGACTTTGGAGTTATAATGTCTCGTTCTACCAGAAATGTCTGATTTTTTATATTTTTAGAGAACTCGTTTTTCTCCTGTGAAGCCATTGTACCGTGCACCACTTGACAAGTTTTAAGACACACTGTAGCGGTTGGAGCGCTAAGCAACGTCATGCTGCGATGAAAGACGACTTGGCCGTGTTTGCGGCATGCATCATTGCCTGCCTGTGAAGACCTGGCCTCCACCACAGAGGAGGCAGGGCATGACAGAGTGCTGGCTTCCCAGCCAGTCTGTCCCAGGGTTCATTTCCATGCAGTCTCCAAATCTGACCTGATATTGGAGCGGCTGCCATCCAAAGGTGGTAGTGATTTTGGACCCTGGTTCTTATTCTAAATCCCTCCATTTAGTTGCCCATTGGGCCTGTCAGACTTTGGGGACTTGGCACAAAGGAAGGGAAAGGAAGCCAGAGCCACTAGGTCTCTCTGATGGGGGAGAGAGAACAGAAGGGCACCTGGGGTGCCCTTTCCCTGCACTGTGTGGGAGGTGAGAGCTTCCCCTTTGTTGATTTGAAACTTTGATCCAATAAGGTATAAGAGAGGCGATGTTGGCATGACTCACAGATCTTGGCTCTGGGCAAAGAAACTGTAAGCAGTGAACAAATTCACACAGAAATGCCAGTGGCATGATGACCTGCAGACCATCCGTACACACGGATGCTGGATGCCCTGACGAGGTCTGTTTGCAGGCCAGCTCTTCTACAAAAGCCCCGCCTGGTGAGCCTGACACTGCTTAGCTGCCCACCCAGAGGGACTCCCTCTCCAGTGCTCTTTGAATTAATCATTGCACTTCCTGTGACGACACTCCACATCTGGGAAGGCCACAACCTATGTGTTGGCTGCTAACATCCATACCCTGCTAACAATGCAGCCTCAGTGGCTCGGTCACTTCACAAACCAATCTCTCAGGCTGCTGCTATTGTCTTAGCCAGAATCAGTAGCAAATCTAAGATGGTTCCAGTTGTTCTGGCAACAATCATACTTCGTTTACCTGTTTACACATGATGTTATCACACAGATAATAATAAAACTAACAATAATGGCATGATAATTACATTCACCAACAACTGACCCTGTGAACCATGATTCTAACATTTGGTGTATAGTAACACATTTAATAATTGTTAGTACCCAAGAATCCCATCATTAGCTCCATTATAGAAATGAAAGAGATGGGGCTCAGCAAGGGGAGCTGTCCTGCCCAAGGTCAGGAAGCCCAGAAGCAAAGAGCAGGAATTGGAACTAGGTCTTTGTACCGAGCACACACAGTTGTGCTGGGAGACGGCGGGTTCTGACAGCACCACGTTCCTGGACCACATGTGTACATTCCCTTACCCCTGGCCAGTGTTGCACTGGACACTGGGGCTCCCCTGCCCTCAGGGGTTTGTGTTACACAGACATGATAACAAGGGGTGAGAACAATGCAGGGTGTTCTTGGCTGTGATCCATTCCAGGGACCATCCTGCAGTCCTCAGAGGGGAAGTCAGGAGTCTTCCCATGGAGAGCTGGCATAGAGCACTGGTCTTGGTCCAAGGAATTCACACTTCAATCCCATTTTTTACTAAATCAAGAATAAAGCCAGTGACATAAGCTCTGCCCCAGTTCTTGGATAATGCCAACCCCCAACCGGGACACACTTGACCTCCTACTTCTCGGTTCTCAACTCCAGGGCTTCCAAACCTCAAGCCTAAGGTGTGTGACCACTGTATCCATGATAGATGTGTCATGCCAGGGAAGGGAAGAGTGGCCTTCTCTGTCCTAAGTGCTAAACCCATCCTCAGACATAGAGCCTGGCCCGGCTTGGGGAAGAAAGGAGAAAAGCACACACAGTTCCCAAGTCATCACCATCAACAATGACACCAGTGGTATGTTCAGAAGGGCTGGCTGCTCCCCTGGGCACACTTTGCCCGTTCTTCTCTGTGATTACAGCGAGTCTGGGCGCCAGCCACCCCCCATCCATTCCCCTTAAATCGGCATGTTGAAGGAAATCCAAGAAAGGGAGGCAAAGGTCTGCTGCTGCCTGGAAGCTGAGAAGTGGGTGTCTGACCCCACAGCTCTGGGCATGCACATGCTCTGTTAGCACGGCAGTCTTTCCCGAACAGGGGTGGGGAAGGTCTGATTCCCAGACGCATTGCTCCCTCCCACAGAGGGAAGAGGAGTGAGTTGGATCAGGGATTCACTGTTTCTGAAAGGTGAACAAATGAGCAGCCTCCTTCCCCCGCCGAATGTGATATCAATATTAAAATAAAACAAAGCCTTCATTTATGCTGACTCTCGATCCTCAGGATAATGACTAATTTAGCAGAACGGGAAGGTTGTCCTGCCGTGGCGGCTCTCAATCTTTGTCTGCACCTAGTGATGCCAAGATGCCTCACAAACTAATGAAATCCTAATGACGAGGGGTGGGGCTCCGGTGTCAGTATTTGTATAGCCCCCAGAGAGTCCCATGTGCAGCCAGAGCTGAGAGCCCTGGCCCTACAGTCCTACGCACTAGGCTGTAAGTAGAGGAAGCTACTAGTAAACAAAACCTGGTTTCCATGGCAACACATCTCTCGGCTCCTCTCCGTTTCTGGGCATACTAAAAGGTGAATTATTCTGTTTCTGTGCTCTTGTTCCCCTCCTGCTTCAGGTGATAGGGGCAAGAGGAAGGGACCCTCCCTTAATGACAGGATGGCGCTGGGGGAGGTGTGAGGGAATGTTGCCACTCAGTAACCTGCAGGAGAAAGCATTTCCTCACAGAGAATGGCAGATGCACAGTGCACGGAGAGGCTTAGGATAGGCCTAGGAAGCAGGGAAGTGGGAGGCTTTTGCTGTTGTTGTTGTTAATCAGAATGGCTTTTTTTTTTTTTTAAATCAGGACTACAATAGTTTGATGAGGCAGTATGGGTACTAGAATATAATAGTGGTGGTTTCTTTGGGTTTGGTCCCTGAGAAATTGTGATATCATATCTGTCCTTTAAAAAGAAAAGGAAATCACTGTTTGTTTTAAAACACTATTCATAGGTGAATGCTTGTATATTTGTAAGGAGAAATAAAAAAGATATACATTTTACTTTTAATATGAGTCACTTTGGGAGGCTGGAATTTGGAGAAATCAAGAAAGGAGTTTCTTGGTCCAGCCTGTCTCTCCACCCTTCATATCCATGGCCCCCAGCCTGCACCACCATCCCACAAGAAGGCATGATCTGCGTTTCCCAGATGAGTCTCTTTGCCAAAGTCAGCCAATCAGTAACTGACACAGAATTAAAACCCCAATTGGTCTGACCCAAAGCACTGTCCACTAAACCACAGCACCTTATCAAATACCCACATCTAATTTTATCCAGAAAGTTAGTGTGCATGGATGGGGCGGGGCGGGGGGAGTCCTTTCAAGGAAGTCAGAGGTGAGGGCTGGAGCAACCAAGCTGAGAGCAGATCAACTCCTTTAATGACAGAATGTGGAGCCCTGTTGACATCGCAATGCATGGCGGTGCTGAGAGATGGCACATCAAGCCCCATGGAGTGACTCTGGTGTCTGTGTCCCTCCCAATGCTCGACTGTCAATGGCAAACCATGTGCTTGGTTGCCTTGGCTGGCCGTAGCCCGGTTCACACTCCTGAAGCTTTTTGGGATGCTTGTGCATTTGAGAAATGGGTTTCTACAGCTGGGTTCTGTACAAAAGGCCCTTTCACCACTGAAAGCACCCACATGAGGCTTAACATGGGTGTTCACAGCATCACTGGGAATTTTGCCCCCATGATTCCCCCAACCAAGGTCATTGCATCATTAAAGGGAGGAAAATGACCTCCGTGGATGGATTTTTCCAGCTGCTGTCCTCCCCTTTCTTTGGCATCCACAGGCTGCATGACATGTGGTGCAGGGAGCCCTCATACAGGAGTCTAGCCCAGGAGATATGATCACAAAGCTTTCCTGTTGGGGCAGGTTCCCAGGTGTCTCGCCAGCGCTTCTTTGTATGGCTAATCTATCATGAACACGGCAAGAAAAAGAAATGCAAACCCCAACAAAGAGCTGGGAACATGAGCAAAGAAACCAAGGGAGATGTTTGCTCATCACCCTGGGAAGAGAGGTCACCCACCAAGTGCCCGACTCTTAAAGGGTCATTGTGGTTTGGATACGAGGTGTCCCCCCAAAGCTCCTGTGGTGATGCAGGAATGTCCAGAGGTGAGGTGATTGGACTATGAGTGCTGTGACCTCATCAGCACATCCCAGATTAAACAGACTGGGTGGCAACTGAGGCAGGAGGAGGAGGCGGTCACTGGGGACATCTATCTTCCCTGCGGCCCTGTCCCCTTTCTTCTCGACTTCCTGGCTGCCATGAGCTGAGCATCCGTCCTCCACCATGTCCTGCCACCATGATATTCTGCCTCAACTTGGGTCCAGGCAAATGGAGTCAGTCTGCCATGGATTCAACCTCCGACACCATGAGTTCTTGTGTGTTTGGTCACGGAGACGAGAAGCCGACCAACCCAGGGTGAAAATGCAGATGTTGAGAGGCGCCCTTCCCGAAATTAATAATTCAAGGCAAAAAAAAATCACAAAACTAATTGCCCTCTGTCAGCCACAGCTCATCCTTGTCTTCTGTTATTTTGCGCAAATTGCTTTGGCAGCATTTCATAGCCACCGCATTCATTTTTAAAGGGCTTTCTTGTTATCATAGCCGGTTAATATGTTCATCCTTCACCTCCCTAAGTAATTCAGGGCAGATTTTTACTCGTTCGGAGTGAACGAAACTCTCGCTGGATAAGAAGAGGGAAATTGTCCAAGATGAAATGTCACACATCACCCTGAGGGGCTCTGAGGCCCCTCAGGCTTAGACAGGCAACCCCAGTGTGGGAAGGAACCAAAGCCAGGTGCCATCCCTGTGCACTTACCTAGATTTTAGTTAGTTGGTATGAAAATGAAATTCTGTTCCTCGTCATATTCGCCCCATTTGGAGTGCCCAGGACACACATACCATGTTGGTAGCACAAACAAGGCCCCGATCGTCACAGCAGGTTCTGCTGGGCAGACTGGGGGAGCTCTTCAGACCCCAGCAGGATGGCTCCTTACTCCCTCTCCTGCCAGGAGGAGGGAAGCCGGGGTTCTGTGTTCAATGGTCAGGATGTGTTTGTGGAAAATCTGGAGTAAAATGCTCAGGGCTTTGTCGGTGCCTGTTCTTCCACATGGGGGATGACCTTGCTGGTGTCAATGGTTCAAGGAATGGAAAATGTTCATCCTGTGGTCAAGGAGGCAGGAGGACAGAAAGCTGGTCCCCGGGAACTGTTTTATAGATGTGTCACTATCGAATTCAAGAACACCTTACACATCCACAGTGCCCAAGTGCCACTGGCATGCAGCAGACACCCCTGAGCCCACCCAGGCTTACGGCAGAGGAGCAGTAAGGAGCACGTCAGAGCCCCAGTCCCCTGGGCCTGGTGGGCTCAGGCTGACCTCAGCTGGGCCATCCACTCTGCCACGGGCACAAGATAAAAGGAGCACACAGGTAGCCCTCATCATCCTACGGGTTTGGCCTTTTAGCCTATCTCTAAGCAAGCCTTGGCATAATTAATAGTGCAGTTATCTGCTAATTATTCCACTATTCAAGCAGGACTCGAAGCACCGGGGCAGGGAGTGAGCTTTGTGTGCACAATGAATCATTTTCATCACCAAGTGATTACTTGTGTAATATTTAACCTGGTAATATTAGACTTGCATTATGGGGCTATGATTGCTGTTTTCTTCCAGCCGCCCACTCTTGTATGGCTATTCTCTGTGAAGTTGTCATTATTTGTGGACAAATCCTGTCTGCTTTTTTCCTCTAATTTCATACACTCTTCAAAAGTTTGGATGGAGAGGGACTTTTGCACCTCTTTAAAAACTTGTCCTGTCCTTAGACTTCCTGAGGCGGTCCTTTCCATGATTTCTTGACCACTTCTGGATGGACAATGTCTCCTGTCACTCATTCGTTTGGTCCTCCCACCCAGCAAGGTTGTCCTCCTAACTTGGAGGCAAGTTCAGCAGCATGATGGGGAAGGGGGGAAGCTCGGCTCTGGGGAACTGAGCCCAGGAAACTTGACTGACTGCATAAGGAGAGCTGAATGTTCTGGATCTGGGGTGGGGCAGGCTCACTCAGACCAGTCCATTCAGGAGGAGGTGGAGCACCCTTGGTCAGGGAGCAAAGCCACTGGGCAATGCAGTTGGTAAGGGGTTTGGTTTTGTTTGCCTTAGGATGTGTGAAGTGGAGTCCAGGCTCCCGTGGGATGGCAGAGGAGGGGACGGTAGGAACAGGCTGGACATCCTGTCATGAGGTATAGAGTCTATGGCAGTGAGACTCACAGGCTTTTCACTGCTTTAGAACAAAGGTCCCCAAAGTCACTTCCCTGGACCAGTACCATAAGCACCACCTGGAACTTCTGCAGATGCATGCCCTTAGGCCCCACCTACAGAAATGGAGGGGACCCAGAATCTATGTTTAATAAGAGGTGATCCTATTTCATGATCAAGTTGAAGAACAGGTGCCCTGCATTGCAATTCAAACCCCTGATCATGACCTACAAGACTCCTCATGATCTAGTTCCTTCCCACCTCTCCAAACTCAGCTGAAGCAACTGCCCCCTCTTTCCAGACTCTCCAGCCAAAGGCCTCAGTTCAACACCTGGGGAGGCCATAACCCTCCCATCTTGAACTTGCAAATCCCAGTTTCTCCACCCAGATGTTGTTATGTGCTTGGGGTCCTCTTCCTACTTTTCCCCCTTTAACTCATCACAGAAATGTCATAGACGTCATGCTTGTCCACGCCACCTAACAGCCTGCCTCACTGAGGCCCCAACCTTAGTTCTTCCCTGTTTCTATTCCCGGTTGATTTTGTGCCCACAACTAACAATTTATGTTTATTGATCTTTTCAAGAAAAGATCCAGAAGCAGGGACCGCATCTGTCATGTTCATCTTGTGTTTCTACATGAAGCCTGAAACACAGCAAAAGCTCAATGAAAAAAAAAAAAAACTCGCTCTTAAGACTTCCACCCCATTTTTGCCTCTAATTTCAGAGCCATAAGCTTTTGAGGAGCTGGGTTATACTCAAATAGTATTTGAGGTCCTCTCAAGCTCTACACCACGGTCCAGCTGGTGATACCCACCATGATTTTTTTTTTTTTTTTTTTTTGCTATGATTAAGCCTTAATCCATCCTGTCTTGACCAGCTTTGATCCAAGTCACTTTTCCCATGTTTTGGCCTTTTTTGTCTTCCTCAGTTCTCTTTTAATCTTGGACTTGGCCACCAGAACTCACAGAAAGTCCCTGCAAATCATTCTCATTCTAAGGCTCATGTGTCAAAGGCCTGCTGGTTACAGTGAGGCCAAGGCTCCTGCGGCAGCTCAAAGAGGGAGAGGACAAGATGCTTATCAAAAGTGAGAAAAGTGCCTCTCAGGGTGAAGTGACAGCGTTTCTTTAACAGCAAGGGAGGAGCAGGGTTTGGGCACGAGTTCTCCAGGAGGTTGGGGAAAGACAGTGAAGAGAGGGGCCTCCGCTCACAGGGTCTGGGTCTGCGGCTGTGGGGACTCCAGTCCTGGATTCCTTTCCCCTCCCTCGGTGGCTTTCGGGATCATGTGTTCTCCATCATCCCTCTTGACTCTGAGACGAGGCCTCCCTCGTCCAAGCTCAGTTCTCAGTGGTGGGCTTACGGATCAGAGCTGATGACGCCCAGCCAGAGAAGGGGCGTGTTGGGAGCTCCTGGCCACAGTGTGCTTGTAGTGAGGCTCATAAATTGCCTTAAATGTCTCTGCAGATACACAGCCCTGCTGGCAAGGAGTACCTTCTCTTCAGGGAGCCAGAAACTTCTAAATTCCAGAACAATGGCACAAGCGGCAGTAGATACTGCAGGCTGAGCGTTGCTCCCCTGAAATACTGGGATCCAAAGCATTTGGGATTTTGGAATATTTGCGTACACCTAATGAAACATCTTGGGGAAGGGAACTAAGTCTAAACACAAAATTCAATTAAGTTCGTATATACTTCACACTCCTAGATCTGAAGGTAAATTTATGGAACATTCTTCAGGTTCTTGTGCATGAAACAGTTTCATGGTGTGGAATTTTCCGTAGTGGCATCACTGTTGGTGCTCAAATGCTTCCAATTTTGTAATGTTTGGATTTTGGATTTTCAGACTGGGGAATGCTCAACCTAGGCAGGACTGGCAACCTGCAAAGCACTTACAAGAATAATCCCCTTTAGCCCTCCCAACATTGCTCTGCACAGTAGGTGCTGTTGTTACTCTGCCCTACAGAAGCAGAAGCTGATTGACAGGTTCTTCAATGTCACACAGTCAGCGCAGGGCTGAGGCTTAGCGTGGACTTCTGGTCTGAGCCAGGTCCTCAAACTCCCACTCTAGGGTCCATTTCTCCCTCTTTACAGTAAACCTTGTAACATTCCATAAAAAAAAAAAAAAGAACTGATGAACGGGAGGAGAGGAAGGTAGTGGAAATAAAGCATAACAGACACAAAAATCTAAGCAGGATAGAGGGGAGTCAAATGTTAAAGATGGTTAAGTTACTCAGGTCAAGTCAACAGTACTGAGAGCAACTCGACAGGCCTGCAGTGACCCCAGGAGTGGACAGGAACACTGGGCTTGGACTGGACCATCCACTTCTAGCTCCAGGGGCTTCCAGAAGAAATCCCTTCTGGTGGAGTCTAAAATCGAGGAACTAGAGTTTGGCCTTTGTTGACGTCTGGATATCTGCATGCCAGGCCCAGGGAATGCCAGAATTCTCCAGACTGATGAAAGGAATCGGGGGGAAAGGCCAAAAAAGATGATTTTGTTAATCATTCCGTTTCCAGCTTGCGCATCTGCGCCAGGGAGAGGAGACTCCATTTTTTTTTCAGCAGGACAGAGCTGCTGACAGGAAGCCTCAGTCACTTCAAATGAACTTCACTGTGATTGAAGGGAGCCCAAGAGATGAAATGGGTGTTCAATGAGAGCCTAAATTGCTCTCCAAGAGGCAGCGAGAGATCATCAAGAGTCTCGGTTGGCTAAATCTTCTTAGCAACAAACAAATGAGAAAAAATGTGTCCTTCATGAGAAAGCAACAGGGAGTGTAACCCCCAACAGGATGTGGGAGGAAGCAAAAGTGAGTCACTGAAAAGGGAAATGAGGCAGGTTTTGGGGAGAGAAAGTGGGAGGAAAAGAAGACCGGGCAAGACTTCCTTCCCATACCCCCACTGGCTCAAGGCTCCCCCTCATTTCATCCAGGCTCAGGCCAGAAGCACACAGGCAGGCCTGGAATCGCTCCCCCCAGTGGCCACTCATCAGATGGCTTAGGTGCTGGGGCTCCCCAGGTACCACGTAGGAAGCAACAGGGAAAAGGTACAGGTGCCTCCACTTCTGGATTCCAGGGGCCCCGAAGGGTGTCAAGGGGTCAAGTAGTTAACAAATAACCAAGCCCTTTGCAAACTCAAGGCTCCACCTGAATGATAAATGTTATTCCTCCCGCTGCATTCTGCAATGTTTCCACTTGCAAATTTAGAGAATTCTCCAAGGGAGCAGCAGATTGCTTATCCCACAAAACGTCTACCCTAGCTCACATCCCGACGCTCAGGGCAGCAGGAGAAAATCCTTCCTGGCAAACTTTCCAAAACACAAGTTGCATAACATTGGTGAAAAATAATAGCAGAATGGAAACATTTAAAATGTGACACATATATTTTTACTTAAATAAAGTCATTCACATTTTTAGAGTGCTTTCCAACTCACAGGACATGTGCACATCCCAGGACTCATTCAGTGCTATCAATTTCCATTTATCATGTGAGAAAACAGCGGTTCAAAGAAGTGCAGAGGTATGCCCAAGGTCACAAGAGGAACGTGCCAGAGGAATGAACATGGGCTTACAGACAAGTTTCTGGCACATATTTCCCCTTATATAAATGTATGTGCTCACACATGCGTCTGTGTGTTGACGATATTGACACCTCAGCTGCAACTCTACAGTAGAACAATCCAGCTTCCGTGTGTGCCCTTTTAATGAAATTTACACATAAATACTGAAGGAAGATTAGAAAATAAGTGAAAGTATATGAAACCAAGAAAAAAGTAGAATCCATCAAATAAGCTTACCACCCAGGCATCTCATGCGTAGCACAAGGAAACATTTCAATCCAAATCACCCTCTACCTAACTTTCCTACCCAGCCACCCGCTGGGCAAACAGGAGCCAGAGAGCCTGGGCACACATCTTATTTCTGCTAGGTGGTGGCCGTGTGTCCTTTTGAAAATTATTTTGCCTCTCTGGTCCTAAGTTCCACATCCATAAAATAGAGTTAAATTGTATCTACCTGTGGGACTGATAAGAGAAATTTGCAACTAGATGTATACAACCTGCTTAGAAGTCTGTCGGTAATGGCAATGAACATTGTCTAGGTGTTTGCTAAATAAAGGGGTTACCAAACCTCAACAAACAAGTTCTAAGCTCCCTCCCAAATGATTCCATTTGGAAAACCCCCTGAATGTATCAGACACACAAAATCAGCAGGTTATATATCCCTTGCATCAGACAGCATCGCCTGAGGAGCTCGGCAGCGTGAGGCAGCGTAATTTAAGGGGAGTACAATAGGCATGGATCAGGCTGCAGCTCTGCTGAGCTTCAGCTGTGTGACCACACACACATCACTTAACTTCTCTGAGTACTAGAATTCTGTAAAACAAGGAAGGACCAGTCTGGGAAGCTAAGGAAAGTAAGACTCTATCAACCACAAAATCCTTAGTCATTAAGGGGTATTTTTCCCATTGCTGTTATTATTACAAAATCTGCTTATTGAGATAATTAAATAGATATAACACCAATGTGCTGCAAAATCTCTAAATTGACCAGGTAAAGCAGTTCCAGATCTTCCAGCTGACCGCTTTGGTTTTTTAACATTATTAACATGATTTGTATTTATCGACACATTTCTTGGTACTCCAGGTGAATACTACCATGGTTTTAGCTGTGCAGATTAGGGCTTGGGTCCTCTGAGCCTCCCTTCTCCACCTATAGAACAGGAGGATTAGAAAACCTGAAGTACCTTATTGCAATTCTTTCTGAAAGGCTTCCTCCAAAGCTGCCCCCAGCCACACAAACACGGAGGAGTGACACTCCTGCAGTTCATGCTGTCACTCTCTCTGCAGTGTAGAATGGCACTGAGGCTCAAGAGAAAATGAGATGAACCCAAAAGAAAGAAGGTATCTGGGATATGATAAAATTCTCAAATATTTGCCCAGGACCAGGAAGTACATAATATTCTGACAGGCACAGATGAAAGCAATTCCCATTTCCAGCTCCCTTCTCTTTGAACGATTGCCCTTCCGGCAAAGGGGCACGATACTATGATTGTGCACTATTCAATCCAGAGACTGGAACATGCAGTTAGGAGCTCTGGGAGGAGGCTGTCACTGATGCTGTTGACAGCCTATACTGAGCAGTGGTCCCTCCCCCTCAAGAAAGCCCCCATTTCCCTGTGCCTCTGCACACGCCCTTGTCTGGAACTGGCTGCTCCAGAGCCCCTGCTCACCAGGCTGTGGAAGGGCTGTGAGGAGGGGTGATTGGAGAGCTCGGGGTTAGACAGAGTTAGATACTTGGCTGATGCAGGATTCTCAGAGCTTTCAAGGCATACAGCAAATTCTTAGAGATGGACCCTTGACTTTTCTGGAAATCCTCTCAAAACTCTATACAAAAACATCTGAATGAAAAAACATAAAGATTTTGCAGTGTTCCCCATAAGCAAATGTTCTTGAAAGTTCTGATCCAAACTCTTCCATTGGGAGCAACACGGAGTCATGCCTACAGTGTCCTTAGCATGTCTCTGTCCTAGGTGTTTTGTGAGGTCTGCACTCCCTCCTGTTTGCTGCCACCCTACAGGAGGACTGCCTTCACAGAGGTAAGACACTGGGCACCTTCTTTAAAAACCTTTGTTTTAAAACAAGGAACAGGAAAATAAATAGCTGAGAGGAGGAAATAATATTCCTGTAAGGGCAATTGGGTAGTGTCTCTATCAACAGAGGGAAGACCTAAAAAAAACAAGTCTTAGTTTTTTATTCAATAAACTGTTTAACCACATATTTTGACAATCAGAGCTTCCAATCTCTGGGATTGCTTCCTGCTCCTGTGGAGTCCTTGGGTGGAGGTCAGAAACAGGAGGAGAGCCTTCCACACAGATCAGGACAAGCTCAGCCGCTCAGCTCATGGGCCTTCCTGTAAGCCCAAAGGAAGGGCCAAGTCCCAGCTGCAAATTAAGTCTGCAGAGATGGCACTGAGCACAGAGCTGCTTCCCTCTCTAGGGTCACACTATTCATCACCTGCCACCAGGCTGAGCCATCACTTTTATGATACCCATGGAATTCTTCCACCAAGTGACAGCCATGCCCTCTTGCCAAAGCCACCAGTTACTCAGTAAGTGATATGTGTCCCTGTGAAAGCCATGAATGGCAAGATCTGGGGTTATACTGATCTCCCCTATAGGAGTGCCAGCCAGCAGACTGTTGAGCCAGAAAAGTTGGGGAGGAAGGGGAAGCACCTTATATACTTCACCATACCCACTCTGTTTCTGGAATTCTCTTAGCAATCCTCCAAGACAGTGCTTTTTTTCTCCCCCTTAGAATTTCTGAGATCAAAGTATGCAAATGAGTACCCACTCAGCTAATGGCATATAATTATATCTTACATAATATTATATTTTATTGTGCTATATTATATTTTGCACAATCATCATAATTGCATAATCATTACTATGGTGCAGGCAATCCTTCATGGTAGTGAACTGCTGAAGCTTTGAAGTCAGACTGCCTGGGTTCAAACCCAGCTCTGTCTCCTACCGCATCGCCCTCCCTGAGATGCTAAACCTCTCAGTGCTTTTTAATCTATTCAGTGGAGATAAAAACAGACTATATATCATGAAGTCATGTTGTGGGTGCAAAG
Source organism: Urocitellus parryii (assembly GCF_045843805.1). NCBI lineage: Eukaryota > Metazoa > Chordata > Mammalia > Rodentia > Sciuridae > Urocitellus > Urocitellus parryii. Next base: position 157,288,651 of record NC_135531.1, on the reverse strand, counting down.
TTCTAGGTTCTAAATTCAATAGCACTGATGATAATTATCACTAGGATGTGTATCATAATTATCAGAAAGTGTAGCTGTTTGGTAGATGTCAAGAAAATTTGGAAGCTAAAAAAAGTGAAATAAAATTCCACTAATACTGATTTGCTAGTTAGTGTCTAAGCTTCTACCCTTAAAACATCAGGAAGTTTAACTTCAGGTCGTGATCTTAAGGAACATGCAAACACTCGAGGGAATTATAATGTTTTAGTGGCTTCCAGTTGCCCCCACATTAGCAGGCTTTGCTTGGGCACCAAGAATCACTGGGGTGGGGGAAGCCATGAGTACACTGCTTACCTGAGTAAGGACAGTGACACAAACCAAGCCAAGTGACCCTGTGAAAATTATAATAAAAACATGCCAGGAAAAGCCTACTGACCACACACTCGCCACCTCTTTGGACCATTAATGACCACTTCAATCTCCATAGCAAATGAACACATGCTGGAGAATTACAGCCCGAATCACACCAAACAGTAGACTCCAAAGAGTAAGTCAGATGACTGCCCGTCTGGGGTACACTGATGGGTTCAGCCACCCTGGCCATTATTTTTCAGTTTGGGATTTAGAGAAAGTAAAATTTGATAAACATGGTTCAGTGTGTGTCTAGCCATTCACTTCCATGCAGTTAAGTCAACCTAATAAATCTGTGTGTCCCTTTCAGGAAAGCATTGTCAGGTCATGAATAAGGACAGAATGTCAGGATGGTCATTTTGGCTGCATCTCTGCCCCGCATGATGGTGTGACTCATACAAATTTATGTGGCTTCTCAGATCCCAGTTACCCCAATATAAACAAAGAGTTGAACAGCATCACCCCTGGAACATTGAGTATTCAGTCATTTTTAAAAAATAAGTGATGAATTCCACATACAATATGAGATTCAAGTGTTCTTGGAACAAGCTGAGCTATTAAAGTCACCTTGATCACCATACCAAGTGCCAGCCCCATCCCCTCTTAACTCTTGTTACTGGTGTGCTGAATATGTTTCACCTTTCATAAGTGACCCCTAAAAGATGTTTTAAATTAGTTTGCATTTCTAAAATGACCTAAACCATGTCACATGGAACCACACTCTTAAAATGGTCCCTTTTCCCTTAAGATATCTAGGGGACCTATCCATATCTAGGGGACCTATCCATGCAGTCCTCTCACAGTCCTTAAATGTGATAACTGCTGGACAGAGATGGTGCTCTTAGAAGGAATTCTCCACGGTTCATGGGGCTATTCTTCTTGTGGGCATTCCTGAGGTTGTCTATGTTGTGATTTATCAATGTTGCTATAGGAACTTCCTGTGCACACATGTGGGAACCTCTCCAGATACCCTACCTGTCACTGGGTTGTAAGTGGAGTGATTTAGCATTCAAACCAGAACACATATGGGAGATACTGGTAATTACCCCAGTACAACAGGAAGAAACGGGGACTATTTCTGACAAACCAGGACACATGGTCTTCCTAGAAGAATGGAATTTATGGTTTCCGAAATTTTTTAAAGTAATAGACACTGATAAATGCTGCCCAAAGCAAATTGAAAGGGATATTTTAAAGCTTTTAAATGTCAGTATCTAAGGTTTGAATTTTTGCCCCCCAAAAATGGAGGGTAGCAATATCATAAGTTTGTGTTAATCCTTGGATGCCAGCTAAATCCCTTTCCCTGCTGAAAGGCAGAATTCTTTCACAGAGAGCGCACACTCGCCCAGAGCTCCTCTCAATCCCAGTTTTGATAGCCTGTAAGTCCCTTGCCTTTGAAATGTGCTGCCACTCTTTGTTTAATGCTCTGTTTTGGTTTCCAGAATGAAATACGGGTAGAAGGGAAAGATCAGCTTCTGCACAGTAACCCCTCCCTAATTACCAGTCTCATCTCTCAACTGCAAGGTCATGGTTCTCTATGTGGTGTGGCCAGGAAAATGTGGCATTACGGCTTCTGCCAGCTTCTATTATTTTCTCCATGGAACTTCCCTATAGACACACTCTTTCTTTCACTTCTCCTTTAATGCATAGCCAATCTGGGAGGGGGGGACTTTACAATGTTTGCAATCACTAAAAAACAGCAAAGATATCAAATGAGTCATCTTCAACAACCAACAGCCCATTTTCATTTTATCCTGCAAGTCTCTGGATTGGAAATCAAAGGAGATCAGAGAAGCCTCCCTGAGTGGAGAACGTCAAAGAGGTCGTCTGACGATTGCATTATTTATATTAATAATCTGCTCCACTGACGGTTGCAGGAATTCGAAAGCACTAGAACTGGGACTTAGGACCAAAGGAAACTCCAGAGTCCCTTCTTTGACCACGGGAAAAATAACCACTAAGCAAAGAAGGCTCCTAGTATCAAGGCGCAAAGCCGGTGGAATCGGTTCATTCACTAATACTCACTGAACCAGACGGTTCGTACTCCAAGGATCTGTGGGGATGAGCAGCTGTGTGAACACATCGTCTACCTGGAGCTCATTATCTAGCTGTGGGGCAAGCACTGATGAGAGCAATTGAAAAAAGGAGGCAAGAAGCACCTGGAACTCCTAGCCAGATCAGCTGCTACGAATTCTTCTTTACTAATTAAAAATGTCCAAGAAAATGCTGTGAGTTGGTGGTTTGATTTTTGTGTCCATGTCACACTGGCTTTCAGCTATGAGGATAAGGGAGCAATGCATATGCCAGTCTCTGCCTCAGCCTCCTAGGGGTCTGGTATATCATCAGTGAGTGAATTCAAGCTTGGATTAAAGACTAAATAGGAAGGTTGCTTGCATCTCTTTACAGCCTAGTAGTTAAACACATGGATTCCAGGAACTGTTGCCTGTTTTCAAATCTGGCTCCCATTCCTCACTAGCTGTGTGACCTGGGCATACTAACATTCTTAGACCTCAGTTTCCTCAATTGAAAACAGAGGTAATAATTACTTTGTAGATTCTGCAGGGAGAGCTTGAAAATTCTGAAGATCACATGACTTACTCTCTGCTAAATCCTTGAACCGGTGCCTAGACATAAAGGACCTTAAATTTGAAAAGTTATTTAATGACCCCTAACACCCACTATGTGCCAATTACTCTTCTAAATGCTTTAAACATATTAATTTGTTTGATGCACTAACAATCTTACAAGAGAGGGTTATCCCCATTTTACAAATGAGGGAACTGAGATACAGGCAGATTGCTCGACAGCTAGCCAGCAGCCTTAGAGGCCATGCCCCAAGACACTCACTCTGGTGCTCCCACCCTCTAAGTTTCTTTGTCCCCAGAGCAAGGGTTCTTGTATTCAGCACAGAGATATCAGAAGAACCAGGAACACAGTATAACCAAAGAGACATTGACAAAAAGGTCCCTGCCAGGCTGGCTGGCTCCTTGGGTCCATACATGTAGACAAGTCATAAATAGCAGGCTCCTGGGTGATAAACATACCTGAGCATTACTCTGCCAACAGCCAGGAGGCAGAGAGCTTGTTTGGATGGGTTCTCTGTGAATCCCACACTCTGAACTAGCTTATGCCTCAGCCTGGTAGAGGAAAACACGGGAGCCAGGAAGACCTCAAATCCAGTTTGAATCCTCATTTATCGCCCAGGCAATCCTCTGCTCTGACCTATGAGCTGCTGAATTATTATATTTGAGTATAAACATGACAAAATGAGAAATGGAAAATCAGAGAGCTTTTCCAATATTTCTGGCCTAGTGCAACCAGTATAATCTTACAGAATTCAGCATAAAAAATTTTAAGAGATAGGATTTGCTCTGATAGTTTTCTAAACCAAATTGTATCCTTTAATCAGATTTACTACGGGGATCAAGTCCTGAATGGCCAGCCTTCCACCTGCATTTCCTGTATTTATTTTCCAGCTTGCTTTCGGGATATCCTCTAGGTCTATAGGTGAAGTCTTCAGTAAAACACTGGCCCTTGATGGCTTAACATAGCTGAAGTAAACATGATCATTTCCCTCAATCTTGAAAACAGACCTAGATAATGAACATCATAGGAGAACTATTCTGTTCAATCCCTGACTTCTATTTATGTGTGAGAGATCTCTGTCAATCTCCCACAAAATTTCTCAATATTTTCAGCCAAATTTAGAAATGAGCCCAAATTATTAAGACATTTGAGTAATTGAATGCATTAGTTATATGACCTTGGACAGATGACAATCTCCTTGAGTCTTGGTTTCCCTTCTGTAAAATAGGAACAGTGGGATAAATTAAATGACATAGACAACACTAAGAGGCCTACAATTAATATTAGCTATTATTGTTGTTGCTTCTGCTGGTGATTTAGAGTAAATATTTTCAAAGTACCCCAAACCAACTTTAACACTAATAATAAAAATTAGTTATTCTCACTATTATATATCAACAATTTTCTTCTTATTGCCTTCTGATTCATTTGGATCCTACTAGAGAGAGTTCCTAATTTTCTAGGTTTATTGGTTTTTTGCACTAGATCCCTTGAGATGCCAAATAGTGAGGTCTCAGCACCAAGGCCTGGAATGCATAATAAATGACCCTGGGAGGAGGAAGCTGGGAGCTGTCCAAGTGCTGAATTGCCTATGACCGCCCAGTCTTCTGGGGCTTTGTAGATTTTCTTTGACTTGCTGCAGTCTCTGGTCCAGCTGCTGCCTGTGGAGAGGCCATAGCGGGGCCATGGGAAGCCACCATGCTGTGGTGTGAAGCGCCTTTATAGATTATTTACTCCACGGGTTGCCAAAACTTCCCAGGATCAGCTGATGGTGTACATGGGTGTAGCTGCCTGGGCATAAACAATCATGGTTGAGGCACATGTGGCCTTGAGACCTCACACACCTCCCATCTGAGAAGCACAGAGTTGCCCATTTTATGTGGATTGGTGCTTTATGCAGAGTGGATCTGGGTCTCCATTACGATTCCAGGAGTCCAGATTCTATGTGGAACCTCTCTATTTTAAAATGTTAATAATTACCTTCGTTTTTATGATGCTGTACCAAATTAAATATAAACATTTGCCAATTTTTAAATTTTAGTCTTTTGCATTGAGCTCGGTGCTTCCCAATGATCCTTCTGCTCCAAGAGTATATGCTGTGTAGAAACCTATCCATCTGGCTCACTGATGTATCTCAGGAGCAGCTCCTGGCTCAGAGTGGGCATCCAATATTGCTATCTTTCCTGAGTGAAGGAGTCAAAGAGATTCACCTAAGTCAATGAGATTCACCTATGTTCACCTAGGAAGAGAAATTCCTGGCATGAGTCAGAAAGGGTGGGGCCAGGTTACTTGAGATTTAAGGTGGATCATGGGAAAGCATCAAGGTGAAAATCCAGAAGTCAAGGGGTTGAGGAGGAGCCATGTTGAAGAAAATGAAGGTGCTTCACTGGAGCTAAGCCTTGCTTCAAAGGGCTGTCTTGGGTATCAAGCACCCATGCCTTAGGTCCCTGGAAGAACAGGGGCATGCATTTAGCTCCTTCATTTAGCACTTAAACCTGAGGGGCCAACCTCGGTAAAGCCAAGGTGTAGGTCCGAGTGCACCACCAACTGGCTTGAGTGATACTGCTGGCTGCACTTGAGTTTTCTGGGCCCGTTTCCTCATCTGTATAAACGGCCATTATCCCACCTACTTTATCAGCTTGGCAGCCAGAACTGAGAATTAAAAGAGATAATGTTTTCAAAGCCTCTTTCTCAGTACACAAAAAGATCTTAAATGGGATCCACATCATGTTTGTCATTATTAATAATACCTCAGCATCTAATCCCTCATTGATAAAAATTAGAGGGTTAGATCATTTTTTCAGACCTAAATCGGCTAGAAAATGTCTTGGCAGAGGCCATGATAAGACCACCACGCTGTCCCCAGGGAGCATAAGAGCGAATCTGAGCAGTCCTCTCACGAGCTCCTGCTCTCCAGACGTCAAAGGCAGAGAAACTGCCCCAAACGTCATAAGGAATTTCAGTATGTTTGTTTATTTTTGTGTTTGCTATATTTCAAAATTTCTAGAGCTCCATTTGAGTCAGACGTTCAACTACCATTATCTAAGGAGTCAAAGAAACCCGTTGAAATAGATCCTTACAGTACTTCACCATCAGCGAGTTTCCTTGGCAGTGGTATTCCCAGGACATCCATGGGAAAGAGGAGGGTGAACAAATTGTAAGCAGGTTCTGGGGAGTCTCCCTAAGGTCCCAGCCATACATCAGGCTGATAAACAAGACTCGGGAAGAGTGGAATTTCAACCAGGCAACTCTGTGTATAAAGAGAAAGGTTATCTCTTCTCTTGGGATGGGTAGAGCCAAACACTTTCCATCAGGATCTGCAGAGCTCTATAAACTTCAACGGCACATTCCAACTCTCCCCGCACACTAATGAAACTGAAAAGTACAGTTGTCCTTTAAATGTTTGTGCCTGGAGTTATGACCTGTTTCAAATGACAGGGAAGTGGAGACAACATGTTAATGGTTATGAATGCTTTTAGCAAGAAGCCTTGGTGTCTAATGAGAGTGGAGAAGGCACTACAATTGTGGAACAATTTACTACCGAGAAATCAATTTGGAAATTCTATACAAGATTATCACCCATTAAATTGTCTTTCTTCAAAACTGTGGGCCCTAAAATGGTGCTTCTGGACAAGGAATTTTACAAACAATAAATGCTAATTAAGTAATCTATTCAAATGGGTTGATTGAAAGAATTAACAAAAAAAAAGAAAAAAAGAAAGTACCTCCTGGGAAAAAAATCTCAGTGCTCTGCTACATTGCTACAGCTTCTGCAACTAAATTTGGTCTTCCTTTCTTCATTGAAAACTGATGGGCCCTGGGCAATGAACTAGACCACTCCAGGTTTCCATCATCTTTACATCTAATGGGTACAATACAGTGTGGCCAAATGCACATGCGCACGCACGTACACACACTCCACCACACTTACAGTGTCATGCAAAGAATCATTTATGACATAATATAAGTTTAAGTGGCCATTGTTACTCATTGCAGTAGTTATTTCAGGAGAATTTGCATAAGACCCTAGGAAAACACCTAAGTGTTCACTCAGACACCCACATACTTACACATACATTACAAGGTGAAGTTGTCTGTGACTATATATTTGAGATTCTTTGCAAGTAGAGCAATAATACTGAAAGCTAACAGATAACAAGGTATATATATATATATATATATATATATATATATGTATATATATATATATATATATATACATAAATATATATCCACCCTTCATCAGAGGGTATATTTCCTGATCAAAAACAAATAAACAAAAGGCCTTGGAGCAGAAGAAAAACTAACCCCTCTCCTTTTCTCATATCCAGGGGCTGACACATCCCCAAGAGACTCTGAGCAGACGCCATGTTCTAGAAGGTTCCTTGACTGCTCTACAGCAGGACAGGCCTGGGTATTCAGAGGTCAGAGGTCTTGCATGATAACTTCCTTCTAGAGAAGACAGTTTCAATCCAGAGACATCATGGAAATGAAGGCAGACAGGCATACTAGCCCACAGGAATTCAGGAGTGAAGATGGTGGGAACTTACCTTCTCCAAGAGTTGATTAGAAAACTCTTTCCTCCCCTGACTTTCTTTCCTGGCCTTAGGCCTCCCATGGAACCCGTGGATATGAGTTGTTGACCACTCACCATGGTTTCCCACAGTCAGACAAAGGATTAGAGTCAATTTTTTACCATTTGTGTGGCACCAACTTCTGGGCTAATTATAGGAAACTTTAATATTGTGCCCTTTAACTTGAACACAGACAGAAGAGAATTGAATATGAGCATTGATTTAACATCGTGTGAAATTAAGCCTGAAGGGCATTATGTCCTCATAAAGCATAATTACTCCTAAAGTTTTATCTCAAATTGTCTCAGAGAAACTCACCAGCATGTAATAAACACACTTGGAAAAATGTCACTGGCCACATTAAACGCCCCCCGGTCTGGATGCGGAGGGGCAGTTGGATGCATAGCTAAGTGTAGTGGGAACGACTCTTGGTTGAAAGCTGCATTGGCTCCATGTCTTTGGTGGAAGTGAAAGAGGGGGGTCCCCGACAGGCAGCAGTTGTAAGAGATGGAATGTGTACAGAATGCCTCGCATCCTTGACGAGGGTCTGAGAAAGCACGCAACTCCTGAATTAATAATCATGTTTTTTTCCTAATCCCCTGTTTTCAAGCATAGCACATACCTGACCTGTTAAATAAATTAACAGATCAGGGGCCATTTTGTCAGTAAAAAAAAATAAAGTGAAATGAAAACACTAATGAAGAAATAAGCCCAGAAAAGAAATTAGATTGCTGAGATGTAGCAGGCAGAACTTGAGCTGCCCGTTAGTCAATGAGCATCAATGAACGTAGATATACTTTTCCTGGGTGCCTGGGAGGACCCCCAGGGTTTGGCCTGCCATTCTCACCTCTGATGACTAACAGTCCATGAATATGAAGGGCTCAGAGGGCCAGAATGTCTCCCAGGGGACAGCTGGTACAGCCAGCCTGGGTGTTAAAGCAGATGGGCGAGCTGGAGGGAGCCTGTTGGTAGAGAGGGACTGGAAACAGTAGCCTTTCCAGAAACAGGAGAGACTCCTGCCATTTCTCTGGAATGCAGTGGCCTAAAAGATCACAGTCACCAGTCCAGATTGCCCCAGGAGCCCACTGGAAATTGCCTCCCTGCTTTCCTCAGTTTTGTCACTGAAGGTAAAGGGGGTCCTTTGGGGAATGTCCTGCCACACCTTCTTTGCATTATCTGCTGTGAACCCTGCATGCTGCTCTCACTTGGAGCTAAACACTCAGTGCTGTGACCCTCAGAGGACTAGGAACCGGGGGAACGACGCTGAAAACAGGCCAGTGAGGCTTTGAGAATCAGGCTAAGGAAGGTAAGCACGTCTCCAGCCACAGGCGGCACAATCAATCTGCTGATCTTTTTTAAAAAGTTAAAGGAGTAAGCAATAAATCAACGGTGAGGGGGTAGGTCCTTTGCCATCGAACTGTCTTGAGGTGTAATTTTAAATGACTTTGCATGACCTTGCTTATGTGGAATTTCAAGGCTCAAAAGAAATTTTCCTCGCAGATGCCTGCTTGGAAAAATGTCCTGCTTCTTTTCAGACTGCCACGTCTAACCATTAAATGCCTGGCTGGTGACTCTCTTCTCTCCTGTAAATGGCTTGGGATATGGACGTGGGATTTCAGTCTTCTAGAACTGAGAAAGCCATCTGGGCCAGGGATGTGTGTGTCTGGAACATATGGTTCAGCCACCTGCAGGCCACAGATAGGGAAAGGAGCTTGGCTTTGGTGCCATTATGGGTAAGCCTTAAGTGCCATCAGGGCTATTCCAAAGCAATCCTGTTCCAAGAGCCGAGAGAAAGGCACCCTGGTGACCTGCAGAGTCCTTAAAGGGACAATGCTGGTGCTCAGGTGAGTGGCATTTTGAGGCTGCAACTGCAGAGCTCCTAGTGTGACTAAGGAGCAGAGGCTGTGAGGATCAGGCCCAAGGGCAGGACAAGGGACATTCAGCTCCCACTACCACATGTCCACTCAGATCATCCCTAAAGTTCCAGATCCGTACGATAGCCATCTGTGTAAGTGATGACTTGAAGTGTACTCGATTCAAAGTGACATTGACTTTGGAATACAATCAAAGTTCTTATTTTTATTGCAGACTCATGGTATGGAGCCAAGTACATGTAGACGGTGAGAGGACAGATTCCACTTTGAATCTGTGCTCTGCTACTTAGAAGATGCATGTGTTAGTCAAGTAGCTAAACCTCAGTTGCTTTTACCCATTAAATGGGGATAACAGTACCACCTTGCCTGGCTGTCATAAGAATTAGTGGAAGACTATTCCCAGTCTGACACCTGACTGAGAGCAGGTCCATAACGAATATTTAGACCTTCTTCCTTAAAAAAGCAAAAAGCTTACTGGATCTTTGCCTTTTGTTCTTTTTTTTTTTTTTCATTACAAATTGAATAGTACCTTCCTGGACACTCTGAAATATTACCTATCCCAGTGGTTTTATTACCTTACTTTAGTCACTCTCAGCAAGGGCTGGTGAATAGTGGAAAATTTTCTGCACCATCCTCTATGATACTTGGCTACTGGCACCTGAAAGGTGGAGAGTGTGACCCAGGAACTGAATTTTAATTGCACTGAATTTTAGTGAATTGAAATGTAACTGGTGTCCTGTGGTTCATGGCTTACGTACTGGATAGAACATCAAGTCTGAGCCCTGATAACGAATATGCAGATTTACCAAAGGCAAGGAAATTACCCACAGACTCCCTAACATTGGCAGCAGCTTCCAAGGCAGACGGACCGGCTCCCATTCACCCCAGGGACTGCAAAAGAAACTGCCCCAGACAGCGCATGCTCAGCCAGAGCCAAGCTCTGTAAACTTGAACAAGTTGCCGAATTGTTCTCAACTTATTTTCTTATCTGTACAATGGGATAATGCCTTACGGTTGTTTCTAAAGTGAAATGAAATAACAGATGTCCAGATGTCCTATAAAACGAGGGAAATGGCAAACGTAGCTCACTGCATTCTTAGTTTTGCAACGTTTATCATGATGCCATCTTGTTGCCTGTCTTTACGGAGAGACAAATGTACTACCCAGGATCCTATCTGTGCTTTAAGAGTTTTCCCCCAGAGGGTCGAAGTCTGTTTGTGTCCATTGCTCTATTTGACCAATCCCTAGCCTATCCTGTCATTCGGAGATTTTGTTCAGAAAACCAAATATCTGATTTGGGGATCCAGTTCAAACCATCAAGCACAGGAAAGCATATGCGTACAGCACACATGAGCACGCCTATTATGTACATGAGGATTCAAACTGGTATTTGCAAATAGCATGAGAACCACATGTGCTCATATACTTTATTGATTTGCCTCAGCTGTTAAAAATGCCATAATAAATCTGGTTGCTAGCAAAGGCCCTGCTATAAAAATAAAGTCCAGTTTAAATTAAAGGCGAAGCTATTAACATTTGTCCTGCAGTCTGTAAGACTCTAACGAGTTCCCTTCTGGCATCAGTGAACTTGAACCCCGCTGAAAAGGGGCTGTAAACTCTACTGGGGTTTCTCTTGCTCTGTGTTCATCGAAAGCTCTTTCTGGAAATGGATTGATCTAAATTGCTCTATCAAAGCTTCTAGATGAAGACAGAGTGAGAGAGAAGGTAAATACAACTCTTCAATGGAGATCAGGATTATTTCATAAAGTGCAAAATGCTTCAGCAAGAAGAACCTGCTCAAGAGATTTAACTGATGGAGTTTTTCCCCCTGGGCTCTATGGATACTGTGGGCTGGGCAATCCCTTGCTGTAGAGGACTGTCTTGTGTATTAGGAATTTATAACATGGTTGTCTCTCCTTGGAAAATGCCAGTGAACTCCCTCCCCCAGCTGTGATAACCAAAGATGTCTTCAGATTCCCCAAGACATCCCCTGGTGAAGGTGAGTATTGGCCCTGGTTGGAAACCACTGGTCTGTGAAAGTCACACTTGATTCACGTCCCCCTTTGCCATTTTTCAGGTGTGTTATCATGAGCAAGGATTTGACTTCTCGGAGCCTCAATTTCCTTGTTGGTAAAATAGAGATAATTGTACTTTCAGGGGTACTAGGTTTTTTAATTTTTTTTTCCTGAGGATTAAGTTAGATAATGCAGGTAAAACATTTACCATGGATGTCTGGCAACTAGTCTTCTCTAAGTGGCAGTTATCATTATCACTAACTATTGTGACTTTCTAAAATGTTCCAAGCAAATGAGCTACGAATTCTAGATGCTTCTCTGCATGAGCCTAATCATCAGGCACTTAATCCAAACCGAGTAACCAGAGAGATAGAACTGGCCAGAGACTCTTGCCCAAAGCTCCGGGAAATGAGGGCTCCTGCCTTCAGATAAATCAGGGCTCTTCTCCTAGAACAAGGCGTATTGATGCAACCCAGGCACTTCGCTGTTTCTTCAATGGCACCCAGAAGAGGTGCAAACCAAATGTAAAATTGAGGTGCCTGTCCAGAGGTAAAACTCCATTTCTCTGGTGACCACAGCCCCTTGGCACACATCAGATGTGGGTCCTGGTTGCATCTCAGACCCCATCTTTTGCTTCACAAAACCTCACATTTCCATTGGTCATCTTTCCATCTGCAAGACTGTGACAGATCGTAAGTGCAGAGAGGGAAGGGACTCTGCTCTGTTCCCTCTTGTGTTCCTAGTCACTAAGACAGTGCCAGCCTCAGAAAAGGACTTAATACATATTTATTGAATGATGGTATTTCCAGAGGGAAACAGCATTTGCTTTCTCAGCAGCTGAGCACTGGGTTTGTGCATAGGGCCAGGAGAGAGCCACTGTGCAGGCTTTCTCCTTCAGGACCCAACTGCACTGTAGCCTTAACAGACCTGACATTTAGGGTGCTGCTCAGTTCTTTCTGACAGCAAACCAAGAAGGCCAGGAAGGGTTCGCTCTTGTTGGTGTGATTTCGGTTTTGGTGACTGGCTCGTCCCAACTCCCACACTTGCATAGGTTCATGACTTTGGACAAGTGGATTGTTTACTATAAACTCGGTTTCCTCCTGTCAGAAGTGTGGGTGAGGGTACCAACTCCCAAGGCTGAGGTTATAATTGACATGATGGTTATCTGGGGGTAATAATACTTCTGAGTGTGCACACACTGCCTTGGGTCACCCTTTGAACGGTTCTATTGAATGAGTACTTGACAGACGAGGAAAATGAGAGTTTCTTAGCAAGTGTTAAAGCCTATGCAGGACATCAGAACTTGTGACTCTGCAGGCCCCATGCACAGTCCCTGGCACATGGGAGTCACCGAGGATTTACTGAAGAAATGAATAAATGGATGAAGAGAAGGTTAAGCTCAGGACTGCTCTGTAATACTTGGTGTGAGAAAAATATCTCCCTGCTCATTTACGGTTAGCAACCTTCTACTTCCAACCCTCCAACATCTGCTGAAATATTTCAGACTTTGTGTAAGAGAACAGTTCTTGGGTAATGTGGGATAGAGGCTTTCTGAAGACATACTAGATACACAGTCATCCCCTGGTATCCACAGGGCATCACTTCCAGGCCACCCTGGGGTTCCAAAACCCTTGTATAATAGGACACAGTACTTACCTGGAGGCTATCACACCCTGTTTATTTTAATCATCTCTAGATGACTCACAATGCCTAATACAGTGTAAATGTTTTGTAGTTGTCACATTGTATAGTTTAGGGAATGATGACGACTAAAAAAAAAAAAGGCTGGGCATTCTCAGTACAGACACAATCTATTTTTCTGAATATTTTTGATCTACTGTCTGTCATGTTTGCAGGTGTGGAAACTTGGATCTGGGCAGCAACTTTAGTCAGGTAAAGAGAGTCGACATTAGGGAATCAGTTTGACCCTTTGGATGAAGGTTAGGCATCCTCTTGTCTGAAAGTAAGAAATTCCTGTTGCTATAGTTGCCCCCAAATGTTCTCAATTTGTTCAGGTTCGAAAAGGACAGGGGAGCAGGTACAACCAGGTGAGCAGAGAAGGTGGGTGGTGGGAATTCCTGGATGCAGATGCAGTCATTTTCCCTCCTGCTCCCACGGATGCACATAATAGGTCTCACCTGCATGACCCTTGCCCACCCCACCTGTCCTTTATTTCAGTTGGATACCAAACATCATACAGGCCTATGTGCAGGGCGGGATGGGTGAATCCCATTACCTGGAAGGACCAGGGGCATTTCATCACCTCCCCCTACCACAGGCTGCCATCTCCCAACGTGCTTTTTGATTGGCAGCCTTGAGCTATTCATTTTGGGGACCCAGTTTGAAATCAGTTTTTTGCAGAAAGGAAAACTCAGAGGAGGCAAAGGAGAAGCTTTCAGATGTGTTTTTTTGCCCTTGATTTTTAAAAAAATTTAAATCAGTTACCAACTAATTGAAAGTTGGGATATTTAACACTAAATTCTAGCTTCTTCAAAAAAAAAAAAACCACTGCCTCTAATAATATTGGGTCTATATTTTATTCAACAATGGAGCCTGAAGTCGAGTGGCAACTGTCTGCTTTATAGCATTTTTATCTGCCTATCTTGACCCCAGTCTGCTTTACCCACTGATGTTACCCTGAAGGTACTTGAATTCACAAACCTATTAAGCCCAATATTAAAAAAAAAAAAAATCTATGTCTCAGCACCTGTACTTACTGAGCACTCTGCATGACCTCATTTAATTCTGACCCCAATGAGAGGGTAATGACTAGTGTCTTCCTTTTGCAAATGAGCAACTGAGGCTCCCAGGGATTCTGGAGCTTGTTGGAGGTCACACAGCTGGAAGGTGGTGGAGCTGGGTCTCCATTTGGGTCTGCCTGGCTCCAGAGGCCCGTTCCTTCCCTCACACTGTACCACTTCTGTTGGGGGACGACACAAAGCTGCTGTGGCGCTCTGTGCAGGCTCCCACACAGAGGTGGCCCTTATTAGGAATGATTTGGGGATTAATAAACCCATAAATTAGCTCCACCCAGCGTTGCTGATGGAAAGTCCTGCACAGCCAATACCGTTCATTCCCAGTGAGTCGCAGCAACTTCCAGCCCATCTGACCATCACTGTCCATCTAAATGAGGGTCCTTAATTAACTGAGAGACCCTAGAGGGTCTCTAGGGGCTCTGAAGTCTCCAGCAACCTAAAGGCCCACGATCGACCTCCATCTCTGCCAGCCCCTTCCCACCTCCCTCCTGCAGGCTTTGGAGAGATGCCCACCCGCACCCTCCCCGACTCCCATGACAGGGAAGCTGCTCAGAAACGAGCCCGAGGAGAGACGGCAGACATCCCATAGGAAGGCAAGCAGAGGGGCACAGAAAGACATGGAGCAAGTGTCTCTGAAATGAAATGCACCAGTAGAGCCTGGCCCAGCTCTTTGGAAAGCCCATCAGGGATGGAGAAGGGACAGCTTCCATTAAGGCTTGGGGGGAAAGCCCTCTTAGAGCCAAACTAAACCACTTTGGGGGACCAGATCATCAGACTTCTTGCCAAGAACCAGGCCAGCTCATCGCTTTAGCCCAAGATAGTACAAAGAACCAGAGTGTTCCAAAGAAGCAACCACCCTCTCCCCTCCCACAGCTCCCGCTGCGCCAGGGTGAGGTCCCAACCTCTGGTGAGAGGACTTGGCCCCAGGTGTGTTCTGTCCAGATTGGCTTCTTTCCACCTGTGCTCCCCCTCCAGCAAGGCCACCCTCCCAGCAGTGCCTCAAAAGAGCCTTGTCTTCTCTGATCTCCACACCTGGAGGACGGGTCCCCCCTGCTGCCTGAGTCAGTTCCCTTCCTGCACCTCCTCACTCTGTCAGTCAGAAGGCCAGTCCTGCCCACCTGCCCCCTCTGCTAGATGCCCTTCTGCCGCCCCCACACCACCACAAAAGGTACTGGCAGGCCTGCTGTGCCCGGGGGCTCCCACAGTGCCCTGGATCCCTCAGGTGGGACTTACCACACTATAGTTAAGTGAAGCCTTTCTTTATGCCCCCCCCTCCCCAACACACACTGTGGGCTCTGGAGGAATGTTCCAGATCACTGCTGCCTTCCCAGTGACCATCCTGGTTCCTGCAGATGAAGGATTTAAGGAAGGAGTGCATAAACAGGAAAAGAGGTCCCCACTATAAAACCTTCAGTGTCACACTGGAAACCGGGGCTCCCAGGTGACCTCATGCAGGTGACCTTGTACAACCTCAGCAACATCTATCCCACAGAGTAGTTGAGACTCAGGATATTCTACTTGTCTCTACTGGTCAAGACCCTCCCCTCCAAGGCCTTCGTGACCTGCAGCCTCTTGCTACAGAATGACACAGTAGCTAAGGACAGGAACATTGGAAGACAAGTCCCTGAGCTAACACCCCTGCTGTACTAGCTACTACTGTGTGAGCCTGGCAAAGGCACTCAGCTTCTCTGTGCCTTGGCTTCCTAAAGGGGGTTCCATTGCAAGTGCTCAGTGGTGTTGGTTACCGTCATGCCTCTTGGATCCTTCTTGGACTAAGTGGTCCTTCCCCTCCTGCACGGGCTTTGGTGTTTTCAGTGTGTTGTGGTGTTTCTGAGGTGGTTCAGTCCCTGCCAGTGAAGATGACCTCATTGTGTCTGGGTTCCCTGTGGCTCCTCTGGCACAGAGAGATGGATAACCAGGTGGTTAGACTGACTGGGCATCTAGGTGGTCCCTTTCTTTGGAAGGGCAGTCTCTTAGATGGCAGGGTGTGTATCACCCTGTTCCAAACTTGAGGGTAGGAGATGACTTTACTGTCCCCTGATCTACTCACTCTGGCAAACCGGCCAGACACAGAGAAAAGGGGGGCGTTCCTTCTACTCCAAAAGTTGTAAGCAAACATGGCGGTCACATCATAACACGTGACTGAGGGTCCAGAAAATACCTCCAGGTGTCTGCAGCAAAGCTATTTGAATCCATTGGGTCTCAGTAACTGCAAGTGCAAAGCACAAATGGACTCTGTCTCTCCCTTCCTCCCTCCCCTTACCCCACCCCCTGACCTACCACACTCCATATGGCTTAAAACTCTTGAAGTCATCATGTTTTCAGAATCAAACAAAAGACAAATGTGGCCTTTGGGACCGCTATCGCTGACCTGGCAGCCTCTTTGGGGCCAACTCTGGCCTGTTCTCTGGGCTCCAGCCATGATTGCTGGCCTTTCATTAGCTGTTACGAAGGCCAAGTGCCTTTTCTGCCTGGGGCCAGTGTCCACAGTGTCCTCTGGCCTGGAACATTATCTTCTCATGTTCTCCCTGCACCCGGCCAAGTCCACAGTGCCTCTGAGTCCAAGTGTCACTTCCCCCACACCACCAACACATATTAGGTTTCCCCATTATTTTCTCATAGGATTCCTTTTTTTGGTCACAACACTTAGCACATTTTACAATTGCATGTTCGTTATTTGTGTGTTTATTGGCTAACTATCGACTTCTACCAGGAATTAAGTTCCAATGGGTGGCACCACAGCAGGTTGGTATACCAGTTGTACCCAGTGCTAGGCCTGGTAGACTCCTGATCAATGTTGGCTTGGTTTTGTTTGCTGCTTTACTGAAATCCAATTCCAGACCAAGTTTTATCTGAATCTCGGTGAGAAGAAGAAATATATTTTATTTTTCTCACCACCAAGAATCTCTGGTGATTTTCCTCTCCCCCACAACTTTGTATACCAAAAGAGAGGGATGAGATTTACATATGAAGCCGTAACAGGCCTAATCCATTGCCCGACTCATCAAAAAGGCATGCAGTACTGCTAATCAAAGTTTCCACTTGGCATCAGCAGACCAAGGAGATAATACTCTTAATGTAATTACATCCAAATGCTAGGAGACGTGATATTTAAGTTTGCTTCACAAATGCACTGCTCACCTAAGCTTTAAGATGTTGGAAGTAACTCCAGGGCATCTCCTTCATCCCTGCCTCCTGCCAGCCAGTCTTTGCTGGCGTTTGCCACTTCCCCTGGCCCCACCACAACAGCCAGGCTCATGGGGAAGGAAGAGCTTTCATTTCTCTGTCTGGACCCAGACATAACCTTCCTTGTGACTGAGCTATTTGAACTCCCACTCGTCCTAGAAACCAGGCTCAGACATGCCCTGCACCAGGAAGCACTTCCTGACTTTACAACAGGTTGGGGCCCCCAAACTCTGGATTTCCATAGGACCCCGACCTTGCTAAGTGCGTGCCGGTTTCCTCGCTGACTCTTACTCCCCCGCCTCATTCCCTCATTCCTGACGCCTGCGAGTTTGGGCTTGACCCATAGCGGGTGCTTGACAGAAGTATATGGGAAGGAAAGAAAAGAAAGGAGGAATGCAAGAATGGAAAGAAGGAAGTAGGGAGGGAGGGAAAAGGCAGTTTGTGGCTTTGGTGTTAGGAAGAGAAATAGGAAATTCTGCGAGAGTCTCGTGGTCTTGGTGGAGAGAGATGACACAAATGAAAATCAATAGTGATTATAGTATATGATTAGGGCAGATGCCTGATAGCATTAATTAGGGCTATAAGATCCACAAAGAAGGTAAAAATAAAAACTTCTGCAATAAAAAAAGAAAAAAGCCATGAGCTGAGCCCTGGGAAAAGCCATTTGCTAGACAGTCTTCCTGCATCAACACGAACAGGAAGGAACGCTGTGCCCTCACCTTTGACAGCAATATCTCCCTCCAACACAATGTGCTTTGTGACAAGGTCTGTTTCCAGGACACTAATACCAAACTAAAGCAATCCAATGCCAAGGAGCTGCCCAGAGCTTCTGCAAACCTGAGTCTCCAAGCAGCTCTGCACAGCACACAACAAAAATTCATATTATTCAAGATTGATCTTTTGGCCTTGCTATCCTCAGTTCCACCAGGGGAAGGCAAGACTGAAATGCCAAGGCCCATTTCTGACCTGCAGTGTCAATTTGGTGCTGACTGGGCGCCTGAGTTCTGAGTCGTGGACTGGCTCCCCCTCCGTGGTCTCATTGTAGGTAGGTAGCTAGCTAGCTCTGCATGGACAGTGGGGTAAGTCTGGCCTCATTTCACAGAGAGTGAACTAGAAGACTCAGGCAGGACGGCAGGGACTCGCAGGATCTAAGACTCTTGCTCTGCCTGATGAGCCATGCTGTGTGGGCATGGTCAAGGGCGGGGTAAGCTGTGCTTCAGTGGAACTTACTTGAGATCAACGGTCACTTTGTCACCACCCTCCACATTGCTAAAATTTTTTTGAACTCTTGCTAAATGCTTAGCACCACGTCTCACATCTTTGAATCACACATCAGCCATTTGTGGCAGGTTCCTTTTATCTCTCATCTTGTACCTTATGTAGTAGGAAACAAGGCTCAGAGAGTTGACAACATTCACCCAAACCAGATTTGAACCCAGACGGATTCTGCTCCATGGTCTGAGCTCATAGCCACTGGCTGCTGCTGTTGAAACCACCACTCTGCCACTTAAGTTTCTGTCTGGCCTTCTGACTTCCTGTTTCATGTAGGGTTCAGCACGCATGGGCCTTGCCTTCTTTCTGTTCAAGTAAATAAAATTTTATTGGAACATCACCGGGCTTGTTCATTTATGTGTCATTCACAGCTCTTTAGATACTACAGTGGGCAGAGTTAAATAGTTGGGTCAGAGACCACAAGGCCTAAAAATCTACAAATATTTGTTACCTAACCCTTGAAGGAAATAGCTGCTGACTCCTGATAGAGTAGTTAAGACAGACACTGTGCTAAGAGCCTAATTGTCATTATCTTATTTTATGCATACTGCAATCCTGTGTGTGTGTGCATGTGTGCATGCAGAGGGAATTCTGTCAATCCTGTCGATCCCATTTTGAATATAACAAACCTGAGGCTCAAAGTATTGCAATACCTTGACCAAGGTCGCAGATCAAGTAGACAACAGAGCTGGAATTCAGACCCCGGCAGGCAGATGCCAGAGCCTGTGCTCCTGATCACCTGGCACTCCTGTCTGCTATGGGCCCAGCACTGTGATGCTGAGAAGCTGTGACCCTGACCAAGAAGAGCTCCCTGGGGCTGATGGCTGGTATGGAGGAGAGCTGGGGCAGGCCTGCAGAAGCCCAGTGCCAACTTGTCCAGGCACCCTTGGCTGACGCCAGTCTCAGAAGGTGCTGAAGCAGCTGGGGCAGCAGAGGAAAAGCCATAAGGAAAGGTCAGGCGCAGGTGCCACAGCTCCCTGGGTCGAGGGGAACTTCCTCCAAGCCACCGACAACCTCTTGGCCACTTTATTCCTCAGTGTTCCTCGTTGTAAATAATCATCTTTAAAAGTGGCTTGGCTGCTCTAGGAGCCTGCTCCTGGACTCTGTAGGGCACATTGTGCTCAGTTGGTCATCCACAGTCAAGTGAGGACAGTGCGTCCCTTCCCATGAGGGTCCTCTCCTGTTACAACCTGGGGAACCTGAGCAGGCCTGGAGGGAGGAGCCCTCTCTGTGCTCCCTGACAATACAGTGAGCTCCTGGGTGGCCTGAGGGTGGCCTTCTAGACAGGCACATGCATAGACAGGGAGCTCCCAACCTCAGGGCAGGGGTGGTCTCCTCCAAGTCTGGGGAATTTCTGCTGGAACTCAAGTTGCATCTTTGAGGCACCTGGCCATGAGCTATGGTTCTGTCCTTGGAAAAGGCCACAGGACAACCTGACTTCCCACCTGATGTTGCAGGGGAGGCTTCAGTGGACCACCACATCTTTCCTGCCATCAATCTTCTCGGGGTTAAAAAATTCATATTCCATCAACAACTTGTACTGTGATTCCTTTGAAATCCCTTTAGAATTCTCAGAATTGAGGCCTAAAATTTCAGATTTGCCAAAAAAATTCAAAGTGAATGCTCTTTTGATTAAAGACCTCTTAGAGCTATGAAACCTTGTGACTCATGATAAAATAATACACACCCCAGAACTAAGTAGTGATAAGGATATGTTTTATTAAGTTTCCCTTTTCCCCTTGGTTTACTAGGAAGCTCATACCAAAGCACATTTTTGGTGTTTCTCCACTCATCTAACTTCATTTTTTTATTTCCTATTTTAGTCATATACTCATCACTTTGGGTTTTATAGTTCCTGTGTTTTATCCATTTATACGTGATCAATGAATCCCCACACCCACGGCGTGTGGAGGCAGGAGAGGTACCATTAATACTTCTGCTTCACAGATGAGAGTTTTGAGTGGGGACTGGTGAAGGACAGGCATCTTTGTCGGTTCTCACACTTTCATGCTCAGAACGATGGTGCTGCCAATAGTAATGATAGCAGGAGCCAAAGTTTATTAAGGGATTCCTGCCTGACAGGCCCTTTCCTGAATGCTTTACAAGTGTGTCACCTTGTGTCAACCTTCTAAAGTGATATCATTAGTTAGCTAGGTAGTAGGCAGGGGAAATCGAAGCACAGAGGGGTGAGTAATTTAGCCTCCATCTAAGATGCAGAAAATGGCAGAGCCAGCCTTGACACCTAGGAGGTCTGGTCTCAGAAGGATGCTTCCTTGCACTGTGCCACACCCCCTAAGTTACCAGACCTCTCTTCATGGGACTTAGGGGATCTTTTTTCCCACATTTTTATTGGTGCATTATAGTTGGACATATTGATGGGATTTGCTGTTCCGTATTCGTATATGCACACTCTATAATACAATTTGACCAGTATCCCTCCCCAGCTTTTCCTCTGACCCCTTAGTCCCTTTCCTCTACAGATCTCCCGTTGATTTTTAGGAGGTCCACTCCCACCTTTGTTTTCCCTTTTCCTCTCTGGATTCCACATATGAGAGAAAATCTTCTGAGTTTGACTTATTTCACTTAACACGAAGGTCCCCAGTTGTATCCCTTTTCCTGCAAATGCCATAAATTTCCTTTACAACTGGATAAAACTCTATTGTGTATATACACGGCATTTTCTGTATCTGCTCATCTGTTGATAGACATCTAGGCTGGTTTCATAGTTTGGCGGTTGTGAATTCTGCTGCTCTAAACTTGGGTATGCATGTGTCATTGTAGTATAATGACTTTAATCTATCTAGGATAGATGCCAAGGAGTGGTATAGCTGGGTCATATGGTGGTTCCAGTCCCTATCTTTTGAGGACCCTCCAGATTGATTTCCATAATGTTTGCGCTCATTTACAGTCCCACCGTCAGTGTGAAAGTGTTCCTTTTCCTCTACTTCCTCTCCTCCAGCATTTATTATTATTTGTGTTATGGGTGACTGCCATTCTGACTGGTGTGAGATGAAATCTCAATGAAGTTTTGATTTGCAACTCCTCAATTGCTGATGATGTTGAATATATTTTCATGCATTATCTGGCCATTTGTATGTCTTCTTTTGAGAAATGTCTGCTTAACTCATCTACCCATTTATTAACTGGGTTGTTTGACTTTTTGGTGTAAAGTCTTTGGAGCTCTTGATGTACTCTAGGTATTAATCCTCTGTCGGAAGACTAGCTGGCAAAGGCTTTCTTGCCTTCTGTGAGTCTTCTCTTCACATCCCTAATTGTTCCCTTTGCTGTGCAGAAGCCTTTATTAACTCTGGAGGGGATCTTGATATTTCAGACGAGGTGAGGCGTTCATAGCAATTCTGGACCCATAGGATCCTGGACCTCACTCTCAGGAATAACCAGATGAGCTCTGGGGAGCTGCTCACCACTGACCACCCAGCAGCAATGGTTTCTGGCTCCCTTGAGCTCTGTCCAGGTGCACTGTGCTCTCTTCTCAATGTCTGTGCACGTGGTGTGGTTGGGATCTGCATTGTCCCTCAAAGGCTCATGTGTTGAAGACTTGATCTGCTGAGGGCCATTGCCAAGTAGGAATGACGCCTCGAAATTTCCTTGCCAGCGTACCCCATGTTAAATGGACTTGCCTTGGAATTTCGCTGTTGACATTGCATGTAAGGTGACCCTGCTCAAGGACCACGGCGGATCCGGGTTTAGAGCTGATCAGGTTTTAGGGAGTATCCCGCTCCTTGGGTTTAGGGCTTTCCCGGTTTAAGACAATATGGTTTTTAGGGAAGTTGGAGGTTGAAGATTATTGCTGCTGGGAATAGGGCATTCCTGCTGCTTGAGTTCCCATTGAGTTCTCGTGAGATTCAAATGGTATTTGGAAAAAAGCCTCGTGGAGTAGGTGAATTGGGTGGCAGCATTGATCCCCAGTGCAGCAATGTCCAAAGGGGGTACTTTGGAGATGTGATTGGATCCTGAGGGCTCTGACCTGTCAGAGCCACTGAGAGATTTATAGCTAAATGGACTATTGGGAGGTAGTGGAAACTGTAGGAAGTGGAACCTAGTTGGAAGGAGTGGGTCCTTGGGGACTACAACTTGTCCCTGCTCCCGTCCTCTCTCCCTGCTTCCCAGCCAGGAGCTGAGCAGATCACCTCAGCCACACCTTCTTCCATGATGTCCTTCCCCACCTCAGGCCCCAAGCAATGTGGCCAGCCCACCGTCAACTGAAACCTCTGAAACCATGAGCCCCAGTAAACCTTTCCTCCTTTTTGCTTATCTGCATCAGGTCTTTTGTCACCTCAATGAAAATCTAACTACCACAGGCCCTCTGCGGTCAGAGAGGCCACCCCAGTCATTGGCCCAACCGGGATCATGGAGAGCAGCCAAAGCCTGGCTTGAGATCATGCCATTTGTACAAAGGTCTATGTCCAGGCAAGACAAGGGCAGGAGGAATCAGGGGACAATCTCTAGGCAACAAAATAGGCAAGCAGGAAGGAGGGAAGGAAGCCAGCAGCCCTGCTGGGAGATCCTCACGGTACCTGTTAAGTGCCAGATACTGTGTTATATAAGCCGAATATCATTCTCATTTTCAAATGCGGAAACAGCTCAGATATGAGGTGACTCCTCCTAAGTCATCCAGCAGATTTCAGGGTAAACACACGAATAACTCTTTGTAAGAAAAATCCTTAGCCAAGTAGTTGTGAGTAGTTCACTTCAGGAGATGGAAATTCACCTCTGCTAGTGGGAGTCGCGGTCACAACTAGGGTGTGGAGGGAGGGCAGACCCCACAGCTGGGCATGATGGGGCCCCAGGGGATCCTCGGGGACCGTGACCCCACTCTCAAGTAGAGAGGACAAATGGATGCCAGGGCAGAGGGGAAGACCCAGGTGAGTGCAGGCGGCCAGGAGTGAGGACAGACTGGACCCAGGC
This sequence comes from Urocitellus parryii, assembly GCF_045843805.1. Classification (NCBI taxonomy): domain Eukaryota; kingdom Metazoa; phylum Chordata; class Mammalia; order Rodentia; family Sciuridae; genus Urocitellus; species Urocitellus parryii. The sequence continues at coordinate 157,265,072 of NC_135531.1, read as the reverse complement.
TTTTTTCCATCTCCTTTCCTGCAGGGTGAGGAGTGGGGCTGCGTGCAGGATGGGCTCCTGCAAGAATCCATGCCTGACTCTCTTGACTCACTTTCCTTTTTTTTTTTTTTTCATAAAGCGGAAAGGAAGGGAAGGAAACGGAGGAAAACAGAAGGAGGGTGTTTGTACCTGAGCTTCTGTAATTGTGTGATTTAACCCACATGGGACATCCTTGTTATTAGGCAAACACTGTGGGCCCGTCAAGTGAGATACAATTAGAAGTGTCCTTGTAACCCTCCTATTTGCATAGGAGGCAGAAGGGGCTTCACAACTAGCCCACTCAGAAAGCATGTCCCAAAATGGGACAGGGATTCTAGCAGTGGTCTGAGGTTCCTACAGGAGAAAAAGTCCACAAAGGCCAAGAGATGCTCTTGGTCCTTTAAGAGCACCACAGCACCAACCCCAGTTGACACCCTTGCAGCACTGTCTCCTTAAACTTTCCTCTTTACACTTTGAACGTAGAGATTTTCCATAGTTCCCAACAAGGACTCTCACATCTAGGGTGCTGTCCTATCTCTGTGACCTGACACCTAATACATACTTGTAACCCTGGAGAGTGGTGGTCACTGTTTGCTGAGCTCCCAGCTCCTGTGCAAATATCTGGACACACCATTCAAGTGCCTCAGAATGAAGGGTGGGCTCTTTAACAGAGCCCGCGTGCTGCTGGCTGCCACAATTCTCCTTCATCTGCGATTAGATCAGGCCATAAACTTCCCCCCTTCCTTCCCCTTGTGAAAATTCTGCAGTGTGGGCAGGGATCCAGACGTGGGAAACCTTCACCGTGGCCACTCGCCAAGGCTTTGCAGCAACGGGGGCGGGTGGCACACTGCAGAGTTCAGGACCCGACACTGTCCCAGCCGGATGTGTGTTGTGTGTCTCCGTCAGGGTTGGGGATCCTGCTGGCCCCCAACCCCAGAATGGATCCTTGGCTTCCTCCAGCCTCTGGGGAAGTTCCTTGATCTAATAAAGTTTGCCTTTCTTTGGGTCCTGCCAGACCACATTTATCTGAGCCCAATCTTTCCCCTCTTCCTTAGTTTCCTCATCTGCAAGATGATGGGAGACAGGAAGGAGCTAGAAAATTTTTTTTTAAAAAGCAAGGGGTCCCTGGAGTCATTCTTGGTTCTAGTCTCAGTACTAATATTCTAACCAGCCAAAGCTGTCCGACTCCCAAGGTAGGAGCCGGGGTCCCTTCACAACAGGAAGACATTTCCAGCTGCTTCATAATAGCTTTAGATAATCTGCAGTTGGATGCGATCACCGAGCACAAACTTGGACTACTAAAGAGGGAAAGAGCTCCCAGGTGCCACAGAACCCAGCGAGGTGGCACTGAGATGGGGAAGGAGCTTTCTGACTTCTTCCACTGTCACTGGACCCCCTCCCTGACTTGGAAACAGGAAGTGTTCACACCTCAGCCCAGGAGTGGCCTGTGGCGCCTGCCAACCCTGTGGATGAATGTGTTCACAGCAATTTCAGTCCCTGGCTGTCCAGCTTCTTGTCAGGCCTGGGCTTGAGCTTTATGAAGAAGGGGACTGAGGCACAGTGGCTCAGCTCTGCCCTCCCCTTCTCACCTGACAGTAATTCCTCCAGTGCTCAGTCCCAATGGCTCTACATTTTTCTATCTGTCTGAGCAAGAAGCTCCCCCAGTGCATGGTCCAGAAAGCATCGATCAAATGTTTTCAAGTCATAGTAGTACAGCCTAAAAAAAAGGATAAGAAAATGTTCCCAGTGATATAGTGAAATATAAATGCCTTTAGAAATCCCAGGAAAGTCTCAGCAAAGAATTAAAAATGCTGAGAAATCTTGAAGTGATATTAAACCGCTGCTCTTTTCATCTGTGAGGAGAAGCTGGACCGAGTGCCTGGCCGGTGCTTGCAGGGGTGGTCAGGCTTTTCCCTTGGAGAAAGCAAGCTGAAGGTGACCTCTGGAAGTCCAGCAGGAGCATCAGTGCCTCTCACAGGGACGTGTGCACGCCAGGGCATAGTCTCTGGGGACAGATGCCCGAGGTGCACCAGAAAAGAAATTTGAAGAAATGCTGAGATCCCGGCCTTGACAAAGAACAGCCAAAGGATTGAATCACTGCTGCAAAAATACTTAACTAAAGAAGAGGAGAAGGGGCAGGGGCTGGGGAGGGAGAGAGGGGGAGGAGGGGAGGAGGAAGCAGGGGAACAGGGGAGAGAAAAGGTGAAGGCAAGCAAGGGAACAGAGAGCTAAGGAGGAGAAATGAGAAGGAAACAGGAGGAGAGAGGACCGGGAGGGGGAGACCAGCTGGATTTGTAGCATTTGATGTCTTAAGCTGAGCCGTGGCTTTGCCCTGCTCATTGCATTCTCTGGACTGTCCTCTGCAGTCCTGCGTGCCTGAAGCATTTATTTATTTTTTTGTTTAAAAATGAAAGAGGAAGGAGAAGAAAGAAAAGGGAAAGATAAGAGGGAGAAGAGAACCATATCCCTCCTGGGTTTTTTTGACCAATGCCCTCGGTGGGCACAGTGGTAGGAGAAACAGCCCTGCAGAGCTGACCTGCCCTCCGCTCCCCGCCCTACCACGGGGAGTCTGTGTCCTCCCCCAGGTCTGTTTCCATGAGCCCCTTGAACCTAGGCCAGAGGGAGACTGTGTCTCTTCTACTGTCCTCCCTGCTGTGCTGGAGATCCGAAGGCCCTAGACTTGGTGTCCAGCTGCACTTCTGTCTTCGACTCCGCCTGCCATTCAGATGGCTCAACCAGCGTTCCTGGAGCTCCTGCTCTGAACCAGGAACCATCTGGGGCCCAGGATTCAGATCTGTAACCCTGATCCTCTAGAGGCATTAATAGGGGGAGGAGGCACTCAGAGCCTCAGTCTCTCCATCTGTAAAATGAAGGGGTTGTCTTGGTAGGCTTTAGCCTGAGTGTACATGGAGACTACAGGGGGAGGCTCAGTGGCTGGGGGCACTAAGCTTCCGCACTTTGCCAGAACAGCTCCTCTTGATTCTGTTGCAGGGATTGGAATTCTGCTTAAACTTGGATTTGGAAAGATGATTCCATTGCAAAAGGAAATTTGGAAATCACTGAATGAGATACTCCCGGAGGCCTAAAGTTTTAAAAGTTCTCGGGTGTATTTCTAAGGTTCGGTGATTCCTTGAAGCCTCTAACCCTAAGAATTAATTCACCCATTCACTCAACAAATACACAAAGAGGCTCGTCAATGAACAGGGCAAATACAGATGACAAATACACAAGCCAATCATCCATAGTGCTCCTTCACAGATGGACACGGAAGGTGGAGAGGGCTGCAGAGGGTCTTCTGCAGATGACCACCTCAGAGCTGAGGCTTCGTGGTGACAGAGTCAGCCATGGAAGGGTGTCAGGGAGGAGTGCACAAGAAAGAGGAATGAGACACAAAGGCCAGATGGTGAGAGTGACCTGGCCTACCTGGGGCCAGGGGACCCAGGTCAGAGAATCACGAGGGAATGAGATGAGTAGGATCAGGAGGGTGGCAGAGGCCAGATGACAGGAGGACTCCAAGACCATGGAAGGAGTCTGAATGTGAATTTAAATGTAGCAGGACACCTCTGCAGGTTGCAAAGAGGGGCCCAACATGAGGACACTTTATAAAGGCTCCTCCGATTGCTGTGTGGAGGGTGGACAGGAAGGACAGGAATAGCAAGAACTCTCACAGTTGCACAAACAAGAGATGGAGATGAAAACACACAGAGCAGAAATTGTTTGGAAAGGTCAACTGTGGCACATAGAAAAACGAGAAAAAGATTTCATGATCAGTATATAGCCAACATCCTTCCAGACTCCCGACACACAGGTATGGATCTCAGCCTCACCTTTTAGTGCCTCATTCTGTCCTCAAGTACACCCACGCTTTGCTTCCTCACTCAGTGATTCCAGAGAACCAATTCCCTCTGTCTTCTTGACCATTTAAAGGAAAATGTGGATTTGGATACACCCAAAATCTATATCAGCCCCCCTTTCCTTATTGCAAAAGCTACTGGGGCAATTTTCAAATTGGAAAGACAAAATGAAAACTTGGACCACAGCATTAACCCTTTGATTTTAGATGGTTATGCAGGGACGCTTGCCAACAGATTTGACCAAGCAATTAACTGAGCACCATCGGAAGGGAATGGAAACTTTGAATGGCAAGACCCAGGGCAAGTGATCAATAGTTATTCTGAAGTACTCCCACATCCTCAGCACAGCCTACACACCACTTGAAAGGATGAAAAAGGAGTCTCAGTGGTGTCTCTATCCTATAGGAATGCACCCTCCTGCTAGGGACAAGCAACCACAAGAGCCCAGAGGCTGGTAGCTGGGGGCTGGGTTCAGGTTTCACCCTGGGAATTAGGACACCTCTTCTAGCCCTTCTGATCTGATTTCTTTTTTTTCTTTCTTTCCAACCTTCCTAGTGTGGATTACATGGGATTTGAACAGCCCTTGTAAGTTGTACAGTGTGGTATAAATACTAAAGGTCATTGTTACTGACTCCAAGTCAGAAGGAGGGAGTGGGCACCATGTCAGTAAACAGAGCCGCCTCCGGACAGCAAGTCCCTAATGAAGAGCCTTCAGCCCCAACACCACCTGGGGGCTGCTGATGCTCAGGCAAGGGTTGATGCCAAGGCCCCAGGCAATTCCACTCAGCTGCCTGTTCTATAAGTAAATTTGTATCAGATATAATCACAGCCACTAGTTTATATGCTGGCTAGGACTTCTTTATGCCACAACGGCACAGCTGAATGGCTGCAACTGAGAATGTGTGGCTAGCAAAGTTGAAAACACTTTACTATCTGGTCCTTTGCAGAAAAATTTACTAGCATTTACTGGCTCCTGGTCTAGAGAAGAGAGTCTAACCCCCTGTTAACATGAAAAGCACCCTGATATTTAAAGCAATATTTGGATGCATGAAATGAATTGGAAACCTTCATCCATCTGGGTGCTGTGATCCCAGTGACTCAGGAGGCTGAGGCAGGAGGATCATAAGTTGAAGGCCAACCTCAGCAACTTAGTGAGATCCTGTCTCAAAATAAAAAATAAAAAGGGCTGGGGATGCAGTTAGTGGTATAAATAGTAAGGATCACTATAGAGTACCCATGAGTTTAATCCTCAGCCCTGAAAAAAAAAAAAAGAAGAAGAAGAAGAAGAAGAAGAAGAAAGAAAAGAAATCATCCTGCAATCCCCAACCCTGGACCAAAATCTGCAGCACTTCCCAGAGGTCCTCTGCATAGGGGGTTGGCATCACAAGGCCCTTTCTTAATGCTCCAATACAGATCCAGTTTTATTTCTCTTCAGAATGTTTATTACAGTGCACACATCATAACAGTCTCTCGATTAAGTTTCACCAAATTAAATCTGAGCCATAAATCGAGGAAGCATAACACACCAAAGGACAGACGTAGTTCATTTGTCCTAGACCCAATGGCAATATATCATGGAAAGGGAAAGAAAGTTGGAAGTGAATTAATTCACTCTTAATTAATCAGTTATGCAAATATTTGTTCCATGCCATCTATAAATATACTTTCCGCCGCTAAGTGCAATGCTGCATACCTGCAGCCCCAGCTATTCGGGAGGCTGAGGCGGGAGGACACCTTGAACTCAGGAGTTCAAGGCCAGCGTGGGCAGCATAGTGAAAACCTGCCTCTGAAAATAAATCAATTAAAAATAAATAAATAAAGCTACTTTATGCCAGAGAAGTTAAGCAAGATTAGATGACATGGGATTATATTCATTGATTCTCCAAGAATTCACTCTGGCTTTGCTCTGCCAAGCTGGGAGCGAGGATTGGGGTTCAGAGCAAACTGTCACCACATCCTGTTTTCAGGGGTGACGGTCTAATGGAAGAGGTGGGGAGTCAGCCTATGATCACAAAGAGGCAAGGACAGTGCCCAAATACCCAGGGTGCAGGGGTGGCAGGGAGATGGGCAGGATTCCTGGCACACCATTCTCTCCCACAAATGGCCCTGCAGTTCCCTCTCCCAAGGGAAAGTGGAAGGACCAAGAGGCCCCTTGGAGTCCCCTCATGGCCTCCAGTGGATTCCATTTGGCGAGCCAACACGGTTGTGCTGAGCATTTCAGGTGACCCCGTGCAGTCCTTATAGTGGCTCTGTGTGGTTCTACCAAGGCCATGTCACTTGTTTGACAGTCAAAAGTGGGAGATTCCAGTCCAGGTCATCAATTGCAGCCTTTCCCTGACGCCCTCCCTGCAGTGCCAACATAAACCCGAGGAGAGACCTGGGTGCCCACGCGGGAGAAGGCCTACAGTTTGCCACCGACGGAGAGAGTGCTTGGTTTTCCTGTATCTGTCAAATGGACCCTGATTGCACCAGGACCCTCAGATGTGGGCCAAGGGCACAGTGGGAACATAAACACATGGTTTGTGCTCAGTGACTCATAATCGAAGGAGGACAGACCCAAGATTGTAAGAGGAGCACCTGCTGAACCACGAGGTGCTGCCGGCTGCCGTGAGGGCTCAGGGGAGCGATTCTGGACTCCGGCCAGGCTATCAATTAAGCCCTAACCACCAAGGCCCGGGGAACTCCCTACCAATTAATTGAGAGCTGGGAGCAGACTCAGGGGCCTCCACACGGTTACTCCTCCCAGCAGATACACTCCTCAGGACGAGTCTACTCCAAGGTCATGGTGGGCGTTGTGAGAGGAAGAGCTGGGACATAAATACATGGTTGATTTAAAGTGAAAATCACATGTTTCCTAAAGTTTCCAGGCTCTGTCCAGGACACGAGAGCTTCCACATTAGCTTGGTTATTCATATTTTCCTTTTTAATTATTCACTCAGTACCTATGCCAAATGTGGTATGAATCCAACAAATGTGAAAAAATCCAATCTTCAATAAGCTCCATAATAAGAACAATGATATACATTATCACTTCCACTTTATTGTCAGTGATGGAAAAAAAACATCTTAAACTAACCACAGTGACAGACACCCTTGGAGAGGCCTTCCTTAGCAGAACTTTCTGGAGGCAAAAGTGGTAAAGGGGTTTTATCAACAAAATGTAAAATGTGTGGCTACTCTGTCTCACTAATTCTTCTTCCAAGAATTTATTCCCAAGAGATTATTAGACAAGTGCTCCAAGGTTCATGTACAAAAAAAAATGTTAATTATGGCATCATTAGTAATATGAAATATTGAGAAAAAAGTTACTATCCACAGAAGGACATAAGTAGACCATAGCCGAGTCCTGACAGCCTGGGAAAGGAGCCTATGAGCCACCTTGAACTTCCTCAGGCCTGGTCAGTGGAGATGAGGCTTTCTGTCCACAGACCTGGCTATGCACATCCTACCCACGTGAGCCCTGAGCACGGAGACGCCAAGAATGAGCTGTACCGAGTTGTGGGTGATGAGCTTCCTTCTTTTTTTCCTTTCCTTTGTTTATCTACATTGTTTGGATTTTATAATGACCATATTGAATCTATAAAGAGAAAGCTGACTGTTTTTAAAGATCAAAAGAAAACATCTAAAGGCTACACAAATCTGCTGGAGAAGAGACAGGGCTGAAACAGAACCAGGGCGGCTTCCAGAAGGGGAATGTGGAGGAGGCTGATCCTGAGGCCAGCCTTGCACCAAACCATCAGCCCTTCCAGGCCCGGAGAAGGCAGGAAGGCCCAGGAGCCGGTCCTGGGATTTCAATGTCAGTTCTGTCATTTGCCAGGAGAGCAACTTGGGACAAATTGCTCTCCTTCTGCACCTCAGTGTCCTTGTTTGTCAAATGGGGGACTGACAGTACCTGCTCTAAGAGTGTTACAAAGACCAGGGAGGAGAGGAAATGGAAAAGCACTTCTGCTGATGCCCAGCACGTGCTCAGTGCTCACCAGACGCTAGAGCTATGACAACCAGCTTCAGACCACCGTAGCTCGTGAGAGTTGATGTTATTCCTGAATACAACACTAAAGAGCAGGTGAAGAGTCAGTGAAAAATAACTTGGTCCAAAATCGGCAAAAGCAGTCACACAAAGATCTAGGTTCTGCAGTGCGAGGGTGAAGGGCACGAGATGGAGGGTTTTAGGCACGTGACACTCTCCCAAACCTCAGTCTCTCACTCTGCAAAATGGGGATCATAGTTATTTTGAAGATCAAATGCCAATGCCAACACAAAGCTTGGCAGCAGGACATTTTCCATGAATATTTGCTAGTACTAATTTGAAGAATAACCATTTGGCTATCGGACAAAGTAATGAGCTCCGTGTCCCTGGAGGTGTCCAAGAGGACACAAGGCAGACTTGGTCATGGAATGAGGAAGTAGAATCTGGATTCTTCTAGACCTAAAATTCCTTATGCAAAGTCGCTGAAACACAGAACCCCGATTTAAAGTCCGGTTGCCCGGGACTACTGTGCAGAATGACTGGGGAACCCGGGCCAGCAGGCTTGTTTCCCTAGAGTTAAGTGAAAACACAGTTCTCCAGGTCAGCCCTGCTTTGCAGACAGGTGAGTGTGACCTGAGCTCACTCCTTCTGTCTTAAGAGTGGCTCTACCTTCTGGAAAAGCTGCAGATGGGGCCATCCACAGTCGGGCTGCGGAGCCTGTGAAGCTTGTCGAGACCTGATGGTCCCCTCCCCAGACACACACTCACACATTCGCTGGCACTCGCCAGGAGAAACCTGGCTGCCAAACAGTAAGGCCAGCAAGGATGAGAAACACGCTGATCGCTGTGTGGACCCAGCTTTGCATGCACTGACCCAATGAGCCTGGGTCATGCTACGACTCCTCTGTCAGGGAAACCCAACTCCAGTAGGCTGTTTGATCACTCATTTTCTCTCCAAGCCCTGTGGTCAACCAAGAAAGCTTGGGACGCATGCAGATCCCTCCAACCTACAACAAGCCTTCTGGTTGGCTTTGCTCTGGCGAGGCCAGAGGACAGTCCTTATCTCTCAAGTCTGCAGGGGGCTTTAAAAACCATTCTCAAATCACTGTCCACCGGTCCACGTACCAGGCAGATCTGAAGGGAGCAGAATCAAGCTTCCTGGTTAAGAACACAGACTTGGGAATGGGAGACACCTGGATTCAAATCCTGGCTCCTCCACTCCTCAGTTACCTCATCAGTCCCAGGGAGATAATGACACCTTATAGGTTTTTATTTGAGGATTCAATGAGATAATGCAACACTGAAAAGGCACTTTGGGGAGCAGGGATTAAGAGCACAGGCTCCGGAGTCAGACTGTGGAGGTTCAGATCCTGATTCTGTCACTAGCTGTGTATCTTTAGGCCTGTCACTTAACCTTTCTGAACTGCAAGTAATGAGAGCTCAGTTGTAAAATGGTTTCAGTGACAGTGTCCATCTCTATAGGGGAGTTAGGTGACAAACGAGTGGGTTAAAGCTTGGAAAGTGCTTAGGACAGCGCCTGTCACAATAGTGAGTGCTCAGTAAATGTGAGTTGTTATGATTAATGTGTGGAAAGCCCTCAGCATGGTAAAAATAAATGCTCAATAAATGGTGGCCGTTATTGTTACAAGGTACAAGTTCCTCGGAGAATTTCATGCATAATTATCTCCTGGAAGGCAGTAAAAGTGAAGCTATTAGGGGGTAAATCTTGTCCTTAGGAAGAGGCTGCAGTCACTGCAAAAAGACACCAGGGTCCTCTCGCCCCTGTAGGACGCCCCAGTTCCTCCATCCCTCCCACGCCCTGGCTCTCCTTGGCTTCCAGAGCTCATTCAGCCATCAGCTCCCCTGGTCCATGCCCAGTGAGCAGCCACAGGAGCAGGTGGGAGGCTGGGCATACCTACACCATGCACAGGGTGGCCCCAGCCCCATCCTCCAAGGGTGCACAGGGTAGAGGGTCAACACACACTGAATAAATAAGTCCCCAGATGATTATTTAATGACAGCTGCAATTTCTGCCACTAAAGGATGTGATGAGAATGTCAAATGGGAGCCCTGAGTGGACTAGCACTGGTGTGGATGAGGAGAGAGTCACTGTAAAAGCTCCTTCCAGAATGACATTTAAGGTGGGTCTTTGCTGATGAAGAGGAGCAGGCTGGTTGATAACTGGGAGTGCAGAAAGTGCAGGATCCAGGCAGATGAGTGCTTTGTCCCAAGGCCCTGCACCCACAAGGCACCTGGCTCCCTAGGAGCACAGAGAAGAACGGTGCAGAGGGACCTTTCCTACACCCTCTCACTCAAAACTACTCAGTCAGGGGTCAGTCGGGTGACATCCTCTCCTCCCTTTCAGGTGCTCCCTAGCTGCTCGAAAAGACTGCCGAGTCTTGGCTGCTGGCCCCACAGACCAAGTGAAGGCTGTTCCTGGTCTAATGTCCCCGAGGCACAGATGTGGCTGACTCGGCCCACATGTGAACCTCAGCTAAGACATCACCACGACAGGGGACTCCACCTCCCTGAACGCCCTCTGTTGCCTGCATCCTACTGGGTTTTGTGAGGCTGTTTAGGAAAAGCCCCACTGAAGAATGTGGAAACAGCATGAAAGGAAATAATGGCCCCAAAGGAGGACTCTGTGATTGACATCAGTGCAGACACCCCCTCAGGAGCATCATGTGTCACCAAAGCAGCAACTTCCCCGGTCATTTATTTTTCCAGCTATTTACATGCTATGGCAAGAAGATGTGTCTGAGCTTTCCCTAGTTTGACACTGAAACTCACTGCTCTGGAAAGGAACCCGTATGTTCTGGATGTAGCAGGTGTTTGGGGGGCTCTCTCTTTGGGAGTGTGCTGCAATCCCCCAAATGGTACTTTGGTGGTCTTTTTCTTCAAGACGGCCAGCTTCTCCCAGGATCAGAACAGCGCTCCTGACCTGCCCTGGTGAGCAGCCCCCAGCTCTCTTGGTAGATCCGATGTCTAATAGTTAGCCTCATCACTGCTTCTCTACGTAGCTGTCATGACTGCAGTGGAATAACATCGGGACAGTGGGGGAAGCTTTCATACAGCTCCTAAGTGGAACCACAGGCTGGGAATGGCCTACAGGGCTTCCTATCCTAAAAGGGGAGGGCCACTCCATCCTGGCCGGCGGTTCTCTTGGCCTGGGATGCCGTCATTCGATGCTGCTCCAAAGACCTAAGGGAGATGTGTGCCGGAGAAGTGTCTGGTTCTGTTCCTTCCCACTGAGCTCAATGGCCCAGCCAACTATGAAAGTGAGACCCGTGCTCCTGAAGCGTAACAGCCTAGAGTCGGTGGAGCTCGTGAAGCCACCTCACCACCGCAGGAGCAAATCCCAGCAGGTGCGGTTCAAGGACGATGGGACCACTAAGAACCCAACTGGCCTAGCTGAGGCCGACACCCAGGCTCCCGAAGACCCGGCTGGGATGGGGAAGACACCAGCACCCAAGCATCATCACTCCCCTGCCTACTCGCTGTCCTTCCCCAGGTCCCAGAAGGCCGGGGGGTTTCGGAACATTGCGATCCAAACCTCCCCCAGTCTCAGGAAGCATTTCCCAGTTTTCAAAAGGAAGAAACTGACAGCCAGCAAGTCCCTGGTGGAAATGCCCACAGCACCCCCAAGTGCCATCCAGGTCAACGGCAACCTCTCGGAACAGGACATTGTGTCCTCTGACCTTGCCTACCTAAGGCTGGCTCAGCACCTAGAGGATGGACCTCGAAGGGTCAAAGTGTCCCACCCATTCCTGCCGAGGGTGTCCAAGGTGCAAAGCAACGGGCCTCTTAGCATATGCTTAGAAGCTGGGTCTTGGAGGGCCTCAGAGAAAGCCGCAGCTGCCATTCAGGTCCCAGATGATTTTTATCACGGTCCTTCCTGGGAAGCGAGAGCGTCCACGCTCAGCCCAGGTGAGTCAACTGAGAGGAGCAACTCGATACCCCCTTTGATTGACATGTGTCCAGGGGAGGGGAGAAGGGTGCTGATATCAGATTCAGAAAGATCTCCCTCTGGATTGGCTGCCACCAGTGGTGCCAGCTATACCCCAGGCACAGAGAAACTCAAGCACGAATTGCTTTTGCCCAAAGACAACTGTGAGGACAGAGACCTTGGCCTGTTGTCATCTCAGTCAAAGGACACATGTGTCCCTTCATCTCCACAAACTCACAGCTCCCCTGCACCAGGGTCCCAAAGCCAACCCACCCACCCAGAAAGAGACTCAGACTGTCCTGCATCGGATGACAGTCACCAGGACCTGGGGGCATGCAAAACTAGCAGTGCATCAAAGTCTGCCCCTGGGTGTAAGGAGCAGCCGGCAAAGAACCCTACCCAACCAGACACCCTGGAATTTCAGAACTGCCCAGGAAACAATCCCCTCCCCTCTTCTCTTCCAAGGAGTGAGAGCAAACCTCAGAGCAACAGGGAGATTAGTGACATCAATCAAATACACCTGGCACGGGGTGAACTCTGCGACCTCCAAGGTCGGCTGCAATCTGTGGAGGAATCGCTACACTCCAACCAAGAGAAAATTAAGGTCCTTTTGAATGTAATTCAAGACTTGGAGAAAGCTCGAGCTCTTACTGAAGGGTAAGGTGAATTTTTCTTATGTTAAAAACTACTGGGTTTGAATTTGTGATCTTCCTGTATCCCCCCACCCCCCAAAAAAAATCTTCTAGGTGAAGTCATTTGATGGGATGGGACAGAGAACGAGAGCACTGGCTCCCATTGGCAAAATGTCTCCAAGATGCTTGAGGTCAGTTGTGTCCCCCTATCATAGCTGATGGCCTCCCTTCACTCTGATGGGGCTTCTTTCAGTTCCAGGGTTTGGTGGATCAGGGTGAATTTCCACTGTTATTTGCTTTTATGTCTGGGATGGGGGTGGGAGGAGAAAACAGCAAAGCCATGGATCAGACCTGATTTTTATAAAGATGCAGGTCCCGTTGATAGATGAAGGGGGACACTACAGCAGGTTGACACTTCCCACCCTCTTAGTGAGTTAATGCATTTGCATTTATGTTTGTTACAAAGGGCTTAAGGTGGCCACTGAGCTTACAGTTGACCATCCCCGCTCCTCTGACCACTTTTTTTGAGGACTTGGACTGGTCCATCATGGACCGACTCTGTAAGAGTTGAAATGAGATTACAATTCTGCAAAAGAGAAAAAAGTCGCCAAATACATTCCAGGGTGACTCAGCACCAGTGTGGGGAGGGGAGGGGCAATGATCTGCCTGGGTGTGAGCTGCTCTTGTCCCTCCAGAAAGCATCATCTAAAGACCAAGAGGAAGCACTGCCAACGCTCATCAAAAAGGGACTGAGAGAGAAGCAATTAGCTGGCATTTGCTGTTAGGAATCAGAATCCACATTGCTTGAGAAGAGAGAACTCTGTGATGATACAGAGAGAAATGCACTGGACCAAAGGGTTGGGATTTTTTACTAATCACTCTATCCAATCCCTCATGTTGCAGGATTGGTGGGAGCAGGAAAAAGCCTTCAGATTTGAAAGTGTTCAAAGATGCATAAAGCCCACTAGAAATGGAGGTCCCCTTGTTGCAATTTTTTATTTCCTTCTTTGCAACACAAACTTCAGGGCACCATGAATGTTGTGTGGTAGGGACCCAGGGATTAGCTGGTAGATGTGTGTGTCCTCTGTGGCCTCTGCCCATTGATTTATCCAGCAAATGCTCTGTCTTGCAGGCGCAACTTTTATCGAACCGGCCAAGACCTCAACAACTGCAGTACCTGCCAGAACACAGCGTGCATCATATACAGGTACCTGGTCACAACCAAGGCCTGCTCTGCAGAGCACAGAAGTCATGGGGTTCAAGGAACACTCTAGCAAACTCTCTAAATGCACAAAGTCAACAGAGGGGAAAAGACAAATGCATGAGACTTAAAACATAAGGTGGTTAACTAGGAAACATTAACTTCTGATTCCAAGGCAGGTCACCTTGGTGGGTAAGAACCTCGATGAGCAAGCCCTTTGGATGATATCATCCCTATGTTTATCAGACAGTAGTTCAGGTACCGAGGTAAGCTCTACCTGCATATTGGCATCTCATTTCACTATCACACACTGAGATGGGCCTTATGGTGGTCAGGGAAGTTAAGCCATTTGGTTCAGCTCAAGTAGAACATAGTCTTGAGAGCAGAAGGGGTCAGACTCAGGACTGACATCCAGATCTTTCTAATTCCAAACCTGTGATATCAATTTTTCCACCACGGTGACCCCCGCCTCCCATCTCCACCCCTGGTTGCCAGCCCACACCCAGCACTCACTATGGATCAAAAACTGTGCTAAGCACTTTGTGTTCCTTTCAAAATATACCATTTCTTCCCAGCATGGGATGAGGTCTACAATAAAGTGGTTTATATAGGAGATAGATGGGAACACGATAGAGTGGTAAGAGCATTCGAGTCAAAGATCTGTGCTTTGATCCCAAGTCAGATCAGCTACCATGACGTGGCTCAGTTTCTTTATCTGTAGCATGGGAGCAATGACCTCTACTGAGAGTCCCCACGGGGACCTAAGGAGGTAACAGACGCAAGTGCCTTCCGTAACCTCAACTGAGCAGGGCTCATTACTGTTGTTACCAGGAAGACCAATGGCTCCTCAGCTGGAACCCCACTTTCAATGGCACAGTGGAAAAGTGGTTAAAAGTGGTCATTTCAGTTGATGGCCTATAATTTTGTTGACCACAATGTCTGGTTTTCATTTCTTCGCTATTTTCTCTTTCCATGGAGAATGACAGCTCGGCTGAGTGCACTGTTGCCCGGGTGGGTTGCCCGTGTCTTCTGGTAGAAATTTCTTGTTCTTTCTGGCAGCATCTTGAGACTTTATTGCAGTAGGGTGCCCCATACCTGGAAGCCAGCAGGTGCTTACACTGGGGCAGAGCTTTGGGCATTTTCTCCACCCACCTGTCAACCCCTTACATGGAGGAGCCCAAGACCACGTTTCTACCAAATAGAGGAAGGTTCTGCACAAGTCATACAGAAAGAGGCCTTTTAACTCCATGTGAGGTGTGCCCTCAGAGGAGGGGCCTCATAGCTGTGGCCAACAGAAGCAGGCCGTCTTTATCAATGGCTACCTTTTTTTCTCTCTCTCCTTTAAAAAAAAAATCTCCTATCTGAAGCAAGAGAGAACAAAAAAAAAAAAAAAACCTATCATAAGTAGGAAGAATTCATTTGAACCAACTTGCATTTAAATTTCTGGCTGCTCTTTCTTCAGGTAGCTACATGATGCATTTTGTATGACCTTAAAATGATTTTTTTTTTATTTGGCTGATGTAAGTGAAAAGGGCAGGTGGTTATTTACCAGCCTGCTATGAGTTTTGTGACCTGGACAAGTCATTTCTGACCTCTGAGTTTCCTCATTTGAAAGATGAGAGCTTTTAATTAGCCAGTCCCAATGGTCCCTTTGAGTTCTGACATTCTGTGTTTCCAAGCTGAATTAAAAGTGACAATATTTGGTTGAACTGTGACCACCCAACAAGTCTGAGAACGTCTGTGGTTTTCTAGTGCTTACTTCCAACATCCCAGGCAAAGGTTCTCAATTAAGTCCCACCCCTGGGTGGGCTGGCAAGCCGCCCCTCCCTTCCAGAAGAACATGTGCAGCTTGCCGAGGCTCCTCATCGTCATTCACAGCCAGTCTAGACTCTTCTCCCAGACAGTATGTGCCCCCCTTGTATCCAAACCACTGTGAAGAAATGGGCAATTAATTTGATGAAAGCAGAGAGATCAGAACAACATCCCCGTCACAGCCACAGAAGCAAGATGAGAGTTGTCATTTTTTTAAAAAAAAACATTTCAAATGACTTCGAACTTGTGTGGTGTCCTGAAAAGCCACATCTTAGAAGCTAATGAATAAGTGATGTGAAACGCTCCTCCGCGGGCCTCGCTCTGGCGCTGTGCTCTCTCCCCCTGATGATGGATGGGCCCAGAGCCTGTCACTGTACATGAGCCACTTGGGCACATGATGGATTGCCCACTGGGCCCTCTTCTCTGGAGATGCTGCTGCCTAGTTAGCAACACATAAGGTTTTCTAAGTGGGATTTCCCACAGGGCCCAGGAGCCAAAGGCTGTGGCTCTGCTGTTGCTCCTGTCAAGACACACGAGACCATTGGTCGTATCTCTGTGCCCCCTCAGCCTCCTTGACTCTCTCCTCCTGCCAGGGATCACTTGGGTGGATCCTCTATCACCAAAGAGCCAGCCTCAACACTGTTGCCTAAAGATCCCATGCATGGATCTCCCGGCTTCCAAGGATCCCCTACACTGGGGAGGGACTCCTGTGTTTCTTTTTGTTAACTGAGCTCCAAGGAAAGAGGGTAAGAATTGACTCCAAACCTTAAGCTGGTTCCAGGAGGTTTAGTCTCTATTTTTCTCACCTCTTTTTAGCTTGGATCCTAGGACAATTTACCCAGAGGCTTGAGTGCACTGCTGCTGGAGGTACCCAAGACTCAATAACACTGAATTACTCCCTGAGAAAGTTTGTTCTCTTTTCAAATTTGTTTCAGTCCTTCTGATGGCCTAGAGGGGAAATCTGGTTGGGTGCTAGAATGTCTTTCCGAGGCTTTCTTGCTTGCTTATCACCTTTCTTTGTAAAACGAGTGTAGGTCTGAGGTTCCCAGCCCCAGGCAAGCAACAGTATCCAGCCAAGAATGTAATGATTTTTAATTTTTTTTTTATCGAAGCTTTAAAAACTAATCCTCTTAAATATTTATGGTAAGTGATACAGGTCTCCATTACAAAAGTAATATTTCCTATGTTGTATAATTTTTTTTTTCTGTAAGTTTAAAAAGTGAATTGATTTCGAAAAAAAAAAGGCTAAGTAAATAATCGTGCAGATGATGTGGGAAATCTGGTAAAATCCACGAAGGTGGCGAACCACTGATTGAAGTCTGGGAAGCAGTGCCCTCAGAAACGACTCCCTTTCTTCTTTCCAAGGGCATGAGATCTCTCCCAGCCACCCTCCTCCTTCCTCAACCTGATCTCGGCTCCTCCAGCCATATCTCCCCACGCTTCATGTTCACGTCCACTCTAAAAATAGTCAGCAAAGCCTCTTTGGAGGACTTTGACGATATGGCTCATGCATTTCTTTTCTGGATGTAGCTCCCAGGAAAAATCCATTTAAGTTGTAAAATGCTTCTAATGTTTCAAGAGAAAATAATGGAAGTTCTTTCCCCCCAAAAAAATTTATGTACCATCCAAGCATATGGCTTGGATGGAAATAAAGTGCAAGCTGTAAACTCATCGTTTTTAGTGGGTGAAGGGAGAGGTTGATCATGTAAAATTTGAAAGTTGCTAAAGAGGAGAGAGATAAAAAGAGCAGTTGTTTGTCTAAGGTCTACCCGGACAGACAGCTCCTCTTCTCACCCTTAGCCTCTTCCTATTGCTTCAACTGAACTCAAGACTCACAGTTTATTTCTATGGTACCACTTTCTCTTACTCTTTCCTAAGATGTGGGTACATATCGTGTCATGCAGTGCATGACTTTCAACTAACTACAGATTCTTCCACTTAATGTCTGTATTAGTCAGCTTCATGTTACTATAACAAAATGAGGCAACTATTTAGCTTATGGTTACAGAGTCTCATTGTTCTGTCTTCTGATGAGGGTGGCACATTGTGACAGGAATAGAATGAAACACTTACATCAGGAGCCAGGAAGCAAAGAAAAACTGAGAGTCTAACTCCATTCAGGAGCACACCCATAACCTAAGGGCCCCCCATAGGCTCCACCTACTGAAAGTCCATGGCACCTCTCAATGCCACCACCCTGGGGACCAAGTCTTTAACATCATGTTTTGAGGACACCCATATAGCAATATCCCAGGGCATCCCAAATTTACCTTATCTCTAAGCACATTCCTCACCGCCCCACACAAAAAATGAATTCCCTGTTTACTTTCTGCAACACCACTGACCACGCAGCAACTCTATAAGGACACCACCGTCCCCGCTTCACTCTTCTTCACTACACATGTCAAGCTGACCATCCGTCCCACCTGCCCCGTCCATCCCGTTGCCCCCGTCCAGCCCCTTCACTACCACACCCCTGCTCTGGCTCTGCAAGAGCCCTCGTCATTCCTCACTTGAATGCTGGTTGGTCTTTTCACCCTAGGTCCCTTTTACTCCATCCCAAGTAATCCTCCATGCAGATTGCAAAGCATGTCTCAAAACCCGACCATATTCCCCTGCTAAACCGTCCTGCCCTGGTTCCCACTGTTTCCTTGAGCTGACTCCTCAAGGCCCTTAAATGTCATGCTGAAGCCTCTTTTGACCCGCTGTGCTCTGGCTCCACCACAGGGGCCACTGGGCTGGCCGCTCCATCAGGCCTCTGCAGGAGTCGCCCGGCTTCCCCAGAATCCCTTTTCTCTGCTGCTTTCTCTGGAATTGGCCAGTCCTGCCAAGAAAGCCAGTTCCATGCACAAACTTGATCTCTTCCCAAGAAGGACACCATGGCCCATGCATTCCTCCCCTCTACCATTGATCCTAACCCAAGGCTTACAAGGTTCTCTCCACTAGCAAATGTCTAGCACCCGAAGTCCTAGGCCAGTGTCTAATACAGAGTTGGACCTCAAGACTTTTGTCAAGGAAGGAAAGAGTGTATTAACCTGAAGAAGAATTAAAAGCAGCAGAGGACTTGAGACAGCTTTTTGGATCACCTGAAAAGTAAAGTCCTGGTTATCATTTGTGCACAGCTCCATCCTCGGGTATTGACATGGAGGATGTTCACTAATCAAATGTTCTCATGAGGAAGAGAAGGCATCTGTGTAGCCAGTTCTCCTAAACTACATCACATAGTGACTGAATGTACTACACGGATTGTCAATTTTAAAATACCCAGAATACTACGTTCTTCCAATGAGGTAGAACCTAATCAAATCTCCCTTTGATGACTCCAAGAATCTGCTGTGCTTTCACGGGACATTGAGATCCTTGCTCTCCATGGCCTGCTAGCAAAGCTGCCTAGTAATTCCATGCAGACTGGGGTGGGCAGGACAAAACTCAGCTGTAATACCTGTAATACCTCTGATCTGAAATACCTCTTTCCTTGGAGTCCCAGCCATCTCTAAAGCATTTGATTAGCAGATTCTCTGGGTAAAACATCAAAGTCCAGGGTGGTAGGTGGAATAATGCCTGAGATGATCACATCCCAACTTCTGGCCCCTGTGAATACTTGACCTTATCTGGCAAAGGGAACCTTGCAGATGTGGTTAAGTGAAGGCCTTGGATGGAGATCGGTATCCAGGTCTGCATGAGTGGCTGACATCATGAGGGTCCTCATGGGGACAAGCGGGAGGCTGGAGAGTCAAAGGCAGAGGTCAAAGTGATAAAGTCACAAGCCAAGGAAGGCAAGGGATGTGTTCCCTCATGGCCCCCAGCAGGGCCCAGCTCTGCTGATGCTCTGGTGGCCAGCCAGTCTCCAGACAGTAAGAATAAGGCCCATGGTCCAATGTGTGGTCACTGTTTGAGCAGCAATAGGAAACCAGTCAGCTCACATGGAATCCCCAGAGTACGTGAACTATGCGGGTGCCCTAGGGGTCAGTTTATTAGATTTTATTTGATGGTTTTTGCAACTACAGAAGCTAAGTGCAGGTGTCTGTAGGGTTGAACTGAAAGGAAGGAACAGTGACCACCACCTGCTGAGCATCTATCTCCGGCTGTTTTCAGCACCTGATGTTTACCACCCTATGAGAAATAGTACCCCCATTCTACAGACGAGGAGTTGAGGTTCAGGGAGAATCAGGAACTTATATAATTTTCAAATGAGGCAATTGAGGCTGAGAAGACCGAGGCACTTACACAGTTATTCTGAACTTCATAAAAGCAATAGCAAGGTCAGAACTCAGTCTG
Source organism: Urocitellus parryii (assembly GCF_045843805.1). Lineage (NCBI taxonomy): Eukaryota > Metazoa > Chordata > Mammalia > Rodentia > Sciuridae > Urocitellus > Urocitellus parryii. Next base: position 157,245,365 of record NC_135531.1, on the reverse strand, counting down.
TCTTCCCACAAGCCAGATTCCAGAGCAAGTTGCCTTCAGCTAAACCACTGGGTGGCTGTCAGGGCTACATGGACTGTAACATCATCGCTGAGCTCTACCAGACAAAGATACCATTGAAGATTCAGGGCCTGAACCAGTTCTGACCTAGGGAGGCTTGACCTAGGGCCCCCTGCATCAGAATCCCCAAACCAGCTGTGCCAAGGTGTAGGTAGAGAAGAAGCTGTAGTCACAGCAGGCTCCCTGGGAAAGTCTGAAGCTTTGCCAGCATTGGCTGGGTGAGATCAGGGTCTTTAAAGGAAGAGTCCACTGTTGAGTTCCTGGAAGACTTTGCAGGGGCCAAGTGCATGAATACAAAACTCTTGCTCATAAAATAACTCATAAACTAGCATTTGTTTTTAATGCTTCTTTGGAAAGATGGGTTACCCTTCTGCTTGGCTTTGACTTTTGGGTTAGGTGGTCACAAGTAGACCTAATTGTATATGGAAGGAGCTGGTGGGGATGGAGGAAAAGGAGAGAGAAGAAGGAGGGAGAGGGAGCTCATCCTTGCAGTAGGTGTCTTTGGATGCTTCCTGCTTCCAATGAGAAGAGGAAACTTGCCCCTCTCCGGCCATTTGGAGACCTGCTCGTATAATGCATTACTAAGGGATTCATGGGAAGCCTTTCATTCCTCCCACACCTCCCAGTTCCTCAGGTCTCATCTAAGATCAGGAACTGATTGGCAATCCAGGCTGGCATTTCTCCTGCAATTAAGGTTAAGAGCATTGAAAAACCCCATTGTGCTCCCATGCTGAGAGTCCAGTGCTGGGTGCTGCCCCCAGTGAGCCCTGGAGAGGGGAGGGTGTGTGGAGGCTGGACCATTGCCCATGCGCCCACCCTTCAGGAGAGGGGTGCGGTCACCCCACACTGGTGACTGGAATATGCTCAAAGCTACATGCCATGCTAGAATCCTCCACCCCATCCCGATTTCCTTAAACTCCACAGACCACAAGTCACTGTATTATTATTATTATTATTATTATTATTATTATTATTATTATTGACACCTCCACTGTGAACATCCTTCTGAACCAGCCTGAGAAGCACCTAGAGATCCCTACCAGGAGATTTGCCCTAGAAGCCTCCCTCTGCCCTACCTCCCAGTATTTTCATTTCTGGTGCTTCCCTTTCAGTTTTGATAGTGACAGCAAATGACAAGGTCCCCCCTGGAACCTGGGCCACAGCTCCACAGCTGGGCACCCTGTGGGAGGAAAGCCAGGACTTTCCCTTAGGGAGAAGAGAGGCTCTGGAGAGCCAGGGAGCTGCCTGGGGGCCTAGGGCTGGTGGCCCTGAGAGCCCTTCCTTAAGTTTCCTCCCAGGGTTAAGCTGTTGGTCACTGGCCTGTGGCCTCCCCAGCCACTTACAGCTATGGCCTGACAGAGAAATGGTGTTTCTCTAGAAACTGCAACGTACACTCAGTCCTAAGGGTTTAGCAACCAACTTTCCACTTAAATTATTCAGTATTTTTCCTTTTGTCTGCTTACCATGCTCTCGCAGCAAGGAGCCAGGTAAACTGTGAGAGCCACAGTCTCCCAGCCAAAGTCCTCTCTCTGGCCAGCAAAGAAATGCACAGTGAAAAAATAATTACAAAGCACACAGAAGATCGGTTCTTTCTAGAAATCACAGGCGCCATTTACGGCTGTCATCAAATTCCAAGATGGACTGAGGAACACTATCTCGAGTGGTGGGACGTGAGCCTCATGGCAATACCATCCAGCGTCCTCAGAATGACCAGCCACAACCTCACTTAAACTGCCTCTGGGGGAACAGCCATAAAGTGCGGGCAGAAACTTCTGAGGCCCCGACAGGTTGATACCCAAGACGTTCATTGTGCCTATCCCCTGATTCTCTTGGTGGCTTTGTCCCTTCTTTCTCCCTGGAGCATAAGGGAAAAGAAGTCGGATTTACAGCATCAGCAATTTATCTGCAATAAAAAATGAAAGCTGCTTTAATGTGTTAATAGCTAAAGAGGCTGGAACACGCCATAAATATGAAATCAAGCGAGTTGAGTTCTTCCCAGGAATAATAAACAGGTGCTGGGGACATCAAGGCCACAGATGACCACACAGTGATCCAGCATTTATTTCTTTGTCAAATTCATATAATAGTCGTTACCCTTTGTCGAACCCGCCGCCACGTCAGGCACTTTAATGCCACGCGCATCTTCTCATTTTAGGCTCCAGGTGACCCCCCAGTGTGGGTAGGACTATTATTCTCATATTACAGATGTAGAAACTGAGGCTTGGAGTGGTTCAGGAACCTGTTCCCTAGGGGCCAGAGGCTCAAGCCCGGGTCCTATTTTCAGGGTAGTTCAGTTTCCCGTCCCTCCCTGTTTCCTCTTGACCTTGCCTCCTCAGTGCATTGGTGTGGCATGTGACTGAGATGACCAAACCTTTCTGAGGCTGACAGCACGCTCCTTGTCACAGGGCCACAGACTTCCTTCAGAGACAGCGATCAGCAGTGAAGATTTCTACAGTTTGGTCCTGCTGATTTCTGTGCCTGCAGGAGAACCTGGGATTCTCTGAGAATTCGTCAGCGGGTAGCCGCCCCAGGAGAAGGGGTGGATTGCCAATGTGAAACAGCAGCAAGTCGTTACAGCCTATAAATGATGAGCAACCCGGTCAGAAGGAACCAGGTCGTTGGTGGGGGTGGGGCATAAAGCTAGAGCCCCCTTTCCCCTAGACTGTGATTCTTCCCCAAAGACACTTTCCTAAGTGGTGTGATTTACCCTAGCAGACAGCAACCAAACTACCCTCACTGCATCCATCAATTCTTACAGCTAATCCTTTAAAAGGAAAGCTCTAGAGGGCCAATAAATCTGTGGTGCACTTGGGCTCTGTGGTAAGAGGAACCGCAGGAACACTCCTGAGGGAGAGGGGAGCAAGGCAGGGAGGGGTCGGGAGATATCTTGTCTTCAGGGGGATGCCGCAGGGCACTCTCACTTCTCAGCCCGCTGGCCTGCCATGCAGGCTTGGTGGCAGTGGTGTGTCAACCATCTCTCTTTATAAACCAGCAAGACCCACCTGCCCTGGAGGGAGTGCCCAGGGCCCACTGGAGACATCAGCAGCATATCCCCACCCAGGTGACATTGAATGAGCTGCCTTCTAAGGGGTGAGCATCTTTTCTGGGTATGCAACCTCAATGCCAAGGCCACCCTGAAATCCAAAAAGAATACTGCAGACTGGTCAGCAGGGACCCAGAGGGTCCCCCATGCATCCCAGCCCAGTGTGGCTATGGCTGTACAGAACGCTTTGGGGTATGTCAGGAGTCACAGGCCTTGGTGGCCACCCCACCCCCACAGACCTTTTGCAATCCAGATCTCACACAGGCACAAGAAACTGTCCCTTTGGAGCAGTATGTCTCAGTTCATGAGCTTTGGAGGCAACATAACTGGGGTTTGAATCTTGGCTCTGTCACTTCAGTGGGTATCCTTGGCAGGACACTTAACCTCTCTTTGCCTCAGTTTCCTCATTTGGGAAATGAAGCCAATATTATCTATGTCCTGATACAATGAGAATTGTATGACAGAAGGAATGTCAACTTGCACATGGTGTCTCTGGATCTCACTCCATGCGTGAGACTCTTTCTTGTCATAATTATTATTATTGCCCATTTAGATTACTGTGTGTCCTGATCAAGGGGGGTTCAGGTCATTTTAGGGTTTCTTCTCTTTAGAATACAACCCTGAAAGAGCCAGGCCCTTAGTGGAAGCATGTGATCCTTCTTTAGAAAGGAAGAGCAAAAGACCAGGAGTCAGGAATCCAGGTGTTTCTGTCCCTCTGCAATTTTTTGGTTAAATTCTAATGCCTAATGCCATGGCAGTTAGGAAGTGGGGCATCTCAAAGGTGATTAGGTCACGAGAGTGGAACTCTCATGAATGAGACTGTGTGCAGAGAGTCTGTGGGCCCCTTCTGCCAGGTGACAGGGTGGAGTCAGCCATCTGTGCACCAGGAACTAGGCCCGTGGCAGACAGGGAATCTGCCGGCATCTTCATCGTGGACTGCCAGATTCCAGGACTGTGAGGGGTTCAGTGCTCCTGTTTAAGCCACGCAATCAAAGGTGTTATTTTACAGCATCCTTAGCTGACTTAGACTCCGGGATTAAAACTGATCCTAATTCACACTGTGACTTGCCTTTGCCAACTTATCTTTCTGTTTTAATTGCTCATTTATGGGCATTTATGGGCATTCAATCTTCCCTTCTGCCTGGGATATCCTGAGGGTAAATGAAACACAGACCTGAAGCGTTCTGCAAATTTGAAGGTAAGGTCTTATATAAAAGTAAGAGGTTTCTTTGATTTTTTATGATTCTATATAAGTTGGTATCTCCTTGTGGCCCACCCAACTTCTGCTTGCCCAGCTAAGATCCTGCGTCTAGCACCTAGCTCACTGCTTGCTCATGTGTTTACATATTTACCTATTTTTCTACCTGCTCCTTACTGTTTCTTGGTTCAGGCAAGCCATGACACAGGGCTCTCGCTGCTTCCAGTTACCTAGAAAAACATTCTTCTGCTTCCCACCTGGCATGATGGCTGGAGTATTGATCTGTCAGTTAGATTAGTGAGGTGCCCTGAGAGTTCTCATCCACTCCTGGTTTACATACTGCTCACTGTCTAAATGCAGTATGGTACCATGCTTAGACGTATTCTAAGATGTGAAGGGCTCAAAGGCTCCCTAGTGACCTGGGCATCCCTGAACCTTGGGGCCTGTATCCCGTGCATCCTCAGGAGACCAACCCACATGCTTTGCCTGGGCTGGACTTTCTCAATTGCTCCAGCCCTGAATCCTTCATTGCAATAATTTCTTGATTAATCTTGGTCCCCTGGGTTCTAAATAAACTAAGCACCCAACACTTATCTTCCTTCTTAAGATCCTGCATGGAATATGCAAGGTGGGCAAAGATGGCACAGGAGGGAGGGTAGGATGGAGGGAGAGGTGAGGCTGGAGGGCTGTTTTGTTCTACCATCAGGCCACAGCCCAAAGCCAAGAGCTTACCCCCAGAATCTACAAACAACTCCCCACGGAGAATCCTCACCAAGCTGGCAACGGGCTCCTCTTTTCCAGGAGCTGGTGAACATGGTGTGGGGGTTGGCATCTCCTCTTTTCTACCCAGCCTTAGGATGCCAAGCAGATGAGGGTGAGGGCACAGGCTCCTCCCCATTTATAAGGCAGCTGCCACCAAAGCAAAACATATTCCCTCTCTTCCCCTCCAAACCAAACAGAGTTTGTCAAACAGATGAATAAGAAGAAAAGGGACAATTTTCCTTTATGTTAATAAATTGCTTTGGCCTAAAAAACATTAATCAATTTCTTTGCAAAGCACACACACTTCTCCATACTCTGCTATTTGCCTGGCCTTGAAAAGAAAGTCACTTTCAATCCCCTTTAAACTGTCAAGACCAGTGGGGGCAGTCACAGCGGGGAGGGGAGAGCTCCCCAATCCTCAGTGATTATAATGGAGCCTGGCTGTGTTTCCATAGAAACACGGAGTGTGTTCTCCCCTGAGTGTGCAAGGAGGGGAGGGGTGGAGAGTGATGCCGAGGGCCAGGTGTGTAATCACTGAGGAGACAAGGGTGCAGATGAGAGGTGGGGCATGTCCCTAAGACCTGGAGACCAAGAACTCTGTGAAGAAGCATGGAGCCAGCAGACTGTATCCCAAGGGTGACAGCACCTGCCACCATAGCAATTTGTACAACTACCCACAGGAAGTTATTAAGCCCCACACTCAGCTGCTTCTCGGGGTGGGGAGGAACCTGTCCAAGGTCACCTAGCCAGTGGGCAGTGCCACCTGGGTTCAAACCAGTGGGTGTTCAACTCCATCCTCTGCCTCGGGCTGCACTTCAACCTGTGTCCCTGAGATGGGGTTAGTGTCTGTCTCCTGGCTCTTCCCCCCAGGTCGGCCAGCTCTGCACACATTCTGGATTCACCCACAGCTACTTTTCCTAATAGGTGCCGGGGTACCTATAAATCTTGACAAACTCAGGTGGTGTGTTGCTGGACTTGCTTGTTTGATTTCCAAAGTCAGAAATCTCACATGTGAGAAGAAATCTGCTGCTGCATGTGTTCACAGCATTGGGAGGAACAGATGGACAAGGACTTGGAAAGCAGGGGCAGTGGAGAAAAAGAAGAAGAATGTTTTGAAAGCAACCGTTAGTGTAATCGCTATCTAGTACCCTGGGAAGTGAGATCCATGGGGACAGTATCCAGTGCGTCTAGCTCCCTGGCATGTAGATGGGACCTAGCACAGTGTTGGGCTCAGATGGAAGCATGGAAGGATGGATGGACAGGTGGGTGGGATGCTCTATACCATATAGCATGGAAAATTCTAGAACGAGCTGGTACTCATTCTCTTTGACTCTGCTTGACACTCTACAATGAAGATGGTTTTTCTGATGCACTAGGTAGGATGGCTCTATTTAAGGGGAATAGTGACTATGAATGCTCCCTACTTGTGAGCCATGTTTTCCCAGTGCTGCAAGGGTAAGATTCAGAGCTTGCAACTTGCTGTTTTATATTCCTACCTTGGTGCAATGCAGAGGTTGCTGGGGACAAGTCTCCCCAGACTCTGAATCCATTGCATTAAGTTTCCACTGGGAAGAACAAGGTCCAGGTGGTGCAGAAAGAAACCCACTCATCCCTCCCAAGACTGATCAGGGTGCAGCATCTGCGATGCATACAGAAGTGTGAGAGTCACTGTGTGAGTCTGTGGGTGTCTCTGCCTGCTGATCTGGCACATCCTGGGCTTTGGCTGGAAGGTCCCTAACAGGCACAATGTTGACCTGAGGGCTCAGACACTGGACTAGCAGAGCCAGGAGGCCCCAGAGAGTGCTGGTCTGTCTACCACTCCTTCCCCAGAGCCCAGAACAGGGATTGACACCTGGCAGATGCTCAACAGTGCTTGTTAGGGGACAAGTCTAAGTACTTGATGCCCACTCTGTGGGGCACACTGTTCGGGCACTGCCTCTTCACCCTCTGAGTGGGTGCCCTGCTCACTCAGCACATGAAGAATCTGCTGCCCCAAAATGGGAAAAGACTCCCCGAGATCTCACTGCTGATAAGCTGTGGAGGTTTGCTTTCAAAAACACTTCCTGTTTTCTTCCGTCATATAGGTCACCCACCAGGATTATGTCCCTACAGAGAGGATCAGGGAGGAACAGAAAGAGAAAGAATGCAAGCAGAAGAGAGGAGAATCTGGGGGAAGCTCATCAAAAACCCAGAAGTGGGGCAATTAGACGCCCTTCCCCAGGGCTCCCCATGAACCCGTCCTCATCCTGCTGCCTACAGAACAGACTGCTCCCCTTGTGTCTCTCAGCTGGTTTCTTCCCTCTCAGAATGCTTGGTGACAAGGCATCTTTGGGGCTTCATTAGTCACATGGGCAATTGTGATTTACCTTCTCAGCAGCGCTAACCTGAGTTCTGAGAGGTGATATGAGGATAGTAGGCGAGGGCAGGTGAGCCTTTAATGAGGGCCACTTTTCAGCCCTTGCTGGGGATGGAGGCTCTAGCCAGTCATGCCACTTCCCAAAGCAGCGTGGGTGGAGTCTTTGGTCTTCTGTGCACATCATTTTCCTCCTGGCTGAACAGGAGTCTGTTCTGCCTTCTTCATGACCCCACATTCCCTCCCTCTCCACTCCCCCATGCGGGCTCCTCATCCTTGGACCTCCCAAGAACCCTGGTGCTAAAGCAGGCAACGAACACATCTGAAAGCTTAAGGCCTCCTCCAAGCACCTGGAAGAGGTGAACCTCCTTGGGGGAAGAGAACTGTTAAGACGGGGGAGCTCCTACCCACCGCAGCCATGCCTAACAGGAACCCCTCTTTGCAGCCAGATTGACTGGGTTCTGGGAGGCTGAGCAGGGCCACAGGTAGGCTAAGGCTGGCTCCCCAGCTTCTCTGACACACAGAGCTCAGGGGGAGCACAGCACCCACACCTCAGAGATTGAAGCCGCTGCTCCAACTCCCTGCTCACCTCATCCTGCTGGCTACAGAAGAGACTGCTCCCCTTGTGTCTCTCAGCCAGTTTCTTCCCTGTAAAGCAGGGGCAGTGGAGAGAAAGAAGAAGAATACCCCAGGGTATCCAAGACTTGTTAGTGTGGCCCGTCCTGGGTGACTGGAATTCAAAGAGAGTTACTGACACTGTAGTTTTTTACTTATCAAGCATCTCTGCCCAGCCTCAGGCTACCTGGAAAGTGGGTGGGACCCAGTTGGCATTTGACCTTTGAGATAGCAGTTAATTCTCCTGCAACATCAGAGGGCAGGAGACTCTGCAGCCTCTCAGTTACATGGTCCCCACAGCTCACATCTACCTCATAGACCTTTGTGGCCATCAACACAGAATAACCAAGTCTGTGCATTAATGATTCTAAAATGCACAAATGAAAAAAGGAGACTGGTCCTTCACTAAAGGAATATTTAATCTCTCAGAACAGACGAATACTGTGAGGTGCTCTCATACGTAAAGTTCTCAATACACCTTGCTAAGTCGAGAAGCAATTTGAAGAGCAAGGTCCAGTACACCAGCAGTGCTGGTGATAATGACGATGCCAGCAACAGGGGCAAAAGCAGGAAGGCTGGCCCCATGCAGGGCACTGCTCTGGGTACATCATCTGTATCATCTCACCTTACACATGCCACCTCCCAAGAAGGTGCCATTATTGCCTCCATGTCACAGATGAGGAAACCGAGCTCAGTTTTATTTGAACGCTCCTTTTATTACTAAAATATTTTATAATGAGGCAGTTTTCATGCCTAATGCATAATAGCCTACATTAACAATGAGGACTGCAGATCCACCGAGACGGCTTCCAGTATTTACTGAACACCCAGCAGAGCCTCTCTGTTACATGTCATATCCACACTTGGTAACAGCCCTGTGAGGAACGCACTGCAGGTGTCAGTTCAATCTGTGAACAATGAGGGGTTCAGAGAGGTGCCATAACCTTCTCAAGGCCACACAGTCAGCCCCTGGGTCTCTAAGGACCAGTGACTTGATTCCAAAGCCTGTGCTCTTCGTGCCAGTTGGGGACCTGGTGATGGAAAATCAGTGTGTTTTGATTTGAATTTACTTTTCTTCCTTCCTCTGTTTTTCAGTGTAGAGTATGATTTTCGGCAGCAGGAAGGAAGGTTCCATGAAGTTCTGCAGAGTCTAGAGGAAGTGGAACCAGTTGAGGAAGCATCTTCCCCACCAAAGTCCCCAGCAGAACCCCCGGCCCCTGAGAAACAGGATCTGAGGCGGAAAACCAAGAAGGTGAAGAGGAAGTGCTTCTGGTGGATCTGAGCTTTTGAGGTCACCCTCCGAGCTCCCGCCTTTCTGTCTGAGCCTCCAGGGCTTCTTTGCCAAGGCCCGGGCTGGGAGCCCTTGACCTGTGAAGCCAGGGAGCTTGGGGCCTGTGTGGCCGCTGCTGCTGGACACTCGATCACCCACCTGATCTGAGTGTGTGCTGCTGCTTGCTGAGGACTTCACAGACTCTGGTGTGACCACGAGCTGAGTTCCCTGTCACACATGGCCAGGCCTCGTCCCCATCTGCTACATCCAGATTCCCACCACGGGCAAAACCCCCACCGCACTTTCCCACATCGACATGATGCTGAGCACTTCATCCTGTCCTGGTCTCATGAACTCAGAAGGAAAAAAAAAAAAAAAAAAGAAAGAAAGAAATGCTGTGCAGAGCAGGAGGATAGAGGAGGGTTATAAGCAGGTATCCTGGGGAAAAATCAGATGAAAACCCCGGGAGTTTCCTAGCTGTCAGCGCACATGGGCACGAGAGAAATGCAAGGTCATCCTGACACATTGGGGTCCTTTTCATTTTTAATTAGCCACTCCATCCCAAACCAAGGAGCACTGTCACACAGTGTAGGCCTTCAGTCCATGCAAAGTAAGGTCACCCCAGGGTATCCAAGACTTGTTAGTGTGGCCATCCTGGGTGACTGGAATTCAAAGAGAGTTACTGACACTGTAGTTTTTAAACTTATCAAGCATCTCTGCCCGGCCTCAGGCTGCCTGGAAAGTGGGTGGAACCCAGTTGGCATTTGACCTTTGAGATAGCAATTAATTCTCCTGCAACATCAGAGGGCAAGGAGACTCTGCAGCCTCTCAGTTACATCTTATCTGTGACGTATAGAAGGTGAACCTGAGATACAACACTCCTTCCCATCCATGCATCCCTGTGCCAGCCTCGTAGCTAGGAAAACACATACCATTCCACTTGGTCTCCCTTCCCGGGGACCAGGCAATGGTCACCTGATTGAAGAGGCAGCAGGACTGGGCATGAGGATATACATTTCTCCATTCTAGCATTGAAGGCCTTCCCTTCCCAAAATCTGAGTTCTTTGGATCTGGCTCTTTCTTTTGACAGGACCCCTCTACCTGGGGAGTCCAGGCAAACTTGTATGGCTGTGCCAAGCCCTAACGTAGAAGGAAGTAATTGCTGCATACTCTTGAGGCTGAGGGGTAGGGTGGCAAGGCTCAGATTCCTGCACATTAAACTCCTTGCTGGCCTGTGGTTGGATTGAAGCCACAGGAATGAGTCCTAAAGCTAACGCAGCTTTAAATGAGGAAGGCACTTCAGGGACCCTTGGCCCAGGACCCAGGGTCTCAGTGAAAGCCTTGGTAGTGCACGGCATCCCGTGTATACATGGGACGTGTGTGCCCTACTGCCAACCAAAACTAATTGAGCAAACCACCCTGCAGCTTCACCTTCCCCTCTGAAAGGCCTGCAGTGCACAAAGCTATTTCAGGGAGAGTGAGAGGGAAATTTGGCAAGGAATCTCAGCTTGCACTATTTAAGTCTTTGAATGTCATTCAAGATGCTCTTGTTCTGCTTCTAGTATAATGTTTAAACCCACAAAATGAGACCGGAATACATAACGTCAAGTTAGAATTAAGATAAATGCACTTGTCATACTTAAGAAACCACATTTCAATAAGACATGCTACCACTGGCTACAAGCCACCGATCTCTCTGTCTGTATCCATACAGTCTGCTCTCAGTGGGCCCCAGCAATGGAAAAGAACAGCTCAGAGAATAATCCAATAGGGCAAAATCATTTGAGATCTCTTATGTAATTTTCTCTTGTAGTAGAGTTTCCATCTTAATTTGGTTTGCTTACGCTAATTTCAAATGAATTTATATTCTTGGGCATCATGCTGGAATGGAAATAAGCCTGTTCCCAGAATTAAGACACCCAGGCAACAGAGCAGTCTATTCCACTAACCTTGGGCAAGCTGCTTAACTTTTCAGGGCCTGTTTGTCCATCCTTGAATGGTGAGAGCGCCTGCTTTACCTACTCCGCAAGATCCGGGCAACTTCCAACTTCAAATGAACAGAGCCACTCAGCTAGCGAGAGCATTTGCCCCAGTGAGCCTGGGAGAATACAGCTCACACAAAATTAAGAAGCTCATGGCATCACAAACATATCCAGTTGGGGACCTTGCATCAACCCTCAACTGAATTAAATGAAATCAGAACTGAAAAATGTTGATGTTTCCAGAAATAAAACCAACTGTGGCTCTACTGATTCTATACCAAAGCACAACACCACATTGCTTGGGCCACCCACCTGAAAATGAGACAGAGGTCCCTTCTGAAAATCAAACATTCAAAATAATTATGAGGAAAAAGGATTTGATAAACACCTTCCTGCCGGACAAAAAAAGGATTGTTTCTGTGCTTAAACAACTACACATACATACACCAAAACTCTACGTTCACCTCCCCATAGCAGACCGCTGCTCCTTTGTTAAAGTATTGGTGACATCGACCATGATATTCTACAGAAATGCTTCACTGGAGGCGATATGGTTTTGTGGAGAAAGATTAACTTAGCAAAAATTGCTTTTATAAAACTGAAGGGGGAAAGATTGATACATCAACTTAAATTGCAGGAATTTATGTAGCCGCTTTGTCTGTAGTTAAACAGTGCGTACCGCTGCCCTGGATCTCCGTACCTGCTCCCGTATAGAGCACCTTCTTAAAGACAATGTACTAATGTAAGGTTTTGTAAATTTCTAAACCGTTTTAAATGGAATATTATCTTTTGCAATAAACTTACATATTTTTCCTAGGTTTGAAGTCTCCATTATTGGAGGGGTTGATTTGGATTATAAGCAAGCCTTGACGGTCCTGAGGGCAAGGATGGCATTTGTTATAATTGCTTTAAGACATTTTTCAGGGATAAATAAAGAACAGATTTAGAAGTTAGTGTCTCGATGGTCACATGGAGCCTCACCATGTGAGGGCGGTGACAGGAACCAAGGCAGGCATCCCCAGTTGCCTTCAGAGAGACATGCATTCAGGATTTTTATCATTAGGCCCATACACCTGGCTCTGATTTACTCCATGTTTTCCTTTATTTCCTGCTTAATTTGTTTGTTTTTAAAAGGTTCCTTTGTGTCACCAATACAAAGAAAAGCAGAATCATCTTCCAAAAATAGGAAACAAAATAACAGTAACTTTATTATATTCAAAAGTGTTTGTGCTTTTGAACGTTGGGGGTGCTGGGCCCTAGACCAGCTCTTTGTGAAAAGGGGTACGAGCCCCATTGAGTGCATCCTAAAGCCTCCTTAACACCAGACCATGTTCCACCCAATGAATCAGGAGGCATGAGAGAGAACTGAAAAGAAAACACTTCCTTATCAGGTGAGCCAACCCTTCTCTATAACCAGCTGCACCCCAAGCCAACGTGTGAGAGTCAGGAGACTCGAGCCCCCACTTCAGGAAAGACCAATTTAGGGGGAATCAAAACCAAAACCGAAACCTGGATCAGGAATCATAAAACTTGGGTTTGGTAGCATTCTGCTCCCTTCTCTGTTCTAGGTGACCTAGGGCAATGGCTTAACCTCTGTGAGCCTCTGGCTCCTCTTTATATAAAGCAGAACCCCTACCTGACCAGAGTGTCCCCACAATCACCTGAGGGAAAGTTCTGAGCCTGCTGCGGGGCACACAGCAGGCGCTCAGCAACGCACTCGCCTTCCTTCACTGGCGATTGAAGTAAGTTGGGAGAGAGGAGGGAAGACGCCCCTGGGCGGCTGCAGCTGGTGCCAGACACAGGCTCAAGGTTTCCTCAGGGTGAGGGACAAATTGTTCCTGACCTTATTAGAACCATCAAAAACCATGGTGAAACTTGGTGAGGAACCAAGTGTAGTGACCCAGAAGAACACCGGGCACATGGGACCTGCCCGCAGTCTGGGATCCGAGGATTCTTGGAACACAGAATCACATATCCCAGAAATGAAGGAGACTTAAGAGCCAGGTCCCTTCCACCTGAAGCAGGGACCAGTTAGATGAAGGCAGCCTAGATGAGCTGCCAGAGCCTTGCCACAGTCACCCAGGGAAGGAGGTGCTGGGTCGGGGGTGATGTGTGAGGCGCCAGGTTGAAGCCCTTCTTTCCCCACTAGCTGAGCTCCAATGGTTCACTGCTCACGGCAACTCGATATCTGCTCAAAAGGTATTTTGTTTTAAGTTCCAAGAAACAAAGATGCTCTGTGATCATTATGCCCAGCCACCAGGAAAAGAGATGGGCACACGTGCAAACCGAGCATGGATCATGTGTGGGGCAAAACATGCCACCAGCTTCACAGTCAGGACCCTGGTGGGTCCTCTCACCTCAGCTTCTCTTCCAGCTGCTTTTTAACAACCTGAGGCCTAAATTCCTGCGACACCTCCTGGCGCCTGGTACCCCTTCTTTGCATTTCCATGCACCTCCTGTGGAAGGGCCTCCTGTTCCAAACCACTTTGTATCTCCACGGGCCTCCACAGGGATCTCCCAGGGGGCTGCCTGCTCCCACCCTCTGTGTCCTCCAGTACTTTCCCCTCACAGCACCCAAAGCAAGCACTACAAAAATTTAGAACTGAACCATGTTGCACACTGGCTGAAAACCATTCAGTGGCTTCCTGATAAACTTAGGGAGTTAAGTCCATGACCCAGAGGCTGGGAGGATCCTCCCCTGCCTCCTCTCCTGTGAACTCCAGGGGGCGCTTTGCCTGTGCGACCTCTGATCATGTCAAGGCTCCTTGGGTTCCATGGACCCAACATGCTAACAGCCCCTAAAGGATCAGGGGACACACTTGTTTCTGCATGGAATGTCCTACACCACACCCCCGCCCTGCCCTGTTGCCAGCTCCATTGAGGCTTGCCGGATAGTGACGCCAGTGACTAAGACCACGCCAAGGGCGCTTCTTAGTCTCACCTGACAACAGAGACCTTGCTCTCTAAGTCCTTGGCACAGTTGTCCCTGTGCACTAATCTGTGATCTTCTTTGTGGACTGCATTTCTCCCTAAGGCCTTCGTCCTTTTAAGGTAGAATGTGCGTATTTTGGCCATCCCTGAATTCCCAGCACTCACCACAGTGGGATTCAGATATTTGCTGCAGGAATAAATTTACGGATAAATTGGATCCGGTGGGAGGAGACGGTAAGAAGTCACTATCAGAATTCCCTGTCCATCATCCCCACCCAGGACGGTGCAGTGTACAACCTGAGCTCCCAGGGTTAGGGTCTTCAGCAGTTACTGTGCCCAAGGCTTCTCCCTCCACGGTGGCCACCTGGCTTTCAGGTCTCAGGAACATGAACCCGCTCTGGCCTTCTCCCTGCACCTTTATTCTGTACAGCCCAGCTTAATCTCATTTCAGAATAAATTGTCATCATAATTAAATCCCAATGCATTTGGAACATTTTACCAAGATACTGCCTCACTGTATGAGAGAGAAAATGAGTTTTGAAATTAAAGCAGATTGTTAACCATTTTTGCTGTAATGTTTCTATTAAAATGTCAGCATTTATTTCATGTGACCCCATGCATTTGAGACCAAATGCAGTCTAAAAAGAGGTGGGGTCTGTCTATCTGGAGGAGCATTATGGGCAAAGCATTTTTCCTTGGCTTCCACCGCAACCAAAGTGAAAAGACAATACAATCAAACAAAAGGATTATATGCCGCAAAGTGAGGAAAAGCTTTTATTACCATGAGTGGCTTTCATAAATTCTCAGGATCCATAAGTATATTACATGAAATTTCACTCAAAAGAAACCCATCATTTTTTCTGCTGACAAAAACCTCAATGTGCATTTTTTTACATTGCCAGCTAGACACGGTGACCTCTGCTCTGCGCTTCATCTGGTTTCCCAGGTAGCGCACACAATGTTGTGACACCCGGTGATGCTTCCTCCATGAACCAGGTGGGCTGAGTCATTTTAACTGCTGAACTCCAGAGCGGTTCACACGCTGAGCACCAAGCAACCGAACCCATGCCGCAGGTGGAAATCAGACAGGTGATGGAAGTGACCAGAAGTTATTTCTTGTTGTCATTATTTTCTGTTTTCTTGGTTTTGTTTTTCAAATAAAAAAACAATCTACCTTTAGTAGCTGAGAACCTGGAATCAATGACAGCAAAAGCCCAGCCACGCTAAACACAATTGACATTGCACACCCAGGGCAGTGGCTTCATCTCCACCAACAGGCACCTGTCCCCTCCAAGAGTGCTCAGGTGCACCTCATAGTCACTGTCTTCAATACCCAGTCCTCGAGCCCCTTCTCTGTGTCAGGCCAGGTGCCAAGGACACTGAGAGAAGAGCACAGAGGCATCCTTGGCCTCAGAGAGCTTATGGTCCCATGAGGGGGCTGCCCACATAAGCAGGTGTCCTTTTCTGACTCACCCCACCTGCGTGTCACCCACCCTCCTTCCGACCCACTGAAGGCTGACCTTGTATCCTCCTGGAGTGTCGCTCACCATCTCCTCCTGCCTCACTACAGGTTAGTAGTGAGAGGGAGGGATGCTATGCTCACCTCAACGGGGAGCTTCCAAAGTCCCAGAAGTCTTTACACAGCTCAGTTGCAAGACTTGGCCACTGTGAGCCCTTGTCTCCTTTGAGTGTACCCCCATGGGGCCTTCAAAGTCTTCTTCCTCTCCCTGTTGTCCTGCCCTCTCCATCCAGCCTTCTGGATCTCTCTAAGACACATACTGGGTCATTCCTTGGCTTTACGTCTCCAATGGCACCCACCAGCACCCTGGAGTTCAGGATGCCTTCCTAGCCACCAGGACTCCTCAGCTCATTCTCTCCAGCCTCACACTAGGGCCTGACCTCCTCCAGGTCACTTTGCCCATCTCCAACTTACTGCCACTTTCCAAAGTGTCAGAGGCTATCAGAGACTGTTCCCTGTATGTGGGACACTGTCCCATCACCTGTCTACTACAGGAAATCATTTTTCATTAGGGGAGAATAGAAAAAGGCATCCATATTACTATTCATAGTGACGATACAAGCTCAGTGCGTTGAAGTCATCACGGGCTTCACGTCTGTCATCTTGTTTATTCGGCAAACTATCACAAGGGAGCTGATGGTGACCCATTTTTTTCAGCAGAATAAATGGAAGCTTTGGGGAGAGAAGAAGTCTGTCTTGGTCTAAGGCATGGGGGAGGGGTGAAGTCTAGGTCTGCCAAACTGGGGGCCTGGACTCACACGCCAGACAGCAAGTTGCAATTTAAATGTCACCTCCTCTCTGTAACTTTTTCTGCTCATCTCCCGCCCCTGCCACGGAATTAGTCACTCCACCCTCTGAGTACCCACGGCACGCTGTACAGGCAGCCCCTTCTCATGTCATATGGAGATTTCTTTTGTCAGCCTCTTGTGCTCATCTCACCAGGAGTTGATGTCCTATGAGACAGGAACTGTCCTTGCCATCTCTGGGACCCTCCCAGGGCTTCCCACATGACCTGAGAGGCTGGGAGAGCCACACATAGTTTGTTGAAATGCACTGGGAGCAAACAAGACTATGGAAACCTCAAGAGGAGGCCCAGCCCAGGGGAGAATCAGACCAGACCTGGCTGACCGACTCCTGCCGGGACCTTCTGCACAGTCTGAACCAGTGCCTTCGCTCCATCCCCCACCTCCATCTGTAAAAGGAGCCATCTGTCTTCCCAGCTTTCCAGGCTGTTTAGGAGAGTAAAATTATATACATGAAAATGCTTCGGGAAGTTTGGCTATCTCATTAATTCCTATTTTTAAAGAAACAGCGTTTGAGGTTTTCTCTTCTGATTGTAAAAGGAAAGCAGAATTATTTTAGAAAAAGCCAACTCCAGAAATGGGCAAGTCACGTGTCCTCAAAGCAGAAGATGTGGACAGGATTTCAGACTCAGAACAGGGCCTCTGGGTTTGGCCTGGGAGGGCGAGACCCCAGGTGAGACCTTAGGGCTTCCCCTCCCTGACCTTCAGTTTCCTCGATGACCTTGTTGATAGGTTCCTTGTTGACTAAAGCCACAGGATGTCCTTGTGTTCTAAAAACCCCTAAATATAATATAAATGCACAAATGTATCAGTGTATGGATGCAGCATACACTGCATACACTCTACACAAGTGATTTCTGATTGAAGGACCATTTACAGAAGTAGTCCTCTGGAGTCACGCAAGGTCAGTGCCCAAGGCGGGGAAGTCCTGCACCTCAGTCTTGTGGGGACCAGTTTCATTAGCAGCTCTTCCAATAGGGTCTCTCCCCAGCAGCGTTTGTCCCT
Source organism: Urocitellus parryii (assembly GCF_045843805.1). NCBI lineage: Eukaryota > Metazoa > Chordata > Mammalia > Rodentia > Sciuridae > Urocitellus > Urocitellus parryii. The sequence goes on along the minus strand of NC_135531.1, from coordinate 157,227,827 downwards.
CAACAACAGCCCCAGAGGGAGACCCCTGGGGTGGTCTTCAGCTCCCCAGGGCTTTCTTCACAGTCAGGGCTATGGTGTGAACATCCCCAGGGCTCTGGGGTCTGAAGGCTTGGTCCACTGGGTGGCACTACTGGAAGGAAGTGGGACTTTGGGGAGGCAAAGATGAAAGGGAGGTCCTTAGGTCACTGGGGTATTTCCTTGGAATGAGGTCCTCCTGGGACTCCCTGGTGGCTTCCTCTCCAGAGTCCTTATGAAGGCCAGAGTCTGGCCCCTCTCAGCCTCTCTGCTTCCAGGCTTAGGCTGACTCCAACACACACTCCTGACCTTGCTGTCACCATTTTCCATGGGCCTCACTAGATCTGAGCTTTTGCAGATGCCACTGCCCTGAGCCTCCAGAACTGTATGTAAGCTGCAAAAACCTCCCTTCACATCATATGTGGCCTGACTTGGGCATTTAGTTATGGTAACACAAAACTGACAGGTACACTGGCCATAGCCACAGCTGACCATTACTTCCCAAATCCAGGAAAGAAACCAAGGCCCAGCCAGGAACCACTCAGCAGTCTTAACATTGTCAAACTGGGAAGAAGACTCCAGAGGGAAGGGGGACCCACTGCATGGGCTGCCCTGGGCTGCAAGCCTCGGGAATGTTCTTTTATTTTAACCTCATCACGGGGCAGTGGGTCCTAAGCACCACTAGGCTCAGTGTATAGATAAAGGAGCTGCAGATCTGAGCTGTGAAATAAACCTGCTCACTCCCTGAGGAAGAGGCATCAGCTCTTTGCCAATCAAATCCTTTTGAACTCACAGCTCACTCCCAATTCTTGGCCCTTGGGATGCATTACTGAGCAAGAGGGTGCTAAGCCCACACCCCTGTCAGACCTTCTGTTTCTAAAGTACTGCCAAAGATGAGCAAAGACAGGCCCCTCTTCCAGGAAACAGGACAGGAACTTAAGAACACACATAAAATCACTTGTCCAAACTTGAATTTGTCCAACTTCACTAAAAAAAAGCTGAGAGGCACTGAGCTGTTTGGGAGTGACTTTATTAGGCTTTGATGATGCACTGATCATTCTGCGACTGCAGGTCTCAGCACCTACTGAATGATTCCCAAGGTCTGTGTGAGTGAAGCTGTGGCCTTGGTGTGGCCAAAGAAAGCCCCAGCCTGGACACCAGCTTCCCAGGGCCTAAGCTCACCTGCTCTACAGAACCGCAAGGCACGTGTCACAGAATCAAATGTGACACATTCACAGTGGCAGCCACATGAGTCATGCTGTCCAGGAGCAGTTGACTCAACTCACAGCAGAGATGGGCTCCCACCGGGCAGAGCAGGGAGGAGGCAGGAGCCATCTGAACACATGGAGGACCTCAGACTTCCTCCAACTCCCCTGCCCTGCAGCGGATCAGGGATCAGAAGGAAGATTTGGAGGAGGGAACAGGCTCTTCCCAATGTGTTAAAAATAATAATGCATCACAGTATGGTATATGGGAATTTGTTAGGGGAAAAAAATCTTTAAAGTGAACCTGGCATAAAACGAACCTTTTCTCACCTTATTTTTAAAAGTCAGGACTATTTAAAGCTCATCATTCATCTATCCTTTAAATGAGTATGTCCTTTCCATTAATTTGCTCCCCAAAGTTTGGAGAATCGGCTACCTGCCAAGAAATGCTGCTCCCCTCAAAATGCCCCAACCTCTTCTGTCCACCTAACCAAGTTCTTCATGGCATTTTAAGACCCAGACCCAGTTCTATGAAGTTAACTTCAAATAGATGACTTCTGCCTTCACATGCAAGAGGTCCCGTGAGAGTTAAGATAGTGATGGATTTTTTATTTTGCATAAATATCCTAAGTCAAGTATTACCTCATAAGTAATTATCAAAATCCTTATTAAAGCAATGCTTTCCACTTTTGTGACTTGGACACCATCTAAATTATCACAGAAGGCAGCAACCAAGCTGTCCCTGGCTAATGATGCCACCTTGTGGATACCCAGGGGAATTTCAGGTCTCTTGTATAATTTTTACTATTTTCTATCTTAATCCCTCACCTCCCACTACCATAAACACACACACACACACACACATGCACACACATGCATGCACACACACACACACACACACACACACACATACACACTCAGGGATTCTCTCAGTTAAACTGATACTATGTCAAGGAAACTATTTCCTAGATGTGGATCATGAAGTGCTTAAGAACACAGGCTTTAAGTGCCTGCAGAACAGGATATGAGGTGGATTCTGGCTTCCTCCATGCTGGGCTAGGTGTTCAAGTCCTCTAACAGCCATTTCCTCTTCAAGAGGGGATGATGATCATTTTTTGCCAATCTCACAGATTAAATTTGATAATGCTCTGAAAGTGCTTGGTAGTATCTCTGTCACACACATGTGCCATCAATGCTAACTGTCATCGTCACCTTCACGTGAGTCCTGTGAAGACAATGTGTCCTCCTCCCCATTTTCTTTCCACTTAGTGCAGTCAGGCAGCAACTGCCCTCACTCCTCCCTGACTCCCAGCCTAATCGTGACACCACGGTGACATTTGCGTGTAAGGGGAAAGAATGGTGGTTTATATGTAAATGAAAATGGACAGTAAAAGCCTTCACTCAGGCAGAAGGTGTTCATTGCATCATCCAGGACATGCAGAAGTGAGCCGCAGGGGTGCTCCAGGGTGTCAAGAGAACCCATCATGCCTCTGGAGGGGTGCACTGTGGGGTACTGAAGAGAGCAGGGGTGTGAACTCGGTTGAGGTGAGTGCAGGGAGCTGGAGGGTCCGGCAAGGGAGCAGCGAGGAGCAGGTTTCAGCAGAGGGAATGGCTGCAGGAGGGCTCAGGGGAGGAAAGGGGTTCTTGCACTAGCAGAACAGAAGTTCCACCAGACTGGCACTGAGAAGGAGAACGCTGGCAGAGGGACAGGGACAGGTTGGATGCCCAGAGGTCTTTGTGCTAGGGCACCATGGGGTGGTAGACAGTTTCTCATCTAGACAGTCCTGCTTTAGAGGAAGTCCTGAGCTGAGAATGAATTTGCAAGGGCTGAGAGGGAGGCCAGGAGCCTTCTTAGGAAATGGTGATGAGAGACAGTGGTGGCCCAGGCCTGGCTGGTGCACTGGGACTTGGGAGGTTTGTAAGGACTGGGCCAAGCAGCAGGAAGTGGAAGTGGGAGGAGACCCCCACCCCTGCCTCTGAACCCTTGAGACTCTCCAGCTTGGTTAACCCCCTACTTCATAAATACCAAATAGATAGTAGGTTCTTATTCTAACTTTATAGCTCTTTATGGTCTAATCACCAGAATTGAGGGAAATTGATGCTAAACATATTATTCAAAATACAAATAGCTCCAAAGTCTATGCTGCTTGGCAGGTTTCTGAACAGAGCCTTGAGAGTCATCTCATTGGATTCCATAGTCTAGGCAGGGAAGCTGTGGGTTCAGGTTGCTTTCAAATAGTTGATACCTCCAGAATGATGTTGGTTATTGATAATGGAAGAGTAAACAACATGCTATTTAAGAGCAAGAACTCTAGAACTAGTACATCCTGGGTTCAGATCCTAGTTCTCCCACTAGCCACCCGTGTGATTGTAGGCAAGTTACATAACCTCTCTGTGCCTCAGTTACCTCCTTTATAAAATATGAGTACCTGATGCAGATTAAGTGAGGTAAAACTCGAGTGCTGGGCTCTCTCTGCCACTCAGAATATTTGCTCCATGAGTGACCATGATACTATCAATATCCTAGTTGGTGAGGTGCTGGGTTGCCAAGTGAAGATCAAGTTAACCCCTCCTGGATGGGAACTGACCTCTCATGACCCAACAGGCCCCACACCTGCTCTCCATGGAGATTTGGTACTAAGGATCATGCAGCCCCCTGCTGGGCCACTGGAGTCCTTGGGCTCACAGCCTGGTGGCCATTTCCCACTTAGTGTCCGAGGAAAGGGAAGTGAAGTCAGAGCTGCAAAGCCTGGAGTCTCTGGGAACATTCTGTGGTGCTGTTAGAGGATGGGGTGGTTTCCACATTTCCACTCTTTTTCCCCCTTTTAACAAAGCGCTCTGAGTTTCTGGAGCGGGCATGATGCCAATGGCATTTACCTTTATTTAATCACTCCATAGACTCCTCCGTGAAAAGTGGGGTAACTAGGCCCCAAATATATCACCCAGAGACTCATTTTAACAACCCCAAATAAAAGCTGGATCCCAATTTCAACAGAATTACCAGGTCGTTTTCCTTCCAAGAACTCCTGACCATAGTTAAGCTCCTGGTTAGTTCTCCCAGTGGATGGCTGTCCCTAACATAGGGAGGCAGGGAGCAAGGTTTTCTGGGGTCAGTGTGACAAGCCAGGGAACTTCCCCTCACACAGTCCTGAGACCCTTGAGACAGGACCAGGTCTCTCAGCAAGAATATCAGGGGGCTGGGCGGCTCCCCATGCTCCCAGGTCCCTGATCCACGTCCACGTCCTGCCTCAGCAACCAGCTGCGGAACTGTAGACACAAGGCTTCATCTCCCAGCACCAGCCAGTCTATGTCCTAAAGGCAGGAAGACTGACAACCCCCTTTGCATTAGGACTCAAGAGGAAAGCCACACTCCTTGGGAAGGATTCTGCGTCAAACTTTGTTTTTATATTTTAAGTTTCTCAAAAATTGCAATCTGTATGCTTGCAATCCCAGTATGCTTGGTAGCATATTCTCCTCATCATGGATGCATAAAGCCCTGGTACGTCTCACATCTGGTAACCGCCAGCTTGCATCAGATAGAAACCTCCCCTAGCAAAATTTAAGCTCTCTGAAGTCATTTGCTAATTTTCATTTTTCTTCTGCTCTTAATTCCAACCATCCTAAAGGAACCAAGACTCTGGAGAAGAGAATATTGATTATATGAGAGCTTTTGGACCTGGCCAGGAAAAAAAAAGGAACACCTATGATTTCAGTCAATGCAGAATATGCATAATATTTGAATGTGTCTTTCACATATCATTGTCTGCCCATTGCATACCCTGACAGACATCGCTAATCAACTCAGAGCTTTTTCCCACTGAGGCCAGATGTAGCCTCTAAATCCTTCTCAACACAGTACTACAGGCAGCTGTTGCCAATCATCCAGGGTTGACAAATGAGGCAAGATCTATGGTAGGTCCCTGACTTGGAAGTTTGGAAGAGTGGGAATAAGACCAAATCAGGAAACTTAGACATATGAAAAAGATCATAAAAATGTTGCAGTTCACTGCACAGAAGAAACCAAGGTCTAGAAGGTTAAAAGTGTAGAGAGACAGAGAGCCAATTCTCTGCAGTAAGCATGTGGAACTCTGCTCCTGTCCTTACTTATCCAAAATGCCCTGTCTATCAACCCAGCTGTCTCTCTCAGCATCAAAGTCAAGTTCTTGGTCACTTAGGTAAAATGACTCTGGCAAAGAGAGGGAGAGAGAGCGCCAGTCACCTAAGAGGGGTTTTGCTTCTGGTTTTTGTACAATTTCCTTTAACTCATTGCCACTATCAGTGATTCATTGTTCAGGCAGGTGATCTATAGGACAATCAGGAGTGGTCATTACTAGCAAATGATAGCTACAAGCACAGAGCGCAAGAAGCTATCCGCCGGCCAGATGGCTCCTGTGGTTTTTAATATCGAACACCTCTCATCAGGATGTTCCTGCTCCTGCAGATAAGAAAGGGTCAGTATTCAATCCTACGTAACGACATAACAAGGAGAGTAGCAGCCTGCTGCCCTGCCCCCACTCGAGGCCTTGTTAGGATTTTGAAACTACTAGACACGTCTTGGGCGTTTGCCATAAATATTGATTGTTTAATATTCCAAGCAATGGAAACTAACCCATAAAAATCACATCTGGGAAAATTAAGAGTGGCGGGTGGAATGGGGACCTACCCTTCCTGACAAATTTCAATTCGAAATTAAATTGGGGCCTTCAGCACTAAGATAGGGACTCTTGACCCCTGAGTAATTACTTTCCAACATCATTTCTGTTAATTTGGAGGAGATATTTCTATTCCGGGAATCTCTGGAAAGGCCTATTTCATGAAGATGAAGCAGTGTCTGAGAAACACCTGCTTGCAGTTCCCTTCAGTGACAGGCACAGTGCCGTCCTCGGTGGTGGGCTCACTCCAGGCTGCTCAAAGCCCCACTCGGCACTCTCTTCCTTACACCAGCAGACTCCAGAGTCATTGAGACAAACGCCACAGCTTGCAACCTAGAAGCTCTGCAGGCTCCTGATGGGCCCCGGGGACAGGGACATCTGCACAGGCAATTCCTTCCCTGATATTGGTCCTCGATACTGAGGGAACATGTATGGAATATGAAATATGGTAGCGTTTCCAGGGAACAGTGCACCCGCTCATTCACTCACTAGTTCATTGGCTCAGTGAATATTTATGGAGGTTCCCCACTATGCCAGGCCCGCCCCATACTTGGTGCAGAGGATACAAGAGAGGAAAACATGGCCCCTGCCCTCAGGGGGTCCCAAGAATGTAGCAGGAGAACAAAACCAGAAAATCATCCTACAGCATGCTCAGCACAAGGACCTGACCTTGCCCTTGGGCTCCAAGAGCCAACAGCAAGAGAGGGGGCTGGGGCTACCTCTGGCCCCCACTGGAGGGGTAAAAGCAGGGCACCAGACACGGAGGGACCTGGGAGTGACCACAGGGCCAGGCAGGTGAGTGGAGGGAGGGGTCAAGGTTGCTGTGGTTCTGGATCCTGGATTTAGAGGGCAAGTGCAGAGGCCTCAGGGGACTGGAGATGAGTCAGTGTTAGGGACAGCGAGTTTGAACACATCCCACCAGAGAAGGTCTGGTTTCCTTGAGGGCCTAGCTTATTTATGAGTCTTTGTGCTGAGGATGTAAGGGGTTCTCATAAAATGCTGGATTCACAAATAAATGTGTGTATGTGCAAGGAACCCACGTGCAAATGCTTTTCCTGTGGGCTGCCACTCTGAGGAAGTCTAGTGTCAGCCCATTTCAGAGAGGAGCAAACCCTTCAAAAGGCTTGTGGGGTAAGAGAGGAGCAAGGACAAGCTCAAAGATAAAAACAACTAAAAATATAACAGGCAGGTGACACGAAAGCACCATCAATCGTAGGAAAATGCAAGTAAGCCCTAATGAGACACCACGCCAGAGTGGTCATGAATTCCCTAGGATTGTTGGAACCCAAAGAGACGGCAGCAATAAGTACTGGAGAGGACATGAGTGAAGCAGTGACCCATGGGCTTCTGGTGGTGACGTCTAGCGGCACAGCCCCTGGGAAAACAATTTGGCTGTTCCTTATAAGCACACACTTCTGGTATGCCTCAGCAAGCCTCTCCTAGATTTCTACCCAACAGAAATGAAAATGTGCTCAATAAAAAAATCCATAAATGTTCACAATGGCATGGCCAAAGTGGAGGGCAGCCCAAAGGTCCATCCGCGAGTGAATGGGTGAGCACGCTGTGGCCTCTCCATGACATGTGGCATCAATCAGCGACACAAAGGGAGACGTGTGATACCTCCTAAACCACGAGGAACCTCAAAGACACCTTGCAAAGGAAGTAAGCCAGACCCAGAAGACCTGACCCTGAAGGACCCTCTGATACGAACTTTCCTGAAAAGGTAGATGGTGAGCAGATGATGCCCATGGACCCTGGGGGAGGCAGTGTCCAGGCTGCGTGGCAGCAGGGGTCAGGGGCCGCACAGCCAGAAACATTTCCTAAAACTCATCAAAATGAATATGTTCCATGGTTAGATTCTAATATAAGTTTTTCCTCAATGAAACTGTAATTTAAAAACACAAAGGCAGAGAGAACAGTGAGGTTCGGACCAGCCTCCTAAGGGCTGGCCTCTGTACAGGACCCTGCAGACGAGGTGGGATGTCAGCAGGTTGAGAAGGCAGACAGGAGGTATGGGCAAGGAAGGAAACACGGGCTGCTCTTGGAAGTGAGAGGGTGCCAGGCACATAGGAGTGATGTCTAGGCCTCTTTTTGCTGGACATTTGAATGGAGAAAAGTAGAGAAAAGTTTAAAAAAATGGTTGTGGCTGGACCAGATTCCAGAAGCTGAGACTGGTCAAGCGGATGCATTTATGATGTCATCTGGCAGACAGTGGGGAGCCAGCAATCATTCCAGAGGAGGGGAAAGACAAATGGGACAGCAGCCAGGCTTGTGTGCTGCAAGGGCCAGTGGCCAAGGCAGAGCACTCACTAAAAGGCTCGCAGACCTGGAGGTGGTGAGTATGGCCAAATGGGCATGGCTCACCTGTGTCCATGATGCAAAGGAACAGAGAGGCTCATTGTACCAGATGGAAAAGAAAATAACAGGAGACATCACTTATTTAGTGATTTCTACAATCTGGGCCCTAGTTTAAAGAATTGCTGCTCTGGAGGGAAGAGCCTGCCATGTACAGAATGAGCCAAATGGATTGATGATCATCTTTAGGTTCACTGCAAAGGAAAGGAATAGAGATTAGGGGAGTTACAAAATGCTGGTCTAAGGTGCCTTACGAGAAGCAGGGGCAGGGACACGTGTTCTAAATAAGAGACTTCCAGGGTGGAGGGACGATGAGTGAGACAAATGACAAAGACAGGCGTACAGGGCTCTCTGGCCCAGGAAGGCAGGAGGGCCTGGTGCGGCTGCTAGTCTAGGTGGAGGCCAGCACTCCTTTCTTTGTTCTTTTTAGTAGTGCTGCGGATCAAGCCCAGGCCCCCACACACCAGCAAGTGCTCTACCACTGAGCTGTACCCCGCTGCTTCCATAAATGTACCCAACACACACTAGGCACAAAGACAGGCCCAAAGAGGTAGAAGATCGTTGCACTGGGGCTGCTTCTGGGATCAGTCCTCCCCTGGCTACAGTTAAAACAATATGCACAGCCTTCTCTTCTGGGTCCAGGAAAAAGGACTGTGGGGAATTGTCATTCAATGTCCCCAAGGCTGGCTTACCCCAGGCCATTGAAAAGCAGAGAGCCATTCTGCTTCCTGAAAGCTGAATGCAGTTGTTTGGGGGAAACATATAGTTGTTTATCAACACTTTTAAAAATAAATAGCCAACACTGAAAGGCCAGGAAATTTCATATAAAGTGGGCAGGTTTTAGCTTCTCTTGAGCAATTGGGAATTCCATTCTTGCTGTGGCCCTACCCTGCATGGCACCAGTTGGTCAGAGCTGAAAGGCACTTGTCCTTGTTCAACATCAGTGGCCCTGGATTTGCTCTTCATTCATTCATTTGCTCCTTCATTCAATGAGTATTTATTGAGCACCTAGTAGGTGCCAGGCGCTGCTGTGGGACATGGAGACACAGCAAAGAGCAGCCTGGGGCTCATAGTCTCACAAGGAGAGCAAGACAATAAACAAAGTGGTCTGTAGTTCAGGGGACGTGCACCAAGAAAAATAAAGGAGATGGAAGAAGGTAGAGAAGTGTCCAGTATCCAGACAGATGATCAGGGCAGAGGAGCCTGTCTGGTCAGCTGACTCCTGAGCCAAACTTGATTAAAATGAGAGAACAAGCCCTCGGACAAGGGACAGCAAGTGAAATCGGGTCCCCCGTGAGGGAGGAACAGAGAGAGAAATGAGCACAGGGCAGAGGGTGTCCAGGCTCATGACAGTTGGGATTTTGTTCTGAGTGGGTTGAGGAGTGGTTGAGTGGGTTGGGGAGTGTGGTGGGCATACTCATTTGTGTGGTAGACTGGCCCCTACAAGCATCCAGATGTTTAAAGCAAGCTGGACAGAGGCTTACAGTTAAAGACGGGTTCTATATCTAGGGAGGGAACATAAACCAAACTCTGAGCAGGAATTTCCTGATCTGCAAAATATGATGTTTGTGCCGAAGAATGACCCCAAACTTAGCAGTGACCTTGAATTAACTGCTATCTATGGACAGTCCACACACAGGGAAGCCACTCAGAAAAGCAGAACCCTGGGCCTAGACTCCATCGTGCCAGGTGAGAAAGTTCCCAGTGGCCATGTATCTGGAAGCTTCCATCTGATTCCCTTACAGAAAGGTCCTCTCACCTCTTTCTTTACCAGTAATGTCACACTCCGCTGACATACATACACAACACCTTAGGCAAATCCTAGGATGACTTTATTTTGGCGACTTGAGTTAGTGCCCATAATCTCCCAACTCAGACAGGAAAAACCCAATCCTTCTCTCCAAAACAAAGAGACGAGCAGCCCTGATGTTTAACATGAACCCCGTGCCCAGACGGCGAAGAGCGGGCGACATTGGATACGCGGAAAGCATCTACTCACAATCAGAACGTGATCCCGGCCCATGGTGATGACCGTCCGGTTCACCGTGCGAAGCAGCTGGACCATGATCTCTTGGATGTGGTGGTGGGTGAAGGCCTGCAACAGAGACATCTGTGTGACAACCAGGCATGGTGCCCTCGCAGCCCTTCAAAGACCCCGGCAAGGCTGGGAAGACACGGTGATCACCAACAGCACTGCCACCGCCAACACCAGCCTATCCCCTCCTGATCACCGTTTTTCATCATCACATCTCTACCCCACTGACACGGACATGGTGCCCCAGGAGCTCCAACAGTCACCTTGAGTAGTTAGTGAAGGGGAGCTTACTTAGGCTTGAGAATCAGGACTTTACAAGTACTAGCAGTGTGGCGCTGGCTGGGTTAGTAACTTCTCTAAACCTTGGCTTGACCTAACCTGGAGTAAGGAGGGAATTCGGCCCAGAGAATTGGTTGCTCAGCACTGGAGAAGCTGAGGGACCAACAGAAGGAAGCCACTGCCACCCTAGGCTGCAGGGACTAACAGGAGGCAGTGTTCCTGGAGACCAGGGTGGGGTGGTGAGGTGGGCACTGGGACCACTGGGGGCACTCATGCAGCTGAAGTCACACCACCCATGTTGGGGTGGAAATCTGTGGTGCCGGGGTGTAACATACACAGGGTTCCACCCACTTCAAGTGCAGGCCCCTGAGCTTTCTGTAGGACTTGCTGGCACTGGATTTTTTGCTGTGGTAAGCAAGGTTTGCATGCACATTCACCCACACCCTCAGACTGCGACACCAGCACCACCCCTAGACAGCTTCACCCCTGCATTCCAGTGAGGGTGAACATAACCATGTGGGAAAACCTGGAACTTTAGGTTCAGAAGCACCTGGTCTGACTTTCAACGCTGTGCAGCCTCACTTAGCATTTAACCCTCCTGAGCCTTGACTTCCTCATCAACAAAGCATGGAGCTTGTCCTGAGGCCCGTGTGAACATAAAAGTGACATATGCAATTCTGAAAAGACACACGTGCCCAGTTCCCCTGAAGGAGATTCTGTAGATGTAAAATATAGATCATGCATTAGCAATTTCTGAATTTTAGGGACTTCATTCTGATAGCTGAGCACCATGGGCACAGGCCCTGGGAAGCTCTGGAGATGGAGGCTTGAGTTTGGGGAAGGCTCTGTCTCCAGGAACCAGCCAGAGCCTGACCTAAAGAAGGTGCTCAGTCAATGGTAGTGCCATGGCTCCTCCATGGGCAGCCTCTGCTGCGTCCAACCCTGCTAAACTTTTGTCTCTTCTGAACCAATGGAAGGAAACAGATTCACATTTGGAAGAGGATGAGAAGAAGGAAGATGGGCTAATTACTTAAAAGGTCCTCACCTCCCAACATCTAGAGATGAATCACCTGAGCTTGCTTTCCTTTCCGCATCAAATTCATTTCTCTGGCACTTTGGCGAATCCTCCATTTTCCAGCCCATGGATCCACCAGCAAAGCTCTGCCAATAGCTTCTGCCAGAGCACACACATATTTTACCGTAGGAGTTCTTGAGCTCCATCAGCCCAGCAAGACCTCAGTCCTTCTCCTGCCTTGATCCCCACCACCCAGGTCTTTCCATTCCTGAGGCTCAGGGTGGGGAGGGATAGCATGTTTCTGCACTTCTTGGCTAAAGGCAAACCCCCCTCTAGACTTCCTTCTTTATTTGTTTAAGCCTTTCGATGAGTTATAATATTCTCTTTCTTGAATTATATAAATATGATGCTCATGGTTATAACAGCAAAAGGTGGCATTCATGCGTTCTTGCTGAATTCCTGGCACTCTGCTAAGCACGTTACCTGTTTTCACATCAAAATAAACAGTATTGTGATTTCTATTACTTAAATGAGGAAACAGAAGCCCAGAGGGGTTAAGTAACTTGCCCAGGGTCACCCAGAAAGGAAGTCCAGGAAGAAGGATTCAAATCCAGCAGTCTAGCTCCAGAGTCTGTTCCCTTCCCAAACTCACCCAGGCAGACTGGAACACAATCACACATCTCTGGTTGTTACTTTGGGGCTTCATTAGCCTCCTTCCATCTGTCAAGATGGATGGACCCTGTCTTCAACTGGGCCAACTTCTAATTCCTTCAGTGACTTCTGATCTTTTCCCTCTTTTTCAGAAAGCCTTCAGTGCCATGTATTCATTACTCCTTTATCTTTCCTATTCTCCCTTTGCAATTTCATCAAATTTATATAATGGCTTCCATTTGATGCAATTTTTTTCCCCCAGGATTACATTTCTTCCCTTACCAAAAGAGATATTAAAACCCCCCTTTTCCTCTTGAACTTCTGCTCCTTGCTACTTTTAAATTGCCACTTCTTCTTAGTCCAAAGAGGAGCAATTAAACTGGCTCAGGAAATTCTGTACTTAAAAGTGGGAAAGCATCCATTTCAATTCATCTCACTCTGAAAGCTCCCAATATAGGAGGAGTGTTAGCCACATGTTCTGAGATCAGACAGATGTGAATTCGAATCCCAACTCTTCTCATTTGAGCTGGGTGACCTTGGGCAAATTGCTTTTCTTCTCTGAGTTTCATTTTCTGCGTTTATAAAACGTGGGCAACACTAGAAACCTCAAAGTTTATTGGTTTACAGAATAGAAGGTGATGCAGAGAAAGTCCCCAAGATCAAGAGCCAGGGCACAGTGAGCCTCAGGAAGGACCGTCACTCCTTTGGTTGGCATCAGCATCCTGGCTGGGCCTGCAGATCCCCAACATGTAGCAGAAAGTGCAGCACAAGGCGAGGCGTTCAATAAACTGTGGGTGATATGAAGATGTCGCCCAAAGAACGTATAGCATATATGCAAATGGAAAACTTTCAAGATGATAAACCTGCGCCCAGCAGGAAAAGTGCAGTCACAAATCACCCACTGTTAATTGCACCAGTGAGAGGCAAGTGGAGGAAACTCCCGGAAAGTGTCCTCAGGGCCCCAACTAAACGGTGGCTTGTAATTGAAATGACAAAATCAGTCTTTGCGTTATGGCCGCAGCAAAGGAATTAATCCACCCAACCCAAACAGGCTGCAAATTGCAGCAATTTTTTTCTTTTAATGATTGCAGGCTATGGTCTCTGGAAGGGGATCTCAGGCTCATGCCTGAGCCCCGTCCACAGGTACCACAGCAGGAGAGCTGGCTGTGGGTGGGTGGGGAGCTGGGATGGGGGGGAGCCAGCCCCAGTGTCTTCTTGGCACCCTAAGCCATGGAATTTTCTAGAATAAAATTCAAAACTCCTGATTATTTATATTTTCAGAATAACAATCGACAATGCCAGGGATGGGATGATTTTAAGTACAATACAGGATTTCAAAACACTGAATCAAATTATATGAAAGACATGTCCTTTGCTCTTATTTTTTTTTTTGCCACCCTTCTGATGACATGGGTAGAAAAACTTCCATTTGGTGTGGACATGTCTCTAAGGCCTCTTTAGTTCAGGCAATATCCCCTTTGGGGAGATGAGGTGCTGGGGTTGGAACCCAGGACCTCACACAACAAACCCCCCCCCTTTTTTTTAACAGAGAGGGAGGCCCTCATATGGGAGCAGACAATGGGCAAACCACATTTAGTTAGAGCCTAGTAACAATGATTTGTTTTCACTGTGTTCATTTTTAAGTTATTTATGCTTTTGACAAGTATGCAGTAAAAAGATCCAAAACTTGGAAATAAAGCAAAATGAGGACTTCATGACATTTTAATGGAATGTTTCTGATAGACCCCACGGAGGAACCTCTTGCTAACCATCCACAACTGGTTAGAAACCAGAAATTTTATAAAAGGTTAGCTTATAGCAAAATAACAAAGTTTTATGTTTGCTTGCTGGCTTGCCAAAGGCTGTCATATTATTGCTCAGTATCCACTTTATCTTGGACCTAATGACAATTATGCACAAGTATCTTCACTCCCACGAAAAATGAAGGCACTCAAACACTTTTAACCAGCTCATTTGCTGTCCCGACGGTTCCCGAGCTTGTTAAATTAAACTTGGACGTGGGTCAGTATCCAATTGTGTGAGATGGTATTTTTTAACAATTTAGGGAGTCAATTTTTGTACGAGTAATGCTGACTATATACAAGCAATGATATAAAATTTTGTTTAACTTTATGAAAGTGGTAATATATATACAGTTTTTAAAATGTATTCTCTGAGGTTCATTTAAAACAAACAAACAACAACAAATAAAACCCAGCAGTCTCAGATGCCCTCCTCCCCAGAGGAACTTCTTTACGTATTTCGTAGTCATGGCAGGTATATCTTGATTTTAGGAACATGTCACCAATGCTTGTACTACTCCATTTCAAAACTTTTGTTTGATTCAGTGCTTTTATCTATCAACTGATTTAGTGCTGTTATCTATCAACCATAAAAGACAAGCAGTTCAGCTGGGAGCAATGGCACACACCTGCAATCTCAACAGTCAGGAGGCTGGGGCAGAAGGATCACAAGTTCAAAACCAGCCTCAGCAACTTAGCGAGGTCCTAAGCAACTCAGTGAGACCCTGTCTCTAAATTAAATACAAAATAGGGCTGGGGATGTGGCTCAGTGGTTGAGTGCCCTTGGGTTTAATCCCTGGTAGTGAAAAAAAAAAAAAGAAGCATTTCTCTTCTCCCAACCCTCATCAGGCATACCCACCCATCCCATAGAGTTATAGTATAATCTTGGTTTGATTGACACTTGGGTATTGATAAGAGTTTGATTATGTAGATGCTATTCTCATGCAATGGTAAAGTATGAGGAATCCCCACCTCCTAAACAACTTTACTCTCACCCACAAAAAAAGGAATTGAAAAAACTCTGAAACCCTTTTAGTTCTCCTGTGCTCTTTTGCATGATTCCCCATTGCCTCTTCTCCTAATTTTCAAAGTTCCTTCTGCCTATTTTTAAGTCTTCTTCCTCCAAGAACCTGGTTCCTCCTGGTGGCTCTTCTCTTGTTTGCTCTGAGCTCCCTCTGCCTCCTGTGAGCGCTGCCTTGGCCCTTCCTCCGTGAGGCTGTGTTCTCTCTGCAGTGTGGGTGACGTGACAGCTGACTGCCCATTCAGCCTGGTTGTCTGTGACCTTCCCTGCAGGGTGATCTGGCTGGGACAGTTAGCTAGAGAGACTCAAATACCAATATATGGCAAGTCTTTCTTCTTGAGCTGGTTGGATTCCACAGACAAGAATTCTCCTATTCCCTGCCCAGAGGCCAAGTCCTGGCTGCCAGCATTCGGGGGTGGAGTGGAAGGACTGGGTTGGAGGTTTAGTCTCCAGAATCATCCTAGGAACCTGGCTCTGAGTTATGGAATCCCTGCTCTTGGTGGTGTCCGGTGTCTCCAAGTCCAGACTCCCTCTTTTTATCTGTTATATAGAATAAACCTCCCAAAACTCAGCTGCAGGCACTTAGACTGCTTCTAAGTCCCAAGTTTTTAATTCTGCAAACATAGTAATTGTTTCAGTTCCCATTAACCGGGGTTCCATATCGGGACAATGGGACAAAACAGGTTGGCTGGCTGACTTCGAGTTCTCTTCTGTATTGATCTCCCCTTCTTCACCTTCACCTGCATGGGAACTGGATCCTACTCCTTCTGGAATTTTCTGGGGACTCTGCTTTAGATTGAATGGGTTCTCAGCAATTTCCAATGCTGGATCACAAATCGCTTTTCTTAGATCTACTAAGTAATTTAGTAATTTTCACATGATTTTAAAATGTCTTTTAAAAACTAACCCTTTACTTCTTTTTTTTTCCAGTAGGTTTTCAAGAAGGAGCAAAATATGTGCCTATACATACCATCTTTATGGGAAATTCTACCTCAAGTTTTTGTGTTTAAATATCTATAAATTTATTTGATTTAAAGTATCAAAATCATGTGACAATGACAAATAATATAAAAAGTGATTGCATTATACAAACGCCTATGGTTTTGAAAAGAGTATTTGTGCAACTCCTACTTTATGGAAAGAAAAACTAGTTTGAGGAAAGGGTTTACACAAGGTCAGGTGACCAGTGACATGTGACAGGTAATGTCATCAGAGCTAGAATAAAAACCCAGTTCTGCTGAGTGGGCTGGGGTTGGCTCTGCCCTCACTCCAGCATGCAGACCACCAAGGCCCTGGGCTCATGCCCAGGAGAAGCCACCTCCTCCACCTACTTTCTCACTGGGCCTTTTCCACCCTAAGATAAAGGTCATAAGGTCACATCTACAGCACTATACCCAAAGGCCTATTTTATTTAACGAAAAGAGAAATCATGCATATTCTGACCATGAACATGGCTGTGATCCACAGTCACTGCTCTGTTTGTGTTCGACACAAGAGGTGTTTTCAATTTCTTTCTTATCTTGAAGGCACTGCAAACACTTACCTAGAAAGAAAATATGTAACTGCGAAAAGATAGCAGTACTATCATCTAAAGCAGTTGCGCTCTCTTCCTTTGGCCCCTAGAGATAATGTGATTTTTCATGAGTTCTGAGTTTAGTGTCTGGCTCCTTCCCTCCTGTCTGAACTAGTTTCTGTCCTGAAAGACCTCACTGGACCAGCTGTGATCCTCTGCAAGTTGCAGAGTTGGCCAAGGCCACTCAGTGCAGTGGGAGTCAGGGATCGAAGAGGTCAGGCAGGGGAGTGCCACACCCCACCTTTCTGGCTCTCCTCCTCACCATTCCCCAGGCAGGACGCAGGCTGTGCCTGAACTTGACCAGCCTGGCTTCACACCAGCCGTCCATGGGAGAAGAGAGCTGGAGCAGTTGGCAAAAGACAGGATAAAAGGAAAAGAAGACATGGGTTCTGATTCTGCCCCTGCTGCACCTGACAAAGTTAAAGGTCTTACTGTGTGCTGAACACTGGTATCTTGTGATCCCATTTAACTTTTGATAAAACCCTCTGAAGCCCTGGGTACGGAACAGGAAGACTGGAGCGGTTTAGGGTAATAACTTGCCCAGGAATGATCCACTCACAGGAGGCCAAGCTGGAACCCAAGTTCAGAGCTGCCTAATTCTGGGCTCTTTGCTCATGTGAAGGGTGGTGCTGCTGGTGGATGGGTGCCTTGGGCCCTCAGCATTCCCTCTAAGAACCATTTTCAGGGCTATGAAAAGTGAAAAGAAAAAAGAGAGGAAGAAGAAGAGGAGGGGAGGAGGAAGAGGAGGGAGGAGAAAAGGAGGAGGGGAGGAGGAGGAGGAAGAGGAGGAGGAGGAAGAGGAGGAGGAGGAAGAGGAGGAGGAGGAAGAGGAGGAGGAGGAAGAGGAGGAGGAGGAAGAGGAGGAGGAGGAAGAGGAGGAAGAAGGTGGGGAGGAGGAAAGGGAGGAGGGGGAGGAGGAGCTAAAGGACAGAAAGAAAGAAAAAGCCTCTCCTTGCACAGAGACTATGCAGTTGCCATTCACTATATTCTCCTTGTCTGCCGTTGACCTAGATCACTCTTAGCTGTCTGAGCCTCAGTTTCTCCAGCTTTACATTGGACATAACACTACCCATAATATGAAAACTGTTTTTGAGAAACTGTGGTAATTCCCACACTGATGGCTAAGTTTTTTTGTGAGCTTTTACTCTGCCATGTCCTCTTCTAAGTACTTCACATACCTTAATGAGCAACCCACCACCCTCCACGCAGGGCTGCCCATGGTACACACAGTCCTGGGGGTTATGCAAGCCCCTTCTGAAAGTAGGGAAATATGTCCATTATTCCAAATTATGGATGAGAAACCTGGCTCTGGCTCTGGTCATGCATCATATAAGTGCCAATGCAAGTCCCAGTCCAGGCTTCCTGGCTACAGCCCAGGCTTGCCATGGCCACTACTTCCAGGTCTAGAATGTGGCCATACATTACAAATAGCAGATCATTCTTAAAATCTTCCCAAAGAACATCATAAGACACACATTTCTGTTCTGAGCGGTTTATAGCAGTATTGTGCTATTTATAATGTCTATATGTAGCAAGCAAGATAAATGTCCTCAAATCAGGAATCCCATCATACACCTGATGGTTGATCCATAAAATGGAGTAGAGGAAAGGGAGACAGAGCTTGACTTGGAAAGGGATCCTTAATGTAATCAGTAAGAGACCTCAGTGCACTGTTTATAATATAATCCCATTTATTTTGGTAGATATTTTTCTCTATACAAAAAGTCTGAGGAAATGTCTGTCCAACCATTAACAGTGATATCACTGAGCCCAGGGGGTGGGAAAGGAGAGGGAGAGATTGGTGTTTGAGCAATAATTTTACTTTCTATGGTTTGTTGGGAATTTTCACAATTATTGTGCATGATAAAGACAATAGAACTATTCTCGATTAGAAAGTAATGAAAGTCTGTCTGCAACAAGAAGGAACCTTGTTCACCAGAGACTTTATGGATATGTCCCAGGGCCTATAGCCATATGCCTGGGAGGGGGGTTGAATTCTGGGGACGTGGCTGTCCACTCACTCACTGTCCTGAGGCCCCGCCCCCATGCTGGGGCTATAGACATAACCTGGTGCTCACAAGCTGGATGGCTGTTGTCAGTGTTATTAAACTGACAGAAGAGAACTACAAAGTAAATGAGTTAACATTTTTTAAAAGGCACAACTATGTAATTTTTATTCCATTTACTAAATGCTTTTAACTTCCATTTCCTGGCAGATGAAAAAAAAATGTTCTTAAATCAACCATAAAAAAAAGAAACATAACAAAACCTCTCACGTTCAACAATAACACAAATCTCATATGCTTAGAGCAAAACATTGTTTTTATTCAGATCAGTGTGTTGCTTTGTGAGGACTTTCATTAAAATACACTGGGAACTCCAACCTGCAGCCTAAAGTAAAAAGAATTACAGCTCCCAAAGTCTGTAAGCCCAACATCTTAATGCTGATAGATGAAGAATGGTGGAGGCTACTCAGGAAGGTGTACCTGGGAGATGCTTCACTTGGGGTTTTTTCCTTTGAAACAAACCATTTATGGGAATTGCATAACAAGATACAGATAAAGAACACAACCAACATTTGCTAAATTAAGCAAATTTGCTTACCATGTGTGAGGCAACATGTCATGAATTTAATATTTTTTATCACAATGTATCTGATGAAAACCCTGGGGATAAGCATGACCCTATTGTAAGGCCCTCTGGACCCTGATTTCCTCCTGAGCTCCCTTCTCCATCTCTCTCTCTCCTGCCACTGACAACCCAGGGTTTCTTCTTCCTGTGTTTCCTTTTGCTTTTCGTCTGTTTTGTCATCTTATGTGCAATAAGATCCATCCTAATGATTGTCATCCTTGGATATTTACTGAGCACATTATACATTCCAGGCGCTCTGAGTGCATGAACCATCTCATTGAATTCTTCAGTTTTGCAGATGTGAAGCACTGGGGCTTCCCACATTGCAAATGAGGGAATTCAGAGGTGACATGGCTTGTCCAGAGTCATAGATAGCACTGTAGGTGACAGAGCTGGATGGGAATCCATATCATCTTGGTGGTAAGGTTCTTGCATTGGGTACTAACTTTTTATAGCAATAATTTATTATTGCTAGATATTGTACAGGATAAAGGCAATAGAACTATTAAAATATTCAAATATAAGAAGGGAGGTAAGAGTCCATGAATCAGGAGTCCTATCATAAAATGATGGTTGAGTCACACCCTGGAATAGAAGGTGGTGGGTATGTTTGCCCAGGGCCCTGCAACTCCAGGCTCCTTCTCAGGAAAAATGGGTTCATCCACTTTAGAATCTTAAACTGTTCCACTCACCCCTGTTTCTTAGAGCTCGTTGGACAAAGAGGCAGGCTCTAGACAGTCCTGCTTTTGAAGGCCCATCTCACATCATATGTCAATGATGTGGAAAAGAAAAGTTCCTCACCAATAAATGTAATCCAATTGCCTAGGAGGTGGCTGTAGTTGACTAGCTGATACACTGTTCATTTTGCAAATACTTAAGCAGCTGTTAATTTCAGTTCTGCATTTTTTCCTATTTTGGCATCAGCTAATCATATGAAGCTAAAATACCCGTAGGCTGTCTTGCTTCTGTATCTAAACTGTACTAAAATGTACCTGTCAAACCATCTGGTGCAAAGGGCACCAAATGAGCAAGTGGCCCTGCAGCACCAGACTCCTTGAGGCTTTTACTGCAGAAATGGGAGTCTGTGAGCTATTTGTGGCATTAAAAAAAAAAACTTAACAAAAACTGGACACTTGCTTCTTGTTAGTATTACTGCAGGGGCAAGTTAAAATGCCAAGAGTCCTTCTTTGCATGAGAACAAAGTAAAATTTAGGTAGGCAACGTGTTTAACTCCACTGGTCAGGAAATTCTGAAAACTTTCAGAAAATTCTGGTGCTTACATAGAATTAATCTTTGTTAATGAGTGAGCAGATTTCTTAATGTTTAACACCTGATGCTTGTTTGGGAGACAGCAGATTTTAAAACATGCATTTTGGGCGCAGTGGCACATGCCTGTCATCCCAGTGACTCAGGAGGCTGAGGCAGGAGGATCTCAAATTTAAATCCAGCCTCAGCAAAAGCAAGGCAGAGAACAACTCAGTGAGACCCTGTCTCTAAATAAAACACAAACCAGGGCTGGGGATGTGGCTCAGTGGTTGAGTACCCCTGGTACCAAAAAAAAAAGAAGAAGAACTTGAATTCATGGACAGAGAGTAAGAAAAGGACTACCTGGTGGTGAAGTCCCTGGGCACCATTTATCTAAGAAGCCATTTAAGATATGGCTTCCCGGCCCTCTGGACCCTGATTTCCTCCTGAGCTCCCTTCTCCATCTCTCTCTCCAGCCACTGACAACCCAGGGTTTCTTCTTCCTGTATTTCCTTTTGCTTTGTGTCTGTTTTGTCATCAGACTTCATCTATAATCCCAGGATGACTTCAGTCATAGGCAGGGTAGGTATCTTCGGGGACCAGCATGATTTTTCCCACCCCACACATACCTGTAGCTCATTACCATTACTTGCATTTCCATTGACAGGACCTCATTCTTTAACTTAGCCTAACTCTCTCCCATTAAAATGGAGTCTTGAGTGAGATCCAGGATTAGACTACAAGCTCCTCGAAGGCAGGAGGCTACAATGCACACTGTCCCCCTCACACTCCTGAGTAACACCAGTGAGCTCCCAGAAGACAGGGATTAACTCTGCCTCACTATTGTGGCTTCAACATCCAGCAAAAAAAGCCGACACAGAATCAAGCATCACCATGATCTTATCAAGTGAATGTCGACTCTGGACATTAGTTAGCTGAGAAAGCTCATAGGAGGTGAAGAGTAACCTGGGAGGTGTTCTTAGGTGAGGAAACAGGATGGAGACTCTGGAAGCTTCTTGGCATGGATTTCCTCAACCGCACTGGGACACAGCTTGACCTCACAACAGAACGAGGGGTTCTTATGGAAAAAGAGTAGCCAAAAATGTATAGGATCTCCTACTCTCCTTCCTACAGTGATGTAGCCCTCATCATCCCTCCACCTTCCAGGGGACAGGGACATCAGATGGCTCACTCGACAACTGATAAGGTTTCCTCAGCAGGGTCTCCCCAAATCAAAACTCCACTGTCCCCATGCTTTAACATGGACTCTTCCTGCAAATTCCTTCCAATTGGGGCTGACATAAAACCAAGCTTGGGGACATGAAACGTCCCAGTGTCTGTACCTCAGCCGGGATTCAGCTGTTCCCATTAACTCATCCACCTAGGGGCTGATTATGCCAGAAACTTTAGAAAAGTCACCAGCAATAAGGGGTTTTAGAATCTCACCCTTGGACTTCTTTTCCTTTGACAGGAAGGGATGGAAGAGGTATGTCAATCTCAAGTTCAAGAGACTTGGCCAGAAAAAGCCTCCAAGTCTGAAGAATAGATGTGTATCCTCTGATCCAGGTGTGCAGCCACCCACACATGCTGCTCTTTCACTTTGGACTGGATAGAATCAAAGCCCTCCCCAGAAAGCAGTCTCTATTAAGAACAAGCCACAGAGGAGCTGTGTCCCTATCCATGGTCCTGAAAATTTGCTGAACACTCTTTTTTTTTTTTATTGTTGGTTGTTCAAAACATTACATAGTTCTTGATATATCATATTTCACATTTTGATTCACATTTTGAACTCCCATTTTACCCCGTATACAGCTTGCAGAATCACATCAGTTACACTTCCATTGCTTTACATATTGATATACTCATGTCTGTTGTATTCTGCTGCCTTTCCTATCCTCCACTATCCCCCCTCCCCTCCCCTCCCCTCCCCTCCCCTCTCCTCCCCTCTTCTCTCTCTACCCCCACTACTGTAATTCATTTCTCCCCCTTGTATTGTTTTTCCCTTTCCCCTCACTTCCTCTTGTATGTAATTTTGTATAACCCTGAGGGTCTCCTTCCATTTCCATGCAATTTCCCTTCTCTCTCCCTTTCCCTCCCACCTCTCATCCTTGTTTAATGTTGGTCTTCTTCTCGTGCTCTTCTTCCCTAGTCTGTTCTTAGTTACTCTCCTTATATCAAAGAAGACATTTGGCATTTTTTTTTAGGGCTTGGCTAGCTTCGCTTAGCATAATCTGCTCTAATGCCATCCATTTCCCACCAGATTCTATGATTTTATCATTTTTTAATGCAGAGTAATACTCCATTGTGTATAAATGCCACATTTTTTTTATCCATTCGTCTATTGAAGGGCATCTAGGCTGATTCCACAGTCTTGCTATTGTGAATTGTGCTGCTATGAACATCGATGTACACTCTTTTCTTTTCATTATGAGATGTTCTCCCTACCACCCCCCCCCCCGTGTCTCTCTCTCTCTCTCTCTCTCTCTCTCTCTCTCTCTCTCTCTCTCTCTCGGTTTGTATTTCTTTCTTTGAAGAGTGTCATTGAACCCAGGGGTGCTCTACCACTGAGCAACATTCCCAGCCCTTATTTTTTTTTTATTTTGAGAGAGAGTCTCACTAAGTTTCCAGGCTGACCTTGAACCTGCCATCCTCCTGCCCCAGCCTCCTGAATCACTGGGATCACAGGTGTTTGCCATCAACATCTGATGTATGTTTCCATTATAATGCTCAAATATCATACGTGATTTTTTTCACTATTTTCTAATTGTAACCTGTGATTTCAACATATTTTAAAAGTTCTATCAGATTTTTAATCCCACCATCCTCAGCCAATTCTTTCTGGAAAGTTTAGGCTGTGAGCTCCCACTTCCTCCTCTTTCTCTGACCAACCTATACATCTCCACTAACTGTGGGAGTGGTAAATGTACTTTATTTTTCTTCATTTATTTTGAATTTCCCATTTGATCTATGGTTTTCTGGGGCATTTCCAGATGAAAAGAAGATAGCCACCCCATTTCTCAGTCTCCACAATATCTTCATGGACTCACTTTAATCCATGGTTCTCATCCTTGTGTGGCCAGGTAGTGAGCTGGGCAGCCGTTCCTACCATGTCTGGCCACTTTGATTCTCTGCCAGCACACCCAGCCTAACTAGTTGGTGTAATCAGTTCATCTTGAACCAAATCCACACGTTCATTCTGGGCGCACATTAAGGGTTTCTTTGAGATGAGGCTGTAGCATCTGAAAGTTGCCATCCACTCCCAGTTCTGAGATCCAGGGGGAATTTGGATCCTTGGGGGCTGCCTATACTGCAGGCTTCTGTTACTTCCCAAGCCCCTCCCTCCCAACAATGAGGTGGCCCAGAAACTATTTAGTACAATTCAATACCTCAGGAAATATTCTCTGAGCACTTACTTCAACCATCTATATGATTGCATTTTTAGAGTGAACTGGGGATTTTCTAAGTATATAAATACATTCATGTCCAGGGTCCACTGCAGATCAAATCTAAATCTGAGTGTGATCCCTAAGGATTGCTTTTTGTTTTTTCTTTTGAACACTCTCCAAATAAATTCTGATCTGCAGCTAGAGTGGACTCACTGTGTTCCATGCTCTGTTCTGGGCACTCGGGAATCGTAAGAGGCCACCATGAGTTAGCAATGCATGCTTAGAGAAGAACCACACAGGAAGAAAAGGGCCACAGCAGAGTCATCTAGTGTGCTTCGGAAGCCATAGAAGGGAATGGACAACCCAATCCAGGGGAAGCCGGTAAGGGTTCTTACGAGAGCTGTCAGAAGCTGCAGGGAGAAACGTGCACCCAGGAGCTCTTGGCAGTGGGAGTTGAGGCCTTTTACAGTGCCTTCCCCATTAGGGTGCAGCCCAAGAGCACATGGCTAACCACTGCATCTTCCCTGACCACCCGTTCTCTCAGCTTGTGTCCAGATCAACCGATCCTGGATTCTGACCTGCTCCCCAGAACTCTGATTATCATCCTCCCACAGTCATGGCTGTGTGTGAAGCAGGACTCATTACAATGTCACCTGGCACTGAGGGCAGCTCCCTGGGGGAGCTTTGCCCTCTGGGTCTGGGGAGATTTTGCTTCTCCCTGATTCTAGCCCAACCAGTCTGGGGCAGTCTGTCCTCCCTAAAGAACGACCAGAAGTGAGATGATGAGAGTACGCTTTGCCTGTGCCTGAATGATCCTCCCCACTGGTTCCCCGACCATCTCCTATCCGCCAGTTAAAACCCACGACTCCACAACCCACCTTCAGGCAGCCTTTCCTGATTCCCCAACTCTGGATCCCACCTCACAACGGCAGAGTTGTGGCTTTTCTCTTTGATTCCCTATAAAACCTCGTTCACATTTCTTGTAAAGAGGGGACCACATCTTTCCATCTCAAGCTTCAAGCTGTAGCATCATGCTTGGCACTGAAAAAGCTTTAAGTATGTATATACTTAAAGAATACTGAAGACCTGAAGTGCAGGCACCAATGGCGGGTGGGTAGCTGGACTGACGGATGAAGCACATGACCTCGCTTCAATCTACTTCATATCTTAACAAATCAGAGATTGATGCAAAATAAGAACTATGCCAAGTTATCTAGTCTCAAACACCAAAAGTCGCCATGACTGCTCTGCTTTCTTCTCATGTGCACCACCTTCCTCTGTCATCTTTACCTTGTAGCCATGAGAGTGTGGCACTACAACTTGTCCTCTAGGAGAGATTTCAAGCAGATCAGTAACTGACTTTGGGGGTACTGGGAATATAATCGATATTCTTCTCCAACCTTCTTTGAATTATACCATTCTGTGCTCAGATATGATGTACCCTTCTGCTGCCCAAGCCTGACTCTTCATAGGGAACACTGGGCTTCCACAGAGGCTGGCTTCCGACTTGGCTCCTGGGCCATCTAGTGCCTCCCCCTGACTCCATTGTTACCTATTCACAATCACAGTGATGTTTATCAAACCAGAGAAGGCTATAAACAGTAGCAGCCTTGCTGGCATTGGTACATTTCTGAACCCTCACAAAAATGCATAGGATAAATTATAGCATCAAACAAAATCAACTGTCTCTTTATCCATTTGATTACACCTCTAAATTATGCAGAGCATTCTTTAAAAACATCCATTATTCATTGTACAAGCATTACCAGAAACACAAATGAAATAATATAGCCATAAGCTCAGCATTTACAGCACATCTAACTTCTCATCCCTCCACGACACACTCAAGTCCTTTCGCACACAGAATCTCTTGGCGGGGTGCAGACGCTATGCTCGGCTTCCTCCAGTTAACATGCCAGAAGCATTTTTATTAACACACTTGATGGCCTAGAGACAGCTCCTTTCCACTTACCCTTTTATGTGGAGTCAGGGAAAGGTTCAGATTTAGGAGATTAAACTCAGACCCTGCCACTAGCTTGCTCTGTGGCCAGAGACTGCTGAACTCCCAAAGCCTGGGTTTGCTCATCAGCAACATGGGGATGCTAACACCTACTCTCAGGATCATGGTAAAAATCAGTTGACCTCTGTACATAACAAATGGGCACAGTGTTCGGCTTCCAGTGAGCATTCACTAAGAACTGACTCAAGGATAATGTTACATTAATATTTTAAAAACATGAGTTCAAATACAAAGCTTACATGAGAGTTAAGATAAACAGAACTCCTCCTTCTGGTTCACTGACAAACACTGAGTGGTTCCCCTTCCTTGTCCACAGTATGGAAGAACTCTAAATAACTGTGGTCCCTCCTCACTCTTTGATAGACGTGTTTGAATGGCCTGCCCAGCACACATAGACTGTCAGAACTAGACCTGGAAATAAAACCCACCTGTTCCCAAAAGCTGCTACAAGGCCCTGATACCAACAACCATCTTCCCCATCACCAACAAGACAGCAGACCTTATCAATCAACCAATCAATCAAATACATTCTGAGGGCAAGAGGGAAGGAAAAAAAAAACACATTCAGTATCATGCTTAGTGACTTCAGAGTTATGATTAACAAAAGACCATGGAGACATAAACCGAGGCTTAGAGAGGCCACTCAGTTTCTCCAAGATCACACAGCTGGTTTATGGTAACACTGGGATCCAAACACATGCCTACATGTCCCCGAAGTCCATAATCTTCCTACTAGAAATGAACTCCATGCAAACCAACCAGGCACTCTGTTAGTATAGGGCAGTGCATAAGGCAGGCACAGTCCTTGAGCTCCTGGGGCTTATTGTCTACGGAGAAAACAGACACTGCAAAGGCAAGCCAAGTGTGTCCAGTGCCTCCTACAGCGAAATGCATCCAGTGCTGTAAACTACACAGGGACCATGAGAAAACAGGGCCTCTAATCTCAGCTCCAAAGTTTAGTCACACTCTAGGTGAGGCATGCTCACATTGGCTGGCCTGAGAACATGACCACCCCTGGCAGATTACTTCCCTGGGAAAGTGCATGCTGAAGTCTAACCTGACGTCTCAATAGCTTGCAGCTTTGGAAGCCTCGCAGCTCTCCAGTCGGTACTTGCTTTTTATATAGCATCTTAATGCCAGGGTGGCAGATTTACCTTTCTCATTACGTTCTGCTGAGTATAAAAAATAAAATTAGCGTCAGCATGTCTTTCTAGAAAGCAGACTAATTGAAGATGGGAGGATCAATCAAACCACAGAGATTAATTATTGAGTGTCTGCTTGGAATTCAGCCTTCCACTCAGGTAGGCAGGAATATATGAGAAACCCAAGATCAGGTAAGCCCTGTGGGAATCTGCAGAGCAGACTCAGGACAGCCATGGAAGAGTGCTTTTAATACATGAAAGCCTGGGCCAAATTTCCAAGAGACAGAGGTGGACCACATATCTGCAGAATGAGGCAGGTGGGTCAGAGAAAAGAAAAATTGTCCCAGCCTTCAAAAGACAGCTGTGTTCAACTATTCAGAGCAAACTTCACCACTGCAGTGGTCTGAGTGTCAATCATGCCAGAAGCACGTGATAAGGTGAGCCTGGAAATAATGACTAGGCCACTGAGGACAAGGACTAGAGGGGGGGGGGGCCCGCTAGCAAGTAAGGTCTCCCTGGTGACTCTGAATAAGAGATTGGCTCCTCTTAATTACCTTTGCATTTCCATTGTCCAGAATGCTGCCTGGCAAGTACAAGGTGCTTAGTTAGCATTGAGTGAGCTGTTGGATAGAAAGACACTGCCTTAGATGAAAAGGGAAATAACCACAACCAGGCTGGTCTTATCTCAGCATGCACCAGAAAAGTCTAAGAAACATGACAAGGAGAAAATGTAAGACTGCACATAATTAAGTGCTAAATTCAATGATGAAGCTCAAAGTTGTCAGAACGCAGCAGAGAAGAAGGATAAGGCGGAGCTAGAAGAACCTGGGGTGATTGTCTAATGAAAGGGAAGTAGAGATGGGCCTGTTCAGAAAGCTCTGGCTCTCGGGGGTCATGATTTCAGTGTTTACCTGGGCCAGGCAGATAATGCGAAAGGGCGAATCCTACCTCCTAGAAAACATGAGGAAGTAGTGGGACTGTGGCTTTTGTCAAATATTTCTATGAGCAAAACAGAATATATCAGTGGGACAGATTCAGATTGCAAACCACCAGTTGGAGGCCTTTAAGACTTGCAGGAGGGAGTAAAAGGAATGCCTTCTAAAGAACACACCATACAGGGCAACCACAAAGAAAGAGGAAGAAGCACGCGGGCCCAGGGTGGTGTGAGAGTGGGGGGCCTCACCTCCCCGGGATGCAGCATGCCAACTGAGAACAGGGGGAATATGATTGAAGAGAAAAGCTGTGCTGAGCTGGAATTCCAGGTAGAAGAAATGGTAATAGAGAGTCAAACACGAACTTAGCACACCAGGTTGCTCAGAGAAGCTATGCTGAAATTAAACTTTTGATTTTCCAATCTGGGTTGCTAAATCAATGGTATTTATCTCTAAGACAGAAGCAATCCAATAACTGAGAAAACATCCATTCTAAAACTCTTGGACTCTGCTGGAAGCTTCCGTGGTGCCCCCAGATTGCATATGGCAGCTGCAGTCCTACAGACAGCTCAAAAACACCCTCACAAACAGAGCGCCTCCTTCCTCGTTTAACACGTTGCACTTAAGGATTTACATCTACATCAGTTGAGCAAATCAAAGTTATAGTTCCCTCAGTAACTGTAACCTGAACCAAACATAGCTATATTTTTCTGCTGCTGAGCGGGCTTTTAACTCGTGCCTCCCGACTGTGAAGGAGATTTAGTGCAAATATTATGCAAAGAAGCAAGTAGCTGCTCAGTGAAGGTTCAGAGTGTACATGGCCGTTCAACTATTGCTTTTGTGCAAGGTTTCTCTGCAGACAGAAGGCTTTCCCACTATGGGGGGATGCAAGGTGCCACACCCATTCCTGGGTCACAGTCCAGCTTGGTTATTGCAGGTGGTGGGGGTTAATGACAGGTACTCTGCAGAGCCGGCACTGGGAGTGGGTGAGGCATCAGCCTGGGATGCAAAATTAAAGGGGTTCCCTCCCTGAATTCTGTAATCAAGACACATAAAATGTAACAGAATATTATTATTTTTTAAATAAAAAATGCAAAAAAATAATGCAAAAATTTCACAAGGAGGAAAATATCAAAATATTGATTATTTTAAAAATATTACATCCCATTTTTTTTTTGATTACTGAATTTTGGAGGCCTGCTTACAGTTTGCCCTCATCCCCAGGCAAGTGCCGTGTTGTATCAACCCTGTCCTATCCATGCTGGGTAAATAAGAGGGTGTGGAGAGGACACCATTAGGATGGCTGTAGGCAAATCCTTTAAACTTTGGTTGTGACAGATGAAGGAACATTGAATAGCACTTCAAAAAATGTTTCAAGATGGTGAGATGGAACAAAATGTGGTGGATTATTCACTTTATTGTAGGGAAACTCTGGCCAATTGTCACAGAAACTGCCTTCTAATTTTCCAAGTGGATCTCCTGAGAATAAATGACCCAAAGACTATGTGGTAAGCAAAGTCAAAGACTTACCCACTCTCCAAGGCCAGCAAAGCAAAGGTGACTTGTAAGTCACACATGCTGGCCTAGGAATTGCTGTGTGGACAGCATCATCAAATGGCCAGTGTGAAATGCTGCAGCCTGCCAGGTCTTTGAGAAGGGACTAGGACAGGGCCATATGCTCTTTCCATGGCCAGTCCCCAGCTTCTTCCTGTGTAAGAGCACAGTGATGTTGGCCTAGTCCACCAACCACCTGACTGTTCACTTGGTAGGAAGCTCCACCAGCCTCCTAGTGGCTGGGGCAGTTTTTGCAAGTGGAATCCTCTGAGAAGGCTTGTCATCAATCTGTAGATTGTAATTGATAAACCAAAGAAAACCCTTTATCCATACACTGGGACAGGTGTACTAGTCACTGTCCGAATTCACTCTTTGTGAGTAATCATCATTTTTAAATGCTTTTAAAAGAAGCCTTCAAAAAAGTTTTCATTTGGAAATAATATTAGACTTTCAGAAAAGTTGTGGAAATAGTTGAGTGCTCCTACGTTCCCTGTCCTTTAATACAAACATGGCACAAAGATCAAATCAGACAATTCACACAGGTACAAAACCACTAACTCAACTGCAGGCTTCACTCATTTTGCCGGCTATGCATCCAGTACCCATTTTCCGGTCCATGAGCCAATTCAGGACCCCACACTGTTCCCCAGGTCCTCTCCAGTCTGTGTAGCACTTCGGTCTTTCACTCTTTATGGCCTCAAATTTTGGAAATACTGGTCTGTTATTTTGTAATAATCCATAACCGGGGCTTGTTTACTATCTTATAAGATTGGGGGGGAGAATTTGGGGCAAAAGTCCCTGTCACAGCAGCGGTCTATCCTCCTCAGAGCAGACGTAGCAGGCACTTGATGCAGATATATTTCCCTTCTGCTGATCTTTTCTTCACTTGGGTGATGTCAGGCATATCATGGTATATTGGTTTTGGGGGTTTTATCTACAGTTTCTGGCTCAAAACTCCCTGGCCAAGGCAGGCCATAGAAACTAGAATCTCTTCTCCAAGGTGGTCATCGAGACTCTAATCTACTCCTACCTTGGAGCTGGTCATAAGGAAATTCCCTGACCTGTCTTGTCTGATAGTAGATCTCAGACTCCCACTTCAGAAGGGGTCCTACCGTCTGCACTCAGGGAAGGACAGGCCTTGCTGGGTTCCCCACCTAGGCTATGAGCAATTACACCCATGCAGTAAAGTCTCCATAAAATCCCCTAAAAACAGGAGGATCCAGGGATCTTCCAGGTAGAGGTTCCCGGAGGGTGGCATCCCAGGTAGGGCATGGAAGCACCCTACCTCTCCTCCCCTACCTTGCCCTGTGGATCGCTCATCTGTAGCTCTGGAGATCTTTTACAACACACCAGTAAGCAGGTGATTCCAGAGCAGGGGTTGCAGGAATCCTGATTGTATACCAGCTGGTCAGAAGCACAGGTGAAGCCACCTGGGGCTTGCAACTGGCATCCAAAGTGGGGACAAGTGAGACTGAGCCCTTGCCCTGTGGGATCTGATTCTGTCTCTGGGTAGAGAGTGTCAGAAATGCCCTGAATGAAAGGATACCCAGCCGCTGTCCGCTGCAGGATGGACTGTTTACCTGGCATCAGAAGCGATCTGTGTTGTGAGAGCAGAGTGGGGGGAAACTGAGTCAGAGTTTGTTTTGTTTTTTACTAACCATGCCTGTCAAGCATCTCCACAGCAAGTCACCATCTTTCCTGTGCATTGAGAAGCGGGCACCTGGCAAGGTACTCTGAGACTATGCTAACATCCTCTTTCTTATTGTACTTTCCCATTGGTTAAATATCCATTGATGGTTCTTCCTGGTAACAAAACATACCCTGGTGTTTACCTAACCAAAGTCAATCTTTAAGTCCCCTTTAAGCTCCCTGGCAAGTCAGCCTTTCCCCCATCTGTGGAACTAGACAGCTGGATCAGGCCCCACACATCCATGGACCCTTCGCCTGCTGCAGGGATCAGGGCTCCTTCTCACACTGGCCTGAAGAAGCCATTTCTAATCAATCAGTGAGAACAGCCATGAGCAATGAGCCAACTCCGCAGCCCGGCCCAGCCCAGCCCAGCCCAGGTGGTATTTAGTTTGACTTAAAATTGACACATCTGTGCAGCTTTTTGACCTGTCCCAGGAGACCCCATGGACCACAGCACATTCAGTCACTGGGGAGAAGAGAAGTGCCCAGGCAGCTCCTCTGGGCTTCTGAATTTTTCTTCTTCTGGGCAATGCCTTAGAGTTCTGGCAGTGGTGTGCAGGGATACCTTTATCAATTGGCTCCCCAGGAAGAAAAAACAATAAAAGCTTCAATCTATAATGTTTCCCCATTTTTGAGCTCTAAATACCCTCGTGGTTGATTCCAGCACTCAGTAGAATTTCTGCCATTCAGACACAACAGGTGCAAGTAACCCCACTCATGTGGATGAGCATAAAATGCAGTAAGATAATTAGAAAGTTTCTGAGTCTCTATTACCTTGATTTCAAGATGGTTTGCTTAATTATTGATTTAAATAAATTTTTAAATTTTAATTAAATTTAAGTTCACAAAACTCTTAAATATTTAACACATGATTCTCATGAGCCTGAGTTCTGGAACATGCCCCCTGGAAAGGTAGGATGATGCCTCTCTCCAGTCTCTCCAGGACCCCCCTGCTGGGGAGGGTGTTACTCCAGCTGGCCACAGGCTCTGTTGCCTTTTGGCAGACCTGCCATGGAGCCCAAGGCCCCAGAGCATCTGGCTGCTGCCAGGGCTGGCTGAAGGTCACCTTCAGCGCAAATGGGGCTGCAGAGCCCTTGCTAGGTTCAGTACCCATCTACTATGCTCCCGGGAAGCCACTGACCCTTTGCCAATTTTGGAAGAATTATAGGCATGTTTAGAAGCAGCACAGGAGGGAAGGGAAATAAGAGGGAAGAAGACAACCACATGTTTAGAGTTGGGCTACAGCCAGCCACTGGCTGACATCCTCACAGTGCCACACCCCGATGCCCTGGAGAACCAGCATCCCACTCTACAGAGAACATAGGTGACTTCCCAGGATTCCACAGCTCCAGCCCACATGATAGGCACTCTCTAAACCTGTGGGTGATGATCCATGAATTTGTTCTGGCTGCGAAACTTGTACCAGGGAAATGTGCTGGTGAGACAGTAGAGTGGAAGGTGAAGTAGAAAACCCAGCATGTGTGAGAAGCTGGTGGCCAGACTCCCCCAGGAATTCCTCCTGCAGGGACTCCTGAACTTCAGTGCCTTGCCACCCAGCTTCTCTGAGGCTCAGCCTCCTCGTTGGTAAAATGGGGAAAATAAAACCTATCTCCCCACATGGTGGCCAAGAACAAGCTACTGTGATGCCACCATCCCTGGGAAGGGCTCATCTAACACCAGGGAAGCCACAGGAAGAGAGAGGGGGTAAAAGCAAAAGGACGCAGTAGAAGTAGGGGATTCTCAACTAGCTCAGCTTGAAGTCTGGAACAGCATTAGCTGCTCTTTGGAATGCACCACAGAAAAAAAGAATGTCAGCAAGGCTTGTCTCCTGCCTTTATTTGAAATATAAGGGAATAGACAGGTTAGAAGAAATCCCTCTTGCTTTGTAGGGTAGTATTGATTCCTGGGATTCAATGGTAATGAAAGGGACCAGCAGCAAACGCCCTTCCACCCTTTGTTGGGCAAGCTGCCCCCAGATCCTTAGAGACCCACAACTCAGGGTGGCCCAGGGAGGTGGACTTCAGAAGGCACTGCAGGTGGCTTCTTCCCACAGGGTAGGGCAGGGAGCAAGATACCCTGAAGTCCTCTGACTTCTGCTGAAATAGAGCCATCACCACCCACTGGGACCATAACAAAGCCCTAGATGCTGATGCCTTTTACTGTCAAGTCTGTCCCTCTTTGAAGGAGGAATGTGTGTAAGAGAGAGAGAGAGAGAGAGAGAGAGAGAGAGAGAGAGAGAGAGAGAGAGAGAGAGAGCGCGAGCGCCAGCCCTTGGGAGCATATACATGTGCCCAGAACCACACATGCACATTCACATTAGACAAACCACCCACAGGGGTAGACATGGGAGAGGAACATGGGGGTAAAAGGTAAGAAATTGTTAAATAAAAGTATAGAAGGCTTTTTTATTTTGACTGAGCTCCAATACTGGGCCCAAACCAAATTGGAATTACCAGTGCTAAATGCCCTATTATCAGAAAATCCCCCAGCAGACCAGTTTTTTCTAAAAACTGAAGATTCATGGAAACACATTAGAAAGAGCTCAGTTAACCTGGCGCAGCATTGTTAAAAAAAAAAAAAAAAAAAAAAAAAAAAAAAAAAAAAAAAAAAAAAAACAACAACAACAACAACCAACCAACTTCCTCTGATTTAACCCTCACAGGAATGGTGGCCTGATGGGATGGGCCCTCAACCAATCCACTTTCGTGCCTCATTCTGTTTGCTGGTTCCTAGTCAAGCTACCTTACACACCAACTGCTCTGAGCTCTCCAGATTTTTTGAACAGATGCTCCTCTATTCATTAATCACTAACAAAAGCCAATTAGATTACCAAAATCAACTTAATAAAATTTTGATTTTGGGCAAAATATACACAAAAAGCAAGCAAAGGCCTGCTTTCAGGAAGATGTGTCAGAAACTAAAGAGGGGGACTAATTCAACCCTCACCTCTTGACATCCAAAGAGTGCCCAAAAGAGGAAGCATTCCCTCCTGGCACCCAGAGCAGAAGCCCTGCTGTTTTGTTGTTGTTGTTGTTGTTGTTGTTGTTTATTTGTTTGTTTGTTTTTGGCAGGGTAAGGGGATTTCATTCATTTATTCCTTCCTTTAACAGATGGCTTTGTGAGCCAGGTGCTGTGTGGGATGGGCAAGGGGTAGCACCAAAATGACAGAGGATGACCACTCTGGGCTACAAAGGAGCTGGCTGCTCCCAGGAGCACACAGAGGGAGAGGCTCTGTTGGAGAAGGCTCCCTGGGAGAGTGCAATCAGGTGGCACTGGGCTGGGTGGGTGCAGAGGCAGCACATTCTGAGATAGAAACTTCAAACGCAGCAGTGGGCAGTGAGCTGCACCCTGGAGGAATCAAGGAGACAGAGAGGAAGATGGGGAGTGCAGGCAGAGAGGCCAGAGGGAGGCTCAAGGGGTCAACTCTGCAAAGCCCAGGGTGAAGTCAGCTGTCTGAGCTTCCATGCTCAAAGCCTGGCAGGGGACATGCACAGAACTGTGTAGCACACACAGGAATGAAAACACGAAGGAGAGAGTCTTTAATTCTGCCCCTGCCCGCCAGGGGTGGGAGGAGGAGATGGAATTGAGAAAATCTCAGGAGAGTACTCTGAGCTAAGCCTAAAAGGAGGCTGGGGTCCTACCTGCATAGAAGGGAGGAACTGGGGAGAACAATCAGCAGAAGAGACTGCCTGGCAATTCGTTCCCTACTACGGGGATGAATAATGGTGTCAGAACCCTCAAAGTGC
Source organism: Urocitellus parryii (assembly GCF_045843805.1). NCBI lineage: Eukaryota > Metazoa > Chordata > Mammalia > Rodentia > Sciuridae > Urocitellus > Urocitellus parryii. Next base: position 157,192,879 of record NC_135531.1, on the reverse strand, counting down.
ATGACTAACAGAGGGGGGATCCCCACCACCCGCTCTGCCTGGTCACTATAACTGCAAGGGATCTTTTCAAAGGTGATTCTGGGTATCTCTAGCTCCATGATTTAGAGACAAACACCACCAACTTCCTCTTGAGAATTAGGAGTCATCTTAACTCACTTGAGATTGCTGAGCAGAGTACAAAAATGACGACTCTCTTAGCGAAATGAAACATAAAAAATGAAAACCCTGCTTTAAAAGGAGAAAAAATTAACTCCCTCTGGGCCTGATGGGAAATTAAATTTTATGATTTACTCAGCAGCCAGTCAGGCACAGAATGAAGTCCCTGTGAAAGGACCTTTCAAAGTAACCGCAGTTGACAACTAGACTTGCTCTGTAGGGGGTGGGGGTGAAGAAAAGAGTTCAGGGGGTTGGTATCAGGTCTTTTATCCTCCACCTGAGCTGGGCTCTTTCATATGCTAAGTGGACTCTCTCAAGCTGGGCTAGGGAATTAAACACTATCATTAAAAAAAAAAAAATCAACACCCAGGCTAAGGCATCAAGTCCCCCACCCCCAGTCACATGCCACCCAGGATTACACAAAATAAGGGTACCCTACTGAGCTGGGCTGTAATTACCCCAACAATGACCACTGAAGACAGCCATCCTTGCCCACCCTCCAAATGGAGGTTGGCTTGGTGTCCTGCAACATAATTGCTAACTTCCACTTGTGGTCCACCCCGGTGGTCAGTAGGTGCACAGTCTACTGTGGGGCGGGACAAGGGATTGTTTCATAGTGCCAACTAAGAGCCAGTAATAAATGGCTATTCTATTATTAGCATAGAGGGTGGGAATAACCAAAGAAAAACCCAGGGTCATTTGCCCTGGGAGTCTTTTTATATTTTTCTCCCAAGTTTCCAATTTTTTACAGGTCGGTGCCTGTAAGAACCAAATCCGAGGCACATCCAATGGTCTGGATTTTCAAACTCAGGTCTTTGCACGTGCCAGGTCCTGCTTACCCTACAGAAATGAGTGAGTTGGAAGTCTTTGCTATCTTGTGGTTTTTTAAAGACACACCGGAAGGTGTTAGATTGTATGGACTTAATTTAAGAGCAAAGAATCCCAGGTCACTGGGATGTGCACAGTGTGAGGTCTTCTGCACTGGATGTGTGGTCCTTCATCCTGGCTGCCTGTTAGCACCACCTGGCAAACTTCTCATTGCGATGCCCCTGCAGACCCCAGAGCTATTAAATCAGAATGCCTAGCACTGGGCCCTGGGCATGCTGCTTTTAAAGGGCTCCCCAGATGATGTGAATGTACAGTCAGCATCGAGAATCACAATAAACTAGAATAAGAGAAATTTAGATCAGATGCTTTTGACTTAGGATTTTGGCTCAAAGTAATCATGACCAGAGAATGAGTCCTAAGCATCACAGAAGCAGCATTTGAGAGGAGGAGAGATATTTCTACCTTCTTGTGCTGGAGGGGAATGTGAGGCTCATCAGAAGTAACACAGCCTTGTCCCAACTCAGTGGTGACAGTAGCACTTAATAACTCATCCAGCAAAGACAGTTCCTCAACTGGCGAGAGGGGTGGGCTAGTCCCCACAGTCTGGTCTCAAGATAAAAGCCAAGCACTCAGAGGCAGTGAAGAGTGACACCACACCGCATGCAACTGACTCCAGATGCCACAGACCCCAGGAACCTCAGTCCTCCTCACTGTTGTGCAGCCTTGGACCCCTGAGTGCCCAGGCTGCATGGGACAGCAGGCTCTCCCCACTGGTGGCCAGTGTAACAATAGCCTATTGGGGCAGACCTTGAAGGAGCCACTCCTCTGGGTTGGGCAAATCTCAGCATCCTGCTTTGCAAATAAACTGTGGACTAAGGCCTCTCTCCTACCCAATTCAGGACCTTTACAATTAGCCCATAATAGCCAGGTTCCTCAAACTGGGGTACACTGGCATAGTTTAAAGGATCTTTGATATATATTTTTTCCCTACGATGAAAGGAATCTAAGCATTACTGAAGGATAAGGAACATTGCAAATTGTCTTTTCAACAGAAAGAGACAACACTCCTTAGGACGTTACTGCAGAGATGATAGGCCAACCTCCACATCCCTACAGGGCAGGAGTCAGACCAAGCTCTCCCTCCAAATGACACTAAGGATCCAGTGGCATAGCCTGGGGCCTATTGAAGCTGGCAAAGTGATGTGCTTCCAGAAACTGCCTCACATCATCCCCAAAGGGTCTTGGGTATCCAGCCCTTAGGTATTAGCTCCTTCCATGAAAGAGGGTGGGGACGAGAAAGGGAAGGGGAACCCTGATGCCCATGGTGACAGAGACTTTGCAGTGTGACCAGCCTCCGCTTGAATTTTGATCCTGGCATTTATTTGTTGTCTGGTTTTAAATATTAATTAAGTCTATGTCAATTTTTTGAACTGCAAAATCGGAAAAATCAAGCCTCAGTGTTTAAAATCAGGGTGGACAGAGAGAATGTATGGATGGCATTTTACACCACGCTGAGAAAACGGCAAATGAAGTAGCAGCTATGATCCTTAATTATTCACCTTGAACACCAGCTGAAGATTCACCTCCTTTGTAAAAGCTTCCTTGAAATAAATTCATTAAAACACACACACACACACACACACACACACACATACACAACAGAGACAGAGAGAGAGAGAGAGAGAGAGAGAGAGAGAGAGAGAGAGAGAGAGAGAGAGATGGAGAGATCGTCGTTTGCAGCTCTAGTACCCTTAGTATGCATGTAGACTCTAGTTATTATATTACAGATTGAATGGCCCTTATCTGAAATGCTTATGATCAGAAGTGTTTCAGATTTGGATTCTATTTGGATTTGGAGATATTTGCATATATATATAATGATATATCTTGGGGATGAGTCCCAAGTCTAAACAGAAAATTCATTTGTATTTCATATATAGCTATACATACAGCCTGAAAATAATTTTATTCAGTATTTTAGTAATTATGTGCAAGAAACAAGGTTTCAAGGGCTGGAATTTTCCACTTGTGGCTTGCTCAAAAAGATGATTATTTACATGTCTGTCACAGTTTTATTAAAGAAGCAGACCTTGCTTTTATGTCCCCAATGCCCAGCACGCACTTGGCACATCATATATATTTTTGAGTGAATGAATGTAGCAAGATACTGCATTCACCTAGTAAAAAGAAGAATCTTTTAAAAAAATTTTAGTGCAGCATAGTTATACATAAGAATGGGGTTCATTTGGCATATTCATAAATATGGATCACATAGTTTTCTTCATTTCAATCCCCAGCACTTCCTCTTCTGCTCCACCGCTCCCTCCCCGGATCCCCTTGCTCTACTCTATTGGTCTTAATTAGAATGGTGAGAATTGGGGGGAAGAGACAGGAGAGAGGCCACACAGGAAGAAGCTGATAATACCAGTTGACTATGAGATACAAGCAGTAGAGAAATCATAGATGCAGTTCATCCCGAAGGCTCTTTGAGGATGTTCTAGGGAGGACAGCCGGGGAGGGGCAATGCTTACACACATACTTAAAAAAGGCTGACAGTTTGCGAGGGTCCACATAGCCTTCTGAAAACAATTCCATTGAAGGGCAGACTCCCCTGTGGACACCATCACACACGATAGAGCTGTCCGAGGAGCCACCTCTTCCAGTTCCTAAGAATTCCAGGCCTCCATCTTGTCACTGCCTCACAGTTTTCTGCAGATTGTACCCTTGGGAAGCCCTCCACCTGGCCCTCTGAGACCAAAACCTTCCTCTTGGTTCCCCTGCCTGATCTGTGTGTGCATGAAGACTACCAAATACACCCTGGATTCACTGCCTCAGCCACCTCCCTGCCACTGTCCCACTCAACCCTGGAGTATGGACCTGGGCGAAATGCCCATTCCCTAGGAGCCTGACCATTTTTGCTACTGCAGGGGGTGACTGGAGAGACAAAACCCAAATCAATCCGTCCAGGAAACAGGTACAGGTGCTTTCTTGATGGTAGAGGCAGTAGAACTATGACCAGCCTGCAAACCAGGACTCAAGCACATGGCAGACATCAACTGCCTGCCTAAGCCTACACCTTCATGCCAGGACAGGAGGAGAACAAGGTACTCCACACCTAACTCCTGCTGTCCCAAAGAATGGCTCACAGCAGGTGGGTAATGTCACTGTTAAAGTAGGACCTGAGCAAGCCTGGGCTTCTCTTTTTAGGCTTCAACTGCTCTTGATCAGCATCAATATTTTAGAACTTAATCATCTCAACCCTCGTCTGAGCCCAGGACCACCGGTGTCATCAGGAGGACTCACCACGTCCTGGCCGCTGAGGACCTCCAAGATGCTGTTGAGCAACTCCACGCAGTACTTCTTCTCCTGGACCTGGTGCTGCATCTCGTCCTTCTGCTCCAACAGCTCCTTCAGCTCCTTGGTGATGACAGGAAGCAGGATGTCCCGGCATTCTAGAAGGAAGGGCGTTCACAGGCATGTGGCTTCCCCACTGTTAGGTTCCTTTCTTTCTTTCATGTGTGTATGTGTGTCTATATATAGACACACATGCACACTTATACATGTATATAACTACATATCATGTATAGTTCTTCATTAAAATTTTTATATTTAAAATTATAATTATGTATAAACTATATTATATTTATATGTAATTATATTTTTCATTAAATAAATTATTCATAAATATATTCTCCTTATAACATTAAAATTATATTAAAATTAGGTTAAGATTTCCTTGGAATATCAGTCACAATTCTAGTTCCTCCTCTATCCCCAATTCCCTGGAGGCAACCAGTTATTTCATTCCATATATATGTGTGTGTGTGTGTGTATACACACACACACATATGAATATATACAATATATTCAGAAATATATGTTTATATATATATATATATATATATATATATATATATATATATATATAAACTCTCTAGTCTCGTTTTTATTGCACTTTTCCTTTAAGTCTGTCATGTTCAACTGGGGCTATGAACCTTTAAGGTCTTTCATATGACCTTGCATACACACATGCCATTAGGAAACATATCATGTCATTTTGTTTTGCTTTCTTTTTACAAAAGGGGCCTTGGCTGCATATTAGCACTCAGCACCTTGACTCTTTCCACTCACCAGTCTGTCCGGGAGCACTTTGGATGTTATTGCCTGTGGGGGCTAACTGGATTACTTAACTATGTTTATTACTTAACTAGGTTAACTGCCGAGATCCCATTCGTGGGCCTTCTCACTGTTGTAAACTGTACAAAATGTGAATAACTTTCCACATGCAGCCTTGTGCACACTGCTTTCATTTTAAGTAAATTGAGATTTTTGCAGGGAAGGGCCTCTGTCTTTTTTTTTTTAGTTCTCTGCGGACACAACATCTTTGTTTGTATGTGGTGCTGAGGATTGAACCTGGGCCGCACACATGCCAGGCGAGCGTGCTACCGCTTGAGCTACATCCCCAGCCCCAGGGCCTCTGTCTTGACATTGCTGTCTTGAGAAAGTTTTGGAAGGTTCTGAAGCCCCAAATGGCTTTATCTCTTTATTTCCCTTGGAAATGGAAGGGATTAAAGAACCAAAACAAATCCAAACATGTCTCAAGCCATTCACACCCAGGTGCTGCTGGAGCTGAGCTGTGAATCGTATACGCTATGATTTCCTTTAAATCATAGATGATGAACACTTTTGACCTTTGGAAGCACCATATTTCTACAGTTTCAGGGATGAGGAAATCTAGACAGGTTCCTGCCTGTCAGTTACTTAAAACCTGACAAAAGTGATTAGCCATAAAAACAATGAACAGCGGCAGAAATTAGGAAAAGAGAAAGGAGGAAAGAGCTAGTTGCCATCTCTTGTTCTGTCTTGTTCTGCCTACTCCCTGCCTTCCTCAGGACAGACCTGACCCCATACATGGCGTCCCTCTGCTGTCGGAATCTTAAGGGAACATTTATAATACTAACTGCAGACAGTTATTATTCACAAATATATTTATGTTTTTTACAAATATATTTATATTATTCACAAAAATATTTTCCTTATTAAAATTTTAACTATTAAAATTAGGTTAGTATTTCCTTGGAATATCAGTCCCAATTCTATTTCCTCTCTGTACAATTTCCTGGAGACTTTACAATGTGCTGGGCTACTAGACACCCTTTCAAGTGTCTTGTGTGAGTCACCTTGGTTAGTCCTCCAGGTGACCCCAGGTGGTAGGTGCCATTCTCCCTGATGAGATAACAAAAGGACTCCCTTGTGTGCACCACTAGGATCTGGTAGAAGAGCCTGTGCTCTTAGTCGCCCTGCAGGAGGCCACCTGGGACACCTGCTCCTCCTCCCAGAGCTATTCTGGGTCTCTGCTCTGATGGCTGGTTCCACAGCTTTCCCAGATTCTGGGTGCGCCTCTCTATCTTCCAAATACTTTTATTTTAACTTAAATTTACCAAAGTTGGGTTCAGTTGCTTGTAACCAAGACATTTCAACTGGCAGCCTCACAGCATGCCCTGAGTACATCAGAAGGAGAAATAGCTCTGGCTAAAAAGGTCATGGGAGACTTTATAGGCTGCAATAGAACCTTGTATGTCCCAGCTCTCACACCCCAAACTCAGCTTGTAAATCAGGTTCTAATCAGTGTAATTAATGTCCATTCAGCCCACCAAACAGTAAGCTCCATGAAAGTCAGACTGAAATTCTGACCAGAATCACAGAGTCAAGTTACCTCTTAGTTGAATGAGCGAAAGAAGTGGCTTTTGAGTTGGCCCTAATACTGCCATAGGAAGAGCAGGGAATTAGAACAGTGGGTGATTTATAGTAGCCAGATGTAGGGGGAGTGGGACATTCTCTTGCAAGTGAAATGATGAGAGATAACATTTAAAAGGAAAGTTCCGGAATACAATGGGAGGTGTTAGTTCTATGGAAACAAATTTGTAGGCAACAAAAAAAAAAAAAAAGATTCAGTTATGCTTGAATTTATAGATGAAATCACAGGGTTTAGTAAGCACTTTATTTGTTTACCTATTCCAGTAAATTTAAGTAAGAACAATTCAGACACAAGAAATTTGCACTTAAGAGGTCATTGGCCTGAGGGCTTTTGAGAGTACAAGACACTGCCATAGACATTACCCTTTGCTTAGTGAGATAAGGGGAAGGTTGCAGAATGTTTGCATCCCAATTACCATAGGATTTAAGTTTAATCTATACTTAGTCCTTATCTTGTCATCAGGAAGTTGAGCTTCTGTCCAGATCTATTTATTTGAAAAGGACAAGGGAACTTTTCCACAATGTTTGTTCAGAATTTTGCTTTTAAATTCTTTTAAATGTATCTTTAAAAGAATATTAACTAGTAACTTAGAAACTTTGTGTCTTTCCCTGGGTTCAGATGCCTTTCTCAGGAAACCTGATGTCTGGAGTAGTGGGCTCTTTGTTAGAAGCTGCACAACCTCACTAACTTGGGATACTTAGCTGCCTGATCATGCCCCCACTGTTGTTCCCACAATTAAACCCAATAGAGGGTAAGAACTGTAAATTCTCCTATTACATTAGACAAGGGTTATAAAGTCTTCTTAAGTTAATTTTGACCATTTGACCCAGCTATCTCTCTCCTTGGTCTATACCCAAAGGACTTAAAAATAGCATACTACAGAGACACAGCCACATCAATGCTTATAGCAGCACAATTCACATTAGCTAAACTGTGGAACCAACCTAGATGCCCTTCAATAGATGAATGGATAAAAAAAAGTGGCATATACACAATGGAATATTACTCAGCAATAAAATCATGGCATTTGAAGGTAAGTGGCTGGAGTTAGAGAAGATAATGCTAAGTGAAGTTAGCCAATCCCAAAAACCCAAATGCCAAATGTTTTCTTTAATATCTGGAGGCTGATTCATAATGGGATAGGGAGGGGGAGCATGGGAGGAATAGAAGAACTCTAGATAGGGCAGAGGGGTTGGGGGGGGGAAGGGAAGGGGCATGGGGTTATTAATGATGGTGGAATGTGATGATCATTATTATCCAAAGTACAGGTATGAAGACACGGGTTGGTGTGAAAATACTGTGTATACAACTGGATATATGAAAAATTGTGCTCTATGTGTGTAATAAGAATTGTAATGCATTCCGCTGTCATATATAAATTTTTTAAAAGTTAATTTTGTAAGAAAATAAATAAGAGATCTAACAAAGGAGGTTTACAACACAACAAAAAGACTTGTACTTCCATAATCCCCTGGGCAAAAGGGAGCCACCAGAAAATGTCCTTGAAGAAGATTCATGTCACTGCAGTGCAAACAATGGCTGAAGGACAAAGCCACAGAGAATGGTGATGATGTCCTTGTAAGAATCCAAGTAGTGACACAGAGAACAGAGTCCTGGGACCTCTGCCCCAGATTTCTGCCTCTGACACAACAGAGGCTGAAGCTAAATATTTGATAAGATCTTGAAGGGCGGTGGAAGAAACCAATCAGGGGTGAGCAGTTGACTTGAGTTTACAACACAAGGAGCTGGGGAGGAGCTCAGTATGTAGTGTGCTCAGCATCCAGGAGATCCTGGGTTCAGTCCCCAGCACACAAACAAACAAAAAAAGTGTAAAAAAAAAAATCTTAAGAATAAAAGAGCCTTTTGCTTCTCAAGACAATGAAAATCACTTAAACTCCTCTCAAGTAAGAATACTATGTGATCACTCAGGCCTTTAGGAAGGAGATGCTGGAAGGCAGCTGCAGACCTGGCTCATTCATGCACTTAGCTAACTCATTTGCTCATTCAGTCAGCCCTACATTCATTCAGTCACTCCACTACCTTTATTGAGGGGTTGCTATGTACAAGTACTGTTCCAGGCAGAAAGGAATGATCGTAGGTTAATCACCTGTCCAGCAACCAAGGCAACAGAGATCAGAAGCAGATGTGTCTAGGTGACAAACGTAGGGCTCTCATGTACCTAGAGGGGCAGTGTGTTATAAGTGGCCATAAAATACAGCTGTGGGATAACAGAGACCAAGTTTTGTACCCTAGTTAGGAAATCTCAGTTAGCTCCCATTTCAAAGTTTGAATCCAAGAGGAAACTGCTGATGATAGATTTCAGACATTAATGACCCCCCGGGGAAGCCATGGGACTTTAAATTTCACTTAGCAATTGAGCTAAATTAGTAGATTCTAGTGGAAAGTTCTTACAGTGAGCTCCTCATCCCTAGGAGCACCCAAGTAATAAGGTAGCTGCTTAAGGACAGAGACGATGGAAAATACCATATCAGACAAAAGGTTGATCAATATGATTGAGTCCCCATCCCAAATTCTAGGATTTCATAAAGTACAGGTTCTGAGCAAGCAGGAGGAGGAAGGATATATTTGCAAGTAGAAAAGCAGTGGAGATGTTTGCATTTCTTTAAGTCACTGGGGTTAAGGAGCTGCAGACCAGGCCCCAGCAACACAGGTAGTTCATCTCTCTGGAAGGCCGCTTCACCCCATCCTCATAAGATGGAGGCTCCTGGTGCTGAGAATCAGCAAGATTCTCACCGAGGAAGCCATTAATAATATGGCCTGTTTTTCAGAAAGTACTTTGTCTTCTCTTTAACCATGATTTCTCAGAAATGTTTGGCTCCTCTGTTTTCTAGATGAAATAATTTTTCCCATTTGTAATTGGAGCTATGAAATTATATTAGTCTGTAAAGCTTCAGGAAGCAGAGTTTCTAAATTGTCACTTGATTGTCAAGCAAACAAACATAAATGGTTTAAGAGATAAAGATTGCAAAGCCTTAAATCAATCTTCAGAGGCAAAGGTAATGAGTTCCAGAGACCTGAGCACCCTAGCAGGGTTCCTCCCTTGGGTGCCCAAAGTTTGATGGAGGCTGGGAGATCTGCCACCAGGTGACAAGTCCAAATTGTAATTCAAACCAGCCAGGGAGGAATCTGCAGAGCCACTGATTCTGTGTTTTAATCAAAAGGAGTTCTCTCTTTGCCCAGTGACTGCAGGGAGGAAAATGCAGTATCTCTGGTTTTCTCTGTTCTTCAAGAAAGTTTGTCCTGTGGCAGCTGGTGCTCCCTCCCAGAATTCAGAGACCTCATCAAGTGTGACTTGCTGCTGCAGTCACCTCAGGAGTTGGGGACACTTCACAACAAGGTGATACCTTTTCTCATCTGCTCCTCCATAACATTAGCCCCATGGAGAGAATGAAAGGCACATCCTTTGTCCTCTTTGGAAAACCACCTTGAGGTACTTCAAGCCAAAAATAACATCCTTGACCAAAGTCACAAGCCCCGTGACAGTGGAAAGCGTTCCCAAGAACCACACCTGGAACCGAACATCTTCCTCATGCATTTGTTCTTTCTCCTATGCTCTCTTCTGGGTTTCACACAATGAACCTCACAAACTTGGGCACCATCTTGATTTCATCCTCTCTCCATAACAGACATGCAGTCCATCATGAAGGTGACCAGCCTACCTCCCAGGCACATTCTCCCACATCCTGGGCTCTCGTCTCCTTCCTACCTCTGCACACAGGAGTCCCCTGTGATCAGGAAACTCTTCAGTGGCTTTCCACTGTCCTCAGAGCAAGCTGTATAAACTCTTGGCAGCCAGAGGCACTCTGTGAGACTCCTTTACCTCTCCCCTATCACCACCCACCACTCCTCCACCTCCCTCTCCAACCCATTCTTCTCTCCTCCTCTCGCTTGCTGTTTTGTTCTTTCCCTTCCAGTACTGGGGATTGAACCGAGGGATGCCGCAGACTGGCTGGGCACAATTCAGGAGCTACTTGTCAAAAGAAACAAACTTTATTTTTAGAACACACACACCACACCACACAGCTCCTCAGGAAAAACCCTCAGAGCCCAACTGCCACCACCTGCTTCCCACAAGCCTCTCAACCTCCCACACTCCTCCTGCTCTTGAGGCCGATTGGCTGGGTCACGTGGGTGGAGCCAAAAAAAGTCCCCCAATGAGCAGCTCCGTGGTCTGAAAGGGCGGGGAAACAGCCCAATGAGCATCACCGCAGAGGAGCCAATCCGTTGGCAGCTAGAAGTTGCTGGGGCCACTGTGAGCCAATCATCAGCTGGCAGCTGGAAGTTTGCTGGGGCCCCTTCGGCTGTGGCTCTCAACAGAGGGATGTTCTGCCACTGAGCTACCTTTCCTGCCCTTTTTCTTATTTTGCAGGGTCTCCCTACATTGCCCAATTTAGTCTCAAACTTGTAATCTCCAGCCTCAGCCTCCCAAGCAGCTGGGATTTCAGGATGTACCCAGCTCTGCTTCTGGATTTCTGCACATTCCCTTTTTTGCCTCGAATGCTTGTCACCTGACTCTTTTTTGCCATCTAGGTCTGAACTTGGATATCGTAGGCTCTAGGACAACTTTCCTGGCACCCCAACTCTGACTTGGCCAGTTCTCCTCTGCATTCCCATAGTCCCCCTGGATACATTTCTATCTTGCCATTTATCACACTAGTCAGCTTTTCATAGCTGTGACCAAATATCTGACAAAACAACTTAGAGGAGAAAAGATTTATTTTGGCTCATTGTCTCAGAGGTCTCAGTCCATGGTCAGCTGACTACCGCAGAAACCTCATGGCAGAGGGACAAGGTGGAGGGAAGCTGCTCAGCTCATGGCAGCCAGGAAGCAGCAGGAGGTGGGGTGGGGTGGAAATAAAGGCTTCCAGCACAACCCCCAGTGCACCTACTTTCTCCAGCTGGGTCCACCTCCCAGAAGTCCTTTCAGACCCACACCTTGATGATTCAACCATTGTTTAAAAGCTCTACATCTGATATTGGGGGCCATGCTTCCAATGTGAGAGTTTGGGGACATTTCAGATCCACACCGTCAGAGTAGTCATTATCAATGGAATAGGAAAACACTGAGATTCCTGTTTATCATCCAAGAAATGAAGTTGAGACCCAAGCTAAGGGACAAGTGCTGCTAATCACCCCACATTCAAAATCAAAATTCTCTCAAGAGTTGGTGTACACCATCACCCCTGCAGGCCTTTGAGGGGTTCAGTACTAGCCCTATGCCAGTTTGCATGCACTCATCGCAGAACTGAGAGGGTTTGAAGAGAGCCTCTGCATATAACAAAGTATCCACAAAGAGGACTCTGCCCGCCCTACCCCAAAGCTGAGACCAAGCAAGCAGAATCAAAGATGTCACTCATGAAGAACGTGAGACAAGACTGTCACTTGATGTCCCTTTCAGGGAAATGTCTGCTGTCTCTAATCTGGAACGAGACAGACAGTGGAATGTTCTGTTCCCCACAGTAAGGCCCTGGGCTTTCCCAGCCCCTGCCTTACTGTGGGGAAGGAGGTTAACATGACCAGTGGGTTTGTATTGGGGATCCAGTCACGTCCCATGTGGGCACCCACATTTATAAGCCAGATAGTGGCAGGTGCCACTTGGAATTTCATTCCACTCCTGGCCAGCCCCTCACTTTATCACCAACATGGGTTAATCGACTCTTCAATCCTGGTCGATTTTTCACACTTTAAGGTGAAACTCATTTACCTTTGGCCAAGTTCCTACTGATGGGGAGGCAAACTTGGCTCAGCTCAACCCCCTTGGGGACTGGGACAGCTCGAGGCTATCAGGCCACTCTGCCTCCCAGGCCGTTTGGTGTGTGGGCTTGATGGAAACCCAGCTTCTCCCTGGCAAGACTGAGTGTGGCCTAAACCCTGTTAGGCTCTGTTGGGCTGCTCGCCCTCCGGAGGGTTCAGGAGTGTTTCAGAGTCAAAGGCACCTGGTTAGATCAAGAAGATGCCAAGGAGGGCCTCTGCAGACATTACCCTGCCCTGACAGTCAGCAATCTGTCCTCACAGCCTCCCTCCCCAGCCAGTGTGCAAGAAAAACTAATTCCACCCACCAGGAAATCAATAGCTATACACAAACTTCAAATTCCAGCTCAGGTTTCAAGCCTTTTACAACTCTACTATCATGTCCCCAGTGCATTTTTCTGTGGCTTTACATGATTCACTTTCTTTGCCCCCCTGAAAACACAATAATTACAATATCAAGCAAAATCCATGGCTCTCCCCCATGGACCCTCAAGGCTAACCAAATATGGCCCACTCTGAGATGGCATGGCTAGTGGCTGTGAGAATCTCCTCAGGTATTTTAGAAGGCAGAGAATCCTTCAGATGGCCTGTACTTCCAGAACTTGATGCTAGGCACCTCAAACCAAGCTCTTGTTTTTACCATATATCCTTTATAGCTAACATGTAATTTTTTTTTCCACTAGACCTATAAGCAAGTCCCCTGTGATCACTTGGTATATACCATGCAGAAATATAGTGAGGTCAACAAGAGTAGATTGATACTAAATAGCTGGAATTTTTTTAGAGGGTAAGATATGAATATGTACAAAAAGGAAAGCCATGCTATTTATAAATATCATTGTAAATCTCTGATAGTCTTGGTATATTTATTTCTTAAACATATAAGCTTGATTGATTTTATCCACACACACATGCACACATACTTAGTCAATGAATACTTGCTATGACAGGTGCTTTTCTGGGGGATATTACATTCTAATGAGCTGTTATAAGCAATTTACAAGGTAAGGGTTCTCTTCTCCAGGTTGGATTCTCCAAAAGCAAACTCTGAGATGAAGTTTGGGTGAAGATGACTTAGAAAGTGTTCCAGAAATAAAAAATAATAATAATAAAATAAAATAAAAAGTAAAAAACCTCAAAGTGTAGTGGGAGAGGGGGGTCATAGAGGGAGATGGTGGGTGCATGAGCCTCACAGAAGGTAGCCTCCAGGCTTGACCCACAGGTAGCTCTGGAGATGGAAGGCCACAGGGAGGAAGGACCTGGAACATCCAGACCAGGGGATGGGCAGGGCCTAGGGTGTCTCCTGAGCACAGGCAAACAGCTCCTGCAGGCTAAAGGCAGCCCTGGGAGGCAGGTACTGTGGGGAGGGTAGGCCTGAGGCCCAGGCTACAAGGGATCCCAATAACTGCGAGCAAGACAAGAAGCCAGTGAAGAGGCAGAAGAGAGCCTGCGGATTGACAAGGCCATTTGAATCTGGGTCAGCCAAGGCAGGCCACTTTGAGATGAAGATAACACTTGAGGTAAGACCTGCTGGGTGCCCAGGGAATAGCATGCAAAGATCTCAGGGAAGAGCTTTCCAGGAAGATGAAATGGCAGTCAAGGTCCTGGGGTACAGACATGCTTTGCTTGTTGGAGAATCACATGGACAGAGTGTGGCTGGACTGCAGGAAAGGGAGACAGTCATGTGAACAACAAATTTAGAGCAGTTGGCTGGTGCCAGTTCTTGAAAGGCTCTTGGCCTAGGAGTTTTGTTGCTGGGTGGAGATAAACATATTTTTGTGTCTGTTTTTAATGGAGAGTGGAAGGTGTACATAGAGAGCAAGGCAGGACAAGGAGCAGGCTTTTTGTAGGGAGAAAGAAAGAGTCTACTATGGCTGGGAATATAGCTCAGTTGGTAGAGTGCTTGCCTTGCATGCATGAGGCCCTGGGTTCAATCCCTAGCACCAAAAAAAAAAAAAAAAAAAAGAGAGAGGATGCTGTGCCAGGACCTGAAGAGTCTACTATATATGGAGTCCTCACTATCAGAAACTCTCTCTGTGGTATAGTATATCATTAGGACTACTTTATGGACAAGGGAACTGAAGTTCAGAGAGGTTTGATAGCTTGCCTACGATTGAACGACTTATAAAGGGCAGAGACTATTTAAACCCAGGAAATGTAATTCTAGAGCCCTTGTTCACAGCTAAGTCATCCTGTCTCCTTAGTGTAGGGGAGCAAAGGCAACAGCTTGATTATTTTGCTGCAGTAGAGAAAGGCAGTATTGGAGACTCTGGGTTATGTTTTAGATGCAGAATCAATGCAACTTGCCAGTGCATTCAATGTGCTCTGTATACATGTGATCATATGCATTTTTAAAAATATTTCAGTAAGAGAGCAATAGATTCCTTGTAGGGTTTATCAAATTAGGATCTAACCACGGAGACCATTTCATCGTTTCAACTAGCAAGTAATGAAAGACTCCCATCGACATTTCCCTGAAGGTGTGGAAGGGTCGTCACGCCTTCCAAAAGCTATTAGGAGAGAAGTGGCATGTTCTGACAGGTTCTTCCCCCTTCAGTGGCCCCATCAGCTCTTCTGCAACTGCCAACCAGCCTCCTCCCAGCCAGCTCGCTCATTAAACCACAACCGGACTCCACGGCAAGTGCTTTTAGGAAAATAAAGACGCAGACATGGCCAGTTGAGCTGTGATCCTGATCCGATCTGCTCCCTACTGCTTAGAGGGATTGCATTTGTGACTTCAGTACCAGAGGATTGCCATGTGGCCTCTTAGAAGACTGTGTCTCCCCTCGGGATGGAAGGAGAAGCTAACCCGAAGTTCTGGGGCTGCACCAAGTTGCCCTGTACTGGATCACCTTGGTGACCCTGAAGGGACTCCTGGGAAGGCAACATGCTCCCTTTCAAATGCACAAAAAGGGACAAGTGCATCAGACAGCTTTCTGATTGCCAAGAGCAGGCCTCACGTCCCTCATCCCCATTTGTTTCAACTCAATGACATGTGGAGTTCACATCTATTCCTAAGCACTCGGGATGCCACCCAGACTCTCCAGGGCTGATCATCTGGACCCACAGCCTCTCTTACACCATACTACAGGTGTCCCTAAGGCCCTGTGCCCACGCCCTGACCCCTCTGGAGACTCACTCTGTTTCCTGCACCCACGAATCCCCGTCTTTCCTTAACAAGGGACAATTACAGATGTAACTTCTTGTGACCAAGTCTGTAGCTGTGTGCTCAAACGTCAGTTTCTCAGCTGCTAGAGTCACAATGACAGATATATTTTAATAAAGGACAGACACTGTTGGGAGTGAGAATGAGAGGAGAGTGGGATGCGGACCGAGGGGGATGTTCAGTGTGTGCCAGCTCCTGTTGGGTTCCAGGAATTCATCTGACCCCTATGAAAACCTAAACGTGTGCATCATCCCCATCCTAGGGATGAGCAAAGAGGAGCTCCGAACAGCTTGCCCAGGGTCACCTCGCCGGTACAATGACAGTAGAGACCAGACTCCATACACACGGGTCACAAGTCCTAGAAGTCACTCCCAACTGCTACACATGCAAGCCAGAGGCAATTACCCTTGACTTGGTCAACTCCTCTCTGCTGGCCTTAAATAGACTCCAACACTTGGATGAGGGGTTGTTTAATGCTTAGCTGATGTGTACTATTGTTTTAGAAGGTTAAACCCCCAATTCTAGAATCAGCAGCAATGAGCATTAGTCACCTTGGGGTTTGAGTCATTGATTGTTTTATTCAGCTACAGTTGGCCAAGGCTCCTTCCTGCATGTGGCTAGCAAACAGCCATGGTGACCTGCACTGTTCAGCACCTCCTCCTCAGTAGACCATGAGAGCCTGGAAGAGGATCTCACCCCAATAGAGTCATGCCCTCTCCTGCTCCTCGGTCACCCAGGAGGATCATAATAAGATGAATGAAGGACTTTGTCAGAGGGGGCCTGCTCTGCCGGCACCCGGGCCACCCCAGAATCAGAACATCACTTGGTGTTGGGTGGTATTAAAATTCTTTCTCTGTGTGGTCCTTGGGGAAATGAGATGTGAGAACTGGGGTGGGGGACAGAAGAGCCACACGCTCCTCACCCTCACCACGTCCTGACTGGCCTTCCAGCAGCACCTCCCTGGCTTTGGCTTTTCCTGGTCTTGAAGGAAGACACAGGGAAGTGGGGATCCCCAGTGTTACTACTGCAAAGTTGTGTGACCTTGGAGAGGTCACTTCTCTTTCTCCAAAAATGAGGTTTTGACTGCCTCTTTCATAAGATCAAAGTAAAAAACATGGTACGAAACCAGCTGCAGTTGTTACATGGAATGAAGCTCTGGGATCTGATGCCATCTATGCAGAAGATGATTCTGAGTCAAAGCAGAGTGTGTGAAAATCCGAGCTTCCTTTAGCTACAGCTAACTTACATATGTATTTCACAAACACCTGTTCTAGACTTTCTGAATAAAATGGACTCATCTGTTCTAGACGTCCCGAATAAAATGGATTCAAAGCTGTTATCTGCATCATTTGAAGTACATTTATTTTTGTCTGAAATAACCAAAATCAAGAGAACTGAGTTCCAAGAGGTGGGTATAAATTGAAATGATTGGGACATATGCCTTAGCATTTCACCTTTCCCTTTTGTATGTGGACAGAGTAGGGAGGGCCCGGGAAGCTCTCTGAATGTCCTTTTACATCTGTTTGTTGTCATAATAATGACACTTACGCACAATACTCCAGTCGCACAGGGACAATCCCCTATCGCTGCCATCACAAAACTCACAAATACCAAAAAGAACAAAAACCGACAACAGTGTTTTGGATCAATATAAGCAGCTAGAATTCCATTTCTGGGAAAAGCGCACATTAAAAGCCTCTTGTTTAGATTTTAAGGCTAACAGAGGGGCCTTTCATTTCAGAGAATTAAATGAGAAAATTCTCCTGGATTCGAGCATTAGCAAAATGGAATGGTTGTGTAATTGTTTCCAATCACTGTCTGATTCTCTCCTTCCCTCTCCTTCTACTCTTCAGCTCCAGAGGAGGAGTGGCTGGGGGCCCTCACTTGCCATGCCACACATTTAAAACCTCGAGTTGTTTAGTACAAAGGGAAAACTAAAAAATATGCGCTTCAAACAAGCTGAAGAACTGGAAGCAAACTTTAAAGAGGAAGGGGAAAAAACCTACTGCCATTTTCCTCGCTATAACTAAAAATGGAAATGGGGAGAATGTATCTCCTGGCCTGGGTTCTTTGGGCTAAGAAGGTGGACAGCAGAGATGGCCCTCAGGGGCAGGGCTGGCTCGTCCCTGCTTGCTTTTACCACCGGTGAAACAGAGCCAGCGAGAGCTCTCCCTGGAAGGCCCTCAGCAAAGAGTGACTTGAGAAATGGATCACACACTAGGCCAGATATTTAAATGAGAGAATCAAAAGGATTCTGCTCGGACCCTAAACCAGTAGAACAGCAACTGGGTAAAATGTGAGGTGGAAGGAAGTCAAGAGAATAAATATCCCATAGCAACATGTAATGAGCTCTCTGTACAAAAGAAGGACAATATATGGTCTTCACCCTTGGGGCTGTCCCAGGGTAATAAAAAAAAGAACCAGTTAATGACGGAACAGTGTAAAAATCACAACTAAACATATTGCGTTTGCAATTATGTCCAGTCCCTGCAGATGAGTCTCAAATTGGATTTCTATGAAAGTGATATTAATGTTTTATTGAGGCAATACTTGTTCATCTATTTATTATTAGTTACATGTACTTCTTTCTATGCTATGTTAGTCCAACAGGAATGAAAGCAGAACGTGACAGATGTGGCAAAAGTCAAGAGGGGCTGCCCTTGTGCCCTTGGGTGATAAGGAAAATTATCCAAATTCTAGCCTTTTGGGGTCATTAAGGCAAAAGAGAACCAATTTTGGCAGGAAATGTACCTTTTTCTGAATTCTTAAAAAGAAAAAAAATCATATTTAGTTTTAATATTAAGGTTCTACATTGAGTTTAGTAATGATTAGATGCTTTTGACATCAAATTGTGGATTTTTTAGCTCTGAAAAGAGCCAGAGAAAAGCAAATGGTTTTAACACATTTGATTGTGTTGTGTGCTCACGTGAAAAATGAAAAAAATAAATAACACAGGAGGTGGCCTTAGGCGGTGAGCTGTCCCTCCACGACACTTCTGTTGATCTACTGATGAGAACTGCCACGCATCTAGATCCTACCAAATGCCAGGCGTCACATGCAGCACAGGGGTGTGCAGGGCCAGGATGTAGGTGATAAAGAGACAGAAGTGGCCAGGTCAGGCACACATGAGCAAGATCCAAAGGTGTCTCCAAGGAGCTGAAAGTGACAAATGAGACAATGAGATTTGAAAGCCAGCTCTGGAGGTCTCCAGAACAAGAGTGAGGAAGTAGGATAGAATGAACACAGTTTGGGAAAAGATGAGTTTGAGTGGCAGTAGGACATCCAAATGGAGATATCAGAGGGGGTATCTAAAAGTGACCCAGCACAGATGGGTGGGCACTAGTTGAACTATGGGAAAGATACAGTGAATGTGGCTGCTTCTCACCTAGAAGGATTTCCAGGGACAGCTGCAGGGCCATCAGCAGTGAGTGGCTTGTTCAGTATATTTGGTGGTGATGAGGAAGACCATGGTAAGATGGAGAGGAGAAGGGAAAAGGAGGAGTAGGAGGAGAAAGAGGAAAAGGAGAAGGAAAAGAGAAGACAGGGAAGACGAGAAAGAGCAAGTCAAGTAGAGGAGGAGAAGCAGCAGCCACTGGATGGGACCTGGAGGCAGGTACATGACAGGGACCTCAGGCCAAGGGAGCTAAAAGCACCTTAGAAGCACCTTCCTTGGAAATTTTGAATTACCATAAGAATAAGGTTTAGACAGAGCCCAAAGGGGTTAAGCATCCTGAACTGCCACTTGGGGGCGTGACCCAGCTAATCAGGGTCTACTCTGTCCCTTCACCAAGGACTGCCAGTTGGGAGCAGGATTTCCCAGGAGGGCCAGTTGACGTGTTGGCAGATCACCTGTAATGCCCCTGATTGCTGAAGGGAGGGGAGGATCGGTCCTTCCTTGCTCTCCCCCACACCCCACGGAGCAACTCGCCCAACCCACCAAAGACCAGGCCCACGGATGCACTGGCCCATAAAGAAGAGGAACTGACAGAAACGTCAGCCCTCAGGCAGGCTCCGTTCTCATTCTTCTGATGCAGGGATGGGAGGTACAGTCAGCAGCCGGGTGGAGTGTGCAGGCCAAGAGTGGGGATCTCAGGGGCTATCTGTGTGCCTTGGGCAAATCACTGAGCCCTCTGTGAGGGGGAGCTATAACACACTTCCCCAAAGGAGGTGGCAAGAGGAAAGAAGACATATAATCAAGCAGCTCGAGCTGTGCTCCGCCCAGGGCAGGCACCATGGATATTCAGCTGCTGTTATTTAACTGTTAAAATACATGTATCTAACTCTCCAGGTGATAGAAGTATGCTGTATCCAGTGGTGGTTACATGTGTGTATACCTATGCAAAAAGTTCACTGAACGGTATATTTAAGATCTGTAAATTTTTCTATAAATTACATTAACATGAATCTATGCACTTAATTATATTTAAAATATATGTATAAGTATATAGTATGCAGTTCTATTACTGTCACATGTGCATGCGTGACTTTACCACTCCAGACATATTAGAGTTATTGCAATATTTACGATTATAAGTCTACAAATTACTATACGGTGCCTACCCTATTTTCCCTGTTGAACATGGTGAGCATTCAGGGAGTCAGGTCAGTTGCCCAAGGTGTTGCCCCAGGACAGATGCCCAGTCAGAGTCCAGAGACTCTGCTCATTTTTTTCTTTATTTTTAAATAAAGGTAAAATTTTATTTTATTTTATTCTTTGTAACAGTAAATCACTTGTGTAGATTTTGTTCCTACTTCAAAAACAGTGTCCTGTCAACATGTTTCCTAAATTTAACCACTTAGTTATCTTATTCATTGTGAAAGACATTCATTAAAAGGCCTTCAAGAATTTTTACCATCAAAAAATGTAGCCCCATTATAGGAGAAAAAAAATTAGACGTTGTTTCCTTTTTAAAACCATTCAGAAAAAAAAATGTTAAAGAAGGTAGATAGCAAAGCCAGTAAGAATAAGTAAAACTGAAAACTTCATCAATGCATTGCCATCACGAGATTGAACAGAGTGGACCTGGATAACACCTCTTCCCTGAGACAGTCCCATCTCCCCTCCTTGGTTGCCCTCAGGATGCACTTTGTCCTGACCAGAGGCTGTGCTCTGGAAGCTTGGGCTGAGGACCTTTTCGCCTCAGTGGGCCTTGGACCTCGGTAGGGGAAAAGACAACGTGTAAAAGGCCCTTGGAAGGAACAGCTGTCCCTAGTCTCGCTCATTCTTTCTCCCTCTTTCCTCCCTCTTCTCAGCTCAGCTCGATCCACACTCTCATTCATCGTTGACCCCAAGATCCCCACCTGGCAGAGAATGGTAGGTGATGAAGCACCCAGCAGAGATTGGCAGTGAATCAGTTACTGCAGGGAACACACCCCGACTCCCCAGATTCTCCCAGGGCCAACGATGCCTCAAGAGGAGCACTCAGGCCTCTTGCCAAGACGGCACCAGACAAAGGAGACGGAGGGCTCCTAATTTACGAGGTGCTATAGAAATTAATTTTGTATGCCTCCTCCATTAGCAGTGTGTCTGAATTAACTATAATATGCAAGTTATCATGTTAATCTTTGATAGTAAAAAAGAATGTATCATCATTAACCTTCCTAGCCCTGAATTTAGCAATGCAGTCTTTTTATTAGTGGTAATAGAAGTAGCATTATTTCTTGGCATCTCCAAACTCTCGCCCATCGGTATGCAGTTCCACCAGTCACTCTGTAAAACCTCTGCTGATTCAGAAGCCCGTTTTTCAAACGTTTGACTCTAACTGCCTATAAGTCACCAGAAGTTGACTCCACCTTCATTTTTTTTTTCCTAGTTTCCTCTAAATGAGAATAAATTTTCTGCTGAAGGTGCAGTCTACAGAAGCCTGTAACGGCCAATGGAACGAGGTCCACAGAAAGAGGAGGCGTGAAAAGATTCTGTGGGATGTTGTGAAGGGCAAGCCGACCCCTGGCCAGCAGCTCCCAGGTCTTCAGAGCTCTGGGACCCCGACAGTAAAAAGTTATAACCAAGAGGAAACAGCTTGCTTCAGGGAACAGGAGAATAAATCAAGCAATACCAGGAGCTTCATAGTTACAGTCAACCAGAAACTGCCCAGAGAGCAACCCAGGACAACTTTCTTTCCAGATATTCAGTTGCTGGTGCAGAAATCATAGGTGAAAAAATGCAGAATGTTCTAGAACTCATTTTTTTTTTTGTAGTTGGACACACTATCTTTATTTTATTTATTTATTTTTATGTGGTGCTGAGGATAGAACCCAGTGCCTCACATGTGCTAGGTAAGCGCTCTACCACTGAGTAACAACTCCAGCCCTAGAACCTATTTTTGATGAATATTATTCCTATTTCATTTATTGTATACCTGCTAATCTTTTAAACAGAATAAGAAATGGAAATTATTTGATAAATTATGTTTCGCTGTCTTTTTCTTCCAGGCATATCGTCTACTTGAATAGCAAGATAATCAGAAGTTAGAGAACTTCTTCAAAGGGGATAAAAAATATGAGAATATGGTCTAAAATATAAACTTAAAACAGAGCATCCATCCCTGGAAAATGTAATAGCATACAGTTAATAATTCAAAACATAAGTAAAAATATCTACACCCTGAAACTAAATCGGCGGCTAATCAACCTTTTGGGCCTCTAGGAAAGCTACCAATAATGAGATTGCTGACAGATCTAGGTTCACCTCTGATATATGGGTCATTTTCATGTTTCCCTCTTAGATCTAATAATTGTTTTTCTGGCTACTACCTGAAAAAGACATGATATGAAATGAGAAGGAATTGGGACCAGCCATGTCCATCCTCAAAGGGTGTGGAACATTATAGCAGGAAGAGTCAAGTACAGTGTTCCCTGAACTTTAGTCAGCCATTATTCTTAACCACTGGGAGACTCACCAAGGACTTGTCCTAATTTACATACTGTGCTACAATGATTTTCTTAATATTTTTCATAACTTACATTTATTTCAATTTGCTTCCATTCCTGTTAAAAAGAAACTCTGCAACCTGGGGTGGAAACCAACTCCCCCTGCCATCAGTGGGAGGAGGAACGTTGAACACAATGGAAACCAACCCTCCCATTAAATTCTAAGAGGAGAGCGAGCCTAAGGTATCCACCCTCTTGGTTGTCAAAGGAGACTAGTAGAAAAAGATTAGGGACAAATTAGCTAAGCTATAAGACCCCTGACATAATAAGGAAGACTTAGGTTGAAAGAGAAGGAAAGACTCCATGCTTCCGTGATGTCACAGAAGATCACTGTGCATGTGGGTTGCAGAGAGACACGGGGAACCTTACTCAGAAATGCTGGCTGCTGATCCCAACTCTGCCACTAACTCGTGGTGTCACCTTGGGAATGTCATGCTCCTTGGGACCTCAATTTTCTTGTATGTAAAACGAGGGGTTAGATTAGACACTCTCTCCAAAGAGCCACTCAATTCTATCCATCCATCTGTGTTTGGTGAAATCTTTATAAACATATTCAAAAATCTCTCTTGATCATCTGAAGTCTGTGGTTGTTCTTTGCATTTACCCTGTTTTCTGAAAGTCTTGCCAGGAAAAAAGAGTAAAGCTTTGAAAAGACTAGCTATTTTGAGGGGGGGAAAAAAAAAAACAACTTTAAAGCTGCAATGCTGAGTAAAATCAATGAACTTGACTGCAGTCCACACAACAGAAGCTGGCCACCCGGGACAGATGCCCATGTAGCAGCCTTGCGCCTTGGGAGCCCGTGGGCAGGGCGCTGCTTGTGGGTGTGGAGGGGGTCACGGCCATTGCCTCAACACCTGCCTGGCTAGACCACAGTTCATGCCCGTTGAGCAAAAGAGGGCTGATTGTAAATGATCGGTTTTATCTCCTAATTTCTAAGAAAAAAATACATTGTGGGAGAAAAGAAAGCTGATCCGTAGTTAACAGTCAGCTAAGTATCTGCAGCCTGGCTCATTGCAAGCTCTGGCACAGATAGGCACGGTCCTCCATCCATGAACGAATGACAACCTGCTTTATAAGGTTTCTGTTGGAAAGTGTAAGTAGTGACACTATTGCAGTACGCACGTGCGCCCTGTCTATCACACATCATTTCTGTTTTCCTGCCTTGATATTTTGAAAAAGTCAATTTGAACAACATTTTACTTTGAACACTCTACTGGCTTCTCCTCTGAACTGGCAATAAAAATGAACATAGTAATTATAAATGAATAATTAAAATGGAAATAATAATCATATTAATTTGAAGCTATCATTTATGGAGCATTTATTACCACCCAGGGGACTGTAGTCAGCTTTTGTTTCATTTAATATCCACACTACCTCTTTAATATCCCCATTTTACAGATTAAAAAAAAAAAGCAGCACCAAAGAAACAGCAGATGTTGTCCAAAGTCACTGATGGATACAACTCAGAGATTATAAAACAAATGGATGAGCCCCACAGGGCTTCTCTAGAATTCAACAAGCTTTGGTAAAGGATATCACTCCAGAAGTCTTTTATGAATAAGAGACCAAAGTCAAGATCAAGATCATGGAACGATTAGAGGCTACCCAACTCTAATGAAGTCTGGAGGGTCAAAATCTGCAGCTTATTGGTGCTTCTTGTCTTTTTCTCTTTAATCATTTTTTTTAGATGTTGCAAACAACAAGAATGACTCGTGTTCTCCTCTGGAGCCCCCTGCACTTTGCTCTCCTCTCAAGAATATCTGTGTGCCATTTGAATAGAGTGTCCCATGGCAAATGCAGGCCAGCTTTTGAGAATAGCAGCACATCCTGGACATTTTTGCTTTTCCAAGTGGTTATTGAATGCTTTGCATATACCAGAGGGTCACGATACACACATTCAGCTGGAAAACCTGTTCTAAAAGTTTCCCTTCTTCTTAAAAAAGGTGATTGCCTCTATCCTGTGGGGACCTGGAGATGTCAGAGACATGAGTATTCATAAGAGTCTAGAAGGAAAAGCAAAGACTGAAGTGTTTGGTGTAGGACTATGCACCCCTAGACAGCCCTGAGCCAGAGAGTGTCTGACATTGTCCTTGGGCAAGAACAAGCAAAGTAGAACTGGAGGACAGCTGATAACTGGGCCCTGTGTGGCTGTTGAATGAGCCGAATTTCCCCAAGGCACTAAATATTCCTCCTTCTGACCCTCAGGCATAAAGAGAGAGATTTGGAGGTCTGCAATTACACAGCAGGCATCTGGAGGATGTCCCCATTTCCCAGGATTAACCAAGGAGGGAGACACTACACAGGCCTGCGAGTCCTCCTCTAGGCTGGCCAGAGGGAGAAAGGAGCAGTTTATCAGACTTGAGCCTGGGGCACAGAGCTGCAGGGAGCCCAGACAAGAAGCAAGAGCAGGAAACAGCAGCCCTTCCCACTCCCTGCCCCCATGCCCATCCCTTGACATTTGCGGTTAATGCCTCTTGACAAACTGGGAAGAGAGAACAATACTTCCTAAGCTCAGGGAGTTATTTTCTCCTCTTCCCAAGAACCACACTAAAGCCACTTCCTTTAGTGGGTCCTACCACCTACCAAGATTTGCCAACATACATGCCTCTGAGAGGTAACTGGGATCCACTGGACTCTGCACAGGCCTGAACAGATGGCATTCATTTGAAAACCTCCTCTTGCAATAAGAGATGGGGCCCAGAACCCTATAAGCCCCCCTCAAAGCCACAAAGCCCCCTGCTGCAGAACAGATCCTGCAAAACATGCAACACGGTAGGGGTGGGGCAGTGAGCCCCAGGAAAAGCAGTTTTTCAAGATGTAAACAAACATTTGTGTGGGGAGACAGGCCCCTGAGGGGTGGCAATGTGGTCTCTACTGCTGCCTCCTCTCCAGAAGGACTGGGCTACCCAAACTGCACTCTAGCCCCTGACCAGGTAATCCACACATTATGGCCTATGAGGACGGTGCAGGGCCCCAGTTATATCTGAGCATGCTGAGTCCTACAGAGTCTTTCACGTCAGCCTGACACCGGTGCCCTCCAGACCTCAGGATGATAAAATGCCAGAACACAAGGCCAAGTAGAGCTATGTTGTAACTCACCATGGGAAGAAAAATTGCTAAATCTTTCAACCAATTTGGGGGAGCCACAAAGATTTTACTAAAGCAAAGTGTGTGAATGACCTAACACACATTAGATGCACACACACACACACACACACACACACACACACACACATTTTTTATGAGGGTTAAAATTTGAAAATCTCTTCCAAGCTGACCCTGCCCCTCCCAGGTAACAGGGCCGTTCACAGCTGGAGTGGGGTTGACTCAGGCCAACTGGACTCACGATGGGTGGAATAAGACACACTCCTGACACAGGATGGCTGGAGTTTGTATTCTAAAGGATCAAGGCCAGAGCCACATGAGTCAAGAAGCTTCCCTCAATCGAGATATCACTGCCTTGAGTTTGAGGAAAAACTGCTCTCCTTGGCAAGGTCGGCCTTCTCCTTAGACGGCCCAGGAAGAAAACTGGCTGGGCTCTCTCTGGGAGAGAAGGTGACACAAGATGGATTCCTAGGCTCACTCCATCTCCACAGGGCCACCGTCATCCCAGCCTGCCCATGCCCCCAGGGCTGAGAGCCTTCCCAGCCCTGGCCTCCCTGAAGCAGATGCAGAAGTAGCAGGGCCAGGGGGAGCTCCTTCTCCAGGGGTGGGGGTAGCAGGTTTGAAGAGGGGCTGCATGGCGGTTGGAGGGGAGGATGGCAGGAGACAGAGAAAACAAGGACAGGAGGGATTGTATGGGGGCGAACCCGAGCCCACCTGGACCTGACTCCACCCAGTCTTCTCCAGAGTCTCCAGAGGCAGCTTGAGGACATCAGCCCTTCCCATCATGGGTGCGTACCAGTTCATGGTAGGGACAGTGTCACCCAAGAGCCAGCAAGGCGGTGACTCCCTCCAGGCACTGGTACTACAAGCGCAGGCAGTGAGAGGGAAGCCCCAGCACCTCCCAGAGGCATGGAGTGCATCCCCTGAGCCAGGAAGAGGGAGGGCCATGCTGCCAGTGATAAGAATTGGTGTAGGGACAAAAAAAAAAAAAAAATGAGCAGAGACAATGTCACCTTTCAGGACCTTTGGTAAAACAGAGTAAGGCGGAGGGTGGCAAACCAAACCAATGTACATCTTCTTCACTGGACTTAGTTTTAAATTTGTAACATATTTTTAGAGGAGTTTTAGGTTTACATCTAAACTGAGCAGAATGCAGGAGCCCCACACAGCCCGTCTGTGCACCCAGCCTGCTCAGTTATCACCCCCGCCCCCCATCAAAGCTGGCTCTGTTTCTCACATTACGCTAAGTGAAATAAGCCAGGGGCAGAAAGACAAATGCCACACATTTATTTAGAATTAGAAATTTTTGTTTAAGATTTTGGGGGATGGGTGGAGAGAAATGGAGATGGTTGAGCAGACCTATTCTGTCAGATGCAAGAAAGGCCTCCACGGCATGCATACCAGGCAGGAGCCACCTCAGTGTCTCGGATTTGCTGACTTGGACTCTCTCTCCACAGCTGGTTGCTAACATCCTTCTAGCCCAGGCATCTCACATGCTTGGTGTGCTAAATTCTTCAACACACACACACATGCACAGGACATTTTCTGTAATACAAAATCCCTCCACCAGGTGAGCGGGCATCACCGGTCAGTCTCATTTTATAGAGGGAGAAAGTTAAGCAAAAAACCTATACTTTGGGGAAGATGGAGTAAAAGAGAGAGGAGCTCACATTGAGCAGCTCGCTGAGCTTCTTCACCAGCCTAGGCCTTCACATGCCCTGGACAAGCACTTAGGAACACAAAGACATTGCCGGTGGCTGCACTGCATGCTGGGAGCACAGAGGCAAGTGAGTGCAGGGTGGATGTGGGGCCTGAGGACTGGGCTGCCACCAGGACTCAAGAGGTCCACTTCCTCCACCAGCAAGTACTTAATAAATGTTCAAAGGAGTCAGGTCCCAGCTGAGGGCAAGTTATTGCAATGGAAGTGTAGAAGCTGGGGCACAAATGACTCCGACCCTGGACCCTCTGGGCAGTTTGCTCAGGACCACAAGCCTTAGGGTGAAAAGGACCTGATAAGTCCCCTAATTCAAGTTTCTCACCTGAGAGATGGGGACCATGAGACAGAGAGATGATTCACTAAGTGAGCATATACAAAAAACTGCAGTGCTGAGGACACAGGTCTCCTGCCCTCTAGCTCCACACTGGGCCCTCCATCAGATGACTGCGGATAACAGTCCTACTAGCCATAGCTGTTGACAACATGCCATTGACAGTCCTTATCAAGAGCCAGATCCTGTCACCAGCATCAATCCATGTCCTGCTCACAAAAGCCCACAAGGTAGCCCTTGCCTTCTGTTCCCTCTGACAGAGAAGAGTGGGACACTTCTGCTCTGGAAGCCCAGGTACATTAGCAAACTCAGGTCTCCATCCAGGCCCTTCTCCACAGCTATCTTATACTGTGCCTGCATCAGGAACGGGAAGTCTCTCCTAGAATCATTTCACCCTCTTTAACTGAAGCCATAACTAGAGCCTCATTTGCCTGGGGAGTCATGAGCTTTCCTCTTCACTCTGGCCTCAGGTCCACCCAGTCTGGACCGTCTCATGCTCAGCAAATCCACTCCAGCTGCCCGGGGCTGCTAAGGGCCCTCAGTGTGACTGCAGCTAAGCACCTGGTGCCACAGAGAACACCCACACAGGGACATGTGTGATATTCTGCCTGCTCCACCAAGGCTGGCAGAGCTGTGAGAAAACGTCCCTCCCAAACTGGATCGTGTCTCTTGAGCTCCTCATTTAGGGATGACACGGTCTGCTTTATGCTGAGTGTGTCGCTTAAGGAGGAAGCAGGATCCTGGGTTGAAGTGAGTGTGTGTGTGTGTGTGTGTGTGTGTGTGTGTGTGTGAAGGAGGAAGAAGGGAGAATGAAAACCCTGGAGAGCACTGGGGAAGCTGGGGGAGATTCATGCCCAGCAGTAAGGAAATAATGAGCAAAGAGGAGAATGATTTGTCTATTGAAGTTATGAATTTCACTAAGTTTTTCTAGCATACAGTGAAATGAAACCCTATGTCCATAAATAAGAAAATATTGAAATTGGTTATGGACCAGCTATACAACAGAGCCTCGTTTAAAAATAGAATGAGAAAATGTTCCCAATAATTCTCAGCAGAAAAAGTAGATTGCGGCGAACTTGGTAAAACAGTCTTCCAATTATTTAAAATAGATGACACAAAAGAGAGAAATAACAAACAACGGTTAGCCATAAGTCATGACATCATAGGTACTTTAATGTATTTCCAAATATCCTTCAATGAACTCCCGATGTTTTGGTAAAACTCACTTCCATGATAAATGTCATTTTTCCCGACTCTGGAAGCATCTTTTAGAGCATGCCTGTTACAGCCTTGGTGTGGTCTGTGCCCCATTGGCAAGGGAACATGTGATATCCTGCCTCCCCCATGAACTTGTCCCTAATGTTCCAAAGGCACCATTCTCACTGAATCCTGGTGACAGATATTCTTACAGGGCTGTATACACACATAAAATAAATTTATGATAAATTTATTAAAATCCTAGATGTGTATTAAGACCCTATGAACTCAATAAATTATTAATTTACACCAGAGGTTACTGTCCTGGTGTATATGTAGGTTATGCTTCACCTATATATCATTAAAAAAATAAATCAGCAGGTTTCACATAAGAACCCACTTGGAGAACTTCTTTTAGAAACCAAAGGAAAGATCATTTAATTATGATGTTCTGTAAAGGTAGCGGCTGAGCCACATATAGACACATCAACCAGCAGGGGGCGCTGACTTCCCCCCGGTCCCCACCACTCCCTACTGCCTGTCTCCCAGAGCTGAGCAGTGCTGACCATCTCCTCACCTGTTTCCTTAGGTAGAGAAATATTTCTCTGTACACTCATCTTTGTCAAAGACGAGGATATGAATGACAGCCAAATGTACTGTGTTTAAGGGAAAAAATGAAAGTGACCACACTTTGTGGAGAAAGTTTCCACATGTTTAACAGACCGTGGAAAACCTCTGACATCAACATGAACAAAAGATGGCATTAGGATGGCTATGTGATAACCAGGACCCTCCCTTCACTCCTTTATATGGCCTTCCTGGGCTGCATGGGTGGGTGGGTGGCTGAGCAGACTTTGGGTAATGCTCTAGTCCCCTGGGAGCAGAAACCCTTGTTCCAGATGCCACATGGCCCAGAGGTTCAGAATACGACCTGGGGAATCAGACAGACCCAGCTGGATGGCTGACTCTGCCAGCTTCCTTGCCACGTGACTGCTAGCAAGGGTCAGCTTATCTGGCCCTTGGTTTCCTCACCTGTAAAACGAGTGAATGCCTACACTTTACAGAACATCATAACTAAATGAGATAAGTATGAAAAGCTTAACCCTGAGACTGGCACAAAACAATGGTTACATCCACAGTGGCCATAAAATTCTGTATGACGGCGTTTCTTTCCTATTTTCATGTTTCTTACACCATCATGGTACTGCTACAGTTTTAGATTTTCGATAAATATTGCCTCCGCTGAATGAATCAGCAGCTGGTGTTCAGTTCACCCGTACTGTAGTTTTACGGAAACTTCTTCCTCTTGTAGGAAGAATTGGGGGTGGGCGGGGGTGGGGGAGAAAACAGCAAAATCAAACAAACAGATCAACATAAAAATCTCATTCTAAGACCTGCCTCACCAGAATTCAAAATAGCCATGCTTATAATTTCACGGGGAAAACAATAAAAAAAATGGAGTAAGCATAGAACCTTATAAGAATTTACAGGGTAAATGTAAGTCCCTAATTATATGTGCTGCTGCTAATACGAAGAATGGGGTGGAACATGGATTCAAAGATGCAGGAGTAGTCCTATGTCTATAGAAGAGGTAGCTCAGGCAGCTGTTAAAGAAGTGGGCTGGGATTTTTTCTTTCCTCAATTTATTGCACTTTATAATGTCATTAAAAGCAGCAATTCTAGGTACTTTTGGAAGTTCAAGGAGGATTTTTTTCCTTTGATTTTATGCCAATATATATATATATATATTTTTTTTAAGTTCTGGGGGGAAAAAAGAACACTTTAATAAATTTCTCGGATTTGTTCTGCAGCTTGTTAAATCTCTGTCTTCTCTGATTCTGGATCTGAAGCTTTCCTTCTCGGAATGCCGCCTGCGATCAGTCACACAGAAAGGGAAGAGATGTGAGGCCGGGCCTCTGATCTCCAGAGTAGGGACAGGACAGTGTGGAGCTGGCTGCGGCCATGTGGCACAGCAGTGGAGACGGGCAAAGTGGCCTCCCCATTTGAAGACCTCCGTGGCTCTAAATGCCCTGGCGAGTGGAAGCTTAAGTCCTCGAGCCTCAGTGGAACTTTCCTGAAGAAACAGAGTTGGCTCCAGCACTTCAATCCTTTGAACTTGTCCAGGGTTGAGCCAGGCGGTGCTAATAACTGGCTGTGTGAACTTGAAGTCATGATACGATTTCCCCCTACTCCAAAACCTTCTACAAAATGACCCCATTTCTTGCCATTAAATGGTGAAACAAATTCAGAAGTATTATCACTTGGGATCGGAGGATGCTATTTTTGATGGTAGATTTTTTGCCACAGGACCTCTGTCTGGAAAAGCATGTTCAACCTCATCATTTAGAGTGCTCTAGGGAAGACTGGTGGCTTGCCCCAGATGGCACAGTGTGCACTCATGATGCGATGTGCATTTGTGTAGCCAGTGCTGACATCTAAAGTGCACTCCACAAACACAGGGCCGCCACTGTAGCGGATGCGAGTACCGCTGCTGTGTTGGCCGGGGCTGTCCTGGTGCCTGCTTGGTGCTTTTCATCAACACTGGGAGACACTGCAAGAAGCTGCCCCCTGGGCTCCAGTGAAGTCTTGCCACAAGAAGAATAATTTTTTTTTTTTTTTTTGTAATGAGCAAGCCTGAGCCTAGGGAAGGCCAAGTGTCATGTCTGGGTGCAAAGTTCCCAGGATAGCACATCACACTGGAGACTAATTTGGAGATGGCTTAGGAGGTGATGCCACCCTTTGCCCTGATCTTGCTGACCCTCAGTCCTTGGCTGGGTGCATCACCAAGGACTTACATACCATAGACCAGGGATTGGATCAGGCCAGGCCTCCCTGCCCTCAGCCTCCTGGGATGAGTGCTGTCCCAGAAATGCAGAAGGACTGCAGCATGGTGAGAAGGAGAAATGGCCCAAGGGAAAAAAGCTGGGGAAGAACATATGGTCAAAGGAAAAAAAAAAAAAAAACAAACACCAGCAAAATCAGATCCCCACCTCATCCCAGGTACAGAGCATAAGCTCTGGAAATGGATCAAGAATTTGTGTATCATAAATAAAATTATAAAACTCTCAGCAAACATAGAAGTGAATACATTTTTTACTTGGGGATTCGGAAAGATTTCTTAAACCAGATGCACCAAGACTTGACCATTAAAATGATCAATAAATTTAATATTATTCAAAGAATTTCTATCCATAAAGCCCACTTTAAAATGAAAGCCAAGCTGTAACTAGAAGAAGATATCTGCAATACACAAAATCAGCAAAATATGAGGATGAAGAATACATAAAATATGCTGCAACTTAGTAAAAGAAATACAACTAACTCAAGAGGAAAATGGGCAAAATATGTGAATAGACATGCCATAAAAGTGACAGGCACCCACAGACAGGCCACAGGTGTTACCCGCCCACATCGATGTGCTTCAGAAGTGACATACACATAAGTCATGCCACATGTGTTACACAGATGTGCTACAGAAGTGACAGGTACATATGGACATGCCACAGGCATGACATTCCTGCATAGATGGCTACGGAAGTGACATACACACATAAACTTGCCACAGAAGTGACACACTAGCATAGATGTGCCACTGAAGTGACATGCCTGTGGCAGAGAAGCATAAGAAAGGGTTCTCAGTGTCACTGGTGGTCAAGGAAGTGTGCATCAAGAGCGTGATGACACGGTTTAAACCCATCTTACTGGCAAGAACCAAGAATTGGGTGACACCCAAGTTGAAGAGAATGTGCACCCACGGGACACATCCTGGACAGCTGGGGGGACACAGAATTGGCATAGCCAACTTCAGGAAATAGTTTAGCACTCTCTCTCAAGCCAAGTATTCAGATCCCCTTTGCCAAGCAAAGCTGAGCAATTACAGCCCCCAAAGAGACTCCTGCACATTTATAACAGACGAGAATGTTGTTATTGGCCACACTTACAATGAAAAAAAAATTGAACCAAATGCTTAAAATTGGAAGCACAAAGAAATAAACTATGATCTGTTCAAACAACGGAATTTTCTACCGGCGTCAACACAACAAACTCCAGCAACCTGTGAAATGGATGAATGCCGGTAGAATAATAAATGAAAAAAGCTCCCCCAAATACTAATAGTTCAAACCCCTTTTTATAAAGTCAAAATAACTAAAACACTGGTCCTACATGAGGGAGATGTGCCGTCCAATCACATAGAAACAAAGCAGCAGAGTGATGGACAAACGATTCCAGAATACGGTCCCCTCCATGGCAAAAGGCAGAGTCCTCTGGTTACACAGAGGTGACTGGTGACATTGTAGTTTCTGCTTTGGGTAGTGAGTGTGTGGATACTAAATTTGTTAATAAATTAGTAAATAAAATATATATATATATATATATATATATATATATAGCCTTGTGCAGACCAGTGAGGAGGTATATGCCGCAGTCTGGCTGGGCACAAATCACAAGCCACTGAAGCAGGAACAAACTTTATTTCCGAACTCCTGCAAACGCCACGCACTCGGCCTTCTCCCGGGACACACCACACCAACCGGAAACCCCTCCTCCGGAAATCCCTCCTCCTGCACTTCCCCAACCAATGGGAACTCTCCGGGAATCCCGGGAGAATTCCAAAGTAGTAGGCCGAGGCAGACAGCAGGGGTCTAATATACAATTGAATACACAGCTTAACATAACCATCATCATCTCAATGGCTTGCTGGTGTCACCTCTCAACCACTCCATTCTGGCAAAAATGCCATGCGTCATTCCAACTCCCCACTTCTGTTTAATTAAACACCAAGCATGTGGCTTAGGGACCTTGCCTGTTAGGCTGTCCAATACTATATATGGTCCTTACCCATCATCCGATGAGCTGACCTCAAGGCATCAGCCTCCTGTCTTAGGTTGGTACCACTGCAATTGGATCTTACCCGTCACTGACTACCGGTCCAGCATACAGCCATACTTGTGGATAGGCCTATGCACCAGTGGAGGGTGGGGGGGTTTGGCCCCCAAATTTGGCCTATGTACCAGAGGGGGGGGTGAAGTTCTTTGTCTCACCTCTGTTGGCCCCCAAATTTGGCCTTGGTGCCAGTGTGGGGGGGGTGAGGTTCTTTGCCTCACCTCTGTTGGCTCCCAAATTTTAGCTGAACAACCATCACAAGCAGAAGGGAGGAGGATACAGAAATGCCACAACACCAAGACAATTGACCGCTTCTTTGGAAAAATTGTCAACCACTCCGTTCTGGCAAAAATGCCATGCATCATCCCGATTTGGCTGTGGCCCTCAACAGGTATAGTTAACCAAGGCTGTGCCCACTTCAGTTTGTCACAACTGTCCTTTCTTTCCTTTTTCTAAGGGACACTCATCATTTGATAATGGTGTGTTTTACTGTCAAGGTCCACAGACCAATGTTTGAGAGCTGGTGGCAAATCCTAAGCAGACTGAGCACAAAAAGAAATCAGGTACCTCCCAGACCCTTAAGAGCTGGCCGCCCATGTCAGCCCCAGAGTGGCATGAACGAGAATGCTAGGGAGGCGGGGTCTGGGTGCAGGCCGCCCCCACCCGTGCCCTGAGGAAGCCTTTCTCTCTGCCCAAGGTGCCCTCCTTCTCCCTCTCCAGCTCTGGAGCTGTGCTTCAGCCTGAAGAGGGGTCAGTCAGGGCCACCTGCCTCTGTACCTGTGGGACGGCTGACACCGTTTGGTCCCTCCCCCTCTCCAGAGTTGTAATCTCTGGTGTAGGCTCCAGGATTCCAGGGCTTGAACCCACTCCCCAGGTGCATCAAGGTTAGAGAAATCCCTCTTCCAGAGGTAAAACACCTTGCTTTGTCCTGTTTGTAATCCCAGGAACCATTTTGAATATATTAAACTCTCTACTTTTATGCCACCTGCCATACCATTCCATTTTTATGGACCCAGGGAAGGAAGCAGGAGAGACCCCCTCAGAAAGAAAGAAGACAGGATGGAGTAGATGGATCAGCCACCCTTTCCCCTGGTGTCAAGACCCAAAGCCACAAGATACAAGTGTCCCCAAATCCCCTCTCAAGCAAAATCCCCAAGGGGGTACATTGAAGAAAGCAAAAGCAGCATCTTTCTTCTCTTTCCTATTTGAGTCTCTGGGACACGGTCCCCGAAGCCATTTGGGAAAGAGGGAGGGAACTCTTTCGAATCCAATACTTGTTAGACCTAGAACCAAAAGACATCACTAAATGAAATTCTTAAGTGGCCCACAGTACAGAGTGAGGTGGAGACCCTAGAAGAAAGTTAGACTGGAAGCACAAAACTACGCTTGCTTTGGACACACAGCGGGGGGCAGAATTGGGACAGTTGTCTCCCTGCTCCTTTCCAGGGCCTGACTTACAGCAGGGGTGCAGAGAAGTGTTGAATGAGTCTGAGCAGAAATGCCTGGGCCACCAGGTGGGTGGCTGCAGATTGGACCCCAGTGGGTCTCACAGGAATGAGGGGGAGACCTTGCAGGGTGTGCCTGGGGACAGGATGGAGCAGAGGCAGTGGAGGGAATTCCAGGCAGTGCCAGTTGTGTAAGGTGAGGCGAGAGGTGGTGGCCGCTGTGAGGCTGGCTCGTGGCCTGAGGGGTGGAGGCTCTCTTCTCCTGTGGCCTCTTCCTGCAGAACAGTCTCATGGCCAAGCCTGATGTCGACATCCCAACTCGGCAGCCTGCTGACACCCTGACTGCTCAGGCAAACTGGGCTGGGCGAAGCCAACAGCGAGGCCTCTTCCTGCTGCCCCCGCCACACCTGTCAGAGACAGCTGCCCGGCACCGGGGAAGGTGTGGGTGGTGGGGAATGAAAGAAAACCGAGTTCCAAGGAATAAATGCTTATTTATTCCTAATAAGAATAAAGCCTGGGGTTGTGGAGGAAAGGTGGATTTTGTTATTCAAATCACTTATACTCAGAATCCAGCTCTGACCCTTGCTACCAAAGGCAGAGAAAGTGCCCATTGTCACATTTCCCGGGCATTCCTTACAGTTGGGCTGGATTCAGGTGACATGGCCCAGCCAATGCGCCATGGTGAAATCAATAGGCATCACTTCCAGGCCCAGGTAGTTTAGTGCCTCTCTCTGCCATCTCTCCTCCCCCAGTGGCAGGGAGGCCTTGGGGACCAGCTGGCACAACGTTACAAAGGACAAAAGGCACATGACCTTTGCCAGACTTTGCACAGGAACAAAAACCTTTACACTGTTAAACCCACTGAGAATCTGCTATAAAAACCCACTGATCTGTCACTGCAGAATCATTATGCTAATAACGTAACACATTGTATAGCCTTTGGTCTGATCGGGATACAAGTTACTAAGTTTCCTAGACCTCAGTTTCCCCAATTATAATAAGATAGGGGTTGTTGTAAGAATATAACATATGTATGTGCCATACAGCATCTGTTACAGAGTTGTCACTTAAATAAACGTGTCTGTTCTTTAAAGATACTGTTGATGTCATTATTTTGCTGTGGTTGCTATTGTGACCGACACTTTTCCATGGGCAGCTAGTACATTTCAGGCTTCCTGCTGGTTGTTCTGCATAAGTTAATCACAGTTGTGTAGCTAAAGAAACTGAAGCTGAGAGAGGTTACTTGTTTAAAGGAATGCAGCTAATTAGTGACCAGGTCAGGATCAGAAAGAAGGATGTTCTGAATAAAAAAGTCTCCCTTATTCTCATGGTGACATTCCTGTTCATATTTCAGACACAGAACCCAAGGCTCAGTGACATTATAAAAGCTCACCAAGCAAAGCCATCACTAGAGTCAGGGGACTTTGCTCTTTTCCCAACCTGATGCTGCAATAATACTGGAAAAGATAAAGGCCTTATGGCACTGGGCACACTCGGCCTCCCCTCCCCACACAGCTGCCTGGCCACCATGAACTGTGACTTGAGGCGCAGCTGCTGCAGATACTGCAGCCCATGGTCAAGGAGCAGGCAGGAGCAGGCAGCTGCAGCTCTGTGGAGGACGCTCAGGCACGTGTGCTGCCCACACAGCCTCTCGGCAAAGTCCCCAGTGAGGAGTCCTGGTAGCTGGAAATCAACATGGGAAGCGTTTCCAAATCCTCACCAGCTCACTCCTGCGCGTGTGTGCTTTCCCCCTCCCTCTGTTTGGAGGTTGAGGAGAGAAGTGAGCAGTGTGGATTCTAAGCAGTTTACACTGAACCAGATGGCGCATCTGATTAGCATCAGACGAAACAGACAACATTACTTAGAGATGAGGTTCTCGTGGGGACAAATCCGTTCCAACAGTGCAGAAGGCTTGGTTTCCTCCCGGGCTCCCCTCGGAGCCTCCTGGGGGCATATCTAGTCCTCCCTGCTCCCCTCAGAGCCACCGGGCATGTCTGAGCTTGTGTTGGAGAGGACGGAGATTAATCCCTATAGATTCTCAGTTCTCTTCCCGCTGAACTCTGAGGCCATTCGCACAAGGAAGCCACCCTGTGTGGAGCCACTATCACTGGCTACTCCTCACTCACTTCTTCATGGTGTGTGCTAATAAGCCACATCATACCATCGGGCCTGCAAGGCAATCCAGCAATCCAGCCTGTGGCTGTGCCCATGTTACAGGTGAGGACATGAAGATGCTCTAGGATTGGGTAGCTGACTCAAGATTGCAGGGCAAAGAACAGTGGAGGCCAGTGAGGCTGGCTGCCTCCATTCTTTAAAGAGTCCCAAGGGCCAAACCACCAGAGAGGATGGCTGGCAAGTGTCCAGGACCACACGAGTATGGTAAGGCCTGGAGCAACGTGACCAGCGAAGGGAGAGGCCACCAACCCTCCCCTGCCCAGCCTCCTTCTAGAAATACCAAACACCTACCTTTTGCAAAAATGCTCTGGGGAAGTGGAACAAAAATGGGAAGAACTTACAGACCCAGGCCCTTTCATTCATCAAGTCCCAGGTGCTCCAGACCCCCCCCGCTCCCCGAGGAAAAACATGTGGCTTCCAGGGCTTAGGGTGAAGTGTAGCTATGCAACAGGAAGAGACTCGCTTATCACAAGGAATCTAAAGGTCAGGATAGTGGCTGAGAGACTGCAGGAGGGAAAATCTGCACCATGAACAGTGAAAGTCATCACTCTGTACAGAACATTGCGCTGAAAGTGATGTTGCACTAAGTGCTTTAAATGCCTCATACATCTCACTAGCCTAGAGAACAACCTTCTAAGGCAGACACTATTTTATTATTCCCATTTTACAGATGAGCTTCCTGAGGATCAGAGAGGTTAAAAAATCATCCATGGGGACTGGGGTTGTGGCTCAGGCAATAGAACGCTCACTTCACACACGAGGGTCTGGGTTCGATCCTCAGCACCACATAAAAATAAGAAAACAAAATAAAGGTATTGTGTCCATCTACAACTAAAAAAAAAAAAAAATTCTAAAGTCATCCATGGTGACACAGCTGATAAGGGGCTGATCCAGGAATTAAATTAAATTAAATGACCCAACGGCCAGTGCTCCTATCCAGTAAACCCTGGGCCCCTCTGGTAGGATCCTTCCAAAGACAGGTTAATAAGGTAGCCTGCCAAAATCTGACAGAGTGCTTACAAGCCTCCTGGCCCCTCTGCTGGATGTCCACACAAATGCTGAGGGTTGTGAGTCCAAGCCAACGCCTCCGACAAGGCTCTAGGAGCTTGCACATCTGGCACTTACAAGAGAGTAGCCCAAAGCAGATCCGTCCCGAGGCACAGGGTGCTTCACAGGAGAATAACAGGAGGCATTCATGACAGCTTGAGTTTGGCCAGAGGGACCAAGCTCACCTTGGTGAAGGGTATGAGGGTAGACACTCGCCCCAAAACAGTGGACACCAGCAGGTGTCCATGAACTCAGCCTGTCCATCTGGAACTGAGCCCTTTGGAAAGGGGAGGGGCAGAAGCTTCCCTCTGGGGCCATTCAGTAAAGGGTTCACTTAGCAAATAAAGAGTGGGACAGCTGAGCCCAAGAGCCCACCGCCCTCCAGCACCAGGGATGGGTAGACGCATGATGCTCTGTGTCCTCTGGAAAGCAGGGACCCAAGGGTACTTTGTTTGCCTGTTCCTAGTCTCTGGATCTATTTGGAGGTAGGAATTTTACATTGCCTTTGTCACCGTGAACAACAATAGGGCTGGCCTCCTGTCGGTTAATATTAATCAGAGGGTTTTTACAGAATCTAAAGCGGCCACACAGCAGGACTGGGAAGCAGCAGCTGGCCAGCTGCCCTGTGACCCTGCTAGCCCTTGAGGGGCCCCTCGCAGCCCAGGAGAGGGGGCTCCAGGAGAGGGATTACTCGTACTTCCACAGGCTGGGATTGACTCACATGCCCAGTCTGGGCCGTGCTCACTCTCCATCTGGCCTCCGTGCTAAGCGGGGGCCCCTGATAATAATGGCAGCTCAGAACAATGAAGGAGAGCCAACTAGCCAGTCCCCTGCCACCTGCGCAATGCCATGTGTAGCTGCAGGTGTCCTTGTTATGTCCCTAGGACTGGACTCGATTTGTCTCAATGGTGACACCACCCAAAATCCCAGCAGGGGCTGCCAGAGCAGGAAAAGGCAGGCATGTTTCAGGGCCTTCAGAGTGTGGAAATCAGAACCTTACAAACACAAACGTCTCCCTTTATGAAGCAGCAGTGATGGAAAATGGGCAGCTGGGCTTACCAAGGTCAGTCTCATCACTTTGCTCAAACCACCCTGCACAAACCAAAATGTTCTCACACCTAAATGGTCAGGAAGCCACACACATGAATATGAAAATCACAGGAATACCTGCCTTCCCCGTGTGTGTCTCTCTCCTACCCTAACCCCAGGACAGGATCCAGACAGCAATTTAGGATGCACCATGCTAACCAAGACTGGGCAAGAAAAACACCTTTACAGTAAAGTGGTTTCTGAATGTCTCTGTGATTACCAGGCACTTTACATAAATATTCCAGCTTCACTCCCTGAATAAATTCCAGTTGGGCCAGGCAGAGCCTCTGGATTCTAAGACCCCAGTTTCTCAGTTTGTGTCTCATTTTATTATTGACTTCAGTGTGGACAGAGGAATTTAAAATTGGAAAGGGCTGGTCTTAGGGTTCAAAAAAACAGTGCTGACCTCCAAAGTCATCCTTTCACCCTTCTAGAGGGGAGAGGAATGCGAGGTTCTGAACAGGTAAGCAAAGAGGGGCAAAGGGCATGCTCCGTTTTGCATGATCCAGGAATGCAGACTGCTGTCAGAAAGGAGCCAGGGGGTGAAAATGAACTTCTGGACCCCTGCCCCCATCACATCTGGAGGAGCTCTGGACATCTAGTTCACTGGCCTCAGAAACAAGAACCCCTAGTCTCTTGACAATAGGATGCTTGTCAGAGGACTCGGGCTACCAGTTTAAGGGGACAGCCACTTTGTTTAAATCCTGTCATTCCCTAATCTCCAAAAGATGCCATTAAGTGAAATTAGTCAAAGTTCAGAGTAATTACCTTCCTTTGAGCGATAATAATAAAAAGCCAAGAGAGAAAATATAGCCCATCTCTTTGATTATATATCCAAGGAGGGTTACAGAAGCAAACATAGAGGCTGGGAAGACTGGCTTCCTCTGGAGAAGGCCCTGAAGTGGTCACACACAGCTCCAAAGGCACCTTTTCATATCTTTGCATT
The DNA here is from genome assembly GCF_045843805.1 of Urocitellus parryii. Lineage (NCBI taxonomy): Eukaryota > Metazoa > Chordata > Mammalia > Rodentia > Sciuridae > Urocitellus > Urocitellus parryii. The sequence continues at coordinate 157,152,330 of NC_135531.1, read as the reverse complement.
TAGATCCATATAAATGTATTACCTATTCAAGAATAATTTACATTTTTAAAAAGCTAAAAAAAAAAAGAGAGACCCTATAAATCCTACTCAATCAGAATCTCTGATTCCACATTTTAACAATGTTTCCAGATTACTCTTACATCCTTGAAGTTTTGAGAACTTCCCAAAGATCAGGTCTATTAAAAGGAACCCGCCCACCTCCCTTCAGGTTACAGACAGCAATAGTAAATCGTGCAGAGAGAAATCTTCTCATACCACAATGACCTAAGGTCTATATGCGTCTCCAAACTTACTGCCCCATTACTTTTTCTCAAGAAAAATAAGCACTGCAACCTAAGAATCCCTCAAATCAGTTTAGCTTCTGAAATCTGAGCCGGCAGCCACTCTCCACTTCGCACCCTCGTGTGGACTAAGGGAGCAGTGAGGAAAGACAGGTCGCCCTCTTCTGCCAGGTTCCAAAAGAGGACTCACCCAACCCAGACGCCTTGCACTCACCTTGCTTTTTAAAGAGATTGCTTTGGACGATCTCCTTCATGGATTGAACCTTCTGCTTCTGCAGTTTCACAGGGGGGATGCAGGTGTAGAACTCATACAGGAGCTGGCTGGAAATGGGAGTCAGGGAGAGCAAATTAGACCCAGCGTCCTGCCCCCCAGCACTGACAGAGCCTCCTGGGGTGCCAGGGTCACTCCTGCTCCCCTCAGACCCTCAGTTCCTGACAGAACTCAGGGGCACAGCAAGCCTCCAGCAAAGATGCATCAGCTGTGGTTGGTGTTGAGTGTTAAGAGCATATGAAGAGATGTAAAAATCTGAAAGTGGCACCATCAACCCTGGGTCCTTACTGCATACCCAGTACATTGCATGCACTGCCATTTAAACCTCGGAACTCTATAGTTGGATAGGATATTCACCCCAATGTTACAAGAGAGAAAAATCAGCTTTAAAAAGGTCAACTAACTTTCCCAAGGTCAGGCAGCTAGAGAGTCAAAGCAACAAGAAAACCAAGTGCTGACTTCATCAGCATATCATTTTATTTATAAATGGCTTATGCTTGGAAATGCTTTATGATATGTCTTGGGATCAAAAAAGGTCCTTAACTTTAAGAACATCTGTGAAAAATTGGTGGGTTGCAGATAGTTCGGGGCATCAAAAAGGAGATAGCTCTTTCCAGATAAAAATAAAAATATCTCAAAACAGAATAACAGTCCCTGTCAGCTTTCCAGAAAAAACAACATGATGGTATTCATTCATCCTTTCAAGTATTTATTAAGCATCTACTTAGTTTGTGACAGGCAACATGCAGAGAAATGAGAGTCATGGGAACAGACTTGGTTCCAGTTGGCATGGATCTTACATTCCAGTGGAGACGCACACACAACGCAGACACCAACAAAGCAACATGCTGTGATCAATGCAACAAAGGAGATAAATAGGAAGCTATGTCAGAGAACAAGGGGCCAGGGGTCAGCGAGGATTTAATTGATTTACAATATTCAGCAGTAGCTTTTCTGAAAAGTTAACATTGAGCCTGAAGCTGAAGGACAAGAAAGAGCCGGCAAAAAATCTTAACGTGAACAAAAAAGGGACATCTGTGAAAAAATTGGAGCTCAATGATATCAAGTGAATATTGGAGTATAGTTATAAAAGCTGCACCAAGGACGATTTCTCAATATCAATCCATGGGTGGCAGTTATGCAAACATGAGCCTTGTGGACAGCAGGGAAGGGCATGTGGGAACTCTGTGTACCATCTTCAAACAGAAAAGTATTTAAACATAAAAAGGTGTTTTTTTTTGTTTGTTTGTTTTTTTTTTAAATCTCCTGTTATCTAGGAACTCAAGCAAATTTAAGGACAAGAAAAAAAGATGAGGGTATATCAGATCCAAAGGCCCCTATTTCACCAGGGTAATCACATTAAAATTATGGGCTCATCCACGAGATGAATGGAGTTAAAAAGCAGAAGCACAAGAGAGCCCAACTCCATTGTCTGCCCTGTGTCCTTAGGGTGTCCTCCCCTTGCCACTATAGGGCTTAGGAGGCAAAGACTAGAACCTGAGCAACCTTCAAGCCCAGGTCCAATTGAAACATTTGCCCCAAACAAACATCTCTTCTCTATGTGTTTACCTTCTGTAGCTTCACAGGGATGCTTATGGTTTTCATCAAAGTCTGACACAACAAAACTAAAAGGTAAATATTCCCATGTAGGAGTCCCCAGGCCTGCCTTGTGGTTACCCTGTCCCTGAACTGAGCGCCCGTCTGGAACTCCCCACAGAGCCCTCCTTTCCCTTTGAATTCCTGGCTGACAGCAGAACCGGGGAAAGTACATCATAGGCTCTCACCTGAGTAACTTTGCATCAAAGACCGTTTCAACATCGTGGAGGACAGATGGGATATATTTCAAAGCTGCCACCTGGGTGGAACATGAAATAAACATGAGTGAGGCCACATCCAGCAATTCGGGGAGGGTGAGGAGGACGCTCTACGACACAACACCGATCAGAGTTGAAAGACCCTGCACCCAGGACCTGCCACATGATGCGAGGCTGTGGGTGGATTGAAACCCAGGCCTGCACTTTTCTGCACATAAAAGAGAGGTCCCCGCTTCTGTCTAAGATGCTGCCATCATACAGTAGAACCATCATAGACTTGGAAGTGATGCAGATCTGGGGTCAAATTCTATTTGCACACCATCTTAGCCATGTGGCTTTGGACAAAACACTTAACCTCTCTGATTGTCAGAGTCCATGTCTTTAAAAGAGGAAAAGTGATATTTATTTTGCAGGATTGTGAAGAATAGAAAAGAATGTGCATGAGGCATCTAGCAGAACCTCCTGCATATTTTACATGTTCAATAAATGATCATTTTTATTCTTCTTAGAAGATAGTGTGCTTGAATTGATTTGCTGGTGGCAAGAATGGCTTGGACTGAGTTATTTATATTTTCTCTCCATGGTCTCTTTAATGAGCAAAAAATAGTGGGAATGTAAATGATAGTGGGCAAGCATTGGGCTACAGCTCGGCTAAAAAAGCTGCGACTGTGCTGGGTTGTTACTTTCCTTCCAGGTAATAAATGCACATCCAGAGACGTGAGCCACACCCACCCCCAGCACAGCAGCACCATTTGCCAGGCAACCAGACAGACTCTAAGTTCAGCAGAGGGACTTGCAGGTCACATGGATGGAAAAGAATGTCTCAGAATCAAATGGAAGTATGCATTTTTTATTCTTTTATTTTCTATGCTGTAGGTCTTCTGTTATCAGTATTATCATCCTTTGGCAATCAGACCCAAATAAAAATCATGAAAATTACTTTCTTAAAGAAAATCTTACTCCTAGTCATACACAAATAAGCGTCTTATTTAAATAATGATGATGACTCTTCTCTGAGAATTTACAATGGGGCAGACGCTGTGCTGAACGCTGTGAATATATTAGCTTCTTAATTACAGCCCTGCAAGGGAGATATTATTTCCATAGATAAGGAAGCTCAGTCGCATTAAGATTCAGTAACTAAAATATTCTTCTCAAGCTCTTCGTCCCTACCCTGTCCTTGTTTACACCCCTTATATCAAAGGAGTCATTTGGTATTTGTTTTTTAAAGATTGACTAGCTTCACTTAGCATAATCTGCTCTAATGCCATAAAAAAAAAAAAAAAAAAAAAAAAAAAAAGATTCAGTAACTAACCCAAGGTCAAAAAGTTGGCAAGTGTCAGCCAGGATTCAAATTCAGGCAGGCTGCTCCAAGATCCATTCCTTGGAACCCTGAAGCTGCATGACCCCCTTCCTCAAATGCCAGCTCTTTCTACCCCTTCATCCTTTTCTCCTTGTTGTTTATGATTTATACTATCAGTACCATGGATTTTATATACAAAAAATAAATCACATAAAATAAGGTTTTGGGGGTGAAAATCGTCCCTGAAGCCCCACATTTTCATCTCAGCCCCAATCTGTCCTTCCCAGAAGAGACCACTATTAACAGTGTGGGGAATTTCCTTCCAGATTTTGATCATGCACGAGTACGTGTGTGTTGTGTGTGTGTGTGTGTGTGTGTGTGCACACATGCATGCATGCAAATACACAGCTCTTTAACTTGCTTTCTGCAAATAGCCATGTGCCACTATGACCTTGGCATGCCATATCACAGCGTGTGCTCTCTTCATTTCTGGCCAGCATTCTAAGTGCCTGAATGGTATGCGACACCTCCTTCAACCCTTCCCCTGCAGATGGGCTCCATGCTATTCTCAGTTTTTCTTAATTATACAATGTGTGGTAAGATGACATTTAACACATAGATCTCCTTGTATTGGTAAGAATCCCTACAGGGGGGATTGCTCAAAGAGGAACTAGTTCATCAAAATGGATAGATGTGAACTGCAGTAGATCTCAAGTTACCTTGAAAGAAGCAGTGGCCAATTTCTTTTTACTGTCTTTTCCCCCACAGCCTTGCTAACACTGAATATATAACCTTTTTAATTTTTGTCAATCTGATGAACAATTTGCACCTCTTTGGTTGGCAGCACAGCTGGGCATCTTTTCTACACTTACTGAATACTTGTAGTTATTAAGTTGCTTGTTCATATCCTTCTTCCATCCTTCTTTTTGGGGGATTCTTCTCTTATTAGTTTGCAGAATTCTCTAGGCATTATTAATATTAACTCTTTTGTGGTATCACTTTTGCAAGAATTTCCTCTTGCTTTTCTATTGTTCGTTGCTTATCTTTTAGCTTTGTTTATCATATCTTCCCTTGTATAGTAAGATTTTAATTTGCATGTTGTCAAATTTGTCAGGCTTTTTCTTTATAGTTATTGGATTTTGTGCCTAGAGATCTATTCCTTACGCCTTCAAATCTAGATGACAAGAGAAAACAGGCTGGTGTTTCTAAAACAATATTCTATTGGCCACTCTGATCCCGTAAGATGGGCTTAGGTATGCTTCAGGGAAAAGGGGTTCACAATCAAATAATTTTGGAAAATATTAACTTAAGCAAAGATAAACAGTGAGTTTTTTAATAAGCTGCATAACTTTTCAGGAATTTAATATGCTGGGATGCATTATGACATTTCTATAGGCTGTTACTATACAGTATACTGCAACCAACCTAGTTGGTCAAAGTCATCGGGAAACACCAAACAGATGTAGCAAAGTCCACTGCCTTCAGGACTGGGCAAATAGGAGGGGAAAAAATGACATGGGATGTGCCTGGAGCAGCTGGAAGTGATGAGGCACTGGAACCCACACTCTCTCTAAGAATGAGTTGTTCAGTTGTTCAAATGCTGTGCTGGCAAACTCAAATGCAGCTGTGGGATGCATTTCTCCCCACCTCTAGAGTCTAGAGATCCATGTGATCTGAGAAGGGCCAGTCCAGTAGCTGTCACCATTTCTTCATTCATTCTTAGCCCACAGGAACACGGGTGTGAAGCCAGCTCCCCACCCAGGCCCCGTATGCACACAGCACAGCCCCATTTCCCAACCCCGTGTGCTGCACCGTCAGGTACGGTAACAAGGATGATATAGACGAGAGTGTCATATGCCTATCGTAATGCCTGGCCCTCCCCGGGTCCCCAAGGCAAGTGCATCCATCCCTAAACATTACATCACCCCTCCTGCTCTTGGTCCACGGTGCCTCCACAAAGTATAATGTGAATTATCGTAATTAAGACCAAATGAGACAACAAAAGAACAACCCCTGGGCAAATTGGGGGAAGCCAGGGCTCAGTGTCTGCAGCAGGCTGCTGGTGTTCAAGAGCTGCTTCTTGTTCCTGGGCTGGGGAGTGACACCACAGCATCACAGTCCCCAGGGTTCCAGACAGATGCCTGCATGTACACACAGCAGCTGTTAGTGCAGAGGAGCTGGGCAGGGAGAAGGCAGCTTCAGAAGGAGCCCATCTTCCCAACCTCCTGCTCTAGGCTGGTAATAAAGTCGAACAACTGAGTAGCTGTCACTGGAGACGTAGGGTGTTATCAACACCACAGGAGAAGAGTTAATGTTCATCTGGCCCACGAGGCCCCACAGAGAGCTGGCAGGCCCGTGGCTCTCTCTTCAGGTAGGGACAGCCTATCTATGACTTAGGAACTTGGCCAAGACTGTTGTCACAGCCAGCGCTGGCCACAAGGCTCTGGCCACGCTCTTCCCCTGACACACTGAGCAGGTGACAGCCGGTGCTACCACCCTGCACTCCCAGAGGGGAAAACTCAGCTTATGATTCACTGGGGACCTCTATCTGCTGCATGTTTCTGAGGCCTGGGAACTAGGAACAGGTGGGTTTTCCAGATCTATTGGACTCCTAGGAACTGCTCAGCTTCACTGCTGAGATGACTGCTACTCTCATCATGAATACTGTTATGCATAAAACAATAGTATATATTCCATAGTGTATAAAATATTTAAAGCAAATACACACATATATGCATAGATGCAATACATACGTGCATAGACAGATAAAATATACTATTAATCATAGGGCTTTAACATAGGGACTATTATTGGAAACATTATATGTGCCAAACACTTTACATTCCTGATCTCACTTAATGCTATGACTGTTGCACGAGTAGATACTGCCATTCCATTTCACCAAAGAGAAACACTGGCACAGAGAAGTCAAGTCACCTGCCAGAAGCCAAGCAGCTAGTAAGCAGCACAGTGTGGACGTGCCCCCAGTGGCCCGACTGGCTCCTACCCAGCATACTCTGCTCTGCAGATGGCCATGGTGTTTTGGGAAAGGGGTTTCTTCTGGGCAAGGGGGAGGTTTTAGTTGGAGAAAGAAGGCTGACTTGGGAAAAGAAGAGAATGAAGAGCCCCCTTTTTTGAAAAGAAAATACAGTTTCCTGACATCCCTCCTCACCCATCTAGCAGGTTGCAAGACTGGCCACAAGGAAAACACTTGCTAGATCAGAAATTAGGCAGTCATGGGGGGGGCAGGTAATTTCCTAGATTAATCACCAACTCTGGAACCTCCTGTTGAAGGCTAGCTACAGTCCTCAAGAAGAGAGCAAGACCCAAACCCGGTGACAGGGTTGACTGGCCCAGAAAGAAGACAAGGGGGCTGTTGTACTTGACGTCTGATATGACCCCATAGGCTCCTGTGCTGAAGGCTTGAACTCCAGCTGAGGCACTTTGGGGCCTAGAGACTGCAGGAGGTGGCCTAGTTACATGTGTTCATGGGGGAACGTGCATCTGAAGGGTTTATTTTGTCCGTGGTGTCTCTCCTTCCCTCTTCCCCTGCCTCTGGCCTCCATGAAGTAAGCAGCTTTACCCCACTACACTATGCCGCCATGATTTCTGCCTCACACTGGCCCAGAAAAAAAAATGGAGTCAGCCTAGCAGGGACTGAGACTTCGGAAACTATGAGCCCAAACAGATATTTCCTCCAGGTTGTTAGTCTCCGATACTTTGTCCCAGCAATGGAAATCATTGCTGCCCAGAGGGATCTCACCCAGAACTGAGCACTCTGGGTTGTTAGCAACAGCCACTGTTTAAAAAACAACAAACCTCAAACCAGCAGACCCACCTCCCTGAACTCAAAGGGACCCATCTGTTCAATGTTTTCAGATTCTCTCTCTCTCTCTCTCTCTCTCTCTCTCTCTCTCTCTCTCTCTCACACACACACACACACACACACACACACACAATCACACACTGCAAGCATGATCATGACCATGGTGGGTGCCAGCAGACAGCCTTCTTGTAAGCTTTAAGAACATGTCTTAAAATGGCGCCATGGGAGAAGGCTGGACGTCTTCCTCATTCAAGAGCCATGGGCATTCAAAACTCCGTTCTCACACCTCTGATGTTCATATTTTGACTTTAATCAAAGGCTAGAGGGCCAAGGCCCTTGGGAATGGGACCCACGATGTCACAGGGGTTCCCCAGAACAGGACCAAAGAGGGCATTTCCTCAGAGAGGCTGTTTCCCCAAGAAAGTGGCGTTTGCCTCAGGAGTCTCGCCCGTCACCTATGTTCCTAGGACCTGAATCCAGGCTGTGCAAGACGAGAGGTCTGGTTCCTAATCACCACCAAGGAGTGCAGTTTCATTAATTAAACAATTCATAGTTTTCTTTTCTTTCAGGGAGCAAGAAGGGAAGAAGGCCAGCAGGTTCTAGAACACGTGTTCCTCCATGCTTTCTGTCACCACATTATGTTGGCCCTGGGTCTCACCAGGAGAAAACAGAATGCAGTATTCTGAACAGCCATCTGAAGAGGCAGACTGTCTGACCCCAAGTCCAGGGGAAGGCCACTTTACTTTGTGACCTTGGAAAAGCTAAGTTTCTGTGGCCCAGTGTCCTGGTCAGGAAAATGGAGAGCATAGTGACCTAATCTTGGGGTTGACGAGAAGATTGTAGGAAAAGCATGATCTCTCAGTGTCAGTTCATCTTCCTCATTGGGACAAACTGTCACCCTACCTGCCACCTGTCATCATTCCCAACTGTGGCCCCTAAGTGTGGGCAAGTTGAGAAGAGGGCAAAATCAAAGGATGACTGAAAGGTTGGGAGGAAAAGCCCAACCTGCTGTGGACATGGAATGGCATTTCCCTACGCCTGGGGTTCATCCTATGGACCACTTCTCAAAAATGGGCCACCTAAAGGTGGTGTATACACACCATGGAATATTAGCCATAAAAATGAATAACTTTCTGAGTTTTGCTGGTAAATGGATGGATCTGGAGACTATCAGATAAGTGAAATAAGCCAGTACCAAAAGACCAAAGGAATGTCCCTCTGATATGTGGATGCTAACACACAGCAAGGGGGAGAGAAGGGAAGACTAGAAGTTCGGTGGCTTAGACAAAGGGGAATGAAGGGAAGGGAGAAGAGATGGGAATGGGAAAGACAGTAGAACGAATCGGACACAATTCTCCACTGATCATGTATGAATACCCACCAGAGAATTCACGTTCAACCACAGGATGGGATCCTAATTAGAATAAGTTATAATCTATGTATATTTAATACATCAAAATACACTCTACTGTCATGTATATATAAAAAGAACAACAGAAAAAAGAACGGGCTGCTTTTCTCCTGTAGTCTGGACATTTGGCCATTTACAATATTCACAGAGAAAAGGAAGGGCCTTGGAGCCCGCTGATTTGGGGTGCCTTCGTGACTGTGACCCGAGCTCCGCCCATCTTTGCTGTCATTTAGCTCCCCTCCTTCAGCCTTTTGCCCAAAGACTGGGTCTTTAATAAAACTACACTATTCCTTGTGGTGACTAAGGAAACGGTCTGCGGACTCTCACAGCCTCGATTCAAATCCAAGACCTGCCAGCATTTCCGAGGGTTAAGTCACTCAACCGCTAAGCCTCCTCGCCTGGTCTGAAAAGCAGAGATAAGAGACTTTGCTTTATAAGGTGCTTGTTAGAAAAAATCAAATGAGCTAACAATCTATGTAAAGCCTTTAGCTCGGTAGCTTGACATGTCATAAACGATAAAACACAAAACAGAACAAAACGCAACAGAAATGGTCAACGCGGCTTCTCATCCTTTCATTCATTCAGCAGACGGATAATCGAGCACTTACTGTTTGCCAACCACTGCTCCAGACACTGGGGTTACAACAGACAGGGCCCCTGCCCTCCTCCATATGCTAGTGGGTCTGTCAGCATGTGTGGCGATCAAGTGGCCAAGAGAACACGCCATCCAACTCACCAGTTCTTTTCAATCCACTGGTACCATCAAACCGGGACATTGTGAGACAGCGCAGATCTCAAGGACAAGGGGTAAGCTGTTGTGCAACATCACCCTGGGCCTTCTCCTCACATTTGAGCTGCATCCTGTTCACAAGTGTCTCCTGCTGGCCCTGTCAACCTGCTATGGGTTTTACCAATGATGCTCATGGGGCTGGCACACGGATACTCCTGGCCTAAGGCTTTCCTGTGGTGTAGAGAAGGACATTGACTTTGGAGTCAGGGGACCTGGCTCTGCCACTGTGCAGAGGGGTACTTTGCAATGAGTTATTTCATCTTGTGAGCCTCTCAGGGACGTGGAGGACCAATTTCCTGCAGATCTCTAGCAGAATTAAAAACATAATGCAGAGTCTGTCTCAGGTGGGTCCTCGATGAGTAAGAAGGCCTTTCTATTGCTTTTTCTGCCCTTTTGAACCACTGGCTTTAAATTTAAACCAGCAGTTTTGAGGGAGCTGCTGCCATGCCAACTCAGAACAGTAAGGAAGGCCACAGAAAGCACTTCACAGAAGCCAGATGAACCTCTCAGATGGGGAATAACTTTCTTAAGTCCCAGAACTCACAAAGCATAGATCTGAGCTGGAACTAACACAGACATGGCAAAGGGGTCTCTCCAAAGCTGCTACCCTGCTGGAAATACTCAGTTTGCACCAGGAACATGGACTCTGGGCATTCTTATTCTACGCTCCCACCCAATGCCCGTGGCAGACAGGACTAACACATCACAGCACTCTCCCGCTGTTCCCCTTGCAGACTCAGAATTCAACCTCCAGACACCTTATGCTGTGTCTCTAGGTGAAAATTGGCCATCATTTCTTCCCCATATAGTCCTTTCATGTGAGTCTGTTCTCCTTGAAATGGGTATTTGGGTTTGTTTTGTTTATTCTTTAAATGAATAAATGAATGTACTGACACTATTAGGCTTCACAAGGTTAAGAACACGAATAGCTTCCATTCTAGTAAAAGACCCCCCAGAGTCTTTTAGTCTCTGAAGAGGTTGGAGGGATAGGTATAAATTACTAAAAATCATTTAAACTATATTACGCACCAGCCCTGTCTCCCAAGCCTTAACTACATTGTTTCTTCAATCCTTCTTGTCCTCTAAATTCGACTTTGGACTTCCCATCTTAAGGTAAACCAAAGCCCAGAAAACGGAAATGACTTTCCCAAAGTTATAAACCGACTCCCCCACCCCCAGGAGCTGACTCCTGTGGCAAACACCAAAGTCCACAGAAGATTCCTGGCCTGGGTTCTGCTGACGTCACGCGGCCTTGACCTCTCTGAATCTTCAGCTCTTTCCTCACACCCAAAACAGCATCACATTATTCTCCAAACTTGAATCTGCTCTCCAAATTTGAATATGACTTTAAATCCCTCTTTGATGACTTTTCAACAACCATGTAAATAGGTGGAAAGCATCATTGGCTTTATGTAAATCCCTGAAGCTAAATTTGGCCCTTAGAGCAAGTTTAAAAGAGATAAAACGCCTTTGCAAGGCTCTAGGGTAGAATCCATAAGAGGAAACTAGCATAATGTGGCCCAAATCATGGAGAAAGCGGGGCTCCTGACACAGTTGCCCAGACAATGAGGATGGGGGTGAGAAGATCCTTGTGCCCACACTGGAACAATCACGTTAGTCCTCTGCACTGGCACAGAGTCTTACGATTTGCCCCTTGGCAGAGTGTTCTGGATCCTCACCCAGGAAGGAGTCACGGGCAAGGGGACAGAGACGCTGGGAAGTTATATGACCTGCACAAGGCCACTGGGTCCACAGAGAAGCCCGTTCCTGTGCACCCAGCCCTTGCAGGGCACTGCCCATGCACTCCCCACTCGTCCTTGCCCCCTTTCTTTTTTCCTCCTTTCTTTTCCCACCTTCTTACTCCCTCCATCTTTCCCTTCCCCCAGAACACATGTGGTTCGTCACGGGAAAACGGATTCTGAGCCACAAGGGCAGCTCTGACCTCTCCTCCGTGGCCCCCTCTCTGGGCCTTGCTCCTTTTCCTCCCCACAGTGTTGGCCGCCGTTTCTGGTTTCTGCTGCTTCCCTGGAGCCTGACTCAGCCACAGCCTCTCCCACTGCGCTAGTTCATATCCTAACGCCTTGCAGCGCCTCTCCAGAAGCTCAGCTGCCTCAGCGATGCACAGGGTGGGCAGAGAGGGACACAGGCCGGGCTCTTGCCACGCTTCCCTATGCTGCCTCTGCCCCTGCTAGCCCCTCAATCAAAGAATGACCGGAGCTTTAGGAATGTGAGGAAGATGTCTTTAAAAACCAGCAAGAGGGAAAGGAAAGTGAAACTGCAAGATCACAGCCCCTATTCATCACAGGGTGACATCCAGGTCCACAGCAGGAGCAAAACGATCAGTGTACAGATCGCAGAAAGTATGGGTTGCAGCACTGTCCTCAGAGCCAGGCAGGAAGAGATCAGGATGCTGGTCCTGCCACTCCCCAGCGTGGAAGCTTTATCAACGGGCTGAGCTTCAGCTCCCTCATGTACAGAATGGACATTTATCACTGTCCCTGGTTATGTGTCCATCCACCTGACAGATGTTCAACATCCGCTATATATTGGTACTGCTCTAGATATTCAGTGATAAGCAAAACAGAGCCCTCCTACCACCCCCCCCACACACACACAGGCTCCCACTATTTGTTAAACCAAAAGAAGCACTTAGCAAAGCAATTCCCCAACTTTGCTTCACATTAGAACAACCTGGGGAGCTTTTGAAAGTCCCCATGCCCTGGTTGCACTCCATACCAATTAAATTAGCAAGGCTGGTGGTGGAAATCAGGCATCAGAATTTATTAAACATCCCCAGGTGGTTCTAATGTACAAAGTTTGGTGCCCTTAGCGTCAGCAGCACACACCCGTCTCTCCTCAGCGCCACTCTGGCTGAACACTTGCCTGATCCATTCTAAACAGAGCTGGGCAATCCCCCGCATAATATATATTTAAATTAGCAACTAAAAGGATAATGTCAATTTTTAAAACCAGGAGTAGCAACAATCTGCATTAGCTCATTGATTAAATAAATGTGTCTGGGTTCCTTCCATCAGGAGGCATTGGGCGGCCCTCGACACCCAGCCCAATGCTCAGGAGTGGATTCTTGGAAGTCCCCCTGAAACAGCCTCTGCATTCAGATTCATCTGCTCTGCTGCTTCCCAAGCACAGGGCAGGCCTTCAAGGTTTCTCAGAGATGTACACAGTTTGCAGATGAGCATCCCGAACCCCCACATTCAACATCCCATTTCTCCAAATTACCCCTAGTCTATAAAACAGACTCTTTAATCCTGAAGGGGATTGAGAATCAAGTCGGAGCCCCACCTTAATAGGAAACTGCCACCTTTCGGTTCTCCCACTAGAGTAGACCAAGTTTGACTGACTTCCCTCCAGATAACACAAGCTGGGGAGCTATTTTAAAAGGAGGCCCTGCTACAGTCATGGGAAACAAAAAGGGCATCTGCTTCCTCCTGCCCCAGGAGCCCTATCAACAATGCAGCCATCCCAGCCTTCAATTAACACCAGGCTGCATATTTAAGCCCCAAAGTAGTCATTATCTCAGCATGTGGTTATTTATTGGATGACCAAGGGAAAAGACAGAGATTTCTCTTTTTCTTTTGTAGTGTGAACCGACCTGCAAAAGGATGGTGGTTTTATGTTGACTTTTCATCAGGTTGTTGATGGATTCAAAGAGCCGCCTCATGGATTCTTCAAACTCCATCTGTTCTTTGCCTTCATAAAGCCTGAAAGAAGACACATTTGGGTTATTTCTCAAGCCAACAGGCAACATCTTTGAAAGAGTGTGCCAGCTACAACCTTCATTTAAAATTTAAAAGGAAAAGGGTCAGGAGATGCAGACTTCAAGGGAAAGGAGGTGTTCTGTGCTGCTGCATGCAGAATTCACTCAAGGGGGACCCTCCCACCAAACAGGATCCCTCCACCTGGCAGGACACAGGAGCCTCCGAGGAGGGAATGCTGAGCTAAGAGGACATGGATAATGTCACCCTTCTGCAAGAATCAGAGGGGAGAGGCTGTGGTCATCAGATTTTCAAAGTACCCTGGAAACATCAAGAAGAAATATTTTCAAATCCACCACCCCTCCCACTTCGCCACAGCCTGCATGGCCAGCAGGCCCCACAATCTACTCAGGGGCCTCCTGTACCCTTATTTCAGGAGGACACTTATTCTGGCCTCTTTCTCCTCTCATTACAAAGATCCTACATTTTTATCATAAAAAAACATAACAGAAATGCATAGGTTAGAAACTGAGAATTCTCATTAACCCAAGCAAAAAAGTCAGCTCTGTCAGTATTTTGATGTGCATCCTTCCAGAGGTTTCCAGTGCCTCCTGATGTTCACATGTGATGGTGCCTGGAAGCCATCCTCTCCTAGAGAATCAGGTCCCCAAGTCTCACCACCCATCCCCCACCTCAGGAGTAATGCTCAGCCCCGGGCTTCTCCAAACAAGCTTTATCGCCAACCGTGAAATATCCACAGCCTAATCTGCAGCATCCAGTGTGAAATGCACAGAGGAGGACTCCTGTCACCGGCTCAGATATAGAGTCTCTCCTGTCACAGCCTGACATGTCAAAAACTTGTCGGCGCCTGGGCTTTGGTAAAGGTGCTTTGCTCAGATAAAGCACTGACAGGCTTAACAGGTGTGTCTGCTTCTTGAAGCCCAGAGCTGAACCAGTACGGCCACCTCGCTGCCATCTCTGCACAATGCCCGCCCCACCCCTCTCCCCTCTGTTTCCTGGCTCTAATTGTGTCTTCTGTTTATCATCTTCAGTGTGAGTCATTCTCTCTGTGGGAATCGGGGACTTCATCGCCAGCCACTTCCTCTTTCTCTTTCTTTCTTTTTTCCTAACTGGCCATCTCAAAAATCCTCCTGGAGTAGGAAGCTAATGGGAAGCCAGAGCTGGTTCTCCCAATCAGTTCCAGGGAGCTGGCAATTGCCGTTGACTTTCTAGGAATCTAGGTCAAGGTCACAGAGAGGCCCTGTGCCTTGGGCATCTTCATTCTCCTCTCCAAGGCTCGCCCTTCTCTCTCCCTGCTCCTCTTCACACCACTCATTTCTGGACCTTCTCCTGGGGCCACAGATACCTGCTGTAGAGTGTGGACTGCAGGGAAAGTCAGCTCTGGGTGAAGACCCCCACTGCCCTGCAGGAACGGGGCCACCTTGTCAACAACCACGAACTTCATGGAGAGCAACTGTGCCCAGCACTCTGGGATTCCATTAGGCCATCCCCCTCCTCACAGCCCTGCCACCAAGCAGCCCCATCATCCTGCCCACTTGCTGCTTCAGCAGCAGGGCCTGGCTCCCCAGCCAGAATCAGAGTCAGGATGCAAGCGTGGCCATCCGGCTCTGGAGCCCAGCGCTCCATGTCCACCACCTCTCTCAATTTCCTGTGCCTCAGTTTCCCACCTGCGGTGTCGGTGGCCACAGGACTGGCAGAGGACTGCACGGTGGCTGGCTGAGCACAGAGCTAGGCCCCAGGGAGCACTAGCTGCTGTCCTGCGGCCAACTGTGAGAGGACTTTCCCTGCTGTCATCCCACTCCACAGGTAAGAACACAGGAAATCCTCATGAGCTTGAAACCTGCTCAATCCCACCTGCTCTGGTCTGGATGGGATTCATCCCCCAAGGATTCAAGTTGGAAGGTTGGATCCATGTGGTGATGTGAGAGGTGGTGGGACATATGAGAGGTGGGACCTACTGCAAGGTCAGTAGGTCACTGGAATGCACTCTTCGTAGCTCTCTTAAGAGGACCAGTAATGGACCCAGCTATGTTCTGGCTTCTTGTCTCATATGAACTCTCCCTCTCACCTGTGCTCCAGCGTCATGCCATCAGCCAGAGCCAAGTCAATGCCAGCACCATGGCCGTGACCCTCCAGAACTATGAGCTCAATACACCTATTTTCTTTATAAAATTGCCTGGCCTTGGGTATTTCATTGTAGTAGCAGAAAACAAACTAATACATCATCTCAGTGGAAAAATGGGACCACAGTCCCATTCTAACCTTGATCAAGCACAGAAGAAGACTGGATCTTAATTCAACGTGGTCATGTTGGTTTCCTCACAACTACTTTCTCTAGCCAATGGATAGTCCATCTCTCCAGAATTTTGCTTTGAAAACTGCTACTCTTTCCCCTACTGCAGCTACCTGAAACATTCAATAGACTATTATCACAATGCATCCACTAAGTCACTGGTCTTAGTACTGAGCCTGACCACTGCCTCCCATCAGTATTTGACACCCAGACTTGGCTGCCCCAGTATCGAGATGCCAGTGGGCTCTTCAGTCAGGCATCCTCCTTGGTATACTGGTGTGTGTGGTAGAGGCCATTATGACCAGGTAATCTTCATGGGAACTGCCTGCCCCACCAACAGGGATGGTCACTAGTGACACTTTGCTGCTAAAAGACAGCCCCATCCACCCATCAACTGAATGGCTTTTTGGTAGTTCTCTTTCTTTCTGTGAGTCGTCATTTTTAACAGAGAAACATAATAACGGGCTGTTGGGAGTCATCTCAGTGGTAGATCTCCAGGGCTCATGTTCAGGGACTGCTGTGGTTCCCACTCATGCGGTATCTGATGACCACTTTTTGGCTTTTATGAGCTGCACAGATTCCTTACAATAAACTGCACTCTAATTCAACTAGTGCTGGTTGGTTTCTCTGCAGCCCTCCTCTAGTCAGAACTGCATAGAGTGGAACAAATTTCTTCCTGCTGCTTCCTGGGGTGGGGTTTGAAACCAAGAGTTCTCAAGAAGTCCAGAGAGTACTTTGTCCATGCTCTCATTGGACAGATGGAGAGTCAGAGGACCAGAGCGGGGAAGAGACTTGGCATCGCCATCTTTTAAATATTTGACTAAGGTGGGAAGGAAGAGAGGACCTCAGACTCTTTTTAAAGAGTAGGCCAACACTCTCCATTGATTTCCAACTAAATTGAATTTTGTTTTCATCCACAAGAGAGATGGGATTCGCTCTAGGTCAGACCGTCCCTAGGGGATAGCTTGGACTAGAACTCAGCATTCTTCTCCTTCTACGCTTCTATTGGATCCTGAGGGCTCTGACCCCACTGGGGATTAATCCACTGATGGCTGACTGACCACTGAAGGCAGTGGAGACTGCAGGAGGGGGGACCTGGTTAGAAGGGGTAGGTCACTGGGAGTGTGCCTGGGAAGGGGATCTCCTGTCCCTGGCTCCTTTCCTGTTTCCCGCTGTGCTTCTTTCCTCCACCACGCCCTTCCGCCATGATGCTCTGCCTCACCTGAGCCCCGAGCAATGGAGCCAGCTGATCATGGGCTCAGACCTCGGAAACCATGGGCCAAAATAAATCTTTCCTTTTTAAAGTTGTTCATGTCGGGTATTTTGGTCACAGAATTGAAAAGCAAACTAACACAATTGCTGAGCCTAGAAGTGATCATGGTGGCAAATGCTCTAATCTGAGTGTAAATAAATAGAAGGGATATTTTGAGGAGTAAATGTGGCTAAGACAAGAAATACACAGGGGTTTGAGATTATATGGAAGAAACAGCCCGCTGAGATGGGGGCAACTGGGCATTCCAGGGCCTCCTGAGAAGCTTGCAAAGACAAATACAGCCCCATCTATTTTCAGCACTTTAAATGTGGCCTTGAAGTCAAGGGCACAGATGCTGCTCCAGGGTCCTTTTTTAGCACCTGGTCTCTGTTCCAGCTTCAGGAGAGAAACATTGTTTTCTAGCCTAGAACACTTAGAAAGGTACTCAACAATCCAGCTGATTCTGCCAGGGAACAAATTATGGAAGGGCTCCAAGGCCCTATCCACAAGGAAAACTGAAACAACCTGCAAGGCCCTGTTCTGGGGCCGAGAGCCCCATTACAGCCAGGCTCCCAGGGCTGGGATACATACAGTCAGGCTCAGCCACAGGTGATTCATTAAGGAGACAGTGCCCAGCTGAGCACTCGCCCAGTGCAAACGCAGCCCCATATGGTGCACACGGTGCTCTCTTCCACCTGCTTCGTGTAAGTACTTTGAGCCTTGGCCTAAAACTGAGATAGCCAACCTGAGCCCGCAGCCCAAGGGAGAGGAATCCAACCAAAGCTACTCGGGCTGTGAGGCACGCTGGCAGGTTCGCTGTAGTATCCAGAGGCGAGGTGGGCCCCATTTTGTTTTCTAAATCACAGTCACAGCCAGCTCCTCTAAGTGACCCTTACAGGCATCCCTCTGACTGTTGTCTTGCCTCTTGGAGGTAAAATAGAAACTTAGACTCTCTGGGTTCCAAATCCTGTCTTGCCACATACGGGGAGAGTGCGGGGAGCAAACCTTGGCTAAAACACAATCTCTTTAAGGGTCAGTTTCCTCAATGAGTAAAATGATGCCTTCCCTGTAGTTTTTCCAAAAATCAAATGTAAGTAGAGCACCACTCATCCAAAAATGGGATCAGAGGTGTTTCAGCTTGGGATTTTTTTCCTGGATTTTGGGATTTTTACACTTTTTACATAATCTTAGTGACAGGACCGGAGCCCAAATAGGAAACTCATTTATGAGGCTCATAGGTATCCTATACAAATATACTGAAGGTCACTTTATCTGACACTTTTGGTAATTCTGCTCATAAGACAAAGTTTCACAGTGTGGAATTTTCCACTTGTGGAGCCATGACATTCAAAAAGTTTCAGATTTTGGAGCACTCTAGATTTCAGACTTTTGGATTAGGGACACTCACCCCATAAATGCCATGTAAAGCGATTGGCACAGTGTCTAGCCCATGCAGACAGCAACCCAATACATGTAGGCTATGCTTACATCACTTGCAATTTCTCTTCTGAATACATCACAGTTTTGGTTCCTGAGCCATAGAAGCCCCAGGGAGAGAGATGGGCATCTTCACAAAGACCACCACCTAGTGAGAACTTAGCATGTGCCATCCAGCAAGGGGCGAGCCCACGGGTGGATCACTGATTACTGCATGCAGATGAAACAGAATCAGAACAGGTAGACATCATGGCCAAGCACTGCCAAGGGTCAGGCGCTGTGCTAGTTCTCCATCCACATGGACTGGCCCTTTCCACGGGGGCTAGCACCTAGACTTTGCATATGCAAAAGAGAAAATACAGTTTAAAGAGGAGATCTTTAGAGGAATGCAATGCCCCCCCCGTCACCACCCTGCTGCAATGCCACCCCCCCCAACAACCACAGCTTGTCCTCCCTGCCTCCTTCCTTCCTCCCCAGTGGGCCCCCGGAGGTGCCCTGCAGCCTCAGCCCTTGGCCCAACCCCCTCTGCCTCCCTCACCCAGTCCCATCTTTGCCTAAATTTGCTCTTGGAGAGATATGCACTTGACTCATTTCACAGGAGCCTGGGAGCGAGACCAAATTAATTGAAAACTTTTAAAAATGAAAAATCTGTTTTAAATGATTCCAGGATCTTTTCTAGAACTGAGCAAAGTTTTCAGTTCCCAGCACACCACTTTGTTACTTTGCAACCCCTTCGTGCCCCAAAATGGGATGCCACGTACTCAGTGGATACCACAGAAGGGAGGCCACCTACCTAGTGAATTCCCTCAGGTGACCGATACACACTGCACACTCCTTCAATTCAGACCATCATGGAGGCCAAGACATCCCTATCACAAAACTTCATCTTCAGCAACAACTTTGTTATGGTTTAGATATGTGTCCCCCAAAAATTCACGTGTGAAACAATGCAGAAAGGTTTAGGATGAAATGATTGGTTTGAAAGCCTTAATCTGATAAGTGCATTAATTCCCTGAAAAGGGATCAGCTGCGTGGTGACTGTAGGTGGGTAGGGTGTAGCTGGAGGAGGTGGGCGCTGGGGCATGCCTTTGGAGTATATATTTTGTCTTTGTTGAGCAGAGATCTCTCTCTGCTTCCTGGTGTAATGTCTTGAGTTGCTTTCCCCGGCCACACCCTCCCGCCATGGTATTCAGCCTCATCTCAAACCCCAAGGAAAGGAGCTGGCTGCTATGAACTGAGACCTCTGAAACCTGAGCACCAGATAGACTTTTCCTCCTCTAATTGTTCTGATTGGGTCTTTTGGTCACAGCAGTGAGAAAGCTGACTAAAACCTCTGGACTGCTTTCTCCATCAGAGTGTCAACTCCAAGCACACAGGGAATGAGGCTATCTCTATCATAATGTCCCTCTGTCCTTCGACGGGCCTGGGATATCGAAAGTGAGTTACAAACACGTGTCAGCAGATGGAAAACCACTGAGTAAGCGAATCTCAGCAGCCTCAATGTGGCTGCACAGAAAAGTCCTAGGAATCCAGAATGCATTGGCGTGGTCTCATGTTAAGGGCACCCATAGATCTCAAGGATGATATGAGCAATTACTATTACTACCTTTTCCACTGAGACAACTGCTGCCAACAGCTGCTATTATTAAGCATTTACTCTTCTGAGTGCTGCGTCCATATTTATTTCTTTGATCCGTACTGCAACCCCATCATGTCGGTGTTATTACCATGAAGTGAATAAGGACACGGAGGTACAGTTAGATGGCATCGTTTGTCCAAAGTCACTCAACTCATAAATGGCAGAACCAGAAGTTCAGGCCATGAGTGTCTCTGCCTCCCACCTTCTCCCCTTAACCACTAAGCAGCATCCCCTCCTGGGGAGAGGGTTCAGTGGCAGCCAGCTAGGAGCTGGAGCAGGTGGGGGATGGGCAGCACTGGGTGTCCAGGGGAGGACAGAGGGAAGCTGGCTGACTGGTTGGAACCTTTCCTTACTCAAGCTCTAAATCCAAGGTGACTGGGCTGATGTTCCCACCCAGGAGCCAAGCATTTGCTTTATTTGAGAAGGTGTAAATTACTGATTTACAAAAAGAACCACTGAGCTGTTCCTGGTTTGAGAAGAGTGATTACCTTGGGAAAGTCACAATACTTCAAGACCAGAGCCAAGAAGTCAAGCGCACTTTCTGCCTTTCTCTCCCATTGTTCCTCTCTCCAATATCTCTCTCTCTCTTCACCTGGCACTGAGCATAATTTGTAGCCGAACCAGTGGCCGAGTCTGTCTGAAAATCATTCTTGTGCTTACTGATCCTGCTTATAGAGAGAAACCCTGCAGTGTGGTCAGCAGGTATATTTCTGTCATAGTGAGAGGGCTAGAAAAAGCTTGAGAAGAGGGTCCCTGTCTGATCTGCCTCTTCCCTGTATGGTCACTGTCACCCACCGTCCCCCCCACCCCTTCCCCTGTGCCAAGGTTTATGAACCTGAAATAGAAGTCGCAGATGGAGACGTGAAATTTTGGTGCAATGAGGTTGTGCTTAGCTTTCTTGATCAACAAAGGCCAGAGAAGATTTCTTTGAAAGGATAACAAAATTGAAATGTGAGGAGTTATTTTGTCGGAAGACAAAGTAGGGAAGCTCTTTCTGGAAGGGAAGCAGTAAAGGAGGCTTAGGATGACCTTAATGTTGCCAGTCAAGCAGCCCTGTGGCCGGAGAGCCTTGCGTGGTGGTATTTCATTGAACACCCCCAGTGGGCAGTAGGCAGGGCCCAGACAGGAGCCAGTCTTCTGTCAATGACAAAAGGATTTGTACTGAGCTGTTACTTTTCCAGAGGGTGACATTTAAGGAGCGACCAGCCCTTAGGGCAAACTGCAAAGAATTTTCACTAGAGTCTTTCTTCCTGCTGTAAATAATCCCGGGGAAGAAGGATTTGTGGTTGAGGGGAAAGAAAACAAATTCTGCATCATGAGGGGAATCCTGCTTTGAAAACTGTCTCGAATAAAGGCATAGAAATTAACGTAATCACAGAAGAAAAACTGCCTCAGGTGGATGCCTAAACCACCTGAATTTAAAAAAAAAAAAGTAGAAGTTAGCAATATGGAAGAGAGGAAAGAAAATCCATCTAAAACATCCACTTTACTTTTAAATTATGGCGACCCTATGTAATAAATTCACAGTAAGTAGGTAATAAGACGTAGGCAAAGCCTCGGAGAGAACTCTTCGTTATGAATCGAGTGTGACGGGCGCCCTGTGCCATCCTTCATTCCACTGAGAGCTGCAGACTTTCTGTCATTTGGCTAAAGGACCCAAGTAGCATAATTCTGTGCCTAAGTAAATTTCTCCATTAGCATGAAAAATGGCATTTGGGGCTTTCTTTCTCTGATATAATTAGAAATTGAATGTTCTCAAAACAATGTTCCTAAGGATAAAAACACATGCACATACCCCTCCATGCTTCTGTTAAGAGAAAAACAAATTGCATTGACCACTTAAAAGGAGAGCAAATATCTACTGGAGTCCTTTCTAGATTTTTCTGTATGGAATACTCTGTTGAAAAATTTGGGTGCCAAGAAGAAACTGGGTTTTCATTGCATCTCTTTCATTTCATCCTCTAGTTCTTTAATAACCCAGGAGGTTTCCATGATAAATGATAGCAAAAAATAAAGTTGCAGAATGATTATATACATACACACACAAATTGTAAAATCTGGCAATCTATATATTAAGTTGATGATAGAAAAATCCCTTGGAAAAGGGACTGTGTGTGAGAGTCCCATTAGACAATTTTATGTTATCTTCTGATTTTTTAACAAATGAATGTTATATTTAATTTTTTAAAGCAAGGTCTTCTCTTGAGGGTGAGTGCATCTCTCCCTTCAGCCCATATCAGGACAATCCTCTCCATAGCCTGTCCTGTGTCCTCTCATTCTCACCCAGGAAACCAGGCTAAAAGGAGACCCATCACCAGGTCTCATCCCAGGAGGCAGCTTCCCTCTCCAGTACGGAGTAGAGATGCTCATTCTCATCTCCCTCCTGGTTTCCTGCATAAACTGCAGCTAGAGAGACAATTGCCTAAGAATGTCAAGTTATTATTATTCTAAACTGTGGTCGTGCCAAGAGCACCTAAACTTTGTCCTTTGAGTCCAGGGTTTCTGAGGAGGATAATTAACCCCAGGCTTCCTGCTCTCTTCCACTGGGAGCCCTGACATTTGGTGTGTGTAAATAGAATTTTTTAACATTTTCTTTCCTAATGGTGCCAGTTTCTAAAATACCTGTGCCATAAAACTCTTTGTTTTGAAATCTGGGAATATCCAAGAAGGCACTGAATTCAAACACCCTTGGCTTTCCATCACTGGAGACCTCTGTAGAGAAAGCTGGAGGGCAGAGGGCCATGGGCATGGGCATGGCAGAGGGCAATGTAACAGACCAGGATAGTCTGAGCTGCAGGGCTGAGCTCTAGACCAGAGCCAGCAATAGTCAAAATTGTGACCTCCAGTAGGTCATTCAACTCTAATCTCCAGTTCTCCTATCTCCACTTAACTACTTAACATTGAGATAAGCCTTCAGGAGTGTGTGTGTGTGTGTGTCTGTGTGTGTGTGTACACACAGGCAGGGGGCATGGTATACATGCATGGTACTGGGGATCTAACCTAAGGCAAGGCATGGGCTCTACCACTAAGTAACACTATAACCTAAATCCTTCAGGATTCCAACTGGTTTTACTGTCAAAGAGCAAAGATGGCATCTGCAAGTTCAATCCTTAGTACCAAAAAAAAAAAAAAAAAAAAAAAAAGAGCCAAGATGGGACACATTACCCTCCAGAATTTCCAAGCAGAGCATATAGACCCAGAGGCATCCAATTCAGAGCTTAGAGTAAGAAGGAATGGATCTTGAAGAGTGCAAATGTCATTCAGTTATGGAGCCCATTAATTCACTCTCTCAAAGCCACTTTCTCCTCCCCTGCTTCAGGACCTCCGCTGTCACCCAAACTTCCATTGCCTGTCACCTTTAAGGTTCTGAATCAATCTCCCCTCTCTCATGCTCATCCCCTGACAATCCATTTTCTACAGAAACACAATTGTGATCATCGCATTTTCCATTTACAATCCTGTAGCAGCTCCTCATTGCCCAGAAGACCGTGGCCACTTGCCATGGCCCCACATTCAAGGCTCTTCAAGGTCTGTCCTTTCTTGCACCTCTAGGTGATCTCCAGCCACCCTGTCCCTGGGCCTCTGCATGCCAGCCACTCTGGCCTTTTTGCAGTTCACCTGGGTCATGCTCCCTCTGTCAGGGAGCTCTCTGTGGCTTTATTTTCACCTACTACCCCTCCTCCTCACAAGCCAACACCCCATAGTTCAGGCCAGGGCTTAGATGGCACTCTCCCAGAAAAGCTCCCTGGCCCCCTAGGAGTTGACCTTACTACCTGCTCTGAGGCTCATCGCTAATACCTCCCCTTGCCTTAACCACATGATCATCTGCTCAGTGACTCTCTTCCCAACTATACCAAATAGTCCATGAAGACTAGGCCTGAGGTTGTCCAATTCATCATTGGATTTATAGTGCAAGGTGCTATAAATATGTAAATATGCATCAGATAAGCACTGGATAGCTAGCATTAGCAAAGCCAAACCCCCACCACTAGGCTAATAGGTCAATTCATTTTGACATAGAAACTTGCATTATTTACTCAGATGCTTAAAAAGAGGAACCAAGATTCAATGGCGGTTTGCACAGGACAGATATGGAGGGTGTCGCTGCTGAACATAAGGAGGAAAAAATACTGTGGGCTGAAAGAGCAAGTCTTTAAAGTGGAGAAATGCCCACATGTGACAAGCTGCTTATCATCATTGGGTTTGCAGGCCCTGAGATTATCTCTGAGCTAGCCCCAGGATACATTCCACCTGCCCTGCAGATGCCCTGCAGATGCCTTCCCAAGTGGACAGGGTGTGGGGGTGGCCAAAGCCCAGGCTCAGAAAAGCTGAGCATGCACTGTAGGCAGCAGACGCAGGCTGCAGGACATGCCAGGGCCAGGTCCTTGTATTGACTTCTAGGATTTAGGAGAGGCCACATTCTAATTTTGCTGCATTGGGGGAGGTACTAGATTTCATATTAAATCACATCAGAGGAGGAAATGCTGAAAAAAGAAGAGGGATTCTCTCCTAAGCAGGTGAGCTTTAAAATCATGGACTGCGGTTCAGTCATCAGACCCTGCTGACTCAGTGGTGCATAGCTGGCCTGAAGCCAAATGAGCTGAGCAGTCGAGTCACCTCACCTGTAAGGGATGAAGGAAAGAAAAAACCAACAATAGTGGACTCTAAATTCCAGGACAGGGCAGCTTTGACTTGGCTAAGTAGTTGTGCTTGGGGTTTCCTTAAGAGTATTTATTCAACAACAGTATTATTCATTATTCAACAAAAATTTGTTGGACACCTACTGTGTGCTGATCAATGTGCTATAAAGAGAAGTAAAAGTGGACCCCCAAACATATAAAACAGCAACTGTGACATGTACTTCAAGGACAAATTTTGTGGGCAATAAAAACATAAAATAGAGACTTGACCTAGCCATAAAATAAAAGGGTAGGTTCCCCAAAGAAGTGACACTTGAAATGACACAGGAAAGGTGAGGAAGAAGAAAAGTGGAGAAAAGGGGAGAGGGAAGGGTGGTCCAGGTCGCAGGAACAGCAGGCGCGTGGCCCTGAAGGACAGAATAAGATCTGAAGACCTTCATTTCTAACAGCAAGCTGGACAAGAACCCTGGAAAACCTCTCCATGGAAGAGCTACCAAAGATGGGTTTAAAAACCAATCACTGAATTGTCAAGATAGTAAGAATCCACATGAGACAGACAACACCGAGTCGGACTGTGGTACTGCTGAACAGTAAAGCCAACTTTACCTCAAAGGCATCTGCCGAAGCCTAGCGTCCTGAGACTTCCATGTTGATGTCTACTGAAGGACAAAAAGAGTGAGCCCTGCTTCCTGGAGACCCTAGCATTAAGCTGGCTTCTGGGTCTGTCACCCCTTCTTTGTAAGGGTAGTTGAGGGGTAGACTCATTACACAAATGTCCTTAGTACTGGGTGGGGAATCCCATCTGCACTGGGAATGCATAGCCACAAGCCAGTCTTCTCCTGCACTTTGTTTTGTTTGTTTGTTTATTTGTTTTTCCAAAGTCATGTTCTTTGCTGCATCGACAAGCAGAGAAGTTAACTTAAATAGATCTCTGCTTTATTCTGCCTTCAAGTGAAAGGCAGAAACTCTGATTTTCTTTGGAGGTAAATAAAAATTTAATTCAAGACATACACATATACATGCACACACAGAAATACACAGTTACCAACTGATAAAGGAAAATTGGCTTTAAAAAATATGGGCTGCAGATGTAGCTCGGGGGTAGAGCACTTACCTAGCATGAGGCCCTGGGTTGGACAACCAGCATTGAAATAATAACAAAACCAAGAAAAGCAAAGGAAGCAAAGCTCTAAAACAGATACAGCAGATCCAGACCCACAAATG
This sequence comes from Urocitellus parryii, assembly GCF_045843805.1. Classification (NCBI taxonomy): domain Eukaryota; kingdom Metazoa; phylum Chordata; class Mammalia; order Rodentia; family Sciuridae; genus Urocitellus; species Urocitellus parryii. Next base: position 157,126,412 of record NC_135531.1, on the reverse strand, counting down.
CTTCCTATTGCAATTCTACAACCAAGAAGATAAGATCAACATAATTAATATATTTCAAAATCCCCAAATAGTGCTTGAAAATATAATCAAGAAATAAAAAATTTAAAAAATGATAAAGTAGTTTTGAAAAGGAACTAAATGAACTTCTGAAAATTTGTAATTATCAAAATTAAAAACTCAATGATTTAAACAGCATATTAGTCATAGCTAAAAAGAAAAATGAATGAAATGAAAAATAGGTTCAAAGAAATTAGCCAAAATGAATCCCCCCAAATCAAAAAAAAGATGGATAAGATGAAAAGTTTGAAACCTGGAGAATATAATGAAGGCTTATATGTATTGGATGACATTTCAGACAGATAATAGACTACATGGAGAAAATGAAAATATTTAAAAAGACAAGAGTGGGAATTTATTTGGAATTGGTATTAAGCACACAAAACTCCAGATCTAGGAAAACTAATTTGTATCAGAGATACCATCCCTAAATACATCAAGGGGAACCACAAACATCAAAGATGAAGAAATTATGCTGCCAGACAGGAAGAAATACCACTCCTAGAAAGAAACAATGGTACGATTGTCAGCTAGGCCTGACAAGAAACAGCAAAGATCAGTGAACCAACAAATAGACAAATGAGAAGCAGACCTATAATTTTATGACTATGAAAACGTCCTTTCATATCTTAGGATAAAATCAGAGTAACTGAGAGACTTTACTGCAGAATTTACTAAACTTAATTCTAAAATATTTACTTCAAGAAGAAGGAAAACAAATGAAAGGTCTAAGTTAAAAAGAGAAAAGATGAACTTCTAATTTTTTTATTGTGGTTAAAAACCATATAACATCAAATGTACCATCTTAACTATTTTTTAAGTAGTAGTAGCATATAGTAGCATTGAAGCACTTTTGTTAGTGAAAATATATAAACAAATACTGACTATTTAAAACAATATCTAATTTGTTGAGTTATTTTCTTTAAAGTTAAACTTTATAATATTAGCACAGTATTTAAGAGGAAAGTGATCCTTTTATTTTTCAAGGGAAATGTAAAAGATATCTTTAAATCTTATTACATTAAATATGTATGACAAAATATCTAGGTAGCCACTAATCAAAATAAATATAAAATGTAACTTTCAAACTCATAAAGTGAAAAAGTGAAGAAGAAAATTGAAAACGATTCAAAAAAAAGTAGAGGATGGGGGGACAAAACTACAAGGAGGAGGAACAGTCAAGAGGGAAGAAATAAATTCAGAACATCAATTATCACATTGAAAATCTATCATCTCTTCATAATGAACATCAGCATCAAATTACTAAGGGACTTTCTTCAACTGATGGAAACATCTACAATAAATATCAAAGGTACAAGGTGTTTCACGATTTCATTTCTTTTTCTTGTTTTGTTTTTTTGTACTGGGGATTGAACCAAATGATGCTTTAACACTGAGCTACCCCACCAGCCCCCCTCCATTTTTTTTTTTTTTTTTTGAGACAGGGTCTCACTATGTTGTTGAGGTTGGCCTTGAACTTGTGATCCTCCTGCCTCAGCCTCCCAAGTTTCTGGGATTGCAGGTGTGAGTCACGGTTCCAGGCTTGTTTCATCATTTCTATTCAAAATGACCTAGAATCCTAGCCAGTGAAGTAGGAGAGAGAAAGAATTAGGATTAGAAAGGGAGACATGGAATGTTCCATATTTACAGGTATTATACTTGTCTATTTAGTAAATCCAAGCATCTCTGTAGATATGGGCTTGGGGCCAGGGGGACAAGAATAGATGCATATGGGGAATCAGAGAAAATGAGGTGTCAAGGACAAGTCCCTCTTCCTCTTCTTTGCAAGGTGGTGGAGTGTGGGTCCCTGTGAGGGGCATTGTGAGTTTGGTTCTGACTCTGAATGGCCTTTGAGATACTAAAAGAGGAGAGAAAAGGAAATGATGGTGCTTGGGCCTGGAACCTGGGGTCAGAACCTGCTGGCTTTGCATTCTCCACCCACAGGTGGCAACTGGGGGAGCAGTTTGGGACTGAGAGCTGAGTGACAAGAGGTAAAGGCCAGCCTGAGACTAAGGATCTCCAAAGAGGGCATCTGGGAAGAACGGAGACTGAGAAGAGGGCTCCACATTGCAGAGGCCAAGGCAGGAAAGGGTATCAAATGGGGGACAGGGACAGCACTGTAAAATGCTGTGGCTCCTCCTGTTTAGGATGCTTTTAATTGCTGGCACAATAGTATGAATCACCTGAGGCTTATCACAAAGTGCATCTAATCACGGGAAACCTCTGCATTTTTTCCCACCCTGGTAGACCTCAAGACATGAAGATTCACACCCCACCAAGAATGCTCCTTTAGTAGGACATCAGAAAATAATAATTAATACCATTTAGTCCAGAAAACTGGACCTTGGGAAACCATTCTTTTGAGGAAATGTATACCCACAACCAACGCAGTCTGCACAGTGCATGTTAATGATCACCTCTAATGGCTCTGGCAGCATCTGCTACTTTGGATAATATGGATCTTTAGACCCATTTATTAGTAGATCATTGAAAATCATAATCATAAACTTTTTAAGAAAAACATCTGTCCAAAACCACAATCCAAAATCTAGGTGGCCAAAGAATTAATGGTTGTTAAAAAAAAAAAAAAAGAAAACAAACAGTAAATGTGAGTGTTAGACAACTACATTCAGCAGAGCTGAGAGACGGCAAGAAGAGATTCAGGGATCTCAAGGAGGCACAGGCTCTGTCTATCCCCCAACCTAATGAAAGAAGGCACAGATTATGTCACGTGTATCTTACCTGGAGAACCTCAGAGGACTGAGGGGGTTTTGAGTCACACGTGGTGCATGACACACACCTTTTTTTACTCCCTGAGCATTACAGCAGGTAGCTGACACATGAGCATTTGGTTGAACACCAGCCTGCAACACACTCGGCATCCCCCTGCATGGTAGGCTCTGACCAGCCCCTGGAGCCCTCTTTCTCCTCTTCTCCCCTTTGCCCACCTCCATCAGCCACCCAGCATTCTGATTGTCTAAAACCATTCCCACTTGTTCTTTACCAAGAGCGCTTGCTCATTCTTTTCTTCCCTGAAACTCCTCCTCCCAACCCTCCCATGGCTGCACCCTCCACCTCCCAGTCTAAACAGCTCTTATTCAGGACTCTCACTCAGTATAATACGCGCAGCCTATCCCCACGTGAGACGAGGACACTGAAGTGCGAAGTTAAGTTCCTTGCAAGGTCAGAGACACTGGGATGCAAACCCAGGTATTCTGGGCTGGAGCATCCTCTATGCTACTGTGCTGACCATCCATCTCAACTGCTATTGGCCCTCCATTCCCCCATTTCTGCATCTACAGACTCAACAATCTCAAACAGAAAAAATATGTATATATACATATATAAACTGGATCTGAATTGAATGAGTAGACTTTTTTTCTGGTCATTGTTCCCTAAGCAATACAGTGTAACACCTAATACATATCTAATGCACCATTTAGGTCATATGAGATATGCAATCTAATGTGACTTAAAGCTCACAGGATATGGCTGGATTATGTTCAACTTTGCCATTTTAGGTAGGGATTCAAGCATCTTTGGATTTGAGTACTGGTGGGGGTCCTGGAAGGGATCCCCCTTTAGGACAGCTGAATTTGCTTATTTCCCTCAATAGCGTTTATCACAGTTTGCAACTACTTGCTTTATTTGTTTATTTTTTTTTCTATCTCTCCTAGCATGAGGCAGAGACTCCCTCACTCTTACACATGACAGGGTCCCATCCTGAGTTTGGCCAAATGCAGGATTGACCGCTAATGGAGAATGAGTGAGGGGGCGCAATCAGCGTCTCTGCAGCAGCTATCAGGAGAGCAGATGCAGGTGGTGGAGGACAGGTTTAGAGAGTTGAAGGACAGTTGCCAGATGCGCTTCTGCACCTCGCAACTAAGATCTTCTCCATTTTTTCCCACCCAAAAGACACAACACGCAGCCAGCCAACAACTGAGCCGTCTGTTCTTTCCTATTAAGGAAACAAATTCTCCTTCAGGGTGTCGCCTGCCTCGGGAGCCTTGGAAGTGGATCACAGAGTGCATGTAGTCATGCTAATTCTGTTGTCATCCCTGACAATTGTGTTAGCTTGGTGAGTTTCACCCTGCTGGCAAGCCAGGACCCTCTTACCCGGCATCTGCATGCTTCATTACAAGGGATTTGCAAACACATTTCCTAAATCTACATACTTACTGGGTAGATGACTCTCCCCCCACCCCAGTCATTTTCTAAGGAGCTATGATCCTCAGCATCTGATAGGAAAAGCCCATTTTGTGCTCGGCAAGGATATGGCCGGCACGCCAGCTCCCAGCCTTCTAGCGAGGAGGTAAGGAGGAAGGGAAGTAAGTGATCACAGTTCCCACCTTCAAGAATGCACACCTAGGTCCTGTCTGCTCCCTTAACTGCCTAGAGCACAGTCTTGTTCTGTGAAATTAAGCCATGTAAAGGACAATGGAAGCAGGCAGGACCCATGTCTCACACTCTGCTCTGAGCAGAGAATGGAAGTTTGCCCAGTGTCAAGCGGGCAGCCTGGGATTGTGCAAGGAGAAGACAAGACAGAGGCACAGGATTCCCTTGTGCTCCAGGGAAGACCAGCTGCACTTCAGCCCCAGGCCTCAGCACACTCCAGTGACCTGAAGCTGGGTACCAGGAAAGACAGCGTTAACAGCTTGGATGTGGTTTGAGTGTGAACCCCAAGGGCTCATGTGCTGGAACCTGGCCCTCAGAGTGGTGGTTTTGGGAGGTGCTGGGCAACCTTTAAGAGGTGGGCCTGGTGGGAGAGGTAGGTCATTGAGGACATTGCCCTAGGATGGCAAGAAGATGGTTCTCATGGGATTCCTGGAGTGACTCTCATAAGAGGTTGTTAGAAGAACAAGGCTGGCCACTCTGGCTTCCTTGCCTGGTGACATGATTTCTCCTCTTGTGCACACACATCTGCCATTGTGCTGCCATCCACCAGGAGGCCTTTGCCAGAGCTGAGCTCATGCTGACACCATGTATGGAAGCTCCAGACTGAGCTCAATAAGCATCTTGTTTAATAAAGACATCCAGCATCAGGTATTTTATTATAGTAACAGAAAACAGACTAATGCAGATGCTAAACTTTAGGAAAGGGTTAGCTATTCAACAGTGACGTCCTCATTGCAAAATGTCATGCCTCCAATCAGCTCTCAGACCTGACCTCCCATGACCAACATTGCCAATGCTCCTTTTGGAATGCTTTTCTCTGCCGCTCCTGGAATTCCAGTCCCTCTTACTCCTGCCCTGAGTCCCTGACCTGCCTGCACTGGGGCTCTTCCCTGGCCATCCCTTCAATGGGCTAATCCTCTGGACTTCCCCCTGAGTTTCACAGTGTTGCTCAGCTTGCATGACAGCATCAAAGACTCTTTGGATCAATTTCTACAGAAACTCGATTTCCATTCTTCGCTCTCCCAAACTCCAATGTACATTTCTATTAGGCTTTGCCAATCAACATCTCAAACTTTTCATGCTGCAGACCAAATAAACCAAGGAAACATGCATCTCCTTTATACTCACCGGGCTGCTCTGCAATGTTATGTCAAAGGGTCCAGAAAGTTCAGTGACAGAAGGGCTGACGGGGCCTCCCAGTCCACCACTGCATTCAGTTAGTCCTGGTACCCCCGCCATCTCTGAACCCTTACGTGATATGGTACAGTGGAGCTTGGTCTTCATCTCTGCTTCCTAGCACATTGCTCCTAAAGTTACTGGAATTTCTAAAGTGAGAAGAGGTTTTCGTATGCTAATGAGATGACTGGTGACTAGCAGGTTTCACGGGAGCTGGTCACTGGGAAGACCAGGTAGGATTCCAGGGTTGGGATTTTGAGCCCCACCAGCAATCTCCAGGGAAGTGTGCGCCTAGAAAGATTGCATCTCTCACCAATGGCCAGTGCTCTAATTGATCATGCCTGGGAAATGAAGTGTCCATAAACCCTGAAGGACAGGGTTCAGAGAGCCCCTGAATGGCTGAACACGGAGGCTCCTGGAGGGTGGCCTCGGGACAGGGCACAGATCTCCGCCCCTCGCACATGCCTCTCCTGTCCTTCTCTTCATCTGGTGTCCCCTGGTACCCTTTGTGGATCCTAGGTAACTAGCAGACATAGGACGTGTTTCTCTGAATTCCCAGGGCCGCTACCCAACCTACTTGAACCTGAGGACCCTGACTCACGCCTACTGGGTCAGAAGCACTACTTAAACAACCTGGGGCTTGTGCGACTGTCATTCATGTTTGACTGAGGTTGGGGACAGTCTTGGGGATTGAGCCCTCAGCCTGTGGGATCTGATTCTATCTCCAGGTAGGCAGTGTCGGGGCCGAATCACATCTGAGGACGCCCGAGCTGCTTGTGTGGTGCAGGGGACCCACACGCATTAGGTGGGGGCCATCGTCTGTGCTGAGCGTCCTGGGGCGAGGGCAGAGGAAGGCAGTTTGCTTTCCTCACCGCCCCCCCCCCCACTTCTTCCTCTTCTCCAGTGCTACTGTGACCATCTCCGCTCAAGCCACCTGCCTGGATGACCCTCCCCACAAGCCCTACCCCTGAGGTCCACCCGCTTTTTCTCTATTCCTGCCTTCTCCTGTGTGCTAACTCCTACTTCCTCCTCTTTCCACAGCAAGAACCTAATCAGGTTAATTCCCCGCATTAGAACATCAGTGGCTCCCCCCTGCCAAAAGCAGTGGTTTCCAGACGGCTCCTGTGAGAAATAAAACTTAATCAGCTCTCTCAATAGATATTATTTACTTATAAATTTCATCCATGTGCTATTACCAGTGCTTAAAAAGTTTAATTTCTTCATCTGGGATTTAATAAATGGTAATATCTTTACCTGATCTTGGTGAATTCGTTTGTACACCATGGGGGTGGCTCACTGAGTGTGCTCAGGATGAAGAGCAGCACCTAAGCCCGAATCCTGCTGCACAGAGGAGGAAGACCAGCTCCAACCCCCTGTCCAGACACACCATGCCCGTCCTGCAGCTTGCCACCCTGAAGCTTCACCTACCAGCCACTAGTGCCAGTCAGCTTCCTGCCACTACAACCGACACCTGAGATGACCAACTTATTAAAAAAAGAAGGGTTATTTTGGTCCATGACTGGTTGGTCCCATTGATTTTGGGTAAAGAGTGCATATCACGGCAGGAGAAAAACTAGCCAGGGAACAAAAGAAAGGAAGGAAAGGAAATAGGGTCCCACAGTCCCCTTCTGGGGCATACCTTCAATGACCTCAAGACCTCCCAGTAGGCTCCTCCTCTTAGCTACAAGTTCCATACTTGGGCTGCGGCTGGGGCTCAGCGGTAGAGCATCTGCCTAGCATGTGTGAGGCACTGGGTTCGATTCTCAGCACCAAATATAAATAAATAAGTTAAGTAAAGATCCATTAACAACTAAAAAAAAAAAAGTTCCACACAGACCATAATACCAGAGGCTGGGGACCAAGCCTTTAACACAGGGACCTGTGGGGGACACTTATCCAAACCATAGCCCCACTCCTCTTTACAAACATGCTATTCACGTGTGGGCTCAGCAGAGTACAAAGAACCTAGGGTGTCAGATCCCTTGTGACCAGGCCTAACTCTGTGTCCTGGAGTCCTGTTTGGTACCTTCCTGGGCTTCCATTTCCTCTCCTGTAGGATAGACATATGACACCTATCCTTTGCAAGATTGTTGTGCGTATGAGGTGAGGTAGAGTGAGAAGTGGTGGGGGCCACACATAGAGAAGGGGCCTAGCAGAACAGATCTAGAGGAGCAGGCAGAATCACCAGTTCCGCTAGGTCAGATGTATTTGGAATGTGGGATTTCCTTTTCCCCTAATGGCTGCTTCAACATTTAAAATATCACCTTCTTGGGATGGGGATGTGGCTCAAGTGGTAGCGCGCTCAGCTGGCATGCGTGCAGCCTGGGTTCGATCCTCAGCACCACATACCAATAAAGATGTTGTGTCTGCCGAAAACTAAAATATAAATATTAAAATTCTCTCTCTCTCTCTCTCTCTCTCTCTCTCTCTCTCTCTCTCTCTCTCAAAAAATAAAATAAAATATCACCTTCTTTGAGAAGAATTACTGACTATAAGATTAATTTGAATTGTCAACTTGAATGGATTAAGAGATACTGATGATCAAGAGACTTATGGGTATGTCACCGAGGGTGTGTCTAGGAATGACTGGCAGGTGGCATAGCAAACTAAAGTGGAGACCCTCCCTAAGCATGGGCAGCACCGTCCAGTAGGCTGGAGACTTGGATGGAATAAAAGTTGGAAGAACAGGGAAGCAGCAGCAGATGCAAGCTCAATTCTTCTTCCTTTTAAATATCTTTTTAGTTGTAGATGGACACAATATCTTTATTTATTTGTTTTTATGGGTGCTGAGGATCAAAACCAGTGCCTCACACGTGCGAGGCAAGTGCCACTGAGCTACAGCCTCAGCCCTTGATTCTTCTTGAACAGGTTCTTAATTGCTGCTGTGATCATCTGAGGACATCAGACTCCAGCTCCTTCATTCTTTCAAAGCCACTGATTCTCCATGGAGTTTCCAGAAGCCTCCAGTCTCAGACTACGGTAGCACGATTGGTCCCTCTTGTTCTGAGGCTTCAGCATCTTGGATTGTGCAGCTACTGGATCCTCTAGCTCTCCAGCCTGCAGACGGCCATTGTGGATTATCCAGATTTTGGTCGTTTAAGCCAATCTAACAAATCCCCTTTTTATTATTATACTTCCTGTTGATTCTGTTCCTCTAGAGAACCCTGACTAACAAACTGGCCCTCTCCAGGTGGACTTTGTCATTCAGACCTGTGTGTCCCCTAATAGCCACTTCCAAGCATCTATTGCTGGGTCCTGCTCATTCTTAGGGAAGGCAACTTGATGGCTAGAGGCCTATCTTGTCCACCACAGTGTCACTACTTATAGAACCTGACCTACTAATCTTAGAGTCCCCACTACTTAACAATATGCCAAGCACATAATAGGTGCTCAGTAAATGTTTGCCAGTATTTCGACTGGAAACAGAACAACTCAATGGTTCATGCCTACTCATGATTTCCTGTTAAGATAACAGCAACTTACTTAACAGCTGATAAAGTGCTTTCACATATGTTCATGAGAATCAGGCTCTTAGCTCCCCTCAGCAGTGCAGCAGCTCATAAAGTAGACAATAAATTACAGAGAAGTCACTGTCTGACAATATCCCTTTGGTGACTGTTTTGTCTTCCATTTTGGTGTGATGCCAAGTTAATGTTATCATAAAATAATTCCATTAACTGCAATTGTACAGTTTACAGAGCCATTACTGTCATCGAAAAGTGAAATTATATTCAAACCCGAAAACAGAGGCTTACACAGGAATAAATGGCATTAACATGCAAACAAATTACATGCAGGAGAAACCGGAATAGCAATGTGACAGGCCTTTCACCCCATGCTCAGCATAAACAGATGACTGCATTTTAATATTTATTCATATATAAACAATGAAAACAAATCACACTGGCAACTACCTCGGACTTAATTTCATACTTGTTTAAAAAGGCAGTGACTTCTGTACTCCCTCAGGCTGCGGGCTGCACTGGGTGCGCCTGAGTTTCATTCAGACAATCTCGCTGCCTAACATATTCAGGACCAGGAGGCGAGCTAGTGCATACTAAGCACACCGGAGGAAACAGAGCTGGGGAGGGGTAAGTGGAGGCAGGGAAGGCAGGAGGTGAGCAGAGCAAAGCAAGATGCAAGCCGAAAAGGCAGAGAGAGCAATGTCTGGTTTCACATCCATGATGCTAAAGGCACATGAAGAAAAGGCAGCAGCACTCGGCCAGGGGAAAGGGAGCCAGACGGGTGTCCCTGGAGCTGTGAAGCTTGCTCTAGGAAGCCTCCATTAATGGAGTGGCAGAGCCAGTTCAGGCCAATGGCACTGTGCAGCCACAACAGCCCTAGACTCCCAGGGAGTAGGGGGAAGGAGGAGGACCCTTCCAATGCCATGGCCCCCTTGCAGAATGCAGAGTATCTTTCTCTAACCAAGGGGCCTGTGCTCACCTGCGCCTCCCCTAGGGCAGCTTCTCTTCATTCATTCCTTGGGACTGAGCAGGGAGTTGGGATTCCTGCAGAGCTTCCTCACAGTAGTGGGGACGCTTCCCTAACCTCTCCTCTGCAAGCCCTCATCCTCTCTACTGAATCCCTACTGTGCTTACAAGGGGGACCAAGTAACCCAGCACCTGACCCCATGCAGTGTCAGGCCCATGGAGCTGACCTTTCTGGTCCCAGCTGCCTTCTCTCAGGACAGCCCTCCTCCTTGCCAACCAGACTGCCCACTGGCATGGCCCAGCCAAAGCTCCAATTCTCCATCTCTGCTTCATCAGATCCCGCAGAGGACAAATCCTGCTCAGCTAGTTCTTTGCTGTGTGAGCCTGAGGCTGAATCTAAACTTCAATTTTCTTATCTATGAAATGGTGTCCAGTTTCATATTGAACAAGCACCTACTATGTTCCACATGCTGTTTCCCATTCTTGGAATACAGCATTGCAAAGAATAGTCAAAGATTCGTGTCCTCCTGTGGCTGACATCCTAGCCAGGGAAGGGGATCGGTGAATAAAGGCATAACTAATCAGTAGGTAGAGTGTGACCCATGGTTGATTCTACAGGAAGAAAACAGACCAAAGGCAGAGTGAGAAGAGGGGATCAGGAGGACCGAGGGTGGGTGCTGCCATTTTAAATAGCACAGCCAAACAGCAGACATGGCCGAGGAGAGGGCTGGCGAGCAGACACTGGAGAAGGCAGCAAAGGCCTTGTGTGAGGAGCCTGAGTCCCAGCAAAGACGTCACTCAGTGTGGCCGTGAGGAGCAAATGAGGCTTAGTAGGAGATGACATTAAAAGATGAGGTCCTATTGGATTTTTGTGAAGATCCCTGTCCATGGAATGTGAACTGTGTTCTGCAGGTAAGAACTGCTACCATGGACAGCCCTTGGTCTCTGACAGGCACTGTGTATGAGCCTTATGCCCTGGAGCCACTCAGGCTACCCTGCAACCCTGTGTGGCAGGTACTCACGTGATACCTGTTACCTGTGATGAAACTGAGCTTTGGGCAGATGAAAGAATTCCCCACGGTGGTGGTGGGATTCAGGATTAGCCAGCCCTGGAGACAACTGTGCTCAACCACTGTTGCACCCAGACTCTCCCAAGCAAAGCTGGTATGGAGTGAGGAAGAGAAGGAGGGATCCGAAAGGTAGACACCCATGATTGGGACCCCACACAGAAGAGAATACAGCAAGAACCAAATAAGAGGGACGGTAAAGAGAGCAGAAAAGGCAGGACGCAGAGCCATCAGGGCAGCACCCCAAGCCTGGCCACACCCCCAGGGGACAGGAGAGCAGCAGGGTCAGGGCCCATTTGAGGGGGCCAGCAGCAGAACAAGGTGAATTCACAGGGCCAGCAAAGTCCCCATATTTCTGTCCTTGAAAAGCATAGATAACAGGCCAAAGTGATTCAACCTCCAAAAACCAACAGCAAGACATGCTTAGGATAGGTGCACGGTGAGTCAGCTGAGCAAGCATCAAGATTCTGGAACATTCTCTCTTACTAATTTAAGCCTGAGCTTTTGAAATAGGCCTCCCTGCTGTCTCCTAGGCAAAAACAAGACATTAGCAAACATGTATCACACGTATGGAGCAGGTGCCAGATGCCACCTGGAGTGCTCTGCATGTAATCTCAGCCCATCAGCTAAACACCAGGAGCTGGCATATCCCCAATTACAGATGAGGAAACCGAAGCTCAGAGAGGCTGGGTCACTTATTTAGCCAGGCACTTACGGGGAAAGAAACATGTCTCAATCCAAGGTCGGCATAGCACAAACAGTGTGCTGTGACCATTATGCCACACTGCCCCCTGAGCCCCAACCTGTGGCAGGACTGGGATTTGTAAGGAGCAAGGAAGGAGGAGAGACCCCCGCCCCTGCAGGTCCAGGCTCTGCCAGCCATCCCCGCAGAATGCTGGCCAATTGGACAGAGAGCTGCTCAGTGTCCACCGCAGAGCGGGGAAGCACAGGTAGCTCCAGCCGCCTGTCACTCCAGAACCTCAGAAGCCTTGAGGATCAGCACCGAGCTTCAGGATTAAAGACCCAGCAGTGGGCTTTGTAGAGAGTTCAATGCCTGGAAGACAATCACTTCAGCTCTTTCTGAATGTTTCTCACTGTGCTCTGTACCCCCCAGGGGATCATCCTGCAGAAGCCTAGTGGATGGTGGCCTTAGGCATGGCCACCCAGGGTCTTCTAGACAGACTCCCCACGATTTAGGAATTTCCCATATTTTCACCACTGCCTCCCTGTGGTAGAAACTAGAACCTGTTCTGCCGGCTTTCTGTACAGCTATGAGCAGGCCAGATGCTGGCTCGGGAGCTCGTGATGCAAGAAGGGGTATAGAGTAAAGTGATTCTCTCCCCTGCAAAATAATGAAATAAAAATTCCCCACCATCTCAATCACATCTCTTCCTCCCATGTGCCCCAGTTCCTGCCTATCGACACAGCAGAGTCCTTGCTCTTGCAAACGTTCATGCGCAGTACATGCAAAGACAAATGCAGGGAACAAATAATGGGAGCCAGATTCACTGCAATTATGCACATGGGGGGAAAGAACAAAGGAATAACAGGAAACAGAAACACAATAGCAGACGCAATAAGCCTAAAAGCAATAATTATGTTCTTATTTCCTACCAGCTGGCGTAGGAATCTCAAAGCACAGAGCTTTCTATTTTCTAGTTGTCCAAGTACATTTCCCCCAGTACAGGGAAATACCCAGTCACTTCTGATGCCCTGAGGCCCCACTGGAGAGCAGACCATTGTGAATAGGACTCTACAATGAACAAGACACAGACCGACTTTCTCCTAGTATGAGGTCATGGGCCCTCTTTTGCAGATCAGCCTACATGTTTGTTCATGAGAAAGGGGTTCAAGATGAGGCCCATATTGTCTTAGAGGCATCTTCTGACCAAATGTCAGTGATGGGGATTCAGCAAGAAATAAAGATCACTCTGCTCCTCAGGAAGCCAAATGCTATTCAGCACTGAATTTATACTCAAGAGTTAGGATCTCTGCAAGATGCCATCCCTTGAGGCAGAGAAAAAGAAAGCAATTGAACAAAAGTACTTTGTTCTTGTAGAAGGGAAAGAAAAAAGACAGGAAAAAGATAAGAAGGAAGGGAGGGAAGAGAGAAGGAAATGATAGAGAAAGGAGGGAAGGAGGGAGGGAGGGAAGAGGGAAGGAGAAGGAGAAACAGTAAAATATATAAGACTAAGGAAGAACTGGAGAAGAAGATAATGATGGATGAAAGCTTATATTTTTATAGATCAAAAAAAATGTTCACTGGGAAGACGGATGAGGTATCCTTGTCTTAATCTGTAACTACAAAGTCTGAATCATTGAACTCCAAAAAACTCAGTTCTTAGAAAGCCTGGACTCTACTGGTTTACAAATAATTAACAAGTATACCCTGAACTTGGAAGAACACCCCTGAGATTTGACTGACAAGTCTGAGAAATTGAAATGTACACTCCAATTTAAGGGATACAGGATTTACAGCATCTTTCTTTTGGCTTACCTGAAGCATCAAAGGGTGTTTTAGGAAGATCTGAAATGATGACCCATTTCAGATGCTTTCTTGAGTGTGAAGCTTTAGAGGTCATCCATTGTCATGATCCAAATAAAGGGTACAGGCTTTCTTTGGGAAAGCTCTGTCTCCACCACAGGAAGTCTATGCCATAGGGGCTGACCTGACCCTGCCACATGTGACCACAACTACCAGCGATCGATGCCTATCTGGTCCCCTAGCCACCTGATTAAGATCTTAACACATAACCTGAGGTAGTTGTCTCCAAAGAAATTTTCTGGGATAGCAAGGAAACTAGGGTTGCTTTAGTTAGTGGAATTCTAGTAGCTGCACACTGAAAAACTTGCCTCAGAAGGCCATCAACAAAAGAAAGGCAGTCAAGATCAAGAGCTAGAGATGGTCCCAAAGGCACTGAGTACCTGGATTCAGCCATGCCCGAGGCCAGCGCTCTCTCTGGATTTTTCAAAAATGCAAATTTAAATAAGATCCTATTTATCCCTAAGTGCAAACGAGCATTCTTCATTCCTGGAAAGTTTTCTTAAAATTATCTTAGACAAAAACAGAAAAGCTTCAAACCACAAATCACATTGCTCTGGGAAACACCACTGCAACAGCTTAGGATTCCTTCTCTTCCCAAACAAAATCTAGAGCCCTCAGAACTCTTTGGGTTGGACTGGAATTTTAAGTTTGTTTTTTTTTTTTTTTTAATGATAGCTGGTTATAATTTTTAAAGAGTTTCACCTACAGTAAAAACACTGTTGGCTCCCATAAGGATTTCAGGGTTCATCAATCACTCTTACATAACAGGTACTCACTGTGAAAACAATGTCCTCGACCGAACAATGAACTTGAATACATATTCCAAAGCTTTCAGAGTTCTTAGGATTGGCTCACATTGCTCCCCTCGGCTGGAGGTGTCCAAGTAAGTCTTCAGCACCGTCATCAGTTTCCTGAATAAGAGATAATATTTTCAAAATATATCTCTTTCTGGTCCACAGCATGGTAATTAGTTTGCTCAGAAAATTATGAGGCATTCAATCAAAGGTTAAAGGTGGTAGCATAGCTAAGTTCACTACTCGTTTGCTAACATAAAAATAACTGCTGAAAATATGTATTTATTACAGGGAATGAATAAGTTATTTCCTGCCTATAAAAAGCCAGCAAAGGAGAAATATAAGAAAAAAAAATGTCTTCAATGGTAAAACTAGGCCTACTCAGGCAATGGGGAGATAGCAGTGCTGATGTGGTCTTGCACTTTTCTCTCTATACAAAATGTTCCTGTAATTACTGTGAAACTCCCTTGCTCGGAAAATGTGTGTTTTTCCAACACTAGTGGGGCAGACTTTAAATGACTTGGCCTGCCTTCCAAGGCTTCTTCCCAAACTGCTGCCACCACACACTCCAGCATCGCCCCCCAGCATCACCCCTCTCTCTCCTCGGTCCCCTACCCCCAGCAATCCAGAGCCACCAGGTTT
This sequence comes from Urocitellus parryii, assembly GCF_045843805.1. Classification (NCBI taxonomy): domain Eukaryota; kingdom Metazoa; phylum Chordata; class Mammalia; order Rodentia; family Sciuridae; genus Urocitellus; species Urocitellus parryii. Next base: position 157,111,306 of record NC_135531.1, on the reverse strand, counting down.
CTGTACTTCTTCCTCTCTAGCCTTGAGTTCTAGTGTTTTTCCACAAGTAACTGTCCCATAAATGATAGCTAACTAGCTCAGCGAATACACGAACACTTCATCTCAATCCCGGCGGGATTCTGCATATGTTTGAGGATATCCAAATTACCGAGTTATGGGTCGGGTTTTCTCAGAAAAGGGAGAACTCACACACACACACCAATGTCAAAAGGCAACTGCTCAAGTTCCTTGTGCCCCATGCATCCTGGCAGGGCAGGCAGCGCGTGCACAGGAAATTCCTGCAGGCGAGGGACTCACTTGTAAGCCAGGGTCGCACTAAAGTGCTGCTGAATGTACGCCTCCAGGACCGTGTTGAAATGCTGGAATTTCCGGTCTGCAATGAGTCCTATTATGTAGATCTGAGGAAAATGCCAAGAATTATTGGGGTGAGGGGGAGCAAACTCAGAGCAGGAAACAGTATTTACCTGGTACAACGTACCCCTTAATCAAAATTTGTTTGCCCAGAATCAATATTTCCTATAATCCCTTAAAAGCCAGAGCTACCACATAAAGACATGCTCACTAATAAACAATTAATCCTTTTTTTTAACCGTTATTCCATTCATTTATTTTTAAGTGGTTCTGTGGATCGAACCCAGTGCCTCACATGGGCTAGGAAAGTGGTCTACCACTGAGCCACAACCCCAGACCCGATTAATACTTTTCACCATAATATTGTCTCTCCAAAAAGTGCTCATAAAATGTGCTTTAAGGTGTTATAAGATAAAAGCTTTCACAGTCAGGTAGGTTAGAGGAACCTCATATTGTCACCCTTAGACGTCGTCTTTATTGCAGGACTTTGCAGAGACCTGATACACTAATGTGCACTGTGACTCTCCAGGAGGGCCACGCAGCACTCAGCACTTCTCTGAGTTATTTAATGGAAGGAGCCCTTAGTTAGGGAGCATCTGTCCTGTAAGGCATATTGTAAGGGAACCTTGTGAAAAGTACCTGATTAAACCACCTTCATCTCCAAGGAGCATCTTTTAAATTACAAATGTCTAAGACACGGGCCAACACAGGGAAACTTTACTGACTGCCCAAACCCTGATGCAATGTTGCTCATGTTTTTTGGACGTGGCACTGAGGAAATGTGGGCCGTGACATGAGAGGGACCATACGGGAAGACAGAGAAAAGATCTGGACAGCGTTACACGGCCAGAGGTTCTGGGTTGGAGGGAGCAGAAGTGATCAGAGGACATGACAGGAGAGTGGAGAAGTGTCAGGTGTTCTATAGCCTGGCCAGGGACCAGCTTCACACTCCTGGGAACGGAGGTGACAATTCCCAGCACCTGGCCTCGTGTGCTCCCCACCAGGATTGGGCTGACATCAACCTGAAAACTCCCCCTGCCCCACTATGCCCTTGGCTTTCAGAACAACCAGAAACCAGTGAAGGGAAGCAACAGCTCACTCAGGGGTCTGGCTGCCAAAGGTCACCGTGGCTCTAAGGAATTCATGGAAATGACCATGGACACCATGGGTTCTCTCTATGTCGGAGTGAGACACATGAAAGCCTGTTCCCATGCTCTTACCAGGGCATCGAAGACGAGGATGTCATACTCATTACTTTGAGAATGCTCCATCATGATGTTGAAGAGGGCGTCAAGAGTGTCTTGGAGAAACTGGACGAAAGAACCAAGGTCACGTTCAGAGGGAGTGCAGATGGCCAGGGACCCCACCCTCACCTGTCTACCCAAGAGAACGAGCGCACAGCACCCAGGCCATGTTTGAGAGGCCCTCAGAAGAGCCAGGACTTGGAGCCACTTGGCTGTCCATGCACAGTAGCAATTTCACACTACAGAACATGACACAGTGCTTCGTCACGCGACAGCGAGGATGTGAGTAAAACAAGTCAGACACAGAAATGAACACTCTCTCACTCCAGCTTCAGAAAATTCAAGAGTAGGAAAAACCCATCTATGACCAGAGCAGCCAGCCTAGCCATTGCCCCTACGCGGGTTCATGACTGCGAAGGGGATGAGAGGGTCCGCAGCAACTCTGCGAGTGTCGTGCATCTCCATCTGGGGGATGGATGCGGTGGGCAGTGAACAAAATCTCCCTGAGCTGTGCTGGTGCCTGCTGCGTTGCAGGGATAGTATACTCCAATAACAAACATTTTTTAAAAAGAAGAATCAAAAGAAAGAATGCAGTGGAACCACACCCCCACCCCCAGATGACTTCTCCAAACTGCCTGGTAGCAACAGCCTTCTCCAGGGAGCGTCTGGGGGCGTGTGATTGTCAGTGCTGAGCTAGGTGGGTGGGTGGGTCAATAGCGTCCATTGAAGCATCGATCTGGAAGTTCTACCACCGTTTCTCCAGGGTTGTGCAATTAAATAAAACTTGATTTCCTTCCCTCCTAAGGGAAGAGTCAATATTTCCTATAATCTCTTAAAAGCCAGAGCTACCACATAAAGACATCTAACTTCAGGGTTTCTAGCCAAACCAAATTCCTGGTGGAAACATGATGACCAGGACCGTGGGAAACACTTGTCCCCACACTTGACCTCTTGATGGGGCTGGAGAGGCAGCCTGCTCTAGCCAGACCTCCACCTTAGACACTGTCTACTCTCTACCACCCTGTAGATCCCAGGCATTTGCATGGTTTTCTGCACACTTTACCTACAGTGCAAGCACTAAAGTCTTTCTCTTTCTCACCTTCAAGGCATAGTGCTCTCTGAGCAGACAAACTACAAATAAACTTTTCATTTCTAACAATGTGCATATGCATATAGTACTGAGAGATCATACTACTAAACATAGCAACATGTACATAACAAAATGATTACTATCATTATTTATTGAACTTTGTAAGTTTCGTGTTCTTTCATTCATTTATTATGTATTAACACGTAAGAGACAGCACTGAGTTATTTTTAAATAACATCACTGAAAGCTCATAACAACCATGGTGTCCATGGTTCTTTCCATGAGTTCCTATGTCATTTCATAGTATTATTGCATAAAGATGGTAAATGGGAGAGCTGGGCTCTACACCCAGGTTAATCTGTCACAGAGACTAAGCACAACCAGAGTTTCCTGATACTTGATATTCAGTGCCATCAAGCCAAGTCTCCCCACTGGATTTCCCAATAAAGATTCACCATGGCGAGGAAAACCCACCCGCCTCCTTCCCTGGAGCTGCCCTTGACTTAAATTTCTGTCACTGGTGGATGAACACAGGAAGTGAAATCCCACTAACCTTCACCACCTCCTCTCCATCCACGATCTTCAACTTTTCTAAATTCTCTTGCAGCAGTTGGGGCCTCATGCGCCACTTCAGCAAACCCAGCAAGCCCACTAAAACACAGTTGGGACAAGAGGATCACTGTTACTGATCAAACCACCAGGCCGCCACGCACCTGGGCTTGTGCATCCATGCACACACATACACACACACACCACAGACAAAACTCCCAGTGGGCTCCATTACCATTCTGGGTGAGCTTTGTGGAGCACACCAGGGTGGAAATGGAGAACACATCTCGAGAGCTGATGGACAGCCCCCCAACACTGCTGGAGCTCCGGCTCAAGGTGGCCCCCTTGTTTTCCGAATAATGTCGATAAGAAGGAAGAGTCAGGTAAGCACTGGCATCCTCCATCTTCTTGCTGTCCCCCTGGAAATGACACTTTGGTTACTGTCCCAAGCCGAGACTACTCATATAATCTACACAGAGCTTGAAGTGGCCAAATGACATGCTGTGGGCTGGGGAGGGTCAGAAGCAACCAGGAAGATCATCAGGAAAGCAGTGAAGACCAGGTGGCGAGGCAGGCCTGTACCGCCACAAATGTGGGAATCTAGTTAGCTGAATGCAGAAGGGGCCTATCAACCAGCTGGAGCCTCTGTGAGCATCTTAAAGCAGAAAAGGGAATTGAAGATTCCCAGATAGCAGTTTTAATCCATCCTAAAATTTTTTGAAATGATTAAAAGAAAAAGATGCTCCAGGACACTAGGGAATCCAGCTTAACCTGGGAGTGAATGGCAAAGGCACTAGGCCAGGAAGCCCTGGACCCGAAGCTTGTTCTGTTTATCCTGGATTCATTCTCTGGCTTCTCCGTGTCCATTTTTCTCACAGATAAACTGAGAAAAATCATACTCCCAAACTAAATGGGATAATGCAGAGAACATAGCAGATTAAAAGAAATGCACGTGCCTCGCCAGGCAATATGAATGACCAGAGACAGTGCTCAGGAGACCCTCCTGATCAGACCCTTCCTCTGCCCTGAGCTATTCCAAATCCTTTGTGTGCCTTAGTTCACTTCATTCAAGTGGATTAAGCAGATTTTGTTATCATTCTCAGTTTACAGTTGAGGAAACTAAGGTTTAATGAAGTCAAGTAGAAGGAAAACTGGCTACGACTGGTCCTCTGCCCCAAGGAGTTCCCAGCAGGTTGGGGAAGAATGGTTTTCATTCCAAGGCACAATGAATGAGAGAACACAGGCTACACAGAAGAAAGGGGGCTTCTGGAAAAGTCAGAGACTCAGAGAAGAGCGCCATGTGATGAGCAGTGAAGGTCATGTTGGCCACAGGCGATGGGCGGTTGCAGCCCCCAGGTAGAGAGCCCAGGCAAAGGTCCACCTGTGATTCAGCCATGCTGTATGTAGGTCACAACCACAAGCTCTGCATCCAGCAAGCAACTTCCCCATGCATCCTGCTGTCCCAAGAGGGGAAGCACACAGGCCAGGTCAAGGCAAATACCTTCCCACCTCCTGCAAACAGTTCAGGTCTCGTGCTGTGAAAACCTAACAGTGGACATGGGTACGCCCTTCATGTTTACACGGCCCTGTTGTGTCTGAGATCTGACTGAGTTGTCATCATTACTGCTGTCACTATTTCAATGGTTTGGTGTGGTTAATCCCCAAGATTCATATGTTGGAGGCCTGCTTCTCAGGGTGGCAATGTTGAGGTGACGGAAGCTTTCAGAGGTGGAGCCTGCATGAATACCCAGGGCAGAGGTCACCGGGAACCCTCTTAGAGGCTGTCTATCCCAGAAATAATATGATCTATTTCTAGACACTGCTTTTGATCACATCTATGAATTAAAAGTGAAGATTTGTAGACATGCTGGGGAAGGAGGAGGCCAAAATGAATTTTTTAAATTAGCTGCCTAAATTGATCAAGTCCTGAAACTCGTATTTATGTGATTTTTCTTTTCTTTTGTTTAGCTCAAAAGTATATAAGTATATTTTTATAAGTAGAAAAATAAGAGATGGTTATTTTCATTTTGTGTTGTGCTATTCAATTCTAAAAAAAGAAATAAACATTAAAATAATCATAACTTTAAAAAAAGAGGTGGAGCCTACATAAGGTTTTTGGGTCACGGAGCGCTGTCTTCAGAAGGGATGAAGGTAGTTCTCATGGGATGCTGCTTAGTTTTAGAGACAGGGTGGTTATAAAAGCCTGATTCTAGCCATGCCTGGCCTCTCTGGTGCCCAATTTGGTGCGTGATCTCTTCCTCACACACATTCTGCCATGATGTAACACAGCCAGAAGGGCCTCACCAGAGCAGAGCACTATGTTCTTGAACTTCTGAAACTGTGAGCTAAATAAACCTCTTTTCCTTATAAAGTAGCCTTCTTCAGTTATTTTGTTAATAGTTTTCACAGTGCAGATCTCATGCTGTGAAAACCTAACAGTGGACATCGGTATGCCCAAACAGACTGACAATCTGCCTAAACAAAGAAAACTGAGACTCAGGAAGACATGTGAGATAATTCCAGATTTACATAGCAGCATGATCGGGACCCAGATTCTAATATTTCTTCATTAGCTACAGTGTAGCCTCTCTCAAATGTTCCCTGTAGGTCTTCTGCATGTCCCACAGAGGACCTCAAGGAGTCAAGAGCCCATTTCCATATGTACCATGACTTCTCCATTTGGTGCTCTCTTTTGCACCCAGATTGCAAGCACCATCTCACATAATCCTCACAATGAGTCACAGGTGGCTCACAGGTGAGGAAACGGGGCCCAGAGGAGTTGTGTTTGCACTGGGCCACTCAGCTGGTAGGCCTGTGGTCCTGGGGTTCCTGCTGTTAACCACTAGGCCATCCTGCCATCACCCATTGGTTCCTGTACCCCCTTCACTGCCATTGGCTCTGACTCACGGTACCTTGAGGACAACCAAGTCATGGCAGCCGTCGTGCAGAGTGGTCCCGTCGTCTTTCATCAGCTTCACGTAGGACATGGCAAAGTTCTTTTCCCCTTTATCCTTAGCTAGAAACGGCATAGTCAGGTTAGGAAAGAAAACCACACGTGGGCCACCCCGCTATCCCGCCCATGTCTCAGGAGAGCCGCAGGGACGCCATTTGTTTGGGTACTCACATTCCAGGGATGACCGGTGTCGAAACATGAATCGCAGATGGATCCTCTGCATGTCCTCGATTGGGACGGCCACCTCAGCAGGCAGAAACCAGAGCTCAGGAGACCACGAGTTAAACACAATCCCCCCGTCCCACCCCACAGGCAGCCTGACCATTTAGCTTGAGGCTCAGTGGGCTGCTTTGCCACCCATCCATCAAGCCTGATGAACTGTAAATAAATTACATAAGAACTAGCTATGAAGAGAAAATAAAGTACCAAATGTAATCCATTTGGCAAATTGCATTCCCAGCCAATGAAAAGAGGTCCGTAAATTATAGTGAGGAAAAATGAATCTCCCCAAATTGATATAAAAGTCACATAACTTTAGCACAGGATTTGATGCACTGCAGAGTGCACAGTGCACATTTCCTTACACACTCCAGGAGCTCTGGCAATTGCAGCAGGGCTTAGCAAATTAACAGTGGCCATTAAGGGGTTGCTGGAGGACTCTCATTTAGGCCAATTAATAAAAGTGTTTTAACTCAATAATATTTGGAAAAATCCTAGGGCTCATCCCCTCTTTGGTGGGACACATGTCTGATACTTCTGCTTCCACGGATACAGATATAAAGGTAGGACAATCATCCGCATCTCCCAGCACCACTGTAGGGTGAGGGTCTGCTGGCACCGCTCACTGAGGTGCTTTGGCTGGCTCTGCACTCCCCACCTCCCAGAGCCCCACAGCTTCCTGTAGTGCGCAATTCAGGCCAATGCAGAGGAGCTTAGCTACCTGCAAGAACAACACTGATTTTTTAAAGGTCTGCACAGTACAGATGACTATCAAAAGCCAAAACAAAACAAAACAAAAAAACTGAAAGTATACATTGCAGGAATTTCTCTTCCAGAAAAGAAAATCTGAGCCAGAGGAGGTCTTGTTCTATGTTTCATACCCAGCAAAAGAACTGAGAGTCTCCTGGGTCTCACTCATCCTCTCACTGAAATGTGGAATGGTTCCTGGAAGCTACAAGATGTGAGGCATTGGCCACACTGATGAAGATAGCATCTCTGAACCCAGAGAACTCACAGTCCATGTGGAGTGACATATAAAATATTGCATGGCAAGAACCAGCAAAGAGGTATAACTAGGGTGCAGGAGAGCACACAGAACAGAGGACCTACCCGGTCCAATAACTTTCTGACCCCAAAGTTGGGCAGGTCATCATCTTGACAAGAACAAATATAAGTAGACCCACAGGAAACTAGGAATAGATGCGACAAGGCCAGACCATTGGGGTTTGAATAGCTATCAGCAAAAAGGAAGCTGTGTGTCTCTCCTGAGTCAGCACAGGTGAGTAAGGGCTGCTGCTGATTATGAGGCAGAGGTATTCAAAGCTAGAATCAAGTTTCACTGTTCAATGAATTAATTCCTAATTCATATTCCAATGGAGAATATTCTTTCCTGTGTAGCATGATGATGTGGTGATTTGTGTCTACAGCCACTTCTACTAAAGGGGCATTTTTTCAGGTATCCCACGGCCCGTTTTAAGCTCACATCTTGAAAACTCTGGTATTTCTCCCTGCTGGGTAGAACAGGACAGTTTGATGGGCTGGGCTCCATCCAAGAGAAGACTAGTGGACAAGTCCACAACGATTAGCTACTGGACCAATAAAAGACTATCAGAGAACCACAGAACTTGTCCATGGGGACATGTCTACTGCCTGACTTGCCACCAGACACCTGCCAGGTGCTGTTCAGATCCTCTGAAGGTGCCTCAGAGGACCCCATGCCCCCATGAGTGGTGATTTCTACTGTGCCCCAGGGCTGAAGACAGCTCTGTCACTTTGTGTCCTTCCAAGTAAGTGGACTCAAAATTGGCCCCAGAATTGAGCTGGGTGTTCCATGAAGAAAATGACAATATATTCCTGTGTGTTCTTTACCATCACTTGGGTCTATCAAGCCTCCCATATGCTTAGAGCAGAACAAGGGACCTTTGAAGTGTGATCAACAGTGCGCTAGTCCAGGGTTGGGCCGCTGGGGAAAGGAAAAGCTCCACGGTGGAGCAGGTCTGGGAAATGCACACTCTCCTCCTGCAGCTCTGCAGAGACGCTTCCATCAGAAGGGTTCTGAGAACCTGAGACGAGGAAGCCTTTGACATCTATACTTTCGGTCACTTCTCAGTATTTCTCACATTTACTTTATCCAGGAGCTTTATTTTAATGAAACACCACAGAGTACTGGGGGTGGGGGCACCATCTGCGAAGGACCTAGAGGATCACAGCAGGCACTTGGAATCTCTGTATCCTTGCCTCCTCCACTCTCTACCTCACAGCGCAGGCGCAAAGCTGCAGAGGGGAGAGTAAAAAATGGGCAAGGGGCCAGGGCTGGAAGAGCAGCTCAAAGGAGCTGCAGATCTGGTTTGTAGTTTACTACACCAAGAAAACTAGCAGGTACACTGCAGGACAGCCGAGAACGTGTCGCATTTGTAGCATTTATCAAACGCACACTCCTCCAAGACTCTCTGACAGCGTTGGGTGGTTAAATCATTTCATCCTCACAGTCATCCTGTGGCTCCCATTGTACAGATGAGGAAATCACAACACGACAGATCCAATGACTTGCTCAAGGTCAAACAGCTGGGGAATTAATGGTAGAGCAGGAACATGAATCCTGAACTCTCTGGGAGTCTTAATCAACTTGTTGGCACATTCTCATGAGAAGGAGCAGGAATGATAAGGGCTCCAGTCCACTTCCTGTCCCCTCAAGGAGCACTGGAGAGCTCAGATCAGAGCCAGGCTGCCTGGGTTCCAGTCCTGACGTGACCAGCAGTGACACTGGACAATCCACTCACTAGTTCTGGGCCACAATTTTCTCACCAGTAGAATGAGGGAAATACAATGCAGACCTCACAAGACTATGGCAGGAAATAAACTTTTAAACTAAAATACTTAAAACAGTGCCTGGTTCACGGTAACAGCTACATACACATTCACTGCTCTTATCATTATTATTATTACCTTGACTGTTTCCATCCAGCGTGGCTGCTTGACTTGGTAGTACACAACGGAGCGATACTCGTTCATGGGCTTGTCCCCAGCTCCCACACAAATTGCATTCTGACCAAGAAAAATAGAGAGAGAGAGAGAGAGAGAGAGAGAGAAAACACTATAGAATTGCTATTTCCTGTGTTTGGGCAACATTGGTTCCAAGGCCAAAGCCAATCTTAGAGTCTGGGGTAACCCTGCCTTCCCTGACCCTTCTCCAGGCCCCTATCATGACCCTTCTACATTACGGATTTATACATGAGCATCCCTGGCCCAGGAGTGGCAGCTGCTTAACCACAGAAATTCTATTACTTTCATTCTGGAAACCACTGGAGCGTGCCGGTCGCTGACGTGGCGCCTCATTGTAAATGGTAACCAGCCTCCGAGTCACTGCATGCTGCTAGTCTTATTAATCCTATTTGTTTCCTAAATGTGGATGTGCACAAGGTTTACAAACAGGCTCAGGTCGGCCAAGCAGAAACCCATTCTGATGGATTTTGGTTGCTGACGCACCAAAGTGGGAGGGCACTCGCTGGGCAGTGGCAGACAGCATGAGCTTCAGAAAGACAACGGGGTGCCCACCATGAAGAATGAGTCTGGGGAGGGTGATTCCATTCAGCCTGCAGTGGTGATCATCTTCTGCACGTTTTGGGCCCACACTAAGCTCTGGAGGAACCAGGGTGAGCTAGGAACTGAACCAGATAGGAGCTCAGAGTTTGGTGGAGAGGGTCAGACACATGAGCTCCCTGGTCCTGACTAGTGCCTTGTGATGACAGGCACACATAGACTGAACTCAGGGAAGACCCCTTAGCAACTTTTTTTTTTTTTTGGTAGCAGGGATTGAACCCAGGGGCACTTGACCACTGAGCCACATCCCCAGCCCTTTTTTATTTTTTATTTTGAGACAGGGTTTCACTGAGTTGCTTAGGGTTGAGGTTGGCTTTAAACTTACAATCCTCCTGCCTCAGCCTCCTGAGCTACTGGAATTACAGGCATGCACCTCCATGCCTGGTGATAGTTAAGCATCTTTAAGAAAGAGTCTGAGTTGGCTTTGAGCAGAAACATGGGAAAGGCATTCTGAGCAGAGAGCAAGCAGAGCACTCTGACCTATGTAGGATATTTATTCTTTGCCATAGAAATCACCCTCAGAGAGCTGGGGTCATGGCTCAGTGGCAGAGTGCTTGCCTGGCATGTGTGAGGCAATGGGTTTGATCCTCAGCACCACATATCAATCAATAAATAAAATTTTTTAAAAAAGAAATCACCCTCAGAGTCCCAGAGAGTAACAAGGAATTATTTTCAGATAGTATAAGCAAATCCCTAATTCTCTCTCTCTCTCTCTCTCTCTCTCTCTCTCTCTCTCTCTCTCTCTCTCTCTCTTTATTCCATCAGTTTGGGTTCCAACACAAGATCAAGCTAGTGTGACCCAGAAGGGGCCTAGGGTGGTTTTCATACTAGCTGATCTATTTTTAACTTCAAATCCCCAGACTTTTAGGAGCCTAAGGACTAGTTTTGAAGCAATAGCCCCTATAATTGCAAGGCAGGTGCTCCTGGGAGAGTCTACACCTTTCATCAGATTCCTTCAGTTTCTGCAATAAATCCTTGACCCCTCAGTATGTTGAGCCATCAGAGTTGGCCACAGGAAGGCCCTCTGTGGCCCCTGGAAACCAGCTACATTGGGAAGGAAAATCTGTCCACTCACTGAAAAGTTCTCGGTGTCCAATGGATAGGAAAAGGGTGAGCTGAGTTCCAGAACTATTTGAGGCCATGAGGTGAAACATGCTTCCAAAGGTTTGCTGGCCACTTGGCATCCAGCGTCATGCTAAGTCCTTAATGCGAACCCATGGCCTAGGTGGGTAAACTGAAGCCCTGAGAGGCTAATTCACTTGACCAAAAAAGTGGCAGGTCCTCTAGATCCTTGTCCAGTGTTCCTTCTATAACAACCTACACCCTTTCTACCTGCAAATATTCATATCTGGTGACATTTATGGGCTTATCGTCTCTGTTGCTTCCGTGAATCCCACATAGCTTATAAAGTCTGAAAACACACATATATCTCAAGTGAAAATAAAACTGCACTATGGCAGGCAACTGAATGTCACAAAACTATCCTGATGATAAAAAAATTTTATTTCCTACAGCTAAAAAAAAAAAAAAATTCTCAGCTTTATACAGAGAAAAGCCAAAGACATTGGCCTCTACCTCAGCACTCCAAAGCTCAAATTGGAGGCTGGTGGAGAGGGGGGGGGGCAGCCAGCCAGTACACAGCCTAGCTCTAGGGAGGATGTAGATTCATATAAATCTCAAGTGAGACTTTGGCCACAGTCCACACTGCCCACCCTCCGAGAGCCCCTAGCTGGTGAGGGAACTCCAGGTCAGTGGAAAACCTGAGGGAGAATCCTGAAGTTGGGGGGCTGTGATGCTGATGTGGCCTTGGCAGAGACACCACAGAGGAGGGTCACCAGGCTCCTGTCACTCCACAGGCATCACCCGAGGAGGCGGATGCACCACAGCTGCGAATGCACTTGACTGAGGATGTGCCACGTCATGGGAGATGTCAACCAGCGTTTGCAGGTGGAAATCGGGTCTGAAGCATATGACACTTTTCTAATAACAATGAGTGGATTCAGCAAACACCCACGATGTGGTCAACTCATCTGATATTCACAAGGGTGAGGTATCTTTGCTCATCCCAGTTTGGGGTAGACTCTCAGACTTGGAGAGGTCATGGAACTAGTTCAGAGTTGTTTTACTGATCCAGGCTGTACTAGGCTTTGCACCTGGTGGTCTGGCCCCAGAGGTCATGATCTTGAGCACCATGTCACACTGTTTCTAGTCCCTACCTCCAATACCTTAAGCTGGATGGCCTCATAAAAACAGAGGTTTCTGGGCTGGGCAGCATCTGGGCTTCTGGACTCCTCTAGAAACCTGCTTCAGGCTGGTTCGTCTTTCTGAGTTCCCTCCCAGGGCTGCCTGGCTTGGCCTGCCTTCTCTCAAGGTTACCCTCCCTTCCTGTTATCCATATTTACTATATAGCTCATGAGCTTCTCTGCTACAGCCCCACCTGAGCAAGGACCTGAGGACCCAAAGTGAGCCAAGGGGCAGCCTAACCCTTTCCGCTGGCTGGCCCTAATCTGCCAAAGACAACACCTGGAACAAGAGAGGAAATCGATCCTTCCCTTCAGGGACTGTTCCCACAGGAACCCACCAAATAAAGCAGGAGCTTTTGAGTGTGCTGTGTGACACTTAATTAGACAGTAATATTTATTTCTGCAAATAGGGAAAGAAAAGCCTCCCACGGGCTTCCTTAGCCATTTTTAATAGCTGGTCAACTGCACTTCCCCATAACTTCCCCAACAGGTGAAAATGCAAATTATCTCCGTGGCCCGCAGTTACCTATGCATTTCAGCCCCTGAAGTCCTGTTTCTGGATTCGTCTTTGATAACTGCATCTAAGTGGCCAGGGTGTGACTTGAAAGACGCAAAGGTGGAGGTAAAAATGGTTTCGTTTCGACATGAGATAAGAAGTCCGCCTGCCTGTTACCTGTTCCCTCTAATTTGTCCTTCGGCAACATGCAAAGCCGGCATATCCATGTTTTAAAAATGAGGCTGAGGTTAAAAAGTTCTCCAGATAGCTGGATAAAAATAACTTCAAAGCAACTGTCTATACATTCCTGAAATGCAATTTCTCCTTTCAGATAAAACCCCTCTGCTCTTCCTTTGTGTTCCTCTCAGCCAAGTGTTTCTCACTTATTCTGTTTTTCAGAAAAGTCTCACCGTCCGACAATAAGAGGATGAGGTAAACGCGGGGATTTTGCTCAAGAAGATATTAATTAATGAGGGTGGTTTTGTGAACGAAAAGGCACCAGCAGGGATTTCTTCATGATTATAAAACAAGTCTGAATCATCCCAGAATTGGCAGAAGAGTTATCAGCCTCACTTTTCAAATGAGAAGTAACTGGGAGCATTTTAAAAACATGTGTAGGCCCTCTAGTGACGGGATGAGGAGACCTGGAACCTGGAATCAAACCCCATCTCTGCCACCTGCTAACTTGATGACCTTGGAGGAGGAGTTGTACTCAGGAAGGTTTCAGTCCCATCTCTCAAAGGCAGGGTAATAGGGTGGAAAGGCATCTCAGTATGGCAGAGCCTGGCAGAGGGGAGTTCTCCTGGGGACACCAGATATTCTGAGGGAGAGGGTGATAATACCAGGCCTGAGCTGAGGCCCCAAGGCTAGAGCCGATGGCTATTAGCCCTTGTGCCCCTCTCTGATCAGTGCCCTGCTTGCCTGGGCTGTGGGATCCCCTACAGTGGCTCTGGGGGAAGCTTTTCCTGCACTGAAACTTCTGCTGAGAATTGATCTTATTTTCGGCTAAGTATTCCAAGAGGAGGAATTGAGAAGCAAAAACCCTCCTACACACTGGACACAACTGCTGACAACCTTACAGGAAATATAAGTAAATAAATGTAAACACACACGACAAATATTGTCCGGGACATATGCTGGATAAATATAGCCATGTGCTTTGCATCCTTGAGTAGGCTCTGCGGAGCTCTCTGGAGACCAATTTGTGAATAAGGCTTTCCACCCGGATTCCTGGCTGAGTGCTGGGGAGCTGGATTAAGTGTCAGGAATGTCTGCTTTGAGGACATCTGAGCCTCACACCAGCCCAAGGCTCTGTATTGATCCTCTTTCTTACTATGGATTTTGCCTGAATAAACCAGCTTGGGTTTCAACAAGAACAACATTTTAGCTGCAAGAGGCTAACCTATAAGCACAGGCCAAGCAAAATAAAAAGAAGAAGAAGAAGGGGTCATAAAGGATAAGAAACAGGCATTGAAAAACTGCCTAGGCACCAAGAAGTGACAACATGAGGTCTCACTGTGGGACACCACGTTAACCAGGCTCTGAAGGTGTAGCCCACGTCACTCAGAGCCATCCCAAAGGCACCTGGCATTGAGGGAGCCAAATCTGGGAGAGGAAAAGTCAATCTTTATGACCAGACCCGCTCCCCAACCCCATCCCCACTCCCCAACCCCATCCCCACTCCCCTCGCCCCCGGCCCCGGCCCCCAGAGCCAGCGTGGCTGAGCCCTTACAGGTAGCGTTTTGCCGTCCTCGGCACACACACACATGATCACTTCCACATTCCTCTGCGTGGTCTTGTTGTACTTGTCAAAGTCACCTTGTAAGAGAGTAATGTAGATGTCGTTCCTGACATCCCCTGAGGCGGAGGGAGAGAGGAGAAAGAGTTAGACAGGCTTCTGAGGAGAGCTGGAGGGGAAGCAGCGCTATTTAGGATGTTAAATCAGAACTGCTGGGGAAAGGCATTTTTTACCTGCCGGGAGAATGCAGAAGTGGGGAGCGCAAGGATGGAGGGACGCTAGGACGTCCATCCCAAAAAAGGGATCGCATGGTCAAAAAGTGGCCATGTTTTTCTCCACCTGAAGATCCCTTGCTTTCCATCCTCTAGTGACACCTTCTGGGAAGGCCAAGTAAAGCTTCAACTGAACTGATCAGGGCCCAGGAAAAACCAAGGAATAGACCCATCCAGAAGAGAGTGGCTTTCCTGTACCCCAGGACCACGGACACAGGATTTCCAGGAAGGAGGGGCAATCAGAATAAAACATTCTGCAAGGGAACCCACAAGGAGCTGAGATCTCAGTATAGAGATCAAATAAATCCCATCCAGACCCCATGAACCAGCACTCAACTGGGGAAGAGGGATGGCGGGTGGAAGACCAAGCCTCGTGCTCAAGACCAAAAGGGACGTTTGAAAAGAGTGTTATTACACGATCTCGCCTTTTGAAATGACAGGCACATTTGGAAAAAAAATTAATAGCCGTGGTTACGTCTAAAGACAAAGACGTGGGGGAGCTCATAACATTTCACTCTAGACCTTTACGGGGGCCACTTGAATATTTTATGGTGAGCATGGATTCCTTTGGCAATAAAAGGTTTAAAGATTTAAGAGAATGACAATATTCCCCCCAGAAAGAGTGTTCTACATGTAGTAAAATAGAAGTGATGCCCGTGATAAATTATTGAGTGATAAAGCAAGTTGCAGAACACTATAAAAAGCGTATTAAGTAAGGGTACATCGTATATATGAAGTGAGAGCCCACTTGCGGGAGAAAAAAAGCGCATGTGTGTGTACTTAGGTGTTTGTGTTCATTTCGTGGATGCATAGAGGTTTCTAGATATACAGAAGTTGTTTTCAGTGGTTTACTTTCAGGGAGAGAAAAAGGAAGACCGTAAAAAAAAAAAAAAGAAAAGAAAAAAGGAAAGAGTAGACTCTTTAAAAATAAAATGGACCCCAGAGCTTGTCCTAGGGGAAGGTCCCACCTGGCATGATGATCTCTGGGAAGCCCAGCTTCCTGGCCACCACAGTGGTCCTGTCCACCAGGTGTGGGTAGTCCTTGCGGATTTGGATGATGTCACCCACCAGCATCTTCATGGTTACCCAGAGGCCTAGAAGGGAGGGTGAGCTTCTGCAAGGTATTCTCTCAGTCGGCCCCCCACCCCACTCCCCCATCAGTCCTTTCTGGAGACCACTGGAAGCAGACATAGAACCCCAAATGCAGTGACCCAACCCTGGACTCTGGGCCCACCTCACGGGACTTGAGTAAAGTGAGATGAAACAAGGTTACCACAAAAGTGCCTGACTCACTGGAGAGAATGGACAGACCAATTCCTCTCCTTGTCTGGGCACTAGGACATGCCTCTCGTTTGCTTCAGGAGATGCTCCCTTCCCTACAGACCTGGTGTTCCCCTCCCTACAGACCTGGTGCTCCCCTCCCTACAGACCTGGTGCTCCCAGTGGCCCATCTGGAAGGACCGCTGAGCTCCCCAGGGTCTGGGTTTTGCTCTGTCTCCTTGGGAATTAGGCTTCTGGGTGGTGTGGGGCGGGCTCCGCTGCTCAGGATCTTGGCGCCTTACCTTGTCCTCCGCTGTCTCCTTTGGAGGCTGTGACCTTGCCCAGGAGGCTGTGAAGGAAGTCGTTCTCAGCCGTGACCCTGGGGAGGAAGGGAGCACGGTGAGCACATGGAGCCCTCAGGGCACATCCAACCTCTGTCCAAGGTACCCCAGGGAGTTGCCCAGCCTTCCCTGTGTCATGGCTGGAAAGCCAGCCTAGAGGTTCACCCAGGGTGCACATGGGCCATCGGGAAGCACAGGGCTCCTTTCTCACACTCACAAAACGCTCTGAAGTTGGGGAATTTCAATGTTCTAAGTAGAGGTCATTTTTATCCCTAGGAAGACTCATAATAAGAAAGGATCCCCAAGCCCTCAACCCAAACATTGCTCCATGGGTGGCTAAGGCTTCCATCGCTCCCACGAGGTCCCAGTCACACTCCTTCCCCAGAGCCACTGGCCTAGGTACGCGGACAGTCTTGGGGGTGACTGAGTACTGACAACACTATCCTGCTTTCTCCAAGAGCTTTTAGAGCACAGAAGGACATTTACCTTAATCACTGTCCTCCCTCAAGTCATGGATGTATCACCCATGAGAACCAGGACGGGACTCCTCAATACAAGTTGCCAGAATGCAGATGCATCTCAGCTCTGAGGTCCCTGTTACGCTTGTAATGAATGCACGAATCTGTTTCTGATTATCTATTTAATTGCCATCTAAGGGACAAGCTCCACAAAGACAAGGCTGTGTTGCTCTTGCCCATCACTCCATCCCCCTTGCCTGGCACAGGGCTGTGCCAGGCTTCAGGAAGAGTCTGTTGAGTAACAGCTGGTGGGTTTTGAGGAGCTTGGCATGGATCACCCTGCCCTCCTCTGGGGAGGCCCAGCCTGACTGCCCTATTGCTAGCCAGGGGTCCCCCCTGCACTGGAGTGGCCCTCCAGGAGGAAGGGTATGGTGGAAGGATCTAGGAAGGCATGGGCCATTGCTTACGGGTGAAATGGGATGAAGTGCTGCTTTTCTTCATCACTCTCTGATTTCCCTTTGATGATGTCCGTTATGTCCATAACTAGAAAGAGAAGAGAGATGAGCTGATGGTTCAACTCCCTCCTTGATCTGAGGAAGGGACAGCAGTGGGATCAAATTGTCTGTTAGGAGGTAGGAGGGAGCCTGGGATTGGGAAAGCCTAAAGGGGCAAGCAGCCCAGCAAGGCACAGCCCGTGGACAGCCAACTCTGAGCACACAGCACCCGTGTAGACGCCTCTGGGCAAAGCAGTTTAGCAGAGGCCACAGGAAGCAGTCAGAGACACGGCTATGGGGTTGAACAATTAGCTTGGCATTTGACACATACATTTAATAGCTACTATGCCTACCAAACCCAAGTACAGAGACTTCCTGCAGAATTTGATAATCCAGTGAAATATGCACCTGCTTCCTAAACATTTTTCATATGCACAGAAACCTGACTGTAGAATCCTTGAACCCTGCAATTCCAGAGGCATCCTGGGCCTCTGAAGCTTCTTACGCCACACACGAAGGGGACCCTCCTTGCCTTTGCAGGACCATTGTGCTGGGAGGAGCGTCTGCATACAGCACCAGGGCATTGAAGAGCAGGAGGGGCTTCCATGGAACCTCCAGGTACAAGACCCTCATTTTTACACACAGGGAAACTAAGGCCCTGGGGAAAACCAAGGCCCCAGGTCACTTGACGGGCCAGCGAGTGTCAACGCAGGCTAAAAATCCAGTTAGCTCAATACACTATTCTACTCCACCACTACACAAGGAGCACCAGGGGACGAGCTGGAAAGCCGGTAGATTTGTGATTGCAGAAGATGGGGCCTCCCGAAGTGAGTTCAGATAGGGTACACAGGGATTATTAATGGTACACGATTAAAAATTTATATTTCAATAAAAAGAATAAAAGTGGCATATCAAATTGCCATGTCCCAGGTATTTAAACTATCTTTTAAGACAAATGTATTTTAGTTTCAATAAAGTGGGTTAATTAAAAGGAAATATATTAGGTAAATAATAGTGCAAGTAATAGCCAAATAGTGGGACAAGAACGAACGTTGGTGCCCTGAAACCCGGGACAGCGGCCTTGTAGGCAGCCTCTGTGGGACATCAGGTCCCGCCCACTCACCAGGTCCCGGTGGAATTCAGACCCGAGGTGGGTGACTCATTCCGTGTAACTGCATTTCCTGTCCTGGATATTTTTTAGAAGGAATTGCTCCTGGTAATTAGATCTCGCCTGCATGTTCTTCCTTTTCCGCAGCCCTGGGGCGCGAAGGCACCGTCTGCTCTGACGGCACCTGACTCCCAACGCTCAACCCCAGACCCCGGATCCATTACTCACGGCGCTCAATGTGAATCCAGGCTTAGTCACCAAAAGCGTATTTCTGTTCGTCACCAAAAGCCTAGTTATTAAGACATATGTCTGGCATATGTCGTGTGGGGGGATGGGGTGAGGCAGGGGAAGGGCGAAAAGAAGTAGTCTTTAAAATTCAACCACGGAGTCGGGCACGCCAGTGAAAGTCAGCCGTATGGAGTGTCAGTACCTGCCACCCCAAAGGGCCTCCTCAGCCCCTGCGTGCACTTCTTGGCATTAGTGTCCTTAAGATCCATCTTCCCAACACGGACAATTTGGCAAATCAAGTAGATCTTATCCCTGTTGAGGTCTTTGTTCCCAAGGTCCTGGAAAGAAGGGAAAGGAGAAGTACACATGTCATGTGCTGACTGGGGACAAGGAGACGAGCAAACTTACTACGGCATTTCTGAGGGATGCGTGTGACACTTGATGTACCTGGGCCAAGCCTGCAATTCGTCCTGGAAAAGGTAGGAAACAAGACATCGCACCTACTGCACAGAAGTCAGGTGAGGCTTGGAAAGAATACTGAGGGAGGGGACTCAGTGCTCCAACCCACTTCAAACTAGTAGAAGGAGAGAAGGGCAGAGGAGTGACAGTGGTTGTAGAGGGAGGTGACCCCTGCAGAAGTGGCTTTTGCTACCAAGGACTCCATCAGTCTCATCCTTGGTCAGCATCTCTGGGAGAGAAGGCAAAAGAAAGGGGCAGTAAAAGAGAGCCACCATTGACTGGACACCTCAAGCTCATACATGGGTCGGGCTGTGGTGTCACTGAATGGCCCCTGTCTGTCTCAGCACCTGCAACACAGAAGACTCTGCCTTCAGATGCAGGCTGCAGGTCCCATGCCCACGGCCAGAGCTCTGCTCCCTCCCTCACTGTGGGCCCTGCCTGATGGCACTACCCTGGCACAGCTGCTTCAAATGTTCCCAGAGTAGGGGAAGGGAACATAGCTGTCATAGCTTGGGTCTGGAATGTCCCCCAAAGACTCATGTGTTGAAGGCTGGTCCTTAATGCAGCAATCCTTACAGGTGGATTGGGGGGAAGCAATTGGACCATGAGAAAACTGACTGCATCAATCTATTAATGCTTTCATGATCTGAGTGGACTATGGGAGGGGGTGGAAACTGTAGTGGGACTGGGTTGAAAGGAGTGGGTCCCTAGGGGTATGTTTTCAGGGACTTACTCTCTTTCTCTCTCTCTCTCTCTCTCTCTCTCTCTCTCTCTCTCTCTCTCTCTCTCTCTCCCTCTCCCTCTCCCTCTCCCTCTCCCTCTCTCTCTCTCTCTCTCCTTCTCAGCTGCCAGAAGGTGAGGAGCTGTGGTCTGCCACACCCTTCCACCTGATATTCTGCCTCATCACAGGCCCAGAAACCATGAGGCAAATAAACCTTTACACCTCTAAGTTCATTTTCTCAGGTATTTTGTCACAGCAATGAAAACCCAACACAGTAGCAAATAATTCACTGGTTATTAAAAACTTCCACCCAGAGGAAATGCACATCATCATTTCTGCTCACAGTTCATTGGCCACAGCAAGGTATGCTTCCACACCTGCCTCCAAGGAAGCAGGAAACTGTGCTTAGCTGTGTGTTTAGAAGGAGGAAAGCTGGACTGGTGAGTTCCACTAATGTGCTCTGCATTGTGCCAAGTGTCCACTATGTCATTATTTGGTCCCTAAGAGCTCTCTGGAGTACATACTATTTTTGCATCCCATTTTACAGATGGGGACACTGAGACACAAAGAAAAATGGGGCTTCCCTAAGGCCATGACCTTAGTCCTTGAAGACACTGGGCTCTCAGCCCAGTCACGGCTTCTCCAGAGACCACAGACACACTGACTCCCACACAGCTCCCTCACCATCATGGAGGCACACCAGAGGGATCCCCCCGAGTGTGTCTGCATCCAACTGCCCCACTAAATCTGAAGGCTTCGGTGTTCTTTGAGATCCTGGCCTAGGATCCTCTCGGGAAGGAACAAGACACACTGCTGGCCTCAGAGCAGAGAACCCTCAGCCCTCACAGGAGAGCACGTTTCTCCCACTTTGAGTTAATTCTCGTGTGGGCATGTGCATGGGGGACAAGACATCTGCTTCTATCCAAGCCAGGGCCCGGGTAGAGCAGCCATCCCATCCTCCTGCATGGCTGGTGTGAGAGGAGGGTGTGGGGCAGAGGAGGGGGAAAGGCAAGTCCCACATATGGTCTGCATCTTCCTGTGCGGGGCTGTGTGGTTGCATACTATGTGCCAAGTTGGCTGAGCTACGGTGTGTAGCTGACTGGCCAAACTCGGGTCTAGGTGTTGCTGTGACGGTTTCCCAGAGAAGGAGGAATTCTGCCTCAAGACGGTAGACGAGAAATCCCGTCGGGTTCTGGTCTACCGCCCTGCCCGGCAGATTCCCAACAGCAAGCCCACTGGCTCCATTTTTCTGGAGAACCCCAACTCCTGCAAGGGCTGTCCTTCACCAGCTGGAGGGTGGACACCTGCTTCTCCTTCTGCAGGC
The DNA here is from genome assembly GCF_045843805.1 of Urocitellus parryii. Classification (NCBI taxonomy): domain Eukaryota; kingdom Metazoa; phylum Chordata; class Mammalia; order Rodentia; family Sciuridae; genus Urocitellus; species Urocitellus parryii. The sequence continues at coordinate 157,090,158 of NC_135531.1, read as the reverse complement.
TCAGAAGGGAGAGGAGTAAGGGGAAAGAGGAGCTGCATGGGACTGATACCCCCCTTATCGTTTGCACCCCACCGTGCCCTGTGCCATCTGGGTTGAAGATCCCAATTACGTCACATCCGAATGGCGGAAGGGCCTCTGCTCTGGCCTGCCTGACTCCTTCCTCCCAGCCATCCCGAGAGGACCTACAACTTGTCTTTAGAAGCCGCATTTCTTCTTCTACTTCTCTCCCCTCATCGTGAACAGTGTGCTATTTCCTACCCTATTAGCAGTGCTAATCTTTCCTAGTTGACATGAAAGGTCCTAGACATAATATATCCAGCTGTCCTCGCCAACTGGTCCCTCACCATTCTCTGAAAATCAGACTCTATTTCTGTCACAAAGATTTCTTTATTGCACCACAGACGCAGGAGGCTCGCTTTCAACCCCGGGTCTTTCTTTCTTCCTGACCCTCCCCTCCCTCCCACCTCAAACACTCGCCTCTTATTCTTCTGCACATCCAAAGCCTCGCCATCCTTAAAAACCCTGCTTCCTTCGTAATGTCCTCCATCCTTAATTACTTCTCTCCTCCCCCTGGGATCATTCCTATTTCTACAGTATCTAGGTTGATCTTTCAGAGCCATTTTAGAGCCACCAAGGCCCTGGAACCTGAAGGGCTCCAGATGTGGGGTGGACTGAATTGTGTCCCCTCCCCAGTCCAACACCAAAATCCATATGTTGATGTCCTGTCCTCCAGTCGGGGTTTCTGGTCTACGGCCCTGCCCTGCGGTTTAGCTACGTTTGGTGGCAGATCTTTACGGAGGTAACAAGTTACAATGAGGTCAATAGGATGCGTCCCTATGAGTGGTGTCCTTATAAGAGATCAGGACACAGACACTGAGGGAGGAGCATGGGAAGACACCGGGGAGGACACATCCACAAGGTGAGGCCAGAAGCTGGTGAAAAGCCAACCTCATAGACACCTTGACCTCAGACGTCAGCCTCCAGAACTGTGAAGAGATGCATGTCTGTTGCTTGGGCCAAGCAATCCGTGGTACTTGGTTGTGGCATCCCTAGCTGACCAATTCACAAGGTAGACCCGTAAAGTCCCATCCACCTTGATCTCTGTAAAGATTGTGACTTGCTCAAAGGAAGATGCCATATCTCTAAAAGCTGTTCATCAGTGAACCCCTGGCCCTGGAGAATCTTAGCTTAGCCCAGAATGCTGGAACGCAGATTCTCCTCTGGAGGGTGTGTAAGTGAGTGATCCTTACTGAGAACTGGGCTCCAATCTGCAGTGTCTCCCAATCCATTCTACTTAGAAGAACTTTTGTTGAACCAATCAAGTGAAGTTCTCAAGTTCAGCTCCCAGGTTTGGGGGAAGCAGGATGAGGGAGCCTCAGCACCATCTGAGTAGCGCTGTTAGCATTCCTTTTACTGTCCACTCTTGTTTCTTGTGTTAGCAGCAACCCCAGATGGGCTGAGTCTCCAGGAAGGAACCCCGTGGCACATGCTGCTTTCCTCTGGCCCAGCCCAGGAATATTTATGAGGCAGACAGAGGGGACATCAACTGTCGGCCAGATCCACACGCCAGCTCTGTGAGCCCAGTGAGCAGAAAATCTGTCCCCCAAGTGGAGACTAGACAGAACTGACATCCAGAGGGGAGAGTCAGAGGCCAGCCAGGCACATGGCTGCCAACTCTTGGCTCTTGTCTACTGGGAGCACCACCACAACACCCAGTTGAAAGGAACATCCAGGCAAACATGGTCTCGACACTCACTTCTGATTATCTATGTTGTCTGCAGTGCTTTCCTACAATGCTCCTGCTTCGTTATTTACTTATTTATTATCTAACACCCTCTACCCATTGCACCATGACAGGAAGCTTATTCACCGCTGTCTCCCAGCACCCAGCAGAGAGCTCATGCCTAGCAGGTGCTCACTGGATCACCCCAGAATCAGTACAAGCCATGAGACCACCATGACCTTCCTTCCCAAAATGAGGACTCCCCCATCTCAACAGAGAGAAGTACCAGCCCATGGAACCAGAGTTCCCTGGTTCTGAGAAGCAGAGCCCTGGCCCAGGCAGAATTCCATGAAGGCAACCCACATTGTCATTAACACCATGTGACACCAATGCCCTTCCTTCCTACTGACATCAGGGATGCATTCTCTGCAAAAGGAAGAACAGATTGATTCCCCGTTCTTCTCCCTCTCATGAAGCATCTGTCTCATGGTTTAATCAGGAAGCCCCGTGGGACACTCCTATTTATCAAGAAAACAAATAGGCTCCTCCTCCTAACGGATAATAAACAGAATTGAGGCACATTTGTATATGCCAAGAAAACTCTGTCTAAGCATTTAGGACCTATGATCCTATCCCATGCCTCTGGCCTATTTTTTCAGGAAATAACAAACAAAATAAATCAGCTATACCACAATCTATCGCGAGGCGACATGAGACATTGCACTTAATGGGCTGTAACTGGGAAATTATCATAGAGCAAGGTAGGTTAATCTAGCGTGTCGGTCACTCCTGGCCCAGCGCGTCCATTTGGTCAATGCTCAAACCCCTCCCTGGCTCCGCCTCTGCCATTTCTTGTGCTAATACAGGCAACCCACTGAAAAATCCCATGGGTGGTCTTCTCCCCGAAGGAAATGATACCCATAACCTCAGTGTCCTGAGGTCACACTCTTCACACGGCCTGTGAAAAAGGGACAAGAGAGCAGTCTCTGCTGGAAATTATAACTGTTATTTATCTCCTTTCTTCCATTGCTTCCCCCTGCTCAGAGCAGAAAAAGCCGAGTTTATTCTTAGAAATAAATCTTCCAAATGACAAATTTTAGCATTTCTACAGGTTAGCCTTGCCCAGTGGGTACTAGTGTTCGAAGGACACTCTCAAGGCCCCCCCAGACTTTCAGTCATCCAGGACTTAATCATGTTCACGATATCCAGTTCACCATGGTGGCCAATGTTGTAGGGAAGCGCTGGGTTTTCATACACATTTTAGAAAGTTTTCTAGCAAGGCCCAAAGTGAAAAAGGGGAAATTGAGTTAACCATGAATTAACTGGGAAGTCAGAATAGTAGCTACCATGCCCAGGACCAGGCACCACTGATCAAGAGGTGTGTGCTCTTCTCTGTGTATACGGGAGTGAGAAAGAGGGCGGGAGGGAGAGAGAGAAGAAGAACTGTCCTCCTGAAGGCTTTGTTGGGGTGCAGAAGGCCTCTGCCAGCTCCAACTCCCTCCATCAAGCTGGGAACACAGCCCCGCACTGAGGCTGTGCCCCCTCCTGACCAATGGATCAGCCATACTTCCAAGATCAGATCCTCCTGAGGTGGACATGGTGACCAGAAGAGGGGTACACTCACCGTGAAGACCACCTTCAGGTTGTTGAGCATCTCGATCTCCTTCGGAAAGCCCCTGCTGCCCCATCGTACCAAGTAGTTCTCACTGTGGGAAGATGAGCGGTAGCCTGTTACTGCAGGGGCTCCACAGCCGTCTGTCCAAACCATTCAACACGAGCACCTACTATGTGCCTGCACCAGCCTGGCAGCTGATGAGGTGCCTCTGAGAGATCCCAGCTGTGTTGGTAAACCGACCTTAGAGGAGCAAGGGAAGAATGACGGACACACATGTGGCCATGTCCTCTTTCCTTCCCTATCTGCTGAGCACTTTCTGGAACAAGTGCTGAATACTTTGGAAGAGCCACCAAGAGGTTATTGAGAAAGAGATGGGAGGAAAAACGATTTCGGCGTGCTTTTCTGGACCTTATGAATATATTGCTCTCCCCCGTCTCCCCACTTTTGAGACTGAGTAAAGATTTGGATTCTTTTCAATCATCCCTTTGAGGCAGGAGTGTTTCCTTGAATGGAATGTCATTCTGTGGTGGCTCATGCAGGATCTTAGCCACCATCCAAGATACTCTTAAACAACGATTTAAATGCATTTGCCCTACTATTTATGTGAAATTGTGCTTGATGCAACTAAGAAACAGATTCAAGGGTTATGCAGTAACCTTAACCAGAGGCCAGACCATGTAGGCCTTGTCGGCCATGAAAGGCTTCAGACTGGACCCTGAGAATAATGGAGCCTGCTGAGGGTTTTCCTGAGGGGACAGGGACTGAGCAAGTCCCATCAGGCAGGGATTCCCTGACACGGATGCATAATGGCTTACCATCTCACCCCCTCGAGTCACCAGACCCAGTGTGATCACAGTGTCAGCACAGCCACGCCAAGGAGACAGGGAGTCAGCAAGGGTCTAACTTAAAACAAGCAGGGCACCGCTCGCTGAATGGAGGGGCTAGGTTTTCCAGGCCCTCCCGGACCATATACTTGGTGCCAAATAAATGCCATTATTTTGAATTAGAAAAAAAATAAATAACGCCCTAAACCCAAAGTTAGCTCCAGAAGGTGTGATAAGTGACTTCAGCAAAGCTGAGGGGCCCCCTCCCTCTATGGAGCTCTGTGCCGCTCACATCTTACTTTCTCTCCACTCATCCCTGGAAGATTAATGAAGGCCGTTGAGTAAAGTTCAAGAAGGAAATGGAACCAGTAGCAAAAAGGAGCACAGCCTCAGATTAGCCAATGTTTAAAAAGTCAACTTACATGTAACTTTTTCATCCTTAAAAAAAAAAATTCCTCAGTAATCTAAAAAAGAATTTTTTTGGAATTCATAGCAAACTAGGGAGATTCTATCAAAAAAAAAAAAAGAAAGAAAGAAAGAAAAGAAAAAAAACAACCATGAACCTATATCAATATTATTCCTTCCTACTAGTTATTTATGGACTGTTCCTATTGAAATGCATAGGCATTTTCCAGTACTTTCCATCACATGTAGCCATCCCCTTAGTGACCCAGCCTGCTACATCCAAACAGCAGGAGCCAGCAATTTTCTTCCAGGAGAAATGCAATCATAAATAAGAAAAGCAATTTAGAGGTCTGAGCTGGTCCCATCCATCCTTGCCTGGAACACCTGGGTAATAAAACCTGAAGGCTCAAGCCGCCAGGACAGGTGGGACTGCCTTTGATGATGCCCTCCTCACAGGAAAGGAGGCCCATTTCAATTCCCTCCTGGGCCCTATGTGGACAAAGATTACCATGGCCTGATGCCCAAGCTGCTACTGCTTTGCCCTACAAAACTTTACTTTCAATTTCTCAAACCAGATTTCTTCAGGAATCCACTGTGCATCTCACCTCGATTCAACCCAACAAGATCAAGCCCAGAAAAATTCTCTCCAGCCCACATCAGGGCATGCTAAGGAGGCCCTAATTCTGAAGCCAGGGCCAGGTAAACCCTGACTAGAGCAGGCAGGAGTGGAGATTTCTTTCCTAGAGAGTGAGAAGCTCTGCAGGGTCAGACTGATGTAGCAAGTGTTTCCCAACTCCCCACCCTTCTCCTCTCCCCGTCTTTCTCTCATTTCTCCTCCTTCTGTTTTTATAGCTCTTCATTCTCTTGCTCCTCCTGCTCACCTCGCACCCCACCTCCACCCCAAGGGATGCTCCTGAGGTATCACTCCCACCTGCCCCAACAGGCATGTCACCCAGGGTGGTACATCAGAGACAGAGCTGCCATCTCCTTGCTCCACAAAGCTAGGTCAGGCCATCCACAACTGAGAGGGGTCAGTGGCCCGGGCACCCTCGTCAATGTGGCAGTAAGGAGTCCTAGTGCTTGCTAAGAGATAGGGAGGGTCCTGACAATGTTTTTAGGATCTTTCTCACAGGAGCCTTGGAAGTGACTGTCAGGGAACCGCAAGGGATCTCTGACTCAGGCCACTCTAAGGTGGGTTCCGAGGGATCAGAAAAACTTGTTCTTAGCGTCGTAGGCACTGAGGCCAAACCAGGTGTACTGGGCTGACTCTGTAACTTCAGGGTCCTGGGTGAGCCACCAAGCATAGCTCTCTACTCCAGTGGTGCTGAAGCTCTGGTGAAAACCATTTTTGCTTTTTGATGCAACTCATTTATTGGTGACAGACAATGGTTTGCCTTTGAAGTCAGATAGACCTGAGTATAACTCTCGGCTCTGCCGTTTATAACTCTGTGGCCTCTAGTCAAGGCGCTGGGCTTCCTTGGTCCTCCTTTTCTCACCCAGATGGCAGGGAGTGATGAGGACCAAATGCGATCATTTGCAGGTCTCAGCTCAGTCTTCTTAGATGACTCGGCGCCTCTCAGATGTCTTCAGGGGAGCCATGATTGATTAAAGCACTGCCACTTGCAGTGCAGCGACAACCAAGCTAGGAAGATATCCATGTCTCCATGTTTTTCCATGAAGACAGAGAGATAATGCTTCAGCTCCGTTTTCATATGTCAACCAGTGACCACTGGCCCTAAACTCCAGGGCATGGGACAGGCAGTGGTCCCCTGGGAGGAAGGTTGTCTGAACCACAGGAGAGTTCAGGGGGCTGACTGTGGGGGCTGGTGGTGCTCCACAGTCTCCTCCTTGGGGACCCCCAGAGGTGTTTTCCCTTCTTTAAGGAAGGCACCCAGAAGTTCCCTCACCTCCTCCATTCCCAGAGCAATTAATCAAAGTAGCAATAATAATAGCCACTGCCTCTTGGAAGTGCATGTGCCAGGCCCATGCTTTACAGGCTTTTCTCATTAAAACCTGAAAGAAAGGGTAGCACTCATATTTTGTAAATGCGAAACTCGGGCTTAAGATTGGTCCACAGCCTAAGGTCAAGAAGAATGAAAACACAAAGGTGAGGTTGTGCACAGGACAGACCTTTAAGGAGGATGTGGGGATTTCATCATTCACTTCCCAACTCCCATAAAACTAGGTATTGTTCTATCCAATGCGACAAGTGAATCTTGTAATTTCTGGTTGTTTTCTTGTCATCAAAACCTACTGACAAAACTCTGTAACTATAACTGCGCTGTGGAAAAAGTCTGGTGGGAAGTCACACTTTCATCTGACCCCCAGGCCCTCCAAAGGAATTATTTCCACATTCTCAGGCTGCTTTTCCTCCATGCGGGAATTTATTCCACAAGTGATGGTGGGGAGAAGAGATGCTGGCTGCTCTGCCAAACTCCAACCTCCCACGTACACGGAGGTCAGGCAATGCTGAGCGCACCTACCTTATGACCATTTGCTTGTTGGGGTCATAGAGAGACATGAAGAGTTCAGCATCTTCCCCAATTCTGCACACAAAGTTCCTCACAAAGACATAGAGGCTGTGGGTGGGGGAAGAAGAGATCCTGGAGTACATTCCATAATCAGGCTGGTCTTTTGACTACATGGTGGAAGGAAGAAGAAAGATGGAACCTATTAGCTCAGCACCACTTAAGACAACAGAAACAGTCCTGGATATTAGGAGTCAGTCAGGGTTAAACCTAAATATTTCAGCACTACATGCAGCTCTACTGTCAAATTTCTGCAATCTGAATGAAGTCACTTTGACTCTATTGACTTTAATCTTCCTATTCTGGGAAACACCATCATGGACCCCATATTCTTCATGAAGTTATTTCTTCACGAAGAAAAAAAAATGCTTAATGGACTTTATCAGAACTACAATCTTTTGCTCTTTGAAAGGTGCATTTTAAAATGAAAAGGTGAGGCACAGACTGGAAGAAGTCTATAAAACACACCTCACAAAGAATCTGTATCTAGACTGGGCATAGTGGCACATGCCTGTAATCCCAGTTGCTCGGGAGGCTGAGACAGGAGGATTTCGAGTTCAAAGCTGGGGTCAGCAATGGCGAGGCACTAAGTAACTCAGTGAGACCCTGTCTCTAATAAAATACAAAATAGGACTGGGGATGTGGCTCAGTGGTTCAGTGCCCCTGAGTTCAATCCCTGGTACCCCCCGCCCCTGCGAAAAGAAGAAACTATATCTATAACATATAAATAATTTGACAATTTTGATTAATGAGACAAACAACCCCATTTAAATGGGTAAAATATTTGAACAGTCACTTCACAAAAGAAGATACAAATGGCAAAGGCCAGTAAGCACATTAAGAGATGCTTAACCTCAGGGGCCAGCAGGGAAATGAGAATTAAAATCATCATGAAAAGCCTGTAAAGCCATCACTACACAATAGCTAGGATAACTGCAGTGAAAAACTGACAACACTGCATGTTGGAAAGACTGTAGAGCAACTGGAACACTGATATGCTGCTGGGGGTGGGGGTGCAAAATGATACAGTTGTTTTGGGAAACTTTTTGAAAAGTTGCACATACACTTATCATATGGTCCAGGAATCCCACTGTGAAGTATTACCCAAAAGGAATGAAATATGTTCATGCAAAGATTTGTTTGCAGATGTTCTTAGCAGCATTAGTTACAACAACCCCAAAGTGGAAACTATCCATTGGTCTATTTAAATATATATATATATATATATATATATATATATATATATATATATACAAAAAAAATTATACACACACATCACACACACACACACACACAACTGGTCAGTAGTATATCGATTGACAATGAAAAGGGCCAACACATTAATATGCACAATAACCTGAGCCTCCAAAACATGATGCTGAGCTGAAGGAAGTCTAACACAGGACGCCAACGTTGAAACTCCCCGAACTCATGAGAATGAGGAGGAAGTACAAGGAACATTGGGGGCCATGGAAATGTTCTATATGTTGGTCTACGTGTTCTATATGTGCTGAAGAGGAGTCAGCAGCATATATTACTAAGATTCATTAAAGTACAGCTTAAAATGAGTAAATTTTACTATGTACAAATTATATCTTAAAAAAATGAAAGTAAACTTGCTTTCAAATAATACATACATTTAAAATGTAAATTTTATTTTTACCCCTCCTTGAAATGTCTTCTTGGCTTGTCATCATACTAGGACCAAGCCTAGTGATTCCTAATGTCAGGAACTCAGTTCCTTCAAGGACCAGATCCTGCCACCCACCTCTCCAAATCACTGCCCCATCCACTGGGCTTTCTATTCCTCAGACATGCAAAACTCAGTTCTGCCTCAGGACCTTTGCACTTGCTGCTCCCTCTGCCTAGCCCACAGGCCTTCCCAGGCAGTGCCTGCATATCCCTTAGGCTCCTGTTCAGAATTTACTCTCAACAGGCCTTTCCTGACCAGCCCTTCTAAAGTAGCTCCTGATTCACTCTGAGTCACAAAACCCTGGTTGATTGCCTTTTAGAAATGTATCACCATCTGGAATTGATTTTTCTTTTATTTATTTACTTTTTTTTACTACCTTTTTGGTCTTTTTTTTTAGAATTCAAAAACTCCAAGAGATTAGGAATCTTGCCTGGCATTTAACTACCTTTGGGATGCATGCTGAATGAATTACAGATCTGAGTACAAAAACACAATCAAGTGTGTGTGATTACTGATCATTTCAGGTCATAGGACAGATGGCCCCTTGAATAATACACAGTCTGGTTAATTAGCCTATTATTTTAAGTTTATGGTGTGTTAAATGCCTGCCTCACTGGCCAAAGCCTCTTTAGCAAAGCTCACCATTTCCTCCTTGATGCGCTCTGTGATTTTATCAGTTGCTTCTTCATGTGCGTGGAACAGGCTGATGACACTGGTGTTATCAGGGTCCAAGATGTTCCCATCCTCATCTCTGACAATCAGATCGAGCTCAAGGATTCTGAAAAGCAAAACCTGGAGATGAACTGAGATCGGGGAGGCCTGCGGGATGCTGGTGAGGAGTGTTTAGCAGGAAGCTCAAGCAGTTGAGGACCTCATGGTCACAGAGGCATGCTGCACACAGATGGCCTGGGACACAGCTTGGGGGGCAGATCTGTGCTGTACCCCCTCTCAGGGCAGGGCATACCATAAAGTGCTCCAATGTGGTGTTTCCTGTGATGTCACAGCAGGAAGAACACCCAGCATGCAACAGGGGTGTGTGTCGAAGCACAGTTTACATCAGCAAAGTGTTAAAGTGTGTGTGTGTGTGTGTGTGTGTGTGTGTCTCAAAAGAGAAATGGCTGAACTGTGATGGAAGACCTAGGGCTTAAAAGGATTATGTAATTTTGATGTGTTTAATGACATAAATGTATCAGAGGGAAAAAAAGATACGGAAAGATGGCAGTGTATTTTATGTGGAAAGGTAGCAGAATACAACAGTCACTAGTATGGCATTATGTAAAAATGTGGATGTGTAACCGATGTGATTCTGCAATCTGTATTTGGGGTAAAAATGGGAGTTCATAACCCACTTGAATCTAATGTATGAAATCTGATATGTCAAGAGCTTTGTAATGTTTTGAACAACCAATTAAAAGAAAAGGACAGAAAAAAAATAAAACAAAAAAATTAAACAATAAAACAACAACAACAACAAAAAAAAAAAAAAAACAGGCCGGATGTGTCACATGGGTATGTGTATAAAAGTTATAAGGAACAGGGAATGATCTAGACAAAAAAGGAGCACACGACCAATAAGGGTCACCTGTGAGAGAGAGGGGGGTCAGGGCTGGGAAGGCAGGAGGGGACAAAGGAGGCATGTGCTTATTTATCTTCACGTGCTTACTGTTTACACACACACACACACACACACACACATTCTCAAATAGTATTCAATAAAAATTTGAAAACTGCCATGAGAGAAAGCAATCTCAGATATATTGATTGTCACCCACGGCTGCTCTTCAGCCACTGGACTCGCAGGCCGCGAGCTTGTTAGATATTGATCTGTTTCAGCAGCATGTCTCATTCTGATTGGCATCAGCAATGCTGACAGCAAACACTCACAAAGCAGTTAGGGTAAGTTCGTATATGTTAAATATTTTACATGTGACAATGCTTTTAATCCTCCTGGCAATGCTGTAACATCCAGACTGGGGAGAGGCGGGGCGGGGCAGGGGGGGTGATTAGTTTGCTCAAGGTCACAGAGCTAGTAAAGACCAGCATGCGGTTTGCACCCCTAACTTCTGAAGATCCTTCTTGGACAGGAGGAGCCCAGGAGCAGTTATGGGTTGGGTTGGGAGGGCAGGTGGGTTACAGCGGCCTTAACTTGAAGCTGCTTTTGCACTTGGCATTGAGCGGCAAACCCCTAGCTGCCCACATGTACAGGTAGGGGAGGTGGCTGACAGAGGTGCTGGGAATGTAACAGTGGTCCCGCTTGGGCACCTTCACCTGGTACCAGACTCCAGAAGGGCAGCAAGGACAAATGAAGGAGACCAGGTCTTCATCTCTTATTTGAGAATCAAATTGAGAAGCACATCTCTCATCTCATCAAAATGCAAGTGGAAGGGAGCAAAGGAGCGCCCATTTGTCCACCCTCATTAGGAAATTAATTCCCAAGGAGATGTGACTCAGAATGCTGCAGGGCCACGCTCCCACCCAGGATGCTCAGGGGGGACAAACGCATGCTGCTCATGCTGAGCAGAGGTGCCTGTGACCTCGGAAAAGATGGAGCAGAGCCGATACATAATTTAATGCCCAGATCTCTCTAGCTCTTTCTCTTCAAAATTTATCAAAGTGGATTTGGTTCTAAAATGCATGAATAAAACATCCTCCCAGGATCCGGCTATCTTGGGATTTGGAGAAGTCATTTGAGGATTCCTCACTCCTTGGATACCAAAGAGTCTGTCCATTACCAGCCTCGCCTGGAATTTTGGAAGCTTTAACAGTCGAGGCAAGATTGACGGCATCGCTGGGGCGGAGGTCAGGAGAGGCTGTTCTTCAACAGCCGCCACCGCCCTGAGCTCAGCAGCTGTTGGTGTGGGGAGGGAGCAGTTTGACATGTTCTCTTCAGGAAGTCGCCCTGTGGCTCTTCTCTGTTCAAGAAAGTGATCAAATGAATCCAAGATGAGGGTGAGAAAGAAGCTCCCACTTTCAGCATTTTGAAAAATAAAAAAGGTAATGAAAACAGAGTGGCTCTTGCTGTGGCTCCCTCTTGCACGCAGAGCGGGTCCAAAGTTCAACACTTGGCCCTCGGTCCTCAAGTGTCTAGGCCCTGTCTACTTGCCTCTGTCTCCCCCACTTTCTCTCTCTCTCTCTGCACCATTTCTCCAGTCAGATTCTGGGCAGTGTCGCCCTCGCCCTGCCTCCTCGGGCCTTTCGTCCATGCTTCCTGCCTTCTTGAAGCGCCTCCCTTCACTGACCCACAGAGCTACATTGGGCTGCACCCAGGAACTCTGTAGCTGTGCTCCTTTGTTCAAATCCCACTGCCTCTTGGACCAAAGCTCCCAATCATTCTGTGAGCTTCTTTCTCTTTCTCTGAGAAACAGAGACAATACTAATGACAGCCTCGTAAAGTCATGGTACTAAGGAACTGAGCTAATAGATGGAAAGTACTTAAAAGCTAGCACCTGGTGTGCGGAGAACACCCAGTAAGTTATCACCAGCTCTCCCTGCTTGCTCTCCTAATAGCTGTTCTCCTTAAAAATAGAGGCCATATTTTGTCTACCTCTGTCCCCTTGGGCCCTACCAGGTGTGCAACAAAAGAGCTGAAGGAGAGAACAGGCTGACCCTAACCTCTCCTCCAAGACTCAGCTCAGGGCTGAGCTGAACCTGCTCCAGGGCTCCTCCGACTGCCACTGCAGCTCTGCCCAGACTCTGGGCCTCCGGGCTTTCACATCCCATAGTGAAGCTCTGAGGCCCCAAGATGCCAGGCCAATGGTAATGTGCCCAGTTCTGTCTGACTTGCAGCTGAAGTGGACAGAGAAGAGACGCAGAAGCAAGGGGCCCCTTGGTGGGGCCCCCAACCTCAGCGGCAGGGCATCTCTCACTTCCCCAGAGGACGCTGACTGGAACTGAAAGCTCAGGGCTGGGCAGGGAGGTGGCAAGGAGGAAGGCCTGGGTTAAGGCAGCCTCTCCTTCCCCTCCTCCTCACCACCCACTTGGGTACCGCTCAGTGCACACCCACTGTTGCAGACCCTGACCCAGGCACAGGCCATGGGGTGAGCTAGACTGTCAGGGTCTCAGAGGAGCCCCCTGGGGCAGCAAAGAGGCAGAGTTTGAGGGAAGTGACTGCTGCCCAGGTGCCAAGGGTTAGGTGCACCTGGCACAGCTGCACCTGAGGGCAGGAAATTGGGGAGGGCTTCCTAAGAGTAGCAACCAAGTCCTTCCTCCCTGGTCCTGCTTTTCAGGAGTCCTGATGGAGGAAATAGCATCTGAAGGTCACAGATGTGACCCTGACTCCTAGCTGCAACTGTGCTCCTCTAAAGATGCCATCACATCGCCAGCAGCAGCTGCTGCATGGCAAATCCTTCCTGTCACTTGGGGATGACGTGCCTTATAAGCAGATCTGAACACACTTGCCAGAAGCCAACAGGGGACCATGGAGGGACTGTGTCCTGGTGTGGGAAGTGCTCTAAGTTGGACTCATTGACTTTCTTCTTTGGCTCCTCTCCCTAGGGCACACAGCAAGGGCAAGAAATCCTGGCTGCTAGGGAAATCTCCTGGCATTCCCATTGGGTGGGCTTCCCGACCTCCCCTCAGCCCAGTGTTCAGGGATTCTGACCTACCCTGCAGCCTCCTGACGTGCCAGGCACTCTCCTTCTTAGCCAACCACCCATTAGGGGCCATCTCCTCCAGGAAGCCTCCCTTGACTTCCCTCTCCAAGTCATAGTAAGAGCTCCCTTGCTTCCAAAGCCATCAAACTTTGCACAGTTCATGTCAACTCACAGCTTACTCCCAAGTGGCTAGTGATCTCTTAGTGGGTAGGGACTTTAGTTTCTGCAGCCCCAACATCTCACAGGAGATCAGCCCGACCATAAGTGCTCCTCATGTACTTGCTGTTTGAATGACTGAACACATGAGCAGGAGCTTGGAGGGCAATCGGAAAACACGAGGCACGGAGCCCTAGTTCTCAAACGCCATCCACGTCGCAGAGTGGCCAGGCCCAGAGACCCTGGACAGACTGCCCATGTCTGCATTCTGGTTCTGCCATTTACTAGCTGTGGAACTCTTCACAAGTCACTTAACTGAGAGCCTCCATTTCCTCATCCCAAACCCTGGGAGAATCAAACCACATGCCCCGTCGAGCCATTGGAAGAATTAAATGAGACAACACATGGAAAACACTTAGCACAAAACCCTGTGCAAAATAAACTCAGATCAAGTATGACAATAATGTCACAGCTATTATTAGCAGTGGTCACCCTGCCTCAAAGAATCACTTTGTTTTCTCTATTTTGCTTTCTCCGTAACTTCATTCAAAGGCCAACCCACGCCTGCTTGCCTTCCCCTTTCTGGAAAATACTTTTGTCACTGTGCCTGTGAGTTAGTTGGTGGCATGTGGCGGCTTGGATAATTTAGGATGGGAGAAGAGGCTTCAAGTCTCACACTGGGATTTAAAGGAGCGTTTGGTAAATGCAGGGATAAAATGACAACGAAGCTGAAAGCGACCAGCGGTGACTTTGCTCCCGATCCCTCGGAACTAGGTTAAATGAGTGTCCTAAATCTCTCCGCCTGCTAATAAGCCCTGCGTAAGCAAAGCCGGCTCTGCCTGCACGTCCCTGGGTCCCGGGGGGGTGATCACAAAGGCACACAGGCAGGGCCCTTGGTAGCCGCCATCTCCCAAATAGAAAGTGGCAAACAGGCATCTAAAAATGAAACCAAGCTTCTCAGGAGGGAGAGAGAAGAAGGAGGGTGGCCGGGAGGAAAGCGGCTTTTCAGGGGCCCAAGAGGTTACTTGTTGCCATAGTCGATCTTGGACGTGACTTTCTGCTTCAGCTCCTTCAGCTCGTCCTTGGGCAGCGTCCCCGAGAGGAGCTGGGACCTCCACTCCATCAGGTCATACATCATGGACTGCACTTGCAGGAAGCGCTCCTTTTTGCTGGTCTAGGACAGGAAACAAGGAAACCATCCTTAATGACCCATGCTGCGGGCACTTGGGAAGCAGTGCCAAGGTCGGGCAGCTATTCGGGACCAGGCTCTGACCTGCTCCAGCCCCAGCCAGCAACTGAGGATAGGATGGCGAGCTCAGCTGTGCTCATATTTGCTCCCTGGACCTGTGGGGGTTCTCAACAGCAGAAGTCACAACCCCAATCACTTCCTAGTTAAAGAAAGGGTGACAAAGTGGCTTGTTCAACAGAAATGCCAGGGGAGTTTGCTAGAGGGAGGTCCCAGAGCTCAGGTCCTTAAGGCAGTGAGATGGCAGTACTCCCTGAAGCAGAGTGAGTGTGTGTGTGTGGACCTGCAGGATGCATGACGGCTTTGGGTGGTGCAAAATATAGCTCCAGATGACGCTGGCCCACCCGGTGACTCTCCTCCACTCTCCCCGCCATCCTTCTGTTTACAGGGGCAGGGAAGAGGATGCAGTTCCATGGCAAGATGTCTCTTACCCCTTACAGTTCGTTACTTTCTTTTTTAACACAGAGAGAGAAGGCCTGGCGCTCAGAGCTTCCTTGGGCACTGCAGTAAGCACCTAGCTGCCCTGTCTCGCTTTCCCTGAATGTATTTGAATGATCTTTTTCCAATCATGCCAGACCCTTTGGGCTTTCTACTAGAGAAAGAGCACGTGGCATAATAAAATCCACACACATCTGGTCTTTGTCCCTGGTGCCTGGTGCTGTGCTCCAAATACCCTCGAAGGAGGCAGAGTGACAGGAACACCTCTTTATTGTCAAAGGCTACCTGAGTTTATTCTAATGGAACAACTTTGGGTGGCCCCCTCGGTAGCTGCAGGATACATAATGGATTCGAGAGTCGTACTTTCAGCCCTACTCTCCTTCTTCCCGGTCACCCTCACTTGGACGGCGTGGCTGGGGCTAGATTTCAATCACCAGTGGCCAGTGACTTGATGAATTCTGACCACGTAGTGCGACTTTGATCCATACCCCACCAGTTCCAGGAGCTTCCAGGTGGTGGGATGATGACGCACCCAGAGAGAACAAGGAAGCTATGTGACCCATGTTCCTTGTCCTACATTTCTCTTCCATTTGGCTCTTCCTGAATTCTCTCTCTTATAGTGAAACGGCCATCGTGGGCAGAGCCATTTCCTGAGATCTAGGAGATGTTCTAAGGATTGTGGGGCAGGGAGGGCACCCAGGCAGGGACAAGTATCAGGAGTCCCTGAATTGTAGCCAAGTGTGACAGAAATGTGGCAGCCTTGGGGCTGGCATCTGAAGTGAAGGAAACTCATGGGCCTTTAAACCCATGGAGTTTCTGCCAATTCTAGGTGGGAAGCACCCACTGAATATGGCATGGCAGGGCCCCAGCTGGGGTTGGGATGGTGCAGCACACTACTGAGTTCTTTATGTAAATGATCTAATTATCTAAATAAGTCATCTAAACTATCTACCAAAAAAGGGATCCAATCTGGGTGTGAAGTAAATATGACACAGGTGGCGTGCAGGGATGGCACAAACCATGGAGGTGGTACTGAAACAATAGAGGTTAAAGGATTTGCTCCCTGGAGTGAAAGGCATGATGGTAAAATATTTCTTAGTGGAAAGTGCCAAGCCTCCATGGTACAGGTGTATGGATGTTTTGAAAGAGGAAGTGGAGACGAACAGGAAATCATTTTAGCTGCAAGCAGACCCTTCATCCCCTGCTATGGCTAGAATATGATCAGGGTCCCTCAGAGGTTTCAAGTATTAAAATTTAATCCTCACTGTCAGATGCTGAGAGGTGGGAACTTCACCTGACTGTGGGGTTGAGAGGTGGAGTCTTTGGGAAGTGATGAGGATCAGAGAAGGCCATTAAGATAGAGTCCCCATGATTGAATCCGGGTGGCTTTAAAAGAAGAGAGAGAAAACCCAGACAGAAACCTCTACATGCCCATGCCCTATTTCTTGCCATGTAGATACTCTGTGCCCACCTGGGACTCTGGAAGCAATAAGGTCACCACCAAGGGCATGCACTAAGAGCCACATTAGACCTACTTTCTTTATAAAGTATCTACCTTCAGGTATTTCATGATGGTAATGAAAAAATGGACTACACTCACTAAATTTTCCTGACAACTTTTAGGAAGCTTATAGTATTGGTGGGCCAATCATAGCATTCTGAAATGTCCATGCAAGTGTCAGCATTTAAAACCATTACAAGAGGCCTACAAATGGCCACACACGCCAGCAAGGTGTGTCCAGTGCCGCAAGGAACACGCAGCAGCCTCCACTGACTGTTTTCATTCAGCTTAAGAGCCTGCATAGCTAATTGCTCTCATTAGGAGCTGTGGAGCATCAAAGAAAGATTTTAAATTAGATTTGCTTCAAGACAGGGAAAACACAAGCATGATGTGCTCTTTGTTTTTTCAGGGTCGAAACTTCTTCATAGATCTTGGGACAATAGCCATCAGTTAATTAATATACGAGAGCACTGGTTCCCAAGGCACTGTTAGGAGAATACCAAATCTGATGCCCTGGGTTGATAAACATGTGGATCACTAAGCCCCATCAGAAGAAGCTTTATCTTTTTATAGATATCAAGATGATTTATATGCAAACCTGAATTCAACAACTTTTGCACTAGTTTAAAATGCGAAGGACTGGATGTGTATCTCCTTGGTAGAGCCCTGGCCAACACACCCAAGGCCCTGGGTTCCATCCCCAGCACCACAAAACAAAAACCATAAGGATCACACCAGGACCCACTTATTAAGAATCTGTCACTAGCTTAGCTGTGTAGCTTTGAGAAAGCTGCTTAACCCTTCTGGGCCGTGATGTCCTCCTACATGGTAGTGTGTGCTCTGCTACATCACAAAGCCACCTTGGCTGGCCCACTCAAAGCTAAATGCTAAACCTAAAATAAAATGAAAGTCACAAGAAGCTCCTGTCCCGGGCAGCAGGGTTGAGTCTTACCACATAGAGCTGTCTCCAGATGCTCCCCCATTCCCAAAGTGTCGTTGTCACTTCTTGTGCCAGAGGGATTTCTGCAGGAATGATGTTCTCAGTATTTCTATTTAGGGTGAGAAAGAGAGTGTCATGAAATTGGGATCCAGGTTTTAATAAGATGTGGGTAGATGTACATTAAGCTACAGCTGCTGAGAGCCTTCTTGACATCACAGGCAACAGCCCTGCCAATGACATTATGCAAATACAAGAAGGGACTTTCTTCCATTGTCCCCCTTCAGCAGGGTGGGCTCCTCGTGCTCAATATGCAAGATTAGTCCATTTCAATAAGATTCTAAAGCAACTGCCAAGGAAAAGTTGGCTCCTCCAGACTGACTAATCCCCCCTAGAGTCAGATCTGAACCCAAGCAGTTTAGATTAGCTCTCCCACGAAGCCAGGGAAAGAGCCAAGCTGTGCATCCTGCACATCTGCCAAGTCAGTCGCAAAGACAACAGGACAGCGGCAGCCACGAGCCAGGGAGGGTCAAGCATGGCGAAGAGCAGCAGGTACCTTCTTTTCTCGACAGTCACTTCCTTGATGTGGATGAAAGACTTGGGAAAGATGCCCTGTTGGAGACAAAATCAAATGAAATGAAAGGACATATCCCCCGAGACTCACCAAGGTCTTCATGGCTTTTGTCAAAAGCCAGCGACTGACTTTTAAAACCATGAAACCTTAAAGGAATCTTCTCAGCGTCCGAGCAGGGGTGGATTCTAGATCCATATGTTTAGGTCTAGTTGTTTTAGATTCCACAAAACCCCTCGGTCCCAAAGGATGCTCCAACCCCATCCTGGATGCTCACACTCCCAGGGGAGAAGATGGCAGTCTTGGCAGAAAAGCCATCAGAGCCACTGCCTTCAGTGAGATGAGACCCTCTGTTTCTTCCCGACCTGCCCAATTTCAGGAGAGCTGCGTCCTTCGAAGTCAGGAACAGCTGGCCCTGAGCTAACAGTCCTGTGGGCTGGCTGGATCTGAGACCTCTTCCCTGGTTTTGCTTTGTTGTTCTTTGGGAGAGTAGAGTAGGATGGGGCCTCCCAGCTCAGCATGTCGGGAAGAAGAAAGGAGCCTCTATTGTGCTCTTGCTGCATAAGCTCAGCTAACAAGAGAAACTTATCAATTGCTCAGAAAGTCCTCAGTAAAACCAAGCAGAATGCACACTGGGTCACCTGGTCACTGTTGCTAGACTCCAGGAGAGAAAACGCAATGGGCAAGGCAGGTACCTGCTCTCGAGGAGATGAGAGGATGGAGTCAGGTGAGACAGGAGTGAGAGAAGCCTCAAAGGGAGACCCAGCCTGCCCTTTCTACATCATGCAGAGGAGGACAAAGGAATGTCCCAAACTCTAAAGGACGGCAGTAGAAAACAGATGTCAAATAGAAATGGCACCATCCCACAGGTACTAATGGGGAGGGAGGGTGCAATTCAAATGCAAGTAGCATCAGAGAAGGCTGCAGGGAGGGGCTGCACCAGAGACCAGGAGAGGCTGCCAGCAGAGCCAGGGCCAAGGTATGGGGGCCAGAGGGAGGTCAGAGAGCACGGGGCAGCATCGAGGAGGGACAGGCTCAGCTTGATGAGGAGCCAGGCTGGGCGAGAGCTGCCCAGGTGGGGTGGTGGCTGAAGACATGCAGTACTGTCCCAAAGGGAAAGAAAGTGACCTTACCTGTAACATTTTATGCTTTATGAGGTATCCCCTATACCAGTCTGCAAAGAGAAAACAAAGAAACAGTTCTCTCATTTACTCTTACAGGTTTGTTGCCGGCATTTTTGTTTTGCTTTGCTTTGCTTTGGTTCTCTCTGTTTATCACTGCAAACTGCCTGAGGCCTTTGTTACAAAGTCTGGAAGCCCTTGTCTTTGAAATCAGTCTGATTGGTTGCCAACAACTCAAAGCGACATCTAACCCACTTGAATCAAATGCACGAAATATGATATGTCAAGAGCTTTGTAATGTTTTGAACAACCAATAAAAAAAAAGATACAGCGGGGAAGGACACAGGAATTTTTTTATGTTTTTTTTTTTTATTAGCTGCTCAAGGCAATACAATGATCTTGACATATCATACATTTGATTCAAATGGGGTATGAACTCTCATTTAAGATGTAAATCCCTTCCTGTTGCCAAACTAGGAGCCTCAGTGATGCTGGTCAGTGTCCTCATTCCTCTGGCCACCATGGTCAGGGGCTAGGGGCAGCAGCGCTCGTCAGAGAAAACAGGAGCTGCCCATTCACCAGCCTCTGCTCCTCCCTCACCTGTTACCTGCTGGCCTGGGGGCCAGGTGCGTGATTTCAACTCCTGCTGCAGGGGCACAGGAAGTCTCAAGGATTTTGGCAAACATCCCAAAATAATATCGACAGTTCTAACATCAGCAAATGGTGTCTAAAATTTGAATTTGTTCAACTCAGTCATTAAAAAACAGCTAAGTTCAGGGACAGGTAAAGAGACAAGAATTTTAAAGGATTCTTCCCTTCATGGGAATATCAATGATTCAATCAGCAGGAATCCTCATGCACGAAGTCCTCTCACAAGAGAGGCAGCACTGATGGCCACGGCGAGTCTGCAGGGCTCGCAAGTGATTGGGGCACAGCCGGGCAGTGGTGTTTGGCATCTTAGTAAGTCAAAAGCACCAGGTGAGTGACACATCAGCACACCGTCACTGCTGGGCTCACAGATGGTCACCAGAAAGTGTTCTCAACAGACACACGTGGAAGCCCCCAAACACCTTACAATGCAAGGTCACCCCTCACAGTCACGAGCCAGCTCGAAGGCAGGGACCTAAAGGAAGTGCTAAAGCAAAAGGGGCTCATTGTGGCTTCTCCTTTGAGTGACAGAAAGTGGGAGGGGAAGAGGGAAAAAGAAAAGGACAGGGAGAGGGACATCAGGAAGTTAGGGAGGGAGGGGAAGAGCATAAGGTTTGGAATAAACTGACATCCCAGACACTTCATATGGAAGCCTTCTAATTCTTCATAACAACCATATACTTTGGTTCCATTTTACAAGTAAGTGGCCTACCTGAGGCCCAGAGAATGTAAATGACTTGCACAGGATCACACAGCTAGTGACTGAGAGTGTCAGGATTTGAACATAATCGCCATGACATCATAGTTTTTGTTTCAGTGGGAAGGGAGTTTGGTGGGTACAATGTTCCCATCATCTTTAACATCCGAAGCCTCCAAAGACTCCACTTTCCAGCTACTTTCCAACTGGGTACTTTCAATGAGGGAAGCTCTTCATGAAGCACCACATTTTATTTTCAGTTGACTCTATTTGTCAATTACTATTGAAAGCAATTAATTAGCAATTGCAGTTATCCTAAGTGCTTGCTGTGTGCTTGGAATTCTGGTAAAGGTTTTCGTTTTGTTTTTTCAAGTTATAAATTCATCCTCACAACAATTCTATAAAAGTTGTATGATCATTTCAATTTTGCAAATGAAGATAGAAAGGCACAGAGATTAAGCAACTTGCTGAGGGTCACATGGCTTGAAATTTAAACACAAGGCTCTGACTGCAGAAGTAACATTCTCCTGCATTCACTGCACAGCCACGGCCTTTGGTGGCAATTCCACCACCTGCCACTAGCTAGATATAGCTGCGTCTTTGAAACAGCATTACTAGCCACCCTTCACTGATGGCTTGAAGCCGGCAAAGCTGTATGCTAAGTGTTGTGCCTGCATTATGTCACTTAATCCACAGGACAGCTCTGTGAGCTAAGTAATATCATTCCTGCTCTATAAATGATGTTGAAGTCCAAGTCAGTTGATGTAGCAGGCTAAGATCACGCAGCCGGTGCTCAAGTCCAAGTGTCTGTGAATTCAAAGCCAGCCCTTGAAACTGTTCAGGCATTTTGATGGAGGAAGAGCACAAATCTAGTTGAGGTTACCTTAGTTGCACGTATCTGAACTGACTTGATGACCAAGTCCACCAAAGCCACCAGAAATCAGGACTATATCAGGGAACTGGCAGTCCATACCCAATGCTGGTGCCCACATCTTGTCTCTGTGAAAGGGGCTCCGTACAGGGTCCCTAGACTTCCTGGGTCCAAGGACTTTGCCTGCTGTGACCCAGGGAACTCAGTTACATGTGCACACCATGAGGAGTTCCAGGTTCTCAACAGTTTCGGCCCACTCCTGGCCACGGGAATCTGCTGGCTCTTCCCCCAGCATCCACACTCTGGTTCCCAGACTCATGTTCAACCAGCACCAACTGTGTGCCTGCGATTACATAACGCTGGCACTATCCTGGTGCTTCCAGAAACAGATCCCCACTGATCTTGAAAGGGAAGCACTGACCACCAATTCCACATGCTGCACTGGGATTAAGCAAGACAGGGAGGGAGCCAACCCAGGCCTGGGGCATCTGCTGCAGGAGGACAGTTTTTCTGACTTTTCCTGACATCTCTACTCCTGCTGGGTCACTGGCCTCTGACCTCGGCATCAGTCCCTGACCTGGTCACCATTCAGCTGCTTCTCACTGTGCTCCAAGACCTGACGGGGCAGATTACAGTGGCCCCACAGGAAAAAAAAAAAAAGAGAGAGGACACCCTGCTCAAGTGTAAGTGTCAGACAGCATTGATCAGATCCTGTGACTTGCCAGAACTCAACACTCTTTCCAGTTCAATAATAATGAGAGATATTTTTACTAACCCTGTCCATGAGACTGCCACTTCTGTTTTTTATCATAAGGACTTACAAAGTGCATTGCTGTGGTCTGAATGTCTGTATCACTCCCCAATTCAGAGGAAGACCTAACCTCCAACTTGACCGTATGAGGAGGTGGGGTTTGAGAACGTAGTTCATGAGGGTGGGAGGAACACAAGGAAAGGGAAAATTTTTACAGTGCTTTTGGACATGAATAAAGCACCAGCTATTCAAACCATCCTCCCTATCTGCATTCCAAATTCTAATACGAAAAACACCTAAACTCTCCAGTAATCTAGCAGTCAAGGGAGGGAGAAGATTCAAAATATCTCAGAAGATCAAAGAAGAATCCATGGCCTCAAAATCCAGTCCTCCCTCTGCCAATCCAGAGAGTGTGATCTTTGGTCTGTCACTTAAGCCTTAGAGTTCTGCTCAATAAAATGAGAAAGAGAATACCTCCCCTCACAGGAGTGTTGCAGAAACTATATTTTAAAACATGGATGTAAAAGCCTACACATCTGGTAAATACCCAAAAACCTAGACAGAGCCCAGCATGGTGGCATACACCTATTATCCCAGCAACTGGGGAGGCTGAGGAAGGAGGTTGCAAGTTTGAGGCCAGCCTCAGCAACTAGGTGAAACCCTGTCTATAAATATAAAATAAGTATAAAGGTTGGGTGGTATGTGGTTTAGTGGTAGAGCACCCCTGGGTTCCATCCCCAGTACAAAAAAGATGGAATAGGTGAGAGATCAAAGGAGATTTTAATTGCATGTGAGATTTTTACTTTAACAAATGTCTAAAGCAGGAATGGCAAAATATTAATATTTATCTGAGTCATGGGTCCCTGAAAGTATCATGATTCTTCTCTGTTGAAATGTATAATATCAAGATCAGATAAAAGTTAGTTAGTTCCTATCAGTAGTTAGGAGTGTGAGCTGTGACTGACAATATTTGGCAAAGCAATAAAAAAAACATTAAAAAGTAACCCGTGGAGTGGGAAAAAATATTGGCAACCATATATCTGATAAGAGGTTAATATCCAAAATGTATAAAGGACTCACCTGACTCAATAGTAGAAAAAGAAATAACCTGATTAAAAAATAAGCCAAGCATATGAACAGGCATTTCTCCAGAGAATACCTAATAACAACCAATGGTGTATGAAAAGTTGCTCATCATCATTCATCATCACAGAAATGCCAATCAAAACCACAATGCCTGGTTATTAGGATGCTATTGTCAAAGGTCAAGGGATAATGGGTGTTGGGAGGATGTGGGGAAGGGAATCCCAGTGCACAGTTTGTGGAGATGGAGGCTGGTACTGCCCTTATGGAAAACAGTATGGTGGTTCCTAAAGGAATCAAAACTGGAAGGACCATATGACCAAGCAGTGTCTCCTCTGGGCAGATTCATAAAGGAGATAAAAACACCACCCATAAAGATGGCTGCCTTCCTGAGTTCACCGAGTGCTATTTGCAATAGCTAAGTTATGAGTCAGACTGAGTGTCCACCAGGGGGTGGATGGGCAAGACACTGAGGCATATGTACGTCATGGAGTATGACCCAGCCTTGAAGGAGATCTTGCCATTTGCCTCCACGTAGATGAGCCTGGATGACATTATTCTAAGTAAAACCAGACAGGCACCACAAAAAATCGAAAGATATATTACATGATCTCACTGATGGGAGAGATTTTAAAGAGAGTCAGATACACAGATAGAGAATAAAACATTAGTTACTAGGGGCAGCAGGATTGAGGGGTGGAGAGGAAACCAGGCAATGGAGGTTAGAGCTTGCACGGTAGCAGACAACTAGGACAAATGAGTCTAGAATCTAATGTACAACTCGAGGACAACAGGTAATAACATTGCACTGTTTTTGGATTCCTTCTAAATGATTATATTTTAGCTTCTCATGTCCCAAAATCAGCAATAACCAAAAAAAAAAAAAAAATGGGTAATTGCTATGGTAGTCATGTTAATTTGTCTCACTGGAGTGACCTGCTATTTACATTTGTCACATAGCAGCATATTGAATACCTTAAATATCCACAATAAAATTTATTTGGAAAAAAAACAGAGTAAGCTCTGGAATCAAAGCCTGGATCTGCATGGAGATCTGCGATATACAGTCTGCTTGACAAGCAAATGTGTTTCTCTGGGTCTCGTTCCTCTCCTCTGTAAAATGGAAATAACAACGGTACCTGTCTTATCAGGCTTAAATTAAGGGGAAAATATAGAGTTTTCCTAGTGCCTGACATAAGATAAGGGTCCAAAACAGTAGATACTGTCCTCTCTTCTTTAAAAATTAAATTAAAAGAATAATTATAATCCAGAATACATCGGGCATATTTTCTGTTTTGTTTCCAGTACCTACAGACTTGGAATACTGCTCTTTTCTTGAAGCCATTTCAACCTATTTCTATAGCAACAAAGCAAAGAAGATGTGGTGCAAGTTTGCTGACATTTAGCCTCATCTTCATTCAAAAGGAGGAAACCTCTCCGGGTACTCCCGGAGTACTGTCACTCCAGAAGACAGAGACCTTTCCACATCAACCTGCCTCGACCGCACAGCCAAAGAGAGAAACAGCTCCTACAAAGTGGTGCTTTAAAAATACCCCTTCTCAAGATGTCATCATGTCCCCCGCTTGTCCCCAGAGCAAAGAACTTGGGGGCGGGTCAAGATCGCCCTCCATGTAATTGCTAGTGTCTAAGTTGCTCCACAGCCCTGTGCACCCACCCTGCAGACAGTGAATAAAATTTCATGGTAGTCTGCAGCCTGAGCAGCAATGCTGTCATGTGCATGGGCCGACATGAAGGAGCTCCAAACACTTCCAGGTGAGAAGTCTCACAATGGTAGGCAGTGAGGTCCCGGTTCCAGAACAGAGTAGCAACCACCAGTCTGCATCCATCGCTTGAAAAAGTGGAAGGTCCTCAATCCACATCCTCCCTCCCCTCTCCCCTGGTTTTATATTATTCCTTTTTGAAACCTAAAAGTTCCTTGGGAGTCACTGTCTAGAAATCCCATTTCCTTCATCCCTAAGATGGACCTCCATGGCCCTGATACGTGTAGGTATCAATAGGTAGGAAGTGACTTTTCTGGTTATTTCAAAGAGAGGAACTGGGTAGCGACTAATTGAGCATGGCACATACATCCCTCCTGAAGGACTTACACAGAGGAACCTAAGCAAGCTGTTCTACCCCAGAGAATATCTCCCACCATGGCCTGTGTGGTCTGAAGACAGGATAGGCGACAAGAGGGGTCTTTGGAGGTGAGAGGTGTTTTAGGAGGCATGGTACAGCTTCTCCACCCAAAAACCATGGTGGGGCATAGCATGCATACAACCTAGCAGCTTCACACCAAAACCTCAGAAGCACCTGGCATCTCATTCCCCAGATGCATTGCTATTTGTACAGGAGCTGATGACCACCATTGGGCTTGACTGAGTAGGGAAGAGAAGAGGGCACCTTCTCCCATGTCCTCCATGTCCTCTCCCCGCCAAATCCTCTCCAGGCCGCTGTGTTTAAACTGAGGAAACGGAGGAAGGAAGTGAGCATCTCACTGGATGTGAGATTTAAGTCTTTGGATGTCATTAGTTATGGGGAAAGCTGTCAATCAAATAGGACTGAAAAATGTGATTGAGGAAAAAAAATAAGTATTTTTTTCTCATATTTGTACCTCCTACAAGGAGGTTCATTCCTACTGCCTAATGAACACTAACACGGGGTTCCCACATCCATAGTCGGGACATGCTTCTCCCAGGGAAAGCCCCTCCTCTGTACCCAGAGCCTTTTTGGCAACACGTAATGGCAATTCTCATACAATGTAAAAGTGTTCTCTCTTTGGTTCCTGTTTTTCTTGGACAGTGTACCCTGTCAGAGATTCATTGTCTAGAGGTTAGTAACCATTCTTTAACTTGTACACAACTAGGGACATTTTGGCCCACTCTCTTTTCTGCTTATGATTTTAGATCTCATGACGTTTGTTTATGATTTTGAATCATAGCAACAGCCACTTATGCTTTAATATGGTTTTAGCCTATAAAACGTGTACTCACACCCTGGGAGGGGGCCTGAGTGTGTAGACTTGCAGCCCACCCCTTGGCCCACCAGCTGGTAGATCTGGACCACCAGCTGGTGACTAAAAGTTTTGTCTCCTGCTTTAAGATCAACTCGGTGATTTACTGCCATCTCGCCTTAATGGGCCGAGTGTTGGCCCAGGCACCAGAAAACAGCCACTGGCTCCCAGGTGACCTGGGGAGCCACTTCCCTCTCCCCATCTCCTCACCTGCAGATGGAGGTCTCCTGCCTGTCCCTCAGCATTAGTCCACAGAGCATACAAGAGACACCGAGCAGAGCGCTTGTGCCCGGTTCTATCTCCATTCTTTGCCTTTGCGTGACACCTAGGTTCACCCAGCTGAGCAAACTTAGTACATCAGCAAGGCGCGCTGGCCTCACTTGTTCCAGGCAATCACTCAGCTTCCAGGTCACCTGGACCGTGTTGTAAGGTTACACACTGGCCCGTCTAGATGGCGTGCCACATCATGGGGAAGGATGGAGTTAGTCAACCCTGAACACCCTCTGCGATCCAAGCAGTGTGTGCATTTGTGCACTGAGTGTGTGTGTGTGTGCCTCTTTACCATCTGCAGAGGGCTGGGGGCTCTGTGCCTGCATCCTCACATCCACCCACAGGTCAGGTAGTACCACCTCCAGGGCTGCAAGCAACTGAGAAGCATCTGGTTTGTGGAATGGACTGAAGACACGTGTTCCTGTAGGAACCTCCTTTCCCTTGGCCACCTGCTTCCCAAAGAGAGGCCTACCCTGCAGTACACTGCCTCCTGCCACCCCTCTCCCCTTCCGGGGCTTTATCTGATGGATCACTGGGGGAAGGGACACTTCCACCTCCCTGAGGCTCAGGCCACTCTCACCTCCTCCTCCTCCTCTGTTCTGCCCAGGCACAGGGAGCACATGCTCTGCACCCTCTGTGCAGTGGGTACCATGTGCAGGTGTGGCAAGGGACAATCACAGCTGTTCAGCTGGACTGGTGGGGGTGGGACAGCTGACCACAGGTGACAGATTAGCAAGCTCATTCGGTTCTTATATCCAGGACAAGCTCACAGTACAAGCTGATCAGTGATACAGGTGACGGACTGAGTTTCAACTGCCAGACTCATGAATCCAAAGCCATTAGCTTTGTGCAAATTGTAAGAAGCACCCCTCCTGCCACTATCACCATGGTTGGAACCAAAGAGACACTTGGTTTCACTAGGGGGAGGTGCCCTTGTGGGAAGAAAGAGGTGCCAGTTGCCCAGCACGGGGCATGACAAGGACGTGATCCCTGCTCCCTGGCTGGGCACATTTGCGCAGTACACAAATCACATGGCTATGCACAGCGGACCTCCTGGAACCAGGAAAATATTTATGGCTCCCTCCCAAGTCCTAATAATGCTGATTTTCCTTCCCAATAGCATTATGACTAATCAAGAAGTGCATCCAGAAGGAGCCACAGGCCAAGCGGTCCCATGGCTGTGGCAAATGGTAAGTGTAACAAACATTAAGCCGCCCAGTTACGACTTGGTTATGGAACAAAAATTCCTAAAATAATAAAGCATTTTTGTTCAGGAAACTCTAATTACAGTTATCCCTCAGTGTCCTGGAGGGCGGACCTAAGGGCTTCCTGCAGGTACCAAACCCCATGGCTGCTCAAGTTTCTTATAAAATTGCATAGTATTTGCATATAACCCAGGCACATTCTCCTGCCTACTCCAAGTCACCTTTAGGTGACTTACAATGCTGAATACCAGGCAGACGCTGTGGATGATGCTGCACGGCGTATGGAACAGCAAGAAACATCTGTATGTGTCCTGTACAGATTCAGGTTTAGCCACTTGCAGTTGGTGGTTCCTCATGAGAAGGCCACTGAGCTAACACACAGAGATCACAGGAGCAGCTCTGGAGCACAGTGAAGGTGCCTGGTGTGCACTGGGTGGGCTCCACTGTCTAGGGCCTGTGTCTGTGGGGACAGGACTCACCTCCACAGGTCTCTTGGATTCGCACCACATCACCAATCTGCAGCGGGAGCTGGGGGGCTCCATTGCCTTGGAAGTTGTATATGGCTAGGAAAGGGAAGAGGGAGAGACAGTCAGGTGAGGCCTGTGGTACCTGGACTCTGCTCCCTCCTGCTCTCCCTGCCTGAGGCTGTCCCACACCCAGGAAGCCCAGGTAGGATGGAAAAACCAATGCAGACACCTATTCCCTGCCCCAGCGGGGAATCCAGGACCTCCTGGCTCCAAGGGCCCTGCTTACTCCCTGAACCCGACCTCCCCAGAGCTCCGGAGGGGCTGATTCTGTCTGCTCTGGAGTGCCCTCTTGCTGCACCCCAGGCTGTGCATCGCTTCCCAACCTCACAGCAACCCTGGGATCCTAATGAGGAAAATGAAGATGGCCAGAGGTTCAGCAATTTGGACAGAGCCATCAGGCCAGGAAGTGCCAGGAAAATAAGCATCCAACTTCCAGCCATGGAGATGTTCTGCTTTCGGCTCCCTAATTGCTCCATTCCAGTGACAACCCCAGTGCCAGTCTCCCCCACCCCACCCCCCAAGGCCACAGAACCCTCACTAAGTAAGCTGGATCTGTTTCCTCCCCAACTCCAGCCAACCTTTGCTCCTCAGCCTTCATGAAGGCCTCCTCCCTGAGCCCTCCTTGCTTCCCCAGACACTCTGGGCCCTTTCCCAAAGTTGGGGTTACAGAGATGAGCATTAATCTTTAGGAATGTGGCTTTCACTCCCATGTTCACTAGGAGTCGGCTCTGCACCCTTGGAGCCTCCAAGGAGGACCAGAGCCTGAGGACGCAGCCTACCATTGCAGTGCTGAGGCCCCCTGAGCATCGCCTGCACCCAGCCTGCACCCAGCCTGCTCCCACTGGGGCAGCCATCTTGGAGAAGGGAGCCCATGTCTCTGCTATGGGTTCTAAAGCCAGAGGCAGCGGAATGGACATTGCCTCTGGGATTGCAGTTACCTGTTTTGACCTGACTGACACTTAGAGCTTGCCTGTGTTCCCTGCCTCAGAACTTTCCCAGGGTAGAGAGGCACCCATGCCAAGAGCATTGGTCAAAAATACCAAAAGGCCAAAGAGGCAGTTCCTCCCCCAGAGGACAAAGAGGAAAGGCTTGGGAGTGGAATGCTCTGGAGACTAAGGGCTGGGAAGGACACCGCAAGCCCCAGGCAACCTGGAATTCTGGCTGCACCAGGGCTTGGGCACAAGCTGAGAAAAGATGTGAGGAAGCGAAACTCAACTTGCCTGACCTTCAAGCACTGAGCAAGAAGAAGTGAGGCTTGCAGAAGTGAGAGGGTCACAGGCTAACCCCCAGCAGCACAGCCAGCGAGCTGCAGGCCAGAAGGAGGAGTGTGTTAGTAACAGCGGAAGCAGATGGCAGCCTTGGACAGCCTGCCCCTGCCCTCAGTCCAGCAGGGTTAGCATCCAGCTCAGACACCAAGGTCACTGTGGCAAAAGTCCTTTGTAGGAAAGACAGACATGTGCATCTGGTAAAGAGCCTGGGGCACAGGGACGCTCCATCAACAGTAGCTGGAAAGACGGGATCAGAGGGCAAGGGCTCTGCAGCCAGGGGAGGCCTGAGAGGTGCACATGCAGTGACCAGATGTGTGGCCTGGTGCTTAGAGAGCACACTAGGGGGCTGCTGGACCCAAGCAGGGCCACAGAGGACTTCCTGGGGGTGGGGCCAGCTGAGCTGGGGCCTCCCTCAGCCCCTGTCTAGGCTGTTGTGAAGATGGAGAGGCCTGAGCCAGAGGTCCCTTCTGCGTAGCTTCCCAGGAGAAAGGAAAGTACCCTGGTGTGAGCTCCAGTCCATGACAGGGCCCTCAGCCCTGGGGCTGCTCACACCCAGGCAGCAGCAGACAGACATCCCCAACATGCCTAGGCATGGACTCCTTTTCCAGGGCAACCCGACTCCCATTTTTAAAAGAGATTCTGTTATGCATCTCTGACCTACTCCACAAAGTTGGGAGGTGGGGAATGATCTGAGAAAACTGTACCTTAAACAGGTTGTTACTCCTCCCAAAGAGGAACTAAAGGTAGTCAAGCCCCACTTATCTGGTAGTGAGTTATAATCCTAAGAAGAACTAATGTTTACCAAAACTTTGTACTACCAGACATGAAGTTCTTCTCCACATGCGTTTGCTCATTAAACCCTGACAGCACTCTTTCCAAGGAGAAAGCATTATTTCCAAATTTCGAATGGGGAAACTCAGGCATAGAGAAGTCAGTTAACTAACCCAAGGTCACACAGGACTGGAGTTGGGAGTACAGGCCTGTGCTCTTTACTAATATTTTACTCTGCGGTTATGTCTTCCTGTGGTATCTCCCTTTATCTTTGAGGACAAGAACAGTGGTTTGAGTGACAAAGTGACCAAGATCCAAATGGATGGTGTGATCTGTACACCCTGTGGGAAACATCCCTGGATTGGGTACAGATTATTTTGGATCACAGACACCACCTCCAGTGCCCAGCTCTGCTTTTATCCCTCCCTCCCCACTCATCTCCTTCCCTCTCTCTTCTCTCCTTTCTTCTCCCCCAGCCCCCTCCCTAACACCTGCCTGTGTAAACCACATCAAAGAGAGCAGAGTGGTATAGAAGGAAACCCAGTTCTGCCGTGTACTGCTATGTGATTTGGGGCAAGTAAATGTACCTCTCTGGTTCTCACTTTCTTACTAGGGAGGTGTTGACAGAACCTATCTCACAGGGTTATTAGGGTATCTCGATGGCAGTGAGCATAGGGAGTTCATCCCCAGGGCATGCCCCGCACACACCCCCTCCTCAGTGGGCACTTATGTCATTGATGGGGAGTCTCTATCCTGAGAGAACCTCAGGCCTGCAGGCTATGAGCCAGTGTCCCTGGAGTTAGACGGATGTGGCTCATGAGGCCAGTACTGTCCACCGAGGGATCACAGAGTGCAGCTGTTCAGGCTGTGTCCTGCACCAGGCCACCCCCTCCCCCAGGACAGCCATAGAGGCTGGCACCCCATTTCTATCTGCTTATCCACGCCTGTGCCCTGTCCATCCTGCATCCATAGGAGGAGAGAGGACAGTGTCTTTCTGTAGTCCATGTGAAAGCCCAGTGGGGTCAGGGACAGCCTGCCTGGAACAGCAACTTCCCCTCTCTGGGCCTCCACTTCTCCAGCTGTGCAGTGGAGGAGAGGCCCTGCCTCCCAGGTGCCCAGGAGGAGGAGAAAAACAGAGCAGTATTGGTTCAGGGCCCCTAGGGTGGGGCTGGGAGGCCCTGCTCCTCTGGCCTCAGACACCCCCATGCTGAGCCACTGAAGGCCGGACTTCTGCACCTGCACCCAGAGCGCTACTGCTGACCTTTGCCCTGGGCCACACTGCAGTCCACTAGCTTTTGTTAGCTGCTTGTGAAACCTCCCTGCTCCCTGTGAATGACCTAGACATTGAGGAGACAGCGATGCCTTTTCTCACAAAATGGCTTGACCCTTGCTAGTACCCGACACTCCAATGATGTTCCATGCCCCCCTCATGGACCAAAGCTATGAATACAGGCCCTGTTTTGGAAAACCTGGAGCACATTTGAGAATGCTGGAATCTGCATTTCCCTAGATTGCAGTCCTAATCAGCCTCCCAGTAAACGTAATTATCTTTGTTCTTGATTAGGTTGATTTTCTTCTCTGTCAACACAGGGCTCCTGCCAGGCTCACCTGGGATTAATGCACATAAAACCTTGACCCCATGTCTGGCCCCAGTAAGTGCTCAATAAATGGCAGTCACTGTCCCTCTGAGTGGCATCATAATCCCCACTGGAGCATTCCACTCGGAACAACACCAATTCCTTCCACACTTATGTCACCTGTAAAGCCACTTCCCTGCAGCTTGCAGCCAAAGGCACTGTCAGTCAACATCAAATAACATCAATCCTTTGTCCAAGAGCAAATCTTGAGAGCCCTCGGCCTCTGAGGCCTCCTTTCTCCTGCTTAAACATGGCCTCCACCATCAACCTGGTTGCAGACACTCTTGCCCCACAGGCTGCGGACCCACTCCAGCCTGCCAGTGTCCTCCCTGTTCCTCCAGCCCTAAGGGTCTGCCTGGGGACTCGGCCAAGAGCTGGCAGGGCCCACAGCAGCAGAAAACCACACGCCCCTTGGGCTTTCCCCAGAGTGCCCCAAAGGGAGGGCGGGGCACACTGGAATTTGTTCCCCCACCATCCCTCAGTGTTCCTCAGGGGTCCCTCACCCTCTGCCCACTAATGTCAGGTGTAAAGTTTCCAACTGATCGGCTTAAGATGTCTTGGACAGATCTGGAAATGGTGAGATCTGTATCCATCCCAAGGACTCACTGATTGTGAAAATGAAAGCTACTGCCTGCCATTTAACTTGTAAATTGTATCTGCCTTTGCAGAAGGGCCTCAACTCTCAAGGTTTCGTTTGGAGGAGAGCAGACACTGCTAACAAAGGAAGTGGCTTGGTTCATGAATACCCGGGTTCTGCTAACTCCTCCAAATGACTAACAGGAAGTGGAGTCGGGGTGCCACTCTGTGCTGAAGTGTGACTGCTGATCTCTGATCCGTCCTTCTTTCTGACCAGGGTGAGAGCAGGTCATTTTGTCCCTACCCAGGACCTCACCACTCTGGACTTTGGAGTGAGGGATGGAAAAGGCAAGAAAACATTTTGTGCCATGTTAGGAAATAAATACAAAGTCTCCCTTTGCTTGTAAGTGAGGAAACTGAAGCGCAGGGAGGAGGATAAACAACTTTTCTACAAGATAGATTGATGCACTCCGGTAGGTGGATAGGTAGGCAGACAGACAGTAGGGAAATCTAAATTCTAACCTCTGAACACAACACTGCTTTCCAAGCAAATGGTAAATGTTTATTAAGTATCTATCCTATACCAAGCACATATGCCATGATTTTTTATGTTTTATTTTTAAAATTATATATATATATATATATATATATATATATATATATATATATATATATATTAGTTGTAGGTGGATACAATACCTTTATTTTATTTATTTGTACGTGGTGCTGAGGATCGAACCCAGGGCCTCATACATGCCAGGTGAGCACTCTACTGCTGAGCCCCAGCCCCAGCCCTGCCATGATTTTTGAGATACTGATGGGAACATGTGCTGTGTGCTAGGTACTGTTGTGGGCACTGGGGTTAGAGTGACAGGTAAGACAGGCCAAAGCCTTATCATCTTACTTGTATCTACTCATTCATCTTCATGCCAATGCTCCAGGGTGTTATCCTCCATGTAACCTACAAGAATCTCACAGAGAGGGTCTGGAACTTGCCCTTGGCCACACAGCCCTGGTGGAGAGTAGATTCAAACTCAGAGCAGAATCCAATGTTCTTGTTTCCCTGACCAGCCCACTGCTGATGTCACCCTTTTTCTTTTGTTTGTCACAGTACTGGGGACTGAACCCAGGGGCCCTTCACTACTGAGATACATCCCAGTCCCTCCTCTTTTATTTTGAGACAAGGTCTCACAAAGCGGCTGAGGCTGGCCTTGAACTTGCCATCATCCTGCCTCAGCCTCCCAAGTAGCTGGGATTACAGGCATGAGCCATTACACTTTCCTATATGTGTGTGTGACTTGATGATATCCCGTGTCTCCCTCAGCCTCAGAGAGGGTGCAGACTGAGTCCATCGTCAGTACTGAGCTCCTGGTGCCAAGAACAGTGCCCAACCCCTGAAGAAGCAAGATCATAAACACTCATTGGACTGAGGGATGTGATTGGATTTGAAGGACAGGTATGCCCCTTCTTCTGGCTATACGCCTTGAATTTCTTGGATTGCTTCAAGAGATGCTGACCAAGCCGGCTGCTAATTTGTATTGCAGCTGGCCAGCTGTGACCCATGGGGAAGCACTGGGTCCTCCTGGGGGCCCTGCCATTTACTGACATGTTTGAAAAAGAGAGCTTCAACCAACACCAGGTGTTAATAGAGTTTCGACAAGTGGCAGTGTCAGGGGAACAAACACAATAACACAGAGGGAGAATGTAATTGCCTGGAGCTCACTTCAGACTGAGCAGGCTCTGGAGAGCCTCCACTCCAGGGGAAGACAGAACCAGCGCAGGTGCAGGTGGGCCCAAGGGCACTGCGCACATCGAAAAGCGCAGGCAGTGTGAAATGTGGGGCGTCTGGATCCCGATGTCACCAGGGAGGGCCACTGTGGAGACCCAGCAGCAACCCCAGTTCAAACCCAGGCATAAGCTGGCCAACCAGGAGGCAGCAGAGCCACAGCCCAGGATGGAGACGGAGGAGGGGGAGGGGGAGGAGGGGCAGGGGACCAGCGCCTGAAAGAGCCAGGTTCTGAGAATACCTCCGGCACTGGGACACTTCCCCAGGGCTTTAGACAACCTCGTTAACCCTCAGCACAATTCTTAGGGTGGGTACAGCTGTTGCCATCTCTATTTTACAGAAAAGGAAACTGAGGTGGTGTGGGATGCAGAGGGAGCCAGGGTGGCAGAGAGGAGGGAGCTGGCCAGATCCCTCCACAGGCAGCCGTGGGAGCACAGCCTCCGCGCTGCGCCTCCTGTCCCTAGTGGAGATGCACTTGGTCCCTGCATGCTGCTAGCAGCTTCAGTCCCCTCTTGGGTGGTGACAACCACCTTCTGGGCAGAGTATCATTGTGCTGTCTTTAGTGAGGCAAAGTGACATCCCCAGCCCACAAGAGAAGAGTTAGGATTCCCCGGCTTCTCTAAACCAGTGACTCACAATAAAGGGTTATTTTGGGTCTTGGAGAAAGTTTGTCTTTGTAGCAACTTGGAGTGAAGTGGGGGCAGCGGGGCTCCCAGCACCCAGTGGGTAGAGGCTGTGGGGGCTGCTCAATCCCTGCTATGGTTCCACATTGTCTGAGTGTGTCCTGGAGGCTGAGGTGCTGCAGGCTGGGTGCCAGGGTGGAGTAGTAAGAGTGCTGGAAAGAGCTACAGGCCTACAGGGAGGTGGTTAGATCATGGGGGCGCCACCCTTGGAAATGATTAATGCAGTTCTCATGACACTGCGGTTTGTTCCTGGAAGAGTGGGGGTTATAAACACAGCCAGATGGCCCCTGCCTGGCCTCTGGCTTCCAGTCTCCTCTCCACTCTGTGGCACCAAGAGGTCCACACAGGGGCTGAGCAGATGAAGTCACCCCATCTCAGATCTTAGACTTTTAGCCCCTGAAACTTTGTGCTAAAACATACCTCTCCACTCTCTTTAAGTATCCAGCTTCAGGTATTTTGTTATAGCATCAGAAAGCAGAGTAACATACCATCCCACACCACACAGGACGGCCCCATATCAAAGAATCCTTTGACCCAAAACATCAAGTGTTCAAGGCTGGTCAGTTCTGCTCTAAAGCCTCTTGCTGGAATTCTACTGCCTCCTTTCCAGTACTCCTGGAGGATACAGAATACACACATACACTCACACACTTTACACACTCCTGAATTCACACGCACCCCATTGAGTTGGAAGAGGGGCTTTTAGAACAAAATCCATCCAATCAGCTCCCTACCCCAAATGCAGCGTCTCCAGCTGTTTGCTGGATCCTGTGCATTGGGATAGTAGAGAGAGGAGAGGTGGCTTGGGCGTCCTGCAGTTTTCATGAAATTGAGTGGAAGAGACAAAACAAACATTCAGGGAGCAGGGAGCTGTCTCAATAATGAAGTCCAAGCTGCAAGCCCCACAGCCTGGCTCTCGGGGGAAAGGGAGCCCATGGGGGGAGTGAGGCTGGAGGGCAGAGGAAGGGCGAGGGGAAGGACTCAGCAGCCCCGAGGTGGGAGGCTGACAGAGCAGGGAGGGGAAGGAGAGGTTGGGGGACTCTTCATGGAGTCCCTGAGGTATCACCTGCAGAGGTCCAGCATCTGGGGAGAGCCTCTGTTGTGTTCTTATGGGACCCAGCCTCTCAGCAGCGAGGAGAAGAAAGTGGCAAGATGAAGACAAGATGAGGCGACTCAGTCCACCTGAACCTTACGAAGCCATCAAAACTGAAAGAGCTCCTCCCCTGCCCAAGTGTCCATCTGTCCACTCATCCATCTGTCCCATCAAGCACTGCTGCTGATGCAGCCCCTGCCCCAGGTGGGACAAAGAGACGAGGACATGGTCTTGCTGTCCTGGAGCTCACATTCTGGGGAGGACCCAGACCCTGCCACCCAAAATGCAGAGAGCCGCGACGGGTGGTAGCAGGAGCCACCTAACATCACCCAGAAGGTGACTGCTCCAGTCTGGGAAAGGCAGACGTGAATGCCAGGGATGCTCTCCGCTGCCTCCTGCAGGAGAGATCCCCACGGGCGCAGGCATCCTAAAGGCAGGTGCATGCTCTGGACCTGAAACTAGCTCTCCACCACAGAGCAGAAGAATCATTGAACGTAACTGATCTGGACAGGTTATAAGACCTGTTTCTGATTCTTGGCAGCTCCTGAGTTCAGGAATTCATACCTTGGGCAGAGTGCCACAGCTACCAAACTCACGTATCTACTGGACCAGTTTTACAAGATAGTGAGTGGGCACACTTGGCCAGGCCCTCCTGCTTCATGAATGGGGCTCAGTTAATTCATAATGCACGACTCACATGTGCACGCCTTTGTGAGAAGACAGCTTATAGCTTCCATTGGCCTCTCCAGGGGACCAACTGTGAGGATGATAATTAGTTTCTCTGACCTCCCAGAACACTGTGATTGCTTTGAGCTGGATGGACTCAGAGTTAATCCCCAGCAGAGCTCTGACCTCTGGCAAGAGTCATCCAGTAGAGGAGAGGACATGCAGTCACAGGGCAAAAGAGACCAGGGGCTATAGTTGAACAGGTCCCCCAAAATTCATGTTAGAAACTTACACCCCAGTTTCATATGTTAATGACATTTAGAAGTGGGACCTCTGAGAAATGAGCAGAATTAGCCATGAGGTGGCCTTGTGTGGTATTAGTGCCTGCTCTGTCTCCTGCAGACTGTGTCCACCATGTTGCCATGCAGCAGGAAGGCTTCTTCAGACATGTGCAGGTGCTGGCACCCTGCTCTTGGGCTTTCTGGCCCCCAGAACCACCAGCTAAATAAACCTCTCTTCTTTGTAAACTTCCCACTGGGTGGCGTTTAGTTATGACATCAGAAAATAGGCCAAGGCCAGAGGTGAAGAGTGACCACCCAGATAAAATCCCAGGGGGGAGATGTGTTTTTTAAAGTGCCTGCAACAGGCTGCATCCCCCTCAGACTGGGGAGGCTTCTACCTCAGCTTCCTCTTCTCAGATGAGATTAAGGTTCCCACCTCCCAGGGTGGTAGAATATCAAACCATAACACAGTCTCTCTAAATGCGCCATTCTGCAAAAGGGTATTGATGGAAATGTTGGGGACGCCTCAGATCCAGGGTTAAACTAGAGAGAACCTATGTGCAATTCCCATTGTTCTAGCTGTCCCCTTCAAAAACGCTGGGGTCACCCTTGTCCCCCCAGAACCATGTCCTGTCCACGAGGGACATCCCTTTTGCTGCGCTACAGCACACACACCCAGAATGGAAGCCCATCCTGCACCTCCACCGCCCCCTTCTCAGCGTGGGCTCTGCTATCTCTGATCTAGGCTATTACAGCAGCTGCCTAATTGCTCTCCCTGCTTCCACACTAATTCCCTTCATTATTCATCAGGAAACTGCTAGAATAGTCCTCTTACAAACTAAGGCAGGTCGCTCTATGATTCTGCTCCAAACTCTGTAATACCCCATTCCCCCTTCCAGGAAGAGTGAAAGCACCTACCACGCCCTGCTCCATGTGACCTCCCCTCACAGAACCCATTCCTCCTATCTGCCCCTTGCTCCCCTAATGCAGCCACCCTGACCTCCCACAGAGCCCTGCGGACCCTCCTCAGGATCTTTACACAAGCTCTTCTTTCTACCTAGGACACATTTTCCTCCTGCCACTCCCTACTGCCACTCCCAGTCAAGCAAGGACAATCCCACTTTCCAGGAAAACACTCAGGACTTCGGAGTACAGGGATGCCTCTCTGCTGCAGCCAAACATGCCAGTCAGCGTGCACCTAGGCCTGGCACTGCACCACATAACCCAACCCCACAAACACCTGCTGAGTATCTGCTCTGTTCAGCTCTGGTGCTGTGTCCTGGGGATTTCATGCAAGTCACATTGTCTATCTATCTGTCACACTGTCCACCTGTGTCTCCTTCCACCAGTCTAGTCCAGACTTTGTCCCAAGGGATCACGTGCTGTCAGGGAACCCTAAGTCCTCTGAAGAATGACTAGGGAGAGGTCTGGAAAAGGGTCCCTGTTATCAGTCATGTTATGCCACTGAGACTCCTAACCAGTGCAGAAGCCTCAAGTGTCCCGGTTGGGTCAGGGACAGGGATGACTTTCCCCATGCAGAGTAAGACTTGCACAGCTCAGGAACTCAACCTGACAGCCTTTTAATTCCCACCAACTAGGGGAAGTGAGAAGCCCGGAGAAAGTGCCTGTGAAGGGAACATTCATGCTGTCTCTGCCCAGATGCCCCTGGAGGCGGGTGGTGGTAAGCATCGGCATCCCTGTTGGCCAAACACATGCTGCAGAACACAGGCTGTGGCACCGTGGGTAATTGGCTATTAAATTAAAGGCTGTAAGCTTTAAAAACAACCAAGGTCCAGAAGTGAGCAGAGCGTGATGGTGACTACATTTCCTGTCTCAAAACACAGCGGCAATATAACGAGGCTTATCTCAGGAGGAAGCAGAGCTGAGAAAACAGTTTTTTCAAGCTCATTCAAATCCTGACATTAAGGGCAGGGCAGGTTGGCCACTGGTTTCTGTGGCTTCTGTATACCTTCCGTGTACATGGCCTTAGGATGATCTCCTCATGTGGACTCCACCAGCAGCCTCCCCAATAGCCCCGAGTTGTAGAAGCATCAGAAAGTAGGAGTCCCAGGCACCCAAGAGTGGCAGCAGGAAGGAATTAGATTTCCAATCCACGAGTTTTGCTGCATGATACTAATTTTGGGGAACCAGTCCAAAGGTACAGTCCATGTGGCAAAGAGGGTGGATGGAAAGCCTCCAATATGATGGGCCCACAAAGTTCTTTTTTTCCCCTTCACTACTAGTACAAGTTCCAAAAGGGCAGTGCCCATGCTAACCTGATTCCAGTATCTCAGTGGCTAGCAGAGTGCACACAGGAAATGCCCCACAAATGCCCAGAGAATAAACAGAGAAGGAGTGGAGGATGGATGGAGTGGTTAGTGTGTGGAAGGTGATCTCCATCCCTTCTCATCTGTTGCCTTTGGCAGCCAGAGCACGCACGGGTGCCTCTGGGTGTTTTCCATGCATACTCTTCTTGTGCCTTTGGAGAGAGACTGAAGAAACCCTGGCTGGGGAGTGACCTAAGGATGCTCCTGGCTGCCCACCAGAGAACACCAGGCAAGGACAGAAGCCAAAAGCAGGGTGATATGTACACGCCAAGGAGTACCAGAGCTTGCCAGAATACCACCAGGAGGTGGGCGAGAGCCACAGAACAGATTATCCCTCCTTGCCCTCAAAGGAACCCACAAAACCTCACCAAACCCAGGGACAGAGCCACAGCTGGAAACAGGTTGTACACAGAAGACGTTTCTGATCCGTAGGGGATCAGAATGTGCAACCCAAAATAGGCCACCTTAGCATAATGGCTATTTTGTGCTAGAAGCAAATGAGAATCAACAGTGCACAAAGAAGTCCTCCTGGATCTTCCCGTAAAAGAAGAAACTCCTAAGAAAAAGGAAACGGGGACAGCCATAATGCCCTCTCCCAGGGAAGTTCAATGACCATGAATAAATCAGAAAGTTGGCTGCCCTTCCCTCCGTCCTGCAAGGAGAAAGTTCTCATCACTGACCAGAGTCTCAGGCTGGGGGTGTTAAGATGGTGAAGGCTGAAAGGCTTTTTTTTTTTTGGTGGTGGTGGTGGGAACGGGGAATTGAACCCAGGGGCACTCTACCACTGGGGTACATCGTCAGCCCTTTTTACTTTTTATTCTGAAACATGGCCTCGCTAAGTTGCTGAGGCTGTCCTCAAATTTTTGACCCTCCTGCCTCAGCCTCCTAGGTCCCTGGGACTGCAGGCCTGTGCCACAAGGACAGTGCTGATTCTAGGTGAACTCTGCTAGGTCAGCCACCCAGGCAGTCAGTAGACAAGTGAAAGTGTTCTGCTCTTCCCTTCTAGTTGGTGTCCAGTACTTGTCCCTCTCCTAGTTAGCTATGTTAACTTCTTACCAGTGATACTCTTGCTTGGACCTCAGTGCTCACAGGAAG
This sequence comes from Urocitellus parryii, assembly GCF_045843805.1. NCBI lineage: Eukaryota > Metazoa > Chordata > Mammalia > Rodentia > Sciuridae > Urocitellus > Urocitellus parryii. Next base: position 157,049,560 of record NC_135531.1, on the reverse strand, counting down.
TCTAGCCTCAGCGTGGCTCTCACAGCCCCTCAAAATCTGGCAAAATCTGCTTTTGCCACATCCTCTCCAAACACCCACTAAAGCCAAGTTAGACCACTTCTTGTTTGACCCACATCTTACATGCATTCCAGCTTTCTGCCTTTGCTCAACATGTCCCCTCCTAGATGCCCTCCTGGCCTCTCCAGAGGGCCAGGTGTCTGCATGCAGGTCATGGCATTTAAGGGTCAGCTCCAGTACTTCCCTGTCATGTGAACTTGGGGACCCGTGTCTTCTTCCATAACAGCGCTGCATCAGAATGAGCTTTGCAAACTTGGCATGCAACATTCCTATGGGAATTGATGTCCTAAAGTCGGTGCTGGGTGCATCACTGACTTGCCTGGTTCAGTCACTTACTAGTGGAGCCAGGCACACTCCTCAGTGCCCCAGGCTTTACCTCATTCCATCCTCACAACAGCCTGTGGGACCGCCATCACTCCCCAATTCAGAGACAGAGCAACTGGTCATGATCAGATCGCAATCCCCACTTCACACATGAGCTTCTGAGCCCACACACCACTCCTCATGCAAAAACGCACCCTTTTGTCCTCTGAACTCACACTGCCTCTATCACACTTGTACCCCAGATCTTCTCACAGCTCTGATGGATCACATGTCACGGCTGCAGCAGAAAGAAGAAACCCTGGCTGGGGAGTGACCTAAGGATACTCCTGGCTGCCCACCAGATCATGCAAGATAACCAAGAAGCATCCTCCTCAAAAGCCCCAGTGGAGAGCGCAAGCAGACACCAGCAGCCCTGTCCATGAGACCACGGGAGGGAAAGTTAAATGTCACCTGTTCTGAAGAGATGGCAGAGAGAGTTTGTCTAAGCACCCACCACACACAGAGAGAGCTCCAGCTCTTTATCTTCCAAACCCCCATATACATAGATTCTCAAGTGATCTTCATAACACAATGGTTTGAAACAGGAAAGTATCAATGTCTGGACCAAAGTGAGAAAGGTAAAATAGAGATCCATCTGCAAAGAGAGATGGGTCAGAGCTAGAACCTGGCTCCCTTTCTCTTGGCCACTTGCTGGGTTTTCATGTTGGATGACCTGTCCCCATACCATCACAGCCTGAGCCTCCCTTTCTTTCCCTTTTCTTTCCCCAGGGCTCAGGGTTGGAGATTGCAGTCACTGATTCTGCAGAGAGAGGAGATCTCTTCAATGGGCAGGTGCCCACCAGGTGATTTCTGACCCTCATGTTTTCATAAGTAGGTGTGGAGAATATCAGCCCTCCCACCAGATCCAGAAGTGGTGGGGGCTGGGGCCTGACAGTGTTAATCCACCCAGGCCACACTGGCAGGATAGCTTCTGTCAGGGAGGGTGAGAATCCTCCCTACTCCATCATTGAGCCCCCTCCCATTCTGTGACATCAAGTTTCAACTGGGCCCAAAGGAGACAGTCTAAAATAAATATTGATGACATTTAGGAGGGTGCTCTGTACCTGAGTCTTCACCTGAGGCACACGAGACAGATGCCCTGGGAAGCAGATGCTGTGATGAACCCCACTGTATGGACAAGGAAGCCAAGCCCTGGAGTGGGTAAGGAGAGGCGTGAGGCTTAGGTCACAGGGCTGGGGAGGCTGGAACCCAGGCTCAGGCCAGCTGGCACCATAGCCAGGATGCACACCTTAGCATGAGCCTGTGCAGCAGGTTTCTGCAGCCCCTGGGCCCTGTGGGAACACATTTTGCAATGCTCAGTCTCCCCCATGAACTCCTCTAATTACCCTGGAATACCAATACTGTCTCTGGCCTGTGGCATGACTCCCTTATCTTTTGTCCCCCCAGCCTCCCTCCATGCTGGCTTAAGCACAGAACTGCTCAAGCCCTGCCTGCTCAGAGCCCTCGGTGGCCTAAATGGGGAAAGCCCAGTTCCTCAGCCGGGTATAACCGTGGTTTTGTTATTCCCTTCCCTGCACGCTTCCAGAAGGTGAAGATGCTACCAGCTCTTCTTGCCTGGATGTGCTTTCTTCTTCCTGGACCAGCCACACTGGTCTCTTCTGGACCACAGAGGTCCCTCCACCCACATGGCCTGCCCTAGTTAACAATCTCCATGGTTCCCAGGGTAGATTGTTAGCCTGATACCCCAGTTGGAAGGGCCAGAGAAGCCCTGAAGTTAAAAAAGGGTCTTGATTGAGTCTAGTTCAAATTTCCCATTTTAGAGACCGAGAACTTGAGACCCCTGGAGGCTAAGGATCCTGTGTATTCTTTGGATGGGGACTATTCATCTATGCCCTGCAGTGCCTAGTGCCCAGTATGTGGATGATATATTTGAGCTGTCAGAGAGCTTCTCCAACAGTGGCCTGGGGAACCCCTGCCTCTCCTTGCCCAGGGCTGGGGCACCCAGGGCTTTACCAGCTGAAGCGTCACCTCTGCCGCGTGTCTGCCAGTGGCCTGTGTGGCAATCTCCAGGGCACTTTTTAAGTTCACACTCAAGTGTATGAGGATTGCATCACCCATTACACTTAGAAGGAGCCCCAGTACCTGCTGCCTCCCTTCCCCCAGCTGCCACTTCCGCCCTCAGCTTGAGGCTGAGGCCTCTGGGAGCTTAGATGGCTGAAATTGGAGGGGCTGGCTTCTGAGTTATCCCCAGGTCCCCTGAAAGGAGCTTCCTTCTCCAGAGGCCGTGGGCTGAGTGAAGGATCCAGCCCTCCCGCCCCACTCCCCAAATGTGCAGGGGCCCCTGGATGCTCTGCCAAATCAGGGGTCACCTGACCCAGGAGGAACAGGCCCAGCAAAGGGCAGAGGGAGGTGCTTTGGACAGGGGAGGTAGAGGGCATCCTGGGTGGGCTATGGCAGACCTGGGGGACAGCGGGGCTCCCTCCACCCAGCAAGTGAACAGATGGAGAAGGCTGAGCCTGGCACAAGGGAGCAAGCAGCCTGCTGGACACCACCTCTGAAGCTCAGCAGCACTAAGGAGAAAGGGCACCTTTGGAAGCCAGAGTCATGGGCAGGTGCCCACCTTTACCCAGACCCCAGCCTCCCCTTCATACCCGCAGCCTCCCCTTCCAGCAGGCAAAGGGAGCCCCTGAGCCCTGGGGCCTCCAAGGGCGCCCCTGCCCTCATCCAAGCTGCCAGGTGCCATAAGCATCTTCCCACGTGTGGCTCTCCAGCCGCCTGCCCATTGCCCAGCTTGCACACCTACCCACACCCTGCCGCTCCTTGTCAGTTTTGCGCCAGGGGGTCATGGCTGGGCCGGGGTGCCTGCCTGCGGGCCTTGAGTCCTCCGTGGGGAAGCCAGCAGGAGTGGCTAGGCGCTCTGCTGGGCCCCACTTCCTTCCTCTTTTCAAACTCTCTTTCAGGGCCCGCCCTCCCAGCCCTCCCCTCCCTGGGCTCCCCGCTCCCTCCTCCCTACTGTCCTCCAGCAGGGGCACCCTAGGCTAGTGGCTAGAAGGCCTCTTGCAAAACTTGGGGGTCCGCCCCCAACTTATCTCTTCCCCAAGCGAGTGGCCAGAGGCCAGGTGGGCACCCGGGGCCATGGGGACCACCTGGGCTGAGAGGTCCCTGATTTCTGAACCAAATGACTGAACAGACACTTAGCATGAACTTTGCTGTCAGATCTGGGTTCAAATCCAAACCAAAACAAATGACTTCATGATCTAAGGTTGAGGTTTCTCCTCTGTAAAATGGACAGTGCCTCGTTCATAGGACCATTGTGAGGATCAGAGAGGACAATGTTCACAGCAGGTGACACAGAAGAGTGAAGTGACTGCTAGAGGGCAGTCCTTCAGAGTTTTATCCTTATCTTACCAGGGACCCACTGGAAAATCCCAAGAAAGTTTAGGAAACTCTCCTCTGAAAGTACCCAGCACGGAATTCACCAACATGAAGGGGTGAAGGGGGGCAACAGTGGGTCCAGAGCAGCCCCAGAGTCAGGCCAGGGGAGACCTTCCCCACACCCCAGCTCCTGCCGTCACAGTGACAGGAGCAAATTTAAGTCAGTCAAATTCTCTCTCTTTCTTCAAGATTCTCACCACCCTTTTCTGTTCTGGAGTCATTAAGAGAGATGAGGAAATATCATTCCACAGGCAGCTCCCTTAAAATATGAATTTTATTTAAAGTGATTTACTTTTCAGTTTTTAACAGCAAAAGTTAGGTGGTGCCTTTAGAGAGAGCTGTTGTGGTCGTCAGGGTTGCGGCAGAGGACCAGAACCAGTGGCATGTGGATATAAATAGATTTATACAAGCAATTGGCCGAAGCCATTGTGGAGCTGGCTAGGCAGGGATGAAATCTAGAGAATTCAGATTTCAAAGCCTGTTTTCTCAAGGGTGTAACTACCAATATCCTTGGTTTTGCCCTTTCTGGGCCTGCAGGGCAGGCTGGAAACTGACAGGAGTGGGAACTGCCGCCACAGATGGACTCCTTCTTCTTCAAGGAACCTCGGTCCTCTTAAGATCTGTCAACCGGTTGGATCAGGCAGACCTAGATTATTAAGGATAATCTCCTTTATTTAAGGTCAACTGATGGTAGATTTTAATAACAACTACAGAATACTTTGCAGCAAGCAACACCTTCACTGGTGTTTGCCTGAATGACTGGGGACGACTGCCTGCCAGGGTAACTCAGAACCATTCCAACTGTTCTACAAATCCCCACTACACATCAGAGGTTGGCAGACATTTTCTATAGAGGCCCAGATTGTAAATAGTTACGTCAAGAGGCTATATTAAGGATACGTAAGCACTAGCCTAATGAGGAAAAAAAAAAGTCTCTCTGATTTTTTTATCAGTAAGATTCAAAATATGATACTAGCAATCGAGCTTGTTCTTTTGAAAAATAGGTCTAGCAATGACAAAAATAGATTTGGGTGGGAGAAAATAACTTTACAGCTTTGGAGTTGACAGCCAATGCTCCATATTATTAGAATTGATCGAAAATATTCATCTGCTTATGCTGGTCTCTAATAAAATAAAGTGTTCATTTTAGAATATTTTCTCACACAGGTAGTATGTAGTACAGTCTTTTGATTTCTTTTCAAATGTTTAAATATGCAGAAAGAATTCTTACCTCGTGGGCTAAACAAAAACATATGCCAAGCCACATTTGGCTGAGGAACTCTAATGGGCCAGCCCCTGCAATATGCAATTACCTTGTCTTCATGAACCAAGGCCAGGTGATCCACAGGACAGATGAGTCTCACCTGAGGTTCTGATGGTGACAATGTCACACGGGCAGTGCAATGAAGTTGCTGGCAGGGAACAAAAGCAGGTGGGGAGGCCACAGGCCATGAGGTAGAGACCCGAGGAGCACCGAGGATTTTTTTCCCCAATGGTTGGTGACATAACCCAAAATAACCATCTATTCCTTAAATAATGTTAAATGAACTATCCAACATATTAAAATAATTGAAAAATTGCTTGAATTAGAAGATGAAGTTTACTAAGTCATTTTAACTGGATGTTAATTAACCTCTTAATGGGGCAGATTTTAATATAGAAATCTCTGAACTTCATACCATCTAGGGGATGGCTTTTATGTTTCTGAAATACTCTTTATTACAGCCATAGACTATATTATAGTTCTATGCCACCATGAAAAAAAAAATTTGGCAAGAGAGTCAAATAAAAAAAATCCAGCTAAAAAACACTTAAAATTTATAATTGTGGTCACAGGGTTTTATTAAACACCACCTGTCAGATACCTGGCTTTTAGGCAGTGGGCTCTTGAGAAATATAATTTTGCACTCACTCTGACGGATGATTATTAGGAAAAGGCAATGCAGGCCGAGATTTCTCCTGAAGTCCAGTCTAATGAAGTACCCCCCTTTCCCCCACATCACGGTTCTCTCTCCAAAGCCATCCCATAACCACAACCACAACCTAGCCCTGTCCCACTTTTGATCGTTTCTATCCTGTGCAACAGGTGAAATCACCAGACCCTGATCCAGAAGTGCTGGCATCCCCAACCCCACCCCTTCCCTAGCTGTGTGGTTGGGGTAGGTGTTTAATCTTTCTAAGCCCCATTCATTGAACACTTACTGTCTGCTGGTCCCTGATTAAACATTTTACATGCATTGTCTCATTTAATCCTCAAAGTAGCCCTGTGAGCTCAGAACCATCGTTAACCCTGAATTTGGCTAATAGAAAAACCAAGACCAGAAGGACGAGGCCCCTCATTATAACTATTGACCACTGTGCCTGCCTTAATGGCTAAAATATCCAGCTAAAACCACTCTGTCCTCCACTCAGAGATGTGACCCATCTTCTTCTCCCTTTCACTCCAAGGGAAGAGTTCAAAACCAGCTGTTGAAGCAGTGTCTCCTCACAGCCTCGTGAAGATACCCCCTCCTTTCTTTTTCTGATCTCTTCTCCAGGCTCTGACTACAGCTCTTTCCCCAAGCAACTGTGGTCTCCTCGAGCTGCCAGAATAAGGTAAAAATATAAAAGGAGCAGATTCATGACAACTTGGGAGAATTTACTACCTTTGTGAAATCAGGACATTCCACAGAAAGAGCCATGCAAAGCCTCAAGAGCAGGCCCAGAGCAATGACTTTGGGCCCATGTTCAGGTCAGCTACAGAGACCTGTTCCCATAACACAGCATAAGGGGAGTCTTTGGGTGTCCATCTTTATCAGGATTGAAATTCAAATCTGAGATTTAGCTGGAATTCACTAGCGTGGTTGTGAAAATTATAAAATATATACTGGGCACAGTGGTGCACACCTGTAATCCCAGCTACTCAGGAGGCTGAGGGAGGAGGCTTGCAAGGCCAGTCTGGATAACATAGCAAGACCCTGCCTCAAAATAAAATAGAAATGACTGGGGATGTAGCTCAGGGTAGAATCCATCTACAAAGTACTGGATTCAATGCCATGTACCACCAAAAAATTTAAAAATTAAAACAATTATATGTATACACACACACACACACACACACACACACAGATATACATATGTGAAATGTGTCTATAAAAGTTGGAAGATCCAGTGCCCCAAGGCCCTCAAATGCTTCCCTAAGGCATTTCTGCCCTGGGAGGCCCTTCATGGGCACCACTGGTGGGTGTCACTGCAGTGCTGCCAACTGGTTCCTTCCAATTCAAAGGGGTGCCCCCCTTCCCTGTGTGTCCCCCTAGTCCCAGATAGAGTGTACCTGGAACAGGGAAGGAAGAGGTCTTCCTGGAGGTAGCGCAGATACATCAGTATTAAATGTTAGGGTCCCTGGCCCCCTGCACTTGTGTCCCTCAGGGGGCTGCTTTGGGGACCTGCAGTCTCCATGGTGCTATTTGCTTTTGTTATGGTTGGGGATGTGATTCTGCACAGCTCAGAGAGTCAGGGACTAGAGTTGTACTCACCTAACATTGACTTTCCAGAAAGGATGGAAACCCCACAGGATGAGAGCCCCAGGAAAAGGAACACCACCAAGGGATATGCAGGTAACTAGGCATTCAAATAACTCTGCCTTTAGGTAACTGTCAAGTACCTAGGAGTGAATGTGAGGGGGTTGGATAAGAGGGAGGATCAAAAGCTCCCCTACTTACTTAAGGTTTCCCTTATTCCCTTAAATGTCAGTCTCATACTCACCACTAATTAACCCACCACAGACTGCCAATGGGATCCACGACAACTGTAAGACAGAGATGTGAAGCCCTAATTGACTTCCCTCAGTGCATCCCCCATAGCCATTGGGACACCTTTAAGTCCTAAGCGTGCCGTGGGAGCCCCCACGGTGAGATCCAGCTTCCTCCACAGCTTCAGTTCCTGCTCCTCTGCCCCTTCCTAGCCACACAGTCACTTGGGCCTCCTATAGTGCCACAGTTCTCACCTCCGTGCTCTACTGTCCTTCCTCCAGCCAAGAGTCCTGCTCCTTCCTCTCTGCCTCCCTATTCTGGGAGGATTTCCCTAGGGGCCCCCCTCCATTTACACAGCCCTCTGGGTACCCACAGTAACCAGGCTCCTGAGTCACTGCCTTCCCCTTTAACTACATGTGCTATCTGAAAATTCCATGGGCTCTTTCTGCACAGTGGAGGGCAACACTCATATTGTGTGCATGGTGACATCAACCTTGTTCCTATTCCTGTCTGATCAGCACTTACTGATTCCTCATCTAGAGACAGTATATTGGACAGAGGCCTGGCACTAGCTATCTGAAGGCCAAATATGCAGCATGACCTATTTGCTTAATGGGCACATTTATTTCTCGTGGTGTTCAATTTTTTTTTTTAAAAAAAGAATTTCCAACAGTTAACAATCAGGGTATTTCCCCTAAATGCCTACATTCCTGGTCCCTAAGTAAATGCACACTGCTTTACCACAAGCAGAATCAGGGGTAAAATGTCAGTACCCATTCTTAGTTGGAGCATGTACACGGTCCCTAGCACTCCTTCTTCTCCCCCAATTGAGGCAAGTCTCCACTGCCATTGACCAATAGATTTCCACAATTGCTTTCTTAAGACAAAGAACAAAAATGAAATCTGCTTGAGCTTGTGTACCACCCAAAGTAGGTAAACAAGAGAGGAGGAGAGGGTCTCTATTTCAGGAAACCTGGGAAAAGGAGTATCTGAGTCCAGATCTGAAAACCAGTCCTAGATGTCCAGCTGGGTTGAAAGCTTTTTTCTTAGAGTAGCCATGATAAAAAACAGACCCAGTTTGCCTCACCACTTCAGTTGCCTGCTGAGGAGGCACTGAGGGCACTGAGCTGTGACCACTAGTGCCTGTATTGGAGGTCACCATTTCTGGTCAGGCCTAAGGAAGGGATTTGGGTGATAGCAACCAACAGAGTCAAGCCCTCCCATTTCCGAAATTTACAAGACACTTGTTCCTGGAGAGAGCCAAGCAAGACCTGGGTGCCTCTGCAACAATCGCTGACTTGGAGAAATAGGGACCAGAGCAACTGTGTGGCTCCAGAGGCGACAGTGAGGCTTCCTAAGGTCTTGTGTTCAGCACTAGGCCTTCAGCAATGTGGGCACATCTGTCCCTTACCCAGGAAGTCCTATGCACATCAACAAACCATGATGTATTTGTTGAATTACTGGACTTCCATCCAACGCTAGGGGGTGAAGGCTCCTAGGTACCACAGTTATTGAGAGCCCGTCCTGTCAGGAGCCATTTAGGTACTGAGGATACACCTCAGGGAACAACAAGGTTCAGACTACTGTGGATCTGATCCATGAGCAGGAAAGGCACAAAATCAACAAGAATACAGTCAGGTTTCCTAGAGAATCAGCAAAGAAATGATAGACAGAGCACCCCAAGGGAGCAAAGGTGGGAGTGGAGGGAAGGGCCTTCTGAAAAAGTAATATTAACAAGGGATGCTTGGGAATTCAGAGCTCAGTGAGACAAACCACAAATGCAAAGGTCCTAAAGGGAACAGAGTTGGTACATTCAAGATGTTGTACCAAACTTTTCCCCTCTTTACTACTCCCCTTCCAGCGCCTCCACCCTTGCAACCTCCTCAGCAGCTTCCCTTCCACACGCCCTCCACCCTTCAACTCTCCAATCACTCTTTCATTCCCAGCTCCCCTCAAACATTCCACCATAACTTCATACTTCCCATCCTATCTCCACTCCACCATTCTTCCACCATTCACCCTTTGAATCCCTCCTCCATTCCACCCTTCCACCCTCCCTTCACCCTTCCCTTTCAACCTGCCCTCCACCATTCCACCATCCCCTCACCTTAGAAAGGCCAATCCCTTCCACACTTGCACAATCCCTCAACCTTCCCTTCCCTCATCCCCTCCAACTATCCCCCTCAAATCACCCTTCACAAGGGGCAACCCCTCCACCCTTCCACCCTCCCTCACAATTCCCTTCCCTCCACCCCTCCACACTTCTTCCCTACCCTCACCCTTCCCATTCTTCCTGAATCCACCCTTCTACCCTCACATAAATCTTCCCAAGGAAAATCCCTTCCACCATTCCACCCTCCCCCACCCTTCCCTTCCCTCCTCCCATCCACCCTTCCACTCTCTGTCATCCTTCCCTTCCCTCCTCCCATCCACATATCCACTCTCCCTCACCCTTCCCTTCCCTCCTCCCCTCCACCCTTCACTTCCCTC